>NC_047097.1:15474050-17960202 GCF_902459505.1 Geotrypetes seraphini
AAAAATTTTGCTAGGAGCTTCTTCCTATCTTGAGTTTAGAAAATTATTGAAGACACAATTATTTGATCAATTTGTATCGTAATGCATTCTGTTGTCTTTTAAAATTTTATGCATTTCCTATGTTTATTATCTGATGTATTTCCACTTTTAAATTGTATTTTTCGCTGCATGTTCAGTTTTACTTATTGTGAGCAGCCTAGAACCATTCCTGGTCAGGCGGTATATAAAAATAAATTTATTATTATTATTATTATATTGTTTAATTTAAGCTAATTAAAGGTAGACCTTCAGAACACAAGCAGCAAACTATATTTATGATATTATTTTGAGTTTCATAATAGTTGTTTGTGTCATTTAGCAAATAAAAATAATTGTACCCTGTGATGAAAGGGGTGGAGAGGGAAGGAAATTAACGGTTGCCACAGTGATGACTTCTGCCAGAAGTGATAAGGATACATCACAAGGGAGAGGAGAGAGTGGCATAGTGGTCAGAGCTACAGCCTCAGCGCTCTGAGGTTGTGGGCTCAACCCCCGAACTATTCCTTGAAGTATGTAAACCACTTTGAGGATGGGTACCTGCAGATAACTGCGGGATGGAGACAGGGATAGAGCCTGTGGGGCATGGACAGGGACAGAGCCCATGAGGATGGGGACAAACTTGTCCCCATGTCATTCTTTATTTTTATCCCTTTCTTCAGATGTCACTAACATCTGGAATGAAGCAGAAGTACTGTATTTTCACGTATATAACGCGCGCGTTATACACGATTTTACAAACCGTGCATAACCATGCGCGTTATACGCGTGAGCGCGTTGTACAACTTTTTTTTTACATAGTTCCACCCCCCCGACATCCAATTCACCCCCCCCCTGCAGGACCGCTCGCACCCCCACCCCGAAGGACCGCTCGCACTCGCACTTGCACCCACACCCGCATCCCCACCCCGATGGACCGCTCGCACCCCCACAGCCTCCCCAACCCACCCCCCATCATGAAGAAGCTGCCTACTGTTGTCCTGCTGCTTCCTCTACCGGCGGTCCCGCCCCTTCTCTGAGCCCTGCGTCTGCGCTGCTTCCTCTTCCGGCGGTCCCGCCCTTTCTCTGACGTCATGTCATTCACCACACTGATTCATTTATATGTGGTCTAGAGCAATTGAAAAGTAGTTCGTAGGACGCTATAGGGAGAAAATAAATTTAAACTTTTCACTCCTAATGGGCTTGCAGAGATCCATGTTTGATGTCTTGCTATTTCTCCAAGGTGACATCAAATCTCTTTCACTACTTTTCTAGTGGAGGCCACTGTGGCCCAAAACAAACAAACAAAAAAGAAACCTTTAATGTTAGAACCAAGATCATCATCAACCACAGTAAACAGCATGGAGGGGATTCCCACACCAGTGATACTGCCGGCCTGGTGGCTTCCACTTCTGATGTGGTCAGCTTGGCTTGACTAGCTACTGTAAAATACTCATAAAGTTTACTTCCCCAAAGTTTCCTTTTACTCTAAATTCATATCCATCCATTCCTAATCCCCCCCCCACACACACACACATTCTCTATTCAAGAACCCCAGTCCATTGCTGCCTGCATGTTCTTCACAAGCTCCTCTACACTATGCACTCTTCTCCATCCAAACCCCAACTAGTCTCAATTCCACCTTCCCTCAGTACGCCTTCACCATCCTATCTCTACCCCTGACCTCTTCAAACTGGCCTCACTCCAGTTTTTTAATCCTATATATATATATATATATATATATATATATATATATATATATATATATATATATATATATATATTTATATTTATATTTATATTTTTTTTTCCAGAGGCTTGTTGGTTTCCTTCAGTACTAGAGAATGACAAGGGGACAAATTTTTTCCCACCCCTGCGGAAACTCATTTTCCGTCCCATCCCAGCGAGTTCTTTTCCTGTCCCTGCTCCATTCCTGCAAGCTCTGTCCTCATCTGCACAAGAATCAAACACTGTAAAATCATATGTGATCGAGGTTTGTGCAGTTAAGACTGAGCTTACAAGAATGGGCAGAGACAGGGACAGCAACAAAACTCACGGGAACGGGATGGAGAAATTGAGTTCCTGCGGGGACAGGGAAAAATCTGTCCCCGTGTCATTCTCTATTCAGTATCCCATGATTCTGCTGTGAGTTTGCATTGTATGGTGCCCTGATTCCTTCATTGTTCTGCCAATCTGGTTAGAAAGGTGTAGGAGTTTGGCAGGTACATGGTTCACTGTCATGGAATGAATATGCTCAGTGCATTTCCTCTGCCCTTCTCTCCTTAATCTTTATACTCACCCTTCTTCTCTAACACACACAGGATCGCCTGTTCTTTCAGTATCGCTACTCCATATACACTCTGAGCCATTGCAAGAGGTGGGTGGGGTGACTGCATAGATGCCAAACTAGAAAGGGTATTACTTTTACAATTGGTCTACAAGTCCACTACGCATGTGCGCTCTGGATTTCTTTTGTGTCTTATTTCAGGGGTTTTGGGAGTGTTTTCATTTATTTATTTTTTTATTTTTAATATCTTTATTCATTATGAAACCAAAAATAAGTGCATCAATATTATACAATCATATTACACTATAATAGCACCTACATTCAATCAAAATTACAATTCATGACAAATATATATATCCTCCCCCCATCTTCATATTCAAAAATTGCACTCAAATTAAAAATATTTTCCAACCCACCCTGGACGTGCATGATCAAGGGGCAAAATCATTTTATTTTACACTTTTCCCCAGATTCTAGAGATGGCACCCAGAATTGTGCATTCATATTTGGGTGCATTTCCAAGATGTACATGCAAATTAATGGAGTAATGACCATTTAACATCAATAATTATCTTATGTCACAAACCCGGCACCAGAGTTAGGTTTGTGCCAGAGAAGGGACAAAAACCCCTGTCTGTTAGGAGAGCAGATCAGTGTAGCAGCTCTCCTACAAGCAGATCCCAAAGCTCAGTCATGGATAAGGGCGCCCAAGAGCAGAAGTCCTGGGGAGGGGAAGATGAGAGCGGGAATAGCCCGGTGCAGCAGGGGGTGCCTTTAAAGAAAGAACAGCCTAAGAGGCAGGCTCACAGCACTGCTAAAGCACAACTGCTGGACCCCATTAGGGCTAATCAGAAAGCCCAGCAGAAGCAACAGGTTGTCCCTTCCCCTTTCAGGTTAGGGCGTAGCCAGCTCAGGATTTTAGAGGCGGCGCTAAAGAGAAACAAGTCAGTCTGTCCTGGGGCAGCCCAGGAAGGAGGCTCAAGGGACTGGGCTCCTGAACCCTCTCATAATCAGGATGTGGAGATGGCAGATGTTACCTCTGTCCCTGAGACCAACCAGCCTCTATTATCAGGGGATAGAGGGGTACAGATAGAACTTGAGGTAGGTTATAGAAGTGGTCAGAAACCACTTCACAGGTCGCGGACCTGATGGGCCACCGTGGGAGCAGACCGCTGGGCGGGATGGACCTCTGGTCTGATCCAGTGGAGGCAACTTCTTATGTTTCTTATGTTCTTATGTTCACCCTCTTGATATCATTCTTCTGCGTATGCCATTTCTAGATTACATTTCTTTTGTTTTCTCTTTTTCTTTATCCTACCTAAACTCTTCCACGTTCCTCTCCCTTCTGTCCTGTTCTCACATGTAACCCTTGCTCTTCTCCTCGCCACATTCATTCTTCTTCCCCAGTCACTCTCCCTTTCCCATCTCTCCCTAATTTACCTGTCCTTCACTTCTCTCTCAAAGCCTTCCTCCATCTTTCCCTCTTTGTTTCTCTACTCCAGCTTCTCCCCACTCCTTTCTCTATCGACTTCTGCCCTTTCCTATTTCTTCTCCCCTTCCTTCTCTTATCTCATCTATCCTTTCCCCCATCCCTTGCCCTCCCCTTCCTCTTGCCTTTTCCCATCTCTTCTCCTCAGTTTCTTTCCCTCCTCTATTTTCCTCTCCATATATCTATTTCCTTATTCCTTATCTCTCCCCTTCCTCCTCCTTTGCCCTGTCTTTCAGCATCCCCCTGCATGAAACAGACATTTCTTATGGCATATAGCCAGATGGTGACACTAGATATATCAGGGGGACAATTTAGAAAACTAGTTTCTGTCTGTAAGTGATGCTTTATCACAGAAATGCTTCCAGAAATTGCTCTCTGCATTTCTTCTTAAAATATTGTGTCACAAAGAGCCATTAGGTTTTGATCCACATGTTTGCAAACTTCAGTTCTGAAGAGAACACTGGAATGCTGATTTACAGGTTGCAAGTTTACACATAATTACAGCCTTTTGGGGATGTACATCTGGTTTGTTAGCACACTCGAAAAGATTTAGTGTGTGCTAAATCAATTTAATGCATGTTAGCCTATGAATTCATGCATTTTAGGTTGATTAGAGTAGAGTATGTCAAAATGTTTTAGCACACATTAAGAAATTTAGATTAACATGAATGTATGAAATGAAATGAAAATGTCTGAGCACCAGGAAACCCCCCCCCCACCCCCGAACAAATTGAAAATATTTGTCCTGTTCATATCCATAGTGCCTTTACTTCCAAAGATGTTTCTACAAGACCAGTTTTGTTTGCAAGCATCTAAATTCATGTACTTTTTTGCTTTACTCATAAGATCCATTCTAACTTCAGGTAATCAATCCATTATGCATTCAGAAAGCTTCACTGAAGTGAAGTATTCCCAGAAACTACCACCAAGTTCAAGGAACCAACTTGATCTGACACAGAATGAAGGTTTATTCCTAGCTAGGGTTACCATATAGAAACATGATGGCAGATAATGGCCAAATGGCCCATCCAGTCTGCCCATCCACAGTAACCATTATCTCTTCCTCTCTCTAAGAGATCCCACCTGACTATCCCATGCTTTCTTGAAATCAGACACAGCCTCTATCTCCACCACCTCTTCCGGGAGACTGTTCCACGCATCTACCACCCTTTCTGTAAAAAAGTATTTCCTTAGATTACTCCAGAGCCTATCACCTCTTAACTTCATCCTATGCCCTCTCGTTCCAGAGCTTCCTTTCAAATGAAAGAGACTCGACTAATGCACATTTACGCCATGTAGGTATTTAAACATCTATATCATATCTTCCCTTTCCTGCCTTTCCTCCAAAATATACATATTGAGATCTTTAAGTCTGTCCATATACACCTTATGACGACGACCACGCTCCATTTTAGTAGCTTTCCTCTGAACCGACTCCATCCTTTTTATATCTTTTTGAAGGTGCGGTCTTCAGAATTGTACACAATATTCTAAATGAGGTCTCACCAGGGACATCAATAACTCCTTTTTCCTACTAGCCATACCTCGTTCTATGCACCCTAGCATCCTTCTAGCTTTCACTGTCACCTTTTCAACCTGTTTTATGGAGACTGAACTCTGAGGGCTTTCTTAGAGATCAGACTCCACAGGTGACCTTTGAGGTTAACTCCCTCCTGCCCACCCCAAGGCGGAGCTTTGTAACGACTGGGTAAGTTGCAGCTGTACTCACTCGAGGAACGTAGAGAGAGGGGAGACATGATCGAGACTTTCAAATATGTCACAGGCCATATCGAGGTGGAAGAGGATCTCTTTTTCCTTAAAGGACCCACGGCAACAAAAGGGCATCTGTTGAAAATCAGGGGTGGGAAATTTCATGGCGGCACCAGAAAATATTTCTTCACTGAAAAGGTGGTTGATCGCTGGAATAATCTTCCACAACAGGTAATTGAGGCCAGCAGCGTGCCAGATTTTAAGAAAAGATGGGATTGGCATGTGGGATCTCTTCATGGAGGTAGTTAGGGGGTGGGCCATTAGTGTGGGCAGACTAGATGGGCCGTGGCCCTTTTCTGCCGTCATGTTCTATTTCTATGTTTCTAACCAGAAACAGGGCAGTGCTTTGGTAGGATTTTTCTGCTCTTGTTTTTTTTACTTCCAGATGTAAGTGCTTGTATGGCTGAGAAACATCGTGTCACCATAGCTGCTGCTCAGGTTCTAGCTTCTGTCTCTATGCAGACAGAAAATGTTACCTAGGCAGAGGGAGTGGTTCCATGTGCAAGCTGGCTTCAGCTTGAATCCCTCATGAAGGAAGTAAAGGAACTGAGAGAGGAGATGGCAAGACTGAGAAGCATCTAAGAGAATGAGAGGCACATCCAGGTTTTACTTCCTTTGCTTTCAATGGAAGTAAAACCCAGATGTCTCAATCTGTCCTCCTTTCACTGATGCCATATGGTAACCCTATTCCATGCAGTCCTTGGGCTTTTCAGATTGTACCTCAGACTTGTTAATACTTCCTTTTGGGGGAGTTCATCTGCCAGTTAGAGGCCACTGAGAAATTTTTGCTCTCTTTGTGCCCTTGTATTTGTGTGTGTGTTGGATTTAATGGTAGAAGGAAGCACAATGTGTGTGTGTGTGTGGGGGGGGGGGGGGATTTAATGGTAGAAGGAAGGACAATGTGCGTCCAAGATAAATATTCAATATCATTAAATTTTATCTTATGCAAATCTGTTTTGCAACTTTTGTGGTCCCTGCCTATACAGAAGTCTCCAAAGAGCAGACAGGAAGCCAGGGTGTTGTGTCTGCTTTCACTCTGAATTGTTGGTTTGGTCTGTCAATTTGCCCCAAGAAAGGTCTGAGGTCAACTAAGCTCTACCTCATCGCAACAGGAAATCATTGCCCAGACAACATTTGCCTTGAAGGCTTTATCTGTGCGGAGTTGTTTAATATTGTCCTAAAAAGGGAATGGAGAGTTTGTTTAACTTAGAACTGGATCCAGTTATTGCTAGCATTGTTCTCTGCTGTTTAAGATCAACACAATATCTTTCAGAACAAGGACTGTGCAGTCGGCCAAACAACATTTTGTGCACTGTGTTGAAAGTTAAGTTGTAATTCTGCAAATTAAAATCGTGGGGAAGAGAAACACACATGCTATGTGTTTTCTTACAGGTAACATGATTTCTTTTTGTTATTTTCAAGCGCACAACCTGCAAGTTTTCCCAGAGTGCTGTGCTCTTCATACGACAGAGTTTCATTCATTCAAGGGGTCATGCCATTCATGTAACCACAAGGAGGTGCTGAAAAGTTCTCTGCTCAACCAACCAACTTCCTAAATTCTGAGCGTTATTTTGTCACTGTCGCTGAAAAGTGTTATCTTATTTCGTTAAGTGTCAATGTACAGAAACAAAATTCTGTGTTTCTGACAATGTTTCAGATCATTCTCTTTTTGGTGGGGATGAGAAATATTCAGCACCTCCTTATAGTTTGAAGATTTTCAGTCTCTAGTAACCAAAGCTGACGTTGTGATGTCATGATGCCTCACTCCACCAACCTCATCAGTGATGTCACAATGGCTTGATTGTCCTATACTTGGCTCACTTTGATTGCTTATGAGGGGGTGCTGAAAATCCTCAGCCCAACCAACCAATTTCCTAAATTCTGAGCTTTATTTTGCCACTGTAGCTGAAAAGAATGTTATCTTATTTCATTAAGGGCCAATTTGCAGAAACAAAATTCTATGTTTTGGTGGTTTTTTTTTTACATTGTTTCATATCATTGATTGAACCATATCCACGTCATTCTCTTGGTTGGGCTGAGAACTTTTCCACAACCCCTCATGATTCTGCAACGTAAAATTGAGGAAAAGAGAAACAAACATGCTATGTATTTTCTTACGGGCAACATTATTTCTTTTTGTTATTTTCAGTACAAACTGCAAGTCTTTCCAGAGTGCTGTGCTCTTCATACAACAGAGCTTCATTCACTCAAAGTCATGCCATTCATTTAACCACGACTCTGGTCATTTTATATCTAGAATCCGCACAGGAAGAGTTGTGTTTCCATGTATATTAGCACAGATTGCTTTATCAAGTTAAGTCAAAGTCTAGAACTTACTGTATAATAAAATAAGATAGCATTGTCTTATATTACTATTCAAGGGAAGAGGAGGCCATTTCCAAGGGGTGTAGGTGCTTATTTTTGAAAGTTAGGCAGATAAGTATGCATCCCACCCAGGCTCCACCCCTGTGCATTCCCACCCATAAAATATGTGCTATGTAACTTATGCACATATTTATTGAATATTGCTTGGGCAGAATTTTGGAGCTATGAGATACCTTGGTATTTAACTCAGATGTTGAAAGTGTATCAACCATACAGACCTTCAAGGTCAATGAGGACGCTAAGATTGGTTAGTGATGGGGCTTGTTAGTGTTCACGGTGCAAAAATAAGAGCTTCAGTAATCTCTGTGGCAGAAGTGCTTTTATGGACTAATTTGATTTTCAACCCTGGTTTTCAACGGATGTCCTCTTATTGCCGTGGGTCCTTTAAGGAAAAAGAGATCCTCTTCCACCTCGATACGGCCTGTGACATATTTGAATGTCTCGATCATGTCTCCCCTCTCTCTGCGTTCCTCGAGTGAGTACAGCTGCAACTTACCCAGTCGTTACAAAGCTCCGCCTTGTGGTGGGCAGGAGGGAGTTAACCTCAAAGGTCACCCGTGGAGTCTGATCTCTAAGAAAGCCCTCAGAGTTCAGTCTCCATAAAACAGGTTGAAAAGGTGACAGTGAAAGCTAGAAGGATGCTAGGGTGCATAGAACGAGGTATGGCTAGTAGGAAAAAGGAGTTATTGATGTCCCTGGTGAGACCTCATTTAGAATATTGTGTACAATTCTGGAGACCACACCTTCAAAAAGATATAAAAAGGATGGAGTCGGTTCAGAGGAAAGCTACTAAAATGGAGCGTGGTCATCGTCATAAGGTGTATAGGGACAGACTTAAAGATCTCGATATGTATACTTTGGAGGAAAGGCAGGAAAGGGAAGATATGATACAGATGTTTAGATTGCTTTCTGATATTCAGAAATTCAAGAGCGTGTTGAAGACAACTTTATTTACAGAGGCTTTTGTCTTGAAATTTTTGTATTAGGCATTTGCTTTTGAAGAATTTTAAATAAATGTAAGTTATTTATTGTTGTATTGTTATTACGATTACATATGTTTAAGCGGTGTACAAGTTTTTAATTAATTAAATATATATATATATATATAAATGCCATTATGCTAAACATTTATGCATATTGTTGGTATGTAACTCAGAGTAGATAAGTGCACATATTTACACCATCTCTATAGCTTGTGTAAGACCTTGCACCTAACTGGATACATGTGTTTGCTCTGTGTAAAGCAAAGTAGGCGGTGACTTTCCGTTATAGAATTTGCACCGTTCACGTGCCCCTGTTATTGAATTACCCTCTAATTCCTGGATTCTATATAGGTCACCCAAATTTGGAGACAGATCCCAAATCCACACGTAAACTAATTAGTCAATTAGATGCTAAAATCAATTATTGGCGCTAATGAGCATTTAATTGGTAGTTCTATATTATCACATATTTACCCCATAGGGAATACACAGTTTTTACATTTTTGTTGCAAGAAGTGTGTGGTATGCAATAATGCAGGCAATATATGATTTTATATATAAAATAGTGGTTAAGAACTCCTTAACTCCACAATACTGTGGCCTGATTAATTTTCGGAGTAGGCAAATTCGAAAGGGCTAGCCCACTGTTGGGGAAAACTGCATTGGCTACCAATGAAAAATAGGATTCTTTTCAAGATCGCCTGCCTGATCTATAAAGCAAATTTATGGTGACAACTCTGGCAGACTAGTAGCAGACATTAAGATTTCTTGTCCATTGCATAACGCAAGAAAGACACAACAACTTAAGCTGTCCCTCCTCTCACCTCAACATGTTAAATGAAAAAAAGTATTCAAGTCCACCCTCAAATCCCTGGGCCCCTGAATCTGGAATAGTCTAACCCAAGCGGCAGAACAGAGAAAAAGGGATCCTCCATCTTCCCTCCCTGCCCTGCCGACCCGACCAGCACAACCAGCGTCATGGCCTTTGTCCTGCCCCCAAGGACTGACCTGCCTGCTTCAGCCCTTTGAAAGGGCCAATGAGGGTGCCACAGTCGATTTCAAACTGACAGAACAGAGAGGAAAGGATTTTCCATCTTCCTTCCCGCCCTGCTAAGGTTCTTCTGTTAAGATTTTTTGCTACAGTTTTTTGTTCTCTGCACTTTTCTTGCCGTATTGTTAGATGCATGTGTAAAATTATTAGATGCATGAGTTAGATGCACGAGTTAGATGCATGTGTGATTGCTAAATGCATGTATTAGATGCCTGGGACGCATGTACTAGACACATTAGATGCATGTAGTAGACACATTATATGCATGTATTAGACACATATGATTGCTAAATGCATGTATTAGATGCATGGGATGCATATATTAGACACATCAAACGCATGTATTAGATACACATGTTAGACGCATGTATTAGACGCACATGTTAGACGCATGAGTAATTATTATACGCATGTATTAGACGCATGCATGGCTTAGGTTGGGTGAGCTAACTCCCCCAACACAACCACTACTATCAGTTACTGGCTACATCTTAAGAGCTAAAACAATCTGTTTGCTATCAACTAAACAACCTAGAAATTGGGAGTGTTAGGAAAACCAATATAGCTATTGCGCCAGGAAGAGACATATTACCTTGCAAACATGAATTTCCTACTGATTTTATTGATCTATCTAATAAGCGGTAGCATCGAAGATGTTAACTCACTCTATCCACAATTGCATTCAGTCCATTACCCTTATCTATCAATCAAGCACAGAATTAACCCACAAGAAGACAGGGTAAATCATATTAACATAATCTCAAATAAAGGAAGACATCAACGAACCCTTAAAAAAAGAATAAGGGAAGTAAAACCTATCAGAACCACTACTCCTACCAAGCCTATTACATCCGTCTCGGTTCCCTGTGCATATCTTAATACTAGATCTGTCAGGAATAAAGCTTTCCTAATTAAAGATTGAATCATCAGCAAGCAAATAGCCTGTATTTTTCTAACCAAAACATGGCTATTGTCTGAAGAAGACCCAATAATAATTGATCTTCTACCAGATAATTTTAAAATCCTTACGCTAAACCGCGAGGGTAGAAAAGGGGGAGGATTAGCAATTATTCTTAAGGAAGGATTTGAGTTTGAACTATTGGATTCCAAAATGGCCAATCAGTTAGAAATATTAGCCTGTAAAATTAGCAATAAGGAACTAGAAGAATCCCTCTCTTGCATATTATTCTATGTCCCACCGAAAAGCTGGCCAAAAGCCAAAGAGGACTTTTGTGATTTTGTTCTACATAATTCAATTATTCCTTCCTACAATATCATCGCAGGTGACATAAACATACACCTATATGAAGAGGACAATCCAGATACGAAAGACTTTAAAAACTTTCTCTCTCTACTCAATTACAATCTCCCTTTACCCACACAAACACATGAAAAAGGTCATCACTTAGATGTGGTAGCTATGTCCACAAAGGAAATTTTAGACCTTGCCATCTTTCTACCTGATGGCACCTGGAGTCATGATATCTGACCTGACCATTTTACTTATTATTTCAAGTTAATATGGACTCATTTAAAATCCAAAACACATCCAAGGATAAAAAGAGAACATCACACAAGAGGTTATATCAATCCAGATGAATATTGGTCACAATATGAACTACAAGCGGAGATAGGAGAAGGAGTCAATTTCTGGAATCACTGGATGACAACTAGCACATCCATTTTAGATAAAATTTCCGCTAAACGAAATAGCAAAAGTTGCGCAAATAAATATAACAAATGATTTGACACCGAACTTCTAAAAATGAAACAACTAGTAAGACGACTGGAAAGAATTTGGTAAAAAACAGGGGGTGGGCTGGGCGGTCCAGCAGGGGAGTGGGGGGAGGGTGTCTGGCAGGAGGGACTGGGCATCTCTCCTGCTGGCGATCTACCTGGGGGGAGGTGTCCGGCAGGAGGGAAGGGCATCCCTCATGCCGCACAATGTACCAGGGGTGGGGATGGGGGTTCCAGCAGGAGGGATTGGATATCCCTCCTGATGGCGATCTATGGGAAGGGGGTTCCGGCAGGAGGGAATGGGCATCCCTACTGCCGCACAATATAAGGTGGGGTTTTTTTTCCAACATGAGAGACTGGGCATCCCTCCTGCCATGCAATGCACCAGGGTGTTGGGGGGTTCTGGCAGGAGGAATTAGGCATCCCTTCTGCCAGAAGTCTTCGCGGAGGGTTGGGACGGGTTGCCGCTAAACTTATCACGGGAGGGAGATCCCTTGTCACAATAAGCTCATCGGCAACCCAATTCTCTAACTGGCATCAGTAACATGGATGACAGTTAGAGAATCGGATTCTTTTTTAAGCAGGCTTAGACGCGATTCTGTATAGGACGCCCGTTTGTGATTCTCAAAAGCCGCTTAGGCGGCTTCCGAGACCAGGTGTCCTATTCAGAATCTGGGCCTAAGTGTTCAGAGTTTATATTACAGAATGAAATGCTGGTATTTGTTGGAACTGCAGGTAATACATGGCTGCAGGGTATACAAACATGCTGGCTATCTATCATTTTACATACAAAACAAGTGCTTCCTCGCAACTTGTGTGGGTATGGGCAGTGGTGTAGTAAGGGTGAGCGGTGCCCAGGGTGGTGGTGCCCTTCCCCAGTCCTCTTCCCTGCCCCCTGCCGCATGTGCGCCCCCTTCCCTTTCCTCTCCTCATACCTTTTTAACTTCTCTGGTGTGAGCAGCATGTCCACATCCGTGTCAGCTTGCCCTTTGACATCACTTCCTAGGTGCAGGTCCCGGAAGTGATGTCAGTGAGAGCGCCGATGCTGACGTGGGTAGTTTATAAGACTACCTCTATGATCAGCCGCCTAGTTGTAGGCAGCAGAAGAGTAAATGGCATCTTATAGAATACTTATTAATGATAGAGACAAAACAGTAGCAAATCAGAAATAAGAACATTTATGTAAACAGACAGGAGGAATACAGAGGCCATTTAGTGTATTCTGGATCAACCCCATCTAGGAGTAGAGGCTGAAAGCTAGAGCAAATACAAAAAGAACATTTCAAGAGTGTATTTAAATTTACTTTGAGATAGTTCTGTATGAAGAATGTGGTGAAGACATTTCCAGAGTGACGGGGCAAGAAAAAGGCAGATTGGCCATGCCTGGGAAAGAAAGGACAGTCTAAGATATTTGGAAGAAGAACATAAACTGCGTGCTGGCTTGTAAGGGACCAGAGCTTAGGCAAGATACAGAGGAAGGCCAGTATAGTTGGCCTTATGTGGGCAGAGTTTGGGGGAGCTTAGGTGGAGCATAAAGAGAAACATTAAGAACATAAGAAGTTGCATCTGCTGGGTCAGACCCGAGGTCCATCGTGCCCAGCAGTCCGCACCCGTGGCGGCCCATCAGGCCCATGACCTTTAATGTGATCCTTCTCTAATCCCTTTTTATCCTTCTATCCATACTCTGTCTAAAACCTATCTCTACCTCTATCTGTATCCTTCAATCCCCCTATCGTTCAGGAATTTATCCAATCCTTCCTTGAACCCCCTTAGTGTACTTTGTCCTATCACAACCTCCGGAAGCACATTCCAGGTGTCCACCACCCTCTGTGTAAAAAAAGAACTTCCTAGCATTGGTTCTAAAATTGTCCCCTTTCAGCTTCTCTGAGTGCCCCTTTAATTATACTGTAGACTTCTATCATTTATGCACGTATGTGCTAATATCTAAGATTTGACATTTATATAGAAATAAAAACCCTTAAGGAAAGGGGATAGGACTTGTGGTTACACATTCATAGCAGTTTATATATATCCGGGTAGTTATTTTGTACCTGATGCAATGGAGGATTAAGTGATTTGAACAAAACACTTGTGGAGAAGGCGATGTTCAAGATGCAGGCTTTATTAAAATCACAGTTAAATAATGCACATAAAAATATCTAGGACTCAAAACATTGGGAGTTATGGTCCGTGTTTCGATGATGTCTTCATCAGGGGTCCCGTGGATAAAGAACTAAAAACAAACTGAGATGTAACTCTGAGCAAGTGAGAAATTCTCAAAGGCCACGAGCTTCTGTATCAGGACCTTTAGGGACCCCTGATGAAGACAGCATCGTCGAAACACGGACCATTTTGGGTCCATAACTCCCAACGTTTTGAGACCTAGATATTTTCATGTGGATTATTTAACTGTGATTTTAATAAAGCCTGCATTTTGAACATCGCCTTCTCCACAAGTGTTTTGTTCTTGTCAGATTTCCATTTTTGTGGAGTTTTAGGGGTCAACCTCTTGTTTGGGATGAAGTGACTTGCCAGGGTCACAAGGAGCAGCACTGAGATTTGATCCCACAACCTCAGGGTGCTGAGACATCAGTTCTACTACTAGGCCACTCCTCACTGTAGAAATTGCATGTACTTGTCACAAGCTTTCCTTGAATTCAGATAAGGATTCAATAAATCTAATCCAATCTATTACCTGGGACCTAAATTATGGAATGACTTCACCTTGTGTATAAGAAATCAACCATTTCTTCTTTCAAAAACATCTACTCAAAACTTGCCTCTTTGTCGAATCCTTTGGATCCTCTAATTAACTCCCTCCCTTTACCTTCATCCTCCTCTTGTTTTCTCTCTGCTGCACTTTATTTTCCTTGCCATGTTTTACCTTTACTACCACTACTTATCATTTCTATAGCTCTGAAAGGCGTACACAGCGCTGTACATTTAATATTCAATAGATGATCCCTGCTCAGAAGAGCTTACAATCTAATATAGACAGACAGGACATCTCAGGGTTGGGGAGTTTCTGGAAGAAGGAATTATACAATGGGTATAGGTATCTAAGTGAGTGGGAGTTGAGTTGAAAGCAGCTTCCAAGAAATGGGCTTTTAGCTTGGATTTGAATACTGCTAGGGAAGGAGCATGACAAATTGATTCTGGCAGCCTGTTCCAGACATACAGCATGGTAATAAAAAAGAGACAGAGTCTGGAGATGGCGGTGGAGGAAAAGATAACATATGAGAGGGACTTAGAACATAAGCCGTGCCTCTGCTGGGTCAGACCTGAGGTCTATCATGCCCAGCAGTCCACTCACGCGGCGGCCCATCAGGTCCAGGACCTGTATAGTAGCCCTCTATCTATACCCTTCTAACCCCTTTTCCTTCAGAAAATTTTCTAATCCTTCTTGAACTCCAATACCGTACCCTGTCCTATCACTTCCTCTGGAAGCGCATTCCAGGTGTCCACCACCCGTTGGGTGAAGAAGAACTTCCCCTTTCAATTTTTCTGAATGCCCTCTCGTTCTTGTAGTTGTCAAAAGTTTGAAGAATCTGTCTCTCTCCACATCTTGTAAGTCTCTACCATAGCCCCTCTAAGTCTCCACTTCTCCAGTGAAAAAAGCCCCAGTCTCTCTAATCTTTCAGCGTATGAAAGGTTTGCCATACCTTTTATCAAACGTGTCTCTCTCTTCTGAACCCTTTCAAGTATCGCCATATCCTTCTTTAGGTACGGCGACCAATATTGGACACAGTACTCCAGATGCGGGCGCACCATCGCCCGATACAACGGCAGGATAACTTCTTTCATTCTGCTTGTAATACCCTTCTATTTGCTTTCTTAGCAGCCGCTGCGCATTGTGCCGATAGCTTCATTGTCATGTCCACTGTTACCTCCAAGTTCCTTTCTTGGGAACTCTCACTCAATAACAGCCCTCCCATCGTGTAGCTGTACCTCGGGTTTCTGTTTCCTACGTGTATGACTTTACATTTCTCTACATTGAACTTCATCTGCCTTTTAAAGGGGAGGTCACGGTGGTGGGGGCATAGGGGGAGATGAGTGAGGAGAGATATTCAGGGGCTACAGAGTGAATGCACTTGTAAGTCAGTAAGAGAAGTTTTAACTGTATTTGGAAATGGATGGGGAGCCAATGAAGTGACTTGAGAAGGGGAGTAATGTGAGCATGGCAGTTTTCATGGAATATGAGTCATGCAGCAGCATTTTGAAGGATTGAAGGGGCGAGGAGTGGATGAACGGGGACCTGGGAAAAGTGCATTGCAGTAATCTAAGTGAGAGGTGATGATAACGTGACCATTTATTTTTTTCTTCAAAATGGGACATCTATTAATATTCAGTCACGCCCCCAATCCCGCCCTAGCCCCACCCCCAATCCCACCCTAGCCCCGCCCCAAATTTCTTCCATTCATTTTTCATGTACACACAGTATCTTATTATTTCATAATGGTAACCATAAAATTTTTAAAAAAACACAAAGCACCCTATACGCAGAGAAAATGTTAATTATTTATATTTGGGGGGTTTTCAACAATGTCACCTCAGTAACTATAGAAAAATAGACAAATATAGTGCAAAATATAGACAGCAGATATAAATTCTCAAAACTGACACATTTTTATCACTAAATTGAAAATAAAATCATTTTTCCTACCTTTGCTGTCTGGTGATTTCATGAGTCTCTGGTTGCGTTTCCTTCTGACTGTGCATCCTTTCATTTATTTTTTTCTTTCTGCACTCAGGCCCAACAATTGTCCCTTTCTATTCACTCCCTCCTTGTCCTTAGTGCCCCCAGTGCCTCATTCCCATGTCCCCCTCACTGCCTTCCAGACTTTGTCCCACCACCACCCCCAAAGCCAGCCTGCCTGCCTACTTACCTGCCTACCTACCTCCTGCGCCAAAGCCAGCCTGTTTGCCTGCCTACCTCCTTCCCTCCCTGCCGCAAACAAAAAAAGCCTCCCTTCAGCACCCGATTTAAACCCCCCGGTCCGCCGCCGCTGCTTACCTCCCTACTGCTTCTATTCGCGGCCAAGAAGCCTTATTCCCGATGTCAATTCTGACGTTGGCCCGGAACGTCCTCTCCGACGTCAGAATTGACGTTGGGAATAAGGCTTCTAGGCCGCGATTAGCAGCAGCAGCAGCAGGGAGGTAAGCAGCAGCGGTGGACCAGGGGGGGGAGGGGGGGTTAAACCGGGCGCTGGAGGGAGGCCAGGGCAGGATTAATTCTTTGAGGGCCCCTAGGCACACAAGTACACTTAGCCAAGCAGACCCTAGTTCTCCCCTACATCCTAGAATTGAACCTTTGCCAGAACCCTCTAGGGCATTGCCTTCCCAGTAGGAGTGAGTAGGCTGAGTGCAGAAGTTTCTATGGAAGGTAATTCATCACAGGCTACACCTTTGGGTCTAGTGCCGGCAAGAGAGAGTTTGGAAACCTCAGTCTGTCCATCAGAGATTGCTCTGGAAGCCATTTAAATGTGTCTTCAAAGATCCTGCCTGCAGTCGTACAGAGTACTGGATGGATTTGCTGGCAGCAGCACTCCCCACTCTCCCCACGCAGCCGACCCTCCGACCGTGAAATGACTGACATATCTCCCTCAACAGCAGCGTCAGCAGTGCTCTAAACAGGCTGCTTTGCAGTCTTCTCCTGCCACCGATTCCCTCTGCCGCATCACTGATGATGTAATCAGCAACGCGACACAGGGAAGGCCCCAGCAGGAGAAGGCTGCAAAGCAGCCTGTTTAGAGCACTGCCAATGCTGCTATTGAGGGAGGTATGTCAGGCGTCTCGCGGTGGGAGGGTCAGCTGCGTGGGGAGAGTGAGGAGTGCTGCTGCCGGCAATTCCAGCGATGGAGTCGGCCGCGAAGGTGAGGAAGATGGGCTAGTTAGGGGGAGAAATGGCCGGACAGCTAGGACCCTTTAATCCAGCCCTGAGGGAGGCTTTTTTTTTTTTTTTTCTTTTGCGCGGCAGGGAGGGACAGGAAGCGATCACCTGTCTCGTTGTCCCCGCACACAGCTTCAGGACGCTGTCCCTGAAAACGGGACTTTTTTGGCATCCCGAAGCTGTGTGTGGGGACAACGGGACAGGAGATCCCAAAACTGGACAGTCCCATTCAAAACGGGACATATGGTCACCTTAGGTGATGAGAACGTAGATAAGGGTTTTGGCTGTGTGCTGGGGGAGGAGAGGTCAGATTTTGGTAATATTAAAGAGGAAGAAGTGACAGGTTAACGGTGTGTTGGATCTGAGAGGAAAAGGAGAGAGAGGAGTCAAAGGTCACCACAGGTTGTCAGCTGATGAGATAGGGAGGAGGCGAGTGTTATCCACAGAAATAGAGAACAGTGAGAGGGGAGGATGTGAGTTTAGGTGGAAAGATAAGGAGTTCAGTTTTAGTCATATTCAGTTTAAGATAGTGGTGAAACAACCAGGAGGCAATGATTTTAATATTATAAACTGCATAGATACCTATTTAAGGCCCTGCTATGGCATTCATATAAAATGCAAAAAAAATAATTAAATACTGTACATTTATTTGCATGTTTTCTATCTTCATTGTTGCCCTGATGTAGTTGCACTTTGGATTAATATGTCATCCAGCTAAGCAACTGTAATTATGAATATCTTCCTTTATGGATGCTAACGCCAATTTTGTGTGTTCTGTTGTGGTGGTTTTCAACCCAGTCTTCAGAGATCCGGTGAGTCAGGTTTTCAGGATTTTCATAATAAATATGCATGAGATACATTTGCATGCACTGCCTTCTTAGTATGCAAATCTCTGTCATGCATATTCATTGTGGAAAACCCAACTAGCCAGGCAGTCTCTAGGTTGAAAACCACTGTTCTCCTGCAAAATCCTAATGAGTTATAACTGTTAGCATGCTGGGATTCTCTTGAGCGTTTGTATTATAAATAGAACTATTTCTATTGTTTTAGTCTCTTAAAAATTTTTTTTTTGGGGGGGAGGGGGTCATTGTTTAATTTTCCGTCTGCTCAAGGTTGTAAGAGCAAGAAATCCTTGGAACATACACTAGCATTTCAGGCTGCTTTCTATGACAGGGAATTTAGGCCACTGTTGCATAGTGCTTGCTCTTATAAGCACTTTCGAACTCAATTGAAAACTCATCTTTTTTCAAAATATTTAGCAAACTAATTTAAATCATCCTTAGGTTTACGGTTTTGCGGTTTATAAGTACGATGTGATGTTATGTTACTTTATCTCCACCCTAAAGCACAGGAGATTT
This sequence comes from Geotrypetes seraphini, assembly GCF_902459505.1. NCBI lineage: Eukaryota > Metazoa > Chordata > Amphibia > Gymnophiona > Dermophiidae > Geotrypetes > Geotrypetes seraphini. The sequence continues at coordinate 15,493,016 of NC_047097.1, forward strand.
TTTAAATCAATCAGATTGTAGTTTTCTAGATAAATACAATTAGATACAGGGAAATCAAATATTCTTATGCTTCTTTATTCCTAAAGTGTGATAGAGTCATAAACCAAAATAAACACCGTCAGCTGAAAGTATTTTTCAATAACAGGAAAGCAGATGGAGACACTGAGTAAGAGGGTGTGCTGCTGACCTGTTATCTCACCCTTTGTAGTCAGAAAACATGTCCATGACAAATCATGAATAAAAAGTCTTGACAGGAGAGCGTGGCTTGTGTCCAGAAAGGACAAGTGTTAATTGAAACTTTGCAGGGCTGCAGCAGATTACCTCAGACAGTACGCACAATTTGATAACCATGTAGAAATATAATTTTTTATCACATGCATAATTCTTTGTAACATGTTTAACTCTATACAGAATTCTATGTAGCAATATGCTGCTTGTAACCTGCCTAGAACTTTAATTAATGAGGATTTTGTGAGATATAAGATTGCACATAACATAGCATTATTCTTAATAACTGAATATAAGAAGTTTAGCTGCATTATGCAAATTAAAAATCACATAATATATCCTGCCTCAGTGCTTCATGATTGTATATTGAATAATACTGTAATTTCCAATGTAGAGCAATGTCCCATAAACTTTTCAGCACCGGGGCACACTAAAAGAGACATCATCAACAACTTTTATCGTACCAAGCAGCCTTATGGGGCAAAGACCTAGGAAAACTAATCACACACTCAAACAACTATAGCGAATTTAGGAGACACCTAAAAACATACCTGTTCTTGAATTACATAGGTAACGAACAAGGACAATAGCCCCCTTCGTAATTCCACCCATATCAGATCTTGCAAACTGTTAACCTCTAACCTCTAATCTCTAAACTATGAATGTCCCAATCAATTAATGAAACTTTTCTAACTCACTGTAAATAGCACGGAACTTCCCGGTCCGGCAGTATATAAACTGTTGTTATTATTAATGTTGTTAATATCAGATGGTCACTGTTATACTCTGTAATTCACCGACTGTACAGTTTCACCTCACTGTAAACCGCCTAGAAGTTGCAAGATTGTTGGCGGTATATAAGAATAAAGTTATTATTATTATAAACCCAGTGCCGCAGCTGGAAGGCACCCGTAAATGCATGGACATCGATGCGATGACATCACACACATGCGTGACATCATCACATCCACATCCACACATGTGTGGAGGCTCTCCAGCCATGACTCTGAACCCGTCCCTTCGCCGGTGGGGGAGAGGAGGAGAGGCACCGGAGAGGAGGAGAGTCATCGGCGTCAGCTGACAGCCGACAGGGCATACTGCAAGAGGCACGTCCTGGAAGCAGTCAGTCGGTGCCTCTCCTCCTTGCTGGAGTCTCGAGGCACACTTGGAATCTTCCACTGCACACAGTTTGTGATACACTGATGTAGAGTAAAGGCAGAAAAGAACTGTTTACAATATAAGAACATAACATAAGCAATGCCTCCACTGGGTCAGACCCGAGGTCCATCGCACCCAGCAGTCCGCTCACGCGGCGGCCCAACAGGTCCAGGACCTGTGCAGTAGCCCTCTATCTATACCCCTCTATCCCTTTTTCCAGCAGGAAATTGTCCAATCCTTTCTTGAACCCCAGTACCGTACTCTGCCCTATTACGTCCTCTGGAAGCGCATTCCAGGTGTCCACCACCCGCTGAGTAAAGAAAAACTTCCTAGCATTTGTTTTGAATCTATCCCCTTCTAATTTTTCCGAATGCCCTCTTGTTCTTTTATGTTTTCAAAGTTTGAAGAATCTATCTCTCTCCACTTTCTCTATGCCCTTCATGATCTTGTAGGTTTCTATCATGTCTCCTCTGAGTCTCCGCTTTTCCAGGGAGAAGAGCCCCAGCCTCTCCAATCTTTCAGTGTATGAAAGGTTTTCCATGCCCTTAATCATTTGTGTCGCTCTCCTCTGGACCCTCTCAAGTATTGCCATATCCTTCTTAAGGTACGATGACCAATACTGAACACAGTACTCCAGGTGCGGGCGCACCATTGCCCGATACAACGGCAGAATGACTTCTCTCGTTCTGGTCGTAATACCCTTCTTAATAATACCCAACATTCTGTTTGCCTTCTTCGCGGCTGTTGACTTCATTGTTGTGTCCACCAGTACCAGTACCAGTACCAGTTGTGTACTTTCAAGGTTACTTCCCTCTAATACTAATCCCCCCATTTGGTAGCTGAACATTGGGTTCTTTCTCCCTATATGCATGACCTTGCATTTCCCTACTTTGAAGTCCATCTGCCATTTATTTGCCCACTCCTCCAGTTTGTTTAGGTCCCTTTGTAGGTCCTCACACTCTTCTGCATTTCTAACCCTTCTACAGAGTTTAGTGTCATCCGCAAATACCTTTTTATTCATGTGAAACTCCTTGAATCTGATACCAACAGAAATAATAACATTTATTCCAAATGGAAATCCAACTGAAGTCTGAGCCTTATCTCATAAACAGCTATGCTGTATCCATTATAACACATACTCAGAAAACCAGAATATTACAGCAGATAAAAGTTAGCAAACCTATGCTATTTGCTTTCTTTTCTGTTCAGACCAGCACTCTTCTACCTCAAGTGCAGAAAATGAGATGTGGCTGATTCATCCTGCTGTCCACAGAGAACCATTGTTACAGGTAAGTAATTTCACTTACTCCCTCCTTTATGAAGCCGCGCTAGCGTTTTTAGCGCCGGCCATGGCGGTATGAACTCCGGTGCTCATAGAATTCCTATGAGTATGGGAGTTCTTACCGCCATGGCTGGCGCTAAAAATGCTAGCGCAGCTTTGTAAAGGAGGGGGTTAATAACATCTCTGTACAATGTTAAGTCTTAAAGACCATAGTCTTAAGTGTTTTGTTTTCTGATCAGTTACAGAAATCATCTGTTTTGTTTAGTGGCTATATTTCCTTTTATATTTTACAAAGCATAAACACAAAGGTGATCTTCCAAACTGAAACTGCATATCATCAAGTTTCAAGTTTAATATATATTTGATTAATCGCTTTATCAGTTTTCAAAGCGATTTACACATGATTAAAATTACAATATAAAAGAAATTTTAAAATAGTTAAAGACAAACGAGACATAGACAGTTACGAGACGAACTGGAAACATTGGGATAAGTAGGGGGAAAAATTACAATATATTTAAGCAGAGTGGGAAACAAATAATGGAAAACACATATGGATGGGATAAGAATAGGGATAATTGAATAAATGTTATGGAGAGGAGAATAGATTGGTTCCAAGACTTGCGCTGAAAACAGGCGCTGAAACCAGGCATTTTTAGCATGTGGGTAGAGCATGCCGATCCCCAAATTACGACTACTACTTATCACTTATATAGCGCTGAAAGGCATACGCAGAGCTGTACTTTTTTTCAGTCCCTGCTCAGAAGAGCTTACAATCTAACTTATGGCAAAACACCTTAAGTGCACCCCATGGTAAGGCATTTCTAGCTGTGGTAAGCACATTTTAGTGCTTACTGCAGCTTAGTAAAAGGACCCTGTGCTTTGGTATACAGAGGATGGGGTTAAGGGACAAACTTCGTACCAGCTGTTTTGTCATTGTCAGCCACAGAGAGCTCTGTGTTCTGAGAATCAACTTGTTATTCCGTCGTTGCACTTGATGAGATCATCAAGAATTCGTCAATCTATGGTGTCAATACAGGGACCAGTATTATGGAACTTGTTACCTATTGAAATTAAGCAGGCTTCTAATGTGTTACAATTTAGGAAAAGTGTAAGAACAATGCTGTTTGAAAGAGAATATATACGTAAGCTTTTTAATTAATATCAAGCAGGTTTCTTTAAATTTATTGCATTTCTGTTACTTGTTACTTGTCGTTGTGCCCTCCCCTCTTATGTACGATCCCCTTTATAAACCGTTAACTGCATTGAACTTCACGGTCTATGAATAAAATTTTATGTTATGTTACGTTAAAAGGGTATAGTATAGATATTAGTAGTTGAGTGAGAATTTTATCTTATCATATGTTTTTTTGTGATTACTGTTTGTTTGTCATAATTTTATTATGTATGTTTTTATGTAACCCACACAGAATTGTGGGATGTCATGGGCTATATATTTTAAAATAAAAATCCCCCCCCCTCCTTTTACAAAACCGTAACACATTTTTTTAGCACTGGCCGCAGCGGTAACAGCTCTGATGCTCATAGACACTGGCCGCAGCGGTAACAGCTCTGATGCTCATAGAATTCCTATGAGCGTCGGAGCTGTTACCACTATCGCCGGTGCTAAAAACCACGCTATGGTTTTGTAAAAAGGGTGGGGATTAAGTAAATGAATAACCCCCCCCCCCTTTTACAAAAGTGAGGATGTGGTTTTTAGCTCCGATGGTCATAGAGTTCCTATGAGTGTTGGAGCAGCGCAGAGCATTCAGCGCACCGGCCAATGCTATAAACCTCTTCCGCACTTTTGTAAAGGGTGGGGGGAGGGGTAATTGCACTAAAAACTTAGGCTTTTTTTTTTCAAGAAAATATGTTAATAAGTACTTTTAAGAACATAAGAAGTTGCCCACGCTGAGGCAGACCAGAGGTCCATCTTGACCAGCGGTCCGCTCCCGCGGCGGCCCATCAGGCCTATTTGCCTGAACAGTGTCCCAGTCTAATTTTATTACTTACCTCTAATCCTCTAATCCTATCCCTATAACCTACCTCTACTCCTATCTGTACCCCTCAATCCCTTTGTCCTCTCAGTTCTTTTCAGTATTATGATTATAAAATGCTTTAGGTCACTGAGATCTTTTTCCTGTAATTACTGTAGCTCTAGATCCAGCAGAGAGGTGAAAACACCCATTTCTCAATGTTTTTTCAAGGGTGGTTTGCAACAAGAAGCGAGTTTTCACCAAGTGCTTATCTCATTAGCAGCATCCTGTGTAAAGAAAGGTTTCCTTGTAAGAACAATGCACATTTTTGAAGCCAGATGGCTGACCCTGGTCCTTCAGTGCCAAAACAAGGATATCTATAATGAATATTCATGGCATGTGTTTGCATAGAATGACTTTAGTGTGCAGTTATTTCAAAAATATTGTGGAGCCCAATGTTGTAAGTGATTTATGCACTGACCATCAGGAGGCCAACATATAAATCTCTTATCCATATATTTTTTAAATTTAAAAGCACAGGAGGCGAGTCTCTTTCAACTGACAGGAAGTTCTGGAATGAGGAGACATAGGATGGAGGTGAAAGGGGCAGACTCAGAAGTAACCTCAGGAAACAAACAATAAACAGCAAATTTAACAATTTTCAACTAGTTAACTTGTTATCAAACTAAATAACTTGTTACCAAACATCAGCAGAAAATCATAGAACAACCCACAGAGAGTGGAATGTTGGGGGTTTTTTTTGGGGGGGGGCCCTAAAATTTCTATCCCAGACCCCGCTCAAGCTCTGCCTTGACCCCACCCCCATAATACAGGCAGTCCCCGGTTTAAGAACGCTGATGTCATAGGGAAGGCTTCTGGGTCATTGGGCCGCATGCACGAGCTGCCGAGCGCGGCTTTGCAAGACCAGGGGACCACTTGCTGGAGCCGCCGCTTGCAGCTGTGACAACAGAAGTGCAGCTGGGAGGAGGGAGCCGGCAAGAAAAGGTAAACTCGGGAGGCATGAATTTGGGATGCGGAATGGAGGGGGACAGCGAGGGGTGCGTTGGAACATGGAAGGGAGGAGGTGAGCCGCATTGGGACAGGAAGGGAGGAAGAGGATCTGCGTTGGCATAGGAAGGGAGAACCAGGGTCGCATTTGGACACAGAAGGATAGGAGGGTGCACAAACTTCAGACAAAAGATGGAAGAAAGGAGGGAAGGTGCTTGAACATGGGACACAGAATGGAGTGAGAGAGGGGAGCCCAGTGGCGTACCTAGGGTATATGGCACCCGGGGCCCATCATTTTTTGACACCCCCCATGTAAAAAAATATTTTTTGTAATAACCATGAAACGGAATAAATGGTCAGAATAGAAACAGGCAGTGAAAATTTTCTTTTATTGAACCTCATATATGTAACCATTATTCCAAACATAACATAAATTATGCCTGAATTGTCATAACATCAGAAGTACATATGGAGTAGTTGCAGGTGATGCTTGGGACAGTTCTGATTGTGTTAGTTCGGTTTTATGTGTTTTTTGAATAGAAGGGTTTTTATTTCTTTTTTGAAGGTTTTGTAGTCTGTGGTCGAGGTCAATAGTTGTAGAGTTGGGGGTCGAGTGTTAGGAGGTTGTCGAACAGTTTTTTTTCTTTTGACGTTTTTGGTTGGAGGCTGTGTGAATGGTGCGTGAGTTCTCCTATATCTGGTTGAGGTGGATTGAATTATTTAGCTGAAGAAATTAGTTACCCCCCCCCCATTCCACACACATTAATTTTCTTCCATTTTTGTTCCCATTATAAAAAAAAAACTGATAAGTTCCCAGAAAAAAATACATTAAAATAAGAAGTGAAAACAAAGGCCCCTACAGATAAGAACATAACATAAGAATAGCCTAACTGGGTCAGACCAATGGTCCATCATGCCCAGTAACCCATTCTCATGGAAACCAATCCAGGTCACTAGTACCTGGTCAAAACCCAAAGAGTAGCAACATTCCATGCTACCGATCCAGGGCAAGCAGATGTTTCCCCCATGTCTTAATAACAGACTATGGACTTTTCCTCCAGGAATTTGTCCAAACCTTTCTTAAAATCTGCAACGCTATCTGCTTTTACCATAACTTCTGGCCACTTCATTTTTAAGCTTAGATCTTTCCTTCCAAACAGTGACCTTGCTAGATGTCAAATCCTATATAATAAAAAGCTAGCCGCGCATGCACACTCAGACCTGCGTGATCTGTCATCCCTGATCCGTAGGTCCGTGGCCAGAGTGCGTATGCGGTGGACAGATCGGGAAAGCACAGCACAGCCGGCGACTCCCCCCCCTCCCGCCCTCACTCACTGCCAAAACCACCACCTCCTCCTTCTCGCTGGCTCACCCGCTTCACCCTCTTCTAAAAATAAAGAAAAAAGCGCTGCACTGCGCTAACGCTGGCTTTGCTGTCTTCTGTCCACTGCGGGCCGCCCTCTCTGACTACTTCCTGTTTCTGCTAGGGTTGGCCGCAGTGGATAGAAGTCGCTGAAGCCAGCGGCTGTAGCCGCCGATCTCCGTTCCTCCGGGGGGGGGGGGGGTCTGGGAGGAGAGGGATCGCGGCCACTCAGCGCCCCCACCGAGGAGCCCTGCAACTTTTCGCTGCCCGGGACCCGAGTCATTTGCCGCCCCCCCTCTTCCCTTACTGCGGGCCCGACTGGCGATTTAAGCAGCGTATGCATCAGTCTTCACACACTGCTTCGGGCCCTTCTACTGCCCTGATTTGCTCCGGACGTGCCAGAGTAAATCAGGGCAGTAGAAGGACCCGAAGCAGCGTGTGAAGACTGCTGACATGCTGCTTAAATCGCCAGTTGGGCCCGCGGTAAGGGAAGGGGGGGCCACAAAGGACTCGGGCCCTGTTTGTAGTCGCGACTGTGGGAAGGGAAAGGGGGTAGAGGAAACGCTACAAGAAGAAAGACACAGGGGAAGGTGCACAGGGAACTGGTGTGGGGGGAGGGAAATGGAGGGGGAAGGAATGCTGCTTTGGACAGACAGACAGAGGGAGGAAGGGAGACAGAAAGACAAGAAGAAAGACAGGGGCAGGTGCACAGGGTACTGGTGTGGGGGGAGGGAATGCTGCTTCAGACACACAGACAGAGGGAGGAAGGGACACAGAAAGAAAAGAAGAAAGACACGGGCAGGGAGATATACAGAAAGACAAACAGACAAAGGGGGCCAGGAACAGAGACAGACAGAAAGAAAGACAGCGGGAGTCGCGTCAGGAGGGGTGCGGGATGCTGCAGAGGGAACTTTTCCAATGGGTGCAATTTGGCGGCTGTCGGGAGCCTCTGATCAGAAGCAGAGCAAGGTAAGTGTATCATAGGGATAAGAAGGAGGAGGGGGGAGAAAAAGGAAGGGACGCCTACTGTTGGACAGGGGGAGAAGGAAAGAGGTGCTGATGGACAGGGGGGGTGAAGAAAAAGGAACGTAGGCCTAATGTTGGACAGGGGGAGAAGGAAGGTGCTGCTGGACAGGGGGGAGGTAAAACAAAGGGAGAAGGGCTGCTGCTGCATAAGGAGAGCTGTGAAGGGGTGGTGGTGGACACAGGGGAGGTAAAAGGAAGGAAAAATGGACAGGGGGAGCAGGCAAGGGGTGGTGATGGACAGCCAAGGAAAAAGAAAGACAGAAAGAAAGAAAGCGGCTAAGGAGAGAGAGAGAAAGAAATAAAGACAGACACACACACATATGTTCTAGCACCCGTTAATGTAACGGGCTTAAAGACTAGTACAGAAAGAACATGGTAACTTCACAAGGACTTAGCTGTGCAGGAAATGTGAATCTCCTCATACACCCACCATATAGTGCAAAAATGTGCAAAGGTCTGTTTTTTTCTTTCGATCACTATATAGCCTAATGCCACACAAGCAGCGCTGTTCAAACATATTCTGAAGGTCAATGCTAAGGTTAACAAAGTTTCCTTCCTTGGACCACAAGGAGATACTGACAAACCACTGGAAGAGATCCCAAAACAACTACCCAGGCATAACACCCAAAGACCCACTCAGTGTGTGAACCAGTTGAGTGGAGTAAACTAACTGGGGGTGGAAATGGGCTCGGAGTTTGCTCAGCAGAATTTCCCAGACCACTTCTTCCTCTCAACACATTGACACGCTACCACCACCTCACCGGGTAGGCCAGCAATGCTTATAAACTTTATAAAACACATTATTTTATTTTCTTATAAAGCACATATTTTAAATGAACTCTGAGATCCTCAGCCTTGCCATTCACAAAAATAGAAGGAAGAAAAGTTCCCGTTTCCTGCTATCTCATGTCCCCGGCCTATACAATATTTTTCTTCTGCAGACCCTTCAAAAGTCTGACCAAATCCTCGTTTTACTTGCATTATAAAGTACTGAGGATGCCATCTCTCCCCAATCCCAGGTCCTAAAGTCTAAGACTAGTGCTGCCCGATTCAGGGGAAAAAATTTTTTTTTGATTCGATTCAGCCTATTGAATTGGTTTTTCAATTCGATTCGATTTTCCTACCCCATTGGGTGTTTTTTTCAAACATCTTGGTGGGTTTATTTTATAGCTTTTTCACCCCCTTTGGCTTCTCCTAACCACACTGGCTCTGTGGTGTAAACAAAATAAAGAAACAAAAAGGACTTTTCCTCTTTCTATTAAATCCTAGCTCATGTTTGCGGTCTAACACCAGCTCTGGCAGAATACACTTTTCAAATCTAACATATTGTAATCACAAAATTATTTTTCTACCTTTTGTTGTCTGGCCAATATTCAAATCATGTTGGTCCCAGGCTCTTGTTGTCTTGCTTGCCAGGGTCTCCTTCTTTCTCCGTGCTAACCATCTGTCTGCCAACTCTATCCTCCCCTTCAGTTTCCCTTCCCTCCCCTGGAGGTCTGGCATCTTTCCTTTTTTTGGTCTCCATCCACAGATTCACCTTTTCTCAACTCCCCACCATCTCTCCCTTTCTGTTCCCAACTATCCTCATATCCAGTATCTCTATTCCCCTCCACACCATCCCTTGTTTCCAAGTTCTCTCCCTTTCTGTTCCTTCCCTCCCTAAATTCCATTATGCACCATCTCTCTCCCACTCCTCTGTTTTTAGACCCATTATTTCTAACCCCCAAAGTCTGGCATATGCACGTATCTTTGAACCCCCCCTTCCCTCCCTCGCTCCCTCTGTGTACTTTTACACCAGGACCCCCTCCCCTGAAGGTCTGCACCCCCCCAAAGGACTGTACCTCCCCCCCCGAAGATCTGTCCCTCCTTAAGCCCTGCATCTTACCCCTAAGGACTGTACCTCACACCCGAAGGTCTGTTCCCCCCTGAAGGCCTACACCCCACTCCTGTAGGCCTGCAGCCCCTCCCCCGAAGGACTATACCTCCCACCCGAAGGTCTGTCCCCTCTCCCTGAAGGCCTACACCCCACCCCTAAAGGCCTGCACCCCCCCTCGAGGGTCTGTCTCCCCCTGAAGGCCTACACCCCACCCCTGAAGGCCTGCACCCCTCCCCGAAGGTCTGTACCTCTCACATGAAGGTCTGTCCCCCCTGAAGGCCTGTACCCCCCCGAAGGTCTGTCCCCCCCCCTTAATCCCTGCACCCTCCCCGAAAGACTGTACCTCCCACCCAAAGGTCTGTTCCCCCCGAAGGCCTACACCCCACCCCCGAAGGCCTGCACCCCCCCAAAGGACTATATACCCACCCCCGAAGGCCTACACTCCACCCCTGAAGGTCTTCACCCCCCCGCCTGTCTCTGCTGCCAAAATTAATCGGTGAATCGATCTGAATAGTGAATCGAGCAGCACTAGGGCAAAGAAACTCAAACACCACCAATGGTAACAAAGCAGCTCAGCACCAATACTTACGGTTCAGCTGAAAAACTACTTGCAGTCTTGCACGTGGTTCGCTGGGCTCGGGCTCCCTTTCCTGCTTCTGCCCCAATCCACCCCGCCAGAAACAGGAAGTTGGTGATCGCGCCCACATAGCAACAAGCTCCGATGGGGGGTGTGGCCATGGGGGAAGGAAGGTAAGAACTTAATGCTCGCTGGACCACATCGGGAACTCGCGAAAGCCTTGGAGTCAGGCCATAAGAAGGGAAGTTCCCAGGCCGTGACTCCAAGGCCGGGAACACTCCCCATGAGATTGCACCCGGGGCGGACCGCCCCCCCTCCCCCCACTTTTGGTATGCCACTGGGGGAGCCTTAACTTGGGACATAGGAAGGAAGAATTAAGGAAATGAGGGAAAGAGATGCTGAGGTGGGGATGGAATAGAAAAGGAGAATTGTTGGGCATGGGTGTCTCAGTGAGAGGGAAAGAGAGATAGTGCACATGAGGAAATGAAGAAAGCAGGTGAATTGTTGAGCATAGGGAGGAAGAAAGAAATATTGGACATGGTGGTGGGAGAGGCATAAGGTACAGATGCATGGGAAGAAAGAGATGAGAGGGAGAAATGTTGGATGTGGTAGTGGATAGGGAACAATGGGACTGATGAAGAACAAAAATAAGTGTAAACCGCCTATTTTTTTCTTTCTAATTAAACTACAGTACTTTATTTTGAGGACTGTTTCTTTAATGTTTAATGTTTTTATACACTGTGTACTGTACGGGATCCAAGTTACATACAAATTCAACTTAAGAACGGTTTAAAAAAATGGAACTCATTCTTATCCCGGGGTCTGTCTGTAATACTAATTGTAATGCCATTTTTTCCATTCATTTTTCATATATATATACACACACAATATAATCTTATTAACAATAAATGATAGTTAACCACAAAATTAAACTATACAAAGCACACTCCATGCTTCTCAACATCCATTCCTACCAGAACACCTGGCCTTGGTCATACATGGAGAACACAGATAAACCCTATGCAAATACAGGACCACAAATTAAAAGTACTAATATACACAAACAAAACCCTAAGATGTCAGACTCTACATGCAGTACAACACCAGAGAAATAGAAAGAAATTAATTTCTTCCTGAACAGTGCAAAATATAGACATAAATTCTCAAAATATCATTGTACCTATCTTTGTTGTCAAGTGATTTTATTTTTCTAATCATCTGTTCCCAGTCTCTGCATTTTCTTCTGCCTGTGTTCTTTACTGTGCTTCCAGGGCCTTCTTATCCATTTGATGGTTTGTTTGTTTGTTTTCTTCTTCTTCACTTTCTGCCCTACATCTGTATTTGGCATTAACTTTTAACATTCAACTTTCTTACATTTTTCTGCTTTCTTTTCCAAAATCTATCTACTTTTCCATGTCTTACCTTCTCTTCCTATCTATCCAAGTGTACCATTTCCTCCCTCTTTTGTCTCCCCTACTCCCATTTATCCATAAGAAGCATTTCTTCTTTCTTCCCTTCCACATCCATCTCCTTCATATCTCTCCCTCTCTTGTGATATGACATCTCTGTCTACCCCCTTCCCCTCTCCTAAGGTCTGACATCTTTCTCCTTTTCTTCTCACAGCCTAGCATCTATCTCTTCTCCCATGGTCTATCTCCTCTATCTCCTTCCCGTGGTCCAACATCTTTTTCCTTCCCTTCCCCAGGGGCTGTAGCTCTCTCCTCTCCTTCCTGCAATCTGACATCTCTCTCCTCTCTTTCCTGCAATCTGACATCTCTCTCCTGTCTTTCCCACAGTCTGGCATCTCTCTCCTCTCCTTCCCATAGTCTAGCATATCTCTTTCCTGCAATCTGGCATATCTCTCTTCCTTCCTTTCCTTCCATTCCCTAGTCTGGTATCTCTCTCCTTTCCCTTCCAATGGTCTAACATCTCTTCCTCCTTCCATCATCCTTCTCACTCTCCCTTCCTTGAGTTATCTCTCCTCCCTCCAGGTGTAACATTTCTCCCTCCCTCCTTTCTGCCCCCTGCAGTCTAACATTTCCCCTCCGTTCTGGCCCTCTCCCAAGCCACCATTTCTCCCTCCTTTCCCTCCACCAGTCTAATATTTCTTTCTCTCTGCCTCCTGCTTGCTTCCTCTCCTCTGGTCTTCATTCTTTTCCCCAACCAACATCTCTGCCTCTCCCCTTTCTCCTGTGACATTTCTCCTTCCCTCCTTTCTGACCTCCCCATCCAACATTTCTCCATCTCTCTCCATGAGTCCATCACTTTCTGCCTCCTGCACACATTTTCCTTCTCGCTTCACCCCCTTTCCTTGAATGTGACATTTCTCCCTACTTCCTCAGTGGAGGTAGTGCCAGGATTTTTAGTGAAAGGTGCAGGGTCCACCCCAAGGAGTCATGCAGATGGCACAGAGACCCAAGCTCTGGTAGACTCAGAGGATGAAGGTTCAGAGTCCATGCCTTTAATTACTCATTCAGGACCCTCAGCTCTTGGAGATTCACCATTCCAGTTGATGTGTGTGTGGGAGTGGGGGGGTGGAAGTGACCATGATCAGGTGGCATCCCTGGATACTGGAGATGACCAGAGGGTGCAGAGACTGTTCAAACCCTCCAGCCTACAAAGTTTAATTGTGGAGTTGCTCTAGGATAATGTGCGCTGCTTTCGCAGGGCTCCAGGGCGTATTAAATCCTGAGACGCCATTATTTTTTATTTTCTCCACAGCAAAGGTTTAATTGTGCCAAGCTCTGTGGACCGTGCTTTCCTGTCACTTTTGCAAGGATATTATTCCTTTTGTGTCTTACTGCACCAGCACTTTAATCTCCGCTCCTGATGAAGACATCGAAACGGAGCTCTGTCGGGTGGTGATACAAATTGCTGAGTGGTGACATGAACTCTTAACGGGACTCAGCTAAGTACACTTTATTGATGGGCATAGTTTTTTAATGAAATTTTTTCATGTGAACACACTGCACTTTCACGGTTTTGATGTAGATTTTTGTTTTTGGGAGTGTATTACATCTTTACTCCTCTTTTTTCATTTGGTTTGAACGTTTGTTCAAAGATTTATATAGTGTTCTGGGTTAATTAATTTCACTAGATTGGACTATATGATGTATGGGGCAGTTCTTATTTAGACTTATTTTCTGGTGCTTGTCATCTATGAGTTACTGCCCGGGCTCAAATTTCACTTTTATGTGAGTTGTGCCCATACTGATGTCCATTACATTATATTGATTGTTTCCCGCAAATAGTAAAGTTCAAATGTTCTCACCAAAGGAAAAAGGGTGTTAGCCAATTACGTTTTGGGTGTTGGATTTTATATTATTGGCAACAGACTGTATTTGGGGTTTTAGTTTTACAGCTTTTTGTAAAACAAAAGAGAACATGAATATAGATGCTTGCAACCAAAATCCTTCTTGTGTAAATATTCTTGGAAGTAAAGGCTCTATGAATGAACATGGAGAAAAAAAATGTCAATTTGTTGGTTTCCCCCATAGCATAGCATAGCCAGACCTCAAGCATTGGGAAAGCCTGAGCCCAAAAAAGAAGGGCACAAATTTTGTCCTGCCCTCTCACTGCTCCCACACATGAGCCAACCGATTGGCCCATGTGCTTAAAGTTGCGCCCTTAGGAGGGGGTTGCGCCCTTAGGGGGCAGGCCCTAGGCCCCTCCCCGGTTCATCCCACAATGTACCAGGAAGGGACAGGCCTGCCATTCAGAGGAAGGCAGGCCTGCCGGCCGGAGGGAAAACCTGTCCGTCCAGACATCTATTAAGGTTAGAGGGGTGGTCCGTGAGGGTTAGGAGGGTCCAGGGGCGGTAGGGGGGTCCGGGGGTAGGTGCGCTGTCGGGGGAAGGGGGTTTGAGGGATTGTCCAGCCAGAGGGATTGGGCACTCTCCTGCCGATGATCACAGTGTGGGGGTTGTGTCCGGCAGGAGAGATTGGGCACAATCCCTCCCTCCCCCCCACATCTCATTGTGGGGGTGGGGGAGGGAGAGAGACGGCATTGTTTGACAGACGCCAGTTAGAGAATCCTGCATTTAGGTGAAGGACTGGCCCCTCCTTCGCCTAAAAGGTCTTGTTTTGGGCATTTGGGACTTGGGCAATTTTTTTGGGTCCAGAATATGTTGTAAGGATAGATGTAGTGGCAGTATGGGTGATTAAATTGCTGAATGTAGAGGTAGGCCATTCTAAAAAAAAAACAAAAAACACCCTCATTTTGAATGGGTTTTTTTGAGAATGGACATATTTCCCTGCTACCTACTTTCTGCACCTAGGGACATAGGCCAAAAGGGGACTTAGACGTTTCTTTTGTTTATGCCTGTCTATGTTTCTATTTGAGCTTGACAGAAATCCCAAAATTCTATTGAAAAGATATATTACTGCCATATCATCCTCCATATCTTCTGCCCAAATGAGGTAAGGCAATGGAAGGTAAAGGTAATGCCTTTGATACCACCTTTCGATTCAAAACTAACTTTTCAAAAACAAATTTCTACAGTACCACAACAACGTTATTACAAATTGCGCCTTATTTGCTCAATATCTCATCTCTTACTCCCCTCTACTATTAATATACTCAATCATTCACTAGTAATCACTATATTATGGAGGAAGACAAAAAGATCTGCATCACCTTCAACTCGCTCAAAACACTTCAATAAATTAATATCAGGAAAAAAAAATTTGATCATGTTACCCCGCTGTAAAAATTGGTGCATTGGTTACCGATAAAACATCGCTTGACATATAAAATTATACTTCTGGTCTTCAAAACATATTACATGTCGAGCTTTGCGAATGTAGAGATGATGCGGTATACAAACCCAAGGTTTAGTTTGGTTATAATCGGTCACCACCATACCTAGATAACTATCTTATTCATCAATATCTTATTCATCAATACGTAAACTTTGTTCTTTACAGCAAAACCTCTTAGTGATCCCATTGATTAGGCAAATTGTCTATTCATCCACTAAAGATCGTTCTTTTGCAGTCAATGGCCCCCAACTCTGGAATACTCTTCCAAATTGCATTAGAACAGAACAAAATCTTAACAGTTTAAAACATTATTAAAAACCTTCCTATTCACAGACACATTTAATCAATGATTGGTAAAATGAGATAAGGAGATTTACGGAGACCAGTCAGGAACAAGGAGCGCAAAATCAGCTCTTAACTCTAAATCTTTTGATTTTCTTATCTTTCCTATAGACATTGTAGTTCTATCTTTACTTATTTTATTTATAAGTTTTATTTTAATTTTATATAATTGCATAGATGTATTTCCATTGCGGTATATCACGTGTTAAATAAACTTGGAAACTTGGTGCAACCACATATTACATATCAAGAGCAGAGAGAGCACATTGGTGCTCACAGAAGTGGGTAGACTGGACATAAGATTGATAAGGGAACGGGTATGAAAGGAGAAGGTATCAAGCTCTGATAAAGAAGGGTTAGAGAAAGCATGATCATCTTTTAAAGAAGGTCTCTCATTGAAGCCACAAATAATAATTACTGTGTTATAACTGCCATCTAGTGGCTCAACATGTGAACCAAATCTACAGACACACCATGCAAACACTTCCTATCCTAACTGCACATTTTGTACCGACATTGCACTCTCTCTATAAAGAGGCATCCGTGAGTATTAAAAACCTGGCTTGTATCAGCATAACCCTCTATTTGAGCACAAAAAAATCTATGCAGGAAAAAAGCTAGTATCACAAGGCTGCCCTAGAAAAGAGGAAACTGATAATAAATCCACATATTGGGGGTATATATAGAGCCACTAAATCACTATACCTAAGGATCAGGGCCATTTATACCAACTTTACACTCAATATCAGAACCCTATATGAAAAATGATCTATGCTCTGCAACACTACAAGGCCTTAATCGTATACACATTCATCCATGCAGTCAACCACACAAAAGGGACAAAACAAGGAAAAGAAAAAGAAGTGGAGATAAAGGCCTCAGTTCAGCTTCATTTGGCCAAAAAACTCCACTCCTTCAATAACTTATCCTGCATGAACACAAAAAGTCTCTAAGAAAAAGCAACTACTGTAGCCTGCAGAGCAGTATCAGTACGCACGCCTCCAAAAAGAAGATGATGATATCAGTGGGTAAATCGAGCAAGGGCACTGCGGTCCAGCTCATAACTTCAGACGCAAAAACTAGTAAAGAACTTAGCTGCTACTGGTTATTTCACCAAAGCCGGGAAGCCACTGCACCCAACAGGGAACCCTCTGTTTCGCGTTGTCTCAGTGGTGAAGTGTTGTGAGAGCTTGAGGAGCACGGTGGGTCTGGAACACTCGGATGTGAAGAGGTGGAATTATCACCCCTGACGCAGCAGGGCTTTGGTGAAATAACCAGTAGCAGCTAAGTTCTTTACTAGTTTTTGCATCTGATGTTATGAGCTGGACCGCAGTGCCCTTGCTCGATTTACCCACTTTTTGGAGGCGTGCGTACTGATACTGTCTGCAGGCTACAGTAGCTGCTTTTTCTTAGAGACTTTTTGTGTTCATGCAGGATAAGTTATTGAAGGAGTGGAGTTTTTTGGCCAAATGAAGCTGAACTGAGGCCTTTTTCTCCACCTTGTTTTGTTCCTTTTGTCCCTTTTGTGTGGTTGACTGCATGGATGAATGTGTATACGATTAAGGCCTTGTAGTGTTGCAGAGCATAGATCATTTTTCATATAGGGTTCTGATATTGAGTGTAACATGGGTATATATAGAGCCCATGTAAGCAGTGGCATAGTGAGGGTGAGAGGCGCCCAGGACGGTGGTGCCCCTCCCCCATCCTCTTCTCTGCCCCCCCCACGCTCCTTCCTCGCCCCCTCCTGCTATGTGTGCGCCGCTTCCCTACCCTGTACCTCTGTAACATTCCTGAGCCCTGAGCTCGGGGACTTCAAAGCCTGGACAAACTGCTGGATTTTGGAAATCCCTCTGGGCACCCGGACAGTCCTTTCAAAAGAGGACACGTCCGGGTTTTCCCTGATGTCTGGTAACCCTAGGAATAATGCACAAGCAATTCAAAAGTAGATCCCCCTCCTATCATTTTATCAGTTTGACCATCCTCTGTTTTCCCCCATCGTCTCTTTTACAAGCAGGAAAAACGTATTAGCTGTTGTCCATTCTTTTCCCTGCAATGTACCCAGGGCGATTTTGAAATGAGGATACACCCCAGTTTTTCTCCTGTCATTTTTGATTTTAAAGAACTGCTACTATGAAATGCCATATTGTGCACCGTTACTGACATTTTTCTCATATTCCTACTAGAAGCACAAAGGCACAGAAAGAATTTGGCAGGGGCAAAACAAAAGAAGAAAGGTGCCATTCCACATTCCTTTCTTTCTTCCTCGCCAGATTATGAAGTCCTTTATCTCCTGGGACCTCCACATCTCAAAAAGAGCGATATTACTGCGCCACTAGGAGAAAAAGCAGAAGAAATTCAGTGCTTTAATTTCCTATCAGTATTCACCTTCATACTTTTAACTTTTGAATTTAACCTGAGGGAAAAATGATTCCTTATTCCATTTATCATGCACCAGTTGTGAAATCACATCTGTTATGATCAAAGCTGTGACTTAATCTGCAGCACCCTAAATAGGTAGACATATGTTCTGTGGTGTCCATGCCTGCACTTTGTCTTTGTAGAACAATAACTCTGCTGACAAGAAATGCAACATTTGTCATCAATATTTCATCACATTATACATAAGATAATGCTATAAATCCTATGTCTTTGACAGCCTTGCCCTGATGTAATCTAACTTAATGCTGTTTCATTTCTTTGCATGTTGACATCTGTCAACAATCCTGTTAGCCACTAATTGCTGTTGTGTATCCCCACAGCCTGCCATGATTTCTAATTGCATGTACAGAGACATTTTTTTAAAGTGGCTTTTCTTTTTTCATTGCCTTGGAAAGACCGAAGCCTTCGATGGGTTTGAAAACAGAACAGCTTGGGAGTCTGACTTCCAGAAACTAGGGATGTGCGTTTTCTTTTCATTTCAGGATGCAGCATTTCGTTTCAAAAGCAATATATAGCTTACACTAACATGAAATAACATGTGCTAATGGGAAACCTGTTCTATCGCAATTTGCTTATCTACATAAGAACATACTAATTGCCATACTGGGACAGACCGAAGGTCCATCAAGTCCAGTTATCCTGTTTCCATCAGTGGCCACCCAAGTCGCAAATACCTGGCAAGGATCCCAAGGAGTAAACTGAATTTATGTTGCTTATCCTAGGAATAAGCAGTGGATTTTCCAAAGTCCATCTTAATAATGGCTTATGGGCTTCTCTTTTAGGAAGTTATCCATACCTTTTTTTAAACCCTGCCAAGCTAACTGCTTTTACCACATTCTCTAGCAACAAATTCTAGAGTTTAATTTCAGGATGTATGAATAGCAGATAACTATCACCAGTATCCCCCTTTCTATAAACTTGAGCACAAAATTTTATACTTACCCCCAGATTCTATCTATGGCGCCTTGAATTGCACGCACACATTGAGGCAAATATTCAGTTTGTACATGCAACTTAATTGAATAATAAGCTACTCAGCACCAATAATCGGCCAGTAACAATCAATTATTGGTACTAATTAGCAACAATTGGAATTTACACATGTATCTCTTTAGATGTATTCTATACAGAGGTCCATGCAAATTCTAGTGTGTGGATTCAAAAATAGAGCGTGGCCATGGGAGGGGCATGGCATTCCCATAATTTGTGCATACTGTTACAGAATATGTCTGATCTGTGCTTAAGTTAGATGCAGGGAATTACACCAGGTTTCATTTGGTATAAATCCCCATGCCTAAAACTTTCCTATAGATCCCAGTGATAAACATATTCTACCAAGGGTTGATTTATAAGTCATGACAATTATTTTTGTTTCTTAAAAATGCACCAACACTGGAACTCTAATACAGTGTTTCTCGACCTTTTCAAGCCAAGAACCCCCTAAGCCTAACAACTACCCCTACTCAAACTCCGCTCCAGACCCGCCCAAACTCTGCCCCAGACTTCACCCTCATAATAATAATACTAACTGTAATGCAATTTCTTCCATCCATTTTTTATTTACACACAATATAATGGAGGCGCGCGTAAAGTTTAAATTTGCCTGCTTCTGCTTCAAAGCACTATACGGACTTGCCCCTAAATATATAACTGACCTTTTCGTCTTCTCAGCCAACAGACACGAGAGAAGCTCACATTCCAACTTCGTTTCCCCCCCAGTGAGAGGTTGTAAACTGAAAAAACACCATGAACATCTTCTCTCACACCAAGCAGCATCATGGGGTAAAGACCTAGAACAATTGCTTTTGCCCACTACTTATGAGGAATTTAGGAAACGTCTGAAAACACACCTGTTCCTAAAGTATCTAGACAACTGATCCTCTCTTCTCTCTCCCCTCTATAGCGATTAACTTGTTCTATTGATCACTCTCTCCTCAAAAATGGATTTCCTGTCCTATTAACCCTCTTTCTTCCTCCCCTCTTAAAGTCAATCAATTTGTACCTTTGCTTAATCTTTGTAAACCGCATAGAACTTCACGGTATTGCAGTATATAAGCTGTTATTATTATTATTATAATCTTATTAATACATAATGGTAACCACAAAATTAAAAAAAAAACACACAAAGTACACTGTATGCAGAGAAAGTGTTAATTATCATTTATATTCAGGGTTTTTTCAAAGATGTCAAGGCAGATAACTTTAAAATATGCAATGTCACCTCAGTAACAACTATTGAAAAATAGACAAATATAGTGCAAAATATAGACAGACACATTTTGATCACTAAATTGAAAATAAAATAATTTTTCCTATCTTTGTTGTCTGGTGATTTCATGAGTCTCTGGTTGCACTTCCTTCTGACTGTGCATCCAATCTTTCTTTCTTTCTTTTCCTGCCTCCTGCATGATTCCTCTCCTCCAGACCTCATTCCATTCCCCAACCAACATCTCTCTCTGTCCCTCCATGAGTCCAACTTTTCTTCCTCTCTCATCCCCCAGATCATTTTTCACCATGGCCCACAAGCCCCATGCCCATTTCTCTATCACCCCTCTCCAAACCATGCCACATCTCTCCCTCCATCACTATGCCCAACATTCCTCCCCCTTGCATCCCTTTCAATCTATCACTCTGTTCCCTCTCCACCACCATTTTTCCCTCTCATCCTTCTATTCCCCATGCATCTCTACCTCACTCCTCTCTATGCCCAATTTTCCTCTTTCTTTTTCCCCATGTGCACCATCTCTTTCCCTCTCACTCACACACTCAGGCCCTACAATTGTTCCTTTCTATTCCATCCCTCCCTCCTTCTTATGTCCTAAGTTAGTGCCCCTTTCCTCCCTCCCTCCTTACCAAGTTCATGCCCCCCTCCCCCTCACTGCCTTCCAGCCTTTGTCCTTCCTTCTTCCCTCCCTGCTACTCCGAACCTGCCTGCCTCCCTCCCTCCCTGTTGCACTGAAGCCTGCCTGCTTCCCTTCCAGCCGTGCCGAAGCTTGCCTACTCGCCGCCGATTCTTCCTCCCCCTGGTCTTCCGCCGCCACTCGCCACAACTCTGGGAAGGGAAGGGCCAGGCACGTGCAGCAATTGCATGCCGCTGGCCCACAAGCCTTCCCCAGATGTCAATTCTGACATCGGAGAGAAGGTCCAGGGTAGCCAAGCAGAGATTGGCTAGCCCGGACCTTCTCTCCGACATCAGAATTGATGTTGGGGAAGGCTTGTGGGCCGGCGGCATGCAATCTTTGCACGCACCTGGCCCTTCCCTTCCCAGAGTTGTGGCAGTGGGTGGGCAGCGACAGCGGTGGCCGTCAGCCTGCGTACCCCCAACAGGCGGTCCGTGTACCTCCTAGGGTATACTACCCGCAGGTTGAGAAACCCTGCTCTAATATATACGTGCATATGAATGTAGGTGTCTCTGGTAAGGGAGAAAAAAAACCATGACATTTGAAATCATTGCTTTATTAACAAACCAAGAACATACTCAGCTTGAGAGTAAGTATGTTTAACTCAGGGGTAGGGAACTCCGGTCCTCGAGAGCCGTATTCCAGTCGGGTTTTCAGAATTTCCACAATGAATATGCATTGAAAGCAGTGCATGCAAATAGATCTCATGCATATTCATTGGGGAAATCCTGAAAACCCAACTGGAATACCGCTCTCGGAGACCGGAGTTCCCTACCCCTGGTTTAACTGTTAATATCCTTCAAAGTGTTGTCATATTGGATTATGGCGTTGTGCAACAGTTCTGGATGTTTCTTCCATACTGCACAACACAAATGGTACTGCAGAAATGATGTGTATTCACAGTGTGTCCCACACAAACTGAATGACACACAAGACAACTTGGAAGACTACTTTGAAGGATGACTGTAACAGTTTTATGGGTCTTGCCATGTCTGAGTAGAAAGAACCGACGTTTCATTTGTCGGTTCTTTCTACTCAGATATGGCAAGACCCGGAAAACTGCTACAAGCCAGCCGCGGAAGCCTAAGAGAACATACTTTGAAGGATGCTAACAGTTAAACAGTTTCTACTTATACTTTGTTGTTCATTTTATACCTTCCATCCAGTGTCTGTCATCTCTCTCTCATCCATCTGGTGTCTGCCCTCTCTCCCTTCCATATAGTGTCTTCTGTCTTTCTATGCCCCTTCCATAAACTGTCTACCCTCTCCCCCTTCCATTCAGCCTGTGCCCCTTCTCTCCTTTATACATGATTCATTTCAGCTTCACCCCATCTCCATTTTTCTCTGTCTCCTCCTGGCCTGGGGCTCTTCGGGTCGAGTGACTCGAGTCCTCTTGGCCGGAGCACATGCTCTTCTGGTCTGGTGATCGGCTGCTCAGTCGATGGTCCTCTTCAGCTGGTGGCTCGAGTCAGGTCAGGTCCTGGGTGGCTGGGCTGGCCTAGGGCTCTTCAGGTCTGATTACTGGCAGTGGTGAGGGCCTCCTCGTCGGGTCACTCGGGACGGAGCCGGGCGGGACCTCCTCGGTCCTCCTCCTGAATCGGCTCGGAGTTGGATTTCAGGTCGGGTGGCTGGGTGGTCCGGCTCGGGTGGGTCCAGTGGGTCCTTCTCGGCTTCGCTTGGCTCGGGTGGGTCCAGTTAGTTAGTGGGTCCTCCTCAGGTCCGGTGTGTAGGTCTCTGTTGGCTCTCCTCATTAAGTACTGGCTCTAGCCTTGCATGTGACATATTTCAGCCAATCAGCAGCAAGGCTCCATGCTTGCCTATGTGTGCCTACATGCTGAGCTCACTGCTCAGCATGGCTCCAGTCTGCTGCAGCGCTGGTCTCATAATTAGATTTCACGGAGGTCATGGAGCATCAGGTAGGCTCTAAAAAATCCCGATTCCATCCCCGTGGGAGTTCGTGGGTGTGTTTGGGAGCCTCGTGGGAGTCCAGGGTGGGATCCCCGTGAGAGTCCCGTTGAACAGGATAGGATCCCCGTGGGAGTCCCATGTTGTGGGAGGGAAGCCCATGGGGTTCCCGCGGGACCTGCAGAATTCCCACGATCCCCGTTCCTGTGCAGACCTCTAGTCTCCGTTTCCATCCCCTCCCCCTATACTCTGGCATTGTCTCCTTTCCTTCCTTCTACACCACCACACTCCCAACCCACCCCATGGTCTGGCTTCTCTGAATCCTTCCCTTCCTTCCTCCCCAAGCCCTAGCATTTCTCTCTTCTCCTCTCCTTCTTTTCCATCTTCTCCTCCCCCTTAGGGTCTCCTCTCTATCCTTTCTCTCCCTTTCTTCCCCATAGTCTAGTATCTTTCTCTCTTCTCCCTTCCCTAGTCTTCTTTTTACCTACCACCCCCCCCCCCCAAATTTGATGACTTTCTCTCTTTCCCCTCCCTCCTTCCTTCTACCCTTCCTCCCCAATTGGGTGTAGCATTTCTCTATCCTCCCCTGGGATGGACACATCTACCTCTCTCTGTTGAGCCTTCTCCCTGTCACCTCCCCAAAAAACTTTGCTTTTCATTATTGGCAACAGCAGCAGCAGTCTTCACAACTCATTGCTTTAGCCGGTGTTGGGCCTTCCTCTCTGCTGGTCCTTCCTATTACCTGCTTCTGCAAAGTCCCAATGATAGCCAGAGCAGCGGGTTGTGAAGGCTATCACTACTGCTGCTGCTGCCACAAAGGGGAAGAGGTTCCCAGACCATGGGGCACCATAGAGCTGTGGGGTCTAGGATAGCTGCCCTATTTGCCCCACCTAATGCCAGCACTGGGAGTACCCCCTTTTGGTCTGCACCCAGGACAGACCCTCCCCCCCCAATTACCCTCCTTGGTACGCCACTGCCCATAACCCAAAAAATTGGGAATCTCTAGGTTAAATCAATTAATATCTACTATTAGAGGCCAGTAGGAGGTATTTGGCTAATAAAAGTACGGGGATGGTTGATATGCACCATACCTTTTTGCTGGTACTGCACAGTGAGATGGCAACTGGACCATTTCTCAGGAATCCCAGTACAGGGACAGATTGGGAGAAATTCATCTTATAGGTTGGATAGTGTTTTCCTTTGGTTTGTAAAATTATTTTAGATCAAATAAATATAGATGCATTAGTTTAAAATACACGTTTGAAACCATAAAATAAAGTGCAGTGTTTTATTTACCCCCCTTTCAAGAATGTATCTAAGGGTCATGCAATGATCTTTCCTTTGTATTCACTTATAACCTAATAAAACATGAGGTTCTTTCTTGTGGAGACTTCTTTCTTTATGGATGAGGAAGAAGTGTCACATTTAGTTAGAAGCACAAGTGGAAATAAAGAAAAAAATTAAATGTACTTTCTGTATAGTTTTGTGATGTGCCATGGAATGACTTTAGATTTACAGTAAATACCTAGTCTTTTTGGTCAATAATGGCTGGACACTGTTGACAGCATCAGATAGCCACACGGTTTATGCATCCTTTCTCTGAGAAAGTACTGCTGTACCGTTAGAATAAATTGGCATGCCTTACCTAATTTTGTTTCAGTGAATGTGAATGTACTTGATCTTGAAAGTCTTTTGTCTTTTTTTGCTTGTCTTTTTCTTCCATTCCTTATCCAACAGTCATGATGTAACTAGGTCATTCTTAGCAGGCATGGGGAGCCTTAGGAGTAACAAACACCATTGTACTAGGGTTGCCATATGGCTCCAGAAATAGGAGGATGGATTGAAACATCCAGGTTTTATTTCCATTGCTTTCAATGGAAATAAAACCCAGATGTCTCAATCCATTCTCCTTTTTCTGGAGCCATCTGGTAATCTTAAATGCTACTAACTTACGCTGGCTTTTACAAAGCTGTGGTAGAAGTTTCTACTGCGGGCCAGCGAGATAAATGCTCTGACGCTCCTAGAATTCCTTTGAACATCAGATCATTTACTTGGCCAGCCCACGGTAGAAACCTCTACTGTGACTTTGTAAAAGGAGCCCTTAATGTTTTAGGCAGTGTGAAATTATGGATGGAAATGTATGAAGCTTGGGCATCTCGCTACAAATATGTAAACTCAAATCAGAAGGTTTCCAGTTTTGTTTTGTTTTTTCAAAAATTATTGCAAAATGTGCTTGTGAACTTGGTTAACATTGGGGCTCTTTTATTAAAATATGGCCTTAAAGCATCCTTACGCATGTTATTCCCATGCACTGGGGTCATTTTTGATGCTGGGGTAAAATGGCCAATTTTTCTGGCTTCACTGCCAATAACCATGTGCTAATTTTTCCGTTGGTGTGTGGCCATTAGCACGTGAACACCTACTGCCACCCATTATATAGGTAGTTAGACCCAGATTCTATAAACGGTACCTATCTTAAATTGAAAACGTTGTTTAAAACCGACTGAAAGCAGTTTAAAAAGAAATATAGGTGCCTACTAGTGCCTAAAAAAAGACGGCACCAGAATCGCAGCTACGGAGGTGTTTTATGATACCTCACACCACTGTAAGTATGGCTGATAGCTATCGTAAAGCACCTTCTTATGCATGATTCATATCAAACATAAGAAGTTGCCTCCGCTGGGTCAGACCAGAGGTCCATCGCGCCCAGCAGTCCGCTCCCGCGGCGGCCCATCAGGTCCATGACCTGTAAGGTGATCCTTGTCTAAATCCTTTAATCCCCCTTGTCCTTCTATCTATACCCTTTCATAGCCTATCTCTACCTCTATCTATCAAACGTAGACACCGGAAATGTAGGCCTTGAAAACCCTGCCATTTCCAGTTCCTACCTTTCATCAAAGGTGTGATTCTATAAATGGTGCCATTGTGTGATTGACACAGGATCAGTGGCCATTTTTAAGGCAGCCGCCGAGCCTAAGGGCTCACATGCTAAGCACATGCTAATCATTTAGGGCATGGTGTCAAATGTCGGTGCTCAAGGGCCGCAATCCAGTCAGGATTTCCCCATGAGATCTATTTGCATGCACTGCTTTCATTGTATACTAATAGATCTCATGCATATTCATTGGGGAACCCGACTGGATTGCAGCCCTCGAGGACTAACATTTGACACCCCTGATTTAGAGGATGGGATTTGATATACCATCTTTCTCTGGTTACAATGAAAGTGGTTTACATATTATATACAGGTACCAACTAGATTTTGTACCTGGGGCAAAGGAAGGTTAAGTGGCTTGCCCAGAGTCACAAGGATTAGCCTTACTGGATCAAACCAATGGTCCATCTAGCCCAGTATCCCATCTTCATGGAGGCCAGGTAAATCTTGCCAGTACCCTGATCCCACAAAGTCTAAAATTACTAAAATTAACCTGCCTAGGTGCTTACCGGACAAGCAAGGGTTATAATTATCCATATATATAAAATCGGATTTATGTATGTATGTATGTTCCAGCATAACTCTGAAACGCATGGACAGATTTCAACCAAACTTGGTATACATATCACTTACTATCTGGGGAAAAATACTGTAGGGGTGGGAAGGGGGGTTACATGTGTTTAAATAGATGGAGCTACTTTGACCAATTGTGTGAAGCTTGGGGAATGATGTCACAAGTAAGTGCAGCTGTGCTGTGCTTTCATTGCTGTAACAATGCCTCCAAGGAAATGTAAGGCAACAACAGAGCTGCTATGTCTAGAGCTTCAGAAACACTCCAGTTGTGTGAGGCCCAGAGCTTCAGAGACAGTACAACAGCTTGAGGGCCGACTACAGGATAAGAGAGAGAAAGCTGCTACATCTAGAGCTTCAGAGACAGTCAACAGCATGAGGTCCTACTACAGGATGTGAAAGATAGAGATCATAAGAAATACTGCTGCTGGGTCAGACCAGTGGTCCATCCTGCCCAGTAGTGCGCTCACACGGCGGCCCTCAGGTTAAAGACCAGTGCTC
Organism: Geotrypetes seraphini; assembly: GCF_902459505.1. Classification (NCBI taxonomy): domain Eukaryota; kingdom Metazoa; phylum Chordata; class Amphibia; order Gymnophiona; family Dermophiidae; genus Geotrypetes; species Geotrypetes seraphini. Next base: position 15,519,862 of record NC_047097.1, read on the forward strand.
TAAATGAGTCCAGCCTAACCTGCGTATGTTCCAGTTTAGCAGGAACATGTCCAACTTTGTCTTGAAACCCTGGAGGGTGTTTTCCCCTAAAACAGACTCCGGAAGAACGTTCCAGCTTTCCACCACTCTCTGGGTGAAGAAAAATTTCCTTAAGTTTGTACGGAATAAGAACATAAGCAATGCCTCTGCTGGGTCAGACCAGGGGTCCATCTTGCCCAGCAGTCTGCTCATGCGGTGGCCCATCAGGTCCAGAACCTGTATAGTGATCTCTATCTATACCCTTCTATCCCTTTTTTCTTCAGGAATTCATCCAATCCCTTCTTGAACCCTGATACCGTACCCTGTCCTATCACACCCTCTAAAAACGCATTCCAGGCATCCACCACCCTTTGGGTGAAGAAGAACTTCCTAGCATTGGTTCTGAATCTGTCCTCTCTTAATTTTTCTGTATGGTCTCTCGTTCTTGTAGTTTCTGAAAGTTTGAAGAATCTGTCCCTCTCCACTTTCTCTATGCTCTTCATAATCTTGTAAGTCTCTATCATGTCCCCTCTAAGTCTCTGCTTTTCCAGAGAAAAGAGCCCCATTTCTCTAATCTTTCAGCATATGAAAGGTTTTCCATACCTCTTATCAATTGCTCTTATCAATCGCTCTTTTCTGAACCCTCTCAAGTATCGCCAAATCCTTCTTAAGGTACGGCGACCAATATTGCATGCAGTACTCCAGATGCAGGAATCTATCCCCTTTCAACTTTAGAGAATGCCCTTTCGTTCTCCCTATCTTGGAGAAGGTGAACCGTCTGTCTTTCTCTACTAAGTCTATTCCCTTCAGTATTTTGAACATTTCGATCAAGTCCCCTCTGTCTCCTCTTTTCAAGGGAGAAGAGGCCCAGTTTCTTCAATCTCTCATTGTACGGCAACTCCTCTAGCCCCTTAACCATTTTAGTCGCTCTTCTCTGGACCCTTTCGAGTATTATCTTGTCCTTCTTCATGTACGGCGACCAGTGCTGGACACAATATTCCAGGTGAGGGTGTACCATGGCCCGGTACAGTGGCATGATGACCCTCTCCGATCTGTTCGTGATCCCCTTCTTAATCATTCCTAGCATTCTGTTCACACTTTTTGCTACCGCCGCCATGTATTGTGCAGATGGCTTTATCAACTTGTTGATCAGAACTCCCAAGTCTCTTTCCTGGGAGGTCTCTCGAAGTACCGCCCCAGACATCCTGTATTCGTGCATGAGGATTTTGTTCCCGACATGCATCACTTTACACTTATCCACATAGAACCTCATTTGCCATGTCGATTCCCATTTCTCAAGCTTCATTATGTCACGTTGCAGATCTTCACAATCCCCCTGTGTCTTCACTACTCTGAATAACTGTGTATCGTCCACAAATTTAATCACTTCACTCGTCATACCAATGTCCAGATCATTTATAAAGATGTTGAAGAGCACGGGTCCAAGCACCGAGCCGTGTGGCACCCTACTAATGACGCTCTTCCAGTCTGAGTATTGTCCATTTACCCCACTCTCTGTTTCCTATGCTCCAGCAGGTTTTTGATCCACGTGAGTATTTCACCCTCGATTCCATGACTCACAATTTTCTGAAGTAGTCATTCATGTGGAACCTTGTCGAACGCCTTCTGAAAATCCAGATATACAATGTTGACTGGGTCGCCCTTGTCTATCTGCCTGTTTACTCCCTCAAAAAAGTGTAGCAAGTTTGTCAGACAAGATCTGCCTTTGCTGAAACCATGCTGGCTGGTCCTCATCAGACCGTGTCCATCAAGGTGATCAATGATATGGTCCTTTATCAGCACCTCTATCATTTTTTCCGAAACCGAGGTTAGACTCACCGGCTGTAGTTTCCCGGATCTCCCCTCAAACCCTTTTTGAAGATCGGCGTAACATTCGCCACCTTCCAGTCTTCCGGAATCTTTCCCGGTTTGATCGACAGGTTAGCTACTAGTTGAAGCAGTTCAGCTATAGTCCCTTTCAGTTCCTTGATGACCCTCGGATGGATGCCATCCGATCCCGGGGATTTATCACTCTTTAGCCTATCAATCTGCCTGTATACCACTTCTAGACTGACGGTCAGCCCTGTCAGTTTCCCATCTTCGTTTCCAGCATAGAGCCTGATGGGTTCCGGTATGTTGCGTATATCCTCTTCAGTAAATACAGACTCAAAAAATGTGTTCAGTTTGTCGGCGATTTCTTTATCTTCCTTTAGCACTCCCTTTATTCCACGGTCATCCAATGGACCCACCACTTCCTTCGTGGGTCGTTTCCCCTTAATGTATCGAAAGAATTGCTTGAAGTTTTTCGCCTCCTTGGCTATGTTTTCCTCGTAGGAGGTGAAAAACTTCAAGCCATTCTTTCGATACATTAAGGGGAAATGAACCGTGAAGGGAGCGGTGGGTCCGTTGGATGACCGTGGAATATAGGGAGTGCTTCTAGAGCTTCAGAAACAGTACAACAGCGTGAGGCCCGACTAGAGGATATGAAAGATAGAGCTGCTACATCTAGAGCTTCAGAGACAGTACAACAGCGTGAGTAATAGAAGATTAGAATAAATATATACCCAGGCAAAGGCGGGCAATCAGCTAGTATAACTATAAAAAGAGACCTTTATAAGTATAAATGTTGTTGGTGTTTTTAATAATGAGGAGAATTCCTCAATTTAACCACTATGTAGCTGTGCTGATTAGTGAAAAAGATGCCTATTGTCTGCTCCCAGACCTTTCCTCAGTGCTATTAATTTTTAGCGTGTTGGTATCACCCCAAACATTCAAAAATTACCACGGGATGCCTCAGCGCACGCTAAGGTAAGCCATTTTATGCTTCAGTATGCGCAGATTAGTGCTTAGTTAAAGGACCCCTTTGCTAGCAGACACAGAAAAAATGTTAATACAGTTCAGCTGAAATCTAGATTTGATAATTCACCTCAGCCTTTTACTTAATTCACTGCACATTTTGACAAACCCACAATCAAACCACTTGCAGTGAGGATGAGCATTACTTTGAAAAAGAGAACAAATTACCCAATAAATGAATAATGCTGTTTCATTTGTTTTCATTTTCAAATGAAGTAAAATTAATGCAGCATCAATAGAATCCATATTGTTTTGTGTTATTATATTTACTTTTCAGTTCCAATGTATGGATTATTAAGGCTTATGGAGAAAAGAAGCTCTGTTTTTTTACATTTCAACTCAGACAGCCTAGAACTTCAGAGGGTAGTGGTAAACGGTACCCTCTCCGATATGACGGAGGTGATCAGCGGAGTGCCGCAGGGCTTGGTCTTGGGCCCGATCCTATTTAACATCTTCGAAAGAGACTTGGCTGAGGGGCTTCGAGGTAAAATTACATTATTTGCCGATGATGCCAAACTATGCAACATAGTAGGCACAGTGCCCGACAAAAGCTCAATGCCCGACAGTATGACGCAGGACCTACTCCTGCTGGAGCATTGGTCAAAGACTTGGCAACTAAGTTTCAATGCCAAAAAATGCAAGGTCATGCACCTTGGCGGCAAAAATCCATGCAGGACTTACACCCTAAATGGTGAGATCCTAGCAAGGACTGTAGCAGAACGTGACTTGAGGGTGATTATTAGCAAAGACATGAAGACTGCCAATCAAGTGGAGAAAGCTTCATCCAGGGCTAGACAAATCATGGGCTGTATCCGTAGAAGTTTCGTCAGCCGTAAGCCCGAGGTCATAATGCCGTTGTACAGATCCATGGTGAGACTCCATCTGGAATACTGTGTACAATTCTGGAGGCCGCATTATCAAATAGATGTGCGGAGAGTTGAGTTGGTTCAGCGAATGGCCACCAGAATGGTCTCAGGACTCAAGGATCTCCCATATGAGGAATGACTGGGTAAGTTGCAGCTGTATTCACTCGAGGAACACAGAGAGAGGGGAGACATGATTGAGATGTTCAAATATGTCACGGGCCGTATCGAAGTGGAAGAGGATCTCTTTTTCCTTAAAGGACCCATGGCAACAAGAGGGCATCCGTTGAAAATCAGGGGTGGGAAATTTTATGGCGACACCAGAAAATATTTCTTCACCGAAAGGGTGGTTGACCGCTGGAATAATCTTCCACAACAGGTAATTGAGGCCAGCAGCGTGCCAGATTTTAAGAAAAGATGGGATTGGCATGTGGGATCTCTTCATGGAGGTAGTTAGGGGGTGGGCCATTAGTGTGGGCAGACTAGATGGGCCGTGGCCCTTTTCTGTCGTCATTTTCTATGTTTCTATGTTTCTAGAACCAGTGAGGGCAGGGAAAGAAGCAAGGCCAGTTCTTTGCAAGTAGATTTCCAGAAAAGCCCAACTTGTCTTAAAATGAAACTAAAGCAGAAGACAACCAGAGTCTGGGACCAACAAGATTTGAATAATGACCAGACAACAAAAGGTAGAAAAACTAATTTTATTTTCCATTTTGTAATTACAATATGTCAGATTTGAAACATGTATCCTGCCAGAGCTGGTGTTAGACCGCAAATGTGAGCTAGGATTTAACAGAGAGAGGAAAAGTCTTTTTTGTTTATTTATTTTGTTTACACCACAGCGCCAGTGTGGTTAGGAGAAGGCAAAGGGGGTGAAGAGGCTATAAAATAAACCCACCAGGATGTTTCTAAAAAACACCCAATTGGGCAGAACAATCGAATTGAATCGAATCAAAATTTTTTTTTCTGAATCAGGCAGCGCTAGTTTAAAGCAGGGCTGCACCGCAGGTTAAAACCACAGAGTTGGGGCAGAGAGCAGGGTTTCTGCACAACCAACTGATCCTCAATAGTCACTTGTTTTTTTGATCGGGCATCCCAGTCGGTGTTTCTGAAATTGTTTTGTGAATCGCGTCCTTCCTTCTTTGCATGCCGTTCCCCCTCATTTGCATGCACAGATCGGATCGGAGGATGATCGGCACAGAGGTTAGTGAATTGGGTGGGAGGAAAATTGAGTCGGTACACGATCGCAAATACAATCGGTGGGCTTAGTGAAACTAGCCCTTCCTTGTAGACCACAGGTGTCAAAGTCGGTCCTCGAGGGCCGTAATCCAGTCAGGTTTTCAGGATTTCCCCAATGAATATGCATGAGATCTATGTGCATGCACTGCTTTCAATGCATATTCATTGGGGAAATCCTGAAAACCCGACTGGATTACGGCCCTCGAGGAGGGACTTTGACACCCCTGTTGTAGACTAATGCAGCTACAACCACCATCTTTATTCCCTGCAAATTGACTTGTTTGGATTTTTTAATAATGTGTTCCAGGTGAAAATTTTATCATTACATGTGGATCTAACAGTAAAGAGTTTATCTGCCAAGAGTAAATGAATGCACCGAAGATGCAGCAACATTGGTTTAGATGTTCAGTACCTGAATTTATTTCTGGGAGGGAAAGATCTGGAAGGGTTAACACTGTCATTCTTGTCAACCAAAAATATTTTTTTTCCTCCATTTTATTGTTTAGCATAACACTTTGGAACCTTTACTGTTATCCTGAAGCTTAACCCTTCCTGAGGTGATGTTATCAGGAGGAAAAAAAAGAAAAAAACCAAACACCCTTAATCTTTATTTCAAGTAATTCTTGTCATTTAGGCATGCCATACAATAAACTCTTTCAAGAACAGACCAGACCAAAATACAAAACATTTTGACTGATAACAAGGCACTGTTGCTTGATGTGGCAATAAATTTTCCAGTAGTTAAGAACTATTGTCAAAGTAGAGATTTTATGTTATAAGCTTGTGCTCCCTTTCAAATCCTGCTGAAACAAAGATCCTACTATTCCATTTTAATACATGATTGGCCGCTGAAAAGTTCTCAGCCTACCCTACACAGTCTGGGCAGTTTCCATTGAGGGCTATACACTTAGATCAGTGATTTTCCACTTTTTTTTTGTTCTGTTGGAAAAATTTGGAACGAAGAAAGTGGAAAAAAATTGCTGGACTATGCCCCGACTTTATTGGTTGGGCTGAGAACTTTTCAGCAGGCCCTCATTTTCTGTCACTTTTCAGACACACTCTCTTCGGGTACTACATTGCTGTATGCGGTTCATAAACTGTTCATCAGCTTGAGCCTCATCCCATCATCAGCTTTGCACTCCATAAAGGAAAGTTCTTGTATTTACTGCCAGCTCTGTTTCCCTGCCTGCCGCAACAGACCCAGGACTGGCTCAAAGGGTTGTGCGCCAGCTTTGATGGCAGCATCTCACTTCCCTGGTGGTGCCCCCAAAGCTTAAACTTTTTCCCCTTCTCTCTCAAGCCCCTAGTTCAGCATAGCTCCCTCTCCTCTCTCCCTCCTTCCTCTTTTCCCTGCCACCCTCTAAACATTACCTTTCTTGCCAGTAGCAATAGCATGCATAGTAAGCTACTTTCAGCCAAACCTGGGTCTTCCCTCTGCCATGTACCACCATCAGAAGATTGCAGGTGAGATGTGGCAGAGAAGACCCAGGGCTCTCCAAAAGCAGCCAACTGTTGCTTCTGGTAATGCTTAGAGAGCTTCAAGGGAAGGAGGATGGAGGAGAGGGAGCAGTGCCAGACTAGGTGCTGGAGAGAGGAGAAATGTTGCACCGAGAGAGCAGGGGGTGAAGGGAGTTTTGAACCAGGTGAAGCACGAGTGATGAGGCCTATATCTCTGGCGTCTTGGGCCAGAGCCTCACCTGGTCCAATGGTTGAGCCAGCCCTCACACTTTCCCACATTCCACTTCCATTTCCATTCCTACCCCATTCATGCAGTTGGCAATTATAGCAACCTGAATTCTGAGCAGATCTGACATGTCCATTTTGAAGCAACTCTTAATCGGGAGGCTTGATGCTTATGCAATTAGCTTTTCTTTTGCTCTGGTGCTCTAGTGAGCTATTTTTGTGGTTTTGTTATCTCATTGGATGACTCCTAACGCAGGTATTTCTCTGAAACACCAGGCCCTAGACATTGCCTAACTTGTCTGTGCTTTATTCCAGCATTGCTAATAAGAAGTATATAGAACAGGGTTTGGCCAATATAGAATCTGATGTACTTTCATGTGAGGAATTTCCAGTAGAATCATCAGATATTGGAAGTTTTATAGTTGAGGAGGGTTTTAAAAAATCTACCAGTCAAGATTCAGGCTGTGGTGGTTACTAGTTTTATAAATGCTGGCTACCTTAGACTGATTTAGACCTGGATATTAAACACTGAGACATACTTGGCTACCAATGTCAAGATCATCTGAGACCACCAGAGGTTATCCAGGTACTGCTGAAATTCAGTGCTGGTACCTGAAGAGCTATCTGGACAGTAGGACTTCTATTTATATGGTCCAACTTGCCTGGACAGGTAGCCACAGAATCATAGTATATACAAAGAACTCCTCAAGTGCAAGTGAACATAATATACGAACATAAGAAGTGCCACCCTAGGTCCATCAAGTCCGGCGATCTGCACAAGCGGAGGCCCTGCCAGGTGTACCCTGGCATAGTTTTAGTCCCCATATCACTCTAAGCTTCTCATAAGGAGATGCACATCTAACTTACCCTTAAATCCTAGAACGGTGGATTCTACAATTACCTCTTCTGGGAGAGCATTCCAGATGTCCACCACTCGTTGCGTGAAGCAGAACTTCCTGATATTTGTCCTGAATTTGTCCCCCCATAGCTTCAGTCCATGTCCTCTTATCCGTGTCACATTGGACATTGTAAATTATTTTTTTTCCTGCTCTATTTTGTCGATTCCTTTCAGTATTTTGAAAGTCTCGATCATATCCCCTCGCAGTCTCCTCTTCTCAAGGGAGAACAATCCCAGTCTCTTAAGTCGTTCCTCGTATTCCAAGTTCTCCATGCCCTTTATTAGCTTCGTTGCTCGTCTCTGCACTCTCTCGAGCATTTTTAAATCCTTCTTTAGGTATGGAGACCAATGTTGGATGCAGTATTCCAAGTGTGGTCTGACCATCGCTCTATAAAGCGGCATTATTACTTTCTCCGATCTACTCGTGATTCCCTTCTTTATCATGCCTAACATTCTTTTTGCGTTCTTTGCTGCCGCCGCGCATTGCGCCGATGGCTTCAGGGTCCTATCGATTAATACGCCCAAGTCCTTTTCCTGTTTGGTTCTTCCCAGAGTTGCACCTGACATACTACACTTGTGTTCCTTATTTTTTCTGCCTAAGTGCATCACTTTGCATTTTCCACATTAAACTTCATCTGCCATTTTATCTTCCCATTTCTCCAATCAGCTCAAGTCGCTCTGGAGTTCCTCACTGTCCTTCTGCGAGTTGATTGCCCAGCATAGCTTTGTGTCATCTGCAAACTTGATGATCAATCTTGATGTTCCATCCTCTAGGTTGTTGATGAAAATATTAAATAAGATGGGCCCAAGTACCGAGCCCTGGGGCACACCGATAGTCACATTCTCCCAATCTGAGAACTTCCCATTTATGCCCACTCTCTGCCTTCTGTTCTCCAGCCATTTGCCTATCCACCTTAGTATATCTCTTTCTATTCCATGGCCTTGCAGTTTCCTGAGGAGTCTTACATGTGGAACCTTGTCGAACGCTTTCTGAAAATCCAAGTATATAATATCCACCGGTTCTCCAATATCAATTTGTCTGTTCACTGTCTCAAAAAATTGAAGTAGGTTAGTCAAACATGACTTCCCTTTCCTGAATCCATGTTGGCTGGCTCTCATCAGATCGTGTATATCTAAGTGCCAGGTTATGATATCCTTGATCAGCGCCTCCACCATCTTCCCAGGGACCGACGTGAGACTCACAGGTCTATAGTTGCCCGGTACTAAAAGGACAGTCAACAATTCTCAAAGAATGAATCATAGTATTACCAGACACTCATATGAACATAAGAATAGCCTTACTTGGTCAGACCAATGGTCCATCTAGACCAGTATCCCATCTTCGGAGGCTAATCCAAGTCACAAGTACCTGGCAAAAAACACAAATAGTAGCAGCATTCCATGCTACCATCCCATGTCTGTCTCAACAGCAGACCATGGCCGTTTCTTCCAGGAACTTGTCCAAACCTTTCTTAAAGCCAGCTACATTAACTGCTCTTACCACATCCTCTAGCAACATATTCCAGAGCTTAAGTATTCTCTGAGTGAAAAAAATATTTCCTCCTCCTTCATTGAGTGTCCACTAGTCTTTGAAAAACTTGATGCAGTAAAAAATCAATCCACTTATACCCGTTCTACACCACTCAGGATTTTGTAGACTTCAATCATATTTTCCCTCAGCCGTCTCTTTTCCAAGCTGAAGAGCCCTAATTTTTTTTGCCTTTCCTCATATGAGAGGAGTTCCATCCCTTTTATCATCTACACCCTCCCAGTCTTGAAGCCCTCTCCAGTCCATCCTCCCCCAAAACAGCCATATACAGACACAGACCATGCAAGTCTGCCCAGTAATGGCCTTAGTTCAATATTTAATATTATTTTCTGATTCTAAATCCTCTGTGTTCATCCCACACTTCTTTGAACTCAGTCACCATTTTCTTCTCCACCACCTCTCTCAGGAGCGCATTCCAGGCATCTACCACACTCTCCGTAAAGTAAAATTTCCTAACATTGCTCTTGAATCTACCACCCCTCAACCTCAAATTATGTCCTCTGGTTTTACCATTTTCCTTTCTGTGGAAAAGATTTTGTTCTACGTTAATACCTTTCAAGTATTTGAACATCTGAATCATATTTTCCCTGTCCCTCCTTTCCTCTAGGGCTTCCAGTCTCTCCTCATACATCTTCTGGCGCAAGCCTCCTATCATTTTTATCGCTCTCCTCTGAACCGCCTCAAGTCTTCTTACATCCTTCGCCAGATATGGTCTCCAAAACTGAACACAATACTCCAAGTGGGGCCTCACAGGGGCATCAACACCTTCTTCCTTCTACTGGCTACGCCTCTCTTTATACAGCCCAGCATCCTTCTGGCAGCAGCCACTGCCTTGTCACACTGTTTTTTTGCCTTTAGATCTTCGGACTCTATCACCCCAAGGTCCCTCTCCCTGTCTGTGTATATCAGCTTCTCACCTCCCAGCATATATGGTTCCTTCCGATTATTAATCCCCAAATGCATTACTCTGCATTTCTTTGCATTGAAATTTAGTTGCCAGGCATTAGACCATTCCTCTAACTTTTGCAGATCCTTTTTCATATTTTCCACTCCCTCTTCGGTGTCTACTCTGTTACATATCTTGGTATCATCTGCAAAAAGGCACACTTTTCCTTCTAACCCTTCAGCAATGTCACTCACAAACATATTGAACAAGATCGGCCCCAGCACCGAATCCTGAGGGACTCCACTAGTCACCTTTCCTTCCTTCGAGCGACTTTCATTAACCACCACCCTCTGGCGTCTGTCCGACAGCCAGTTTCTGACCCAGTTCACCACTTTGGGTCCTAACTTCAGCCCTTCATGTTTGTTCAAGAGCCTCCTATGAAGAACCGTATCAAAGGCTTTTCTGAAATCTAAGTAAATTACATCTGGCATATGTCCTCGATCCAGCTCTCCGTTCACCCAATCAAAAAATTCAATCAGGTTCGTTTGGCATGATTTACCTTTTGTAAAGCCATGTTGCCTTGGATCCTGTAACCCATTAGATTCTAGGAAGTTCACTATCTTTTCCTTCAGCAACACTTCCATTATTTTTCCAACAAAATAGCAATATACAGTAGTAACCAGTATACAGACTCTCTAAATGACTGAAAGGGGGGAAAGATGGCATGGATAGGCAGACTGGATATGCCAGTGTTCTTCAATGCAAGGCCCAGGGGCCACTGGTGACCCTTGGACACCTCTGGATTGGTCCTTGTCATCAATATGCTGCTGTATTGGATAAGTGTGATTAAGAAACCCTGATTAGATTAGATTTTAATTGATATAACTGAATATGTTACTTTTGGCGTCTCATTGTTGAGGTGGATGTCATAAATCTTACATTACGTTTCTAATTTTCAGAGCTAGTGATTCTATGGTATTTATAGTTTGGGGTTTGCACGATTTTTCATCCTGTTTTGATTGAAGGCTCCTGAATGATTATGCAAAATGCATTTGCCACCTTCCTTAGCATTAGTGTTAAAAAGCAGGTGAAATTGACATATTACCAGGGAGGAGCACATAGCAGCTGAAGTGGCTGGTGGGGAGAAGAGCCAGGTCTTGGCAGACAGAACAAGTTGTAGCTGCCCTGGAGAAAGAAAGCAAAACTGACCTGGGTTGTGCAGGGCAAAGGAAAGGTGGAAACAGACATATGAGGAAAGGGAGGGAGGGGAGTGAGAAGGAGATGAGGGACGGATAGAGACAGAAGGGCGGTGCTATAGTCAGGGAGAGGAAAAATGATACACGACTTAAGCAAAGGGAGGGCCCAAGCAGGGGTGTTAATAATTACCGAAGTTTAGAACAGGGTATGAGAGCAGAGCAATCTTAATAGTCTTGTGTGCAACGATACACCTGGCAGTGAGGAACTTCACAGGCAGTGAGGGGTGAGAGTCAGTTTTTACACTTTTCAGCTTCTCAATTTTGGAACTCCTCCCTTGTGGTACAGCCACAGTCCGACCTTCTAAATTTGTTGGTTTTCTTAAAACTTAGTGTAGGAAATTCACACTCTTGGTAAAGCTAAAGGTTTGGAGAACTTGAGACTGAGTGTCAGCATTAGTTAATTAAAATCTTTGCTTATGTGATTTCTCAGGCTTCAGTGCTGGTGTTAACTTCAAAGTTTTCTCTCATGGTGTGGCAGGTTTGCATTCTTTGACGTTTGATGTAAATTAGGAAGATAATCTCAAGCAGCTCTTATAAATCCAGGGAGAAAAATGAACAGAAGGTCAGCTGTTCCTGCATGGCAGCTCTTTCATTGCAGCAAAGTTCAGTCTTTATTCAGAATACCTCGATACCCATGTCGAACCTAAGACCATTTTCTGAAGAATCTGATGGGGGAGGGGGGGGCCCCCACTGTATCTACATCTAACCCTGTTAGTAATCTCTCTGGTGTCTACATAAGTTATGCACCACATTAGAAAAGAATGAGATCCGCTTTAAATACATTGGACAATAAAGTAACCTGTTTAAATTACACTCCTGCCCCTATGAATGGGTAAATTTTGTTCAGGAAAAGTGTTGCTCCCACAAATTATACCTATATATAAAGAGGCGGGGCACTAGGCATTTGTGGGGTGAAGAAAAGCGCCTTTATGCCTGCAGATTGTGTTAGCTAGGTAAATTAAGTCAGGAAAAATGCTATCATAAAGTATTCTGGATAAAGATAATTTTTTCTAGATACGTCCAATCTTCTTTGGGTAACTTTACCCATTTGACAGACCACTGAATTTCAAGCTTAATACTCTATTCCTACTCTAGTTGAGATCCTTTTCATGCTGCAGCCCTGAGCATGCCAAGATGCCCAAGGCACAATAACTTCAGTGCCAGTGGTAGCCTGCAAGAAGGAGATATCGGTATGAAGAAAAATGCCAGTCTCCATGGAGAGAGGGGTAGGAGATGGAGTGGAATGCAGATTACCGTGGGAGGTGGGGAGAGATTATGCCACAGGGGGAGGGGGGAAGTGGAGGAATCCTTCAATATAAACCCTCAGTTTATATTTGAGTTATTAACATTTTCCTTCCCCACGTTTTTAGGGGAAAAATCTTATATATCTTATAAATCTTATATATCTTGTAGGATGAATTTAAAAGAAGGTTTTATTAATGATATTGTTAATGTTTTATTGTGTTTGTCTTGTTTTTAAACATGTTTAGCATTTTAATATGTATGCATGTAATTCTGTAAACCACATCATTTTTATGCGGTATATAGATTTTTAAATAAATATATGCAAGTATATACAGTACCTGGTTATCAGATGATACTACAAAGGATAAGTAGAAACCAGTAGGATATTTAATGACATTAACTAAATAGTGTTGCCTAATATCTGACCTTAGACCAGTGTCATAATAAGGTGGGGCAGGGGGGCTCTCTGCCCCAGTCGCCGTCTTGGGGGGGGGTGCCGGCCCACATCCTTCTTTCAGCCCCCTGCTCCATCCCGACCCCCTCTGCCGTGCACCCCTTCGCTTTCCTTGTACCTATTTAATTTTCCTGGCAGGAGCTGTATCATGAACTTGCTGCTCGCATCGGTGTCAGCTCTCTCTGATGTCACTTCCAAGTCCCGCACCTACTAGGTGACATTAGAGGGAGAGCAGGCACGATGCGGGCAGCAAGTTTGTGTTGATCACACTGGGAAAATTAAAGAAGTATGAGGGAAGGGAAGGGAGGTCGGGAAGGAGCAGGGGTGCGGAGAAGAAGGTAGGGGAGGGACGCTACTGCCCCAGGTGCCACTCACCCTCACTACACCACTGCCTTAGACTTAGAAATGTTGCACAGAAAGAGGAGGGGAGAGAGCTTTGGACCAGGTGAAGCCCTGGTGGTGAACTCAGGGGCCAGGCATTTTGGTGCCCTCTATCTCTGGTGCCTGGGCCAGAGCTTCACCTGGTCCAATGGTTGAGCCAGCTCTGAGCAGATCCCTCACACTTTCCCTTCCATTATAGCATCCTGAATTCTGAGCAGATCAGACAGGTCCATTTCAAAGCAACTCTTAATCAGGAGACCAGGCCATCAGGCTTGATGCTTATTCAATTTGCTTTTCATTTGCTCTGGTGTTCTAGTGAGCTATTTTTATGGGTTTTGCTATCTGGGGTGGTCTGTGGGTGGGGCTTGAATAGAGCTGAAGGTTATGCGGTTAGCAGCAATATTCAGACTACAGTACTGATCTGATAACTTACCCCCCAATTCTGCATATGGCACCTTACATTGTGCATGCAAATCAGTGCACACACAACTCAATTGTTTATCAAGCCTAATCATGATTGCCAATTAACACCTCATAATTGATGCTAATCGGCGCCAATTAAAAGTTGCACACACAACTTGAAAAATGTGATTCTATAAAAAGTATACGCCAGTTCTGGTGCTTGAATTTGAAACGGGGGCATGGCCAGCGGAGGCACAAGAGTGGATCGTGGGCATTCCTAAAAGCTGAGCTCATTGTTATAGAATGCTATCGATCCGCATACAATTTAGGTGCAGGCATTTTGGCCTTGTTTTAGCTGACCTAAATGGGTGTCCCTAAAAGTTATGAGATGCAGCAACACTTAAATTGATTCTATAACAGATACGTATACCTTGTAGAATCAGGCTAAGTGCCATTCTAGTTGGCGTCAATTATTTTTGGCACTATATATAGAATCAGGCTCTTACAGGATAAAGTTAGGACAGAATAAAGATTGCTAAGCGAAGAACACTTCCAGGTCAGCGCTGAAACTGGATACTCAGTGCCAGCCAGCATCTACAGCGCTGTACATTTAACATTCAATAGACGGTCCCTTCCCAGAAGAGCTTACAATCTAATATGGACAGACAGACAGGACATCTCATGGTTGGGGAGTTTCTGGTAGAAAGAATGATACAACGGGTATAGGGTATAGGCAGTAAGTTAAGAGTTGAAAGCTACTTTAAAAAAGTGGGCTTTTAGCTTGAATTTGAAGACTGCTAAAGACGGAGCATGACGAATTGATTCTGGCAACCTATTCCAGGCATCTGGGTAGAGGTGCTGAAAATCCAGTTTTTAGACATTGGAACACTGGATCATCTGTTGTTCTATTGTCCTTTGATACTTAGCTTTTGGAGGTCAATATGGGGTAGAACATTTTGGAATCAAACGTATGAGGCAGTCATTTGTGGTACAATATTACATGTTAAGCCCCTTATAGATCAATATAAAGGTCGTCTTTTCCTTATAATAACTGGGATAGCCATCCAGATGATCACTCAAAATTGGAAGAACTGTGATCGTTTACATTTTTTGTTCTGGTGGGCAAGTCTTTGCTTTAGTTATAGACTTGAAGGAATAAATGCTGAGAATTTGGGGCATGGTAATATATTTAAATTGATATGGGGCCCATTGGCATCTTATATTACTACCTCACTATAATTGATTGCTGACTGTGATTCAGTTTATGTTTATTTTGGTACATATCCAGGGAAGGGGGGGAGAGGGAGGGGGTTATTTATGTCAGAAATTGATTTTTGAATATTCACATTTGGGATGGGTGGGAAGAAATCAATATTTAGAATAAGGTAAGGTTTTTATGGTAATATATGTTTTATTGAATGTTTATTGGGTGGGTAGGAGGGAGAAACTGGTTGATTATGAACATGCGAAAGTTGAATGTGCTTTTATTGTATTTGGTGTATTGCACTGTTGAAGTTTTGAAAATCAATAAAGAATTAAAAAAAAAAAAAGAAAATCCAGTTTGAGTTTAAATGCAGGGGGCCAATGTTTTAACAAACACTGACTACCGGGAGCTCCAATGTTTTTTGAGTGCTTACCTGAGTATGTAAGATGATATTTCTTCCTACCCCCATTAGGTTGGCAATTTTAGACAGGGAAGCATGTGTTTATTTGTAGACAATTTGGTTTTAATTATTCCTTTCCAAAGAAACAGCTTGGGCAGGCTAGGGAAGGTAATATATGTCTGAAGATTTTTTAAAAAAATACAATTTCTGTGCCTACACTCCAACACACTATGGGCCTGTTGTACGAAGCCGCCCTAGCGGCTGTGCTGAGGTAACGGCCCCGAAGCCCATAGAGATTTAAAGGGCTTCGGGGCCGTTGCTGCACGGCTTTGTATAACAGGGGGTATGAGTGTCATCAGGATTTTCAAAACAAAACTTCAGAGGCCTGGTCCCTTTGAGAACGAACGTTCAGTTTTGGACTATCATTACTGACCTCTCCCAGGTGTGCTTCTGCCCTCTGCCAGTTAGTATGTTGGTTTGGGAAGCTTGAGAGGTAGAAAACACACGTGGAGGGACAAAACCAGAGGAGATTTTATTTCTTTATTTATATTATTTTATTCATTTTCTATCCCATTGTCCCCAAAGAGCTCAGAACGGGTTACAGTACAAGTTTTTGTGCTAACCTGACACATACTAGGGGGTCTAATATTTATATTCATAATTTACAGTAGAGAATGACATGGGGACAAATTTTACTGCTTTAGTCATGCTAGCGTGATACTGTGATGCACAGTGTCAAAAGCTGTTGAGAAATCTAGGCAAATCCGCTGTCTCTGTTTCTGTGAAGATCGAGGAAGGCTACAAGGACTGATTATGTTCCATATCTGGGTCTGAATCCAGATTGACATGGATCTCACTAGTTTCTTCAAGCCAAATGTCCCCTAAATCTAACAAATATCAACCGAGTACCCCCACCCAGGCCCCTGACCCTATAATAATAGCACTACAAGGCTTGCCCGTTTCGTATTTCTCATATTTGCTACGGTTCTTTAGCCTTGTATATAATATAGACCCTTTTGCTTCTGTATCTTTGAGATCCTCTCTGTTTGAATCTGAATACTCATCTCCTCTGGGAAACTGTTCCATATATATGCCGTCATTTCAGTTAAGAAGCACTTTTTGTAGTACCGGTACTCCCAAATCTGAAGTTACCCAATTTAGGAGTAATCAAAGGAAATATTTCTTTATGGAAAGAGTGCTGGATATATGGAACGGCCTCCCAGTGGTGGTGGAGAAAAGACATGAGGGAAGCCACTGCTTGCCCTGTATCGGTAGCATGGAATATTGCTACACCTTGGGTTTTGGCCAGGTACTAGTGACCTGGATTGGCCACCGTGAGAACGGGCTACTGGGCTTGATGGACCTTTGCTCTGGCCCGGTAAAGCTATTCTTATGTTCTTATGTGGTGGAGATGATGACTGTATATGAATTCAAGACAGCATAGCACAAGCATAGAAGATCTCTGAGGGAGAGGAAGGGGTTGTAGAGATTAGTGTTTGGGATGGATGAGCAAACTAAGAACAAATTGGACCAAATTATATAAATGTCACGGAACTTAACAGCCACCACCATTTTTCTAGGCACTTAGCGGTGCCTAACCTAGGTACCATATACAAAATCTGGCCCAGAATGGGCACTTTCTAGTATTCTGTAAGGTTTCCCTTGGTCAGAACACCCTTTAAAGAATACAAGCTTAGCATTGGTGGTGTTCGGTCAGAGCCTTCAGGGGATTTGCCCCCACCACCTAAAGGATTTGAATTTGATTGGTCAAGCAGGCAACAGGTAGATGCTGCTCAGCCAATCAAAATTCAGATCAGTACTGTCAGGGCCTTCAGAGGGTTCAGAAAATCCGCAGCCCAAGAGCCCTTTTTTTTTTTTTTTTTTACTTTTTGTTTGATGCAGTTTGACTGGTTGAGCAGGCTGCCTACTCAACAAATCAAATTGCATCAAGCAAAAAGTAATAAAAATAAACAAATGCAGGGCTGTAGAGTTGGACATTCACTGAATTTCCTGAAAGCCCTCACCGCACATCACTGCTTAGCGTGCATCATTCTGACACTTATCTTTGGGTACCATTTACAGAATCTAGTCCTAAACTTTATCACCTCTCTCTGAAAATGATTTTATAACTCAAAAACTAATCCTACGTTTTGCCTGCAAAAAAGATCTTTATTGGTTCCAAAATCTTGTATAATTAAGCAGTCTTTGGTTTTATTAAAGCATCTTTTATTCCAATTGTATTGGCTTTGTTTTTATTTATTTCAGCTAAAAATGTGGTGGACAGTTTCTTGGAAATGGCGAGGCAGTACAGTGTACCATAAATACAGCACACAGAACAAAATGTGGTGTGCAATGTTTACACTAAATACCAGTGTCCCAGATAAAACCTGCCAGCTTTGGAAAAGAAACACATATGCGTAGAGGCTGGTCAAACCAGTGCATTTTTGTTTGGTTATTATAGCTAAGATTTACAGAATTGGCTGCTGGCTCAAAAAGGGAGAACTAAATACGAGTTGGAAGAGGAAGGGTTAATGGTCTCTTTTGTGCTCTGCCCCTTTTTTGTATCCGATTTCAACTTTGTTGACCCCTTCAGCATTACTGAAATTAATGTAGTGTAACCAAAACACTTCCCCTTTGGCCGGCTGATTTTCATGTATGTTAAGCTGAAGGTGACTGGAAGAAGCTGTATCCAAACCACCTCCTTTCTATACATAATCTAATCTAAACTTCTATTTGTGCGTCGCTCATACCTACACAGGCTCAAGGCGACTGTAAAGAGAGGTAAGAGGGGAGAGAAAGAGGAGGGGGAGGGAGGAGGTGGATAGGTAAGAGGGAGAGGAAGGGGAGAGAGGAGGAAGGGAAAGGGAGAGAAGAGAGGGTAAAGGAGACTAAGTATCGAACAGATGGGTTTATCGGTTTTCTTTGGAAGATGATGTGGCAAGGTTCAGTTCTGGTCTTTTCTGTAAGGCCATTCCAAGTTTTGACTCCTAGGAAGGTAAGCATGGAGTGGAAAACTCGTTTATAGTGAAGATCTTTAGTGGACGGGAGATTTAGTAGCATCCGGTTGAGGGTTCATGCTATTGAGAAGAGTTGGATGAGTGGGGCCGCAGAGTTTCCATAAAGTATGCGGTGAATGATGCAAGATATTTTGAATGTTTTGACATAAGAACATAAGAATAGCCTTACTGGGTCAGACCAATGGTCCATCAAGCCCATTTCTCATAGTGGCCAATCCAGGTCACAAGTACCTGACAAAAACCCAAAGAGTAGCAATATTCCATGCTACCGAGACAGGGCAACAGTGGCTTCACCTTTCTCAATAACAGACTATGGACTTTTCCTCCAGGAACCTGTCCAAACCTTTTTTTAAAACCAGCTATGCTATTCGCTCTTACCACAACCTCTGGCAATGCGTTTCAGAGCTTAACTATTCTCTGAGTGAAAAAAAAATTTCCCCCTTTTGGTTTTAAAAGTATTTCCTTGTAATTTCATCAAGTGTCCCCTAGATTTTGTAATTTTTGACGGAGTGAAAAATCGATCCACTTGTACCCGTTCTACTTCACTCAGGATTTTGTAGTTATTCATTTCCAGTGCATTTCTATGACTTGGCTTCTTTTTTTTTTTTTTAAACACTACAGAAGTCATTTGGCTTAAAAGCAGTTATAGTTTCAAGTTTATTTAAATTCTTTGATTTACTCGCATACTCCAAATCCAATGCGATTTACATAAGTTAAGCATTAGGTTAAAATAAAAACACACAAACATAACAATTAGTACTAATTATAATAACACATTTAGGGAAATCGGGACCGACAAGAGTTGGCTTAAATACAATTCTAAAGAAAAACAGGAAGGTCTCATACACAAAAGGTTGGGGGAACAAAAACCTGCTTGATTTTACTAGATCTTCTTCCTAGTCTATTGTAACTTAGAATAAATCCATTAAAAAGCGTCCTTAAATAACCAACTCTTTAGGAGACTTTTAAACTTGCTCAGTAGTTTTTCTTCTCTTATATTAAGTGGAAGTGAGTTCCAAATTTGAGGGGCTGTAACAGAAAAGATCATATCTCTCATAGAATATATAATTTTTAATGAAGGAACTACCAGTAAAGATTTATCTTCCGATCTTAAAGATTTTATGGGGGCATATGGTATTAGATATCTTTCTAAGAATGTAGGGGCTTTGTTTATAAGTATTTTGCGTGTAAGTTATGCTATTTTGTACGTGATTCTGTAATTTACTGGTAACCAATGTTTTTCCCTTAGAAGTGGTGTTACATGATCAAATTTTTTCTTTCGTAATTATTTGTATTGCAGTATTATGCAGAATTTGTAATCTGCGTATTTCTTTCTAAATCATAAGAGCCAAATTTACAAGTTGTACATACAAAATAAATCCCAACCCTGCCTCGCATATTCAGGGGAAGTCTATGAATGGCGCTTAATATTGCAAATTTGGGTGTACGTCCAATTAGCATGTGCAATTCTGCCCTCCCGAGGGAGGTGGTGGAGATGAAAATGGTGCCGGAATTCAAAAAAGTGTGGGATGAACACAGAGGATCTCTAATTGGAAAACGAGTGGTATAAAATGAAGAACTAAGGTCGGTACTGGGCTGACTCACACAGTTTGTGTCCCATATATGGCAATTCAGTTTAGAATGAGCTGGGAAGGGCTTTGATGGAAACTCCAGTATAGTAAAACCTTGGATTGCAAGTAACTTGGTTTGCAAGTGTTCTGCAAGACAAGCAAAACATTTTATTACATTTTAACTTGCTATACAAGCAATGTTTTGCACTACAAGTACATACATCACAACTGAGCCGATGGTTCTTCTCTCTCTGATGCTGCAAGAGTGTAGTGACTGTTCTAAATGAGCGAGGTCTTGCAATACGAGTATGTATAGTTTTTGGGATGTGGAACGAATCGTCTTGAGTTTCCGTTATTTACTATGGGGAAATTTGCTTTGATATACGAAGTATGCTTCTGGGCCGAATTATGCTTGCAAACCAAGGTTTTACTGTATTTTGGAACATGAGGACAGTGCTGGGTAGCAGTGGCATACCTAGCAGGGCAGGAACCTGGGGTGGAGCCCCCTCTCCCCCCAGGCACTGGGAAGGTGCACGGATCAGTCGTGGGATTGCAGCAACCTCATGCCAGGGAAGTTAAAAAAAAAAAAAAAAAAGTATGGGGGAAGGCAAGGGGCATGCGCGTGGTAAGGAGAGGTGTGGGGGCAGAGAGGTTGGGTGCCACACCCTTAGGAAGGTCGGCCTGGGGTGGATCGCCCCCCTTATTATTACATTATTAATGGTGGGAAATGTGATGTTTTCCTGGTTTAGGTGAAGCCATTATGCCAAATGTGAGCAAATTTGGGTTGTTACCAGGATAAAACATCAGGAGACGGGGTAAAACGTGGACCTCACAGATCTAAAACCGCACATCCTTAAAAATCTGAGGTCCGTGCCATTTGTAGTCTCTGGCTCTGACAGACCTCTGTGACGATTTAGCTTCAGATGGATCCTAATGCTTTTCCCTCCCTATGCTGAGACTAAAAACGGCAACACTTTTGCCCTGAGTTCTGTGCCACTTTTAGTCTCAGCATAGGGAGAGAATAGCATTAGGATCCGTCAGCGCTAAAATGTCAAGAGGTCTGTCAGAGCCATAACCTATGCTGAGACTAAAAGTGGCGCGGACCTCAGATTTTTAAGGATGTGCAGTTCAGATCCGTGAGGAACGCGAGGTCAGATGCACTGCAGACCTTTGCACACATTTTTAACCCCCCCCCCCAAACCTCCACCCCCAGCTATTTGCCATCCAGTGTCGTATCACAGGGGCTCTCGGAATCAGCGCAGAGGGAGAGATCTGGAGGAAGGAACAGTGCGCCTCCTCCCTCCTTAGCCATAAGGGAAGGTAGAGCCAGGGGCCAGAGCTGAGTGTGCAGGGAAAGCGGTGGAATAAGCTAAAAGGCGGTCTTGTCAATAAACGCCAGAAGATTTTTAAGGACTTGTGGTTTTAGATCCACGAGGTCCATAAGGTCTGTGTTTTACCCCTTCCCAAACATCAGTACACTTCCCCCTCCCTATTCGCGGTTTCGTTGTTCCCAGTTTCAATTATTCACAGCTTTTTTCCCCAGGCCCCCCCTGGAGAGACACTCGTTGGCAGCCCGCATTAAAAAAAAAACAGCCCCGGGACTTGGATCGGGGCAAGGAGGGAGGCAGAGGGGGCCATCGGAAGCAGAGGGTGGCCATCGAAGGCAGATGGGGGCCATTGGAGGCAGAGGGGGGCCATTGGAGGCAGAGGGGGCCATCGGAAGCAGAGGGGGGCCATCGGAGGCAGAGGGGGGCCATTGGAGGCATAGGGGGACCATCGGAGGCAGAGGGGGACTATTGGAGGCAGAGGGGGGCCATTGGAGGCAGAGGGGGGCCATTGGAGGCAGAGGGGGCCATCGGAGGCAGAGGGGGCCATCGGAGGCAGAGGAGGCAAGCAGCTGCCCCAGGAACAGACCTTACCTAGAATTCCTGTTGTAGTCTCATGAGACCAAGGGAACTCACAGCACGGCTCTGCACGGGGCAGGAGTGTAGGAAGATCGCTCCTGCCCCGCATCACCGCTGAACCACCAGGTAAGTCCGGGGGTGGGTCATAGCCGGCCCAAAAGTTATTTGCAAATTTTCCATATTCGCGGGCTGGCTCTGCCCCTAACCCCCGCGAATAGGGAGGGAGAAGTGTATACATTGGTGCTAGGGCTAGTTTGGCAGCAGGGGTGAAGCTTTGGAATAATCTGGTTGGACAATTTATTAAGAGTTTTTAAAAAAATATAATTTGCTTAGATATAAATGGAATATACTTTTTTAAATAAATAAATACGCCCCCGCCCCCCATTTTATTAATCCACAATAAAAGTTTATACCGCGGCTCAGAGAGCTACGTGCTCCATTGCTGCTCTGACGGTCATAGAATTCCTATGAGTGTCGGAGAAGCGTTGTAACATTTAGTGCTCTGGGCCATGGTAGTAACCTCGACCGCAGCTTAGTAAAAGAGGGCCTAAATAAATGCTTCTGGGTCAATATTCAAATAACAGAGTCAGCATATTTATAAAATGCCAGCCACAGCATTTAAATATTTTATGTATATTTAATGCTGGTATCCATAGAAACAATGGTGCTGAATTTACATATGCCACCACTATAGGGAAGATATTCAGTCAGCAGTGCTAGCGCTATCCCTGGATATTCAATGCTGAGCCATGCCATTCCACCTTCTAGTTCATGCCCTGGTCTTGTCCCATCTTGACTATTGCAATTCCCTTCATGGTACACCCCAGTATCAATTACATCGACAACAGATTGTATAGAACACAGCTCTCTCATGCCAGAGTTTCTCTTCATTTGAAGAAGGCTCACTTCCTGTACGTTCATGCCATGGAGATATTTAGATCTCAGTCATATCTCTTCTCTCCTGTCTTTCTTCCAGAGTATACATATTGAGGTCTGTAAGTCTGTCCTCGTACACTTTATGACACGAGACTGACCAATGTAGTAGTCCTCTGGACCAACTCCATCCTTTTTATAGGTTGTCAATAAAATTTGAATAGTACCACATAGCAAAGGTTTTTTTGGGGATTACAAGAGGACAAAGGTGGAAAACCTGAATTAAGATGTGTGGGAGTAATTTTTAGGCTAAGCAGGGTTATTTTAGTCATTATTGCATGGATGTGGGAACATATGCACACGTGACCTCTGATAAAACCACAATCAGCATAAAAGACTGCTGGTTGATTGATGGTGTGTATAATAATGGTGGGCATGTCCATGGGTGGAGTTTGGGCAAAGTGTAGGCGGAGCACAGAAGTACACACATAAATTATAAAATACTACAGTATAACTTATGCATGCTCCTGCTCTTATCTAGGCATGGGCATTTCCACCAGCTCCAGGGTAAGTGATTTTGCCTTCAATTAAGGTGCATTTTCGACCACTTCAGCTAGAATATTCAGTGCTGGGCTATGTCATTCCACCTTCAATACTGTGTTATAAAATTATCCTCTCAATGGCTTCTTTTGTTTTCCGTCCCTTTTGTCTTTGATTCTAGTCTTGTTTATTCTTTCAACAATAATGTATGCAGTGTAGTGTCATCAAAACATTTCCTGCTTGGTGATTTGGCTTCATGCTAAAGGAGCTGAAGGTGACCCAAGGGAGTCAGACATACCATATTCCTGACAGCTAAAATGTTCCAATTTGTGCAAGCAAGCTACACAGTCTCATAGGAAGGAGCAGTTTCTTTTCCATGGGGAATCGCACACACATTCTCACTAATTCCCTGCACTCCCCCTTTTTTTTTTAATCATTTTATTTGTTTTTCTAATAATTTTTTTATTCTTAAATAACACTCCTTGAAAAAGGTTGTACATTATCAATAGCTACTTTGCAATGTTAAAATTCTGATTTAGAGAAAACCAAAAAAACTCTGTGGAGTGACGCGATGTTCCCAAATGGACTTTATTTGAAAGTATCAAAGTTCCAAAGGTACACTAAAATCATCCACATAAAATAATTCCATCCACATAAAAGTAAATCATCCACATAAGAGCCTTAAAGGTCCGCTAGGGATACAGGACCCAACACGGTCCGCGTTTCGACAAAAAGTCTTCTTCAGGAGTCCCTGGGGGTCCTATAAAGGTGCGTACGCGGGAAACAATTGTGTGGTGAACCGGAAGTGAGACACTGCTTGCATTTGCAATGGAAAAGCAGTATAAGGTTAAAATTCTGATTTAACCTTATACTGTCATTTGGACATGTGCTTCCATACCTAACAATCCACCTTTTCTAACGCATAGCGTGGGTTTTAGCGCCGGCTGCGGCGGTAACTGCTCTGCCGCTCATAGAATTCTTATGAGAATCGGAACAATTACCACCACTGCTGATGTTAAAACCCGGGCTACGCGTTAGTAAAGGAGGGGAAATATCTTGAGTCCACATACTGAAAGGACGGCACATAACTGAAGACTTACAAATGCTCCAAATAATTTCTGGCTTTGGACAGTTGTTTCTTTTGTTTATAGGCTCATAAAGATACTCCCAGACAGTGTAAAAAAAAAAGAGAGTGAAAAACTATGGGGGTGTATCTGTGTTGGTCTGAGCGTGAGAAAGAAGATGCATATGTGTGAAAATGAAATGCAGTGGTTATTACAACCCTCAAGTTCAAGTTCAAGTTTATTTATTCTTGATGAATCACCTATTTAAATTACTAGGCGATGTACAATAATAATAACATATATTAATAAATTAAACAAGTACAATGTTAATGTTGACATAAAAACAAATTTGTTGTTAGTTAAAATTTAACACACTTAACAAACTGAGTGTAGACATAAGTTTAAAATAATTTTGTGGGTAAGACATACAAGACATGTGTGGTTAGGAGGGGGAATAGTTACAATTTTTGATAGAAGAGAAGGAAAAACATAAAAGGGAAGAACAAAAAAGGGGGGTTATAATAACTGTTTAAAAAAAATAAAAAAACAAAAAAAAAGAAGAAAGAAGAAAGAAATAAAAAAAAAAAAAAAAGAAAGAAAAAGAAAACAGGGTAACGGTTAAAAAATAATCGATTTTTTCAGTGTCCTAAGATCCATACGCATCTTTAAAGAGAAAGGTTTGTAACGTTTTTTTAAACAATGTTAGGTCTTTAAGTTCTCTAATGTATTGTGGTAAAAGATTCCATGATTGTGGGGCCATAACTGAGAACATGTCGTGTCTTCTAGTTCCGATCATTTTAATTGAAGGCACGGAAAGAAGATTAAGTGAAGATGAACAAAGTGATCGTGTTGTACTATATGGGATAAGCCATCTGTTAATAAATTGGGGTTCATTAAAGTTTAAAGCTTTAAACACCAAAAGCAGTAATTTAAAGGTGATCCGATGGCTTATCGGAAGCCAATGGGATTTAATCAGCAGTGGGGTAACACATGAACACATGAACACATGAAAGGTAACCTGCTCAGGGTGGCAATTACAACCCCCATTGAAGGCATGGGGCAAACTGCTTAAAGTGACATGTGTAACTTTAACCATAGAAACATAGAAGTAGAAGTAGATGGCAGATAAGGGCCACGGCCCATCAAGTCTGCCCACTCTAATGACCCTCCCTATCTATCTTTGCGAATAGATCCCACATGTCTATCCCATCTGGCCTTAAAATCTGGCACGCTGCTGGCCATCTTACCCTCCCTCCTTTTACAAAACCATAGCGCAGTTTTTAGCGCCGGCCTTGGCGGTAACTGCTCCAATGCTCATAGGGTAGGCTCATAGGGCAGACAGAACAAAAATAATCCAAATCTAACATTCATAAAAACCAAATAATAAGTAGATAAATATCAGCTGAATAATAACATCATTCTATAAAAGCCAAGTCAATTCATATAAATTAATATGACACTAATGTACATTAGAGAATGACATGGGGATACATTGTCCCCTGACTCCGCAGGAACTTATTTTCCCGTCCCTGCAAGTTCTTTTCCTGCCTCTGCCCCATTCCTGCAAGCTCGTGCCTGTGCAGATAAGCCTCAAACACTTTAAAATCATAAGTGTTTGAGGCTTGTGCGGTTAAGGCAGAGCTTATAGGAATGGGACAGGGACAGCAACAAAACTCACGGGGACAGAATGGGGAAATTGAGTTCCTGCGGGGACGGGGACAAATTTGGTCCCTGTGCCATTCTCTAATATGCATATATAGAAGAAAACCATGCATATAACAGAGTAGTCAGTGGGCAGAATGTGAACAAAAGGTTTTCCAAAGGAGTAAGTGTGCTCAAAAGTTCCTAATCTTAAGTATCAATCCAAAATTATGGGCAGGAGACTGTCTGTTTGCGGGGGGATAGTGCACAGTCTTTCAGAAAGATTGAGACCCTCAACGACTCTGCTCCCATGATGAAAAATGACCAAATAAAATGAACATTCCTGGAAACAATATGAAAAGAAAAACTTCTGGTTGTCCATCCCTATGGACAGACTGGATGGGCCTTGGCCCTTATCTGCCGTCTATTTCTATGTTTCTATAGGGGAGGGACATTAGGGTGGGCAGACTGGATGGGCCTTGGCCCTTATCTGCCGTCTATTTCTATGTTTCTATAGGGGAGGGACATTAGGGTGGGCAGACTGGATGGGCCTTGGCCCTTATCTGCCGTCTATTTCTATGTTTCTATAGGGGAGGGACATTAGGGTGGGCAGACTGGATGGGCCTTGGCCCTTATCTGCCGTCTATTTCTATGTTTCTATAGGGGAGGGACATTGGGGTGGGCAGACTGGATGGGCCTTGGCCCTTATCTGCCGTCTATTTCTATGTTTCTATAGGGGAGGGACATTAGGGTGGGCAGACTGGATGGGCCTTGGCCCTTATCTGCCGTCTATTTCTATGTTTCTATGTTTCTATGCTAGTGCTTACAATTTCTATTTTCCTTGTAGTTCGGACGAGGTAGAATCATTGCGACATGCATGCAATCAATTGTATGTATCGACAATATTTGGCAATACAGTACCAGCTATGTCACAGAAGTGTAGGCTGAGATTGTGCCATTGTTGCTTCCAATTAGGTATTTTGATATAATTATCATAACCTTTAGCAGCTGTCATAAACCTCTTTAAAGGTGGATTGGAACAGTTGGCCAACTATGGACATGGTGATCTGAACATAAGAATAGCTTTACTGAGTCAGACCAATGGCCATCTAGCCCAGTATCCTCTCTTCGCAGAGGCTAATCCAGGTCACTAGAATCTAGCAAAAAACCAGGGCAAGCAGTAGCTTCTCCCATGTCTGTCTCAATAGCAGACTGTGAATTTTTCCTCCAGGAACCTGTCCAAGACTTTTTTTTTAACCAGCTACATTAACTGCTCTTAGCACATCCTCTGGTAACGCATTCCAGAGCTTAACTTTTCTGTGAGTGAAAAAATATTTCTTCCTATTGGTTTTAAAAGTGTTACTCTGTAACTTCATTGAGTGTCCCCTAGTCTTTGTAAATCTTGATGCAGTAAAAAACAAAAATCGATCCACTTGTACCTGTTCTACACCACTCAGGATTTTGTAGACTTCAATCATATCCCCTCTCAGCCATCTCTTTTCCAAGCTGAAAAGCCCTAAGCTCTTTAGTCTGTCCTCATATGAGAGGAGTTACTTTGCCTTTATCATCTTGGTCACTCTTCTTTGAACCTTTTTTGAGATAAGGAGACCAGAACTGAATACAATACTCAAGGTGAGGTCACACCACTGAGCAAAACAGAGGCATTATAACATTCCTAATGGAGGATATACAAAACTTACCGATCGTCTACTGATCGATCTAATCGGATTCCCTGACTCAATGCACAAAACTGCTGTCGGAGTGTTTTTCCCCTTGGTCAACCATTTTCCGATCCAATCCATGCATATTAGTAAAATCCCATGCAAAATAGCCAAGCGACTAATGCACTAACTTGGCTATTTAGCATTGGTTTTACCGATCATAAACCCCAATTTGCTCTAGAACTGTCGGTAACTGTATTACCGACTTGTCTGCCTGGGTTTTTTTTCTTTTTTATTCAATGGCACAGATATTTTGCATGTATTACACACGCAAAAAAATATCTGTCCCATTTTTTTAAAAATGAAAAAAAAAAATCACCAACGGCCCTCCCCAAGACCCCCAACAAACGCGGCATCCCCTCCAAACCTAAAACAAACGGCAGGAGGGATGCCCACTCCCTCCTGCCACAGTGGACCTTCCCGTTCCCTGAAAAAAAAAAAAAAAAAAGACAGAAGGGATGACCACTTCATTCCAATGATTGCACTCCACTTCATTCCAGTGTTTTCCCTGCAACCATTGGAATGAAGTGGTGCGGTGAGTTTCGTTGTTGAGTTCCAAAGGGTTGGGGCGACTACAGAAAAAATAGCATTTCTTCTGGTATAGTTCAGGGATGGGATCACTAATAGATTATGAACGGAGGATCGAAGAAGACGTGATGAGGTATATGGTATCAAGAGTCTATTGATAAATTCTGGCTGGCCTGTGTTTCTTGTTTTAAAAGTCAGTAGTAGTGTTTTATAAGTAACCCGATGATGGCTAGGGAGCCGATCCGATCCGCTCAAGCAAATCTGCTGTCATTTACTATGTTACTATCCCCCCCTTTTACAAAACCAAAAAATCAGCTGGTGCACTGATTGCTCTACGCTGCTCCCAACGTGCATAGAATTCTTTGGGCGTCAGGAGCAGAGCATTCAGTGCGCCGGCCTGCGCTAAAAAACACTTTCGCAACTTTGTAAAGGGGGGGAGGGGGTACGTTTCAAGAACATGTCTCTATCATATCTCCCTCCGTATTTGCGGTGATAGGGGATAGAACCGCAAATACAGAAAAAAACGCAAATAACTTTTTCATATGTTATTCGCTGTTTTCCATTATAAACCATTGTGAATATGGTAAAACCGTGAACAACATGGTGGGAGACCTGGCCTGTTCCTGAAGGAGAGGCAAAACACGGTGAAGAAAGTGCTGGGAATCAGCAATTTTCTCTATAAAAACTTGGAATCAGCAATTTCTCTATGCAAGCTGATATAATTTGGGGGGGGGGGGGGGGGGAGGAGCCAGCAAGCTAAAAACCATGACTAATCGAAACCACGAATACTGAAACTGCAAATACGGAGGGAGAAGTGTAATTTGTAAGCAATCCCACTTTAACCATATCGGTCTCAACCTATTCTTTCTCCTCACCATCACCATTGAGTCTTACAGTGCCACTTTTGTTCTTTCTTTTTCTGTAACCTCTAATAATTTTGAATTCTACCTCTTTTTCCATACTTTTATGGGTACTTCCTTCAAAAAACCACAGTGGCTTCTTTTTCCTCTTACTTTTATTGACTTTCCTAATAAAAAGATTTTGTTTTCCTTAAAATGTTTATTTTCTGTTTGCTCACGGCTTTACTATTTGCCCTTATTTTCAGGGACATTCTTCATAAGAACGTAAGCATTGCCTCTGCTGGGTCGGACCAGAGGTCCATCATGTCCAGCAGTCTGCCCACGCGGCGGCCCATCTGGTCCAGGACCTGTATAGTATTTTTCTGTCCCTTTTTCCTTCAGGAAATTATCTAATCCTTTCTTGAACCCAGATATCATGCTCTGTCCTATCACACCCTCTGGAAGCTCATTCCAGGTGTCCACCACCCTTAGGGTGAAGAAGAACTTCCTAGCGTTGGTTCTGAATCTGTCCTCTTAATTTTTCTGAGTGCCCTCTCGTTCTTGTAGTTTTTGAAAGTTTGAAGAATCTGTCCCTCTATACTTTCTCTATGCCCTTCATGATCTTGTAAGTCTCTATCATGTCCCCTCTAAGTCTCCATTTTTCCAGTGAAAAGAGCCCAGTTTCTCTAGTCTTTCAGCATATGACAGGTTTTCCATACCTTTCATCAATCGCGTCACTCTTTTCTGAACCCTCTCGAGTAACGCCATATCCTTCTTAAGGTACTCCAGATGCGGGCACACCATCGCCCGATACAACAGCAGGATAACCTCTTTTGTTCTGGCTGGAATACCTTTCTTGTTGGGGATGTTGGGGGGTGCTGACAGGAGGGAGAGGGCATCCCTCCTGCCGCAAACAGTGTGTGTGTGTGTGGGGGGGGGGGGGTCAGGCGTGGTGGCGGGAGGGAGTAGTTATCCCTCCTGCCAGCTGACTTGCAGTGGGGTTCGGGGGCTGATCATGGCAGAGAGATTTCCTTGCCATGATAAGCTCAGCAGAAACATGATTCTCTAAATGGTGCCTGTGACATGGATGTCGGTTAGAGAATTGGGGTGTTAGGTGGGATTATGCGTCTGTCCATTAGAAACATGATGGCAGATAAAGGCCAAGTGGCCCATCTAGTCTGCCTATCCACAGTAACCATTATCAGATGCGATTCTGAATAGGACACCCGTGTGCGATTCTCAAAAGCCGCTTATGCGGCTGCTGAGACCGGAAATCCTATATAGACTCAGACCCTTAGTCCAGCGATTTTCCACTTTTTCTGATCTGTATTTTTCTATAGAATGGAAAAAAAAAAAAAAAAAAAGGAAAATCACTGGACTAAAGTATATAGCCCTCGATGGAGACTACCCCTACTTTGTTGGCTGGGTTGAGAACTTTTCAGCGGCCCTTCATAATAAGACTTGTTACTGTAAGAAGTCAAGTAGGTTTCTGATTGATTTGATGATTATATATATGTATATTCTTTTCTTTTTTTAGAATGATAGCCTCGGTCTTAAAGATTCCTCCTCATTTTTTTAGTCTATGGATGCGTTAGTGCAGTGGTTCCTAAACCTGTCCTGGGGGATCCCCAGCCAGTCAGGTTTTCAAGATATCCCTAATGAATATGCATGAGAGAGATTTGCATACCTGTCACTTCCATTATATGCAAATCTCTCTCATGCATATTCATTAGGGATATCTTGAAAACCTGACTGGCTGGGGGTCTCCCAGGACAGGTTTGGGAACCACTGCGTTAGCGTTTAGCGTGCGCTAAAACAGCTAGCGTGCCTTAGTAAAAGGACCCCTTAGTGCAGGGATCTCAAAGTCCCTCCTTGAGGGCCGCAATCCAGTCGGGTTTTCAGGATTTCCCCATGAGATCTATTAGCATACAATGCATACAAATAGATCTCATGCATATTCATTGGGGAAATCCTGAAAACCCAACTGGATTGTGGCCCTCAAGGAGGGACTTTGAGATCCCTGCCTTAGTGCCTTAATTCTCATTTGTTGGGGAGTTGCTTATATGTTTTATGTTTTTTGTAATTTGAGAACTGTAAATTATTTTTTCTTAAATGCTGGATACATGCTTGTATATTTTGAAAGTGCAACTTAATTTAAAAAAAGAAAGAAAAAAAAGTCAGTTCTATCTTTATGTAGCTCTTCGTAGCCAGTTAAGTGATGAATATTGTACTTCACCGGCTAAGTTTTAGCTGGCCAAGTATGCCCATATATTAAATGCTGGAGTTTAGACATAGGGCTCCTTTTACGAAGGTGCGCTAGCGTTTTTAGCAAACGCACAAGAAAGCTACCGCCTGCTTAAAAGCAGGCGGTAGCGGCTAGCACATGCGCTAAAACCGCTAGCACACCTTTGTAAAAGGAGCCTATAGCTCGGCCTTGAATATAAGGGCATAAAGTCATCAGTGGTCAGCAAAATGCTGAGTGCCGCTGGATAAATATCTACCCCATTATGTCCAAATTCCACAAGTCTTAATGGTCAGAAGAGGTATTTAGATCATCTATGTCAGTGCACACAACATCGTGGAATCAAGATTCATAATAGTTTGCAAAGATAAGTTTTGAGTTTTCAAATAAGGCAAGCTTGTTTAACCATTTCAGCTCTCTTAAGAGTTTGTTCTGCCCTGAATTTTACTTTTAACCGAGTTGTTATATCCAGAATCATTATAGGCAGTGGCGTACCTAGGGGGGGGCGGGGGGGGGGGGCGGGCCGCCCCGGGTACCAGCCCTGAGGGGGTGTTCCCGGCCTTGCCGCTCAGTCCCCCCCCACGCCCGAAGGACCGCTCGCCCCACTGACCTTCCAGCACACCTATGAAGCAGCCCGCAGCAGGATCGCGACGTCAGCAATCCCTCAGCTGCTTGGGCGCTGCTTCCTCTGACGTCAGAGGAGGGGGCGGGACCGCGACGCAGGAAGCAGCTCCTAAGTAGCGCAAATATAGCTGACGTCGCGATCCTGCTGCGGCTGCTTCATAGGTAGTGCGGGGAGGCCAGGGGGGCGAATGGTCCTTCGGGGTGGGTCGGGGATCTGACCCAGTTCTAATACCTCTCCGTCTCCGTGCCGACCGACCCCCTCAAGGACCGACCCTTGGAAACATGTTTTCAGGCTTGGAATCCAGTTAAAAGGCAATAGACGCTCTGTCTATACCTGGGACCAAACTGAAAGAAATTTGTCCAGCCCTGGCAAGTTCAAACCCAACTCAAACCAAATTCTGCACTCCTGGGGAAGGGGGAGGTTTTGCTTCTGAGAAAGTGCTCCTTAGTACATCAGAATCTCTGTCTGCTTCTTGGCACCAGCACTGGAGAAATAATGAGACGCCCTACTTTCTTTCTGTGTGAAGCCATCTGGAGGGGGGGGGTGTGTTTGTGAGTACCAGAAGGCACTGCGAGGAAGGAACGGGGTATATTAGTAGATCTGTGTGTGATGGAGGGCACTAGGGCCAGCAGGAGTGAGGTACATAGTTAGAGCTGTAGAGGGGGGGGGGGAGAAGGAGGGTGTCCCTATTGCAAGGGAGGAGTGAGGTTTTCCCTCGCCTTTTCTTCAGTCCTAAAGTTCACATTTTCTGGCTTTGGCTGCCTTCAGCAGTCATGCGACCGGGTAACAAAGCCCCCCTGGCCCTGCACGCTGTCTGATTCGGCTGCTGTTGAACAGTTTGCGTGCCGGAACCCTTCTCAGGCTGAGTGGAATTTGGGTTATGAGCTGCAGGGAGTGGTTGTGAATTTCTCCGTGAGAACCTTGTGCATCCTCCTCCAGCTTGAGTCCGCACTAGACGCCCGCACTAGACGTCCCCACGTAGACGTCCGCACTAGACGTCCGCAATAGACGTCCGCACTAGACGCCCGCACTAGACGTCCCCACTAGACGCCCGCACTAGACGTCCCCACTAGACGTCCGCAATAGACGTCCCCACTAGACGTCCGCAATAGACGTCCCCACTAGACGCCCGCACTAGACGCCCGCACTAGACGTCCCCACTAGACGCCCGCACTAGACGTCCCCACTAGACGTCCGCAATAGACGTCCCCACTAGACGTCCGCAATAGACGTCCGCACTAGACGTCCCCACTAGACGTCCGCAATAGACGTCCCCACTAGACGTCCCCACTAGACGTCCGCACTAGACGTCCGCACTAGACGTCCCCACTAGACGTCCGCAATAGACGTCCGCACTAGACGTCCCCACTAGACGTCCGCAATAGACGTCCCCACTAGACGTCCCCACTAGACGTCCGCACTAGACGTCCGCACTAGACGCCCGCACTAGACGTCCCCACGTAGACGTCCGCACTAGACGCCCGCACTAGACGTCCCCACTAGACGTCCCCACGTAGACGCCCGCACTAGACGTCCGAACTAGACGTCCGCACTAGACGTCCCCACGTAGACGTCCGCACTAGACGCCCGCACTAGACGTCTAGTGCGGACGTCTACGTGGGGACGTCTAGTGCGGACGTCTAGTGCGGACGTCTACGTGGGGACGTCTAGTGCGGACGTCTACGTGGGGACGTCTAGTGCGGGCGTCTACGTGCGGACGTCTACGCGTGCGCGTCCTCGTGCGCGCGTCTTACATTCAGCACCAAGTGGCAGAAACCTAAACCCCAAACTCAGATAAATGCATTCCCAGGCCTTGTTCTCCCCTCCTCCAGGTCAGATTGCTGTTGAAAGCTGAGGCAACAGGAAATACGTCAGCCTCGGGGAGGATCGGAACTCAAGCTGGAGGAGGATGCACAAGGTTCTCACGGAGAAATTCACAACCACTCCCTGCAGCTCATAACCCAAATTCCACTCAGCCTGAGACTGTTCAACAGCAGCCGAATCAGACAGCGTGCAGTGTCAGGGGGCTTTGTTACCCGGTCGCATGACTGCTGAAGGCAGCCAAAGCCAGAAAATGTGAACTTTAGGACTGAAGAAAAGGCGAGGGAAAACCTCACTCCTCCCTTGCAATAGGGACACCTTTCCCCCCCTCTACAGCTCTAACTATGTACCTCACTCCTGCTGGCCCTAGTGCCCTCCATCACACACAGATCTACTAATATACCCCGTTCCTTCCTCGCAGTGCCTTCTGGTACTCACAAACACACCCCCCCCCCCCCCCCTCCAGATGGCTTCACATGCAGAAAGAAAGTAGGGCGTCTCATTATTTCTCCAGTGCTGGTGCCAAGAAGCAGACAGAGATTCTGATGTACTAAGGAGCACTTTCTCAGAAGCAAAACCTCCCCCTTCCCCAGGAGTGCAGAATTTGGTTTGAGTTGGGTTTGAACTTGCCAGGGCTGGACAAATTTCTTTCAGTTTGGTCCCAGGTATAGACAGAGCGTCTATTGCCTTTTAACTGGATTCCAAGCCTGAAAACATGTTTCCAAGGGTCGGTCCTTGAGGGGGTCGGTCGGCACGGAGACGGAGAGGTATTAGAACTGGGTCAGATCCCTGAAGAAGCTCATTCTCCTTCTATCAGTTTGGTTCGGTGCAGTGGCGTACCTAGGGGGGTGCGGGGGGGGGCGGGCCGCCCCGGGTACCAGCCCTGAGGGGGTGTTCCCGGCCTTGCCGCTCAGTCCCCCCCCACGCCCGAAGGACCGCTCGCCCCACTGACCTTCCAGCACACCTATGAAGCAGCCCGCAGCAGGATCGCGACGTCAGCAATCCCTCAGCTGCTTGGGCGCTGCTTCCTGCGCCGCGGTCCCGTCCCTCCTCTGATGTCAGAGGAGGGGGCGGGACTGCGACGCAGGAAGCAGCTCCTAAGTAGCGCAAATATAGCTGACGTCGCGATCCTGCTGCGGCTGCTTCATAGGTAGTGCGGGGAGGCCAGGGGGGCGAATGGTCCTTCGGGGTGGGTCGGGGGCATCAGGCCTTCAGGGTGGGGCGGGCGGGCGGGCAGGCAGACTTTCAAGGGGGAGGGGGGTGACAGGCAGGCAGGCAGGCCTTCAAGGGGGGGTGCAGGTCTTCGGGGGGGGGTGCAGACCTTCAAGGGGGTGCAGGCCTTCAAGGGGGGGACAGGCAGGCAGGCCTTCAAGGGGGGGACAGGCCTACAAGGGGGGGGGACAGGCCTACAAGGGGGTGCAGGCCTACAAGGGGGGGGACAGGCCTTCAAGGGGGGACAGGCCTTCAGGGGGGGGTGCATGCCTTCAGGGGGGGTGCCGACCTTCAAGGGGGTGCAGGCCTCCAAGGGGGGGCAGGCCTTTGGGGGGGTGCCAACCTTCAAGGGGGGGTGCAGGCCTTCAAGGGGGGGGACAGGCCTTCAAGGGGGGACAAGCAGGCAGGCCTTCAAGGGGGGGACAGGCCTACAAGGGGGTGCAGGCCTTTGGGGGGGTGCCAACCTTCAAGGGGGGGGACAGGCCTTCAAGGGGGGACAAGCAGGCAGGCCTTCAAGGGGGGGGGCAGGCCTTCAAGGGGGGGACAGGCCTACAAGGGGGTGGGACAGGCAGACCTTTAAGGGGGGACAGGCCTACAAGGGGGTGGGACAGGCAGACCTTTAAGGGGGGATAGGCCTTCAAGGGGGGACAAGCAGGCAGGCCTTCAAGGGGGGGTCAGGCCTTCAAGGGGGGGGACAGGCCTTCGGGGGTGCAGGCCTTCGGGGTGGGTGCAGGCCTTCGGGGTGGGTGCAGGCATTCGGGGTGGGTGCAGGCCTTCGGGATGGGTGCAGGCCTTCAGGGAGGGACAGACCTTCGGGTGGGGGGTACAATCCTTCGGGGAGGGTGCAGGCCTTCAGGGGTGGGGTTTAGGCCTTCAGAGGGGGACAGACCTTCGGGTGGGAGGTAAAGTCCTTCGGGGGGTGCAGGTCTTCAGGGGTGGGGTGTAGCCCTTCGGAGGGGGGACAGACCTTCGGGGGAGGGGGGTCCTGGTGTAAAGTACACAGAGGGAAGGGGGGGTTCAAAGATACGTGCATATGCCAGACTTTGGGGGTTAGAAATAATGGGTCTAAAAACAGAGGAGTGGGAGAGAGATGGTGCATAATGGGATTTAGGGAGGGAAGGAACAGAAAGGGAGAGAACTTGGAAACAGGGGATGGTGTGGAGGGGGGATAGAGATACTGGATAGGAGGATAGTTGGGAACAGAAAGGGAGAGATGGTGGATCCTGGGGTGGTGGGGAGTTGAGAAAGGTGAATCTGTGGATGGAGACAAAAAAAAGGAAAGATGCCAGATCTCCGGGAGAGGGAAGGGAAACGGAAGGGGAGAACAGAGATGGCAGATGGATGGTTAGCACGGAGAAAGGAGACCCTGGCAAGCAAGACAACAAGAGCCTGGGACCAACAAGATTTGAATATTGATCAGAGAACAAAAGGTAGAAAAAATAATTTTATTTTCTGTTTTGTGATTACAATATGTTAGATTTGAAAAGTGTACATGAGACAGCTTGAAATGGGAACTTTTCTATTTTTGTGAATGGCAAGGCTGAGTTCAGTTAAAATATATGCTTTATAAGAAAATATAATAATGTGTTTTATAAAGTTTATAAGCATTGCTGGCATACTCGGTGAGGTGTTCCTAGTGTTGGTGGTGGTGGTAGCATGTCAGTGTGTTGAGAGGAAGAGGTAGTCTGGGAAATTCTGCTGAGCAAACTCTGGGCCCATTTCCACCCCCAGTTAGTCCACTCCACTCAACTGGTTCACACACTGAGTGGGTCTTTGGGTGTTATTTCTGGGTAGTTGTTTTAGAATCTCTTCCAGTGGTTTGTCAGTATCTCCTTCTGGTCCAAGGAAGGAAACTTTGTCAACCTTAGCATTGACCTTCAGAATATGTTTGTAACAGCGCTGCTTGTGTGGCATTAGGCTATGTAGTGATCGAAAGAAAAAAACAGACCTTTGCACATTTTTGCACTATATGGTGGGTGTATGAGGAGATTCATTTCCTGCACAGTTAAGTCCATTTTTTCTACTGAATAATAGTATAGGTACAATGAAAGTAAATAGCAAAAATGTTTGAGTAGATAATTAAGGAAATCTTTTTCATATTGCTTGCTTATGGACTGGGAAAAAAGACTGTTCAAGCAAATGTCTCCAGAACTGCTTTAATGGAAAAATGTGATTTTTTTTTTTTTAAAGTACTTTGTGAAATTTATTGTTGTTGTGAAATTTATTGTTATACTTTGTTTAAACTTAAAAAGCGGTGTCATTAACAGTGAATCTAATCGAAAAATCGATTCAACAGGGTGAATCGGATCGAATGAAATATTTTTCTCTGAATCGGGCAGCACTATTGGCTACCATGAGAATGGGCTACTGGGCATGATGGACCATTGGTGTGACCCAGTTAGGCTATTCTTATGTTATGTTCTCATCTGTAGGGGCCTTTGTTTTCACTTCTTATTTTAATGTATTTTTTTCCTGGGAACTTATCAGTGTTTTTTTATAATGGGAACAAAAATGGAAGAGAATTAATGTGTGTGGAATGGGGGGGGGTAACTAATTTCTTCAGCTAAATAATTCAATCCACTTCAAACAGACATAGGAGAACTCACGCACCATTCACACACCCTCCAACCAAAAACGTCAAAAGAAAAAAACTGTTCGACAACCTCCTAGCCATTCGAGCTGCAACACTTGACCCCCAACTCTACAACCTATTGACCTCGACCACAAACTACAAAACCTTAAAAAAGAAATAAAAACCCTTCTATTAAAAAAACACATAAAACCAAACTAACATAATCAGAACTGTCCCAAGCATCACCTGCAACTACTCCATATGTACTTCTGATGTCATGACAATTCAGACATAATTTATGTTATGTTATGTTTGGAATAATGGTTACATAAATGAGGTTCAATAAAAGAAAATTTTCTGTGGGAGCATTTGTTGGAACTTCTGTTATCCTGATTTCTTCTATCTGTGGGCTTTCTTTAGCTAACCTACTTATCTGGGGCTTTCCACTTCTGCAGCTGCCCTTTTCACGGTCCACTTTGCGCTTGCACTCTCTGGGGAGGGGGGGTTGGGTCTGGGCTTGGTGGGGTAGGTGTGTCTGGTAGTTTTGTCTGGGTGGTGGCTGGGTGTTTCTTGGGTGCTTGTTGTGCGGATTGGTGTGTCTGGTGAGCGGTCTGGGTGTTGTTGCTTGTGGGGGGTTTTTTCATTATAAAATATGGCTGAGGGTCTAGTCCGGCTTATTATTCTTGTGGGTTCTGGGGTGGGATTTGTTTGCTTGCCCCAAGTTTTGGCCTTTTGTTGTGTATTGCTATGCCTCTCATTGGCAATTTTCTCTTGGGAGAGGCTTGTTCATGCTTGTTGTTGCTGTTACTCTCATTCTGTGTTCTTTTTGATAATGTATAAGTTTCTGTACAGACCATGGTTGCTTGTCTGGACCTTTTGCCATTCTCAATAAAAATACTTTGAAAAAAAAAAAAAAAAAGAAAATTTTCACTGCCTGTTTCTATTCTGACCATTTATTCCATTTCATGGTTATTGCAAAAAAAAAAAAAAAAAAAATTTTACATGAGGGGGGGGGTGTCAAAAAATGATGGGCCCCGGGTGCCACATACCCTAGGTACGCCACTGATTATAGGAAACACAGCATCTTCTGGTACAGAATATAAAGGACTGTTTTAAATGGGGAATGGAGGAGTAGCCTAGTGGTTAGGGCTGAAGCCTCCGCACCCTGAGGTTGCAGGTTCAAGCCCAGCTTGCTCCTTGTGACCCTGAGCAAGTCACTTAACATTCCTTGCTCCAGGTACATTAGTTAGATTGTGAGTCCACCAGGACTGTTAGGGAGAAATCCTTGAGTACCTGAATAGTGGTAGAAGGCACCCAGAGTGGTGGTGCCCCCGTACCCTACTCTCCAAGCCCCCACTCCTTCCCACCCCCCCATTCCACACTTGCACTCTCCCCTCCTCCCATACTTCTTAATCTTCCCCAGCGCAAGTGGCTTCTGCAAGCATGTTCCTTGCTCCTGCATTGGATTCCTGCTGATGTCACTTCCTGGCCCCATGACCCGGAAGCAATTCAGAGGGGTACCAGGCTGGCACACACAACAGACAGAAGTTGTTTGCGCTAGCGAAGATAATACGGAAGTATGGGATGGAGGGGAGGGATGACGCGAGGGTGGCATGGTAGGGAAGGGCAGGGCAGAGAGGTGCCAGCGCCCCCACTGACTTGGCGCCCAGTGCGGCCCATGCCCCCCCCCCTTACTACGCCACTGTATCTGAATGTACTAAAAGTAAATAAATAATGCACTTCTAAGATAAAACACAATTTAATTTAAAAAATGTTCAGAACTGCATGAAGTGAACAAAATGTAGCATTATTGCTTAAGTTCTAACACAGGTTGAGAATTTTTAGTAATTTGCACGCCTCATAGCAGCTAGCTTTCTCCTTCCCATGCCATGAAATTAAACGAACATAGTGAGTTGCTTTATTAATATCAACGAATCGTTTACATCGCTCACATAGGGCCTTCAAAGATGTGGAGATCAGTCCATGCCTTTGCGTTTTGTACATGTGTTTTGTTACGGCTGTTTCACAGCCCCGTTTTCTACTTGAGGCACAACCTAGACAATTTTTAATTAATAGAGGTGTCACCAAATAGGGATTTGAAATGGCCAATTGAAGTCTACCAAGATAGAGTCTTTTGATGAAATACATATCTTTATTGATTGTAGAAGAAGAAAATCATTCTTAAAATGAAATCCAGAGAAAAATCATATCCCTCAGAGAAATTTCTGAGAGTGACAGGCTAAGATTAACATCATAAAATTGAATTTGTGCTGCAAAGCTTTGATGTAATCAGCAGCTGGGAGATGGTATTGCCCTTGCGCTGCTCCCTTTGATGGTGAATTATTTGTGTGGAATGAAATAAATGTTTCTTGTGTCATTTCTTCAAGACATACAAACAAGGTGCTGCTAGATAGCTCTTCCAACTATACTAGATTGGATTGTGCAACTAAGAATGGGGTATTTACCCCTACTGACTAGTGTTTGCTTCTCTCCACATGGCTCTGTTAGCACTACAAAATCTCCATGCAATCTCTTTAAGCTGAGAACTAAAGCTTTCCATTGAGCCATGTGGCCCCTTTAAATAATGTAGTACTGTGTGATCTTGGTACTGCCGGTGATTACATCATGGAGGTGATGAAATTGGCCTGTGGACAGGATAGGAGATCTGGGTTTGATTGCTGAGCCTGGCTTCTGCTCTATAGGCTGGTGAGATTAGGGATTCTATCGGAATAGCAATCGTAGCTCCAGGAAGTGGGGGTGGAGGGGGTTTCAGCTTATGATTCAGAAAATGGAACTTAAATAAATTGTGCTGTTTTCGTGTTCCCTATTGTTACCTAATTATTGTTTACATTTCTTTTTCTTACTTGATTTATTTCTAACCTTTTAAACACGTGCTAAAGACAAGAGGCTGATATGTGATTTATACCTTTATTAGCTAATTACCCTGCGTTGCCCAGATATTTATTTATCCCAATCTTCCGGTATCGATAGACTTGTATTCAGTGATTCTGCCTGGTAAAATAGGAAGTATTTGACTGTTTATTTTGTGGACATCTTCAGTTATAGCAGCAAGAATGGCCCTCTGTATGGGGCTGAACTTGGACTTGGGAGTGTCATTATTAATCTCAGGGCGCCTGAAAACTATGGATTAGACACTAATATCTGTTGGTTTTCGATTATTTTTACACATCACCCCCTTCTCACAAGAATGTCCCTGTCTATGGGGCTGAACTTGGACTTAAATGGCATCAGGCGTGTCAGTATTCATCTCAGCGAGCCCGAAAACTATGGGTTAGATACTAATATCTGTCATTTTTTATCATTTTTACATGTCACCCCCCTTCCACCCCTACAGTATTTGTTCCCAGATAGTAAGTCATATGTATACCAAGTTTGGTTGAAATCTGTCCATGCATTTCAGAGGTATGCTGGAACATACATACAAACACACACACAGATGCATCCAATTTTATATATATGTAGATAGATAGATGTGCTTATGTTTTATACATACGTCTTCAATGTGTTGTTTATATTAGTGTTTTTCAACCTTTTTACACCCGTGGACTGGCAGAAATAAAATAATTATTTTGTGGACTAGCAAACTACTAAGACTGAAATTATAAAAACACATTTCCGCTCCGTCTCCGTGAGCTCAGTCCCTGCAAACCATCTGATCCCATCCGCACAAGCCTCAGTTATGATTTTATATTGAATGTATTTTATTAAAGTATAAAAAGAAATAATATTCTGTACAATTGTCATTTTATAAATACAAATATACAGAGCAAGGACCAACAAAACCCCTGTCTCCCCTCCCCTTCACATATATCCCCTCTACTATCAAGAAAACTGAACAACCCAAATTATTACAGAATGCTACACAGAAATATCATGCTAACAGAATACTGCAGTCACACATGACAGGAATAGTGTTAGGGGAGTGCTCCCTGGTCAGAGAGAGCCCTAAGCCAGCTGGAAGCTAAAGAAGCACTGCCTGGGCTTTGCAGTCCCCAGTTATGTCTCTAGCAGGATATATATGTCAAATCTGATATATTCTAATGACAAAATAGAAATAAAAAGATTTTTTGGTAGAAAACCCCCTTTTAACAATTTATTTATATGTTTTCTAACATATTTTTGATATTTTAATGGTTTAATTATGTTTCACTTTTTCTTTTAGCATTTATTTATAAATTTTTCAATACTTATACATAAGAATAAACGAAAAAGGAACATCGGCAAATACAAGTGACTGCATTACTAATTTATACGAAGCTCAGATTATACTAAAATTGAGAGCAATATGTATCTAAAATACTCCAACCTTTAGTAAATGAAGATAAATGATTGCATTTTAATGCTATATTTTCTGCATATTTTCTGTAGGCACATAAAGTATTCCACCATTCATGATATGAAACTTAAATTATTTTTCCAGTAAAGAGCAATAATATGTATTTGGGTGGAAAAAAGTGCATCCTATGGAGTGAAAAATACAATAGTTTTCCAAATTTGAGGCCAGTATTGGGTTAAATTAGTACAGAAGAAGATCAAATGCAACAACATTCCAGATGATCTGTTGCAAATTCTGCATATATCAGGATATTTTTGGA
Organism: Geotrypetes seraphini; assembly: GCF_902459505.1. NCBI lineage: Eukaryota > Metazoa > Chordata > Amphibia > Gymnophiona > Dermophiidae > Geotrypetes > Geotrypetes seraphini. Next base: position 15,561,979 of record NC_047097.1, read on the forward strand.
TAGGAAGACAGTGATTGTATAAAGTTTTTGATATGCACCAGCCTGTGATCTTTGCTATATACTGAGGGATAAGGTACTTCTCATCCAAAGATAAGTTTTAAAAAATTTTGGCTTACAATTATGATATAGAGACTGAATATATTATGCTAAGATTGATAGGATTGTAAAACAAGTAAGCCAAGACACTACCAGTGGAGGTTTTCTTACCAAGGATGTGCCTCCTACTTCAAATTTAAATTATTTTGAAGTTAGGTTAAGTCCTTTGGATATAACATTTATTATCTTGTTAGATACACTGAGGGCTTTTCTCCATTGTGGTAGGTAGTGGATATTCTAATCCCTGTATCAGTATTTGAATTTTGTTTTATTTTTTTCATGAATGTTTTTTTCTGAGAGGATTTGATAATTTAAGCATTCAACTTGTGTGACTTTTTTCTTTTTCAAGGGAGGCAAGAGTAAACAACTGTCCACAGTTTTCAAATTTTCATGTTGTAAATTCTTTCAATACATATTAAAAGCACTTATAGAAAAGGGACAAGAAAATATGGCATCCTGTGCTGGGTATTTCATGGTCACATCGCATCCCTACTTTCTTATGTTTGATGCTCTGTGGTTGAATATTTCTAGTGAGACGGTCTTCGGGCAAGGTTAGGCAATCTGTTATCATCCACTTTCAGTTTTTGTAATTGCTTTCCTTCTAGGTGATAATAGTCTTAGTACTGGAAGGTGAAAGGAGACTGCTCTCAGTTATCACAGAGAAATTGGCCATTACTTTTAATTATCCTAAATGTGTAATTGTGTTCCAAGCACTCTTATAAAATTCTCTTAAAACGTAAGATATTTTTATTCACAGACGGGTAGAAGAATCACAGGATAATTAGTGATTATATTTCTCAGATGAAATAGCTATTCTCTGCAGACCTAAACAAAGGACAGGATCATCTTCATATATCTGGAGTTAAATTACTTTTAAGAAGATTTCTGGCCCCCAGTTGGGTGACGCTGTAAATCCAAGCTTATCCTAAACAGGAACTGCCTGAACAATCAGAGAGTTTAGAAATTTTGAACTTAACTCACTAAACGTTTGTTTTGACCTCTTGAGATCAACCAGTGGGAAAATATTTAGGTTTTGTTTAATAGCAGCTGTCATAAGAGAATATTCATGATGTATTCAGCACAAAATAAGGCATGTCTCACAGGCTGAAAAAATATTTGCAGCACCAAAGAGAAGTAGCTACAGTAGGTGATCTATGTAGAGAATGACACGGATAACTGCAGAAAACCATCCCGTATCATTCTTTATGTCAACCTCAGTCCTTCTGCACCAGCATTCTTCAATGCAAGGCTTGAGGGTCAGTGGCTGTGTCCATCCATACTCTGTTTCTTATCTGAGCCAAGTATTTTGATAATGAAGCCATTGTGACATCACTGATGATGTTGGCTCTTAGGCATTAGTGGAATGAGGCATTATGACATCACAATATTTGCTCTGGATACCAGACTGTTATTCTTTAATATCTATGTCAACCTCAGTCCTTCTGCACCAGCATTCTTCAATGCAAGGCTTGAGGGTCAGCGGCTGTGCCCATTCATACTCTGATTCTTCCCTCTTTTCTTAAAGAATGACACGGGGATGGTTTCCTGCTGTTATCCACAGGGAATGGGGAACCGTGATGAATTTTGTCACCGTGTTCCATTGCATTCATAGACATGCCAAAGAAAATACAAGAAGTAGAGGTGGACCAAGAACTTTCCTGCACAGAAATGTAGACTATAAAGCACTTTTTTTTACTGGCAAAGCACAGGCAGATAAAAAGACCCAACATGGAGCCAAGTTTTGGTAGATAACTGCCTGCTTCAGAGGTCACAAATACTCAGATATGTTATTTTGTAGCACTGGTTGTAAGACAATTTGGTTTTCTTGCCTTTCTCTTTAGTGGACTGTGAGTGCGGTTGAATGCAGATTCTGCTCTTTTACATAATAACACATCTGACAGAGTATGTTCTGTTATGTCCTGCCTTACCACGCTTTGGACTGTCTGGCACTATAATGGACCGTCATTAGTTAGCTCTATTAATTACCGCAATGTCATACCAAACTCATTCAAAAGATATAAAATATAAAAATTGTTATATAATATGAAGCGAGTTAAAGTGTAATATAGAACAAGAAAAATTTACATGATTCGGTGGAATCAGTGAGGAGTGCTGCCGCGCTGTATTATTCTATCAGGGTGGCGTTCTGAGAATCCCCAAGTGTGATTTCAACCACCTTCAGCATGATATATATTCTGCATTTGACCATTTGAGATATTGAGGGTTTGATACCAAAATCATAACATCACCACTCCATGCTATATGAGGCCTTGTCCTGTCATATCCTATTAAGTATTGGCACGCTTTCGAGTACTATCATGCTCCCCTATGTATTGTCCTATCATGCATATATGATAACATGTTTGAGTATGTCCTGAATATGTATGTTTTCTACTGTTACCCTCTTAGGTGTTATGTGGGGAAGGCATTTTTAAAAACAAATACATTTATTTGGTCATTTATTTAGCCTGTCCTCCCAAAGGAGCCCAGAATGGGTTACAAGAGTACATTCATAGTATGGGTAGGACAAATTTTAGTGAAAAATACAGACTTCACAGCATTTACAGTATGGACAAAGGGGTTTAGATTACAGCATTTACAGTATAGACATAACATGCAGACTTACAAATCGAGACTTAGTGGACATCTAAAATGTAGTATGCCCACAAAAGATAATTTTAATTTCTGTAAAACCGCTTTGAATTCCGATAAGGCCGTATATCAAAATTTTAATAAACTTGGAAAAGAGTGTACACGCCTCTAGAACTGGGTCAGATGATTCTATATTCACTATAAAGACCCGATACTGCTAGTGTTTCGGCTCTTGGCTTGCATCAGGGGTCTCTTAAGATGTAATGTAATGTAATGTAATGTAATTTATTTCTTATATACCGCTACATCCGTTAGGTTCTAAGCGGTTTGAAGAAAATATACATTAAGATTATAAATGAGAAGTAAGAAGGTACTTTAAAAATTCCCTTACTGTCCCGAAGGCTCACAATCTAACTAAAGTACCTGGAAATTAATAAAGAAGAGAAAATAAAGATGGTTGAAAAAAGAAAAATTCTATGTGAATTTATAGGATGGAAATTAAACTGACAGTGAAGAACTGTATGAAAAATACATATGGAATGCAGTTAGAGAGGGTAGGTTACAATCTATTTATGGTATTTGTTTAATTGGAAGGTGTTAAGGTGGGTAATTTGGGGGAAGGTTATCTGAAGGTAGGTGAATCTTCTGGAGGTAAAAGAGGAGGGGTCTGTCTGTCACACAATTCTCTAGAAAAGTAGTTCATTTAGACTGTGTATTATGATCTGCACTGTCATGCTCTACATTACTATACCCTCATGTTTTATTATGTATGTAAACTTGTAAGCTGGGAGGATGAGATATAAATCCAAATAAATAAATTTGTGACCCCTGAAGCAGGCAGTTATCCGCTGAAACACGTCCCTGTGTTGGGTTTTTATATCTGTCAATGCTTTGCCAAAAAAAAAAAGAGTGATTTTATTCTATAATTGTGTTCAGGAAAGTTCTTGGTCCACCCCAAATTGTGTGTATTCTTTGACTTAGCTACTTAGACGCTGAAAGTAGGCAGTAGGGAAATGTCCATTCTAAAAAAAAGTCCAAAATGAGGGATTTTAAAAAAAAATAGTCTGCCTCTACGAGTTCACTAGTTTAATCGACCAAACCACCACTAAGTTTATCCTTAAGACACATTTCCAAACAAAAAAAATCGCACAAGTCCAAAACACCCACAACAAGACCTTTTAGGTGAAGGAGGGCCAGTCCTTCGCCTAAAAGCAGGATTCTGTAACCGGCATCTGTTAAAAACAACACCAGTTACAGAATCCTATAAACGTCCCCCCGATCGCAGAAGGAGAGATGCCCAATCTCTCCTGCCGGAAAACCTCCCCTCCGAATTGCGGCGATCACTGGCAATAGGGATCCCAAAATCTCCTGCCGGCAAACACCCCCCCCCCCACACACATACACACACAAACCCGCGATGCCCAGTAGGAGGGATCCTAAGACCTCCTGCCGGAAGGCAACCCCCTCCCAAACCTCCTGACTGGGCACCTCCAGAAACCCCTCCACATCCGTCCATGGACCCCCCTGTGCCTCCCTAACCTGAAATGTTAGCTGACCGGCAGGCCCGCCTTCCTTGGAATGGGATGCACCAGGGAAGGACCTAGGGCCTGATTGGTCCAGGTGCCTAAGACACTACCCATAGGAGGGACCTTAGGTATCTGGGCCAACTGAAATTGAGCATTGCAGGGCATGCTAAAGATTAGTGAATGCTAAATGTTAAGGCATCCATTATATCCTTTGGGCCTAGAATATGCTCCTGAGGAAGGAGGTGGAGAAGAAAATGGGTGACCAAGAGTTTTAAAAAGCATGGGATCTCTAATCAGAAAATAATTGGCCAGTACTGGGCAGACTTGCACGGTCTGTGTCCCGTATATGGCCATTCAGTTGAGGCTGGAGTGAGCTTTGATGGAGACTCCAGTAGATGTACAGTACCAGGCATAGCTCTGGGTTTCTGGCTTAGAAATATCTAATAAAAAGGACAATTTAAATCAAATCATTAATTTATAGAGCGTGTACAGATGGACAGACTGGATGGACCATTTGGGTCTTTATCTGCTGTCATTTACTGTTACTATGTTACTGCATAGATAGCTGTTAGAAAAGCTTTGCGTTACTACTTTCCATTTCTGTTTATAGAACTAACCTTGCCTGAAGAAAAGCCTTGTGAAAAAAAAGCTTTCACTTGCAATCAGCAACTCTTTGCTAGCCATCAGATCTTTGGTAAATATTCTTGCTAGCTTCTAGAGGGAATTTTTAACCCTTTGAAGTCAGATGTCTCTTGAAGTTATAGTACCATGTGGAATTTTTTGCAATCTAAATGGTTGATTCCCAGCATCACCAGAAATTTAGCATTCTTTTGAATTGTCATTATAATAGTGATAATCAAATGGTTAAGTGATATACAGCAAGATAGGCTTTACAGAAATAAATTGAAATGGCACTAGTTCATGCTTAACTGTACCTAGGGATGAGACAAAACTACTATGAATCTTATCTTAAAACTACATTGTCATTACTTATTGCCCTCCATCTCTACCAGATACGTCTAGTATCGCTAGAGACATAATAATAAGTAGTAGTAGATATCCCTAGGTAGATGAGATGAAAAATGGAATTGCTAAACTAAAAGATGCTGGGAACCGATACGTGGAGAGTGATGAGGAAAAAGCAAACATGCTAAACAAATACTTCTGTTCTGTGTTCACGGAAGAAAATCCTGGAGAAGGACCGAGATTGTCTGGCAAAGTTACAAAATGGAGTAGATTCTGCGCCGTTCACGGAGGAGGGTGTTTATGAGCAACTTGAAAAATTGAAGGTGGACAAAGTGATGGGACCAGACGGGATCCATCCCAGGATACTGAGGGAGCTCAGAGAGGTTCTGGCGGGTCCTATTAAAGACTTGTTCAACAAATCTCTGGAGACAGGAGTGGTTCCTGGGGAAGAGAGAAGAGCGGATGTGGTCCCTATTCACAAAAGTGGTCACAGAGATGAAACGGGAAACTACAGGCTGGTAAGCCTTACTTTGGTTGTTGGAAAAATAATGGAAGTGTTGCTGAAAGAAAGGATAGTGAACTTCCTAGAATCTAATGGGTTACAGGATCCGAAGCAACATGGCTTTACTAAAGGTAAATCGTGCCAAACGAACTCGATTGAATTTTTTGATTGGGTGACCGGAGAGCTGGATTGAGGCCATATGCCAGATGTCATTTATTAGATTTCAGCAAAGCCTTCGACATGGTTCCTCATAGGAGGTTCTTGAACAAACTTGAAGGGCTGAAATTATGACCCAAGGTGGTGAACTGGATTCGAAACTGGTTGTCGGACAGATGCCAGAGGGTGGTGGTTAATGGAAGTCACGCGGAGGAAGGAAAGGTGAGTAGTGGAGTCCCTCAGGATTCAGTGCTGGGGATGATCCTGTTCAATATATTTGTGAGTGGCATTGCTGAAGAGATAGAAGGTAAGGTTTGCCTTTTTGCGGATGATATCAAGATTTGTAACAGAGTAGACACCGTGGAGGGAGTGGAAAATATGAAAAAGGATCTACAAAAGTTAGCGGAATGATTTAATATCTGGCAACTAAATAAATTCAATGCAAAGAAATGCAGAGTAATGCATTTGGGGATTAATAATCGGAAGGAACTGTATATGCTGAGAGGGGAGAGGCTGATATGCACGGAGGGGGAGGGGGAGAGGGACCTTAGGGTGATAGTGTCCGAAGATCTAAAGGTGAAAAAACAGTGCGACAAGGCGGTGACTTCTGCTAAAAGGATGCTGGGCTGTATAAAGAGAGGTGTAACCAGTAGAAGAAAGGTATTGATGCCCCTGTACAGGTCATTGATGAGGCCCCACTTGAAGTACTGTGTTCAGTTTTGGAGACCGTATCTGGTGAGGGACATAAGACTTGAAGCGATCCAGAGGAGGGCAACAAAAATGATATGAGGTTTGCGGCAAAAGACCTATGAGGAGAGACTGGAAGCCTGGAATATGTATACCCTAGAGGAAAGGAGGGACAGGAGAGAGATGATTCAAATGTTTAAGTACTTGAAAGGTAGAACAAAATCTTTTCAAGAGAAAAGAAAATGGTAAAACCAGATGGCATAATTTGAGGCTGAGGGATGGGAGACTCAAGAGCAATGTAAGGAAATTCTTTTTTACAGAAAAAGTGGTGGATGCCTGGAATGCACTCCCAAGAAAGGTGGTGGAGAGGAAATCAGTGACTGAGTTCAAAAAAGCGTGGGATGAACACAAAGGATCTAGAATCAGAAATTAATAGTAAATATTGAAGCACTAAGGCCAGTACCGGGCAGACTTGCATGGTCTGTGTCTGTATATGGCCATTTGGTTGAGGATGGGCTGGAGAGGGCTTCAATGGCTGGGAGGGTGTAGATGGGCTGGAGTGAGCTTTGATGGAGACTTCAGTAGTTGGAACCTAAGCATAGTACCGGGCAGAGTTTTGGATTCTTGCACAGAAATAGCTAAGGAGAAAAAAAAATTAAATTGAATCAGGTTGGGCAGACTGGATGGACCATTCGGGTCTTTATCTGCCGCTATCTACTATGCTACTATTTGTTGCCACTTACTATGATAATAGGAAGGCCATGGCTTTTATAAACATTTCTATCAATCTTTAATGTGTCAAACTTTAGCCCAAAACAGCACATTTGAATATTTTAACAAAATGTGAACATCGCGTCATGACCCATATAAGAACTGGCTGCAAAAGTCTGGTGACAGAACATTTCCACACAAAAAGGCACAGTAAGGTGGCATTTCTCCTCCGTTGGAAACTGTGTAAACATTATTGCACCAAAGGAGCACTGGGATCACAACCCAAAGAGAATTTTGGAAAAGGATGAGGTTATGATCACTTTGGACATCCGCATTCCAACCGATAAAAACCTGAATATAATGACATAGGCAACTGAATATAATGGTAAAGAACACCCCCCCTCAAACTTCATTAATAATAGAGATGCTAGTGTGAAATGATTATTCTGTGAATCATGCGATGAGAGAGAAGATACTCAGGAACCAAGAAATGTAGTTGGAGACCAAGAAAATGTGGTAGTAAGATACAGAAATTTTGGGTGCCACGGGCATGATTATAAAGAATATAAAGAATTTTCTAGCATACCTTGTATACAGTGGATAGCGAGGGAGATTGTAGCCTGGGTTGTGGCGCCTGGCATGGCTCTACCATGCACCCCCCGCTCTTCCCTGCCACCCCCACCCTGCTCTTCTCCGCTGCTGAAGCACCCCCACCCTAAACATGCCTCATGAAATGTTCATCGGTGCAAGCGGCATCTTTTACCTGCAGCTCGTGCCAGCCTCGGCTCCATTCTGATGTCACATCCTGGTCCTGTGACCACCTTTTCAGTGGTGCCATCTACTTAGGCAGTATCATTGAAAATACACATGAAGAGGGGACTTCTGTAAATGGCACTGATAATTAGGTGCTGCTAAAATTTGGCACTCAATGCTATTCTATAAAGTGTGCTCTGGGATGAGCGGTCTTATATAATAGCTTTGAGTGCCGAATTCCACGCTCAGCTTTGGATGCGATGGCTTACACCAGCTGAAACTTGGTGTATATCCTGACACGCAAGTTGGGCGCGGATGCCTGCTGTTCCATAACACTGCATGAATCTCTTGTGAATTCCCCTGACCTCCTATGCCCCTCCCATGATTACTCCCCCTATCTTTGAGCTATGTGTGCAATCCAATTTAGCTGCCCATTGTTACAGAATAGTGGGCAGCCTGATTGGCACCCAAAACTGTAACAATTACATTTTTGGAGCCCATGAACTAATAAGTTTGGGCACCAATCTGGGATCTGCATTCAATTTTGGGCAGCCAGATTTGGTTGACCTTTATAGAATCTAAATTAAATGTTCAAAATTATAAGTGCTTTTTGTATGGGCCACTTAAATGTATAATTTATATACTGAGCGGCTGAATATTGCACTTTAGAATTGTAAGAATACCTATGTGGTGCCATCCTGGAATGTTTCAAATCCCACTGCCTTTTTAATGGATAATTTTGGCTATATAAATATGTATATCCAAGTTATTTATTCAAGTGGCCCAGTTTTTCATTTTTTTTTTCCAGAAAAGCACTTACACAATCGGTTCCACCACTTAAGTGCTTCTATCTACCTCTTTATGTCTAGGGAGTCTGCCTTGCATTTTCTACCAACGGTTGGCATGTTACAGTATCTCTGATTTATTCTTGTGTTGTGGCCTGAGACCAACTTAATGTATGAGAATATTATGTTAGGAGCTATACCACATACCTTCTAATATGGATGGAGGGTAGGGAGGAGAATATATCATTTTCCATTTCAAGCAGTCATTGTTCTGTATAGTTGAATGAACTGAATTCCATGATGCCTTTGATGAATTCCACAAGTACAAGGCTGCGGTGTACATTTTCACAGGGTCGGGCGCTTAAATCAGTCCCTTTGAAAATTGATTGAGACTAATAGGCTAAATTTAGGCTCTAAATTTTGGGTGCCTACAGAAATGGAATTAGGGTTTGGAAAAAGTTAGGTGCTTGCACTTTTTTATTTTTTTTTGCAACTGCATTTGTTAGCCCACATTCAGGTTGTAAGTGCCTTAAAATTTTAGGGGTCCTTTTATTATAGGGTGTTAAGTCCTAGCACACAGGCTCAGATTCTATAAAAGATGTCTTAAGTTAGGTGCCTAGATTGGCGCGCCTAGCTAATCTAGGGCCTAACTTAGGGATCCATTTACAAAGCCATGGTAGAAGCTGCTGCTGCGGTAATCACTCTGATGCCCATAGGGATTTAACGGGCATTGGTGCGTTTGCCGCATGGCAGTCACCGCCTCAGTTTTGTAAGGGGGAGGTTAATTAAAACACTTACTCAGTGCCGATAACAAGCAATTAGCAACTCATAACTGAGAAAAATTTTAATAATTTTATGGTAGTTACTTAATTTATTCAGCGCCTACCGGTTTCAGTTAGGTGCCTAGTCCAAGGCATCTACCAAAAAGTGGGCATTGCTAAAGTTGGTTCATGGATGGTTCTTTGGTGTGTCCTAAACTGGACTTAGACGCTGGTATTTTTATATGATAGAGGTGTATAAAATAGTGAGTGGAGTGGAAAGGGTAGATATGAATCACTTGTTCACTAGGACTAGGCACCTAACTGATGAACATGCGATAAAGCTACTAAGTAGTAGATTTAAAACAAACCGGAGAAAATATTTCTGCACACAACATGTAATTAAACTCTGGAATTTGTTGCAAGAGAATGTGATGAAGTCAGTTAGCTTAGCAGGGTTAAAAAAATGGTTTGGCTAATTTCCTAAAAGAGAAATCTATAGGCCATTACTGAGATGGCTTGGGAAAATTCACTGTTTATCCTGAGGATAAGCAGCATAAAATCTGTTTACTACTTGGGAACTAGCTAAGTACTTGGGACCTGGGTTGGCCACTGTTGGAAACAGGATCCTGGGCTTGATGAACCTTTGGTCTGTCCCAGTATGACAATTCCTATGTTCTTATTTAGCCCATGAAAACCTAGGCATAAATAAGGGGTGCCTAAGGTTTTGACATTTACCAGTGTCAAGTCCAATATAGGTACCGCTAGATGTAATTCTGTAAGCAATGCCTAATTTAATATGGACATGTGCTGCCTTCCTCAGCACCTATATTTTAGGTGTCGTTTATACTATCAGGGCTTTAGTGCAGAAAATATAGGCTTCTGCAGTGGCGTACCTAGGGGGGGGCGGGGGGGGGCGGGCCGCCCCGGGTACCAGCCCTAAGGGGGTGTTCCCGGCCTTGCCGTTCAGTCCCCCGCCACCCCCGAAGGACCGCTCGCCCCCCTGGCCTCCCCGCACCACCTATGAACAGCCGCAGCAGGATCGCGAAGTCAGCGTCAGCATCCCTGCGCTGCTTCCTACGACGCGATCCCGCCCCTCCTCTGACGTCAGAGGAGGGGCGGGACCGTGGCGCAGGAAGCAGCAGGGATCGCTGACGCTGACTTCGCGATCCTGCTGCGGCTGTTCATAGGTGGTGCGGGGAGGCCAGGGGGGCGAGCGGTCCTTCGGGGGTGGCGGGGGACTGAACGGCAAGGCCGGGAACACCCCCTTAGGGCTGGTACCCGACGCTGACTCGCGATCCTGCTGCGGCTGTTCATAGGTGGTGCGGGGAGGCCAGGGGGGCGAGCGGTCCTTCGGGGTGGGTCGGGGCATCAGGCCTTTAGGGGGGGGGGGGGCGGGCAGGCAAGCAGGCTTTCAAGGGGGAGGGGGGTGACAGGCAGGCAGGCCTTCAAGGGGGGACAGGCCTTCGGGGGGGGGGGGTGCAGACATTCAAGGGGTGCAGGCCTTCAAGGGGGGCAGGCAGGCCTTCAGGGGGGTGCAGACCTTCGGGGGGGGTGTAGGCCTTTGGGGGGGTGCAGACCTTCAAGGGGGTGCAGGCCTTCAAGGGGGGAAAGGCAGGCAGGCCTTCAAGGGGGGGGACAGGCGTACAAGGGGGGGGGGACAGGCCTACAAGGGGGGGGACAGGCCTACAAGGGGGGGGACAGGCCTTCAAGGGGGGGTGCAGGCCTTCAAGGGGGGGTGCAGGCCTTCAAGGGGGGTGCAGGCCTTCAAGGGGGGAAAGGCAGGCAGGCCTTCAAGGGGGGGGGACAGGCCTACAAGGGGGGGGGTCAGGCCTACAAGGGGGGGGACAGGCCTTCAAGGGGGGGGGCAGGCCTTCAAGGGGGGGGGCAGGCCGTCAAGGGGGGTGCAGGCCTTCAAGGGGGAGACAGGCCTTCAAGGGGGGGAAAGGCAGGCAGGCAGGCCTTAAAGGGGGGACAGGCCTACAAGGGGGTGGGACAGGCCTTCAAGGGGGGGACAGGCCTTCGGGGGGGTGCAGACCTTCAAGGGAGTGCAGGCCTTCGGGGGGGGGGGGGTGCAGTCCTTCAGGGGTGGGGTTTAGGCCTTCAGAGGGGGACAGACCTTCGGGTGGGAGGTAAAGTCCTTCGGGGGGTGCAGGTCTTCAGGGGTGGGGTGTAGCCCTTCGGAGGGGGGACAGACCTTCGGGGGAGGGGGGTCCTGGTGTAAAAGTACACAGAGGGAGAGAGGGAAGGGGGGGTTCAAAGATACATGCATATGCCAGACTTTGGGGGTTAGAAATAATGGGTCTAAAAACAGAGGAGTGGGAGAGAGATGGTGCATAATGGGATTTAGGGAGGGAAGGAACAGAAAGGGAGAGAACTTGGAAACAGGGGATGGTGTGGAGGGGGGATAGAGATACTGGATAGGAGGATAGTTGGGAACAGAAAGGGAGAGATGGTGGATCCTGGGGTGGTGGGGAGTTGAGAAAAGGTGAATCTGTGGATGGAGACAAAAAAAAGGAAAGATGCCAGATCTCCGGGAGAGGGAAGGGAAACGGAAGGGGAGAACAGAGATGGCAGACGGATGGTTAGCACGGAGAAAGGAGACCCTGGCAAGCAAGACAACAAGAGCCTGGGACCAACAAGATTTGAATATTGATCAGAGAACAAAAGGTAGAAAAAATAATTTTATTTTCTGTTTTGTGATTACAATATGTTAGATTTGAAAAGTGTACATGAGACAGCTTGAAATGGGAACTTTTCTATTTTTGTGAATGGCAAGGCTGAGTTCAGTTAAAATATATGCTTTATAAGAAAATATAATAATGTGTTTTATAAAGTTTATAAGCATTGCTGGCATACTCGGTGAGGTGTTCCTAGTGTTGGTGGTGGTGGTATCATGTCAGTGTGTTGAGAGGAAGAGGTAGTCTGGGAAATTCTGCTGAGCAAACTCTGGGCCCATTTCCACCCCCAGTTAGTCCATTCCACTCAACTGGTTCACACACTGAGTGGGTCTTTGGGTGTTATTTCTGGGTAGTTGTTTTAGAATCTCTTCCAGTGGTTTGTCAGTATCTCCTTCTGGTCCAAGGAAGGAAACTTTGTCAACCTTAGCATTGACCTTCAGAATATGTTTGTAACAGCGCTGCTTGTGTGGCATTAGGCTATGTAGTGATCGAAAGAAAAAAACAGACCTTTGCACATTTTTTGCACTATATGGTGGGTGTATGAGGAGATTCATTTCCTGCACAGTTAAGTCCATTTTTTCTACTGAATAATAGTATAGGTACAATGAAAGTAAATAGCAAAAATGTTTGAGTAGATAATTAAGGAAATCTTTTTCATATTGCTTGCTTATGGACTGGAAAAAAGACTGTTCAAGCAAATGTCTCCAGAACTGCTTTAATGGAAAAATGTGATTTTTTTTTTTTTAAGTACTTTGTGAAATTTATTGTTGTTGTGAAATTTTATTGTTATACTTTGTTTAAACTTAAAAAGCGGTGTCATTAACAGTGAATCTAATCGAAAAATCGATTCAACAGGGTGAATCGGATCGAATGAAATATTTTTCTCTGAATCGGGCAGCACTATTGGCTACCATGAGAATGGGCTACTGGGCATGATGGACCATTGGTGTGACCCAGTTAGGCTATTCTTATGTTATGTTCTCATCTGTAGGGGCCTTTGTTTTCACTTCTTATTTTAATGTATTTTTTTCCTGGGAACTTATCAGTGTTTTTTTATAATGGGAACAAAAATGGAAGAGAATTAATGTGTGTGGAATGGGGGGGGGTAACTAATTTCTTCAGCTAAATAATTCAATCCACTTCAAACAGACATAGGAGAACTCACGCACCATTCACACACCCTCCAACCAAAAACGTCAAAAGAAAAAAACTGTTCGACAACCTCCTAGCCATTCGAGCTGCAACACTTGACCCCCAACTCTACAACCTATTGACCTCGACCACAAACTACAAAACCTTAAAAAAAGAAATAAAAACCCTTCTATTCAAAAAAACACATAAAACCAAACTAACATAATCAGGAACTGTCCCAAGCATCACCTGCAACTACTCCATATGTACTTCTGATGTCATGACAATTCAGACATAATTTATGTTATGTTATGTTTGGAATAATGGTTACATAAATGAGGTTCAATAAAAGAAAATTTTCTGTGGGAGCATTTGTTGGAACTTCTGTTATTCTGATTTCTTCTATCTGTGGGCTTTCTTTAGCTTAACCTACTTATCTGGGGCTTTCCACTTCTGCAGCTGCCCTTTTCACGGTCCACTTTGCGCTTGCACTCTCTGGGGAGGGGGGGTTGGGTCTGGGCTTGGTGGGGTAGGTGTGTCTGGTAGTTTTGTCTGGGTGGTGGCTGGGTGTTTCTTGGGTGCTTGTTGTGCGGATTGGTGTGTCTGGTGAGCGGTCTGGGTGTTGTTGCTTGTGGTGGGTTTTTTTTCATTATAAAATATGGCTGAGGGTCTAGTCCGGCTTATTATTCTTGTGGGTTCTGGGGTGGGATTTGTTTGCTTGCCCCAAGTTTTGGCCTTTTGTTGTGTATTGCTATGCCTCTCATTGGCAATTTTCTCTTGGGAGAGGCTTGTTCATGCTTGTTGTTGCTGTTACTCTCATTCTGTGTTCTTTTTGATAATGTATAAGTTTCTGTACAGACCATAGTTGCTTGTCTGGACCTTTTGCCATTCTCAATAAAAATACTTTGGAAAAAAAAAAAAAAAAAAAAGAAAATTTTCACTGCCTGTTTCTATTCTGACCATTTATTCCATTTCATGGTTATTGCAAAAAAAAAAAAAAAAAAATTTTACATGAGGGGGGGGGGGGGTGTCAAAAAATGATGGGCCCCGGGTGCCACATACCCTAGGTACGCCACTGGGCTTCTGCAAAACACTTTAAAGTATTCTGCCAGCATGGGGTAACATGCACATTACTTATTTTAAACATATATTTTTTTCCAGGGGCCCTGTCATGAATAGAGTACATAAGATGAAACACTCCCTCCATATTGCTAACCAAACTTTAACTTCAAAGTCAAGCTCTTAGTATCATATACGCTTATTCTGATTCACATATGCTCAGAGACATGAAGCTCTGTGAGAAGCTTACTAGAGAATGACACGGTGACAAAATTCATCACCGTTCCCGTCCCCGCGGATAACCGCAGGAAACCATCTTCATGTCATTCTTTAAGGAGAGAGGGAAGAATCAGAAATCGGATGGCCTCAACCACTGACCCTCAAGCTTTGCTTTGAAGAATGCTGGTGTAGAAGGACTGAGGTTGAAACAGAGACTACAGAATGACAGTCTCTGGTATCCAGAGCAGATATTGTGATGTCATAATGCCTCATTCCACCAGTGCCTAAGAGCCAATCATATCAGTGATGTCACAATGGCCTCATTATCCTTGGCTCACATAAGAATCAGAGTATGAATGGCCACAACCACTGACCCGCAAGCTTTGCTTTGAAGAATGCTGGTGTAGAAGGACTGAGGTTGAAACAGAGACTACAGAATGACAGTCTCTGGTATCCAGAGCAGATATTGTGATGTCATAATGCCTCATTCCACCAGTGCCTAACAGTCAATCACATCAGTGATGTCACAATGGCTTCATTATCCTTGGCTCCCATAAGAATCAGAGTATGAATGGCCACAACCACTGACCCTCAAGCTTTGCTTTGAAGAATGCTGGTGTAGAAGGACTGAGGTTGAAACAGAGACTACAGAATGACAGTCTCTGGTATCCAGAGCAGATATTGTGATGTCACAATGCCTCATTCCACCAGTGCCTAAGAGCCAATCACATCAGTGATGTCACAATGGCTTCATTATCCTTGGCTCCCATAAGAATCAGATTATGAATGGCCACAACCACTGACCCTCAAGCTTTGCTTTGAAGAATGCTGGTGTAGAAGGACTGAGGTTGAAATAGACATTAAAAAATGGCATGGGATTATTTCCCGCGGTTATCTGCGGGCACTGGAACAGTGATGAATTTTGTCACCGTGTCATTCTCTAAAGCTTACTTCCCAATCATTGCATATGACTTTTCAATTCTGATTCATTGTAAGTTTTACTACTGGACAACTCTAATAAAGGCCAGGAAATAAAAAAAAAAAGAAGAAAAAAGCCACTTATCTCCAACAAAGTTCAGAGTCCCGACGTGGACCACGTTTCGATATCTTCCTCAGAGGACCGGAAAAGGATATAAAAAAAAATAATTAAGGGGTCCTTTTATCAAGCTATGGTAGGGGTTTAACGCGTGTAATACTGGGTGTTAAACCGCCTGCCGCGCTAGCCACTAACACCTGCATTGAGCAGGCGTTAGTTTTTTTTTAGCCGGCCGCAGAGGTTCGCACGTGATGAAATGTCCGACGCGCTAACCCCACTAGCACGGCTTGATAAAAAGGACCCCTATATCTTTTCATGTAGATGGTAAGATTTCATTCAACAAAGGGCCTCTGGTGTTAAGGATTCCTTGTACGCTCAAACTTATCGTACCTGTCTATGTAAATTTTAAGCACTGGCTGCCTAAGGCACCCCCCCCACCCCTTTTTACTAAACTGCTATATCAGTTATTAGTGCAGGGAATCATGTAGAATGCTCCACACTGCTCCCAACACTCATAGGATTCCTAAGAGCGTCAAGAGCAGTGGAGCATTCAGCGCGGCTCCCTGCGCTAATAACTGCTATAGTGGTTTAGTAAAGGGGGGGGGGGTTATAGTGGCCAAAGATAGATCTGCTTTTAGAGCGGCCTGATTTGATCACTAAGCATAGCTGGTCGGCGCTTAAAATTTGTGGTTATCATGTGATATAATTTAAGTGCTAATATATTCAGTGGAGATAGACAGCTATCTTCACTCATATTAGACGTTAGCCAGACAAATGTTATTTAATTAGCCTGGAGTCACTCCTGGATGGTTAAATAGTGCTGAATATCAGGTCCATATGTTCTTTTTGGCTTATAAAGCGCCAGTTGTTTCTCCTACTGATAAGATTTTATTGTTTCCAGTGGGTCAGTTGTCCAGTTTGGTGTCATTTAGTATTATATCTGGGCAGTACTGTACTTTCAATATGGCTAAAGATTAGTGCGTGCTAAATGCCAACGCACCCATTATATTCTGTGAGCTCGATAGCATTCCTTACTAAAAGAATCCATCTGTTCACCTTCCCCTCACTAAAACGATGTCACTCCAAAGATTCCTTGACAAAACCTTCGCCTTCCAGGCCGCCACATTGAACACATGGCTAGCCCAAAAGGTCCTCGAGGCCCCCACCTACCTCGGATTTAGAAAATTACTTAAAACTCATCTATTCAATGGAAACGACCCTTAATCGTCCCCTCAACGAACCGAAACCTACAACTCCCCCTCTTCTGTACTCACCCAACCTACATTCCCCTTATCCCCCCTCCTCAACCTACTCCTTCCCTCTCTACCCAACCTCAACTACTTCGTTGCTTGCAACCCTATTCAATTGTCATGAACCACTTGTAACTTGATTAACAAATGTGAACCGCCTAGAACTCCCTGGGTATGGCGGTATACAAAAATAAAGTTATTATTATTATTAAATAAGGCTCACCCTCATATTAGTGGCCTTTAATAGAACAGGGATCCTTTGTTTATTTTAGGTTTAACTTGGAAAAACTGTCCCTGAATTCTTATTTTGCTTTGGAATGTTCTGCTCATGGTTTTTTATTCTACGTATTTCACTTGTTTATCATTTTTGAAACTTGTATAAATTTAAAAAAAAAAAAATTAAAAAAATTTAAACAAAAAAAAAACAACCCAAAAAAGTCTGACATTCAGAAAAAAAGCAGCAATTAACCTAAAGCCTTGCCCTGTACACATTCCTGTATGACAAATGAATTTCAGTCGTAAATTTTGGTGAATTTTCAGCTGACAATCTTAAATGTAGGAATCACATCTATTTGGTTTCTGTACATTGCATATATTTGTTTTCTATAGGGTCCTTTTATTAAGGTGTGCTAACCGATTTAGCGCACGCTAAATTCTAAGGTGCCCATAGAATATAATGGATGCCTTAGCATTTAGCACACGCTCATCTTTAGTACATGCTAAATCAGTTAGCGCGCCTTAATAAAAGGACCCCTATGTCATGTTGGAGATCCATTGTTTTCTGCTGTCTCTGATACTTCAGCCTGCAGTATATTGATTCTGTCCTCTTTCACCTCTCAAATCTATTCAGTTGGCTGTGAAGTTATTTGAAAAGAGGATCAATTGTAGCTGCCTGCTGATCAAATTGAGAGTCTATAAAAGCTGTTAATTTGTCTGTTGTCATCGTCTGCATTGTGAATACTAACGTTCTAGCTTTTCCAGCTTGTCCATTGCTGCTGTGATGTCGCTTTCTCTATTCTCCTAATTAAGATATTCATCTGTTTTAGCTAAACATGTTAGTAATTTTATAGCAATAAGATCCTGTGTTTTTGAGAGGCATTTTCGATAAAATGTCTCCAAGTCCAGCTTTGGACTTTTCCTGCAAAATGTCCAAACATGGGGCAGAACAAATGGCCATTTTCAAACCCGCAAGACGTCTAACTTTTTTTTTTTTTTAAATGACTTGCTAGAGGTTACAGATCACTAACAGGAGATTGAGAGGGGACATGATCGAAACATTCAAGGTACTGAAGGGGATAGACAGTAGATAAAGACAGGTTGTTCATCCTCTCCAAGGTAGGGAGAACGAGAGGGCACTCTCTAAAGTTGAAAGGGGATAGATTCTGTACAAACGTAAGGCAGTTCTTCACCCAGAGAGTGGTAGAAAACTGGAACGCTCTTCCGGAGTCTGTCATAGGGGAAAACACCCTCCAGGGATTCAAGACAAAGTTAGACAAGTTCATGCTGAACAAGAACGTGCACTGGTAGGGCTAGTATCAGTTAGGGTGCTGGTCTTTGACCAGAGGGCAGCCGCGTGAGCGGACTGCTGGGCATGATGGACCATTGGTCTGACCCAGTAGCGGCAATTGTTATGTTCTTAAGACAGCTATCTTTTTTGGCCATTTTTAAAAAAATAGGATGTCCAGATGAAATACATCTAAAACAAGCCATTTGCATTTAGGAGGGGCCTCATAGACAGGTCAGTAGAGCAGTGAGACACCCTAAAGGGTACTGCTGTGAACTTCACATAAAGGCTACCAGGTATACATCTCACCATAACCCCCTTATAATATATAGTCCCTTCAAAACTCCCCCAAAACCTACTATACCCATCTGTCTACCACCCCAATAGATCTTATGGCTGCAGGTGTCATATGTTAGCACCGTAGGATTTTGGTGGACTCATACGTTCGAAGTTTCCAAGTTTATTCAGCACTGGTTATACCTTCTATCAAGGAATACCTAAACAATTTATGATACTAATTATAATAAAAATAACGGTTAAAATTTAAAATAATTAAGGGGTGATCAAACAGAAGCACTTAACAAGAGACAGTGGAGGGAGGGAAGGAAGAGTAATAATACATCAAGATAAAAAAAGGGGGGGGGGGGGAAGAGGTAGAGGAGAAGATGTTTCTTCCGAAAAGCGTTTGGTGTTCTCTGCCAGGACAGATGTTAGCTATGGATAGGGTCTCTTATAAAATAGTGGTTAGAGTGGAATATGGGCCTGGGTTTCTTTCTCTATGGTTCACTACACTGCCCACCAGGCTACTCCAGACACCTTCCCGCTCTACTATCTCTGGAAATTATTATTATTACTAGGATTTCTCGTACCATGTGCTGCTGTTATAGAGGCAGGTATGCAGATCTTTGGGGGGTGGGAGGGTGACCACTGGGGGAGTGTATGTGGGTGAGTCATGCCTTAATCCCTTCAGTGGTCATCTGCTCAGTTTGGGTACCTTTTTGGCCTTCATTTGCTTTTACAACAGGTCTAGCTTTGAACGTCTAAATGGCATCCTGGGCATTTTGGTAAATGTTTATCGCCACAAAACATCCAAGAATTAAGCATGCCCTAAGCCCACCCATAACATGACTCCTTGAACTATGGACGCACTTCAGACAAGAAGTCTAGCAAGACATCTAGAAAGTCGGTTTTGAAAATGTCTCCTTGGGCATCTTGACCAGTAAGACATCCAAGTGCCACTTTATACCATTTTGGGGATGCTTTTCTTTTATGAAAATGAGCCCCTTCATCTACATCATTATGCCTAGAAAATAAATAATGACAAGTGATAAACATTTCAGATCTACTTATACATTAGAGATTTAGGGCTGGATTTATTAAATTGTTCCACTGCAGTTACTGAACACTAACACCATTATGATTAAATAAGTCATAATGTATAAAATGGAGCCTCCGATATATAACACAAATTACCCTTAATTTTATAAACTTGCATGTATAACTTTACACTTAAGTGTCGATATTCAGCTGGTGGTACTCAAATGATATAATTCAGGTAGATATTCCCTTAATACTGCCTGGAGGCAAAAAATAAATTAATGTTGGGTTCTTACCTTGACTATAACTATATGATCTGATACAGAAAAATGAGGTTTTTCATAAATAAATATATTTAATATATTTATGCACAATTGAAAAGAAAAAATTTGGACGGATCAAAAAAATCTAGCCCTTTACTCTTTGCCAAGCATAAGGCGGCTCTGACTTTTTATGGTCCGACTTGGAAAATATAAAGTGTTTGAATGTGTGTATTATGTTTTTTAGGTTACTATAACTGGAAGCATGACTGTCCCTGGAATATGTTGTATGCAATGCACTCTTGCCCATTCTGAATGTAGTGGCCAACCATGTGGAATCAACCATGTGGAATATTCCTTTCTTGTGTCATACCCAGCCCTTGTTTCCAAAGATCTCTCCCATCTCACAGCACTGATGACAAACGTCTGCAGTGAGCAGGTTTCTATGCTGTTGGGGATGAGGTATGTTCAGAACCAGAAAGATCTTAGTACATGTGTTTAACCATTTAGAGCAGTATATCGCAAACTGTGTGCCCCACAAGATTTCAGGTGTGCTGCGCGACGCCAGGGAGGAGGGGCACCAGCGCCAGTTGACTGCCTACAGGACATGTTTCTCATAGTGAAGAGGCACATCCTGTAGGCCAGTGTCCTGCAAACTTTGCCGAGCTGTGGCACACTAAACATAGTGGCTGCGGCTTGAGGCATCTGGAAGTGTGCAGACGTTGACATCAGCGCATGAAGGCCCTCCAGACGTGCCCTGAGCCACCAGTGGGGGGTGCCAGCGAGGAAGAGGGCTGAAGAGAAGGATAGGTGCCGGTTGATTGCTTACAGGACCTGCCAGCGCCTCTCCTCCTCCCCAGTGTGTCGTGGCACACCTGAAATCTCAAGAGGAACACTAGTGTGCCGCGGCTCACAGTTTGCAATACAGTGCTGTAGGCAGTCAGCCACTGCCAGCACCTCTCCTCCTCTCCGCCCCTCCTCCTTTTTCAGCGCCCCCCCCCCACCACCACCACCACCACTGGCAGCTCAGGCCCCATCTAGAGGGCCTCTGCGCATGCATTGGTGTGAATATGACGACATCACACATGCACATGTCATCAAGGTGACTTGCACGCACTTCTGGGTGCCCTTGAGCTGCGGCTCGCAAAGTTTGCGAGACACTCATTTTTACTTGATAATATTCCCTTAGAATCAGTACCTATGTAAAAAATTTTAGGAGTAATCGTTGATGTTAACCTATCATTCCATAACCACATTAGTCAAATAGTTAAATCTTGCTTCTATAAACTACGTTTGATACGTTCTATCTCTACATTTCTAGACCCTAAATCCGTTAACATACTTATTCATTCTATGATTATAACTAAAATCGATTACTGTAATTCTCTCTTAATCAATATAACACAAAAAGAAAAAAGAAGGCTTCAGATAATCCAAAACACTGCAATAAAACTTATTCACAAAGCGAAAAAATATGACCATGTTACACCTTTATTGATCAACTCCCATTGGCTTCCTATTAGCCACCGTATTACCTTTAAGATATTATTTCTAGTATTCAAAATACTAACTTTCAATGAACCACAATTCATGACAAGAATGATTATTCCTCATTATGCCCCCCTCCCCCCCCCCCGCTCTCTTCGGTCGTCATCACTAGACCTATTAACCGTCCCTTCCTTGAAAATTGTGGGCACAAGAAAAGATGACATGTTTTCTGTTATAGCTCCACAATTGTGGAATTCATTGCCACACTATATTAGAAAAGAAAAAGATTTTATTTCTTTTAAAAAACTTCTAAAAATTTTATTTAATGATGCTTTTAACAATTAAATTCTGAGACACGTTAACTTACTCTAGAATTCAATATGTATCCCTTCCCCTCATTCTTTCCTTTTTAATGTTTTTTTCATACCTGAGAGAATTGGAACTTTTCCCCTCCTACCCTCTTACATCATGTCTGTCCCTAATCCCTAAGATGAAATTTGTTAAGTGTTATAATTATGTCAGTTTTTTTACTTTTGTTTAAAAAGCTGTCCGCTAAACTGTTGTTTTTATAATGCTGTTCATCGCTTAGAAAGTTTGTATAGGCGATTCATCAAATGGTAATAAAACTTGAAACTATAACAGGGTCTCTTAGTTAGGAAGACACTGTTTTATAAAGACATATAGGGTCCTATATAAAATTCTAGCAAGTATAAATATCCCTGTTTAAATGATTCATATAAGCTAGTAGATTAACATATTTTATAATCTATCCCCCTGATAGATGTGCTAGGCATCTCATTATCCTAATACATCAGTAGTTAGCTTTTCTAAAATGCATATACTGAAAACATGTTCTAGGTTTTTAAAACAGTATTAGTTCATGGGCTAATGCTGGATCCATTGAAAGCATCTTCCATGGAGCGCCTTCAAAACTCTGTGACATATCAGTGGCTGCTGACAATAATAAAAGCTATCACGTGATGCACCAAAATCTTAATGAAGAATGGGTGACTCAGTTCCTCAACAGAAGGTCAAACCCATGAAACAAGTAAAAACCATCATTCAAAATGTAATTATTGTTTTCAGGTTCTGAAGACTAAGAACATGGTTCAGGCCGTCGCAATATGGTCAGAACAGGCCCCTTCCCACAGCATCACTGCCATGATGATCGCAGATGATCAGCAGACCATTATCACAGGAGGTCTAGAGGGACAGATTTGTCTATGGAATCTTTCAGTAGAATTAAAGGTGAGTCAGCATTTAATAGCATAGTCGAAGCTTTAACTAATTAAGCACGATCTATTGCATGCATTGGCATCCAGCCCATAATACCATTGCAATGATATTTGTCTCGATTTAAGCACACTACGCTATGCACTTTGGCCCCAATTCTATAAATGGCACCTAAAATATAGGCGTTGAAGAGTGTGGCACAAAGTGCGTGTACATCATACGTTAGGCTAAAGTGGGCTTAGGTGCCAGTAGGCATCCTTAACCTTAGAGGTACCCCATCTATGCCAGGGTTTTCTTAGACTGAATGAGAGCGCCTAGTCCAAAACAAGTGCCTATATGCAAAACACGCCCACAATCCACCCCAAATACACCTAATTTCTGGTAGGCGCCTTGGACTAGGCACCTACCTAAAAGTGGCAGGCGCCTACCAAGTTAGGCGCTTGCTGTCCGATTAACTCAGGGGTATCTAAGTCCCTCCTCGAGGGCCGCAATCCAGTTGGGTTTTTAGGATTTCCCCAATGAATATGCATGAGATCTATTTGCATGCACTGCTTTCATTGTATGCTAATAGATCTCCTGCATATTCATTAGGGAAAACCTGAAAACCCGACTGGATTGTGGCCCTCGAGAAGGGACTTTGACACCCCTGAATTAACTGCAATTAAAGCCAATTATGAGGTGCTAATTGCTCATTGTTGGCGCCAATTAAGCTTTTTAAATAATTAGCTTAGGCACTTAGACTGATTAAGTACATTGATCTAGGAGCCTAATGTTATAGAATCTGGGCCTTTCTATATAGTAAATATTACACAATTTCTTGAACATGAAGACACTGATATTGTAAAATGGGAAGGAGTACGAAAATACCATGCATAGCAAAACTAACCAAAGATATTACAGAACAGTCATCAGCTTTTCTTTTTTCCTGTAAAGCGAACAAAGTTTTTGAAGTTGTAGGTCTCTTGGGAGACTTTTCCAGGGAGTAGGAACAAAAAAACAAATACCCTAGCCCGCCTCTTTAAATAGACCTCACATATCGCCTAGGGATCTGTGAATTTATGAGAGGAATTAACTTCTATACGAGGCTTTAACCTCTCATAATGTCTTCCAAATAACTGGAGGTAATATAAATTATGTTTTGTTTTTTTAAACTTATTTTCCACTTATAAGTAAGCAGATTACAAAAATCCTCCAAACAAAAAAAAATAAAAGTGGATTACAAAAAACAAACAAACAAATCCCCATTACCCCAGGTACATTAGATAGAGTGGAAGGCAACTGGGACAGTTAGTGAAAAATGCTCGAGTACCTGAATAATTTGTAATCCACATAGAAATATAGGATATGTGGAATACAAATTATATAAAAACAAAACATAAATTAGATGATGGGTACATGTGGAGAAATGCCAGTTACAAGTGTAACTGGCAAAATATAGAGAAATCAGCAATTAAATAGAATAGCCTATTGGCCATAGCACCAGGCAGACAAGCTTGATTTAAATCATGCTACCTCTCGTTATGATCTTGGGAAACTCAGTTAACCCTCCGTTGCTTCAGATACAAACATAAGGATCATTTTACTAAGCTGTAGGAAAAGCTGGGCTTAATGCAGGATTTTCTTACACACTGAGCCCAGATTGAACATGGCATTTTTAAGGGCCTTTTCTGTTCTAATTGCTAACACACACACACCCTTTCTTATCAAACTGTGTTAGAGTTTTTTTATTGCCAGTCTCTGCAAAGGTTCATCAAGCCCAGTATCCTGTTTCCAACAGTGGCCAACCCAGGTCACATGTACCTGACAGAAACCCAAAGAGTAGCAACATTCCAGAGCTGATATTGTGATGTCATAATGCCTCATTCCACCATTGCCTAAGAGCCAACCTCATCACTGATGTCATAATGGCCTGATTATCCTATACTTGGTTCACATAACATAATAATTGCCATACTGGAACAGACCGAAAGGTTCATCAAACTCGGTATACTGTTTCCACCAGTGGCCAAATTCCAGGTCACAAGTACCTGGTAAGATCCCAAGGAGTGGGCAAACAATTCCTGTTTCCCAGAAACTTCTTTAAACTGCTCCCAGGCAACCCCTGCTATCTAGAAATGTGGTCTTGCTATCTGTAGACTTTTTACCTACCTGCTTTACATTTTTCAGGTTGCTAGTTGATCCAGGGCCAGTGCAAAGTTATTCAGTACTGTTGGCAAACCTGCAACCTTGTGCCCCCTGAGTTAACTTCCAGGCCTAAGCCACCCCTTCAGATTGTGATCATTAAACTGAATAATCATGATCATCCCTTTTCCTTAACAATACTATAGAAACCATATAATTGGGTATCATCCCCTGGATTCTATATAGGTTGGCCAAACTTGGACATGGACCCCAGATTAGCATACAAACTTCTTAGCTCATGAGCCATTAACAATCAGTAATTGGCACTCATTTGGGTTTGCTTGTGGATCTGCCTTGCTCCCTATTCTCTTTCACACCTAAATTTTATAGAGTGCAATTTTAAAAGAGCATGGCCATGGGAGGGGCATGGGTGGATGAAGGGGTGCCACCAGAAGTTAAATGTGATGTTATTAAATAGGGTCATTTACTCACCTAACTGCCATTAGTCAAATTTCATATTGTTTTCAAAGTTCTGGTATTAACTTTTAAAGTCATTCATTATAAGATCCTTTGGTATCTAAGACAATTGATGAGGCTTTATCAGCCATCTAGATCATTAAGATCAGAGGGAAAGTTACGATTATCAACAGATGGATTAGCAAATGTAGATTACGCTAATATGAAACCATCAGTTGGAGGTGCTTTATTATGGAATAATCTAACAGGACAGCTGAGGTTTTTTTTCCGATAGTAAAAATATTTAAGGAACTTTGTTTGTGGAGGCATTCTCTTGATTGACCTAGGAACTTGATTGAAGATGATTTAGATAGGTTTACTTATTTGTATGCTGGTTATATGATGATTATGTTTGGAGTTTTGTAAACTGCTTAGGTCTAGGTGGGTTAGAAATTGATAAAATAAATAAAAAAGTTGCATGCCAGGTTTTAGCAAGTGTGGCACCAAAGTTTGGGGCGAGATCCGCACTGTTACCATCAAGGGTGGGTGCCCTTTGAACAATCTTATCTTAGGCCCCCTTTTACAAAGCTGTGCAGCCGAGTGCCACACACCAAATGCTCTGACGCCCATTCAATTCTGGTTTTAGTAAAAGAGGGTTAGTATGGATCTTCCTGACACCCATTTTTGAGTTCCATGTATAGAATTTCCTCCCACAATTTTAAATACAGTATTAAACTTTGGTTTGTATATATAAGTCTAATGAAAATAGTTTCTAAAAAAACATTTACCTGGGTAAATGAACTACTTCAAAATTGCCCACATTTCTTACAGATACTTACAGCCTAATGGTTCTTTTGAGTTTTTTTCAGGGCTTGCTATTTTGCTTTAGTTGCACCTACCCTTTTCTGCTCTCAAAAAGCTGCCACCCTAGGCAACGACTGTAGTCTGCCTAATAGTTGATCTGGTCCTCAGCTACCCTAGTGTTAGGACTCTAATCCTGAATTGATGGGTTGACCTCAAATCTTCATCAGGATCATATCCTGCCAACTGATTAGAGGACTTTTTTTTATCAGGCTGCTATCTTCAGAAAAGCAAATTTGGAAGAAGAGAGGGTTGGTTTCAAAGTTGAAGGCCGAAATATAAACAACCTGCATTATGCAGATGATACAACACTTTTTACTAGAAGCAAAGAAGACATGCTGTATCTACTGAGATAAGTCATAACATGGGATTAGAACGGAGCATAAAGAAGATAAAGATCATGAACACGAAAATGATGAAGATTGAATTTGAAGGCAATAGAATAAAAGTTGTAAAGGATTTCAATCTCTTGGGCTCTTTTGTAAACAAAGAAGCAACTAGCAAGGAGGAAATAATCCGCTGAATAGCATTTGGGCACTCTTCAATGAAGGCTCTCAACAAAGTATTCAAAGGCAAGGAGATAACACTCCAAACAAATATCAGACTTGTCCACACACTCATTTTCTCAGTGGTCAGTTACAGATACGAAAGCTGGACACTGCGGAAACAAGACAGAAAGAAGATCGATTCATTTGAGCTTTGGAGCTGGAGAAGGATTTTAGGCATGCCATGGACCACTAGACGAACTAACAAATTGATTCTGGAAGAGATCAAACCGGCTAAATCACTCGAAGCCCAAATGATGAAGATCATTACAAAGTAGGCCTCCTTTTACAAAGCTTATTTTGGTCACACCATCAGAAGAGAGAGAGATCACTGGAGAAGGACATCATGTTTGGAATGATCGAAGGAATCAGGTGAAGAGGGCGACCTGCAATCAGATGGCTGGACTCCTTAAAAACCACTATGGGGATGACGCTGGAGGACCTTTCCAGACTAACGCAAAACCGATTTCTTTTTAGATCCACAATTCATCAAGTCGCTAAGCCTCAAGCACGAGTGGATGGCACCTAACAACAACAACGATGGCTGGTTGATATGTTTTGTTATGTTCTTAGGCTTTCTCGGCTGGCATCATGATTGTTGCTGTTTTTTGGATCTCACTGCATCTGGGTAGGTAGAACCGACATTTCAGCCATCATGCTTTCTTCAGGGTATGCGAAGCCATAACATGATGGCTGAAACATCAGGTCTACCTACCCAGATGCGGCAAGACCCAGAAAACAGCAACAATCATGTTCTGTTGTATTGATTATTATTGTAGCTCACTGCAGAAGAGCTTACTGCGGGCCAGTGAGGTAAATGCTCTGACACTCATAGGAATTGAATGAGCATTGGAGCATTTACATCACTTGCTCGTGATAAGAAGCTCTTTTGCAGTTTAGTAAAAGGAGCCCTGTGTTTGTGCAGTTTTTCTTACTTTGTTATCCACATAGAACTGGAAGGTTTTGCGAAATAAAAATAAAGAGTTATGTTATGTATACTATGAATTCAAAGATAACAGGACCAGAAATATGCTTTCATCTATTAGCCGACGAGGTTGAAGCTGATGATAAAAATTTGAAAGATAAGTGATTCAGCTTTAAAAAAACTTTTTAAAAGAAAAAAATATATTTATATATTGTGACCGGGAATGGGGCCTAACCTGGAGCATACGTGCCTCGGCCAAGTGGTAAGGTGAGGTTTGGAGTAGGTGGAGCAGAGAAATCCAACAAAACGTATTTCTATTTTCAGCAAGCTCTTGTTCCAGCAATGGCAGCATTTAGCTAACCTCTATGCTTTCTAGGTCAACCCCTCTCACACACTCTAGAAATTCCATACTGCAAGGTTCTGGGGCTTCCCCAACTTCAGGCTCCATTATAACATCCTCATAACACGAAACAGGATCAAAATTAAAGGATTGTACCTGAGCCTTTGGTGAAGTGACTGCTTGCTGCTTTCTAGCCTTATTCTGGAGTAGACTTTCTTCAGAAACATTCAGTCTGTAGTTGGGAGCTAGGATGAGCTTTCCTGATAAGCTACCTGCCTCTTACTAACAACTCCCTTTTAAGTTCCCTGGCCTGATTAGCATTCCAATCACCTGAGCTCCCTTGGCTCAAGTCATCAACTCTCTGGGTTGTTCTGAGCTTATTGAGCTTCCCATTCCAGCTTTGGTTTGCCTGGCTCCAACCCTGAGGCATGCTGGGACTGGATATTTATTTCTGCCTTTTCCTTATTGACTGCTGTTTATGGAAAGCACTTGGGCTAGTTAGCCTACTCACTCCAGACCTGGTTTTCTTTGCTCCCACCTTGGGGCATTCTGGGACCGGTGGTCCATGCTCTTTCCCTTTTAGCTTTTTAGGGAGATTAGAACAGGCTTTAACTAACTTATCAGTTTTATAACTGGCGGGTAAAGGATTCTACTGATACTGCAGTGCTCTAGACCTAACTCTGGGGACAGGTTTTGCATCTTCTACAGTCCAGTCTGTGCCTCCATCCCCTTTTCTTGGCCAGTGCAGGGTTTCCTTTACCAGCACAGGGGTGACACTGTGACAATATATACTGTATATATATATATATATATATATATATATATATTGTCACAGTGTCACCCCTGTGACACTGTGGCAAAAAGTTAAATTTTAAATTATAAAAATGCATAAACAGAAGGATTGATGATGACCCTGTTGAAGAATACTGCACTTTTCCAAAGATCCTTAAAATTGCTAAAACTGTATGCTTGAAGAGTAATAAAATTGCATATATAAAATAATTGTCGCATTCATCTATTAGCAGCACATAGAAACTACAAGAAAAAAAAATCAAATTAGATAATAATAATTGTAAATTTACCTCAAATAATCTTGATGCAGTCCAACCAAAGTATTGGTTGAATGGGTTAGGTCATGGAGCTTCATTAGATTGATTTTAAATTTGTGCTCTTTCAAAATAATCGCATCTACTTCTTCTCTGGGTGAAGACTAGTGACAGTGGGACATGAATCCATTTATGAAATCTGTCATGTTTGTGTCATGCTTGTCTACTAGCCAGAATTCTAATGATGTATCCATTAAAAAAAGGAAAGGGTCTGATTGAGGGCAAGTATTTTTTGATTTAAGGTAAGACACGTTTCTTGTCTTCATTTTATTAGTGGGATAAAACTATCATGCCAGAGAAGCAACAAAATTAGTCCTTTGACACATCTCTAGAAGATGCAGTATGAAGAATGCATTAATAAAGTAGTTTTACAGTTTCATAAATGAATCTAGCTTGCAATATTTTGAAGCTCCAATATAAAGTCTCTGGGGCCTTTGTAGTAAAGGGTAATTCTATAACAGGGGTGCTCACGGTTACACATCACTTGAGCCCGTAAGTGTATAGCAGTGGTGTCCAACATGCATCCTCCAGGCCCCCTGAAGTCCTCCAGTTGGCTGAAATTCTCTTCAAATTTCAGTGTTGCCCACTTGATGTAGCAACTGTCAACAATCTTTTAGGTATCTCTTTTATGAAGTTTTCTACTGATGACAATCCAAAATAAAGTGAATTTTTAAAATTATATCCTTGAAGTGTTGTTGAATTAATATTAGCATTAATTTTTAATGTTTAATACCCGGTCTGAACAAGCAGGTCAAAGCAGTTTTCAAAATTAGTAATATGTGTAAGCCTGAAATTTTTTGGTAGCCCTCAGAGTTATCTTATATTCACACTGCGGCCCTTTACATGAAAAGGGTTGGAGACCTGTGGAAGGCCATTTTCAGTAGGACATCTAAGTCTGACTTTGGACATCTCCTGCATGATGTACAAAAGTCAGGGCAGGGAAACATCTTTTTTTTGAATCCAAAAAACATCCAACTTATTTTTTTTGAAAATGACAAGTCTAGACGTTCTGGCCCTTGGAACATCTATCTGTTTTGGTCATTTTTGAAAATCAGAACATCCAACTGCAAAACATCCACAAGCTCATTTGGATGTGGGAGGGGCCAGAATTTTAATGGACTGGCCACACAGACATGCGAACAGAGCAATGGGACACCTTAGGGGGAACTTCTGTGAACTTCACATAAAGGGCGCCAGGTATACGTCACCACAACCCCCTTATAGAGTATGGTGAGCCCTCCAAAATTTCCCTTAAAACCTAATATACCCAACTGTCTACCACCCCAATAGCCCTAATGGCAGTAAAGTAGGTTTGGGTGGGTTATGCTGGGGCATGCAGCCATAGTGAGCATGGACCAAATATGGAAGTGCAAGGACGTCTGTCACTTCAAACAAAGATTGATCACTGCCATTGTGTTACCAATTGTGACATATGGCTGCAAGACATGGACACATACGAAAGCAGATAGAAGAAAAATTGACACCTTCAAGCTGTGGTGCTGGAGAAGACTTCTACAAATCCCCATGGATAGCTAGGATCACCAACAAAGATGTTCTTGAACATATAAACCCAGAGTTTATATGGAAGGCAAGATTACTAGACAGAAACTCACCTATTTTGGGCATGTGATGAGGGTGAATTCACTAGAAAAGGAGGTGGTACTCGGAATGGTCAGTGGTAAAAGGAAATAGGGGAGACCAAAGGCCCGTTGGCTGGATACCATCAAGAATGACAGGGGAACAAACATCAAACAATTGAAAAAAACTATGGAAAACAGGTAAGCATGGCGAGGACTGGCCTACAGAGTATCCAAGAGTCAGACATGATTGAATAGATAGTAGTAGTAGCATGCTGGGTTCACACATTCCACCATAAATGTAGTGGGCAACGTGGGATAGGGGCAAGGATCCCCCTCTCTATGATTCACTACACTGCCCACCAGGCTACTCCAGCAGGCTGGATTTCCAAGAATGCTTCCTAATATCTGCAGCTGCCATAGATAACATGACCATTTATTTTTTTCATGAAAACGGGACATCTATTAATTTTCAGCCCCGCCCCCAATTTTTTCCATTCATTTTTCATGTACACACAATATCTTAATTCATAATGATAACCATAAAATTAAAAAAAAACACAAAGCACACTGTA
Organism: Geotrypetes seraphini; assembly: GCF_902459505.1. Classification (NCBI taxonomy): domain Eukaryota; kingdom Metazoa; phylum Chordata; class Amphibia; order Gymnophiona; family Dermophiidae; genus Geotrypetes; species Geotrypetes seraphini. Next base: position 15,593,195 of record NC_047097.1, read on the forward strand.
TGCAGAGAAAATGTTAATTATCATTTACAGTATATTCTTTTTTTTTCAAAAATGTCAAGGCAGATGACTTTAAAATATGTAATGTCACCTCAGTAACTATAGAAAAATAGACAGCAGATATAAATTCTCAAAACTGACACATTTTAATCACTAAATTGAAAATAAAATCATTTTTCCTACCTTTTGTTATCTGGTGAGTCTCTGGTTGCACTTCCTTCTGACTGTGTATCCAATATTTCATTCTTTCTTTTGCATCCATTTCTTTCACAATTCCGCCCCATCCCCTTTGGGTACAGGTCTCTCTCTCTCTTTTCCCTCTGCTTACCCTCCCCAGATCCAGTGTCAGTTTTCCACCCTCTCTGTCCCTTCTCTGTTATGATCTTCCATCTCTCTGTTCTTCCTCAGGGTCTCTCCCCCTCTGTCTGCACCTCCCATAGTCCAGCATCTGCCTCCTGTCTTTCCCCTTTGGTTCAGGCCTTTCTCTCTCTAGTCTTTCTTCTACTTACAACCCCTCCCCCTTTCTCTGCCTCTCTTTCTCCTTCCTTCCTCCCTCCCTCCTTCCTATGTTCCCCTCACTGTTTTCTAGCCTTTGTTACACACCCTCCCCTGAAGCCAGCCTGCCTGTTTCCCTCCCTCCCTGCCACGCTGAAACCAGCCTGCCTGTCTGCCTCCCTCCCTCCAGCGTCGAAGCCTAGCCTACCGCTGATTATTCTGCTTACAACACACACACACCCTGGTCCGCCACCGCTGTCTGCCACCACCTGCTGCTGCTTCCCGCCTGCCGCCACTGCAACTGCAGGAAAGGTCCAGGCGCCGGTCCACAAGCCTTCCCCCGACGTCAATTCTGACATCAGAGAGAAGGTCCGGCCAGCCAATCACTGCTTGGCTGGCCCGGAACTTCCTCTCTGAAGTCAGAATAGACATCGGGAAGAAAGTTTTTGGGCCGGCACCTGGCCCTTCCCTTCCTGCAGTTGCAGCGGCGGCAGGCGGGGAAGCAGGGAGAAAGCCCAGGCTATGTGATCTCCTGTCTCATTGTTCCCATGCACAGCTTCGGGATGCAGAAATGTCCCGTTTTCAGAGACAGTGTCCTGAAGCTGTGCATGGGGACAATGGGACGTATAATCATATTAGCCATAGAGGCTGTTAAGTACTGTTTCTCTCACTTCTTTGGGAGGTGGGAGCGAGTCAGTGACCACTGGATGAATGTGTAAGGGCCATGCTTTCATCCCTCCAGTGGTCATCTAGTCAGTTTGGGTAAACTTTAGGCCCTTAGGCGCTTTGAAAGCAGGTCTAACTGAATGTCTAAAATACTGTCCTGAACATCTTTATAAAGCTTTGAATATCCCTGCAAGGCATTAAAGTGTTAAGACTGCTCAAATCCCCTCCAAAATATGCCTCTAACAAGCCCCCTTACCATTTAGACATCCTGTAGGGTGAATGTCCTGCAAGCCATCTGAAAACTTGGTTTTGAAAATCGGCACTTGGATGTTTTGTGATTAAAACGTCCAAGTGCCAGTTTATGCTGTTTTTTGGGGGGACATCTTCTTGCATCGAAAATGAGCCCACTGGTGTATAGGATACCAGCACTTTTCTGGGTCAGTGTACACATGAACACATACAGTAACTAGCAGCAAAATACCTAAGTGCTCTTCTGTAAGGAAGCATGTCAACAGAAGCATTCACATGGATAGGGCATAGGCAGGGCTTCCATTTACACTCCCAGCTTCCATAATGGATTTTGGTGCTCGTTGCTGTAAGGCATGCCAATATTGGGCTACACTACTGTTCTATAATGGAATCAGGTCTGCCCAGATGCCGTTATAAAATAGGCTTTTACCATGTGGCACTAGAGTATCTAAATGGAGGCACTCAGTAGTAGCAGTGGCGTAGTAATGGGGAGGGGCCGACAGCCCCGGCTGCCAACTCAATGGGTGTACTGGCACCTCTCTGCCCTGCCCCACCATACCACACCACACTCCCCTGTAGGGTCATGAAATGGTTAACTGTTGTTTGAAATACTTCTCTGGCCTACATAGCTAGAAACAGTGTACAATCTGCTGACATCATCTGCTTGAAATGTATGTCCCTGCCTTACCACATTGTAAGCTAAATAGATAAGAGTTTGAGCCATGATGTACCCTGCCCTCCTAAACATGTAACAGGTAGAACTGCAAGGCTTAGATAAGCAGGTAAATGAACTAGCTTCCTATAGGACTATAAGTTGTACCCTTGAACCTATCGTAAGTGCTGGCTTAGGACCAATAATAATTGTAGAAAAGTTATAGAAGTAACAAATGAGAAGTTGTAGATTTTGCATATATTAGTTTGTGAAAAGGGCATAAAAGTCCGTGCATTGCCTGTTTCTGGCACTCTTGTAAGCAGGCTGCTCACTGCACAAGAGTCCGACATGCTGTAAATAAAACTCTTGTACTTTCTTCACGCCTCTGACTTTGTGTGTCCAAGTGACCTTTCACCCCCCCACCCCATACCTCTGTAGATCTTTGCCAGCGGAAGCAACTTCTCAAGCCTGTTGCTCGCACCGGCCTGGTTCCCCTCTGAATCACTTCTGGGTTGCAGGGTCAGGAAGTGACGTTAGAGGGAAACCCAACTATGGTGCGAGCAGCATGCTGGAGAAGCCCCTCGCGCTGGCAAAGATTAACAGAGGTGCATGGGGGAAAGGCAGAGCGCGAGTGTGGAGTGGGAGGCGGGAAAGCACAGAAGGGCACAAAAGGAGCAGTGGGGGAGAGGAGGACGCAGGGGGCACCACTGCCCCGCGAGCCTCCTACCTTTGCTATGCCACTGATTGGTAGAATTGTTCTCAAAGGGGTAAATTTATAAATGTGCACTTATATTTTGGCACCCATATGGCACCTGATTAGTGCATATTATATAAAGGAAAATTGCCTACTTTCCTTTATGGAATATGAGCATAAGTGGATACATGCCCACATTTGCACTTATGCACCAGTGCTGATACCAGCCATCGAGCTGGCACAAGTGTGTGTGTTTATATTCTGTAGACTCTCTGATAACCAGAACTCAAGCAACCAGAACTCTCAAGTAACCAGCAAAGAAAATCAAAGAAATACTGTAATACTTAGGGTTACCATATTTGTGAAGACAAAAAAAGAGGACAAATGGCCCCACCCCTTGCTCCGCCCCTCACCCCGCCCCTCGGCAGTTGCTTGCTGTGTTCAATCAGGGTTGTAGCAAGCTAGAATTGCATTCCATGCAACTTGCCCTCCGTGGTGCCTCCGTCCTTTCTTGTGCTGCGCCCATGATATGTCAGACTTTCAATTGTGAATTTATAAAATACTGAGTGGAGTGGACCAACCCTTGAGTTGATAACCATGTAGAAACAACATTAAATAGTTTTCCAGCTGTAAAAGATCCGAAACATCAGGGGCAATTAAAAACACCAACCAAACACCAAAACAGCAGGTTCTGTGGTCTTTAGTGCAAAGCCTAGCCAGGGAAACTATCTCTCTTTCCTGACCATAGTAGAGCACAAGTTACAGATTGTCAATCCCGCCCCACCCAACAACCAAAAAAATCCTGTACTTATCATAAATCCATAGTATCCATTCCATTGGAGTTCATTTCTTGAGGACCTGGCAGCCAATCCATAGCCTTTTCTTTTTCTCTTACCCAGGGAACAGGCAATTGGGAGGAACTTCCTGATATATTCTCCGTTTGGTTGCCCCTAATCTTAGGACAGAGAGCATTATTTTATTTTGTCCCAACTTTAGGCTAACTTAGGCAGCAGAACATTGGTGCACCTGCACTGTCCATGTAATAAGTCTCTCCTGGATCCTGGCTGGCTTCTTGAATCTTTCCTCAGGCCTTGGCGGCTACCAGCTACATGTAGTGCAAAAGATCGGAGGAGAAAGGAGGCTCTTTTTGCTTGCCGCACAGCATGCACCAGAAAATATGGTGACCAGTGTGACCTGAACTGACCTCTTCTGGTGCATGCTGTGCATCTGTGATAACCATCGGCGCTGACTGCTGCAGCATTGGGTCTGAACCTCCGAATCCATCTTATCAGTGGCGTACCTAGCATATCATTTTTAAAAACCCTCTCCTCTATATGAAAAAATATTTTTAGTAATAATCCACGAGTCATACCTAGGAAAAGGCAGCATCTTAACCTTTGCAGTGAGCACTAGAACATCAGTATACCCATTGTAAAACTGAACAAGCCAGATTAGTACAGGTGCTCGGGCCGCTGCTATTTAATATATTCATAAATGATCTAGAAACAGGGACGAAGTGTGAGATAATAAAATTTGCGGACGATACAAAAATATTTAGTGGAGCTGGAACTAAAGAGAAATGCGAAGAATTGCAAAGGGACTTGAACAAACTGGGGGAATGGGCGGCGAGATGGCAGATGAAGTTCAACGTTGAGAAATGTAAAGTATTGCATGTGGGAAGCAGAAACCCAAGGTACAACTATACGATGGGAGGGATGTTATTGACTGAGAGTACCCAAGAAAGGGACTTGGGGGTAATGGTGGACATGACAATGAAGCCGACGGCACAGTGCGCAGCGGCCGCTAAGAAAGCAAATAGAATGCTAGGTATAATCAAGAAGGGTATTACAACCAGGACAAAAGAAGTTATCCTGCCGTTGTATCGGGCGATGGTGCGCCCGCATCTGGAATACTGCGTCCAATATTGGTCGCCGTACCTTAAGAAGGATATGGCGTTACTCGAGAGGGTTCAGAGGAGAGCAACACGTCTGATAAAAGGGATGGAAAACCTTTCATACGCTGAGAGATTGGAGAAACTGGGTCTCTTTTCCCTGGAGAAGAGGAGACTTAGAGGGGATATGATAGAGACTTATAAGATCATGAGGGGCATAGAGAGAGTAAAGAGGGACAGATTCTTCAAACTTTCTAAAAATAAAAGAACAAGAGGGCACTCGGAAAAGTTGAAAGGGGACATATTCAGAACGAATGCTAGGAAGTTCTTCTTTACCCAACGAGTGATGGACAACTGGAATGCGCTTCCAGAGGGCGTAATAGGGCAGAGTACAGTACTAGGGTTTAAGAAAGGATTGGACAATTTCCTGCTGGAAAAGGGGATAGAAGGGTATAAATAGAGGATTACAGCACAGGTCCTGGACCTGTTGGGCCGCCGCGTGAGCGGACTTCTGGGCATGATGGACCTCAGGTCTGACCCAGGAGAGGCATTGCTTATGTTCTTATGTTCTTATGTTAATTCTGCATAGTCAATGCCAACAGAAAAGCATGCCTTTTTTTTGCACGCACAGAACACAGATATAATCTCACTCAGTACAGAATATGTAACCACAAACTAAAAGTAGAATATGTAGACAACAATGAAACTGTATCCTAAGAAGCCAGATTCTGCATAGAATGCAGCAGCACATAAACAGTGATGCATGTCCTCTAGTACTGTGCAAAATATAAAGACAGCAGATGCAAATTTGAAAAGACTGACAAATACCAATCACCACATAGAAAAAAAACCCAAAAATGGAAAATAAGATACCATATTATTGGACTAATACATTTTTCTATTAGCTTTCAGAGACCAAAATCATTTCCTGAACTGAGGAAGGGGGTTTGGGTCTCTTAAACCTAGTCAAAAATGTATTAAAATGAGTCTAATAAAAAGATCACATTATTTCCATTTTCAAATTATAAACATATAAGCAAAAAACCCTAAATTTTTATCTATCTTGGTTGTCTCTGGGTTTCTACTTTCCTCATCTTCTCTTCACTCTCTCATTCTTTCCAATGTCTGCCCTTATGGCTTGGCTCTATTTTTCCCCATTCTATCCAGCCTGAGCCCCCATCTCTCCTTGATCCAGCATTTCCCTTCTGTGTCTGTCAGATTCACCATTCCACCTCTTTTCCAGCATTACCCTGTGCCCATCTGATCTATCTCCCTATCTCACCTCTTTTCCAGAATGTTCTTTGTGTCCTGTTCACCATCTGCCCTCTCAATGTCCTTATCGTCCCCACTTTTTTCAGCATTGCTTCTGTCTCTATTTCACCTCCTCTTTTTCAGCACTACCCCCTTTCAGCATTGTTCCCTCTTGTGTCCCTATCGCCTTTCCCTTTTCAGCATTGCCCCATCTGTAGCCCCATCAACCCTTCATTATCAGTATTATCCCCCTCTGTGTGCCAATCTAGCCTCTTTCAGCATTGCCTCCCTCTGTAAATCCATCTACCCCCTTTCAGTATGGCTCCCTCTGTGTTCCTATCTACCCCTCTTTCAGCCTTTCCCCTCTGTATCCCTATTCTTATACTTCCTACTTGCCCCTTCTCTTCTCTATGTCACTGTTTGTCTCAATTTTCAGCTTATCCCCTCTATTCCTTTGTTCCTGCACCCATAGCCAGCATCTTTCCACCCTACCTCCAGTCCGGGCCTGCCCAGTATGACATCTTTCCTTTCCCTCCTCTCTCTCTTTCTCCCCCCTCATACACTAGTCCTGCATCTGGCCTTCTCCCTTCCATTCACACCCCCTTCCTTGCGGCCCTCTTTAGTTTCAAGTTTCAAGTTTTTATTGATATTTGATGAATCGCTTATTCAAATTTGCTAAGTGATGTACAACTTTCTAAAAAGAAACCTAGTTACAAAAAACAACAAAATAACATCATTCTTACAAATGACCCAGTATAGCTATTCCTTTGTTCTTATCTTGGCAGGATCTTTTGTGCCTCCAGAAGCTGCTGCCCTAGGCGATTGCTTAGTTTTGCCTAATGTTTGGGCCAGCCCTGGGGTCTTGGATTATAGGCTTGCCCCTTAGGTTGTGTAGCACACATGCCAAACAGCCTGTTTTATGCCTGATATGTAAATACTGCTGAGTGCCTGAATTTAGAAGCCTATGTTAGGGGCCTATATTTAGCTTAACAAAGGTGCACCATGTTCTCTATATTCAGGTTTCTTACTTTACATATATAAGCATAAACCTGAAACTCATAAACTGAGCTGCCTAACACTGGTTATCAGTGTTAGACGGATGATTTGATCTCGTGATCACCCTCCCTCCTCAGTCCTGCTGGAAAACAATTTGCAATCTGTTCCCACTCTTTCCCTTGGCATAACTATAGGTGGGCCTGGGTGGGCACAGGTCCACTCTGTCTGGCCTCAACAGTGGCTGCCTCACTCCTTTCTCTCCCTTTCCACTACCCCAAGATCCACTTCACCCCCTGGCCAGGCAACTCCTGTCCCCCCCCCCCCCATTCTACCTCAGCACCTTTGCTGGCACTAGTGATGCACATTTGCTGCCCGCACCAGCCCTCACTGAAATAACTTTGTTTCCCTCTCTGTCAGAATGTGCGGAGCCTGCTGGTAAACGTGATAACAGAGTGGGGGTTCAGGGGGTGGGGTGTTCCTGGCCAAGGGTGAGGATGAGGAACAAATGCCAATTTTGTAGGTTGAGAAAAGAGAGAGATGCAGGACAAAGGGGATGGAGTTTTGGAAGGCCCACCCATCTTAATTCTGGTCCTAACCAAAATGACACAGTTGGCTATGCCACTGACTCTCTCATGTCAGAACATCCACCTTTCATATCCCCACTATTCCAGAAAAATATTCGCTTACTTTTGATGCTCTCACCCCTACAACTAACAACGAAAATGAATTCTGCCCTGAACCTCTCTTCCATTAAGATGGCCAAAATTAGGGCTACCAGATTTTACTATTGTAAAATCCGGGCCCATGGCCCATCCCCCAGCCCTGTCCAGTTCTACCCAGCCCTGCTCTATTCTGCCCAAGTCACGCCCCGTTCTATCCCAGCTTTGCCCTCCAGCTCCACCCCTGCAACCTGTTCTCGTGCTCGGAGCCGCATCAGGAGGGCATCTGTGATGCGATGACATCACATGCATGTGTGCATGCACGTGATGTCACCGCATTGCATCTGTACATACGCAGGTGCCTTCCCAACGTGGTCCTGAGCTAGAAGCTTTTCAAAACCCAGACAAAGTGCTGGGTTTTGAAAAGCCGTCCGGATGCCCAAACATGTCCTTTAAAAAGAGGACACATCCGGGTACATCCAGACATTTGGCAACCCTAGCCAAAATGCCCTTCTCAGGTCCTCATGCCTGCCTCCACCACTGTTCCCTCTAAACTGAGCAGGAGTCCTCTAACTAGGGTTAGCAGATGTCCTGGTAACCCTAGTCAGAGGACTGTATGGGTGTCTGGATAGGTTCTTGAAAAGCAGCAGCTCATCTGGGGTTTAAAGCTTGGAGCCGCATCTGGAGGGCCTCCGAACAAGTACGAGTGTGATGCGATGATGCCACACACATGTGTGTGACATCATTGCATCACATCTGCGCATGCTTGAAGGCCCTCCAGACAGCCTCAAGCTGGAGGAAAGAGAAGAGGTTTGGGGGGCAGGGCTGGGGCATAATGGGCGTGGCTTGGGTGGAATGGAGCGGGGCTGGGGGGCGGAGCCATATGTCCGGGTTTTATCTGAACAAAACCTGGTAACCCTACCTCTCATTGCATTGCTGCCAGTTTGTGCTGGTGTTTCAATAGGGTGTTTTTAATTGCTCGGGACAGACAGATTCACTTTAGCCCTGCACAGCTTGCCTGGCCCTCACTATTGAAAATGTGATAGTGAAACAGCACCACCCACTTGCAGGACGGTAAGTGGAGGACTTCTACCTCAGGTTTGAGGGAAGAGTGGCCCCCCACCTACCAGAATTGCCCCCACCCTTTTTAAGCTCCAGCCATGAGGATGTGGTCTTCATTGCTCATGGCTTTGCATCCATTGCTTCATTCATAATTCAAGTGTCGTCTTCTCTATAATTTGGTTTGTAATTATTTCACATTTCAGAATGTAATTTCCCACTTTAGATACCCGCCTTACTATTCTTTGGTAAAGACTAATCAAAAGAACTTATTTCGGCTTCCTCTTATGAAATCACCCTCTCCATTTATCTTACTTATCCCTGCTTTGTTTTTTCTTTCTACCCTTTATATCTAAAGAAGACCTTATCTCCTCCTCTTATGGACTGGTCAATTTTCTCTTTTGTTTGAATCTTTGCTCTTCACTATACTCCCCTCTCCCTACTCTGTCTTTGCTTCCTTTCAAATGTGAAACTCTTAAAGTATGAAATGTTTTTATCTTATATTGCACTTATTGAAAGTTTTAAAAATGAATAAAGACTTTATAAATTTAAAAAAAGTTAAACTCTTTGCACATAAAGATTACAAGTTGCTAATTTTCAATAAAACGTGCTTATTTCTTTGCTAGATTTCATCTAGAGCAATTCTCTTTGGTCATACCTCTTCAGTAACATGCTTGGCAAAAGCAAGAGACTTTGCAAAGCAGCCTTTTGTGGTTAGTGGTTCGGAAAATGGGTATGTATACCTCACTTTGAAACACCATGCGAAAGGGAAAAAAATTTAACATCCTTATTGTTTACTGCAGTACAGATTGCATCTAATCTCTTAAGATTTTGTAAAGAGTTATGGATTTGATATACTGTCTTTTTGTGGTACAATCAAAGCAGTTTATACACTTTAAAAAAAAATTTTTTTTTTTTTAATTGAATAATTTTATTGAATATTATAGGTGATATACAAAAAGTAGTTCAAATACATATAAATTGAATAAAAAATAATGATGTATAAACAAAAGAAACCATAATTACATTCATTTGCATATAACAGATTAGTAAGAAGAATTCAGAGTATTTGAAACTGCTAAGAAAAGAAATAGAAAGGGTAGAGAAGCCGAGATGATGAAATAAAAGAAAAAAGAGAGATAAGGAAAGAGAGAGAGAGAGAAAGAGAGAGAGGCAGAATTGTCTACGAGGCAGTGTGGTATTCTTTTAACTGTAAAAATTAGTCTCAATCTATATTTACCATTTATAGTGTGTTATATAAAATATGTATTTGGGAATTATGGATTGACAATGTAATTTTTTTGTCAAAAACTATTCTTGAAGGAGGAATCAGCATGTAATAGAGGACTGTATCCAGCTATAGACATTATTAGACATTGAAGAACTCCAAAGAGATTTGAACCAGCTAGAGAAATGGGCGGAAAAGTGGCAGATGAAGTTTAATATAGAGAAATGCAAAGTGATGCACCTGGGAAGGAAAAACAAGGAACATGAATATAAAATGTTAGGTGAGACATTGGGCAAGAGCGAACAAGAAAGGGATCTGGGGATACTGATTGACAGGACCCTGAAGCCGTCGGCGCAGTGCGCATTGGCAGCAAAGAAGGCAAACAGGATGTTGGGCATGATAAAGAAGGGAATCACGAGTAGATTGGCGGACGTCATAATGCCACTTTACAGAGCAATGGTCAGACCACACCTGGAGTACTGTGTCCAGCACTGGTCTCCCTACCTAAAGAAGAATGTGACCCTGCTGGAGAGGGTGCAGAGGCGAGCTACGAAACTAGTAGTAGGTATGGAAAATTTGAGCTACAAAGAACGCCTCAGAAAACTGGGCTTATTTACCCTTGAGAAGAGAAGACTGCGAGGGGATATGATAGAGACTTATAAAATAATAAAAGGATTCGACAAAATAGAGCGAGAAGCATCGTTATTCACGTTGTCAAATGTGAATCAGACAAGAGGTCATGGACTGAAGTTGAGAGGCGACAGGCTCAGGACAAATACCAGGAAGTTCTGTTTCACGCAGCGAGTGGTGGACGCTTGGAATGCTCTCCCGGAGGAGGTTGTGACGGAGACCACCATTCTGGGTTTCAAGGGCAAGTTGGATGCACACCTTCTTGCAAATCACATTGATGGATACGGATAAACAGGTCTTTATCGGGGAACACCTGGCTTAGCCTCCGCGTGTGCGGGTCACCGGACTGGATGGACCAAAAAGGTCTGATTCGGTGAAGGCGTTTCTTATGTTCTTATCCTTGTTTTACAAGATTATTTTTGTAAAAATATGAATAAGAACATGTTCACTATTGCTCAATTTATTTTTCCCTTTATTCACGTTCAACCCATGACAATATCCAACGCCGTCCCTACATAGCTAACCGTCTATAGTTAGGACTGCCTTTTGCATGGGCCAGGCTGCCCAGTTAGCTCTCTAGGTACCAGCATGGGATATCTGTGGTGCCCAGATAATTTCCAGATCCACCCTGATTCCACCCCCCAGACCGCTCTAGCACTAATCGGAGGGTACTGAAGCAGTCAGAACAGATATTCAGTAGCACTTTCCAGTTAAGCCACTTCTTTTTAACCGGGTAGGAGCCTCGCTTGTCTGCTAAATCGCTTTGAATATTGACCCGGTTGTCTTTTGATGAGAATATTGACCCGGTTGTCTTTAGATGCAAAGTCCAGTAACGGAGCTAGAGGTTTTAAAATGTACTACAAGGCTTTCACTGGATGCGATTTCACAGGAAAATCATTAGCCTAGAGTGCTGTAAAATTGTGTGCTAATTACTGTTCCTGAAAACTGACAATTTTGTGACACTGACGGCATGGAATACAATTCTTGTGTTAATGTACAAATGAACTCTCAGGCAGAGACCTCTAATTCTGGATATGAATGCTCTGTGGGATCCTTTTATTAAGGCGTGCTAGCGATTTTAGAACATAGTCTTGACTGTTTTTATTTTTCACTTTCTTTTTTAGTTTATGATATTTTATTTTTAAATCTCATTCATTGTTTTGCCACTTGGTTTTTGTTTCCAACTTTATTATTTAAATTTCCCAAGAATTCTATAGTTTCAACGGTTCTCCCTTCTGCTTCTATTTCCTATCTCCCCTCTTTTTCAACCTTTGAAAGTCCTTTAGACCATTGTAGTCTTATTAGAATGTTTATTTTCTTATTTTTTCTCATCTATCTCTATTTTATTTTTTCATTACTCTACTAATTGTCATTTTTCTAGGTACTTTAGTTAGATTGTGAGCCTTCGGGACAGTAAGGGAATATCTAAGTACCTGTTTTACTTATAATTTTAATGCACCCTATTGTCTATTTTTTCTGTAAACCGCTTAGAATCCTAACAGAGTTTAGCGGTATATAAGAAATAAATTACATTACATTTAGTGTGCGTTATAATGGCTAGCATGCCTTAGTAAAAGGACCCCTATATTTGTTTCTGGCTTCTGGGGGGGGGGGGGTTGTTTAGTATTTTGTTTTTGTAATGGTTAGCAAATGGCAGTGCCCCTCTTATCCAGCATTCATAGATCAACTTCTGTTGATAATAATAAAACCTCTTGTCCACTTAATAAGTCCTTTAGATTGGTTTATTGTGTCTGTTTGTTCAAACTAATCAAATGCATACACGTACTCCAATTCTGCTTACCTAGTGACAGGGAAAAATGCCATTTGAATGGCAAATTTCACCCACAACTTAGTAATTTGCAAAGAAGAAATGGTCTCTTTAAAATTGCATCTGAGAATAGTATGACACAACAAAATTAAAAAATAATACAACAAATTCAAAAAAATAATAAAATATTTCTGCTTGTCGCAGCAGAGTATCAGCCATTGAGATTGCTAACCCAAAAAGTGTTCTTGGTTTAGTAGTCTCAACGGCTGATACTCTTCTACGACAAGCAGAAATATTTTTTTAATTATTTTTTTTATTTTAAGTACAACAATAATAAGGCTAAAAATCTAGGTGCTATTTATCTCTTTTATAAGTAGAAGATCCAGATTCCTGAGGCAGGCCATAGTGGCCGAAACACATATGTGTCGAGTTTTAATTGATGCATTAAAGAAATTGAGCACCACTAGGTACCTTTGCTGTTTTTTCTTATATGAGAATAGTACCCACCTAAATCTGAACCACTGTATCGAGCAATGGTGCGCCCACATCTGGAATACTGCGTCCAATACTGGTCGCCATACCTCAAGAAGGACATGGCAATACTCGAGAGGGTCCAGAGGAGAGCAACGAGGATGATAAAGAGTATGGAGAACCTCTCATATGCCGAACAGTTAGACAGGCTGGGGCTCTTTACCCTGGAAAAGTGGAAACTTAGAGGGGACATGATACAGACTTATAAAATCATGAAAGGCATAGAGAAGGTGGAGAGGGGCAGATTCTTTAGACTAGCAGGGACAACTAAAACAAGAGGTCACTCAGAAAAACTGAAAGGAGACAGATTCATAACGAATGCAAGGAAGTTCTTCTTCACTCAGCGGGTGGTAGACACCTGGAACGCGCTTCCCGGAGAGGTGATAAGCCAGAGTACAATTCTAGGGTTCAAAAAGGGACTGGATGACTTCCTGGAAGCGAAGGGAATAACAGGGTACAGATAGAGGTTTACCTTACAGGACACTGAGCAAATAGGGTAGGGACATTTTAGGTTAGGTAGAGAACACTTTCAGGTCATGGACCTGGAGGGCCGCGGCGGGAGCAGACTGCCGGGCACGATGGACCCCTGGTCTGACCCGGCAGAGGCAATGCTTATGTTCTTATGTTCTTATGAACCTCTTTTAGTGTGGGTCTTTTCCATGGTAAAATTATATGCATGCTTTTCAATATTCAAAAGTATGAGGATAATTTTATAAAGATCAGTCCGTAGCTACTTAGGACTTCAGTGGTAAGCAAATTAATGGAAACACTTTTAAAACGGAGAATGATGAAGTTTCTAGAATCTGGTGGATTACAGGACCAAAGGCAACATGGATTCATTGGAATTAGGTCTTGTCAGACAGATCTGATCAATTTCTTTGACTGGGTGACCAGAGAATTGGATAGAGAGAGTACGCTAGATATGATATATGCGTATTTAGATTTTTAGCAAAACCTTTGACAGTGTTTCTCACAGATGTCTAATAAATAAACTGAGTGCCCTCGGGATGGGCCCCAAAGTGATGGGCTGGGTCAGTAACTGGTTGAGTGCAAGACAACAGAAGGTAGTGGTCAATGGAGATTGTTCTGAGGAAAGGGATGTTAGAAGTGGTTTTGTAAAGGGGAGGGGGGGGTTAAATTTGGCACTCTTGAGAAACCCGCTGGTCAGTTTTCTGATGGTGGCTTATGTATTTATTTAGCAAGTTTTCACAGTGTGAGCCATTTTTTTGATAGTTTATCAAATATAATATCAAATCAACAACACTGTAAACTTAATAAATATATACAATAAAACAGAAATACATAAAATATTAGTTCAAAAAATTAGGCAGCCAAGTGATATTCATATCTGTTAATTAGCCATTAATTTATGCCTCACTTTATATGAGCCTACTGGTGGTTAAAATGCTCCCTCTCAAGGGTATCGAGATATGTCTTTAGTTGCTTTTTAAATGTGATCGTAACTGAAATCAGCCTCACAGCGAAAGGCATTTTGTTCCACTCCAATGGCCCTGAAATAGATGATGAGGAATCCCTGGGTTTTGTGAAATGGATTCTTGCTAATCAAGAGAGGGGCACTTGCTATGAACTCTGCAATTTTATAAAGTGAGTCAGATGACAGATCTTCAGTGCACTGTTCATACAGTATAAGGAGGTGACTCATGTTGTAAGGCTTTCTAAATAACAATTGAATCGTAAATTTCACACAGAACTGTATGGAGAACCAATGTAATAGGTAAAGATGTGGAGTCAAAGGATGATGTCTGAAAATCCCTGTTACCAATCTTCCAGCAGTGTTCTGTTCTAACTGTAGGACTTTAATGCGCGTCTGCGAGATTCCAAAATAAAGGGTGTTACAGTAATCAAGACATGACTCAACCAAACCTTCTACAACTGTGCATCATGGGCTTTAACTTACTGTGCATGGGAAAGTAAGAAAATGATAACACCCTCCCAAGCCCAAACCCTTTTTAGCACTCCTGCTGTGGCAGACACACTGCCCACGCTGATGAAACATTCCCAGCTCCTATGTTATGAGATAGAACAGCTTATATTCCTTGTCTTAGGAAGCCTGCTAGTAACCTGATCCCCTCTAGTAGGGTTACCAGATTTTCTGTTTGGAAAATCTGGATCCCCCTAGACCCACTCCCCAGGCCCACCCAGTTCCACCCATCCCTTCCCCGTTGCTTCCTAGACCCGCCCCCAATCCCACGCTAGCCCCACCCCCACTGCCTGCTCTTGTTGGGCAGGAGGGCATCTGCGCATGCAAGGATGCCCTCCTGCCTGACAGTGATTTGTTCCAAGCTTTTCAAAACTCGAAAGTGCCGGGTTTTGAAAAGCCATCTGGACCCCCGGATATGTCCTCAAAATAAGGAGATCTCCGGGGAAATCCATATGTCTGATAGAAGAGGTGGGGAGGCAGAGACTGTGTCTGAATTCAAGAGGGTCTGGGCAGTGGCGTACCTAGGGGGGTGGGGGTGGGGGCGGTCCGCCCCGGGTGCACGCCCCAAGGGGGTGCACAGGAGAGAGCTGAACGGGGCTAACGGGGGACCTGCGGGGTTAAATATAACTCGAGCCGCGAGGCTCGTCTTCTGCTCCTACCTGCCCTGCCGTGCACACATAGCTGACCGGAAGTCTTCCCGATGTCAGCGCTGATGTCGGAGGGAGGGAGGGAGGGCTTTGCTTAAGCCCTCCCTCCAACGTCAGCGCTGACATCGGGGAAGACTTCCGGTTGGCTATGTGTGCACGGCAGGGCAGGTAGGAACAGAAGACGAGCCTCACGGCTAGAGTTGTATTTGGCTGAGAAAGTTGCTAAGATGAGAGCTAGGAGGCAAACGCGGAACACAAAAGGGGGGAGGGAGTGCATTTTTGGACACAAAGCATGAACTTGGGAGAGAGGATGGAGGAAGGTAGGGAAAGAGGTGGGGGAGGGAGTGCGTTTTTGGACACAGAAGGCATGGACTTGGGAGAATGGAAGGGAGGGAAAGAGATGGTTGTTTACACGGGGAATGGAAGAAAGGAGAATTTTTGGTCCTAGGGAGGGAGTGAGGTATAGGCAGTGGCATACCAGGGTGGGGGCGGGGGGTATATTTGTCTATTTTTGTATAGTTGTTACTGAGGTGACATTGCATAAAGTCATCTGCCTTGACCTCTTTGAAAACCCGCGGAATATAAATGATAATTAACATTTTCTCTGTGTACAGTGTGCTTTGTGTTATTACAATTTTACTGTTGGTAGATCATTTTGACTTGGCCACAAAGGTAAGGGGGGGGGGGGGGGGAGCTGCTGAAAGACATCTAGTAATCTTTGCAGGCTTGACTGTGCAGGGAATTATTTTTGTAAAATCATGTTTTGTTATGTGACTGGCATTATTTAGACTTTAATTTTTATGATTGAATAGAATGAAAATGATATAAAATTACTTGCTTGTTTTTATGTGCATGCGCTGAAGGAAAGTGGAGAGAGAGAGGGCTGAGGACGCTGAAGGGAAATGGGGAAGAGAGAGTGGGGAGAAGACGCTGATTTATAAATTGGCAATTGTACAGAATATTGTTTCTTTTTATACTTTAATATAATAAGTTCAATATAAAACAATTCAAGGCTTGTGTCGATGGAATCAGGTGGTTTGCAGGGATGGGGACCGAGCTTACAGGGATTAGTCCAATAAAATGGTATTTTTTTATTTCTCATTATTTGTTTTATTTTTATTTGTTAATTTGTAAAGTGGTGATTGTTATGTATCAGTTTTTTCAAATTTACATCTACTGTCTTTATATTTTGCACTGTGTTACTGTTTTTGTGGTGTTGCATTGTATCTAGGGTCTGGTTTCTTGGCGGTTCAGTTTAACTTTAGTCTACATATTTCTATTTTTAGTTTGTGATTATTCCATATTGGGCAAGGGTGTATCTCTGTTCTGTGTGTATGAAAAGAATATAATTTTCAGTTGGCATTGACTGCAGGATGAATTGACTGTGCGGGATCTGGCTTGTTTAGTTTTGCAATGTATGTGTTGGTGTTCTATTGCTCACTGCAGTATTTAAGATGCTCATGTCCTAATAAACTTGATTGTTACTAAAAATCATATTTTTCATATAGATGGGGGGGTTCATAGTCAAAAACGCGCGCCGAAAACCCAGCGCAGACAATTGAGCGCAAGGCGGAAGCGCGCTGAAGAAAAACAGTATTTTAAGGGGCTCCGATGGGGGGTGTTGATGGGGAACCCCCCCCCCACACACTTTACTTAA
This sequence comes from Geotrypetes seraphini, assembly GCF_902459505.1. NCBI lineage: Eukaryota > Metazoa > Chordata > Amphibia > Gymnophiona > Dermophiidae > Geotrypetes > Geotrypetes seraphini. The sequence continues at coordinate 15,610,207 of NC_047097.1, forward strand.
TAGAGATCACGCCGGCGTTGTGGGGGGCTTGGGGGGTTGTAACCCCCCTCATTTACTGAAAACTTAACTTTTTCCCTCTTTTTTATGGAAAAAGTGACGTTTTCAGTATAATGTGGGGGGTTACAACCCCCCAAACCCCCCACAACGCCGGCGCGATCTCTGTTAAGTAAAGTGGAGGGTTCCCTCCCCTGTCAGAGCCCTTTAAAATACTGTTTTTCTTCGGCGCGCTTCCGCCTTATGCTCAGTTGTCTGCGCTAGGTTGTCGTCGTGCCTTTGTTGTCGCGCGCTTTTGACCTGTCACCGGGTGGGGGGAGGGGGGTCAAAAAATGATGGGCCCTGGGTGTCACATACGCTAGGTATGCCACTGGGTCTGGGATTGGCATGTGGGATCTCTCGAACAGAGAAAGAGATAACGGTTACTGGGGATGGGCAGACTAGATGGGCCATTTCCTTCATCTGCCATCATGCTTCTATGTTTCTAATCCTACTCTCTAGGAACAAGGTTGGGGGATTGGATAGAAAAGAGAAAATATGCAGAGTCAAAGCTCCCGAATAAAATTTTCCCTGACTCGGGAGAATTCAGGGGGGGGGGGGGGAAGGGAAAGTTGCCCTTTACAAGCACTGAGAAACAGGGGAATTTCTGAAACACCTGACATCTGGTGGCCAAAGGAGGTTGGGTGAATCAGGACATACCCTTAGTAGCAGGGAACTTAAAATCAACTCAGAGGATTTAGGTGGGGAGGAGTTCACCAGCATACCGCTCTCCAATACCCCTCCTTTTTTTTGTAATTTAATCTTTATTGATTTTCAATTTTTTTATGATAATAACAATAATAAGGAAATTAAACAGTTCTCAACACATATCCAATATATATAAGAAATAATATAAGGAAATTAAACAACTGTTAGTTAGTCCACAATCATTGGGGGAGGAGTATCAATAAAATTGAAGATTGTTAACTCCATCTACTTTTAAAGGAAACAGGAAACAGTCAGGCAGCCTGAAGTGGACCCAAGCTATTAACAATGAGCTTTATTCCTGGCTATTGATAGGGGTACTAGCAATAGTCACCTCCTTTTCCAAACTAAATCTTGATAACTGCGGAATCAAAAAATATATATCTAACTCCCTTGAAGTTCACCCTACACTTACATGGGAATCTTAATACAAAAGTAGCACCCATTTTTAACACCTGGGGTCTCAAGAGTATAAATTGTTTCTTCTTTTTTTTGTGTTACTCTGGAAACATCTGGATACATTCTTATTTTTTGATTTAGAAAAAGAACTTCTTTATATTTGAAAAACAACTTTAAAAGCCACTCTCTGACTGAATCTAAGGCCAATTGAACAAAAAGTGTAGCAAAAGTTATCTGTTCTGATTCTGACTTCTCTATTATATTTGTCAAATCTAAACCATCAATGGGAAATTCTTGATGGTCCTCCTGAGGTTTCTTCTTTCCCAAGGAAATATAGTATATTTTTGAGGAAAAGAATTTTGTGGGATTTTCAGAACCTCCGAGAGATAACTCTTAAACATATCCAATGCTGAGGTAGTAATTAATTTAGGAAAATTAATCAATCTCAAATTTTGTCTCCGTGACAAGTTTTCCAATTGTTCCTTTTTAAAATTAATATTCCCATTATCTTTAATATGGAGCTGGTTTTGTGCTCCTAAAATTTCCAGGTTTTTTTCTTACTCCTCTGATTTTTTCTCCAATTTGCTCACTTTTTATTGTATAATTATAGTCTCAGACATTATCCCAGCACAGTGTGTTGATAAAGATTGTATCTGAGTTCCCAGGGAAATTTGTAAAGATGAAATTGCATCCGAGATAGAGTTCAAGTCGACCACTGGAGGTTTCTCCAGGGGAGATAGTGAATAGCTAAGTTTTAAATCTTTCAATCCCACAGTACCTGCTTGTATGTTCAATAGTGATATCTCTTGGCGTTCCCCAACCAATTCCAGGGTTCCACGCAGCGGTAGTTGTGATAAGAAGGCAGCAGAAACCCTCCGGACCACCAGATCTTCATCCTCCTCCTCTTCGCAACTCTCAGGAGCTGCATAGCTCCTATCACTCCCTGTGTCCTGTAACACTGGTCGGGGGAGTGGCTGCGCCGGCGCGTTAAGTAGTCACCTTGAATGAAGTGTCCGGGCTCTCCGATAAGCCCCCACCTCACGCCGAGGACTTTCCGTCCGATTCTTCTTGGGACCCGAGTTGGACGAATGCTTTCATCGGCCCCAGGCAATTGCTAAGTCCCGGGTTCCATGGGATAGACCTGGGTCTTGGATTTTCGCTTCACCATAAAGATGATGAAAGGTATAAGGTTCGATAGTGTTCAGCATTCTTCCCAACAGCTTCAGGCCACCATCTTAATTAGGCTCTTTCACCCAGGCTATCCAATGTCCCTCCTGAGGTAGAAATGGAAGAGCTACCAGAGGAAACTCTGCTGGTAGCTGACCTCAACTTCCAAGGGGAGCCGATGCAGCAAGAGCCCAGTGAGTGGAAGGCTGAAATGGGGCCAGAACTCATAGAGTGGGTCTGAGCAATGCATGCTGCAACTGCAAAGCAAGAACGAAGTTTAAACTGTGTTTTTCTTGTGTGTGTGTGTGGGGGTGGGGGGAGGTCTGCTCAGCCATGCTGACTGGGGCATAGAGTGTTAGGCTACTGAAAGCCTCACCTTGTTTGGAGAGACGTTTTCCTTTTGAACTGTGATGTATGATATTGAAAAAAGTGTGCATAACAGAATGAACTATTGAATTTGCTAATGAAATGCACAGCTGCCTAAACCAGGTAGGTGAATGAAGGGCATTGTGGGAATTGTGGTTTAGTCTAATTAATGGAGTGGTTTTCCTTTTTTGAATTCAAATGAAGTATGTTTTTGCTTGAACTGAGGAAACCTAGGGTAAAGTGTGATGAAATCATGGTATGCAATGTTAATGGACTATTGGTGCATTCTGCCAATAATAATAATAAGAACAATAAAACTTTGGTGAACTCTGACCTGTCTCTACTCGAGTTTGTGGAAAATACAGTGGCCTGCTAATGAGAATTCATAAGGACACACTGGCAGTAGCCACGCTGCCCAAATCAAGGCCACTTCTATAGTGCACCCCCAACCAGACCCCTCCAATATGAAGAGCCCACTGTTGGTAATACCCCCACCCTAGGTAGGGTTACCATATGGCTCCAGAAAAAAGAGGACAGATTGAGACATCTGGATTTCACTTCCATTGCTTTCAATGGAAGTAAAACCTGGAGTGAGGAATGAGGCAAGGCACATGTGGGTTACCAGATGTCTTCAAAAAAAGAAGGACAAATTGAGATATCCAGGTTTTACTTCCATTAAAAGCATTGGAAGTATGGAGAACAGACTGAGACATCTGGGTTTCACTTCCATTGAAAGTGATGGAAGTAAAACCTGGATGTCTCAATCCATCCTCCTTTCTCTGGAGCCATATGATAACCCTGCCTCACCCTTCCCAGGCCTCCCCAGGCCTATCTTTGTAAAATTCCTGGTGTCTAGTGGGCCAGGCAAGAGCAATCTGCAATCATTCCTACCCTTGCTGGTGCCAGTGACACCTAGTGGTAGTCTCATGGTTCTGTTGCTAGGGGTCATGTTTCCACATAAGGATTGAAGGCATAACATTGCTTACAAGGTGGTTTGCAAGCAATGTTATTCATTTATCAAGAGTCAGCAACTTGTGGTACTGAGATACTGCAGGTTAGTATCTCCCATGGTAAATCAAGGTGCAGAACCCCCCCCCCCCACATCTTTTATGCACCTTGAGTACTTCACCCCTCAGTGTCCAATTAACAGGCAGATCATTTAGTCTTTAAGTCAAAAGACCTAAAACAGGAGAGGGAAGGCCAACAAAATGGGTGACAGGTCAAATGCGCACAAGACAACAGCGCGTCCCGCTCGTGCTTGTTACTGAAAATGATCTGCGCTGAATCGTCTTGCGCTGAAATGTCTTGCGCTCGGTTGTCTTGGTGCTCAGTTGCCTTGCGCTCACTTGTCCGCGCATGTTTGTCCGTGCGCTGTTGTCTTGCGCGCATTTGATTATGAACCACAAAATGTGTCAATAATTTGTCAGTGTTTCATAAAGTCACAATGTAATTTCTCCTGCATTTCCAATTGTTGACAGTAGGACTATGATTATGAGTGGCTTTATAATAAAGGGCTGGATTCACTAAGCAAATCGATCATGTACCGATCGTGTTTCAGTGCATTTGCAGTGGGAGAATCACTACTGCGGCCTATAATTTCAGCAGTTGGAACCTAGGACAATAACAGGTGGACTTTAGTCTATGGCCCAGAAATATCAAAGAAGAGACAAGTTAATTTAATCATGTATTTTTAATGAGAATTACTAATGGGCAGACAAGATGGACCGTTCAGGTCTTTATCTGCTGTCACTTGCTATGTTGCTATGTTAGCCTCAACCAGGAAATTTAACTGGCCAGGAGCCATTTCTGGCTGGTTAAATCGCTCGGAATATCAACCTCTTAATTTTTTACTGTGGATAGAAAGCACTTTTTAAGTTGCACTGAAATTAGTGCTTGCATTTTTCAAATAGTTTGGGTCTGTTTAAAACACGGAGTGAAAGTGCTAATTTGTCTGCTTTAATGAAAGAGAACCAAATTGCCTCATGGTGGCACTGTTTATTCTTAACACAAAATGCTGTACCAGCATATCTCAAGGTTTAGAAGCTGGTATAGCGAAACTGCATTATAGGTTTCAGCATGTGCAGTCTGAATTCCGTGAAATGAACCATTTTAGGAGGATGTAGTTCCAAGGAATGACAGTTATGGTGACACACTGACAAGCTATAATGGCGATATACCTACAATTTGTTGTAGGCTTAAGCCTGACCTTAAAAAAGTAAGGCTTGTTGCTTGGCAGAAGGATGTAATTACCAAAACAAAGAGAAACAGATACCCCATGTCATTCCCTGGTAATGACCGCAACATTTTCTTGCCCGGTTATCTGTTAAAAAAAAAAAAAAAATGCTACATAAATGGTCAAAATGCACTTACAATAGAGCTCTACTGAAAAAATAAAACAGAAGCACAGCAACTTGATGTCACAAATTATTTTCCAACCAATTGACTAAAAATGATAAGGAATAATATAAGGTTGTCTTTGGCAGGGAGATCTGTGTCTGGAATGTCACCAATGGACAGTGCATTGAAAATGCGATGCTTCCATATAGGCACACATCCATCTGTGTAAGTAGTATACCTTCTTTTCATTTATTTGTTCACTATAATTCTATGTTCTACATGCCAATTAAGAAATATACCTTTTTATTATTTAGAGAAATGCATGAAATAGCTCTTGGCTTCTAGTCAGCTCTGACCTCAGCAGCTTTAATTCTCCTGACCAACTTTACAGGCCACAGGAGGAGATCTGTTTTCATGATGGTTGGGAAAAATAAATTTTGAAAACAAAGCAAAGTCATTTCCACTTTTTCCTCCTCTTTTCTACAAACAGCCTTACTTACAAAGGAGCATTAGCATCAACCAACGTGTCCTCTAAGACACCTGGGAAGTCCTTCACCCACATTCCTACCATGGGGGATAGTGCAACAGTACGAGGGGCCGCTGAAACGTTTTCAGCCCAATCAAGAAGAGAATGATGTGGAGCCATGAAACATGAGTTTTTTCACACTTCTCTTGACACTTTTCATTTCAGTGAGGCAGATACATCTAGTAAATGGGCACAAGTATAGGGAAACCAAGCCATTGTGACATCACTGATAAGCCCAGTTCCATAAACTGGTATGTGGTTCGGTAAAAGAGGTTCAACCCAAGAAGATTTCAGATTGCTAGGGAGAAAACCCACCTAGTTGGACAGAGAACAAAATGGCGTCAGCGTGGTAGCAGTGAGAAAGATCCTCTCCGCTGTACCTTGCTATTTACTTGACAATATTGCTTCATATCGAGGACTTTTGGTTCTGCGATGCCCCACACTAAACGTAAGGGCTTTCTTCTGGAGGACCCTTCCTCACCCTGGCAAGCTACGTTTGATAGATTTCTTACGAGCTCACCGGCCAGTTTGGAAGGAGGAAGTTTCCCAGCGTTAACTCCGGTGGAGGGAGCCGCTGTGGTTTTGGAATTGGAGATATCATTATCCCCTCCTGCAGCCCGATTTCCTCCAAATCCGGCGTCATAGGACATGGTGAGGGCAAACGCGGATGACCGGAGGAGCCTGACACCTTCGACGAATCTCCATCACAGACGGCGGAAGAGATCAACATTTCCCAGGTTACTTTGGAAAACGTTTGGCGAGTCCTACAGAAGCTCGAGGTGGCCACTACGAAGTCTGCAGGTGATACTTCAACTATATTAGCCAAAATAGATATACTATCAGCTTCAGTACAAAATATACTAATTGAAACTAATGCTAAATTTACTCAAATTGACGCAAAAATTTCCTCAATGCAGAAACTCTCAGGCTCCTTCATTAAAGAAAGGGAGTTTTTTCAAAGGAAAATTGAACAATTAGAAAATTATAATAGAAGGTTAAACCTAAGAGTCCTGCTTTAACTCCATTAGTTTAAAAAATTTCTTATGGAGAATTTGCAATACACAACAGAGACTATTCCACCAATAAACAGGATTTACTATCTTCCTAATAAAAAAAGCTGATTTACCTGTAGAGAGCGATCAGGCTGATAAACCACAATTACAAGCATTTGACTTCAATAATATAACGGACATACTGGAGAATTTACAAGAGGCTATTGAATATAGAGGGACTTTGCTACTCTCATTCGTATTTGAGCAGGACTTAAATTCCTTAATGAGAATCTTTTTTCGTCATTCACATACCCTATTTTTTGGTCAGAAGATCTGGGTTTTCCCGGATGTTGCCAAGTCAGCTCAAGAATGGAGAAAACTTTTTGGGGTATGAGAGAAGAAGTAAGGAAAATGGATGCCACGTTTTTGTTAAGTTACCCGTGTAAATGTATTGTTCGATATACTGGTATTAAATATATATTCTTTGTACCGGAACAACTTCGCAGGTTCCTGGACATGAAGAAAATAACATAGGCTGCATTAGAAGAAAATGGCCTGGTTTTGTAACCATGTTATGCCTTTTCCTTTTAATAATGATGTGTAATTTAGAGCACTTTTATCTTTTCCTTTTATGTTTCTCTAAATTTATTGAGGTCAAATAAGAGCTTAAAATGATGTTTAAGATTTAATTTCCAACTCAATTAATTGAACTTGCCATTTGATAAATTATATGTTTTCAATTCTAAAAGGAATACCTTTAGTAAATTGAACTTGATGTTTAAAATTTGAAAATTTCCTTTGAACTTGGGGGGAAATTTATTTGTTTTCTTAATATTAATGCTCTAATTTTCTGTAACAAGACGTTATCTTGTGTATGAGTTTGAAAAATTAATTTAAAAAAAACAACAAAAACCCCAATGTCAAAACATAGCATTATGATTCTGCAAATTGGCACTTTGCAAAATAAAATAGCACTTTTTTTTCAGCCACAGTGATAAAATAATGCTCAGAATTTAGGATGCTGAGAACTTTTCAGCACCCCTCGTATAATTTGCACATGCAAATTTACACATTAGTTGGAAACAGTGCACCAATTTTATAGAATTAGGGAGTTACTGCTAATAGCTTAAAAATAGTTAGGGCTGGGTTCTGAAAACAGCGCCATTATCGGCAGCCACCTAAAAAAAGCGGCACTGTTAACTGAAAGTTAACTGAAAACCTGAGCACAATTTAGTAAATAGTGGACATTGTACTTCGCAACAAAACAAAGAGAAAGGGTTCCAAACTAAACTGCAGTAAAAACCAACCGAGAGCAAACAAAACAAAACTGCAGATATGTACAAGACTTAGGCAAAAATTTATTGTGACAAAATAATTATATGCAAACCCTTTTACCAATCAGGGGACCCGACACGGTCCGTGTTTCGGACAAACCTTCGTCAGGGGTCCATGGTAAAAAAAAGGGGGATAATAAAAAAGTCACAAGAAACTGTAGAGTAGCAGCAGAGTGTGAGCGACGTCAAAATTCGCCACTACAATGAGCCGTCGCCACTACAATGAGCCTGCGACGGCAATTACTTCAGACAGTTTTGATTTTAATCATAATTGAGTTTTACAGAAAATTCAAAACAAAGTCAGACCTCTGCCAGAACAAGCATAAAACCTCCCTCCCTCTCCCCAGTTGATTGGGGTTGGCATATCAACAACATGCTATCCCAAAGAAGTAGATTTAAGGCAGAATTTGATGAAAGAAGATGCCTGGTGAAGCTATTCTTTCCCCCACCATTTTTTTTAAGTTACATATTTAATGTTGGTACCTGCTGGGCTGAAGTAGTTTAATGCAGGGTAGAGTCTAGCTCCGGAGCTGAACAGTTATGCTGCCCAGTCTCTCCCGCACTCCTCTGCACAGCCGCAGAGAGTGATGGCAGGCTTGTGCCAACGAGATTCTTGAGGGGAGGTCTCATGCCAAGGCTCACTACTGGGAGAGCTCTGCACATCCACCCATCTGGGATCCCTTCTACATGGAAGTGCTCATGTTTGGCCATCAAACTCCATCTCTGTCTCCCTGATTGGTGGATGTACAGAGCTCTCCCATGTGAGTGGCAATCAGGAGCTGGTGAGCTGAGGGATCAAGAAGCTTAGAGGGAACATTGGAACAAAGGTAGGCTGGCATTTCCGTGGGAACCCTGGAGAACCAGCATCTATTCCTGTGGGAGTCCTGTGGACCTAAGGGGGGATCCCTGCGGAAGTTCCATGGACCTAGTGGACCCCCGCGTGAGTCCCATGGACCTGGGGGGATTCCCATAATCCCCATGCAGATCTCTACTCCAACCCAGTCCCCAGCACACCTAGCCAGTAGGGTTTTCAGGATATCCCTAGTGAATATGCATGAGAAACGTACATTTACATACCTAGGACGCAGTGCATGTATATCTGACTCATGTAAACTAAGCCTTAAGTTTATATACCACATCTTCTCCACGGAAGTGGAGCTCGACACGGTTTACAAAGCTTAAAAAATATAGGAAGAGAGAAGAGAAAGAGTTTACAAAGCATAAAAAGAGGAGATGTAATCAGGAGAAGAGATGTTATATGCTAGAGAAAAGCCAGGTTTTCAGTTGTTTTCGGAATAGTTGGAGGGAGCCCAGGTTCCGCAGCGGGACAGTGAGATCGTTCCAGAGGCCCGTGATTTTGGAGAGGAGGGATCTACCCAGTTTACCTGCGTGGAGGATGCCATGTAGAGAGGGGAAGGATAGTTTATGTCTGTGGGCTGATCTGGTGGTAGTTGGTGTCGGGGCGAGGAAGGATAGAGGGATTAGGGGCGGAAGGATGCCGTGAATGATCTTGAAAGCCAGGCAGGAGCATTTGAAATGAATTCTGGAAAGTACTGGGAGCCAGTGAAGATTGGTAAGTAGAGGGGAGACGTGGTACTCGTATATGTTTTGTGGATATCCTGAAATCTTGACTAGTTGGGTGTGCTCTGAGGACTGAGTTGAGAAGAACTGCTCTATACTACTGATCACCAATACACAAGTTTATAATCTACATGGTTTTACACACTGCAGTGTTAGAGGAGTACCCAAGCTCTAATTGGGCCCTATCCGGTTAAATATGCATAGAGTTACCAGATTTTAGGCCTGTAAATCCGGACACATACCCCCCCCCCCCGTGCCACCCAGCCCCACCCTGTTCTGCCCAAGTCATGCACCATTCCGCCCCAGCCCTGCCCCTGAATTTTTCCTCCTCAAGCTCGGAGACACATTTGGAGGGCCTCCAAGCAAGCGCAGGTGTGACGCAATGACATCACACGCAAGCGCACATGCTTGTGACATCACCACGGTGCATCTGCGCATGTGCAGATGCCCTCCTGCTGTGGCCCCGAGCTTGAAGCTTTTCAAAACCCGGACAAAATGCCAGGTATTGAAAAGCCATCCAGACACCTGGACAGTCCTGTAAAAAGAGGTCCAGGTAAATTTGGACATCTGGTATCCCTACATATGCAGATACAGTAAGCACAGTTACTTACCGTAACAGGTGTTATCCAGGGACAGCAGGCAGATATTCTTAACGTATGGGTGACGTCACCGACGGAGCCCCGGTACGGACCTTTTTAACTAGAAAGTTCTAGTTGGCCGCACCGCGCATGCGCCGGTGCCTTCCCGCCCGACGGAGGAGTGCGTGGTCTCCAGTTAAGATAAGCCAGCTAAGAAGCCAACCCGGGGAGGTGGGTGGGTCGTAAGAATATCTGCCTGCTGTCCCTGGATAACACCTGTTACGGTAAGTAACTGTGCTTTATCCCAGGACAAGCAGGCAGCATATTCTTAACGTATGGGTGACCTCCAAGCTAACAGAGAGGGAGGGGGGATGGTTGGCCATTAGGAAAATAAATTTTGTAACACAGATTGGCCGAAGTGTCCATCCCGCCTGGAGAAGGCATCCAGGCAGTAGTGAGTAGTGAATGTGTGAACTGAAGACCAAGTGGCCGCCTTGCAGATTTCCTCAATAGGCGTAGAACGGAGGAAAGCCACAGAAGCAGCCATAGCTCGGACCCTGTGGGCCGTGACAGCTCCTTCCAGCGACAGGCCAGCCCGAGCATAACAGAACGCAATACAGGCAGCAAGCCAATTGGACAGCGTCCGTTTAGATACAGGGTGACCCAGACGGTTAGGATCGAAGGTCAGAAAGAGTTGAGGAGAGGAGCGGTGAGCCCTGGTACGGTCAAGGTAGTACGCCAGGGCACGCTTACAATCCAGCGTGTGAAGAGCCTGTTCCCCAGGATGAGAATGGGGTTTAGGGAAGAAGACAGGCAGTACGATGGACTGGTTGAGGTGAAAGGCTGAAACCACCTTAGGAAGGAATTTAGGATGGGTACGCAGAACCACCTTGTCATGGTGAAAAACAGTGAACGGTGGATCGGCGACCAGTGCATGTAGCTCACTAACCCTCCTGGCAGAGGTGATGGCAATGAGGAAAAGCACCTTCCATGTGAGAAGTTTGAGCGAGGTAGTAGCCAGAGGCTCAAAAGGAGGTTTCATGAGGGCTGACAAAACCACATTGAGGTCCCAGACGACGGGGGGAGGCTGAAGAGGTGGTTTGATATTGAAGAGGCCTCTCATGAACCGGGAAACCAGAGGATGAGCCGTGAGGGGTTTTCCAAGAATAGGCTCATGAAACGCAGTGATGGCACAGAGGTGCACTCTGATTGAGGTCGACTTGAGGCCAGCGTCGGAGAGAGAGAGCAAATAGTCCAGTACAGTTTCCACCGCCAGGGAGGTGGGATTGTGATGATGAAGGAGACACCAAGCGGAGAACCGGGTCCACTTCTGATGGTAACATTGGAGTGTGGAGGGTTTCCTGGAGGCATCCAAAATGCGACGGACCGGCTGAGACAGGTTTGCTGGAGAGGTCAGCCCGAGAGAAACCAAGCTGTCAGGTGGAGGGAAGACAGATTGGGATGTAGCAGAGACTGATGTTGCTGCGTAAGCAGAGAAGGAAATACAGGAAGAGGAATGGGCTCCCTGGAGCTGAGTTGAAGCAGGAGGGAGAACCAGTGTTGTCTGGGCCACCGAGGAGCGATGAGAATCATGGTGGCCCTGTCCTTGCGGAGCTTGAACAGGGTCCGCAGCATCAGAGGAAGTGGAGGGAAGGCATAGAGGAACCGATCCGTCCAGTCGAGTAGGAAAGCATCCGGGGCCAGACGATGTGGAGAGAAGAGTCTGGAGCAGAACTGGGGCAGCTGATGGTTGTGAGGAGCTGCAAAGAGGTCCACCTGTGGAGTGCCCCATCGAGCAAAGATGGAGTGGAGAGTGGGAGGATCCAGGGTCCACTCGTGAGGTTGAAGGATGCGGCTGAGCCGGTCGGCCAGGGAGTTCTGTTCGCCCTGGATATAGACGGCTTTGAGATACAGATTGTGGGCTGTGGCCCAGGTCCAAATCCGGAGGGCCTCCTGACAAAGGGGACGAGATCCGGTGCCTCCTTGCTTGTTGATGTAGTACATGGCGACTTGGTTGTCCGTGCATAGGAGAAGAACTTGAGGATAGAGAAGGTGCTGGAAGGCCTTGAGAGCATAAAACATGGCTCTGAGTTCCAGGAAATTGATGTGATGTTGACGCTCCTGAGGGGTCCAGAGTCCCTGGGTGCGTAAATCCCCCATGTGAGCTCCCCATGCATAGGGGGAGGCATCTGTGGTGATGATCATGGAATGAGGGGGCGGATGAAGAAGGAGGCCCCTGGAAAGATTTGAGGAGTTCAACCACCATTGAAGAGATTGCTGAAGAGATGATGTTACAGAGATGGGATGAGAAAGAGGATCCCTGGTCTGTGACCATTGGTTGGCGAGGGTCCATTGTGGTATTCTCAGATGGAGTCGCGCCAGAGGAACCACATGGACTGTGGAGGCCATGTGACCCAGAAGAATCATCATCTTGCGAGCAGGGATGGATGGTTGGAGGAGTACCTGTCGACAGAGGTGAAGCAGTGTCCGGTGCCGGTCGGCAGGAAGGAACGCTCTCATGGAGTTGGTATCGAGAAGAGCTCCGATGAACTGAAGGCGCTGCGTGGGAAGCAGATGCGACTTGGGATAATTGATCTCGAACCCCAGGAGATGGAGGAAAGAGATGGTGTGGTGAGTGGATTGCAGCACAAGTGGAGCGGTTGTTGCTTTCACCAACCAATCGTCCAAGTAGGGGAACACTTGTAGGTTGTGGGACCTGAGAAAGGCCGCTACCACAATCAGGCACTTGGTGAACACCCTGGGCGATGATGCGAGACCAAAGGGCAGCACCCTGTATTGATAGTGGTGATTCTGAACCTGGAATCGGAGGTAGCGACGTGAAGCCTGATGGATTGGAATGTGGGTGTAGGCCTCCTTGAGGTCCAGGGAACATAGCCAGTCGTGTTGAGAGAGAAGAGGATAAAGTGTGGCAAGGGAGAGCATTCTGAACTTCTCCTTGACCAAACACTTGTTGAGGTTCCTGAGGTCGAGGATAGGACGAAGATCTCCCGTTTTCTTGGGTACCAGGAAGTAGCGGGAGTAAAAACCCTGACCCCTCTGGTCTTGCGGAACTTCTTCGATGGCATTGAGGAGGAGAAGGGATTGGACCTCCCGAAGGAGGAGAGGAATTTGGGAGGAGTGAGAAGCAGACTCTACGGGAGGATGATCTATGGGTAGAGTTTGGAACCTTAGTGAGTATCCGTGACGGATGATGTTGAGAACCCACAGGTCTGACGTGATGGCCTCCCAGCGGCGGAGGAAGATGGTGAGGCGGCCTCCGATAGGCTGAGGAAGAGGCATGGAAGGTTGGAGACTGGCTATGCCCTGGAGAAAAGAGTCAAAAGGGCTGAGGGTTTTTAGTCGAAGGGAGAGGCTTGGTCGCCTGGTGGGACTGAGAACGAGCCTGAGTGTGTTGTTGTTGTTGGTGGCGAGGCCGGCGAGATTGTTGCTGAGGAGGATTCAGCGGCCTGGCAGAGAATCGACGTTGATAAGAGGACTGAGGCCTGTATGGTCGAGCCGGTGGAGTCTTCTTTTTCGGCTTAATGAGGGTGTCCCATCTGGTCTCATGAGCCGAAAGTTTTTGTGTTGTGGTATCCAGAGATTCCCCAAAAAGTTCATCACCAAGGCAGGGCGCGTTGGCGAGACGGTCTTGGTGGTTCACATCAAGGTCAGACACCCTCAACCAGGCTAGGCGTCGCATGGCTACAGCTAGTGCAGAGGCTCGTGAAGTAAGCTCGAAGGAGTCGTAAATCGAGCGCACCATAAATTTTCTGAGCTGAAGGAGGCTGGAAATCTGCTGTTGGAAAAGTGGGATTTTACGCTCGGGTACATACTTTTCCAAAGCAGAAAGTTGTTGGACCAGGTGTTTCATATAAAATGAAAAATGAAACGAGTAATTGTTGGCTCTGTTAGCCAGCATGGCATTCTGGTACAGGCGCTTTCCAAATTTGTCCATAGTTTTTCCCTCTCTGCCAGGAGGGGTAGAGGCATACACACTAGATCCCTGAGATTTCTTTAGAGTGGACTCTACAAGGAGGCTCTCATGGGGCAATTGGGTTTTATCAAATCCCGGGATCGGGATGACCCGGTATAAACTGTCCAGTTTTTTAGGGGCACCTGGGACAGTCAGTGGGGTTTCCAAATTTTTATAAAATGTTTCCCGTAGGATATCATGTACGGGGAGTTTAAGAAATTCCTTGGGAGGTTGGTCGAAGTCCAAGGCTTCTAAAAATGCCTGTGACTTCTTGGAGTCGGACTCAAGTGGGATGGAGAGAGCCGCAGACATCTCCCGAAGGAATTTCGTGAAGGAGGATTGCTCGGGCTTGGAAGTGGTTTCAGCCATAGAGGGTTCCTCATCGGTAGAAGAGGCATCCTCTTCGGTACCGAGTGGGGATTGTTCCCATAGGTCTGGGTCCCTGACAGCCGGCTCAGTATGGCGTGTTTTAGAAAGGGACTTGCCAGATCGCATGGATACGGTGCCGGGGGATGAAGACCGGCGTCGATCCCTGTCCCTGGAGGAATGGTGCCCATCCCGGTCCCGAGATGACCGGCGTCGATCTGGGGCCTGGGTCGGGTCCTCTGCCGAGCGAGTCTGAAGTACAGGCTGAGCAGATAAGACCGGCATGGATGTGTTCAGCGGTACCGAAGGGGTGGATACCGGTGGGGCGGTACCAGGCTCGGTCTGGACTGGTACCGGAAGGAGCGGTGCCAGTATGGTTGGAAGGAGCTGTTGGAGTTGCTTCTGCAGCTGCTCCTGAAGTTTGTCCTGGAGGATGGCCGAGATCCGGTCCTCCAAAGGGGGCACCGGTACCGCTTTAGATTTCTTCGGTACCATAGGTGCTGCTCGACGCTCCGGCGATGAGGAGGCCGATGACGAGGCACTCACCGTGATCGGAGTGGAGCGTTTACGGGATCGGCGGGACGTCGGAAGAACCGGTGTCACCGCTGTAACAGGAGGTCGCTCAAGGGAAGTGGAAGGCTTCTTAGCCGGCTTACCTGGCGCTATCGACCCCGAAGGAGGATCAGGCGGTGTCGATGTGGCCGGTGCCGATTTAGGCGGTGCCGTCGACGTCGGGGCCTGCTCCATGGTAGAACCGGTACCGAAAAGAATATTTTGCTGTATTTGCCGGTTCTTAAGTGTGCGTTTCTTGAGAGTTGCACAGCGGGTGCAGGTGTCAGCCCGATGCTCTGGACCCAAACACTGAAGGCACCAATTGTGTGGGTCAGTCAGAGAGATCGGGCGTGCACACCGCTGGCACTTCTTGAAGCCCGGTTGCGGGGGCATGAAGGGAAACACGGCCTCCGCGAAATCAAACCCGGAGGCTTGTATGATTACAACAGGCCCCGCCGGGGCCGGCTGCAAAAAAGCAAAGAAAAGACACGAGTTTTTTTTTTTTTTTTTTTTGAAAAGAAAGGCAAAGTCAAAAGACAAAATATAGAACAAAAAGGGATCAAAAAATCGCGAGCGGGAAGGCAAAATAGAGTTTTCAACGGCCGTTGAAAGCACATGCGTCTTCTTCGCTCCGCGGAAACGAAGAAACTGGAGACCACGCACTCCTCCGTCGGGCGGGAAGGCACCGGCGCATGCGCGGTGCGGCCAACTAGAACTTTCTAGTTAAAAAGGTCCGTACCGGGGCTCCGTCGGTGACGTCACCCATACGTTAAGAATATGCTGCCTGCTTGTCCTGGGATAATGACATAGTGAGGAGATGTCATGTTTCACAAAAGCATATAAAAGGTTCAGATTTGTACTGTATATATCAAGTTTAATTGGTACCGATAATTTGCTCAGCAAGCACCGTAATGTGTATATTTAAATATACATTTTTTTCCTCTCCCTTTTCTTTTCTTTTTGTTTAATTCCACTCTGGCAGTATTACCATAGCTCATTCCGAATGACAGGAGAAGGCTGGCTTCTCTGTTGTGGACAGTATCAAGATGTTCTTATTATCGATGCAAAGACTTTGGAGGTTCTTCACACCCTGAAGTCTCAGGCCTCAGACTGGATCAGTTGCATGTGCCTTATTCACTCCACAAGGATTCAAGGTATGAACTCGTGGCGGAGTCGTTTTCGTAATAGAAAGAAAAGATACAGCATGCACATCTGGCTGATCTTGGGCACGGTTTGTGCCTCAAAAGGGGCAATTCGGAAATTTTTAACTTAGCAGCTAATTTTCTAATACAGTCATTGAAAAATATGTCCATACAAAAGACATTTGCACCTTCCATGCAGGTAGCTGACCAGGGGAAAAAAATGAGTGGAATAGGCAACTTTTACTCTGCCTTTTTCTGTTGTTGTCAAATCAGAGCAGGCAGAGTTTTGTTTGCTAATGACATGTTGAGAAAGGAGAGGAAGCGGCTTCTCAGTTCAAGCCCCCTCAACCGTACGATCCCCGTGGCTAGGGTTACCAGATTTTACTATTGTAAAATATGAATCCATGGTCCCGCCCCCAGGCCCGCCCAGTTTTACCCAAATCACGCCCCGTTCTACCCCCCCCATCCCCCCCTGTTCTCATGCTTGGTGCAGCATTGGGAGGGCATGTGCGCATGTGCATGACATCACCACATTGCATCCCTGCATGCGCAGATGCCCTCCCCATGCAGTCCTGAGCTGGAAGCTTTCAAAACCCAAAGTGCCAGGTTTTGAAAAGCCGTCTGAATGCCTGGACATGTCCTATAAAAAGAGGACATGTCCGGATAAATCCAGATGTCTGGCTACCCTACCCATGACCCTAAGGGGCTCCTTAGGCCTACCTAAATTTTTGGTAGTCTAGCAGGGGTCTGTTGGGGGCAGAAGTAATGCCATTGCCAAGGCCACCTCCAATATGGCAGCTGCAACCTTTTACCATAGTCCTGTGGGGTCTCAGTACTACCGCAAGACTTTGGTGAAAGGTCACCGCCACTATATTAGATGTGTCAAGAAACATAGGCACGAGCAAATAGGCATCACTTCTGTCCTAAAAGATCCCACTAGACTACCAGAGATTCAGGTAAGCCTGGGGGCCCAATAGGGAGTAAGGAGGGGCTGTGAGAAAAGTAGGGGCTGTCAGCTCTTGGTGGGGGGCACTGAACATTTTTGTTTTGTGTTGGTTTGCTCTAATGGCAAAGAAGTGCATGGCCATTATCAGAAATTAGAACATGAGCCTTTACTACCACCAATTTTGTAGGTGATAATTACTCATGCACTAATCAGAGCATGGTAATGCAAATGCGTTGATTAGCATAGAAATACCTACTCTACCCCAGACACCCCGCTCCCACACACACACACCATGGTAAAATATTTTTTTTTGTTTTAGCAGAGTTTGCACATGCAGCTTGCTAAATTACAGTAAGCCCTTTACAGCTATGGTAAGCATGCACTAATGTTTAACCCAACTTTGTAAAAGGAGCCCTTATGGTTTTCTATGTTACATCTGTATGTGCCCCACCCATACTCTGTCCAAACTCTGCCTATGTGGAGGCGCACCTACAAAGTACATGCTTTCAAAGATATATGCATGACCTGCCTTATCTGCAACCATGTGTACACTGCGCAGGAGTCCTCCAACTATGTTTCTGTCAGCAGAGGGTGGTGCTTCAATGGTGTTTTCAATCACTAGGGACAGGCAGGTTCCCTGGAGACCTACAGAGCTTACCTTTCCCTCACTATTGAAATTGTGATAGTGAAACAGCGCCACCGACTGGCAGGACCATAAATGGAGGACTCCCACTCATCTTAGGACCATAGGTGGAGGACAGGCAGTGGGGGGGGGGGGGGGGGGCTGGAGGCAGACCTGGGGCATAACGGGGCACAGATAAGTGAAACTGGGTGGGCCTGGGGGCAGGTCTAGGGGTCCAGATTTTACTGACATCTTAAAGAGAAAAGTGGCCATATCCAGCATATTTAATGGGGACCCTTTTGTAGAATTACTCCCCACCACCACATTTTAATGAATCTACTTTTTACAAGTACAGTACATACCTCAGGCAATTTATAAGAGCCGACTTGAGAATGGAAAATGCCATTCTTTATGCTCAAGCCCCTTATAAAATGATTCCTGAAATGTTTTTAGTAAAAAACAGAAACAAACAAAATAAAATAATGATGTCTTAACTCCACATCCTTTATAAATGTTTTAGAAAATTGTCCTTGGAATGGTGAAAATATATCTATTCTTTCTTACCACTGTCTGTGAGGAAAATCAAGGCTTTTGCAACCCTGTCCTTCAGCCTGTATTTATGGTGATCACTGAAACTGTCACCAGCACAGATTTCCCTCTTAATAATGTATGAGACATTTACTTTGAAATTTTGTTCCCTGTATGTTGTATCACAGTACAAGCTGGTTCATGCTTTAACTGCCTTCTGCTTACAGATGTTAAGTGGAATTTTGCTTGACAAAGCAGAAAACACCGCAGCTATAATTATCAAACAAAACTAGTTTTACAAGACAGTCTTCTTTTAGCCAGCACATTTATTTCAATTCATTTATTCATTTATAATCCACCCATTCTTTATAAATGCTGAATGAGGGACAAAAAAAAACAAATCAATTTAGAAAAACAAATTACCAATTAAACTCTTACAATACAGGACATACAGAATCGGTTGGATAAGCATGCAAGCAAAATACAAATGTCTATCATACATAATAAAAGGCAACAGGACCCAGAGTACGAGCCTAAGAGTATGGGTTGTTCTAGAAAGGGCTGCTGAGATGGACAATAAAAATATAATAGGCTGGATAACTCGGAGGGATTATCACCCGTAAGTTGAAGGTGAAGGGAGTACCAGGGTTGTCTGGGCCACCGTGGGGCTATCAGAATCATGGTGGCCCGGTCTGACTTCAGGTTGACTAGAGTCTTCTGGATGAGAGGAATGGAGGAAACGCATATAGGAATAGATTCGTCCAGTCCAGAAGAAAGGCATCTGCCTCGAGGCGCTGAGGAGTGTAGATCCTGGAGCAGAACTGAGGCAGTGGGGGGCCGCGAAGAGGTCTATCTGAGGCGTTCCCCACTGGGTGAAGATCTGATGAAGGGGCGTGGAGTGGATAGTCCATTCGTGCGGATGCAGAAGGCGACTCAAGTTTCTTACAAAGTAATAATGAAAGTTTAGAATGCGCATAAAAGACCACCAGAAGTCATTGTAAGCACCGGAAACTTGGGAAAATATGATCAAATTTTTAGACACTAAGGGGCTCATAATCAAAATGGAAATACATCTAAAATCCCTTCTAAATCAACACTTGGGACGATTAATAAGACAAGTCATCCAAGTGCCAATAACCGAAATGGGTTTTAGACGTATTTAAAAACAGCTTAGTCCTCTTCAGTGCTGCTGTACGCCCAGAACTGAAAGGGGTGTTTTAGGAGGAGTGGTCATGGCGGGACTGACCTAGACTTAGTCTTACTGCATGTATAACCGAAAGTGTAATGAGGCTCCCTGGACGGAACTTGTACGTTGTGACTTAGGCAAAATAAAAGCAGGTCTAAGTGCCCAGAAGATATCCAAAGTGACCAAATAACCACTGCAGACACAAAGTACAGACCCCCACACATTCCTTCAGTGATCACTGACCCCCCCCCAACACCATAAAAATCAGAATAAAAACCTACGTGCCTGCCTCCAGAACATCAGCACCTGGCATAGGAAAGCCTAGCAGAGCAGCATAGAGGTGGCTTAAGTAGTCTGGGGCTATTGGGGTTGTAGACAGGTGGGTCTAATATGTTTTGGGGGGCTCACCATGACCATGTTTTGTTGGGAAATATGTTGCAAAGTTTAAAACTTAATTTTTATATTTATGCAGACAATATTACCGTAGTCATCCCGCTAACTTGTCTGTCATCCGAATCTATAAATTCATTGGTAAGCATTTTAAATCAGATTGAGCTTTGGATGACTGCTTTTAAACTGAAATTAAACACCCAAAAAAACTAAAAGATTTTTAGCAACGCCCAATGATAAGATCAAAGAAACTACGATTCATATGAATGGACTGGATTATAATATTGAACAATCCATAAAAATATTGGGAGTAACTCTGGATAAACATTTTACTTTGAAAAAACATACTGACTTACTGTTCAAGAAATGTATCTCGGTACTCTGGAAGCTCCGCACCATTAAGAAGTTTTTTGATGAAGCTTCTTTTCGTCTGCTGGTGCAGTCTTCTATTTTGAGTATTCTGGATTACTGTAATATTGTATACTTAGGGGCTTACAAGAAAATACTTAAAAAATTGAGAGTGGTCCAGAATACAGCTGTTCGACTCATTTTTGAATTAAAAAAATGGGAGCGCATTACTCCTTTTTATCAAAAACTTCACTGGTTGCCGGTAGAGTCCAGAGTCTCTTGCATTTGTTATAAAGCAGTTTTCGGTATGTTACCAGGCTATCTAGCCCCTCACTTCTCTTTGAGTCACTCCAATAAGAGTACAAGTAGGATAAAGCTGTTTAATTATTCCTCTATAAAATCTTGTCATTATAAGAAGATCTTCGAGAGAACTTTCTCATTTCAGGCCGCCAAATTGAATATGTGGCTTGGAAAAATTATGCTAGAGGCTACTTCCTATTTTGATTTTAGAAAACTGTTAAAGACACATCTGTTTGATATCTTAATGTGTTCCATTTTAAATTATCCATGCTCTTAATTGTATTCCAATTTGATCTGCCTGTTTTTATCTTCATGCTATTTTATTTACACTGTATATATTAACTTTTCTTGTGAACCGCTTTGAACTTTTTTGGTATTGCGGTATATAAAAAGAAAATTATTATTATTATTTATTATTATACTTATATGGCTCCCTTTTTGTGAAGTTCACAGCAGTGCCCTGTAAGGTGCCCCACTACTGTGTTGCCATGTCTGGGTGGCCAGTCCATCACTTTGCTGGCCCTACCACATCCAAAAGGTCTTGTTCTAGACGTTTTTGACATGGACAAATTTTTGGACGAGAATGGGGTATAAAGATAGACGACTAGCGGTCTGGCCGATCAAACGGCTGGACGAATACCGTAATTTATGCTCCATAAGACACACTTTTTCCACCCCCAAAAAGGGGGTGGAAAAGTGGGTGCATCTTATGGAGCAAATACACCTCCCCCCAGTACATTTTTTAACTGGCAGTGGGCCTTTCTTGTTGCAGAGTGGCGCATAACACAGGAGCGCGATCTTTGCACTTCCTGCTTGGTCCTGCACTGCTCCAAGATTGGCTGCAGTCATAAGAACATAAGAACTGCCATCACCGGATCAGACCCTGGGTCCGTCAAGTCCAGTGATCCGCTCACGTGGAGGCCCAGCCAGGTGCGACCTGGCGAAAACTTAGTCACCGTTATCCCTCTATTTGCCTTCCGAGGAGATGTGCATCTAACTTGCCCTTAAATCCTAGAATGGTGGGTTCCGCAGCAATCTCCACCGGAGAGCGTTGCAGGTGTCCTCCACCCGCTGTGTAAAGCAGAACTTCCTGGTATTTGTCCTGGGCTTGTCCCCCCTCAGCTTCAGTCCATGACCTCTTGTCCTAGTCACATTTGACATCGTAAATAACTTTTTGTCCTGCTCTATCTTGTCGATTCCTTTTATTATTTTAAAAGTCTCAATCATATCCCCTCGCAGTCTCCTCTTCTCAAGGGAGAACAGTCCCAGTTTTCCAAGCCGTTCTTCGTAGCTCAAGTTCTCCATACCTTTTACCAGCTTTGTTGCTCGTCTCTGCACCCTATCGAGCAGTTTTATATCCTTCTTTAGATAGGGAGACCAGTGTTGGACACAATATTCCAAGTGTGGTCTGACCAATGCTCTATAAAGCGGCATTATAACACCCTCCGATCTACTCGTGATTCCCTTCTTTATCATGCCCAACATTCTATTTGCCTTCTTTGCCGCCGCTGCACATTGTGCTGATGGTTTCAGGGTCCTCTCTATCAGTACCCCCAGGTCTTTTCTCGCTCACTCTTACTCAGAGTTGCACCTGACATGGTGTACTCATGCTCCTTGTTCTTTCTGCCCAAATGCATCACTTTGCACTTTTCCACATTAAATTTCATCTGCCATTTCTCTGCCCATCTCTCCAACTGGCTCAAGACTCTCTGTAGTTCCTCGTTGTCCTTTTGTGATCTGATTGTTCGAGATAGCTTTGTATCGTCTGCAAATCTGATGATATCACTAGACGTTCCTTCTTCTAGATCATTGATGAAAATATTAAATAAGATGGGCCCAAGAACCGAATCCTGGGGCACACCGCTAGTCACTTTCTCCCAGTCTGAGAGCTTCCCATTTATGCCTACCCTCTGCATTCTGTTTTCCAGCCATTTGCCTATCCACCTTAGCATGTCTCCCTCTATTCCGTGGCTTTGTAATTTCCTGAGAAGTCTTTCGTGTGGAACTTTGTCGAACGCTTTCTGGAAGTCTAGGTATATTACGTTCACTGGTTCCCCGTTATCGATAGATTTGTTTACAGTTTCAAAGAATTGTAGTAAATTTGTCAAACATGACTTCCCTTTCCTGAATCCGTGTTGACTGGCTCTCATCAGGTCGTGTGTATCCAAGTGCCGGACTATGTTATCTTTAATCAGTGCTTCAACCATCTTTCCAGGGACAGACGTAAGACTTACCGGTCTCTAGTTGCCCAGTTCTCCTCTTGACCCTTTTTTGTAAATTGGGGTGATGTTCGCTATCTTTCAGTCGTCCGGTGTCTGTCCAGTTTTGATTGACAGGTTGGCAAGGTTTTGCAGTAGTTCATCGATTTCTACCTTCAGCTCCTTTAATACTCGCGGGGGAATTCCATCCAGTCCAGGGGACTTGTCGCTTTTAAGTTTGTCGATCTGGTAGTATATCTGGTCCAAATCCACTTCTAATGTGGTGAGGCTGTCCTCGATTTCTCCCTTGAACACTTTCACTGTTTCAGGTATTGATGTAATGTCCTCCTTCATAAAGACAGACCGCAAAAAAGGAGTTTAGTCTGTCTGCAATTTGTTTGTCTTCTTTGATGCACCCTTTTCTTCCCTGGTAGTCCAGTGGACCCACTGCCTCCTTTGCAGGTTTTTCCCTTTTACGTATCTAAAAAAGGGCTTGAAGTTTTTGGCCTCTTGCGCTATTTTCTCCTCATAGACCTTTTTGGCATCCCTCACCGCCTTGTGACATTTCTTCTGGTTGTTTTTGTAGCTGTTCCAGGCTTCAGTAGTTTATTCGCGTTTCCATTTTTTAAAGGAGTCCTTCTTTTCTCTTGCGGCATCCTTCACCTCTTTAGTAAGCCATGCTGGTTCTCCCTTGCTTTTATTTTTCCGTCCTTTGGATATCTGCGGAATATAGAGATTTTGTGCTTCTGTGATAGTATTTTTCAGTAGGGACCATGCCTGATCCACCGATTTAATTGCGTTCATCCTTTTCTTGAGCCGTTTTTTTACCATGGCTCTCATGCTATCGTATCTTCCTTTTTTAAAGTTGAGGGCTGTGGTTAAGGTTTTGATACGTTTCCCCTTCCCGATGTCGAGTTTAAAGTTGATCATGTTGTGATCGCTCGTTCCTAGTGGGACCGTGACTTCTACTTCTGTAGTCTGACCAGTAATGCCATTTAGTACCAAGTCCAGGGTGGCATCCCCTCTCGTCGGCTCTGCCACCATTTGATCTAGGAAGCAGTCCCCTACCATTTCCAGGAACTTTATTTCTTTGCTGCAGTTTGAGGTTCCCAGGTTCCAATCTATCCCTGGAAAGTTAAAGTCTCCCATGATCATTACATTGCTTGTCTTACATCCTTGTTTGATTTCTTCTATCATTTCTGAGTCTGTCTCCTCCGACTATCCTGGCGGTCGATAATAAAGGCCAATTTTTGTGTCTGTACCATTGTGTCTAGGAAGCTTAATCCAGAGGGACTCCAACTTCTCATTTCCCTCTGTCTTCATCTCTCTAACATATTCTATTCCTTCTTGAACATATAGGGCAATACCTCCTCCTTTTTGCCCTGTTCTGTCCCTTCTGTATAGCTTGTATCCTTGCAGTACTGTATCCCATTCATTTTCATCATTCCACCATGTTTCTGTTATGCCAATGATTTCTAGTTCATCGCGTCTTGCTATTGTCTCCAACTCTCCCATTTTGTTTCTCAAGCTCCTAGCATTCGTGTACATACATTTAAGTTCTCTTCGTGAACCGTTCATGGGCTTTCCGAGCTTTGCAGCCCCTACTGTGTATTTTGTGGTATCTGTCTGTGCTCCTACGTTGTCTCCCTCATTGTCTTCGTGCTTTTCTCTCCCTATGTCTGGGTAGTTGTCTATAGTTCCTTCTTCGGGACATTTCGTCGTCCGGACCATCGACTGGTGGTCGACTGTTGGCTTTCCCCTGACCTTTAGTTTAAAGTCTTCTCAATGGCCCTCTTCATGTTACCTGCCAATACTCTTGCTCCTTCTTTGGTGAGGTGTAATCCGTCTTTTCTGTAGTACCTGCTTCTTCCCCAAAACGCCGTCCAGTTGCACACAAAGTCAAAACCTTCTTCTTCGCACCATCTTCTCATCCAGGCGTTGATTGCTTACAGTTCCTCTTGCCTCTTCTCGTCCGCTCTTGGTACCGGGATGATCTCGGAGAAGGCCACCTTCACCTCCCTGACTTTCAGTCTTCTTCCGAGTGAGCAGAGCTGGTCCTTCATTTCTTCCCTGTTATACTTCCGTCCACTCACATCATTGGTTCCCACGTGGATTAGCACAGCAGTGTCCTCTCCTCCTGCGTTGTCTATGATTCTGGTGATCCTGTTGGCCACATCTTTTACTCTTGCTCCGGGCAGGCAAGTGATGAGTCTATTCTCTCTTCCTCCTGCGGTGTGGCTGTCCATATGTCGTATAATGGAGTCTCCTACGATGATCCCCATCTTCTTTATTCGGGGGTTCCTTGGGGGTCGTAAGTCCACATCCATGGTGCAGTTCGTGCTGCTGTTTTATTTATTTATAAGTAGTGGCTTAACCGAACGATTGCCCTTAGTTCTGCTGCGACCATGGAGTGCAGTGGAAGGAGGAAGCGGGCGCTGGTCAGGCTGCCAAAGAGCTGCGGCGGCGGGAGTGTTCTTCTCGGAAAGCAAGTGAGCGCCAGACCCAGGAGCTGCTGCTTCTCCTGCAGAAGGTGAGCAGCTCACCCACCCTCCCTCTTCCTTCTGGCC
The DNA here is from genome assembly GCF_902459505.1 of Geotrypetes seraphini. Taxonomy (NCBI): domain Eukaryota; kingdom Metazoa; phylum Chordata; class Amphibia; order Gymnophiona; family Dermophiidae; genus Geotrypetes; species Geotrypetes seraphini. Next base: position 15,635,343 of record NC_047097.1, read on the forward strand.
TAGGAGCATTGTACGCACCTGGCTGACTCTGAACTGCGGAGGCCCAGCCAGGAACCTGAGAAGGCTGCGGAGTTGGGGCTTGGGGCTTTGTTAGTGTTTGCTGTTAAACCAGTTTAGGCTTTCTCCCTTTTTGATGTTGGTTTCATGAGGTTTTTAGTGGTGCTAGCTCAGTGCTTATACCAGTACACACCTTCTTCTCTAATTTAGAAGTGCATTTATCCTCTTATGAGGAAAAAAAATTGACCCTATTGGTTTTCTGAAGAGATGGAATAAGGCACTGCCAAAACAATTACTAGTCTCTGTATGGTGTGAGGCACAATCTTATCCTTTTCAACCAAGCAATAAATATTTAGTGGTTAACATAGCTGGATTTAAAAAAGATTTGGATAGTTCCTGGAGGAAAAAATCATAGTCTGTTATTAAGAAAGACATGGGGGAAAGCCACTGCTTGTCTTGGGAATGGTAGCATGGAATCTTGTTACTCTTTGGGTTTTTGCCAAGTACTGGTGACCTGGATTGGCCACTGTGGAACAAGGATACTGGGCTAGATGGACTATTGGTCTGACCCAGTAAGGCTGTTCTTATGTTCAATGCCCTTTTTAATGTACTTTTGTATCATTATGATTCAGGTGAGGTCTCTATTTCCTTTAATTCAATATTGTTCACTCAGTCCAATAAACTGGCTCACCAGACACATCTACGTGCAGAGGATGAAATACCAAGAAAAAAAATTCTGAACCAAAATTTATTTTCTTGGTTTTTCCTCTTCTACAGGTGGGTGCGTCTTATGGAGTGAAAAATACGGTAATTAGACGATTTTTGAAAAAAAGAAATATTTTGGATGTATTTTTCAGGCATGGACTTTAGATACTGCTGACTTTGGGTGACTAGCGATTTAAGCCCAAAATGGACTTAGACGTATCTTTTGATTATGCCCCTTAATTTATAAAGGAAAAAAAAGTTAATAATTAAGATTAACAAAAAAAAAGCAGATTGGCTACAGATATATGCTGATATTGACACATACAACCGGTTCCAATGAGATACGGTTGGTGGAGGCATATGTGATAAATCTGCTCATATAGGATTGTTCAAGCCGGATATAAAGAAAGGGCATATGCTGCTAAGGTGTTATATAGTAATTGGTATTATAGCAGTATACTAAATAACCGATAAGATTTGGCTAGTGAATACACTACAACCAAGGCATTCTCATACACCTTTTCATCGTAACATCACAGTAAAGCACTTTGTGCTGCCATTCCACCTCTTTATTCAATCCGTTTGGGGCGACCATATTCCAATAAAAAAAATCAGCAGCTTCTCTTTGAGAAGCAGACACTGCATGACATTGCCGCCCCGGTGTAATTAAATATGCACTAACCCGGTTTCCCTTAGGTCATTGGGGACATGGCCACTGTCTATCCAAAGCTCAACCAATGGAGCATGTTGATGCTGACGTTTAATACAACTCAAATGCACTTAGCTTGCTATCATTTATTTGGTGTAAATAATAGCAATATGTGATATTTAACTAGGGGCTCCTTTTACCAAGGTGTGCTAGCATTTTTAGCGCACGCAGATTAGCGCACGCTAACCCTGCACTATGCAGCTAGAACTTAATGCCAGCTCAATGCTGGCGTTAGCGTCTAGCACGCACGGCATTGTAGTGTGCACTATTCTGCGCATTAATGCTCTAACGCACCTTAGTAAAAGGAGCCCTAGGAGTGAAAGTCAACAATTTGCATATCTGCTTCTACTGTTTCCTCTAGTCTGAGTACATCCATTACCTGGTTATCCACTGAGGGATCATTTTCTACTGCAGGAATCTTTACTTCCTCCTTTGTAACTTCTGTTCTCAGGTGCTGAAACAATTACTCTCCTACCCTGAAAGTTTATTCCAGCTATCAGTAATAACTCTTTCCTTTATCTCCCCAAACAATTTGTCTCACTAAAATAATCCCCTCTTTTATCTCCCCAACCACCTTTTTGTGTGCGTGCGTGAAGTTGTCATTTACATTAAACGTGTCTATGCTTTCTTTTGCAGAAGATTCACTAGTGGCAATATCGGTCACTGGAGCTCTCAAGCTTTGGGATTTATCATCATCAATAAACAGCATACAGGTCAGTGTCATCAAAATGGGAAAGAGTTTAAAAAGACTGCATATTGTTTTAAACATAAGCTGAATTTCTTGTGGCAAAATGTGCTACATGTGCTACATAGTATACATCAGTCGTCTCAAACACGAGGCCCGGGGGCAACATGTGGCCCGCCAGGTACTATTTTGAGGCCCTCAGTATGTCTATCATAATCACAAAAGTAAAATAAAACAGTTTCTTGATCATATGCCTCTTTAGCTATAAATGACAATATTAATTTTAAGACTTAGCCAAAAGGAAAGATTTATAAACTATAAATCTGTCAATTCTTTAATAACACATTAACTATTTTTTCAGAGGCCCTCCAAGTACCTACAAATCCAAAACATGGCCCTGCAAAGGGTTTGAGTTTGAGACTACTGGTATACATCGTATACTTAGATTTCCAAAAAGCCTTTGACAAGGTACCCCATGAACGCCTACTACGGAAACTGAAGAACCATGAGGTGGAAGGAGATGTACATAGATGGATCAAAAATTGGTTGGCGGGTAGAAAACAAAGGGTAGGAGTGAAGGGCCACTACTCAGACTGGAGGAGGGTCACGAGTGGTGTTCCTCAGGGGTCGGTACTCGGACCACTGCTGTTCAATGTATTTATAAATGATCTAGAAACAGGGACGAAGTGCGAAGTAATAAAATTCGCAGACGACACCAAACTATTTAGTGGAGTTGGGACTAAAGAGGACTGTGAAGATTTACAAAGGGACCTGAACAAACTAGAAGAGTGGTTGACGAGATGGCAGATGAAGTTTAATGTAGAGAAATGTAAAGTCTTGCATGTAGGAAACAGAAACCCGAAGTACAGCTATACAATGGGAGGGTTGGTAATGGGTGAAAGTACCCAAGAAAAGGACTTGGGGGTAATAGTGGACAACACAATGAAGCCGTTGCACAGTGCGCAGTGGCCTCTAAGAAGGCGAATAGAATGCTGGGTACTATCAAGAAAGGTATTACAACCAGAACGAAAGAAGTTATCCTGCCGTTGTATTGGGCGATGGTGTACCCGCATCTGGAGTACTGCGTCCAGTATTGGTCACCGTATCTTAAGAAGGATATGGCGATACTCAAAAGGGTTCAAAAAAGAGCGACACGATTGATAAAAGGTATGGAAAACCTTTCATATGCTGAAAGATTAGAGAAACTGGGGTTCTTTTCCCTGGAGAAGCGGAGACTTAGAGGGGACATGATAGAGACTTACAAGATCATGAAGGGCATAGAGAAAGTGGAGAGGGACAGATTCTTCAAACGTTCGAAAACTACAAGAACGAGAAGACATTCGGAAAAATTAAGAGGGGACGGATTCAGAACCAATGCTAGGAAGTTCTTCTTCACCCAAAGGATGGTGGACACCTGGAATGCGCTTCCAGAGGGTGTGATAGGACAGAGTACAGTTTTGGGGTTCAAGAAGGGATTAGATAATTTCCTGAAGGAAAAGGGGATAGAGGATTACTATACAGGTCGTGGACCTGATGGGCCACCGCGTGAGCGGACTGCTGGGTGTGATGGACCTCTGGTCTGACCCAGCAGAGGCACTGCTTATGTTCTTATGTGATTTGTTTGTATCATTATCTTTAAGCTTAGAAAAGTATCTTAGCCAAGAACTTAATGGTTCTATTCTTAACTAACTTGGCCCCCCTTTTATTAAAGCCTTATTAAGGTTTGTTTTTTTATAAAATCACCGGCCATGGCGGAAAAAGTTCTGACACTCATAGAAATTCTATGAGCGATGCTTTTATTGCCGCGGTCGGCGATAAAAAACCCTAATGCGGATTCATAAAAGGGGGGCAGGGTGTTTGATTTTTAACCAATGAAAGTTGTCAGACAAAGGTTGAAGAACAGTACACAAAAAACAGAGTGCCACAAAGGCAACTTTGAAAACCCACAAGTGCTTTCAGGCAGTGGCGTAGCGATAGTAGGAGGCACCCAGGGTGGTGGTGTCCCCCATGTCTTCCTCTCTGCCTCCCCCCACGCCTTCTCTGCCCCCCATGCCACACTCACGCCCTCCCTTCCCCCTGTACCTCTTTAAATATTCACCAGCATGAGCAGCCTCTCTGGCCTGTTGCTCGCACTGGCATTGGCTTTCACTCTGATGTCACTTCCTGGCCCCACAACCAGGGAGTGATTTCAGGGGGATCCAGGCCGGCACGAGCAGCAGGCCGGAAACGTTGCTCGTTCTGGTGAACATTTAAAGAGGTACAGGGGGAAGGGAGGGCACGGGTGTGGTGTGGTGGGGCAGAGATGTGCTGGTGCTCCCAACAAGACGGCTTTCATGTCAGAGCAAACTCTAGGTTTTCGGAAAACTCAGGCTATTTTTGGCCACGCACCTTTGTGAATTTTTTGTAAGTTTTAACCCACACCAGTACTTTGCAATTTCTTTCAATGTGCATTAAACTTTTTAACATGTTTGATTGTATGTGCATTCATTTGTATGTTGAATCAATTTTCCATGAATTAAAATATTTAAGGTAAATTAATGAACCGATTGTGTGCTAGAAATGCACATTCCTAGTCTTTACCCTCAAGACTATGGCCAAAATGGTTTTGAAAATAGATACAGTATTTTTATGATTTAAATATAAAAGCTCAAATTAAGTTTAAGAATGATTGTTTGAGGAAAGGATGTCTGGTTCCTTGCTAATCCTATGTTTTCAGTTTTCAAATGGGCAGTCAGTCTGGGTCTGATGACTGAAAGAGAAGGAAGGAGAAAAGGGAAATCCCCTGGCATTGTTTTGGCTCTCAGTTAATTACATTCAAACCACAACTGGCTCTTTTATTTCAATCACAGCCTCTTTTGGGGGAAAAAAGACCCCCTTGTCTTTCAGAAGCACTATTATGGCCCCCTTTAATTAAACCACGCTAGCGTTTTTTAGCGCCAGGAGTTGCGCTGAATGCCCCGCGTTGCTCCCGACGCTCATAGGAACTCTATGAGCGTCGGGAGCTGCGTGCAGCATTCAGTGTGGCTCCCGGCGCTAAGAACCACTAGCGCGGTTTAGTAAAAGGGGACCTATATTTTAAATGCAAAGTTCATTGCGATAAATGTTCATTTGCACAGATACCAGATAAACAGATAAGCAATTTGTTTAACTGCAGTTTCAATTAACTGATCCATCTAATTAGGCTCACTGAAAATATGTATATAGTTTTCAATAGATGAATTATCTATTTAAAATTATACCTGCCATTTATAAGGTCCAACAGAATTAGACTACTAATGGGAATGACTGAATTGAACAAAACCACATATCATATATAAGAGCTCTCACAACTACCACACTTCACGGTGGACAAAAAAGCCTCGGTTTAAAAGAGCACTTACCCATAAGTCCAAGCACTGGTGCTTAAAATGGAAAGATTCAAATTCATTCATAGGCACAAAAAACCCCTCCACAATAATCAATTAAATATTCAAGCAATCTCCTTGCATACTTATATTATATTTATTTATTCAATTATATATATTCTCCCGGGGAGTTCAGAACGGTTTACATGAATTTATCCAGGTACTCAAGCATTTCTCCTGTCTGTCCTGGTGGGCTCACAATCTGTCTAATGTACCTGGGGCAATGGGGGGATTAAGTGACTTGCCCAGGATCACAAGGAACAGCGTGGGGTTGAATCCACAACCTCAGAGTGCAGAGGCTGTGTTTTAACCATTGTGCCACACTCAAAAGGAAGTTTTTCTTCACCCAGAGAGTGGTAGAAACCTGAAATGCTCTTCCAGAGGCTGTTATAGGGGAAAACACCCTTCAGGGATTCAAGACAAGGTTGGACAAGTTCCTGCCAAGATCCTCACCTCGAAGTGCTGCAGTATGGGGGGTGAGCCATCTCTCCTGTCGCGATAGTTGCAGTAGGTGGTAGGCAGGTTGCTGGGGCCGCTGAGCTGCTGCGATCAACTCAGCGGCCTCTTTTTCGGCACTTATACCTGTTTTGACTTGGTCTAAGTCAAAGCGTATAAGTGCTGACTAGGCAACCTGTCAACAGGTTTGGTTATACCTGCTGTACGACTAAGTGTAGGTCGGCCTACCTCCCGCCCTTTCCCCTCCTCTAAAAATGCCTCTTTACGCTCCACGCGTTTAGAGGCAGGGGAAAGGCCTAAGCTGGCTTTAGATCCGTCTAAAACCAGCTTTGGTTATGGGTACTTGGACAATCAGGCTTTTTGATCGTCCAAGTACCCATTTAGGCCACTCTTTAGATGTTTTTTTGTTTTGATTATGAGCCCCTTGGTCTTCTGTTCCCTGTTTTTAATTATGTGTCCTGTGTGCTGTTAAGTATGTTACCTTGTAACCCGTTCTAGGCTCCTTGGGGAGGATGGGATATAAATCGAATTAAATAAATAAATAAAGTACCACAGGATGCTTTAGTACACCCTGAGGTATGCCATTTTAAGCTGTGTAAGCACTCATTAATGTTTACTGCAGCTTGGTTAAAGGGTACCTGTCTCTGTCGCGATCCTCACCCTGAAGTGCCTCAGTTCGGGGAAGTGGGTGATCGCTATCGCGGCAGGAGAGATGAGCCATCTCTCCTGCCGCAATCCACCCCTCCTCTCTGATCAGATTGGCCAGGAGGGAGCCCAAGCCCTCCTGCTCTGCCGAAACCCCACCCGGCCGACATGATCAGGACAGGAGGAAGCCCAAGCCCTCCTGCCCCAGCAAAACCCCCTACCTTCATCCCCACTAAGATACAGTCAGGAGGGATCCAGGCCCTCCTGCCCTCGGCGCACCCCCCCCAGGATCGCTCCCCCGGTCCCCCACCTGCTGACCCCCTCGCTGACCCCTCGATACCCCCACCCTCGACACCCCCCGTACTGCAAAAGAGTTGGCCATCCGTCCGACAGGCCCGCCATCCCTCGAATGGCAGGCCTTAGGGCCTGATTGGCCCAGGTGCCTCAAACCCCACCCACAGGTGGGGCCTGAAGTGCCTGGGCCAACCAGAATCGGCTCAGTAGCCTTAGGCCCCTTCTGTAGGCGGGGCCTTAGGCACATGGGCTGGGTTGGTGGGCCTGCTGGACGGACGGGCTTGGGACCCATCCGTCCATCCAACTCTTTTGAGGTACGGGGAGGGGTGTTGAGGGTGGATGGTGGTGTCGAGGGGTTGGGGGGTCGCAGGGTCGGCAGCCGATCAGGGGTTCTGGGGGTGATCATGGGGGGGATGCGCTGAGAGCAGGAGGGCCTGGGATCCCTCCTGCCCGTATCTTAGTGGGGGTGGGGGGTAGGGTGTTTCGCTGGGGCAGGAGGGCTTGGGCTCCATCCTGCCCCGATCCGATCATTTAGCGGCACCGGTTACAAAATCCAGATTTTAGGCAAAGGACTGGCTCCTCCTTTGCCTAAAAGGCCTGACTTTGGACGTTTGGGACTTAGGCTTTTTATTGGGTTTATTATAACGTGTAGACGTAGTAGTGGTCTGGGCGTTTAAAAAGCTGAACGTAGAGGAAGGCCTTTATAAAAAAAACTCTCAAATTTAATTTTTTGTTGGCTTTGCAACTTTAGAATTTCAATTATAATGTGCCACGGAAAACATTTGCTCCATTTAATGCGCCGCAGTTAGAAAGGTTTGAGAGACACTGCCTTAATGTGATCAGCATATCTGCCTATTTCATTTGAGTTTTGCAGTATCAACTGTTTTTTTACCATCATCCTGAAGGAGCTAATCTTGTAAAGCTTTTTCTACCTATAAAACCTGTTTTACAAGCAGAAAAGAGCTTTTGTAAAGTTGCACAACTCCATAGAAGAAGAGTGCATCCACTCTTATATAGAATGCATTTGATCATTCCAGGAGCATAATTGAGTGGCACAGTGCAATTACAATATATATGTATATTTTATAACATACACCTGAACTCAGTGTTAGTCAAAGTACTTAAGTAAAAGTTGAAATACATGTATTTTTTAATACTTAAGTAAAAATAAAATGACAGTGAAAAAAAACACATCAAATATTTACTTAAGTAAAAGTAAAAAAGTCATTGCCTAACCCCCTCCTTTACAAAGCCGCACTAGCGTTTTTAGTGCTGGCCACAGTGGTAAGAACTCCAATACTCGTAGAATTCCTATGAGCGTTGGAGGGCTTATCCCCACAGCCGGCACTGAAAATATAATATAATAGTTTTTGAGTGAAAAGTAAATGAAAGCAACTACTGTTAATATTTTTATCCCAATAATTTTATTGCTGTAAAATTCAGTCCACTTTGCTTTCAGCAAAACTAAATTTTGAAAATGATTCACTCATGCAAATGTGCTTGTGGAAGACAAAGGGATTGAGGGGTACAGATAAGAGCAGTGGAAGGTTTAGAGATAAGTGTAGAGGTAGGCATAAAATTAGACAGGGACCGCTGACCAGGCAATATGCCTGATGGGCCGCCGCGTGAGCGGACCGCTGGGCTGGATGGACCTCTGGTCTGCCCCGGCGGAGGCGACTACTTATGTACTTATGTACTTAACAACTGCAGTGGCAGAAAATGGCTTGCTTAGTATGAGTAAAAAGTTCCTTCAAATCAGGCCAGGCTGCAGTACTGCTGATGTCTTTTGACTGGGCCTGCAGATATTGATCAAGGGAATCTCTACTTGAAAAACTCAAAAATACTTTTATCATCATCGCCATTATTATCTGCATTAGAAGAAGTGTTGTCTAATTCATCATTTACGTCTTCATCTTTGTATCATCATAATGCTGGCTAATTACAGAGAAGACTTTCACAAAGTTCATTGTCTGTTTTTGTTCTAACAATTTTTCAATTGATGGCAAGAACTCATACAAGAATGTCAGATGTTTGGAAACCCTTCCTCTCTAAAAGCTATCAATTCAGTGGACAATCGGCCAAATGGTAGAAATGATTATAAAAAATAAAATTGTGGAACATGTAGACAAACATGATTTAATGAGACGGAGTCAGCATGGGTTCAGCTGAGGAAGATCTTGCCTCACAAATTTGCTGGACTTCTTTGAAGGTGTGAATAAACATGTGGATAAAGGTGAGCCGGTTGATAAAGTATATCTAGACTTTCAGAAAGCTTTTGATAAAGTTCCTCACGAGAGGCTCCTGAGAAAATTAAAGTGTCATAGGATAGGTGGCAAAGTTCAGTTGTGGATTAGTAATTGGTTATCGAATAGAAAACAGAGGGTAGGGTTAAGTGGTCATTTTTCTCAATGGAGGAGTGTAAACAGTGGAGTGCCGCAGGGCTCTGTACTGGGACCGGTGCTATTTAATTTATTTATAAATGATCTGGAAATTGGAACGACTAGTGAGGTGATTAAATTTGCAGATGACACTAAACTGTTCAAAGTTGTTAAAACTCATGCAGATTGTGAAAAATTGAAGGCGGACCTTAGGAAATTGGAAGACTGGTCGTCCAAATGACAATCCTGCCTCTGATGTCAGAGGAGGGGGCAGGACCGCAGCAGAGGGAAGACAGCTCCGAAGGCCTATGGCAGCCTGAAAGGATCGCTAAAGTACCAGCGATCCTCTCTGCAGGCTGCTCCGCTGCTGGCATTAAGTAAATGGATGTGTGAGAGGTCAAGAGGGAACACACAGGCTTTCCAGTGTGTGAGGGGGAACAGGCCTTCAGGGGTGGGGTACATGCCTTCAGGGAGGTTAGTGCAGGCCTTCAGGGGGGACAGGCCTTCAGGGGTGGGGTACAGGCCTTCAGGGCGGACAGGCCTTCACTGTAGAAGTACATGGAGGGAGGGAGGGAGGGAAGGGGGGTTTTAAAGAGACGTGCATATGCCGGACTTTGGGGGGAAGAAATAACGGGTCTAGAAACAGAGGAGAAGGAGAGAGAGATGGTGGAAAATGGGATTTAGGGAGAGAAGGAACAGAAAGGGAGAGAAGTTGGACACAAGGGATGGTGTGGAGGGGGGATAGAGATACTGGATAGGAGGGTAGGTGGGAAGAGAAAGGGAGAGATGGTGGACCCTGGGGTGGTGGGGAAGGAGGGAGAGATGAAAGATGAAAGGGTAGTTGAGAATAGGCGGATCTGGGAATGGAGACGAAAAAAAGGAAAGATGCCAGACCTCCGAGGGAGGGCAGAGATGGAAGATGGATGGTTAGCACGGAGAAAGAAGAAAACGGAAAATGGGCAGGAGGCCCTGGCAAGTGAGTTATCAGAAGACAACCGGAGCCTGGGACCAAAATGACTTGAATAATGACCAGACAACAAAAGGTAGAAAAAATAATTTTATTTTCTATTTTGTGATTACAATATGTCAGATTTGAAATGTGTATCCTGCCAGAGGTGGTATTAGACCGTGAACGTGAGCTAAGATTTAACAGAGAGAGGAAAAGTTTTTTTTGTTTTGTTTACACCACAGCGCCAGTGTGGGTAGGAGAGGGAAAAGGAGGTGAAGAGGCTATAAAATAAACCCACCAGAATGTTTGAAAAAAAACACCCACTTGGGCAGGAAAGTCGAATCGAAAAATCGATTCAATAGGCTGAATCGAATCAAATTTTTTTTTCCTGAATCGGGCAGCACTATATGGTATTAAATTATAAGTGAATTCAAGTGTTTTTGCATTTATTATTCTATGTACTAACAGACTCAGCTTCTAAGCAATTCTATGTATGATAGGGAGCCAATCCCTTCCTTGTGCTGCTTCCATTATGTAGAAGTGCATGTTTGGCCATCTACTGTCAATGCTGGAACTTCTCATGCATATTCAGTTTGCACAAGAACTAAGCATGCTCGGGGAGTCCTGGAGTTGCAGCTTCCTGTATTATAGATCGCGACCCCAGACTACAAAACTTTCAGAAAAGAAATAAAAACCGTGCATGAAGACTAACTAACACCGTATGAAACATTTCAATCCTGTGAAGCAACCCGTTCTACTCTGTAACACCTCTGGACATGTCCAGAAATCCTCTTCTATAATCTGCCTTGAACCGCAAGGTAATGGTGGAATAAAAATCACTAATGTAACGTAATATAGAAGCAGCGCATGGAGGAGGGGAGCGGCTTGGGCACTGCATTTCTTTGGCTGGTGGGGTTTCAGCATCCTCACCAGCAAAGGTATGTTTAATGCATGTGTGGAAGAAGGGGGTGAGAGGAAGAATGTGTTGCCCCCTCAAAATTGGAGGGCTGGCTATGCCTCTGCTCACAGCATGTGATAATAAAGTACAGTAATCATTCAGCAAGTACAGTGGTACCTCGGTTTACGAGTGCACCGGTTTGCGAGTGTTTTGCAAGACGAGCAAAACATTCGCAAAATCGGCGCCTCGGAAACCGAGCACGCTTCGATTTGCAAGCGCCCCCCCCCCCTGCGAACCGGCACCCTCCCCTCCGCGATCCGGCACCCCCCCGCCGCCATCGGGCACCCCTCCCCCGCCGCGACCTGAGGTCCCCCCAACCCACCCGAACCCTCTTCTTACTTTTCTGTAGCCTCCGCAGCGGTACCGGCATCAGCATGTCCTGTGCGTGCCGATGCCTGCAGATCTGCTTCCTGTGCTAGGCTTGAGAGTTCACGTCGAACGTGAACTTTCACGTCGAACGTGAACTCTCAGGCCCAGCACAGGAAGCAGATCTTCAGGCACCGGCATGCACAGGACATGCTGATGCCGGTACCGCTGCGGAGGCTACAGAAAAGTAAGAAGAGGGTTCGGGTGGGTTGGGGGGACCTCAGGTCGCGGCGGGGGGGTGCCCGATGGCGGCGGGGGGGGGGGGGCCGGATCGCGGGGGGGGAGGGTGCCGGTTTGCGGGGGGGCCTTCGGGGGGAGCAATGCCGGTTCTCGTGGGGGGGGGGGAGCAGCGCTGCTGGCCTCGGGGGGGGGATGGGTGGGAATATATCAAAGCAAGTTTCCCTTACTTCCTATGGGGAAACTTGTATTGATATACGAGCATTTTGGATTACGAGCATGCTCCTGGAACGGATTATGCTCGTAATCCAAGGTACCACTGTAGTAACTTATATGTTTGTTAAACCTATAAAAAATATTTGTATCTGTATTTAATCTGATCTATCCAAGTTTTTCTTTGCATGTGTAGGAGAAGCAAAATGTGTATGAAACAGAATCTAAATCTTTGGAACTCAAAAACTGGCAAGCTGTTCGTTTCTGCACCCACACAGAAAGACTTTTATTAATCGTTTGTTCCGACTATTGGAAGGTATGTGCCTTTTAACTTTGCTTTCATAGCCAATGCTCATTAAAAGTTTTAAGGGCTAAGATACAATGTTAGAGGGAAAGAATATGGTGACTTTCAAGGAGAATTCTAGCCAAGCTTCGGTGTTATTTTTGGAACTCCAGCGAATTCTCACTAGGATCCTCCAATTTGTTGAAAGCTCATTTTCTCTCTCTAAAATTGCCGGCATGAGGTGGCAGCATGCTGGGGTCTTTTCTATAATTTCCTCTTTAGGCTTACCATTTTTCATAATAGCTTTTGGTTCATTTCGAACATTTCAGGTGGCCTGAATCTGGCTTTTCCAGCAGAAGAAATGTTTGGACTGTTGCATTGAGTTTGCAAGGGGTGTGCACTGGGCAAGACATTCCACCCGATATTCAGTGGAACTTATACTGGTGGCAGCACCTGCTTCCTTGATAAAAGCTTCTGGCCGTGGCTACACCCAAACTTTTCAGCAGCATTGTTCAGAAAATGCTTCTGACAATATCTGTGGTCCCAGAGCAAAGCCTGGCAATATTCAGCACATGTACTGTATCCAGACAAGTTATGACAGCATAAAGCTGTCCTAAATCCAAATGGATATATGAAAATCACCACTATCACCTGAGGAAAGGCTGTGGCTCACTGGATGAACTGCTGCCTCTTCACCCAGAGGTTGTGAGATCAAATCCCAGTGTTACTCCTGCCCAAGTCACTTAATCCTCCAGTGCCCACTACTTTGAATGTCAGCTTTGACATGCCAAAGCAACAAAAAGGCAGTATACAAGTCCCCATTCCCTTTCCCATTATCCAGATAATCAAAACTTTGTCTATTATAACTGGGTATTCAGCATCCATATTTGGATAGCCATCAGAGCTGAATAGTTCAGTATAACTTCAAATGTTGTGGCTAGTTTTTAAATTAAATGCTGCACATTGAGTTTCAATATTAATCCTTTAGGGTCAATATTGAGCCAGTGGTGGTCAGTGGTTTTATGATAGGCCTGCCCCATTCTGGTGCATTGTGAGAAGCACTGAAGAGGGGCCTTAGGCCCTGATTGGCCCAGGCACTTAAGGCCTCTCCTGTAGAAGGGGCCTTAGGCACCTCGGCCAACCGGAATTTTAGGTCCTATTTGCAATACATTCTGGGATGCACTGGGAGTGGCCTAAGATTCCAATTGGCCAGATCCCTTAGGCCACTCCCTCCTGCAATTGTTGTGGTTGGGGGTGTTCCAGCAGGAGGAACTGGGCATCCCTCCTACTGGCAATCTTTGGGGGGAGGGGTCTGGCAGTTAGTGATGTTTGGGGGGGTAGGGGGGTTCCAGCAGGAGGGACGGGGCATCCCTCCTGCTGGTGATGTTCATTGGGGATGGGCGGCCACAATTTTGGCTGCTAAACTTATCGTGTCAGGGAGATCCCTTGCCGCTATAAGCTCAGCAGCCGCGTCTGCTTACAATGTAGGCCTGCATCTATCACGGGCCTAGGGAGGCACGTAGGGCCGCCAAGGCCCTCCTAAAGCTACTTCTGGGCCAAGGAACACCCACACCTTAGGTGAGCTTAGGCAGGCCTACGCACCTTCCTAGTCTCCCAGAGGTGCCTACAATGTAGGCAGCCTGGCTCAGGAGGTTTTTTTTTTTAAAAAAAAAAAAGAAATAAAACGTGCATCCCAATTGGCTGGTTAGGCAGCAGTTGGCCACCTACAATCGGGACGTTGATTATAGAATTTGGTCCTTAGTACCTAAGTGAACAGCGGCTATTTTGAGGGCATTTCAGAGTTGGAGTCAAAACTTGGCTCATTAAGTGTCGATATTCAGCACTTAACCAGCACTTAACCTCCACACACTCCTTCCCCACCCCTTTCTGCTGTGCATGCGTCATTTCCCTTCCCCCATACCTCTGTAATGTTCCTGATGCAAGCAGCAACCCCCCAACCTACTGTTAAGCCAGCGTCAGCTCTTCCTCTGATGTCACTTCCGAGGTGTGGGTCCAGAAAGTGACATTAGAGAAAGAGCTGATGCTGGTGTGACAGCAGGTTGGAGGTTGCTGCTCTCACCAGGAACGTTACAGAGGTATGGGAAGGGAAGCGGCGTATATGCATGGCAGGGGGCGAGGGAAGGAGGAGCAGGAGGGGGACAGAGAGGAGGATGGATGCTACACCCTCATCAAGATGGCATCTGGGGCAGACTGCCCCCCACCCCCCTCCTTACTAAGCCACTTTTCTCAGTTGCTTCTGCCTTCCTAAGGAAACACGACTCCCTAACAGTAGTAATACAAGAATACTGCTAGGGTTGTCATTTTGATGGGTACTGTCTGGAGGGCAGGAAAGATGGGGATTGCTTTTGCCTGGGGATCACTAGACCACCAGTCTAGAGAGGTATAAGCATGGGGGTGGAGTAGCAGGGATTACGGAAGATGGGGACTTGAAATCGGGAGCTGGAGGTCCTGATTAGGGGCAGGAAACTTGAATTGAGAGTAGGGATGTGCTTTGGAAAGTAGCTTACATGGAAGAGTAGAATCTGTACCATGGCCCCTTTAGGCTCCTGCTGGGAGCATTGGGCCATGATTTTGAGTCTCAATGACCCTGTCAGGGTAAAATAACCCTGCTTTTGGCTGAAGTTATTTACCATCATTTTCTACCCATAATGTGTCTTGATGCATTATGGCATTTATGTAAATTTCTCAGCTGTAGTTTGACCTGCTGTTTTTAGAGTATTTTTAGTCATGTTAAGGAGCAAATAATGCAACTTAAAACTTAAAACTGATTGATGAATTCCCCCCTTAACATTCTGTTGCCTCTGATACAACCTTAGGTTATAAAACCTCTGAGATCAGGGACTGTAGGAGTAGCCCACTGGTTATACTGGGCTGTGATCCAGGAAGCCTAGTTCAAAATTCTACTGCTTCTCTTTATATCCTCTTTATATCCTAACACTCCATTGCTTCAGACTTAGGGGTATGTGTACTAAAGGGTTTTAAGCTCTTAACGCCCATTAACAGGGTACTACATGAAGTTCAGGAAGTTTCCTGGGGGAAGGCATGGCATAGACATGGAAACGTTTTCCTGCTAGCTCATTTTGGATAACTTGTGCTCAACTGGGTAATAGCTAAGTTAATGCTCACTCAGCACCTCCTACACAGGAGTCATTAAGGACCAGATTCTGTAAATGGTGCCTAAATCAGCAGGTGCCTTGAAAAAAAGGCACTGGCTGTGTGTCAACCAGGTTTAGGCGCAATTTACAGAATCCCATCTAATGGAGACTATCACAAAACTTAGACGCTGGTTTGACTGGCCTACGCTGGTTTGACTGGCCTACATTGCAGGCACCTAAATTCTTTTGAGAATCACACCTAGCAGTGCCTATCTCTGTCTCCCCCCTCCCCCTAAACATGCTCATTTAGGTGCTGGTGCCACTAGGAGCCATACGATAGGCACCTACTTTTATAGAATTGGGTAGGTGCCTATCGGCCAATTAATTTTTTCCCCCAATGGTTACAGCTTGTTTAGGTAACTCATGTAGGCAGCGATTTAGGCGCCTCTTCCAGAATCTGGCCCTAAGGCCCAGATTCTGTAAACAGCGCCATTAGCGCCAATTGCATGTCAAGGAAATGAAAAGTTTTCAGAATGAGGAAGGACTTGAAATGGTAGTTGCATTCAGCACAAGCGGGTTCTCTGAAGAAGCCATCAGGCGAAACACGTTAGAACCCTGCCGGATTATGCTGCATGGACATTTAAGTTAAGTTATTTTTTTCACAATTGGTTGTTCTTTTTAGAACTATAATCAGCACAACAATGTCAATTGATAATTTATTCATACTTTTGAGTTTCATATTATTATATCTACAATGGACTATACTCTTATCACCTTTCTACTTTAGAAGTTGGTGCAGTGATTGATTTCGTGAAAGACTCTATAGGGGCTTGTCCTTTGCTTTGAGAATTTCTGTTCCATTCTTGGAATCTGAGCACCTTCTTGGTTCAAAGGCATAAAATTTATTTTGATCCACTTTTTGTTTTTTTTGTTTGAATGATGTAATGGCGCCATTTAAAGAATCATGCTTCTGGCAAAGTTAGGCGCTGGATATGTAGGCCAGGATTTTAAAAGCCTACATTTACATATTGAACAGGATTGGCCCCAGCACCGAACCCTGAGGGACTCCACTAGTCACCTTTCCTTCCTTCGAGCGACTTCCATTAACCACCACCCTCTGGCGTCTGTCCGATAGCCAGTTTCTGACCCAGTTCACCACTTTGGGTCCTAACTTCAGCCCTTCAAGTTTGTTCAACAGCCTCCTATGAGGAACTGTATCAAAGGCTTTGCTGAAATCCAAGTAAATTACATCTAGCATATGTCCTTGATCCAGCTCTCTGGTCACCCAATCAAAAAATTCAATCAGGTTCGTTTGGCACGATTTACCTTTTGTAAAGCCATGTTGCCTCGGATCCTGTAACCCATTAGATTCAAGGAAATACACTATCCTTTCTTTCAGCAACACTTCCATTATTTTTCCAACAACTGAAGTGAGGCTCACCGGCCTGTAGTTTCCTGCTTCATCCCTGTGACCACTTTTATGAATAGGGACCACATCCGCTCTCCTCCAATCCCCAGGAATCACTCCCGTCTCCAGAGATTTGTTGAACAAGTCTTTAATAGGTCTCGCCAGAACCTCTCTGAGTTCCCTTAGTATCCTGGGATGGATCCCGTCTGGTCCCATCGCTTTGTCCACCTTCAGTTTTTCAAGTTGCTCATAAACACCCTCCTCCGTGAACGGCGCAGAATCTACTCCATTTTCTCGTGTAACTTTGCCGGACAATCTCGGTCCTTCTCCAGGATTTTCTTCTGTGAACACAGAACAGAAGTATTTGTTTAGCACATTTGCTTTCTCCTCCTCAGGGTTCGGTGCTGGGGCCAATCCTGTTCAATATGTATGTAAGTGACATTGCTGAAGGGCTAGAAGGAAAAGTGTGCCTTTTTGCAGATGATACCAAGATTTGTAACAGAGTAGACACCGAAGAGGGAGTGGAAAATATGAAAAAGGATCTGCAAAAGTTAGAGGAATGGACTAATGCCTGGAAACTAAAATTCAATGCAAAGAAATGCAGAGTAATGCAATTGGGGATTAATAATAGGAAGGAACCGTATATGCTTGGAGGAGAGAAGCTGATATGCACGGACGGGGAGAGGGATCTTGGGGTGATAGTGTCCGAAGATCTAAAGGCGAAAAAACAGTGTGACAAGGCAGTGGCTGCTGCCAGAAGGATTCTGGGCTGTATAAAGAGAGGCGTAGTCAGTAGAAGGAAGAAGGTGTTGATGCCCCTGTACAGGTCATTGGTGAGGCCCCACTTGGAGTATTGTGTTCAGTTTTGGAGACCGTATCTGGCGAAAGACGTAAGAAGACTTGAGGCGGTCCAGAGGAGGGCGACGAAAATGATAGGAGGCTTGCGCCAGAAGACGTATGAGGAGAGACTGGAAGCCCTGAATATGTATACCCTAGAGGAAAGGAGAGACAGGGGAGATATGATTCAGACTTTCAAATACTTAAAGGGTATTAACGTAGAACAAACTCTTTTCCAGAGAAAGGAAAATGGTAAAACCAGAGGACATAATTTGAGGTTGAGAGTTGGTAGATTCAGGGGCAATGTTAGGAAATTCTACTTTACGGAGAGGGTGGTGGATGCCTGGAATGCGCTCCCGAGAGAGGTGGTGGAGAGTAAAACTGTGACTGAGTTCAAAGAAGCGTGGGATGAACACAGAAGATTTAGAATCAGAAAATAATATTAAAGATTGAACTAGGCCAGTTACTGGGCAGACTTGTACCGTCTGTGTCTGTGCATGGCCGTTTGGAGGAGGATGGGCTGGAGTAAGTCTTAACAGAGATTTTGGCAGTTGGAACTCAAGCACAGTACCGGGTAAAGCTTTGGATTCTCGCCCAGAAATAGCTAAGAAGAAAAAAAAAAAAAAAAAAATTTAAATTGAATCAGGTTGGGCAGACTGGATGGACCATTCGGGTCTTTATCTGCCGTCATCTACTATGTTACTATGTTACATTTCCGGCATCTACTTTTGACGTGAATTGTGCTTCCAGAGGTGCCTAACACTACATTTGGTGTTAACCATGCCTACAGTGGTGTTAAGCGCCAGTAAGCACCTCGGAGGCATGATTCTGGTGCTGCTTGTTTTTTAGACTCCAGTCGGTGCCTTGTAATTTCTTTTAAGCCTGCTTTTAAGCGGTGTTATGGACTTAACATAGGCACCAATAGAGCCCCTACTGGCATTTAATTAAGGCACCATTTATAGAATAAGTGTTCCCACATTAAGTCCTAGTCATTACCGTGCACTAATGACTACATTAGCCCATGGCCTGCATAAAACACACCCTCAGAAAGAAAAGCATCAGATTTTCAGTTAATACAAGCTAAAATCTGTGTTAACTTCAAATCATAATGCCCTTTATTAAATGTGCCCCTTAGATTGTTACAAACAAGAAAGAACTACAGAATTGCAGCAACTAGTCACTTATTATACAGGCTCATGTTTATTTTAGTTGCGATTTGATTTGAAACCTTCTAAATTAGGGACCCCTGATGAAGGCGTGTTATCCGAAACACGGACCGTGTCGGATCCCCTGGTTTGCAAAAAGGTGGTGACACTAACCGCAACATTGTTTTAATACTCAGTCTGCATCTTGTACTTTTGTCTGCAGTTCTTTCTTGTTTGTCTTGAATGCTTTTCACAGCAGACCAGTTGGCTTGCTTTTTTTTGCTTTCGTCTGCCCCTTAGATTGTTAGCCTTCAGGAAACAAGGCAATGCCTACTAGAGTGAAACCCTGCTTGTCTGCGCACTGTTATTGCAGGGGTCCAGATTAAGCTTCTCCATGTCAGTTTGTACACAGGATTCATTTGTATATGGTAAAATGCGGTAATGTAGTCCTTGATGCCGAGTTTTATTGATCAGTGAAATCCCATTTGTATCTAGAGATGTCTTACAAAAAAGTCACCCCAAAAGCACACACACAGGTTATTGGATGGCCCTGCCTGCCTCCGGAGTTGTGTGAGCACTTCTTTGGAGATTCTTGTAAGATAACTTAAGAGGCAGATTCGTTTATATGTGCACCAATAGTACACAGTTGTGCTTCATCTACCACCCACTATTGGTATTCCACTGTATATCTGAATGTAAATTTGCCTTGAATTATACTAATGGTAAGGTGTAAGCAAACTCAAATGTGCTTCTGAAATAGGCAGCGTTCCTGGAGCATCAAAGATTTCTCGGGTGTTCCGCTCTGTTTCCGACCCCTCTTTAGACAACCTGGCGATCCCGAGCTCCCTCGGAATCACCATATTATTGCTGAACTTAGTACAGACATCTGATCTACTATAAACACACTCCTAGCTGATAATCAATTTTTCAAAAATGTAAAATATATATCTGAATTATGATTGATTTAATTTTTTGGTTGTTTCCTTTTCTAATCTCTGGCTTTAGGTCTTTGATTATTGCGATTTTTCCTTACTGTGCACAGAAGCAAGCGGCAGTGGTCAGTCCTTTGCTGGGGGAGAGTTTCTAGCTGCAAACAGACTCATCCTCTGGACAGAGTGTGGCCACAGTTTTATCTACCAGCTGCTTAACAGGTGGGCTCAAATGGAAGTGGTGGGCCTTATGCAAAATTTCCTATTCTTTGCCGATGCAAAAAAAAAAAAACAACCCTCTATCTATCTATCTACTGTTTATCGAACAAGGAAAAGTGTCTGAAGAGCCCTAGTGCAAGATGAACTGTTGGGGGGGGGGGGGGAGAGGTATTAAGGAAAAGCTCTTTTTGTAACACATGATCAACACCCAGAACAAAGCCACTTTGGCACTAAAATATTTTGTCTGTTTGGTAGCTTTATAGGCTTTGTTTGGCACAGCAGGAGGTGAAACATAAGATTATCCATGTAGAACTTTGGCAGCTGGCGCTAGCTTTTTTTCAAATACGAAGTCAAAGAAGCCACTCGTAATTATTAACTCAACAACTGTTGGTCAGTCTTGAGAATCTGCTAGTATTTCACAGCCTTCCCCTACTAAGATGGATTTCAAAAATTTGACCTTCTTTTTTTGTTATACAGTGGACTTTCCAAAATTGTTTATCCTGCTGATGGAGGGATGCTTAAAGAAACGGTTACTCCACAATTACTCTGCTGCACAAATGTGACTGAAAATAAGGTAACATCAGAGTAAACTGAAGTACTGTATCTAAACCAGAGTATTGCATGCCAGTGGAATTCACTTTATAGTTAAAAGAACATTGCAGATATTTAAATATCAAATATTGAAGGCCATTTTTAAAAAAATCTGCACTTAACTTTTTCTCTATTTACATCAGGTTTTTAAGTGAGCAAAAATTTGAAGTTCGAGATTATCTTGCAATGTAATACTGGAAACTGTTTTCAGAATTATTTTTTTTAGGTGTTTCTAAAATTTTGTACAGAAGGGTTAAGTATGGCTTCTCAGTGATTATCTGCATTCATCTGGTGATACTTCTAAGATTTTTATGTTCCAGTGGATATAAATTAAAGCTGGCCGATATTCAAACTAATTTGACTGCCAGAAATGGTGACCAACCAGTTAAATCACTTGTTCATATTATGCAGTCATTTTTAATGGCACTTAACCAGTTATCTTCGCTAAAAATGGCCAGTTAACACCGGCATTACAGATTTGGGAATAACACCAGTGACAGGCAGCAAAACAGTTATCATCACTGACTGAATATCAGGGGGAAGGTGCCTGTATTTGGCTACATTCCAAGTGCAGCCCTGTCATGTTTATTTCAGGGCCTGTTTTACAAAGCCGCGTTAGTGGCTGCCGCGCAGCAACAGCCCCGAAGCCCTTTAAATCTCTATGGGCTTCGGGGCTGTTACCGCGCGGATTTGTAAAACAAGCCCTCAGTGTATACCTTTCTGCAGAGGGTGGCCCCCCTATTTTGATGGGAACCCCCTCCTCCCCCAACAATTTATGCATTTATAAGTAGAGAGTGACCAGGTAACCATTACTGTGGTAACAGCATGGTTATTTTGATAATTATCATGGTAATGGGGACAATATTAGAAAATTACCCAGAATTACTACAGCAATAGTATCAGGACCAATACTGTAGAGTCATGAAATGGTTAACTGTTGTTTAAAATATTGCTCTGACCTACATAGCTGAAAACAGTGTACAATCTATTGACCTTATCTGCCTAAAATGTATGTCCCTACCTTACCACATTGTAAGCTAAATAGATAAGTTTGAGCCA
Organism: Geotrypetes seraphini; assembly: GCF_902459505.1. Taxonomy (NCBI): domain Eukaryota; kingdom Metazoa; phylum Chordata; class Amphibia; order Gymnophiona; family Dermophiidae; genus Geotrypetes; species Geotrypetes seraphini. The sequence continues at coordinate 15,656,866 of NC_047097.1, forward strand.
TGATGTACCCTGCCCTTCTGTACATTTAATATTTAGAACTGTAAGAGTTAGATAAGTGACCTGCTAGTGTGAGCTTAGAACCAATGAGTGTTAAGAAAAGTAACACGTGAAAAGTTTTTTCTAGAATTCAGTTGTATAGCCAGAAAAATGAATAAATATCTCTGTAACTTCCTGGTTTCGGCACTTCTGAGCCAGCTTGGAGCTCAGGGGTCCAACATGCATTCTGTAATAAACCTCTTGTACTTTCTTCATGCCTCTGACTTTGTGTGTCCAAGTGACCTTTCAATACCGCAGTAATCCCGCAGTAATGGGGAAAAGTAGGCCAGCCACCCTGAGCCTCTGCCACTGGAACCACCACTAATGTATTTTCAAAATAGCTGCTGAGACTTCACACAGCACCCTTGTGAGATTTGCGGAAGTATTATGAGGTTGCTGCATGAAGTCTTGGCATCCATTTTGAAAATGCATTAGTGGATGGTCCAGCGGCAGCAAGCAGGGAAGAGTGAGGTTCTTTCCTGCCCACGAATAGGTCACTAGACTACCAGGGTGGCCACTCTCTGGAAAGGAGAGGAGAAAGATACCAGACCATGGGATGGGAAAGGACAGGAAGAGGAGAGAAATATTCCAGCCTAGGGTAGGGAGAAGGAGGCTAGAGAGTAGCCATACTGTGGGAAGAAGAGAAGAAAGATAACAAACAATAGGAGGGGGAAGGGGAAGACAGAGATGTCAGACCACGGGAGATTGAGGAAGGAGATGGTGCTCAGCGATGGAGGGGAAGGGAAGACAGATAGGAATAGGGAAGAAGAAAGAGGCAGGAGATGGGAAGGTAAGACATGGAAAAGTAGATTTAAGAAGCAGCAGAAAAAAATGGAAGAAAGTTGAATATTAAAAGTTAATGCCAAAAATGGATGTAGGACAGAAAGTGAAGAAGGAGATAAAACAGCAAATCGATGAGGAGACTCTGGAAACATAAGGGTCCTTTTACTAAGGCGCGCTAGCCATTTTAGTGCGTGCTAAACGCTAACTCGTCCATAGAATTTAATGGACGTGTTAGCGTTTATCACGCACTAAAACGGCTAGCGCGCCTTAATAAAAGAACCTCACAGTTAAGAGCATAGACAGAAGGTATTGCAACCAGAGACAGGAAAAAATTAGAAAAAGAAAATCACCAAACAACAAAGGTAGGGAAAATGATTTTATTTTCAATTTAGTGAGTGAAATGTGTCAGTTCTGAGAATTTGGATCTGCTGTCTATATTTTGCACTGTTCAGGAAGAAATTCATTTCTTTCTATTTCTCTGGTGTTTTACAGCATGCAGAGTCTGTTTGTGCATATTAGTACTTTTAGTTTGTGGTCCTGTATTTACGTGGAGGGGCATAATCGAAAGGGACATCTAAGTCTGTTTACGTCCATCTCGCAAGTCGTCCAAAGTTAAAAACAGCTTAAGACACATTTTCGAAAGATACGTTCAACTTTTTTTTACTTTCGAAAATCGTCTAATTACGTCCTGCTGATCTGATCGGCCAAGCCACTAAATCGTCCATCTTTATACCACATTTTCGTCCAACTTTCCGTCCAAGTCAAAAACGCCTAGAGCAAGCCCTATTGGACGTGGGAGGGGTCTGCAAAGTGATGGACTGCACACCCAGACATGCTACCTAAATAGTGGGGTACCTTATAGGGCACTGCTGTGAACTTCACAAAAAGGGTGCCATGGCTTCTCCTCACCACAGCTCCCTTATAGGCGACGGTGAGCCCCCCAAACCACCTCCAGAATTCCCTAGACCCACTTATCTACTACCCCAATAGCCCTTATGGCTTCAGGAGCCACTTATATGCCAGTAAAAAAGGGTTTGGGGGGTGTATAGGGCAGTGCACATGTTTAAGTATTAATGCAGTGATAATAGGGGCTTATGGGCATGGGTCCGTCTCTCTATGGGTCCCAAACCCACCCCCAAGATGACTTAAGCTGCCTCTGGGCTGGACGACTAGGCTTTCCTATGCCAGGTGGCCAGGTGATGATGGTCTGGAGCTGAAATTTTAAGTTGTGAATAACATTTTTATGGGGGGGGGGTTGGTGATCACTGGGGTAGTGTGTGAGGGTCTGTGTTATGTGTTTGCAGTGACTTTAGGTGGGTTTTTGTGACTTAGACCAGTGTTCTTCAACCTTTTTACACCCGTGGACCGGCAGAAATAAAATAATTATTTTGTGGACCGGCAAACTACTAGGACTAAAATTTTAAAACCCCGTTTATGCCCCATCTCCGCGAGCTCGGTCCCCGCAAACCATCTGATCCCATCTGCAGAAGCCGCAATTATAATTTTATATTGAACGTATTTTATTAAAGTATAAAAAAAAACAATATTCTGAACAATTGTGATTTTATAAATACAAATATACAGAGCACGGACCAACAAAACCCCTGTCTCCCCTCCCCTTCACATATATCCCCTCTACTATCAAGAAAACTGAACAAGCCAAGTTCATAGAAATATCATGCTAACAGAATACTGCAGTCCCCAGTTATGTCTCTAGCAGGATATATATTTCAAATCTGACATATTCTAATCACAAAATAGAAATAAAATTATTTGTTTCTACCTTTTGTTGTCTCTGGTTTCTGCTTTCAACTTCTTTTCACTCTCTTCCTTCCAGCGCCTGCCCTCTCTGTCTCTTCAATCCAGCATCTGCCCATTCCATCTACTGTCTGACCTCTCCCCCTTGCATATGGTATTTGTCTAATTTCTATGCCCCTCTCCCCTTTCCATCCAGCCTATGCCCCTCTCTCCTTTTTACACGATTCACTCCAGCTTCACTGCCCTCTTCATTTTTATCTCTCTTACACCAGATCTAGCATCTTTGTTCCTCTCAATTTCTCTGCTGACCCCTCTTCCCATCTCATTCCTGTCTCTCCCCTTCCCCTCCTCTAATCTCCCTGCAAGCTGTTTCCTTCCTTTTTTCTTCTCCCTTCCCTCCTCCCCCTGTCCAGCAGTAACTCTCTTCCCTTTCCTTTCCCTCCTCCCCTCCCAGCAGCATCTCTCCTTCTCCCTATCCAGGTCCAGTAGCAGCTGTCCCTTTTTCCCCTTGCCCAGCAGCTTCCCAGACTCCTTTCCCTCCTCCTCTCCCAGCAACATCTCTCCTTCTCCCTCTCCAGGTCCAGTAGCTTCTGTCCCTTTTTCCCCCTTACCCAGCAGCTTCCCAGACTCCTTTCCCTCCCCCCTCCCAGCAGCATCTCTCCTTCTCCCTCTCCAGGTCCAGTAGCAGCTGTCCCTTTTTTTTTTCACCATGCCCAGCAGCTTCCCAGACTCCTTTCCCTCCTCCCCTCCCAGCAGGATCTCTCCTTCTCCCTATCCAGGTCCAGTAGCAGCTGTCCCTTTTTCCCCTTGCCCAGCAGCTTCCCAGACACCTTTCCCTCCTCCCCTCCCAGCAGCATCTCTCCTTCTCCCTCTCCAGGTCCAGTAGCAGCTGTCCCTTTTTCCCCCTTACCCAGCAGCTTCCCAGACTCCTTTCCCTCCCCCCTCCCAGCAGCATCTCTCCTTCTCCCTCTCCAGGTCCAGTAGCAGCTGTCCCTTTTTTTTTCACCATGCCCAGCTGCTTCCCAGACTCCTTTCCCTCCTCCCCTCCCAGCAGCATCTCTCCTTCTCCCTCTCCAGGTCCAGTAACAACTGTCCCCTTTTTTATTTTCACCATGCCCAGCAGCTTTCTCCCCTCCCAGCAACTCTCCTTGCCAGCGCTGCGATTCAGTAAGGCAGCCTCAGGTCCTTTGTTGGGTCGCACCGCCTCTGAGGAAAGCGGAAGTTGCATCATCAGAGGCGACCCGACTCAGCAAAAGCTCCAAGGCTTCCTTTTTGAATCGTTGCGTTTGTTAGGAGAGCCGCTGGGAGGGGATAAAGCACAGTGTGAGGCTCCCTATTATGTCTCCGGCCCTGCGCGAATGACAGCTCCTCGATCTTGCCGGTCCTGCGCGGACCGGCAGGAATTTTCTGCGGACCGGCACCGGTCCGCGGACCGGCAGTTGAAGAACTGTGACTTAGACCATGTTTTACATGTAATTCTATAAACAGCGTCCAACTCCTAAGAATAGAATCATGCCTAGCGGCGCTGCTAGAAGTTGAATCCTCAGGCGCACTGCCATTTAGGCCAGGTTTTCTTAGTCTAAATGAGGGTGCCTAAGTCATTCCACACCAGACTCCACCCCAAATCCACCTTTAAACACGCTTACTCTCTGTGCAGATACTGGTAGGCACCTCTGTGTAGATGTCTACCATGAGATGGTAGGTGCCTACCAGCAAATTTTTAATTGTTATTTAATAACACTTTCAATTATGACTAACGTGACCATTTATTTTTTTCATCAAAATGGGACATTTATTAATATTCAGCCCCGCCCCCATCCCGCCCTAGCCCCACCCCCATCCCGCCCTAGCCCCGCCCCCAATTTCATCCATTCATTTTTCACCCCCTTCCATTCAATGTCTGCCCCCCTCCCCACACTTCTATTCAGCATCTGTCCACCCTCTCCCCCACACTTCCATTCAGCACCGGTCCCCCCTCTCTCTACCCCTTCCATCTACTGTTCACCCTCTCTGCCCTTTCCATCCAGTGTCCACTCTCTCTCTCATTTCAGCTTCATCCCTCTTCATTTTTCTGTCTCCACCTCTTCCCCTGTGCTCTGGCATCTGTCTCTTCTCCTTTCCTTCCTTCCTTCCCACTCAACCCCATGGCCTGGCATCACACACATTTCCTTTTCTTCTACCTCTCCCTCCCACTCCATGCTCTGGCATCTCCTCTCCTTCCTTTCCCTCTGGTCTGGCATCTGTCTCTTTAGTTTCCCTTCCCTTATACCCTGGCACCTCTCTGCTCTCCTCTTCTATCTCTTCCTGCCCCCTCCATTATCTGGCATTTTCTCTCCTTCCTTTCTCTCCCTCCCTCCTTCCTTGCCCCTGGTCTGGCATTTGTCTTCTTCCTCCTCCATGTGCAAGTGATGGGTAAATGCAAATGCTCAGAGAGTTGGCCTTAGAGTGCTGGTAAAAAAAAAAATTGAAAACTAGGACTTTAGAAGTGGCCCTTTGAATACTGGCTACACTTGTATGAGAGCCCATAAAATCCTGGCTTTGTAGAATGGTCAGTCACACTGGATGCAAATCATTTTGAATTTTCTTCTTCTTCTCCTTTCTTAAGGTACATAAATAATCCTTACAGGAAGGAGAAAAAGAAAATCCAAAATGATTAGCATCCAGTGTGACTGATTAGAAGTCGACTGCTTGAGTTTTGTATGCTGGGCGGTAACCTGTCAGTTGCTGTGGCCCTTGGGGTGTGGCAGGCAGTCTGCCACCTTCACGAGCTCTCTCTCCGGTCTGGGCAAAACTCCGTTGCCCGGTAACCCCAGCGGAGAGGCACTAAGGCAGGTAGTGGGTGGGAGATGGGAAAGCGTCCTGTTGTCTCCACAGTAACGGCCCGTAAGTGAATTGAACTCAGGCCGTGGGGCTCTAACACGGCACACACTGGCTTCCCTTCTCCTCCGAAACAGGAATTATGTCATTTCCTGTTTCGGATGCAAAGGGAAGGCAGTGCATGCCGTGTTAGACATGAGTTTAGTTCGCTTGCAGGCAAGAGGGTAGTGAGTGAGGGAATAGAAGGGAGGGAAGAAGACCTCACCAGACAGTTGGGGGGGAGGGGCGGCCAGGCCCTGCCCTGGCCTGCCCTTTATGCTCCCCCCTAACGCTGGTCCTGGGGCAGGGAGACAGCCCATTCTCCTGCGATCCCCTGTCCCGTTGGCCCCACACACAGCTTCAGGACGCCGTCTCTGAAAACGGGACTTTTCGGCATCCCAAAGCTATGCATGGGGACAACGGGCCAGGGGAGCTGAAAAAGGGACAGTCCCGTTCAAAACGGGACGTATGGTCACCTTAATTATGACATCAACTAAGCCAATTAAGAAAATTAAGTTAGACTCCTAGATCGGCTAAGCGCGCCAATCTAGGTGCCTAACTGTAGGCTAGAGTGTCTTTTACAGAATACTAGCTTAATGCACATCATCTTGGCACCTATCTTTGGCACCATTTACAGGATCTGGCGCTAGGCACATAACCCTGGAATCTATATACGACGCTGAAAGATTGCTATTGAAATTTCAGCATGGATCCAAGCTGTGCAGGCAACCATATTAGTTAATGAGTTATCAAGTATTTTATTTATTTTAAAAATTTCTTCTCCGCTTAATAACGAAGTGGATAACAATAGAACATACATGTATGAATTAAGGAACTTCATTAATGGCATTTAATTGGCAATAATTAGGATTTGTGTGCGTGTCTGCTTGCTATTCTATAACCCTGAATGCCTAAATCCCATAGCATGCAAGTCAAAATGGGGCATGGCCAGGGGAGGGGCATGCGTGGGTCAGCAGCGTTCTGAAAAGTTGCATGCAGTTTTACACGCTGGAATGCAACAAGTCGAGTGCCATGCAATAATTTCCCAGCATAAATCATCACTTTAATTCAAAAGTCTGATAATATGGTATCCACCAACCAGCATAGGATTTCTTGGTTTATTTTGGTTGGCCGAGACATAGCTAGCTAAGCTGATATATTCATTGGCTGGCCAGCTAAGTCCTAGCAGCCAATGATAGACCTGCTTTTAATGCAGGTCTATGTAGCCTGGTGTCTCTCAAACTGTGTGCCGTAGCACAGTGGTGTGTCCCGAAGAGATTCCGGGTGTGCCACGAGAGATTCCAGAATTTTACTTTATTTTAAAAATTTCATTCATAATTATAGACTAGAATAGATAACATACAAGATATACAAGAGTTTGTCAATGTTGTAAGCATCTGTATGCATGAGGATACAACCGCATCATTCTTTGATGTGATTGGTCCTTGAAAACTAACGGCAAGTAATTTTAGTTTTATTTTTTATGCAGTAGATTATCCTAATATGAGCAACAAAGCAATCATGGCTTTGTTACTGTTTGCATCTTCTTATCTTTGCAAACTTGGATTTTCAGCTCTGATAGAAATTACATTGAAAAAAAGAGAATTACAGATGGTAGATGATGAAATGTGTGTTTGTTTGTTGACTATCGAGCCGCATTTTGAGTTCATTTGCACTCAAAAACAAACTCATCTATTGCATTGATTAACGATTCTATTCTATCTACTTTGGTTTCACTGTTGTTACAATTATGAATACATAGCGTAAAGAACTTTAAATAAATAACTATCAAATTTAATTTTTTGATGGTTTTGCAATTTTATAATTTTAATTATAATGTGCCACCAAAAAAGTTTGCTCCGTTTAGTGTGCTGGAGCTAAAAAAGTTTGAGAGACACTGATTTAGTCCTGAACTTATCTGGAGAGCCACTGAATATTGGCAGTGACTGGCTATGTCACGCAATATAACCAGTCACCAGGTTAGCCACTGACCTGGATATTCAATGGGAGACAGCCGCCTAGCTCCTGCTGAATATTAACGGATAGCCGGCTATGTGCTATTGGGCCAGAGGAGCCATTTCTGTCCGGCCAAATAGCATTGAATATTGACTAGGTAGTGCATGCAAGGGGCAATTTTTTTAAAAAGGCATTTTTACATTCTTTTTTTTTTTTTTTTTTAATTTATTTATTTATAGATTTTAAAAATTTTTAACAAGCATTACAATCTTGTACAGAAAAGTGCAATCAAGAAAACATATCATTGATTATTCTCAAACTTGAAAATAAACCAAAATTACATAAAAGGTAATAGATCCACCTTAATCGTACACTAGTCCTCAACAATGGATCCAAGATTAAGGAATTAGGAGTACATATAGTACAATAACAAATTCCAGAGAGTTCATTTCCACCATTGTCAAGAGTGTACTATTTGCCTAATAGTAAAAATCAAGATTCTCAAAAAAAAGATGGGGATGGCAGACCACAGGAAAATCTTTTGGATGTTACTGCTTTATTGGAACAATCTGATAGAGAGGTGGCTACTCCAGCCACTCTCTTACTGACTGTAGCTTTGGCTCCAGACAGAGATTGGATTCTTAAACTTTTCTTTAAAAATAGATCCAAAGATTTCCTTGGCTTCCATATTCAAGTTTTTCCTGATGTTTCGAGAGAAACTCAGAAAAGAAGGAGGGAATTTTTATTGTTAAAACCTGGTGTGACCCAGATGGGGGGGTTATTTTTTCTTAGATACCCTTGTAAGTGTGTAATCAGGTATAAATCCCTCAAATATATTTTCTTTGAACCGTCTCATTTGACTGCTTTCCTCTCCATGAAGCGCTTTGAAAAAGGAGAAACATCTGTGTCTTAACTAATTGAGCTCTCTTACAGAACCAGATAACGTGTTTTGGTTAAATTTGTTATTGTACTATATTTACATTCTAATACTTGCACAAACATTATGCGTGAAAAAGCCTTTAGAAAATTATTCTTGCTCCGTGTAAACTAATAATATCATTTCACAGGAAACTCAATCATATTGCTATACAGTATATTAGTTTTCTGCTTCTATTTTTTGACACATACTTTTTATTATTGCTACACAGAGTTTTTCATATGTCATGGGCTTTTTGAATGAAAGAAAAGAGCCTTTTTATAAGATTCTTTTCTCTGGAGATGCATCTGGAAGAATTAGCTTGTGGCATATCCCTGATGTCCCCGTGTCTAAGTTTGATGGCTCCCCTAAAGGTAGGAAAATTGATTTCATTTTTGCAACTTGTAATAAGTCACTCTTTTTTTCTTAATTTTTTTGAAATCCCTTATAACCCTCTCTGTTCCTACTTTGAGGTATAACAGCTATGACAGCTGCAGAACCATATTCTTTATTGCAAAGCATACGAAATCTGTGGCTGATAGAGTTCTATAGTCTATTAAAAAAAAAACAGTAGAGAATGGTCAGAACATATCAGTGTGCGCTTATAACTCAGGCGTCCTCAAGATTAGGCATAATCCATCTAGTATTTCCCAAACATATCATCCTAAAAGGTATGCTTCCACTGAAAATATCAAACAAAGAATCTAACAGAACTGCAGTGAAATATTGAGACGAAGAACAAAAACAATAAAAACAGTGTACAGGACGCCAAGTCTTTAATAAACAATCATAAAAAATAAATAAGATCATAAAACAGTTTGTATCCAAAAGGACTGATAAATCCGGACCTGACACGGTCCGTGTTTCAAAGAAACACTCCTTCCTCAGGGGTCCTTAGTGTGTGTCAATACAAGAAAACCTGATGGATAACAACTGGATAAAAACTGGAATCAGCAGTAAACAGCTGAGCAGATGTGAAAGCTCCTACGTGGTGCAGGGCAAAAGCGAAAGTGTGTCCGGATTTATCAGTCCTTTTGGATGCAAACTGTTTTATGATCTTATTTATTTTTTATGATTGTTTATTAAAGATTGAGTGTCCTGTACACCGTCGCTGCAGTTTTTTGTTTTTGTTCTTCCACTGATAATATACAATTATGAGAATGATTCCCAGTTGACATTTGCGGAGTAACAATATGGTATGGCATCTTGAATCACTGACACTATCCACTCATAGGTATCCAATGAATATCCATATGATATATTTCCATTCATTTTATCTAAGGCCTTGATTTGCTTGCATTTTGTAGTCATTATGAAGATTAGGGTCAACATTTCCCATGTCAATTTTATCTCGAAAGATAGGAAAATACCTGAAGACATGCAGTAATAATTGAGCTTGTACCACATATCAACTAACCACAGTAGTGACTAACCTGTGGTAGCTCATTACTGCAGGATATTCATTCCCATTATTATTCTGCTCCTGGGCACTTCTTAAAGGGGCCAACCAAAGAGGCTTGAGCTCCCCACAATACCCATTCCAATCAGAAAGCTCTCACCCTTAAGGCCCTCCCAGTTGAAGCCCCCTCATCTGGGAAGTCCCTCCCACCTGGAAGACCCCACTATCATCCTATCATAGGCCTCCCCCTCCATGCCTACCTCAAACTATCCCTGGGGTCTAGTAAGATTGAGGCAGGAGTGATCCCCAGTTGCTCCTACTCTTGCCAGTGCCCTAGTGGTAGTCTTCTGCTAGGAGGCAAGTTGCTGAATAAGGGCAAAAGTTATGAGACTACATTAGGGGGTGCTGGCACCATTTTGAACCCATAAATGGCAAGGGAAGAACTGAGGATTGCTTCTACCCCTACCTCAACACTCCCTAGAGATGTTTCAAGGTGGACCCCAGGGGCCTATGGGAAGGAGGTCCTCCATTAGGAGAATGTGTCTGCATGGGGGAAGATCAAACTGGGAGAGGGGTCTTCAGGATGAAAGTTTCTGATTGGGCTGGGGGAGCTCAGTGCCTCTTTCACAGGCCACTTTAAGAAGCCCAGGAGCATTGGTCCACAGCGTTGCCACTTGAAACTCCCAGGGTGGAAGAATAATGCCAACTTTAAGCTTGCTACATTTTTCTAGGAATATTGATTTATATCCTAATCAGTTGGTTTTTTAATGCACTAGTATGTTTTGCATCTCTGTAAATAATACTGTCATTGTTCCAGTCTCCTCTGCTCGCAACCTCTCATTTTCTACGTATATCCAACAAGCTGCTAAGACCTGTTGCTTCTATCTGTTCAATATCACCAAAATTCACCCCTTCCTCTCTGAGCACACTACCTGGACCCTTGTCCAAGCTCTCATAACCTCACGTTTAGATTACTGCAATCTACTCCTAACTGGTATCCCTCAGTGTCGCCTCTCCCCCTTGCAATCTGTGCAAAACTCTGCTGCACGACTCATCTTCTACCAACCTTGCTACGCTCATGTCACCCCTCTCCTTACGCCACTTCACTGGCTCCCTATCTGCCACTGCATACAGTTCAAGATCTTATTGCTGACGTACAAGTGTGTTCATTCTGCTGCCCCTCAATCTCTCTCCTCACTTCTCTCTCCTTATACACCTCCCAGAGAACTCTGTTCCTCAGATAAGTCTCTTTTAGCGTTACCCTTCTCCGCCACTGCCAATTCCAGACTTCGTTCCATTCATCTAGCTGCCCCCTATGCTTGGAATAAATTACCCGAGTTAGTCCGTCAAGCCCCTTCCCTTGTTTAAAAGCAGACTGAAAACCCACCTTTTTGATATAGCTTTCAATCCTTAACCCTACTCCTCTGCCCTTCAGTCAGCTGATTAACCGTTCCCCTTAACTGTATCCATGACATCCTATTTGTCTGTCTTGCCTGTTTAGATTGTAAGCTCTTTTGAGACTTACAATCTAAACTTTCTTACTCTTTGTGACTCTGTACAGCGCTGCATGCGTCTGGAAGTGCTATAGAAACAATTAGTAGTAGTAAGCAAAAATTCAAAGTAATTTAACTGAACAGAAAAGGCTCCTGGCTGGTTAAATTGCTTGTTTGGGGCTCCCCTGTCATATTCAGTGGCATTTAACTGGATAATGGTGCTGAAAATGTCTAGATAGCGCTCAGATTGACACTAGCTATTTTGGGAGTGTTCCAGAGGGGCAGAGTCAGCGCTTAGCTGGTTAAGTGCTGATATTTAGCATTGAACTGGGCATGGAGACCTTCTTATTTAGCGATGCCTTTTCCTGTGTTTAGATTTTCCTTTACATACATATAGGTTTTTTTTTTTTTCTTTTCTTTTTTCTTTCTCTCCTTACTTCCATTCTTCATCTTTTTCTTCTTTTTATATTTAACTAACCGCTTTTATACAGCGATCCCACCCTATTTGTTCTACCCTCTTCCCTCTTTCTCCTTTCTTCTTTTAACATGTAACTTTCCCCCCATCCTTCCCATTTTCCCTCACCTTCAAGTCTGTCTAGTTAATGTCTTCAGTGTACACTTTGATTATTTTATATTTATTTATTTATTTAATTTTTCCTTTCAAATTTTTATTGTAAACCGTCCAGATACTTGTTGAGGGTCAGTATATTAAAAGCCAATAAACTTGAAACTTGATGGGAGCTGCATAAACAGGACTGCATAAAATTTTGTCCTATTTTTACATGGGTCACCACAGCTGGTTAAGTGTTGAATATAGCACTTGATCAGCTAAATCCAGAAATTCAATGCCAAAGCCCAGACATGGTCCAGCATTGAAGGGCCAGCAGTTGTCAGCAAAATGCTGATTGCTGCCAGCTGAATATAGAGCCTGCGGCTCTACACTCTTGAGGAGCGCAGGGAGAGGGGGGACATGATTGAGACATTTAAATACATCACAGGACGTGTCGAGGTGGAAGATGACATCCTCTTCCCCAGGGGACCCTCGACCACAAGAGGGCATCCGCTTAAACTCAAAGGGGGGAAATTTAGGAGTGACACCAGGAAGTATTTTTTCACGGAAAGGGTGGTAGATCACTGGAATAAGCTTCCGGTGCAGGTAGTCAAGGCCACAGGCGTGCTTGACTTTAAAAGTAAATGGGACATGTACGTGGGATCCCTACGTAAGACGATTCACTAGCATCTAGACTTATTGGGGTGGGTCAGTAGTGTGGGCAGACTTGATGGGCTATGGCCCTTTTCTGCCGTCATCTTTCTATGTTTCTATGTTTAATGTCCTTTAACATGCATTAAAGGGAAAATAACATAACTTCTAATATTCAGCGTTCTTTAACTGAGCAGGAAAGGCTCTTGGTTGGTTAAATACTGTTCGGTCAGCTAACCGCTAATATCACTGCACAACAAAGTTTTTGCTTCCTGAACACTGCTGGGTGTTTCTTATAGAATTTTGGGTGCTGATCATGAATATTACATCAAAAATTACCCATCACGTACCATTTCAGAGAAATCTTCAATTTTGTCGTGATTTTTTCTTATATGTAATGTAATGTAATGTAATTTATTTCTTATATACCGCTACATCCGTTAGGTTCTAAGCGGTTTACAGAAAATATACATTAAGATTAGAAATAAGAAAGGTACTTGAAAAATTCCCTTACTGTCCCGAAGGCTCACAATCTAACTAAAGTACCTGGAGGGTAAATAGAGAAGTGAAAAGTAGAGTTAGAGGAAAAATAAAAATAAAATAAACATTTTAACAAGACAGCATTGATCTAAATACTTTGGAAGGTAGAAGAGAGGAGAGAAAGGAATAGAAGCAGAAGGGGGAGCCGTTGAACAGTAGAATTCTGGAGAAATTTAAATGATAGAAATAGAACAAAACAAAGACAAAAGGCAAAACAATAGATAAGATTATATTTGGATGCAAACAATTTTTTCTCCCATAAGTGTCTTATCAACAACGGTTTGTGCCGCCTGGGTATGTCCATGCATAAAATCTAGCCAGGTTGGAAGCTGTTTTATGGAAGATGACATCCTGGGCATGTCTGGGCAGGTCTGAACGAGCTTGCGCTGTCTCACCATGCTATAATGGTGGCTTCCATACACCGATCCTGCTCATTTGGTTAATATAGATAGTCCGTGTGTGTATATAGTATCAGTATAGTAAAGTATAGTAGTATAGTAGCTGTAGCAATATAACAGTAAGTAAGCTTGATGCTATAGACGTTTTGGTGTCGGGCAATATGTCTCGTCGGTGTCGTAACAGCCGCGACACATTCTGCTATATCTGTGGGGAATATACACTTACGCCTCAGAGACGTTCGATGACTGCCCTTGTAAAGAAAGCCTATCATCTGTATTTTGGCTGCAAAATAGGTGATCAAGACAAGCAATGGGCGCCTCACATTTGCTGTGCGACATGTGCTGTTAGTCTGAGAGCCTGGCTCAGAGGTACTCGAAAGACGATGCCATTTGCTGTTCCGATGATATGGCGAGAACAGAAAGACCATGTGACGGACTGTTATTTCTGTTTGACTAATGTGTCTGGTTTCTCTGCCAAAAACAAGAAGTCAATTGAATATCCTAATCTGCCTTCAGCAATGAGACCCATGCCACATGATGACAGTCTTCCAGTTCCAAAACCACCAGAGGATTGGACCTTAGACGAACCAGATGAAGAAACTGCAGTGCAGGGTTCTAACAGTGACATTGACCCGGATTTTGAACCATCCTCATCAGGCGATCCACATCTGATAACACAGTCCGAATTGAATGATTTGGTCAGAGATTTGGGTCTGTCAAAAGCAAAAGCTGAGCTGCTAGGTTCGAGACTGCAGGAATGGTGTTTGCTATCACCAGGTACGAAAATTTCTGTGTTTCGAGACCGGCATCATGATATAACCAAATTTTTTGCACAAGTCGACAGTCTCTGTTTCTGTTGTGACATTGAAGGATTGTTCTCGGTCTTTGGTTGTGATCACAACCCGGAAGAGTGGCGTCTTTTCATTGATTCGTCAATGTTAAGCCTGAAAGCTGTTCTGTTGCACAATGGCAACGTTTATCCTTCAGTACCTGTTGGCTATGCAGCACATATGAAAGAAACATATGAGAATATGGAAATGTTACTAAAGTATGTCCAGTATACCAGGTATAACTGGAATATCTGTGGAGACCTCAAAGTCGTTGCTCTGTTACTAGGACTGCAGCTTGGCTATACAAAGTACTGCTGTTTCATCTGCGAATGGGACAGCCGAGACAGAGAGTCGCACTATTCTAGAAAGAACTGGCCACTCCGTAAAAAGTTAGTTCCAGGACAGAAAAATGTAGCACATGAATCGCTTGTTGACCCGACAAAGATATTTTTGCCTCCTCTTCACATTAAACTGGGACTCATGAAGAATTTTGTGAAAGCAATGAACAAGGAAGGGGAAGGTTTTCGTTATTTAAGACAGATGTTCCCAAGAATAACTGATGCCAAGATCAAAGAGGGTATTTTTGTTGGCCCCCAGATCAGACATGTTATGAGTGACAAGCGATTTGAAGATCTGTTAGTTGGGCCGGAAAAAATTGGCTGGAAAGCCTTGAAAGACGTTGTTGACAATTTTCTGGGCAATTACAGAGCCCCAAACTACATTCAGCTGGTAGACAAACTTCTCAAAGCATACAAGAGAATGAAGTGCAATATGTCACTCAAGATTCATTTCCTCCATTCACACTTGGACTTCTTCCCCGCAAATCTCGGTGCTGTGAGTGACGAGCACGGTGAAAGGTTTCATCAAGACATAGCTACGATGGAGAAACGATACCAGGGCAATTGGAATCCGTCAATGCTTGCCGACTATTGTTGGATGCTACAACGTGATGCACCAGACACTGAATATAAAAGAAACTCGGGAGCAAAACACTTTTAATTCTGTTTCATTTAGTCGCTTGTGCGAAACGTAAACTTGACTATATATTTTATTGTCAGTAAACATAAAAATGTCTATTTCTCATAGTTCTTACGTGATGCAGTAAAACCAAAACCATATTTGAGCATACCAAGTTGGTACCTGTCATAATCACCAAAAACTTTTCAGGAATCAAGACTTAACCAAAAAATTGTTGTGCAGTGTATTCAGTGGGATACAGCCAGCTCTCTCTGCTGAATATTCGTGGTTAGTCGTTAGCCTCTAGCCCAGGGGTAGGGAACTCCGGTCCTCGAGAGCCGTATTCCAGTCGGGTTTTGAGGATTTCCCCAATGAATATGCACTGAAAGCAGTGCCTGCAAATAGATCTCATGCATATTCATTGGGGAAATCCTGAAAAACCGGAGTTCCCTACCCCTGCTCTAGCCAGCTATGCAATTTAGCCAGATACCTGCAAACATTCATGTGCTGTCCGGCTAAGTTTAGTGGACAAATCGAACTACATAAATAGTTATTTTTAAACTTTTTTAAAACCGTTTAGGAAAAAACAACTAAACAGTTTACATCAATTAAAAATACATAAGATAAAAAACAAATCATATCATAAAATCTACATAAATCATTTATTTTCAAATGTCAACTAATAAATTGCAAGAATACAATAGCAAACATGGTTAAAGAGATTCTTTTCTTTAAATGCCAACTAATAAATCACAAAAATGCACAAACAGCTGAGTTTTTAACTGTTTTTTATGTTTGCCTGTTATTAACTTCACCGGCCAGCATTGAATATTTGCTTAGCCCAGGGGTGTCCATTGTCGGTCCTCGAGGGCCGCAGTCCAGTCGGATTTTCAGGATTTCCCCAATGAATATACATGAGGTCTATTTGCATGCACTGCTTTCATTGTATGCTAATAGATCTCATGCATATTCATTGGGGAAATCCTGAAAACCCGACTGGATTGCGGCCCTCGAGGACCGACATTGGACACCCCTGGCTTAGCCAATTAATTCCCCACCCCCC
Organism: Geotrypetes seraphini; assembly: GCF_902459505.1. Classification (NCBI taxonomy): domain Eukaryota; kingdom Metazoa; phylum Chordata; class Amphibia; order Gymnophiona; family Dermophiidae; genus Geotrypetes; species Geotrypetes seraphini. The sequence goes on from NC_047097.1 coordinate 15,673,052, forward strand.
TTTTTTTTACTAAGCCTAGAGATTTCCACCGCAGCCTGGAGCACTACATGCGCTGAGCATCAGAGCAGTGCTAGAACATTTAGCACTCTGGGCCGCTTTAGAAACCTCTACTGCAGCTTGGTAAAAGGTAGGGTAAGTTAGAACCTGACCCCCCAAAAAGGATATTCAATGTTAGTCAATAGAAATGGGTCAGCATTGAATATCCTACTTGAATGCGGACAGTGTGCTGCCCAGCACCAGCTGAATATTGGCCTTGATAACTACCCTCTTTGTGATGAGGAAGTGAATTGAAAGGGGGAAGAGTGAGGCACAGTGGCTAAAGCTACAGTCTCAGTAGCCTGAGGTTGTAGGTTCAAACCCACACTGCTCCTTAATCCCCCCATTGCCCCAGGTACATTAGATAGATTGTAAGCTCACCTGGTCAGGGAATAAATTCATGTAAACCATTCTGAGCTCCCTTGGGAGAACAGTAAAGAACATTGATTTGAATAAATAAATTCTAGATGTTAACATTTACTCACTTTTTATGTGCTTAAATGTTTAGAATACTAGCTTATATGTACATATATGTAAATATCCCACCTAGGCACTATTCTGTCAACACACAGCTATTTTGCATAGTGTGCACTTGCATATTTGAAAACTGGAAGATGCATTTTCACCTACAAAATATTCTTTTCAGAGATTCCAATAGCTGTAACTTCAACTCTGCAGAACAACTTTAATAAATATAATTCCACACCTGAAGGCATCATTGGTCACCTTTATGCAGCAGTAACTTCGTCTCTGTACATAGCCAGCCTGGATAAGCTTGTGTGCGGCTGTGAAGATGGAAAGATCATTGTAACATTTGCTTTGCATGCTATAAGAGCAAGACTTCTAGACGACCGTTCTTTATTGAGAGGTATTATTATAATGCTGTTGGGCTTCCTCCATACATGCTTAAAACAAATAATTACTTATTTTTATTGGTGGTATACACAATATGAAGAGGGTTGTGAATGGGTCATTTGTATATCATTTATTCTTCCCCCACCTGCTCCCTTTTCCTTATTTATTTTCTAGGTACCTGCAGTTTTTTTGCAGCAGGAAATTTGCAAAGATTTGCATATTCCAGATTTATAAGCAATTAGATTGCGTGATATATTATGAAGTGAACTGTTATGGTCATTGTCTATTCCCTAAAATAAGAGCTCTCTGCTTATCTGTCCTTTATAGTTAAAATATACATTCATTAAAATAAATTTCCTTCCAGAGATGCATTTTATATTTGATCTAGTAGTTTCTTCCTGCTCGCTTGGCCTCAATCAGTATCAAGCCTGGGCTCCAACATCAGGAAGGTCATTCTATAAAGAGGATGCCAATATTTATATTGTAGTATAACCACAGTTGTGTCCAGGTCCACCCTTTTTGAATTGAGGTCTACCTAGCAGCAATGTGGTTGATGGGGATCCCCAAGTCCTGCCAGTTGAATACTGCCAGCATCTTTCCCTCCCCTCTCCCTGGCAATTGGGGGAGGGGAGGGGGCTCTTAACCAGTGGTATAATAAGGGGGGGGCAACCACCCCAGGTGCCATTTTCACAGGGGGCACCAGCACCTCTCCTCTTCTCTGTCCCCCTGCATACTTCTTTAAATGTTTGCTAGCTCGAGCAGCATCTTCTGCTTGCTGCTCGCACTAGCGTTGTCTCCTTTCTGATGTTACTTCCTGGTCATGGGACCAAGACGTGATGTCAGAAGGGAGCAGACACGAACAGTGGGTAGAAGATGCTCCTCACACCAGTGAACATTTTAAGAGTGGGCAGAGATGTGCCCAAGCAGTGGGGAAGAGTGTGTGTGTGTGTGTGTGTGTGTGGGAAGAGGGTAAGGGGGCGTAAGGTGTAGCAATGCCGGGTGCCAACACCGCAAGTTACAACCTCCTTCACTACGCCACTGCTCTTAACTGCATTTCTACAAGCCCCCACTAACTTTTAAATCCTTCTGTTCATCACTGGCAATGGATAGGGACTCAGACCTACTGCTTGCACCAGCCTCAAGACTTCCCTCTTTTGCAATATCCTGTTCACAGGACCAATATGCAGCCGGACCCAATAAGCTCCATGCCTCCAACCCACAAAATGTTAACCCTCGATATTCAGTGTCGGTGCCCAGACATGGGGGCTAATATAGCTGGCAATAACCATTTAAATCAGTGCTGACTGCTGCTGGCTTAATATTGGGGGGAATGGAAACAAAGTGCTAGAGTAGCTACTCTGAAAATATTTGTGAAATAAAGAATTTAAAATCACCAAAACTCAGGGTAATGATGTGCACATACGAAGGGTGTTCAACAGTATATCTACCTCAGTAGGAAAGAAAAGAGTTTTCAAAAAATTTTTGTTTTATTTTTCAATATTGCTCCCTGATAGCTCCATACACTTCATCCACTTTTCCTGCAATGATTTTAACCCCTTTGAAAAGAATTATTCCTTCTGACCTTGAAACCAGGACGTCACAGCTTCCTCGACATCTTCATCACTTGAAAACCACTCTCCGTGGAGAGATTTTGTCAAAACTTGGAATAGGAAATAATCCGAGGGAGCCAGGTTAGGACTGTAGGAAGCAGCGTTTTTCTGTGTGCATGCTCGGAAGCAGCGATTTTCAGGGTGAAAGATTTGAAGTATCGATTTGGTGAGAGAAAGCATGGAAGTAGTGATTTTCAGAGTGAATATTGGTAAACGTTATTTTTCGGTACAGTAAAAGGAAAGGAACTTTAATCATGATGTAATTTGGGGGGGGGGGGAGTCAGCATGTGAAAAATCACAAATAAGTGAAACCATGAGTGCAGAAACCACAAATATGGAGGGAGAAGTGTTGTTTCTTACTTGATTTGCATGGACTCTCCTGATATCCTGTCTCTTGGAATGTTAGACTCTCTCTGAGGCACAACTGTGCATGAGCAACCTTGAGACATGTCACAACATGCACAGACTTGTTTCAACATGCTTGCTATTTTCTTTCATACTCAGGTAGATAAATTATTGAACACTCCTTGTAGGTCCAATATGTTGTTTCCAGCAGCCATAAAATCTAGGGCTAAGTTTTAGATCATATCTCTTTACGATTTCAGAAGCACTACCAAAACCTAGCAAATGAACTGCACTATAAATTATTAAAACAGCATTTGCTCTAAAAAGATATGCAAGAGATGAAACTGAGAAAAGAAATATGATTTATGTTTCATTTGACCTTTAAAATACACTCCTTTGGGTTCTTCCTAGAAACTGAAATGAAGTATGAGTCGATTCAGATGCATATCTAATAGGATAAACTATACTAGATCTTCAAACCACCCAGTACCTCAAAAATAAAAGAAACACTAGCCTCATTTATACATGCAAACCTTCAAATCAATAGAAAATGCTAGACAGAATGAAAACAGAAACATTTTGTAGAATATATACAGGGTATTTTGTATCATCTGGAGTACCTAGGAAAGACTGCACAGCGAGTGCCAACATCCAAAGATTCATCAACCTAACTATGTTAAATCAGGGGTTAGGACAAGGTTGGTGCAAGGGTATTAGGTGAACATTAAGCCTTGCACCTCCCTCCCCAATTAATTTCAGGCTCATGGGCCATGCCCTTTCCAAGGATTCTGATTCTTAAAAAGAACAATCATGGTGATCCATTCATCCAAAGGCAAAAACAGGGGAAAAAAACAAAACCACAAACTCAAATGTACCAAAGGCTGAGTGGAATTGTCCAGATCAGAATGATAGAAACATAGAAATAGACGGCAGATAAGGGCCAAGGCCCATCTAGTCTGCCCACCTTAATGTCCCTCCCCTACCTTCGCCCTGTGAATAGATCCCATGTGATGATCCCATTTGGCCTTAAAATCAGGCACGCTGCTAGCCTCGATCACATGCAGTGGAAGACTATTCCAGCAATTAACCACCCTTTCTGTGAAAAAGAATTTCCTGGTGTCAGCTCGTAGTTTCCCTCCCCTAATTTTCCACGGATGCCCTCTTGTTGTCGTGGGACCCTTGAAAAGGAAGATATCTTCCTCCGTCTCTATGCGGCCCGAGAGATACTTGAACGTCTCGATCATGTGCACTAATGAAAATGTCCTCCAATGCATCTGATAATATAGGAATCTTTATTCATCCAATGACATAAAAATACATCCAACGACTCAATGACTCGACATGCACATGTTTTGGCCAAAAGGCCTTCCTCAGGAGTCTATAAGTAAGTATTCGGACATGTGAAAAACATCGAAAGCATCATATAAAATACATACATAAAAAATTATGAATCAAGTTTCAAGTTTAATAGAGATTTGATTAATCGCTTAATCATAATTCTAAGCGATGTACATAATAATAAAATTACAAAATATGGGGAACAATACAATGAGTATCAAAAAAAACAAAAACCAGGTCTAACAAGACTATTGACAAACTTAACAAAACTAAGAACATAAGGGAAGAGAGGGATAAGAACTACAAATTATTTGAAAGTTAAAGAGACATATAAGGGAGATACATAAGGAAAGGGAAGTTAAAAATTACTTCAATAAAATTAATTATTATTAATTACTTATTAAATAATTACTAATTAATACTTATTAAATAATTATTAATTACTTCAATAAAGTAAAAATGAAGAATGATTCATATACATGAAGTAAAAAACTTAAAAATACATAGGTTAATGATTAAATATTGAACAATGCAGCTATGTTGATAATTAAATTTATCAACAAATATAATGTAGTGAAATTTATCACCAAATGTAATGTAATAAAATGTGTAATCAACAACTACTATAACCATAAAAACATACAATAAAATCAATACAGAAAACCCAAAATGGAAACCCATGGAGTTTAATTTATAAATAGAAAACATTAAAAAGGGAATATGAGCCAACATAAAAACTATAACTAAAAACTGCATCAGGCATTAAAACCTCATTTGTCATAGAAAAGACTGAAAAACCTCATCAACTACCTAAAGATATAATACATAAATGATTAGCACCAAAAGACTATTATGGGCTAGCATAGAAGATATTGATATAGATTTAATCAAAACAATCAGAAAAGCCTGAGAAAATAATAATACAAAACATACCTTTAGTGCCACCAATGTGAATATCTAGAATATGTTCCCACTCTGATAGGTCTTACCAGACTTTGAACAAAAAAGAAAGTCAACTAACTATAAAGAAAAGAAAATGAAAAAAGCTTAAACACCAAGAAGAAACTAAAACCACAGCTTTATGTAAATGAATAAGTAAATCATTGGTGCTACTGCGGAACCAAACTGCAGAAAAAAAGTTCCACCAACAATGACCGACATATTTAAACATTTACAAACAAACTTGGCTATCTAATAGCTCAAAATGAAAAGTATCAAAACTAACAATTGAATTATACACTAGTGTCAAATTTGTTATGGATATGGAGAATTTATATATACAAGCATTAGTGAAATAGCACCAGCCAACAAACCGCCATGCGTTTATGCAGTCTCCATAACTTAAAAAAGTCCTGAAGAGTGCCCGAACTATGACTAAAAAATCGGACTGCTCAAAATTTAAAAGAGGAGGAACAAAGACGGCAAAACACTGAATGACTGCCAAACTGCCAAATAAAAGTAGAAATCATTTAAAAAGGTTACTTACAACTTCTCAAAAAATGAATATAACATCAGGTAACAAGCGTCTCGCTGCTAAAAACAAAGAAGAAGAAAGCCCTCTAAAGGATCCAAATAAAGCATACAAAGGCACATGACATGTCACATTATATGACCAGCTGATGTATATACAGGCCAATCAGAATATTCCAAGAAAAAACTAGCAAGTTTGGTTGTCGCAAGATCCAACAAAAACTTGATGTAAAGAAGCATAGCCTAATGAAAACTGATACCAACCCCATAGTACAATGTATAAAGTACCAAACAACACAATAATAACAGCCATAGAACTGAAACATATACTTCTGCAAAAAGAAAATATAAAAACATTTAAAATATCAAACATATAATAATGATGCATAAATAATTTAGATTAAACATGTCATATTGTTACAATGAAAAGTATGGAAATGATCCAGAAAATGATGCACAGTGCAACATAAATTAGACCAAAAAAATAAATATTAGACCATAATTACATAATCTCTTCCAAAAAAATACAAATATGTAAATATATTTCTGATAAATCATGGCATGACATAAACACCCAGGTTTATACATAAAAACAATCACATGGTTTCAGATCACGTTCCATGTTCAACCCACTAGGAGTCACTGTATGGAAGTTATGTATATAGCGCTGTTCCTCCTTCATAAGTAAAGAATCTGGATCACCTCCCCTCCATTTTGTTTTGATAACTTTCAAATCAAAAAATTTAAGATCTTCAATAGAATGACCCTTTTCATGGCAATGTTCCACTATTGGTGCAGACTGGATATTTCTACTGATACAACTTCTATGCTCAATCATCCTAGTTTTAATCATGTGTTTAGTTTTACCAATATACCACTTCGAACATGGACATATAATCGCATAAATTACCTGGGTGGTGTTACAGTCACCAACGCCAGTAACAGGATGTACAGGGTGTGTGTCCAAATGGACCAATATTATTCATTGTTGGATCTGGAAGTGTGGAAGATACTAACATATCCCTGAGATTCCTAGAAAATGCAACCACTGCTGTAATCTTTCTAAAACATTCATGGGTGCCCAAAATATGCCAATTCTTCTTGATTATATTTTGAATATCATGATCCATTCATCCATCCATATGCCCTAAGAACAATCCTGAAATGTACATAAGGGAGGTAATTTTCAAAAGTTGATTATGAAGCTGAAAGAAGAAAGTGAGAAGATGACACTTTACCTGAACATCAATAACATCAGAATCATGACTACCACCAATGAGGAAGTCCACATAAAGATCAACAATGAAGAAACAGAAGTGGTTGACAGCTTTGTTTTCCTTAGGTCCCTCACTGTGGTTCAACAGCAGAGATCAAGCATTGATTAGCACTGGGGCATGCAGCCATGGTGAGCATGGACGTCTCAATCACCATCAAACAAAGTCTGATCACTGCCATTGTGTTCCCAATAATGGCATATGACTGTGAGACATGGACACTCAAAAAGCAAAGAAAAATTGATGCCTTCGAGCTGTGGTGCTGGAGAAGATTTTTACAAATCCCTTGGACAGTTAGGATCACCAACAAAGATGTTTTTGATCATATAAACCCAGTTGGCCCTGGAAGGCAAGATTACCAGACAGAAACTGACCTATTTTGGACATGTGATGAAGGCGAAGTCATTAGAAAAGGAGGTGCTACTCAGAATGGTCAGTGGCAAAAGGAAGCAGGGGAGAACAAAGACCCATTGGATGGATACCATTGAGAATGACATGGGAACGAACATCAAGAAATTGAAAAGAAGCCATGGAAAACAGGAAAGCATGGCGAGGAAAGGCCTACAGAGTATCCAAGGGTCAGACACGACTGAATGGATAGTAATAGTAGTAGTAATTTATTTATTGTCTTTAAAAAGCATTTCATCCAAAGTGGTGTACAACAAGAATAAGCCAGATCTAGGAAACAGACAATTGCAGCAGTCAAAATACTTCAAAATTCTAAAGGAATACACAAGTTTTGCCTGTTCTCCTGAGAGAAGGAAAAGACCTCAAGTGCTCACAATAGTCAGGCTATTGAATATCTCTTGACCAAGCTAAGAAGAACATAAGAATTGCCATACTGGGACAGACCACAGGTCCATCAAGCCCAGTATCCTGTTTCCAACAGTAGCCAACCCAGGTCCCATGTACCTAAGAACATAAGAATAGCCTTACTGGGTCAGACCAATGGTCTATTGAGCCTAGTAGCCTGTGCTCACGGTGAACAATCCAGGTCACTAATACCTGGCCAAAACCCAAAGAGTAGCAACATTCCATGCTACCGATACAGGGCAAGCAGTGGCTTATCCCATGTCTTTCTCAAAAACAGACTATGGACTTTTCCTCCAGCAACTTGTCCAAACCTTTCTTAAAACCAGCTACGCTATCCACCCTTACCACACCCTCTGGCAACGTTTTCCAGAGCTTAACTATTCTCCGAGTGAAAAATAATTTCCTCCTATTGGTTTTACAAGTATTTCCCTGTAACCTCAAGTGTCCACTAGTCTGTAATTTTTGACAGAGTGAAAAATCGATCCACTTGTACCACTCAGGATTTTGTAGATTTCAATCATATCTCCCCTCAGCCGTCTCTTTTCCAAGCTGACAAGCCCTAACCGTTTTAGTCTTTCCTCATATGAGAGGAGTTTCATCTCCTTTACCATCTTAGTCGCTGTTCTTTGAACCTTTTCTAGCATTACTATATCTTTCTTCAGATAAGGAGACCAGAATTGAACGCAATACTTCAGATGAGGTCGCACCATGAAGCAATACAGGAGCATTATAATATTCTTAGTCTTGTTAACCATCCCTTTTTTAATAATTCCTAGCATCCTGTTAGCTTTTGTGGCCGCCGCCACACATTGGGTGGAAGGTTTCATCGTATTGTCTACGATGATACCGAGATCTTTTTCTTGGGTGCTAATCCCCAAGGTGGACCCTAGCATCCAGCAACTGTGATTCAGGTTATTCTTCCCAAGGAGTAAAACAGATTTTATACTGCTTATCCTAGGAATAAGCAGTGGATTTCCCTAAGCCGTCTCAATAATGGCCTAAGGACTTCTCTTTTAGGAAATTATCCACATCTTTATTAAAACCTGCTAAGCTAACTGATTTCACCTCATTCTCCGGTAACGAATTCCAGAGTTTAATTATATGTTGTATGAAGAACTATTTTCTCCAGTTTGTTTTAAATCTACTACTTAATATCTTCATTACATTCCCCCTAGTCCTAGTATTTTTGGAAAGAGTAAATAAGCAATTCACAACTTCCCTTCCCTTTCCACTCCACTCATTATTTTATAGACCTCTATCATATCGCCCCTGAGCTGTCTCTTCAAGCTGAAGAGCACTAGCTGCTTTAGCCTTTCCTCATAAGGAAGTCATCCCATTCCTTTATCATAATTCTGCTAAATCTTTTTTGAGATACGGCGACCAGAATTGCACACAGTACTATAGGCGCAGTCATACCATAGAGTGATAAAAGGGCATTATAACATTTTCATCTTTGTTTTCCATTCCTTCCTTGATAATTCCTAACATTCTATTTGCTTTTTTAGCAGCCATTGGACATTAAGCCGAGGGTTTTAACGTATCCTCAACAATGACACCTAGATCCTTTTCCTGGGCAGTGACTCTTAACATAGAATCCAGCATCACATAGCTATAGTTTGGGTTCCTCTTTCCCACATGTATCACTTTGCACTTGCTCATAGGTCCGTAAAATGTGGGAGCGGTATATCAAAAATCTTAATAAACATAAATGTCATCTGCCATTTTGACACCCAGTCTCCCAAGGTCCTTTTGCAATTTAACAACTTTGTGTCATCGGCAAATTTAATTATCTCGCTAGTTATTCCCATCTCTAGATTATTGATAAAAATGTTCAAAAGCAGTGGTCCCAGCAAAGACCGGTGGAAACCCCACTATTTAGTAAAGGATGTATCAAAACACCCACACAGCTAGAATTTAAACAAAAAAAATAACCAAAAAGCTGTGAAAATATTGTGTAGTAAAAATGAGCTAATCGAGTCTAGAAGTGTCTAGGAGGAAAAGCCTCAGAGCCCCCATTAGGGAGAAAATCCTCTTCTAACTGGAGAGGGCAAGTAACTTCATGGACATAAAAACCTCCATTAATCAAGGACTTTTTAAACAAAGAAATGCTATATAAGCACTTCAATATATTCATTCAAGGCAGTCACTATACCAAACAGTGAAAGTAACAAACTTATGTTGAGATGTGTAAGGTAGCCAGGCTCCTATCCCACCGACGATGGCTATGTGTAAGGAATGATAAGGGATTGAGGAAAGCAGAGAGCGTTAAAAAAACAAAGTAGTTAATGCTGCAAGATAATACTGTAGTTATAAAATTGCCTTATACAAAAAGGCTCACAGTCACTAAACTTGTAATCGGCATTTGCATGCTCAAAACTACCCACGCAAAGATGGCTTCTCAGCGTCTGATCTTTATCCTGAGACTCTGCCCAACCGGTGACTTCATCTCAAAAATGGGCCTATCAGAGGCTCAGATGGGATTTTCAATGAAAAAAAACATGCAGAGAAAAGATTGTTCAGAAAAGAGATTTAGAAGAGTGTTGAATTAGAAAAAGTGACACCATTTAATTTTAGCATTCATGCCTGATGGTTCCTCTGACTGTAGTCTATAGATCCATTCTTGTTTGTGATGTAGTAATATGGTCCTCCTATCCCCCCCCCCAATGGTTAATAATGGTACATTTGAGTTGGCCAGGTAAACAAGAATGGAACTATAGACTAAAGTGCTAAAATTGAATTCTAAAACCGAATGGTAAAATCCCTAACTTCTGGACTTGTTTAGCTCGTTCTTACTAAACAACCAAAAAGTTCTGAAAATATTGTTTGTTTACCCTTCTCCATTCAGAAAATTGACCATTTAAATCTACTCTGTTTTCTGTCTTTCAACCAGTTCTTAATCCATAATAGGACATTTCCTCAGAAGTCTTTCATGAGGTACTTTGTCAATTTGAAAATTCAAATACACAATATCAACTGACTCACCTTTATCCACATGTTCATTCACCCCTCAAGTGAGCCATCATTAGTCAGAAAAACCTTTGTGTTACCCCAATTATTTTACAGGTAAATCCTCCCAGTGTTGAGTATTCAATCTACACACAATTTTTAATTTTATATAAACAAACCAGTGGTGACTTAAATCGGGTGTCAGTCGCTCAATGGAGCTTCCCCGTTTCACTTTTGCTTTGTCAGGAGCAAGCACCCCACTGAAGGATGGATATGGAATACAATCACCGGTTTCACACCTTTACAAACAGTCAGGCCATCGATCTGCACCTGCTTGACAGCAGTGTCCGAGCCACTGACGGATAATGGAGAGATTGTGTGTTGAGGTGACACCAGAATTTGAATATATAAATTGTTTTATTATATGACATGTGAGAAATCTGGGACTGATGTGTTTAGGGTTACCAGATTTTCCAAACGGAAAATCTGGACCCCCCCGTCAAGACTCATCGCCAGGCCTGCCCAGTTCCAACCATCCCCACCCCGTTAAACCACAGTCCTGCCCCAACCCCGCCCTAGCCCCCCCCCCCCCTCTCCCCACGCCCCAGCAATTTGTTGGAAACTTTTCATAACCCAAAGTGCCAAATTTGAAAAGCCGTCCGGACCTGCGGACATGTCCTTAAAAGGAGGACATAGAAGTGTTGGGTATGTTTTTTTGATATGGAATAGGCATCTCATACTAAGCTTACAATTAAATAATGAAATATTTAGGCATGCTTTGTTTAGTTGTGTCACATATATGAACATTGCCTATCAGGTATATCACAACAGAAGAAAAGTTGAGAACCACTGATGTACTGCATATTTATAAAGTAAAATGCTAGAGCGATGTCAAACTAAAATAAATTATACTAGTCATTGACAAAGTACCTCTTTAAAATTTTCAGCTTCAATGCCTCACAGAGTCTTTGAAGGCCATAATGGATGTGTCACTTGTTTACTTTATCCACACACTAAATCTGACCAGTTTGATCCAAACTGGCTGGTATCGGGTTGCCAAGATTCATCTGTGATCCTCTGGGATGTGTTTACTGGAGAGATTTTACAAAACTTTGCATTCCAAGCTGGCCCAGTTGTGAAGCTATTGGTGCCACCTGCAGGCCACAAAGTGAGTATTTAATCTAAAAATATCAATTTCTACCAAAATGTGCCTTGTTTTTTCTCTCTGTCACGTGCTTTCTGAAAGCTCTTCAAAAAAAGAGATGCGGAGGACAATTCTACAAGTGGGCACATCCATTCAGGTGCCCTAAAGATTAGGATTACCAGATTTTCCATTTGAAAAATCCTGACCCCCTAGACCCGCCCAGTTCCACCCAATCCTGCCCCAAATCCCGCCTCAGCCCCGTCCCACTGCCTGCTCTCGTCAGATAGCATAGCAGGTTTTAAGAAAGGTTTGGACAATTTCCTGGAGGAAAAGTCCATAGCCTGTTATTGAGAAAGACATGGGGGAAGCCAAAGTGCCGGGATTTGAAAAGCTGTCTGGACCCCTGGACATGTCCTCAAAAGAAGGACATGTCTGGGGAAATCCAGACGTCTATTAAAGATGAATGGTGAAAGCCTAATAACATGAGAACACAAGAATAGCCATACTAGGTCAAACCAATGTCTATCCTCTTTCTACAGTGGCTAATCCAGGTCACAAGTACCACAGTAGCAACATTCCATATTCCTAGGGTTACCACATTTGTCATAGTAAAAAAGAGGACATGTGGCTCTGCCCCCAATTCCACCCTATTGCGCCATAGCTCCATCCCCACAAAAACCTCATCTCCTCCTATGAGCTCGGGGCTACGTCTGGAGGGCCTCCAAGCATGCATGGATGCAGCATAATGATATTACAATGCGGCTTGATGATATCACAATCATTCGTGCATGCTTATGACTTCATCGCATCTGCGCATGCTCAGAGGTCCTCCAGACTAGGGTAACCAGATGTCTGCATTGGATGGCTTTTCAAAACTCGCCCTAGCCCCGCCCCTTGCACTTGTCGGGCAGGGAGGAAGTCTGTGCATGCGCGGCCGTTGCGCGATGATGTCGTGCATGCACGGACTTCTTCCCTGCCTGACAAGAGCAGGCACCGGGGGGCGGGGCTAGGGCGGGCTTGGGGTGGAATTAGGGCAGGGGTGGGCGTAACTAGGCGGCCCTGGGGGTGGGGCTAGGGGGTCCGGATTTTCTGAAAGGAAAATCTGGCAACCCTACTCCAGACACAACCCTGAGCTCTGGCACATCTGGGGCCTTCCAAAACCTGGACAAACTACTGGCTTTTCAAAAATCCATCCAGACACTCGGACAGTTCCATTAGCCATAGACTTGGCTTAACTACAGGCACCTAAATGTGACAGGGATGCATGTAATGTACAGTGCATAAGTAGGAGGTCTGCCCATTTTCTGTCTGAGCTCCATCTTCAGTATGTTCACACCCCTTGCATTTATGCATGATAGTACATATTCATACCATTAAAGAATAGCACTTAGGTCTCCTACTAGCACATTTGCTAGTAATTGCATGTCTAAGTGCTATTATTCTGTAAGTCAAAAATGCATAAATGGTGGAGAGTGTGCATAGTGGTTAGAGCTATAGCCTCAGTACTCTGTGGTGGTGGGTTCAAACCCCATGCTGTTCCCTTTGACCCTGGGCAAGTCACTTAATCCTCCACTGCCCCAGGTACATTAGACAGATTATGAGCCCATCGGGACAGAGAGGGAAAATGCTTGAAGTATGTGGTTGTATAACTACAAAAAGGCAGTACAAGTCCTAATCCCTTTCTCTGATGTCATAATGCCTCATTCTACTAATGCCTAAGAGCCAACCTCATCAGTGATGTCACAATGGCTTCACTGTCCTATACTTAGCTCACTTCTGATATTGTATTGGAGGAGAGTGTGGTGCAGTGGTTAGAGCTACAGCCTCAGCACCATGAGATTGTGGGTTCAAACCCCCTGCTGCTCTTTGGGATAGTCACTTAATCCTCCTCTGCCCCAGGTACATTAGATAAATTGTGAGCCCACCAAGGCAGAGAGGGAAAATGCTTGAAGTACCTGTATGTCAACAGCTTTGAATGTGGTGGTACAACTACAAAAAGGTGGCATACAAGTCCCAATCCCTAAATGTGGGCACCCAGCAGGGATGGACTGACCAAGGTCAGGGGCCCCCTAATAACCTATTAAAAATGGTTAAACTAGATGAAAGCTTGAGGAAAATTGGCCCCCTACTACTGTGAGCCCTTGGGTGCTGCCCTATTGTCCAAATGGTCAGTCCACCCCTGATGCCCAGTTATAGAATTGCTCTTACTGTGTGTGATCCAAAGTGATTCCATAACTTTGAAGAGCAAGAGATTACAATGGATCTCCAGCACCTGACGACAAATGTTTACATTTCCTTCCCCTATATTACATATCACCTTCAGCCTCCTGACTCCCTCCCATGGTCCAATCCCAGCTGACAGCAGGTGGTGCAGCAGGCTTAGTGCTTCTTTAGTCTGCCCATCTTTTTGCGGGTGCTTCTCCTGCCCACATGGTTCACAGCACAAATCAGCGGTTTGCCTTGTCTGACGTTCTGCAGATTTTGACTACACCCTTGTTGGCAATAAGAAATATGGATTAAAGAAGGACTTGGCCCTGCAATGACATCCACTCCACTCTCCTGCTGGCAGCTGGGATCAGATAGAAATGTATGATGGAAGAAAAGGAGAGGTGGAAGAGAAAAGAATTAACAAAAATGCCAATAAGCAGTGCTCAGCATCATTAATAAGTACTTAAAATAATCAAAGCCCAGGTCCTTACCCACAATTTGGATTTTTAAAACAATAATGTTACATTATGTTATGTTAATCAGGCTTTCTATTCCGCCTTTACCTATTCAGTTCAAGGTCAGATTACATCACAAGAGGTTGGGTCAGTTACCCAGAAAGTTGGAGCCTGGAAACCAATAAATATGCAAACCTTATCTCTGTGTAAAGCTTAAATTATGGCAGTAATTTTTTTTTAAACCAAAAGAGCAACATTATTAAATTCAGCATATTTCATGAACCTTCAGAACCCTCTTCCAAGAATGATCCTGTAAAATCACATCACTCACATCATACTCTACAAATATTCAATTAAGGATCGATATTCAAAACGATTTAACTGGCCAGAAATGGCTCCTGGTCAGTAATATCGCATATTCAGTGGCACATCTCTGGTTAGCACTGCTGAAAATGTCTGGCTAGCCGGCTATTTGGAGGGGCAGTCCAAATGCGGAGTCAGCACTTGGCCAGGCAACTGCCAATACTCAGCAATTATTCAGCCAAAGCAACCACATAAATAGGACGGCAAAAATGTCTGTTCTATCTTGTCTCTACCAAGACAAGGAGCCAACCATGAATTAATTGTAAAAGCCCATTTCTAAACTGTCTAATGCAACTCCTGGGACAAAACGAAGAGCCGGTGATGACGTGCTTGTAGATTTGTAACTATAACCTAACTGTATTAATAGTTGTACTGATCTACCTGTACTAGCAACTCTATTGAATGTCCATGTCAAACTGTCCATTGTAACTTCCGGGGTAACTGACCCAACCTCTTGTAATGTAATCTGACCTTTTTTTTTTAACTGAATAGATAATGGCAGAATAGAAAACCTGATTAACATAGCATAACATCTTTATGTGGTTCACCATAGTTTAGATAAGTACTGGATATCACACTTAACTGGCTTTAGTTTTCGTGGCTCCATAAACCCTTAAAATTCAATGTTGGAGCCTAACCGTGGCCTAGCATTGCATTTCTGGTGGTGGTCAACAAAATGTTGACTGCCGCTGGCTGAATATCGACTCCTTAAAGTTTAGCATTAAGTTTTGGTGCCTCCTCGGTAACAGCAACACAACTTCACTCCAGTGATAACTGGCAGGTACATAATGGAATAATGTGAAATCCTGGAAAAGACCACTGTGAGCCTAAAGCAGACTTCCCTTACCATAATAGCATTGTCAGGGCTATGAAAAATATAAATATTACATCAGGATCTAGAACATCAATGCATCTTCTATTGGGAAAACAGAACAAGTGGGCCTTAAATCTTCCTTCTGATGAATGTTCAAGTTACAGGCCAATAGTCAATCTTCCATTCTTAGTGAAATTTACAGAACAAGCTTATTTATTCAATTGCTTGATTTCATTGAACAAACTAATGCTCTCCATCTGAATCAAGCAGGTTTTAGACCTAACCATTCCACAGAGCTTTCATTAATAGGTCTTACCACTTCTATTTTATATTATTTGGATTATTATTGATCTCACGGCAGCTTTTGATACAATTGACCATTCTCTTTTACTTCATAGGCTCAAAATTGTAGGGATCTCAAGTAATGTTAGATGAATCCACATCAAGACCCTATGCTCAACACTTTGGAGTACTTCAGGGTTCTATTCTATTCTATCTCCAGTCTTATTCAATGTTTTTTCTTGCACCGATACTTACTTTAGCGCAATCTATAGGCTTTACAGTTTTTGCATGCAGATGACTTACAACTTCTACACCCTTTAAATTCACAATATCCTGTTAAAATACAAGAGATTATCCAACATTTGGAACAAATCAGCCTTTGGCTACATGAAAACAGACTTTCTTTAAATATAGATAAAACAAAAGCTCTCTTGTTTTCTTGTAATAATAAAGAAGAATGAATAGCCCCTCTTTGTATTCAATCTATTCCAATTCAAATGGCTACTACTATTAAATTATTAGGTGTAATTCTGGATAATAATTTATCTTTTCATCAACAAATAGGTACACATGCAAATTATATGTTCAATCTTTTCTCTTTTGGAGCCTTCATCTCTTAATATTTTGATTCATTCTCTTATCACTACGCATTTTGATTATTGTACTGCCTTATATCAAGAAATTAGCCAAAAAGAGCTTTGACAACTACAGATAGTACAAAACGTTGCTGTTAAACTTTTATCTAAAGTAAAAAATTTTGACCATGTGACCTCACTTTGATTGCAGCTCATTGGTTACTAATTACACATTGACTAACATAGAATTCTGCTTCATACATTTAAAACTAGGCAAGAACACGCGCCTTCATTTATAGACAGACTACTCCATCCATACAGTCCCTCCCGAACATTGCGTTCTAGTCAACAAAATCTCCTTACTGTCCCTTCAGTTAGTCATATTACATATGATACTACTCATAAATCTGACAGTTCCTATATTATGGAAGCTTTCCCTTTCTATCTTCGTTATGAAACTTCTTTGGCTACATTTAAATCTACTTCACACACTAAAGGGAATACACTTTAGGGAATATATTTTAAATACCTGTGATATCAAATAGTACTCATTAAATAAATCACGGTTTAATGACTTAAATATTAAATATAAATTAAACAGTGCTCAGACCCTCAACCAACTAATGCGTCCAACTTAATGTGAACTTGTACCTTGGAAACTAAAGTGGCTGCCCAGTAGGACCATCATCGCACCTGTTAGTCCAACCACCTAACTTTGCCGAATATAACAAAGTAAAATAAGGAACTTATCTGAATAAGCTCAGCGGTTAGGTGCGGATCACCCACAGTGGTGGCTTTAAGTGATTTAAAACAAACTCCTGAATCAGAACTCCTGAAGCTGAACCCATCGAGGATCCCCCCGATTCGAGTTTCCCTGTCTGCTGCTTCCTCAGGAGGGGAAAACACATTTCAGCTTCTGTATCACATAGTGAGAGCCATTTGGCTCTGTTTAGGAGTTTTCCATGATACAGAAGCTGAAATGTGTTTCCCCTCCTGAGGAAGCAGCAAACAGCAAAACTCAAGTTGGGATGATCCTCAACCTGACCCGACCGCGGGGAGGGGAGGTCGATGGCAAGAGGGAGTGGGCATCCCTCCTGTCATATTCGCATGGGGGGGGGGGGTGCATCGAGGGAGGAACATCTAGTGGCGGGAGGGAGTGGGCATCCCTCCTGCCAATTTTTTTGGTTGAGGGAGGGAGGGAGGGAGGGACGCTTTGTTGGGGGGCTTTTTTATAATGGGCAGATATTTTGCGTGTGTAATACACACAAAATATCTGTGCCATTAAAAAGAAAAAGAACCCCCCCCCCCGGCAGAAGCCCTGACAGCAGTGACAGGAGGCTGCATCTCCTGTCACTGCTATCAGGGCTCTGTGCATGTCTCAATCGCTCACTGAGTGATTGAGTCAGTGAGTTTGCATGCAAATGATTTGCACCTCCTTGCAAATCATTTGCATGCAAATTTGATAGTGAATCAATTGCTTTTTGAAAATCGGCCAACAGCGATTGAGTCGCTATCTTTAGTGAATCTGGGCCTAAGAGGGGAATTCGTCAACAGGTGCTAAGCAATTTAGCATACGCTAACCACGTTAGCTTGTGCTAATAATTAGCATGGGCTAAACACTAAAGGCTAGATTCACTAACCTTGAATCCCTGTCCGATCCATGTCCGTTTGCATGCAGGCCGACAAATTCACTAAAGGCCTGCATGCAAATGGGGGCGATCACTGGCACGCCCCTCATCGACTGCACGGATCACTAGAGAGCGATCCTTGAGCATGCGCAGACCATCTTCCTTGCCTTAAGATGGTCTGCACATGCTCTCAGCAGGAAAGTTTGTTGTTTTGTTTTTTTTGCAAGCCCGTGGTTTTAACCCGCTTTAATCCTGTGGGTTAAAACCACGGGCTTGCACTGTGGGGAAGGGCAGGAGACTTGGGGCGAGAACAGGAGATCGGGCAGGCAGCAGATCAGGGCTGAGAGCAGGAGATCAGGGCTGAGAGCAGGAAATCGGGGCTGAGAGCAGAGAAGTAGGGGAGAGAACAGAAGGCAGGGCAGTCGGAAAGGACCTCAGCGACCGGTCCTCAGCAGTCGCTTATTTTGGATCGACCAGCCCAGTCGGTGTCCCTTTTTTTGTGTGTGTGAATCGAGTCCCTACCTACTTTCATTAGTTTCCCCTCATTTGCATGCACGGATCGGAATTGGATCGATACACAGGTTAGTGAATCGGGTTGGAAGGAAATCAGGTCGCAAAGGGGTCACAATCCGATCGGTACATGATCGGTTTGCTTAGTGAATCTAGCCCTAAGATGCCCAAAGGAATATAATGGGCATCTTAGCAGCAATCAGGGCATTTTAACAACATAGCTTCCACATAAATAATTAACAAAATGTAGCCTCAAAGAAAGCGAATAGAATGTTGGGTATCATTAAGAACGGTCTTACAACCAGGACGAAGGAAGTGATCATGCCGCTGTATCGTGCGATGGTCCGCCCGCATCTGGAGTATTGTGTCCAATATTGGTCACCATACCTCAAAAAGGACATGGCGATACTTGAGAGGGATCAGAGAAGAGCGACGAAACTGATAAAAGGTATGGAAAACCTTGCATAAGCTGACAGGATGGAAAGGCTGGGGCTCTTCTCCCTGGAGAAGCGGAGACTCAGAGGAGACATGATAGAGACTTTCAAGGTCATGAAAGGCATAGAGAAGGTAGAAAGGGACAGATTCTTCAGCCTATTGGGAACCACAAGAACAAGGGGGCACTCGGAGAAATTGAAAGGGGACAGGTTTAGAACAAATGCTAGGAAATTCTTTTTCACTCAGAGGGTGATGGACACCTGGAATGCGCTTCCGGAGGTTGTGATAGTACACTAAGGGGTTTTAAAGAAGGATTGGATAAATTCCTGAAGGATACGAGGATTGAGGGATATAGATAGAGGTAGGGATAGGTTAGGAAAAGGTAGGGATAGGTTATGAAAGGGTACGGATGGATAAAGGGGATTAAAGGGTTTGGACAAGGATCACCTTACAGGTCATGGACCTGATGGGCCGCCGAGGGAGCGGACTGCTGGACACGATGGAACTTTTGGTCTGACCCAGCGGAGGCAACTTCTTATGTCCTTATTAACTGCTAAATGTGCTCTAACTGCCATAACAGTTAATAGCGAAGGGGAGATGAATTTGTGCAGAGGATGTACTTAACACAAAGGTAACGCATGCTTACCGCAGCCCCAAAAAAGGCTTATTGCAGGGCGAGCTCAGTTGTCCCACAATAACTTTTGCATGTGTGCACCACCCACATGCTAAAAACAAAATTTATTTTGTTAGTGCTGGAGTGAGTCAGGGGCGGAGAGTAGGTATGTTCTGTTCTAATCGGGTAGCCCTTAATGCCTACAAAATAGATGTCAGTAAGTGCTCACGTGCTAACAGGAAACTTAGCATGATGTCATTAATGCTGGAAATATTAAACTCATCCATTTTACCCATGCAGTTAAAATGGTCTTAGTGTATGGGAATGAGATATGAAAGCATATGCTAAGGCTACTTTTTAGCACAGCTTAGTAAAAGAGTCCCTAAGTGTTAATTTGGTAGAAAGCACAGCATAGCGAAAGCCACCTAAGTATAGTATAGGCAATTCAGTTATCTGTGTTCTAACTGAATGGGATGCCCCTAGCAACAGAGAAATTTTGCAAATGCCACATGTTAATTTTGTAATTAGCACACGATATGGGCTCCTTTTACAAAGCTGCGGTAGTGACTGCTGCTGCGGTAATCACTCCGAAGCCCATTGGGATTTAATGGGCATTGGAGCGTTCCCATGCGGCAGCTACTACCTGGCTTTGTAAAAAGGGGTGGGGGTGGGGGAGTTAACGGTAGAAAAAAATATTTAGCATGAGTAATAATGCAGAGACCCTTGTCTGACAGAGCTTTCCAAAGCCGAAATTTCCTAATGAAAGAGAAAAAGTCAGATTTTCAGAATACCTTGATAGGAAACAGATGAACAATCTAACACACTCTTGGGTTCCACAGTCGTCTTTAAAAAAGAATAATGTGTTTAGAAAAGGGGGGTGTGGTATTTCAAGTCCTATAAACCTTTCCGAAGAGAGGCTTCAGTAGACTCTTAGCCTTTAGTTTCACCAATCTATCACACGTTCAGTAAGGAAGAGACTCCTGAGGGTATCCAAATTGAAAGGTTGGAAAATATTATCATCCAATTACAAATCAAATCAATAGGAGCGTATTTTAATGATTAACCTCTGTTAACATTACACAGTTCATAAACATGTTGGATATCTCCAAGCTTGTCATCTATTATTTATCATCAGACCAAAAGTTCGTGCAGAGTACAAATGACTTCATTCATTGAATCCGGTTGTTTTTTTTTTTTTTAGATTCATACAGCTCAGACAAGGCTTTGCAAAGTTTCAAACCATTAATGTATCTCAAGCTCTTTTCATTTGTAATTGTTTCTGTACAGAACAGGTCCATGCACTAACTCTCTTTCTCTTTGTTCTTTGTATGTGAAAAAAAAAATATTTATTGCACAACTGTCACTAGTGGATCAATTCATTCTGTATCAGCTCTTCCTTTCTTTCCCCCAGGTCTCCTCTTATCTTTCAATCACTGTATCAGCAACTGAGTTGTCTTCTGTTTTTCATGACTCAACATCCATGCCCAATATTTATTTCTGCTAGGTACTTTACACTTGCACTTTTCACTTTTCTAACTCTCCTGGATCTATTCTATACTAAAGATCTAAATACTGAGCAAGTTCTTAAAAGCCAACATTAATTTTGGATGACTACAGGCAGAAAATGTTCATTTTGTGTTGTCTCAAGGTTATATTTATTTGATAAACCACCTAGGATCAACCCATCAAAGCGAGTTTCAATCAAAAATGTTCATTAGTAATAGAAAAGAAACACATTCTAATAGGAAAGACTAATAAGTTCATTGTGTTCCATCAGACCCCAGGAAAAGAGAGCAACTCTTCTATAGGTCAGCTAGGTCACGTATTAAAAACAACCCAAAATAAAAGCTCTTCATCCATGATGCTAAGGGAAGGGCTCCACCAGGGCCGGATTTTCCTATAGGCTAACTAGGCTTCAGCCTAGGGCCTCAAGATCCGAGTCACATTTTTTATAAAGGTTAGTACCAATAACAACATGTTTCATTTAACATATTGATATATATCACAGTAATGATGTATTTTATTATCTCTCATGTCATTTACAAACTTAAAAATGGGAGGTGAAAGGGCCTCATAAGTGGAATAGCCTAGGGCCTCTTTTCATCTAAATCCGGCCCTGGGCTCCACTATACCTCGCCGACAGGTTCCTCATGCTATTGCATAAGAACAATAGAAAGTCACATGCCCTTTTTTATGTTTCCGCCAACTAAGGGCTGTAAAAGTAAGAAATATCACGAGCACGCTCTTTCATATCAAGCAGTGTACTATGATAAAGATTTCTGCTCTTATGAACATTTTAGAAAATTGTTGAAAACCTTTCTTTTTTCAAAATTTCTGACCAATAAGATCTTTCTGTATTCTTCATAGCATAATCTTTTGTTAACCACATTGAACTTATAGCTATGCGGTCTAGAAATGTGTTGTTATATTATATTATGTTACACTGATTTGAGTTTTTTATGTCATTTATGATAATTTTGTTTTATCTGGTTTTCTGGCCAATATTACTTCCAACAATAATGCGCACTCTTTTTGAAACATTGTGCCTTCTTTCTACATACTGCCAGATTCTGTATAGGTTGCCCAAAGTTGGGAGTACAGTTTTGAGTGAGGATTGCAGATCCATGCCTAAACTAAATAGCTAATTAGGGGGAGGTGAGAGCAATAGTTACAGACACACTGCCTTTGCAACCTTCAGTCCTGATGTTCCCTGCAGCCTATTGGCTGGCTAAGCTTCCTTAAGAATTTCTGACCAATGGTTTGCAGGTGGAGGTGGAAATGTCGGAAAAATCCCCCAAATGAATTTTGCCAAACTCCAGACCTAGCTAAATCGCTTTCTCGCACCCGAAAACCGTAGATTTACTCCATTTCATGAAAATCCTTAGGGCCATTTTCAAGATAAAATTTACCTAGAAACATACAATTATTATTGCTCACTTTATAGGATAATGTAATCTACCAGATTGATATTCAAAGTGATTTAACCAGTCAGAAACAGCTCATTCATATTCAATGGCACTTAACCAGTTAGTGCCTAGCTCAAAACCAGCTATTTTAGGGGTGTTCTAGGAATGGAGTCATTACTTAGCCAATTATGTGCTGATATTTGGAATTTAATAGGCCAAGGTAACCACATAAATAGGACTACATAAAAGTCAGTCCTATCTTCATGTGCACTGTGGTAACCCATAGCTGTTTAAGTGCTAAATATTCTTTAGCCAGCTCCTTAAACTCGGAAATTCAATGCCAAAGCCCGAACATGGCCCAATATTGAATTTCCAAGCTGACTGGTGACAGTGAGCAAAATGCTGAGCACTGCTGTCTGAATATCAACCCCTACATATGTAATTGCTTCCTGCCCTTGCTGTGCCCAGACTCTGCCTATGTATATGCTCACCCTCAAGCTATGCACTATGTAGGATAGATGCATATGTATAGAATAGCACTTAGGTGAAATGTGGCATGGTTGAATTTATGTGTGCACAAATGTGCATACATGCTGGTATTCCAGTGGCATATGCATGTAAATATAAGTATTCTTTAAATTAAATTGCTTCTCTGTTGTTAATATAGCCTCATGCTGTTAGCATGTGGTAATTCCCACATTAAATATCAGCTTAGGAGGGAATTCATAAAGGGGCAGTAACCGATGAAGCGCAGGCTAAATGCTAAAGATGCCCATTATAGTCCTAGGAGCACGTTAGCATTTAGTGCACGTTAAATCAGTTAGCACACACTAAATTGGTTAGCGCCCCTTGAAGCAATCCCTCCTTAGTCAACAGTTAATCTATCTGTATACCCTGTACAATTTCCTTTGGAGAGACCTAATGTTGATCTTTCCAGGCAGCTTTGAGCTAAAGAATGAACAACAAAGCAGCCTTTTTCAAAGGTCTATGACATTAACCTGAGATTATTTTGTGTGTGCTCTTTTGTAGACAAAGGTTCACTTAAGTGTTTGCTGCGTATGCAGTGATCATTCAGTTGCTCTCCTGCACCTCCAGCAGCGCTTATGTCTCTTGCATGCCCGAAAGCAGCTTTTCCCTGTAAAGATGATAAAATGGCATCCAGTTGAAGATGTTCTAATTGTAGGATGTGAAGATGACTCTGTTTATGTCTGGGAGATTGAAACAGGTAATGATATTGCTTTTTTATGTTTAGTTTTGTGATTTTGGATTTCTTAGTTGGAATAATTTCTTAATATTGGATATACAAAGAAACACAATGTGTGTATAATTTGAACTGTCTTAGGCCACTCCCACTGCATCCCAAAATGCACCGGAGAGGGGCCTTAGGCACCTGGGCCAACCGGAGTCTTAGGCCTCCTCAGTGCATCCTGAGAAGCAGTGGGAGTGGCCTAAGACTCCAGTCACACACATCCGTGCCAGATGCGGCCAGAGCTCGTTGGGGCTTTCTAAAACCTGGACAAACTGCCTAGTTTTGGAAAGTCTGCCGGGACCCCGGACAGTCCTCTAAAAAGAGGACATGTCCGGGTTTTCCCGGATGTCTGGTAATCCTATACCTGTGGCAATGGAGGACTGAGTCACTTGCCCGGGGTCACAAGGAACAGCACAGGGATTGAACCAACAACCTTAAGGTGCTGAGGCTGTAACTCTTAACCAGGAGGCCACTCCTTCCCAAGTACAGTGGAACCTTGGTTTACGAGCATAATTCGTTCCAGAAGCATGCTCGTAAACCAAAATGCTCGTATTAAAGAATGACATGGTGACAAAATTCATCACCGTTCCCATCCCCGCGGATAACCGCGGGAAGCCATCTTCATGCCATTCTTTAAAGAGAGAGGGAAGAATCAGAGTATGAATGGCCAGAACCACTGACCCACATGCTTTGCTTTGAAGAATGCTGGTGTAGAAGGACTGAGATTGAAATAGACACTAGAAAATGACATGGGATTATTTCCCACGGTTATCCGCGGGGATGGGAATGGTGATGAATTTTGTCACCATGTCATTCTCTAATTTCGTATATCAACGAGTTTCCCCATAGGAAATAATGGAAACTCGCTTTGATACGTTCCCACACCCTCCCCCCCCCAACTCACAAAGACCCCCCTCGGCACGAACCGGCATCCCCCCTCTGCATGAACTGGCACCCCCCCTGCATGAACAACTTAAACTTACCCCCCCCTCCCCCGTCTGGCACTGGCACGCAGCCCACAAGACGTACCGGTGCCGCTAGAAGATCTTCCTGCTTCTGCCGGCCTTAAGCATGCATCTGCGCATGCTCAAGGACTTCTAATTCTCCCTCTCGCCGGGTGTGCCAGTTCGCTCGTGGGGGGGGGGGGGGTTGTGACGGTTTGAGCGGGAGGGGGGGAGCGATGCCGGTTATCGGGGGGAGGGGGGTGCTCGCAAATCGAGTCAGTACTCGGTTTGCGAGACAAGTTTTGCGAGAATGTTTTGCTCATCTTGCAAAACACTCGCAAACCGGGTTACTCGCAAACCGAGGTTTGGCTGTATCTCCTTTTACTACCTTTCTTCTGATGTGTGTCACATTAACTTCCTTTCTTATTGTTGTTGCTTAATGGATGAATTTATTGCCTGGTGAATTTCAGTCTGTAGCAGTCAATTTTTAAACACTAGCCACACAGACTTCATTAAGGATATTCAGTGCTAGCCCATATCTCAGTACCGGCACTGAGACCCTGATTATATTCAGAGCTGTGCTAGTTACTGTAAAAAAGTAACTAGTTACCATTTCAGTTACTCTTCACTAAATGTGAATAGTTACTTTTTTACTACTTACTAAAAAATTAATTAACTAGATAGTTTATAGTTACTTTGTTTATTAATTATAACTATATGAACATTACAACAATGAGTACTTTATTTTCAAATGAGTTTTTTTATTGGCTCTGAGCATTAAAAGCATTTCAAAATGCTCATCGGTTAAACTGTTCCTGCATGGTGTAAGAATCTGTATACCGATGCTAAAGAAAGAGTCTCTTAACATAAGAACACAAGCAGTGCCTCTGCTGGGTCAGACCAGAGGTCCATCATGCCCAGCAGTCCGTTCATGCGGTGGCCCATAAGGTCCAGGACCTGTATAGCAATCCCCTATCTATACTCTTCTAGCCCCTTTTCCTTCAGGAAATTATCTAATCCCTTCTTGAACCATACTCTGTTCTATCACACCCTCTGGAAGCGCATTCCAGGTGTCCACCATCCTTTGGGTGAAGAAGAACTTCCTAGCATTGGTTTTGAATCTGCCCCCTCTTAATTTTACCGAATGTCCTCTCGTTCTTGTAGTTTTTGAAAGTTTGAAGTATCTGTCCCTCTTCACTTTCTCTATGCTCTTCATGATCTTGTAAGACTCTATCATGTCCCCTCTAAGTCTCCGCTTTTCTGGGGAAAAGAGCCCCAGTTTCTCTAATCTTTCTGCATATGAAAGGTTTTCCATACCCTTTATCAATCGTGTCACTCTTTTCTGAACCCTCTCGAGTATCGCCATATCCTTCTTAAGGTACGACGACCAATATTGGACGCAGTACTCCAGATGCGGGAGCACCATCGCCCGATACAACGGCAGGATAACTTCTTTCGTTCTAGTTGTAATACCTTTCTTGATAGTACCTAGCATTCTATTTGCCTTCTTAGCAGCCGCTGTGCACTGTGCCGATGGCTTCATTGTCTTGTCCACTATTACCCCCAAGTCCTTTTCTTGGATACTTTCACTATTACCAGCCCTCCTCGGGTTTCTGTTTCCTACATGCAAGACTACATTTCTCTACATTGAACTTCATCTGCCATCTCGTCACCCACTCTCCTAGTTTGTTCAGGTCCCTTTGTAAATCTTTGCAGTCCTCTTTAGTCCTAACTCCACTAAATAGTTTGGTGTCGTCTGCGAATTTTATTACTTCGCACTTCGTCCCTGTTTCTAGATCATTTATAAATATATTGAACAGCAGCGGTCCGAGTACCGACTCCTGTGGAACACCACTCGTGACCCTCCTCCAGTCCGAGTAATGGCCCTTCACTCCTACCCTTTGCTTTCTACCCGCCAACCAATTCTTGATCCATCTATGTACATCTCCTTCCACCCCATGGTTCTTCAGTTTCCGTTGTAGGCGTTCATGGGGTACCTTATCAAAGGCTTTTTGGAAATCTAGGTATACGATGTCTATGGGGTCCCCTTTGTCCATCCGTTTGTTAATTCCTTCAAAGAAGTGCAATAAATTCGTTAGGCATGATCTTCCCTTGCAGAAGCCATGTTGGCTTGTTTTCATAAGTTTATTTCTTTCTAGATGCTCATTGATGGAAGGTTTGCATTCTTCAGAATAAACACTTCTTTCACAGTTGGATAGCACTGGAGACTGGACATATCAAGTGCAGCATCATTCACGAAGAGGTCTAGTTCTGACTGCACAGCATCGTCCCCTTTATTTTATTCAAAGAAGCAGAAGAAGCTGGTGTCTTCACTGGAAGTTGGTGCTGCATTAGGAGTTGTGTTTCAGCGTCAGCCTGAGCCTGCATTGCTTGCATCAGTAAATATTTGACATGAACTCTAGCAGCATCTGACTGAATCCAGCGCAGCTTGAATTGTGAATGTGAAACACTTGCTACTATCAAATTATTCTTAGCTTCAAGTGGACCAAAGCGCTTAATGATACCATTCATTAGAGCATCAACAAGTGGGCTGGAAAATTTGAGCGAAGGCCTGATGGAAGTAAGATGTGTACACAGGTCATTGGCAGAAGAACTCCCATGAAACAATGGTCTTCAGCCTGCAGTGTGTCCAGTGCCATAGCAATTGGTTTCATCACCTTAATATACTCTGCCATTTGGTACAGCAAGTGTGGTTTCCAATATTTTGTACACTTCTCCCTCCGTATCCACTAGAGTTAGGGACAGAACTGGCCCGTGAATATTAAAAAACCACAAATAATATTCGGGTCGGCTCTGACCCATCCCCTGCTTCCCCCCAGCATCCCATAAGCCTTACCTGGTGGTCTAGCGGGTTTACGGGTCAGGAGCGATCTTCCTATGCTCCTGCCCCATGCAGATCACTCATAGGAAATGGCTGCTGTGAGCTCCTGTCGTAGTTTCGAGAGACTATGGGAGCTCACGGCAGCCATTTCCTATGAGTGATCTGCACATGGAAGAGCGTAGTAAGATTGTTCCTGCCCCGAAAACCCGCTAGACCACCAGGTTAGGCTTAAGGGGGGGTCTAAGAGGGCTTAAAAATAGCCCTAAAAATGAAAATGGATTAAAAAAAAAAATTGCGAATAACCGAATCCGCAGATGCTGAAACCGTGGATTCGGAGGGAGAGGTGTACACTATTTCAGCTGCCTGTGGACTTTTACTGCACTTGTTCCAGAGGGCACTGCATTTAGCCAAGGTTCTATGGCTTAACTTCTTGTAATCTGCATCTTCATTGGCCCCTTCTGAATCAGATACAACAATCAAGTTCATTGTGTGGGTGATGCAACGATGGTAAGATTCAAGTGCATACTTTGTTGCTTCTTCATCTGTTTGGTTGTCTAGGATGTCTGCAAAGGTCACTTTCCATTGTTGATTTGTGAGGGCACAACTTGTGTTGGTTCTACAACCATCTCTGAGAATGCCTTGAACGCCTTAACAAAGTTTGATCAGTTGTCAGTAACTGTGCAGAGTACTTTGTCAGTGATACAAAATTTAGAGTGAATCTTCTCGAGTGTTGATGCAATCAAGTTGAAATCATGTCATCCTTGCAAATGTGAACAAGCCCAATGCTGCAGATTTTCATTCCAATGTGCTGATCTCGATCCAGTGTAAAGTAACTAAAAAAACCCCTTCTGTTGTGGGAGCTGTTGTGCAGACTTCAGTCACAAATGACAGTTTATTCTGAAGGTCATCTGTTATCTTATGATACTGGTTTTCAACATGTCCAGTAAGAACCATGTGAGTCAATACTATTTTGCCTAGTTCAAGACCAGTGACCAACTGAATGAATTCTAATGACTCAACTAGTGCTGCCCGATTCAGGAAAAATTAATTTCAATTCGATTCAGCCTATTGAATCGATTTTTCGATTCGATTTTCCTGCCCAATTAGGTGTTTTTTTTCAAACATCCTGGTGGATTTATTTTATAGCCTCTTCACCCCTTTTATATCCTCTTTACCCCCTTTGCCCTATCCTACCCACACTGGCGCTGTAGTGTAAACAAATCCTCTGGCAGGATACACATTTCAAATCTGACATATTGTAATCACAAAATAGAAAATAAAATTATTTTTTCTACCTTTTGTCGTCTAATCATTATTCAAATCTTGTTGGTCCCAGGCTCTGGTTGTCATCTGATAACGTGTTTGCCAGGGTCTCCTTCCTCCGTGCTAACCATCCATCTTCCGATCTCTGTCCTCCCCTTCCGTTTCCCTTTCTTCCCCCGGCGGTCTGGCATCTTTCCTTTTTTTGTCTCCATCCCCAGATCCACCTTTTCTCAACTACTCTTTCATCCAGCATATCTCTCTTCTTCTCCACCACCCCAGGGTCCACCATCTCTCCCTTTCTCTTCCCAACTACGTATCTCTGTACCCCCTCCACACCATCCCTTGTGTCTAACTTCTCTCCCTTTCTGTTCCTTCCCTCCCTAAATCAGCTTAGCCAAGTTTTTATTCTTTTTTAACTTTTAATACAAATTATTGTAAACCGTTTAGATACCTGTATGATAAACACTATATCAAAAATAAAGAAAACTTGAAATCCCATTGTCCACCATCTCTCTCCCTCTCCTCTGTTTTTAGAACCATTATTTTGTCCCCCAAAGTTTGACATATGTATGTCTTTGAACCCCTTTCCCTCCTTCCCTTCCTCTGAGTACTTCTACACCAGGGATCCCCTCCCCCAAAGGCCTGCACCATCCCCCCCTGAAGGACTGCACCATCCCCCCTGAAGGGCTGCACCATCCTCCCTGAAGGCCTATCTGTCTCCCCCCCCCCATGAAGGACTGCACCCCCCCTGGAAGGCCTGCATGTCCCTGCTGCAGTCCTGCTCCTCCTCTGACATCAGAGGCAGGATCGAGGCAGAGGAAACAGCTCCGGAGGCTGATGGCAACCTGCAAAGATCGTTAGTACCGGTGATCCTCTCTGCAGGTTGCTCCACTGCCAGAATTAGGTAAATGGATGCGTGGGAGGCCAGGGGGGAAGCCAGACACCAGTGCTTACTGACTGACCCTCCCCCTTCGCCTTTTAAAGCAGGAGCCGCAGCAGCTGGCCAGTAAGAGAAAGCACTGCCGCTCCTGCTTTAGAGGGGGAGGGTCAGTCACCAAATCGGGAGGCTAATTTTTTTTGTTTTTAAATCAATTCGAATCGATTCACCCAAAGTGAATCGGTGAATCAATTTGAATCGTGAATCGGGCAGCACTAGACTCGACTCACAAAGCTCCCGAAAAGCTTTCTATGCCGCAAGTGTGGATTCATCATCAATTGTTCTGCATGCTATGTAAACAGTAACGCAAATGTAATTTGTAAATGTTGTTAGTAGTTACTAAAATAAACTAGTTACTTAATTTAGTCGATCTTATTCAGAAGTAACTAGTCACATAGTTACCTCCAAATGTAACTAATTACAGTGATTAGCATTACTGTAACTAGTTCCTACACAGCACTTTTCTGTATATGACATTTGACTCCTAGGTTCTGTCTGGTGCAGTTGTCAATCAACCGCTAGGCAATATTTATAGAATTGTGCCTAGTGGTGCTGGTAGACATTGAATCCTTAGATACACTGTCCTGAATTCTCTAACTGGGGCTGTTGTTGGAAGCTGCCTTAAAAGCGGCTGTCGATTTGTGTATCAGTCACATGATGGCAAAGGTAGGCACTGGAAAGGTAAGCCAGGCTTTTCTAGGCCCACATTTCTGGTGCCTAACTTTGATGTGAATCATGCCTCCA
Organism: Geotrypetes seraphini; assembly: GCF_902459505.1. NCBI lineage: Eukaryota > Metazoa > Chordata > Amphibia > Gymnophiona > Dermophiidae > Geotrypetes > Geotrypetes seraphini. The sequence continues at coordinate 15,703,651 of NC_047097.1, forward strand.
TAGGCACTTTATGGCACCTAATGCCACTTCCGGTGTTAGCCATGCCTCAAGCACCTATGGACGTGCGCTTTTGGAGCCAATTTTTTAGGCACCTTGAAAAGCAGTGAAAAACATCATTTAAATGGTGTTTTTCACTGAACTTAGGCACCTACTGGCACCTAAAAACCGGTACTGTTTAGAGAATCCAGGCCATTGTCATTTAGACCAGGGTTTTCTTGGTCTAAATAAGTGTACCTAAGGTAGGCGCCTACCAGTGGCTAAGTCAACCCAAATCCCAATCTCTGCCCCTAAACATGCCTACTTGCCATGTAACCAAGTATAGAGTGAAAAAATATTTTCTTCTTTTGGTTTTAAGAGTATTTTCTTGTAACCTCATTGAGTGTCCCCTAATATTTGTAATGTTTAATGAAAATAAGAACATAAGTTTGTCAAGCAAGATCTTCTTATAAGAACTAAGATTTGCCGCTGCTGGGTCAGACCAGTGGTCCATCGTGCCCAGCATTCCGCTCACGTGGCGGCCCTTAGGTCAAAGACCGATGCCCTATTTGAGTCTAGCCGTATCTGCACATGTTCTGGTCCAGAATGAACTTATCTAATCTTTTCTTGAATCTCTGAAGGGTGCTTTCCCCTATAACAGCCTCTGGAAGAGCGTTCCAGATTTCTACCACTCTCTGGGTGAAGAAGAACTTCCTTACGTTTGTACGGAATCTATCCCCTTTTAACTTTAGAGAGTGCCCTCTCGTTCTCTCTACCTTGGAGAGGGTGAACAAAAGTTAAAAAAAATCTATTCACTTGTACCTGTTTTATACGACTCAGGATTTTGTAGATTTCAATCATATCTCCCCTAAGCCATCTCTTTTCCAAGCTGAAGACCCTAACCTCTTTGATCTTTCCTCATATGAGAGGAGTTCCATTCTGAGGAACATCACCAAAGAGAGAAGATGCAGGAGACCTACGAATTCTGAGAACCGATATCTGTGAAATCCAGCAGTGGGTTCACACTGAATGTTATTAGAAAATTTTTCTATTGCACTTTTTTATGTAACTGTAACTTTTCCCAGTTTATGGTAATGCAAGTATGGCAATAACTGAGATGCTTCGTTTATATAGGTCAGCACTTAAAGACCTGCTCTCAAGACAAAAGTGTGTGGTATGCAGCATATATCACCTTCTGCAATTCAATGCTATTAAAACATCTAGTAGAAAACTAGTAGCCTGTCAAAAACACAAACAACTACACTTTTTTTCCACTATGAATCAAGAGCAACCACACTGAATCACCTGTGATACCGCAATTTAGACAGACACACTCAGCTTTAGTTTTCCTGACTGCACATTTGTGAGCTTTGCAATTAATTATCTTCCATTATTAGTGATCATCAATTAACTCAAGAGGTTGCTGAGTCTGTGAGTGTGCTGAAGAAGGCAGAATTTAATGATATAATTTGAGGCTGGTAAGACAGTAAATTTTTCTCTTGTTAATAATTAAAGTAGATAACTTATGTTTTTATTTATAGCTTCCAGAAATATTCAGCCCTGATTGTTGTACTGCAGTGTTAGCTAATCAGGCTCTTGTCAGGAACGGAGTTAAGCTATTGTGTCACGCTATAGTTGGAATACCATTTTTGTGTCAGAGGGGCCTTTTCAGAAGTAGCTTTTTCCTATTTGTGCCAATATAAGAAAGTATATTTGGGGTCAATATTCAAAGTAAGTTAACTGGGTAAGGGAGATTCTTATCTGGTTAACTCACAGTTACCAGGCCTCGAGGGAACATTCAGTGGCCTGAAGGAATATTCAAACTGATAAAGCCGAAACCAGCTATTGTGTGGGTAGTCCAGGAGTGGAGTCGGGACAGAGTTGGCACTTAATGGGATAAGTGCCATTATTCAAACCTTAATTGGATAAGTTAACTGGCCAAGTAGGACCACATAAATAGCAGTTATTTTATTGTTTGGTTTAACTTATCTAGTTAAAGGCTGAATATCAATACTTATCCTGTTAAGTGCTGTCCATTCACACATAGCTAGATATTTACCCAGACATGATCCAGCATTGAATATCTGGGCATGATTTCAGTGGCGGTGGTCAGCATTTAGAAAACCTCTGACTGTCATTGGCTGAATATTACTCCCTTTATGTTTTAGAAGTGCTCTTAACTAGAATGCTTCATGAGGTGCTCAGAATAACATGGCAGTAATCAGGGATAATGAGCAGCACAAAGAACAATGCCTGAACTGAGGCATTAGAGGAAGATGGTCTGAGGAGACGAAGCCTAATTTGAAGAAATGGATCTTCAAGCAGGAGCAGAAATAGACAGAGAGAAGCTTTCAGTATCAGAGAGAATTGTTCCAGATAAAGGGGTCCAGGAGCCAAAGGCATAAGATCTCAAGAAGGCTTGATTAATACAAGACAAAATAAGAAGAGGGTAGGACTGGGAGGACAGACAGCAACGAGATAAGAGAGGTTGATAAGTGGATCAAATGATGGACACAACCAACAGTGAAGACTAAAATCAGACAAACTGGAAAGAGTATGTTAGCATAACATAACAAAACATCTGTATACCACATTATACACAGTGTGTCTGGGAGGGAATGCATGGATGGGAGAACATCGCAGGGGAGGAGACATAGGCATCCTGGGACTGTCTGCCAAGTCTCTTCCCTGAAGAAGCCCTTTCTGGAAACGTCAATCGCTCCTCCTAAACTTACTTGCTCCACTTCATCACTTCATCATGCTTCTATTCCTTTCTCTCCTCTCTTCTACCTTCCAAAGTATTTAGATCAATGCTGTCTTGTTAAAATGTTTATTTTATTTTTATTTTTCCTCTAACTCTACTTTTCACTTCTCTATTACCCTCCAGGTACTTTAGTTAGATTGTGAGCCTTCGGGACAGTAAGGGAATTTTTCAAGTACCTTTCTTATTTCTAATCTTAATGTATGTTTTCTGTAAACCGCTTAGAACCTAACGGATGTAGCGGTATATAAGAAATAAATTACATTACATTACATTACATTACCCTTCAGATCTATGTGGCTTAACAGGGTAAAAAAATTGTGACAAACACAGAATATAGTAGAAATTCAGTCTTTCCGAAATTTTCTAAATAAGTAGGTGTTAAACAATTTCCTGAAATTTTGATATGATGTAGATGCAAAGAATAACTGACGAAAATCGGCATCCCAGGTGGCTGCTTGGAATGACAACAGACGATTATGATATCTTATGTAGCGACAACCTTTGGTCCAATGGAAAGTCAAAAAGTATTAGCTGAAAGTATATTCCATAAAGTAGGAGTCACACATCAAAAAGCAGAATCCTGAGAAAATGCAAAATGAATGTTCTCAAAGAGGATGTCATGAGTTTTTAGGTACATTTGTTACTGTAAGAAAAATTGCCAGCTAGCATTACAGTATCGCTGTCCGTTTGCAGGACAGGAGTTTATTTCTACCAGGAAGGTTTTCATAAACCACTTGGAGGGAAGTTACTAAGGTGTGGTAAAAGTCAGGCTTTTACTGCACCTTAATTTCCCATGGGAGTGACTAATCTGTTGTAGCTCAGTACTACTCCAACTTGTCATCAGCCTTCCAGGCAGCATTATTCACACTGCCCAGGAGCAGATATCCTACCTGTTGCCCTGTGCAGATATCCTACCACAATGGCTTGTAGCAGAGAGAAGATGTATGTATCTGATGCACCTGTGCCTGCAAACTGCAGAATGCTGATGAAAAACAGCAAATTCCATCACTTATGAGAGCTGTTAGGTGAGGGTGGGATTTGAACCAGAGAACTTCAGAAGATGGACAAGGTGCATTAACTGGTAAGCCACAAATGGCATCTTTCTGTCAGAAGAGAAGTTTCCTCCCATGACAGCTTAGGATGTCCTAGCCATGGGAAGGAGAAAATAAGTTTGCCTGGAAAGGGAAATGTGCTGATAAAAACAGCAAAGTCCACCATCTAGACCAGGGATCTCAAAGTCCCTCCTTGAGGGCCACAATCCGGTCTGGTTTTCAGGATTTCCCCAATGAACATGCATTGAAAGCAGTGCATGCACATAGATCTCATGCATATCCATTGGGGAAATCCTGAAAACCCGACTGGATTGCGGAGGGACTTTGAGACCTCTTATGACAGCTAATAGGAAGCTGTTAGGAAGTTGTTAAAATGAGTGAAGGTGGGATTTGAACCAGGGTACTTGAGAAGATTGACAAGGCACATTTACCTTGTGAGCCACAAATGCTTTCTTTGTTGTGATTGTGATATGATAGCTAATCAGATGATACATAGGCAGGTCAGTCAACTATGATATGAAAGGGCAGTGAGATCTACTTGAGTAAAAGCTGATGGTAGCTCTATGGGTTAAAGTCCTGTGCTGTTGTGAGTTCAACACCCAGTGCATCTTGTAATTTTGGCATACTACCTTGAAGGTGCAGCTTGATGATCTCACAATGAGGTCAGCTTTGTGAAGCTGAAGAGCTCCATTTTGGAATGAGGGAAAATGCATGTTAAGGTCTGTATCTGGTTTTTCTCTTTTTAAGCGCTGAGAAATGAAGTAATGTGTGCAATAATGATATGTTTTTCATGTTCTTTCTTTGCTCTCAAGAAAGAGCTGATTGCAGCATTGTTTGTTGAGAAAAAAGGGAGTCTTTTTAAGCAGGAAGCCAAAGATGGTGTAATGAATAAATCATATTACTGTTTGGGCAGAAAAGTACTATATTTTGCTTGTAATATGTTTATATTGATGTGCTCTATTGATATGGTGGCTTATTAAATCTATTAGGAGGGAGAAAGAAGAAAAACCCTATATTTAAACTCACTAAAGCAAATATCGTTGCGGAAATGGAATGCACGCCTAACTTGCGTCTATAGGAAGTCTCCCGCAACAAAAGCTGAAACTGCCTTGAAATGAAGCAAAAACTACACTTAAAACCAGCTTTTCCTTCGCCTACATTTTAAACGCGGTCTGCCGCCTAAGTAGCATCTATGTGGTGCCTATCCTTAACCATGCCCACGTTACGCCCACATCTACAAACTTAGATGCGAGTTTTAGCTAAACTCGTGTCTATCTCATGTCCATGTTCTAAGAATACCTATCTGATGTCTACCTCCGTCTAAGTCCCAATTAACGCTTGTTAAGACCCTTAAATGGCTCATTATCCACTTAAATCGGACGTCTAAACCAAGCCTAAAGTTAGGCGCAGTTTACAGAATCTAGGCCATACTGTATAGCAAATATACAAACATATATGAGAATGCAACCATGAAAGGCCTGGCAAGCTCAATCTAGAAATTATTTTGTATCTGTGTAGTCATCGATTTTTATCACTGTATAATATTTGGTGTCCAACAGTGTTCCTCTTTCTGTTTGTTTGTTTTTTTCTTTTTCTCTCCTTCTCTCCCTTCCTCCATATCCCTCTCCCCATCCCTCTCTAGGTTACTGATCAGAATTAGATTTGAGTGGGTAAGTATGGTCTCTCTGATAAATCCTGCACTTGCTTTTTTTGTGCTGGAGGCTATATTATTGCTAGGGTCAAGGTCACAGAGGTCACTGGCTTTTCAGATGCATGCTATATAGCCTAAAGGTTCAACTTGGTGCAGAGCTCCATTGTGGATTTATTAATGTTTCCAGTAATCTTCTTTTGCAGATGCGCTATGTATTTTCTTAAAGTTCCCTTTTCATCAGCATAGAATGTTTTATATGGAAAAGCAAATTGTCTGTGTTTAAGCTGCATTATTAAGTCTACATAAAATTAAATTTTATGATGCTTTCAGATAGCTGTACGTGCCCAGGTCAAAGATTCAGTAAGTGTGAAATGATTTTGTCACAAAGGGGGCACTTGGTTGATCTGTATATACTATATATGAGCAAGACAGTAAACTTATGCTGCATAGTTATTGATAGGGATGTGAGTTACTGCATATTTAATTCATTTAGTGGTTCTTAGAAAATCTTAGGGCTCCATTTACTAAGGTGTGCTAATGTATTTAGTGCGTGTATGCAGGGAGAATGTGGTGTAGCGGTTAAAGCTACAGTCTCATCACCCTGAGGTTGTGGATTCAAGCCCATGTTGCCCCTTGTGACCCTGGGCAAGTCACTTTACCCCTTCTTTTTACGAACACATAGCGCAGGCTTTAGCGCCGGCAGAGGCGGTAACTGCTCCGACGCTTATAGGAATTCTATGAGTGTCGGAGCAGTTACCGCTGCTGTGCGTTCATAAAAGAGGGGGGTTAATCCTCCATTCCCTCGGCTAAATTAGATAGATTGTGAGCCCACAAGAACAGACAGGGAAAAATGAGTGAGCACCCAAATAAATTCACTTAAGCCATTCTAAGCTCCCCTGGAAGAACAGTATAGAAAATTGAATAAATAAATGCTAAAAAGCCCATTTTATTCCTATGGGCTAGTCCATTAGCACGTCTTAGTAAAAGGGCCTCTTAATATGTACAAAGGGGTCCTTTTACTAAGCGCATTAGGCGTTAACGTGCACCTAATTCACCTAAGAATTGCATACTATGGGATGCACTCGGGTGTCTTGTGGTAAATGCCAAATGTGTGTGTGCTAACCAGATGACAACATTTAAAAAAAAAAAAAAAAGGTTTTGTTTCAGGGGGTATGTCTGGGGGCAGAGAGTGGGCATTACCAAGTGCTAACTAATTAACATATGAATAGTGTGTGAGCCCTTAGGCTGTGATTCTATAAAAGGCCCACAGTTAAGGGCACCTACTGGTCTAGGCACCTAACCTACCTCCCCCGCTCCCACCTTTTACTAACCCGCGATAGAGGTTTCTACCGCGGCCCGGAGCAGTAAATGCTCTGATGCTCATAAAATTCTTATGAGTGTTGGAACAGTGTCAGAGCATTTAGCGCCCCAGGCCCCGCTAGAAACCTTTATTGTTACTTAGTAAAAGAGGACCTTATTATTATTATTTTTTTTAAGTGGTTTAATTGGTGCTGATAATTGAAAATGTCATTAAAAAACAATTTTAAAAAATGTTTAAAAAAATGAATTAGTGGGTAGGCATCTAACTCGGTAGGCACCTACCACGTTGATGTACATTTACACTGAGGCGCCTGCTGGCAAGTAAGCATGGTTAGGGGTGGAGTTTGGGTGTGGATCGGTTAGATTCCGCCATTTTAGGTCAAGAAAACCCTGGCTTAATATAGCGGCACCTGAGGTGTACGCATCTACTGGTGTCTACACTGATTTAGATCACTAGGTGTGATTTTACAAATGACGCCTAACTCTTGACTGTCATGCAGTAAGCGCTTCTTTTCTAGGTGTCTACCGAGTTTAAGCGCCGTTTATAGAATCTGGCCCTTACTGCCTACAAAATGGGCAGCATTCTATAAAAGGCACCTAACTAACCCCCCTTTTTATTAAACCGCAATAGTGTTTTTCAGCGTAGGGGGCCATGCTGAATGATGCGTGGTGCTCCTGACGCTCATAGGAACTCTATGAGTGTCGGAAGCAGCGCACAGCATTCAGCGCAGCTCCCTGTGCTAAAAAAAGCTATTGCAGTTAAGTAAAAGGGAGGGGGGTGTCAATTGGCTAAATACCCTTAACGGTGTGGTAAAAAATTGTGTGATAAGCACCTGTCCGATTCTACAAAAGATAAGCATATATTGCAATGTGCTTAGCGGCACCTAACGCCTAAGTGGGCATTTGTATGGGTGGAGATTGAGTAAGTGGCATCATGCAAAAACTTACCCCCTGTTTTATTAAGGTGCGCTAAGCATTTTAGCGCACGTTTAGCGTGCACTAAGTATACGCAGACGCTAACCTCTAGCGCCTTCATAGACTAACATGCACGCATTAGCATTTAGCGTGTGGTTAGATTGCGCTAATATTTAGCATGTGCTAAAACGCTTAGCACACCTTAGTACAGGGGTGTCCAATGTCGGTCCTCGAGGGCCGCAGTCCAGTCGGATTTTCAGGATTTCCCCAATGAATATACATGAGGTCTATTTGCATGCACTGCTTTCATTGTATGCTAATAGATCTCATGCATATTCATTGGGGAAATCCTGAAAACCCGACTGGATTGCGGCCCTCGAGGACCGACATTGGACACCCCTGCCTTAGTAAAAGGAGCCCTTAGGTGCCTGAAATGTAGGCTTTAAAAACCCTGTCCTATATTTCAGGTGCCTAAGTTTTCAGACACCACTAGCCATGGTTCTGTAAACGGTGCCTAAGTGTGATTGACACGCAGCCTTATTTTAAAGGTGCCGGCCGATTTAGGTGCTGTTTATAGAATCAGCCCTTAAGTGCACAGGTGCTATATATATATTTTTTTTTTAATTGCTGCATGCTAATGACAATATCACTACATGGCCATTAATACAACAAAATAGAAAAAAAAGTCATTTTTATGGGTGTGATAAAAATGGCCTTAGTGCATGGGGAAAAACCTACTTAAGGGTGTGCCAAGGCCACTTTTTACTGCAGCTTAGTAGAAGGATTGCTAAATTAATATAGCACATGAACCTAAGAATTTAAGGTGCATTAAGTCAATTAGCATGCAATAGAATGTTCTAAAGTGTGTTAGATTTTTTAAAATTAAAACAAATGTGTGGGGCAACCTCCCTCCATTAAAAAAAAAAATTCCCAAATTCTTAATGTTAAAAAAGACTCTTAATTTAGACATTCTATACATGAGATGCTGCAGCTTGACCTTCAGCATTAATAGTCAGGTCAGAAACCATGTGGCTAGAGGTCTTAGCTTTTGTCATGCTTGGTAAGATAGGGTCTATTAAAGGAATAGATGGGAATTCCTCTGGGGGAAGGAACAGGAGCAGAGCTGTGGGAGAAGTAGGAATGGAAGGCAGAGGAAGGGTAAAAAAACAGTTGTCAAAGAGGCACAGTTTTGCTATAGGAACAGTCGGAGGTAATTAAAAAAAAAAACAACACTTTGTTGTGCATAAAACACTTAAACTTAGGCCATGTGTGGTGCATTAGGGAGTAGGTTCTGTATAGGGGCACCCACATTTGGGTGCCAGGAACATACACACTGACCCCTGGATTCTGCAAATGGCGCGCAAACCTGAGATGCACATGCAACTAAATTGGCTAACGTGCAAATTAGCGCCCCTAATTGGGTGCTAACAATTATTGGTGTTGGCAACATTTTGGATTTGTACTGCATCTTGATAAGGGCAGTTCTATAAAGATCTGTATGCAAATCTTATAGCATACATCTCAAAAGGGGGTGTGGCCATTGGAGCATCATGGGCAGGTCGGGGCATTCACTAAAAATGCGTGCAGTATTACTGAATACTGGGGTCGAGGATCCATACCTAACTTGTGAATATTGCCAGGGACGGAGCATGACTTACTGACTCAGGCAGTCTGTTCCAAATGTATGCTGCAGCAAAAGAGAAGGAACGTGGTCTGGAGTTGGCAGTGGAAGAGAAGGGTACAGATAAGAGAGAATTGCCCGATGAACGGCGTTCCTGTGATGTGATGTGAAATTGCCCTCTCAGTGTTACAAAATAATAGCATATGGGGCAGTTATAAAAGCACAAATGTAAATCATTTAGTACCTATATTACGGTATTTTCCCTGCACAGATTTTGATGAATTTGCAAAACGGAAATGGGCAGAGAAGAGAAGGGGAGATGATGGACATGATTAGGGAAGGGAAGATGCTGAAGATGGAGAGGGGTTGGGGATGGAAGATGCTGGAAAATAGGAGGTGCGTGACTGAAGGTTTGCCTAGGGCAGGGGTAGGCAATTCTGGCCCTCGAGAGCCAGAGCCAGGTCAGATTTTCAGGAAATCCACAATGAATATGTATGAGATGGATTTGCATGCACTGCCTCCTTGAGATGCAAATCTATCTCATGCATATTTATTGTGGATATCCTGAAAACCTGACCTGGCTCCGGCTCTCGAGAACCGGAATTGCCTACCCCTGGCCTAGGGCATCAGATATCCTTAGACTGGCCTTATTATTGTGCTAAAAAATGGAGACATATCTGTGTTCTACCCATTAAGGGTTGTTGTTTTTTCATATGCACAAAATGGACTGCTGGACTATTTTATTTCACACTAGAATTAAAGGAAGCCTGAGAAAAAGAAGCATTTATCATAGCACTTCATTTGTATACTGAATCTTAGCTTTTCTCCTGGAATAAAATTTTACTTTAGAAAAGAATGCCTTCTTTGTTCTGTTTACAGGCACTCTGGAACGGTATGAAACAGGAGAAATGGCAAAAGCTATCCTAACATCATGTGAAGATTCTCGTGCTTTAATGACGGATTCTGTACTCTTTATCTCTCAAGACGTACAAAGGATTAAAAGCCCGAGCTACAAAACATCGAGCTCCTACAAACTGGGTACATTGCCATATACTCTTTCACTTCCAGAAAAGTCCTCTGTCAAGGTAAACAAAAAAAAGCAATTATTTATTTTTAAATAAACTTAAAGGACAGATGTTTGAATCCAACATCCTGATTTTCTTTTAGGAAATAGATGTTTTGAGTGGCAGAATTTTAAGGGTCACCTTTGTGCAAAGAATATTGAGATCTTTTTACGTATACACTTTCCACTTCAAATCATTCTCTATTCTATTACAATGTTTATCTGAGGGCCAATGCATTGCTTCTCTGCTCCCCCCCCCCTCCATTTTATCTACTGACTTACAGTAAGAATAATCCTTCAATGCAGCTCTCCTTAGTGTCATGAGGTCACTGTGTACCCATGCCAAGTAATTGCTGAAGCTGACCAGTATATACTGAAGTAATTACATTTTTCAGCTTTGAATTTTGGAAGCTGCTGTTCTTCAAGAAAGCAGGTAGGATAGAAATGTGAGTCACTTTTGGGGAGAATGTTGATGAGTAGATACATTCCGCAGACTTCAGTAAGCAGCAGCACCTCTGGATAGATTAGAAGAGCTGGCACGGAGGTTCACAGACTCCTTGAGACCATTATAAAGACTGTCATTTGTGATGTCACAAAAAGCTGCTCAATAGACTTCAAGACGGAAATATGTGAACATGCAAATGGTGTCCATCCATGCAAAATCAAGTCCTAAGAATATACAAGTGAGATTTAAATAAATCAAGAATATAGCGTGCTAAGTCTACAGTAGAGAATGATATGGTGACGGGTATTTGCGGAGCAGGGACGGGGGCAGAATCTGCGGGAGTGGGGTCGGGATGGGGACAGTGATAGAGCCTGCAGGGATAGGGACAAACTTTGTGTCTTGTCATTCTCCAAAAACTTGAGACTAGTATCAATATGTAAAAACTTAACACATCTTAGACAATTGGCAACTGAATTGAATGATTTAAAAAAACTGTAGAAGCTGCTTTTGGATGTAAATGAACTACTGTTAAATGACATCATTCGTGTCTTCTCTGCCATCTGCATCGTCCTTCCATCATGTGCCCAGATGCTCAAGCATCTTACTGTTACGGCAACAGATTCATCCATCGTTGCTAGTATCAAGGAACATTTCCAACATTTAATAGACACTTATTTTCCTGTTCATCCACTACAGTTTAGGTTCTCTTCTACACCCATGTCTGAAAGACAATGTAATGTAATGTAATGTAATTTATTTCTTATATACCGCTACTAAGCGGTTCTAAGCGGTTTACAGAAAATATCTTTCCAGTTAGATGCAAAGTATTAATAAAGAAAGCTAAGAAATAATATAAAGACAAACTTGCCAACGAGGCAAAAACAACAATTTGTTTAGGTACATCAGAAACAGAAAACCTGTGAGGCAATCCTTGGAACCGTTAGATGATCATGGAGCAAAAAGGGCATTTAGGGAGGATAAGGCCATAGCGGAGAGACTGAATGAATTCTTAGATTTGGTCTATTCGGAAGAAAATGTAAGAGATCTATCTGAACTGGAAATGGTTTTCAAGAGTGATGATACGGTGGAACGGAAAGAAATCTCGGTGAATCTGGAAGATGTACTAAGCCAAATCGGCAACTTAAAAGTGATAAATCACCTGGACCGGATGGTATACATCCCAGGGTACTAAAAGAACTCAAACATGAAATTGCTGACCTGTGTTAGTGATCTGTAACCTGTTGCTAAAATCGTCTGTAGTAGCTGAAGATTGGAGGGTGGCCAGTGTTACACCAATTTTTAAGAAGGGTTTCAGGGGAGATCTGGGAAATTATAGACCAGTAAGCCTGACTTCAGTGCTGTGCAAAATGATGGAAACAATTCTAAAAAATAAAATTGTTGAAGACATAGGGCTCCTTTTACGAAGGGTTTTTAGCGCTTACACAAAATTACCACACGATTTAGTGTGCGGTAGCTGAAAATCTACCGCCTGCTGAAAAGGAGGCGGTAGCGGCTAGTGCGCTCGGGAATTTAATGCGCGCTACTGCACGCGTTAAGGCCCTAGCGCACCTTCGTAAAAAGAGCCCATAGACAAACATGATTTAATAAGACAGCATGGGATCAGCCGAGGAAGATCTTGCTTCACCAATTTGCTTGACTTCTTTGAAGGTGTGAATAAAGGTGAGCGGGTTCATGTAGTGTATCTAGATTTTCAGAAAGTTTTTGACAAAGTTCCTCATGAGAGGCTCCTGAGAAAATTAGAGTCATGGGATAGGTGGCAAAGTTCAGTTGTGGATTAGAAATTGATTATCAGATAGAAAACAGAGGGTAGGGTTAAATGGTCATTTTTCTCAATGAAGGAGAGTAAACAGTAGAGTGCCACAGGGATCTGTACTGGGACCGGTGCTATTTAACTTTTTTATAAATGATCTGGAAATTGGAAAGATGAGTGAGGTGATTACATTTGCAGATGATACTAAACTGTTCAAAGTTGTTAAAACGTATGCAGATAGTGAAAAATTGCAGGCAGACTTAGGAAATTGGAAGACTGGGTGTCCAAGTGGCAGATGAAATTTAATGTGGACAAATGCAAAGTGATGCACATTGGGAAGAAGAACCCAAATCACAGTTACCAGATGATAGGGTCCACCTTGGGGGTTAGCGCCAAAAAAAGGATCTGGATGTCATTGTAGACAACACGATGAAACCTTCCGCCTAATGTACGGGATGGTTAACAAGACTAAGAATGTTATAATGCCTCTGTATCGCTCCATGGTGTGACCTCACCTGGAGTATTGCATTAAATTCTGGTCTCCTTATCTCAAGAAAGATATAGCGGCATTTGAAAAGGTTCAAAAAGAGTGACCAAAATTATAAAAGGGATGAAACTCTTCTCGTATGAGGAAAGACTATAAAGGTTGAAAAAGAGACAACTTGAAAAAGAGACAACTAAGGGGAGATATGAATGAAGTCTACAAATTCCTGAGTGGTGTAGAGTAGGTACAAGTGGATTGATTTTTCACTCCGTCAAAAATTACAAAGGCTAGGGAACACTCAATGAAATTACAGGGAAATACTTTTTAGGTGAAAATATTTATTCACTCAGAGATAGTTAAATTCTGGAATGCATTACCAGAGATTGTGATAAGAGCAGATAGTATGGCTGGTTTTAAGAAAGGTTTGGACAGTTTCCTGGAGGAAAACTCCATAGTCTGTTATTGAGAAAGACATGGGGGAAGCCACTGCTTGCTCTGGATCGGTAGCATGGAATGTTGCTTCTCTTTGAGTTTTTGCCAGGTACTAGTGACCTGGATTGGCCACCATGAGGATGGGCTAATGGGTTTGTTGGAGTGTTTTTATTTTCTTTGAACAATATATTATTATTGTAAACCGCTTAGACAACTGTGGTTGTCTAAGCGGAATTGGTTGTCTAAGCGGATAGAAATTGAAGGCTATATTTGTGATTTATAAACAAGTTGTACAGAATATTGTCACTTTTTATACTGTAATAAAAAGATTTAAATATAAAATCTCACGTGCTCAAGGCTTGTTAAAATGAGGACAGTCTGTAGGGACGGGGCAGGGGTAAGGATTGGGACAGAGCTTGCGGGGAAGGGGACAGTGCCCATGGGGCTGGGACTGGGACAGAACTAAAGAGATGGGGCAGGAATGGGGACAAACTTTGTCCTTGTGTCATTCTCTCGAAGCAAGTGATTATGGTGTAGCTTTTCTATTGGCTCAGACTTCCATCAGAAATGAAATTCTTAGACACACTAATTTCCCACTGTGTGCCTTCCATTGTTAAAAGCAGATCACTTCATCAATGATTCTGTCTCTCTCTGAGATTAAAAGCCTGTCCCTCGCTGACATTCAAATTTCCTATTGGCCATATAGTATACCCAAGAGAGAATAGAACCCTCTTGCTTTAGGGTTCTGGATGTAATGTTCCTTAGAGCAGTGGTTCCCAACCCTGTCCTGGGGGACCACCAGCCAGTTGGGTTTTCAAGATATCCCTAATGAATATGCATGAGAAAGATTTGCATACCTGTCACTTCCATTATATGCAAATCTCTCTCATGCATATTCATTAGGGATATCTTGAAAACCCGACTGGCTAATGGTCCCCCAGGACAGGGTTGGGAACCACTGCCTTTGAGGAATGTTATGAGCATGCCAGAAGGGAAGTATATTTAGGGGGGGGGAGGGAAATGGCAGGCTTTTAGTGACGCTGTAATCTTCTCTCCTTCCCGATCAAAAACTGGTGTGCTCCCCATCCTCCCTCTAAAACTGATCCTTCTTTTTATATCTCTATTAATTTCTCCCCTCTTTCCTATTAGTAGATTGTTATTGTAAACCAATCAGACAGTCCTAATGCGCGCTAAATCTAATTTTCATTAATCTTGAAACTTAAAACTTGATTGTAGCCCACCCTAGAGAAAGAAGATGCAAACATTGAACTATAAGTAAAAATAGAGGAAGTATTTTCTAATAACTATGAAACTGAAAGGATTCACTTGGCTGTACACAGTGATAGGGGGCAGCCATTCATTAGAAGCTAAGGAAGAGCAATTCCTTTGGGAAAGCTGGAGAGAAGCAACATTCTTTAAAATACTGACATTTTCTGTGAATAGTTTATCTGAAGTTGGAGTAAGATATTTAATGATTTTTCTAACTGAAGTGAGAACCTTGATCCCATAGCTTTGAAGGAAGCCAAGAATACAATAAGCCCTAGAAGTCTGAAAGAAGCAGACACTTTGAAAACCTTAAACTACGCGAATATAGACAAATTCAAAATCTGAACTTTAAGTGTTGGACTTGTGGGAGATGTGAACCCTAAAGCTGAGCACCATTTTGTAGAAATTTTGCTCTCTCCTATTGTTACTGTGGAACAACATTTTATTATGAATAATTTTCTAGAGAAGTAAACCCAGACTTGCTTTGGAACAATATTTTAGAATGTTTTACTCCAGGGTTTTGATTACCGCCATTTAGGGGGTGGGGGGTGGGGGAATTCATCAATGGCGCTAACCGATTTAAGGGCTCCTTTTACAAATCTGCGGTAGAGGTTTCTACTGAGGTTCCAGCGAGGCAAATGATCCAACGCTCATAAGAATTCTATGTGCGTAGGAGCATTTACCTCGCTAGCCTGCAGTAGAAACCTCTACCACAGCTTTGTAAAAGTCAGCGTTCATATATGCTAAACGCATTACTGTGCACTAATGGTTAGCACACGCTAAACACTGATGCCCATTGTATTCCTATGAGCATCTTAGCATTTAGCAAACATTAATTGTTAACATGCACTAACACGGTTAGCGCCCCTTGATGAATTCGAGTTTCATAAAAATTTTGATGTATCGCAATATCACTAATTCAAAGCGATTTACAATTAAAACCAGGGTCTTAATTATTAACTATAACCAACACAAACGGACCTGACGTACCAATACATAAGGGAAGTAGAGAGAACTACAATAAGTATAGTAAAGAATACATACAAGGAAAATAAAATGGAGGGTAAGAAAGTTTAAAAGTAATTATAAAAGTATAATAGAAAATTAAGAACTTTTTTTTTTTCCAAATTCTCAGAGCCTAAGAAAGAGGATTAATGAGTTTAAGCATCAAATGGGATCAGTAGGGATTCCGATAATTAGGTCTCAAAAGCATCCTTGTACAACCAGCATTTTAACAGTCCTTTAAATTTACTCAATGATTTTTCTTCTTTAATAAATGATGGTAGGGAATTCCATATTCTGGGTGCTGACATGCTGGGGCATAATAAGATATTCAAACTAGTTTGGGGTCCATTGATGTCTTTTGTAGATTTGCTATAGTTGTCCTTTATCTTTATTTTCCATTGTTCGGCATTTAGAGTGAAGATAAGGAACCAGTAACCAAGTCCTTATCTTCACTCTAAATGCCAAACATGCAGGAAGACCACTGCGTCGGATCGCGATCCTGGCTCTACTAACAGCTGTGAAGATAAGTGAAACTTTTCCTTAGGTTCTTTTACCTGTTCCCTGTGCACAGTGGTGGGATATGTTCCCATTTTGAAAGATTGCATTTTTTGAAAAATAGTGGAGTTGTTTGCCCATGATACAGAATAAGAACAGCTGAAAAACTCATTGGGTTGCTGTCTGCGTATGAAATAAATTTGAGGCTTTTTCTCCAATGTAAGGAAATGGTTTTTCAGTGGGAATTTCCACCACTTGGCTAATACTGTTTCTTGATTGTAGGTTAATTTATATATTGTTATTATTATTATTTTTCTAGAGAGATGTTTATGCACCTACATGGCATAAATGCGCATGAGGTTGGTTAGTCTCTGGAATTAGGGGGCATAGGATGAAGGTAAAAGGGGACAGAGTCAGAAGTAACCTCATAAAATACTTTTTCACAGAAAGGGTGGTGAATGCTTAGGACGGCCTCCCACTGGAGGTGGTGGAGACAAAAAGTGTATCTGAATTCAAGAAAGCTTAGGACAAGTACGTTGGATCTCTAAGGGAGAGGAGAAGATAGTAGATGGCATGATTAGGCAGACCAAATAGGCCAGTGGTCTCAAACTCGCGGCCCGGATGTCACATGCGGCCCACCAGGTACTATTTTGAGGCTCTCGGTATGTTTATCATAATCACAAAAGTAATATAAAACAGTTTCTTAATCATCTGTCTCTTTAGCTACAAATGACAATATTATTATTAAAACTTAACAAAAAGGAAAGATTTATAAACTATAAAGAGTTTTACCTCATGCAAAATTGTCATTTCTTTAATAAGACATTAACTATTTTTTCTGAGGTCCTCCAAGTACCTACAAATCCAAAATGTGGCCCTGCAAAGGGTTTGAGTTGGAGACCACTGAAATAGGCCATATAGTCTTTATCTGCCTTCATTTTTCTCTGTTTCCATGATATTGATCTGTTATTTGTATAGCTGCAAGGATAGAGGCCGAATATCATCTGGTGTCTATATAGTTGAGGAGGATACCATCCTTATTCTATATATGGTGCTCAAAATTATATGTGCAATTACAGGGAAAAATGCTTGAGTACCTGAATAAATTCATGTAAACCATTCTGAACTCCCTTGGGAGAATGGTACAGAAAATTAAATTAATTAATACATTTGGGTATGCACACAATTTAATTGACAAAAAAGCCAATTAGCACCAATAATTGAGCACTAATAATTATTGGTGCTAACTGGCGTGAATTTAAATTTATCTATGCATCTTTAGGCAAAAGTATGTGTGGCTTAGAATAGGAGGCGTGGTCATGGGAGGGGCATGGGCAGATCAGGGGCGGTCCTGAAGTTTGCATGCAATTACAGCAGTGTATCGCAAACTGTGTGCCATGGCACACCAGTGTGCCTCCTGAGATTTCTGGTGTGCCGCGACACACTGGCGAGGAGTAGAGTCATCCACGCCAGCTGCCTATCTACAGGATGTGCCTCTCGCAGTGAGAGGCATGCCCTGTAGGAAGTCAGCTGGAACAGATGACTCTCCTCCTGGCCGGCGTCTCCCCTCCGCTCCCTGCACCTCCTGGATCCCTCCATCGGTGGGTTGTGGCCAGATGGGCCTCCGAGCACTTCTGGGTGCCTTCTGGCCGAGGCGCTGCATTTAGTGTGCCACCGGCCAGAAAGTTTGCAAGACACTGAATTACAGAAAAATTTAGGTGCAAGAATTTACACCAAGGGGTCCTTTTATCAAGCTGCGGTAGGGGGTTTAACCCACGCAATACCGCACGTTAAACTGCCTGCTGCGCTAGCCGCTAACGCCTGCGTTGAGCAGGCATTAGCTTTTTAGCCGGCCGCGGAAATTAGCGCGTGATGAAATGTCTGCCTCACTAACCCCGCTGGCGCGGCTTGATAAAAGGACCCCCAAGTTTCAATTGCTATAAATCCTCGTGCCCCAAAATTGGGTGTGGATTCCAGAACCAAATGCTATTCTATACCCAACTCTGAGCGCCATTTGTAGAATAACATTTAGCGCCAATTTTTATCAGCACCCAAATTTGGATGTTGTTTAAGGAACTGAATTCCATACGCCTATATTCATTGCTGCTCCATCTTATTTTTCTTTTTTAAGAGTTTCCTGTTAATTTTTCAGCCTAACTGCAGCTCCTCCTCCAATTATCGAGGACTGATTATACTTTGTGATTATCATTTCATTGTTTAATTTCTCTGCAAGAAGTTAATGCTTGCTAGAAATAATTTCGGCTTACATTGTACTTTTTCTTTATTTGGCTGATAAGTGTGTCAAAAGTTTAAAATAGAAATAAAGAATTTAAAAAGAAAAACAACCCACCACCAATGGCTTTTAAAAATCCCTCTCCACAGGGAATGCTGACCCAATTTTCGGAAATTAGCTTTTGTATTCCCGTAGAAAATGACTTCCTTCAGGGCCTGTTGTCAGTACAAGTCAACTATCAAGTCACCTTTTACAAAAGGCCCTATTTCTTTCTGTATATATTTATTTATTTATAGCCCACTTAGGGCCTGTTTTATAAAGCTGCGCTAACGACTGCTGCGCGGTTACGGCCCCAAAGGCCATAGAGATTTAAAGGGCTGTTGCTGCGCAGTAGCCATTAGCGCGGCTTCGTAAAACAGGCCCTTAGTATGGCCTTCAGCACCCTGAGGCTGTAAGGTTGATTCCCCTTGTGATTGCCTGAATCAAGAAACTTACACATGTAGAAACTCTCTTCTCCTTCCTTTAAGGGTGTAAAATCTGTCGGAAAATGGAGTCAGTCCATTTCATTCAGATTAACTGAAATTTGGAATAAGAACCTAAGAATTGCCACTGCTGAGTCAGACCAGTGGTCCATCATGTCTGTTCACGCGGCGGCCCTCTGGTCTAAGACCAGCACCCTAACTGAGACTAGCCCTACCAGCGCACGTTCTTGTTCAGCAGAAACTTGTCTAACTTTGTCTTGAATCCTTGGAGGGTGTTTTCCCCTATAACACTCTTTTCAACTATTTCGCAAATCTATGAAAACATTATTATTCCAACATAATTTGGACCTAGGTTGTCAAAATCACCTTCATGTATTAATCGTTCTTTTTTTAATCTGAGTTTTTATTCTACTTTTCATGATTCCTTTATGTTATAGCTACTTTGTTCACCGAGTCGAGCTCCTTTTAGGTGATGACCTGGTATACATATCCAAGTTTTAGATTTAGACTCTGTGTAAGTAACTTAACTCTTTATTGCCCCACGTACAAAATAAGTACCCGTCTAGAAAGTATAAACCACTTTGATTGTAACCACATAGAAAAAGCAGTAGATCAAGTCCCATTCCCTTTACCTTTAACCAAGGTGGATAACAAAATTATACACTATTAACTCATCAACAATAAATGATAAATAAAAACAAATTCCATCCATATACCCTACAAGACAAACAGATTAGTAACACCCTTCCATTACCTGCCGTCTGTCTCTACGTTGACAGTGATGTATCTTCTACTGCTGCTCTGCACTTTCTTATTGTGACCCCTCTATGCTCCTTGTATTATCTCTATGTGAGTTCCTTTGATCTCGATCTGGATCCTCCATGTGCTCACAGGCTTCTCTTCCCTCTTTAGCTTCTTTTCTCTTTTTGCATTCAGTGCATAGTGTTTTAGAGCTGGTGTGATGGTAGTCAAAGCCTTAACAACAATACACTAATGGAAAAGAGGCGGCTGAGGGGAGATACGATCAAAATCTACAAAATCCTGAGTGGTGTAGAACAGGTACAAATGAATTGATTTTTTTTACTGTATCAAGATTTACAAAGACTAGGGGCCATACGATGAAGTTACAGTGAAATACTTTTAAACCAATAGGAGGAAATATTATATCACTCAGAGAATAGTTAAGCTCTGGAATATGGTAAGAGCGGTTAATGTACCTGGTTTTAAAAAAGGTTTGGACAAGTTCCTGGAGGAAAAGTCCATGGTCTGCTGTTGAGATAGACATGGAAGAAGCCACTGCTTGCCCTGGAATGCTGCTACTATTTGTTTTTTTGTCAGGCACTTGTGACTTGGATTGGCCTCTGTGAAGACGAGATACTGGGCTAGATGGACCATTGGTCTGACCCAGTAACGCTATTCTTATGTTCTTCTATGAGCCAAGCATAGGACAATCAAGCCATTGTGGCATCATTGATGATGTTGGCTCTTAGACTTTGGTAGAATTATGACATCACAATCTCAGCTCTGGAATGCTGCTACTATTTGGGATTTTACCAGGTACTTGTGACTTGGATTGGCCTCCTGAAGATGGGATACTGGGCTAGATGAACCATTGGTCCGATCCAGTAAGGCTATTCTTTTGTTCTTATAAACAGGCTAAGATTCGTATCTAAATGAAATATGGAGTAAGCTGTATCCAAGTCCAAAAATATTGAAATTTTAGTAAGGAACTAGGTTAGTCCAAAGGTCCAGATTTACTAAGGTTTATGCCATTCTCTGACTATGGGAGGAACATTTAGAAAAAATTTAAGTAGCCAGTCAAGGCAGGTCATATAGAGAAACAAAATCTGGAAAGCAAGAGCTAATTAGATAAAGAAACAGATTAAAAGCAGACAGGAATCCAAGTCAGGGACCACAAAAATCCAA
Organism: Geotrypetes seraphini; assembly: GCF_902459505.1. Lineage (NCBI taxonomy): Eukaryota > Metazoa > Chordata > Amphibia > Gymnophiona > Dermophiidae > Geotrypetes > Geotrypetes seraphini. The sequence continues at coordinate 15,724,552 of NC_047097.1, forward strand.
AGACTATGAAAGAGAATTTTAGGATAGGTTTTAGGAGAATTACCGGCATTGTTTCAGCAAATGTACTGTCATGCTCTACATCACAGTTCTTCAACCGCCTGTCCGTGGACCGGTGTCGGTCCGCAGAAAATTCCTGCCGGTCCGCGCAGGACCGGCGAGATGGACGCCGTTAAATTTCCTGCCCCGGTGGTGTTCGCGGAAATCTTCTGTTCCTCCCAGCCTCGGGCGATCAAGACAGGCTGCTGACGTCGGCCATTCCCTCTGTGAGTCTCGCCTATGCGGAAACAGGAAGTTGAAACAAAATAGGCGGGACTCAGAAAGGAAAGATCCCGATGTCGGCAGCCTGTCTTGATCACTGCCCCTGCCGAGTCGCTGAAGAGGGCCACGGGGAAAGTGCAGGCAGAGAGGAGATGGTCAGCGTGCGCGGGGAGGTCAGCGTGTCGATTGGGGCCATCAGCAGCGTTTGTGCTAAGAGTCTGCCCACGTGCAGGATGCGGCGGGTAGGGGCCTCTGGCTTGTCTTGGGCGGCAGGGCCTGCGGTGCAAAGCTGTTTTTGCCGGCTTGGGGGGGGGGGAGGTCGCGAATGTGCAGGGCACAGCAGGAGTAAGATCATGGGTAGCCTTCAACAGTGGCTGTCTCCTCTCCTAGCAGCTCTGTACTTACCAGGGCAGTGATTCACTTTGGCAACTTCCCCTTTCCTCAGAGGCAGCAACGGACCCAAGACTGCCTAAGTAAATCACTGCTGCAGGCAAGTACTGAGAGCTGCTGGAAGGAGAGGAAGCCACTGTTGGAGGCTGGGAAGCTGCTGGATAAAGGGAGAGCTGCTACTGGACCTGGAGGGAGGTAGAAGGAGAGATGCTACTGGGAGGGGAGGAGGGAAAGGGATAGGAAGAGAGTTAATGTTGGATAGGGGGAAGGAGGGAAGGGAGAAGGGAAAAAGGAAAGAAACAGCTGGCAGGGAGATTACAGGAGGGGAAGGGGGTCAGGGTGGAATGGAGAGATCAGATGAGGGAAAGGGGAGAGACAGAGGAATGAGAAAGTAGAGAGAGACTGATGCTGGAAAGGGGGTCAGCAGAGAAATGAGAGAGGGATAAAGATGCTAGATCTGGTGTAGGAGAGATAAAAATGAAGAAAGCAGTGAAGCTGGAATGAATGATGTAAAAAGGAGAGCGGAGGCACAGGCTGGATGGAAAGGGGAGAGGGGCATAGAAAGAAGTCAGATACATATGGAAGGGGGAAGGCCAGACTGGATGGAACGGGCAGATGCTGGAAGGAAGAGTAGAAAGAAGATGAAAGCAGAGACCACAACAGATAGAAAAAAATCATTTTATTTCTATTTTGTCATTACAATATATCAGATTTGAAATATATATCCTGCTAGAGACATAACTGGGGACTGCAAAGCCTAACACTATTCCTATCACGTGTGACTGCAGTATTCTGTTAGCATGATATTTCTGTGTAGCATTCTGTAATAATTTGGCTTGTTCAGTTTTCTTGATAGTAGAGGGGATATATGTGAAGGGGAGGGGAGACAGGGGTTTTGTTGGTCCTTGCTCTGAATATTTATATTTATAAAATGACAATTGTACAAAATATTGTTTCTTTTTATACTTTAATAAAATACGTTCAATATAAAATCATAACTGAGGCTTGTGCAGTTGGGATCAGATGGTTTGTGGGGACCGAGCTTGCGGAGACGGGGCGAAAATGTGTTTTTTTATTTCGGTCTTAGTAGTTTGCCGGTCCACAAAATAATTCTTTTATTTCTGCCGGTCCACGGGTGTAAAAAGGTTGAGGAACACTGCTCTACATTACTATACCCAGTGTACTTTGTTATGTATGTAAACTTGTAACCCGTTCTGAGCTCTTTTGGGAGGACAGGATATAAATTGCTTTTAGAAACCTTCTAGTCAGAAACATAATCCAGTAAACCAAGAAGTTGTAAAGAGGAGATCAGCTAATTAAATTAAAAACTACAATTAAACTACTAGGTAGAGTCCTTTAGAGTGATAGTTCTTTGAGCAGAAGGTCAGTAGGATAGTGTTACAAAGTTAACATGTTTCAGGTTCAGATTTGAGTGTGGCATGCATGGTGTCTCATCTGTTTTCCTGATTTTAGCCTTATGCTTCCTGGACTCCTCCCTTCCCTCTCTTAAAGTGCCCTTATGATAAGTCAAAAGATATGAGTAGATATGACCGGACTAGATGGACCTCGGTCTGATCCGGTGAAGGCATTTCTTATGTTTTATGATGCTCCATTGGTCCCATTTGTCATTTTGGGCTAGATTCAGTAAACGGCGCTCAAAAATTGGCACTGAAAAAAATAAAAAATCAGTGATCAATGCTATTCTGTAATGGGCACCCATTATCATATGAAGAGCTACTGAAAAGTTCTCAGCCCAACCAACAAAGTTGAGGCAGTCTCCATCGAGGGCTATACACGCAGTCCAATGATTTTCCACTTTTTTTTCATTACCTCAGAAAAATACGGAATGAAAAAGTGGAAAATTGCTGGACTAAGTCCTTAACGCACAGAATAGCGGATTATAAATTGCTGCACGCGCTGGCCGCTACCACCTCCTTTTGAGCAGGCGGTAGATTTTCGGCTAGCGCGCACTAATCCGGTGCGCGCGCTAAAACGCTCAGTGCACCTTTGTAAAAGGAGCCCTAAGTGTATAGTCCTCGACGGAGACTGCCCCAACGTTTGGGATTGGGCCAAGAACTTTTCAGCGGCCCCCTCTTGTCTCCAATGATCATATCTCCAGTGCAAGAGGGGGCATTAACAGCACAGTTTCTATCGTGCTCCTATTTGATTCCACACCATTTTTACCATTTATAGAATCCAGGGGATATTGGAGAAAGCAGGGATGAAAAAACATAAAAAAAAAAAATTACAAACACTTGTGCAATTGAAGGTGCTTAAAGAATTACAGCAGGGCAGAGGAAAAATGCAATATGCAAGCACTTATTTTACAAGCACTATTTGTGTTTTAGCACCGAAAAAAACCTTTATACGTATCTGATCCTGATTTTACATAACTGGAATAGTGTGTATATGGCATGGGTGTTTGATCTGGGCATGTTTTAGGTGCCAAAGAAAACAGTGAAGATGACCACAAAGTGCTGGGATTCTTTATTCTTCAGATACAAGACTCAATGTACATGTTTCGGCCTGACAGCCTGCATCAGGAGTCTGAATACAAATGTTAAACCTAATGGCCCAATCACTATTGTTGATCCCTTCTTTGTTATGAGTCTGAGAAAATGTCTCTTTCTTAATGCATTATGCACACGCTCCTCTGTTTGGATACCAGGTGCATTAAGACTGAGACATTTTCTGAGACTCATAACAAACAAGGGATCAATAATAGCGATTGGGCCATTAGGTTTAACACCGCTCCCTACTCTCCAACCTCCCTCTTCCTCGGCTCTCCCCAAGTAACTCCTTTTGCCCGCCACATTCTCCTCACCATTTCCCTTCTAACCCTCCCCCTTTCCAATCCTGGCTCCTCCCCACTTCAACTTCCCACCAGTCCTCATTCCCTATCCCTCAAATCTCCTCCCCTCTCCATCCCTGCTCCAAGGCCCCGATTGGCTTCCTGCCCGCTCCAACTTTTTAAAAAGGTATGAGGGGATTTGGAGAATGGGGGGTGGGGTTTCGAGGGACCTCCGGTGGCAAGAGGAAGTGGGCATCCCTCCTGCCTTTTTTTACGGAGGAAGGGGGAGGATAGGGGATGTTTAGAGGGGTGCTGGCGCGGGGGTGGGACTTTGGTGACAGGAGGATGTCGGCATCCCTTTTGCCATTTCTCTGCCGCAGGGGGAGGGTGGGCGACATGGCAGAAGGGAGTGGGCATCCCTCCTGCCAATTTTCTTTTGTGTGGGGAGGGTTTGACCTCCTGACATTTTCGCTGGCATGGGGAGGGGCCCAGTTCATGGTGCCGGTTTGTGGGGAGAGATGTCATCAGCAGGGGAGGGGAGTATTTTTTCTTTTTCTAATGGGGCAGATATTGTGCATATGTAACAGGCACAGCATCTGTGTCCATTAAAAAAAAAAAGGTTTGACAGGTAAGCGACTGGTCTTGACCAGTCACTTTTTTGGATCACTAAAAGCGATTACTTTTTTTAGTGCACTGGGAAGCCATATTAGAGCATCAATCACTCTACTAGTTTATAAGACATTTTAATATTAATCAGCTTATTTGCATGGTCTGATCGGGAAATGAGTGACTGTGCAGAAAACCAGGCGGTGAGCCATTTTCTGCACTGGGCTGGCAAATGCACTTGTTGCTAAAGCTGTTAAAACAGGTTTAACGACGATCGCTGGCTTTAGTGAATCTGGACCTTAATTGGCAAAATACCTTAACACCCTCAATAATTGGTTAAAAAAAATATAATTCGGTGATAGGCGCCTATCCAATTCTATAAAAGATAACACCTAATGCATGCACTTAGGGCTCCTTTTACGAAGGCGCGGTAGCGGTTTAACGTGCATAATAGCGCGTGCTAAATCGCCAGCCGCCCTCTCCTCTTTTTGGCTAGCACGGGGGTTAGCGCATGATGAAAAGTCACACGCGTTAAAGCCGCTACCGCAGCTTCGTAAGAGGAGCCCTTAGTGGCACCTAATGCCTAAGTGGGCATTTCTATGGGCGGAGTTTGATTTAGGTGCCGCTAAGCACAATTCTCCAAAACTTAGGCACCTGAAATTTAGGCCTTTAAAACCTTCGCCTACATTTCAGGCGCCTAAGATTTTACATAGGTGCCGCTAGCCATGATTCTGTAAACGGTGCCTAAGTATGACTGACATGCTGCCAGCGCCTTTTTTTTTTGGGTGCTGTTCAATTTAGGTACAGTTTATAGTATCAGCACCTAAGGGCTCTTTTAACAAAGCCGCAATAGCAGTTTAATGTGCGTAATAACACACGCTAAACTGCTGGACGTGCCAGTCGCCACTGCCTCCTCTTGAGTAGGCGGTAGTTTTTCGGCTAGCGCGGGGGTTAGCGCGTGATTAAAAATCACGCGCGCTAAAGCCGCTAATGCGGCTTCGTAAAAGAAGCCCTAAGTGATTTTCTACATTTTTTCACTTTAGCTACAGTTGGTTTCAGTTGTCCAGCAAAATCAATTTTTTTTTTTTTTAATAAATTGTTTTCATCCATCCCGATATTGGTCTCTCTGTTCTATATTTTTGGATGTTCAATTCTAATTTGTACATCCTCTCTAAAATCTGTCTCATTAGTGTAATAATAAAATCAAGAAGTAAATAGATTGTAAGCTCTTCTGAGCAGGGACTGTCTATTGTGTGTTAGAATGTACAGCGTTGCATATGCCTTTCAGAGCTATAGAAATAATAAATAGTAGTAGTGATAGTAAATAAATTAAGCAGCTATGTCCACCCATGTAACACTGCTATAGGTGCAAAATGTCCATTATGCTTCTGTTTGAGATCTTTTTTTTCAAGGCTCTTGCTGGGTGAATGCATTGTAAGTATCTTTGACCTTTGACTGACCTCACCCCAATGTCTAAAGATTTTTTTGGCAACATTTGCGGAAAAGTTTTATTAGAACATTATGCTTCTGAGCATCTTGTAGGACAGATGGTGTTCCAACTGGCCACTGCCCCCAAATCTGAACCACTAATGCATTACTTACTGAGAACAATTTGAGACTTTTTTTTTTAAGTCCTCTAAATGAAAAATAAAACAAAGCTAAGTGAAATTATACTAAGGAGGTCATTTTAGAAACACCTACATGTGGAAGTAGATTGCATATTTCAGAAAGCCACTATTTCCAAAGGTAGATGCTGAAAGACACAGGGAGTAAAGTTTGTGTGGGCTGAAAAATTGTATGTGTAGGTCCCATTTTTTAATAGGAATATACCTGTATTTTAAAATTTCCTGCTGTCGTTTTGCCACATGCAAGTGCCAGGTACCTGTTTGTTTGAACTCACCAGCATAGAAGCCAACTTTTTAAAAAATTACTGGGGGTGTGAAAACCAATGGAAATGACCTCTCCCAGGATAGTCAAGGAATTTGTTCAACTTTGGGGGTGCTCAAGCACCCACAGAACTGGCTCCTATGCTCACCAATGACTGAGAGGGCAATTTTGCTAACATATGTGGTTTTTAAAATTTGCCTTAATGGTTTCCTCTTGAATGTGTAGCTTTTTGAAATCTTGCGCTTGTGCCATCACTCTGACAAGGCCGTTTCAACAAGTTGGTCGTTACCTCACACTATAAGCACTTTATCAAGAGACTCCAGCTTATAAATGCAGACCTAATCAATGCATGAAGCAGTGATACTTTTCACAAGGAGCCTCAGATTGCCATCCGAGTAGCCTAACTAAATGAGACCGCAGTCACTTTAGCAATTCTCACGTCCCTGTAATGTGGATTCCCTGGTGCATATAACTTTAAGAAAAATACCTGCATTTTTTGTGTGCCGACATTTGCAATGACGTCAAGGGGTGTCTTTAAGAGAACTTGATCTTGAATGTCACGGTCACATTATATAGTATGGCAGCAGCGGTTATTATAAAACAGACCGGTTAAATACCGAGAGGTAAGAGTGAGGTTATTTGAAAAGTTTGATAGAGTTAAGGAATGGATAATGATGAATAAATGCTGTAATTGAACTGGGTTGCTTTCGTTGCAGCGTGATAACTATTTCAACATCCCCGACCCTGATGAAGCAATTGAAATGTGTTGGAAGGGCGTAGCTGCACTAAAAGCTAAGAGGTCCTTTTATTAAGGTGCGATAACTGATTTAGCGCATGCTAATCTTAGCATTTAGCGCACGCTAATCTTTGACGCGTGCTAAATCGATTAGCACACCTTAATAAAAGGACCACCATGTTTATCTTAACATAGCATTAAAACATTTAAAGCATTTAAAATAGAATATAGAAAAGGATCAATGGAGATTGCCATCGGAGTAGCCTAACTCACTGATGGCTGCAATCTGAGGAGCCTTGTGAAAAGTATCCCTGCTTCATAAATTGATTAGGTCTGAATTTATAAGTTGGAGTCTATTGATAAAGTATTTATTTCATGTGTAAATGGCAGCAAATATATACTGTAGGAATATATTTGTTGTTTTATTGTTTTTATGATTTAGGAGCCCTTTTACTAAGATGAATTAGGTGCTAATTGGGTGAATCTCTTCATAAGCATTTTCAGTTCCGGATTTTGATTCATTTCACAATTTTTATTTTTTTTTTTAATTTTCTAAATATGTGTTAACACTTTTTAACATATGCTAACAATTTTTGATGCATTATTGATAAGTTAAAATGCATTAAACCAAATTACTGAGCACTAATTTTTTCATGGCGTGTTAATACACATCCCAAATCAAACCCACTAAGAACATAAGAACATAAGCAGTGCCTCCGCCGGGTCAGACCATAGGTCCATCCTGCCCAGCAGTCCGCTCCCGCGGCGGCCCAAACAGGTCACGACCTGTCCAAATCACCAGAAGGGGCCCCCATGCCACCTTGGTTTCCTATTGCGTCCTATCTTCCCATCAAAGTCCTAGCCCTCCGGTCTTGCACATGCACGACCTGGTCGGGTTTCTATACTTATTTTCTGGTTAGCTTTCTCAGTATCCCACGATCCCTTTATCCCTCAGGAATCCGTCCAGTCTCTGTTTGAATCCTTGTACCGTACTCTGCCCAATCACGTCCTCCGGTAGCGCATTCCAAGTGTCCACGACCCTTTGGGTGAAAAAAAAACTTCCTTGCATTCGTTTTGAACCTATCTCCCTTCAGTTTCTCCGAATGCCCCCTCGTACCTGTTGTCCCCTTCAGCCTGAAGAATTTGTCCCTATCCACCCTCTCTATGCCCCTCATGATCTTGAAGGTCTCTATCATATCACCCCTGAGCCTCCTTTTTTCCAGAGAGAAGAGCCCCAGCCTATCCAACCTCTCGGCATATGGGCAGTGTTCCAGCCCTCTTACCAGTGTCGTTGCTCTCCTTTGGACTCTCTCGAGTACCGCCATGTCCTTCTTGAGGTACGGCGACCAATATTGAACGCAATATTCCAGATGCGGACGCACCATCGCTCGATACAGTGGCAAGATGACTTCCCTCGTCCTGGTTGTTATGCCCCTTTTTATGATGCCCAGCATCCTGTTGGCTTTTTTTGAGGCCGCTGCGCACTGTGCAGATGGCTTCAGTGATGCATCCACCAGCACTCCCAAGTCTCTCTCGAGACTGCTTTCTCCCAACAATGCCCCCCCCAATTTGTAGTTGAACAACGGGTTTTTTTTCCCTATATGCATGACCTTGCATTTTTCCACGTTAAAGCGCATTTGCCATTTGTTCGCCCAGTCTTCCAGCTTGTTTAGTTCCCTTTGCAGGTCCTCACACTCCTCCCTGGAGCTAACCCTGCCGCACAGTTTGGTATCGTCTGCAAATTTTATAACCTCGCACTTTGCCTCCTTTTCCAGATCATTGATAAATATGTTGAAGAGTAACGGCCCCAGCACCGATCCCTGCGGCACACCGCTCGTGACTCCCCGCCAGTCAGAATATTGGCCCTTCACTCCGACCCTCTGCAGTCTACCCGACAACCAGTGCTCTATCCATCGGTGCACATCCCCTCCCACCCCGTGGTTCCACAGCTTCCTAAGCAGCCTTTCATGTGGCACCTTGTCGAAAGCCTTTTGAAAATCGAGGTAAATGATGTCGATGGGTTCCCCATTGTCCACCCGACTGCTTATTCCCTCAAAGAAGTACAGAAGGTTCGTTAAGCATGACCTTCCCTTACAGAATCCGTGCTGGCTTGTTCTCAGTAGGCCATTTCTCTCAATGTGCTCGCAAATGCCGTCCTTTATCATAGCTTCCACCATCTTCCCTATAATTGAAGTCAGGCTCACCGGCCTGTAGTTCCCGGGGTCACCCCTCGATCCTTTTTTGAAGATAGGTGTGACATTCGCCAATTTCCAGTCCTCTGGTACCTCTCCAGTTTTCAAGGATAGGTTACAAACATGCTGGATTGTGCCCGCTATTTCTTGTCTTAGCTCCTTCAGAACCCTCGGGTGGATCCCGTCCGGACCCGGTGATTTGCCGCATTTTAACCTGTCTATCTGTTTGAGGACATCCTCCTTACTTACCTCTATATGCTCCAATTTCTCAGCCTGTTCCCCACTCATGAGCTCCTCTGAGTCCGGTATATTAGATGTGTCTTCTCTCGTGAAAACCGATGAGAAGAACGTGTTCAGCCTCTCAGCTACCTCTTTATCCTCTTTAATCACTCCCCTCCTATCCCCATCGTCCACTAGTATAATTACAAAATTACAAATGCATTTATAGTCCACAACTACCTTTCAGTTCATTGCAGATTACAGTAATATTAACCAACAAAATAATGGTGAGAAAATAAACAAAATTAAAACAAACTTCTAGCTCTTAAATTAATAAAACAACCACTCGATTAGGCTTAACATCATTCCACTAAAAAAAATGATTGATAAGATCTTACTTTGCTCCGAAACAAGTCACCATTAAAATCCCTCTAAGTGAAGAAGACGTTAAAGCATTCCAGATTTTAGCTGCTGGAAATGACAGTAGTATAGAAAAAACAAAACAAAAAAACACCCACTTCTTTTTTTTTTTTTTCCTTCACACCTACTACAGAAGGATAACCAAACACCAGCTGATTTTTTGAACGGAAACTTTTTACTACATGACTAAAAACACAGGGCAGAGATACAAGAGAAGCAGCCAGTCCATGCACGGTATTAAATATAAGTTTTCCCAGTCTGAACACTGGGCGTGCCCAGGGCCGGCGTTAGGGGGGAGCAAAGAGGGAGCTGCCCTGGGCCCCCTGTGAACCGGCATGTCTTCTCCTTTCTATCCACGCCGGTCTGATGTTTCTCTTACCTTCCATCGCTGACAAATCCATTTTTGCTGCAGGAGGTCTCCAGTTGCGGCAGCCAATCTGAACAGCGGCCTACGGCTCCCTTCCCTGCTTTCCTTTGCCCTGGTCCTCCCGGGCAGAAACCGGAAGTTGCGTCGTTGGGGATCAGACTGCGCTTCGGATTGGCTGCCGCGGCTGGAGACCTCCTGCCGGAAAAATGGATTTGTCAGTGATGGAAGGTAAGAGAAACATCAGACCGGCGTGGATAGAAGGAGGAAATCCCCGCTACTAGCTGTAATTTTTTTTTTAAGTTAAAAGGGGGACTGGAGGAGGGAGTTAAAAGAAGTGCCAGACTGAGTGTGGGAGTAGGTAAAGGGGAAAAGCTTATGGGACTGGAAACAGAGGAAGAGGAGGGAGGGGGGTTAGAGAGATGGAGGGCAGTGATCTGAAAGGAGAGAAGAGAAACAGAGAAGTTGGATGTGGGGTGAGGTTGGGTGGAGTGAAGGAAAGGGAAAGAGGACTGTTGAGAAGAGAAAGGGAGAGATGGTGGACCTGGGGTTGGAAAGAAGGGAGAGAGAAATGTTAGGTCTGGGGATGGAAGGGAGACAGAGATGCAACATCTCTCTTTCCCTCCAACCCAATGTTCAGCATTAAGGGGGAAGGGAGGAACACAATAATATAAAAGAGAGGGAGCAAAATGTTGGACCATGGGGAAAGAGGAAGAGAGTTGAACCCATGGGAAAGGGAAAAAATCAATATGTTGGAGGGAAATGGAGCAAGAGAGGAGAAAAAAAAAATGAACAGACACTGGAAAGAGAATTAGTAAAAGATAGACAAAAAGCAGAAAGAGAAACTGGGACCAAGATGATGGAAAAACAAAATGTCCAGACACCAAGGTAGAAAAAAGTGTTTTATTTTGAATGTATTAACTGGAATATGTTAGCTCTGGGATATGTGCATCACAAATATTTTTTATTGTAGTCAGTGGCATAGCCATGCAGCTTATTTTTGGGAGGGGCTGGAGCCCAAAATGGGCGAATGGGCACCAAATTTTCTCCCCGCTTGAATGCAAAATATAAATACTTGAGCTGGTGGAGATCCCCAGGCCCTGACAACTGAAGAGCAACCAGAAGTCTCCAAACTTTGCAGCTAGTGGCAGTATCCTCAAGCTGCCAATGTTATCATGCATACATGAGAGCCAAGTGGAGACACGTTTTACGAGTCCCACTTGATAGTTTCCGATCGGACTAGCTACACCCTGAAGCAGCAGAAAATGTAAAATGCTGGCCACCATCGGTGTACCGATCTAGATCTAAGATAAGTCTGAATTTATTTTATGTATTATACAAAGTAAAATACATAAAATACAAATACTATGTATTTTACTTTGACTATTTCACCAATTTTCACTGCATCACACAGAGCTTTATATTTTCCCTTTGAGGTTTTTTATGCCTATGAGGTGCTGCCTGAACACCTTAAGCCACTTTGTCTGAGGCTTTGTCCTCCCATGTAGGGTTTATTTCTAGCCTGTGCAGCAGTTTTGCCCTTTATTGCTTTTTCTTTGCCTATGTGAGAGTGTTAGTTGTATTGTTGGCTTTTCACGTTATCCGTGTTATTTTCACTCATAGAGCAGTCAGGATCTGAAATGCCCATAAGGCAAAAAGGAGCCTGGATTTCTACAATGCTGCCTATGGCAGACCGACTTCAAAGATTGCCTCTTGCCGAGACGTTTATCATCATGTAAATCACAAGCACAATAGAAGGAGGCCCCGATTTCATGGTGCTGCAGCCCATGCTAATTCCTTTATTTGAGAGCGCGTGCCAGGAGGGGTGCTGGCAGCAGAAGGGCCACCGCTCCAGCTTTGTGTGACAAATGCAGTTGACACAAAGATCCATATTAATGTCCTCGAGTCCCCGTGACGCATTTAAACAGATTTTAATTATTTTCGGTGCCGGGATCCTCAAAGTGAGCATGCCTAATGTGCATGCAAAACCTCTCCTAAAAATGAAACTTTTTAGTTTGGCCTCAGTTGTTGACACGGGGGTATTCATCAAGTCGGCGATTTGTGTGGCAAAGTGCCATTTGAATAGTGTATTGTTAGAATACTTATGGTCCACTTGACAAGGACTCGTGCTGTAAATAGTGCAATTTGACTCCAGCTGTTAAAGAGAGGCTTTGACAGCAGACCAATAGAATGGAGATGCTTTACTGCACCACTGAAAAATCAATATTGGGTTTTTACTCATAGTGACCTGCTTTTTCTCCGTCTTTTTTTCAGATTTATACAAGACCCTGCAGAGTTTATAGCTTGACACTTGGATATTATTTTAAAATGACATGGACTTAATCCTGAAATTAACACATTTATTTGATTGCATTTACTAATTGCATCATCTCTTCCAGACCTTCAGTGCTTGAAAAAAAAAGGGGGATTTAAAAATATATATATATATTTCCAGTACTCCTACCAGGAAGTGCTGAAAAGTTCTCAGCCCAACCAACCAACTTCCTAAATTCTGAGCGTTATTTTGCCACTGGAGCTGAAAAGAGTGGTATCTTATTTTGTTAAGGGCCAATTTACAGAAATGAAATTCACTGTTTGGACATTGTTTCAGATCCTTGATTGAACCATATCCAGGTCATTCTCTTCTTGGTTGGGCTGAGAACTTTTCAGCATCCCCTCATTTCCATTTGATAAGAAATGTAATTCTGTAATTCTATAGTATTTAAAAGCTACATGCAAGGATACATAACTCATGTATGTGTCTATTTTTCATGCTTATACTGGTATAATTAGACCATTCAACTTGCTAAATACCTAATCCCCTCCTTTACAAAGCCGCACTAATGTTTTTAATGCCAGCCACGGTGGTAAAAGCTCTTATGGTGGACGGCATTAAAAACACTAGTGCAGCTTTGTAAAGGAGGGGGTAAATGTTATCTTTCCAAGAAAGGGCTAGCATTGGAGAGTGGTAAAGATAGAACTGGCCCCTATATTTATCTGCAAAATTCAGCCACTAAACAAATAGGTTACATGTTTCTAATTAGACCTGCTAAATAACTTTAAATGGATTATTTTAAAAAGTGGTTAAACCCTGTTTTACCTTTAGAAAGGGGCTTTAAAAATTGCGTGTTCACATGCATATATATATATATATATATCTAATATAATAAAACGATAAGCCGCGCATGCGCACTTCCTATGCGTGCGTCCGTTTTCCGTGAGCTGTAGCACACATAGGAAGTGCGCATACGCGGCTTACGGTCTGGCCTCACAAGGCAAGACAAGTTGATGTCGGCCGCGGCGGCCCGAGACAGATGTCGGCCGCGGCGGCTGCTGGCCGCCCGAAGCTCTCGCTCTCTCTTCCTCCCCCCCCCAGGTGGATGTCGACCGCGGCGGCCCGAGTCAGATGTCGACCGCCGCGGCTGCTGGCCGCGGCGGCTGTAGGCCATTAACATAAGCAGGTCATGGAGTTCAGCAGGAAGGTATGGGGGGAGAAAAATACTGCACAGGGAAGTGGGGTGGGAGGGAAATGCTGCAACACACGGAAATGGAGGGGCAGAAAAGGGGTTGATGGACAGGGGAACAGGTGCTGATTAACAGGGAGGGGGCAGAAAAATGAAGACAGGGGGAACAAGGGGAACAGGAAGGAGGTGATGATGGACAGAGGGAGGTAAAACACAGGGAGAAGGGCTTCTGCTGGATAAGGTAAGCAGTGATGGGGTGGTGGAGGACACAGGGGAGGTAAAAGGAAGGGAGAATGGACAGGGGGAGCAGGCAAGGGGTGGTAGTGGACAGCAAAGGAAAAAAAACAAAACAGATAGAAATACAGAAAGCGGCTAAGGAGAGAGAGAAAAAAATAAAGACAGACACACACACATATATTCTAGCACCCGTTAATGTAACGGGCTATAAGACTAGTATATATATATATATATATATATATATACTATACATATAAAAGATGTATATATATATATATATATACACACACACCATATATATATAGTATATATATAGTATATATACTATACATACTATATATATATATATATATAATATATATATACTATATATACTATATATATAAAAGATGCCCAGATAGAGGGTAGCTCTCTGAACAGGGGGCTCTTTCTAAGCCCCATGAATGTGCCTACTTAGAGTCTGTTCTATAAATAATAATAAATACCTACTTTTCTGTATAGAAAACTAGCATAACTGGTCAAATAGGCGCATATAGTTTTCTGTATGAGAAAGCATGCATATAAACCATTGTATTCTATAATTCATGCACCCTGCTTGCTCTCTGCCCAGTAATGTAGCCACTTTCTCTTTTATTTGCATGTGTTCACATATACTTATATGTGCCTATAATAGCATTTATGCACTTACCTGGTACCAATCTTTATAGAATTACTCCCTAAGTAGTGACTTGCAAGAACTGGCGGCAGCCATTCAGGGAGTGGCTCAGGGCCAGGTAGGAGCGCAAAAAACTCGCTCCTGCCTGGTATGCCGCTGGGCCACGAGAACTCAAGGCAGCCATTCTGGGAGGGGCTCAGGGCAGGAGCGCAGAAATATCCTGTCTGGTACACCGCTGAACCGCCAAGTATTCAAAAAGGTACGTGGTGGGGGGGGGGAGGTAAAAAAATTGTTAGAGTCAGCCGGGACAGGAGATGGGAGGGATCCCTCCTGTTCCGGCCCACCAGGTCATACGGCAGGTCAGTGGAGGCCTGCAACAAGTCCGGGAGGGGGGCAGGTGGGCGCTGACCTGAATATAAGATGAGACCCCCATTTTTGGGCCCAAAAATCTCATCTTATATTCAAGTATATATGGTAGATGTAAATGAATTAGGTGCAAAGAAATTGAGCACAAAGCAAGTTTTCTATAACAGCAAGATTGGACACAGAAGCTGTTGTAGAATACTAGTCTATCCCCCCCCCCCCCTTTTACAAAACCATAACACGATTTTTAGCGCTGGTCACGGCGGTAACAACTCTGACACTCATAGAATTCCTATAAGTGTTGGAGCTGTTACCGCTGTGAGTGGGATCTGCCAGTACAATCCTAACAATATTCTGCCATCATGTGGGCATCCCATCTTCCTTAGTATCTGGCTTCCGTTGTTTTTTGTCTTGGTGAAATCTTTCATCTTACTCTTCACTTAAGTCACCAAGGTTCTCTGGGAAGCGATCTAAGTGACTGTGCAGATAATGAACTTTGACACTCATGTTAGAGCCAAGCCTGTTGAAATGAAAGAGCATATCCTCTACTAATTGTGTGTAGTTGTCTGTCTTCTTGTTGCCAAGAAAGTTTTTCACAACAAGAACAAATGAAGACCAGGCACATGATTCGATTTCAGTCATTAATGCTATGACATGTGGGTCATTTATAAGTTGTCTGACATGTGGACCATCGAGAATTCCTGACTTCAGTTTTTCCACCTTAAGTCCAGGAAACAGATAAGAATTTTTAAGAAAATAAGAAATGTTATACTGGGTTAGATCAAAAGTCCATCAAGTCCAGCATCCTGTTACCAATATTGTTAATCCAAGTCACACATACTCATCAGGATCCCAAAGAGATGATCTAAATCCAGGAATAAGCAGTGATTATTCAAGTTTACCTGGACAAATTGCAATTGCTTTATGGACTTCTCCACTGGGTTATGTTCAAAGCTTTCACATCTTCCAGCAACAAATTCCATAGCTTTAATTGTTGTTGAAAGAACAAATCTATTTTCAGATTTGTTTGAAAAGGATTAACTTGATCTAGTGTCCCCTACGTTGATACTATTTGAAAGTCTAATCAACCCTTTCATCTTTATCCGTTACACCCATTGATGATTTTAGAAACCTCTGGTGTGTATGCTCTCAGTTGTCCGTTCTCCAGGCTGAAGAGACTAACCTCTTTCACCTTTCTCCTTAGAAAAGATGGTCCATCCCTATTATCATTTCTGTCGCTCTTCTCTGAGTCCCTTCCAGTTCTATTTCTATTTTGAGATGAGGCAACCAGAACTGCATACAATGCTCAAGGTGCGATTGCACCATGGATCAATACAGAACCTTTATTATATGCTCTATTTTATTTTCCATTCCTCTTCTAAAAACACCTACCATTCTATTTGCTTTGTTGATTGACATCACACGCTGAGACAGGGATTTCAATGTGTTGTCTACAATGATGCCAAGATCTTTTTCCTGGATGGTAAGCCTTATGGAGGCCAGCATCGTGTACCTATAGTTTGAATGAATTTTCCCTCTATGCATCTCTTTCCACTAGTCCAATATATTTTTTTTTTTTCTAACATTGAGACGTCCACTTCCCTCCTGCAATTCCACACAATGTCTCTCTGTTCTAACAATACAGAATAAATTTGAGTCATCTGCAAATTTTTGACTCCTTTTACAAAGCAGTGCTACAGATTAGCGGCACGTTGAATGCAAAGAAGCACATTCAGTTCCATGGGCTTTTTCACATTCGGTGAACACCAATTGGTAGTGTTGTTTTGTAAAAAAAAAAAAAAAAAAGAGCCCCTTATCAGTTTCAGATCATTTTTTAAAAAAAATGTATTTGTTTATTCAATTTTATCAATACAAACAAGCAATACACTACTTGTAGTTCAGATTAACAGAAAATATTAAAAAGAAAATTTATAAACCAAATCCACTTAAGTTAGTGTTTTGGTTATTCACTTATACTTCCAATATATTTAGTCCACAAACTTTGGAGAGAGATTTTTAGAAAATAAATTTAACAATTGAAACAATCTTATCCAACCTAGAAAGCAGCAATTATCTGCGGTGTTACAGCCATTCATGGCAGGTTATACATTCTCAGCCATAGACACTACTTGCTCTTTGGATTCTATAAATCCTACCAGTTGTTTAGGTTCAAAAAAATAAGTAATTCTTGTTCTGATAAGACACAAAACATTTTACAGGAAATTTCAACATGAAATTTGCCCCCAAGGCAAGGACTCTCGGCCTTAATGCCAAGAATTATTTCCTACGCCTCTGGGATCTTAAAGACATATCAGGAAATATTTGAACATTAGAACCTAAAAACTGATCATTAATATGACGAAAATACAAACGCAGTTCATATTCTCTATCACTTTCCAAAGCAAGATTTATTAACAGGGTTTTCCTTTCTGTTATAACCTCCAAGGAGTTTTCCAGAAAAGTTGTTAAGTTCATATTTTCATTGTTTATCCCTTGAATCTCATTAGGAGTGGAAACTTCCACAGGTCTCTTTATTTGAAAGTAATTAGCTCTAACAATAGGTGGCAAACTTTCATCAGGAATAATCAAAATTTCCTTAAAATACTTTCTTGCCATCTCCATTGGTGAAATTAAGGGACATTTTTGAAAATTTAGGAGTCTCAAATTATTTTTCCTTAATTGGTTCTCAAAACTTTCCATTTTTCTAGCAATAAATGTTCTTTCTTTTACTAATTCCAAGTCCAATGTTTTCAATTCACAAACTCCAAGGAGTTTTCCAGAAAAGTTGTTAAGTTCATATTTTCATTGTTTATCCCTTGAATCTCATTAGGAGTGGAAACTTCCACAGGTCTCTTTATTTGAAAGTAATTAGCTCTAACAATAGGTGGCAAACTTTCATCAGGAATAATCAAAATTTCCTTAAAATACTTTCTTGCCATCTCCATTGGTGAAATTAAGGGACATTTTTGAAAATTTAGGAGTCTCAAATTATTTTTCCTTAATTGGTTCTCAAAACTTTCCATTTTTCTAGCAATAAATGTTCTTTCTTTTACTAATTCCAAGTCCAATGTTTTCAATTCACAAATTCTTGACTCCTGTTTTTCTATTTTCTCACTTAAATCTTTAAGGGCCAAACCCTGTTGCTCCACTTTAGAGTGGATAGTCCCATAGTCAATGTTTAAAGTGGAAAAAGACAATTTGAGATTAGCGTCCATAACTGAAAAGGCCTGCCATAAAGCCTCCATATCTATTGTCTTAGGCTTCTCCAGCACCCCAAAAATGATCTTACTTCCTCCCGAAGCTCCTCTCACCATTTCTGTGGTGTGGGTTAGCTGTCGGTGTACTACAGCTTCTTCTTCGGCTCCAGACGAAATTGGAGCTACCAGCCCTCCTTCACTGAGGATCAAAGACTCCTCCCGGGTCAATGTTACCTCAGGAACTCCCAGGACTGCATTGCTTCCGGGTTGTGGTGGTGGCTGCCTCTGTTCCGGGCTCAACATCGCCCGAAACTGCCGGCTGAGTTCACCCGACGAATTCGGGCTTGACCCTGAAGTAGCCCCCGCAGATTTACCCGAGCGGGCCAAGGTTCCTTCGATTGTAGACTGCACCGGACGCGGTGCCGCTGTCGCCGCCGGAGGGTTGCCGCGAAGGGCTCCTTTTCTCTTACTCTTACTGAGGTAAGGGAACTGCTAGTTCGAAAAAAAAAAGCAACGCTGGCCGAGTACAAGAGAGGGAGCCTCCTCTCAGGTGTCCACTCTCGTCGCCATAGTTCCAGATCATTTATAAATATGTTTTATGGCACTAGTCCCAGTATAATTTGCTTGGGGACTATTTACATTTCTCTGTTGTGAAAACTGTCCATGTAACCCTACTGACTGTTTTCTTTTCCCATTTCCAAACCACAGTAAGATATTGCCTCTTATCCCACGACCTTTTAAATTTCTCAGAAGTCTCATAAGGAACTTTATCAATGCCTTTCAAAAAAAAATCCAATTAGGTACCCCAAGTGAGTCTTTAAGGGAAGCTAGGCATCCCAGGTTACATTAAGCAGTAGAATACTAGCTTAACCCAGTGTGGATATGGCTAATATCTAGGGGCCTGATATTCAGCCATCGGTGATCAGTGTATTGCTGACCACTGCCAGCATAAAATCCAAAAATTCAATGCTAGACCATGTCTGGGCACCAGCAATGAATTTCTGGGTTTGGTTGGTTAAGTATGATATTCACCATTTAATGCACTATGGATTACTGCATAAAGCAGGGGTGCCCACATTTTTGGTTTGCGAGCTACTTTTAAAATGACCAAGTCAAAATGAGCTACCAACAATAAAATTTTAAAAAACACAAAGCACACTGTACGCAGAGAAAATGTTAATTATCATTTGTATTTGGGGTTTTTATCAGAGGTCAAGGCAGATGACTTTAAAATATGCAATGTCACCTCAGTAATAACCATACAAAAATAGACAAATATACCCCCTCCCCTTTTACTAAACCACGATAGCGGTTTTTAGCGCAGGAAGCTGCGCTGAATGCCCTGCGCTGCTCTCGATGCTCATAATAATAATAATAATAACAGTTTATATACTGCAGGGCCGTGAAATTCTATGCGGTTTACAATGATTAGAAAGATGCTACAAATTGAGTGGAACATACATAGTTAGAGATTAGTGGCTAACAGTTTAAAGGATCAGTTTTTATGGGAGAGAATGTGATGGGAGAGATTGTACAGATTCGTTAACTAGGTACTTCAAGAACAGGTATGTTTTTAGGTGTTTCCTAAATTCACCATAGTTATTTGCCTCGTCCCCTCCCTCTTTTCCGACCCAACCCCCTTTCCTGACTTAAAAATGAAATCCGTTTTAGTGTCTAATTGCACCCTCGCCCACCCAATTCCTCCACATCTGTACCCCCCTCCCCCATACCGGTTGTATTTTAAGAGGCAGGAGCGATGCCCATTCACGCCTGCCTCTGACATCACCATCTTGGAAAATGGCGGTACCTGGCTTCTGTGGTGCTTGGTTTTTTGTGTGTGTGGTTTTTTTTTAAAGCTTTAATAGCCTTTTTCATTTCATTCTTCAACCATGCCAGCATTAGTTTGGTCTTCCTTTCAAATGTATGGAACACATGGCATCCAATATGATATTTTTTAAAGCTTCCAGACCTCATGTAATCTTTTAAACTTTGAAAACACCATTTTTAGTTTTTTTTTCTCATAGTTTTCCTCTGTTAAATTAAGGGTTAATTGTTTAGTAACACAGCATAGTAAATGACAAGATCTGAATGGTCCAGCCAATGACCCAGTCTCTCCAGCACCGATAGCGGCCCATTGGCTGCCCATAACCAAGTGCTACATTTTCAAAGGCCTAGTGTTGGCATATAAATCCCTCTACCACAGTGTTCTTCAACCACCGGTCCATGGACCAGTGCCGGTCTGCAGAAATTTTCGGCCGGTCCACAGGGCCGGCACCTCCATCAGGCCCAAGTGTTCTGCATCCGCCGGTCCACGGTGTGATCAACACGGCGTCTTTGGGCCAGCTCCCTGAGTGCTGCAGTGCACAAAGCCATGGGAAAAGGATCCTACGCGCATCCTGTGCCTGAACCGGAAGCCTTCTCTCTGACGTCGCAACTTCAGAGGGAAGGCTTCCAGACGTGCACGAGGAGCTGCTGCCCACAGCTTTGTACAATGCAGCACTCAGGGAGCCGGCCCAAAGATGCCGCGTTGATCACACCGTGGACTGGCCCGAAGATAACACCAGGGACAGGCCAGAAGGCAAGGCACAGCAAGGAGGGAGAGAGACAACAACGTAGGTAAGGGGAATGCTTTTATTTTTTAATTTAGTGATTGCTTTGTATCTGCTGTCTGTTCAGGAAGAAATGCATTTGTTTCTTTTCCTCTGGGGTTGTACTGCTTGCAGAGTCTTGCATCATAGGGTTTGTTTGTAAATATTAGTACTTTTAGTTTTTGGTCCTGCATTTGCATGGGGTTATCTGTTATGTGTATTTTAATTTTGTGGTTAACCATTATGTGTTGTTAATACGATTATATTGTGTGTGTGTATATATGAAAAATGAATGGAAAAAATGGTGTTACTATTATGGGGGTGGGGTCTGGGGTGGAGATTGGATGGAGATGGGCATGACTTAGCCCAGTGTTCTTCAACTGCCAGTCCGCGGACCAGTGCCGGTCCACAAAGGGCTCCTTTTACAAAGGCGCGCTAGCGGTTTTAGCGCACGCTAAAATGCCGCGTGCGCTACCACCTCCTTTTAAGCAGGCGGTAATTTTTTGGCTCGTGCACGCGCTAAAAACGCTAATGCACCTTAGTAAAAGGAGCCCAAAATAATGATTTTCTTTCCACCAGTCCATAGGTGTCAAACAACATGACACCCAAATACTTCTCAGACAAACTTTCTCGCTACACTCCCAAGATAAAATACACCTACATACACCATCAGGTCACTGCCTCCTGGGAATGATCCTATTCCCATTACTTATCAAACCTCTAGAACAGCCTACCTCCTCATATCAGGTAACCAATGAAGCTTTCTTAGCAAAGGAGAAACATGATCGAACTTTCGTTTCCCAAAAATGAGTTTCACCACTGTATTTTGTAACAACTGAAGGCATTGTAAACTGCCTTGCTTGATACCCAGATACACAGAATTACAGTAGTTTAGTTGAGCAAGCACAGTGGACTGAACCAACAATGAGAAATGCTCCTGATAGAATAATGGCCTAGCTTTTTTCAGCATGCACAAACAGAAGAAGCACTTTCTCATTAGCGAATTTATCTACTCATAAAATGAAAGAGAAGAGTCCAAGATGATACCCAGAACTCTGGAAGAGAACTCAATGTGTAGCGTGATACCAGATTTCAATGTATCAAAAACAGGACCTGATTTTTAGATGAGTCTATCTTTGACCACTATGTCTTAGGTCAGCTGGCAATGTATATGGCAGCTGACTTTGATGCAGAAATTCAATACCAGTGGTCAGATAAGGCCCTGGCATTGAATATCTGGCCTTGCTGCTGACCGCAGGAGATAGCCGGGCTGCCTCCCGTGGTCTGCATATCATCCCCATAATGCCTGTAAGATTCAACCTTTAAATTGGATGGGGTGGGGTGCAAGGGGAGCAACTGCTGCTCATCCAAATAGATTTTGAATTATTATTATTATGGCACCCATGCAAATTGTGGTCTGCAGGTTTGCACCGGCACCTATTTTACAAAAGGTCTGCTCCCTTAGATGTCAAAATCTGTTTAGGCTTGTGGGCACCCAACTTTACACTTGTCGCCCAAAGCTGAGTTCCAAAATTATAGAATAAGTTCAGTTGTGTGAGCAACTTAATTTAATAACTGGCTGTTACTTGACGTTAACAGCCAATTATTGGCAGTTATGGACAACGGACTTTAGTTGCTATTCTAGAAGCTTTTATACTTCCTCTAGACCACATTATCCTATGTCACTTCCTTGTGGACAGGAATGTGAGGTTAAAGGTGGTTCTGCTACTGTGATGGAGTATAATTAAGGTGGAATGCTAGTTTTATATACTCCCTCATACCCCTTAAATGGCCAAACTTAGAGTGAATAACGCGCAACCAGAAGAAGCCCTGACTGAGAATTGTTCCTGCAGTGACTAGTAGAGATGTGTATGTATTAGCACATATTAAATTTAGCTTAACATGCAATAAGTTGCCAAACTGTCATTATAATGAGCATGTGAAATGAACTGAAAACACACCTTAAAAATCAGGCAAAATCATCTAAATGAGTCTTGTGTCCTGAAGAGGACTCTTACCCTGAGGGCTTGAGCTGCCATTTTTGAAAACATGAGAGTCCTCTTTGGGACGCAAGCCTTATTTGGGTGTGTTTCATTTTCCGCCTTTGACTTTCTGAATGCAGTGAGAAATCAACGGTGGGACTCCTGTGGCAGGCCTTTATGGCTGAAACAGGATTCATGCTTTCTGTTCTCTCAGGGTTTCCGCAGCTGCTATTGTGCTTGTTGCAGGTTTCTGGGTCTCACTGTCACTGTGATATAGACCCAATAAAGTTTCTTCATTTTGAATATCAACTCATTGTGATATAAACCTAATAAGGGTTCTTCATTTGAACAACACCCCATACCTTTGGACGTTTTTTTTTTTTTGCCATTAGTTTTCCATCCACTTCATTGTTGTTTACTGTTGGTTTGTTTCTACAGTTTCCTGTTCTGTTTTCGCCCACATTAAATGTAATTTCTTACACACTTGTAAAAGAGCTAAATGTACACTTTTTCATTTATTTCCTGTCTTAAGTACACATCATTGTGCCAGAAATATTTCTAAGCCCAGTATTGGGGTGGCTTGAGCCCTTTGTAAATCGAAAAGAGGAAAGAAAATCCAATTCACTGTCATTTTTTAAAATAGCTTTTGTAATCAAAGATTAAAGATAAGGATTATAGTCATTCTCTAAGTTGAAATCCTGCGTTCTCATGTTGGATATTTGTTGGCCTGCCTAACAATATTTTATGCTCATAAACCAATTTGAAACCTGAAACACTATTTCATTTATCTTTATATTCCGAGCTTTATGGAGTCTGCAGAATAGTGTCCATCTGTTCAGTCGAGATTGCACCAGAGAGTGGTCAGAGAGACATTGCTGTTAAAGGTCAAAGGAACCTCTTGACCCCGTGACGCTTGCCAAGAAATTGAAGCAAAGGGACTGATATACAGTTAGCTATAGCTTGCTAAAGTGGTCTTCAGTTTAATTGGTAATTATAGCAGGAATACACAGTAAAGTCATTGCTGAAAGAAAACAAAAACTATCCAATATAGTAATTTATTACCAGTCAGTGGGTTTCACACACTAGGTTGTTTTACCCCTGCAGTGGTCAGAGAAAGCAAAAAGGTACTCTAACACTTAACTGAAAATGGATGCCCTGCTGCTCTCCGAGATGCATGGTGGTCAAATGATTGCCTGTACCATTAGCTTGGTAATGTTTTCTCTATTGTAAACTCAGCTTCCCATTTTCTTCCTGTGCCTCAGCTGCAGATTGAAGGCTTTCTCGTTTGGCTTCTATTTGCACTGCCAATCATCAAGCTGCTGCCCACCAGGCAAATTTGAAGGAGGCAATTTTTTTTTTTTTTTTTTTTACTATCGACAAACCCAAAGCTCAGAGAATTTAGAGCTGAATGGCCCGTCCTTTCATTTACAGTTTGTCAGAAGGCACTGGTGGTGTAATTGCTTAGGTTATTTTCAGAATGTGTCATAGATTTCATTAAATACATTTTTATGAGAATAGTGTTTCTAATATTTTTATATCTGTAATTATATATATATATACACACACACACATATATATACACACACACACAAATGTATGTTTACAAACACATGTATACTCACATACCTGCATATATGCCTGCATATACACATATGTGCATATACATGCACATTCATGATTACACACATACGTGTGTGCATACATGCTATTGTACACTCATGTGCATGCACATGCATACTCAAACATGCACTCACACACACATGAATGCACAGGCATGCATACTCACACATATGCACATCATATTCAAACTGATACACACACACTAAACTTATTTGTTTTCATAAAAAAATTAATACATTTTGTTATGGTGAGTAAAGTATTTCTATCATACAAGCAAGATACTTTCATTTCTTTAATAAATGAAAACTCTCTCTCTTTATGTAGGAAGATATTGTGGTACACTATTGTTTTCTGTGCTTTCTGGCACAGAAAACAACTCCCTCAGAGGAAAATAATTTAGCTTTGTTTCTGTGTCTATGACCACTGACCGCTGACACTGTGAAGACTTCTACTAGAAGGAGAGAGAGAAAGAGAGATAAGATTGTTACCAGTCTTCCTTTTGTTTGGTGATTGGTCACCAGTTGGACATCTGCAGTTTTCAATGCACCTTCCTTAAAGATTAAGCACTTCTGCTGATTATATTTTCTCCAAAATACTGAAAAGGTAGGACAATACAACTTGTGGTTTTTACTCAGGTGCCACAATTTATTTCATAATATATTGTATACTTTTCTTTCATGAATAAACTTCCTGGATGTGCAAACTGTGACTTTCAGGCTTTCTGAATAAATTTTATAGAAACTTTTTATATGGCCTTTGGAAGTGGATTTAATGTGTGGGTGGCATCTACAGGAAATGGGAAGACCAAGAACTATGGCAAATTCTTGTGAAAAGTAATAAGAAAACTGCATTTTTCTGAGTTTGGAGTGAAAAATTGAAGTGAGAAGGGATTTTTTTTTTCATGTATAATTCACACGAGTTAATCATCCCATTTTCTTCATTTTTGTTTTGGGTGAAAAAGTTTTAACATATCTTTGCTGACATAATAGTAGATCTAGTGTTGAAATCTAGCCAGTAGTACAGATTAAAAAAAAACCATTTTGGAGTAGATATTCTAAAAGATTTAACTAAGTAGGAAGCTTCTTTCCAGGTAAATCCCACTGGTTGGCCCCAAAGCGCCCCTGAATATAAGCTGTGACCACCCCAACTCTATTTGGTTAGTGCTTGGGTGGTCCAGAGGCGGATCAGCTGGGAGCTAGGACTTACTGAGCAGTGATTTTCAGTTTGCTAATACCCAGAATCTGGTTAGGACAATAAAATGGAATCACATTCTGTGATTCAAAGCAATTTCTATTTCCCCCTAGTGATTGCTGGACAGAATAATTAATAAATAGTGTTGCATTCTTAAAAAGGGCTGGCTTAGTGATTCAGAGAAACCCGGCTTGATTTTTACTTCAGCAATTTTGCTCCCCAGCTCAGCTTGGGGTGAAGACGCTGTAGAGTTAGGTTCTTATTTTAGAAGCTCTATGCGTGTTTTAAATATCCATAAACAGGCATTTTGATGTTCGTATTCCATGGACATCTAAATCCCAATTTTATAAAAACAGGATTTGAACACCTAAAATTGCAGAATGTCTGTATGCCAAGCGGGCAGGCCTGGGGAGGGGCTATAATATAGATATCCATTCCCCATTTCAGAAGGGGAATTCATTTGACCTGGTAGACCATAACAGCCTACTGCAAATTTTGAACACTGATAAGGTATACTCATGGTTTGAAGGATTCCTTAAATCCAGAATCTACAGAGTAAAGTCGGACAAAGAAAAATCAGAACCTTGGTCCAACCCCTGCGGCGTACCCCAAGGATCCCCACTATCCCCCACTCTCTTCAATCTCTATACTGCCTCCCTCGGCACCTGCCTGAACAAACAAGGCCTAACCTCATATAGCTAAGCAGATGACATCACCATTCTCATACCTTTTGATCAACCGAAGCCCTCTATGACACATACTACACCGAACACTAGAAACGGTATTAACATGGATAAGAGATCATAAACTGAAGCTGAACCCAGACAAAACAAAATTCATCCTTCTCGAAAATAACAAAGTCCCAACCCTAACCAATATAGAAATTAACTCAATCAATTACCCCATTCAACCCACCCTAAAACTACTAGGAATGACGATAGATAGATGCTGCACCATGCAACCACAAATCAATAAAACAATACAGAAATCATTCTCAGTTATGAGAAACTTAAGACAAGTTTGAAAATTCTTTGATAGAACGCAATTCCGGATCTTGGCTCAATCACTAGTCCTAGGTCTTTTAGACTATTGCAACATTCTCTACCTCCCCTGCCCAGCAACAATAATAAAACAACTACAAACAATCCAAAACACAGCACTGAGACTTATCTATTCATTAAGGAAACATGACCACATCACAGAGGCATACCTCAACTTACACTGGCTTCCAATTTCAGCAAGAATGCTATTCAAATTCTACGGTCTACTTTTTAAAACCATAAATGGCGACAGCCCAACCTACCTGAACAACCGCCTCATCCAAACTACATCAACTAAACATAGGAAAACCCACACTCCATTCACGCACCCTCCTATCAAAGAAGTCAAACGGAAAAAAACTATATGATGGCCTCCTAGCCACACAAGCAACAAAACTCAACAACCAAATCTCCAATCTACTAACTGACCCCAGATTACAAAACATTCAGAAAAGAAGTAAAGACTACTCTTCAAGAAATTCCTGCAAACGACTTAATACCGCTAGCTCCTTCCCACTTCCCAATACCTTCCTGATTCCCCAAAGCAAGCTCATCTACTCCTGTTCTCTACTAGAAATTTACCAGATATCTTCTTCATGTAATACGTTTTTTTGTAATTCTTTTGTAATCCGCCTTGAACCGCAAGGTAATGGCAGAATAGAAATCTCTAATGTAATGTAATGTAATGTTTATGTCTTCAGAGATATCTAGTAGCGCTATAGAAATGATAAGTAATAGTGGTGGAACCTTGCGGTTTTATATACCTAGATTGGGCTTTAAGAAACTATTGAAAACCTATTTGTTTGTTGACGCATTTGTGTAATAGAGTGCAAATGTGATCAAGATGTGAAGCTGCGTGCATGGTCACGGATTTGATTTATGCCTTTTGATGTTATTTTATGATACAGTATACAGTATGTAGGATTTGTTTTAATAACAATTATGTTGTATTGTTAGATTTTATGTATGTTACTTATGTAAACCGTGTAGGTCATATACATTTCTTGAATAAATTAGCATGTAGATCTGTTACCTAGATATTACTCTAGATATGTTATATCTTTCATTTTATTTCTTTTCTTTTAAATTTCATTTTATTTTAAACCGTTTAGATACCTATTTGATAAAGGGTCTATCAAAACCACCCCAAAAAACTTGAAACTTGACATCAAAGATGCCAGGCTCCTTGACAACTTCAGAAAATATGGTTGTTCCTGCTTCCAAAATAGTTGACATACATTTCCATGTCCTGGCACAGGAATGTTTATGTTGCCATTTCATAATATTGACATCCATGTCCCTGTTTTGCCAGGTTTATATTTTAGACATCTCATTTTCTAAAATTGATGTTCATGACACATTTAACTGGCACACAGATGTCCATTTCACCATGTATTTTAGAACAGGCTCTACATCGGCATCTGAAATAGAAGTGTCACCCACAATGTATCGACCTGGATGTCTCTATTCCAAGCTGCAGTACTTTCTAAAATGCCATGTGTACAAAGCAGTGGTGAATATAGGAATTCTGATCAGTCTTTAGAAGTGATATCTAAATGATCAGAGTCAGGACTCATGGCTGTACTGGCATTAAGCTAGATAGCCCCTAGTACAGGATGGACCCCTGCTATAATCTGAGTACAGTAAAACCTTGGATTGCAAGTGTTTTGCAAGACAAGCACGTATAGTATTTTGTATTAAAGGATTTGGAACCAATTGTGTGAGTTTGCATTATTTGCTATGGGGAAATGTGCTTTGGATTATAAGCATGCTTCTGGAACAAATTATGCTCGCAAACCAAAGTTTTACTGTGTATCTGATGGGGGGGAGGAACAAATATAATATAACATAACATAAAAATTAATTTATATACTGTAATTACCTCTCAGTTCAATGTGGTTAGCATAAAAGTAGAAGAATATATGTACAGTATATTCACAGTAAATTATAAACCCATTCAGAAAAATGTGTCAAATAGGTAAGTCTTTAACAATTTTCTAAAGGCCTGATAAGAGCTAGAATTTTTTTAATCAATTTGCTAAAGCTCTTATCCCATAAGGTTAAAAAAAAAACCTAGGCAGAAGCAAATAAAGGCTTGTGGCCCCAGATTACATCTTTGTTCCAAATCAGCAGACGAGAAAAAAAAGCAGGAGAGAACTGCCAGGTCAAACTTTAAAAAAAGGAAAATGAATTAACAGAAAATTGTGAGGAACAGGAGATTATATGGAAAATGACTTCAAAATTTACAAATGTGCTAAATTAAGGGGGAAAGGAAATGGGATTTGATATATAGTAAACCCCTGCAAATTTGCAGTTCGCAAATCGCGGACTCAGTAATTCGTGGTATTTTCCAACCGCCTCTTCTTGCTACTAAAGTCATGGTGACATCAATCAAGAGCTGCTTTGACACACTACCTGGCGTATTAAAGCAGCTTCTGATTGGTGTAACCATGACTTTAGTACCAGGAAGAGGTGGTCAGAAAATGTGCCCAGCTTCGTAAGTACAATTTAAGCACCCGCCGGCACCCCAGCTACCCTCTCCTGCCTTTGATCAGCTGAAAAACCGTATTTGCGGTTTTTTGAAATTTGCGGGTGTTCCTGGAACAGAACCCCTGCGAATTTCGGGGGAGTACTGTACCACCTTCCTGTGGTTAGAATCAAAGCAGTTTACATACTATATATAGGTACTTATTTTGTGCCTGGGGCAGTGGAGAGTTAAGTGACTTGCCCAGAGTCACAAGGAGCTGAGGTGGGAACCGAACCTGGTTTCATTGGTTCAGGCTAGAAAATGACACGGGGACAAATTTTTCCCTCTTCCCCTCCCCCTCCTAAAATACTTTAAAAAAAATAAAATTGTTGCTGCTCATTTAACTTTTAATTACCAATATATTATTACTGTTGTATAAGTAGCAAATTAAGTCATATTGTTGTGAAGTCATCAACATGTTCTTGCTGCTATAACTACTGGCAGGCTATTTTTTTACCTGTCTGTCCCTTCCCATCCCTCTCTCTCTCTCTCTTTCTGTCTTGTTTATCTACAGCTGATCAAAGAGAAGAACATCTTTTTGCAACATTCAGTAAAAGTTTGAGAATGAGGGGCTTGTTTAGTCCCCAGGGCACCCTCCTCTCTCTTGCCCTGTAATATGATATATGTCTATACTGGTTGATGGTTGATAGTTTAACATGTCCCTTATAGACTGCGACTTATTGCTATAGCTGCTTATGCTGCATGAAGATCAGCAAACTCATAAAGCATGGAATCAGTTATTGAATCAAAAGACTAAATGGATGGCCAGTCACTTCCATATGAAGGACACATAGGAGTGATAAGTTTCAGCTGGCTACGTTAAGCATATTTTTCAGGTGCAACCTAGCTAGTGAAGTCATGGCTGAAAATTCTCCCAAGTACAGTTACCTAGACTTTGTTAACTTAAATCTAGCTGGCTTGATGTTGACCAAACTCTGACACCCAGAAAAACTACGGCTATTGCAGATAAAGTGCCGAGAAAAGGCAGACGTTTTCACTTTGAATGCCGAAGTGATATTTAATGTTTGTTGATATCCTCTCATTTCCCAATTTTACCACGAGTTGAATAATAATCTGAACAATATTCACATTACGTTATTGTGGATGCTTTTTATGTTCAATTTGCTTACTCGCTCTAATCTCCAGTGTCCCCTGAGGAAGGCATTTTTATATGCCGAAATTTGGATCCTTGTTGAGATGTTTTATCTATATAATAAAATTTGTACCATTGGTTTGGACATCACATTTGCCTTTTTTCTGCGCATTGTATTTCTGTTAAGGCAAGTCCTCTTTCTCTCTCTTCTATTTTGCAGATAAAGACCATCCGTAGTAAATCACAGAGATAAAGATCTGAATGGTCCATCCAGTCTGTCCAACATTAACACTCATTATCAGTTCATGGTTAAATTGTCTTTATTTGACATTTCTGGGACAGTATAGCTACTTTGCATAAAAAGGGCATTAGTATTATTGGAACATTAGGAAACTTGAGACACTTACAAATATCCTTGAGCAGTGGAGGTCCCCTGGATCCTCTGGCTCTGCCCCAGTACAACAGTCCTTCCAGTCTCCCTCTAGATCCCAGCCCCAGTGTAGAGTAGCATAAAATGGCTCCAGGTCTCAGTCATTTCACAGCTAGGGCCCTAAACAAATTGGGTGACCTCCACCACACCCAATTGCCATCTCCAAGTGCAACATTCTTTGTGCCCTGACAAAAGTTCTTCCAGTCCCATTGGAAATCACAACCTCCTATTCTGCATTAACACAGTGTTGTAGCGACACAACTTTATCAACAAATACCACATGATTCAAACTGGCTGCTTGAGAAAACAGTGCCACATAGAATGTCTCTATACTGCCCACCTTCTCCATGGTCATGGTCATGTTAAATCAGATAGCTATGGACACTATTAGCAATTAATATTTTGGTGGATTATATCATTAGATAAAATTTTTCTTGCAAAGAATCTTGGTTGTTATACTAGTCTACTTGGACATGTTGAAATAAGGGTCAACATTCTAGTTGGAGATAACACATTTTTATTAGATTAACCTAATGTATCTGTGACAAACTTTAAACAGTTATCCTCTCTTTATCAGGTAGGTAAAGAAACTAAAATAGAATATAATGGAAAAGAGTGGTTCCTACATACCCAGTATCTTTAACAATATGTTATGATTTCAGTCAACAGATACCAGGCAGTCCCAAAGCCCATTCACAATCCTGCCAGTAAAAACAAAATGGACCAGTATGAACTTTCATGTGCTTTTATTTGATCTGGAAAAACTTCTGGAATACCTATTGTCATCTCATGTCAATGACTTGAAGTCAACAAATTCTTTCCATAGTTATGACGTAGTAAAATCAGCCAAGAGTTCAACAGAGAAAAGAACCCTTACATTAAAAAGAAATAGAACAGCTGGATCTTTGTATCAATTGAATGCACAAACAAGAAATGCTTCAGACCAGTCCATTTCAAAGGAGAACAATATAGTGAAGACTTTGGAAGAAGGCAGTGTTATCAAAAAGCAAAAAAAGAAAAGCTCAAAAAAGGCTATCGTTCCAGCATCCACCAAAATAGACATTAATATTATTTGTGACACGGCAAAATTGCTCTTATCTTGTCTCTTTCCATGGGGTGTAGATAAAGAACTGGACAATTTCTGCATTAAAAATGCTGGCATCCTAAGGCTTCAATATCCAGTCTCTTTTGGACTTGTATCAAGCGAAAGTCATGTATCGTTGATGCTACCTGGATGGAATCATGCCGATTATGATGCTGCAGAAGAACACACTCTATATAATTGGTTTTCAAAAAAAGTAGTGGACTTGTCAAATAAATACATCAATACCATCCAGAGTCAGCCTAGTGAAAAAAATATTGGAAATGGTACAGTAGGTATGGAAACTATCATCCATTTATTGCACAAGATTTCCTTTGTCAACAGAACGATTAATATCCCTGTGGGTTCAGAACAGATCGGTAGACATAGCAGGTAAGAAATAAGATCATCTTCCATTCTTCTAAAAAGTGATGCTAAGGGGTGGGGGGAATTCATCCAGATGTGATAAAAGTTTGCCTTTTACCGTACCTTGATTTTCTGCTGGATTCAGCAATCTGCAGGATCCAGTACTGCAGGTTGATAATTCCGATGGTAAATGAATAGCTCTGCTTGCAAGCCACCTCACAAGCAATGTTATCCTATGTTCTTGCAAAGCCATGTCCCACTGTTCCTGGGACACCAAATCAAGGATCCTCCCAGCTTAAGGACCCCCAGACTCAAGCTCTGCCTTCCCCCACAAGATCAAGCCCTCTTCTTTCTCATCTTAAAGGTAGCCCTTGCATTCTCAATGGACTACCCTCCAGACGGAGGGTATAAGGGGTTTTTTGGGCATAAGCAATGCCCAGTCACTCTTGCTCAGTCTGGTGCTGCATCCAAAATGGAACCCCTAGCAGTAGTCTCATGCATCTACTGCAAAGGGTCATATATCCATGTAAGAAAATGTTTTCTTATATGGAAATATGACCCCTAGCAGAAGTTTTATTATTTGTTTTTATTTTAGCATTTATACATCACTTAGAATATATATTCAGATACTGGGGCACCATTTTGGATGTGACACTAGACTGGGCAGAAGTGACTGGGCATTGCTTTGAAAGGGCAAGAGCTACCTTTAAGGTAGGTTAGGGGAGGAAAAGTGGGGGCTTGATCTTCTGGGAAGCCTAAAGCCAGAGGCGCCCTGCTCTGGCACAAGAAGCATGGGTAATGGCTTCATGGCCCAATGCTTCTGGTTGGTGAAATAACCCCAGAAAAAAAGCTGGGGTTATTTTACTGTGATTTTTGGACCCTAACGTGACTTGTGCCTTATCAATCAGGTGAGAGCTGATATCTGTTTGATCCAGGAGATACACCTCATTAGGAAACATGAACCCCTCCAAACCCATCGAGATTATCTGGTGGTGGGAGTGGTTGGAGCTACAGTCTTATCACTCTGAGGTTGTGGGTTCAAATCCCTCACTGCTTCTTGTGACCCTGGTCAAGTCACTTAATCCCCTCATTGCCCCAGGTACACTAGATAGAGTTTGAGCCCACCAGGACAGATAGGGAAATATGATAAAGTACCTGAATGTAAACCACTTAGAATATAATTGGTATATAAATAAATAAGTATATTGCTTGCCTCCAATGGGGCCAGTAGGAAAAAAAAGGATGGGGAACATGGTATCTACAATAGAAGGCTACAGCTGGAACAGTATTTATAGAGACACTGAAATACACTATATTGAGTAGGGATAGTCTGTCACATAAGTGAATGTTGTTTTCTGATAGAGTGCAGTATCAGGAAAAATGCATACTATTTGCACATATTGAATGGTTCACACATGCTTGACAGTTCTTGCATGCTCATACTATTAGGAAAGAGGAGGGTGGGAAAAAAATTGGTGCTCGCCCACTTTGGGCTCATTCCCCCTTTTCCAAATCAGCCATCTGGCTATGCCACTGCATTAGATTGAGATTTGTAGAGTTTTTAAAATAAGCTGAATGAGGATTGAATGCCAAATAGGGGGGTAGGGGGGAAATGAGGGAGAGTAGACCATCTGCCTCAGCTAACAGATAGAAGATTTAAATAGCCCTGTTACAGAGGTGGATATAAAGTTGAATAAAGCTCTGGATCTTGATGGTTTCTCTACAAAAATTTGTGGAACTTCAACACATGCTGCTTGAGCCACTGGTGTAATGGGACTGGAAGAGTCACAATCATTCACAAGAAGAGAACACCAGTTAAAGATCCTGGAAAAGACAGGGCATACCATTGTATAATGGATTAGGGTAGTGCACAGTGAGTTTGTTGGTGAGCTTTCAATGGGGGTTACTGAAAAACCTTTGAGTGAAAAGGTGTGGTGCCCATGTTAGTCCACTCTTCTAGATAATATGTAGGAATAAAACAAAAACATATAGGAAAAAAAATACCTTTTTATTGGACTAACTTAGGGATCCTTTTACTAAGGCGCACTAGCCGATTTAGCGTGCGCTAAATGCTAACGTGTCCATTATATTCTATGGATGCGTTAGCATTTAGCATGCACTAATATTTAGTGCACGCTAAATCAGCTAGTGTGCCTTAGTATAAGAGGGGGGTTAATGTAGTTTATGATTATCTTTCAAACGTAAACACCCTTCTTCCTCAGATCAGAAAAAAGCATACATAGATCAAAAATTATACATACATAGATTTAAAATTATGGATATATAAAAGAAAATAAAAGCTTACCCAGCTGCATGTAGGTACTGTTCTTAAATAGTTACTGAACCAGAAAGATGCCTCAAGGTGATTGATATATGTGAAATGCCAGGAGTATGGGAGGGTGTCAGGCTGTAGGATTACCCTGATGAAATCGGAAATTTTAAAAATTAGTCTTCTGGCCAATAAGGTGGGTAAAATGGATGAATGATTCCCTTTTTAATGAGTCAGCACCTTTCTCAAGTATCTAAGGGCTCCTTTTACGGAGGTGCGCTAGCGTTTTTAGCGCACACACAAGATTGGCACACGCTAGCCCAAAAACTACCACCTGCTTAAAAGGAGGCGGTAGCGGCTAGCGCGTGCGGCATTTTAGCACGTGTTAAGCGCGCGCTAAAACCGCTAGCGCACCTTTGTAAAAGGTGTGACTAGAGTGACTAGATCAGTGTCTCTCAAACTTTTATAGCTCCAACACACTAAACGGAGCAAATGTTTTTCACAGCACATTATAATTGAAATTATAAAATTGCAAGACCAACCAAAAATTGCATTTGAGAGTTATTTATTTAAAGTTCTTTAAGCTATATATGGGGAATTGTAACAACGTTGAAACTAAAGTAGATAGAATAGAATTACTAATGGATGTGCTTGTTTTTGAGTGCAAATTAACTCAAAACGCAGCTCGATAGTCGACAAGCAAACATGCATTTCATCATCCACCATCTGCAGTCATTCTCTCTTTGTTTTTTGTTTTTTTAATTAATTTCTGTCAGTGCTGAAAATCCAAGTTTGCAAAGATAAGAAGATCCAAACAGTAATAAAGCCTTGATTACTATGTTGCTCAAGTTAGGATAGCTACTGCATAAAAAATAAAATTACTTGTCGTTACTTTTCAAGGACCAATCACCTCAAAGAATGAAGCTTTTCTGGATGGTTGTATTCTTATAACACAAACACTTATAACATTGACAGACTCTTGTGAATGCGATGTACATGTCATCTTTTCTAATGTATACTATTCTCATAGAACACCCAGAATCTCTTTGGGGCACACCACTGTACCATGGCACACAGTTTGAGAGACACTGGACTAGAGTAAGATTAGGAGAGCCCTCTGTATTTAACCTTGACTGAGACGCACTTCAAGCAGAAGAATAGTGAATGATGTGGGAAGGGTAAATAGGGAAAGGAGGAGATGAGGGGGAAGGAAGAAACAGTTGGGAGAATGAGAGGGAATGGAGTAATATATGTTAACAGGAAGGGATGATAATTGGATGAGTGTTATGCAATTTATATCTGGGTAGCTGAAAGAAAGGATTTGTGATTTTGGAGTGCAAGGACTGGTGGAAAGAAAAGAGGGGTTGAGAAGATCAAGGATTGATTTGGCAGGTTGTGGGATTGTGGTGTGGTGGTGCGTGATTGGGGAATGGGTGTGAGGGATTTGGGAGGGTAAAGAAAGGAGTTAGGTTTGCATTTTTTGTTGGGTTTGGCGTAGCAGCATTTATATAGCAGCATGTCACAGCAGCAGCGGGAGCTGGGCCTACCTTATTTGTTTATATTTTAGGCTGCCAGCAGCTCCACAAATCATAGTCCAACGCAGTGTTCTGGCAGGGTTGGAGTGAAGTTGTGCCATTAGGGGTTTCCTGGACCCTTGTGGGTGTTGCAGCCTCCTCTCAAGGTTTCTGGAGCCAGTTTTAGTGGTGGTCATTTGTTTTGGAAAGCATTCCCAGAGTTAATGGCTCTCTGAGTTTTTGGTTCTGTCAGTGCTTTTAGACTCTGGGGGTCTGAGAGAATATTTGTGAGACAAAACATTTTACTTTTCTTTCCCTTTATAATATGGTGTTCTTTTCCATTTGAAATTTTTTTATATTGTAATCCGCTTACAGTATTTGGATCAAGTATCTTTAAGCCATCAAGCAAATTTAATAAACTTGAACCTGGTGGCAGTGTTGAAATGGCCCCAAGGAGACATCATTGGACCTCAGCGATGCATTGTGTGGCCTGAGGTAGGGAGAGGGGAAGAGCAGTGTTGGGGCAGTTAGGAAGACAAGGGGTGTTTGTAGGGGAGGGGAGGGGGGTGAAAGAAGATAATAGAAGTGTATGGGGCAGAAATAAATCAGATACACTGTAATTCTGCTCTATGAAAGGAGCAAGGAGAGGTGCTGGTGGGCAAGGGAATAGGGTAGAGACCAAATGTTCAGAGGAGACAGCCAGAGTTGATGCAGTCCAGACCTGATGGATGAAGAGCCTTTAGGAAGCAGAGCAGATTCCACTGCTTATGAGTTAGCTCAGGAAGTGCAAGTTTTAATTAATGAGGGTTATTTGGGAGTTGAAGGGGGGAGGAAGTGGGGCAAGGGAGATTATGGGCAGCGATGAAGCCTGATTCACTGCATCATAGCTGAGAAATAAAAAGTTTGTGCATAGATTTCAGCATGTGGTTAGGAGATTAGATCTGGAAAAGAAGCAGCTTAGGGAAGGGATGGTAGATTATTTGGAGGTGTGCTAATCCTCTGAATCATGGAATTCCTCTATGTCTGAGTTACCTTTGTCTTCTTCAGAGTGTGTGTGTTGGGGGGAGGGGGCAGCGTCTGTGTCTGCGCCTGTTAGGGTGGTAGCTGAATTAATGTAGGTGTGAAATTGTCCCTTTAGACCAGGGGTCTCAAAGTCCCTCCTTGAGGGCCGCAATCCAGTCGGGTTTTTTAAGATTTCCCCAATGAATATGCATGAGATCTATGTGCATGCACTGCTTTCAATGCATATTCATTGGGGAAATTCTGAAAACTCGACTGGATTGCGGCCCTCAAGGAGGGACTTAGAGATCCATGCTTTAGACTGTCAAGTGTCTAGGAAGTTGAGGCAAAAGATTTTGAGTTGGTAGATATGTGGACATTTTTCCATTGTTGGGGTGTGAGCAGGATGACAGTGAGCGGAAGAAGGGATCTGAGCAGAAAGATGGGGGAGACAAAAGAAAAAAGGGGGAAGTTTTGAGGACTATTATCAATTGGTTGCTTAGGTTTAATATTTATGTCAATGTTCTTGGGTTGGTAAAGCCTGCTTTGCATCCTGGTCTTTGAGAGCACATGGTGCATTGTTCATATGGAGGTTGGACATGAGTCAACTGCGGTGCAATGGGTAAAGCTACAGCTTCAGCACCCTGAGGCTGTGGGTTCAAACTCACACTGCTTCCAGTGACCATGGGCAAGTCACTTAGAGCTGGATCCTGTATAGAATTGTGTCTGTCCTCACGGACAGATGCCCAAGCCCGCCTAACACCATGATTCTCTAACCAGCGTCTATTCACAGCCGTCGGTTAGAGAATCGGGTTGCAGCTGAATTGATCGCAGCAAGGGAATCTCCCTGCCATGATCAGTTTAACTGCTGTGGAAGGGATGCCCAGTCCCTCCTTCTGGAACCCCTGAAGCTGCCCCACCCCCACCCCTGAATGTCTGCGGCAGGAGGAATGCCCAATTCCTCCTGCCGCCAGCCCCCAAGACTTCACTCGGCAGGAGGGATGCCCAGTTCCTCCTGTTGGAACTCCCCACCACAAAGAACATCAGCAGGAGGGATGCCCAGTCCCTCCTGCCACAACACTCCCACCACCACACACACACACACACAAAGAACATCGGCAGGAGGGATGCCCAGTCTCTCCTGTCAGAATCCCACCAAGCCCACCTGGACCCCAAAGTACCTTCTTTTAAGTTAGCCGGCTGGCTGGAAGCTTCCTCCAGCCGACAGGCCCACCTTCACTGAATGGCGGGCTTGCCCCTTCCCGGTGCATCATGGGATGCCCCGGGGAGGGGACTAAGCCCCTAATTGGCCCAGGTGCTTAAGGCCCCTCCCATTGGAGGGGCCTTAGGCACCTGGGCCAAACAGAATCTTAGGCCTCTCTCCCAGTGCATTCTGGTATGTGCTAGGAGTGGCCTAAGAGTCTGATTGGCTAGAACCCTTAGACCACCCTCTATGGTGTGAAGGGGGGTTCCGACGGGAGGGACTAGGCAACCATCCTGCCGGGGGATGTTTTGGGGGCTGGCGGCAGGAGGAATTCATCACTTCTCCTGCTGCAGACATTCAGGGGTGGCTTCAGGGTTATGGCAGGAGGGTCTGGGCATCCCTCATGCTAGTAGTCTTCATGGGGGTGAGAGGGGACCAGTCCCTGCCATAGCCGCTAAACTGATCGCAGCAAGGGAATCCCCCTTGCCACAATCAGTTCAGCAGCCGCATCTATTTTTTAGGGTTATCTGTTATAATTTTGCCAGTTTGGAGCCTTAGCATATTTTCCCAAGAACATTTAATGTTGGGGCCTTTGACTATATATTATATGTTTCAATTGTAAACCACCCTGATCCGATGAGGCTGGGTGCTATATCAAGCTTTTGAAATAAACATAAACCATAGCAAAATCTGCAATTACCATGGTCTAACGTGGTATTTTATTGTGCAGCAGCTACAAATTTAAGGTGGAACCTATGGGAGCATTCTTATTATTTTCTACTATGCTTGCTCCTGGTTAATATGGAAGCACTTTGGACCTGATTCTATAAACAGTGCCTAGGAAAACGGCACCTACTGTCATTCAAAGTTAGGCAGAAGAAAATAGAGAAGGCAACCTGTGGTTATCAATGTCTTTATTCACAATCAAGACCTGACACGTATGTGTTTTGGCCGTAAGGCCTTGGCTCAGGAATCTGTTTCTCAATGTGGAACACCGTATCACAGCTGTCTTCTTATAACTGAAATGAGCAAACCACTTGTCAGATTAAGTAAAATAGATGATCGTCAACACTCATAAGAGCCTGATCGCTCTGTGGAGTTATGTACCGATCACGTACCGCCGCTAAACTGGTTTTCTCATGTTGATTATAAGAAGACAATTGTGATATGGTGTTCCACATTGAGAATCAGACTCCTGAGGCAGGCATTACGGCCAAAGCACATACGTGTCGGGTCTTGATTGCGAATAAAGACATTGGGCACTACAGGTCGCCTTCTCTGTTTTCTTCTATTCCACCGTGATGAGGTAGAATCTCCTCTTTGTGTGTATTGTATTCAAAGTTAGGCACCATCTGTAGAATTGAGTTAGGCGCTGGAAAGCATCTATAATAATAATAATAATTTTATTTATATACCGCAATACCTCACGGCTCAGTGCGGTTTACAATAAGATGTAAGAACTGTAAAAACACAGCGAATTTACACCACAAAGCACAGTACATTATATATAAAATATAACATTAACAAATTATTAACTTATCTAGATTACACATATTCATCAAAAAGACACGTTATTAACGAT
Source organism: Geotrypetes seraphini (assembly GCF_902459505.1). Classification (NCBI taxonomy): domain Eukaryota; kingdom Metazoa; phylum Chordata; class Amphibia; order Gymnophiona; family Dermophiidae; genus Geotrypetes; species Geotrypetes seraphini. Next base: position 15,763,817 of record NC_047097.1, read on the forward strand.
CTTCTAAAGCAGGGGTAGGGAACTCCGGTCCTCGAGAGCCGTATTCCAGTCGGGTTTTCAGGATTTCCGCAATGAATATGCATTGAAAGCAGTGCTTGCAAATAGATCTCATGCATATTCTAAGGGGAAATCCTGAAAACCCGACTGGAATACGGCTCTCGAGGACCGGAGTTCCCTACCCTGTTCTAAAGGTCTGGTAAGAAGAACTTAAGCTCAAACTACAGTTCCATATTCCTGCCTGAAAGGATAGGGTGGTATTAAGAAATATTTTGTATGCACAACTTATTATTGAAGGGAAAAATAATAAAGCTGTGTTTCATGAAGAACGTCGGTTTCCTACTAGTTCAAAATGATCTGAAAAGTAACTTGGTATAGGACCATATAATGTTTTATAATAAATACAGGCAGATTAAAAAATGATTCTTGCCTCTACTGGAAGCCAATGCAACTTTCAATAGTATGGTGTTACATGTTCTGAATTTTTTAGATTGAAAATTAGACGCACACCCGTATTTTGGATGATTTGAATCCTAATGATTTTTTTTTATAAGAACCTAGATAAATGATGTTATATGCACCTTTATTTTTGAGTATATTGGATCAAATAAGGGGTTTAAGTTCACCCAGTCATGTGCACACAAGAGGGTTATTTCAGGATCGATAATTGAAATCTGGAACTGATAAGTCTCAGACTGTTTTCAATTCTTTATGCACTGAGCTGGTTTCTGAGATCTTTTCCCCCTCTTTTCCATATCTATTGCTTGCTACAATAAGAAGCTATTTTGGTGGTTTCTAGCAGTACGCTTTGCAGCTTTTTTTTTCCCATCTGTTTTTTGGCCATTATGTTAGGCCAGGGTTTTCATAGCCTTAAATACCAGCGCCTAATTCAATTTGGGGACTAGCTCCTACCTATCTTTTATCTCATTTCGTGCTATTTAGTCCTACAAGGATAACCAGAAATTGTAATCTATTTGCATACCCAAGAACTACTGACTGTTAATACAAATCCTTTTTGGATAGGACTCTCATGTATCAAGCAAGTAAACAGCAGTCTTGGTTAGGTAACTACATTAATGGAACTAGGCTAACCTATGGCGCCTTTAGGAAAGAAATTAAAACTGCATTGTTTGATAGATTTATCTCCTAAACAGAAGCTACACTAAATCTAACAATTTTATTATATCTAGTCTTGAGTAATATGTCGTACTTTTATAATTTGCATATTGTAATTCGCTGATTGTCCAGCTCTCTTTGGTGTGAACCGCCTAGAAGTGGTCTGATTGTGGCAGTATAGAAGAATAAAGTTATGTTATGTCCAATCTCTGCCCCTAACCATGCCTACTTTTTGGGTAGGGCCTCAGTCTAGACATCTACTTTGAGGTAGTAGGCGCCTACTGAGCTAGGTGCCTACCAGCTAATTAAGTTTTTTTTAAAAGTGGTTTTCAGTTGCACTTTCAATTATCAGTGCCAATTAACCAATTAGAAAAAAATTAAGTTAGGTGCCTACATCAATAGGTGCCTTCCAGTAGGCACTGTATATAGAATCAGAGCCTTTATGTCTCCTGTTTAGGAGGTGGTAAGTGGTCCATCTTAGACAGTGTGTGTTAAGTGCAGTGTGTTAACTGTCAAATGCCTGTATTCCACAACAACAAGAAAAACACAACCCTACGTGTAGTAATGCAAGCCAGAAAAAGGAGTGGGGAAGGGACAAGGCACATCAACCTCAAGGACAGTTTATTAAAACAATATAAATAGCTAAAACATATAAAGACTAATGCAAGCCTAACATAAAGTCTCTGATCCTTTTTGTACTGGACCCCAACATGGTCTGTGTTTCGGCTTGAAAAGCCTTCCTCAGGAGTGTTCCAAATAAGTCCAGTAGATGGTGCCCAATATACTTCTAAGGAACCAAAAAAAGAATACATAAGCCTGCAAATCAGCAGATGTGGTACCTCGCAGTGTTCTTCGGATACTACGTTGATTTGCAGGCTTATATACATATTGAGAGTATTCTTTTTTGTTTCCTTAGATGTATATTGGGCGCCATCTACTGGACATATTTGGAACACCCCTGAGGAAGGCTTTTCAAGCCGAAACACGGACCGTTTTGGGGTCCAGTACAAAAAGGATCAAAGACTCTATGTTAGGCTTGCATTATTCTTTATATATGTTATAGCTATTTATATGATTTTAATAAACTGTTTGTTCATGAGGCTGATGTACTGTGTCCCTTCCTCACTCCTTTTTCTAACTGTCAAATACCTTTCATGCCCCTTCGCTACCCATACTAGGTTCTTAATGCATGCTTTACCATGTGGTAACTACAAAATTACCTCAAAGACTTGAGGCTAGCAGTTACTATGTGGTAAACTGTGCATAAAGGCCCTGATTCTCCAAAAGTGCGTCCCGATTTTAGGCAGCTGTAGACGTCCTACAGCTGTCTAATCAGCCAATCAGGATGCACGTTTTTTTAAAAAAAATGCTCCCCAGGCAGGCCTGAAGGCGCCTCCGGGAGCCTAGGGAGACCCGCAAGATGCCTAAGCTCGCCTACAGGCCTTAGGCGAACTTAGGCGGCCCTACGCGTCTCCCTAGTAGAGGAAGAGAAGCTTAAAATGTAGGCCAGCAAAATGCTGGTCTACATTGTAAGTAGACGCGGCCGCTATACTGATCACGGCAAGGGATCTCCCTGCTGCAATAAAGTATAGCGGCCGTGGCCGCCTGTCCCATCACCGACAGGAGGATGCCTAACTCCTCCTGTCGGAACCCCGAACCCCGGAACCCCCTCCCCCCCAAACTCGTAATCGCCGACAGGAAGATGCCCAACTCCTCCTGTCGGAACCTCGGAACCCCCTCCCCCCCCCAAACTCGTAATCGCCGACAGGAGGATGCCCAACTCCTCCTGTCGGAACCCCGGAACCCCCTCCCCCCCAAACTCGTAATCGCCGACAGGAGGATGCCCAACTTCTCCTTTCGGAACCCCGGAACCCCCTCCCCCCCCAAACTCGTAATCGCCGACAGGAGGATGCCCAACTCCTCCTGTCGGAACCCCGGAACCCCCTCCCCCCCAAACTCGTAATCGCCGACAGGAGGATGCCCAACTCCTCCTGCCGGAAAGCCCAACAACCCCCCACCCCAACTAATCTCCCTCCCCCAACTAACCTTTCAATGTTGGTCAGCTGGACGGGTCTTGCTGCCGTCCAGCCGACGGGTCTGCCTTGTGGAAATGAGATGGCATGCCCCTTCCCATCCCCGCTAAATCTAAGGCCTGATTGGCCCAGGCTGTAGAAGCCTGGACCAATCAGGCCTTAGGCATAGCGGGTCCGCCCATCCCCACTAATCCTAAGGCCTGATTGGCCAAGGTGCCTAGCCTGGGCCAATCAGGCCTTAGATTTAGCGGGGATGGGCCGGGAAGGGGCGTGCCGTCTCATTTCCACGAGGCAGACCCGTCGGCTGGACGGCAGCAAGACCCGTCCAGCTGACCAACATTGAAAGGTTAGTTGGGGGAGGGAGATTAGTTGGGCTTTCCGGCAGGAGGAGTTGGGCATCCTCCTGTCGGCGATTATGAGTTTGGGAGGGGAGGGTGTTCCGGGGTTCCGACAGGAGGAGTTGGGCATCCTCCTGTCGGCGATTACGAGTTGGGGGGGGAGGAGGTTCCGGGGTTCCGACAGGAGGAGTTGGGCATCCTCCTGTCGGCGATTATGAGTTTGGGGGGAGGGGGGTCCGGGGTTCCGACAGGAGGAGTTGGGCATCCTCCTGTTGGCGATTACGAGTTTGGGGAGGAGGGGGCTCGGGGTTCCGACAGGAGGAGTTAGGCATTCTCCTGTCGATGATGGGACAGGCGGCTGCAACAACCGCGGCCGCTATACATATTGCAGCAGGAAGATCCCTTGCTGCCATAAGTATAGCGGCCGCGTCTAATTTAACCCAATTCTCTAAAGACGCCGGTTACAGAATCGGCGTTTAGTATAGGACGCCTCTCCCGAGCTCAGGGAGGACGAGATGAGGTTCATGTGGGGGTGGGGTCTGGGGTAGAATGGGGCAGGTTTGTGGGTGGAACTGGGCGGGTCAACATGTCCTCTTTATTGTGTGCCACAAAATACATTTGCTCTGCTAGTGAGCTGAAGCTAAAAAAATGTTTGCGAGACACTGGTATAGATAGATAGATATTTACATTTTCAAAGTGTGTGACATGATTGCAATTGTTTTTTGTGTAAACATTTTCATTATTTTTAGTTCAGTCCTCTTGCAATTCATTCCATGTTTATAAAATACTGTATGTCTCTAGTCGCCAGAAGTTGGAACCTGTTCGGAGTAAAGGAAAAAACTCAGAAAATTTCACCACTTCCTTTTCTTCTTTATATGGAGTATTACAACAGAGTAAGTACAACTGGAGTCTTGTTTCGAAACTGAAAAACTATTTGACTCATTTGCTATTTGTGTCTCCATCACCTCCCTTGGGAAACCATTCTGTATGCCCCACCACATTAACCATAAAAAATGTTTTCTGATGATGATCCTGTCTTCCCACTCCTCCATCTCTCCTCCCCTCTAGTTTATGTTTTTAGTCATTGCAACTGGGTATACCATCTTTCATGGCATGCAGATGAAAGCAGTTTACATACTAAAAATGGTGGAATGGAACTCCAGTTGATTCAACAGGAAAGCACAGAATCGCCAGAGAAAATGAAAAATAGGCTGAGGAGACTGAGAGGATCAGCAAGGGATGTGGAAACACCCTCTAGTGTATATTTATTTAGGCCTTTTAGGGATAAAGTCTCTAGGAGGGGAGAATTCATCAAGCAACATTAGTGCATTTTTAATGCACGTTAGTGAAATAGCGCATGTTGAATTCTAAAGCCCATTTTATACCTATAAGCTTTTACTGTTTAACACATGCTAATTCCCTTAACGTGCGTTAAGGTGCCTTAAACTCTAACATTGTTTGATAAATTCCCCCCTAAATGGTCTTGTAGGGCCTCTGGTTTACAGCATAAGAGACTAGACCAGTGACAACATGATTTCACTAGAAGCAGGTCTTGTCAGACAAATCTGATTAATTTCTTTGACAGGGTGACCAGAGAGTTGGATAGAGGGAGAGTGCTAGGTGTGGTGTATTTAGATTTTAGCGAAGCCTTTGACTACGTTCCACACAGGCATCTAATAATTAAACTGAGTGCCTTCATATGGGCCCCAAAGTGATGGACTGGGTTAGGAACTGGTTGGAAGGCAATAGAGGGTAGTGGTAAACGGAACTCACGCTGAGGAAAAGGATGTTACCAGTAGTGTTTCTATAAGGTTTGGTTCTTGGGCCTGTTCTTTTAAACATTTTTGTAAGTGATATTGCTGAAGGGCTATTTGGTAAGATTTGCCTTTTTGCAGATGATACCAAAATCTGCAATAGGGTAGACACCCCGGATGGGTGGATAACACAAGGAAGGACCTAGTGAAGCTAGAAGAATGGTTCAGAATTTGGCAGTTAAAACTGAATGCTGAGAAATGTAGGATAATGTATTTAGGCTACAAAACCCAAGGGAACAATACAATGTAGGACATGAAGAACCTTTGTCTGTGAAAGGGGAGCCAGACTTGGATATGATCATATGTGATGATCTTAAGGAGACCAAACAAGTAGAAAAGGCAATGGCGAAAGCTAGAAGGGTGCTTGGGTGCATAGGGAGAGGAATGGCTAGTAGGAAAAAGGAGATAATAATGCTCCTGTATAAGACTCTGGTGAGACCTCATTTAGAATATTGTATACAGTTCTGAAGACCCCATCTTCAAAAAGACATAATAGGATGGAGTTGGTCCAGAGGAAAGCTACTAAAATAGTCTGTGGTCTTAATCATAAACTGTATCTCAACTTTGGAGGAAAGGTGGGATAGGGGCAATATGTTAAGAGATGTTTAAATACCTATGTGGCAAGTCTTTTTTTCAATTGAAAGGAATCTGAAAGAGGGGGCATAGGATGAAGGTGAAAGGAGATAGACTAAAAAGTAACCTCAGAAAATACTTTTCATGGAAAAGGTAGCAAATGCATGGAATGGCCTCCTGATGGAGGTGATGGAGATGAAAAATGTATCTGAATTCAAGAAAGCATGGGATAAATACATTAGATCTCTAAGGGAGAGGAAAGGATAAGTAGATGACATGGATAGGCAGACTAGATAGGCCATATGGTCTTTATCTGCCTTCATTTTTCGATGGTTTTTAATCCAATGTGGGTATCCTGAAATCTTGACTTACTAGGACTGAATATGAATGAGATAGATTTTTATACAAAGGAGGTAGTATATGCAAATCTATCTCATGCATAGTTACTGTGGATATCTAAAAACTTGACTGGCTGTGTGCATCCCAAGGACTGGATTGAGAACCCTTGTGTTAGGCTCAGTGGCATAGCGAAGGTGAGAGGCGCCTGGGGCAGTGGCACCACTCCCCCACCCTCTTCTCTGCCCTCCCACCTCCACACGCTCCTTGTCCACCCCTTCCTGTCACCCACATGCCATTTCTCTTCCCCATACCTCTGTAACGTTCCTGGCACGAGCAGCAACACCCAAGCTGCTATAGCGTCAGCATCGGCTCTTCCTCTGATGTCATTTCCTAGGCACAGGTCCAGGAAATGACATCAGAGGAAGAGCTGACGCTGGCGTGACAGCGGGTTGTGGTTTGCTGCTCGTGCCAGGAACATTAGAGGTACGGGGAAGGGCAGTGGCACGCACACGCAGCAATGGGGGGGTGGGGGCATGGAAATAGTGGATGGGGTGGGCGGAGAGGAGAATGGGTGTCTGCACCCTCACCAAGATGGTGACCGGGGCAGACTGCCCCCCTTTTTTATGCCACTGGTTAGTATGAAAGATTTAAATAGAACTGAAGTGGACAGCAAGACCGAGATTAAAATCCATCATATATACAAATGATACACAAGAAACAAACCTTTTTCAGTGTACTCTCAGAAAGTATTTCTTTTGGAAATAGTGATAGATACATGGAATGGCCTTGCATGGGAGATGATGTAGATCAGGGGTCTGCACATCCAGTCCAGCCTGGTTTTCAAGATTGCTAGATTGAATATATATGAGATCTATTGGCATTCATTACTTCCCTTGCATGCAAATAAATCTCATACATAGTCATGGTGGAGATCCTGAAAACCAGGCAGGGCTGTGGACCGTAAGAACTGAATTTGAGGACCTCTGATTTAGATTGAAACAGTACTTGAGTTCCAGAGACTATGGGCTAAGCACAGAGAATCCCTAACTACAAAGAAGTACAGGAAAGCCCAAGATCAATTGGTTTCCATGGCTTCCATCAGGAATGAAATTAGGCAGACTGGATGAGTCCAGCAGTCCTTATCTCATTATTTTCTGTGTTCCTATGTCTCTGTTCCTGCTATGCATTAAAAAATATAATTTTGTCTTGTGCAGTACAAGTGTTGCCATGATACAGTATGAATTACCAAAAAAGAATTGTTTCTTCTCTATGAAACAATGATTTCTGGTCAAAACAATTCAATGCAAATTTTCATAGCTGGAAGTCATTCTCGTTCTGTAAAAAGATGACTTCTGGTCAGTGCAGCTGAACATCACAGGAGTTATTTTATAAAATCATTCTAACACTTATTTAGCAATATACAGTCATGTGAAAAAATTAGGACACCCCATGAATTATTTAGTTCTTTCTTAAGAAATGTTCACATAGCAATGTCAAATTTTTTTAAAATTTATCTCTGGAAAAGAAAGTGATGTAATTGCAGGTTAACAACAAAAATTTTCCTTGATTTACTCATAAAACAAAAGATATCCACAAAAAAGTGTAGTCTAACTGAGAAATAAATTAGGACACCCTATACCCTAATAGCTTGTGTTACTCCCTTTGGCTGAAATAACTTCAGTGAGACGCTTCTTGTAGCCATCTACCAGTCTCTGACATCGGTATGAGGAAAGTTTGACCCACTCCTCAATACAGAATTCTTTCAGCTGTGAGATTTTTGAGGGGTTTCTTGCATGTATAGCTCATTTCAAATCACCCCACAGCATCTCAATGGGATTAAGATCAGGGCTTTGACTCAGCCACTCCAGGACTCTCCATTTCTTAGTTTTCAGCCAGTCCTCAGTGGATTTACTGGTATGTTTTGGGTCATTATCATGTTGCAGGGTCCAGTTCCGCTTTAGCTTTAATTTTCTTACAGATGGTCTCACATGTTCCTCAAGCACCTTCTGATGCTTGGTAGAATTCATGGTGAATCTAAGATGGTGAGCTGGCCAAGTCCTGCTGCAGCAAAGCATCCCCAAACCATGACACTTCCACATTCATGCTTCACAGTTGGTATGAGAGAGGGAGTTTTTCCAAAGGACTGTAAACAATCAACTGTAAGACCAGCTTTGAAACGGAAAGGCCTAGATACTAATGTTATAAAAAAGTTTAGACCAATTTAAATAGTACCTATTATTGGTAAAATTTTGGAAAAAATAGTCTTGCCTCAGCTGGATGATTTTGTCAAAGAAATTGACTGTTTGGATTGTAACCAATTTGGTTTTAGGAAAGCCCATAGTGTAGAGTTATTATTGACTCAATAACCTTCAAGTTTTCTGTGAAACACACTAAACAATCATCAAATAAGGCTAAAACACAAGAGAAAATATCCAGCTGGATATACAGGAGAAATACTTAAGGATCTCAAGCGCTCACAGCTAAAGGCCCGATGTATATCACAAGCCAATAACCAAGAAGTGAGCTATCATTGGTCCTGTATATTCTCCTATTTTCTCATTTTCTTCTATTTCAAACTGTATCCAATTTATTATTTCCTAAACTGTATTAAATTTAAAACTTAGTTCTGTATTGAACCCAACTTATTTGCTTATTTGCAGATTTGCATATTTATTTCTAGATATTATGATGTACTAATTTTTCCATCTATCATAAAGTACTTTCTCATTCAGGAATTATGAATTATGAAGTACTTAGCTTCATGACATGACGACGGAAGATCTCCGTTTCGCTCACAATAAGGAGCTTCGTCAGGAACGGCACCAGTATTCAAACTGTTTATGCCAATAGTTTATAGAGTTTAGATTTAAACCATAGAGAGTCAGTCTAGTATCACGGCCCGATAAGTCAGCCCCTTTAGCCGACAACGACGGGAGGATATGTCGGGGTGTCCTAATTGATTCCTCAGTTAGAATACACATTTTTGTGGATATCTTTTGTTTCATGAGTAAATCAAGGAAAAATTTTGTTGCTAACCTGCAATTATAGTGTTCCCTCGTGAATTTTGTGGTTCGCGTACCCGGTCATTCGTGGCATTCTCCGATCGCCTTTTCCTATACTAAAGTCGGATTTCACCAATCAGGAACTGCATGTGAAAGCAGCTCCTGATTGGTGAAGCCAGACTTTAGTACAGGAAGAGGCGGTCGGAGCATACCACAAGTGATTTGCTTCACTCCAGCTGCCCTCTCCTGGAACGGAAACCCCGCGAATTTCAGGGGAGTACTCTATATTACTTTCTTTTCCAGAGATAAATTAAAAAAAAAAAAGATTTGACATCGATATGTGAACATTTCTTAAGAAAGAACTGAATATTTCATGGGGTGTCCTAATTTCTTCTCATGACTGTATATATAAGCACAGAGGAATAAATTCTATAATTAATTTAATTATTAATGCATTAGTGCTAAAGAGAGCTTGCCTGTAAATTGGATGATTTAAGCACTGCTGTTACAGGTTGGTGCTCAGATTGAGAGATATTGGGGCTCATTTTCAAAAAAGAAAAATGTCCAAAATGTGGCATAAAGGGACAGATGGACAATTTTCTTGCCAAACCCTTCCAATTTGCTATTTTCGGAACCAATTTCTAGATGGATTTCTATAATGGTTGTCTGCAATGCATCTAAATCTCAAGGGAGCGTGTTAGAAGTGTGGTTTAGATGGGACTAGAGCGAAGTTATGATTTGGACATTTCTCTGCAATAATCAAACATTTTAGAAAACACCCAGGGCACAGTTTAGATGTTTGGGGCTAGACATGTTTTAACAACAAATGAGTGCCAAAAAGGTGTCCAAATTGACCAGATGATACAAAAAACAATGTGGAGAAATGATGTTCCTGAGATGGACTTTATTAATATTAAAATAATATTAAAACTTGGCAAACCACATAAAAGCCTCTAGGATGCAGTCCGCTGAAAAGCTTTGGACCCTGGACCCAACACGGTCTGTGTTTTGACAGAATGTAGCATGTGAGAAAAAAGGTGGAGACCCAGTAATTGGGTGGAAAGAAGTGTGGCAAAGTGCCTATGAGTGTAGTGACGCTTAAAAAGAAAATAGTGACATTCAAAAAGAAAGTAATAACACTTACAAAGAAAAGGATGCTCATAAAGAAAAGGAAAAACGGCGTGCTTTTGTACCCAGCCGAACTAAAACATGCATACGGACCACTTTTGAAAGGGAAATCTAATTGTGGCTATGAAAGCTCTAAAAGAAAGTGCAGGATGCAGAATCTGGAAGGTAAATACATACCCTATAAAGTCCTATGGTAAAGAAATGTGGATAAAAATGCCAGTCGGAAATAAAATAAGTTAAAATTAAAAATTAGAAAAATAAATAAAATAAAACAATCTAATAACATAACAAGCTGAAACATTATCTCACATAGGCCATGGTAAGAGCAAGTATAAAACATGACATACCATTCTAAAAGAAATCTCACATAATCTACTCCTTAGAATTGTGAGGGATGAAGACACTACCCAGTGGTCAGCATACTCAACCTTATAAAATCACCTCAAAAATGCCTGTACTACAAACAAAATTGTAACTTCAGAATACAACGTGAAGCTAAAATCTTTAGAGTACTGATTACCTATCCAGGCTCTGACGACCTTTTCCCTTGGTAAATTATTTGGAGACCTAAAAAAAATGCAGAATAGGATGTTTGAACGGGATCATGAGTCTTTCTGATTATGAGGGATCGCAATCGTGGCAGGTCTTGGATTGTGAAATTGGCTCCCAGTAGGAGTTTGCCAGAGGATGTGTTATAGAACATTTCACAAGATGGGTAGAGGGTAGATTTCCTCCGCTTAGGACAGTACAGATAAGGATTGGATATCTGTGATGGTCTGTTTGATTTTTGTATTGTATTATTTATATATGTCACTTTTATGTAGTGTATCATAAATGTTTATTTGTAGACTGTTTTAGTGAACAATGCGTTTTGGGAAGGCAGTCTATAACAGTTTTCCCCCCCCCCTCCTTTTTTCTTAAGCCGCGGTAGAGGTTTCTACCGTGGCTTGGAGCGCTAAAAGCTCCAATGCTCATAGGAATTCTATTAGTGTCACAGCAGCGTCGGAGAATTTAGCGCTCCAGGCTGTGGTAGAAACCTCTAAAAAGGGTGGGGAGGTTTAAATAACTAAGGTAGCTTTTTTTTTTTTTTTTTTTTACTCAAGATTATCCTGTATCAACTGTAGTAGGGCCCATAGGAATAACAAATTAGTAATTCCACACCCTTCAAAAACAAAATGGGAGAGAACTAGAAATTCAGCATTTTTTGTAATAGCTCCAACTTTATGGAACTCTACCACTTAGGACTCCTTTTACAAAGGTGCATTAGGGCCTTTACCTTTACGTGCATTAGGGCCTAGCCGCTACCACCTCCTCTTGAGCAGGTTTTTCGGGTAGCGTGCACTAATCTGGTGCTTGTGCTAAAAACGCTAGTGCAAATTCTTTTGAAAACTTATCTCTTTGAACATGCTTTCTGTTAACTTTGTAACTAGTAGAGAACACATCTTTGCAGTGATAGACCATGAAAGTAGTATGCTTTCCTATTTTAAAGAAGTTCCTTTTTTCCCTTTTTTGTTTTTATTTTATATATTTTATTGTAAACCGCCTGGAATTGTGCTGAAACGAAGGTGATATATCAAGTTCAATAAATGATAAAAAATGATTCTTATGACAGATGACGTTTTCAAACCTTTAGTAAAAGACCCCTAAATACTGTATTTTTTGGACCATAAGATGCACTTTTTCCACCCTCCAAAAAGGGGGTGGAAAAGGAGGTGCATCTTATGAATACACTGCGCCCCCCCCCCCCCCCGGTACCTTTTTTAAAAGGTGGTGGTCCAGGCGTGGTCTTCTGCTGGATGGCTGCCTCTTTGCAGAGCGACGCACAATGCGCTTCCTGTCTGGTCCCGTGCCACTGTGTGAAACTGACTACAGCCAATCACAGAGCAGCACGGGACCAGGCAGGAAGCGCAAAGGTCGCGCTCCTGCGTTGTGCGTTGCTCTACAGAGAAAGGCAGCCATCCAGCAGGAGACTGGCTGGACCACCACTACTTTAAAAAGATACTGGGGGGGCGGACTTTGGGCTGCAGGTTGCTTCTTCGGGCTGTTGCGGGCTGCAGGCTTCCCAGTACCAGACCACCAGATGCACCTATGTGTAGAGGAGGAAAAACCAAGAAAAAAAACATTTGGTTCAGAATTTTTTTCTTCTTGGTTTTTCCTCCTCTATAGATGGGTGCGTCTTATGGTTCGATGCGTGTTATGATCCAAAAAATATGGTAAATAAATATTTCTGTGCCATTATAGACTGTAGGTGATTTTTGGCTTTCACTTTATATGTTTTGGGTGCTTAAGGCAGCAAAAGGAAATTATTAAATCTAGAGTCAGAGGAAGTGGTGTGGAGTATGTGATAGAAGTGCTCAGATACAGTAAGGGAGGTGTTGGGTCTCAAACAGAATCTCCTGGAGGCGACAGCATCTTAAATATTATGATTTCTCAGTATACCTATGTAATCTCTTCATTCACTTGGTTTGACTCATTTATGAATCTAAACTGTTTTGTATACACAGATAGACATAAGTTCCGTTTTCACGACACCGATCATGCTTCCCTGGTAAAGCTAATTTCTTGTTGGAGGGACCAATCCATTGAGGTAAGAAACAGGACATGTTTGCACTAATGCAATTACTGAAAGTGATGACACATGACCACGATGCAATTTTTCAACTATAGTCATTGACAGGAAGTGATTGAAAGTCCAAACTTGTAGTTTTTAGACATCTTCTGTCTGTGAAATATTTGTCTGAACAAGTATTATGCACAGGATACCTAATGAGAAGGATCCACTGCTATATAAAATATCACTTCAGATAATGATTTTTTTTTTTTTTTGCTGCAAGATGTAACATATGAGATTTAATTTTTCATATTCTTATTGCACTCTTTTTTGATTTAAAATATGAAATTGATATGCTTCTACCATATTGTCCATTTTTCTGTAAACCGCTTAGAATCCTAACGGAGTTTAGCGGTATATAAGAAATAAATTACATTACATTACATTACATAATGGGGCTACTTCTTGATATGGTTAAGATTTTAACCTAATGGGGTCCTTTTACCCAACAGCTGTGAAAAGAGGCCTTACTGTGCCCTTATGGGGGTCATTACTGCGTGCTAAGACCATTCTAAACATTGGGGTAAAATGGCTGATTTTCCTTTTTTTAGTATTAATAGCCACATGTTAATTTTCTCATTAATGCATTCCCTCCCCCCATAAAATTGGAAATGTTTCAAATAACAGCAGTAACCTTTTCAAACTGGTCAACGACCTCTACAACCTCGAAACCCTCGCCAACACCTGCGTAAACGAACCCACTCTAACCGCGAACACCCTTGCAGACTTCTTTAACACTAAGGTACAAAAATTAAGATCATCGATACCTGCCCCAACCAACCCCCACGGGGACTTCCCAATCCTTCTCAACTCAAACAGGCCCAAACTAGACCCAGGTTCCAGAACAGACCTAAGCTGGAATCAATTCACAAATATCGACTGGCCAACCTTCAACACATATTTTAACAAATATTCAAACTCCTTCTGCAGACTGGATACCTGCCCCCCCAACATTATGAAAACTGCTCCAATCCATTTTAAGACTAATATGTTAGCATGGGTTAACCTATTACTAACCACTGGCAGTTTCCCAGCAGAACAAGGCCACATTTCAATAACTCCTATCATAAAAAACAAGAAAGAACCATCTAGCTCCCCATCCAACTACAGACCTATTGCTAGTATCCCGCTATTCACCAAAATGACTGAAGGGGTGGTAAACGCCGAACTTACCACATACCTAGATAAATTTGATATCCTAAATGACAACCAATCAGGCTTTCGCTCCAACCACAGCACCGAAACCATCATAGCCTCCCTCCTAGACCATATACACACACTCTTCAGTCGGGGAACCAGTGCCCTGATCATACAACTGGACCTGAGCAGTGCATTCGATCTAGTCGACCATGACATTCTTCTAGACTGCCTTGCCTACATTGGCATCTCCGGCCAGGTTCTTAACTGGTTCAATGGGTTCCTACGGAACAGATCCTACAGGGTTTTCAAAAACGACTCTCTTTCCTACCCATGGGAAAACTCCTGTGGTGTGCCACAGGGCTCCCCCCTGTCCCCCACCCTGTTCAACATATACCTCACCTCCCTAGGAAACCTCCTGCAAAGCCTCAAGCTAAAATTCTTTATATACGCAGACGACATTACCATAGTCATCCCTCTAACCAGTTTCACTCAAGAGCTCCTCAACTCCCTCACAAGCATAATTAGTCAGATAGAACTCTGGATGCTAACCTTTAGACTAAAACTAAACCCAGACAAAACAAAATTCTTCCTAGCAACCCCCAATGACAAAATCAAAGACACCACTATTCAAGTGAAAGGATCCACATTCCCCCTTGAACAAACCTTAAAAGTTCTGGGAGTAACACTGGACAAACATCTATCCCTCGAGAAACACACTGATATCACAGTCAGGAAAAGTATTTCGACTCTATGGAAACTCCGCACCATAAAAAAATACTTTGACGACTCTTCATTCCGCCTCCTAGTGCAATCCTCCATACTCAGCATACTGGACTACTGCAACATCATCTACTTAGGCTCCACAAAGAAAACCATCAGGAGACTAAGGATGATCCAGAACACCGCAGTCCGCCTCATATTTGGCCTGAAAAAATGGGACCATATCACCCCTTTCTACCATAAACTTCACTGGCTCCCTCTAGAATCCAGAATCATATTCAAATTCGCCTGTTTTTGCTACAAAACGTTATTTGGTTTATCCCCAAGCTACATCACCCCTCACTTCACCCTTAACCACAACTACAAGAACGCCCGTAAAATTCAACTCTTCGCCTTCCCCTCCCTAAAACTATGCCACTCAAAAAAATTCCTAGACAAAACCTACGCCTTCCAAGCCGCCAAACTAAACCCTTGGCTAGCCCAAATGGTCCTCAAGGCCCACAACTACCTCGACTTCAGAAAATTACTCAAAACTCACCTATTCCGAGACCAAGACCCTCAATGCCCCTTCCAATCCTCTTCCCCCCCCTTCTGATCCTCGCCCCCCCTGTTCTCCCTCCTCTTCCCAATACTTCTCTCCTTGCTGTTCGCAACTCTATGAACATTTTGATATGTAATCACTTGTAAATACTCTCTCCTTGCTGTCTGCTACTCTATGATCAATTTGTGTAACCACTCGTAATCTCTGTCAAACTACTCCATGATCAATTTGATATGTAACCACTTGTAATCTCTGTCTAAATAATGTGAACCGCCTAGAACTCTTCGGGGTATGGCGGTATACAAAAATAAAGTTATTATTATTATTATTATTATTATTATTTTACAAAACCGTAGTGTGGTTTTTAGCGCCAGCTGCGGCAGTCGCTGCTCCAATGCTCATAGAATTCCAATGAGCGCGGAGCTGTTACGCTGCGGCTGGTGCTAAAAAACACACTACGGTTTTGTAAAAAAAGGGGGGTTAGTATTTATATACCACCTATAGCCTAAGTGGTCTACATTCAAGTACTCAGGTATTTTCCCCTATCTGTCCCAGTGGGTTCACACTCTATCTGTACCTGGGGCAATGGGAGATTAAGTGACCCAGGATCAGAAGGAGCAGTGTTGGATTTGAACCCACAACCTCAGGGTGCTGAGACTGTAGTTCTAACCACTGCCTCATACTCCCCTATGGCCATTAATGTTTGAGCCCCTACCGCCACCTAATTAATAGATAGTAGGGACTCATGCACTTAGTGCATAGCAATGCCCACACGCTAACCCTAGACTCAAGCTCCGGTGCAAAAAATTTGTTTTTTTAGAGCAAGGGAAGCATGCATACATCTATTAGCTCAATATAAATGATTTCTTATGTTGGACAATAAAAGTGTCTACATTGAGTGTATCAATATTAAGAAATAATCCGAGACTTTTATGGTTCCAGATTTCGATCATGGACATCAATTAATGACATCATTGAGTGACAGTGATTTTTGAGTCTTTGAATAGCAAGACCACATGACAGTCGATGAAAGTTTTCATATTTGCTTTTTAGGTTGTGTCAGTTTTAATATAACTCACAAACAGAATTAGTTTACACAAAAAATTTAAATGAAAAAGGAAAAAAAACAAGGAGAGATTTTTGACACTATCAAGTGCTTTATTTTATTTGATGACACATATTTGCACACACAGGAGAGGTTTTTTAGAGTCTATGATCGAAATCTGGAATCATAAAAGTCTCAAATTATTTCTTGAAATTTCAAGCTCTGAGCAGGTTTCTGAGATTCTTTTCCTCTCCTTAATATTGATACACTCAATGTAGACACTTTTATTCTCCAACATAAGAAATCATTTATATTGAGCTAATAGTTATTACTGGATTTCTACTATCAGTATATATTTGTAGCATGCATACATCCCCAAATTACCACGGGCCGCTTCAGCATACCCTCAGAGAAGGCACCGGTACCGCTTTCTTTTTCTGCGGTACCTGTGGTGCCGCTCGACGACCAGAGGATGAGGAGGCTGATGACGATGCACTCACCTCTATGGGGGCGGAGCGTTTGCGCGGGCGCCTCGTGGTCGGCAGGACTGGACTCGCTGCCACAGCGACCGGAGGGCGCTCGAGCGGGGAAGGCTTCTTAGCCGGCTTACCTGACTGGTGCGACGCCGGTGCGGTGTCACGCGGCATCGAAGAAGTAGGTGCCGATTGCGAAGGAGCCGATGCCGGTGTCGATGCCGCAGAGTCAGCCATCTCGGCACCGAAAAGTAATTTCTGTTGAATTAGACGATTTTTCAATGTTCTCTTTTTCAAAGTAGCACAACGGGTGCAGGTGGAAGCCCTATGATCCGGACCCAAGCACTGTAAACACCAGTTGTGCGGGTCGGTCATAGAAATGGGCCGTGCACACCGTTGGCACTTTTTGAACCCTGGCTGAGGGGGCATGAAAGTAAAGACGGCCTCTGTACCCTCAGTAAGCCATTTTTGCAGCGGTAAACGCACATTAGTGCTTACTGCTTATTGCAACTTTATAAAAGGGCCCCAGTGAATATGAGCTAGTTTACTGCACATCTCATTTAATTCAGTGGGAGCTATTCACTAATAACACAGGTCTTCTACACTAACATCTTACCCAGTGGCTTAGTAAGGGTGGGTGACGCTCCTCCCCACCCTTCCTTTCCCCGTACCTTTTTAACTCTCCGGCATGAGCAGCATGTCCACGTCAGAGTGGACTCGCCCCTTGACGCCCCTTGCTAGGCATGGGTCCCGGAAGTGATGTCAGAGAGAGTGCCGATGCCGACACGGGCAGCAACCTCACGCCAGGGAAATAAAAAAGGTATGGGGGAAGGCAAGGGGCGCACGCACGCGGCAAGGAGAGGAGTGGGGGCGGAGAGGTGCCATGCCCTTAGCAAGATGGCACCCAGGGCGGACCGCCCCCTTCGCCCCTCCCTCTTACTACTCCACTGAATCAGTTAAATGGGAGCTGTCAAGTCACATACGACATATATTGTACCTATTTTATCATACATGTGTGCATTTATAGAGAGGTCTTTCTGGAAGTGCCCACAGAATTATATCTACTCTGAGGCAGGAATCATGTAGAGAGCGATTCTATAGTAGTTTGCCTACCTGTAATTAGGTACAGTGTTCCCCCGCTCATTTGCGGTTCGCAAATTGTGGACTCGCTCATTCATGGTCTGCTTCGACCGCCTCTGCCTCTAGTAAAGTTGGGCTACACCAATCAGGAGCTGCGTGTCAAAGCAGCTCCTGATTGGTGTAGCTCAACTTTACTACAGGAAGAGGCGGTCGGAGCAGCCCTCGAGTGATTTTCTTCACCCACCGGCGCTCCAGTTGCCCTCTCCTGCCTCCTCTGCCTTTTGACAGGCGAAAAACTGCATTCGTGGTTTTTTTAAATTCGCGGAGGTTCCTGGAATGTAACCCCCGCGAATTTCGAGGGAATACTGCACTATTTGATGCTTATTCTGTAGAGGAACAAATGCATGAGACTGAGCACTTATGCCAGCCACACAGTCCTAGTTTTCATCTCAACCTTTGGATCCTTTCTCAAACTTACTTGTGATCTTAGTAATCTTACAAATATTAGAATATTAATCCACTAGCCAATATTTTAGAAATTAGTTTGCCGATTCAAAGTATAATTAATATTTCATTATTATGAAATAAATCTAGTCAAAGTTTTGTGTTCTTAAATTTGATTTTCTTGCACAACTGTTTGATAATTTGGTAAAATCTTCTTAAGCATGAAATCTCACCTGTGGCCTCCATGCCAGGTAATTGAGGCAGTACAAGCTGTTCTACTGGCTGAGGTTCAAAGAAGTACAAAAACCTTGCGAAGAACATCTATTAGCAATCATCCAGACACCACGGTAAAGAATCGAATGAGCGAGGCACATCCTTTGCCAGAGTCTGACAAGACAGAGGAGCTGGAGTTACAATGCATTAAGGACATTCAAGTGAAAAGTAAGTGCACAATTTATATGCCGTCTCTATCATGACTAGTACATGTTAAGAATAAGACTTTTCAAAATGTCCGTTTAGCAAGAGCTACCTGCTTTGTTACTGACTTACTATTAATCTTCGTTTATATATATATATATTTTTTTTTTTTTGGGGGGGGGGGAGGTAATGTCAGATTTTTTTCAATTTCACTGGTTTGAAGTATTTCTGGAGCTGATTCATTGTCTTTCCTCAGCCACATATCTTAGTGATTGTTAAGAACAATATGGATTTTCCTTATGTGCTTAAAGAGTGGGCATCCCATCTGCCAGGGTTTGTTTTGGGGTTTGCGGCAAGAGGGATTGGGCATCCCTACTGATAGGGGTTGTTTCAGGGGTTCTGGCAGGAGGGAGTGGGAGGGTTTGAGGGTGGCGACAGGAGGGAGTGGGCATCCTTCCTGCCGGCCGACATGCAGTGGGGTTTGGGGGTTCCCTGCCACTCAGCTGTTTGTGGCCAGGAGATTCCCTTGCCATGATCAGCTCAGCTTCAATGTGATTCTCTAAACAGCGCCTGTGACATGGATACCGGTTAGAGAATCTGGGTTAGGCTGGGTTAGGCCGTGTGCGATTCTCAAAAGCCACTTAGGCAACTACTGAGATCAGGTGTCCTCTACAGAATCAGGCCCTAAATGCTAAGACACCAGTAGGGTCCTTTTACTTAGCTGCAGTAAGAGCGAGTACGTGCTTACCACAACATAAAAGGGCTTAGTGTGGGATGCACTCAGACATCCCATAGTAAAGTTCCTAATCTGCATATGCAAACTGCACACTTAAAAATATTTACATTTTTAAATTGGAAATGCCATTAAAAGTCAATTAAAAAACAATTAACTTAATATTAAAGATGCGCCTGGAATTCAGCACAGTGCCTATCAATGCCTAAGTCGAGGTGCGTACTGGCACCTACTTGGTAAGGGGCAGAGAATAGGTGTGATATGACTTAGACATCGCTAGGCATCTGTGTTAGGTGCCAGTCAATTAGGCCAGGAAAATCTTGGCCTAATATACTGGTATCTAACATTAGGATGCCTAGCAACGCTTAAATCGAGTTAGGAACCAGTAGGCACAATCCTGTAAATGGTACCTAGCGGTTGATTGACAACCGTGCCCACCAGCAGCTAAGAGAAAGGCCCTGCTAGGTGCAATTTATAGAATCAGGCCCTTAGTGCAGCTACATTTTCATGCACTAACTCAGTGTATCTCAAACCTTTTTAGTTCTGGCACACTAAACGGAGCAAATGATTTTCACCACACATTATAATTGAAATTATAAAATTGCAACCAACAAAAAATTAAATTTGAGAGTTATTTATATAAAGTTATTTAAGCTCTGTATGGGTAATTGTAACAGCAGTGAAGCTAAAGTGGATAGAACAGAATTGTTAATCAATGCAGTGGATGAGCTTGTTGTTGAGTGCAAATGAACTCAAAATGTGGCTTGATAGTCCGCAAGCAAACACGCATTTCATCATCCACCATCTGCAGTCATTCTCTTCTTTACGGTTTAATTTTTGTCAGAGCTGAAAATCCAAGTTCTCAAAGATAAGAAGATCTAAACGGTAACAAAGCCATGATTACCTTGTTGCTCAAGTTAGGATAACTATTGCATAAAAAATAAAATTACTTGCCATTAGTTTTCAAGGACCCATTTCATCAAAGAATGACGCTTGTCTGGGCAGTCGTATCCTTATTCACACAGACACTCATAAAATTGACAGACTCTTGCGTACGCAACATACATGTCATCTATTCTAGTGTATACTTATGAAGAGAATTTTTAAAAAATAAAGTGAAATTCTGGGATCTCTCGTGGCACACCCGGAATTTCTTCAGGGCACATCACTGTGCCATGGCAGACAATTTGAGAGACGCTGCACTAACTGATTAGAGTAGGATTAACACGTCAGTCCTTAGGGAGAAATTCTATAAGAGGTGCCTAAAGTTAAGCGCTTAACTTAATTAGCTCATAATTGAAAAACATATAACTTAATTGGGAGATAGGCACCTATCCTCTTAGGCGCAATTCTACAAAAAAATAGGAGCCTAGCGGCACCTAGCACCAAAATAGGTGCGTTTATTGGTGGAGAAAGATTTAGGCGCCACAAGGCGTGATTCTCTAAAGGACTTAGGCGCATATGATGAAGGCCTTTAAAACCCTGGCCTATATTTCAGATTCCTAAGTTTTATATTAGGTGCCGCTAAGCACGATTCTGTAATGGGTGTCTAAGTGTGACTGGCATGCAATAAGCGCCATGCGATTGGTGCCTATCTATTTTAGGTGCCAATTACAGAATCCGGCACTTGTTGCCTGCAAAATAGGTATCAGTGCTCAAGTGGTAATTTTTTTAATGGCTGCACGCTAAAGCAGTGGTGTAGCGGGGATGAATGTTGCCCGGGGATGAGGAACCCCTCCCGCCCCCCTCCCCCCCGTCACATGCGCCCCTTCCCCGTACCTTGTTATCTTTGATGCAAGCAGCCACAAACTTTCTATTCATGTCAGCTTCAGTGCTCTCTGACATCACTTCCTAAACGCAGGTCCCGGAAGTGATGTCAGAGAGCACCAAAGCTGATGCGAGCAGCCAGTTCATGGCTGCTCGTGCCAAAGTTAAAAAAGGTATGGGGGGGAAGGGAAGGGGCACAAACGAGCATGGCAGGGGTGAGGAGTGGGAAGGGGGGCACAGAACAGGAGGGGTGCCAGCACCCCAAGAAAGACCACACCTGGGGCGGACCAACCCCCTCCCCACCCTCTCCTAACTATACCACTGCGCTAAAGGAAACATTAGCGCATGACCATTAATAGGGAAAATGAAGAATAGAACGTTTTCAGGTTGCAGTAAAAATGGCCTTAGCTTTTGTGGAAAAAACCAACATAAGGGTACACTAAGGCCCCTTTCTATTGCAGCTTAGTAAAAGAACTCCTACAAGTATAAAATGGTATTTAGCACAAACTAATTCCATTCACATGCACTAAACTCTGTTAATAGGGTCCCTTAAAAAGCATTCCACTCAAAGTTTTAGCATGCATGGAAAATGTGATATGGATAGTGAACTACTAGTTAACATTTTTACCAGATGATATTCAAAGCAATTTAACTTGCTGCTGACTGGGACATGTCAGAGTAAATCAGGGCAGTAGAAGGACCGGAAGCAGCGTGTGAAGACTGCTGCACACGCTGGAATCGCCAGATTCGTAGTCGGGACCCCTGGAAGGGAAAAGAGGGTAGAGGAAACGCTAATGCTGCTGCACAGGGAAGTGGTGTGGGAGGAGGGAAATGGTGGGGGAGGGAATGCTGCTTTGGACAGACAGACAAACAGAGGGAGGAAGAGAGACAGAAAGAAAAGAAGAAAGACACAGGGGCAGGGAGATACACAGAAAGACAGACAGACAAAGGGGCCAGGGACAGAGACAGACAGAAAGAAAGACAGTGGGAGGAAGAGAGAGACAGAAATAAAAACAGACAGACAGACATATATTCTAGCACCCGTTAATGTAACGGGCTAAAATACTAGTATTCTATAAATGGCATCTTAACTTAGGTGCCAGTAGGAGCCCTACTGATGCCTAAGTTAAGTGAACAATGTCCTTTAAGCGATGTTTTAAAATTATTTTCAAGGTGCCAAAAAACTGGCACCGGAATAGCAGCTCCATAGGGGCTTTATGATGCCTAATGCCACTGTAGGCGTGGCTATCGCTGGAAGTGGTGTTAGGTTCAGTAAAGCCCCTTTGGAGGCACGATTCACGCCAAAGGTAAATATAGGCCTTGAAAACCCTGGCCTACATTTCCAGTGCCTACCTTTGCCGGAGGTGTGATTCTGTACCCGCCGCCATTGCACGATTAACACGGAATTGGCGGCCGCATTTCTAGGTGGTCACCGAGAACAGCGCCATTTAGAGAATCTGGGCCACAGTACTCAGCATTTCTTTTAAATTCTATCCTCCATGAGCAAATATATCCAGATATTCAACAGCAGTACATGAATACTGGCTGCCTCTAAATATCTGGCCGCTATCCATATGGCTTATCTGGATACATTTAGAACCGGGTTGTTGTTTTTTTTGCTTGTTTGTTATTTATTATTCTTCGTTAGTTTTTTTTTTTTTTTTTAATTTTGTAGGGGGGTTGTTTTTGTTGTTCTAAGTTTTCCTGAGAGTTGTCTGGGTATGATGCTGAAATTCATCATTACTGTACTTGTATAACTGTGATCTCCACCCTGGTGCTTTATGGGTAATGCCACTGCGTATTTTTCTCAGGTAGTAGGTGCTGCTAGCATTTTAAATATCAGAGACTTTGATTTTAAACCAGTTAATATAGTAGATCCAGTATCATGGCATTATATCTTATATATGTTAGAGAAGATGGAATTTAATTTATTTTTTGAACTTGGATCTATATTTAGCTCACTTGTTCAGAGTTTATATGAAATGACATAAATTTGATTCTGTTTCATTAGCGAGTCTACGCTAAGGAAGCTAACTTATAATCTCTTTTGAGGGGATGCGTCTGTCATAAAAATTTGTTAGCAGTGTCTTTGTTCCTCTTCTCTTTCTTTTGGTCTAAGAATAGCTAGAATATATGATACAGGTAAGAAATGAAATACAGTGTCTTAACAGAAACAACTGATGAAGTCAATCGTTCAGAACTCATGTATTAAAAAGTATCCTGTTTATTTTCATCCATTAAGGTGTCTTGTATTTCCAAGTTTATTTGTTATACCGTCTATCATGTAGTAACTAATCGGTTTACAATAAGTTTTTACAGTAAAATATAACTTTAAAAGGAAATAAAAGCAATATAAGGGTGCTTTTACCAAGGCGTGCTAGCCGTTTTAGCACGCACTAACGTGTCCATAGACTATAATGAGTGCATTAGCGTTTAGTGCGCTCTAATAGTTAGCATTCGCTACAACGGCAAGCGCGCCTTAGTAAAAGGACCCCATAATATTCAATAAAATAATAAGTGGGGATTTGAAGACTAACAGGAACTAACAAGATCAGAACGAAAAGGTCACGGGGGGGAATAAAATTACATCGAGATAGAAATAAAGAAAAAAATAAGATAGAAGGGGGAAGGGAGGAAGCGTTTGTTATTCTCTGCTGATGCGTTTGTCAACGTCTCATGGAGAAGAGAAATCCCGCCCGCAATGGATACGCTATTGAAAATAGGTGCACACTTACAGAATAACGTGTAGCCAAATTAGTGTTCACATACACATGTAAATAACTAGAATATTGGCATTTAGGCCCGGATTCTGTAACCAGTGTCACCGACAACAGCCACCTTAAAAGCGGCTGCTGATTGTGTATCAGTTGCGCCCTGGCAAAGGTAGTCACCATAAATGTTGGCAGTTTAGGTATTGGTCATGCCCACAGTGTCATTAGGCGGCCTAAAGTGCCTGTAGAGCGTGATTCTGGCACCTATTTTTTAGGTGCCAGTAGGCACCTTGAAACTCAGTTAAAAATGTCATTTCAATGGCCTCTTTTACTGAGTTTGGGCACCTAAAACACCAGTGCCGTTTAGAGAATCCGGGTCTTACTACACAGAATCTTACAGCTTTACACACACATAACTAGTACCGTATTTTCACGCATATAACGCGCGTTATACACGATTTTTACAAACCGTGCATAACCTTGCGCGTTATACGTGTGAGCGCGTTTTACAACGTTTTTTTTACATAGTTCCTCCCCCCGACGTCCGATTGACCCTGCAGGACCGCTCGCACCCCCCCTCCCGACGTCCGATTCACCCCCCCCCCCCCCCCGCAGGACCGCTCGCACCCCCACCCCAAAGGACCGCTCGCACCCCCACTGCCTCCCCCCCCCATCATGGAGAAGCTCCTACCGTTCTCCTGCTGCTTCCTCTGCCGGCGGTCCCGGGCCTTCTGTGAGCCCTGTTCTGAAATGCTTCCTCTTCCGGCGGTCCCGGCCCTTCTGTGAGCCCTGCGTCTGCGCCGCTCCCTCTTCCGGCGGTCCCGCCCTTTCTCTGACGTGGTATATAAAAATTTCTTTACATAAATTACAGTTTCCCGCGCGCTATACCCGGGTGCACGTTTTACACAGGTGTGCGGTATATGAGTGAAAATACGGTAACTGCCTTATATGTCTATTCAGCACTATTGCCTCTCCAGATACGTGCAAAATAATAAACATATTCTGTTAAACACCGAGGCTGACATTTAACAAATATGATTGATGCTACCACTTGTCTGTATTTTGTATCTGTTCAGATAACTGGTGTTTGCAATAATTGACTTTGCAATTACCCTCATAATTAATATGCACTTGTTAAATGTAGGGATGTGCATTCATTTTCCTTGTTGCTTCATATTATTTTGGAACCTGAAATGACAGGAATAAAATCTCGAACTAACAAGTTTCGTTCCAATGTCCTTAATGTTTAGCCTTTTCTCTAAGTGTTAACAGAAAAACAGGCTACTCCTTGGGTTTTGGGCAGATACTAGGGACCTGGATTGGCCACTGTGAGAACAGGCTACTGGGCTTGATGGACCATTGGTCTGACCCAGTAAGACTATTCTTAGAGGATTCTGGGAGCCCAGATTTTGGAACACTATCTCTTTTTCTTTCTTTTTCATCCAATTTTATCTTTCCATCATATATATCCCTTCAGGAAGAAGGGCTGTGGTTCACTGGTAGAGCCTCTGCACCCAGAGGTTGTGAGATCAAGTCCCAGTGCTGTTCCTTGTAGAGTAACCAGATTTATTTATTTTTTTTTGGAGGGGGGGGGTTACCAGATTTTACGTATGTAAAATCCAGACCCATAGACCTGTCCCCATCCCTACCCCGTTATGCCCACGCCACGCTCCAGCCTCGCCCTATCGAGGTATGCTTAGCAACTGGTATTAGTTAGGCCTTTACATTTTCTTCTGTATGAATACATTTCATTGAAAACTTATGTGTACTGTATTTGTGACTGTCTTGTCAACTGATCTAAACTCTTCAATTAGATAAATTGGGTTTTGCTGAAACACAGATTTTGCTTGTAAAAATGTCACCATGAAATTAATAGTGGCCTTTCATATTGAATGATGGAGTCTATGTTGAATTTCAAAATGGTGGATTTGAAATGAAGAAGTAAAGCATTTAAAGTTTCAGTCCTAGCTACAGTCACATCCTTGCCTTTTGTGATTTCACTTATGATGTTCTCCATTTATTTTTACCCAACTACTTGTTTTTAAGACAAAGTATATAGAAGGTAGTTGAAATAAATAAAATACAGAGGAAAAGAGCTGGGTGCGCCAAGGTTGTCTCGATGTCTGTTTACCTCTACTGAAGGGTAGCAGAGTGACTGGACCCAGTAGTGTAGTAAGGGTGCTGTCTTGGTGAGGGTGCCCGTATACTTCCTCTTTTCTGCCCCCTCACTCCCCCCCCCCGGCCAGTTACAAGAACTCCAATATAAACTGCTTCATCATACTTATTTCACTAGGCCGCAGGGAGTCAGAGATGGCCTTTGGGACTCCGTTGACTGTGTGAAGTGCAAGTGTGTGACCAGGACTTTATTGCACATGATCATTGAATGCCTGTTTTTGATGGTATATTGGAATGGGGTGTTGAGCTTTCTCACCATGATCCTGGAGGTATCTGTTCAATGGTCCTATATGATCTTAGTGCTGGGACATGATGAGGAGATCCTGACTCAGGGCTAGACTGCCGACCATTAGTGCTATGTTGCTCTCCTTGTGGCTAAGTGGGGTGTACTGCGTATGTGGATGGACAAGGTATCCCCAGAGTTGGTGGGGTGGAAACACTCCCTCAGGGAGTTGGCTCGTTGGGAGTTGCGCAGTATTGGTGGGAGTTTAGGGGGACCCCGTCCACTAAATCGATCACTTTGGGAATCTGTCATCACTGAAATTGATCCTGCGTGATTCTTTTTATTTTTCCTTTTCCCCAGCTGCTGAAGGGGGTAGGGAGGGGGAGTAGGGGGGGCTCTTGTTCTGTTTGTCTGGGGGGGGTTATAAGAAATGTGGGAACAGACCAACGGTTAGGGTGTTCTTATTCCTCTCTTATTTGTACCGTAGTGCTCTTTGGGCATTGGGACTTGTTTCTTGAGGGAGGGGGTTCATGGCTTGTTATGCCTCGAGGGAGCTCATGTCCACCCCACTTGCCTTTTTTTTTCTTTTTGGTGTTTCTATTTCCATGCTTTGTTGGGTTCTGAGTTGTGATGTATCTCTCCCTATGCCTACTTTTTGGTTACTGTGTGTATGCCTCTGACTTGTTTGTTTGCTTTCTTAATAAAAATGTTTCAAACCAAAAAAAAAAAAAGAAAGCCAGGGTGCACCAATAACTGGACATTAAATATAATTAATTATCAGCACTTCTTGGCATTAATCTAAACTTGTGTGCACATCATTAGGTGTCAGGATCTGTGTGTAAATTTTATGCAAGGATCCGAAGAGGGGATGTGCCCATGGAGCATTCCTGGAATTTGCATACAATTTTACTGAATAAGGGAGAACTGTGCCTAATTTAGGTGCAAGAATTTACACCAGAGTTCAGTAGGTGTAAATCATTATCATCATCATCAAAACTGGGTGCAGATCCCAGCATTACGTGCTATTCAATATGTGGTGCCCAACTTTGAGAGGTGTTTATAGAATAAAACTTAGAGAGGCATTTTTGATAGTGTGTCTAAGTCCAATTTGGATGACCTTAGAAGTGCGTCTAAAATATGGATGCTGAAAATGTCCAATTTCAGAACCACTAGACGTCCATCTTTTCTTTTTTTTTTCTTTCAAAAATCGCCTATTTAGACATCTTGGCTGTCAGGATGTCCAACCTTAGGACATCTAACTTTTTTGGCCATTTTTGGTCAAAGCAATGTCCAAGCTCAAAACATTCAAACCCAAGCCATTTGGACATAGGAGAGGCCACTATACTGGCCACAAAGACATACCAGCAGAGCAGTGGGGCATCTTAGAGGGCATTGCTGTGAACTCACAAAAAGAGTGTCAGGTACACTTTTTACCATACTACTACTACTACTACTATCGATTCAATCGTGTTCGACCCTTGGATACTTTGTAAGCCAGTCCTCGCCATGGTTCCCTGTTTTCCACGACTTCCTTCAATTGTTTGATGTTCATTCCCTTGTCATTCTTGATGGTATCTAGCCAACGGGCCTTTGGCCTCCCCTGCTTCTTTTTAATCACTGACCATTCTGAGTAGCACCTCCTTTTCTAGTGTATTTGCTCTCATCACATGTCCAAAATAGGTTAGTTTCTATCTGGTAATCTTACCTCTGGGTTTATATGATATAGAATTTCTTTGTTGGTGATTCTAGGTGTCCATGGGATTCGTAGAAGTCTTCTCCATCACCACAGTTTGAAGGCAACAATTTTTCTTCTATATGCTTTCGTGAGTGTCCATGTTTTGCAGCCATATGTTGTGACCTGGAACACGATGGCAGTAATCAGTCTTTGTTTGATGGTGACTGAGACATCCTTGCACTTTCATATTTGGTCCATGCTCACCATGGCTGCACACCCAGTGCTAATCTACTCTTGATCTCTGCTGTCGAACCACCACTATGATCAATAACAGTCCCAAAGAAAACAAAGCTAGCAACCACTTCTATTTCTTCATTGTTGATCTTTATGTGGACTTTCTTGTTGGTGGTAGTCATGATTTTGGTCTTCTTGATGTTCAGGTAAATTCTCATTTTCTCGCTTTCTTCTTTTAGCTTCAGGATCAATTTCTTGAGGTCCTTCTCACTCTCTGCCAGCAGGGTAATATCATCTGCATATCTCAGATTGCTGATGGTTCTTCTGCCTATTTTTACCCTAATACTTGAATCATCTAAATCCAGCTTCCTCATGATTACTTCTGCATAGAGGTTGAAAACAACAGGAGAGAGGATGCATTCTTGTCTGGTACCCTTTTTTATCTTGAACCATTCTATATCTCCATACCTGGTTTGCACTATAGCTTTTTGATCGTAGTAGAGCAATTTGATTAACCTGATTAGGTGCATTGGCACTCATAATTTTAACATAAACCCCTTATAATGTATGGCGAGCCCTCCAAAATATCCCCCAAACCCACTATACCCACATGTCTACCACCCCAATAGCATTTATGGCTGCAGGTGGGCTTATTCTTTCTACCATCAATGTAGTGGGTAAAGAGGGGACTATGGGCCTGAGTCCCCCTCTCTGTGGTTTACTACACTGTCCACCAGGTTCTCCAGACACCTGTTTGCTGCTCTACTAGGTTTTCCCATACCAAATGCTGCTGTTCTAGAGTCAAGTGTGTACTGTTTTATGCAGATATTTGATGAGGATGGGGGTCAGTGACCACTGGGGTAGTGTAGAAGTGTCATAACTTAATCCCTACAGTGGTCATTCAGTTAGTTTGGGTACCTTTGTGACACTTAGGTGCTTCTAAAACAGGTCTAGCTCCAGAAGTGTAAATGGAATCTTAGACGTCCAAGTGCTAAGCACGCCCAAAACCCATCCATAACACAACTTTGGACGTTCAGCTGAAAAAGGTCTAGCAAGACATCTAGAAAGCCAGTTTTGAAAATCAGCTGGAAGGCAAGCACCCCCCAAACCGCGAACCCCGAACTGGCAGGAGGGAGCCTAAGCCTTCCTACCGGAATGCAAGCACCCTCCGAACCCTCCTACTGTGCACCCGAACCCCCTGGACCCCCAACCCCCCCTCGGTGTATTGAGGGGTTCCGGGGGGTGCCTGGTTGGGAGGTTCAGGGCTGTGCTTGTCTTCCAGCAGGAATGCTTGGGCTCCCTCCTACCGATGATTGTGCGGGTGTTGGGGAGTGTTCTTCAGCAGGAGAGATTGGGCATCTATCCTGCCGCGATTGGAGGGGGGGACCAAAAGTTATAGGATTCTGTAACTAGAGTTGTTTTTGATAGACAACGGTTTCAGAATTCTGCTTTTAGGCGAAGGACTGGCCCCTTGTTTTCAGTATTTGGGATTTTTTTGGTTGAGAATGTGTCTTAAGGATAGACGTAGTGGTGGTTTGGACGATTAAACTGGTGAATGTAGAGGTAGGCCATTCTAAAAAAAAACCCTCATTTTGGACATTTTTTTTTTGAATGGACATTTCCCTGCTGCCTACTTTCTGCGTCTAGGGACTTAGGCCAAAAAGGAACTTAGACGTGTCTTTTGATTATGCCCCTCCATCTGTAGTGATTTTTAATGGCATTATCAGGATAATACCACTGAAAGTACATGCCTGGCTCTGGTCTGTTGGATTTACGGCCTCATATATCAAGCCAAATTGCACAGGCTGGCACAGTAAATGCACCGAAGCCCATAGGGATTGAGTGATCTTTGGGGCAGTTTCCACACTGCAATCACTACTGTTTTACCACTTGGGATCTAGCTAGGTACTTGGGATCCGGGTTGGCCACTGTTGGAAACAGGATACTGAGCTTGAGAGACCTTCAGTCTGTCCCAGTATGGTAATTCTTATGTTCTTTTGACTTGATAAAAGGAACCCTTATCCAGGTAGCTGGTACTGGATAAATCTTTTAAAATATCTGGCCCTAAAACATAAATCATATTAGTGCTTTTCAAAATTTTATCAAAGAATGTTTTCTTTTGGGTTGTTTTTTTTTTTTTAATAGATCAAAATTTACAACATTTACAGCAATCAAAGCTAGTACTACTGTACAGGTATATACCTAAAAAAGCGCAACTTCACAGTTTAGTGATGTTTATAAATGTGAAACATGCATGGCAAATGTAACTCTATATAACTTTTATTAGGCTGCTATATAACTCTTGAATGTACATCAGTATACACTTAAGAGAAAAAGATGTGAAGAAAATCAGACTAGCAAAAAGGTTGAATATCTTCAAGTACCCTTTTAAGTATGCTTCAGTCAACCTTTTCAATGTTTCTCTAGAGTTGGGAGAGGTACCCGAAGACTGGAGAAGGGCGGATGTGGACCCTCTCCACAAAAGTGGAAGTAAGGAAAAAGAAGAGAACCTCAGGCCTGACTTTTGTGGTAAGTACATTATTAGAAACACTTTTTAACAGAAAATAGTGCAGTTTATGGAATCCATCGGATTACAGAATCCGAGGCAACTTGTCAAGCAGGACTTGTCAGAGAAATCAGATCAACTTCTTTGACTGGGTGACCAGAGAATTGGACAGAGGGAGAGCTCTAGATGTGGTGTACTCAGATTTTTGCAAATTCTTTGACAGTGTTCCACACAGGCGTCTAATAAATAAACTTAGAGGGGCATAATCGAAAGGGACATCTAAGTCCGTTTATGTCCAACTCGCAAGTCGTCTAAAGTAAAAAACAGCCTAGGACACATTTTCGAAAAATATGTCCAAAACTTTTTTACTTTCGAAAATCGTCTAATTATACATCCTGCCGATCTGATCGTCCAAGTTGCTAAATCGTCCATCTTTATACCACATTTCCGTCCAACTTTTTGTCCAAGTCCAAAACGCCTACAACAAGCCCTGTTGGACGTGAGAGGGGTCTGCAAAGTGATGGACAAAACACCCAGACATGCCACTAAAATAGTGGGGTACCTTACAAGGCATTGCTGTGAACTTCACAAAAGGTGCCATGATTTCATCTCACTACAGCTCCCTTATAGATAATGGTGAGCCCCCCAAACCACCTCTAAAATTCCCTATACCCACCTATCTACCACCCCAATAGCCCTTATGGCTGCAGGAGCCACTTATATGCCAGTACAATAGGGTTTTGGGGGTGTATAGGGGAGTGCACATGTTTAAGTATCAATGCAGTGATTACAGGGGCTTATGGGCATGGGTCCTCCTCTCCATGAGTCCCTAACCCACTCTCAAGACGGCTTAAGCTGCCTCTGTGCTGGACGACTAGGCTTTCCTATGCCAGGTGGCCAGATGATGATGATCTGGAGGCTGAATTTTAAAGGTGGGATTAATATTTTTATGGGGGTGGGGGGGAGGTCGGTGATCACTGGGGTAGTATGTGGGGGTCTGTTTTATGTGTTTGCAGTGCTTATCTGGTGAGTTTAGGTGGGTTTTTGTGACTTAGTCCATGTTTTATATGGTCTAAGTCACAACGTCCAAGTTCCGTCGATCATGGGCTGTATAACTTTCGGTTATACATGCTGCACGACTAAGTCTAAACCAGCCCAACTCCCTTCCTCGACACTTCTCCCGAAACACCCTGTTAATTTTGGTCGCTCAGTGGCACTATGAAGGCCTAGGTCATTTAGAAATACGTCCAAAACCCGTTTTTAGTATCGGCACTTGGACGTATTTGAGAAATGTTCGTCCAAGTGCTGACTTAGGCCGGTTTTTTTACGTATTTCTCTTTTGATTATGAGCCTCTTAGTGTCCTTGTTAAGGGCCCCGAAGTGACGGACTAGATCAGG
The DNA here is from genome assembly GCF_902459505.1 of Geotrypetes seraphini. Classification (NCBI taxonomy): domain Eukaryota; kingdom Metazoa; phylum Chordata; class Amphibia; order Gymnophiona; family Dermophiidae; genus Geotrypetes; species Geotrypetes seraphini. The sequence continues at coordinate 15,796,050 of NC_047097.1, forward strand.
AAATGGTTGAATGGAAGACAACAGAAGGTAGTGGTCAATGGAGATCACTCTGTAGAAAAGGATGTTACCAGTGATGTATCTCAAGTTCTTTTTAACATTTTTGAAAGTGACATTTGCTGAAAGGCTGTCATAAGAACATAAGAATAGCCATACGGGATCAGACCAATAGACCATCTAGCCCAGTATCCCATCTTCACAGTGGCCAATCCAGGTCACAGGTACCTGGCAAAAACCCAAATGGTTGCAACATTCCATGCTACCGATCCAGGGCAAGCAATGGCTTCCCCCATGTCTGTCTCAATAGCAGACTGTGGACTTTTCCTCCAAGAACTTATCCAAACTTTTTTTTAAAACCAGCTATGTTAACCGCTCTTACCAAAATCTACTGGCAATCTGTTCCAAAGCTTAACTATTCTCTGAGTGAAAAAATATTTCCTCTTATTGGTTTTAAAAGTATTTCCCTGTAAGATTTGCCTCTTTGCAGATGATACAAAAATCTGCAATAGAGTAGACACCCTTGATGGTGTAAATAACATGAGGAAGGACCTATCAAAGCTTGATGAATGGTCTGAAATTTGACAGTAAGATTTAATGCTAAGAAATGCAAGGTCATACATTTGGGCTGCAAAATCCCGAGGGAATGGCACAGTTTTGTGCATGAAAGAGGAGCAGGATTTAGGTATTATACGAGTATATTTGATGATTTTAAGGTAAGCAGACAGGTTGAAAAGGTTGACTGTGAAAGCTAGAAGGATGCTAGGGTGTATAGGGACTGGTACGGCCAGTAGGAAAATGGAGGCATTGATGTCCCTGTTTAAGACACCGGTGAGACCTCATTTAGAATTTTGTGTACTAAGACTGCACATTCAGAAAGATATGAATAGGATGGAGTCGATCCAGAGGAAGGTTTCTAAAATGGTCTGTGGTCTTCGTCATAAGGCGTATGGGGACACACTTAAAGAACTCAATATGTACACTTTGGAGGAAATGCAGGAGAGGAGAGATATGACAGACGTTAAAATACCTACGTGACAAGAGGTGAGTCTCTTTGAAAGGAAGCTCCGGAATGAGAGGGCATAAGGATAACAATGACAGGTGATAGGCTCAGGAGTAATCTAAGGAAATACTTTTTTACAGAAAGGGTGGTAGATGCATGGAATAGGCTCCCGATAGAGATGGTGGAGACAAAGACTGTGTCTGAATTCAAGAAAGTATGGGACAGGCACGTGGGATCTCTTAGGGAGAGGAAGAGACAGTGGATGTAGTGGATGGGCTGACTGACGGACCATTTGGCCTTTTTCTGCCATGCTTCTGTTTCTATGCACATTTCATTTTGATTTTAATGTGGCAGAAAAACAAAAGGGCTATTACACATTATGGATCAGCCATGTTAATTTCCAACAATTACCCCTACTAGCCAATTTGGTTTTTAGGATAGTCACAATGAATATGTATAATATAGATTTACATCTGTTCATCAGTTATTTTATGACACAACTCACAAAACTATTTATTCTGTAGTCGCTCCCACTCTATGGAATGCCCTCCCCTTAGCGTTAAGACTGGAAACTAACGTTAATCATTTTAAAACTAACCTTAAAATCTTTCTCTTTAAGGATGCTTTTGAGATTTAGGTAAATGGATTACCTATGTCCTCTCCTTCTCCATATCGTTCTTCCCATTACCTTTTCAATTTTTTATTTTATAAATTGTAAACCCTCCCCTTTTTTTCTCTTGTGCCATGTCGTGGCAATTCAAATTCACATATATATATGTCCTTTTCCCTTGTTTTTAATTATAGTATTTTTGTTTTTTAAAAAAAATTGTTTTATATTGTAAAGCGCTTTGGCATTAAAGTGGTATATCAAACCATAATAAACTTGAAACATGCAGAGGAGTAAGGGCAGATATGATCAAGCAAATGTGTCTCATGCAAATTCAATGTAGCTATCCTAAAAACCTGACTGGCTCTGTAGTGTTCCTTGTAATCATCCATATAAAATAAATTCATCCTCTTAAAACTAAATTCATCCACAAAAAAGCCTTAAAGGACCTAGTCTGCTGGGGATACAGGACCCAACACGGTCTGCGTTTCGACAAAAAGTCTTCTTCAGGGGTCCCTGGGGGGTCCTATAAAGATGAGTACGTGGGAAACAATTGTGTGGTGAGCAGGAAGTGAGACACTCCAGAGTTTTTTTTTGTTTTCTCTGGATTTTCTTCTTTGTGGATATTTCAGGGTCAATTCCTTTTGTTTTTTGTCTGTGGTGTTCCTTGCCCGTTTTGAGAAACATGGATCATGCCACTAATTTGGAAATGGAAATGGGGGACTCGTATACCGCCTTTGTGTGGCTTTGGCATTCAAAGCTGACATTCCAAGTTGTGGACACTGGAAGATTAGTAAGTGACTTGTTTGCTGGTTTCATTCTTGGTGAAGTACATGCAATTCTATTTGCAAAAATCATCAATAATTCATTTTAGCACGTATCTGTTCTAAAATGGGAAATATTAATGCTAGGCCGGCCAGACACTGACAAATGTGAAATAATAAAATTAAGAAAGGGAAAGGGTGATTTTAAAAAAATTGTTGTACACAATACTGCAGACTTTGCATCAATGCCTGGAGCAACTACATTGGCTTCTCGTTGAGTTCAGAATTTGGTATAAGACTTTATTAATGGTATTCAAAGTATTGAATAATTTAACCTCAGTTGTGTGTGTTAGGTGCCATTGACTCATGTTTGAGTCCTAGTGACTTGATGAATTGCAGATCTAAAAAGAAATCGGTTTGGAGCCAGTTTATAAAATTCAGTCCTGTATTCCTAGCTGAATGCTTGTATCTCCATATGAATCATCATGGTTTTATTTGGATTTATATCCCATCCTCTCCAAAGAGCTCAGAACAGGCTACAGTTTACATTCTACCTCATAACAAAATAAATACTTCCCAAAGGCACCTTTGCTTAGTGTTCTTAATCTATTATGTCCGTTCGTCTACGAGAGCCCACTGAAAAGTTCTCAGCCCAACCAAGAAGAGAATGATGCACAGCCATGAAACTTATAAGTTATTCCACACTTCTCATGACATTTTTCGTTTCAATGAGGCAAAAATGCATCTAGCAAATGGGCACAAGTATAGGGAAACCAAGCCATTGTGACATCATTGATGAGGTCAGCTCTTAGGCATTGGTGGAAGGAGTCATTAAGACATCACAATACGAGGGGCCACTGAAAAGTTCTCAGCCCAACCAAGAAGAGAATGATGTGGAGCCCTGGAACTTACAAGTTATTCCATACTTTTCTTGACACTTTTTTGTTTCAATGATATGAAATGAAATGAAAAAAGTGCCAAAAAAAGTGTGGAATAACTGGCTCCACATCATTCTCTTCTTGATTGAGCTGAGAATTTTTCGGCTGCCCCTTGTACTTGTGACATAGGTTGCTCTCAGATCTGTGGTAGTCTTACTTATGTGATAAGTGCTACAACTGTGATACTGAGTCTAGCAGTCCCAGCAGAATTAAACTAATGAATGAAGCTAACCTTATGATGCACTAGAAATAAGTTTTAAAAACCCAGGTCAGTACCCAGATCGATATTATGTTTATGGTACTGGGAAGAAGATCAATTCTAAACTTAGGTCATGAAGTAATTTTTGTTTGTTTTCAGCACTCTGGATCACTTTGCTTTATTGATTTGCTTTATTAAGATATCAGTGCAATTTCAAATTCAGCTGTTGTAGTTGTGAAGGATTTTAAAAAGATATTATTTATCCAGTGATACACTAAGACTGATGTAGCCTCTCTATTGTTTTTCTGTCATAAAGAGCTTGAATGAAGTATGGCTGTCATTAGCCCAGCTCAAACACATTAATACATAAAGATACTGATCAGTAAGTATACCACAGTGCAGATGATCCCAAATTTTATGCAGTTCTGAGTATTACATATTACTGGAGGCCAATGTACTAACCCAGAGATGGCTCTGTGAGGATGGACCAATAAATTTATGTATTTATTTTAAAAATTTGTATATCGCCTAATTTCTAAGTGGTTTCCAAGCAATAAACATTCATAAAATTAAATAACTTTCAACCATCTTATCACACCATACAGGATTTTCTGCAACCTGTATACAAGCAATAACAAACAGCCTGTGTAATAAAGTTTCCAAGAACGGAAACCTAATGCAACCTCTACATATAGGTGTCAACGAACAACTGCGTTTTTAATACTTTCTTGAACTTAGCCTTAATTGTCCAACCAGAGCGTTCCATATGTTCACTCCGGCTACCAAAAACATTTTAGATTTTGTGGCCACATAGCGAACTCCTTTTTCCATGGTAACTATTAATTTCATGGCTCCCACTGATCTCAAAGCTCTTCCAGGCTCATAAACCTCCCACAGTGATAGAAACCAGACAGGGGCAAACCCATATAACACCTGGCACATTTTCATGACAGCAGAACTCAATTTAGGGGAAACTGCCTCCAGAGTGAAATCTGCCAAGCCAGCTGTACTTATTTTATGGGCCGTTAAATGGGCACCAGTTTAAATATCCACTAGTGTCCGGTTAACTTCCAGCCCAGCGGACATAACTGGATATTTAATGCTGGGAGCCACGCAAATCCCAGTATTGTATATACAAGTTTAGTAGTCCAGCCTGTAGCTGCAAGCGGCTTCCAAGCTGCTTACCACCATGGGCTTAGCAATGACCCTAGCAGATCTGTCTGCTCTATGCTTGAGGTCAAAGTCTCGTGTAACAAAGACCCCAAATTGTTTTTGGTTCTCAAATTGAAAAAAATGCATCAAAAATATTGCTTTTTTTTAAAATAACTATTTATAAGGTGTATCTAGGACTTTGAATTGAAAATCTGTCATGTTGAAAGTCTTCATTTTGATCGGTAAACAGATTTTTGAAGCTCGAAATGCCATAAGTTACAAAAAGATTGCAATGAAGCCAGGAAGATCAAAGCATGCAGATTTTTCCACAAAGTGCAGTTGACTGTAATTTTATTTTCTCTTTAGGGTTCCGCAGCGCTGGCATCTAGATGATTTCTTGGTCTTATCTGGTGAGGAAATTGCACTCAGTAGGAGCTCAGCGTGTGGCTAGCACACATGAGAGAGCTTAGCACCAGGTTGTAAAACAGCTGTTTTTGGCACATGGGAAAGGACTGTCACTAGTAAGATACAATGGACAATAAAGATTAAGTGAACATTTACACTTGAAAGTGTGTTCCTATTCAACAGTTTGCTGTGGACTCTGTTATGAGTTTAAGAACAACAGATGAGGACAGGCAGCCCTTCCCCTCACGCTGTATTAGCAGCACGCTACATAACAGTGCGCAGGTGGCTAAGAGGCCTGCCACCAATTTTTCTTTTTTGTAGTTCTGAGGGCTCAGGTTTTAATCCTCTATTCAGCTGCTTCCTGAGATACTCACAGAACAGCCTCTTCTGGAAGATTCTGTATGGAAGTAGTGCTGGGTTCATTTGTTGTTTTTTTTACTGTTCAGTCTCCTGTTGTTTCAAACAAAGTAAAGGTCAACTATGACCCTTGTGCTAAGAGGTCTGAAGGACTGGGTGCTCCCGATAAAGTGGAAAGAGACTGCGGATTCACTGTATATAAAGAGGCCTTACAGGGTGTATGTGTGTGGTATATCAAATACAATGAAACCATAAACCAGTCTCGCAAACTATCTGGAGCCACGTCACGCTAAACAGCGGGCCACAGCTGGAGAGCACCTGGAAGTGTGCGGATGTCGATGCAATGCGTGTGACATCATCACACTGACGTCTGTGCATGCGCAAAAGCCCTGCAGACAGGCCCTGAGCCGCCAGTGGGGGGAGGGGATGCTCCACAGGAGAGGAGAGGTGCCGGGGAGGAGGAGAGGCGCTGGCTGACTGTCTACAGGACGTGCCTTTCTCCGCGAGAGGCACATTCTGTAGGCATATCTGCAATCTCGCTACGGCACACAGTTAGCGATTCACAGCCATAAACCATAATACCTCTGTATCGCTCCATAGTGCGTCCTCCCCATGAGCATTGCGCACAGTTCTGGTTGCCATATCTCAAAAAAAGTATAGCAGAATTAGAAAAGCTTCAAAGAAGAGTGACAAAAATGATAAAAGGAAAGACTATATATTTATTTAGTTTTATATCCTGTCCTCCCCAGAAGGCCAGAACTGATTACATGGGGCAAGCCACTGCTTGGCCTGGATCAGTAGCATGGAATGTTGCTACTCTTTGGGTTTTGTCCAGGTACTAGTGACCTGGAAGGGCTACTGGGCTAAATGAACCATTGCTCTGACCCAGTATGGCTATTCTTATGTGAACCAAGTATAGGACAATGAAGCCATTGTAACATCACTGATGAGATTGACTCTGAGGCACTGTGGAATGAAGCATTATGACATCACAATCTCAGCACTGGAATGTTCCTCTCATTGGGGTTCTGGAATCTTGCTATTCTTTGAGATGCTGGAATGTTGCTAGTCTTTGGATTTTGGCCAGGTACTAGTGACCTGGATTGGCCACTATGAGAATGGGCTACTGGGCTTGATGGACCATTAGTCTGACCCAGTAAGGCTATTCTTATGTTCTTATGATACATACACAGAAGTCTTCAGGATCAATAACACACATTCTACAGAGAACTTAAGACAACAATCAGAACACACATGCTATGGAGAACATAAGAATAGCCTTACTGGGTCAGACAAATGGTCCAACAAGCCCAGTAGCCCCTCACGGTGGCCAATCCAGGTCACTAGTGTAACCACAGGGCAGCCCAAGACCGGGCTCTACAGCACTCCTAGTGGCTAGACATAAAAAGTACACCAGCGTGTGACCCGGGCTGGAGTCACCCTGCAGGAACTGGATTGAACAAAAGGAACTCAAAGTCTAAACACAACCATAGTTGTATAAATGTTCATAATGCAAGTTTTACTATTCAAAAATAAAGGTAAGGATGATCCAAACAATGTAGAAAGTGCTGTTAGCAAAGTCTCATCCAAAAGGAAAAATAAGCAACTTAGCTAATAGTTCAGGGTTTTCTTCTTTTCCCAAACACTAGTCAATAATTCCCCTGGGAACTTGCTCTCCTCAGAGCTTCTTTTCCTCAGGATTTTCACTACCTGCTTTCCAGCAGGTGTTAATGCAAACCTGCTCTGGAACCCTCAAAGATCACAGTTCCCAAAACAGAAGCCTCCAGCAGCTTTAAAGGCACTGCTGGGCAGTGGAGAGTATCCAAGGTTTGCCTTTCCAAAAGCTTTACAACACAGCCTTCAAATTCCCTCCCTGGGTGTTTGCAAACCTCTCCCCCAAAATGGACACTTTCAGCTTCTTTAATGCCACCAAAAAAATGCAGAGTTTCAAAACAAAGTCCAAAACAAAACTCAGTCATAGGATTCTTTTTGGCACCTGATGATTAAGCCCATTTCCATTGGCTCAGGAAATTCTCCAAACTCCTGTGGCAATACTCTTTGCAGCTCCATAGGAGCTGGTAGATCCAGGGAGTCACCAGCTTCTACAACCTCCATAGGTGTACAGCTATCTTCCCTGCTTGGTCTGGAAAGGTAATCGGGAGAGAGAGACCTCAACGTTCTCCCTAGCTTGCTTAACTGCCTGTTCCAAGCTGCTGGCTTTTCAAGTGAGGGACCACGCCCTGACCTAGCTGAATCAGCCTGAAACTGCACGGCTCTTGGGCTCCCCTGGTGGTGACCTGGATAACGAATACCTTGAGAGTTCTTAGTTCTCCCGGCTCCCCCTGGTGGATAACCCGGCTTCCCGGCCCCTGACTCTGGAGGGTTAATAAGACCCTGGAAATCATCAAAGTGACCAGGTTGGGCCTTGGGTATTCCCTTCCTGGACTTAAACTCCCCTTTCCTGCTGGCCCTGACCGGGACCTTGGTAGGCACGGCATCCATCTGGTCACATCCATCTGGCCAAAACCTAAAGAGTAGCAACATTCCAGCATCTCAAAGAATAGTAAGATTCCAGAACCCCAATGAGAGCAAAACATTCCAGTGCTGACATTGTGATGTCATAATGCTTCATTCCACAGTGCCTCAGAATCAACCTCATCATTCCATGCTACCGATACAGGGCAAGCAGTGGCTTTCCTCATATCTTTCTCAATAACAGACTATGGACATTTCCTCCAGGAACTTGTCCAAACCTTTCTTAAAACCAGCTACGCTATCCACTCTTACCACATCTTTGGCAATGCGTTCCAGAGCATAACTATTCTCTGAGTGAAAAAATTTCCTCCAATTGGTTTTAAAAGTATTTCCCTGTAACTTCATCGAGTGTCCCCCCTAGTCTTTGTAATTTATAATGGAGTGAAAAATGGATCCACTTGTACCCATTCTACTCCACTCAGGATTTTGTAGACTTCAATCATATCTCCCCTCAGCCATCTCTTTTCCAATTTGAAGAGCCCTAACCGTTTTAGTCTTTCCTCATACGAGAGGAGTTCCATCCCCTTTACCATTTTGGTTGCTTTTCTTTGAACCTTTTCTAGTGCCACTATACCTTTCTTGAGATAAGGAGCCCAGAATTGTACGCAATACTCCAGATGAGGTCACACCATGGAGCGATACAGGGGCATTATAACAATCTTAGTCTTGTAACCATCCCTTTTTAAATATTTCGTAACATCCTGTTTGCTTTTTTGGCCGCCACCACTCATTGGGCGGAAGATTTCATCATATTGTCTATGAAGATACCCAGATCCTTTTCTTGGGCGCTAATCCCCAAGGTGGACCCTAGCATCTGGTAACTGTGATTCAGGTTATTCTTCCCAATGTGCATCACTTTGCATTTGTCCACATTAAATTTCATCTGCCATTTGGATGCCCAGTCTTCCAATTTCCTAAGGTCCGCCTGCAATTTTTCACAATCCGCATTCGTTTTAACAACTTTGAACAGTTTAGTATCATCTGCAAATTTAATCACCTCACTCGACGAGAGGGGACGCCTGAGAGGAGGCCCCCTCTCTTGTACTCGGCCGGCGTTGCTTTTTTCCAACTAGCAGTTCCCTTACCTCAGTATGTGTAAGAGAAAAGGAGCCCTTCGCGGCAACCCTCCGGCGGCGACAGCGGCACCGCATCTGGTGCAGCCTACAATTGAAGTAGCCTTGGCCCGCTCGGGTGAATCTGCGGGGGCTACTTCAGGGGCAAGCCCGAATTCGTCGGGCGAACACAGCTGGCAGTTTCGGGCGATGTTGAGCCCGGAACAGAGGCAGCCACCACCACAACCCGGAAGCAATGCAGGGCTGGAAGTTCCTGAGGTAACATTGACTCGGGAGGAGTCTTTGATCCTCAGTGAAGGAGGGCTGGTAGCTCCAATTTCGTCTGGAGCCGAAGAAGAAGCTGCAGTACACTGACAGCTAACCCACACCACAGAAATGGTGAGAGGAGCTTCAGGAGGAAGTAAGATCATTTTTGGGGTGCTGGAGAAGCCTAAGACAATAGATATGGAGGCTTTATACCCTCTGTTTTCTATCCAATAACCAATTCCTAATCCATAACTGAACTTTGCCACCTATCCCATGACACTTTAATTTTCTCAGGAGCCTCTCTTGAGAAACATTATCAAAAGCTTTCTGAAAATCTAGATACACTATATCAACTCACCTTTATCCACATGTTTATTCACACCTTCAAAGAAGTCAAGCAAATTTGTGAGGCAAGATCTTCCTGGGCTGAACCCATACTGACTCCATCTCATTAAATCATGTTTGTTTACGTTTTGCACAATTTTATTTTTTATAATTGTTTCTACCATTTTGCCTGGCTCTGAAGTGAGGCTTACTGATCTGTAATTTCCCGGATCTCCCCTGGAGCCCTTTTAAAAAAATCAGTGTAACATTGGCCACCTTCCAATCTTCAGGTAGTACAGATGATTTTAGTGGCAGGTTAGAGATCACTAGCAGCAGATCAGCAATTTCATGTTTGAGTTCTTTTAGTACCCTGGGAGGTATACTATCCGGTCCTTGTAATTTATCACTTTTTAACTTGTCAATTTGGCTTAGTACATCTTCCAGACTCACCGTGATTTCTTTCAATTCCTCCTCCTCATCACCCTTGAAAACCATTTCCAGTTCAGGTAGATCTCTTACATCTTCTTCCATAAAAACCAAAGCAAAAAATTAATTCAGTCTTTCCGCTAGGGCCTTATCCTCCCTGAGCGCCCCTTTTGCTCCTTAATCATCCAACGATCCCACAGATTCCCTCACAGGTTTTCTGCTTCTGATGTACCTAAAAAAATTGCTATGAGTTTTTGCCTCTTTTGCAAGTTTCTCTTTATATTATTTCTTAGCTGTCTTTATCAGTGCTTTGCATCTAACTTGCCAACGCTTGTGTTTCTTCTTATTTTCTTCATTCAGATCCTTTTTCCATTCTTTAAAGAATGTTTTTTTGGCTCTAATAGCCTCTTTCACTTCACCTTTTAACCATGCTGGCTCTCGTTTCCTCTTCTTTCCACCTTTGCTGATACGTGGAATACATCTGGTCTGGGCTTCCATGATGGTATTTTTAAATAACATCCATGCCTGGTTTATAGTACTAACTTTTGCAACTGATCCTTTTAGCTTCTTTGTAACTATTTTCCTCATTTTATCATAGTCGCCCTTTCAAAAATTAAATCCCCCCTAGAGTAAATTTCTTTTGCGACGTTACTCCCGGTATCAGCTCAAATTTGATCAAATTATGATCACTGTTTCCCAGCGGACCCAACACAGTTAACTCCTGTACTATAGCTTGCATTCCACTAAGGACCAAGTTATATAGGATCTAAGAATGCTATCAGCATTCGGTTGGTTGGGGCTCTTCAGCTTGGAAAAGAGATGGTTGAGGGGTGATATGATTGAGGTCTACAAAATGCTGAGTGGTGTAGAATGGGCAAGAGTGAATCTTTTTTCACCCTTTCAAAAAGTACAAAACCCAGGTGGGGTGAGGGGGTGGACACACTCAATGAAATGAGTGTGTCCACCCCCTCACCTATTTAAAAATAAATAGGAAGAAATATTTTTTTCTCAAAGACTGGGTTTCAGAAAGGTTTAGACAAGTTCCTGGAGGAAAAGTCCATAGCGTATTATTGAGACAGATGTGGGCGAAGTCACTGCTTGCCCTGGATTGAATTTATTGAAGATGATGATTGTTTAATATACTAAAGAAAAGTCATTATCTATGGAACTATATGCCATGATTGGGTGGTGAGGCTACATTTTGGGATCTGGTCCCCTCTTTTGGTCTCCAGGTCTTTAAGCATATATCTTTCCCACATTGTAATATTTCTACCTGATGGAAGTGTCAAGTATTTAAACCATCATTATTTCTTTTCCTGATCCTCATTTTTGTGGACTAAATAAGAGATAGTTAATGTTCTCTTTATATGTTTTATTGAATATAATTTCTGGATCTGTAGCAATTTGCAAATGCAATGCTTGTATTAAAAATTGAAAATCTTATAAATAATACATTTTTTTTTTTAAAGTATTTAAACCATCATGATTAATACAGGGAAGCTTCATATACATTTGTACCCTGGATTGATAGCATGGAATCTTGCAATTCTTTGAGTTTCTGCCAGATACTTGTGACCTGGATTGGCTACCTTTGAAAACAGGAAACTGGGCTACATGGACCATTGGTCTGACCCAGTATGGTTGTTCTTATGTTCTTAACTTAGGCACCTAATTGTAGTGTACTGTATAGAATCTGGAGGTTAATAAATAGCCATCTAAATGGTGAGAGGTAAATAAAGGGTTAACCTTAAATGGATAAGTATCTGAAATTATATGTGAATTTTTAGGATAGTATCACTAAAAATACTTGCAACTTGAAACAGATTCTTAACTAAGGTGGCCCCATTATTTCCAGAATGACTGTGCAAATAACCATATTACTTTCATCCCACATTTATTCTGCATAAAACTTTAAAGCATCATCTCCCCCCCCCCCCTTTTTACGAAGCCACATTAGGCTTTTTATTGTTAGTCGTGGCGGTATTAGCTCCAATACTCATAGGAATTCTATGAGCATCAGAAGTAATACTTCCATAGCCGGTGATTAAAAAATAAAGCCTAACTTGGCTTCATAAAAGGAGGGAGGGGGGGGGCCAAAGAAAAAGAAATTTGGAGATCTTCATTGCATAGCTCTTGTTCTCATGCTGCAAAACAAAACTGAAAAGCGATTGATCTGGGCTAGCCCGGAGGCTCTCTGGAGCAATCCTCTGGCGATTCATACTTGTGCACAATTTTTTGCACACCTTCAAGTGTCACAGGATAGTAGCCTCCGTGAATTATGCCTGCTGCATTTTCTGTATCGATTGTATGTTGCAACTAAACCCTCTATTTCTCTTAAAAGAGAAGTGCTGGCTAGGTTTTAAATCATGCCAAATTGGAGAGGTTAATGTTGACAATGAAGATCAATAAATCTTTAAGTTGACTAAAAAACAGAATCTATTTTTGTATTGTTATGTAAGTTAAGTGGGTATGTATGTGCCTTTTGACAGTACAGAGAATGATCCCTGGGATGGCTGTTTAGCATAGTGTATTTCTGCAAGTGATACAAGCATTGTAATATTATTCTGATTATTTTGCACCTGTGAAAGAGTTTGAAAACCAGCAACTTTGTTCAGATAAAAATTGCCCAGTTAAAACTTTAATATACTAATCCTTAATGTGTACTGAAATTACTCATATTTATGTGACCTGAAGAGAATTTCTAAGGGCTCCTTCGCACGCTGAATTGCTGTGCGCACTAGATGCTAACGCCAGCATTGAGCTGGCGTTAGTTCTAGCTGTGTAGCGTGGGTTTAGCGCGCACGGCAATTCAGCGCACGCTAAAAACGCTATCGCAGTGTAGTAAAAGGAGCCCTAAGCTTTATCTATTGAGATATTCTTTTTTTTAAATCTGAATTGCTGCGCGCACTAGGCGCTAATGCCAGCATTGAGCTGGCGTTAGTTCTAGCTGCGTGGCGCGGGTTTAGCACACACGGCAATTCAGCGCGCGCTAAATACGCTACTGCAGCTTAGAAAAAGGAGCCCTAAGCTTTGTCTAATGAGAAATTCTTGATTGATATGTTTCAATGTTTTATAACCTTGTATTTAAAATTCTCAATAAAGAAATTGAACTAAAAAAAGAGTATTTTAATAGCTAAAAAGATCAACCGTATGTTCTTTAAATTATAAAATAAATTTTAACGTGGGAGGGGGGATGGAAAATATTTTTAATTTTTAATTTGAGTGCAATTTTGGAATATGAAGATGGGGGTGATATATATATTTGTTATAGATTACAATTTTGATTGAATTAAGTGCTATTATAGTATAATATGTTGCACTTGTTTTCTGGCTTCAAAATGAATAAAGATATAAAAAAATAAAAAATAAAAAAAAATTTTAAGATGCAGGCAGTAAGCTGCCAGCTACTTATTTTTTCACCCACAACTCCCAGTTTCCTGTGCAAATCCAGTAGAACTGTGGCAAGATTTCTGAAATTCTGGGACACGTACATACCCCACATGTACGTATCACATGTGCACCAATTTGCATATTAAATTAAACAACTTTATTTTGAGTAATAAAATTATTTCCCGGGGTTGTTTTGAATCTGAATAATTTTAGCTTTGTTCTCTTAGGAATTTAGGAGCTGGTGAGGTGATTAAGTTTGCAGATGACACCAAGTTGGTCAAAGTTTTTAAAATGCATGCAGATTGCACTAGGCATCCAAATGGCAGATGAAATTTAATGTGGACAAATGCGAAGTGATGCATATTGGGAAGAATATCCCAAATCATAGTTACCAGATGCTAGGGTCCACCTTGGGGGTTAGCGCCCAAGGAAAAGATCTGGGTGTCATTGTAGATAATATGAAGAAATCCACCCAATGTGTGGCGGCCAAAAAAGCAAACAAGATGCTAGGAATTATTAAAAAACTAGTGTTTAAGCCCGTTACATTAACGGGTGCTAGAGTAGATGTCTGTCTGTCTTTTTTTTTCTTTGTCTCTCTCTCCTTGGACGCTGCCTGCCTGTCTGTCATTTTTTCTGTCCGTGCCTCCTTCCCGTGTCCTTAGTGCCCCCAGTGCCCCCTTCCTGTGTCCTTAGTGCCCCCAGTGCCTCCTTCCTATGTCCCCATCACTATCTTCCAGACTTTGTCCCACCCCCACCCCCCAATGCCAGCCTGCCTGCCTCCCTCCCATCCTCCTGAGCAGCATATTTCCATTTAACCCGCCACTACCGCCGCCATGCAGCCGACCCCACTGACCCTCCCATCCGACCCTCCCACTGCTAGACGGCCGACAAACCTGGCTCCAGCAGCATCTGAGGAGTCTGAGCAAATCAGTGCCTTCCAGATATCCTTCATGGGTCGCAATTGTCCTACGTGCACTTGTCCATGCATGCAATTGTCGGGGCACATTTGTCAGAGCGGAATTGTCCTGCACAGATTTGTTGGTGTACTACTGTTCAGGTAGGCATTGTTAGATGTCAGAGGGAGCCTCGACTGAGCTGTTGCCAGGTATTGCAAGGACATCGCATGCAACCTAAATGAGTGGAGATCCCTGGCAGGAAGATCTGGACGATGACATGTGGTGTTACGTGTGAAACAGTAGGTATGGTTTATGCAATCATTTGCCCATGTGACTTGTGTTAGTTACATTGGCCACATAGCACGTAGCTTGAAAACCAGGTTGTTTGAACATCGTTCTAACATAGCCCATAAACGGCAAGTGGATGTGCTAACTCATCATAGTGTGGAAAAACAACATTCTTTTGAGGAGTTTAGATGTTTTGTGCTGGAGCATATACCAGTGACGTCATGGAGGGGTGACGCGAAGATGAAACTTTACCAGAGCGAACAGAGATTGATCTTCTTTTTGGATACCATCTGGCCTAAGGGCCTTAATCAGAAAATAGAATGGTGTGCGTTCTATTAATTATAGTCTGGTTTTTGTATTTTTGCTTTTTGTTTTTTGGTTTCTTGCTTAGTTTCCTGCAGAAGTGATGTCATGTAAATTGGAGCTTTAATTCAGGAGCCATTTTGATGCCAGTAGTGGACGGAGCAGGAATGAAAGCGAGCTTGTCGTAGAATTTTCCCTGATGCAGCCATAGTTTGGAGAAACAAGAGCCTTGTTGGAAGTACAGCCATTTATCTTCACTGGAAATTTGTGGGTGATCTAATAAGGACATCATTTCACTGGATGAAGTCGTGTAACATCTGTGAAGATAAGTGTGATTTTTTAGCCTCTTGTTTGTTTTTCCTTTTCCCTGTGCACAGTGGTGGGATGTTTCCTGGTTTTTGAAAATAACATTTTGAAATGGGTGGAGTTTTTTTGCCTGTGATACAGAATAAGAACAGCTTAAAAACTCATTGGACATTATTGATAGTTGAGGCCTTTTCTCCACTTTTGAGTAAATGGTTTTCTGAGGGTACTTCCACCACTTGGCGAATAACATTTTTTCTAGATTTGTGATTTAAACATCTATCATATCTTTCGAATATTGTTGCTTACTACCCATTCCTATGGTCATTTTAGAAAACAATTGAAGACCTATCTTTTTTCTAAATATTTGACTGTTTAACGAATCATCTTATTTCATGTAACATGTTTATTTTTATAACTTTTTGTAAACCGCGTTGAACTTCTGGTTACGTGGTTAATAAGCACAATGTTATGTTATGTTATGTTCCGTCTCCCATCTTTCCTCTAGTCTAAAGTATACATATTGAGATCTTTAAGCCTGTCTCCATATGTCTTATGATGAAGACCATGTACCATTTTAGTAGCCTTCCTCTGGACCAACTCCATCCTTTTTATATCTTCTTGAAGGTGTGGCTTCTAGAATACTACACAATATTCTAAATAAGGTCTCACCAGAGTCTTATACAGGGGCATCAATACCTCCTTTTTCCTACTGGCCATACCTTTCCCTATGCACCCAAACATCCTTCTAGCTTTCACCATCACCTTTTCAACCTGTTTGGCCACCTTAAGATCATCACATACAATCACACCCAAATCCCGCTCTTCTATCGTGCACATATGGTCTTCACTCCCTAAACTGTACCGTTCCCTCGAGTTTTTGCAGCCCAATGCATGACCTTGCACTAAATTTTAGCTGCCAAATTTCAGACCATTTTTCAAGCTTCGCTAGATCTTTCTTCATGTTATTCACACCTTCCAGGGTGCCTACTTTATTGCAGATTTTGGTATAATCTTCATAAAGGCAAATCATACCTGACAGCCCTTCAGCAATATTGTTTATAAAAATGTTAAAAAGAACAGGCCCAAGAATAGAACCCTAAAACCCTCTGGCGCACCTCCATAAAAAGCGCCCTTTGTGAATAAGCCCTGCTTTACCACAGAAAAGCGTTTTGAAATTATCCCTTTTAAGTTGTATGCCTAAGTATCGGCAACAGGTAGCTGGTGTTCCCAAATCAACAAAAGAGCTGCAGTGGTATTACTTATTCTGATCCCTTAAGAGTCAGCAACACTTATCACACGTCAACAAATAGAGGTGTCCAAAAGAGTTTCATTTAATCATTAAAAATGTATAATCATTTTCCTGTCCTAATGACATCTTTGTAAAAGCCTGCTTAAATTATTTAAGCGGATAGTCTGTGCATCAGAATGTCACTCTATAACCTCTAGAGATGTTTATTCTTTTGCATTAAATAGCATTTTGATGTTTCAAAAAACACACCCATGCCTAAGTGAACAGTAAATACACAGGGACACCTCGATTCTCTCTTTTTGAACTATGTCAGAGTATTTCTGGCATCTTACATTTTCAAAGGACGAGCAATAAACTATAAAAACCCGCTACCAAACAGAAGCCATTAAAAAACAGGTTTTATTGAATTTTGTTATCTAATACTGCCAAAAATAAATTAATAGCTGTTATCATTGCAGTGCTTTTTTTTTTTTTTATTCAAAGAAAAAATATCTTGACATTTTCTTTTTTTGACTTTGTGATTGGTACCCATTTCAAGGACATAAATTAATCTTCAAAAGATCCTAGGGAATATCTTTTTGCAGACACCTCACTTATACATCAAGTTGGCCATGTTAGCAATCTAATCACAAACCTGTAATTCAGTGGACAACAATTTCTTATTGTGAGCCGCGTAGCAGCTTTTACTATCATTTAGGTCAGGCTGAGACTGCTGATGCGCCATATGTTTCAGGCCAGGGATGATGGATGGGATCCTCGGATGCCCAGCCCTAAGTGATTGGAAAGATTGAAGACACACGGTTCACTTAAGCTTGCTTACTATAACATCAAGTAATCAGCGTGATAGGGGAAACCGTGCTCTTTATGTCACAATGCCCAAATTTCAGCAGGGACATCATGTCAGAAAAACAATTTAAGAACATTTCCACATGACAATCCAGTTACCAGAACAATTGTTTAGCAGATAAAGCCATTCAGAGACTAAGAAAAATAAAATCTCTTAAAATACATATTTAAAAACACCCAAGACAGCACTCATCTTAAAGATGTCATGCACAAAAATAAAACCTACTTAGGCAAAAAAACAACAACAACAAACAAACCCCGACAACCCTATTTCTTTGTTGTTCCTTGCAGAATGATGAAGTCTCATTCCAATGGACTAAAATGTAATGTGACAGCAATATATTAGCGACAGGTTCCAGCAGGTTGAGGGTTTTTTCCAGGATTATAATTGAGAAATAAAGACAATTCAGGAAAGAGCTCATGAAAGGAGATAAACCAGCCCCAGGGAGGAACATGCAATTAGTGTAAAACAGTGCATCTCAACCTTTTTTGTTTTCAGGGCACAGTCCTCATCCCTTGTGGCACACTGAATCAAATTTTGTAATGTCATTCTATTTTGTTACAATTAATAACTAACTAGGACGCCTTCCCCCCCCCCCCATGATCATATTTCTCACCCTTCTCCCTGTATGCATTCTCTCACACCTGTCTGTGTGATCTCTTTCCCCTCTCCCTGTGTGATCTTGTCTCACTCTTTCACTTGCCTGATCTTATTTTATCCTTCCCCATCATCCTCTCTCTCTTCACATATGGCTTCATTCCTTCTCCATGAATTCCACAGCACTGCCCCATTGATTCCATTTATTCACTCTCTCCACTCATCTACCACCAAAATAAACACCACAAACTCAAACTTAACCTTAAACAAATTAACTTTGAAGCAGGCTGGAAGAGTCCATCTATTATACACAGTTATCACCAGTCATACCATAACAGACAGCTGGGCTGGCCTTAAGAGTATTACTACAGAGATACAGACCAAGGCTTTATAACCCAAGCCTAGCCACCACAACCATTCATAACTACACTGCCTTCATAATACCAATGACATAATCTCTGCTCTCCTTGCCAGCATGTATTCCTCCATCCCAGTCATCACAGGCTAGGGCAGATATGATGACCTGAGTCACCTTCCCTGCAGTAAATCCTTAGCACACAGACCTTAAGCCTATTCCTATCACCCCCACCCCCATCACCCCCACCTGCTATCCATCCTTAGCAAACTGGTCTTCACATACAACCGGGTCATCATACTTGGAGACTTTAACTTCACAAGCTAACCATATGAGATCGGGGTCCCGGCAGACTTCATCACTTCACTATGGATCTAGGCTTCTAGCAAATGGTTGTCTAGCTGACTCACTCTGCAGGCTACATCCTAAACCTAATATACAGAGCTCACCACTGGAACGCCTGGCTACTGCAAGAAGGATACTGAGCTGTATAAAGAGAGGTTTAACCAGTAGAAGAACGAAAGTGTTGATGCCCCTGTACAGGTTGTTGGTGAGACCTCATTTGGAGTATTGTGTTCAGTTTTGGAGACCGTATCTGGCGAAGGACACAAAACGGCTTGAAGCGGTCCAGAGGAGGGCGATGAAAATGATAGGAGGTTTGTGCCAAAAGACGTATGAGGAGAGACTGGAAGCCCTAGAGGAAAGGAGGGACAGAGAAGATATGATTCAGACGTTCAAATACTTGAAAGCTATTAATGTAGAACAAAATCTTTTCCAGAGAAAGGAAAATGGTAAAACCTGAGGACATAATTTGAGGTTGAGGGATGGTAGACTCAAGAGAAATGTAAGGAAATTTTCCTTATGGAAAGGGTGGTGGATGCCTGGAATGCGCCCCCGAGAGAAGTGGTGGAGATGAAGATGGTGACGGAGTTCAAAAAAGTGTGGGATGAACACAGAGGATCTACAATCAGAAAATAAGGGTAAATATTGAAGAACTAAGGTCAGTACTGGGCAGACTTGCACGGTTTGTGTCTGTATAAGGCCGTTTGGTGGAGGATGGGCTGGGGAGGGCTTCAATGGCTGGGAGGGTGTAGATGGACTGGAGTGAGTTTTGACGGAGACTTCAATAGTTGGAACCTAAGAGCAGTACCAGGCAGAGCTTTGGATTCTTGCCCAGAAATAGCTAAAAAGAAGAAGAAAAAAACAACAACAAATTTTTAGATTGAATCAGGTTGGGCAGACTGGATGGACCATTTGAGTCTTTATCTGCCATCATCTACTATGTTACTATGTAGTACCCTGGTCTGATCACCATTTGATTACTCAACTACTCAACCATCAACCAGAAAGCAAATCCAACATAAGAAAATATACAACAACAACAACGCTATCAACTTAGACAGATAGGACATATCAGAAAGGAGGAGGAATAGCACTATACATAAAGGAAGCCATTCACTCGACCAGTGTGGATGCAGCAGTGACGAATGACCAACTGGAATCATTGTGGGTTAAAATACCAGGAAGAAACGGATCCGAGATAAAGATGGGACTGTCTTACTATCCACCTGAGCAAACTGAAGCGGATGATACAGAAATGGTAGCCGAGCTGAGGCGGGAATGCAAGAATGCTAACACCATAGTTATGGGCAGTGTTCCCGCTAAGCTGCGTTGGCCTGCGCTCACGCACAAAATATTACATCGCAGCGCAAAGTTTCTCTTCACAGCGCACACACGCGTCGGTAAGGTAAGGGGACGCATTGGGGGGATTGCACTTCCCCACAATTGCCATGCTTCGGTTCCTCTTCTTCCTTCCTTCCTCCCCCCCCCCCCCGCGGGACCCTGCGGCACCATCAACTCTTACTCCCTCTAATGTCGGCCCTGCAGCTCCAGACTTCCTCGCACCTTCTCCCCTCCCCCTTTGGATCGCTATTATTTTAAATGTTATAGCCGCGGAGCTGTATCCAACAGTGGAGATGTCTAACCTCGGCCTGCCCCGGAACTCTTACTGCAGCAGACGCCCGTCTAGGCAGGAACAGGAAGTCACTGTTGCAGTAAGAGTTCCGGGGCAGGCCGAGGTTAGACATCTCCACTGATGGATACAGCTCCGCGGCTATAACATTTAAAATAATAGCGATCCAAAGGGGGAGGGGAGAAGGTGCGAGGAAGTCTGGAGCTGCAGGGCCGACATTAGAGGGAGTAAGAGTTGATGGTGCCGCAGGGTCCCGCGGGGGGGGGGGGGGGGAGGAAGGAAGGAAGAAGAGGAACCGAAGCATGGCAATTGTGGGGAAGTGCAGAGCTGCAGGGAAGAGTGTTGCGGTACCCAGCTGGAGGGAGAAGGAAGATGAGGGAGGGAATTAAAGGAGATGCCAGGGCTTGGAGCGTAGGAGGAAGGTATGCCAGTCTAAGGGAAAAGGAAGGGGGAGATGTGAGAGCATGGAGGGGGAGCGAAAGATGGAAGAAAAGGAAAGGAGAGAGATGCCAGAGAATCAGGGAAGGGGAGATACCAGACTATGAGGAGAGGTGTGGGAGAGGGAAGGCGAGGAGAGAGATGCCAGACCAATGGGGTGAAAGGAGAGATGGAAGGGGGAGGCATACAGTTTCTGGAAGGGGCATAGAAGGAGAGAAGATGCCATATAGGGGAAGAGAGACGGCAGACAGTGGATGGAAGGAAGAGAGTTACAAGAAGATGAGGAAAGGAGAAACCACAGAAGACAAAGGTAGAAAAAAATTTCTATTTATTTATTGCTTTAGGAGACATGTGTCACTGTTTCTGTGAAGCATTGTATGCAGAGTCCAGCTTCTTGCTGGTTCAATTTAACCTTTGTCTATGTATTTTTATTTTATCCCCCCTTTTACAAAACTGTGAAGCGTTTTTAGCACCAGCCTTGGTGGTAGCAGCTCTGATGCTCAGAATTTTATGAGCATCAGAGCTGTTACCTCCGTAGCTAAAATCCACACTACAGTTTTGTAAAAGAGGGAGGGGTTAGTTTGTGATTACATATTCCTTACTAGGCGAAGGTGTTTTCTGTGTTCTGTGTGTTCGAAAGACATGGTTTTCTGTTAGGATTGACGGTGTAGGATTGATCTGTGCTGGTCTGGCTTGTTTAGTTTTACAATGGGTGTATTGATGTACTGCTCACTGCAATATGTAAGATGCTGCCTTTTCCTAGGTACTCATGTGTGACGTGTGGTTTGTTACTAAAAATCATGTTTTTCTTACAGATGGGGGGGGGGGTGCCAAAAAATGGTGGGCCCCGGATGTTACATATGCTAGGTACGCCACTGTATGTAAAGATACCAGAAAGCTGGCGTAGCAAAAACTTCTAAGTTTTGAGTATTTAACCCTCCCACAATCTCACGGGCACTCGTTTCAAGTTTATTGAGATTTTGATTTAAACGCAATATCAAATATTTTCAATGCGTATAACAAAAATAAATTTGGGGAAATAAATAAAACCATTTGAACCAGTGTTCCCGCTAAGCTGCGCTGGCGTGCGCTGGCGCACAAAATATTACATCGCAGCGCACACGTTTCTCGTCACAGCGCACGATCGGAAGAGGCGTACGGCAGATGGCAGGGCGGCGAGAGGAGAATCGGGCGAGTTGGCTCATAACTTGCTGGCGCCCGATATTTTTGGCTCACGGTGAAAAAAGTTTGCTCACAACACCCGCCCGCTTAGAGGGAACACTGGTTATGGGAGATTTCAACTATCCCAGGATAGACTGGTGTCTTGGAAATTCAAAATGTACAAAGGAAACGGAGTTCCTGGAGACCGTTCAGGACTGCTTCATGGAACAACTTGTCAAGGAACCAACGAGAGGGCCAGCGATTCTAGATCTGATCCTCAATGGGCTGAAGGGACCTGCAAAGGGAGTGGAAGTAGTGGGACCATTAAGGAACAGTGACCACAACGTGATTCAGTTCAAAGTGGAAATAGGATTACCAAAGGGAAAGAGAACCAAGGTAACAACATTTAACTTCAAGAAAGGGAACTATGATATCATGAGACAAATGGTGAGGAAGAAGCTCAGAAACAGCTCCAAGACAGCTCAGACTGTGGAGCAAGCCTGGTCCTTATTCAAAGACACGGTAAATGAGGCGCAAAACCTATATATACCCAGATTTAGGAAAGGATGCAAAAAGAATCAAACAAAAGACTCGGCATGGATAACCAAGGAAGTTAAAAAGGAGATAAAAAAATTGTTTCGAAAGTGGAAAAAGGACAAAACCGAAGAAAATTGGAAAGAGCACAGGAAGCATCAAAAGGAATGTCACCGAGTGGTTCAGAAAAGCCAAGAAAGAATACGAAGAGAGACTAGCCAAGGAAGCATGAAATTTTAAGCCATTCTTCCGATATGTGAAAGGAAAGCAGCCAGCGAGGGAGGAGGTGGGACCTCTGGATGAGGGGGAGAGGAAGGGAGTGGTGAAGGAGGAAAAATTGGTGGCTGATAGACTAAACATGTTCTTCTCGTTGGTCTTTACAAAAGAAAACACATCCAATGTGCTGGAACCGGAAAGAATCTTCAAGGGGGATCAAGAGGGAAAATTATCATGTATGGAGGTAAGCCTCGAAGACATACTTAGGCAAATAGATAGATTAAAAACTGACAAATCTCCGGGCCCAGACGGAATCCACACGAGAATACTGAAAGAGCTCAGAGACAAAACAGCGGAGTTACTGCGGCATATTTGCAACCTATCCTTGAGAACAGGGGTAATCCCGGAGGACTGGAGGATAGCGAATGTTACACCTATCTTCAAAAAAGGATCAAGAGCCTACCCGGGGAACTACAGACCGGTGAACTTGACCTCGGTTCTGGGAAAGATGGCCGAATCACTGATTAAGGAAAGTATCAATGAATATATAGAAAAAATAATCTGATGGGAACAAGCCAGCAATCATGGAACTCCCTCCCTCAGTATATTAGAATGGAACATGATACCTCAGCTTTTAAAAAACTTTTAAAATCTTATTTGTTTAGGGACGCCTACGATCTCTAATATTTTAACGTATCTACTTGATCTAAATTAATATTCATAAAGAGTGCCTTGTAACAATTTACCCAACCTTTTGTTTTTTCCCTTCTTTCCTATGCCCTTATTGTAACTTTGTCCCCTTTTTCCCCGCTTTCTTGTTAGTCATTATTGAAATTTGTTGTTTTTAAAGTATATTAATGTTTCTATGTTTTAATATATTATGTACATCGCCTAGAATGTTTATATAGGCGATATATTAAGAATTAAATAAACTTGAAAAATAAACTTGAAACTTGAAGGAAGATCATGCCAAACGAACCTACTGCACTTCTTTGAGGGGATAAGCGAACAATTGGACAAAGGTGACCCCATAATGTAATTTATTTCTTATATACCGCTACATCCGTTAGGTTCTAAGCGGTTTACAGAAAATATACATTAAGATTAGAAATAAGAAAGGTACTTGAAAAATTCCCTTACTGTCCCGAAGGCTCACAATCTAACTAAAGTACCTGGATGGTAATAGAGAAGTGAAAAGTAGAGTTAGAGGAAAAATAAAAATAAAATAAACATTTTAACAAGACAGCATTGATCTAAATACTTTGGAAGGTAGAAGAGAGGAGAGAAAGGAATAGAAGCATCGTGGCAAAGGGTTCCCGGTAGTGGCGGCTGGTCCTATTGCTGCTTAGGTGTAAAAACAGTTGATCTTATATATCTATACATCGTATATCTAGATTTCCTGAAAGCCTTCGACAAGGTACCCCATGAGCACCTACTGAAGAAATTGTGGAGCCACGGGGTGGAAGGGGACATGCACAGATGGATCAAAAATTGGCTGGTGGACAGGAAACAGAGGGTAGGAGTAAAGGGACACTACTCTGACTGGAAAGGGGTCACGAGTGGTGTTCCACAGGGGTCAGTGCTGGGACCGCTGCTGTTCAATATATTCATCAATGACCTGGAAACAGGGACAAAGTGTGAAGTCATCAAATTTGTGGACAACACAAAACTCTCCAGCAGGGTCAGAAGGCCTGCCATTTTGAAGAGGTGGGCCTGCCGGCAGAAGGAAGAAAGCATCCTTCCTGTCAGTTTTTCATTGAAGGTATGGGGTTTTGTGGGGGTCAGGGTGTCTGGGTGGATGTCAGGGGTGTCGGGGTGGGATGTTGGAGGTGTCGGGGGTATCGGGGTAGGGTGTTGGGGGTTTGGGGGTTATCAGGGTGGAGTGCTGGGGGTTCAGGGGGTATCAGGGTGGGGTGCTGAGGGTTCGGGGGTATCCAGGTGGGGTGTCAGGGTGGGGTGTTGTGGAGAGTATTATCAGGTAGGAGGGAGTGGGCATCCCTCCTGCCAATTTCGTGGGGGGTGTTGTGGGTCAGGCAAGAGGGTGAGGGCATCCATCCTGCTGACTTGGGGGTCCTCTGTCTGCCACAGCCAGCGTAGCTGATCATGGCAGGTGAATAGCGTGCATGTGATATCATTGTGTCATGTGATATCATTGCGTCATCTGGGTGTGGGGCTGGGTGCGGAATGGAACATGACACAGGTGGAATGGGGCGGAACTGGGCGGGTCTGGGGGCATGCATGGGTCCGGATTTTCCTTCGGGAAAATCTGGTAACCATAGCTTTAGGACCCCACAGCGACATAGATAAGTGGCTGAAATGTAGGCCAGGGTTTTTTTGGGCCTACATTTCTGTTGCCTATCTTATCTGAATCAGACGTGATACTGTAACTGGCATTGTCACATGATTGACATGCGATTAGTGGCCGTTTTAAGGTGGTCACCGACAAGGGCGGCAGTTACAGAATCCGGGGGTTTAGTGCTTTTATTCAGTGTAAAATGAAACCAATGGCTTAGTGCTTTTCTTAGTGTGATGCGAAACCAAACAGCATAAACAGTGAAAGTCCAAACAAGAAAACAAAGCCAGCAAAGAAAAGAAAAATTAAATCAAGTACAGTTATCAGAATATTACATGCAAATAACTTAAGGCCTCTTTTCCAAAACTGGTAGTGATGCTGCCGTGGTAAATGCACCAAAGCCCATAGGAAGTGATGGGCTTTAGTGCATTTACCATGACAACATCATTACTGCGGCTTTGTCAAAGAGTGCTTTTCTCTCAGTCATTTTCAGGAACCTTGAAACCTAGAAAAGGAATCCTTAACATTATCCTATAGGATTGCGAGCAATGGAATTGAGGGTGAAATACTCATGTGGATTAAAAACTGGTTGGCGGATTGGGGGTAAATGGACAATACTCGGGGTAAACAGAGATGGGGGTAAACAGAGATTGGGGGTAAATGGACAATACTCGGACAGGAAAAGCGTCACGAGTGGAGTGCCGCAGGGTTCAGTGCTTGGACCCATGCTCTTTAACATATTTATAAATGACCTGGAAATTGGTACGACGAGCGATGTGATTAAATTTGCAGACGATACGAAGTTATTCAGAGTAGTGAAGATGCAGAAGGATTGCAAAGACCGGCAACGTGACATAAACACGCTCGAGAAATGGGCCGCGACATGGCAAATGAGGTTTAACATGGATAAGTGTAAGGTGATGCATGTCGGTAATAAAAATCTTATGCACGAATACAGGATGTCCGGTGCAGTACTCGGAGAGACCCCCCAGGAAAGAGACTTGGGAGTACTGGTTGAAAAGGGCAAACAGAATGCTAGGAATGATTAAGAAGGGGATCACGAATAGATCGGAGAAGGTTATAATGCCACTGTAATGGGCCATGATACGCCCCCACCTGGAATACTGCATCCAGCACTGGTTGCCATACATGAAGAAGGACACAGTACTACTCAAAAGGGTCCAGAGAAGAGTTAAGAGGCTGGAGGAGTTGCCGTACAGTGAGAGATTAGAGAAACTGGGCCTTTTCTCCCTTGAAAAGAGGAGACTGAGAGGGGACATGATCGAAACATTCAAGATAATGAAGGGAATAGACTTAGTAGATAGAGACAGGTTGTTCACCCTCCCCAAGGTAAAGAGAACGAGAGGGCATTCTCTAAAGTTAAGGAAGTTCTTCTTCACCAAGAGAGTAGTAGAAAACTAGAACGCTCTTCCGGAGGCTGTTATAGGGGAAAACATCCTCCAGGGATTCAAGACAAAGTTAGACAAGTTCCTGCTGAACCAGAGCATACACAGGTAAGGTTGGTCTCAGTTAGGGCACTGATCTTTGACCTAAGGGCCGCCGCATGAGCGGACTGCTGGGCACGATAGACCACTGGTCTGACCCAGCAGCGGCAATTCTTTTGTTCTTATATAAAGCCGTGATTCTGTAACCAGCACCCAAGTTCTGGACACCGGTTACAGAATTGCAGCTTTGGGGGGTCCCTGCTTCTCAGCTGATGGGGGACATCCCCTTGCCACTCTTGGCTACTGCGGTCTAGTGGCCAAGATAAGTGGCTGAAATGTAGGGCTGGGTTTTCCGGTCCTACATTTCAGCTGCCTATTTTGGCACAATTCTGTAACCGGCACCCTGGAGTGATTGATAGGCGATCGGTGGCCGCTTTTAAGGCAGCCACCGACTTGGGTGCCGGTTACAGAATCCAGCTCTCACTGCTATCAGAATAACTTGCCTCTTTCACTCAAACAGACCCTCACCAAACAATGGGATAAGTATCTACAAGCTGAAAATAGAAATATGTAGACAAAAAGTACACTGAACCGCCAAGAAGCCAGATTCTGCATACAATGTAGCACAACAGAAACAATGGCACATCCCCTAATACTGTGCAAAATACAAAGATAGCAGATGTAAATTTGAAAAAAACTGACAAATAACAATCACCACTTTACAAGTTAAAAAATAGAAATAAAACAAAACAAAAAATGAAAAATAAGATAATGCCATTTTATTGTACTATTACATTTTTCAATAATCTTTCAGAGGCAAAACCTTCCTTTCTCAGGTAGTACAATATACTGCTGTTATGGTATCCTGTCCTGACCTGAGGAAGGGGATTTTGGTCTCTGAAAGTAAAAACTGTATTAAAATTCCCTCCCTCCCTGCTCTGGTATCCATCCATCCCACCCTCCCTCCCTGCTCCAGCATCCCTCCTTCTCTTCTCTGGCATCCCTCCCTCCCTCTCTGCACTGACATCCATCCATCCCTCCCTGCTCTGGCATCCATCCATCCCTTCCTCCCTGCTCTGACATCCGTCCCTCCCTGTTCTAGCATCTATCCATCCCTCTCTGCTCTGGAATCCTTCCCTTCCTGCTCTGGCATCCATCCATCCCTCCCTTCCTCCCTGTTCTGGCATTCATCCCTCCCTCGCCCCCTCCCTGCTCTGGCATCCCTTGTTCCCTTGCTCCCTGCTCTGGAGCCATCCCTGCCTCCCTGCTCTGGCATCTATCCATCAATCCCTCCCTCCTTCTCCCCCTGCTGCATGACCCTCCCCCTCCCCCCAACCATGCCCTACCTTAATATCCCCAGTGATCTAGTGGCCTCTTCGGGTGCAGGAAAGAATCCAACTCTTTCCTAACCAAGCTGCAGCTATAGATGCTGTTGCTGCTTTGAAAGTTTTCAAGATGGCTGCCATTACTTCATTACTTCACTACACTAAAGGTGGAAAACCTTAATAGAACAATGTTTTCTAAAGCCATGCGGTGACTAAACATAGAAGCACAGAGAGAGAGAAAGAGCATTGGAGAATAACACAGAGGCACTAGCCCAGAGCTAAAGTTACATTAGCAACTAGGAAGTATCCCAAAATACACCGGAGGGGTGGGGGGGGGGGGAGAGTAAAGACACAATTGCAGAAACCTGCATTGACAGAGAACTTATATTAAACAGTAATATTAAGCATACACTTCAACACAAACAGCCTGCTCTCATAAATACTGGGGCAGAAAACCCTCCATGGACTTGGGCTGAATGATCATGAAGACCTCTCTGAGCATTCTCAGTCTCTTGTGGGTACAGAATCACTGTCCTACAAATGAAAATCTGTTTTGCCCTTGCATGGGCTGGGTGGACCGTTCCTTAGCCCCTTTCTGAGTTTTTACACAGGATACCTTTTATGCTACTACTACTATTAATTATTTCTATAGCGCTACCAGACATGCGCAGCACTGTACAGAATCACAAAGAAGACAGCCCCTGCTCAAAGAGCTTACAATCTAAACAAACAAAACAGACAAACAGGATGTCATGGCTACAGTTAAGGGGAACGGAGTCAGCATGGGTTCAGCCGAGGGAGATCTTGCCTCACAAATTTGCTTGACTTCTTTGAAGGTATGAATGAACCTGTGGATAAAGGTGAGCCGGTTGATATAGTATATCTAGATTTTCAGAAAGCTTTTGATAAAGTTCCTCACGAGAGGCTCCTGAGAAAATTAAAGTGTCATGGGATAAGTGGCAAAGTTCAGTTGTGGATTAGGAATTGGTTATCGGATAGAAAACAGAGAGTAGGGTTAAATGGTCATTTTTCTCAATGGAAGAGAGTAAACACTGGAGTGCCACAGGGGTCTGTACTGGGACCGGTGCTATTTAACTTATTTATAAATGATCCGGAAATTAGAATGACGAGCGAGGTGATTAAATTTGCAGATGACACTAAACTGTTCAAAGTTGTTAAAATGCATGTGGATTGTGAAAAATTGCAGGCGGACTTTAAGAAACTGGAAGACTGGGCGTCCAAATGGCAGATGATGTTTAATGTGGACAAATGCAAAGTGATGCACATTGGGAAGAATAACCTGAATCACAGTTACCAGATGCTAAGGTCCACCTTGGGGACTAGCGCCCAAGAAAAGGATCTGAGTGTCATCGTAGACAATACGAAGAAATCTTCTGCCCAATGTGCGGTGGCGGCAAAAAAAGCAAACAGGATGCTAGGAAATATTAAAAAAGGGATGGTTAACAAGACTAAGAATGTTATAATGCCCCTGTATCACTCCATGGTGCAACCTCATCTGGAGTATTGCATTCAATTCTGGTCTCCTTATTTCAAGAAAGATATAGTGACGCTGGAAAAGGTTCAAAGAAGATGGTAAAGGGGATGGAACTTCTCTCATATGAGGAAAGACTAAAATGGTTAGGGCTCTTCAGCTTGGAAAAGAGACTGCTGAGGGGAGATATGATTGAAGTCTACAAAATCCTGTGTGGAGTAGAACGGAAACAAGTGGATCGATTTTTCACTCTGTCAAAAATTACAAAGACTAGGGGACAATCGAAGTTCCAAGGAAATATTTTTAAAACCAATGGGAGGAAATTTTTTTCACTCAGAGAATAGTTAAGCTCTGGGATGTGGTAAGAGCGGATAGTGTAGCTGGTTTTAAGAAAGGTTTGGACAAGTTCTTGGAAGAAAAGTCCATAGTCTGTTATTGAGAAAGACACGGGGGAAGTCACTGCGTGCCCTGTATCGGTAGCATGGAATATTGCTACATCTTGGGTTTTGGCCAGGTACTAGTGACCTGAATTGGCTACCGTGAGAACGGGTTACTGGGCTTGATGGACCATTTGTCTGACCCAGTGAGGCTATTCTTATGTTCTTATCTGTTGGCTGGGTTGGAAGGCAGTGGGGAGTAAGGTTATGGATTGAAGGTTATATATATAAAAAAATGGGTTTTTAGTCTGCATTTAAACAAGATAATGGAAGGAGCTTGGCTGACAAACTCAGATAATCTATTCCAGGCATAGGAGGCAGCTAGATGAAAGGAACCCATTTAAATGGCTGTAATAATCCTTCACATATATCCTAGATCAGATGTATCACAAGAATCTGCTCTCCAGCCACTACCCTCAAAATTTCTTCCTTTTACATCCACCCACTAGCCAAGAATAAATCCACACAGTTCTGTGACTCTCGAGGACCAAAATTGCCTACCTCTAGTCTAAAAGATTCACAAGTAGCCAATGCAGAAGGATTCCTGCGGAAAAATTCCTAGAACAAGGTGGGCTGAGACTGTGTATCACCTGTACATAAATGTGCTAAATCCTCAGTAAAGAACCTTGGCTTGCATGAAGTGAACTCGCAGATTTGCAAAGAGGAGATTATTGTCAAATGCTGCCATGAAACATGCAATATATAAGGGCTGTGCCAAAGTAGAAGTCTTCAAAAGCTCGGTAACATACCTGCCTACATTTTAATAAGAGCATAAGAATAGCCTTACTGGATCAGATCAATAGCCCATCAAGTCCAGTAGCCTATTTTCACGGTGGTCAACCCAGGTCCCTAGTACCTGGCCAAAACCCAAAGAGTAGCAACATTCCAGCATCTCAAAGAATAACAAGATTCCGGAACCCCAATGAAAGCAACATTCCAGAGCTGAGATTGTGATGTCATAATGCCTCATTCCACAGTCCCTCAGAATCAACCTCATCAGTGATGTTACAATGGCTTCATTGTCTTGTATTTGGTTCACATAAGAACAGTCTTACTGGGTCAGACCAATGGTCCATCAAGCCCAATAGTCTGTTGTTTTATATTTTATATACTTGTCTTAATTCAAATGAGTTTACAACAGGGAGTTATGCCTCTAGTTTGGAAAAAAATCCACTATTCGACCAGTCCTAAAAGACCAAAAAATAGGCCCCGAGGAAAAAACTAATTACAGACCAATTGCTAACATTCCTTTTCTAGCAAAAGTTACTGAAAAAATTGTGTTCAATCAAATATCGGAATACATTGAAAAACCAACGTCTTACATCCAAATCAGACAGGATTTAGGCAAAATCATTCCACAGAGCACTCTTTAATTGGTATGACCACGTCCATTTTGTATCATTTAGATCATCACACTTCTGTATTACTAATTTCTCTCGATCTTTTAATAAATAGGTTTCAGTCTATTGGCGTAACAGAGCAGGTATTGCTCTGGTTCAAGTCTTACTTCGAAAACCGTTCATCAAATGTCTTCTTCAATAATTCATCTTCGGATAGTTTTTCATCTCCTTATGGCATCCCTCAAGGATCAATACTTTCACCTTTAATTTTCAACATCTTTCTTGCTCCCCTTATGATTCTCTGCCAGTCTATCGGATTCTCAGTATTTGCATATGCAGATGATATACAGTTGATACATCCAATAGATCCCAATAATTTACAAGAAATAACAGCAATAAATGGAAAACTGGATCAAATTCATCACTGGTTAGACACTAATAGACTAGCCTTGAATATCAATAAAACTAATGTTATGCTCTTTCCATGGAAGGACTGCCAAAAACTTCTTTTCCCCATTTCTATTAAAGGCACTCCTTTGCAGATGGCACACAATATTAGGATTCTTGGAGTAATATTCGATAATAAACTAACTTATCATGATCACATAAGCCATGTGGTCAAATCTACTTTCTACAGACTTCGTCAAATTTGTTCAGTGGCCAAATTTTTATGTGCAAAATCTCTGAATATTTTAATTCATTCGTTAGTAATTTCCAAAATTGATTATTGTAGTGCACTATTTAAAGGTTTACCGCAAAAAGAAATTAGACGTCTGCAAATTATTCAGAACGCCTCCGTTAAAATTATTTATAAAGCCAAAAAATTTGATCATGTTTCTCCATTACTTAAAAAAGCACATTGGCTCCCAGTTGCACACCGAATCTTATATAAAATATGCCTGCTTACTTTTAAATCATTATTATTTAAAACCCCTGCTTTTATATTTAGAGTTTTAATTCCTCATCTTACTTCGAGACAGTTAAGATCCCAAGATCAACACTTATTGGCTATTCCCTCACTGAAAGTTATCAATACGAGGCGTCACACCATTTTTTCAATAACAGCACCCCAATCTTGGAATGACCTCCCACTATTTATTAGAGAGGAAAAGCACTTAGATAAATTCAAATCTAAACTTAAGAGTTTCCTTTTTATAGATGCTTTTAATGAATAAATCACAAAGACTCGCTTCCTTTTTTCTTTCTACTTTGAATATTATTATAAATTTTACTTGTTGCCCTTCCTATTGTTCTTTCCTTAAACGTTATTAAATTAATATTGATTGTAACCCATTAACAATTTTCCCTTTGCCTTGATATTATATGTATAAGTTAAACTATGTATAGAAATGTTTGTATTCATTATTTTAATTTGATTTGAATATTGTCTGTTTGATATGTTCCCCATATTTGATTATTTATGTAAACTGTACATCGTCTAGAAATTGTGATAGGCGATTAATCAAATTATATAATAAACTTGGAAACTTGGGACGGGAGCAATTGAAAAGTTAAGGTTTTGTTTTTTGAACTGATTTGTACTATGAATATTAAAATACCATGACTGAAGGGGAAGACACATGATATTTATTTAATAGGACTATCTTCTGAAACATTGGCAAGAGCTATGTTGGCTACCCAGTAGGGAGCCTAAGGTTCAGAATAGCCAGCAGTGATTGTTTATTGAGAGCATGTATACTAAACTAAACTAAACCTTGGGTTTATATACCGCACCATCTCCACGAATGCGGAGCTCGGCACGGTTTACAGGAAGAAGGATGAGAGAGGAACTACAGTGGAGAGATTAAAGAGTTAGGTGTAAAGGGGGAAGGTGAGAGGCCTAAGAGGGGGGAAGTGTTACAGTTTTGAGAATAGCCAGGTTTTTAGGTGTTTGCGGAAGAGTTGGAGGGAGCTTGAGGTTCGGAGTGGGGAGGTGAGGTTATTCCAGATCTCAGTGATTCTAAAGGGGAGAGATGACCCAAGTTTGCCTGCATGGGAAATACCTTTTATGGAAGGGAAGGATAGTTTAAAAATTTGGGAGGATCTGGAGGAAGTAGGGGTTGGGGAGTTCCAGGATAGAGGGATAACGGCAGGAAGGATGCCATGTAGGATCTTGTAGGCCAGACACGCACATTTGAAGTGGATCCTGGGGATTACTGGGAGACAATGGAGCTTAGACAGGAGTGGTGAGACGTGATCAAATTTGCTTTTCGTGAAAACAAGCTTAGCTGCAGTGTTCTGAATCCGCTGAAGTCTGTGGAGGCTTTTCTTGGTTAGGCTGAGGTAGATAGAATTGCAATAATCCAATCTGGAGAGGATGATGGATTGTACTAGGACTGCGAAGTGTTTTTGGTGAAAATAGGGTCTGACTTTCCTTAGCATGTGAAGGCTGAAGAAGCATTTCTTCACCAGGGATTGGAGGTGTTCGTTGAAGGATAGAGAAGAGTCTAAGGTGACACCCAGAACTTTGCTTGAGAACTCGAGCTGTAATGGGGGGCCGGAGGACAATGGGATGGGGAAGTCAATTCAGAGCGGTTTGCATGAGCTTCTGTAGTGGTGTTACAATACAGAGTTATTAATACCAACATAATTATGCCATAATCAATCATCCTAATTAAGTTACCGGCACATTGATCATCCTACTTATATGCATATGTTTATTCCAAATCCTATGTATATTCACATCCAATATTAGGTTTAGTATTGCAACTAAGTACACAATATTTACACACCTCCTAAGGAGTTTGGTCAATTCAACTAAATATAGTCTATATACCCGTATCTGTATCGTGTTTTATGTTTATCTTTGAAATATTTCTTCCTCAGAGTATAGTTTTCTGGGCTTCTGGGCTTTGTCTATTTATATCCTATTGTTTTCTTCCTATCTTGATCCTGATTTATTTTTTTGGGGGGTGGGGGAGATGGTCCTACATTTAAAGTGATTTCAGCATTTTGAGTAACAAATGGATTTACTCATATTAAATGAAATAAGAACATAAGAATTGCCGCTGCTGGGCCAGACCAGTGGTCCATTGTGCCCAGCAGTCCGCTCACGCGACGGCCCTCAAGTCAAAGACCAGCGCCCTAACTGAGATTAACCCTACCTGTGTACGTTCTGGTTTAGCAGGAACTTGTCTAACTTTGTCTTGAATCCCTGGAGGGTGTTTTCCCCTATGACAGACTCTAGAAGAGTGTTCCAGTATTCTACCACTCTCTGGGTGAAGAAGAACTTCCTTATGTTCGTATGGAATCTATCCCCTTTCAATTTTAGAGAGTGCCCTCTCGTTCTCCCTACCTTGGAGAGGGTGAACAACCTGCCCTTATCTACTAAGTACCTTGAATGTTTCGATCATGTCCCCTCTCATTCTCCTCTGTTTGAGGGAGAAGAGGCCCAGTTTCTCTAATCTTTCGCTGTACGGCAGCTCCTCCAGCCCCTTAACCATCTTAGTCGCTCTTCTCAGCACCCTTTTGAGTAGTACCGTGTCCTTCTTCATGTACGGCAACCAGTGCTGGATGCAGTACTCCAGGTGAGGGCACACCATGGCCCGGTACAGCGGCATGATAACCTTCTCCGATCTGTTCGTGATCCCCTTCTTTATCATTCCTAGCATTCTGTTTGCCCTTTTCACCACCGCCGCACATTGCGTGAATGGCTTCATCGACTTGTTAATCAGAACTCCCAAGTCTCTTTCCTGGGAGGTCTCTCCAAGTACCGCCCCGGACATCCTGTATTCGTGCATGAAAACTGTATATGAAAGCTATACCATCCTGTAGATCCTCTTTTGCTGTAACGTTTAATTTTGGTGCAAACATTATTAAAATATTTCTATATTATTTAGTATGAGTAAAATAACAGTGCCATTCTTAAACACGATCTTGAACTTAACAGCATGGAGAAAAGAAACTTGCCTTGTCACTATATGGTTTTATGAGAAAAGTCTGAGCACTCCTCAAGGTGAAAAAGTAGAAAAATTGGTGGAACTCTATTAATCTCCTTCTATACAACATCTGATAAGGAATTGATAATGAATCTTACTAAAAAGAATGTTACTAATCTGTACAGGAAATTGGATTCATTTTTTTCATGATTTATTGCAACCGACTCAGCAACGCCAAAAGAGATTTATCTCCTTAAGAAGGCTTTGCCAAGGTTAAGGTATAAACAGTCTTTCTCTTTCCAACTAAACTGAGAGAAACTTCTTCAAATGATAATTTATTTATTTTTTTTTAAATATTTGATCTGAAATCTATGATTGGATCAGTACCTGATAATGTTTCAGAAAGAAATCTGACTGATAGAAGATGGCTTCTTACCAAGTTTATTAAAATTTGATATACCGCTTATCATAGCTGTCTAAGCGGTGTGCAAAATTACAATATAAAAAGTTTAAACCTTTTAAGGGACAGAGCACGTCATACTGGAACAAATAGAGGGGAGGGCTGAACTACAATTGAAATAGGACAGAAGAACAGAAATGGAAGGTACATTAGAAAGTGGTAGCTATGCTCTTCCTTTGTTGGCATTGTGAGTAGTAGGGATGTCAATGGTCATAAGCATCCTTAAATAAGAAATTTTTTAAGTTTGTTTTAAATTTGTCAAGATTTGACTCTTCCCGTAAATATAGTGGGAGTGAGTTCCAAAGGGTAACTGAGAATATTCATTTCCGAGTGGTATCGTAGAAAATATGTCTTAAAGAAGGGACGTATAGGAGAAA
Source organism: Geotrypetes seraphini (assembly GCF_902459505.1). NCBI lineage: Eukaryota > Metazoa > Chordata > Amphibia > Gymnophiona > Dermophiidae > Geotrypetes > Geotrypetes seraphini. Next base: position 15,831,672 of record NC_047097.1, read on the forward strand.
TTGGTTACTGGAGCGAAGTGTTCTTGAAGAGCAGTAGGGGATGAGCAGTCTGTCAATGAATCCTGGGGTATGTGAGATTTTTGTTTTGGAATGTAAGCAGTAGGATTTTATAGGTGATTCTGTGGTGAATTGGTAACAGTTGTGATTTTATTAGTAGGGGTGTGACACGATCAAACTTTTTAGCTTTATGTATTAGTTTGACTGCAGTTTTTTCGATAATCTGGAGTCTTCTGAGTTCTTTTTGAGTAATTCCGAGGTATAATGAATTACGCTAGTCAAGTTGTGATATAACTAATGAGTGCAAAAGAATGTCAAGTGATGAAGGCTCTAATAAGTTATATTACCACGCACTAACTGGTTAGCACACGAATAGCATGGCAAACTTATCTTCAAATTTCATCTCTTAGACTCTCTTTCATACAGCTTCTTTGTTCAAAACAGCTTCTTCTTCCCGACAGAAAGCACTTCTGTTTTGCCTTGTCTCAGGCTACATCAGGGGAAATTTTATTTCTTATCGCCACATCTGAATATCCAAACACGTTCGTGTGGTATACCAACTTGGCTGACACACCTCAAAATGGCCGCGGAACTGAGAGACGCGCCCGGCTCATTCAAAAGAGCCGGGCGTCGTGACGTCATCATAAATGCGATGCGTGATCTGCCAAACACTAGTGTTCAAGGAAAAACCGGGTGATGTTAATGCCTTCATGAAATTAAATATCAAAAGCAACATCAAACAAAACAAAAAACGTAGCGAATAAACATTGTGTGAAATATCTTTTTTCTTTTTCCTTAATATTTTATTCATTTTTCTTTTAGATCTTTTATATATTTTATTCTTTTTATTATTTAAAATCACTTAGGGGTCCTTTTATCAAACCGCGCTAGCGGGGTTAGTACGTCGGATATTTCATCACATGCTAACCCTCACAGCCAGCTAAAAACTAACACCTGCTCAATGCAGGCGTTAGTGGCTAGCGTGGCAGGCGGTTTAACGTGCGGTATTACCAGCACTCCTCGCTCAGCATAAGTTACTTGGAGATGACCGCAAGCAATCTCTCTCAATAAAATGGCTGCCATTCAAAAGTCGTATTTAAACCTAAGGGATCCAAAGTTTGGAGGCGATTAATCCATTGCTGTTCTTTTTGCCAAAGTAGTCTTTTAATATCTCCCCGTCTTAGAGAGGGTGTAAGTTTTTCAATCACCCAGCAACATTTTTGTATACATTTTGATTTCTGTCTCGTTTGTTTTATGTATAATGAGAGAAGTTTCTCTGCCAAATCCATTATACAGTATGCACGACCATTACCGGTAATACAAAAAACAGAAAAGGCAATTTTTACAGCTGCAGTAAAACTTCCACAAGAGTGTGGAAACGCTACTTTTTACCACTGCTTAGTAAAAGGACCCCTAATGAAATGGTCAGCTTCAGGTTAGTTTTTCTGTGTTTAACACATTTTGACAAAAACTCCTATTTTTTTAAAAAAAGAAGTGTCTGAATAGTAGAACCAAATAGATCCATTAGGATGATTGTATGTTGTCGGGTTGTTCCCACATCTTTTTTTTTTTTTTTTTTAAGATTATAGGCATGGTCCCGTGAGCCATCGTCCCTGTCATGCTACAAGAACCCTGTGATAAGATTGATGGGAGTGCTGTAATTTCAGACACCGCAGTTAACGATAAAGCATTTTACTAGTCAAATCCATTGTCCCTTTTGCTAACCTTATAAAATAGTCTATAGATGCAAGATATGTTAAACACATCAGACCGTTGGAAAGGCTAACAGCGTGCATCGAAAAGTGGCAGAGTACAGACTAAGGTGTAACCTCAATCTGCGCTGTAATAAAGTAGCTGTTCGCCTGTGGTCAGGGATCATCATGAAAAGACCTTGAGTTCCTTCACTTTATTTTGCAGAAAGGCCATCAGACAGCTTTGCATCATCTAACTCTATCAATCAAGGACCTCGACCACTGCTTTCTGCTGAAAGCTTTCCCGTTTGGCTCTGTTTCTTCTTCTTTTTTTTTTTTTTTAATAGACAGCTCAATAACTTGTCTGTGGGGCTGTGATAAATGTAGCATATGCTCCTAAACTGTCTCTTTACCACTGCATGGCATTTCAGCTTGTAGTGCTTCTAGCTAATTGTTTGCATCCAACATGCCTTATTTATGTGCAGTGATTATCAAGCGTGCTTCCCTTTAACTTCGGAGGGTTTGCATTTTGCTCACAGCTTGGCAGGATTTCTGTTCATATGGGGCTAGATTCTAAACACGGTGCCCCGAAATTGAGCTTAGCGCTATTCTATAAACCGCACCTAAAGTTAGGCCTGGTGTACAGAATATGTATAGCAGCCGGCCCCATGAATAAAATTTGGGCATGACCATTTATGCCAACTAAAACCTGTTATAAATGCCCGCTTCTAAATTCTGTATGGATGAGGCCTATTCTATAACAGTGCGTGCAATTTATGCCCCTCCCATTCCCATGGCTTTTCTTGAGATCCACATGTTAGAATTTATGTGCACCATTTTATAAAATATGTTTACCCCCCTTTTAACTAAGCTGCAGTAGAGGTCTCTTCTGCGGCCCGGAGTGCTAATTGCTTTTACACCGCTCTGATGGCCATAGAATTCCTATGAGCATTTGAGCAGCATCGGCGCATTTAGCATCTTGGGCCGCAGTAGAAGCCTTTACCGCGGCTTAGTAAAAGAGAGCCTTAGAAAGTTATGCACATAAATTCTAATTAATGCCAATTAGTGCTAATAATTGCTTGTTATTTAAATAAAATATTTATATTCTGCCTATCAAACCTTCTAGGAAGGCATAAAATGGTCAGTTACCAGCACCGATTGGCTCATTCAACAATGAAGTTGTGCGCAGAATTTGGTTGCATGGCCAAATTTGCGTACGCAACTTTAGTTGTCATATATAGAATCCGGGAGATGGTGTGCATTCGTCAGCACAAATTGTTTGTTAGCATGCCTTAAAAAATTTAGGGGCTCTTTTACCAAACTGTGGTAAGCATTGAGGCATCCAGTGATAAAATCTTGATGTCCAAGTCCTAAAAAATACATTTTATTTTATGGCTGGGGGGCATGTCTGGAATGGAGAGCAGATGTGTCTGCATGAGCCCTTAGCTCCTACAAAATGGATGGTGGTAAGGACCCATGTGTTAACGAAAACATCAGCGCATGGCCATTAATGCAGAAATTAGATAATCATCCATTTTCTGGCCATGGAAAAAATGGCTTTATTTATTTATTTAAAAAGTTTCTATCCTGCTTATCAACTAAGCGGGTAACAGGTAATACATACATAAAAGTAATAAACATTGCCTATCAATTAATATATTATCAAATAAAAACACTCAAGGAAAACCATCATCTTATCTTCAACTCCATATAGGGATACTATGCTAGTTACTTGCATTTAGACGCTCAAGAAAGGAAAAATCTCACAATTAGGGATGTCTTTAACAATTTCTTGAAAGACTTAGGCCCTCTTCTATCAAACTGCGATAGCAGTTTTTAGCGCAGGGAGCCGCGCTGAATGGCCCACGCTCATTGAGTTCCTATGAACGTCGGGAGCAGCGCGGAGCCATTCAGCGTGGCTCCCAGTGCTAAAAACTGCTATCGCAGTTTGATAGAAGAGGGCTTTAATATTTGTACAAATTCTCAATGTCCCTTTCATTGAGTTCCAAAGTCTTGGATCTGCAACTTTGCTGGTTGTTTTTTTTTATTTTTTTAAAAATAATGTATTTCCTAATTCCTGGGAAAGACCCTTTATGCACTAGAGAAAAAAATGAGTTTTCAAGCCAGCTTTAAATTTTGAGAATGATAGTTCTAGATGGAGATGTTTTAGTAATGAATTCAAGAGGGATGTTGCCAGGTAAAAATATTTGGACAATCAGGTGGAATCAGATGAGCTGAAGACAACAGGTTCAAAAGGAGGTGATAGTCTTCCAGAGAATGAAGAACACAGGAAGGTGTATAGGGAATGACAGGTAAAGAAAGATAAGAGGGAGGTGTTAAGAGTATAAAATCTTATAAGTTAGACTAAGCATTTGGACGTGGCCTGGTATTGAATTTCCAGTTTTAGCACCAGTGGTGGTCTGCAAAATGCTGATTAATGCTTTCTGAATACCGGGCCATTAGCGTTCACAAAGGTTGCTGATATTGTGTGAATTGTAGATTATTTGGCACCTTTGTACTGGGCTAATGAAAAACCATAATTCTTGGTGGCTTAGTAAAATAGGAGGTAAATGAGGAAATATCACCAAAAGGAATAACACCATACTAAATAGTAAACTATAATCAACCTCAAAAATAGGAAATTAAAGGTGGGCTTAGGAATGTGGTGAAGAAGGAGTATTCTTTCCCATTTTATGTGAGCAGTTTTTTGTACAAGGTAAATATTGATAAACAGAGTGTGTTCTAAGGACTCAACTTCCCAGAGTGCTTTGCTGCTGCCTGGGGCTATAGCCTGCCCTTCTTCAGCTTCTGAGAGAGAAAAAGAATCCATTTTGTGAGATACCACATGGCTTTGTGAGACCTTAGGACAATCATCATCTCCTCACCAAGCTAAGCTTATTTTCAGTAAATTTGATCACGTAACCCCTCTGCTCAAGGAATTACATTAGCTCCAGTGTATCTCAGAATTCAATTCAAGTGCATCTGTATTGCATTTAATATCTTATTTGGCATTTTCATCACTTTGATTCCTTTAGACTGGAATGTGCATAGGTCTCATCTTGCCAGAAGTTCTCAAAAATTAAAACTCACATTTCCCTTTCTCAGTGGTAAAAACAGAACCCTCAAGAAATTTACCCCCTCTTCTACAAAGCCGCGTGGCAACAGCCTCAAAGCCCTTTAAATCTCTATGGGCTTTGGGGCCATTACCGCGCGGCAGCCGCTAGCGCAGCTTTGTAGAAGAGGGGGTTAGTCATTCTTTTGCTTTTAAATTAACCAAATTCTGGAATGTTTTACTGCTTACATTAAGGGCTCCTTTTACTAAGGTGTGCTAGCGTTTTTAGCGCGCGCTATAGCATACGCTAGCCAAAAAGTTACCACCTGCTTAAAAGGAGGCAGTAGTAGCTAGCACGCGTGGCATTTTAGCACACGCTTAGAGAGTACTAAAACCGCTAGCGCACCTTTGTAATAGGAGCCTTAAAAAGTTTAGGTTCTTTTGCTTTATTCCGGAAAGCTCTGAAGACCTTTTTGTTTGCTAAACATTTTGGAAAATAACTATTCTAGTCTATTTTTCTTTGTCAAGTTTATGTATTATGTATTACATTGCTGTTAACCAAGTCGAGCTCCTTTTGGTTGATAATCCGGTCTATAAAACTAAGTTTTAGTTAGTTAGTTTTCACCCTTTATTTCTGATAGCTTAATACAGCTTAGGTCCAGTGACTAAGTCTAGAGCACAGTCTTATTCCCTACAAGGTATGTGGGTACACTTCCAGCTGCCCTGTACATAGGACATACTGTTCAAGTGTGGAGATTCTTTAAGAACTGGACTACCTTGCAATCTTTAGAACTGTAAGTTCTTATTCTTTGCTTTAAATTATTAAAGAAGTTTGTTGAATAGACTACAAAGTCTGGCTTGATAGCACTGAGGTTACTGGACTAAAGGGTTTAGCTGGCTGGGACCCTCAGGAAAACTGCCAGCCTAACAGTGAGAATCTGTCAGCAGTCCCTTGCTAATTCGAGGGTGCCCTGCTTTTACAGTGAAAACTTGGTTCCCATAAGGAGAACCTGCACCGTGTGTTCTAAAAAAAACAAAACGTCCGAGGACGTCTACAGCTGCCTACAATCAGGACACAGTTTGCAGAATCGGCGCCTCAGTGCACACTTCCCCCTGCTGAGATTCCCTTTCAGGGATCAGCTCAGCGGCAGCGTAATTCTTTAACCGGCCCCCTGTCTTTCTTTCTGTTTGTTTCTTTGCCTGGCCCCCTGTCTCTCTCCTTGGCCCCCTGCCTGTATTTCTCTGTCTCTTCTGGCCCCCTTTTCTCTGTCTGCCTCCCAGCACACCCCTCCCTCCAAAGCAGCCTCCTTCCCTCTCCCTCCCCACTTCCCTGAGCAATAGTATTTTTTTTTTTTTAATTAGCATGGTTATTTTTTTACCTTATAGCAGCCGCTGCACACCCTCCTGCCCTTCTTCTAAGCAAAGCAGCACCACAACCGACACTCTCCAGCCCCTACTAACAGGAGACAAACTGCTGGCAGCGCCGTTGTCAAACTGCCACCGCAAACGCCACTCTCCTGCCGGTCCTCTAGGCGCAACGCCGCCGTTGTCAAACTGCCACCGCAAACGCCCCTCCTGCCGGTCTGACAAACCGCCAAACACAGCCGCATGCGCCTGAAGCCGACCGCCGTTGAAAGAGCTGCACACTCACGCGCCTCCAGCCTCCGCACGCGCCTCCAGCTACCGCAGACGCCATGAGATGTCAAGTAGAATACTGCCACAGAAGCACACCTCACGGCGCCAGGAATCATGATGTTTCAACAGCGCATGCGCGCTTAGGGTTTTATTATATTAGATGTAATGAATGAATAATACAATTAAAAAATTAAAATAAAATCACATAGTAAAGGAATTTAGGGCCCTTTACACAAAGCCGCAGTAGCACAAATGTGATGCAGCCCATAGGAACTAAATGGACTGCATCACATTTACTGCACAGGAATTGTTCCCCTGGCTTTGTTAAAGGAGCTCTTAATTATTTCATCTTTTATAATACAATTTCTTTGAAGTGTTTAACCAAATTTGTTTGGACCCAGGATACTAAATTGAATTGAAATGACAATTCAACATATTTATTTACTTATATTAAACACTTGCAAAAAATATTTTTTGAAGTGGAAGAGAGTGCTAGTGCCACATGAATGTAAATATTCAAGAAATCATGACAAAACTCTTTTTTTAACAAAACCCAGACATGTTTCTGCGAGATCTTTTTCTCTCTATCCTTGATCTGACTTCTTTTTTTCACATTAAAATTTAACATCATTTTTAAGAGCTATTTGAAAGATGACCCTGTCGGAAAATTGGCCAAAGCCTATTCTCTGAACCTGGCAGATCCTCACCCCTGCATTGACACCAAGCACATTCCAGAAACATGTCCCATTTTCACATTCCGCCCAAGGAAGAGGAAAGTTTATTTGATGCATTGGAGGAGAGGCAGAACCCAAGCCATTATTCACCCAAAGAGCTGATCAGAAAAACATGAACCAGGAGGGTGGTTTATAAGAACAAATGGCTTTGGACTCAAGGTTAATACGAAACAATTTCAAAGACAGCGTGCCAAACCTGGTGTTAAAACAATATACCTTTATTTTAGTTACAACATGATAAAATGGCTGATGTCTAGAGCAATAAAAAAGGACTGTAGATTAAAACCAAACTCTTGTTTCTATTTTTTCCTGCAGACCATGTACAAATATTGTTATAACTATGAAATATATTTTATTAGCCTATTTTGGATTTTGTCCAGTCTGTGGTCAGAGGAGGATCATTTCATAAAGTCACTTTTGCACGTATTTGGCCTCTTAAAAAATATCAGCCAGCCTATAAATCGTTGCTTTGATGGAGTTTGGACAGCGCATGCATCCACACATGTAAATAAACTACATTACTCTACACCTAGAGGAAAGGAGGAATGGGAGGATATGATACAGATGTTTAAATACTTAAAAGGTATTAATATGCAAGCTAATCTTTTTCAGAGATGGGGAAGCAGTAGAGCTAGAGGTCATGAGTTGAGGTCAGGAAATCCTTTTTCACAGAAAGGGTGATGGATGCGTGGAATGTCCTCCCGAAGGAGGTTGCGAAGTCAGAAACAGTGACAGAATTTAAAAAAATGTGTGAGGCAAACATTATATAGAAAAAAAGATGGAATCCAATTAAAGCAAACTTAAATGACTTTGAGAGCAGCTTCAGTGGTGGGAGGCAAGTCCAGTGACAGGCAGACTTTCACCATTCGTGTCCCATAAACAGCGAAAACAGATCATGATCAAAGTTGGAGTGGGCTTTGACAATAACTCCAACAGGGGTGGGCAGACTTCTACAGTCTGTGCACAAAATTAAGGCGTGCATTGCAAAGCAAAATGAACATCTTAAAGTGACCCAAAAAACATCTATCTGCCCCAAATGTCCAAAATGCGATTTTGGAATGGCAGAATTTGGCTGTCCAGCACTACAGTGCATCCAAATAACAAGGAGCATGTTGTGGGTGTGACTAGGGTAGGCCCAAAGCAGGACATCCAATAGGAAGGATGTTTTTATTTAGACCTGTTTCAGTCATATCTAGGGTACAAAAAGGTGCTCTGATTGAGTGATTAAGACATGACCACTCATGAATCCCTCAGTGGTTACTTTCATCCTCTCTCACCCCTGAATGTGACAACGGAAAGGAAAGCTAGGATAGCTGACAACATCAGGCATTTTAGGCAGGTCTGAAGAAGACCCACCCAGTTCCATCTATCCCCGCCCAGAAGTGATGTCAGAGAGAGAACTGATGCTGACGTGAGCAACCTCGTGCCGGGGAAATAAGAAAGGTATGGGGGAAGGTAAGGGGCGCGCGGCAAGGAGAGGAGCGGGGGGGGGGGACAGAGTGGAGGATAAATTTAAATACAACTTAAAAACTTTCCTTTTTAAAGACGTCTATGATCAATACTAATTAGAGCGCAAGTCAAAGGAAGAACATTCCCCAGCCTCATGTGCTGATCCTTTCCTTTAACAATTTGTATGTCACCCTTAATCCTTTCATCTCCAGTTTGTCAATTTAGTTTAACTAGTCAATGTTTTCTCCTTGATTTTAATAATTATAATTTTGTGAACCGCTTAGACAATTTTTTTTTAAGCGGTATATCAAATTTTAAATAAAACTTGAGGAGGGTTGCCGCGCCCTTAGGAAGACCACATCCGGGGCAGACCCCTCCCCCCCCCGCACTCCCCTTACTAAGTCACTGTACCAAATGGCGCCTAAGTCCTTCTCCACCTCTAAACACAACTACTTTGGTTAGGCTTCACTAGCTACCATGCGATAGGCGCCTTCCTTTTGAAGAATGGCGCCTAAAAAGATAGGTGCTCATCCCCAATTTTTTATTTTTATTTTTTCATCTATGAGCTTATTAAAGCCATAGTTGAAGCTAATTTACTAATTAAGTCGGGCACCTAATTTTAGGTGCCTAATTTTAGGCGCCTCTTATAGAATTTGCCTCAAAATGTTCAAATTATAAAAAGCCAAAAGCCAGAGACAAGGACATCTGTCTGTCAACACTTGTACAAAAATGGCCACACAGATGTCCCTGCAGAGTGGTCAATTCTGTGGATTTAATCCAGGGCACTGAGATTCATATTCCGCTGCAACTCTGTTGTTTTAAACAGTGATCCCTCCAGAGATAGGAAAATATCTACTACATCTGAATGTATACCACCTCAATAGCCCTCCGGCTTGCAGGAATTTTTAATAAAATAAAACTTTCCAAAAACGGAAACTGCTAAACGTGAAGCTCTCACACAGACTGCCTGCAGCTAGAGAATTCATACAAATGAAGCTCCTCCGTGGCTGACGTTCCCTGCAGTAGCTTATCTACAGCTAATTAGCCTCCAGCTGTGTGGAAAGGAGAGAAAACAAACACTGCATAGTTTGTAAATGTTAGGCAGTTCAAGTACCATACTATGTGCAAGAATTCTTCAGAGCCTAGCTCTGGGAAGTTTCAACAATTCTGAACACAAAAGTAAACTTAGTCCCAAAACTTTCAGAAAACAGGTAAGAATCAAAATAGCAAAACACGTCCAACCTTTTCAGCTTGTGTCTATTGCTTCCAATCCCCCCCCCATGAATAATTGGCACACCAATGTCCATGGGTTCCCAGCTTTCCAGCTGCCTCTCAATTGTGGGATCAGGCACCTCTGAAATCTTTTCCCAGTTCATCAGCATTCAGCTGGGGAGACAAGCCCTGCTGCCTCTGAGGCTCTCGTTCCCAGCCTCTTTGCTCCTCCTCCTCTCTGGTTCTGAGCTACCTCGTTTTAACTGGCTCCAAGCCACCCCTCCCTGCTCTGAAAAGGGGGAAGGGAGAAAGCTCCCTTTGCAGCTGTGACTGCTCACGTGTCAGCTTCCCTCTGCCTTTCTGGGAAATGTAGTCTCCTTGCTCCTGAGGTTTTAGGTGAGCTAAAAGCAGGCTTGGTAGAGTGAACTATAGCTGGTCTGAGCTCTACCTTGAAATCTCTGTCTAGCTCATCGTTACTGGTGCAAGGGAGGTCAGCGCTACTATACTCAGCAGAGCCAACTTGGTCAGCTCTCCTGCATAGGGGTTTACTGTTCTTCCTAGTCAATCCTGTGACGAAGTTAGTAGGAGAGCTAGATTTGTCATATTTCTCAACCTGGGCGCCGCTCACCCTTACTATGCCACCGACTAGGTGTGATTCTCTAAAGGACAAGTGCCTATAAATCGCATATGGCACTACGCTCTTCCCAACAATATCTCCTTGCAGTTCCTTCTATCCGTCAGTTGTTTTATGATACAACACGTAAAACAATTTTCTGTAACTGCACCCACATCGTGGAACGCCCTGACACTGACCCTGACCCTGATACAAGAAAAGAACCTCAACAACTTTAAATCTAGTCTTAAAACATTTCTTTTCAAAGATGCTTTTGAGATCTATTCCTAGAACTCCTTATTCATACCACTCAGACATTAGGCCTAACATTAAAGATTCCCTCTACCCCTTTTGTTTTTACACTTCCCCTCTCTTTTTATTTCTATGCAATGTATCCTTCCCATTATCCCTTATGTATCATGTCATGCTGTACTGATCTTGTGAATTTCTCATCCACCATTTTATATTTTTAACATTTTTTTTATTTTTGTATAAACTGTAAACCGCTTTGCCGTTAAAAGCGGTATATCAAGACTATAATAAACTTGAAACTTGAAATCTTTAAAACCCTGGCCTAAGTTTTAAGTTAGGTGCATTTCTGTGAAAGGTGTTTGTTCATGATTGACACCTGATAGGCGCCGATCTTTTTTTAAGATGCCATTTACAAAATGTCCCCCTTTGTCTTGGAAAATAGCTGTTTATTTTAGATGTTCTCATATATTTTCAAACTGGAAACACCAACATTTTTTCCTGTTCGAAAATGGCTGTGAGATGCACAGTTTTTGTTGGATATTATGAGCAGGCCATCCCAATTTTGACTTAGAAATTCTCTCCAAAATGCTCCTCCGCGTATACTAGTATTTAATCGTGAGGAAATGGAACCTGTGCATAGCACCAGATTCAGTTCTGGCCACCTTGTTGGGCAGAGTGAATGGGCTGTGCAGGTCTTTATCTGCTAACATCTACTCTGTAACCTGCTCCACAGAAGGTATAAATATCACACCTGCAACATGGGTGTAATTTCTCTCTCCAATGCTAGCCTACTTATCTGTATACAATTAACTCAGTATAGATGCTTGAAAATGTGTCAGTACAGAATCCCTCTTATAAAATGAGCCAGCATGCATGGTAACACTTGAGTGGAATACAGTATATTTGAAACCAAACAATTAAACAGTGGTTTAATTAATAGTTTATCATTAATATCCAGGCCCTGATCAGGTTTCAAGTTTATTTGAGATTTGATAAAATCGCTTTTTTCACAGATTACAAAGCGATGAACAATAAAAAAAAAAATAGGGGAGACTAACAATTTTTTAGGGGGATTACAGACGTACATTCGACGAGAGGGAGATAGAGGGAAGAACTACAACTTGGTATAGGAAAGAGAACAAAAAAGGGATAAAACAGAAGTGTATTTGATCAACTAAAAAAAAGACTTAGGGCTCCTTTTACTAAGGTGCGCTAGCGTTTTTAGCACGTGCTGAAGATTAGCGTGCACAAACCCCGCGCTAAATGAAAAATACTAACGCAAGCTCTATGGAGGCGTTAGCGTTTAGTGCGCACAAACCCTGCGCTAAATGAAAAATACTAACGCAAGCTCTATGGAGGCGTTAGCGTTTAGTGCGCACAAACCCTGCACTAAATGAAAAATACTAACGCAAGCTCTATGGAGGCGTTAGCGTTTAGTGCGCACAAACCCTGCGCTAAATGAAAAATACTAACGCAAGCTCTATGGAGGCGTTAGCGTTTAGCGTGCGCGGCATTGTAGCGTGCGCGAAAACCGCTAGCGCACCTTAGTAAAAGGAGCCCTTAGACGAAAAATTACCAAAGCATAAAAGAGACAACTGTGCTAGATGAGAAAGGACATGCATTCCGCAGCTTGTGGGAAATATGCCCCAAAAGGACTCTGCTCTGTTTAGTACCTGAAAAGCAACTACAGTCAATAGAAAGACAGTGCCAGGAACAGGCCTATAAAATAGTTCATTTAAAACCTCTATAAATAACGCTTCACTTTTACATGACACAGAACATTTACCCGTGTGTTTCATATACCATATAACAGGTTCAGGAAGCTCATTAGTTGAACTGTCGGTGCCTGTATATCTGCCATCAGCATCTGGTGAAATGACTGCTGCTGACCCTGCCAGATTTGGGTCATGAGGTCAGCGGGTCTCATTTATTATTCAAAATTGCATTTTGACCTTTTATAGGCTAGGTCAAGGGATGTTGTGTTCTAGCAGACTGAATTTTTATGGTGAAGCTGGCATATATATAATCTACCTTTCTTTTTATTTGTTTCATCTCAAAGGTTTATACCTGAAGGACTGCAGGGTGTTTGGAACTGCTGTATCTGTGGTAGCTAATATGTTGCTCTGTGATTCCATTTTTCGCCCCAGTTAAAACATTCTAAATGATGTATGAAGTACTCTTGGGTGATAAAAATGTATTACGTAACTTATATCTGTAGTAATCAAGTGACAGCTCTCTGTCTTCAAAGCATAAGGGAATAAACATCTCTTATCCTCATAAACTATGAAAAAGGCAACGAGATTATGCAGTAGGAGATTTTGTTTCTGAGAACAATTGAGCTCAAGGTGTTCATCAATGTCACAGGATAAATTTTCATGGCAATAAAATAGCAAGTGCTTAGATTATCTTGTTAAAATTCATGAGATTCCAAGAATTATTAAATCAGGAAGAAAATGTTGCCGCATAAACAATAATCATTCAAACTGCGTTCTGATTGGCTGTAAGTTGTCATCAACCAGAAAACACACGTTCACGTTCTGCACCATATACAAGGACTCTGAGGGCTCCTTTTACAAAGGTACGTTAGGACTTTAACACGCGGAATAGCGTGCGCGCTAGACCTTAACGCCAGATTTCTCTACAGGAATTCAGGCCTAAATCTTAGCCTGCCTTCCTGACACTGTTGCTTGGATGTCTCACCATCTAAAACTAAATATGGCTAAAACCGAACTCCTCATCTTTCCACCTAAGCCCCCTCCTGCTGTTCTCTATTTCTGTAGATAGCACTTTCACCTTCTCTGTCTTGTCAGCTCACAACCTCTTTGACACCTTCTCTGCTCAGATCTAACAAACCTTTTAAATCTGTTGCTTCCTCCTCTATAATATTACCAAAATCCAACCTCTCCTCTCTGAGCACACTACCAAAACCCTTATCCATGCTCTCATCACCTCTCACTTAGACTACTGCAACACACTTCTCTCAGGTCTTCCACTCATCCATCTCTCTCCCCTTCAATCTATTCCAAATGCTGCTGCATGACTCATTCTATGAGAGCAGCCATGCTCACATTACCCCTCTCTTCAAGCCACTTCAATGACTCCCCATCCATTTCCGACTACAGTTCAAACTCCTCTTATTGACTTACAAGTGCATTCACTCTTTGGCCCCTCAATATCTGTCAAGACGAAGATGAAGAAGCTAGAATAACCTGAACTAGAGTCAACAGAATTTACATCAAGAAAATAGGAAATGAAAGGAAAGATTTCCTCTCAAAAAAGATTCTTAAAGCTGAAAACTCCTCAAAAACCCTATACCAAGTAATATATGGTTTATTGGTGAAAAAAACAAAAAGAAATAACCCCTAAATGCTCCTTAACCAGTGAAGATTTCAGCAACTTTTTCACGGAGAAAATAAAGAAGCTACAGTATGACAACAGCCAAAATAACAACATACTGATGGACAAACATACAAGGGTAAAAGAAGACATAATGGAAGAATTTGAACCTATCACAGAGATCCAGAGATAACCAGGCCCATCAATCCTCGACACATGCTGAAGAGAGAGCTCAAAGACCTAGGACTTTCCTATTTCATGGACATTATAAACCTTCAAAAGATATAAACAGGATAGAGTAGGTCTAGGGAAAGGCTACTAAAATGGTTGGTGGTCTTCATCATAAGGCATATGAGACAGACTTGAAGATTGCCCTATGTATACTTTGGAGGTAAAGTGGGAGAGGGGATATATGATAGAAATGTTTAAGTACCCACATGGCATAAATACACATGAGGTGAGTCTCTTATAATTGAAAGGAAGTTCTGGAATGAGAGGGTATAGGATGAAGTTAAGTGGTGATAGGCTCAAGAGTAATCTAAGTAAATACTTTTTTACATAAAGGGTGGTAGATGTGAGGAATAGTCTCCCAGTAGAGGTGATGGAGACAAAGACTGTGTTTTAATTCAAGAAAATGTGGGACAGGTATGAGGGATCTCTTAGGGAGATGAGGAGATAATGGATGCTGCCATCATGTTTCTATGTCTCTCCCTCACCTCTCTCTATTTCTCCTCCCCCTCCCAATCTAGCTTGCAGACATCCCTCCTACCAGTTTTCAACAAGGGGATCGGGGGTTATGGAAGGATGTCAGCAGGAGAGAATTGGCATCCCTCATGCCAGTCTTCAATGGGGGAAGGGGGGGGAGCCTGGGAGCGAAGGTGCAAGCAACAAGAGGGAATGGGCATCCCTCCTGCCATTCTAGGATTTAGGGAGTGTCGGCTGTTTGGGAGGGTTGACGGCAGGAGGGAGTGGACATTATTACATGTTCATTGATGGAAAAAAATAGAAAATGGGGTTTTTTACAGCTGTGATAAAAATGGCTTTAGCATGTGGGAAAGACCTGTGTAAAGGCACACATATATCGCTGTTTAGTAAAAGGACTCCTATAGCAGTTGATGAATAGTAGCATAGTTTATGCAGTGTTATTTTATGTTTTTATTATTATGTATTTATACTATGTTTGTGATAGATTTTATTATCCAATCCACCAAACAGGAAAATCTAAGTTGTTCAAAAAACAATTGCAAATTCACAGAGAAAAAATTTGTGTGGAGGGGCATAATTGAAACGGACGTCTAAGTCTGTTTGTGTCCAACTCGCAAGTTGTCCAAAGTTAAAAACAGCCTAGGACACATTTTCAAAAAATACGTCCAAAATTTTTTTTTTTGTTTTGAAAATCGTCTAATTATACGTCCTGCTGATCTGATTATCCAAGCCGCTAAAACGTTCATCTTTATACCACATTTCCATCCAACTTTTCGTCCAAGTCAAAAACGCCTAGAACAAGCCCTGTTGGACGTGGGAGGGGTCTGCAAAGTGATGGACTGCACACCCAGACTGGCACCTAAATAGTGGGGTACTTTACAGGGCACTGCTGTGAACTTCACAAAAAGGGTGCCGTGCCTTCTCCTCCCTACAGCTCCTTCCGGAATCCCCTAGATCCACTTATCTACCACTCTAATAGCCCTTATGGCTGCAGGAGCCACTTATATGCCAGTACAAAAGGCTTTTGGGGGTAGAAAGAGGAGTGTACATGTTTAAGTATCAGTGCAGTGATTACAGCGGCTTATGGGCATGGGTCCTCCTCTCTATGGGTCCCTAACCCATGCCCAAGATGACTAAAGTTGCCTCTGTGCTGGACGACTAGGCCTTCCCATGCCAGGCGGCCAGGTGATGATGGTCTGGAGGCTGAATTTTAAAGGTGTGATTAATATTTTTATGGGGAGGGGGGTCGGTGATCACTGGGGTAGTGTGTGAGGGTCTGTTTTATGTGTTTGCAGTGCTTATCTGGTGACCAAAGGCACTACTTCAACATTTTTTTTGTGCCCTTAGCTAGAGATATTATTATGCCATATGATCTGTTGGGAGCAAACTAGAATTTTAGATTCATGGCAAATCATTTTAAATGAATACAATAAATGAATATGATATTCAGTATAGACTAGTAAAAGTTCTGTGTCATTGCAAAAGTGAATTCAATGCACATACTGTTAACAAATAATGGCCTTCTTTTACTAAGCTGTGGTTGAGGTTTCTACCGTGGTCCAAAACGCTCATAGGAATTCTATGAGCATCAGAGCATTTAGCACTTTGGGCTGTGGTAGAAACCTCTACCACGGCTTAGTAAGGGGGGGGGAGGAATATGTTTCGAGAGAGAAGTGCATCAAGGGCCCTGAATTAAAAATGTTAATGTAGTCTAAAGCGATGGAAATGAAATTAATCCATTCCACTTCGGAGATGAATTCCTATACATTCAAATATCTAAAAGGCTCATGGGATCACAAGTAACATAATCAAGAGGATAATGGCTGAAAATTAAGCACACTGACAGAGTAAGCTTAATTTAACTGAGCTAGCCATGTGTGATATAAGACAATGGGCATCTGGGTTTCAGTAAGATTAAGGATTTGTGTAACGTGCAATTATGCAGTTTTTGTTATTAAAAAAAAGAAAAAGGACTGGGCTCAATAGGACCCGTACATGTACTTACCTCTTTTTAATTGGATTGGGAACTGTTTAAACATCTTTGAATTGGAGTTCCTAAGAAGATGATCCCAGCTGTTTTTCAAAGCTTAAGACAGCAGGCAGACACTACGATCGTGTCAAGACGAACACTAAAACCTTAATCCTACTTATTTATCAACTAGCACCACTGCCGAGTTTTTAACCTCAGAAGTACTAAATGAACTTTGCATCTTAAACCTCAAATTTGTTGTGGAATATCAGCATTTCTGTCATTTTTACTTTTTGTTTTTATTATTATTATTACCGTATCTTGATTTGGCAGGCTATATTTTCCTTGGTATTTATAATCATAACTTATATAAACATTAATTCCATGTTTGTTAGCCAGTGGCGTACCTAGGGGGGATAGAGGGGCGGTCCGCCCCAGGTGCACTCCCTAGGGGGGTGCATAGCGGTCCGGGTCTGGAACGTCCTGCCGTAATGTTGAGGAAGACCTGCACCTCAGTGTGGCTGCCGGTGTACCCCCTCCGATATACTTGCTTTGGAGCAGAGTCGGCTGCCGCGCTGAGATGCAGAAAGGTCCTGCGATTACATCTGCCGGCTCTGCAGTAGACAGTAGACAGGTAGACAGTAAAAAAGGAAATTGATGAGAGGGTAGTAAGAACGTAATCTAGATGGATGCAGAAAATAAATTGAAAAGGGAAAGGGATTGCAGAAGAGAGGTGTGGGATAGGGAAGGAGAGGAGAGAGATGCCAGACCAATGGGGGTGAAAGGAGAGATGGAATGGGGAGGCATACAGTTTCTGGAAGGGGCATAAAAGGAGAGAAGATGCCATATAGGGGCAGAGAGATGGCAGACAGTGGATGGAAGGAAGAGAGTAACAAGAAGATGAGGAAAGCAGAAACCAGAGAAGACAAAGGTAGAACAAAAATTTTCTATTTATTTATTGCTTTAGGAGACATGCATCACTGTTTCTGTGGTGTTGCATTGTATGCAGAGTCTAGCTTCTTGCTGGTTCAATTTAACTTTTGTCTATGTATTTCTATCTTATCCCCCCTTTTACAAAACTATGGAGCGTTTTTTAGCGCCAGCTGTGATGGTAGCAGCTCTGATGCGCAGAATTCTACCACCATGGCTAAAAAACACACTACAGTTTTGTAAAAAGGGGAGGGGTTAGTTTGTGATTACATATTCCATACTAGGCGAAGGTATCTTCTGTGTTCTGTGTGTTCAAAAGACATGGTTTTCTGTTAGGATTGACTGCAGGATTGATCTGTACTAGTCTGGCTTGTTTAGTTTTACAATGAGTGTATTGATGTACTGTTCACTGCAGTATGTAAGATGCTGCCTTTTCCTAGGTATACTCTTATGTGACGTTTGGATTGTTACTAAAAATCATGTTTTTCATACAAATGGGGGAGGGTGTCAAAAAACGATGGGCCCCGGGTGCTACATATGCTAGGTATGCCACTGTTGTTAGCATATGTCTTCTATAAAGGGGCTTTAGTTACTGAGGGTTTTTTACAAATGGATTACAAATGGATTACAAATATTCTTGGAAGATAGGATAATCACATTTCATATTTATATTATGTATATTTCAATTCACTGAATGTGTGAACATTAAGTGATATTCAAATGTTGTACACGTCCCCCTCTGTATTCGCGGTGGTTAGGGGCAGAGCGAATAATATTCGGGCCGATTCTGCCCCTAACTCCCGCTTCCCCCCGTTTATTTTTAGCCCTGTAAGCCTTACCTGGTGGTCTAGCAGGTTTTCGGGCAGGAGCGATCTGCCCACTCTCCTGCCCCATGCAGATCGCTCACAGGCAATGGCTGCTTTGAGCTCCTGTCGTCTCTTAAGACTATGATGGGAGCTCAAGGCAGCCATTTACTGTGAGCGATCTGCATGGGGCAGGAGCGTGGGAAGATCGCTCCTGCCCGAAAACCCGCTAGACCACCAGGTAAGGCTTAAGGGGGGGCTCAAAGGGTTTAAAATAGCCCAAAAAATGAAAATGATTTTTTTTGGCAGAAAATCGCGAATAATCGAAACCGTAGATACGGAAACCGCGAATACGGAGGGGGAAGTGTATAGCTTTAATTTATCAAAGTAAAATAAATTTATTTTACTTTTGTTTGCACCAAGGCCTCCTTTTATAAAGCTATTGTAGTGATTCCTGGTGTGGAATTCAATGGGCTTCATCGCATTTGGCACACGGGAATCACTACCGCTGCTTTGTAAAAGAACTCTAATCCCCTCTTCTATTAAACTGTGCTAGCAGTTTGAGCGTAGAGAGCTGCGCTGAATAGCTCACGCTGCTCCCGACGCTCATAGGAACTCTATGAGCATCGGGAGCAGCGCAAGCCATTCAGCACAGCTCACCGCACTAAAAACTGCTATCACAGTTTCATAGAAGAGGGGGGTAAGTTGACTGTGATTTTTTTTATGCATGAATAAAAGTTTCTCAACGTTTTAACTTTTAATAGTGATGCAATTGCTACTGTCCTTAGTAATCATGTTCAAATTAAAAGTCCATAGCTCTTGTTTTAGAAGACCTAGTCACACATAAGAATATAAGAAGTTGCCTCCACTGGGTCAGACCAGTGGTCCATCGTGCCCAGCAGCCCGCTCCCGCGGCGGCCCATCAGGTCCATGACCTGTAAAGTGATTCTTTGTCTGGAGCCCGTTCATTCCCCGTTTCCCTTCTATCTATTAACCTTCATAGTCCTATCTCTACCCCTACCTGTATCCCTCAATCCCCGAGTCCTTCAGGAATTTATCCAATCCCTCTTTGAAAGCCCGTAATGTACTCTGTCCTATTACTTCCTCCGGAAGCACATTCCAGGTGTCCACCATCCTCTGAACGAAAAAGAATTTCCTAGCGTTGGTTCTGAACCTGTCCCCTTTCAATTTCTCCAAGTGCCCCCTTGTTCTTGTGGTTCTCAATAGGCTGAAGAATCTGTCCCTCTCCACCTTCTCTATGTCTTTCATGATCTTGTATGTCTCTATCATGTCTTCTCTGAGTCTCTGCTTTTCCAGTGAGAAGAGCCCCAGCCTTTCTAGCTTGTCTGCGTATGAGAGGTTTTCCATACCTTTTATCATTTTTGTCGCCCTTCTCTGAACCCTCTCAAGTATCGCCATGTCATTCTTTAGGTATGGTGACCAATATTGGACACAGTACTCCAGGTACAGGCGCACCATCGCACAATACAGCAGCATGATGACTTCCTTCGTTCTGGTTGTGATACCCTTCTTAATAATACCCAACATTCTGTTTGCTTTCTTTGAGGCTGCCGCGCACTGTGCCGTTGAATTCATTGTTGTTCCACCAGCACACCTAAGTCTTTTTCAAGGTTACTTTCCCCTAGTACTAATCCCCCCATTTTGTAGCTGAACATCGGGATTTTTTCCCCTATATGCATGACCTTGCATTTCTCTACATTGAAGTTCATCTGCCATTTGTTCACCCACTCCTCTAGTTGGTTCAGGTCCCTTTGTAGGTCTTCACATTCCTCCAAGGTTCTAACCCTGCTACAGAGTTTATAACTTCGCACTTCGTCTAGGTCATTTATAAATACATTGAATAGCAGCGATCCGAGTACCGACCTCTGCGGAACACTGCTCGTGACCCTTCTCCAATCTACAAATGTAAATATCAGCATTTATATGTAAACCTTGAATACATGTAGAAAGCTGCTATTTACATGCTTAAATCTGAAATACATGCATATGGCAAGGCGATGTGTTTTCAGCCTCACTAGGGTAGGACCATAAAATACACATGTATTCCAAATTTCAGAAGAAGAATGCACATGTGTGAGGTCTGACAATTAAGCTTGCAAACTCATCCTAGAAAAAGTGCTACACACCTCATTGCTGAATATCACTATAGTCACCTCTGAAATACTCCCCTTGGGAAGCTATGCACCAACTCCAGCGCCTAGTCTACCCTTCAAAACAATTTTGAAACTCTTTTTCTGGATTGCCCATCATAGCTTTGTCATATTACCATTGATGTCCTGAATGTCATCAAAATGTCTTCCTTTCAATATTTCCTTTATCTTCGAGGAAAGAAAAAAGTAATTGAGGGCCAGATTAGGTGAGTAAAAAGGGTGTTCCAATACAGTTATTATTTTTTTCTGGCTAAAAACTCCCTCATAGATAGTGCTGTGTGACCTGGTGCATTGTCATGATGCAAGAGCCATAAGTTGGCGAAAAGATCAGGTCGTTTTTGTCTAACTTTTTCATGGAGTCAGCACTTCCAAACAGTTAACTGTTTGTCCAGTTGGTACAAATTCATAATGAACAATCCCTCTGATATCAAAAAGGTTAGCAACATCTTTTGACTCTTGATTTGGACTGGCAGAACATTTTTGGTCATGGAGAATTGGCACTTTGATGCTTTGTTTCAGGGTCGTTTTGGTACACTCATGTTTCATCACCAGTGATAACACGGGCCAAAACATCATCTTATCTCTTCAAAAGGTCTTGGCAAACTTCATCTCTCCTTTGCTTTTGTTCATCGGTGAGCTCCTACAGGACCATTTCTGCACACACCTTTCTCATGCCAAGATTTTCAGTTAAGATTTTCCTGTTTATCGATATTTGTTTGGTCTGTTTTTGCTTCTCAGTCAGCCAACAATTCAGTAGATTTTTGCAAACACAAACTATATAGATACCACATGTCTGAAGATCAGCTTTGTTTGTGTAGGTTATAAGAACATAAGAATTGTCCCTGCTGGGTCAGACCAGTGGTCCATCGTGCCCAGCAGTCCGCTCATGCGGCGGCCCTCTGGTCAAAGACCAGCGCCCTGAGACTAACCCTACCTGGTTTAGCAGGAACTTGTCTAACTTTGTCTTGAATCCCTGGAGGGTGTTTTACCCTATGACAGACTCCAGAAGAGCGTTCCAGTTTTCTACCACTCTCTGGGTGAAGAAGAACTTCCTTACATTCGTACGGAATCTATCCCTTTCAATTTTAAAGAGTGTCCTCTCGTTCTCCCTACCTTGGAGAGGGTGAACAACCTGTCCTTATCTACTAAGTCTATTCCCTTCAGTACCTTGAATGTTTCAATCATGTCCCCTCTCAATCTCCTCTGTTCGAGGGAGAAAAGACCCAGTTTCTCTAATCTTTCACTGTACGGCAACTCCTCCAGCCCCTTAACTATTTTAGTCGCTCTTCTCTGGACCCTTTCGAGTAGTACCGTGTCCTTCTTCATGTAAGGCGGCCAGTGCTGGATGCAGTACTCCAGGTGAGGGCATACCATGGCCCGGTACAGTGGCATGATAACCTTCTCCGATCTGTTCATGATCCCCTTTTTAATCATTCCTAGCATTATGTTCGCCCTTTTCGCCGCACATTGCGCAGATGGCTTCATCAACTTGTCGATAAGAACTCCCAAGTCTCTTTCCTGGGATGACTCTCCAAGATCCACCCCGGACATCCTGTATTCGTGCATGAGATTTTTGTTACCGACATGCATCACTTTACACTTATCCACGTTGAACCTCATTTGCCATGTCGATGCCTATTTCTCCAGCTTGATTATGTCACGTTGCAGATCTTCGCAGTCCCCCTGTGTCTTCATTACTCTGAATAACTTTGTATTGCCTGCAAAATTAATCACCTCACTCGTCGTACCAATGTCCAGATCATTTATAAATATGTTGAAGAGCATGAGTCCAAGCACCGAGCCCTGCGGCAGGGAGCGGTGATGCTCTTCCAGTCCGAGTATTGTCCATTTACCCCCACTCTCTGTTTCCTATGCTCCAGCCAGTTTTTAATTCGTGTGAGTATTTCACCCTCGATTCCATGGCTCGCAATTTTCCGAAGTAGTCGTTCATGTGGAACCTTGTTGAACACCTTCTGAAAATCCAGATATACAATTTCCACTGGGTCGCCCTTGTTTATCTGCCTGTTTACTCCCTAGAAGAAATGCAGCAAGTTCGTCAGACAAGATCTGCCTTTGCTGAAACCGTGCTGGCTGGTCCTCATCAGACCATGTCCATCAAGGTGATCAATGATGCAGTCTTTTATCAACGCCTCTACCATCTTTCCCGGTACCGAGGTCAGACTCACCGGTCTGTAATTTCCCGGATCTCCCCTCGAACCTTTTTTGAAGATCGGCGTAACATTTGTCACCTTCCATTCTTCCGGAATCTTTCCCGATTTGATCGACAGATTGGCTATTAGGTAAATACAGACGCAAAAAATGTGTTCAGTTTGTCGGCGATTGCTTTATCCTCCTTTAGTACTCCCTTTATTCCACGGTCATCCAGGGGTCCCACCGCTTCCTTCGCGGGTCGTTTCCCCTTATATATCGTTCCCCTTCTCCCCCCATCCATTTTTTACTCTCTTCACCTTCTTTACCTTCCCCCTCAGTACCATCCATGTTCTGCTCTTTCCAGGGTTTCCTATCTGTTTTGATATTTTTCTCTGTCCTTCCCCCTGTGTTCCTGTGCTTCTCTGTGTTCAGCTTCTCCCTTTCTCATCTCTATCTTCTACGTACACCACTCAGGGACAGCATCTCTCCCCTACTCCCTCCACCCGTCTCTGAGCAGGTCCATCTTCTCTTATTCTCTCTGCGTGTTCAGAATCTTTCCCCAACTTTCTTCCCCACACCCTCAATGCTCTCTATCTCTTCTTACCCCACTCTCTTTTCCTTGCTATCTGGCACTTCTTTTTTTCTTCTTCCCCCCCCCCCCCCATGCATCATCCATAGAGCATCTAGCCCCCCTCTCTCCCCTCTGGGAATCATCCATCCAGCCCTCTCTCTTCCTTCCCCCATGCACCAACCAGCCTCCTCTCTTTCTCTCCCCTGTGCATCATTCATCCCTCTCTCTCTCTCTCTCTCTCTCTCTCCCTGTGTAGCCTGGCATCGGTCTCTCTTTCTTCCATCCACCCCATTCTGGCATCTTCCCCTTTTTTCCATGCTCCCCAGCACTGCAGTTGTCTGACCTTTCAACATTGCAGAAAGGCAGCCTCGTCACCAGCTAATCCCAGACATTGGCCCACCTCCTCAGGAACAGAAAGTGCAGAGGGAAGACTTCTGGGTCTGCAGCCAATGAGGCTGCCTTGATTCTATGGTGATACAGGAAGGAATGCAGCACCAGAGTGTCAGGGAGAAAAGCGGAAGATGTCAGACTGCAGGCGGATTGAAGGGAGACCAATTCTGGGCTGTGCTGGGGAGAAGGGAAAGAGAGAAATCCTAGACCACGTGTGTACCTATTGTGGGGAGAGTGCTGGGACCAAGGGATCCCTAGGAGTACAGAGCCCTGTGCTGCCCCTGCCTAAGACTGGCCCTGTCTCTATGCATTTATCTCTGAATATAATACAAGATTTTGTCCGTTATCATTGTTTCTCTTTAGCTCCTCTCATTTTGGAGGCACATGACAACAGCTCAAAATCAGCAAATTTCCAAGAGGTGGAAGAAGTACCTGATAAACATGTGTTTGAGGAGGCTGAGAGTGCAGGTGAGGATCATTTCATGATAGCCACAGGAAGAGAAATATGATAAATATTCCAGAGATTTTTGGGAGGCTATAAAATAAGTATATGGGATCTAATTTATAAAGGCTTTCCTTCTTCTGTGGGCCTGTAAGTAAAACCTTTTATACACCAGACCTCATACATAGGACAAATGCCGCCCAATATTCAGTACTATTTAGATGGCCTGGAATGAGCTTGGCCTGGTCAGCTAAATACCAGAACCCGTAATGTCAAGATTACAATACCAGATATGGCCACTCTTCTGTCCAAACACTTTCTAACTTTTTTACATAAAGGGTGGCAGATGTGTGGATGTGGAATAGTCTCTCGGTAGAGGCGGTGGAGACAAAGTGTGTCTGAATTGATGAAAGAGTGGAACAGACACATGGGAGAAGAGGAAATAGTGGATGCTGTGGATGGGCAGACCGGATGGATCATTTGGCCATTATCTGCCATCATGATTCTATGTTTCTATGATGAAGCTACTAAGTAGTAGATTTAAAACAAACCGGAGTAAATATTTCTTCACACAACATATAATTAAACGATAGAATTTGTTGCCAGAGAAATTGGTGAAATCAGTTAGTTTTGCAAGATTAAAAAAAAGGTTTCCTAAAAGAGCAATCCATAGGCCAATATTGAGATGGCTTGAGGGAATCCATTGCTTTTTCCTAGGATAAGTGGCATAAAATCTGTTTTACTACTCGGGATCTAGCTAGGTACTTTTGACCTGGATTGGCCACTGTGGAAACAGGATGTTGGCTATTCTTATGTTCTATGTTCTTATGTTCTGGGATCGCTGCTGACTGCAGGAGTCAAGCCAGCTAACTCCCACAGTCTGAATATCATCCTCAGTGGTCTTCCTATGTTTCATTTTTTTCCCTATAATAATATTGGGCCTGATATTCAGTGAGATTTATCCAGTTAGGAGCAGCTCCTGCCCGTTTAGGGGCTGTTCCCCAGGGCCAGCCACTGATTTTCATAACATAACATAATATTTTATTTGTAGGCCGTGCAATGCCTTTCGGTTCTAGGCCCTTAGAGAAGGAATACCGTTAAGACAGACATTAACAATGACAGGATGCAGAGTAGAAAGAATTGTTAGCATTAAAATATATATTTCAAAAATATTCCTAACTTTACAGATAGGAGCATAATCTATGTAAATGACATCTAAATGAATTATAAGTAATATGTAAAATGGAATGGAAGAGAGGAACCATTAAACAATAGAATTCTGAGAAATTCAAATAATAAAAAGAATAGGGGTAAAAATAAAAGAATAAATTTAAAATAATTCATAAACTGGAATAATTGAAAAGCAAAATCAAATAAGTCTGACAGAAGTCCAGCTTGAATTATTATTATTGCTTGGCCGCCAATTTCCTGAAGCAGCTCTGTTGCCTCAGTATGTCTTAAATAATCCCAACGGCGAAAGTCCAGATGGGGACTGATAATGCCTCTGAATATCTTTACTGACCACTGTGGCACTATGCTCTGTATACAACTGCTGAACATCTTGACTGACTGCTATGGCGCTGTCTGGATAGTGCTGGGGCAATCTGGGCAAGGCCAAGGTGGAATTGGAAAAGATCCAGGCACCATCAATATTCAGAGTTGGTATGCATTTAACTATCTGGAGAAGTTAGAATAGGAAAATAGCTGAATACCTGGATGATTCTATCCAGATGAGGTAAGGTGAGGTGAGGCAGTGGCGTACCAAGGGGGGGCGGCCACCCTGGGTGCACGCCTTAGGGGGAGTGCACAGCCGGTCAGGTCCGAGTCGTCTGGTGCCTCTCCGTGCAGGGCCAACAAGATCGCATTGGGGCCATCGGCAGCATCTGGGCTGCAATGGCAATGAGCAGCATCGGCGCCCCCCCCGCGACGCAATTCATGATCGGCAACACGCCCCCCCCACCCCGCAATGACACTTAAGATCGGCAATGGGTCTCCTTCTACCCCTGGCATCAACAGGAACTTCAGATCGGACTGAACTGCCTGGGAGGAAACAGGAAGCTGAGTCAGAGGGAAGCTTAGGACTGAGCACCACGTTGCTGATCTGAAATTCTGTTGATGCCAGGAGTAGAAGAAGGCCCGTTGCCAATCTTAAGTGTCATTGCGTGGGCGGGGGGGTATTGTTGCCGATCTTGTTACCAAAATTGGAAAGGTGAGAGGAAGGGAGAGAGATGGGCCTGTGGTGGATGGAGAGATTGAGAGAAGGGGGCAGTTGATAGAAGTGGAGAGAAGTGGGAGAGAGAAGAGAGCAGATGATGGAAGTGGGGGAAGGAGGAGAGAGAAGAGGGCAGATGATGGAAATTGGGAGAAGGGAGAGAGAGAAGAGGGCAGATGATGGAAGCGGAGAGAAGGGGGAGAGAGAAGAGAGCAGATGATGGAAGTTGGGAGAGAGAAGAGGGCAGATGATGGAAGTGGAAAGAAGGGGCAGATGATGGAAGTGGGGAGAGAGAAGAGGTAAGATGATGGAAGTGGGGAGAAGGGAGAGCAAATGCTGAATGGAAGTGGAGAAAATGAACACATACTGGATGGAAGGAGGGATAAAGAAAAAGGACATATGCTGGATGGGGGAAGAAGATAGAGTTAGTGAGATAGTGGAGGAGTAAAAGAAAGGGGTGGCATGCTGTGGTTAGACACAGTGAAAAGAGGGAAACTGAGGACTGCATAGTAAGAAAGAATTTAATTTAGACGGAGGCAGAAAATAAAGAAGGAAGACCAGAGAAGGAAAGGGAAGAGAGAGAGGAGATAGAGATGCCAGAGAACGGGGAAGGAGACAGAGATATCAGATCTGAGCGGAGGAAATGAGAAGAGAGAGATGCTAAAAACCACAGGGGGGAGTGAAAGAGAGATGAAAGGAGAAAGATGCCAGACCATGAGGGAACAGAGGGAAGATGATGGATGCCAGACCAAAGGGGGTGGTAGTCTAGAGGAGAGATGGCAGGGGGAGACAGTTTATGGAAAGAGCAGACAGTGGATGGAACGGGCAGATGTTGGATTGAAGAGACAGGGCAGACACTGGAAGGAAAAGAGTGAAAAGAAGATAAAAGCAGAAACCAGAGACAACAAAAGAAAGGAAAAAATAATTTTATTTTTATTTTGTCATTAGAATATATCAGATTTAAAATATATATCCTGCTAGAGACATAACTGGGGATGAGAGGGTAGTAAGAACGTAATCTAGATGGATGCAGAAAATAAATTGAAAAGGAAAATGAGGGAAAAAAGGGAAAGGGATTGCTGATGATTGCAGAAGAGAGGTGTGGGAGAAGGAAGGAGAGGAGAGAGATGCCAGACCAATGGGGGTGAAAGGAGAGATGGAAGGGGGAGGCATACAGTTTCTGGAAGGGGCATAGAAGGAGAGGAGATGCCATATGGGGGCATAGAGACGGCAGACAGTGGATGGAAGGAAGAGAGTAACAAGAAGATGAGGAAAGCAGAAACCAGAGAAGATAAAGGTAGAACAAAAATTTTCTATTTATTTATTGCTTTAGGAGACATGTGTCACTGTTTCTGTGGTGTTGCATTGTATGCAGAGTCCAGCTTCTTGCTGGTTCAATTTAACCTTTGTCTATGTATTTCTATTTTATCCCCCCTTTTACAAAACTGTGGAGTGTTTTTTAGTGCCAGCCGTGGTGGTAGCAGCTCTGATGCTCAGAATTCTATGAGCATCAAAGCTGTTACCACCGTGGCTAAAATCCACACTACAGTTTTGTAAAAGGGGGAGGGGTTAGTTTGTGATGACATATTCCATACTAGGCGAAGGTGTTTTCTGTGTTCTGTGTTGTTCGAAAGACATGGTTTTCTTTTAGGATTGACGGTGTAGGATTGATCTGTACTAGTCTGGCTTGTTTAGTTTTACAATGGGTGTATTGCTGTTGTACTGCTCACTGCAGTATGTAAGATGCTGCCTTTTCCTAGGTACTCATGTGTGACATGTAGATTGTTACTAAAAATCATGTTTCTCGTACAGATGGGGGGGGGGGGTGTCAAAAAATGGGCCCCGGGTGTCACTGAGGTGAGGCGTGGCCTAGTGGTAGAGCTGCTATTTCAGCACCCTGAGGTTGTGGAATCAAATCCCAGCACAGCTCCTTGTAACCCTGGGCAAGTCGCTCAATCCTCCATTGCTCCAGGTACAATATAAGTACCTGTATATATGTAATCCACTTTGAATGTATAACCACAAAAAGGTAGTATAAAAGTCCCATTTCCCAGCATATGGGTACAGCTTAGCTCTAAATACGTGGACAAACTTTAAGCACTTTAGTTGGCATTTTAAAGCAACACCAACCACCTAGTTTAAATGTTTCCTTTTTTTGCAGCAACTCTATCATGATGGTTCATGTAGTGCAATAATTCTAATTTGCCTTTTTTTTTTTTTTTTTTTTTTTTAATCAAAAATTCAACTCCTGGAATTGAGATATACTCTGACTAAGAGAGTGCTGAAGCTGGAACTTTGTTATAATTGCTTTTGGACTAAAATGCTGGACTTAATACATGTGGAGATTCTGACCTTTTTTGGACTACAGGGAGTTTTGAAGAATTAAAATGACAGTATCTGGTTAACTGGGGGGGGGGGGTTCAAATACCACAGCCATGAAAAAAAAAAAAGTAAAGTGATAATGTCAGAGAGCAATTAGTGTTAAAATCAGCCCATTGCACAGTAGCTATTAAAACAGATTTTGAATGCTGAAGTGGCAAATCCCACTTGCAACATTATTTATAAATCAAAGCTCCCAGTTGCTTTGAGATGCATTATAATGCCACCATCGATAAATTTTAAAAAGATCTTGAAAAAAGAATTGATAATTATGCAACAATATTATAGGAGCAATGGTATGCCAGGCGACTTGTCAGCATCTGGTAGATACATTATTAACTGATTTTAATTACTTACCCTCTTGTATTTAAAAGAATGGGAGATGTTTGAGTAGTTTGTGGCATTACAAGGGAATCAAAAATGAAAGACAATTGTTAAATTGCATGATAAGCAGAACAGAGCTAGTGAAATAAAACATATGTACTCATACATTGCCTGTTGGACAGTTCATCCAAGCACAGTGCAGCATTGGACCTTTAGTCATGTAGTAGCCATGCGGTCAGAAAAATAGATGCTCCATTGCAAGATTGCACCATCAAAGAACAATGTACAGTAGTGCGCTTTGCGCAGAGTGAAACCTGTGAAAAAATCACCGTCGGATGTTGACTCAGTATGGACATAGCACCATGAATCAACAAAAGGTTTATGATGGGTATAAAGGTTTAAAGCAGGAAGAACAGGTGTAACCGATGAAGATCGTCTGGTCACCCATCAACATCGCGCACACAAGAGCACATTGACAAGGTGGTTGCCTTGATTAGAGAAGACTGATAGATAACTGTGTCTCAATTGGCTGCAAATTTGGATATCAGCTATGGATCTCCATTTGTCATAATGCATGATGACTTGGGATACAGGAAAGTCTGCGAACGATGGGTTCTCAAACAGCTTACTGATCTGTACAAGCAACAGCATGTAGACGTTGCAACCCAGTTACTGAGATGATATGAAGAAGATTTGAGTATTTTGGATAGAATTGTCACCAGCGATAAGACATGGGTGTATCACTATGACCCAGAGAGCAAAAACAACAAAGCATGGAGTGGAGACATTCGTCATCTCCAGTAAAGAAGAAATTCAAACGTCAGTCATCCTCCAAGAAAATAATGTTAACCTTCTTTTGAGGCAAGAAGGGGCCTATTCTGGTGCATTTCCAAGCGCATAGGCATATAGTGAACATTAAAAATGATTATGCATTGCTGCGAAATAAACTTAAACTTGCAATTTGCAGCAAAAAAAGAGGAATGTTGTTCAAAACAGTCTTGCTGCACCATGACAATGCATGTCCTCATACAGCAGCAACAGAAGAGAGAGTGCAACAGCTTGGGTTCGAATGTCTTCCACATCTTCCTTACAGCCCGATCTGGAACCTAGCAATTATCACATTTTCAGTCCACTGAAGGAGATAGTGCGAGGTTGCAGATTCACTTCTGATGATGAAGTAAAGGAAGCGGTACTCATCTGACTTTGGGAGCAGCTGAAAAACTTCTCTGTAGGAATGCAGAAGCTAGTTGAACGATACAACAAATGTGTCATCTTGCATGGGAACTATGTGGAAAAGTGATAAGAACATAAGAGTTGCCGCTGCTGGGTCAGACCAGTGGTCCATCCTGCCTAGTAGTCAGCTCACGTGGTGGCCCTCAGGTCAAAGACCAGTGCTCTAAATGAGTCCAGCCTCACCTGCGTACATTCCAATTTAGTAGGAACTTGTCCAACTTTGTTTTGAAACCCTGAAATGAGTTTTCCCCTATAACAGATTCCGGAAGAGTGTTCCAGTTTTCCACCACTCTGGGTGAAGAAGAATTTCCTTTTGTTTGTATGGAATCTATCCCCTTTCAACTTTAAAGAGTGACCTCTCAATCTCCCTACCTTGGAAAGGGTGAACAGTCTGTCTTTATCTACTAAGTCTATTCCCTTCAGTATTTTGAACGTTTCGATCAAGTCCCCTCTCAGTCTCCTCTTTTCAAGGGAGATGAGACCCAGTTTCTTCAATCTCTCACTGTACGGCAACTCCTCCAACCCCTTAACCATTTTAGTCTCTCTTCTCTGGACACTTTTACGGCAACTCCTCCAACCCCTTAACAATTTTAGTCTCTCTTCTCTGGACACTTTTGAGTAGTACCGTGTCCTTCTTCATGTACGGCGACCAGTGCTGGATGCAGTATTCCAGGTGAGGGTGCACCATGGCCCAGTACAGCGGCATGATAACCCTCTATGATCTGTTCGTGAGCCCCTTTTTAATCATTCCTAGCATTCTGTTCGCCCTTTTCGCCGCCGCCACACATTGCACAGACAGCTTCATTCACTTGTCAATCATAACTCCCAAGTCTTTTTACTAGGAGGTCTCTCCAATTACAGCCCCGGACATCCTGTATTCGTGCATGAGATTTTTGTTACCGACATGCATCACCTTATACTTATCCACGTTGAACCTCATTTGCCATGTCGCAGCCCATTTCTCAAGCATGTTTATGTCACGTTGCAGATCTTTGCAATCCTCCTGCATCTTCACTACTCTGAATAGTTTAGTATCGTCCGCAAATTTAATCACCTCGCTCGTCGTACCAATTTCCAGATCATTTATAAAGATGTTGAAGAGCACGGGTCCAAGCATCGAGCCCTGCGGCACCCCACTGGTGACGCTCTTCCAGTCCGAGTATTGTCCATTTATCCCCACTCTCTGTTTCCTATGCTCCAGCCAGTTTTTGATCCACGTGAGTATTTCACCCTCGATTCCATGACTCGCAATCTTCCGAAGTAGTCGTTCATGTGGAAACTTGTCGAACGCCTTCTGAAAATCCAGATAAACAATGTCGACTGGGTCGCCCTTGTCTGTCTGCCTGATTATCCCCTCGAAGAAGTGCAGCAAGTTCATCAGACAAGATCTGCCTTTGCTGAAGCCATGCTGGCTGGTCCTCATCAGACCGTGTCCGTCAAGGTGATCAATGATGCAGTCCTTTATCAGCGTCTCTACCATCTTTCCCGGTACCGAGGTCAGGTTTGTAGTTTCCCGGATCTGTTTAATTGCTCACAGTTACTTCTATTAAAGCCATAAAATGTATTGTGACTTTACTTTTTGATTTGCCCTCGTATGTGAATAGTTTTAGTGGAAACAAGACATGTTGTACCAAAGTAGGTGGGCTAAAACTACCAGGGTACTTTGTATTCGCCATATGTGCAAGCAGATGAGAGGGGACAAAATAACACCTATAGATCTGGGAATGTCAAGCAATCTTTCTGTTTTCTTCTAACAACCAAACATTCCTAGGGGGACCACTTTTTTTAAACTGGATAAATTCATCATGATATAGCAGTTCAACCATAAGTTTAACTAGGTGAAGGAGGGAAATTTTCAGCTAAGCTATTTTGTTCAAGTAAATGACTTTGAAAATCATGCTGGGATGCACTGGAAAGAGCCTAAGACTCTGATTAGCCAGTAACCTAAAACCCCTCCCATGGCATCTGAGCCAATCAGGGCCTTAGGCTTTAGGCCCAGAATGCACCGGGAAAGAGAAGGCCTACCATTTTCCAGTGGAGGGCCTGCAAGCCAGAGGGTACATGCCTCCCTCCATCCAGACCTTCTGTTTACAAGGTATGGGGAGGGAGTTGGAGGGGGGTCTCCCTTTAAGGGGGTCTCCGGGTGGAGGGGTCAGTCAGTAGCCAGTGGGGGAGGGGTGTTTCGGGGGGGGGTGTTCTGTCAGGATAGAGTGGGTAGCCCTCCTGCCTATTGTGTTTGGGTGGGGGTGTTTTGAGGGGGTTCCAGCAGGAGGAATTCAGTACTCATCCTGCAAGGGGTTGCTTAGGGGGTTCCAGCTGTAGGAATTGGACATTCCTCCTGCCGGCGGATGCTTCGGGGGGAAGGGGCTTGAGGGTTCCCTGCTGCTGCGATTGCCGCTGAGCTGATCACAGCAGGGAGATTCCCTTGACGCAGTCAGCTCAGCGGCAACATGATTTTCTAACCGGCGCCTGTGACATAGATGCCAGTTAGAGAATTGGGGTGGTTAGGCGCGATTCTATAACGGACAGACAGAATTCTATTTAGGGCGCTTGTGTGCAATTCTCAAAGGCCGCTTAGGTGGCTGCTGAGACTGGGCATCCTATAACAGAATCAGGCCCCAAATGCTTAATAGGGACAATTGCATCCCTCAGAATGGCTAAATCTGGCTGTCCCAGGAAATGGTTCAAGCAGGAAAATCCCATATTTAGGCCTGATTTGTCTCATCTACTTGTGTATTTTTGAGTGAGTGAAGACGTAACCTAATTTAGGGTCCGATATACAAAATGACTTAAGCCTGCTTTCCTGATACTGAGTGGGTTAGAAAGGGATATTTAGCAGAATATGCACTCTGACCTCGGTGGCACATGCCTTCTAGGGACATGGAAGTATCTACTGTACCTGAATGCAATTCATCTTCACTACTATTGAAAAAGGCTTGAGCCAAATCCAAGGAGGTAACCAACCATTGGAATTAAAAGATAGAGAGTATAGGGGAAAAGTAAAGTGGCTAGGCTTCTTCAGCTTGGAGAAGAGACGGCTCAGGGGAAATTTGATACAGGTGTATAAAATACTGAGTGGCGTGGAAAAGGTAGATGTGAATCACTTGTTTATTCAAAAATACTAGGACTAGGGGGCATGTTATTGACTGATTCTTTTTGGATCTTTAAGTCATCAAGTCGCTAGAACTCGAACTCAAGTCGATGGAAAAAAAACAGGGATGGGCATGCAATAAAGTTACTAAATAATAGATTTTAAAACAAACCAGAAAAAATATTTCTCCACTCGAATGTGTAATTAAAGTCTGGCATTCTCTGCCAAAGAATGTGGCAAAAGAAATTAGCTTAGCAGGGTTTAAAAAAAGGTTTTGATAATGTCCTAAAAAAAAAGTCCATAAGACATTTTTAAGATAGACATGGGAAAATCCACAGCTTATTCCTAGGATAAGCAGCATAAAATCAGTTTTACTGTTTGGTATCTTGCCAGGTACTTGTGACTGCGTTGGCTACAGTTGGAAACTATGATACTAGGCTTGATGGACCTTTAGTCTATCCCAGTTCAGCAACTCTTATGCTCTTATTCTGAAAAGATATAGCTTGTAGCTTATTCTCACAAAGGTAGGACCTGATATTCATCCAGTAGTGTCAGTAACTTTTAAAATGTAAACCCTCGGGGCCTGAACTTGACCTGGCTAATCAATGCTAGACCTGCTCCAGGTACCAGCACTGAACACTCAGGTATTGCCTTGCTGTCAGCACTTGGATAACTATTTGGACAAGTTAGGACAGCTGTTTCTGTGATCTCATTTGCCTGAATAGAT
Organism: Geotrypetes seraphini; assembly: GCF_902459505.1. Lineage (NCBI taxonomy): Eukaryota > Metazoa > Chordata > Amphibia > Gymnophiona > Dermophiidae > Geotrypetes > Geotrypetes seraphini. The sequence goes on from NC_047097.1 coordinate 15,865,741, forward strand.
ACTCAGGAACCAGCGCTGAATATCAGCAGTGTTCAAGTAACTTTCAGGTCCACCCTTTCTCTCCTCAACATCAAATGGAGAGTGTTGCAGTTATCAGAACGGTGCCACTGAATATCTGTTCTAGGGTAGTCAGCACTGATTAATCAGGCAGGAACCTTTCCTGCCCAGTTAAATCATTTTTAATATTGACTATCCTCACAATATTCAGTGATATTTAGCTGCTGGGAATGGTTTTCAGCTGCCTATCTGCTGATATTCAGAGGAAATATTTATTTATTTTTCTATACTCTTCTCGCAGGGGAGCTCAGGACAGTTTACATTAATTTATTCAGGTACCCAAGCATTTTTTCCTGTTTGTCTCGGTGGGCTCACAATTTATCTAATATATCTGGGGCAATGGGAGGATTAAGTAACTTGCCCAGGGTCACAAGGAGCAGCATGGGTTTGAACCCACAACGTCAGGGTACTGAGGCTGTAGCTTTAAGCACTGTGCTACACTCTCCCCTATCGCTAGGTATGTCCCACTACATATCCAGGTCACTAGATTGGCTGGCGACTGTCTTTGTCATAGCTGTCACCTAAAAGACGGGTCTATCTTTCATCGTTGTGTCTTAGCCATTCAGCTGCTGAATATCAGTTTGGTCAGCTACATCCAAGCCACATAACTTGGAACTGGCTAATCAATGCCAGTGACCAGATGTAGTCTCCTGGTGTCTCAATATCGGGCCCTTGTGTTTTTGGGGTGGGAGGAAGGGGATTGAATTTAATTACAATGTACATGGATGCAAAGTACTTGAGGTTCTTGCACATTAATTGGCTACTGAAAATTGACACAACATTCCACATGGCCATGTTAAAATACTGATTTTGTTAAGGAAAGACTGCTGGAAGATACTAGAAAACCTGCTTAGTGCCAACTTCACTCGTAACTAGCAATCTGGATTTAGCCAAAACATCACAAAGTTCTTACCCCTTTTCAGGCCTGAATTCTGACCATTCAGAGGCTTGAACAACCAGAATCCATGCATTCTCTGTGGCAAAAACGTAAGCAGCTGTCACCATCTATTGGCCATATATAGCTGGTTTTAAACACTCGGCCAATAATGCTTAACAAGTGATAACAAATTTGCAAACACATCATTAACAAAAGAGTTCAATATTACTTTATTTTCATTTGCTATTTTTCTTTCCTGCATTATCTAGCTTATGAATAACCCTATTGAATCTTTGTGTACTGATCCGTGTATCATATTTTTGATTCATCCTCTCTGTGGCCTGTCAACTTAGTTAAGAGATTTCCAATCTTCCAGCCTGCATTGACAGGGGGCAGCTGCAAATGGTCCCCTGATCCTTCCCTGAGGAGAGCTGCCGAGATTTAATTTTCAGTGAACGGGTACAGTCTGCAATCCATGTCAGGTCCCCTAAGTCATCTCAAAACCCAGCTAGGACTTGACTCTGGGATTGGATTTCAACACAGTACATGCTGAAGATTCCTCAGAACTGAAAGCTCTCATGCTGCTGATTAATAGATGTAGTCATAGTTCCTTTTAAATATAGAAATAGGCAATGATATTTCAAATCAGAGAATTATAAATGTGCTTTGCCTTCAGCTGCATACTCCAACTTTTGCTGAATATATCACCAATTATAAATATGCCATTTAAAGAAAAAAAGGACCTCTGAAGCCTTTTTTCAGTTATTAGGGGGGGGATTTTGGAGATCCTTTTGACCTTTAATGATATATCTGTAATTAGTGATATATTCACAATTGTTTTACGTTTGCTAACCTTCTATTTCATTTTTCTGGTTTGTCTTCAAGTCATCATTTTTCACTTTTATATAAAGTATTATTCCTTTTGATAAGAGAGAAGAAAACGGAAAGGATGACAAAATCAGTGGGACTGTTAAATACAGTCTGGTCAAGTATTCGATTAGGACTGGCTTTGGTCATGATGATCCTGCTACACCTTTAAAACCATTTCCACCAAGAAATGTGCTTTGATCTGCTACAGGCTAATAACAAGGGAGAGGTTCACGCTAGATCCCTTTTTAATTTTTTATTTAGAGATTTTCTCTACGATATTTAACAAACGTGCATGATTTCATGATAGCAGAGATTAATACTGTTTGTTTTCAATTCTTTTTCGCTGTAAAAGTTGCATTCCTTTGAAACCATATGCAGAAGTCTTAAAAAAGATATTTGAAGAGCTTGGCATGTGTGGGTCTACTAGCAGTCAAACGAAACTGAAACATATATGTAGAGATAGATTAGTTTTTAGATGGGAAAAAAAAGCAGTTTATAACTCCCCTGAATTTACAATGAGAGTCTTCTGCAAATCTGCTTCAATTTCACTGGTAGCAAACGACGAATTGCTCTGGCTTTGCTCTGTGTCTATTCCTGCATTTTAAAACATCTTGCCTTATACCTCCGGAAAACCTCTAGAGAATTCACTGCTGGTCTCACTGCTTTCCACTGAGAATTTGTGGCTTGGTTGTCATGGCAACACTGTATTTCTCCAAGAACCGCTCATATTGATCCGTGGACAGGCGTAAATGGCCAGACAAGTGTGAGGAATAAAGGGGGGTGGGGAGGGCTGCAATATAAGATGACCAGGGGTTATGGGTTGGAAATAAGTGGACATTTAGGGAAAGGCAACAACCATTTCATTTGGTTTCTGGATTTTTTTTCTTCTTCTTCATCTTCTTTTTCTTTGGTATTTTGTGCCATTGTTTTCTTTCGCCATAGACTGAAAGAAACTTGTTAGTTGCTTGTCATGTCAGATCTTGGGTGCTTGTCCTGACACAGCTGTCAGGCTTCCTGCTCTGTGCAGTTCAGAGACGTGCAACAAAGAGCTAGCCGAATGAATTATTTATTGCCCCCGGTGTGGACGAGATTCTGTGATAAGAAATTAAGACACTTCTGACTGAGAAAAAATGTTTTCAAAGAAAAGATTTGGGGATGAGAGGTATTATTTAGAACGTCCTCATTTTGAAGCCAGGGACTCAAACACAGGAACCTACTACGATGGCAAGTTTTGGTTTGGCCTCTGTAAAAATTTTAACCACTGGAAATAGAGATGAAGAATGGTCCCCAGAGTTGATGAAAAATCAACAGTATGGGGGTAATTCTCTAACTGGCAACCTGGTATGAGTCCTTTTATAAAGGAATATAGGCACCTATTTTCCTTTGTGAAATATGAGGGGGGTGTTGAAACGTTCGTAGCCCAACCAATCTACTTCTTAAATTCTGAGCATTATTTTGCCACTGTAGCTGAAAAGAGTTTTATCTTATTTTGTTACATGCCAATTTGCAGAAACAAAATTCTATGTTTTGGGTTTTTTTTTTAACATTGTTTCAGATCATATCCAAGTCATTCTCTTCTTGGTTGGGCTGACAACTTTTCAGCACCCCCTGGTAGTGTGAAGAGTTTGTTTCTGGTAACCAAGTCATAATGCCTCATTCCACCAATAAGAGCCAACCTCATCAGTGATGTCACAAAGGATTGATTGCCCTATACTTGGCTCACTTTTTATTACATACTTGAGGGGGTGCTCACCAACTTCCTAAATTCTGAGCATTATTTTACCATGTAGCTAAAAAGAGTGTTATCTTATTTCATTAAGTGCCAACTTGCAGAAATGAAATTCTATGTTTTTCAGATCATTGATTGAACCATATCCACTTCATTCTCTTCTTGATTGAGCTGAGAACTTTTCAGCACCCCCTCGTACTACCATAGCCATGAAAATATGTGCCTGTAAGATAGGTATACCTACTTTCTGATGATATGTGCATAACTTTCTGTAAGTTATGTGCCTAAATATGAATCCTGCCCATGTTCCACTCTGACTCCCCCTGCGTGCAAGTCTATCTGTAAAATATGATACCCCCCTGCCCCCAATTCTGTATATGGTGCCTTAAGTTGTGTGCACAAATCAACAATTTGCAAGCACAACTTAATTGTTTAATGAGCCTAATCGGTGATGATAATTGGCAATTAACACCTCATAATTGCTGATGGACACTATGGAAACAAGACAAAGGGCCAGATTCACCAGCCTGCCTGATTGGGCCTAATCTGGGCAGGTCCGACAAATTCAGCAAACTAAAATATGCAGATGTGGGCGATTGGAGGAATGCCCCCCATCTGCCGGCATGGATTGTTTTTCTACGATCGCCACGTTTTCGACTGGTCCCCAGCAGTCGCTTCTTCAGTTAATTGGCCAGCCCAGTCGGATGTGAAATTTTGTGTTGTGAATTGCGTCCCTGCCTACTTTGCATGTGTTTCACCTCATTTGCATGCATGAATTCGAAGCGGATTGCAGGATCGATTTGCTTTGTGAATGTAGCCCAAAAAGAAGATTGACTCATTTGAGCTTTGGTGCTGGAGAAGAATTTTAGGCGTGCCGTGGACTTCCAGAAGAACTAACGAATCGATTCTGGAAGAGATCAAACCGGCTATGTCACTTGAAGCCCAAATCATGAAATTATGGCTGTCTTATTTTGGTCACACCATCAGAAGAGGGAGATCACTGGAGAAAGACATCATGCTTGGAAAGATTGAAGGAACCAGGTGAAGAGAGCGACCTGCAATAAGATGGCTGGACAAATTGAAAACAACCATGGGGATGACACTGGAGGACCTTTCGGACTAGCTCAAAACCGATTTCTTTTTAAATTAGCAATTTATCAAGTCACTAGGACTCGAGCATGAGTCGATGACACCTAGCAACAATTGTCACTAACTGGAAGTTACACGCACAACTTGGTAAGCATATTCTCGTCAGGTCTAGTGCACAAATCAAAAAGGACAAATTGTGGACATTCCTAAACTTATGTACACTGTTATGTTTGGAAAGACTGAAGGAACTAGTACATATGTTTTGGTGTCAAATACATTTTTTCCCACCATGGTCTCATTATTTTTAATATCCTCCTGCATTTGTTTTGCCTCATTCCACTATTTCTTCTCAATTCATTTTCCTCTCATTTTTCCAGCCTTTTTGCTCTTGTGGGTTCCCTTCATTATCTGTTCCCTCCTTCCATCCTCTCCAAATTCCCCTTCGAGCTTTTTTGTTTATTCATCCTGTTGTTCTCTTTTGTTACCTGATTCTTCCACCCCCACCCTTCCTGTTCTGTGTTCATTTTCTTCAAACATTTCAAGCTTTATTGCCTTCTGCTGTCAGATAATGCTAACGGAGAGAAAAAAATCCAGAAAAAGAAATATCAGACCTACACAAAAACTGTGACTTTCAAGTTGCATATGTGTAGAAAAGTAAAGTAGATGGCACAAGACAAATCCTTATGGAATTCCAGAATGCTATGGGACATGAGAATAAGGGTGTGCAGCCAGGACATTTTTGATTTGTGCCATTTCTCATGTGGTTTCAGAAAAGGTTCATTTTATTGCTTTTCACCCCTTATGTCATCACAGAAGCAGGGCTAGATTCACTAAGCAAACCGATTGTGTACCGGTGATCGGTTTGCGACCCCTTAGCGAACAGATTTCCCTCAGGCCCGATTCACAAACCTCTCCTGCGATCCGCTTCAAATCCGTGCATGAAAATGAGGGGAAACGCATGCAAAGTAGGCAGGAACGCGATTCACCAAACAAATATGGGACACCGACTGGGCTGGCTGATCAAGAATAGAAGCGATTGCTGGGGACCAGTCGCACACATCTCTGCCAACTCTCCTGCTCCATTGCCGCCCTGCACTCTGCCCTGATCTTCCACTGCCACACCAATGCTCTTCTTCTGCCTGCTCTGCCCCGATGCTCTTAAAAAAAAAAAAAAAAGTCACGGCCCCAAACGCCTGCCTGCCCCGACTCTCCCACCCTTCCCTGCAGTGCAAGCCCGTGGTTTTAACCTGCGTGCTTAAGCGGGTTAAAACCACAGGCTCCAAAGTTTAAAAAAGAAAAAAAGATCGCTGCTGAGCCCGGTGGTCTGTGCATGCGCTGTGTTCACTATAGAGGAATCCGGGCAGGCAGATGGGGGCGTTCCTATGATCACCCCATCTGCACATTTTAGTTTGCAGAATTCATCAGACCTGCCCGGATTGGGCCCAGATCAGCCTCAAGAAGGGCCAAGCAAACACACCCAAGGACACCAAGGAAGGGCAATCAAGGTAAGGAAGCCAACAAATAACACAGCTTAATAGCCAAACAAGTACATAAAAGCAAAAACAAAGCAGACACAGAGGGCACGTACATAAGCAAAATGGAACCAGTGAAATAAAAGAGAGTACTACAAAAGGGCGGACAGCAATGGAAGCAGAGGGAATCCAGAAGATGAGTTTTCCAGTGTTCTGTACAGTCTGTCATATGTATGACTACCTCCCCTCGGGGAGGCAGACATGTCAAGTTTATTATTAAGTCAAGTTTATTAAGGTTTGATATACCGCTTATCAAGGTTATCTAAGCGGTTTTTACAATCAGGTACTCAAGCATTTTCCCCTCTCTGTCCCGGTGGGCTCACAATCTATCTAACGTACCTGGGGCTATAGAGGACTGAGTGACTTGCCCAGGGTCACAAGGAGCAGCGCGGGGTTTGAACCCACAACCCCAGGGTGCTGAGGCTGTAGATCCAACCACTGCGCCACACACTCCTCATATATATGCACATATATATGCAGTCGGTGTCAGGAACTGAATAGCTTGAAGAGAGAGAAGTTAGGCAACTGAAGGACAGGATACATGAACTGGAAGGACTTTACATCACAGAAGACCACTCAGGACAGCAGAGGACTTCATGAGAGGGAGACACATTGAGGAAGAAGTCAGAGAACTCGAGGAATTCATTGAGGAGGCCTACAGGAGGAGGGTGGAAGAACACGAATATCAGAGGAAAGATGAAGACACACAACAAGTGGAAGATGACTCCAAGGAAGAAACCCACAGAGGAATCCTGCAGGAAGGGGAGCAATGATCTAGCCGATACCCAGAAGAAGAAGCAGCTAAGCACACCGAGGGCATAGAAGAAGAAGCAGAGAAGCACTCCGAGACATAGACCTGCGACCGGAGCGAAAACTGAAGAAGGGAAAGTCTGAAATCCTAGTGGGAGACTCAATACTTAGGCAAGTAGACAGCCACCTAGCAGGTGGGAGAGAGGATCGACTGGTGACCTGCCTACCAGGAGCGAGAACAAAGGACACCGTGGACAAAATTGGAAAGATCCTACAAGGAACAGAGACGGAAGAGACTACAGTATTGATCCACATCGGGACAAATGATGTCAGCAGGAGGGACTACAGTAGAAGTGCATTGATAGAACAGTTCAAGATTCTGGGAAGGAAATTGAAGATGAAGACTCAGAAGATAGCGTTTTCAGAGATCCTACCAGTACCAAGGGCAGATGTGAAGAGGCAGACAGAACTACAATCAATAAATGTATGGATGAGGAGATGGTGTGAGGAAGAGGGGTTTCACTTCGTGAGGAACTGGACAACGTTTTGGGGCAAGATCAAGCTCTTCATGAGAGATGGACTGCACCTGACCGCGGCGGGAACTAGACTTCTAGCAAACAACATCAGGAGAGGAATAGAACAGGCTTTAAACTAAGAAGAGGAAAGCCGACAGTCGACCAAGTGTCGACGATTTGGAAGAAGGTATCCCGTGAAGATACTAAGTGGGAAAAATGCTGGGAAGAAACAACGGGCAAAACACAGGAGTTGACTGACCCAGAAGAGGAGAAGATGATTGTAGCACAGGAGAAGAAAATAAAGATTGAAGCACAGGGAAAGGAAACAAAGACAAAAAAATACCAGGACTTAAATTGCAAGGAGCTAATGCAAGGAGCCTAAGGAACAAAATGGGGGAATTAGAAGTCATGGCCAAAACTGAGAACCTAGACATCATTGGGATCTCAGAAACATGGTGGAATGAAGAAAATAAATGGGACATAGCACTGCCGGAGTACAAATTCTATCGCGAGGACAGGTCAGGTCAGAAAGGAGGAGGAATAGCCCTATACATAAAAGAAAGCATACACTCGACCAGAGTGCACACAGCAGCGACGACCAACAAATTGGAATCGCTATGGGTTAAAATACCAGGAAGGAAAGGGCCCGAAACAAAATTGGGCCTGTACTAAACTAAACTAAACCTTAAGTTTATATACCGCATCATCTCCACAAAAGTGGAGCTCGACACGGTTTACAGGAATTAATATAGAAAGGAACTCCAATGGAAAGGAGAAGGGCTTAGTAAAAAGAAAGAAAGAGGGGACTTAGTATAATGGAGAGGGAAGGAGTAATTACATTTTAGCGAAAAGCCAGGTTTTCAAATGTTTTCGGAAGCGTTGGAGGGAGGTCGAACTCCGAAGAGGGGCAGTGAAGCTGTTCCACAGCTCGGTGATCCTGAAGAGGAGGGATGTCCCAAGTTTTCCTGTATGGGATATGCCTTTTAAAGAGGGGAAGGATAATTTGAATTTTTGAGTGGATCTGGTGGAGGTAGAATTCGTCCACCTGGGCAAACCGAAGCTACCGATGAAGAAATGGAAGCCGAGATGAAACGAGAATGCAAAAGCGGTAACACGATTATTATGGGAGACTTCAACTATCCCGGGATAGACTGGAGTCTTGGAAACTCAAAATGTGCTAGGGAGACCAGATTCCTGGAGACTATACAGGACTGCTTCATGGATCAGCTTGTCAGAGAACCGACGAGAGGGAATGCCACTCTGGATCTAATCCTAAATGGGCTAAGAGGACCTGCAAAGGAAGTGGAAGTAGTGGGACCATTGGGAAACAGCGATCACAATATGATCAAGTTCAAAGTTGAAGTAGGAATACCGAAAGGAAAGAGAACCACAGCGACAACTTTTAGCTTCAAGAAAAGGAAACTACGAAGCGATGAGGGTAATGGTAAGGAAGAAACTTAGGAACAGCTCAAAGAAATGGCAGACTGTAGAGCAAGCCTGGTCTTTATTCAAGGACACGGTGAGCGAGGCGCAAAATCTGTATATCCCTATATTCAGAAAAGGGTGCAAAAAAGAGCCGAACAAAAGACCTGGCGTGGATAACTAAAGAAGTGAAGAAAGCGATAGATGATAAGTAGAATTCTTTCAAGAAATGGAAAAAGGGCAAAACCAAGGAGAATTGGAAAGAACACAGGAAGTATCAAAAAGAATGTCACCTCGTGGTTAGAAAAGCAAAAAGAGATTATGAAAAGAGGCTAGCCAGGGAAGCACGAAATTTCAAACCGTTCTTCAGATATGTTAAAGGGAAGCAGCCGGCTAGGGAGGTGGGACCGCTGGATGACGGAGATAGGAAGGGAGTGGTGAAGGAGGAGAAAGAAATGGCGGAAAGACTAAACATGTTCTTTTTGTCAGTATTTACAAAAGAGGACACATCTAATATACCGGAACCTTAACAAATCTTCAAAGGAGACCAAGCAGAAAAATTAACATCCATGGAAGTAAGCCTCGAAGACGTACACAGGCAGATAGAAAAATTAAAAACTGACAAATCACCGGGCCCGGACGGAATCCACCCTATGGTACTGAAAGAACTAAAGGAGGAAATAGTGGAACTACTACATCAAGTCTGTAATCTATCCCTGAAAACAGGCGTGATCCCAGAGGATTGGAAGATAGCCAATGTTACACCCATCTTTAAAAAGGGATCGAGAGGTGACCCGGGGAACTACAGACCGGTAAGTCTGACCTCAGTTCCGGGGAAAATGGCGGAAGCACTGATAAAAGATAGCATCGAGGAACATCTAGAAAGGAATAAACTTATGATAACAAGCCAACATGGTTTCTGCAAGGGAAGATCATGCCTGACGAACTTATTGCACTTCTTCGAAGGAATTAACAAACGGATGGACAAAGGGGACCCCATAGACATCGTATACTTAGACTTCCAAAAAGCCTTTGACAAGGTGCCCCATGAACGCCTACTTCGGAAACTAAAGAACTATGGGATGGAAGGAGACATACACAGATGGATCAAGAATTGGTTGGCAGGTAGGAAGCAGAGGGTAGGAGTGAAGGGCCACTACTCGGACTGGAGGAGGGTCACAAGTGGTGTTCTGCAGGGGTTGGTGCTTGGACCGCTGCTATTCAATGTATTTATAAATGAACTAGAAACATGGACGAAGTGCGAAGTAATAAAATTCACAGACGACATCAAACTATTTAATGTGGCTAGGACTATAGAAGACTGCGAAGATTTACAAAGGGACCTGAACAAACTATGGGAGTGGGTGATGAGATGGCAGATGAAGTTTAATGAGCAGGCCTGTCCTGGAAGTCTTAATTCTACAGCGACATTGCACAGCGGCTGTCCGCAGATTTAAAATTACAGTGGCCAGGAGGAAGTGGGTGGGGGAGCAGAGCCATAACTGACTCTTCTGACCGCCAATTCTTGGTGAGGCCTTGACCCCTGTGATCGCCCCTGTTCTGATGCCTATAGTGGATACTGATTCAGTATATTACAGTGGTAGAATACCAAACCAAGCATCTTTTCGTATCCTAGTAGAGAAAGACATGTGATATATCAAAATGCATTGATATCAAAATGTAATTAACCAGATTAATGAGTCTCTTGTTCTCTTTTTGATTTTTTTAGATGAGATGAAACCAACTCCCTGGATGTCAAAAGTATGTTTTTGCAAGGTGTGTTAAGAAGTTATCATAATGGAGGAAGATAATAAAAGTTGAGACATTTAAGGCTTACACTATAGTTAAAATTCTTGCTGTGATACACTTCAATTACATCTATCAAGAAGAACCTTAATGAATAGAATTCCTGGGATCATGATTCGTATCCATTTGTTTTTCTTGAAGAGCATACAACAGAAGAAAAAGATAAACAGCAGTGCAAAAAATATTTTGAAAATATTTGTATTCACCCTCGATGTAACTTACGTGCTTTTTGCTTTCTCCCATATTTATAATAACAAATATAGCCCCCCCCATTTATTCAGGCTCGATTGCGCTGCTGCCGCGAGAAATGCTCCAATGCTCATTCAATTCCTATGAGCGTCAGAACATTTATCGTGCTGGCCTGCGCTAAAACGCTTGATAAAAGGGGGCCATAGGGGTCATTTTACTAAGGTGCGTTAACAGATTTAGCGTGGCATTGTTGCTCAGAACCAACATGTGTCTTCTATGGCTCTTATGGGAGATCTGCGTCTCCAAATGCCTGTTACTTGGCACTGTTGCTCTCGTTCAACATCAAGCTATGTAAAGCAGCCGTTTCACCCTCTGCCAATTAAAGGGTTAAATGCCACATAGCCCATTGTATACCTAGGGGCTGGGTGGTACTTAGGCTCGGATTCTCTATACGGCACCAATAACGATGGCCGCCTAAAAAGCGGCTGCTGATTGTTTGTCAATCACGCAATGGTGTCCTATATAATAATAATGATAATAATAACTTTATTCTTTTATACCGCCATAACCATATATAGAATTGCGCCGCCAAGAAAGATAGGCAGGAATTGTAGGCCAGGGTTTTCCAGGCCTACATTTCTGGCACCTATCTTTGCTGTGAATTGCACTTCGTAGGCATGTTAGGCTGCCTAACATCACTTCCGGCATTACATCACTTCCGGCATTAGCCAACATCACTTCCGGCATTAGCCAAGCCCACAATGGCATTAGGTGGCCTAAAGTGCCTACAGAGGCACGATTCCAGTGCAAATGTTTTAGGTGCCGGTAAACATTTTACTGTTTTTCACCATTTTAAATGGCATTTCTTAATTAAGGGCTCCTTTTACTAAGGTGCGTTAGGGCCTTAATGCGCGGAATAGCACGCGCTAGACCTTAATGCCAGCATTATTCTAGAACCGCACCCCATGGTTTAGCGTGCAGTAATTTCGTGCGTGCGCTAAAAATGCTAGTGCACCTTAGTAAAAGGAGCCCTAGGTAGAATTTCCCCCTTATTGCACACTAACTTGTTAGCGCACCTTAGTAAAAAGACTCCAAAGTCTTTTTATAAACTTGTGTCTGCCATTCTGTTTCTGTCGCTTGATATTATTTGTATTATATATTTGTTATGTAAAAGGATCTGCTTTTTTTTTTTTCTGAGATGTTTTAATTCTGTCATAACTTAACATTTGAACAAAACTATGAAGGAAATATTCCAAACCTGCTTTGGATGTCTTCAAAATATTTTGATAAATAATCAGAGTTTTTCCAGATTTGCCAGAACTGTTGGATGAAGCAGTGAAAAAAAAATCACATTACAAGTTTTTTAAAAAAATGTTTCATCTAAAAAAGCAGCTTTTTAATAAAATGTCTTATTGTACAAGCCAAAAATGTTAATTTTGTTCATTCTATTCACATTTTGTACTTTGGGGGAGGGGGGAGGGATGGAGAGACAATGTTGTTAATAGGGTGCTCTATTGTTCAAATAGTTCACGTTATTGCTCAATTGTGTTCCTAGTGTGCATGAAAAAGGCTTGTGAAATTTTCCTTTGTTTTGTTTAAAAATAAATGAAATGGCATTGATGAGGCTGTTGGCATTTCCCATGTTGTATTAAATGCATATACATTTCTAGTGCTAACTGGTTCTGATTTATTAAGGTTTTTCATCCATAAAGTGGGTATTTAATAAAAGGTACCCAAGTTAAAGCACCATTTAAGATGCCTATGTGAAGTCTATTTTATAAAGAAAAATATTTTATCTTTATAAAACACTGCACCACTAGAAGTGGCAGGAAATCCCAATGGACGTAATCAAATAAAACAAAGTGGGAAGGCCGAGATGTTCCAGTAAGGGGTCTTTATTGTCAGTAACTCAACGCTGCATGCATTTCGGTACGCAGGGTACCTTCCTCAGGAGTATTGACATTTGTTGTTTAGGAACCAAACGGTTGTGTTTTGAAGGTATGTTTTGGAAAAAAAAAAAAAAAAAAATGTTGCCTCTCTTATAAAGAAGATTTAGGGCTTCTTTTATGAAGGTGCACTCGCGTTTTTAGCGCACTCGCGTTTTTAGCGCAAAACTTCCGCCTGCTCAAGAGGAGGCAGTAGCGGGTAGCGCGCGGGGCATTTTAGCACACGCTATTCCGCGCGCTAAGGCCCTAATGCGCCTTCGTAAAAGGAGCCCTTAGACTGTGCAATGAATTTTTCTGGCTCACTGTTTAAGGGCAAACAAAAGAGAGCCCGAATATTCCACAGTCAAAAAGGAAGACCAAAACCGAAAAAAGGAGCAAGAGACTGTGGATTCCAATGATCTTGACGAGGTGTTTATTTAAAATTAGAAAACACAAAACAATCTCCAGTTCATGGAGTGACTGACATGGGATGAGATGCGAACCCCATGTCAGTCACTCCATGAAGTGGAGATTGTTCTGTTTTTTTCTGATTTTATCTAATTTTAAATAAACACCTCGTCAAGATCATTGGAGTCACTGTTTAAACGAGAATATACAAAATAATATATTTTGATAGATTTGTGCCCAAATATGGTGTGCAATTTGTCTATCAAATTTGTACGAGCCTTACTCTAAATAAGAGGGGTCAAAAAAATCTGGAAACTGCTCTTTTGCACTTCAAACACCTAAGGGACAATGGGCCACCTTAACTTATTACACCAATTCACCCTAAAGTGTTATAGGGTGTTGAATCAGTAGGTGGCAACTCGTTTAGTAAAAGTTTATTTCACGAGTTCAATACCGCCAGTAGCACAGAAGTGCCCGGCAGACGTTACCCACTTACATCACTTAGAACACCCTATAAACCAATCTAATTGTAAGATCTATAATTAATAATCCTAAAGTATTTAAAAAAAATTTTTTTCTTTTTACCTGTGTTTATACAAAACCTTACTGATTGGCCAAAAATACCCTGGTGTTGCAACAATAAAATTGAAAAATTCAAGATCAATAATTTAATATCGCTTCTGAATTTGTATCATATAACTTGTTCCTGTGATACTCAATCCCATTTTTCAGCCTTAAATCGAGATATTTAATAACCAGGTACTTATGTTAGTCTGCTGACCACTGTTGATTCCAGCTGATCGCCCTACAGTGCCCCGTTTCATAGCCTTCATCAGGGGCAACCTCAGGGGCATCTCCCAGAACGGTGTGAATCCCAATGCTGGTTCTCCGCAGTGCAGTGTGCTACAAATGAGAGCGAGAATATTTAAATCTTTTTTTTTTTAATTCTTTATTCATTTTTACAACTTACAACAAGTGTAATCGGAAATAACATTTAAACTTACAAACATCACTTGAATTTCTGTTACAATCATTTTAAATTAATGAAATTTATCCCCCCTCCCACCCTTACCATATCATATGTAATCAGGTATATCATATAATATATTCTTTTCTACTAATCCAAACAATTAATATAAGATCAGAAACCCCCCACCCCCACCCTCTCATTTGCAATTGTACAATTAAGGGGAAAATGTTATTTACTCGTTACAATAATCTGTTAATGGTCCCCAAACATCCTTGAATTTATTAAAATGTCCTTTCTGTATGGCTAATATTTTTTCCATCTTATATACATGACACAAAGAGTTCCACCAGAAATTAAAGTTTAATCTACTCCAATTCTTCCAATTAAATGTAATTTGTTGAATGGCGACTCCAGTCATAATTAGCAAGAGCTTATTATTTTTTGAGGATATTTGACTCTTTGCCCTCATTGACATGCCAAATAAAATAGTATCATATGATAGGGCCACCGGATTTTCCAATAAACTATTTATTTGGCCCCATATTGATTTGAGAGTATTTAAATCTTACAGAACGCTCCCCGGCCCTGCACTCCAGCTAATTCGAATCATATTAATTAGAGTGGATCACATCATGTGACACTGAAGGTTCTACATCCTTTCAAAAAACCCGTACTGTCTTTGAACGGGAGGAGGCTTTTGTTTCCCCCTCTCGAAAAAGGAGAAGATCGTCCCCGGGAAAAACCCGGGAAGGGAACTCTCCATGTTGCTTTGCTAATAAAGTTAGTTTAAAAGAGAAAATTTGTCTGTACTGCTGTGTCACAAGTTTCTGAAGGATGTCCATTATTCAGCTTTTTATATATTAATGTCTTATAAGGTCTTAACTAAAATTGTATCTAATACATATTGGTTATCAGGCCCCTCTTATTTCCTGCATAATACAATTATCACCATGAATATCCCCGATTTTTAAACTTTTATTTTTTCTTGTACACTGCTTAGACATTAATTAAGCGGGATATCAAATTTTGGAGACCCGTCAAAAGCGCGCTGGACTATGGTGCGCCGACAATCCCGCGGCGACATTTGCGCACAGCACATATGCACACCACTGCTCCTGCCACATTCAAACTGTATCATTAGCACTATGAGGGGGTGTGGGAGTACCCCCCCCCCCATATACAAGTCCTCTTGCTTCCGTTGGGGAGGTGGTTGGGGGGAACCCCCCACTACACTGAAAAACTCCCGATCACCGAAAACTGAAAGGAAAACGTGAGTTTTCAGAGTACCTGGGGGGTTCCCTCCAACCCCCCCCCCCATGGGAGTGCAAGGACTTGTACATGTACTGGGGGGTTCCCCCATACCCTCCTCAAAGTGCTACCAGTAAGGCTTTACAGCTGCAGGAGCGTCGGCGCACATATATGTCCTGCACGCAATTGTCGGTGCACCTTTGTCGGAGCGCTTTTGTCCTGCGCTCAATTGGTACGGATTGGAACCCAAATTTTAAATAAACTTGAAACTTGAAATTAGTATATCCCTAGGCAGAAGTGATTCCCAGTCACTCCTGCCTTTGCTGGCTCTCCTACTGGTAATTTCCAAGTTTTTTTCTTATTTGATATACCACCCGTTGACATGAACATCTGTAATCTTGCAGTATTATTATTAGATTTTTGCTATACCATTTTTTTGTGGTACAATTAAAGTAGTTTTCATATTAGATACAGGTACTTTCTACTTATATGGAAAAATGACCTATAAAGGTAGTACCACAAGACTAGGCTAGAGACGCCATTTTCTCAAAAGGCACTGACAAGGCGAGCAATCTGTGGTCCTGCGATGCTGCAGATGCGACCCTTGCGTAATTCAAGGTACAGAAAAAAAAAAAGACATCTCTTGCTGCACCCTGCTAACTTCCCCTCTTAACATGATAACTTTGCCCCTAATAATCACTGCCAGCATCTCTGTGCCACTGAGCTCCAAAAAGTCTCAATATTTGAAAAAAAAAAAAAAAATTACAGATTTTTGGATGTTTGAGAAAAAAAAATCCTCTATCCCTTCGACATCCATAGTTACCCATTTCTAACGCCAAGCTGCCCCTTAGTATTTTGAATGGTACAATCAACCAACTTCCTAAATTCAGTGCACTATTTTGCCACTGTAGCTGAAAAGAGTTATCTGATTTCATTAAGTGCCAATCTGCAGAAACCAAATTCTATGCTTTTGACATTGTTTCGGATCATTGGTTGAACCATATCCACGTCGTTCTCTTCTTGGTTGGGCTGAGAACTTTTCAGCACCCCCTCGTATGTCATGGAAACTCTGTTAATAAAACACTAATCCAGCCTGGAGGATCTGTTATGAGGAGCTGAGCAAAAGGTGTATATTTTCTGCTCTCTTGGATTGAGGCATCGCTAGGCTCACAAATCAAATACAAATATTTGCTGAAAGGAATAACTCTTAGGGCTCCTTGATGTTGGTTGGCAGAGCCAAGAATGAAATCTCCATCTATGTTAAGAACTTAAAAAATAAAGTCAGCCTGATAGGGATTTGGAACATAAACTGAAGCTAATGTAATTGGGAAAACCTATTAGTTTTCCTTTTATAATAATAAACCTCCCTTCCGAGTCCTTTTTTAATATTCACCGCCTAAAAAGAAAGAGAAATAGTGTGTGATGCATCTATTAGTTAAGGGAAATTATTTATCTTTTTTTTTTTTCTTTTTGGTCTGTTTATTGGATAATGTAAATATTGGCCTTCAACTACTAGGCAATCTCTTAGTAAAGCAATAATTTTCTAGTGGGGACGTTTAACCCTTTAGCATTGACAAAGGCATTCTTAAGATGAAAGAGCTGAGAGATAGGAAAAAACAACTGAGTTCAACAGCGGTCCCTTGTAGACAGAATGGAGATTAGGCCTTATTGGTAGTGCATTGTGCATTGCAGAAAAGAATAAACAGAAAAACAGTTTAGTTAGTCTTGGGGTTTTTTTCCTCAAAAATGTACAGTTGCTCCTACCCACCTCAAACATAGATAGGGTTACCGGATTTTACTATTGTAAAATCTGAACCTCTGGTTCCGCCCCAGGCCCGCCCAAATCCACCCAGGCCCACCCTGTTCTGCCCAAGTCCCGCCCTCCTCAACCTGTTATTGTGCTCGGAGTCCCGTTGGGAGGTCATTTGCACAGGCACAGGTATGATATGATGTTGCACGCACGCGCAGGCATGTGACGTCACCATGTTGCATGCACGCATGCGCAAATGCCCTCCCGACGCCGTCCCAAGCTGGAAGCTTTTCAAAACCAGCACAAAGATGCCCGGACGTGTCCTCTAAATGTAAATCAGGACGTCTGGTAATCCTAAACGTAGGAGTCAATCCCACACTTGGCCCAGGAAGGGATCAGGGAAGGATGTAAAATAAAATCCCCCTGGAGGCAAGAAAAAGATATAGGAGGGCCAATAGGACTACTCAAATTTGGAAGCCACTGAATATTAACCAACCTACTGACCCAGCTCCAGAATCAGATGCTCTTTCATCACCACCGTGGCCACCTAAATAACAGATAGAGTCACTCACAGCCAATCTTAAGCTACACGTACATGAATTTGAGGCTCCCACTGGGGAGCAACAGGACAAGGTTGAACTTGAACTTAAACCAAAGGAGAATAAACAAAGAAAAGCTCAGAGAATTCTAATACAAGCTAGCAAGTTAGACAGGCAAAAGACACTTCCACACTTTACCAAACAATCCATATTATACCATACCACGCGCATATTACCCTTCACAGTTATGTACTGAGTAACCAGGCCATGCACTGTTACGTTCTTGCCATGTACTGTCATGCATCATAATCCACTGCCAAGCTCTATTAGTTACCGCAGTGTCATACCAAATTCATAATACCACCAGCACATTATGAGGTCTTGTCCTGTCATATCCTGTCAAGTATTGCCAGTTTTTTTTTGAATACTTCCATGCTCCCTTATGTATTGTCCTATCATGTCATGATCTAAAATGTACCATATGCTCTGTTATGTTTTATGAGGTTTGCCCTGCTATGTTTTTGTATGTAAACTTATAACCCGTTCTGAGCTCTTCTGGGAAGACAGGATATAAATCCAAATAAATAAATAAGAGAGAAATAGTGTGGTAGACATGTTAGTCCACCTTTTAAGATAGTAAATAGAAATATAACAGAATAAAGGTGATACCTTTTTTATTGGACTAACTTAGTGCTATTTTTCCTAAGGGCTCCTTTTATGGAGGCGAGTTAGGGCCTTAACGCACGGAATAGCGTGCGCTAAAATGCCGCACGTGCTAGCCGCTACCGCCTCCTCTTGAGCAGGCGGTAGTTTTTCAGCTAGCGCGCGCTAATCTGGTGCACGCACTAAAAACGCTAGCGCACCTTCGTAAAAGGAGCCCTAAGATACAAAAAAACTGGAAACTCGCTGGACTAGGTGTAGAGCCCTCAATGGAGACCCACATCGTTTAACTTGCTTTTTTTACCAGACTTTTCAGATCTTTCTCGTAAATCGCAAGGTTACCCAATCAATGTGCTGCTGTATTCTGTAGTCTTTTGCTTGTTTTTTTTTTCGAACAAATACGGTCTGGACAACTCATTATAATAATCTAGCTGTGATAGCTCCATAATCCTACATTGGTCTAGCTTCATTATCAATTGCATTTCATTTCTAAATGCAGCATGCTGTCTGGACTATTGGATGGCTGAAGTTTGACAGGCATGGTTTAATGCCTTTGGTTCTCCTTAGCCTTTCTTTGGGTGTCATCCCTTCCCCATGGAAGATTGCTGAAGTATCCCTACTCTTGAAAAATTCATCATAAGAACATAAGCAATGCCTCTGCTGGGTCAGACCTGAGGTCCATCATGCAGCGGCCCAACAGGTCCAGGACCTGTGCAGTAATCCTCTATTTATACCCTTCTATCCCCTTTTCCAGCAGGAAATTGTCCAATCCTTTCTTAAACCCCAGTACTGGGGTTATAGGATATCTCCCTGAATACTTTCGCCAAATATCTAATCTCTGTATTCTCTCTAAAATAACGGAGAAAATTGTTTTTGATCAACTTTCGCATTTCATCGATGAAAACTTATCTTACAGCCTTGTCAGACTGGATTTAGATCACATCATAGCACAGAAACAAATATTACGCTTTGAATGGTGAGTTACACTCTAATCTTGATGCAGGCAATATTATCTTACTGATATCTCTTGACCTTTTGGCAACCTGTGATTTTGGTCAATCATTCCTTACTTATCTCAATTTAACATCTATTGGTATTTCTGGCACAGTTCTAGCATGGTTATAGTCATTTTTCACAAATCAGAAATTTAGAGTTAATACTTCCATCAATTCTTCTTCCATATTTGAACTGTATTGTGGGGTTCCGCAGAGGTCTATTCTGTCACCATTGTTGTTTAATTTATTTCTTAGTCCTCTTGCTACACTAATTCAATAATATAATGTGAAGGCATTTATCTATACCAATGACATTCTCTTGGTCTTTCCTGTTCTTTCCTCTAACTTAGACTTATCACCACTTCAACAATGCACATCTGCAATCTCAAATTGGCTCAAGGCACATGGAATGATCCTGAACCCATCCAAAATGACTTTTTGCTGGGTTACAGGCATTACCACAGACTGACATTCGGCTGTTTGATATTGATTTGATTCCCGTAAAATGTTTTCAATATCGGGGAGTCTACTTTGATTCGGCGCTTTGTTTTGATTCCCAGATTTCACAGGTGATCAAAAAAGGCTATTATTGGTTCTGAAGAATCAGACATTTTAGTTCGGTTTTGGATTTCTGTGTTTTGTTATGTCAAGAATAGATTACTGTAATACTGTTTACTGCGGGATAACGTCACCAAATCAACATCGCTTGCAGACCCTTCAAAATTCAACGGCACATTTACTCTGTAAAGCAAAATTGTATGATCATGTCACTCCTCTGTTGATTCAATTGCACTGGTTTCCTGTCCAGTTCAGATGTCAATTTTAAATTTTATGTTTAACATTTAATGCACTTCATTTTTCAGAACTGGTTTGTCTAGCATCCGCTACCATACCGTATACCCCCCTCTCCCCCTCTCGTGTTTTGAGGTCTCTCAAGGCTGATAGACTTGTTCTTTCCCCTCCTAAACTAACGCATTATGAATCCACTCGAAAATCAGCTTATTTTTTGATTTCCCCTTTTTTATGGACTAACCTACTTCCTTTTATTAGAGCAGAACAATCATTTAAAAAATGTAATTCTCTTTTAAATACACATTTAAAAAAAATGAATTGTAACTGTTCTCTATGGGAAGACTGATTAGAATTAGCACAATTGGATAGTATGTGTGATAAGAACATAAGAATAGCCTTACTGGGTCAGATCAAGTCCAGCAGCCCATTCTCACAGTGGCCAATCCAGGTCCCTAGTACCTGACCAAAACCCAAGGAGTAGCAATATTCCATGCTACCAATCCAGGGCAAGCAGTGGCTTCCCACATATTTTTTCTAGTTGGTTACTTGTTTGGTTGTGGACTTTACTTTTAATTTTGGCATTCCTTTCTCTCTGCATTTATGTATAAATTGTAAGCCGCTATGACCTTTTGCAATGGTGGGGTATCAAATGATTAATAGACATAAACATATTTGCAAATGGCTAAAGGCCCCTTTTTCAAAGCCACAGCAGAGATGCTGCTGTGGTAAGTGCACCGAAGCCCATATAAATTGAACAGCCTTCGGTGCATTTACTGTGGCAACATCACTACCATGGCTTTGTAAAAGACCCCCTAAATTATCAATTCAAGTTTAGGACTGGTATTTCTGTTATTTATTATACCTCTTATAAAGTTAAACCTCCCTGGGGGGCAGGGGCAATTTTATAAAGCTTGTATGGCAAGTGCATACAGAGAAATGGCATTTGTGTATTAAGAGTTATGGGGGTTAATTTATTAAGGGGTGGAGGTGGGGAGGAAGGTTAAACCAAGCTCAAAGAATGCAGCTCACAGGAAAGGCGGGTGAGTATGTGAGGATACCACTTTGATTGTAACCACAGAAAGGCAGAATATCAAATCTCATTCCCTTTGCCTTTATATTCTGTGGTTCCTGGAAAACACCTGATACAGTTATATCTAGGGACCCTTTTACCAAACAGCAGTATAAAATGACCTTAGCGAGCCCTTACAAGGGTCATTCCTGTGTGCTAATAAGTGGCCATAATTACAACCACTTATTCAGCAATCCGCATGGGCTGTAAACCCACATAAAGATAATGTACATGGATCACTTATCTATATATCTATAGGCAACTATTACTTTCAAGGATCTCCCATATGAGGAACGACTGGGTAAGTTGCAGCTGTACTCACTCGAGGAACGCAGAGAGAGGGGAGAGATGATCGAGACATTCAAATATGTCATGGGCCGTATCGAGGTGGAAGAGGATCTCTTTTTTCTTAAAGGACCCACGGCAACAAGAGGGCATCCGTTGAAAATCAGAGGTGGGAAATTTCATGGCGGCACCAGAAAATATTTCTTCACCGAAAGGGTGGTTGATCGCTGGAATAATCTTCCAAAACAGGTAATTGAGGCCAGCAGCGTGCCAGATTTTAAGAGAAGATGGGATTGGCATGTGGGATCTCTTCATGGAGGTAGTTAGGGGGTGGGCCATTAGTGTGGGCAGACTAGATGGGCCGTGGCCCTTTTCTGCCGTCATGTTCTATGTTTCTATGTTTAATGAATATTGATCTCACAGGTTTTATTAGGGGTGTGCACAGATTTTTTCTTCTTGTTATATTTCTCTTCTGTTGTGTTTTCAGTTGTTTCCGAATTGCACGCATTAGTGTAAAGAGTGTGTCGCATTTTTACATTTTGAAAAGAAATGAAGCAAACTTAGGCTCTCTTTTACTAAGCCATGGTAGAGGTTTCCACCGCCACCCGGGACGCTAAATGCTCTGACTCAATAGGAATTTTATGAGCGTCAGAGCTGTGTCGGAGCATTTAGCGCTCTGGGCTGCGGTAGAAACCTCTACCGTGGCTTAGTAAAGGGTGCGATAATTTTTTTATGTTTTTCATGTTCAAATTCATATGTATCCCTAGTTTTTATTTTATTATATGTATCCAGAAAATAAAGGTTGAACCATTAGAATTATGGCCCATCTATATATATAAAATCGGAGGTATGTATGTGTGTATGTATGTGTGTGTATGTGCCGCGATCACGCAAAAACGGCTTGACCGATTTGAACGAAACTTGGTATGCAGATCCCTCACTACCTGGGATGATATGTTCTGGGGGTCTTGCGGCCCACCTGCACACGTGGGCGGAGCTACAAACATAAAATCAGATTTCACCCATTCATGTCAATGGAAAAAATGGAAAAAGCTGCCATTCTCACTGTAATTCAAAAACGGCTTGACCGATTTGAACATAAATTGGTATGCAGATCCCTCACTACCTGGGGTGATATGTTCTGGGGGTCTCGTGGCCCACCTGCACACGTGGGCGGAGCTACAAACAGAAAATCAGATTTCACCCATTCATGTCAATGGAAAAAATGTAAAAAGCTGCCATTCTCACAGTAATTCAAAACCGGCTTGACCGATTTGAACGAAACTTGATATGCAGATCCCTCACTACCTGGGGTGATATGTTCTGGGGGTCTCACGGCCCACAACTCTATTTTGCTTGCTCAAGGGTGGGTTCACCCAAGAATTTATATGTTCTTGCTCCAGGAGGTGAAATTAAAATTGTTGTTTATAATCACGTTTTGCGTTAGTTGTATTGTATTCATTTTGTCAAATATTTCACTTTATAATTTGAATATTGTACTTTTTATTAAGCTGTAAAAAAATACTTTCATTCACCACTATAAAGTATCTTTATTTGAATCTATTTACAGTGTTATTGCTATAATTAAATACCCGTGCAACGCCGGGGCATCAGCTAGTATTCTATAAACCAATGCTCTTCCTCTAAAGGTCAATACTTCCAATAAATTATGTACTTGGTGGGTTTTTTTTTCTAATAATCTCAACAATAGACCGCAAGTCCAAAGAACCATAATGAAAATACCGTCTAATTTAGTTTAATTTAATTTAATTTAATAGCTGAGGCTCTAATACTAAATTAGACGGTATTTTCATTACGCTTCTTTGGAGTTGGGGCTATATGCTACAAATAGCACCTTAAGTTAAACGCTGGGTGGAAAGCACCATTTAGAAAAAGAATAATAGTGTTTTTTTAAAAAATGTAGGCGCCTGCCGCGCAGCTCGGAGGCGGTTTATGATGCCTAACGCCACAGTAGGCATAGCTAACACTGGAAGTGCCGTTAGGCATCGTAAAGCGCCTCCATAGCTGTAAAGGTAGGGGCCGGAAATGCAGGCTTTGAAAACCCTGGCCTACATTTCCGGCGCCTACCTTTCACAAAGCCGCGATGCTATAAACGTCACCGTCATGGGATTGACACGTCATCGGCGACTGCTTTTTAGGTGGCTGCCGCAGCCGGCACCACTTATGGAATCCGGGCTATATGCTTGATAATAGATATATAGCCCTTTCCATATTTAATTATGTTTTCTAGTAGAATCTGTTATAAAGTACTTGTTACAAACTGCAGCCTGCCTTGTGACAACATAGTTAACACTGTCAATGGTAGACAAGGTCAAGCTCTTCAGTCAGTGAGGTAGTAGAGTCTGCTCAGCACAAGACAATAATTTAAGAGGTGCTGAGAAGCAGCCATCAGACTCTAGAAAGAGACTTAAAGACAGCTTATTTCTGGCATCGAGGAATCCCAGCAGCACTATAATCACATTCTAATTAATAATGGACAGAGCATTAACTAAGAAAGGTAGTTAAGCCCTTGCCTGGAAAATCTGACTTTCCAAGAAAGCCTACGACGGTGGTTTGAAAAGTTTGGTAAAAGAGCAAGTTAAACAACATAGTATCCGTCTAAGGCAGGGGTGTCCAATGTCGGTCCTCGAGGGCCGCAATCCAGTCGGGTTTTCAGGATTTCCCCAATGAATATGCATGAGATCTATTTGCATGCACTGCTTTCAATGCATATTTATTGGGGAAATCCTGAAAACCCGACTGGATTGCGGCCCTCAAGGACCGACATTGGACACCCCTGGTCTAAGGGCTATACACTTATAAACAGTGCCCTTGTCGACAGCCACCTAAAAAATGGCCACCGATTGCTTGTTAATCACGCAATGGCGCCATTTGTAGAACTGCGCTGGAAATGTAGGCCAGAGTTTTCAAGGCCTACATTGCCAGCAGCTACCTTTTTTGTGAAGTGTGCCTAAGAAGGTGCTTTACAACGCCGAACTCCACTTCTGGCATTAGCCACGCCTACAGTGGTTTAGGCATCATAATGTGCCTCCATAGGCACGATGTAGACGCCGTTTATTAAGGTACTGATAGGCGCCTTCATTTTTCCTTTTAAAATGCTTCTTTTCTTTTTAAAGCAGCATCTTCAACTTAAGTTAGGCGCTGGTAGGTCACCTACTGGTGCCTAACTTAACGCACTATTTATAGAATATGATTCTTAGTCCAGTGAGGTTCCAGTTTTTTCACATCATATGACAAATAGCTTATGAAATAACCTGGAAACTTGCTGGACTAAGGGGCTCATAATCGAAAGAGAAAAACATCTAAAAACTGGCCTAAGTCGGCACAATAAAACATGGTCTAAGTCACAAAAACCCACCTAAAGTCACCAGATAAGCACTGAAAACACATCAAATAGACCCACACACATTACCCCAGTTGTTCCCGAGCCCCCTCCCCACACTCCCATAAAAATATTAATCACACCTTTAAAATTCAGCTTCCAGACCATCATCACCTGGCAGCCTGGCATAGAAAAGCCTAATCGTCCAGCACAGAGGTGGCTTAAGCTGTCTTGAGGGTGGGTTAGGGACCCATGGAGAGGAGGACCCATGCCCATAATCCCCTGTAATCACTGCATTGATACTTAAACATGTGCACTCCCCTATACACCCCCAAAACCCTTTTTTACTGGCATATAAGAGGCTCCTACAGCCATAAGGGCTATTGGGGTGGTAGATAAGTGGTATAGGGGATTCTGGAGGTGGTTTGGGGGGGCTCACCGTAACCTATAAGGGAGCTGTAGGGAGGAGAAGACATGGCACCCTTTTTGTGAAGTTCACAGCAGTGCCCTGTAAGGTACCCCACTATTTAGGTGCTATGTCTGGATGTTCAGTCCATCACTTTGCAGACCCCTCCCACGTCCAACAGGGCTTGTTCTAGGCATTTTTGACTTGAACGAAAAGTTGGACAAAAATGTGGTATAAAGATGAACGATTTAGTGACTTGGACAATCAGATCGGCAGGACGTATAATTAGATGATTTTCGAAAGAAAAAAAATTTTGGACATATTTTTCGAAAATGTGTTTTAGGCTTAATTTATACTTTGGACGACTTGCGAGCTAGACGAAAATGGACTTAGACGTTCCTTTCAATTATACCCCTCCACGTGTATATCCCTTGAGAGAAAGTATGTTTAACTTGCTTTTTTACCAAACTTTTGAAATCACTCTTGAATGTCATTAACCCATCCACTTTAAAAGAATTCAACTTGTTAATTAGTCATGTATGTCTTACTCGTTCAATCCCAAATAGGCTTGTTATCTTGGTCGAGTATGTTCAGTTTGTTAAAATATTTATTTGTCTCTACGTTATTTTTAATATTTTGTAAATCGCTTTGCATTTTGAATAAGCGTTTAATCAAAAACCTGAATAAACTTGAAACTTGAACAGCATTGCTGATATTGCATTTTAAGTATTTAATTATCAATATAATGACCATCTGAACTTTTTCTCTGTGAATGAATACTTGTTGCACATGAGCATTCCTATAATAATAATAATTTTTTTAATTATCATTTATATTCCGCAGGGTTTTTGGTTTTTTTTTTAAACGTACTATAGGTGTTGCAAGCATAATTATCTCTTAACAAGCAAGACCAGATTTAGAAATAGACAATGGGGGCAATATTCAAAGTGGTGTAACCACCCAGAAATGGTTCCTGGCTGCTTAAATCCCTCCTGCTTTCTTCACATAAAGGTATGGGGGGGAGGGGGGGAGATTCGTAGGAGCATCCAGTGCCAATTTTCTCTCATGCAGGAAAGGGGGGTCGGCGTGGCAGGAGGAAGTTGGCATCCTGCCTTCCATTTTTGCTGCTGCGGGGAAAGGGAGTTTGCCAGGCAAGAGGGAGTGGGCATCCTTCCTGCCATTTTTGCTGCTATGGGGGGGGGGGAGGTGTTCAGACCCTGGTGCCAGTTCATAGGGGGATGTCAGGAAGGGCTGTCATCAATGGGGGGAGGGGGGAGTTCTTTTCTTTTTTCTAATGAGACAGATGTTGTGTGTGTAGCATGCCCAGAATATCTGTCTTAAAAAAAAACCCGCAACAAAAAAACAAAAATCAAAGGTTCAAAATAAGTGCCTATATATCACATGTAAACTGCGTTGATAGTAATCACAGAAAGGCAGTACATCAAATTCCATCTCCATCCTTTTCCTTATATAGCTGGGTATATAAGAGACACTGAAAAGTTCTCAGCCCAACCAAGAAGAGAATGATGTGGAGCCTTAAAACCTACAAATTATTCCACAATTTTCTTGACACTTTTCATTTCAATTCATATCACTGCAATTAAAAGTGTCAAGAAAAGTGTGGAATAACTTGTAAGTTTCATAGCTTCACATCATTCTCTTCTTGGTTGGGCTGAATACTTTGCAGCGGCCCCTTGTATTGTGATGTCATAATGCCTCATTCCAGCAATGCCTAAGAGCCAACCTCATCAGTGATATCACAATGGCTTGGTTTCCATCTATTTGTGCCCATTTGCCAGATACATTTGCTTCATTGAAACGAAAAGTATCAAGAAAAGTGTGGAAAAACTCATAAATTTCATGGCTCTACATCTTTCTCTTCAGCGGCCCCTCATAAATAGCCCACAGTTGTTGGCATTTAAAAAATTCTAACCACTATGGACTGAATTTGTTTTTCAAGGGGGGGGGGAGTGCTGATTTGTGATGTAAAAAAAGGTCCATTAAAAAGATTTCTAAAAATGAGCTTTTCTAATATTATTCTATAAAGGGAAGGCGATGTCCATAGAGTTCGGGCAACACCTGTGCCCTGGCTTTTAGTTTATGTGTAGGAGGAGTGCAATACCTAATGCTGCAGTCTGAGAGCAGCCGCTCACTTCCTGTGAAAAAAAAAAGAGAGAAATAGAGTGCTTAAATGTGTTTTTCGCTCTGAGGAAGCCTCTTAATGCTTTTAGGATAGAAAGCAGTCATATAGGGAACCTTAAGAAATAACCATGGTACTTAAAGTTCAAGGAAGGGCATGCATATATTCCTCTAACATCCAGGACCTGCAAGAAAAAGAATATTTACAGATGTGATCAGCCTCCTTATACATTTTTGGGAAATTGAGAGTCAAGAGTTTTGCAGAGTGTATGCAGTTCGGCCCGTATAAACATGCATTTTTGTTGGATTTATATATAGTTATACTGTACATTAGATATAGGTTCTTAGTGATCTTTAGGAAATGAATGCAGGGTTTGGTTAGCTCACAAGTAATTCACGCTCCCATTTACAAAGCCGCGGTAGTGGCTGCCGCGTGGCAAACAGTCCAACTCCCATTAAATCCCTCTGGGCATTGGAGCGATTATCGCAGCAGCCGCCGCCACCGCGGCTTTGTAAAAGGAGCCCTCAGTAATAATATAATTAAAAGAGCAGAGCAAGGTCAATGGCGTCCAAATCAATGGAGTAGATAAATAAATACACACACACAGGAGCGCACAAAAATAGTTAAATCAACGCAAATCATCTTGTTGGATTCTAATAAGATAATTAGGCGGCCTTTTCTGCCATAAGAAAGAATCATTTCTTACACTTTGTTGCAATGCAATTCAAGGCGGTTTACAATAAAAACAAGAATAGAATGCCATTGGTAAAATCGGACAAAAACAAACATTCATAACAGAAACTTAAAACATTCATAACAGAAACTTAAAACATTCAGAGCCTGATGCTACAATATTCTGCTATTCAATACTTCCGCTTTCACTACTAATCAAGTTTCAAGTTTATTAAAAATTTATTCAAGTTTATTAAAAATCGCTTTACATAACATTCTAAGCGATTTACAATAAAAGTGGGGAAAAGAGGAGACTGAGAGGGGACATGATCCAAACGTTCAAGATAACGAAGGGAATAGACTTAGTAGATAAAAACAGGTTGTTCACCCTCTCCAAGGTAGAGAGAACGAGAGGGCACTCTCTAAAGTTAAAAGGGGATAAATTCCGTACAAACATAAGGAAGTTCTTCTTCACTCAGAGAGTGGTAGAAATCTGGAACGCTCTTCTGAAGGCTGTTAAAGGGGAAAACACCCTCCAGGGATTCAAGACACAGTTAGACAAGTTCCTGCAGAACCAGAACATACGTAGGTAAGGCTAGTCTCAGTTAGGGCGCTGGTCTTTGACCTAAGGGCTGCTGCCTGAGCGGACTGCTGCGCACGATGGACCACTGGTCTGACCCAGCAGCGGCAATTCTTATGTTCTAAACATGTAATCAATTAAAAACATAACAAGACACAAACATGAATCACTAACTGGAACGTATGGAAAAAGGGAGAACAATTTAAAACGTAAAGGAAGCAAATAAGGATAACACGGATGGGAGGGGAAGACATGTATAACGGCGAGAGAGGATTGAGGAGTCAGTGTTGCAGGAGAGAGACCAAATAATAGGAGAATGCTTGTTCAAAAAGATAAAATTTTAAAGATACACGGAACTTGGTAAAAGATGACTCTGAATGCAGATATGAAGGTAGCGAATTCCACAATGCTGGTGCAATAGAAAAAAACAAACTAACTGAATTTTTAAGATTAACAGTTAGTCAATAATTTCTGCTATGCCCTGTTAGTTGTACATGAATGAAAAAGCCTGATTTTGTTTAGGGTGTCTAGATGGGGAACTGAGAATGATATGCAGAGTTCTTCTAGTATTTGACAAAGGGCTTGCTGAATGCAGTTTTTTATAAAATACATATAAGGAAATATAAGAATAGGATGCAGTACATGCAACAGGATAACATCAAGAGGATAACATCAATTTTATAAAGAGCTGTGGCTTAACTTGGGGTTTAACGTGTAAGTGCCAATACTTACAAGTATAAATACTGAGTGTCAGCATTTATAAGAACATAAGAACATAAGAAGCGCCATCTCCGGATCAGACCTTCGGTCCATCAAGTCCGGCGATCCGCACACGCGGAGGCCCTGCCAGGTATACACCTGGCTTATTTTATAGCCAACCATATCTTTATATGCCTCTCTCAAGGAGATATGCATCTAGTTTGCTTATGAAACTGAGTGCCCAGGAAGAGTCAGTTAAGACGCTGAGGGTTCGATATTCAGCTGGCAGGGATCAGCATTTTGCTCATAAATTCAATGTCAGGCCACATCCAGGCCCCAACATTTAATTTCCAGAACCATCTAAGTTATAGCTGGTAAGTATGATATTCACACTTAACCAGCTATGGAATACAGGACTGACTTTTATGCGGTCCTGCTAATGTGGTTAACCTGAAAGGTTAAGTACTGAACATCAACAATATCAACTCTACTTCCAGAACAACATCAAAATAATCAGTTCAGCGCTAACGGTTATTTTCAGCGGCACTAACGAGTCATGTGTCACCGAACAGTCACTTTGAATATTGATTCCCGAGTGATTTATATATTATCAAGGTCAATATTCAAGAGGGTTTAACCTGCCTGGTTTAATCCAGCTAAGCTGATTGGATGCTGATATTCAGTAGCAGTTAATCGGTTAGTGCTTCTGAATATCACTGCTAGCTAGCCGTTCTCTAATGGGCTAGGTTAGAGGTATTCCAGTCTGGAGCTTGGACGGAGCCATTACTTCGCAGCAGTGGCATAGCGAGAGAGGATGGAATCCGGGGAGGTGGCGCCCTGCATGGCCATGTCCAGGGCAGTGGCATACTGCATACCTCTTCAAATATTCCCCGGACCATGAAGCATCTCTCCACTTGCTGTTCACACCGGCCTCGTCTCCCTTCTGATGTCACATTCTGGTCCTGCAACTAGGAGGTGACGTCAGACGGGAGCTGAGGCTGGCATAAGCAGCAGGTGGAAGATGCTGCTCATGCCGGCAAACATTTCAAGAGGTACGTGGAGAGGAGGAGAGGCACCAATATCGGCGCCCTCCATCAAGATGGCGCCTGGGATGGCTACCCCTCACCGTGCCCCCTTCCTACGCCACTGTTTAGCAGGTAAACGGTGATGGTCAGTCTGCGAACCTTCTAAGTAAAGGCATTAAGTTAGAACAGAAAAAAGGCTGTCCTAACTTCATGTGTTGAGTTAACCAGGCACCGATCTGGATATCAGCTGATGCCTGGTTAACATCTGAGTGAGTCAGTGCACATACCCGAATGTTGAAAATTGGGAGCAGTGGAGGCCCCCTCATTGAATATCTAGGATTAATTCAGTCTACAGCTATGAGTGGCTTCCAAACCATTTACTGCCATGGGCTGACTATTACCCCATGATTATTATGATCGAGATGTTTTTAAACACTACAGAGGCAAGCACACTTTCCCCGTCAATCGCTCGTGCAGAAAACAAGTCCAGATGAGGAACTGACCAACACATGCCTGCTAAATATCCAGCCTCTCCCCCACCCTCCATATTCAGCCCATTGCGATCAAGAGGGGTTTTTGAAGCCATTGAGCACTGTGGGTTGATTCTGGCCTCAATATTCAATTGCTGGCCTTATTCAGGCACTGGCATTTAATATCCAGGCCACGTATGACCCATGGATGTTATCCGGGTGCTGGCTAAGATTCAGACTGGTGCCCAGATAACTAAGCCTTTTGTTGTCCTAACTTTATCCAGTTACATTACATTACATTACATTAATGACTTCTATTCCGCCTGTACCTTGCAGTTCTAAGCGGATTACAACAAAAAGATAACTGGACATTTCCAGGAATAGGAATACAATTAACGACGTAGGGCCTAATACATCTAAACGATAGCTGGACGTTTTCAGGAAGAGGAATACAGTTAAAGGCGTTAGGTCTAAATCACATGTTGAAGGGAGGATCCTAAGAAGGGGAGAGAGGGGAGAGGAGTGGGGTTAGGAAATTAGAATGTATTTCTTGAATAGTATGCTTAGTGATTTGAACAGAGCCGCTAAGCCAGCTCCACTTTCACTTCATTCATGGACCACCTTGACTCCAACTGGAAAGTGCTGCAGTTGGTAGTGTTAAAATTTTCATGATAACATAGTAAATGGCAGCAGATAAAGACCTGAATGGTCCATCCAGCTTGCCCAATAGTCACGCTCATTATATAATATATTCATGTTTAAATTATCTTTTCTTTAATATAGTAACATTACTATGACAGCAGATAAAGACCCGAATGGTCCATCCAGTCTGCCCAACCTGATTCAATTTAATTTTATTTCTTCTTAGCTATTTCTGGGCAAGAATCCAAAACTCTACCCGGTACTGTGCTTGGGTTCCAACTGCTGAAGTCTCCGTCAAAGCTCACTCCAGCTCATCTATACCCTCTCAGCCTTTGAAGCCCTCCCCAACCAAAAGGCCATATACAGACCCAGACCGTGCAAGTGTGCCCAGTATTGGCCTTAGTTCAATATTTACTATTATTTTCTGATTCTAGATCCTCTGTGTTCATCTCAAGCTTTTTTGAACTCTGTCACCGTTTTCCTCTCCACCACCACCATAGAAGTCCACCCAGTACTATCTATAGGTTCCCACTGCTGGAGTTGCCATTGAAGCCCACTCCAGCCTATCCTAACCATTCTGGAAGTGGAGCTTCTATCAAAGCCCTCCCCAGCTCATTCTAAACCAAATCACCATATAGGGGACACAGACCCTGCAGGATTGCCCAGCAGGGCTGGATTAAAGGATAGACCCAATAGGCACAGGCCTAGGGCCTGAAATGGTCAGGGGGGCCCGCCGGTGTGGTGCTTTAGGGCCAAACCCTTGCTAGATTTGCCGGTGGCAGCAGCATTATCATCATGACATCATCAGTGACATGCCAGAAGTAATCACCGGCAGGAGAAAGCCGCAAAGCAGCCTGCTTAGAATGCTGCGGTGCTGTATAGAGTCTCGCGAAGGGAGGGAGGGAGAGATGTGTCCTTCAAAAATTAACTTAAAATAGAAATGTAAGTGTGTACAGTAAAATAGTGAAAAATAATTTTTTTAAAAACCCCTCTTCTTTCTTCAGGCCCATTCTGCAAAGGCTGCATCTGCTGGGATCCAAAAATCAGGAACACTGACCAAGACTGGACTCCAGGAACCAGAAACAGTTTCTCCTCCAGGTAAGTATCAGCGATAGTCTCCTCCTACTGCCTGCCTTAAATAAAATAAAGGGAATAAAAATCCTTCTCCCTTAGTGTTAGGAACTCTCAGAGCTTCCTCTTCCAGATGGAACTGTGGTATCAATAACTACTTTTCCCAGGAAATAATATAAAATTTAAAAGTTGCCCTATCTAGTGCCCTTCCCCCTGTCCTGGCAACGCATTCTCTTAAAGCAGGCAAACCTTACACACACAGAATTGGCTCAGCCCTACTCAAAACTCACACTGTTTAAAAAATTCTCTCACTCTGTTAGCCAGTAACTGGTTTTTGAACTTCAAACAACCTTAATAAAAAGGAAGACCATTTTGGAAATTATTTTAGAATAATGTCAGTTCCAATTTAAACTCTATAGAAGCCTCTCGTATGAGGAAAGACTAAAAGGGTTAGGGCTGAGGGGAGATAGAAACATAGAAACAAAGAAGATGACAGCAGAAAAGGGCTACAGCCCATCAAGTCTGCCCACTCTGCTTACCCACCCCCTGTCTATGCCCTAATGACCCAATTTCCTTATCTTGACCCTCGTAGGGATCCCACATGGGTATCCCATTTATTCTTAAAGTCTGGCACGCTGTCTGCCTCGATCACCTGCACTGGAAGCTTGTTCCAATGATCAACCACTCTCTCTGTGAAGAAATACTTTCTGGTGTCGCCATGAAATTTTCCGCCCCTGAGTTTGAGCGGGTCCCTTGAGAAAGAAAATATCATCTTCCACTTCGACACGTCCCGTGAGGTACTTAAATGTTTCGATCATGTCTCTCCTCTCCCTACGTTCCTCAAGAGTGTAGAGCTGCAATTTGTTCAGTCTCTCTTCGTACGAGAGACCCTTGAGCTCCGAGATCATCCTGGTGGCCGTCCGCTGAACCGATTCAATTCTGCGCACATCTTTACTGTAATGTGGCCTCCAGAATTGCACACAGTACTCCAGATGAGGTCTCACCATGGCCCTGTACAACGGCATTATAACTTCAGGCTTTCGGCTGACGAAACTTCTATTGATACAACCCATTATCTGCCTTGCCTTGGATGAAGCCTTCTCCACTTGATTGGCAGTTTTCATGTCTGCACTGATGATTACTCCTAAATCTCGTTCTGCTGAAGTCCTAGTTAAAGTTTCTCCGTTCAAGAAGTACGTCCTGCATGGATTTCCGCTTCCGAGGTGCATGACCTTACATTTCTTAGCATTGAAGCCTAGCTGCCAGGTTGAGGACCAACTTTCCAATGTAAGCAGGTCCTGCGCCATATAATTCTGTAAACCGCATTCACTTACTATATTGCATAGTTTGGCGTCATCGGCGAATAGTGTTATTTTACCTTGAAGCCCTTGAGTCAGATCCCCTATGAATATGTTGAAAAGGAGTGGACCCAGGACCGAGCCCTGCGGCACTCCACTGGTCACCTCCGATGAGATATGATTGAAGTGGAGTAGAACGGGTACAAGTGGATCGATTTTTCACTCCGTCAAAAATCATAGATTGGTATTCAGCATTTGTTTTCAGACGTTACCAGCAAAGCACATTTTATTTAGTTTAGTATTTATACACTGCTTATAACCTAAGCGGTTTACATTCAAGTACTCAAGTATTTCTCCCTATCTGTCCCGGTGGGCTCACAATCTGATTAACATACCTGGGACAATGGAGTGTTAAGTGACTAGGTTTGAATCTAGTCCTAACCTGTGGGCCAAAACTCCACTCCACTTTATAATAATAATAATAATAATATAATAATAATAATAATAATTTGTTTTCTTGTATACCGCCCAACCAGTAGTTCTGGGCGGTTCACAACAGGAGAATACTGAGACATTTCAGCACATGGTACACTATCTATGTACAATCTAAAATTATATAATGAAAGTAATACAATTGTTAAAAACATTCAAGTACAATATTAAAAATTATAAAAAAAATTGAAACATACTATGACAATAAGAATAGAAACAAAAGACCTCATTTAAATATAGCAAAAATTAATATTCTCATTTGTCAAATAAATAGGTCTTTAACGATTTCCTAAATGTGAAGTAAAAATTAGACTTAGTCAGGACTTAGACTTAGTCATCGGACTTAGTCAGGAGTTCATCTTCCTAGCTTGATTCTCCAAAGACCTGTCTAAAAAGGTCTTAAAACGACAGGCTTTTGGAGTAGGGAAGATGAACTTTCCCTTTTTAGGGAGACTGGGGTGTAATACTGAAGTTTATGTTTTTTAACTATAATTTTGCACATATTTGCTGATACGACTATATTTACAGAAAAAAAAAAAGCAACTCTGCTTGCGTCCCCATTTTATTGGCACCAAGGCTTGATTCCTATTCCCCTCACACTGTATAAAGTTTGGATTCCTATTTCTGCATTCAGGCTTAAATAGGTAAGTTATCCAGGCCGTGTCTGGATATCTTTTGGCCTCTCCTGGCACGTCTCTAATTCAAGAAAATAATCACTAATTTGAAAGTCCAAAGTTACAACCACCACTACATATGTAATGTGAGAGTAGAAGCCTTTCTGAGGCTGGAGCCAATCACTTCTCAAAAAGTGGAGAAAAAAAAAAGACATGAGATGCATCAGCTCCCTCTTGTTACTGCAGCATCATTTCTGGAATCCCACACACTTTATCCAGTAACATTTGATGATTTATCGACTTATGCAGTGAAAAGTTATCCATTTAGGAGAGAGGGAATTTGAAAATAAAAGGCCTTATTTGTATAACACCCAGAGTTACATGGGTAAATGCTTTTGCGTGCTGCATCATCAGAAAAGACGCTTAAAAAAATGGCTACTCTGCCCCAACCTTACCTGTCATCCCTTGGTTCCAGCTCAAGTTACCACAGTGAGGAATTTTCCAACAAATTGTGGTCTGAGAGAAGCAGAGAAGAGGAAGATAGGATAAAGAAATGCACTTCTTTCTATCACAGAAGTTCGAGTCTTTTAATTCAAACGTTGCTGTTTTCCAGACCTGCAGAATTCAAGAGTAGGCTGCAACAGAGCTCACAACTTTCACTAATACCGTCTAAGGAGAAGCTGCATTAGTGAAATATCAATATCAAATACAAAATACCATTTGCAAAGCTTTCACAAGGGTGTCATCAATTTAGGGGTATCATAGTAACATAGTAGATGACGGCAGATAGAGACCCGAATGGTCCATCCAGTCTGCCCAACCTGATTGAATTTAAATTTGTTGGTTTTTTTTTTTTTTTTGAAAGACAAGCAAACAAACCAAAGCATCTTCCCACTATTACCCGAGACGAATCGTGGTAGTTTTTGATCAATAGAGGAGTATTTAAATATGTTAAAGCCTGAATCTGATATTCTGCATTCTTGGTTGCATAAACAGATCAATGGGAGAGGGTTAATCACCATTGATATTTAGCAGTTTTCAAATACAAACCACTTTTAGAATACTGAAAGCACTTGCAATGAACAACTGAGCACAATTTATAATTTAAAGAGCTGCTACATAAACTGAATAGATCAAGTGGTTGTTTTAACAGCATCAATATCAAGGGGAATTTTGAAATCTATATCCATGTATAAATAGCAAACAAACTCAATATATTCCTTAGCACTTAACTGCTCTTTAAAAATGTTTGAGCATATTATGATGGTATGATTGGACCATTAAATATTTACTGATCTATGTGTTTGAAAACTTAAACAGTGGTAGATGCCATTGACTGAAATTCCTTTAAGCTGTTAACTAACAAAGCTCTGAGCTGCCTGTGTTCCTGAGTGGCGATTTCTCAAACTTATGGACATGAGCAGAATACCAGAACTATATTTAGAGGCATGGGGATTTTCAGCAGGGTTCAGAAGGTGAGACAAGGATTTGCTTTCTTCCAGCAAATGGGAATTGCAAAGATCTAATTTACAGGAAACAGGTATTTCCATTGTTTTAAAAGACCGTGAATGGTGAATATGCAAGACTCGTAGCTGTTTCAAAATAGAGAATGACACAGTGACAAAATTCATCACCGTTCCCGTCCCCACGGATAACTACGGGAAATAAACCCATGTCATTTTCTAGTGTCTATTTCATCCTCTGTCCTTCTACACCAGCATTATTCAAAGCAAAGCTTGCGGGTCAGTGGTTGTGGCCATTCATACTCTGATTCTTCCCTCTTTCCTTAAAAAATGACATGAAGATGGTTTCCCGGGGTTATCTGCGGGGACGGGAACGGTGATGAATTTTGTCACCGTGTCATTCTCTATTTCAAAACACTTTTTGCAGCAGCAGTTCATTTCTTCCCTTCCCCTCCCCTAACACACATATACTTTCTCAGCATCCATATCTATCTATTGCATAGGGGATTCACCAGATTTGTCTTGGGCCTAGATTCACTAAATTCACCTATCCAATCCGTGGCCGAGTCTTCCCGGGCAACTAATTTACTACGCCTCCTCATACAAATTAATGCGATTGGAGGCACGCCACAGCGACCCCAGAGCGATCCTGATGCATGCGCAGACCATCTTCTTTGCCTGTAGATGGTCTGCACATACACTTGCTCTCTGCACAAGCGAGGTCAAAACACGGAAGGAAGGAAGGGAGGGGGGGGTTTAATGTTGGAAAAATACATTGGAAAACATACATAAAAGGCAGTGAAAGAGGATGGAGAAACTGAATTTTAAGGCGCTGATGGAAAAGTTCAATGTCGCCAGTCTCCATCTCCAGAGGTCACTCCATATGGAACAGAACACCCTGCAGCCAGGAACAGAACATACTTTTAACCCATGGGCTAAAACCACAGGCTTGCACTGCAGGGAAGAGCGGCAGAGAACATAAGAACATAAGAACATAAGAACTGCCTTCTCCGGATCAGACCTTCGGTCCATCAAGTCCGGCGATCCGCACACGCGGAGGCCCTGCCAGGTGTACACCTGGCGTAATTTATATTCCACCATATCCTTATATGCCTCTCTTAAGGAGATATGCATCTAGTTTGCTCTTGAAGCCTAGGACGGTAGATTCCGCAATAATCTCCTCTGGGAGAGCATTCCAGGTGTCAACCACTCTCTGAGTGAAGCAGAACTTCCTGACATTAGTCCTGAACCGGTCCCCCCTTAGCTTCATTACATGTCCTCTAGTCCGTGTCAAATTGGACAATGTAAATAATCTTCTCTGCTCTATTTTGTCGATTCCTTTCAGTATTTTGAAGGTCTCGATCATATCCCCACGCAGTCTCCTTTTCTCAAGGGAGAACAATCCTAGTATTATAAGTCTGTCCTCGTATTCCAGTTTCTCCATACCCTTCACCAGTTTTGTTGCTCGTCTCTGCACCCTCTCCAGCAGTTTTATATCCTTCTTTAGGTAGGGAGACCAATGTTGGACGCAGTATTCCAAGTGGGGTCTGACCATTGCCCTATAAAGCGGCATTATAACTTTCTCCGATCTACTCGAGATTCCTTTCTTTATCATGCCCAACATTCTATTTGCCTTCTTTGCCGCTGCCGCGCATTGTGCCGACGGCTTCAGGGTTCTGTCTATCAGCACACCCAGGTCCTTTTCTTGTTCACTCTTCCCCAGAGTTGCACCTGACATTGTATACTCGTATTCCTTATTTTTATTGCCTAAATGCATTACCTTGCATTTCTCCACATTGAATTTCATCTGCCATTTCTCCGCCCATGTTTCTAACTGACACAAGTCGCTCTGGAGTTTCTCGCTATCATCCTGCGATCTGATTGCCCGGCATAGTTTTGTATCGTCTGCAAACTTGATGATCTCACTGGATGTTCCTTCCTCTAGGTCATTGATATAAATATTAAAAAGGATCGGCCCAAGTACCGAGCCCTGGGGCACACCACTAGTCACTTTCTCCCAGTCGGAGAACTTCCCATTTATGCCCACTCTCTGCTTTCGGTTTTCCAGCCATTTGCCTATCCATCTTTGTATATCCCCCTCTATGCCATGGCTATGTAGTTTCCTGAGAAGTCTTTCGTGTGGAACTTTGTCAAACGCTTTCTGGAAGTCCAAATATATTATGTCCACCGGCTTCCCACTATCGATTTGCTCGTTCACGGTCTCAAAAAATTGGAGTAAATTAGTCAAACATGATTTCCCTTTCCTGAATCCATGTTGACTGGGTTTCATTAAGTCATATGCGTCCAAGTGCCGGACTATGCTATCCTTGATCAGTGCTTCAACCATCTTGCCAGGGACAGACGTAAGACTCACAGGTCTATAGTTGCCCGGTTCCCCTCTCGATCCTTTTTTGAAAATTGGGGGTGACGTTCGCTATCCTCCAGTCGTCCGGTATCTGTCCAGTTCTGATTGTCAGGTTTGCAAGTTTTTGCAATAACTCTCCGATTTCAACCTTCAATTCCTTTAAGACTCTCGGATGAATCCCATCCGGTCCAGGGGATTTGTCGCTTTTAAGTTTGTCGATCTGATAGTATATCTGGTCTAAGTCCACTTCAACTGTGGTGAGGCTGTCTTCTATTTCTCCTGCAAACACTTTCTCCGCTTCAGGTATTGTTGAGGTGTCCTCCTTCGTAAAGACGGACGCAAAGAAGGAATTTAGTTTGTCTGCGATTTGTTTATCTTCCTTGACGTACCCTTTTCTTCCCTGGTCGTCCAGGGGTCCCACTGCCTCTTTTGCAGGTTTTTTCCCTTTCACGTATCTAAAGAAGGGCTTGAAGTTTTTGGCCTCCTGGGCTATTTTTTCCTCATATTCCTGTTTTGCATTCCTCACCGCCTTGTGACATTTCTTCTGATCATCTTTATGTTTGTTCCAGGCTTCGGTTGTCTTTATGCATTTCCATTTTTTGAAAGAGTCCTTCTTTTCTTTTATGGCTTCCTTCACCTGTATGGTAAGCCATGCCGGTTCTCTTTTGCTCTTTGTTCTCCGATCTTTGGAAATCTTCGGAATGTAGAGATCTTGTGCTTCTGTGATAGTATTTTTCAGTAGTGTCCATGCCTGATCAACCGTTTCAAGTTTGTCCATCATCTTCTCGAGTCGTTTTTCTACCATGGCTCTCATGCTATCGTATTTACCCTTTTTAAAGTTCAAGGTGGTGGTTAAGGTTTTGGCATGTTTCCCTTTCCTGATGTGTAGTTTAAAGTTTAAAGAGAGCAGGAGATGTGTTTAAAATATTTTATTTTGTTGGTTTTATTTTTTTGATACTGGGATTTCAGGGCAGCAGAGAGCAGGACAGTCGGCAAGGACATGAGCGACTGGTCCTCAGCAGTCACTTCTTTTTGGATCGGCCTGCCCAATTATTGTTCCTTCTTCAATTTAGTGAACCATTGCCTTCCTACTTTGCATGCCATTTCCCCTCATTTGTATGTGCAGATCGGATCAGATGCAGATTGGATCAGCCAGAAGGCAAGTGAATCGGGTCGGAGAAGGCTCGCAAACTGGCCAGGATATGATTGGTGAGCTTAATGAATCTGCTTAGTCTACTCATTCCTCCATTTTGCACCCATTGAAAATATGGAGTTCTTTCTTGGCTTGAACAATGATTGCCTTGGAGAAAAAACAATTAAAAAAGTAAATTAATTAAAAAACAACAACAACAACAACAACAACAAAAAACCTCCAGGAGAAAACAGAAAAAAATTATCTTAAAAAAATGGAGAAAGACACCTTAATTACAGAGCAGCTCCAACTTTCTCATCTACTTACATAAAAGCCAGATACCTAAAAAACATTTTTAGAGGCTTACTACATAATGGATCTAAAAAAAAAACTCCACCAATTTTATCCCAAGTGCCCCTTATATTCAAACACACTTTAACATAGCTCAATAAAGTAAAATAAAATAAAATATATAAGAAAACAAAATTACACTTATCTTCACAATAACTTGTTCCGAAGAGCGCGTGTCTTGATGATGACTTATTTCAATATACTGTCCCAGAAGTAATGTTCAATAAAGAATTGGCAGTAAAATTAAGGGCTCCTTTTACGAAGGCGCGTTAGGGCCTTAAGGCGTGGAATAGCGCACGCTAAAATGCCACGCACGCTAGCTGCTACCGCCTCCTCTTGAGCAGGCGGTAGTTTTTCAGCTAGTGCGTGCTAATCCGGTGCGTGTGTTAAAAACGCTAGCGCACCTTCGTAAAAGGAGCCCTAAATGTTCATGGCATATTCCCAGTGGCCTATAGCTGCCTCGTTCAATGCAGTTCTGTTCTTGAAACTGGATTCCTGACAAGGGCCCCTGTTTCACTCATGCTACCTCAAGGGAACTGCTTAGTGCTTATTGTCATTAGCATAACTCAAAAATAATTGCCTCGCAGCAAAATCATTTGTAACCATGGCTCCTCTCATAGTTCTGGCTTCAATACCTTCCCCATTCTTACAATTCTAAGTGAATCTTGTGTCATCTTTTTTTTCTACTAATGATTCTTTCACTTTTATTCCCTTTATTACACAGTCACACAGGGCAGTGCCACGAACAGTGCTCTTCATTTAAACTGAAGGTCAAACTGTTGTGTAGAGAAAGACATGGGGACAAAGTTTGTCCTTGTCCCAGCAAGCTCTTTTCCCTTCCCTGCCCCATCCCCATGAGGTCTTGCTCAGTCCCCATTCCGTCCCTGTGAGCTCTATCCCCGTCCCCATGAACTCTGACTGATCCCATCTGCACAAGCCTCGAATAGTTCTGATTTTCTACTGAAATCATTTTATTAAAGTATAAAAAGAAACAATATTCTGTAGAACTGTCATTTTATAAATCACAAATATGAACAAGGATCAACAAAACCCCCATCTCCCCTCCCCTCTCCTCCTCCCTCACAAATATTTCCTCCACTATCGAGACAACTGAACAAGTCAAATTACTGCAAAATACTACATAGAAAAATCATGCCAACAGAATAACATGGTCACAACACAGAGAATACAAATGTCAAATCCATACTAGCTAACTCAAAAAAATGATAAACATAAATTAAATCAAAATCCCAAGAATTCACAAGACCAAAGAAATAGAAAGGCATTTCCGTCTATATTGTGCAAAACATAAATATCATACATGGCAGGGAAGGTGTTAGATTGCATCTAGGACAACAGCCCCCTGGCCAGAGAGAGCCCTAAGCCTGCTGGAAGCTGAAGAATATAACTAGCTCCAAAAAAAGAAGAAAATTGCCACAGAAACTTAAAAGACCCAACAGCAAGGCAAGAAAGGTCAAGGGTTCCATGAGTGGTTGCAGGATGGTAAAACAC
Source organism: Geotrypetes seraphini (assembly GCF_902459505.1). Lineage (NCBI taxonomy): Eukaryota > Metazoa > Chordata > Amphibia > Gymnophiona > Dermophiidae > Geotrypetes > Geotrypetes seraphini. The sequence goes on from NC_047097.1 coordinate 15,907,493, forward strand.
CAATACTCAATGCTGACAAAATTAAACAACATTAAATTGACTCAAATAGAGGAAAATTAGTGATAGGTACCCTCAGTGCACAGATACAGCAATGGGAGTGAACTCCAATGCTTCATGTGAAAAGGTAGCTAGCCCCCACCTACACACCATCATGGGGTACCGAGGGTGTGTTTCAAATGAAATAACACTATCACCAAAAACAGTGCACAGTGAACACAGGTGAAATAAAGTGAAATCACGAACTGCAATTACTCAGGGAACCCCCCAGCCAACTCCCCCCCAAAATCAAGGAAGCAACTTAGCTACAGTGAATCTTCATCAGACGTCCAAGGGAGCGGGAACAAGACAGATGACACACCGCAGAACCTGAAGAAGGCATGGCCTGGGAGTAGGCTTTGTGGTCCCCAGCTATATCTAACACCTGGATACACATTTCAAATCCAATATATTCTAATCACAAAATAGAAAATAAGTTTTTTCTTCCTTTTGTTGTCTGGTCATTTTATTTTTCAAATCATGTTGGCCTCAGGCTCTGGTTTATGTTTCCTTCTGTCTTTTTAACTCACTGTCCAGGGTCTCCTGCCAAATTGATATTTCTTTTTTCTCCAAGCTCACCATCCATCTTCCATCTCTGTGTATGCATTTTCCCCTTGTTCAGCATTTCCCTTCTCTGTGTCTCGTATTACTTCCCTTTCTAGTATTTCCCCTGTGTCCATTTCTCTGCCTTCATCATCATCATTACCATTCTATGCTGTCATCATGTGTCCAGCATCACTCCTCTGTGTCCCTATGCCCTCTCCCAAGTCCAGCATCTCCCTTATTGTTCCTATTCTCTCCCATGTCTAGACATCTTCCCTCTGTGTCAAAATGCCCTTCCATGTCTGGCATTGCCCTTCTGTGTGTCCCCCTTTGCGTCCCTGTCCTATGTTCCCATCCATGCCTACCATCTCCCTTTTTTGTATATCTCTCTGTGTCCAGCTTCTCTCCTCTCTTACTTTCTTACACCAATGTGTCTCTTACCCTTTCTATTTCCTCCCTTCCTTCACTGTGTTCTGTATTTCATTTCCTCTTCCTTCTTCCCCTTGGTTTACCATTTCTCTTTCCCTTTCCTTCTCTCTCTCCTCTTTGCAAGTCCAATATCTCTCTCCCTTTCATCCAGCTCCAGTCATTCCCCCACATAGGTCCAGCATCTCTCTGTCTTCCCTTCATCTCCAGCACCCCGCCCTCCCCACACAGACATGAGTCCAGTACCTCTCTCCATTCCCTCCAACACCATCCTTCCCCACAAGGGTCCAATATCCCTTCGTTCCTTCCAGTCATCCCTCCTTACAGGTCCAGGACCCTCTTTATCTCTACCCTCCAGCTCCAGCTCCAGCTCCAGTCCTTATTCCCCTTCCCCTAGCCCCCATACCAGGTTAAGCTTCCCTTCAGCTCTGGAACTAGCCAGCATCCCCCCAGGTCATAGAAGAATCTTCAGATGCCTGCTCTGGGGACTTCCTTCTGCCAAGTCCCTCCTTGATGGTTTTTTGGTCAATATTTAGGAGTCAGTGAAAGACAGTCTAATTAAAATTTATGAAAATAAAATTTAAAAATTACTATTGATTTAACTGGTAGATAGGGAGGTTTTTATGCCAATCATGGAGATTTGAAATGGCCCAGAAGATAAAAAAAAAAAAAAAAAAAAAAATCTGGATCGCTGTGGGCCTATACTTTGAATATTTTTCTACCCCATTATAAATGTAATGACAGTATGAGATTCTTTGAGCGGGTTTAGATGTGTTATATGTAATGTAATTTTCTGGACTACTACCTCAATAGGATTTTTGTGATATAAACATTAGCACATAGCCATTTATCAGAAAATGGAAAATTGGCCATTTTCCAGCTGTGGCAAAAAGTGGCCCTAGCACATGGGAAAGACCCACGTAAGGGTGTGCTAGGGCCACTTTTTCCACCAGTTTTGTAAAAAGGCTCTTGATTGTTTCTGAACTGCAGATATAATTACAAAATCGAAGCACTGATCTGAAATACGTCAGTACAAACCATTAACTGGTAAACTTAGAATATCAAACTGATGTCAGCATTTAATTTTACAATGGTGCTGTAATGGAGACTGAAACTAGATGAGCTTCAACAGAGTTAATTTCTAAATCAGTATTACCATTGAATGGAAACCATTGAGGAGCCAAATGAAGTAGAAAAAAAAAGAGCCTAAGCATACAAAACATTAAATTGGATAGCTGGAGATACAACAAGCCTAGCTCGGCTAGCTTCTTTGTTGATTTGGCTGAGCTGTAACTGGGGTCTTTGCAGTCAAATAAACCCCAGGCTATTAGCAACATGCAGCAGTTACTTGAGCCCCAAGATGCAAAGGGTTCACTTTTGGAGGTCAGTTGATGAGGTTTGAGCTGACTTGAGTACCCTGAATCAGTGATCTGATTTCATATGACTGTGTGGCCAAACAAACCCTTAGCTCGTTACAGGTTTGCCAGGAGCTTGACTTTGTATTTAAAGGTTTCTGGCAGTGTTACTGCTTTCCAACCTATCTCATTATTTGGTCTCTAAAAATTTAATAGAAAACCTAAAAGGCAGGGTGGAAGTGGGCTGGGTGGAAGTGGGACACAGACTTGTTTTAGTTGGTCTGGGAAGGATCATTTATGAATACACTGTGTACTCCTTTGTCACGACTGCATATTCTTCCTGAGGTGCAAGACTCTTTGCTGTAATCTATTTTCTTTCCCTGGCAGAGAAAACTGTGAAGTCTGACATATTTGTCTGTCTGTTCTGGTACACGGATGGCTTGTTTCTTCAAGCAGTGGGGAAGAATGTCAATAATATATTCGCATTTGGGGGGTTTCTCTGAGGTCAATCCTGCATAAAACATATTTTGGCGACCTAAGGCGGATTTCTGATGTTTAACAAAGCGGGAAAAGACAGCATGTCTACTAACAATCCACTTTTGAAGGCAAACTCATATTTTCACTATATATTTCCCCAAAGTGCACACCTAACTCCAATGTTTTGACTATTGCCTTCAGCATAAAACATGAAATGCATAGAAAATAGTTTTCTGTAGCTTTCTTTCCAAAGGGCCATCTTTAGCAAAGTGTGGTAAGTTTCTGCAAAAGTTAATGTGTGGTAAGTGTTGAGGAGAGCACCTGCCTTCCATTTATTACTACTTATCATTTCTATAGTGCTGCTAAATGTATGCAGCGCTATACATTAAACGAGAGACAATCCCTGCTTAGTGGAGCTTACAATCTAATTAAAATGGAAAAATAGGACAAATAGGGGTTAGGAAATTTCTCATAGAGTGAATGATAAAACAGACATGGGTACTTTACAAGTTAGGACTTAAAAACAGCCTCAAAAAAGTGGACTTTTAGCCTAGATTTGAGTACTGCCAGAGACAGATCATAATGTACTGATTCAGGCAGTCTGTTCCAAGTACACTTCTCCCGCCGTATTCGCTGTGATAGGGGATTAACAGAACCGCAAATACAGAAAAACCACAAATAACTTTTTCATATGTTATTCACTGTTTTCTATTAAAAACCATTGTGAATATGGTGAAACCACGAATAACATGGTGGAAGACCCAGCCTGTTCCTGAAGGAGAGGCAAAACATGGTGAAGAAAGTGCTGGGAATCGGCGATTTTTCTCTGTAAATGCTTGGAATCAGCAATTTCTCTATGCAAGCTGATGTAATTGGGGGGGGGGGGGGGGAGGAGCCAGCAAGCTAAAAACCATGAATAATCGAAACCGCGATTGCTGAACCCATGAATACGGATGGAGAAGTGTATACGGTGTAGCAAGATAGAAGGGATGGAGTCTGGAGCTAGTGGCAGAGGAGAAGGGTACATGTTGGTACCATTCTTAGATTCTATATAGCATGTATGTTTTTAGATTCACTATAGCATATGTGTTCTTAGTTTCTCCTTAGCTTGTGTGTTATGGATACCTGTCTTAAATTCTCTGTAAATAAAAAAAAAAAAGTGTTATGGATCTATGTAACCCATTCTGGGCTCCTGGGGAGGATGGGCTATAAAACTAACTACATAAGAGAGATTTACCTGATGAACGAAGTTCCTGGGGAGGAGCATAAGGAGAAATAAGAGAAGAGAGATGCTGAAAAACTGCGGAGTGAATGCACTTATAAGTCAGTAAGAAGAGTTTAAATTGTATGTGGAAATGGATAGAGAGCCAATGAAGTGATCTGAGGAGAGCTTAGCGAAACTGGCGGAATATGTCTTGCAGAAGAATTTTGAACAGATTGAAGGGGAGAGAGATGGATTAATAGAAGACCTGTGAGAAGCAAGTTGCAATACAGTGGTTCTTATACCTGTCATGGGGACCCCAAAGTCAGTCAGGTTTTCAAGATATCCCTAATGAATATGCATGAGGCAGATTTGCATATAATAGAGGTGACAGGCATGAAAATCTGCTTCATGCATATTCATTAGGGACATCTTGAAAACCCGACTTGCTGTGGGTCCCCCAGAACAGGTTTATTTATTTAAACATTTATATCCCACATATCCGGAATCTATGCAGGTTACAACAGCACATTCATAATTAAAACAATACAACCAAATAATAGCATGATAGCAGTATACAACCTCAATCCTATAACTTAAAATAGATAAAAGTCAAACTATATCTAAACTAGAAACCACCCAACTCTGCGAAGGCATTTCTGAAAAGAAACATTTTAAAACTTTTACAAAAAGTAAAAAAAAACGAGGATCAGACAAATTGAATTTGGGAGCGAGTTCCATAATAGGAACCCTGCCGCCCCAAAGATTCGAGAGCGACTTACAGTTTTGATTATAGAAGGAATGGGAGAAACAATCAATAAATCTCTGGTCGTCCAGGGATATGTCTTCAATAAGGAGGCAACTACTTCAGGTAATAATATGTGAACTGATTTGTATACCAGGGTTAGTATTTTAAATTGAATTCGCAAAGCAATTGGTAACCAGTGGAGCTCAGCAAGTAATGGGGAGATATGGACATAATGAGGCGATCTGCCAATTAACCTTGCTGCGGAATTCTGAGCAATCTGTAGGGTTCTTAATGATTTCTTTGGGAGACCAAATTAAGGGAATTACAGTAGTCCAAATGCGGCAAAACAAAGCATTGCATAACTTGCCATAAATTAGTGGGTGATAATAAATCTCGTAATTTCAAAAACCATTCTGATCTTTAAAAACAGAGTTTTAACCACTGATTAGATGTAACTACAGAATTGTAGAGATGAATCTAGAAAAATGCCCAAACTCTTGATTTCTTCCTGTATTAAAATTTTCACTCCCACATATACAAAACTCAATGGGGCTCCATCACTACCAGTAGGGGAGCGCCACAAGATCTTTGTTATGGAGACATTTAAACTAAGACAGTTCAAAGTCATCCATATTTTAATTTCAGCCATATAAGAAGACAACAATTGAAAACCCTGCGTCTGCATAAATTTGGTAGTGTACTCCAAAATCTAAGAACAATTTACCAATCGGTGCCATAAATAAGTTGAACAACATTGCAGAAAGTGAAGAACCCTAGGGTTCGCCACACTTTAAGAACACAAAATTCAAATTAGTCACTCCCGTTGACCACACAGAAGTGTCTATTGCTCAAAAAGGACTGAAACCACTTTAGCACGTTTCCTGAGATCCCAAACGCATGTAGTCTTTTTCAATAGTACCTGATGATTCATAGTATCAAAGGCAGCCGTGACATCAAGGGACACTAATAAATATCTCTTTCCCTTGTCATATCCTTTGTGGATCTCATCGCATAATGTTAACAAAAGCAATTCTGTGCTAAGGTCCTTCTGGAAAATCATCCAAGCATCCCTGAACTGTAACAAAGTCTTCCAGTTGTTGTAATACAATTCTCTCTAATACCTTTGACATGAAACTCAGATTTGAAATAGGACAAAAATGTTCTTCCTTAATTACATCCAGGGATGCACCTTTTAAATGTGGAGAAATTACTGCTTGTTTCAATTTATCTGAGACTTCACCTAACTTCAACGACTACTATTACTCCTTTGAAGATACAACTTCAGCTTTTAAAGCCTTAAGCGCTGAAGGAACACATGGGTTCAGAGAACAGTTCAATGAGCTAACATACTCTATTGCTTTAATCACCAGTTCAACCTCAATAGGTAAAAATTATTTCCATACCACATCAGCATCAGTACTATCAGCCATCAAACGGAGACTGAGATAATGGACTAGCAGCATTTTGCTTAGGCATAAAATAGTTTAAGAACCACAGATCTAGATGAAAAGTGATAAGAATGTAAATAAGGAAAAGTCAGATTTGGGTGATATACTTAGTAGGGGTGTCCAACTTTTTGGCTTCCCTGGGACGTACTGGCCGAAAAAAATGTTTCTGGGGCCACACAAATGCACAAACGCTGCAGAAAGACAAAGGAGGGAGCCGGCAAGATGGTAAACACCCAGGGGCACTGTATCTCCCTCGACCGGGGCTGCACAAAATACTTCACGGGACCGCATGTTGGATACCCATAAGAACATAAGCAGTGCCTTTGCTGGGTCAGACCAGAGGTCCATCATGCCCAGCAGCCGGCTCATGTGGCGGTCCATCAGGTCCAGGACCTGTATAGTATCCCTTCTATCCCCTTTTCCTTCAGGAAATTGTCTAATCCCTTCTTGAACCCCAATACCCTACTCTGTCCTATCACACCCTCTGGAAGTAACATAGTAACATAGTAGATGACGGCAGATAAAGACCCGAATGGTCCATCCAGTCTGCCCAACCTGATTCAATTTAAAAAATTTTTTTTTTTTTTTTTTCTTCTTAGCTATTTCTGGGCGAGAATCCAAAGCTTTACCCGGTACTGTGCTTGGGTTCCAACTGCCGAAATCTCTGTTAAGACTTACTCCAGCCCATCTACACCCTCCCAGCCATTGAAGCCCTCCCCTGCCCATCCTCCTCCAAACGGCCATACACAGACACAGACCGTACAAGTCTGCCCAGTAACTGGCCTAGTTCAATCTTTAATATTATTTTCTGATTCTAAATCTTCTGTGTTCATCCCACGCTTCTTTGAACTCAGTCACAGTTTTACTCTCCACCACCTCTCCCGGGAGCGCATTCCAGGCATCCACCACCCTCTCCGTAAAGTAGAATTTCCTAACATTGCCCCTGAATCTACCACCCCTCAACCTCAAATTATGTCCTCTGGTTTTACCATTTTCCTTTCTCTGGAAAAGATTTTGTTCTACGTTAATACCCTTTAAGTATTTGAACGTCTGAATCATATCTCCCCTGTCTCTCCTTTCCTCTAGGGTATACATATTCAGGGCTTCCAGTCTCTCCTCATATGTCTTCTGGTGCAAGCCTCCTATCATTTTCGTCGCCCTCCTCTGGACCGCCTCAAGTCTTCTTACGTCTTTCGCCAGATACGGTCTCCAAAACTGAACACAATACTCCAAGTGGGGCCTCACCAATGACCTGTACAGGGGCATCAACACCTTCTTTCTTCTACTGACTACGCCTCTCTTTATACAGCCCAGAATCCTTCTGGCAGCAGCCACTGCCTTGTCACACTGTTTTTTTCGCCTTTAGATCTTCGGACACTATCACCCCGAGGTCCCTCTCCCCGTCCGTGCATATCAGTTTCTCTCCTCCCAGCATATACGGTTCCTTCCTATTATTAATCCCCAAATGCATTACTCTGCATTTCTTTGCATTGAATTTTAGTTGCCAGGCATTAGACCATTCCTCTAACTTTTGCAGATCCTTTTTCATATTTCCACTCCCTCTTCGGTGTCTACTCTGTTACAAATCTTGGTATCATCTGCAAAAAGGCACACTTTTCCTTCTAACCCTTCAGCAATGTCACTTACATACATATTGAACAGGATTGGCCCCAGCACCGAACCCTGAGGGACTCCACTAGTCATCTTTCCTTCCTTCGAGCGACTTCCATTAACCACCACCCTCTGGCGTCTGTCCGACAGCCAGTTTCTGACCCAGTTCACCACTTTGGGTCCTAACTTTAGCCCTTCAAGTTTGTTCAACAGCCTCCTATGAGGAACTGTATCAAAGGCTTTGCTGAAATCCAAATAAATTACATCTAGCATATGTCCTCGATCCAGCTCTCTGGTCACCCAATCAAAAAATTCAATCAGGTTCGTTTGGCACGATTTACCTTTTGTAAAGCCATGTTGCCTCGGATCCTGTAACCCATTAGATTCAAGGAAATACACTATCCTTTCTTTCAGCAACACTTCCATTATTTTTCCAACAACTGAAGTGAGGCTCACCGGCCTGTAGTTTCCTGCTTCATCCCTGTGACCACTTTTATGAATAGGGACCACATCCGCTCTCCTCCAATCCCCAGGAATCACTCCCGTCTCCAGAGATTTGTTGAACAAGTCTTTAATAGGACTCGCCAGAACCTCTCTGAGTTCCCTTAGTATCCTGGGATGGATCCCGTCTGGTCCCATCGCTTTGTCCACCTTCAGTTTTTCAAGTTGCTCATAAACACCCTCCTCCGTGAACGGCGCAGAATCTACTCCATTTTCTCGTGTAACTTTGCCGGACAATCTCGGTCCTTCTCCAGGATTTTCTTCTGTGAACACAGAACAGAAGTATTTGTTTAGCACATTTGCTTTCTCCTCATCACTCTCCACATATTTGTTCCCAGCATCTTTTAGCCTAGCAATTCCATTTTTTATCTTCCTCCTTTCACTAATATATCTGAAAAAATTTTTATCTCCCTTTTTTACATTTTTAGCCATTTGTTCTTCCGCCTGTGCCTTCGCCAAACGTATCTCTCTCTTGGCTTCTTTCAGTTTCACCCTGTAGTCCTTTCTGCTCTCCTCTTCTTGGGTTTTTTTATATTTCATGAACGCCAACTCTTTCGCCTTTATTTTCTCAGCCACTAGGTTGGAGAACCATATCGGCTTCCTTTTTCTTTTGTTTTTATTGATTTTCTTCACATAAAGGTCCGTAGCCATTTTTATCGCTCCTTTCAGCTTAGACCACTGTCTTTCCACTTCTCTTATGTCCTCCCATCCTAACAGCTCTTTCTTCAGGTACTTTCCCATTGCATTAAAGTCCGTACGTTTGAAATCTAGGACTTTAAGTATCGTGCGGGCCGCTCTCCACTTTAGCCGTTATATCAAACCAAACCGTTTGATGATCGCTACTACCCAGGTGAGCACCCACTCGAACATTAGAGATACTCTCTCCATTTGTGAGGACCAGATCCAATATCGCTTTTTCCCTTGTGGGTTCCGTCACCATTTGTCTGAGCAGAGCCTCTTGAAAGGCATCCACAATCTCCCTACTTCTTTCCGATTCCGCAGACGGAACATTCCAGTCCGCATCCGGCAGGTTGAAATCTCCCAACAGCAGAACCTCCTCTTTCCTTCCAAACTTTTGGATATCCACAATCAGATCCTTATCAATTTGCTGCGATTGAGTCGGAGGTCTGTAGACTACACCCACGTAGATAGAAGTTCCATCTTCTCTTTTCAGAGCAATCCATATCGCTTCTTCCTCTCCCCAGGTCCCTTGCATTTCGGTCGCTTGGATATTGATCTTTACATAGAGAGCTACTCCTCCACCTTTATGACCATCTCTGTCCTTCCTAAAAAGATTATATCCCGGTATGTTTGCATCCCATCCATGTGATTCACTGAACCATGTCTCTGTGATAGCAACAATATCTAGATCTGCCTCTAATATCAGGGCTTGCAGATCATGAACTTTGTTGCTTAGACTGCGAGCATTTGTGGTCATCGCTTTCCAGCTATTTTTCAGCGATAATCTCCTTCTTCGTATGGATTTTTGTGTCGTTTCACTTTCCGTTGCAATACTAAGAAATGAGTTGCTGATATTGCTTATGTTGCAGCCTTTACTACTATCACATCTTTTCTTTTGCCGGGGGTGGTCTTTATAATTGTCCTTCGTACATACACCACCCCCACCTTCTAGTTTAAATGCCTGGAAAAATATTGTCTAAATTTCTCTGCAAGGTTTCTTTTTCCTGCTGTAGTAATATGTAGCCCATCAGTGCAATATAGCTTCTTGTCCTTCCATGTATTTCCCCATCCTCCTATGTACCTGAAGCCTTCTTGATGACACCAGGCTCTGAGCCATCTATTAAAGTCCTCTGTGTTTTTCACTCTTTGCTCTCCTTTTCCATATGCAGGCAGTATTTCAGAAAAAGCTAAAGTCTTTACAAAAGGTTTCACGCCCTCACCAAGCTCCCGAAAAGCTTTCTGTGCTGCAAGTGTGGAGTTGTTGGCCAGGTCATTTGTTCCCAGATGGATAACAACATCAGTGTTAAAATCCTTAGTTTCTTCCTTAACTATAGTCAGTATTTGCCTGGAACTCCTGGTAGCTGAGGATCCTGGAAGACATTTCACTATTTTGGACTCCTCACCCTGTGTTCCAAGGTTAATGCCTCTGATGATGGAATCCCCCAACAGTGCATTCCAGGTGTCCACCACCCTTTGGGTAAAGAATAATTTCCTAGCATTGGTTCTGAATCTGTCCCCTCTTAACTTTTCCGAATGCCCTCTCGTTTTTGTAGTTTTCGAAAATTTGAAGAATCTGTCCCTCTCCACTTTCTCTATGCCCTTCATGATCTTGTAAGTCTCTATCATGTCCCCTCTAAGTCTCCGCTTTTCTAGGGAAAAGAGCCCCAGTTTCTCTAATCTTTCCATCTGCCTCTTCACATCTGCCCTTGGTACTGGTAGGATCTCTGAAAACGCTATCTTCTGAGTCCTCATCTTCAACTTCCAGAATCTTGAACTGTTCGATCAGTGCATTTCTATTGTAGTCTCTCCTGCTGACATCATTTGTCCCGATGTGGATCATCACTGTGGTCTTTTCCGTCTCTGCTCCTTCTAGGATCTTTTCAATTTTGTCGACAATGTCTTTTGCTCTCGCTCCTGGGAGGCAGGTCACTAGTCGATCCTCTCTCCCTCCTGCTATGTGGCTGTCTACTTGCCTTAGGATTGAGTCTCCCACTAGGATTGCAGACTTTCCCTTCTTCAGTTTTCGCTCCAGTCGCAGGTCTATGTCCTCAGTGTGCTTCATTGCCTCCTCTTCCTGCGGGATTCCTCTGTGGGTTTCTTCCTTAGCGTCACCTTCCTCTTGTTCTCCATTCCATGTGGGTGTATCTTCATCTTTCCTCTGATGTTCGTGTTCTTCCACCCTCCTCCTGTAGGCCTCCTCAATGAACTCCTCGAGCTCTCTGACTTCTTCCTCAATGTGTCTCTCTCTCATGAAGTGTTCAGCTGTCCTGACTGGGTCTTCTGTGATGTAAAGTCTTCCAGTTCCTGTATCCTGTCCTTCAGTTGCCTAACTTCCTTCTTCAAGCTTTTCAGCTCCTGACACCGACCAGGTAGAGAAAGAAATGATAGGCTTTAGCGGTCATCTACCACAAAGGCACACATTTAGGGCTGGATTCAGTATATGACATTCAAAATTCAGTGCTGAAAAAAATCCTATAACATCTTGACTTGTTCATTTTCTATGGGCTCCTTTTACAAAGGTGCATTAGGGCCTTAATGCGTGGAATAGCGCACACTAAATTGCCATGTGCGCTAGACCTTAACGCCAGCATTGAGCTGGTGTTATTCTAGAAGCATACCGGGTGGTTTAGCGCATGGTCATTTTGTGTGTGCGCTAAAAACGTTAGGGCACCTTAGTAAAAGGAGCCCGATGACTTTATCTACATGGTGGATATGCCAGTATTTATGGACTCCAAATTCGTACTTTTTGCACAAGCTCCAGTGGGCTTTTATGGCTACCCTGCCGTGTCATTGTATGTAGTCAGTAGGGCAATTTTGTTATATCCACTAAGCATATGGCCAATGGTTTCAACTGTTTCATTACATAGTCTATCTATCTTTGATATTAGTTGAAATATTTGTTTCATGCAGTTAGTTTGTAAAGCTTATTCTTCAGATGCAAAAATGAATTGCTCTGTCTCCTTTTTGCCAATTCCTGCTGTTGTCCACGTTATTCTCAGTTTCTCTAAGATATTATCCTTGTAAAGGTCTTGCATTTCCAGTTAGCCAAACGGGTTTCCAGTTGCTCGGTTTTGTACTCATTTTTCTTGTCTGTCACCTTGATGATGTTCTCCCTACAAACTTCGATTAACATTTCCCCGTTGCTGGTCTGGATGTAATCATTCACCTCAAATTACATTACAATATACACAACATACATAAACCCTTCATAACACTCACCGTTGTCAGATATTCACAAGCAGCGCAGAAAAATGTTCAAAGCTCTAACCTGTAAAGAAACACAGCACCATATCAAAATGAAGGCAATAGATCATAGTGCTATACTGTTTATCAATCATTAGTACAAGGGCATTGTACAATCATGTACTGTATATTACTATATACACATGTGCACTGTTAATTTGCATTTTAGATTCTTCTGTTCTAATATGAATGAGAAGACAGACGGAATTATTTTTACAGACTGATAATTTGCAGCGTGTTATGTATGGGTTTACTGTTCATCTTGCAAGTAATTTGTTAAGTTCATGTCAGTCCTGACTGTGAAACATTGTATCACTGTGATTGGAATCAATATTTCTTGCACTGTTATTTGTCACATATTTACAGACCTGAAAAATAGTTCATTTTGTCCTGATCCCATAACTCAAAAAATTGAATCGGAACCCTGGAGGGCTTGTGGAACGTATTCATTACTGATCACGAGTCTTTGGTGATCAGAAACACACCAGAACAGAACCTAATAAATAGTAATTGAAGCAGAGTTCACTGAGTTCACTCCCATGTAAGTTATAAGGTTACAAGCAACTCATAAAAAGAGACCTATCAAATTAGCAACATCAACCCAAAAAAAGAATTGTTGAGGAGATATTAACAATTTAGGGCTTCTTTTCTCAAGCAGCGGTAGAGCCTTTTACTATGGACTGGCAAGGTAAATGCTCCGACACACCTTCTGTTCCTATGAGCAGCAGCGTGGGGAGTGTGTGCTACAGTGGTTAGAGTTACAGCCTCAGCACCCTGAGGTTGTGGGTTCAAATCCCATGCTGCTCCTTGTGACCCTAACCAAGTCAATTACCCCCATTTTTTTACAAAAGCGTAGTGTGGTTTTTAGCAACAGGTGTTGCAATAATAGCTACGACGCACATAGAATTCCTATGAGTGTTGGACCTGTTACTGCCATTGCTGGCACTAAAAAACGCACTACACTTTTGTTAAAGGGGGGGGGGGGTTAATCCTCCACTGCCCCAGGTATATTACATATCTATGAGCCCACAAGGACAGATAGGGAAAAAGCTTGAAGTATGCATACTATTTTGAGTGTGGTTGTATAACTACAAAAAGTCAGTATACAAGTCCCACTCCCAATCCCTTTCCCTGATGTCATAATGCCTCATTCTACCAATGCCTATGAGCCAACCTCATCAGTGATGTCACAATGGCTCCACTGTTCTATACTTGGCTCACTGCTGCTATTGTTTTGGAGGAGAGTGTGGTGCAGTGGTTAGAGATACGGCCTCAGCACCCTGAGGTTGTAGGTTCAAATCCCATGCTGCTCCTTATGACCCTGGGCAAGTCACTTAATCACCCATTACCCCATCCCCATTAGATAGAGTGTGAGCCCACTGGGCAAATAGGGCAAAATGCTTGAGCACCTGAATGTAAACCACTTAGGCTATACATGGTATTTAAATACTACAATAAATACTGCTGCTTGATAAAACGAGCCCTTAATTTGGTTTGAAACTGTGAAATATGACATTAGACTAGACTGTTGTTTAAAATGACTTCTTTTATTTTCTTTCCATAGTAACAATGGAGCCCTTTTGCTAAGGTATGCCAAGTCCTAATGTGGGCTTAGTGTGCCAAAAAAGGGTTACCGCAGGATACTTTAGCTGTTTGCATATACTAATCATGAAGACCGCACCTTTAAAGAGATGTAAACAGGATGGAGTCGGTCCAGAGGAAGGCTACTAAAATGGTTGGTGGTCTTCATCATAAGGCGTATGGGGACAGACTTAAAAAGCTCAATATGTATGCTTTGGAGACAAGCGGGAGAGGGGAGATATGATAGAGACGTTTAAATACCTATGTATGAGTCGAGTCTCTTTCATTTGAAAGGAAGCTCTGGAATGAGAGGGCATAGGATGAAGTTAAGAGGTGATAGGCTCAGGAGTCATCTAAGGAAATACTTTTTTACAGAAAGGGTGGTAGATGCGTGGAATAGTCTCCTAGTAGAGGTGATGGAGACAAAGACTGTGTCTGAATTCAAGAAAGTGTTGGACAGGCACGTGGGATCTCTTAGGGAGAAGAGGAGATAGTGGATGCTGCGGATGGGCCATTTGGCCTTTATCTGCCATCATGTTTTACATGTTTCTATTTATTTACTTTTTTTTTTTTTAAAGGGGCATGGAAGCATGACCCAGCTGGCAAGTTCACATTAGTGAACGGTAACTAGATAATGTGGACTTAATGCGGGAACATTTAGGCCCTTATTCTATAAATGGCTAACTCATAGGCGCATTGAGTGCAACTGTCAGTCATCCAATACGCGTCATTTATAGAATCGTGCTTAGCGGCAACTGAGCATTCTTAGCCACCGGTAGGCATTGAAACCTTAGGTGCACTCCCATTTAGGCCAGGGTTTTCTTGGCCTAAATGAGTATGCCTAAGTTAGGCATCTACCAGCTCCTAAGTCAAACCACTCCCCAAATCTGCCCAGAAACTGTCCCTAAGCACATCTAACTTTCTGGTGCATGCCTCGGTGTAGAAGTCTACCTTGAAGTGGTAGGCACCTAACAGATCATTTTTTGTTTTTTAATGGCGCTTATAATTAACAGTGCCAAGTGAAATAATTAAGAAAATTAAGTTAGGCACCTAGAATGGCTAGATACACCGATCTAGGCAACTAACTTCAGGCAGTTTACAGAATCTGGGCCCCAATGCTTCCTAAATAGAAGGTGGTATGTGAAACAAAGAAACATGATGGCAGATAAAGGGCAAATGGCCCATCCAGTCTGCTTATCCGTCAAATGCGCATAGGACAATTTCGCACCGACAATTACGCCCTGACCTTTGCACGCATGGACAAATGCACGTACTAGGATACTTTTTGTCTTTTTAAGGGTTACAAAGTAACCCTCTTTTTTGAGGGGGAGTGGGGGACATCCCCCCACACACTACATTCAAAACATTCACTTCCTATCTAGTGCCACTTCCTATCTAGTGTTAGGGTTAGTTTTTAATCATGATTATGGGAACCCTTTTACTGGATATCTGGAAGGTCCTGATTTGCTCAGACTCCTCAGGCCCCTCCCAAGGGACGGGGCCTGAGGAGTCTGGGCAAATCAGGGCCTTCCAGATGGTACACCGACAAAATTGACGGGCCGCAATTCTCATGCACGCAATTGTCGGGGCACATTTGTCAGAGCGCAATTGTCCTGCTCGGATTTGTTGGTGTACTATCCATAGCATCCACTATCTCCTCCTCTCCTTAGGAGATCTCATGTGTCTGACCCAAGCTTCCTTGAATTCAGACACAGTCTTTGTTTCCACCAGTCCTATTCCACACATCTACCACACTTTCCTTAGATTACTCCTGAGCCTATCACCTCTTAACCTCATTCTATACCCTCTCACTCTGGAGTCTCCTTTCAGTTGAAAGAGACTTGCCTCATGCGTATTTATGCCACATAGATATTGAAATAACTATCATATCACCCCTCTTCCACCTTTCCTCCAAAGTAGTAAACATATTGAGATTTTTAAGTCTATCCCCATATGCCTTATGACATAGACCACCAACTATTTTAGTTGCCTTCCTTTGGACTGTTTTAATCTTTTTGACAATGCGATCTCCATTGTACACAGTATTCTAAATGAGGTCTCAGCAGAGTCTTATACAGAGGCATCAATACCTCCTTTTTCCTATTATCCATACCTCTCCCTATACACCCAAGCATCCTTCTAGCTTTTGCCATTGCCTTTTCAACCTGTTTGGCCACCTTAACATCATCACACCCAAGTCCCGCTCTTCTGTCATGCACATAAATTCTTCACTCCCTAAACTGTACTGTTCCCTCAGTGTTTTGTAGCTCAAATGTATGACCTTGCCTTTCTTAGCATTAAATCTTAGCTGCAAAATTTCACAGCATTCCTCAAGCTTCACTAAGTCCTTTCTCATATTTTCCATACCTTCAGGGGGGTCTAATCTACTGCTGATTTTGGTATCATCTGCACAGAGACTCCTGCTTTTCTTTTTTAATGTATTTTAAATTTATTTTGCAAGTTCTGCATGCTGATTGAAAAATTAGTGTAGAATCTAATAATGAGGAGAATCCTGCCTTAGGACACACCAAGGGCCATATTCTGTATAGTGCGACCAAAGTTGCACATGCAACTCTGTGTGCTGCCAATTTGCGTACACAACTTCATTGTTTAATAAACCAATCAGTGCTAATAATTGACAATTAGTAGGTAATAATTGGCACTAATTAGAATTTATGTACACAACTTTAAGCTCATTCTATAAAGTGGTGCAGGTAAATTCTAGTGCGCAGATCTCCGGATCTGCCGCTGTAGTCTCCTGCACAGACTGAGAAACATCTGGGGCAGTCTGAAAAAGTGACATACCCAAAGAAATAGTGGCGCTGTGCGACGGCTGAGGGGCAACATCTGAACATCCAGCTGTTGGACCCCTTGAGTGAAACTCGGACCCTAAAAATTTCAAGAACTCCGAGAAGGCCTCTGGACCCTGGGGTTATAGAGGCACGCTTAGATGAGTCCCACTGGCACTTCTTAGGCTCTGGAGAATCCGTCTTGCGGAAGACAGACAAAGCCGCAGCACCAAGCCCCAAAAAGGAATGCGGCTAGCTTCTGTGAAGGGGAGGCTGAACCAGTAGTTACCCCCCTCCCCGACTGCGCCACGCAGCCTGTGGTGCAAAACGTTCTAAATGTGGCAATTTTTTCCTCAAATTTGGCAAGGGGGCATGGCCAGGGGAGGAGCATGGGCAGGTTGTGGACATTCCTAAAAGTTGCTCATGTTCGATTCACATGCAGCTTAGGTGACATTTTTGTTTTAACCACCTAAGGGATCCTTTTACAAAGCTGTGGTAAAAATTTTCTACCGAGGGCCAGTGAGGTAAATGCTCCGACGCTCATAGGAATTCATAGAAACCTTTACCACAGCTTTGTAAAAACCAGCTTAAGTTTGTAAATAGTGTGGGTACAAACTTTTTCAATAAATAAATTCCTTCTTTTATAAAGCATTGGGACTCATTTACTAAACTGCGGTAAAAAAAATGGGCTTAGGACCAAGTTCAATGTACGACACCTAAAAAATCTGTGCCAATGAGTGTGATTCTATAAAATACCTCTGAAGTTAGGTGCAATTTATAGAATCGTGCTAAGTGTCAATGCGTATCATAAGTTTAGGCACATCCATTTAGGCCAAGAAAGACCAGGCCTAATAGGTATGTGGTAGAAAATTTCTACCACAGCTTTGTAAAAGGATCCCTTAAGGTGGTTAAAACAAAAAATGTTCATAAATTCTACACCCAGATAAAACCACCACTTAGTATGAGGTATTCCCCAAAACATGAGGTCATGCTAGCATGTCCTTTGTATAACACTTTAAGTTTTAATACGCATGTTAAAATTTTACCAGTAAAATACTGTTTTCACAGCGAGTTTATTGCATTGGGTCCTTAATTTCAAATTTTTCTATACCTTAAATTAGGAAATTTAATTTGAACTAGGAGGGAAGAAAGAATATTGTTATTTTGTAACCTTTACCAGAGGTGGAACTGTGGATGAATGAAAAAGTATCATACTACAAGGGATGCTATTGGACCTCAGCTCCCCAACTTTCCACAAACCACAGCTGCCTCCCTCCCTCCTGATTGGAAACTCAATCTGCAGCTGTTCCAATCTCTAAGCTCTCTTCACTGCCAAATAGAGTACGGAGAAGGGACAGAGAGAGAGAATGTGAATGATGTGCCTGTGTCCCCATCACACAGGTGTAGAACTTGCCTGCAAGCAGCTGACGTTAGGATGTTTGCACATTGTCTTGCGAGACACATAGTCTGCCAGTGAGTTCATAGGCAGCGGAATGCTTTTTTGTTTGGGGGGGCCCATAAGCTCCTCCCCAGACCCCCACCCACATAATAGTATTAATTGTAATACCATTTTTCCCATTCATTTTTCATATATATACACAATATAATCTTATTAACAATACATAATATTTAACCACAAAATTAAACTACACAAAGCACACTGTACATATGCTTCTCAACATTCATTCCTACCAGAACACAGATAACCAATATGCAAATATAGGACCATAAACTAAAAGTACTAATATATATATATATATATATATATACGAAACCTTAAGATTCAAGACCCTGCATGCAGTACAACCCCAGAGAAATAGAAACAAATGCATTTCTTCCTTAACAGTACAAAATATGCTGTAGACAGCAGATGTAAATTCCCAAAATTGGCACAATTCAATCACTAAATTGAAATAAAATCATTTCCCCTATCTTTGTTGTCTGGTGATTTAATTAGTTTTTTGGTTGGACTTCCTTCTGACTGTGCATCCAACATTTTTTTTCTTTCTGTCTCCTGCATGCTTCTTCTCCTCCAGACCTCATTCCCTTCCCGAACCAACATTTCTCTCTGTCCCTCACCTGGAGTACTGAGTACATGAAGGACACGGTGCTACTCGAGAGGGTCCAGAGAAAAGCGACTAAGATGGTTAAGGGGTTGGAGGAGCTGCCGTACAGCGAAAGATTAGAGAAACTGGGCCTCTTCTCCCTCGAACAGAGGAGATTGAGAGGGGACATGATCGAAACATTCAAGGTAATGAAGGGGATAGACTTAGTAGATAAGGACAGGTTGTTCGCCCTCTCCAAGGTAGGGAGAACGAGAGGGCATTCTCTAAAGTTGAAAGGGGATAGATTCCGTACAAACATAAGGAAGTTCTTCTTCACGCAGAGAGTGGTGGAAAACTGGAACACTCTCCCGGAGGCTATCATAGGGGAAAACACCCTCCAGGGATTCAAGACAAAGTTAGACAAGTTCCTACTGAACACGGATGTATGCTGGTAAGGCTAGTCTCAGTTAGGGCACTGGTCTTTGACCAAAAGGGCTGCCACGTGAGCGGATTGCTGGGCATGATGGACCACTGGTCTGACCCAGCAGTTGCACTTCTTATATTCTTATGAGTCCAACTTTTCTTCCTCTCTCCTCCACCCCTTTTAGCAACATCTCTCCCTCCTTTGGTATGATCTTGCATCTCTGTTCTTCCTCAGGGTCTCTCCCCCACTGTCTCTTCTGTCTGCACCTCCCATAGTCCAGCATCTGCCTCCTATCTTTCCCCTTTGGTTCAGGCCTCTCTCTCTCTCTCTCTCTGTCTTTCTTCTGCTTACAACCCCCCCCCCCCCCCCATATCCAGCATTTGTTCTCCTTTCTTCCAGGTCTTTCTCTGCTTCTCTATCTCTCCTTCCTTCCTCCCTCCCTGGTCTAGAATCTTTCCACTTCTCTGCAGTCTCTTTCTGTCTCTTCCCTCTATACACCCCCAAGTCCATAATCTGCCCCCTCTTCTGCCTCCCCTTTGTTTCAGTTTTCTCCCTCTGTCCTCCCACCTTTGATCCAGGTCTTTCTGTCTCTCTCACTCACTGGTATTGTCCTAGGTTCCAAATGCTGAAGTTGCTTTCCAAGCTCACTTCAGCCTATCCAACCATCCCGTTGTTTGCAGAATATCTACCGTATAGTCTGGCCAGTCACATCCTCCTGTTCCATATTAGTAGAGTTCACATTGATACCCACTCCAGTCCACCCTAGCCCATCCTACACCGAATCACCATATATGGAGCACAGACCATGCAGGTCTGTCCAATACTGACCTTAGTTCTTTTGCAATTAAATCAAAGCAGTTTACAATTAAAATAAAACATAGAAGTGAGAAGCACAATGTACTAGGAAACAGAAATCCATTGTCAAAATAGGAGAAAAAAATCAAGTATAAGAAAAGCACATCATAAAGAGAAAGTATTCTATACATGCAGATGCCAGTCTGCATTAACCATACAGCCTAGGGGTTAGAACTGAACGCCATTTCAGATAAGTGAGTTTTTAAGAGGAACTTTAAACTTTTAAATCCTGAGTGGAGTGAATGGGTAAACACATATTGATTGATTGCTCTTTCAAAAAGTACAAAGGCTAGGGAGTCACACCACAAAAAATACATAGTAATACTATTAAAACAAATAGGAGAAAACATTATTTTTTCATTCAGTGCATAGTTAAGCTCTAGAACTAATTGCCAAATGGTATAGTAAATAGTACTTAGCATAGCTGGGTTTAAAAAAAAAGATTTGGATACATTCCTTGAAGTAAAGTCCACAAACCACTATTAAGGTAAACCCTGGGAAAACCACTACTTATCCCTTAGACTAGGTAGCATGGGATCTTGCTACTTTTTGAGATTCTGCCCAATATTTGTCACCTGCTTTGACCTACTGTTGGAAGCAAGATACTGAACTAGATGGACCTTTGTTCTGATCCAGTACAGTTAGTTATTCTTATGTTTGGAGTCCTTGGCGTTAGCCTCGAGATCACATAAGCTGGATTCAGGAATGCAGAATCTCTTGAGGCCAGGTTTATTGTTTATCATTTAATAAGCTTGATATACCGCTTTAGCTGTCAGACAAATCAAAGTGGTTAACAATAAAAACCAATATTAAAAATTAAGAATGGAACTCCAGAAATCTCCAGAAATCAATAGGAAAGTAACATTCACTCAAAAGGGAGAGAAGAAACCTTCCTGAATTTGCCATCAAGCTCCCACCACTTCAGGTAGGCAGCAGTGTATATATACAACTTAGTGGTTATTAAAAGCCTGCTTTAAAAAAAATAGGTTTTCAATAAAGAACAAAATGCAGTATAAGACTTTTCTAAACAAAGGTAATGTCGAAGGAGAACCATAGAACCTGGAATCTCTGAAGCTGGACTGTCTGCAAAGGAACAACCAAGGAAAACAGAATCTCTGGAGCTAGGCTCGAATACAGAAGCAGCAACATCTAGGGCTGCAGTATCTGGAATGGAGTCTGTTGTACGACAGCCCCAAAAACCAAAGCTGGAGCCCAGGAAGCAGGAGGCACTGAAGCAAAGGTAGCTGTAGCCTGGAAGCAAGAAAGGCTTGGAAGCAGAAAAACAGGAGCTGGTATCTGAGATCACCACTATCTGTTCAAAAACAATTGTTCGAATGGATGAGTCACATGCTTTATAATGGAGAATTTCCTACAGCTAGAGGGCATATAAAAATCACTGCTTTTTTGTTTCGGGGACCCGCAAGCTCCGCCCCAGACCCTGCCCCATAATAGTGCTACTGTGTTTCCCTGAAAATAAGCCCTATCCCAAAAATAAGCCCTAGTCCCAGGATTCACTGGCAGCAACTGTTCAAACGCCCCCCTCCCCCCCGCTGCCGCCGCCCCCACCACACAGCCGAACCCCTGCTGACCCTCCATCCTTACATTACATTACATTACATTACATTAGGGATTTCTATTCCGCCTGTGCCTTGCGGTTCTAGGTGGATTACAATAAAGATGATATCTGGACATTTCCAGTAGAATTACATTACAGGAGAAGAGTAGATTACAAGTAACAGTGAAGAGTTACAATACATTCAATATCGCAGCAGATGTAACATAGCCACGGATTACAATAAAGAAAATATCTGGGCGTTTCCAGTAGAATTACATTATAGGAAGAGATAATTACAGTTTATATTGAAGAATTATAGTACATTCAATATCGCAGGAGATGTTAATAGCAACTGAGTCAATTTACTACTGGTGGAGAATAAGGAATTACAATATGTTCTAGATTACAGAAGATGTTACATGAGCTGAGTCAATTTACTACTGGTGGAGAATAAGGAATTACAATATGTTCTAGATTACAGAAGTTGTTACATGAGCTGAGTCAAGTTTCTTAGGATGTTGAGTAGCATCATATGCCTATAAGCGGGGTGTATTTATTGTTTTGATGATTGCATGATGTTGGTTAATTAATGTTGATGATATGGACAGTAGTGGTGTTTAGTTTGGGTTGGGTAAAGAGATTCTTTTCCCAAGGGGTTGATTGAGAACTCATTAGATGGCGGTTTAGATTGATGGGAGATATTTTTTGAACAGTAGTGTTTTTATTTCTTTTCGGAACTCTTTTATGTCTGTAATTTCGATCAGTAATTTTGAGATGTCGGAGTCAATATTAGCTGCCTGTGTCCCTAGTAGGTTGTCATAAAGTTTCTTACGTCGAGTACCATTGAGAGGAGGGTAGGTGAAAATGTTCTGTGTTCTCCCCGCCGACCGCAAATGAGTCCTACCTTCATCCAAAGCAGCGTCAGGTCAGCAGCACTCTAAACAGGCTGCTTCGGCCTTGTCCGTCAGGGAATTCATTTTGCCACGTTACTGATGACATCATCAGTAACGTGGCTGATTGAAATCCCAGACGGGCCTGCCTCAGGAGTCTTGTTGTAAATCAAATCGTACAAAATCCACAAAATTTTCAACACATTCTATAGCAGGGGTCTCAAAGTCCCTCCTTGAGGGCCACAATCCAGTCGGGTTTTCAGGATTTCCCCAATGAATATGCATGAGATCTATGTGCATGCACTGCTTTCAATGCATATTCATTGGGGAAATCCTGAAAATCCGACTGGATTGCTGCCCTCAAGGAGGGACTGAGATCCCTGTTCTATAGGGAACTGCAGCTCGAGTGAACAGCGTCTCCTGCTGCCCGCGGTTAATTGAAAGTGGACTCAAGTGAACAGCGTCTTCTGCTGCCCGTAGTTAATTAACCGCGGGCAGCAACAGACTCAGTTCACTCGAGCTGCAGTTCCCTAAAGAATGTGTTGAAAATTTTGTGGATTTTGTACGATTTGATTTATAAGAAGACTCCTGAGGCAGGCCCTTGTGGGCCGAAACACGATCGTGTCGAGTCCATCATAATAAAAGAGACTGAACACCAATTGGTCACCTTTGTTGTTTTGTTTGCTTATCCAACAGTAAGCCAGTTTAAGGCTTTTCCTTTGAGATTGAAGCAAACAAAACAAAAACCCATGTAGGTCTTTTCTGTATGAAATGCCTGTGGATGTACCAGAAACTACTGGAAGCAGTTCATAAAAAACTTTCTAATGCAGAAATGCCCAGTTACCTAGTTCCAGAAGGGAGACTTTTTGTGGCAAATCCTGGTTTTGGAATTCTAACCCAAAGTAGTATGGGATTTATAGTTCCTGATTCTTCCCTTTGAAAACCATGCTGTAGGTCCAATAACGCATCAGCACAGGATTGTTAGAATTATGCCAAAATTGACCTAAAATCTCCTTCTTGGAACTGGGTAGTAGGACAGTTTTGCTGTGGGGGAGTTTTTTTCTTTTTTTTTTTTGTGCCATCAAACTTTTCAAATACAGGTTCAGAAAGTTCCTGAAAGGTTACTAGAGGTTTCCAGGAACAGGAGGTAATTGCAGCTTTTATTTTTCTTAAATATATTTTCACAGAATTTCTGACCTGGATCACTAATAGGCCACCAGGATCTGGAGCAGATTAGGTGAATACATCTACACCAGGGGTGTCCAATGTTGGTCCTCGAGGGCCGCAGTCCAGTCGGGTTTTCAGGATTTCCCTAATGAATATGCATTGAAAGCAGTGCATGCACATAGATCTCATGCATATTCATTGGGGAAATCCTGAAAACCCGACTGGACTGCGGCCCTCGAGGACCGACATTGGACACCCCTGATCTACACTATAGTAGTAATTGGGAATTTCAAACTAGGGTTCAAGATTCTAAGTCCAACCATTGAACAAGAAAAAACATTTTCACGTGGATTCCAGAATACTTTCCCAGAACTTAAAGAGCTAAGAACGTGGCACAAGAAAAATCAATGTAGTTAAATAAATTCACCAGCAAAAAATTCAAAAAGGGTTTCTATGGAGATCAAGACCAGACAGAGAAACTTTGGTATACACACTGCAAGCACATCGCCTAGAATTTTGAATAGGCGATTAATCAAATTTAATAATAAACTTGAAACATATTGATTAGCAGTCTGGAACCTTGGGTTGCTAGCTGTGCGGAGGGAGAGAGAAGAGGAAAAAAAAAACCCCCCCAAATTCCAGGCAACTTGAATACTAGGTTTCTTTCCATCTGAAGCCAGAGCTTCCAAGTTACTTAGGGCTCCTTTTACTAAGGTGCGATAGCGTTTTTAGTGCGCGCAGAATTTTAGCATGCGCTAAACCCATGCTACGCAGCTAGAACTAACGCAAGCGTCTAGCGCGTGCGGCAATTTAGCGCACACTAAAACCACTATCACAGCTTACTAAAAGGAGCCCATAGTTCCAAGAGGAAGATTTTAACTCAGTCTTGGATTTCTTCTGTCTTATCCTGAAGCATTATGGATACCTGTAGCACTGATTACAATTGATAGAATCAGGGACAACAAATATCACACTGCTTTTGGATGGCCAAAATTCTCCCTCTTGGAACTGGGTATCTTGACAGCTCTACTTTAGTTCCAGTAGGACACTTAGATTTAGCAGAGTCCTTCCAACAATACCTTTACTTCACTGTTTTGGGATCTTTCCAGGTACTTGTGACCTGGATTGGCCATTGTTGGAAATAGGATCCTTCGGTCTGTCCCGGTATGGCAACTCTTATGTTCTTATGTACGTAAGTACTTTGGCTGGGCCATTCTTTCATGGTGTCTTCGACAGAGGCTCGGGCAGCTATGAAACAGGGACTCCCAAGGCTTAAATACTAGACCAGAATCAGATGAAAACTAGGATTGCTCAAAATACATTTTAATGTCAATGTTCTTCCAAGAAGTGAATCTAACCAAACAGCAAACAAGGCTTACTGGAACACATGTTATTTGTCCCTTAATGTGCATTAAAAAGCAATAGCATATGTTATGTTATCATAACACGTTAGCTTAAGTTAGTGTGGGAAACATAATACTGTAATGAGATGCAAAGCAAATCAAGAAAATGCATGTAAAGCACCTCATAGGGCATCCTGACCCTTAGCAGCAGTACCATGAGACGACTGCCATGGGCATCATTTCAAACATGGGGTGTTCAAAGGCAGGATTGACTGGAATTGATTTTGCTTTGTGTCCCTGGACCTCCACGAATGCCTTAAGAAGGCCTGGGGCTTATGGAGAGTGTGAGGGAGAGGGGAGGGAGGGAACTCTTTGGAGGAGGAGTCTTTGTCAATGGTGGAATTGGGGGTAGGTGACAGGACTTTGTTTAGCTGCATTTGTCCATGTTTATCGGGGGCTAGGAGATGCAGGATTATTATTTATTTATTTTTTTTAATTTATATTTTTCACTAATTGTTGAATAACAATTGAAATAAGAAACAATCAATAAATTATAAAATAATTCCACATATTTGACTAATTCAGAGTCCACAAAATAAGGAGAGAGAGACCATCACCTCCAAGGGAAGTTGGTTCTGAGGAATAACTCATAACTAATCACATGACAGAGTGTAGTTGGATTTAACAAACTGCCTGGCTGAGGGACTCCATGGGAGAATCTGGAGCTCTAGAAGCTGTTTTGCCCTCTAAGAAGAAATTTAATTGATCAGGATCATAAAATATATATCTAACATTCCAATAGGTAACACAGCATTTACAGGGAAAATGTAACTGAAAAGTTGCTCCCAAACTCAAAGTTAACTGATGATAAGCTAGGAATTTCTTCCGTCTGGCTTGCGTCCATTTTGACACATCTGGAAATATTGAAACTTTGAAACCATGAAATTCCGCATTATCAGTCTTATAGTATAGACGAAGAACTGCCTCTTTATCCTGAAGGAAAACGAAGGTTACCAGTAAAGTTGCTCTAATAGTTATTTCTTCTTGTATTGATGTTTCCAACATACCAGTGAGATCCAAGTCTCCTGGTACGATTCCTTTGTCTTTATCTTCTTTGAAATTTGGAGACCGGAAAGTTTAATAGTCTAAGATTTAAATTTCTATTTTCCAAATTTTCCATTTTTCTAATAAGCAAAATCTTTTCCTTCAGTTGTGAATTAATGGAAACCTTCACTTCTGTCATTGATTTTTCCAGGTTGTCCATTCTATTAGACTGTTTTTGGAATTTTTCTTCCAAAGTTTTTAATTGAATACTAGTACTCTGTACTGAGGAAACAAATTGGGAGCATACCTTATGTACTGATTCCAGTCCACTCCAAATTGCTTCCATGTCGATAATCTCGGGTCTTGTTAAAGGAGGAGGTATAGATATTCCGGGGATTACCCCAATGGTTCCCAGCTCCTCCTTCACTGCTTCCTCGCAGGTTGCTGCTCCTCCGTTCTCTAATGTCGACTGCAAAGGAGTCGACAAGCCATGGACTGCTTCCGGGGTCAAGGGTGAAATCTGCAGCGCAGACGGAGAGATCATCTTCGGCACCTCCTGCACTGCCGACGGCGTCCCCGACATCCTCCCGGGACGCGGAGGAACTCCAGGCCCCAGTGGGCTATGCAGGACTATTTTAGGGAGGAATTAAGAGGTGCTTCTTTTTCCTTTAAGAAATGAGTGGGAGCACTGTGTTATGTTTTTTTATGGCTCAATATTCTAGGGGAGCAGAATAATGCATCTTGCAAGGTTTAATGCAAGCTGCATTATTCATGTACCTAACCTGCTGCAATGAGATACTGCAGTTTATCCCATAGCAAACTAAGGCATGGTAAAAAGCCAATTTTTACTGCACCTTAGTAACTATCCCTCTTAATGTGCACTAAATTGATAACACACTATGGGTTCCTTTTACTAAGGTGCGCTAACATTTTTAACGCACGCAGAAGATTAGCACGCCCTATAGCGCGCGCTAGCTGAAAAATTACCACCTGCTTAAAAGGAGGTGGTAGCGCGCATACTAAGTGTGCGCTAAAACCGCTAGCATGCCTTTGTAAAAGGAGCCCGATATCCTAAGAATTAGCATACATTAAACCAATTAGAATCTTTTAAAGTCTTCTAATGCATTACATAATTTGCATTACAAAAAGAAAACCCAAATATTTTTGCCCTGTGCACATCCTCAGTTGCTCATCTGATCAGAGTATTGTGGACATTCTGATTCTTAGTCCAAAATTGCAGTTTGGGTAGTCTGAGCAGTCTGTGGTCAGTAGTTTTGTTTGACCATAGCGCTCTTTTTGGCCGATCTGAGTCTCTCCCAGATTCTGTTCTGCTGTTCCAGTTACCAGCAGGGCCGGTACTATTTAGGTTCTCCTCATCTGATTCTCTTTTCTCAGGGGTGCCCAACTATTGGCCCCTAGCTGTTCATATAACCCTATGGGGATTAACCAGGCCAGCACAGGTCTTAGCCACAAAACTATAGGGTGTTCAAAAATGGTAGGTAGTTGAGTGTGGGCAGAGTCAGTGAACAGATTTCCCTCCCTGGTAGCAAGAGGATGGAAAGCCTTGATGGTTACATGGAAGAGCTAGGTCTACTGTAATGGAAAGAGTTTTGAGACATAGGAACTAACCCCCCCCTCCTTTTACAAAACCGTAGTGCAGTTTTTAGCACCATCCGTGGCAGTAACAGCTCCGATGCTCATAGGAATTCTATGAGCATCGGAGCTGTTGCCGCTGCTGACAGTGAGTGAAGAGAGGGGGAAATGTCTGACAAAGGGAGTGAAGGTGACAGAGGAGAGCAGTCAGCTTACCTTGAGTACTTCAAATATATCTGCCTTTACACAACAGAAACACATTCCCATTGGCTTTGTGGTTATTAGCATTGCTAGCACGATAAAAGAGCACAGTAGATATCCCGAGGCTTGAAGATGAAAGCAGTGTGGACCTCAGAAGTCTCTTTGAGCTCATCTTATTATGGTTTGAGATCCAAATTCTTCTCTTTCAGTTTTGAGGCCCTGGGAGGTTGTGCCATTCAGTCATTATTGGCCATTTTAGATGGGGGGAATGGTCAGATGACTTCACCCTTCTGTATTAGGACAATGAGATTCCTCTCTCTGATCAGCCATGTTCTCTTTCAAGAGCCATGTTGACATAGAACACGGATGGGCAGAAACACATATGTACATCTGATGTGTCCTTTCATTAAACTGTTTTTGTTCCCCGAGATCCAAAACCTCTCCTACTCTTCCCTTGAACACCAACAACCCTATTTGCCAAACTTACTCATATGGTTTTACAACTAGAAACTAAAACATATTCTTTCATTTTCTCAATGTTTTGTACAGTTTTCACACTGTGTAGTGATTCTATTTTCAGGTTCACATGGCCACTAGTTAAAAGGATATGACATTAGGCAAATGTACAGTGCACATGTTAAAATGTTTTACATTACTAAAAGAACACAGATTTTGTGAAAAACTCAAAAGTATCCAGAATACACTTTCACAAGAGCAATATGCAATGTCAGGTGGAAAATAGACAGCACAGCTTAGGTTTAATTATAGTGTGCAGTTAAAAAATTGGAGGAAAAAGCCTCAGACTGGGACCCTCCCACCTCTACAAAGGTGATTGACAGATGGTTAGGCGTTAACCTCACTGGCAAAAAACCTCTGTTGCACTCCAGAATAAAAAACCTTAAGCAGAACTGTTAGTGCTGAACGATAGAAGAAATGACTTTCAACTTATCTTCTGTTGATTGATACACCAACAGTGGCCAGCGTTTCACAAGTCTGCTGCCTCAGGGTGTAACGTATCCGATCAAACTTCAGTCGGGACGCCAAAACGCATCTCCTACATCAAAAGACTTAAGTTTGATCGGATCGGAACTGGCTGCTCACGTCAGCTTCAGCGCTTTCTCTGACATCACTTCCTAGGTGCGGGTCCCAAAAGGGACGTCAGAGAAAGCACCGAAGCCGACGTGAGCAGCAAGTTGGTGGCTGCTCACATCAAAGTTAAAAAGGTAAAGGGGCGAAGGGAAGGGGCAGGGGGAGGAGAGCAGGAGGGGTGCCAGTGCCCCAAGGAAGACAGCGCCTGGGGAGGACCATTCCCCTACACCCCCTTTTATGAGAGCATACCAAAACATTTATAGAATTTGCCCAAAGTGTACCTACGAGTACATTGAGTACAGTACTCCCCTGGTCATTTGCGTTCGGTATTTTCTGACCGCGAATGACCTAGCAGGAGAGGGCAGCCGGAGAGGCAGCAGAGAGCAGCCGGAGCGCCGGTGAGTGAAGGAAATCACTCGCGGTATGCTCCGACCGCCTCTTCCTGCACTAAAGCCGGTCCTCACCAATCAGGAGCTGCGTGTCAAAGCTGCATTTTCAGATCTTCAGGCCTCCACTTCCTTTATGGCTGCCAGATCACAAAGGTTCCAATGCCTACTTAATTTGGTCCTTCAAATTTCTCTCTGATTTTTCACAGCTAATGTTCCAATTCCCAAGAGGAAAACCCTTGTTTCGCCGCATTGGCTGTGTCGGGGGTTTTATGTTCTCCACATCCAATAAGCCGCTAAACCGCAGTTCACTGCATTCCAATGTTTCAAAATGGCACCATTGACAGTATTGATATGAATTTAATTGGCTGAGCAGCATTTGCCTATTGCCTGCTCGACCAATCAAATTGAGAACAGTGCCCTCAGGGCCTTAAGGGGGTGGGGTGAATCCCCTGAAGGCCCTGATTGCATACCATTGCATTTATACCTGCTTTTAGCAGGCATAAGTACAGCACCCAAAAGATTGCATTCACATTCTAGAATAGCACTTACCGTATTTTCCATAAGACGCACCCTAGATTTAGAGTAGGAAAACAAGAAAAAAAAAAACCCATTCTGAACCAAATTGTGCACCCAGCCTCCCTGCCAGGCTCTGCACCCAACCCCACACTCCCTGCCAGGCTCTGTACCCTGTCCCACCGCCCTGCCCTCCCCATCTGCTCCTTGCACAGTCCTATCTTCCTTGCAGTTGCACTAATCCTCTTTCATCCCATCTTCAACCTGTACTTTCAACTCCATCACCCCACTGCCTTCCTGAATCCCTCCATCACCATCCTCTCCTTGTGCTACCATATTCCTTGTTACATCCTCTACACAACAGATGCATCTTCGCCCCATCACTGAACTGACCTAGCCCCGTTTTTGTGCCCCCACCTTTCATCTTTGTGCTGAGCCCGTCCCCTTCAGCACAGTGGAGCAACCACGAGCAGGCACATGCAGCCGACTTATCTCACAGTGCGCTCCATGCTGCATGCTCATCCGGGTTCTGTTTCCAACAGCCGCGCTCTTCCAGAAAGGTTGGGTATCACAATAAAAGAATCCCTTTAATTTCCCCAGTATACGCAGTATATGGGCCGGCAGGAGCGCGCTGCTTGCGCTGCTGCTTGGGCCCACCCCACTTTCTGAATGGCTGCAGTCAGTTCTCACGAGTCCTGCAAGAACTGACGCAGCCATTCAGAAAATGGGACGGGCTCAGGTAGCAGCGCAGACAGGTGCTCCTGCCAGCCCATACACCGCTGGACCACCAGGCTTTGGGGGTGTTTAAAAAGGTACTGCGGGGCGGGGGTGTTTTAAAGGAAGGGCCGGCGGACGGGCGGTGTTATTAAAGGGTACCGGGAAGGGGGGGGGTGGTCATCTTCGCTCCATAAGAAGCACCCACTTTTCCACCCCCTTTTGGGGGGTGGAAAAAGTGTGTCTTATAGACCAAAAAATACGGTAGCACTCAAGTTTTTCATTGTCAAATTTTTGGCATCATTTATTGAATTCCTTCCATGGAGGATACATTTATTTAAAAAAGTTACTTGTGAAGGGCACACAAACACCTATTTGCAGTCTGTTTTATAAATACACATAGGTGCCTTTGGAAATCCTGGGCAAAATGAAGCTGAATACATTTACACCAGATTAAGAGCAGATATAAATATATGCCTGTATTTTATAAAGGCTGTCTGTGCATCATAACTCCATTTATACGCTACCCTCAGAAACTGCCTACACCAAGTGCACATATAAAGATGCTCAATCTTGCTATTATGCATATTTTTATAACCCCCTCTTTTGGGGTGGGTTTTAGCGCCGGCAGCGGCGGTAACTGCTCCAATGCTCATAGAATTCCTATGAGCATCGGAGAAGTTACCGCCGCTGCCAGAGCTAAAACCCGCGCTATGCATTCGGAAAAGAGGGGGTAAGTGAGGTACTTTTATAAGAGGCATTATTCCTCTAATTCAACTTTACTCTCAGTTTGCAAAATTGTGCTTACAATTTATAGAACAATATCAGTTGCAAGCATAGCTTAATATAACATGGAGCTGATTATTTATGTTTATTAACAATAATTGCAGCCTTAACTAGCACTAGCTGGCACTGATTAGCAGTTAACTGACCCTAGTTAGCATCTTATAAAATATGCATGCAATCCATATCATGTTACTGTAAGGAAGGGGCATGTATGGGGCTTGGACATAAGAAAACACAAAAAACCCAACTAGGTAAGTACATCCCATGCAAAGCAAAGCTAAGGAAGAAGCCAAGTGGGGAGGGGGACAATTCATGTCAACCTTAGGGACAGAAATTTTATTGGTATAAATTCACATAAAATACATAAACATCAAATAGATTACATATATATCAATATATATTGTAGCCACTGGGGTCTCTCAGAGGTGAACAGCAGCACCCCTGGTGGTCACAGCAAAATCTGATCTCGGTGTGCTACTCAGTAAGGAGTTAGCCCTGCAGGGACTGAAATAAGATAAAAATCAAAGCACCAAATTCTTACTGCAAGAAAGTTCTCAATACAGTTGTAATGGACAGAATGTGTCAAAGCTCTTCAATATGTTCAAGTTCAGCAAAACAAAACACTAAGGAAAACTCCTGCATAGCTTTCAGGATTTTCCTGTTCTAAAACAAAACTTCACTTTTTAGTATAAACAGTTTCTTTCAGGTTTTGCAAAGTTCTCTGCCCCGGATGCAGATAAGTCCAGCTCCTGAGCTGTATCAGTCCCAAGCTCTCAAACATCCAAAAGAAAACAAAATACAAATTATGGAAGCCTATACATACAAAAGTCAAAATCACCCAGTTTCTTTTCAGTTCTTTGTGCAGGCACCAACCAGTCACACACACACACAACACACAACATACACCCACAACCATTAAGCCAGTATAAATACTTGTAGCTAAATAATGCAGATCCATATATTCTACAAATTATGCACATTAATTGTGAGACCCTAACTCTGCCTGTGTGTATGCCCAGCTGTTAAATATGCACCTATTTATGGAATAACCTTTTGCACAATTCCATGTGGTCAAAGTGATTTGGACATTTGAACATGAAATTGTGTAAAAAAGTCTTTTGAGATTCACACATTTAGAATTTCTTTTCACTTATCTTTGAGAGCCTCGGATTATACTTTGAAATTCTTTCTAAACACTATTAAGGGGGATTTCCGATATGATGGTCCAAAAATATTTATACCCCTCTTACCTGTATGTTAAGTGGTGCATCCATGTTACCTGTACTGTAGCCTTGAATGTTTTGTAAGACACCAAGAGAAAGCATTCTTCCTCAAGTCGATGCTACTAACTATTCAGAGCATTTTCTGATAATGCTTTACTTTTCATCATACTTCGCTGCTCTTTATCCTTTCAATACTCATATACCACCATTTGAAAGCTGCTATCAGTACATTTCGGTGAACATTCACTTCTTGCCAGAGTTGATTGAAAATATCAGTTCTTAAAAGGGGTCAAGTATACAATAACAGCGGGTCTCATTTTTAAAAAGGATTCTTTTCTTCCGCGGCAGCGGCAAAGAAAGCAAACAGAATGTTAGGCATGATAAAGAAAGGAATCACGAGTAGATCGGAGAAAGTCATAATGCCGCTTTATAGAGCAATGGTCAGACCACACTTGGAATACTGTGTCCAACATTGGTCTCCCAACCTAAAAAAGGATATAAAATTACTGGAGAAGGTTCAGAGACGAGCAACGAAGCTAATAAGAGGTATGGAGAACTTGGAATATGAGGAACGACTCAAGAAACTGGGACTGTTCTCCCTTGAGAAGAGGAGGCTGCGAGGGGACATGATCGAGATGTTCAAAATACTGAAAGGCATTGATAAAATAGAGAAGAAAAATAAATTATTTACATTGTCCAACGTGTCACGGACAAGAGGACATGGTTTGAAGCTAAGGGGGGACAAGTCCAGGACAAATGTCAGGAAGTTCTGCTTCACACAGCGAGTGGTGGACACCTGGAATGCTCTCCCAAAGGAGGCTATTAATGAATCCACTGTGTTAGGATTCAAAGGCAAATTAGATGCGCATCTCCTTACGAGAGGCATAGAGGGTTATGGGTGACTAAAACTACATCAGGTATATACCGGATAGGGCCTCCGCGTGTGCGGATCGCCGGACTAGATGGACCATGGGTCTGTTCCGGAGATGGCAGTTCTTATGTTCTTAAAGCTGTTTTGAAAACAAGACCCGAGATCAGCAGGAACACCACACAGAGAAAAGCAAGCTTCTTCATCCTTTGGACTTAGATACTGGCCCTATCTTACAAATGTAAAACACAGTCATCAATTTTAATATACAACAAAACTTTCTGCTTTCAATAATACTAAAAGACTTGACGGGCTTCAGCAAAAATTTTCTGATACATTACCCTGATGGTATTATACACATTGTATATTACAAATTAAGAATTACAAATATATCCTCCCCCCTTTCCATTTTCTCAAGCTGCGCTAGAGGTTTTTAGCGTAGGCCGGCAAGGTAAGTGCTCCGATGCTCATAGTAATTTTATGAACGTTGAAGCATTTACTGTGCCGGCTCGCACTTAAAACGGCTAGTGAAGCTTAATAAAAGGGGCCCATACATTAAAAAATGGAAAATAAGATGATATTTTATTGAAAGGACTTAAAACATTTTTCACTTAGCTCTCAGAGGCCAACACCTCCTTCCCCAGGTCAAAACAGTAAACTGTCCTGACCTGAGAAAGGAGGTGTTGGTCTCTGACAGTTGGCCAAAAATATATTAAAATTAGTCCAATGAAAAGAAATCTTAATTCTATTTTCTATTTATAAATATGGGTACCACACTACTTTAACCTGAATTAAAAATTAAATTGTTTTCTGACCATTTACTTCTCCAGTTTCTGCTTTCCTCCATCTTATATATCTTGCCAGGATTTCTCTCTCCTCCCCTTGGCTTGCTTCAATTTATTTTTCTATTTCTATGTCCAGATTTAACTCATTCATACTATCTAGTCATTCCCTATTTTTTTATGGTCAACCGGTAGCTTTTCATCTCTTTCCCTCACCCTGGCTCTCCTATTTTACTTCCCTTCCAGTGGTTTTTCATTCCATATTTTTGGGAACGAAAAAAGTGGAAAAACCCAGACATTTCCTCTTTTTAGAGGAATGTCTGGGTGACGGACTTTCCAAAACCCAATAATTTGTGCAGGTTTTGGAAAGCCACAACCTCCCGGCCGTTCTAGAGGACCTCCAAGCATGCGTGGATGACATCACACACATCTGCGCATGCTCGGATGTGTGTGACCTGAGGTCAGAAAAGAAAGGCAAGGTATTGTGGGGACAGGGCTGGAGGCATAATGAGGTGTGTGGGGGGGGGGGGGGGGGCATGTGTCCAGATTTCTCCATGGAAAAATCTGGTAAGCCTAGTCTATACCTCTGCAAATGACACAGGAAATTAAACAGAATGTTTTTTTTTAGCCTGTATACTCCTAATTTTATGAGTGATGAAGATTCATTCCGCTCATCCTACTTCAGAATTTTGATTCATACATGCAAACATGTATGTCAAAAAAAGCAGCAATTCAGCAGCACTGGATATTCACTAAGCTTTTTTTTTTTTTTTTTTTGAGACAGTCTGCTCAGTACCAACAAAAGAAAATCTGTATACTGTTTTGGGGTTCTCAGGAATTCTTGATCATCCTACCTGCCTGGCATCCAGGATCATGATGAATTGTCTCAAACTCTAAGCTCAGATTGTTTTTTAACATTTAATTTAGTTTCTTCCTGTGCTTGGATGAACATGGCTGTGTTATGGATTTCTGCTCTAATGTACACCAGCAGGTTGGAAGAACAAGCCTCAGCAAGCTGTGGAAATTAGAGAGGCTGGATCAATAGTCAAGGTCATGACCTCTACCTCTGATTTTGTACTTTGGCCCGAGGTTTTCTCCCCTTAAAAGCCTCAGACTGCCTTTAATGTGAAGTAAGCTTGCCAAAGGAGAGGACTGAAGCCAGCCCCTTCCCCTGAAAAGAGAGGCAGAGCCTTATCTTGCTACCGTTAGAATCCTTAATCCAGTACCGAATAAAAAAATGAGCCTGTCTGTATTTGATCTGAAATGTCTGAGAGGCAGTTTACTATGGTACATCAAGAGCTGCCCTCATCATTTCTGCAAGAAAATGCTCAGAGAAAAGAGAATGCTAATGAAAACCTTTTTGCCTTCTAGTAATATTGGCCTTCAAATACTATAGAAACAAAATCAAATGCAATTCTTCTGCACAGACAAGTAGAAGGGAAAGCTAGTATAGACAGTGCAAAACATGATTTTTCAAAGCCTTTTCTACGGGTAAGCAGCTGTCCAGCTGCAGAGAAAGACCTGCTGAAAATTGGTACCTCCTCCCCCTCCCACACATATTCAGGTAAAAGTGGCTAGAAAGGTTTAGTTTAAGACTGAGGGAGGAAGAGGGAGAGAATGTACTGGAATTTAATTTTTAAAGTTCAGTGAGGCTCTTTCACTAAGCTAAGCTCATACATGGGCTTAGCGTACCTTTACACAGGTCTCTCCCATGTGCTAAGCCCATTTCTAGCACGGCCATAAAATAGGTAGTTCCATGTGTATATCGTAAATTGGAATATAATCCTGACTTCGACTGGTAACCAATGTAATTTTTTATAATATGGGATGTTATGCTCAGATTTTTTCAGACCAAAAATTAGTCAAATCGCTGTGTTTTGAATAATTCTTAATCTCTTGATTGTTTTTTTTAAATAGGATCCCAAGTAAATAACATTACAATAATCCAAAGTACTTAATACAAGAGATTTAACTGATAACCTGAATGCTTAAAAATTGAAATATGACCTTAGAGAGTGCAGTTTCAAGAGAAATTAATAACATTTCTTAACCAGAATGTCTGTATGGACTTCAAAGATTAATAACGAATCCAAAGTAACTTCTATAATTTTTATAGTGGGGTCAATTGTGTAATTTATCCCATTTAGTACTAAAGAGGTGTCCTTGATTTTATTAGGTGGACTTGCTAAAAAACTTTTGGATGGGAGTGGTCATGCTGGGGAGAATGAAGAGGTGGTGGTATTATTTATTTCAAAGAAAACTTTAAATTAAAGTTGTGGAAATAGGGGTGGGGGGGGGGGGGGCTAGTAGAGCAGCAAGCGGGTGCCTGGAGTAGCCTAGTGGGCAATGTAATAAACCATGGAGAGGAGATCCAGACCCATATTGTACCCTACCTACTACATTTATGGTGGAAAGTTTGAGGCCAGGAAAACCCATCCAAAACCTACTGTACTGCCATATAGGTGACACCTGCAGGCATAAGGACTATTGGGATGGTAGACAGGTGGGTATAGTACGTTTTGGGTGAGTTTTGCAGGGCTCACCATGCATTATAAGGTGGTTATGGTGAAATAAGTTCCTGTCACCCTTTATGTGTTTTTAGCAGTGCCCCACTGCTCTGTTGGCATGTCTGTGTGGCCAGTCCATTAAAATGTTGACACCTCCCACATCAAAATGGGCTTGTTTTGAACATTTTGCTTTGATTTTGATTTTCGAAAATGGCTGAAAAAGATAGACATCCTACAGGCCAGAATGTCTAGACGAGTCATTTTTGAAAAAAAGAAGATAAACATCTTGTGATTTAGAACATGGTCGTTTTCCCAACTCGACTTTTGGATGTCCTTGCAGAAACATCCAAAGTTGGACCTAGATATGCTTTTGAAAATGCATGATAAGATAAAATATAAGCCTTGGTATCGAATGGCCTTTTCAGCTGAGTATAGTACAGAGTGATTGTAATAGGGTAGGGTGGGAGGTTGGGAGGCAGGAGGGGGGTATATCTTTGCTTTGTTATGTTCTATGTCTACAGGTTATGGAAGGGAAGGGAGGGGATTATTCTTTATGTATTACTGACAGATTCTAAGTGCTTACTGTGGTGGATTAATGATTGTATATATATTGTTCTGTACTTTTGATGGCTTGAAAAATTAATAAAGTTTTTTAAAAAAAGAAACCTCTGGATTTTGATGATTATGAATCATTTAAAATAAAATTGTCAGAGTATGCTATGAAGAGACTCTTACTATGGAAAAATAATTTCAGAATTCTTTGAATAGTCTTAAAGTTATTTAAAGTTGTACATTTTTGTAATGTGATGAGAAGAGGAGCAAGAAAAGTAAAGTGGATGTTGAAACTTATGTATGTGACAAATATTTTGTAAATAACCTAGCAGGATTGAGAGATCAGCTGGGGACAGTGACATGGTATGTTGTCTTGGTGTCTCTGAACTGTCCTCTATTTTGTCTGAAGTAGAGAGCGACATGGTAACTGTAACTGTTACTGAATGAATTTTGCAGCCACCATGGTAATTCTCGTGGTAATGGGAAATCATTGCCAATACTGCCTGGTATTGCCATGGCAATGGTTAACCATTCCATGGTAGTACCATAGGAATGGGAACTGCTGCCATGATAATACCATGGCAATGGGGACCAAGAGCACCCTCCCCCAAGCCTACCTTTTAATATCCCCAGTCCAAATCTTTCCTGCCCCTGACACTTCTAGAACCGTCCACCACAGTCTGAAGATTCTCAAAATGGCTGCCGAGACTTCATGGGGCAGCCTTTCGAGACTTTGAGCAGCGGGTGGTTCTTGCTGCATCAGGAGTCACTAGACCACTGGGGACATTAAGAGGTAGTGTATGGAGGTGACAGGTCAGCATCAGACAATGGGGGATAGGTGGGAGAGATGGATTGTGGCTGGGGTAGGTGGGAGACACAGATGGCAGGGGAGAGGAGACACAGATGAATGGTAGGCAGAGCAGGAAGCAGGGCCGTCATTAGGGGGGGTACAAACAGGACAACTACTCTGGGTCCCACAGCTACAACGAACCTCCAACTGCCTGGTAAAGTAGGCTTCCCTCCCTTTGACTCGCTTGCTGTCCTCTCTCCCACCACTGCCACAGCCTGTAAACAAATTTAACACCAGCTGTGGGGCTCTAACACTGCGCATGCCGATGCAGCTTCTCTTCTTCTTCCTCTTCTCATTTTGTAGAGGAAGTAGAAGGAAAACTGACAGTGGTACGCACAGAGTTAGAGCCCTGTGGCCTAGGTTAAATTTGTTTATAGCCTAAGGCAGCTGCAGGAGAGATGGCTGCAAGTGAGTTGAAGAGAGGGAAGCCTACCTCACCTCTCCAGGTAGTCAGGGGCCCTTTGTAGCTTTGGGGCTCAGGAGGAAGAGGAGAATTGGATGATGGAGTGGGGGTGGGGAGAGAGAACTGGACCGGAGGGTGCTCCTTACCACTGACAGCTCGCTGAGTGCTCCTCGAGCTTCAGTGCTGGCAGTGAGACATGTTGGGAGCAGTCCATTTGCTCCAGTAGTGACAGCTTTCTTCCTCTACCAGCAGAACCACTGAGGTAGAGATGGGAAGGCAGCTGGAACCCAGACCATAAAGCTGCTTGAGAGATGAGTAGCTGACTCAGGAGAGATTTAATGAACATGCATGAGATGTGATTTTGGTCTCATACATATGCATTGAGCTTACTTCAGATACCAGCCCACTTGGGTGGACACTGCAGGGGATGACACATGCCAGGGGTCATGATAGGAGAAAGGAAAAAAGAGTGTGACTGGAGTACTGGGAAAGAGACAGGTGATGCAGAATGTAGGGCTAGTCTCAGTTAGGGCGCTGGTCTTTGACCAGAGGGCCACCGCGTGAGCAGATTGCTGGGCATGATGTTCCACTGGTCTGACCCAGCAGCAGCAATTCTTATGTTCTGGGGGGAGGGTGAAAGACAAAAGGACATGTTAAATGGGAAAGAAATAGAGAAGATGTTGGATTATAGGGGTGTAAGAGAGGCAGAGACAGAGGAGACCTTGGATGGCTTATAGTGGAGAAGAGGGGGGAGAAAGAGGAGATTCTGGATAGAAGGGGGAAAAGGGAGACATGGGATGGTAAAGGGGAGACAATAAA
Organism: Geotrypetes seraphini; assembly: GCF_902459505.1. Classification (NCBI taxonomy): domain Eukaryota; kingdom Metazoa; phylum Chordata; class Amphibia; order Gymnophiona; family Dermophiidae; genus Geotrypetes; species Geotrypetes seraphini. The sequence goes on from NC_047097.1 coordinate 15,946,745, forward strand.
TGGAAAAGGAGATAAAGGGAAACAGTGGATAGAAGGAAGGGAGAGAGAGAAGAAAGAGACACTGGATGGAATAGGAGGACAGTGTTAGTAAAATTCTGAGAAGGAGAGAGGAAGGGGAGGTCCAGGGGAAGGGAAAGAGATGGAGACTTTTTAGGAAGATGTAGTAAAAAGAGGGAAACTGAAGACTGAGTAGTAGTAATGAAATCTATATAGAGAGGCAGAAAAATAAATGGAAGAAACTGAAAGGAAAAGATCAGTGCTGGAAATGGAAGAGGTGAAGAAGATAAGAAGAGAGAAGAATGACAAATGGACAGAAAACCCTGGCAAGACAGTTAAGAGAAGACAGAGGGAGGCAGAAACTGGAGATTGTAATCAACAAGATTAGAAAAATTAAACAACCAGATCATAAAGACAGAAAAAAGGATTTAATTTTTTAAATTTAGGATAAAGTAGTGTCACAGCTGTGTTATTCTGCTCTAAAGGTTAATAGAGCAAAATATAACGTATGTAGATGAAAATTAAATGGAACCCTTAACAAGCCAGACAACACATACAATGCAGCATCACAGAAAGAGAAACAGTGACTTGTATTCTCTTGTACTGTGGAAAATATAAAAATAGTAGGTGTAAATTTTTAAAACTAACATATTACCAACAGAATATTATAAATCTATATATATAAAATCGGAGGTATGTATGTGTGTGTGTATGTGCCGCGATCACGCAAAAACGGCATGACCGATTTGAACGAAACTTGGTATGCAGATCCCTCACTACCTGGGTTGATATGTTCTGGGGGTCTCGCGGCCCATCTGCACACGTGGGCGGAGCTACAAACAGAAAATCAGATTTCACCCATTCATGTCAATGGAAAAAATGTAAAAAGCTGCCTTTCTCACTGTAATTCAAAAATGACTTGACCGATTTGAACGAAACTTGGTATGCAGATCCCTCACTACCTGGGGTGATATGTTCTGGGGGTCTCACGGCCCACAACTCTATTTTGCTTGCTCAAGGGTGGGTTCACCCAATAATTTATATGTTCTTGCTCCAGGAGGTAAAACTAAAATTGTTGTTTATAATCACGTTTTGTGTTAGTTGTATTGTATTCATTTTGTCAAATATTTCACTTTATAATTTGAATATTGTACTTTTTATTAAGCTGTAAAAAATACTTTCATTCACCACTATAAAGTATCTTTATTTGAATCCATTTACAGCGTTATTGCTATAATTAAATACCCGTGCAACGCCGGGGCATCAGCTAGTCATTTATAAATATATTGAATAGCAGCGGACCAAGCATTGACCCCTGCGGAACACCACTCGTGACCCTCTTCCAGTCCGAGTAGTGGCCCTTTACTCCTACCCTCTGCTTCCTACCCACCAACCAATTTCTAATCCATCTGTGCACGTCACCTTCCAACCCATGGTTCTTCAGTTTCCAAAGTAGGCGTTCGTGATGTACCTTGTCAAAGACTTGTTGGAAATCTAAATATACGATGTCTATGGGATCCCCTTTGTCCATCCGTTTGTTAATTCCTTCGAAGAAGTGCAGTAAGTTCGTTAGGCACGATCTCCCCTTGCAGAAACCATGTTGGCTTGTGATTAGAAGTTTATTTCTTTCAAAATGCTCATTGATGCTATCTTTTATCAGCGCTTCTGCCATTTTCCCTGGAACCGAGGTCAGATTTACCAGTCTGTAGTTCCCCGGGTCACCTCTCGATCCCTTCTTAAAGATGGGTGTAACATTGGCTATCTTCCAATCCACACCCAAGCATGCCTAAAGTCCACCCAGAATATGCCTCTAATACCCCTCTGTAGTTTTAGATGCCCAGAAAGAATGTTTTGAAAATTGGCACTTGGACGTCTTGGCAATTACTGAGGATGAGTAGACTAGATAGGCCATTTGGCCTTTATCTGCCATCATGTTTTTCTGTTTCTATGTTTTAGACATCTTAGTGTTTTGAAAATGCCCCTAATAAGTTTATTCAGGGCTGTAGGTAAATCTGATTCAATGAGAATGAGTAGCTGCACATCATCCAAACAGATGTAGAACTGAGTATCCCTCAACCAAATCATCTCAGCTAGTGGCTTCAGGTGGATATTAAACAGAATAGGTGACACAATCGATCCTTGTGGTACCCCCTTAGGTCAGCAATCATGGTGGTGATGCAGTACTGCCAAACAGTATGGATCTATTACCTATCTGATAGGATCTAAACAAGGCAACTATTTTGCTATGATACATGTTTGAACCAGTCATGCTAGCATGATGTTGTGTGTCAAAAGCAACTGAGAAACCCAGAAGTACTAACATCAAGGTGAATCCCATGTCTTGGTTTCTGTGAATATCATCTAGTATGGATACAAGGACTGTCTCTATTCTATAATCAGGTCTGAATCCAAATGGGTATGGATTTAACCAATTTCTATGTTCTAGCCAATCACTGATCTGAACACAGACTGATCTATAAGTTTTCCCTGAAATGGGATGTTAGATACTGGCTGGTAACTTTCAAGCTTGGCCTGTTTTTATTTTTCAAAAATATGTGAACCACACTAAATCCTTATAAGCTTGGCTACAATACAAGACCAAGTGTCCAAACTGGAACTATTGGAGAATTATCATAAGGATCTCAAGCGCTCACGGCTAAAAGCTCGATTTATTTTTCAAGCTAATAACCAAAAGGTGAGCTATCATTGGTCCCATAAATTCTCCTATTTTAAATTCTTCTTTTTTATCTACAAACTTTTTATATATAAATATATATATTTTTTATAAAGTGTAATATAAATCCTATTTTGCTTCATACACATTGCATTACAGTACTTCTTCAGTATACTGGTTTTGATTCATAAATAGCACTCTCTCACTCAAGATTGTATTTAAAGAGTACTTAGCTTCATGACGACGGAAGATCTCCGTTTCGCTCATTATTTTTTATATAAGAGCTTCATCAGGAAAAACACCAGCATTACCGCATCTTTACTTAAGTTAACCGAATAATAAAGTTAACATGCAGAAAGACTGCAAATCACAGAGGCACAAAGTGCCTGTCGGTACGGAAGACGGCGAGAAATACCGACAGGCACTTTGTGCCTCTGTGATTTGCAGTCTTTCTGCATGTTAACTTTATTATTCGGTTATAGGAAGAGTCATATAGTGTGGGAATAAGCAGTGAAGACTTTAGGAATTCTTGGTCAATAGGAAGTAGATTGAGGCGATTTACAATAAGAAGGGATAGGTCATACAGTGAGGGATAAGCAGTGAAGACTTTAGGAATTCTTGGTCACAAATCGGTTGAACAGGTTGGTTTTAATAAGTTTTCTGAAGTTGAGGTAGGATGAGGAGTGCATGATGATGCTGCTTAACCAGTCGTTCTGTAGACTTGCTTGGAAGGCAAGCGTTCTGTCAAGGAATCTTTTGTATCGGCAGGTTTTTATTGTAAGGTGGCTAAACATGCGTATTCTGCGTGTAGGCCTGGTGGAGCAGTCTAGTTTAAAGTGGGAGACCAGGTACAGAGGGGCCAAACCGAGAATGGATTTGAAGCAGAGACAGGCAAATTTGAACAATACTCTTGCCTCCAGGGGCAACCAGTGGAGTTTTTGGTAGTAGGGGGTTATGTGATCCCATTTCTTTAGGCCGAAAATCAGTCGCACAGCTGAGTTTTGTATGATTCGGAGTCTTTGAATGGTTTTCTTGAGAGACCCCAGATAAATGGTTTTCTTGAGAGACCCTAGATGAATACGACTAACCTGACAAAACATATAATACAAAAGAAAAAATGGGGAAAGAAATACAAGTTATTGATAGTAAATAAGACGAGTAAGGGAAAAAACAATAGGAGGGGGGAGAGCAGTGGGCTTAAAAAAAAATAAAAATTGGAACTAAGATTCAATTAAGGCTGATAAGAGACTGGATAAGCTTTCTTCCAGAAACCAAAATGAGTTTGGGTAAATTGGGCCTTTAGTCCTTAATCATGGAAAATTTCAGGTAGAGTGTGTCTGGCTTCATTTTTTCTTTTTTTTAATTCAAATATTTTATTGAGAATTTGTGGAGTGTGTGGCGCAGTGGTTGGAGCTACAGCCTCAGCACCTTGGGGTTGTGGGTTCAAACCCCGTGCTGCTCCTTGTGACCCTGGGCAAGTCACTCAGTCCTCCATAGCCCCAGGTACGTTAGATAGATTGTGAGCCCACCGGGACAGAGAGGGAAAAATACTCGAGTACCTGATTGTAAAACCGCTTAGACAACCTTGATAGGCGGTATATAAAAAACCTAATAAACTTGAAACTTAAACTTACAAAATAGAACAAATATGCAACAGAAAGAAAAAAAGTATCAAATAACACACGGAATACAAAAATGTATGCATGAGCAATCCACTAAAGTTCTCAGTGAGAAAGATTGCAGTTTTGATATATACGTATATTTCAAGTGGGAACTAAATTTGTTTGGGAGCCAAATTTGTTTTATTTTTCTATGGAGATTCATTTTCTCAGAAACTTTTAATCCTAATTTCTGAGTTTGGCACACGGCGTGCCACTAAGGTAGGGAGAACGAGAGGACACTCTCTAAAATTGAAAGGGGATAGATTCCGTACGAATGTAAGGAAGTTCTTCTTCACTCAGAGAGGGGTAGAAAACTGGAATGCTCTCCTGGAGTCTGTCGTAGGGGAAACACCCTCCAGGGATTCAAGACAAAGTTAGACAAGTTCCTGCTGAACCAGAACGTACGCAGGTAAGGCTAGACTCAGTTAGGGCGCTGGTCTTTGACCAAGGGCCGCCGCGTGAGCAGACTGTTGGGCAGGATTTACCACTGGTCTGACCCAACAGCAGCAATTCTTATGTTCTTAAAATGTATCGTTAAGATTTTTGGAGTTCCTCTAGGATCCTAATTTTTTTTATATCATATGTCAAGTAAGGGTTTATATGGCTCAGCGAGGTGCAAAGATGGATGAACTGACCTGAGTATAATTAGAGATAATGAAAGAGTGAGTTTAATATCAATTAGCATCTAGGATGTAGGGCCTAACTCATTCTCACAATGCCAATATAGATTAGTTGACGCGAGGCTAACTCTCAATTTTCTTCCTGGAGTCCATGGTGCTTTATGAATTACAAAGTATAAAGATTGTGTGAGAATAGATCCAGTTGGTCTGGAAACCTTGAGCCAAAAATAAGACCAATTGGTTTCTTTGAGATAAAGTATCCAATTCTATAGACCAGGGAATAACAGTTCCCTTTGAAACGTCATTTTTTTTCAATGCCGTTCTGTGGAGATTCATTCCTGTGCACAATTTTTTGCACACCTCTGAGTTTTGCAGAATTAAGGCTTTAGTTTGTGTCTCAAATGGTTAAGCCAAAACCCTAGATTATGTTTCTGGACTTCAGGAACTCCCGCGCAGTGTAGAATCTAATAAAAGCAATTCCCTCATGCTATATGGCCTGCAGTACGGGAGAAGATCTATAAATTCCTGATGAGTTTCCTCAGATATGAAATTATCTGTTTTCTTAGCAATCTACTTGACTTCTTTCATTTTGGGCTGTAGTTATTATTTTGTTGTTTTGACTTATTTGGCGAATAGTACTCACTTGATAAAGCACTATGACTGCCATTTAAATGCAGCTGACATTCAAAATGTATACAATTTTCACGAGAACTGTCATCTCTGCTATATTGTCTCAACCTCTATTCACTTGCTATTTCTTTACTGCTTCCTTTCAAGGAAATTTAAGAGATTCTCATAGGGTCGTTTTGTGGAAAACATATATTGGGACGCAGAAGAGAGCTTGGAGCCTCTAAAGTTATTTCGGAAGGCACATTCATCTTTTCTGAAAGAAGTAGCTGCCTCTTCCACAAACCAGAGAGAAAACTGCAGTCTCCGCAATCAAAAGTACAACATTTACCGTAGCTTTTATCAAAGATTTCAATTCCCCCTCATCTGAAGGAAAATGACCCTTTTATTTTGTTGTGGACATAAAATTATGGCCCTGGGAAAATTGGATGCATTTCTGTTGAGGGAAATCAATTCTCTCACTGCCATATATGATCAACATGTCACAACCATCAACCAGATAATAGTAGTACGATGAAATGACTGCTGGTAATACTGGCTTTGAAAAATAAAAGGATCAAGATAGTTCCCTTTCTTGAAACATGTTTGCAATAAAAAAAAAAAAAGCAATGCAAAGGTTTTTCGTTGATCAGAGCTTTTCAGACTAAAAAAAAACCCCCAACACCACCCTGTCAAATTTATACACTGATAGGATAAAGCGTTGATGAAACTGCCGAGAAATTTGTTCTTCCTGGAAATGGCAAGCGCTTTATGTGTAAACCACTCTGACTGATTTTCAATCAGCCTGTTAATGGGCGGCTAATAGTAAAGAGATGTGACCAGCCTGAGATGACCCAGGAGTCTGTTTAGGTGGAGGTAACAGTCAGAACATAGAAGCAGCTTCTTAATTTGGATACTGCAAACAAAAGGAAGCATCAAATCTGACCTTGCTGCCGGAGTGTTAATGGCTTTCTACCCATCATCTCCCGTCACTTAGTATCCTTTCTGCCCCACCTTGGGAAGCTTCCCGGCAGAAGTGTACATTAGCCGAACTCTATAGTTACAAAACCCTGGAATACACAAGAAAAAGAAACATCAAAAGCGATGAAATGGTCATTTGGCATATGCTACAACAGACATTTTAGTCCATTTTATTTAAAAACTCTCAAATGACTGCACAAGTGGAAATCTGTGGAATGAACTTTACAGGAAATACGAGTAGATCAGTTCAACTTAACTTTTCTTATCCAATGGAAAATGCATGCTGATAAATAATGCTTACCCACAAAACAAAGTGGCATCTTTCCTATAAAGCACATATGAAATGTTTCTAATATTTTTTTTTTTTTACCATTTTCAAATAAAGCATAAGTAGACCATGAGAAATGTGGAAAATGCAACAGAAAATTTGAGGTACAGTAAATGTTGCTGAGTGGGTATACTTGGGTGCTCATTTTCAAAGCACATAGCCTTACAAAATTACAAAACTTTATAAGTCTGTGTGTTTTGAAAATGAGAACATAAGAGCATAAGCCGTGCCTCTGCTGGGTCAGACCTGAGGTCCATCATGCCCAGCAGTCTGCTCATGCGGCGGCCCATCAGGTCCAGGACCTGTGTAGTAGCCCTCTATCTATCCCCTTTTGGTCTCCTCCTATTGTGAGAGTATGGCCATGTATACTTTCACTGTCCAGGCAGATATTAGTGAATATGATTTCAAGTGGGCTCCCCTGCAACTGAAGCATTTACATCTTCTGCTTCATTATGATGCAGCACAAACTATACTTTTTATCATAGTGACGCTGTTTGAGATGCAGCTACACAGTGCTAGATGCCCTAAAAACTTTAATGATACAGTTGGCTGGAAACAATACGAGGTGCCGCTGAAACATTCTCAGCCCAACCAAGAAGAGAATGATGTGGAGCCACTTTTCTTGACACTTTTCATTTCAATGAGGCAAATGCATCTAGCAAATGGGCACAAGTATAGGGAAACCAAGCCATTGTGACATCACCGATGAGGTTGGCTCTTAGGCATAGGTGGAATGAGGTATTATGACATCACAATACAAGGGGCCACTGAAAGGTTCTCAGCCCAACCAAGAAGAGAATGATGTGGAGCCACTTTTCTTGACACTTTTCATTTCAATGAGGCAAATGCATCTAGCAAATGGGCACAAGTATAGGGAAACCAAGCCATTGTGACATCACCGATGAGGTTGGCTCTTAGGCATAGGTGGAATGAGGTATTATGACATCACAATACAAGGGGCCACTGAAAGGTTCTCAGCCCAACCAAGAAGAGAATGATGTGGAGCCACTTTTCTTGACACTTTTCATTTCAATGAGGCAAATGCATCTAGCAAATGGGCACAAGTATAGGGAAACCAAGCCATTGTGACATCACCGATGAGGTTGGCTCTTAGGCATAGGTGGAATGAGGTATTATGACATCACAATACAAGGGGCCACTGAAAGGTTCTCAGTCCAACCAAGAAGAGAATGATGTGGAGCCACTTTTCTTGACACTTTTCATTTCAATGAGGCAAATGCATCTAGCAAATGGGCACAAGTATATGGAAACCAAGCCATTGTGACATCACTGAGGAGGATGGCTCTTAGGCATTGGTAGAATGAGGCATTATGACATCACAATACTAGGGACCACTGAAAGGTTCTCAGCCCAACCAAGAAGAGAATGATGTGGAGCCATGAAACTTACAGGTTATTCCACACTTTTCTTAAGTTACATGGCTGGGCTGAGAACTTTACAGCAGCTACAAAGTGAAAGGAGGCCTGACATTCCCCAAATTATTTTTATACAATACTAGCTGATGCCCTGGCGTTGCACGGGTATTTAATTATAGCAATAACACTGTAAATGGATTCAAATAAAGATACTTTATAGTGGTGAATGAAAGTATTTTTTTACAGCTTAATAAAAAGTACAATATTCAAATTATAAAGTGAAATATTTGACAAAATGAATACAATACAACTAACGCAAAACGTGATTATAAACAACAATTTTAGTTTCACCTCCTGGAGCAAGAACATATAAATTATTGGGTGAACCCACCCTTGAGCAAGCAAAATAGAGTTGTGGGCCATGAGACCCCCAGAACATATCACCCCAGGTAGTGAGGGATCTGCATACCAAGTTTCGTTCAAATCGGTCAAGCCAGTTTTGAATTACTGTGAGAATGGCAGCTTTTTACATATTTTCCATTGACATGAATGGGTGAAATCTGATTTTCTGTTTGTAGCTCTGCCCACGTGTGCAGGAGGGCCGCGAGACCCCCAGAACCTATCAACCCAGGTAGTGAGGGATCTGCATACCAAGTTTCGTTCAAATCGGTCAAGCCGGTTTTGAATTACTGTGAGAATGGCAGCTTTTTACATTTTTTCCATTGACATGAATGGGTGAAATCTGATTTTCTGTTTGTAGCTCCGCCCACGTGTGCAGGAGGGCCGCGAGACACCCAGAACATATCAACCCAGGTAGTGAGGGATCTGCATACCAAGTTTCGTTCAAATCGGTCAAGCCGTTTTTGCGTGATCACGGCACATACACACACACATACATACACACATACATACCTCCGATTTTATATATATAGATATACAAACAGAAAATGTAAAAATGTAAAAAGCTGCCATTCTCACAGTAATTCAAAAACGGCTTGACCGATTTGAACAAAAATTGGTATGCAGATCCCTCACTACCTGGGGTGATATGTTCTGGGGGTCTCGCGGCCCTCCTGCACACGTGGGCGGAGCTACAAACAGAAAATCAGATTTCACCCATTCATGTCAATGGAAAAAATGTAAAAAGCTGCCATTCTCACTGTGACCAATTTGGACGAAACTTGGTATGCAGATCCCTCACTACCTGGGGTGATATGTTCTGGGGGTCTCACGGCCCACCTGCACACGTGGGCGGAGCTACAGACAGAAAATCAGATTTCACCCATTCAAGTCAATGGAAAAAATGTAAAAAGCTGTGGGACCGATTTGAACGAAACTTGGTATGCAGATCCTCACTACCTGGGGTGATATGTTCTGGGGGTCTCGCGGCCCACCTGCACACGTGAGCGGAGCTACAAACAGAAAATCTGATTTCACCCATTCAAGTCAATGGAATATATGTAAAAAGCTGCCATTCTCACTGTAATTCAAAAACGGCTTGACCGATTTGGACGAAACTTGGTATGCAGATCCCTCACTACCTGGGGTGATATGTTCTGGGGGTCTCACGGCCCACAACTCTATTTTGCTTGCTCAAGGGTGGGTTCACCCAAGAATTTATATGTTCTTGCTCCAGGAGGTGAAACTAAAATTGTTGTTTATAATCACGTTTTGCGTTAGTTGTATTGTATTCATTTTGTCATATATTTCACTTTATAATTTGAATATTGTACTTTTTATTAAGCTGTAAAAAAATACTTTCATTCACCACTATAAAGTATCTTTATTTGAATCCATTTACAGTGTTATTGCTATAATTAAATACCCGTGCAACGCTGGGGCATCAGCTAGTATATATATATATATATATATATATATATATATATATAATCAAAATAGTCCCAAAACAAAGCAAAATATTTTCCAAATCCAATGTAAAAATTATGATAACTAGTCTCTTCCAATTCACTTCCTCAACACTGATTGTGTTTCATTATGGCTTCATCAGGAGGAAGAAGAACTTCATTCTAAGGAAAAAGCACGCTTATTAAATATATCATACAAATCAAGCAGAAACTTTTAAATAATCATCTTGACTTCTTTACCAGGTCGGAGATGAAAACTCAAACTCCCCATAGTATTAGAGATAAGATGGCTGCCAATACTATGGGGAGTTTGAGTTTTCATCTCCGACCCGGTAAAGAAGTTAAGATGATTATTTAAAAGTTTCTGCTTGATTTGTACGATATATTTAATAAGTGTGCTTTTTTCTTAGAATGAGAGACTTGTGTGAAGCAGCTCAAATTCTATTACTTTTAAAAACAAAGATAGATCATGAACAGCAACTTTTCAAAACTATTCTTTGTTTGCAGGCCCATAGATTAGATACTTTATACTCACAGGTCTGCAAGTGAGTTTTCAAAGGCAAACCTCCATGCAGAATTTCCTCTTGAAACACGGAAGCCTTTCATTTGTGTACCTATAGAATATACAGGCCGAATATCACCGCTTAACTAGATTGCACCAGGGATTGGCACTGAATATGGATATGCGGCACAGATTTAATTCAGCCCCTGTGGCTGGTGTTTTACAAAAATGCTGACTGCCCTTGTTAAATATTGACCTGTACATTTCAGTGTTGCAGAGAGTTTTAAAAAAAAAAAATGATCATAGTGTGCTCTAAGTTTACAAAATTGATTCCTGGCTCTCTTTCTCTGATTTGCCTGGGAATACACATAGGGCTCCTTTTACTAAGGTACGCTAGCGTTTTTAGCGCACGCAGGAAATTACCGCGCGCTACGCTTCTAGAACTATCACCAGCTCAATGCTGGTGTTAAGTTTTAGCGTGCGGCAATGCAGCGAGCGCTATTCCGCGCATTAAGGCCCCTTCGCACCTTAGTATAAGGAGCCCATAGAATCATAGACACAGAGAAATATGAATGCAGATAAAGACCATAAGGCCCATCTAGTCTGCCTATCCGTGCCATCTACTATCCCTTCCTCTTCCTTAGAGATCCAAGGTTCATAATGCCCGTGAAAATGTGGGCTATAAAGAGACAGAACTCCATTTACAGTGAGAAATATATGAAAAAGAGAATTTATCTGAACATTTTAGATGCCCACATAAGAAAACTGTATATTATGCTCATTCTCAGCAGAGAGTGTATTCTTAAGCAAATTTAGAAGATATTTAGGCTCACTTTATAAATGCAACATAGATATTATCAATGCTGCATGTTTATATCTTTTACTCACAGCTTGGTTGAAAATATTTGCTAGGTTGACCATTTTTTTTTGCCCTCTGATAACATTAGGGAAGCATTAAGAAATGTTAGACCTGATAACCTCTTTGTAGTTCAAACAACCAAATTTACCTCAGAAGGTTATTGATTGACTTGGAGAAAATCACTTATTTCAGGTAGAATGTTTCTTTGACTGCATTCAAACTTTCCCTTATTTTATCTCCAAGGCCAGAGATAAGGACATTTTCTTATTTTACTTGAAAGTCAATTTTCTATGACCTTTAGATCTGATATGTTAGGCTCCATCGACTCCTGTTCGAGTCCTCTAGTGACTTGATGAACCTCATCAAGTTTTCGTGGCAGAATACAGAAGTAGATTGCCGGGCCTTTCTTCTGCGTATTATAAATTTGATGATGTCGCCATTCTCAGATCAAATGTGGCCCTCCGCCTCATAGAAACATAGAAGATGACGGCAGAAAAGGGCTACAGCCCATCAAGTCTGCCCACTCTGCTTACCCACCCCCTGTCTATGCCCTAATGACCCAATTTCCTTATCTTGACCCTCGTAGGGATCCCACATGGGTATCCCATTTATTCTTAAAGTCTGGCACGCTGTCTGCCTCGATCACCTGCACTGGAAGCTTGTTCCAATGATCAACCACTCTCTCTGTGAAGAAATACTTTCTGGTGTCGCCATGAAATTTTCTGCCCCTGAGTTTGAGCGGGTGCCCTCTTGTGGCCGAGGGTCCCTTGAGAAAGAAAATATCATCTTCCACTTCGACACGTCCTGTGAGGTACTTAAATGTTTCGATCATGTCTCCCCTCTTCCTACGTTCCTCAAGAGTATAGAGCTGCAATTTGTTCAGTCTCTCTTCGTACGAGAGACCCTTGAGCCCCGAGATCATCCTGGTGGCCGTCCGTTGAACCGATTCAATTCTGCGCACATCTTTACTGTAATGTGGCCTCCAGAATTGCACACAGTACTCCAGATGAGGTCTCACCATGGCCCTGTACAACGGCATTATGACTTCAGGCTTTCGGCTGACGAAACTTCTATTGATACAACCCAATATCTGCCTTGCCTTAGATGAAGCCTTCTCCACTTGATTGGCAGTTTTCATGTCTGCACTGATGATTACTCCTAAATCTCGTTCTGCTGAAGTCCTAGTTAAAGTTTCTCCATTCAAGAAGTACGTCCTGCATGGATTTCCGCTTCCGAGGTGCATGACCTTACATTTCTTAGCATTGAAGCCTAGCTGCCAGGTTGAGGACCAACTTTCCAATGTAAGCAGGTCCTGCGCCATATAATTCTGTAAACTGCATTCACTTACTATATTACATAGTTTGGCGTCATCGGCGAATAGTGTTATTTTACCTTGAAGCCCTTGAGTCAGATCCCCTATGAATATGTTGAAAAGGAGTGGACCCAGGACCGAGCCCTGCGGCACTCCACTGGTCACCTCCGATGTTTTAGAGAGGGTACCATTAACCACCACCCTCTGACCATCACCCTCCAACACTGCGCATCCGTTGTTGCCCAGATGAGTGATACATCGTTAATCTGACATCCCCACTGAAACCTGCCCACCTAGTGGCACGATAAGCCCATGTACCATGAAAAGGATTACCAGAAGTCCGTATTTACCCGAACATGTCCTCCTTTTGAGGACATGTCCGGGGGTCCGGATGGCTTTTCAAAACCCAGCACTTTTTTAAATAAATAAATGTTGCCCTTGTTGTCACTAATTTTGTAGGTTGTAAGGGGCACACGTGATAATTCCATGTTAATCAATTAGCACCCAGCAATGTAGCTGTGCTGATTTTTGCTGCCATGCCTAATCTCTGCCGCTGACACACCCTCTCAGAAAAACTCTGGAAAATATTTTAGGGCTAGATTCACTAAGCAAACCAATCGTGCACCAATTGGTTTGCGACTCCATTATGACCCGATTTCCCTCCAACCCGATTCACTAACCTGGTGGCTGATCATCCTCCGATCCGATTCCGATCCGTGCATGCAAATGAGGGGAAAGGGCATGCAAAGCAGGAAGGATGCGATTCACTAAACTTTCTTCTGGCTAGCTGATCAAAAAACAAGCGACTGGTGAGGACCAGTCGCTTGGGCAAAAACCCTGCTCTCTGCCCCGATTCTCCTGCTCTGGCTCCCCTGCTCTCTGCCCCGATCAGGCTTTTCTGCTCTCTGCCCTGCTCCACTGCACAGAACAAGCTTGTCATTGTAACGCCATCTACTTAGGCCTAACGAAAAAAAGTCTTTGCAGACTCCAGCTTATCCAGAACACTGCGGCTAAGCTGATTTTTGCTAAACGCAAATATGACCACGTCTCCCCTCTACTTACCAATCTTCACTGGCTCCCAGTACTTTCCAGAATTCATTTCAAATGCTCCTGCCTGGCTTTCAAGATCATTCACGGCATCCTTCCGCCCCTAATCCCTCTATCCTTCCTCGCCCCGACACCAACTACCACCAGATCTGCCCACAGACATAAACTATCCTTCCCCTCTCTACATGGCATCCTCCACGCAGGTAAACTGGGTAGATCCCTCCTCTCCAAAATCACCGGCCTCTGGAACGACCTCACTGTCCCGCTGCGGAACCTGGACTCCCTCCAACTATTCCGAAAACAACTGAAAACCTGGCTTTTCTCTAGCATATAACATCTCTTCTCCTGTCTACATCCCCTCTTTTTATATGCTTTTGTAAACCCTTTCCCCCCTCTCTTCTTATATTTTTTAAACTCTGTAAACCGTGTCGAGCTCCACTTCAGTGGAGAAGATGCGGTATATAAACCTAAGGCTTAGTTTAGTTTAGTTTAGTCATGCCCTGCTTTTGCTGCCCCGACTCTCCTGTTCTCTGCCGCCCTTCCCCACAGTGCATTTCCTCTGTAAATGTTGTATATCAGATATGTGTTCTATGAACTGGAACAATTACAACTTTTCTTGGAAGGTAAAGCTACCTCTAGAACCCCAGACAATGTTAATGCTTAATAATATCTAAATGGTCATTGAATTTGATTAACAGTTTACTCCATCTTTCCTGTTATTTGTTTCTTATTTGAATATATCTTCTCATAGAAAGTGTTTCTTTCTCCTCTTTAAGTGGACTGTATTGGTAATGTTAATGATTCTACTTAATCTTCTTTATTTGAAATTCTGTATTTTCTTCAAGGTTTATCTTTGAATGTACTATATAATATAAAAAGGCGGGGCTGCACTGCGGGGAAGGCGGCAGAGAGCAGGAGAGCCGGGGCGGGTTTGAACCACGGGCTCGCTGAAGTCGGGGCGGCAATTACAGGAGAGTCAAACTGTTCTTTTTGCTGGAATTTGTACATGCACGGGAGGGAGCGCCGGGCTGAACGGCGGGAAACACAACCCGGGGAAGAGACCAGCAGTGTCGAAGCAAAAAAAGAAGTTTAAAAAGAAAACTTGCTACCGGGCAAATGCATGCACAGACCATCTGCAGGCAAAGTAGATGGTCTGTGCATGCGTCAGGATCGCTGCGCAATGATCCGTGTCGTCGGATGGAGGCGTGCCTCCGATCACCTCATTTGAATATTCTTCCTTCCTGAATCAATCGGCCCTGCCCGGATCGGACACGGATCAGTCACAATCGGGCAGGTTAGTGAATCGGGCCCTTAGTGCATGGTTTGTGCATATACTCTCAGAACTTACCAATCGATGCCTTAGCAGTTTCCACAGTAACATCAAAAGACTAATACTTATCACAGCTTAGTAAAATGAGCCCAAAATATACAAACATAAAATAATCTCAAACAGTATTACTGCATATGGTAAGACATTTTCCGGGGAATTGTATAAATGGCGCCTTAGTTGCAGCCATCTAGCGATGCCTAAGTTCGGGATCTGTGCCTGCCTTTCATTTTTTAATTGGCTTAATTGGACTGCTAATCGATCACGCTGGTTTTCAGTCAATCAAAAAAAAAAAAAAACCCAAACATTAATTAAATAATGTAAGGGTTCAGCACTTCCAATTAGTGATGCCTAAGTGGAAGTGCCCTCCCACGTCTAAGGACACCCACTGTATTTTAGGGTTCCTTTTATAAAGCCACGGTAGAGATTTCTACCACGGGCCAGAGAGGTAGATTTATAAAAGCCAGTATTAAACAGAAGGCATGGTTATGGGCAGAGAATAGGCAGGGTTGACTTAGATGGGCATTTTCAAAACATATATCTAAGTTTAGACATCCAAAGTCGGCAGTAAGAAAATGCCTATTTTCAAAAGGCAATGGGCTCATAATAATAATAATAATAATAATTTTAAAAAAAGATCAAAAAGACAGATCGTCCAAGTACCGATAATCAAAGCTGGTTTTAGATGTATCTAAAAACAGCTTAGCCTTTACCCTGCCTCTAAACGCCTAGAGTGAAAAGAGGCATTTTTAGAGGAGGGGAAAGGGCGGGAGGTGGGCCGACCTAGACATAGTCATACAGCAAGTATAACCAAAACTTTAACAAGGTTGCCCAGTCAGAACTTATACATTTTGACTTAGACCAAGCCAAAACAGGTATAAGTTCCGAATAGTGGCCGCTGAGTTGATCACGGCTGCCGTGATCAGGTCACCAGCCCCAGCAACTTGCCCATCCCCCACCACAACGATTGAAGCAGGAGAGATGCCTAATCTCCCTTGCTGCGATCGCCATCCCCCCTGAACTGTTGCGATCCACCCACCCGAACCCCGACAATACTGGCAGGAGGGAGCCCAAACCCTCCTGCCGAGGCGCAGGTCCCCCCAACCCCCCCGACAATACCGGCAGGATGGAGTCTACCCCTCCTGCCGAGGTGCAGGTCTCCCACAACCTTTCCCCCGCCAACACCAGCAGGAGGGAGCCCAAGCCAATCACAACGATTGAAGCAGGAGAGATGCCTAATCTCCCTTGCCGCGATCGCCATCCCCCCTGAACTGTCGCGATCCACCCACCCAAACCCCGACAATACCGGCAGGAGGGAGCCCAAACCCTCCTGTCAAGGCGCAGGTCCCCCCCGACACCCCCCCTGACAATACCGGCAGGAGGGAGTCTACCCCTCCTGCCAAGGTGCAGGTCTCCCGCAACCTTTCCCCTGCCAACACCAGCAGGAGGGAGCCTAAGCCCTCCTGCTGAGGCGCAGGTCCCCCACGACCCCCCCCCCCCAACAATACCGGTAGGAGGGAGCCCAACCTTTTCTGCCGGAAGATAACCTCCCCTCAAATATGGGCAGAAGGGATCCCAGGCCTTCCTGCCCATGACGCATCCCTCAGTGACCCACCCGATTGACCTCCCCGAACCCCCAATTGCCCCCAAACCACTGAACGGCTCCCCTAACCCCAACACCTCCAACACCCCTCCAACCAATGACACCCCCCTCAACTTACTTTAAGTTGGCCGGCCGGCTAGGTTCCAAACCCATCTGGCCGGTAGGCCCGCCGTCCTCCGAATGGTGGTTCTAGGGCCTGATTGGGCCAGGTGCTTAAAGACCTGCTCATTGGAGGGGCTGGGTTGGTCCCATGTGCTTAAGGCCCTACTCACAGGAGGGGGCCTAAGGCAACTGGGCCAATTCCGGTTGGGCATCTCTCCTGCCGCGGTTCACGGCAGTTCAGGGGGGGATTGTGATGGCAATCGTGATCGTGGCAGGAGAAATTAGACATCTCTCCTGCCGCGGTCGTTGCGGGGGGGATTCTGTAACCAGTGTTGTTTTTGATAGACGCCGCTTACAGAATCCAGCTTTTAGGTTAAGGACTGGCCCCTCCTTCACCTAAAAGGTCCTGTTTTTGGCATTTGGGACTTGGGCATTTTTTTGGTTGATAATGTTTTCTAAGGTTAGACATAGTGGTGGTCTGGGCGATTGAAATTCTGAACGTAGAGGTAGATGAACACCAAAAAGTCCAACAGGACAAAAAACCCACGGGTTCAAAACACAAAAAAGACAGTGGGAATGGAAATGAGCACTCAACTGAAGATCACAGATGTGAACAGATCTTGTTTATTTCAATGAAGGACACATGTACAAGCTGTGTTTCAGCGAAAGGAAATGCCTGCATCAGGCAGTAGAGCTCCTCCCCCGCTCCCCCTGCTGCGTGCTTGCCCCAGTTCCTTTTTAACTTCTCCGGCGTGAGCAGCATGCCCACATCAGTGTTGGCTCGCCCTTTGACATCACTTCCTAGGTGCGGGTCCCAGAAATGATGTCAGAGAGAGTGTCGATGCCGACGCAGGCAGCAATCTCACGCCAGAGAAGTAAAAAAGGTACAGGGGAAGGCAAAGGGTATATGGCAAGGAAAGGAGCAGGGGGGCCAGAAATGAGGAGGGGTGCTATGCCCTTAGGAAGACCAAGCAAAAAAGAATCCATCTAATCAGGGAGCAACTTAGAAGCCAATGAAAACTTGAATATGCTAAAGCAGGCTTGTACAACTTCTGCTCTCGCCAGGCCAGGTTTTCAGGATTTCCCAAATGGATATGCATGCGATCAATATGCATACAATGGAAGCAGTGAAGGCAAATAGATCTCATGCAAATTCACTGGGGGAAACCCGACTGGATTCGGCCTTCGAGGACCAGAGTTGTGCAGGCCTATGCTAAAGGCTTCCAAGTCCATGACTGATCAAATGGTATATATGTTTGAAAAATTAAAGACAGAGTCTACATTATGTGTGTATCTAACCCAATTCAAGCCCTCTTTTACTAAGCTGTGGTAGAGGCTTCTACTGCGGCCCAGGGTGTTTGATAAGTTTGTAACATGATTATTGCTCTAACTCTGTTTCACTGATTGTACAGTCCTTCTTGGATGTGAACCGCCTGCAACTCACAGTTGGGCGATATACAAGAATAAAGATTATTATTATTAAATGTTCCGATGCTGCTTAATTTAAAAAAAAAAAGGAGAGGGGTAGTATGCTAAAAAGGTTTAATGCACATGCTTAAAAAGTTGTTAGAATGAATATATGAAACAAAGTTTAAAAACAGGCTAGAAAATCAGGAACATTTTCTGAATAATCTGACAACAAACCAAAACTTTTGGGAATGTAGAGATAATGCCTCTTTCTGCTTCTATCTGCTTATCTTCTTGATGGCAACTAACCACAGAAAGTAAATTTTGTCATTCACTCTTACCTCACTTCCACCCCTCCCATCCAAATGTTAACTTTGCCCGTTTGTATGGGTGGACTTGTAGTTCTAGTTATCTAAAGAAAAGAAAAGCTATTCGTGAGTCCATGAGATTAGGGGAAACTAGGATTAAATCAGCATGATTACCAGAAATTCCCTCCCTCCCTACTCAGCTACCCATAAATACACACACAAGCTAATCTGTTGATTTGCTAAGCTCAGGATAAGCAAATCCTATAACTTCCCAGGCATGTTATTAGCGATGACTCCATTACAATCAGCAGCAGATAGAGCCAAAGAGTTAACATTTTTTTCAATGAAATATTTTAACATCTCTTAACTGTCTAGGGGTCACAAGCAGGCTAGTTAACTACATGTTATCTCAAATTGTCCTGTGTATGTAACAAAGCGGACATAATGCTAACTGAAAAGTGTTAATCATTAATGTTCTGTATCTTTGTTAAAGACAAATCAATTGATAAATAGCTGGAGTTCAGTTATGGGTGAAACAAAGCTTATACCTGGTATAAGGTTTCCTGTGTACCTTGCTTGACCCTGTTGGCAGTGAGTAACTTCAATAGAACACCAAACAAACCCAAGAGTAAGGGAGAAAAAGCAAGAACTACACTGAGAGAATCTCCCCACCCCGAAAAAATAGGGTGAGGGGGAGAGACAGCCCAAACAACACACTACCACAATAAAGAATATTAATAATAGTGGAAGGGAGCCCTCGGTTACACAGCCTGCAATGGGGACACACCCCTAGAGCACCAGCTGTCACAAGCATACACCCAGGAGGGTGTTATCTGTGAAACATCCCTGGGCAACCTTCGTGTGAATTTTTGTGACAAACTTTGCTTCTTGCTGGCTAACTTTCTACGGAGAAGCTAAGTACCTCTAGTAGATGTTTATACTGTCTTGTTTGCATCGTTGACTGTGGGCGCTGCTTTTTTTCCCCCTGGATGAGGGGCAGCGACAGCCTTAACAATTTTTTGTGTGTATATTTTTTTTTTTTTTTCACTTTAACACATTGTTGTGTATTGGCTTATCACAAAAATTCACACGAAGGTTGCCCAGGGATGTTTCACAGATAACACCCTCTTGGGTGTATGCTTGTGACAGCTGGTGCTCTAGGGGTGTGTCCCCATTGCAGGCTGTGTGACTGAGGGCTCCCTTCCACTATTA
Source organism: Geotrypetes seraphini (assembly GCF_902459505.1). NCBI lineage: Eukaryota > Metazoa > Chordata > Amphibia > Gymnophiona > Dermophiidae > Geotrypetes > Geotrypetes seraphini. The sequence continues at coordinate 15,966,532 of NC_047097.1, forward strand.
TTAATATTCTTTATTGTGGTAGTGTGTTGTTTGGGCTGTCTCTACCCCTCACCCTATTTTTTGGGGGAGTGGGGAGATTCTCTCCGGGCAGTGGATTATCAATATGGCTGGGTTGGGTTTTTTTTTTTTTTTTTTAACTTTCTTCCTCTTTTAATTCTGTTCATAGGCATTCTATTTTTATTGTAAAATGTTTAGGTCTTTAAATTAGTGCTTCAAAAATAGGAGTTAGCTTTTCAGAATGTTAGCATTTAGCACGCCTTAGTGAAAGAGGGGGTTAATTTTCTGAGGGGGAGCTCAGAACAGTTTACATGAATTTCTTCATGTACTCAAGCAATTTCCCCGTCTGTCCTGGGGGAGGGGGGCGGCTCCCAATCTATCTAATGTACCTGGGGCAAGGGGGGAATTAAGTAACTTGCCCAGGGTCACAAGGAGCAGTATGGGTTTGAACCCACAACCTCAAGGTATTGAGGCTGTAGCTTAACCACTGTGCCACACTCTTCCTCATCACCACAGCACTTCTCTTTGTATTCTTTAATCCTTCCCTTCAACTGCTTTGCATCTGATACTCTGTTTTTTTTGTGATTTTTCTTTGCCAATGACTTATCTGAAAAATATGTTATCTGATTTCACAAAAAAGGGGGAGTCATGGGTGGGCACATGCCCACCCCGTAGCAATGTGGCTGGCAGGGATCCCACATCCCACCAGCTGAAGACTCAGCATATCTCCCTCCAGGAGATAGGGGGAGGGGGGCATTTCACTCCTCCTCATACTACCTTTAAATTCTTTAGTTCTTCACTGACAATAAGCAGCAATACTTCCCCCCCCCAGACACACACACCACTCTGAGCCCTCCGTCCGACAGTTGCATCAGAGAGAAGTTTCAGAGCCAGCGCTAGCTAGGGAAATTAATCGCTGCTCACTGCTTGTGAAGACCCAAAGAACCTAAAAGGTACTGGGGGAGGTCAGGGGAGTACATTTAAATTACCTCCCCCCTCCTCGATTGCCTGGGCGGGGTTGTCATGCTCAACCACCTGGGAGTCAGGCCCATATTGGGGGTGCTCAGGCACCCACAGAGCTGGCTACCATAGTTTCAGAATGTTTAAATTGTGGTAGATAACTTTTATTTGACTTGTTCCAGATAAGGGGAATATTTTGAGGAAAGAGTTTTGAATATAATGGGTTTTTCAGAATAAAGAACTAAAGCAGTGTCTCTTAAACTTTTTTAACTCCGGCACACTAAATGGAGCAAATGTTTTTCACAGCATATTATAATTGAAATTATACAATTGCAAAATCAACAAAAAATTAAATTTGAAAGTTATTTAAGTTATTTAACCTATGTATAGGTAATTGTAATAACAGTGAAACCAAAATAGATAGAATAGAATTGCTAATCAATGTCATGGATGAGCTTGTTTTTGAGTGCAAATTAACTCAAAACGTGGCTTCCCGATTCACTAAAGTCTGCGATCGTCGCTAAACTTGTTGTCACAGGAAGTCCCTGATTGATCAATCAAGGACTTCCTTTGGTTCCTTCCTAAGGAAGTCCCTGATTGGCTCAGATGCCTCCAGCCCCTTCCAAGAGAGGATCTCAAGGCATCTAAGCCAATCAGGGCCTTAGGCCCCTCCCTGTGCATAACATGTCATTGGAGGAGCAGGAGCAGGAGGCGTTTTTAGTACCTCCTGCTCAAAACTTCCAGGTACGATGGCTTGGAGGCCTGGAGGGGGAGGAGGTGGGCATCCCTCCTGCCATTTTTTTCAGGGAGAGGGTGTCCAGTGGTAGGATGGAGTGGGCATTCCTCCTGCCATTCTTATTTTTTGGTTTGGAGGGAGCGGGAGTTAGAGCAGGAGCATCCGGTGGCAGAAGGGCATGGGCACCCCTCCTGCCATTTTTTCTTGGTTCAGGGGGGGAGTGGGAGCGTCCGGTGGCAAGAGGGAGTGGGCATCCATCCTGCCAATTTTTTTTTGGTTTGTGGAGGGGAGCGGGAGCATCCAGAGGCAGGAGGGAGTGGGCATTCCTCCTGTCCTATTTTTGGGGTGATTTGGGGGATGGCGATGGCTCCGGGTTGCCGGCATGGTATGCATAGAAGCCCTAACAACAGTGACAGGAGGCTGTTTTCCCTGTCACTGCTGTTAAGGCTGTGTGCATGTCTCAATCGCTAACTGAGCAATTGAATTGATTGAGTTTGCATGCAAATGATTTGTACCTCCATGCAAATCATATGCATGTAAACTTGAAAGTGAATCAATCACTGTTGGAGAATCAGCCAGAGTATCGGCCAACAGCGATTGAGTCGCTATCTTTAGTGAATCTAGCCCTTGGTCGACAAGCAAACATGCATTTCATCATCCACCATCTGCAGTCGTTCTCTTTTTTTCTATTTAATTTCTGTCACAGCTGAAAAATCCAAGTTTGTAAAGATAAGAAGATCCAAATGGCAAGAAAGCCTTGCTTGCTTTGCAGCATAAAAAATAAAAATATTTGCCATTATTTTTCAAGAACCAATTACGTCAAAGAATAATGCTTGTCTGAGTGGTTGTATCCTTACGCACACAGACGCCCATAACATTGACAGACTCTTGCATACGCGACATATATGGCATCTTATGAAGGGAATTTTTAAAAATAAAATAAAATTCTGGAATCTCTCATGACATACCTGGAATCTCTTTGGGACATACCACTGTACCGCGGCATACAGTTTGAGAGACACAGTACTAAAGGATAAAAAGAGGCTCATTTTCAAAGCACATAGAATTATAAAGTTACATATGTTACTATTGAATTTTGTAAGTATATGTGCTTTGAAAATTAGCACCTATGGGGCTCATAATCGAAAGAGAAAAGTGTCCAAAAACCGGCCTAAATCGGCACTTGGATGAACATTTCTTTAAAATGTCCAAGTGCCGATAATCAAATCGGGTTTTGGACGTATTTCTAAACGACTTAGGCCTTCATAGAGCCGCTCAACGTCCAAAGCTAAATGGGGCATTTTGGGAGGCATGTCGAGGGCGGGAGTTGGGCGGGACGTGGGCCAGCAAAGACTTAGTCGTACAGCATGTATAACAAACAACAGAGCCTAGAAGAAACTTGGACGTTTTGACTTAGACCTTCTAAAACATGGTCTAAGTCACTAAAACCCACCTAAACTCACCAGATAATCACTAAAAACACATAACAAAGACCCCCACACACTAACACCCCCTCACCCCATAAAAATTTTAATCATAACTTGAAATTTCAGCCTCCAGACCATCATCACCTGGCTGCCTAGCATAGGAAAGCCTAGTCGTCCAGCCCAGAGGCAGATTAAGTCATCTTGGGGGTGGGTTTGGGACCCATAGAGAGATGGACCTATGCCCATAAGCTCCTCTAATCACTGCATTGTTACTGAAACATGTGCATTCCCCTATACACCCCCAAAACCCTTTTGTACTGGCATATAAGTGGCTCCTGCATCCATAAGGGCTATAGGGGTGGTAGATAAGTGGGTCTAGGGGATTCTGGAGGTGGTTTGGGGGGCTCACCGTTACCTATAAGGGAGCTGTAGTGAGGAGAAGCCATGGCACCCTGTTTGTGAAGTTCACAGCAATGCCCTGTAAGGTGCCCCACTACTCTGTTGCTATGCCTGGGTGGTCAGTCCATCACTTTTCTGACTCCTCCCACATCCAATAGGTCTTTTTCTAGGCGTTTTGGACTTGGACAATTCTTTGGATGAGAATGCGGTATAAAGATAGATGCCTTAGTGATCTGGATGATTAAATGGTTTGACTTATAATTAGACGATTCTTGGAAAAAAAAATATTTTGGACTTATTGGAGGCAATGTGATAGAAAATGAATGAAATAAAAAAAATAACAACTAATAAAAGAAGCAATGTGAAATCAGAGATTAAGTAGGATTTATTTAGCACAGCAGAGTAGTGTTTCTCAGCTCGGTCCTGGAGTACCTCCTTGCCAGTCAGGTGTTCGGGATATCCACTATGAATATGCATGAAAGAAATTTGCATATAATGGAGGAAGTGTATGCAGATCACGTTTGTGCAGATTGTTCGTATTTGAATTAGAGCCTCGAATTGTCCGTATTTAAATCGCTATTTGGCCAAATACGAATAACGTATTTGGGGCATTATATCCTCTTTTCACTTGGACATAACCACATCATAACATTTCAGTGAATCAGTGCCAGCCTGAGCCCTGCCTGAGTTACAATTTAGTCAACCTCTTCAAACAAGTTAATTTAAGTCATTTGTTCATTCATTGCAGCAGGTCATGAAATCAAGAGATGAGACATAAGTCTACACCAGTTTGATAAAGCTCAGGCTTGCATTCATAACAGCGCTAAGTGCATGCAAATACTGCTTAGTGCCACTTGTCCTGTATTCAACCTCCATTCAATATGTACTTATCTGTTGTAGTCTGTGTTAGAACATTATCGCCTTTCTGACTAATGTGTTCAATGTTTAAATAGTGTTAAATATTTAAGCAGAACGATTACAAAACAAAGGGACCGTTTAATTACAGTAGCAATCTTACCCTTTGGCGAAGTCTATAGTATGTCAGCCTTACACCTGAAGGAAGGGAGTCCAGGGGAAAATTCTCAAAACTTAACTTTGCTTTTAATGCGGTCGCTAAACCTGCTCCAGCCGATTTGGCGTTCATGTCTTTTAGTTGCGGATTATCAAAACAGCATACCGTGGTCTTTTCTGAGCTACCTTGCAAGTCTGCCATGCAAATGGGCTCATCGATATTTAAACAAGCACTCTGAGCAATTCTTCATCATCGCCGCGTGATTCTCCAAGGGCAGCGCTGGTTTTTGGTGATCACCAATGAGCTACTAGTCCAGGGGTGCCGGTATTGTGCGAGTTTTGTGTAAACTCATCTCAGGCGTATGTTTTGACTGTGGCTCAAGAAAAAAAAAAAAAAAAAAGACAAGATTCACATAAATTATAGTAGGTTGTTTTTTTTTGTTGGGGGGGGGGAACAAAAACATGCTTCTTGAGCACATGTAGTGAAGGCGTGTCATGCATGCTTGTTGAAAGCCGATGTCATGCATCTCCTCTCCCTTCCCCTTACGGCGTTGCTCTTCCTTTCACATGCCCACATCTATGCCTCTTTTCTGGTGTATCCTGTACATGTGCCGATCACTATCACCAGCGACTGAGTAAATTTAGCGAGCCTCCATTGCTCTCCGCCAACCTCAATTGCATGCATGGCTTTTTGAGAATGACTTGCCCTTTTGAAATCGTTACAATAACGGCTGCTACAGCGGCCTGTCAATTTTTACCACAAATTTTTGAGAATCTTCCCCTCAATTTGCCTTGGCTGTATGTGTTCAAACGTTATCATATATTCAACAATGGTCAATGAACAAAGGTTCAGCAACAACTTTAATAACCCAGTTAGTTACTTAGGGCCCATAATGCTGGCAGCGATGGCCCTCCAAGCATGCCGCTGGTAACATGGTGGCTGCCCGGATGGAGCATGGCCCTCGCTCTACCCCATTTCCCAACTCTCCCCTGTACCCTCTGACATCATCTCTGATGTCGGAGGAGTTAGCCACCTCTCACTGGGTGTGTTGGGAAAGAGGGGGTGGAGCTACCCAGCAGCAGCAAAATTCAAAAGCTGGACGCTTGGGAGCATCGGCCCTTATCTCCGTGCTCCCAGCATTCAGATTGCTCCCGCTCTCCTGCCATTTAATTTTCTCATATTTCTGCAGTAGTTAGGAGTCTATGCTAGTAAGAAGTATGCCGATAATCTGTACTCCCTTATGGTGCTTGGCAGAGTCAGGTATGTAATTTTAAGAAGAAGCGTGCTAGTAGGTTATACCCTTACTGTTGTCACAACGGCAGATGCACCTGAGACCTGAAAATTCTGGCCAAATATTGAGAAATCCACAGTGAATATTAATAAGAATGATTTGCACATACTGCCGCCATTGTATGTCAAGGTATTATATGCAGAGCAACATGTCTGTTGATACTTGCATTATATTTATCTAGAGTTAAAACAACAATGCAGCGTGTACTAACATCGGGGTAAATATTCAGCCGCCAGCAGTCAGTGTTTTTTTTTATGACTCCTGCCAGCATTAGCCAGGTACTGTTGAAAATAACATGAGGACAGAATTTGTCCCCATCCCCATGGATAACCACGGGAAACATCCAGTGTCATTATTTAGTGTCTTTGTCAGCCTCAGTATTTTTATACCAACATTCTTTAATGCAAGGCTTGAAGGTTGGTGACTGTGCCCATTCATACACTGATTCTCATGTGAACCAAGTATAGGATAATGAAGCCATTGTGACATCATTGATGAGGTTGGCTCTTAGGCATTAAGAACATAAGAATTGCACCTGCTGGGTCAGACCAGTGGTCCATCGTGCCCGGCAGTCCGCTCATGCAGTGGCCCTTAGGTCAAAGACCAGTGCCCTATTTGAATCTAGCCTTACTTGTGTATGTCCTGTCTTGTCTTGAATCCCTGAAGGGTGCTTTCTCCTATAACAGCCTCCGGAAGAGCGATCCAGATTTCTACCACTCTCTGGGTGAAGAAAAACTTCCTTACGTTTGTACGGAATCTATCCCCTTTCAACTTTAGAGAGTGCCCTCTCGTTCTCTCTACCTTGGAGAGGGTGAACAACCTGTCTTTATCTACTAAGTCTATCCCCTTCAGTACCTTGAATGTTTCGATCATGGTGGAATGAGGCTTTATGACATCATAATATCTACTCTGGATACCAGAGACTGTCATTCTTTAGTGTCTAGCTCAACCTCGGTTCTTCTACATCAGCATTCTTCAACGCAAGGCTTGAGGGTCAGTGGCTGAGCCCATTTATACTCTGATTTTTCCCTCTCTGCTTATAGAAAGACATGGGGATGGGGACAAATTCTGTTCCTGTGCCATTCTCTATGGCATTGAATACCTGGGTTTATCTGGGCTCTCTTATCCCATTAAGTGAAATATTCAGCACAACTGCCTAAACATCACTGCATACACATAGGAATGACTTTTATGTGGTCCAGTTTTGCTGCTTAAGTGGTTAAGTGTCAACTCCACCCTTGGACCGCTTTAGTATTCAGCAACATGGCACTCATTTTCAAAGCATAGGGATATCTCAAATCGCGTCGGGCAGGGAAGAAGTCTGCAGACAGTGGGGGCGGGGCTAGGGCGGGAATAGGGCATTACAGGGTGGGGATGAGTGGAACTGGGCAGGCCTGGGGGCGGGTCTAAGAGTCCAGATTTTCCAATCGGAAAATCTGGTAACCGTAAAGTAGGTACCAGAAATGTAGGCTAGGAAAACCCTGGCCTACATTTGCAGCACCTACTTTTGCCAGGGGCGCAATTCTGTACCTGGCGCCATCACGTGATTGACACGCGATCAGCGGCTGATTTCAAGGCGGCTGATGACAATGGCACCGGTTAGAGAATCCTGGCCTTAGTGCTCGAGTTTTTCAGCACCAAATTTTGGGTATCATTTCTTGAATTCCCTCTGTAGTGCTGAGTTTTTCCATTCCATTTTTTGAAAGTTTGGATTTTTAGAAAGGTGTTTTTTTTTTCTTGGTGATGTATCATTAGCTAAGTTTTCTTAAACGTTGTTTTATTGTATTGAACTCAAACACTGCACAAGAAGTTTGGTTCTAAAGAACGAAAACTGAAAATGGTGCAATACTAGAGACAAGCCACAAACATATTGATCAGTGGCCAAAATGTTCCTAGCTTAATCACGAAGACTTGCATCATTGGAAGGAAAGGAAAAAAATGTAAAGAGAAACACAAGTCTGTCTGATTGCCTTGTGAGCTCATACAGTGATTTCAGGGCAAACTATCAATCGATGGCTAGAGCTCCTCCAAAGGATAAGTTTAGTTCTTGTAATTTGTCAGGCAGTAATCTGTGCACATCTGACCCTCATCCATCTTTCCAGCTTTTAAATTTGGGATGCACATCGTTCTCTGAAGCTGAAACTCAAGAACTGACATAGCTGAGCACGCTAACAGAGTTGAGGTAAAGAGATAGCCATAGGCCACGGTTTCTGTAGGTTAAGAGACCAGGTGGTAGAAAGCCTGAACAAGAGAACATTGTATTGAAGGCCATTTCTAGTAAGAGTTAGGACAAAAACTTGTATTGAAAAACCTCACACTGTAACTATGGCAAATTGCAACCTGTAAAGTGTATATTATGTATTTCAGCCTGAGCTCCTTTGGGCGGATGGGATAGAAAATGAAATAAATACATTCATACAAGGGGGCGCTGAAAATTTATCAGCCTGACCAAGAAGAGAATGATGTGGATATGGTTCAATCAATAATCTGAAACAGAATTTTGTTTCTGCAAATTGGCACTAAATGAAATAAGAAAACAGCCTTTTCTGCTACAGTGGCAAAAATAATGCTCAGAATTTAGGATGGTGGATGGTTGGGCTGAGAATTTTTCAGCATCCCCTTGTATGCAATAAAAGTGAGCCAAATATAGGACAGTCAAGCCATTGTAGCATCGCTGATGAAGTTGGTTCTTATTGGTGGAATGAGGCATTATGACATCACAATCTCAGCTCTGGTTACCAGAAATAAACTCTTCACACTACCAGGGGGTGCTGAAAAGTTCTCAGCCCAACGAAGAAGAGAGTGACTTGGATATACCGTATTTTCACGCAGATAACACGCACCCGTGTAAAACGCGCACACGGGTATAGCGCGCAGAAACCACGATTTTATGTACAAAAACTTTTGTATACCGCGCTCACGGGTATACCGCGCATGCTGCCCGACTGTCCTTTCGCCCGCCCCGACTCTCCTCTGGCCACCCCGACTCTCCTTTCGCCCTCCCCGACTCGTTTAAAAAATGGAAAAGGGAAAAAACAATGGAGGCCTGGAACTGTCACAAAATCGACCAGAAAAAGTGTCACAGAGTGGTAAGAAATGCCAAAAAAGTCTATGAAGAAAAGATAGCACAAGAAACCAAAAACTTCAAGCCCTTTTTTAGATATATAAAAGGAAAGAAACCAGCAAGAGAGACAGTGGGGCCTCTAGATGACCAAGGAATGAAGGGGTCAATTAAAGAGGACAAACAGGATGCCGATAGGTTAAATTCATTCTTTGCCTCGGTCTTCACAAATGAGGACATTTCATCAGTGCCAGACATAGGGAGGATATTAATCGGAGGCATAGAGGACAACCTCTCAACAGTAAATGTGACGCTGGACAGATTCTTCAGACTGGCGGGGGCAACAAGAACTAGAGGACACTCAAAAAAATTGAAGGGAGATAGGTTTAGAACAAATGCTAGGAAGTTCTTCTTCACCCAGAGGGTGGTGGACACCTGGAATGCGCTTCCAGAGGGGGTGGTTGAGCAGAGTACGGTTTTGGGTTTCAAAAAGGGATTGGACGAATTCCTGAGGGGTAAGGGAATCCAGGGGTACAATTAGAGGGTTACTATACAAGACAAAATGCTCTTGAGTAATAGATCACTACAGGTCATTGACCTGGGGGGCCGCCGCGGGAGCGGACTGCTGGGCATGATGGACCTATGGTCTGACTCGGCAGAGGCAATGCTTATGTGCTTATGTGCTTATGTGATATACGTACAGGTTGACAAACTAAAAAACGACAAATCCCCTGGACCAGACGGAATTCACCCGAGAGTATTAAAGGAACTTAAGGTGGAAATTGGTGAACTATTACAAGCCGTAGCTAACATGTCAATTAGAACAGGGCAAATACCAGAAGACTGGAGGACAGCAAATGTCATCCCGATTTTCAAAAAAGGATCAAGAGGTGATCTAGGAAACTACTGACCTGTGAGCCTCAAATTGGTTCCTGGGAAGATAATTGAAACACTTATTAAAGATAGCATTGTGCAACACTTGGAGGATCACAAACTAATAAGGGCTAGTCAACACGGATTCAGGAAAGGGAAGTCTTGTTTGACAAATTTACTACAATTCTTTGAGATAGTGAACAAACATATGGATACTGGTGATCCAGTAGACATAGTTTACTTGGACTTCCAGAAGGCATTTGACAAGGTCCCACATGCAAGGCTTATGAAGAAATTACTAAGCCACGGAATAGGAGGAGAAGTGCATAGATGGATCGGTAAATGGCTAGAGAACAGAATGCAGAGGGTTAGCATAAAAGGGAAATTCTCGGACTGGGTGAAAGTGACTAGTGGAGTGCCCCAGGGCTCGGTTCTTGGGCCTATTTTGTTCAATATTTTTATAAACGATCTTGAGGAGGAAACAACTTGCAATATAATAAAGTTTGCCGATGATACAAAATTAAGTCGGTCGGTTGGCTATCAAAGGGACTGCGAGGAGCTTCAGAAGAATCTGAGACAGCTGGAAACATGGGCGACAAAGTGGCAGATGAATTTTAACATAAATAAATGCAAGGTGATGCATCTAGGGAAAAAAAATAAAGAACAAGAGTATAGAATGTTTGGAGTAACATTAGCAAAATGCGAACAGGAAAGGGATTTGGGGGTACTGATTAACAGAAACCTGAAGCCATCGGCGCAATGTGCGGCGGCGGCGAAGAGAGCAAACAGGATGTTGGGCATGATTAAGAATGGGATCACGATAGATCGGAAGAAGTCATAATGCCACTTTACAGAGCAATGGTCAGGCCACACTTGGAATACTGTGTCCAACACTGGTCTCCTTACCTCAAGAAGGATATAACTATGTTGGAGAAGGTGCAAAGGCGAGCCATGAAACTAGTCAAAGGAATGAAAAATTTGAGCTATGGAGAACGCCTCAGGAAACTGGGACTGTTCACACTCGAGAGGAGAAGACTGAGAGGCGATTTGATAGAGACTTTTAAAATATTAAAAGGATCGGATGAAATAGACCAAGAACCAGCATTACTAACATTTTCAGATGTGACACGGACAAGAGGTCACGGCCTGAAACTGGGTGGCAGCAGGTTCAGGACGAATGCCAGGAAGTTCTGTTTCTCACAACGAGTGGTGGGCGCCTGGAATTCTCTTCCAGAAGATGTTGTGGTGGAGATTACTCTTCGGGGTTTCAAGTACACGTTGGATATACACCTTCTTGCAAATCATATTGAGGGATACGGTAATTTCAGGTTTTCATGATAGAGAACCTAAATGGGCCGCCGCGTGAGCGGAGCGCCGGACTTGATGGGCCTCGGTCTGATCCGGTGAAGGCATTTCTTATGTTATGTTCTACCAGAACATCTGTTAATTGATTAATAAATTTTAAAGTTTTCCAGGTGTCAAATATAATACTATTGTCCTCAACATATCTGGGTAATCTGATAGTCAACACATGAAACAGTTGTAATGGGGACATCAATTGCTACTCTAAATATAATCAATCCGGGAGATGTTCCATGAGCTCGGGGAGGATCCAATACATACCCTGATGCAGTATATAGGCTTGATGATACCTATAAAACTTGGGAAAATTTACTCCACCTTCTGCAATTGGTATAATACTTCTAAGTGATGTACACTTTAAAATGGGGTACATTATTATAAAATAAGAATACATATCAAACCATACAAGAACCAATATGATACAACAGGAAAAGGGGTTGAACTACAATAGTTATAGCAAAGAAAGTTGTCTAGGGAAACACATAAAGGATTGACAGGGGGAATCTCTGATGTCTCCTGAGTTATATACTTCTTTAAAAAGAAGTATCATCCATTTGATACTTAAGTATGAAAAGCATCTTTAAATAAAAAGACTTTAAGCTCTCTTAAAGCGATCGAGCTTTTGTTCTTCTCTAAGAAGTGTTCTAAACTGCCAAGGAGAACAGTTGGGTGGCTCTCAGTTTGGAAGACAGGTTGGTTTCAGTTGCCTGTGGTTAGAAAATAACTTTAAAAAGCGTTTAAAGTGAATTTATAGCAAATTTTAATTGAGTTCAAGTTTAACCTGTTTTTGTGGTAGACGCTGTATTTGATTTTGTCATGCAGTAATTGTGTATCACTTCTGGGTTGAAGTACGGAGCTCATGTGTTAATAGAAGGTAGTAACAAAGAAATTATTTATGTCCTGGCTGATGTCAAGAGAAAGGATATAAAGTATCTATTAGGCTTTGTAAGAAGTTGTACAGAGGAAATATTTATTGATGTGTTCTGGTTATTCAAGGAGATCAGTTGTAAATTGAAGTATGTTTTATAGTCCTAGTTCTGTCAGTAAAATTTTGCTTTAAATAAATATTTTTATTTATAACTTTGGATTTAAGCCTAAAAGTTAAGATATATTGTGGATGGATTAAAGAATAGGGAAATTACAATTATCTTTTCTTTTATATGGGTAGCTAGTGTCCACAGCATATTGTTTTTTTATTTAAGGGATATAGGGTTTATTTATTTTTTTATTTAAGGGATATAGGGTTTTGCTTTTTGGTCAGGAAGTAGGGTTACTATTTTCTGGAACAGCTGTTCTGCCCATGGAGAAAAGTACGAGAGCAGAAACCCAACGGATCCCAAAGATAGAAGAAAGGAACTGCTTATTCACCTGTTTACATCTGAAGAAATCCCGTTTGAAAAACGACATGCAGATGATATCTGTAAAATAAACATGCATTTATCTGATATTGTTGAACATGTTTAGTAAGACTTTAAGAATTCCTTTTGATGTCTAAAAAGAAAAGAATCCAATTATTAAGAATATTAAGCTTTTCCCTTTTGTTCATACACGTCCAGGGTGGGGTGGGAATATTTTTTGATTTCTTTTGCTGATGAATAATTGTTGGATATAAGGGAGGGGGGGATATTTGATGCGAGTTAAAATTTTATGATATGTTAAGTGATGTTATAGTATAAATTGATTGTATTATATGATACACTTATTGTGAGTTTTAAAAATGAATAAAGATTAATTGAAAAAATTAAAAGAATACTATTTTTTATTGATAAAAAAAATAAACAGCTCTTTGAATATTTTTCTTGTTTCACCTGTTTAATATTTTTATTTGGGGTGAAGGTTATATTTTATTTGTCTACCTGTTTTCTGGCTGTGGAGAAAAACCCTCAGCTAAGCGACTGCAAATAGATATTTAAAGCGAGAGTCTCTCTCAGACAGGGAAATTCACAACTGGAAAATAAAATTAATCAAACTACCAAAAATAAAGTACTAATGTTCTCACCTTGCAACTTATATTCTCCACTTTTATTTACAAAAGGGTTTCCACAAAAAGCTGCACTTTCAACAGCTTCTTAAAATGAGATAATTAGCACATGCGCACAGGTGCTCTGACACTGCATAAAGTGCATCCAATGATAATGACATGGGAACAAATTTTTGCCCGTCCCCGCGGGAACTCATTTTCCCATCCTGTTCCCGCGAGTTCTTTTTCTTCCCCTGCTCCATTCTTGCAAGCTCCACCCTCATCTGCACAAGCCTCAAACACTTTAAAATCATAAGTGTTCGAGGCTTGTACGGTTAAGGCAAAGTTTAGAGGAATGGGACAGGGACAAAACTCACGGGGAAATTGAGTTCCTGAGGGGACGAGGACAAATTTGTCCTCGTGTCATTATCTACAGTATACATAGTAACATAGTAGATGACGGCAGATAAAGACCCCGAATGGTCCAGCCAGTCTGCCCAACCTGATTCAATTTAAATATTTTTTTTCTCTTCTTCTTAGCTATATTTGGGCAAGAATCCAAAGCTCTACCAGGTACTGTGCTTAGGTTCCAACTACTGAAGTCTCTGTCAAAGCTCATTCCAGCCCATCTACTCCTTCCAAAGCCATCGAAGCCCTCCCCAGCCTATCCTCAACCAAATGGCCATACAGTATACAGACACCGACCGTGCAAGTCTGCCCAGTACTGGCCTTATTTCTTCAATATTTACTATTATTTTCTAATTCTAGGTCCTCTGTGTTCATTCCACACTTTTTTGAAATCCGTCACTGTTTTCCTCTCCACTACCTCTCTTGGGAGCGCATTCCAGGCATCCACCACCCTCTCCATAAAGAAGAATTTCCTTACATTGCTCTTGAGTCTACAACCCCTCAATCTCAAATTATATCCTCTGGTTTTACCATTTTCCTTTCTCTTGAAAAGATTTTGTTCTATGTTAATACCTTTCAAGTACTTGAAGTCTGAATCATACCTCCCCTGTCCCTCCTTTCCTCTAGGGCAGTGGTAGGCAAACTCATTAGTCAAAAGAGCCAAAGATCAGCAGTACAACAATTAAGATTTCTTTTGCGAGCCATACCTTGTGCCCACTTGCGCTATGATGGCTACGTCAACCCGACTGACACCCCGTTCACCCACACGTAGTCGAAATCGATTCATGACAGAGCCTAGAGAATGACATGGGGAAAAAATTTGTCTCCGTCCCATCCCCGCGAGCTCGGACCCCGTCCCCACAAACCATCTGATCCCATCTACACATGCCTCAAATAGTTTTATACTGAAATTATATTAAAGTATAAAAAGAAACAATATTTTGTACAATTGTCAATTTATAAATCAGCGTCTTCTCCCCACTCTCTCTTCCCCATTTCCCTTCAGTGTCCTCAGCCCACTCTCTCTCCACTTCCCTTCAGCGCACACACATAAAAACAATCAAGCAATTTTATATCATTTTCAATCTATTCATTCATAGAAATTAAAGTCTAAATAATGCCAGTCACGTAACAAAACATGATTTTACAAAAGTAATTCCCTGCACAGTCAAGCCTGCAAGGATTACTAGATATCTTTCAGCAACTCCCCTCCCTCCCTCCTTCGTGGCCAAGTCAAAATGATCTACCAACAATAAAATTTAAAAAAACACAAAGCACACTGTACGCAGAGAAAATGTTAATTATCATTTATATTCCGCAGGTTTTCAAAGAGGTCAAGACAGATGATTTTATGCAATGTCACCTCAGTAACAACTATACAAAAATAGACAAACGTACCCCCTCCTGTTTTACTAAACCGTGATAGTGGTTTTTAGCTCAGGGAGCTGTGCTGAATGTCCTGCGCTGCTCTCGTTGCTCATATGCTCCCTGTGCTAAAAACCGCTATTGCAGTTTAGTAAAAGGGGGCCATAGTGCAAAATATAGACAGCAGATATAAATTCTCAAAACTGACACATTTTGATCACAAAATTGAAAATAAAATCATTTTTCCTACCTTTGCTGTCTGGTGATTTCATGAGTCTCTGGTTGTGTTTCGTTTTGAATTTATATCCTTTCTTTCATTTATTTCTTTCTGAACTCAGGCCCAACAATTGTCCCTTTCTATTCCCTCCCTCCTTCCTATGTCCTTAGTGCCCCCAGTCATGGCAGGATTAATTCATCGAGGGACCCTAGGCACACAAGTATACTGGGCCCCTAGCCCTGCCCACGCCCCACCCTGCTCCGTCCCCTGCCCCGCCCCCATTTATTTACCTGTTTTCTTTACTTCTTTATTTCCACTTGTATTTCTTTTTTTCTTTTATTATAAAATTCAAAACAAGCAACAAAGATTACCATACCAGTGCACAGTTTTAGTTCTATGCAAGCCCCAAACATCTCTGAACAAAACCCCCCTTCCTTCCCTTCCCACTTACTTGCCCAGGACTTTAACTCTGAACCCTTTCCATACATATATAAAAGTGTTCAAATGCATAAGTCTATATTAATAACCAAGTGTGCAACTCCTCTCAACTGCCTCACTCTATGTCGTCCAACTTTAACCCATATGTATGTATAAACAACCAAATCTGTATCTCCTCTGGTGTGTTCCACATGTATGTTAATTTGTAACAAAACAACAAGGCAAGCAGTCCACCAAAGAATCTAGCGTGGAACAAAAGAAGATCAGCAGACAATAAGGAGATTCAAATCAGGTTTATTCAAGGTGCTCCCAGGAACCATGCCTGATGTATTTCGCCAAACAAGGCTGGTCAATGCTAACAGAATACCATGTCTTTCATACACACAGAACCACTCTCACCCAATATGGAATATGTAATAACAAACTAAGCCCCCCCCCTTTCTTTTTTTACAAGCAGAGGTAGGGGGAGGGTCATTAGGGTGGGCAGACTAGATGGGCCGTGGCCCTTATCTGCCGTCTATTTCTATGTTCTATGTTCTAAAGCACAGAAGAGGTTTTTTGCACTGGCTGGCGGGCTGAATGTTCTGCGCTGTTCTGACGATCATAGGAATTCTATGACCATCAGAGCAGTGCAGAGCATTCAGCATGCTGGCTTGTACTACAAACCGAAGGAACGGTACAGTTTAGGGGGTAAAGAAACAGTGGTGTATATCCCCCAATACTGAACAAAATATAAAGATAGCAGATGTAAATTTGAAAAAAAAGAGAAATAACAAATCACTTTACAAATTAACAAAAATGAAACAAAAAATGGAAAATAAGATAATATCATTTTATTGTACTAATACATTTTTAAATTAGCTTTCAGAGGTCAAACCCTCTTTCCTTAGGTCAGTAATGTACACTGCTGTTACATTATCCTGTCCTGACCTGAGGAAGGAGAATTTGGTCTCTGAAAGTTAGTCAAAAATGTATTAAAATTAGTCCAATAAAATGATCACCATTTCCATTTTCTATTTCTAAACATTTATCAACACAGCTACAATGCTACTTTATCTTAAAGCAAAAAAAAAAAAAAAAGAATTTTTTTTCTATCTTTGTCATGTGGTTTCTGCTTTCCTCATCTTCTTGTCATTCTCTTTCTTTCATCCACTGTCTGTCTCTCCCTGCCATCTCTCCTCTTAACCCCCACCCCCTTTGGTCTGGCATCCATCATCTTCCCTCTGTTCCCTCAAGTCTGGCATCTCTCTCCTTTCATCTCTCTTTCCCTCCACCCACTGTAGTTTTTAGCATCTCTCTCTTCTCATTTCTTCAGCTCAGATCTGATATCTCTGTCTCCTTCCCCATTCTCTGGCATCTCTCCCTCTTCTCTCTTCCCTGGTCTTCCTTCTTTATTTTCAGCCTCCGTCTAAATTAAATTCTTTCTTATTATGCAGTCCTCAGTTTCCCTCTTTTCACTGTGTCTACTCACAGCATGCCTTCACCCTCTTGCCTTCACCCCTCCACTATCTTCTTCCCCCATCCAGCATATGTCCTTTTTCTTTATCCCTCCTTCCATCCAGTATGTATTCTCTTTCTCCACTTCTTATCAGCATTTGCTCTCCCTTCTCCCCACTTCCATCATCTGCCCTCTTCTCTCTCTCCCTTTTCCCCACTTCCATCATCTGCTCTCTTCTCTCCATCCACCAGAGGCCCATCTCTCTCCCTTCCTCTCACCTTTCTTTCCGATTTTGGCAACAAGATAGGCAACGGTACCCCCCCTGCGATCACACTCAAGATTGGCAATGCCCCCCCCCCCCGCGATGACGCTCAAGATTGGCAACGGGCCCCCGCCAGCATCAACAGCACTTCAAATCAGCAACACAATGCTCAGTCCAAAGCTTCCCTCTGACTTGAACTGCCTGGGCAGAAACAGGAAGCTGTGTCAGAGGGAGTTTTGGACTGAGCACTGCGTTGTCGATCTGTTGATTCTGGGGGGAGAAGGAGGCCCATTGCCGATCTTGAGTGCTGGAGTGGGGGGGGGGCATTGCCATTCTTGAGTGCCGGGGGGGCCCATTGCCAATAATCGCTGTTTGAAAAAAAGAAAAAAAGGGGCTCTCTCTTTGCCCTCCTTCAGCAGGCCCCCTCAAAGTTTTGGGCCCTAGGCACGTGCCTATTGGGCCTATTGATTAATCCGGCTCTGCCCCCAGTGCTTTCTTCCCATGTCCCCCTCACTGACTTCCAGACTTTGTCCCACCTCCATCCCCGAAGCCAATCTGCCTGCCTACCTCCTTCCCTCCCTGAAACACACAAAAAAAGCCTCCCTCCTTCCTTTCCTTCCCCCCCCTGTCCGCCGCCACTGCTGCTCTGCTTACCTCCCTATTGCTGCTGCTAATCGCCACCCAGAAGCCTTCTTCCCGACGTCAATTCTGACGTCAGAGAGGACGTTCTGGGCCTGTCAATTGCTGCCTGGCTGGCACAGAACGTCCTCTCCAACGTCAGAATTGGCGTCGGGAAGAAGGCTTCTGGGTGGCGATTAGCAGCAGCAGGGAGGTAAGGAGAACAGCGATGGTGGCAGGGGAGGAGGGGGGGTTGAAACCGTTGTCCCCACGCACAGCTTCGGGACGCTGTCCCTGATAATGGGACATTTCAGCATCCCAAAACTGTGTGTAGGGACAACTTGACAGGGGGTCTAAAAATGGGATGATCCCATTCAAAACGGGATGTATGGTCACCTTAGCCATGTCCAACATTTTGCTCCCTCTCTTTTCTGTTTTTCTTCCTCCCTCCCCCCTTGAGGCTAAACAGTGAAATGGCCATAGGCCTAAAATTTCTCCCTACCTCCCTTCCATCCCCAGATCCAACTTCTCTCCCTTTCTCTTCCTAAATGCCTTCCACCACATCTCTCCCCCTGCCTGTCTCCCTCCCCCAGGTCTACCATTTCTCCCTTTCTCTTTTTGGTATTCCATGCAAGGCCAAAACCATTATCACTATTCTCATAAAGTCATCCTTAGTGCTGATGGAGCCCTAATTGCCAAAGCATCTCACATGGAAATTACTTTTCCTACTTACAACTCAGTCAGGATGTTTAAGCCTTGGTCGTCTTGGTTAGAATCTAACTGATCCAAAATAGCTGACTTCCTTGCTGCAGTAGTCCACGGGCGGCGGCGGCGGCTCCTCACACAAATTATAGTCATTGGGGGGGAGGGTTTGGACAAAAGCATGTTTCTTGAGCGCATGTATTATAGGTGTGTCTTAGGTGTTTCTTATTTATTTATTCTTTATTCATTTTATTTTAAAACTTTCAATAAGTGCAATACAAGTTAAAAACATTTTACACTTTAAGATCATTTAATATTCTATCAGAAACTAATTCAAATCAACTATCCTACCCCCCAAAACCCAATAATTATCTTCAGTTTTAAGAAAACAAAAATTATCCCCACCCCCCATCTTCGACGTGTATGTTCAAAGGGAAAAGTAATATTCATTCTTTACAATATTTTGTTAATGGGTCCCAAACATCTCTAAATTTCTTAAAACGCTCCATTTTAAAGATATGGCATAAAGAGTTCCACCAAAAATTATAACATAGCCGATCCCAATTTTTCTAATTTTTTTGTAATATGTATTTCTGGCTATGGTTCATGATAAAATTTGCCATTAAAAATAAATTGCAAGATTTACATGAATTATAGTAGTTTGTGGGGGGGGGGAGAAAAGGCATGTCTTATGTGCATAGGAGGGGTGGTTACAAAACTGGAAAGACCTGCATGTGTTGACATAGTGAAAGAAGGTACCACATTTTAATTTCTACAGAGTATGGTGAATTTTTCTGTGAGAGTAAACAGGATGCTGGTAACTAGATGTTTCTGATTTTGTATCTATATCTATATATACTATATATAGAGAGAGAGAGAGAGAGAAAGAGAAAGAAAGAGAGAGAGAGAGAGAAAGAGTCCTTTCCACCTTGTTCTACCTTATGGACTGCCATCCTGAATAGCCAGTGACGGTGACCTTAACCCCGAACTAAAAGGGCATCCTCTCTGGGGGGATTTAATCAGCTTGCTTATTCAGCCCTAAACTCCATCTGAGCAGAAGCTGACAACGCTGTCATATTGTGTGTGATAGCTTTGAAATGGGGGATATTGTCCACCAGGGATCTCTAGCTAAAATGCCCAAATCCATTTCACTTATGTTTGCAATAGCAGTAACATTATGTTTAAAAAAACACCAAGTATAAAACATTTGTCACTGTTGTTTTGACTATTCTGTCATTTGCTTATGTTCCATGATACTTTGAGAAAAGATAGTGACGTTAATGCTCCGTGTTTCAGTACTATATTGAATGTGGAAGTACCATATTTTCACGCATATAACGCGCGCATTATACGTGTTTTTACAAACCGTGCATAACCTTGCGCGGTATACGCGTGAGCGCGTTGTACAAAATTTTTTTTACATAGTTCCCCCCCCGACGTCCGATTCACCCCCCCGCAGGACCGCTCGCACTCCCACCCCGAAGGACCGCTCGCACGCACCCGCACCCCCACCCCGAAGGACCACTCGCACGTGCTCCCACCCGCACCTGCACCCCCACCCTGAAGGACCGCTCGCACGCACTCCCGTCCTCTTGCCCCAGCCAACCGCGGCACTCCCGACACGATCGGGGCAAGAGGGAGCTCAAGTTTGGCTCCCATCTGTCCGGCCAACTACACAAAGGTACGGGGAAGATGGGTGGGGGTGTCGTGGGGGTCGGCCAGGGGGGTCGCAGGTCGGCTGGGGGGGCGGTCGGAGGTTCTTGGGGGGGGGCGGTCGTTGGGGGGAGGGGGGTTTGTGTCGAGGGCAGGAGGGCCTGGGATCCCTCCTGCCCGTAATGTAGTGCGGGGTGGGGGTAGGGGTCGCCGTGGCCAGGAGGGTTTGAGCTCCCTCCTTGCCCGATATTGTCGGGGAGTTGGCGGGGCAAGAGGGCTTGGGCTCCCTTTTGCTGCAATCGTGTCGGAGGGGGCAAGAGGGCTTGAGCTCCCTCTTGCCCCGATCGTGTCGGGGGTGCCGCGGTTGGCTGGGGCAAGAGGGCTTGAGCTCCCTCTTACCCCGATCGTGTCGGGGGTGCCGCAGTTGGTTGGGGCAAGAGGACGGGAGTGCGTGCGAGCGGTCCTTCGGGTTGGGGGTGCGAGCGGTCCTGCGTTGGGGTGAATCGGACGTCGGGGGGGGATCAGGTTTTCAGGGTGGGGACAGGACTTCAAGGGGGAGAGGAGAGTCGGGGCGGGCGAAAGGAGAGTCGGGGTGGCCAGAGGAGAGTCGGGGCGGGTGAAAGGAGAGTCGGGTAGTGACAGGAGAGTCGGGCAGCATGCGCTGTATACGGGTGTGCGCGGTATATAAAAATTTCTGTACATAGATTTGTGTTTTCCGCGCGCTATACCCGTGTGCGCGTTTTACACGGGTGCGCGTTATCTACGTGAAAATACGGTACTCACGCAAATGGGTAATTTAGGAATAGGTGACACTTCTGTCTTTTTTGACGGGGTTCGGTTATTACCGACAACATTTAATTTCCTTATGGTGATTTGTCTAGAAGTGAATGAAGTTGGTCAACTGTTTGAAACGTCTTGTGATATACAGATGCAGTTGGTGTAGAAATTTTTCAATAATAATTGTTGGTATACAGCTGCACAGTACTGAATCTTGGGGTCAGTGACAGTAAGGATATTTTCTGAGGTGAAACCTCCTCATAAGACCATCCAAAAACAAAGCAACAAGGTACAAACATATACATAACATAAATTTTTAGTTCAGGATAGCAATTATAGTTAAGGACATAAAAATAGCCTTACTGGGTCAGACCAGTGGTTCATCTAGCCCCACATCCTGTCTTCACGGAGGCCAATCCAAGTCACAAGGACCTGGCAAAAACCCAAAATAGCAGCAGCATTCCATGCCATAAATCCAGGGCAAGCAGTGGCTACCCCCATGTCTGTCTCAACAGCAGACCATGGACTTTCCCTCCAGGAACTTGTCCAAACCTTTTTTTAAAAAAAAAAAACCAGCTACATTAACTGCACTCACCACATTCTCTGGCAACACATTCCAGAGCTTAACTATTCTCTGAGTAAAAAAAAATATTTCCTCCTGTTGGTTTTAAAAGTATTACTCTGTAGCTTCATTGAGTGTCCCCTAGTCTTTATAAATCTTTATGCAGTCAAATACTGATCCACTTGCACCTATTCTACACCACTCAGGATTTTGTAGACTTCAATCATATCTCCCCTCAGTCGCCTCTTTTCCAAACTGAAGAGCCCTATAACCTCTTTAGTCTTTCCTCATACGAGAGGAGTTCCAATCCCTTTATCATCTTGGTCACTCTTCTTTGAACCTTTTCCAGTTTCTAGTTTATTATTTATATTCTGCCTTTAAACAAGGCAGAATGCAACCAAACATACATATTCATTTTAGATTCACTCTGCCTTGGGTTATTACAGTCCATCAAAATAATAATTGTGAAAAAAAAGGGAATACATATTTAGTACAGAGCATAATCAAGAGACAAGCTAATACAGTCAGAGCCAGGATTTTGATACAGATGGGACAATTTCATTGCAATTAAAGGAGCTGCCTACACTTTTAAATAATCAGCATAATGAAAGTGTGAAATTATTATAGACAAAGCAATTTTGTGATTTTATTTTCCAGTCCTACGTGATTTGTGCATCTAGGTATTATCAGTATCCTCTGGGATAGGCTTGGTGGCAAATGCGTACCAATAGCTGATCAGCACAATCTCGAAGGGAGTACTAGTGAAGTGTTTTGAGGGTGTTTTTTCCTGGCTGGCCCAATTATTAGCACTAGGTAGATTGATCAGGTTCACAGTGACAACCTACATCTCGTTGGGAAGCAGTTAGATCAATGAAGGAGTCCACTATAAATGTTCATTTTTGTTTGCAGCATTTGGTCTATGTAATTGATGCCCAGGGACCATGTCCCATGCCGTCTACCATAAAAATGTTAGAAAAGCACTGCTACCCTAAGATATGTCCAAGGTAGCATCACGCCTAGACTTTGTCAATCGTTATGGCTGTTTTGTGCAAAATAGGTCAATACCAATTTATTCATCGACCCATCCCATGTGAAATACATATAGGCTTTGAAAAGTGTAAAGGAAGTCATTCTTTCATGAGATCTGGGCATTTTGGGCCAGATTCTATAAAGAACATTTAAAGTTAGGCACCTCTTGTGTGCCTAACTTACCCCCCTCCCCTTACACACACACACACCGGACTCAAGGGTCTCTCATACGAAGAAAGACTGGGCAAATTGCAGCACTATACTCTAGAGGAGCGCAAGGAAAGGGGAGACATGATTGAGACATTTAAGTACATCACAGGTCGTGTCGAGGTGGAAAACGACATATTCGTTCCCAAGGGACCCTCGGTCACAAGGGGGCACCCGCTCAAACTCAGAGGAGGGAAATTTAGTGGTGACACCAGGAATTCCCCTTCACAGAAAGGGTGGTAGATCAGTGGAACAGACTTCCGGTGCAGGTGATCCAGGCCACCAGCGTGCTCGACTTTAAGAATAAATGGGACATCCAGTGGGATCCCTACGAGGGTCGAGCTAAAGAACTAGGTCATCAGCACTCAGACTTAATGGGTGGGTCAGTAGAGTGGGCAGACATGATGGGCTATAGCCCTTTTCTGCCGTCATCTTCTATGTTTCTACACCCCTTTTATGAATCTGCGTTAGACTTTTTTTTATCACTGACCACGGCGGTTTTAGTTCCTATGAGCATTGGAGCTAATACTGCCATGGCTGGCAATAAAAAAGCTTAAAGCGACTTCATAAAAGTGTGTGTGTTGGGGGAAGGGTGTTAATTGCAAAACTATCCTTAATAGTCTCATTAATTGAAAAAAAATTAATTGGGCAATAGACGCATATCCGATTCTATAAGAGCTAGGTGCCTATCCCATGGCGCTTAGTGGCACCTAATGCCTAAGTGGGCATTTGTTATGGGCGGAGCATGACATAGGGGTCACTGTGTGCGATTCTTAGAAAATTTAACACCCTGAATGTAGGCCTTTAAAACCCTCATCTACTTTTCCAACACCTACATTTTTACATAGGCGCCGCCTAGGCACGATTCTGTAAACGGCACCTAAGCATGATTAACCAAAAACTATATAAGGGAACGGGTGTTTACATAAAACTGGTGCAAGGAAACTGAAGTAAATAGTAATGAACACAAGATACTGAACACTTGTAACAACTTATCTTCTAAGTATTCAACCAGTGTTTGTCATATGCTCGTAACTCTTTACCATTCAAACATAGAAACATAGAAATTGACGGCAGATAAGGGCCACGGCCCATCCAGTCTGCCCACCCTAATGACCCTCCCCTGCCTTTACCCTGCGAATAGATCCCACGTGTCGATTCCATTTGGCCTTAAAATCAGGCACGCTGCTGGCCTCAATCACCTGAAGTGGAAGACCATTCCAGCGATCAACCACCCTTTCGGTGAAAAAGAATTTCCTGGTGTCACCGCGCAGTTTCCCGCCTCTGATTTTCCACGGATGTCCTCTTGTTGCCGAGGGACCCTTACGGTAATGCGGCCTCCAGAATTGCACACAGTATTCCAGGTGGGGTCTCACCATGGATCTATACAAAGGCATAATGACTTCAGGCTTGAGACTGTGAATATGGGTTTTTATCCAGTATCAAGTTTCTCTTTGTTCAATTATTGCACTTGAACTGGTGACATAGTTCCCTTTTTGTTGTACATAAACTACTAATAATTTAATATATTTAGTAAGACTTAACTGAATTTTCAGGGTCCTAACACGTTTTTGCATTAGTGCTGCCTCAGAGAACCCTCTTGCATTTGCAAAAGAGGCAGGTCATCTTTCGGCCATATAAAGTCTCTATAAATAAATACAACAAATTGCGTGAGAAAATACCTCAAAGAAACTTTACCCAAATAAAATATAGTAACATCTTAACAAAAAATTCAAGGCATAGGAAGGAGTTTACCTAAGTACTCGCTCAAGGTAACGGTTCAAAGACGTCATTCATCTGGCTCCTCCTGTATTTACTACATGAGACGATGACATCATCTTTTAAAAGGCCCAACCATGAAGCTGATGCCATTTTTCTGGACGCCTGCCAAGTTAAGCACTGTTTACAGAATCCGGTGGTTTGTGGAAAGCACCCTCCAGGGATTCAAGAAAGGGTTAGATAAGTTCCTGCTGAACCAGAACATAAGCAGGTAAGGCTATACTCAAATAGGACACTGGTCTTTGACCTAAGAGCCACCGCATGAGCGGACTGCCGGGGACGATGGACCACTGGTCTGACCCAGCAGCGGCAATTCTTATGTTCTTATGTTTCTTATGTTCCCAAGTCTCCATTAAAATATCAATGAAATAGAGTTTGATAGTATAGAGGTTGGAAATGAGCATCCAGATCAGGATGCGCTAAATTCCAGTAGTATTTTAGAAAAGAATTTAAATTCCAGTAGTATTTTAGAAAAGAATTTGTGGACATAGAACTTTTTCTAAACTGCCTGTAGGAGTGTAGATTTATTTGCTGGCATGCGCAGCAATAGTTTACAGATCTACCTGTGGGAAAAATCAACGGAGGAATCTTGGCATGTGGAATTATGCAATTTGCACTTGTATGTGAGTCATCTTGTAAACCTATATGTGTAAGTGCCACTAATTATGGTAACTACAAAACACTGCAATCTTTAATTAGTTTCAATTTAGGGGGAAAATAAACAATAGGGGATTAAGGAAAATACCTCCCTTACCCACCCACTTCCATCTTTTTTTCAAGCTGTGCTGCCAAGTGCCGCAAACTAAATTCGTAGGATTAGAATGGGCGGCTTGGCATTTACCGTAACTCACGCTATTCAGCAGTGCAGCTTGATAAAAGGGGGGGGGGGGTTAATCTCATCTGCAAAGGGCTAGCCAAAATGAGCAACTCTTAAAAACCTAAGGCATTCGTTTTCAAAGCAGTTGGACATCTCAAAGTTGCCCCCCAAAAGTTTATCTGATAAAAACATCCAAATTGCAATTTTCAAAAGGCAGAATTGTGGACTTTTTGGGCAGTCTCAAAATCAGAACATCTTTCAGCAATAATGGAAGGGGAAGAAATGTACAAGACAACAGAAGGATGTTTTTATCTAGACCTGTTCCGATCACATCCGGGGTACAAAAAGGAGCTCTGATTGGGCTGCTGACCACTGGAGAAATGAAGGCATGATGTTTTCCCTGTTCAAAAATGGCTGTGAGTTGGAAATTTCTTTGGACATTATGAACAGGATGTCCCAAGTCTGACCTGAGTACAAAACAGAGCACAAGGAAAACAACCCCATGGAAAAGAAACAGAAATTGGGGATGGAACTGTACACATCAACCAGAGATAAAACCAATGAATAAATATTTATTAAGAACCAATAAAAGAGTCTCTGTTATATATTGACGTAAACTGGGTTGTAGACTCGACACGGTCCGTGTTTCGGCACAAACTTCCAGGGATGGCTGACTTATAACCTCAGTGATTGCTTGTCACAGAAAAATCTGGTACAATACTAGAGAAATGCATCTTGCAAATAAATCCCACCAGTATGAGCTCCTTATACAAAGCCGCGCTAGGGCCTTAATGCGTGGAATAGTGCACGCTAAATTGCCGCACACACTAGCCGCTGCCGCCTCCTTTGGAGTAGGCAGTAGATTTCCGGCTAGCACGCGCTAATTTGGTGTGTGCGTTAAAACCGCTAGCGCGGCTTTGTAAAAGGAGCCCTATATGTTCTCCTTATGGGATTTATTTTTAAGATACATTTCTCTAGCATTGAACCAGATTTTTCTGTGACAAGCAATCGCTGAGGTTATAAGACAGCCATCTCTGGATGTTTGTGCACCCCTGAGGCAGGCATCAGTGCCGAAACATGGACCATGTCGGGTCTCCAACACAGTTTACGTTAATATATAGCAGATAGTCTTTTATTGGTTCTTAATAAATATATATTCATTGGTTTTATCTCTGGTTGATGTGTACAGTTCCATCCCCACTTTGGCAATTCCAATTCAGACTTGGACATTTTTTCAAGAATGTCGCTTTAAATATATCATGAAATAGCCAACGCCAAAATAGTAGGTCTTACACATGCAGTCCCTTCTGAAATGGGAAAAACGTGTAAAATTTCTCTCCTGGCCATGTTCAAACCATACTTTTAACTTTTGGTGCTTCTTTTCTGAAGTAGAGATGCCGACGTGTTTACACGCGCCATCTGCAGCGTATCATAAGTTTACAATTGTCCCCTGAGGAAGGCGACAGCGTCGCCGAAACTTGGACCCTAGTAGGGACTATATTTGTTTAGCATTTGAACTTTGGTACAAACTATCAATAAAACATTTGTGGCTGTAGGTTGGTTTTGACATCTCTAGTGCCTCTCTTTTTGTTTGTTCTGTTTTGACTCAAGGCTTGTTACCTTCTTTTCTTTTCCCTGCTAACCATACCCCCAACATGCCTTTTGATATTTCTACTTATTAAGGATATGAGAGTAAAACTGGGCCTTTTTTTAAATCACAATTTACAAATGGATGGATTTGACATGTTTAAATGCCAATATTTCCTTGTGTAAATCACAAATAAGACTTCCAAATAATGGTCTTTGTCCAAATTCAATATCTAGGCCAATGATGTGCAGTTAATCATACCCAGTGAACCAGATTCACCCCCAGCTTTGGGTAAACTGGCCGCCTGTCTAACTGCAATTCAGGAATGGGCAAACAACAACAAACTCTGCCTGGGCCTGAGCAAAACAGAGATTTGGGGGTTCCTAACACAAGTGGACAAATGTTTGACTTCAAAATATCTTTTGGGAAATGTGAACTCCCCCTAAAATCACAGCTGGTGTAGGTGCTCGCACATAAAAACATATGCATGCATTTGACTGGTTATGCTGGTATTCTATTAAGCAATTCAGGCTTAATATATAAAAAAAACTGAAAGTTTACAAAGGGCTGGAGTTGATATTGATCTTTCTCATCAAGTTTTGATTATAGCTAATCTGAGATTTTCTATTAGGCTTGAGAATTTTGCTCCAGATGTTCAGTGTCAGGCCACGTCCAGGCACCAGCACTTAATATTGGAGCTTATTGGTGATGGCCACTACAGCCTATATGGGTCCCAGCTAATATTTAGCCAAGGCCTGCATAAGACAGTTATATGGGCTCCTTTCTGAATATCAGCCAGGTCCCACATATGGCAACTAGTTTTAAACTTCTAAGAATCTTCGATCCCCCTCATGGTCCCCCAGAAAGCCCTCTCTCTTCCTAACCCATCCCCTCCCCACTAAAACCCCACCCCGCCAAGGTCTAGGTAAGCCCACCTGGGCCTACTTTTATTTCTCTGGTGATCCTATTGGGGACACTGGGACAGGAATAAAGCTCCCTAACTCCTGCCTCTTATGGCTGCCATCTGGAAATGGCTGCTGTGAGACTTGGTACTACAGCATACATCCCTAAAAGGCAGCTAAATAATATTTTGCATAAATATTATTGGGACTGTAGCCTTAGCTGTCTGAGCACTTTGCCAATATTTTCAAGAGGCTCTGCTCAGACAAATGGTGACGGAACCCACGAGGGAAAAAGCAATGTTGGATCTGGTCCTCACAAATGGAGAGAGTATCTCTAATGTTCGAGTGGGTGCTCACCTGGGAAGTAGCGATCATCAAACGGTTTGGTTTGATATAACGGCTAAAATGGAGCGCGGCCACACGATACTTAAAATCCTAGATTTCAAACGTACAGACTTTAATGCAATGGGAGAGTACCTGAAGAAAGAGCTGTCAGGATGGGAGGACATAAGAGAAGTGGAAAGACAGTGGTCAAAGCTGAAAGGAGTGATAAAAACGGCTACAGACCTTTATGTGAAGAAAATCAATAAAAACAAGAGAAAAAGGATGCCAATATGGTTCTCCAAACTAGTGGCGGAGAAAATAAAGGCGAAAGAGTTGGCGTTCATGAAATATAAAAAAACCCAAGAAGAGGAGAGCAGAAAGGACTACAGGGTGAAACTGAAAGAAGCCAAGAGAGAGATACGTCTGGCGAAAGCACAGGCGGAAGAACAAATAGCTAAAAATGTAAAAAAAGGAGACAAAAAATTTTTCAGATATATTAGTGAAAGGAGGAAGATGAAAAATGGAATTGCTAAACTAAAAGATGCTGGGAACCAATATGTGGAGAGTGATGAGGAAAAAGCAAATGTGCTAAACAAATACTTCTGTTCTGTGTTTACAGAAGAAAATCCTGGAGAAGGACCGAGATTGTCTGGCAAAGTTACACGAGAAAATGGTGTGGATTCTGCGCCATTCACAGAGGAGAGTGTTTATGAGCAACTTGAAAAACTGAAGGTGGACAAAGCAATGGGACCAGATGGGATCCATCCCAGGATACTATGGGAGCTCAGAGAGGTTCTGGCGAGTCCTATTAAAGACTTGTTTAACAAATCTCTGGAGACGGGAGTGGTTCCTGGGGATTGGAGGAGAGCGGATGTGGTCCTTATTCACAAAAGTGGTCAGAGGGACGAAGCAGGAAACTATAGGCCGGTGAGCCTCACTTCAGTTGTTGGAAAAATAATGGAAGTGTTGCTGAAAGAAAGGATAGTGTATTTCCTTGAATCTAATGGGTTACAGGATCCGAGGCAACATGGCTTTACAAAAGGTAAATCGTGCCAAACGAACCTGATTTAATTTTTTGATTGGGTGACCAGAGAGCTGGATCAAGGACATATGTTAGATGTAATTTACTTAGACTTCAGCAAAGCCTTTGATACAGTTCCTCATAGGAGACTGTTGAACAAACTTGAAGGGCTGAAGTTAGGACCCAAAGTGGTGAACTGGGTTAGAAACTGTCTGTCGGACAGACGCCAGAGGGTGGTGGTTAATGGAAGTCGCTCGGAGGAAGGAAAGGTGAGTAGTGGAGTCCCTCGGTGCTGGGGCCGATCCTGTTCAATATGTTTGTGAGTGACATTGCTGAAGGGTTAGAAGGAAAAGTGTGCCTTTTTGCAGATGATACCAAGATTTGTAACAGAGTAAACACCGAAGAGGGAGTGGAAACTATGAAAAAGGATCTGCAAAAGTTAGAGGAATGGTCTAATGCCTGGCAACTAAAACTCAATGCAAAGAGTAATGCATTTGAGGAGGAGAGAAGTTGATATGCACGGATGGGAAGAGGGACTTTGGGGTGATAGTGTCCAAAGATCTAAAGGCGAAAAAACAGTGTGACAAGGCAGTGGCTGCTGCCAGAAAGATGCTGGGCTGTATAAAGAGAGGCATAGCCAGTAGAAGGAAGAAGATGGTGATGCCTCTGTACAGGTCATTGGTGAGGTCCCACTTGGAGTATTGTGTTCAGTTTTGGAGACTGTATCTGGCAAAGGACATAAGAAGACTTGAGGCGGTCCAGAGGAGGGCGACGAAAATGATAGGAAGCTTGTGCCAGAAGACGTATGAGAAGAGATTGGAAGCCCTGAATATGTATACCCTAGAGGAAAGGAGGGGCAGGGGAGATATGATTCAAACGTTCAAATACTTGAAGGGTATTAACGTAGAACAAAATCTTTTCCAGAGAAAGGAAAATGGTAAAACCAGAGGACATAATTTGAGGTTGAGGGGTGGTAAATTCAAAAGCAATGTTCGGAAGTTCTACTTTACGGAGAGGGTGGTGGATGCCTGGAATGCGCTCCCAAGAGAGGTGGTGAAGAGTAAAACTGTGACTGAGTTCAAAGAAGCGTGGGATGAACACAGAGGATCTAGAATTGGAAAATAATATTAAATATTGAACTAAGGCCAGTACTGGGCCGACTTGCACGGTATGTGTCTGTGTATGGCCGTTTGGTGGGGGATGGACTGGGGAGGGCTTCAGTGGCTGGGTGGGTGTAGATGGGCTGGAGTAGGTTTTAACGGAGATTTCAGCAGTTGGAACTCAAGCACAGTACCGGGTAGAGCTTTGGATTCTTGCCCAGAAATAGCTAAGAAGAAAAAATTTAAAAAAATTTAAATTGAATCAGGTTGGGCAGACTGGATGGACCATTCGGGTCTTTATCTGCTGTCATCTACTATGTTACTATATACCACTGAAATAGATCAAAAGGGCCTATGGACTAGAGAAATGATTATCTCAAAGGACTTTGAAATGTTTAAATTAGGAAAAAACTCGACAATCTTTGTAATTGATCTAGCAATACAACAAATTGTATATTTCCATTACATCCAACTATTGCTAACTTACATTTTCACTTTCACATCCTATAACAGCAAATGAAAGAAAACCAAATAAAAAAAAAAAGAATATTGATACATCTTGTTGCCAAATAAACTTCCATCTTCCTCCCCTCCATCTCCATCTCGGTTCTGCATCACTGTGCCACATTTATTTTGTCATCTTCGGCATTCAGCTTTGTTTCTTTCTGTCAAAGGTGTATAATTTTGTAATTTTCTTGCTGAAATGGCCCTTCACATGCATGGAGGGGCATAATCAAAAGAAACGTCTAAGTCTATTTTGGCCTAAGTCTCAAGGCATCCAAAGTCAGACACGGGAAAAGGTCCATTTTCAAAAAATACGTCCAGCATATTTTTTTTTTTTCAAAAATCGTCCAACTGTACATCCATATGTCTGATTGTCCAAACCGCTAAGTTGTCCATCTTTATACCCCATTTTTGACCAAAAATTCGTCCAACTCAAAAACGCTTAGAAAAAGACCTTTTGGGCATGGGAGGGGCAGAAAAGTAAGGGACTGGATACCCAGACATGGCAAGAGTAGTGGGGTACCTTACAGGGCACTGCTGTGAACTTCACAAAAAAGGTGCCACATAAAATCTCACAACAGCTCCCTTATAGGTCATGGTGAGCCCACCATAACACCCCCAGATTCTACTAGACCCACCTATCTACTACCCCAATAGCCCTTATGGCTGCAGGAGCCACTTATATGGCAGTACAAAAGGGTTTGGGGTTTTTTTGGGGGGTGCACATGTTTCTCCATGAATGCAGTGATTAGAGTGGCTTATGGGCCTGGGTCCTTCTCTCCATGGTTCACTAACCCATCCCCAAGACCACTTAAGCCACCTCTGTGCAGCTCGACTAAGTCTAGGACGGACCATGTTCTACCCAAATCCCGCCCTTGACACTCCTTCTGAAATACCCCTTTTAGCTCTGGTCGTTCAGCAGCACTGTGAAGGCCTAGGTCATTTTTACATACGTCTAAAATCCGGTTTGATTATCAGCACTTGGACGACTTTTGTTATTGATCGTCCAAGTGCTGATTTAGGCCAGTTTTTAGGCATTTTTCTGTATCGATTATGAGCACCATGGTGTATAATATCTTAGGCTTTATCTGACATCATATTAATAATGAAAAATCAGATTACAAAATAAAGGACCTTTCTACTAAAGGGTGATAAGCATTTAGGACTGGATTCTATAAATGGAGCCGTTGTCGGTGGCCACCTAAAAAATGGCTACCAAATGCATGTCAATAATACAAGTTTTTTTTTTTACTACACGTAGGGAACAAAATATTATCTAATTGTGATAATATACTAAATCACTACATTCATATCACAATATTGCACATATTATACTTTGTTTTAAAAAATTATTTTTTATTTTTAAATAGTGCTCCGACCCATAACCTATAGTGTTCAAGTGTATAAAACAGAACACAGGCTGCCATCAGACCATCATAGGACCATTTATGTCTATGCCACCAAGTAAATTTCTTAGTCAGTTTATATAATATAACTTGTCTTTTATGGTGGTCAGTTCACAAAGGATGGTCACGTAACAGGCAGCTTTGTGTTATAAAGTGCTCATGTATCTTGTAAAAACTCCTGGAAGCCGAGAAATACAAGTCTTCCCT
This sequence comes from Geotrypetes seraphini, assembly GCF_902459505.1. Lineage (NCBI taxonomy): Eukaryota > Metazoa > Chordata > Amphibia > Gymnophiona > Dermophiidae > Geotrypetes > Geotrypetes seraphini. The sequence goes on from NC_047097.1 coordinate 15,998,934, forward strand.
CCAACTCAAGTTTCGCGTTGTGCGTGCTTCCTCAGGAAGGGATTATCTAATAATTCAAAAAAACAATAAACTATAAATAATACCCCAAGTCCTATTTCTTAAACACTAAACCTCCTCATAAAATACATAAATATATATCCTTTCTACCTATATTATCAAGAATCAAATACCTTGAATCAGCCTCCATGAAAAGAACAAACCAAACCTGCTCCAACCAAGCAGGCCACTATCTGACACCAAGACGCCGACTCTCCACCTCAGTTTAAATGGAGAGACTGGCGTCACTTCCGTAACTCCTCCCCCTTATTCATTACTGTTGTACTGCACTATTGAAGTTTTGAAAATTAATAAAGTTTTAAATTAAAAAAAAGAAGTACTAAGACCAGTACTGGGCAGACTTGCACGGTCTGTTTGGCTGTTTGATTGAGGATAGGCTGGGAAGGGCTTTGATGGCTAGGATGGTGTAGATAGGCTGGAGTGAGCTTTGATGGAGACTTCAGTAGTTGGAACTTAAGCACAGTACCAGGTAGAGCTTAGGATTCTTGTCCAGAAATAACTAAGAAATTTTTTTTTTAAAATTGAATCAGGTTGGGCAGGCTGGATGAACGCCCTGATCATGCAATTCGATATGAGCTCTGTGTCTGACTTAGTAGACCATGGGAAACTGCTACAATGCTTAGATGCAATTGGTATCAGAGAAGAGATGCTAGACTGGTTTTGAGGTTTCCTTATGTCTTGCACCTATCAAGTACATTTCAATTAAGATCTCTCTGATACCTGGAGCAATCCAGATGGCATGCCGCAAGGGTCACCACTATCCCCATTGCTTTTCAATGTCTACATGTCTTCATTAGGTGCGCAATTGTCCCAGCCGGGGTTAAAATTATTTAGCTATGCAGATGACTTCACGATCATTATCCCATTCTCTAACTCTCTCTCTGAAGTCACTCCCAAAGCAACAGAAGTACTAAATTTGATGGAGCAATGGATGACAGAATTCAGACTATAACTCAACTCAGAAAAAACAAAATTTTTTGTAGTTTCGCCACACCCACTTTATACCAAAACATCACTATGCATCAATAAACTCAGTTATCCTATTCAATCTACTATGAAGCTATTGGGTGTAACACTGGACCAGAGCCTAACCATGAAAGACCAGGTAGACTCCATAATCAAAAAGGGTTTCTTCACTCTCTGGAAGCTTCGGTCCATTAGAGCATATTTTGATGAGTCATCATTCAGAATTCTGGTACAATCCCTCATACTGAGTCAGATTGATTACTGTAACATCGCCTACTTGGCAATTTCCCTGAAGAATATACGGCGACTACAATTAGTGCAAAATACAGCAATCAGACTGATCCTCAGGTTGAAGAAGTTCGACCATGTTACACCTTCCTACCGACTTCTGCATTGGCTGCCGATGGAGGCACCTGTGAAGTTCAAGTTTGGTTGTTTCTGTTTCAAGGTACTATTTGGTTTAGCCCCTAAATACATAACTGACCTTTTCTCTTTCTCAGCCAACAGACATAAGAAAAGCTCACACTAAAATTTGTTTCCCCTCCGGTTAGAGGATGTAAATTCAAAAGACATCATCAACATCTCCTATCACACCAGGCAGCATTATGGGGTAAAGATCTAGAACATTTGCTTCAAGTTTCAAGTTTATTAGGATTTTATATACCGCCTATCAAGGTTATCTAAGCGGTTTTTACAATCAGGTACTCAAGTATTTTCCCTCTCTGTCCCGGTGGGCTCACAATCTATCTAATGTACCTGGGGCTATGGAGGATTAAGTGACTTGCCCAGGGTCACAAGGAGCAGCGCGGGGTTTGAACCCACAACCCCAGGGTGCTGAGGCTGTAGATCCAACCACTGCACCACACACTCCTGCTTACGTCTACTACTTATGGGGAATTTAGGAAACGCCTAAAAACATATCTATTCCTAAAGTACTTAGGCAACTAACCTCATCCCACAATAACTGATCATTAGTTTTTAACTTTGTTAAATCCACTCAATTTGTAGCATCTTTCAATCAATGTTAACCGGCAGAACATTGTTAAATCCATTCAATCTGTAACATCTTTTAATTATTGCAAACCGCATAGAACTTCACGGTCCTGTGGTATATAAACTGTTATATTATTATTATTATGAACCATTCGGGTCTTTATCTGCCGTCATCTACTATGTTACTATGTAACATACTTTAAAAGCAAATTTTACTTGGTAGCTCCAGTGCAACATAAACAAAAAATGAGAAAACTGCCTCATGACGGAGTTCATAGACAAGATGTTTCAAAGTAGGTTTAAAACCAAAATGGCTTACTTGTTCTAAATAATCCCTAAGGAAACAGGTTAGTCAAGACCATTATCTTGATAGTTCATAATTAGGTTCAATAATAAAGCTTGTTTTGCCGACCCAGGTCAGCGCACAGTGTCCACTGCATCTGTGCGCAGTGACCTTGCTTCTGGAGCGTACTGTTAGAAAATCCATTATTATCATCACACGCTCTTCAGAGAAGTGGCTGCTTTGTGAATTGATGGTGTGATGTTGCCACTTTAGATAAAAGAGTCCATGAATTATTGACTTAATGAGTTAATGTTGCTTGATTTCACAGCAAGGCCTTTATGGTTTTCCTGCTATTTACTGAACACACAAGCACAGCAACTGTGCAGGAAAGCACAGATAATTGGCTGTACTTTGCATTTGCGTCCCACTTCGGTTCTTAAAAAGCCAAAGCTTTCTTGGGAATTTTTCCATTCCTCTTCTAGAAACAGAAATAAGAGTTCATCTATTATCCATTTTAAGACAGTTATTAATATTTAATTTTATACGGATATTCAGATTATTACTACTATTTTTATCAAGTACATAAGATCACCAAAGATAAAAGGAAAGGAACGGCAGAGTAGATAGGCCTTACAATCTTTAGCTGCCTTCATTTTTCTCTTTCTCTCTTTCATTTTTAGTCCGAAGCAGTCGGTATGCGCATTACAGACCTTCTCTGGAATTCGCTGCCTAATCATTTCCGAATTGAATCCGTGCTACAGCAATTTAAAGCAAAATTTAAAACATTCTTGTTCCAAGATGATTTTGGATAACAACTGTCCTTTTAAGGACTAAAACAAGTTTTATAGCTTTTTACCCTTACCTATTGTTTTTCCCTTAATTGTGCTCTTTTTCTCAAAGATTGTAGTACTCGCCCTTCTTTCCTAATTGTGTTTAGTTAGTATATATGTTTGTATGTGTTTACTAACCTAACCTGGTTCTGTTAAGTAATTTAACTTTAACTTGTTTTTCAGATACTTTTTATTTCTGTACACCCCTAGAAATTTGATTAAGCGGTATAAAATTTTTTTTTTTAGTTCAATCATCTTTATTAGCATTTAAAAATATACATACAACCATAGGCATGAATGACATTATCCATGACAGTGACAACGAAATGCATGTGGATTGACGTCCATGCCTCAGTGCATAATCATAGTAATAATGATGCAACAGGAACAAACAACAAAACCAGAACTAATAGAACTGGTCAGACGTGGTAGTGAATTAAACAATACTAAGACCCTAAAATTTTTTTTTAATAAACTTGAAACTTTTCCATACAGATCTCTTACATTTCTTTCATGTTTGCTTTTCACACACAGATAATTTCCGTGTTCGAGTGCACTTCATCTCAACTTCTCCTTCTCGCTGAGTCACTCAACTTCCACTGTACTATATACCTCACCCGGAGATTCTAATTCTCGGGTTTTTTGTCAATGGATCGAGAATATTTGGTCCTAGGAAATTACTTGACACATATCCTTCAAACCAAATTACCAATTTGTTATACACAATCTTCTCATTGTCTAGCAATGGCGGCCTTTCTCCTGGATGAAACAGACCAATCCCTCTGTGTGTTTCCTCCAATTCCTCTCTTGCTCAATTCGCTAATTAAAAAAAAAAAAAAAAAGAGGGGATATGATAGAGACTTACAAAATCATGAAGGGCATAGAGAAAGTGGAGAGGGACAGATTCTTCAAGCTTTCGAAAACTACAAGAACGAGAGGGCATTTGGAAAAATTAAAAGGGGACAGATTCAGAACCAATGCTAGGAAGTTCTTCTGGACACCTGGAATGCGCTTCCAGATGGCGTGATAGGACAGGGTACGGTATTGGAGTTCAAGAAGGGATTGGACAATTTCCTGAAGGAAAAGGGGATAGAAGGGTATAGATAGAGGGTTACTAACAGGTCCTGGACCTGATGGGCCACCGCGTGAGCGGACTGCTGGGCATGATGGACCCTGGTTTGACCCAGCAGAGGCACTGCTTATGTTCTTATGTAACAGTCAGGGCTGGATAGAGGTATTACTCTTATTTCTGTTTCTAGAAGAAGAATGGAAAAATTCCCAAGAAATCTTTGGCTTTTTAAGAACCAAAGTGGGACGCAAATACAAAGTATAGCCTATCTGTGCTTTCCTGCACAGTTGCTGTGATTGTGTGTTCAATAACTAGCTGCAAAATTATAAAGGCCTTGCTGTGAAATCAAGCAACATTAATCTAGTGCGCTAGATGTGAAGTATTTAAATTTTAGCAAAGCCTTTCACAGTGTTCCACACAGGCTTCTAATAAATACTGAGTTTCCTCAGGATGGGCCCCAAAGTGATGGACTGGGTCAGGGACTGGTTGAGTGGAAGGCAACAGAGGGTCATGGTCAATGGAGAACGCTCTGAGGAAAGGGATGTTACCAGTGGTGTGCCTCTAGGTTCTTTTTAATAGTTTTGAAAGCGATATTGCTAAAAGGCTGGTAAGATTTGCCTCTATGCCTATGATGCCAAGTTCTACAATAGAGTAGACATCCCTAATGGTGTGAAAACTGAGGAAGGACCTAGTGCAGCTTGAGGAATGGTCTGAAATTTGGCAGCTAAGATTTAATGCTAAGAAATGCAAAGTTATGCATTTGGGCTGCAGAAACCCGAGGGAACGGTACAGTTTAGGGGGTGAAAAACTTTTGTGCACGAAAGAGGAACAGGACTTGGGTGTAATAGGCGATGATCTTAAAGTGGCTAAACAGATTGAAAAGCTGACAGTGAAAGCTAGAAGGATGCTTGGGTGCATAGGGAGAGGTATGACCAGTAGGAAAAAGGAGGTATTGATGCCCCTGTATAAGACTCTGGTGAGATCTCATTTAGAATATTGTGTACAATTCTAGAGACCACACCTTCAAAAAGATGTAAACAGGATGGAATCATTCCAGAGCAGTGGTAGGCAAACTCATTAGTCAAAAGAGCCAAAATCAGCAGTACAAAGATTAAGATTTTTTTTGAGAGACATACCCCATGCCTGCTTGCGCTACGACGGCTACGTCAACCTGACTGACATCTTGCTCGCCCACACATAGTCGAAATCGATTCATGGCAGAGCCTAGAGAATGACACAGGGAAAAAAATTTGTCTCCGTCCCGTCCCCGTGAGCTTGGTCCCCGTTTCCGCAAACCATCTGATCCCATCCACACAAGCCTCGAATACTGAATACTGAACTTATTATATTAAAGTGTCAAAAGAAACAATATTCTGTACAATTGTCAATTTATAAATCAGCATCTTCACACTCTCTCTTCCTATTTCCCTTCAGCGTCCTCAGCCCACTCTCTCTCCACTTCCCTTCAGCGCACACACATAAACAATCATTTTTATTCTATTCATTCAAAGAAATTAAAGTCTAAATAATGCCAGTCACATAACAAAACATGATTTTACAAAAATAATTCCCTGCACAGTCAAGCCTGCAAGGATTACTAGATGTCTTTCAGCAGCTCCCCTCCCTCCCTCCCTCCTCCTTACCTTCGTGGCCAAGTCAAAATGATCTACCAACAATAAAATTTTAAAAAACACAAAGCACACTGTATGCAGAGAAAATGTTAATTATCATTTATATTTTGCGGGTTTTCAAAGAGATCAAGACATATGATTTTATGTAATGTCACCTCAGTAACAACTATACAAAAATAGACAAATATACCCCCTCCCGTTTTACTAAACTGATAGTGGTTTTTAGCGCAGGGAGCTGTGCTGAATGCCCTGCGCTGCTCTCGATGCTCATAGGCTCCCTGCGCTAAAAACCGCTATTGCGGTTTAGTAAAAGGGGACCTTAGTGCAAAATATAGACAGCATATATAAATTCTCAAAACTAACACATTTTGATCACAAAATTGAAAATAAAATCATTTTTCCTACCTTTGCTGCCTGGTGATTTCATGAGTCTCTGGTTGCGTTAACTGTGCATCCTTTCTTTCATTTCTTTCTTTCTGAACTCAGGCCCAACAATTGTCCCTTTCTATTCCCTCCTTCCTTCCTATGTCCTTACACAAAAAATTGGGCACTGACTAGAACAGTGCTTAGTAGGCCCATAACTTTTATATGCACCTATTTAGGCCACAAAAACCAGGTTTAAACAGCTGCACCTAACTTGTGCACGCATCGGGTACATTCTATAACAATGCACTTAAATTCTAGGAATGTCCACAATCCATTCATACTCCTCACCTGGCCACGCCCCCTTTTCAGATTCACGCACTAGAACTGACATGCAGCACTTTATAAGATACGCCTAGCAAGTTGTGTAAGTAACTTTTAATTAGTGACAATTAGAATTAAACATAAGGTGTTAATTTCCAATTATCACTGCTGATTAGCATGTTAAACAATTAAGCTGTGCATCCAAATCGACTGTGTGCACATTTGGTGGATTCTGGCCCCTAATCTGTAAAATTTAAGAGCCTTTCCCCCCTTGATTAAGTAGGAAGCAAATTTTAGGTTTAATACGAGGGCGAATCAAAAATGAAAGGCAATTATTAAATTTTGCAATAACTGGAACAGAGCTAACAAAGTGCAACTTATGTCCTCGTACATTTCCTGTTGGATAGTTCATCCACGCACAGTGCAGCACTCGGCTTTTAGTCATGTGGTAGCCACGAGGTCAGAAACATGAACGCTCTATTGCAAGATTACACCATCAAAGACCAGTAGTGCGCTTTCTTTGGGCAGAGGGAGTGAAACCTGTGGAAAATCACCGTCGGATGTTGACATGGCGCCATGAATCAACGAAAGGTTTATGAGTGGTTAAAAAGGTTTAAAGCGGGAAGAACAGGCGTCACTGACAAAGGTCGTTCTTTGTTGCCCATCAATATCGCGCGCACAAGAGCACATTGACGGGGCGGATGCCTCGATTTGAGAAGACTGACGGATAACAGTGTCTCAATTGGCTGCAAATTTAGATATCAGCTATGGATCTGCATTTATCATAATTCGTGATGACTTAGGATACAGAAAAGTCTGGGCATGATGGGTTCCCAAACAGCTTAGTGATCTGCATAAGCAGCAGCGTGTGGAGGTTGCGACCCAGTCCCTGAGACGGTATGAAGAAGAGCCGAGTATTCTGGAGAGAACGGTCACCGGTGACGAGACATGGGCGCATCACTGCGACCCGGAGAGCAAAAGACAAAACATGATGAAGTAAAGGAAGCGGTGCTCACCTGGCTTCGGGAGCAGCCGAAAAGCGTCTTCTCTGCGGGAATGCAAAAGCTAGTTGAACGATACAACAAATGGGGGACTATGTGGAAAAGTGACATGTTCAATTGCTCACAGTTACTTGTATTAAAACCTTGAAATGTATTTTGCCTTTCCTTTTGATTTACTCTTGTAGTTTTCCCTGTTAGGGATGTGTGGAGCTCTTTGAAAAGGAAGCCCTAAACTATAGTTTGTTTAGCTTATATGTCAATCTCGCCCTACTAACAGTTCCGTTGTGTCTTTCCTATACTGTTGGTAGAGTTACGTGGCAGTCCAAAGAGGCCATTGAAAGTTCAATTAAATTAACTCCACAAAAGCTAATTGCAGTAATAAACATTTTATCCAAAATCAAAGATGCTGATTTTTCTGTCCCACAGGTCAATTTTTATTAGTTTTGGTATAACACATTTCAGTAATTCACACACTTCTTTGTTTTATTGCTCATTAATTCAATAGTATTTGACCTCATGTGGTTCCACTGATTGTGTTATGCTTATAAATTAATTTATTTGCCTGTTTAAAATGAGAAGCAATGAATGTATTTAAATTGAAAAAGAAAGAGAAATGTATATATCTGATAACCCTATATGGGGATATCCCTGACAGCTTCCCAAGATTCACAGAAATACTAGGCAGAACACTGCAACTCCAACAGACTAACCCTGTCTTGCCCATCTATGAAAGGTATAAAATACACTAAACCCCACTGCAAATCCTTCAGCTATTGGATTGACAAAATCTAGAATTCACCAACAATCCTACTAGGTTCCCAAAAAGATCTGAAAACATGGCTGTTTCAGAACAGTTATGGGAGGTCTCAAGAAATCTAAATTACAGGCTGCAATCCAGCTCTCTCACCATAAATCTACTCAGTACAAGGACAATCCGATCTATAAACCACTAGGTAAGAACCAACATCAGCTAACCCACAGTTGCTTAAAATAATTGTCAAAAACATAACATATTTGATCCATGCAAAATTGTCATTTCTTTAATAAGACATTAACTATATTTTCTGTGGTCCTCACAGTTAAAGTTTAACATCTTTCCTTTCTGACACATTTCAATCACTATATTGAAAATAAAATCATTTTCCCTACCTTTGTTGTCTGGTGACTTTATTTTTCTGTGCTTTTAACTATGTTTCCAGGGCCTTCTTGTCCACTGACTGTTTTTCACTCCATCTTCACTTTCTGCCTTACATCCATATTTGGCATTAACTTAACATTACATTTTTCCATTTTTCTGCTTTCTTCTCAAAATATACTTTTCCTTGTCTTCTCTTCCCTTTCCTCCCTATTTCCATGGGCTGACATCTCTTTCTTTCCCTCCTCCCCCCCTCCAGTGTAACATTTCTCTTTTCCTTCCTCCCTTCTTCCCCTTGCAGTCCATCTCCCTTCCCTTCCTTCTTTCTGGCCCCCCTCCCAGTCCAGCATTTCTCTCTCCTCTCCACCACTCCAACATTTTTTTCTCTCTTCCTTCTGTATGCTTCTCCTCTGGTCCTCCTTCCCTCAACCAAACAACATCTCTCTCTCTCTCCCTCCATGAGTCCAACTTTTTACTATCTTTCTTCTCCCTCTTCCCCAGTGTAACATTTCTCCTTTCCTTCTTTTTGTCCTCCCCATCCATCTTGCCCTCTCCATGAGTCCAACACTTTCTGCCTCCTGCATGCTTTCTCTCTCTGTCCTTGCCTTTTCCCTCATGGCATCCCTCTTCCCCCCCCCCCCAACCCAACATTCTTTTTTCCATGCACCATCTCACCCTCCCCTCCAGTGTGTAGCACCTTTCCTTTCCCTCCCATTCTGCCAGGTCCAGCAGTACCCCTTCTCCCTTCCCTGCTCCCCTTGTCCAGCATTACTCCTTCTCCCTGCTCCCCTTGTCCAGCGTACCCCTTCTCCCTTTCGTCCTCCCCTCCCCAGCAACACCCCTATTTTGCGGCCCGCGGTCTGCATGAGATCTCGCACACTGGGCAGGAAGAGAGGCTCCGGCACCAGCGTCAGCTGACTTGAAACTTCCTGCTGCCAACACGGATGCCGGGACTCCTGCCTTCATCTTGTCTCCGCACCCCCGGACCAGCAGCGGCAGGCTGGAGAAAGAAGGTAATGAGTCCCGGCAGGAGTCCTGGCATACACGATGGCAGCAAGAAGTTTCAAGTCAGCTGACGCCAGAGCCTCTCTTCCTGCCCAGTGTGCGAGATCGCTTACAGACTGCGGGCCACAAAATAGGATCTGGGAGGCCGCATGTGGCCTGCGGGCCGCGAGTTTGAGACCGCTGGTGTAGAGGGAACAGTAGTGGTAAGGCCCCCCTTTTATCAAACCGCGGTAGAGCATTTTGGCATGGGCCTGCAAGATAAATGCTCCAGCGCTTATAGGAATTGAATGAGATTTGGAGCACTTACCTCACTAACCTGTGCTAAAATGCACTATTGCAGTTTGATAAAAGGGGCCCTTGATTTTTTTTCCTTTCTTTCTCTTGATATTCCAGTCCATGGAGAATTTCCCTCCTTCCTCCCCCCCCCCTCTTTTTTTACTTACCGATAGATAATATTGAAAGATTTCATTTATACATTTTGGACTTTGAGATTAATAAAGTCTGTTTTTCCTTGTTGGATATTTACTATACAATATTATCTTTTCATTGTCAAGAATTCTTATTTGTTTTTATTGTTAAAAGCATAGATAAATAATTATTTTTAAAAGCTGATTTTTTTTTTTTTTTTTTTTTTTTTGCATTAAGTTCAAATTATACACAAGACCTCAAACACCCGAGACACTACTAGAATGTACTTCGTGTCCATACTGGGGTGAAGTGTTCATCATCGGTATAATACCAGTTGTTATCTCAAACACCTGCAGGAGAATTTACCATTCTCCCAATTTTTACGTTTTGGGAGGATCTGCAAAAGAACATAAGAACATAAGAAGTTGCCTCCGCTGGGTCAGACCAGAGGTCCATCCTGCCCAGCGGTCCGCTCCCACGGCGGCCCATCAGGCCTAATTGCCTGAACAGTGTCCATGACTAATTTTGTAACTGCCTCTAATCTTCTAATTCTATCCCTATTACCTACCTCTACTCCTATCTGTACCCCTAACTCTGTACCCCTAATTCTATCCCTATTACCTACCTCTACTCCTATCTGTACCCCTCAATCCCTTTGTCCTCCAGGTACCTGTCCAGACCCTCTTTGAAGCCCTGTAGTGTGCTTCTGCTTATCACATCCTCCGGCAGCGCGTTCCATGTGTCCACCACCCTCTGAGTGAAAAAGAATTTCCTGGCGTTTGTTCTAAACCTTTCCCCTTTCAGTTTCTCCGAGTGCCCCCTTGTGCTTGTGGTTCCCCGTAATTTGAAAAATCTGTCCATGTCCACTCTTTCTATGCCCTTCATGATCTTGAAGGTTTCTATCATGTCTCCTCTAAGTCTCCGCTTTTCCAGGGAGAAAAGCCCCAACTTCTTCAGTCTGTCAGTATATGAGAGGTCTTCCATACCCTTTATTAGCTTAGTTGCTCTTCTCTGGACTCTCTCAAGTACCGCCATGTCCTTCTTGAGGTACGGCGACCAGTACTGGACACAGTACTCCAGGAGCGGGCACACCATTGCACGATACAGTGGCAGGATTACTTCCTTCATCCTGGTCGTGATACCCTTCTTAATGATGCCCAACATTCTGTTCGCCTTCCTTGAGGATGTGGCGCACTGTGCTGACGCCTTCAATGATGTGTCTACCATCACTCCCAGGTCTCTTTCAAGGTTACTCACCCCTAGCGGTGATCTCCCCATTTTGTAAGTGAACATCGGGTTCTTTTTCCCTACATGCATGACCTTGCATTTTCCTATGTTGAAGCTCATTTGCCACTTTTCGGCCCATTCTTCCAGCGTTGTCAGATCTTTATGGAGGTCTTCGCAGTCCTCCATGGTTTTGACCCTGCTGTATAGTTTAGTGTCATTCGCAAATTTAACAACCTCACATTTTGTTCCCGCCTCCAGGTCGTTGATAAATATATTGAACAGGAGCGGTCCCAGCACCGACCCCTGCGGAACTCCGCTCGTGACCCATTGCCAGTGTGAGTAATGGCCTTTTATTCCAACCCTCTGTTTCCTGTCTGCCAGCCAGTTTTTGATCCATCGGTGGACCTCCCCTTGCACCCCGTGGTTCCATAGCTTCCTTAGCAGTCTTTCATGTGGTACCTTGTCGAAGGCTTTTTGGAAGTCAAGGTAAATGATGTCTATAGATTCCCCTTTATCCACCTGTCTGTTTACCCCCTCAAAGAAGTATAATAAGTTAGTGAGGCATGACCTGCCTTTGCAGAAGCCATGCTGGCTCGGCTTTAGTTGCCTAGTGTTTTCGATGTGTTCCCAGATGCAGTCTTTAATCAGCGCTTCCATCATCTTTCCCGGGACCGAGGTCAAGCTCACCGGCCTGTAGTTTCTCGGGTCTCCCCTTGAGCCTTTCTTGAAGATGGGTGTGACATTTGCTATTTTCCAGTCTTCCGGAATCTCTCCAGTTTTTAAGGATAGGTTGCATATTTGTCGAAGTGGCTCAGCTATTTCGTTCCTTAGTTCCTTGAGTACACTTGGGTGAATGCCGTCCGGACCTGGCGATTTGTCGCTCTTTAGCCTGTCTATCTGTCTAAGGACATCCACTTTGCTCACCTCCAGTTGGACCAGATTTTCATCCTGATCTCCTTTTACGATCTCCTCGGGTTCCGGAATGTTGGTTGTGTCCTCTCTCGTGAAGACTGACGTGAAGAACTCGTTTAACCTGTCAGCTATCTCTTTTTCCTCTTTTACCACTCTCTTTCTGTCTCCATCATCCAAGGGTCCCACTTCCTCTCTTGCTGGTTGCTTCCCCTTGACGTACCTGAAGAATGATTTGAAATTTGTTGCTTCCCCCGCCAGTCTCTCTTCATATTCTCTTTTTGCTTTCCTAACCACTCGGTGACACTCCTTTTGGTGTTTTCTATGTTCCTGTAAAGATCTTATTAAAATCTTGTTACAAACAGGCCCAATAAATTGAGCATTGTTGCCAAAGGCCACATCGGCAATAATTAGTACAGCCCCCCAGCTCAATGTGTTTCCATTGTTCAAGATCAGGTTATACCAACTGACTTAGTTGTCAACTGGTGATTCATGAGGAACCACAGTTCTTTTAGTTGTATGCAGCATCGGCTTTGTTTACGATGATGTCACATCAGCTGACACTAATGCTTGCTGGCGTACAATGAAGACCTGCTGCTCCGGGGCTGATGCTTCGAGGTCTAATTTTTTTTGGGGGGTGGGGGGGTGCCTCATCTTCCCAAATGCTGAACTAGATTCATCGTAGCCAGTTTATCGCACCAAAACGACCGCGATGAAATGGCCCCAATGAATTGTCCTAGGCCATTCAGCAGGTGCTAATGACCAAGCTAGGCTTTAATAGAAGGGCAAAATCCAAAGAAAAGAGCAGAGCATGCCTGGTCTTCAAACCCCCTTATTAATAGTAAATAAATTATAAATGCAAATAAACTAAAAACAGTCACTTAGCTATATGGCAAATGATAGATTCACGGAAGCAAACCTAAATACTGCTAATAACCAGCAATACACATTATACGCAGGCTCCGTTTCTGAGGCCATAGTCCTTCAAATTTGCTGGGCTAATAAAAAAGGCCACACAGTTAATCTGAGTGGCCAGTAACATTGGGCGACATCAAGGCCGGAGGATAAGTTAAAGGGTTAAAATAGGGAGTGGGGGATGAAGAGTGAAGGGGTAGCAACAGGAGGATAAATTTGATTGGAGGATATTGGGATTAGTTGATTTGAGGAATAGGAAAAAAGGGGCTGGGCATAGGATGAGGTGAGAAGGTGAGAAATTGGCGGGCTAGAAGAAGAGAGTAAGGGTAAAAGCAAGGGAGGATAGTAAAATTTTGAGTTTTTCGGTTTTGCAGACTTACTTTTTGGGCTGTTCGAGTTGGGCCGTTGGAGTAGGATACTTCTTGGCTGGCTACTTCTTTGTTGACTGGTGGTGGGTCCTGGGGGTAAGTTTGCGGTTGGGGCGCGTGTTACAGTTCCTTGCAGTGTCCCTTTCACCCGCGGCCCGCGGCCTGCTCGAGCTGCTGGTTCTTTTCTGCCGCTATTCTTCTGTCAGCGAGTAGTGCGGGCGGGGCCGTTAGCAGCGGTGTGCAGTGCGTCGGATTTTTAAGCAGGTTCCTGAGTTGTTGTTTTCTTCACCCGCGGCCTGCGCGACCGCCAATACAGCGCTGAGGGTAGTGTGGTCGCGGCCGCGGGCAGCTGTAAGCACGGCGACGGGGGTTTTGAGTGGGGCTCGGCGCATGTGAAAGCGCTGTTCGGTGCCTTCACCCGCAGCTGGCTGAAGCGGCTCTGCAGCGTGTCCGGTGTGTTATTTAGTTGTGGACACTGGGAGCTGCCTGCCAGGGGTCGGGTGTCCCTGTACAACCAGGAATTGCTTGCTGACGCTTCTTTGAGCATCTGTGTGTGTGTGTGTATGTGGGGGGGGTTGTGTGTTGGGATAGCCACAGTGCTTTATTTTGTTTATGTGGGGGAGGATTGTGGGGATTGATTAAGTGGGATTGAGTTTGGTTGTCTGCTTTTGAGGATTCAAACTGGTGAAGGAATATCTGGGACATAGGTTGTGAGGGTTAGTTTTCAAGATAGGAGGTGGGTTTGGGTTGGTACTAGTTGTTTTCTTTTTAGTTAGGCAGGGCAATGGGTGGGGTCCGCAAATCTGGGGCTCGGGGTCAGCAGGGAGTAAAAGGGGGGCAGAAGGGTACATCAGGGGTTGGTAAGAGGGTTTCAGGGAAGGCTGATAAGCAGCAGCAAAAAGGGGGCAAGGATGGTGGAGCTCAACGGCCCACTAAGCCCTCAGCTAAGAAACGCATTCCACCGGCTCCCAGTGCAGTTGCTCCCAGTGCGCCGCTTGAGGACTCGCAAGCTCGGGAGGTGGTTCCAGTTCCGGGTCCCTCCACTGTCGGTGATGGGATGGCAGGAGATGCAGTCCCCAGTACCAGTGTTCCAGCGATACCGCGGACATCGGGTGAGTTGGTTCAGTCTTTGCTTACTGCTTTAGGGGAGGGCCAGGGGGGTGAGGTGGGGGAGTCGTCGCTGCCGGGACAGTCATCGGGTTTGCAGCGTTCTGGCAAAAAGGCGCTGCGTAAAAGCCTGCGTGATAAAAAGTTTTTGAAGCGCTTGAGACATGTGGTGAAACGCATGGATCGGGAAAAGCATCAGCGGCGATTAGTGGGCACGGATCCTTTGTTGGTCTGGGAGTCTTCTGATTCAACAGGGTCTTCTCAGTCTTCTTCCTCTTCTTCTTCAGAGGGGGAGGAGAGGTGTCCTCAATTACGGATGAATGTTGAGGGGTTCCGTCCTAGTGAGGGTGGTGTGCCGGGATTATCTCGAAAGGGGCATACCTTATGTGCTATAGCGCCTTTGGATTGTCATATTTCTCCAAAGTGGAAGAGAAAGATTTTGCGGGGCAAGTTTATTGATTTGTTTACTCTTTTAGCGAGGGAGGATACGGGAGCTCAGTCTAAAGAAAGTAGTAAAGATGATACTAAGAAAAAAGGTGGCCGTGTAGCAAAGAATATATTTAATTGGTTATTAGGATTTAACGTGTTTGCTAGTGTTTTAGGTGAGGCTCGTCCTGACTTATATCCTGGGTTGTTGAGGTATGCGGATCTTGGAAATTTTGGGGGTGGACCATTTCATGGGGGACCAGCTGTTGGAGGGGCTCGATGGACTTCCCCAGCTTTGGGATTCGGGCATGATATGGGAACAGGGAGGGGACTTGGGCCAAAAGGGGGATTGGCCCCGTCAGCATGTTTTCAATTTAATGCCGGACGATGTACTCGTGCCTCCTGTCGTTTCCGACATTGTTGTAGCCAGTGTGCGGGAAGTCACCCAGCCTTTCGTTGCCCGGGAGGCATGCAGTTTGGTCGGGGACAGTTTTCCGGACATTCAGGCTCCTTTGCGGCAAAGAGTGGAGGGCAAAGCTCCTTCCCCCATTAATATTACGGTTTTACAACTTTGGTTGCATGTATACCCAAACAGAGGTGATGCTGATCTTTTAAGTTTTGGATTTTTGGAGGGTTTCCCGATACCGTTTGACGGGCCGCCATTGCAACATCGCTCGAGCAATTCTCAGTCGGTAGCTTTGCATAGAGATATTGTATGTGATAAGCTGCAGAAGGAGTGTAGTTTGGGTAGAATTGCTGGGCCTTTTCGGGTTATTCCCTTAAGCGATTTTGTGATCTCCCCGTTAGGTATTATTCCAAAGAAGGAACCAGGTAGTTTTCGGCTCATACACAATCTTTCCTACCCGGTTGGTGGCAGTGTCAATGACTTTATTGATCCACAGTTATGTAGAGTACAATATGCCTCATTTGATGAGGCTGTGGCTTTGGTCCAAGTATGTGGTCAAGG
Source organism: Geotrypetes seraphini (assembly GCF_902459505.1). Taxonomy (NCBI): domain Eukaryota; kingdom Metazoa; phylum Chordata; class Amphibia; order Gymnophiona; family Dermophiidae; genus Geotrypetes; species Geotrypetes seraphini. The sequence goes on from NC_047097.1 coordinate 16,014,918, forward strand.
GTCATTGATGGCTAAGGCAGACATTGAATCAGCATTTCGTTTATTGCCAGTACATCCCACTGCGTTTCATCTTTTTGGTTTCCAATTTGAGGATCAATATTATTTTGACAAATGTATGCCAATGGGATGTTCCATTTCTTGTAAATATTTTGAGGCATTTTCCACCTTTGTACACTGGGTGGTAGGGCAAGTGAGTGGGAGTAGTTCCCTAGTTCATTATTTGGACGATTTTCTGTTTGTGGGGGCTCCGAATTCCTTGGCATGTGCTGATTTGATGTCTGCCTTTCAGGCAGTTGCAGATGCATTAGGAATCCCGTTAGCACGGGATAAGTGTGAAGGGCCTGTGACATCTTTGATATGTCTAGGGATTGAATTGGATTCAGTTCGGATGGAATCCCGGCTGCCTTTGGAGAAGGTGCAAAATTTAGTGGCGGCAATTGCATCAGCCCGCACCAAGAGAAAATTAAGTTTGAAAGAAATACAAACTTTGGTTGGCCATTTTAATTTTGCGGCCCGAATCATTCCGATGGGGAGAGTTTTTTCTCGGCGTTTGGCTTTATTGTCCGTGGGTCTGAAGCGTCCGCACTATAAGGTTCGTTTGACACAGGCAGTTCGTCAGGATTTGGGACTGTGGCATTCATTTCTGTTGTCTTTCAATGGAGTATGTATTTGGCAATCTGCTGCAGTGTCTAGTCCTGATCTTCAATTGTTCACTGATGCATCTGGGGGGATGGGATTTGGAGTGTTTTTTGGCGGGGCGTGGTGTGCTCATCAGTGGCCGAATTGGTGGCGATCAGTTGGTCTGTGCGCCAATATTGCATTGCTTGAGCTGTTTCCGGTATGGGTAGCTTTGGATACTTGGGGTGCCCGGTTGGCTAACAAGAGAGTTGTCATATTTTCTGACAACTCTGCTGTGGTTTCAGCTCTTAATCGACAATCGGCAAAATGTCCGAGACTCATTGAATTACTGAGACTAATTGTGCTAGCATGTCTGCATTTGAATGTGTGCTTGTCGGCACGGTATGTACCAGGGGTGTTCAATGACATTGCTGATGCCCTTTCTCGTTCGCAGTGGTCCCGATTCCGGGCGCTAGCTCCTGCAGCGGATGGCTTCCCCACACCCATGAGGGAGGACTTATGGGAGATCTTCCAGCGGGCGGTCAGCAGCTCTTGCACCGGTCCTTAGCTCCTAACACTTGGAGAGCTTATGCGACTGGATGGAGGCGTTTAATGTCGTTTTTGGACCAGGAGTCTGTGGGTGGTGGTTTTCCTATATCGGAACAGACACTTGTTGCATTCCTCATTTCTGGTGCTCATCAGGGATGGTCCTTTGGGATGGTGTCGCAGTCAATGGCTAGTTTAGCATTTGTCTCTCGTCTATATAAGTGGCCCATTGTCACAGGAACTTTTTTAGTTAAACAACTGTTAAAGGGCTATGCGCGGTCGGGAGTTGAATACCGACCTCGCCTGCGACGCCTTCCTATTACTTATGACATGCTTGGTTTGCTGTGTGGTCAATTGTCCAGTATTTGCTCGTCTGAGTATGAAATTTTATTGTTTCAACTAGCATTTGTAGTGGCCTTCTTTGCAGCATGCAGAGTTGGAGAGTTGGTAGCGACCTCTCAAAGGGCAGCTGGAGAATCTGGTTTGCTGGTTCAGGACGTTATTCTGGGAGAATCTTATTTGAAGCTGCATTTTCGTAGGTCCAAAACAGATCAGGAGGGTAGAGGAGTCTGGTCTGTGTTGAGAAGGTCGGATAATAGTGCGGTGTGCCCTATACATTTGGCATTCCGTTACAGTGAGCTTCGACCTTCTGGGGGCATTTATTGGTTAGAGCATTTGAATCGGTTGCCGTTAACTCGTTATCAATTTGCGGCTCTCTTAAAGAAGAGCTTGAATGCCCTCGGATATGATTCCCGGGAATTTGGAACCCATTCTTTTAGAATTGGCGCAGCCACTTCTGCAGCGGCGGCTGGGGCACCTCCTGCGCTGATTCAGAGAGTGGGTCGTTGGCGTTCCAATCAATATAAGGGTTATGTACGGGATTTGGCATAATTGAGTTAGTAGTTACTGATATGTTGTTAGTTTCTTTTCCAGATCCTCGACCAATGCTACCTTTGTCTACAGATATATGCGTCTGGCTCTGTGGACACTCTCACATCTTTTGGGCCCATAAGCATGCCAGAGATTCTGCATGGGGTCACAATTTGGGCCTGGCTGAGGCTGGAGTCCGGATTCGCTGGCTTGGTATTCGAGGAATGATTTGGGAGCAGCTGTTGCCTACTTTGCATCAAGCTCATCGTTTTTCATCTCCAGTACTTATACTAGTGCATTTGGGAGGCAATGATCTATGCTCAGTCACTGGGGTGGCATTAATGCATCAAATTAAACAAGATTTATTGGCCATTGCATGCTCCTTTCCGGCAGCGCGCCTGGTGTGGTCTCATATTCTTCCTCGCCGTTGCTGGAAGGGAGCACGGAAGCCTGCAGCTATTGAGCGTCTACGCAGGCGTGTCAATACCGAAGTGTCCAAGTTTATTGCTATGATGGGCGGTCTGGTCTTGATCCATGACCTCATTTCAGTGGATTGTCCAGGACTCTTTCGCCCGGATGGGGTACATTTATCGATAATTGGGGTAAACATCTTTATTAGTTCCATCCAGGATTTGTTACAAAACTGTTTGCTGGGCTAATTGGCTGCAGTAGTGGGGGGAGCAGTGACAAGAAATTCTGTCACTGCTTGTGGCCTAAGGGCAGCCATTATTAGAGGCAGATGAATTTGAAGTTCTATCAATTTGGAATAGTAATATGTCCTCGTGTGCGACACCGCCACGAGGTGAGGTGGCTTTACGACACCGTAAGTCACTGGGAGTTAAAGGAAAGTTGGGGGATAAGTGAGCTACTGTCGATACCGATTAGCTCTCGGAAGAAATCATAAATGGTTAAGTGTAAAGTTTGCTGATGTTTACAAATTTGTTAAATTAATGTTTGATATAATATGAAATAAAGCTGTGGCCAATTATTTGCCCAATAATTATGATTGTCCTGGATTATTATTATAAATATGCGTGGTTTTTTGGAAAGGCTGATGTATGAGTCCCAATGTTAAAAAGGCCACACAGTTAATCTGAGTGGCCAGTAACATTGGGCGACATCAAGGCCGGAGGATAAGTTAAAGGGTTAAAATAGGGAGTGGGGGATGAAGAGTGAAGGGGTAGCAACAGGAGGATAAATTTGATTGGAGGATATTGGGATTAGTTGATTTGAGGAATAGGAAAAAAGGGGCTGGGCATAGGATGAGGTGAGAAGGTGAGAAATTGGCGGGCTAGAAGAAGAGAGTAAGGGTAAAAGCAAGGGAGGATAGTAAAATTTTGAGTTTCCCTCCCTCCCACCGCTATTTGGGATTGGGGTTGGGACGGAGTAGGAGGGAGGAGGTGGAAATTGGGGTGGAGGGGGGAGGGGTCGGTCGCAGCTGGTTGTTTGGTGCCTAAGGGCAGCCATTATTAGAGGCAGATGAATTTGAAGTTCTATCAATTTGGAATAGTAATATGTCCTCGTGTGCGACACCGCCACGAGGTGAGGTGGCTTTACGACACCGTAAGTCACTGGGAGTTAAAGGAAAGTTGGGGGATAAGTGAGCTACTGTCGATACCGATTAGCTCTCGGAAGAAATCATAAATGGTTAAGTGTAAAGTTTGCTGATGTTTACAAATTTGTTAAATTAATGTTTGATATAATATGAAATAAAGCTGTGGCCAATTATTTGCCCAATAATTATGATTGTCCTGGATTATTATTATAAATATGCGTGGTTTTTTGGAAAGGCTGATGTATGAGTCCCAATGTTACACTAATGTGTATTGCTGGTTATTAGCAGTATTTAGGTTTGCTTTCTACTATATTTTTACATACTGCTGGGGTGATTAGTTTTAAATGATAGATTCATATCATGGATTCGACACGGTCCGTGTTTTGGCTATGGTGCCTGCATCAGGAGTCCCAAATGATAAACAAATAATTAATCAAATCCGAATGCTAAAAGATAAAAATAAACCACAAATGGCATCCAAATTTGGGATGATATCTGCTATCTAATAATAATAATAACAGTTTATATACCGCAGGACCGTAAAGTTCTATGCGGTTTACAATAGTTAAAAATGCTACAAATTTAAGTAAAACCTACAAAAATTAAGAACTAGTAACTGAAAGCCCTAAAGATCAATTAATGTGTAATAAGATTAAACAAATCAGCTACCTAAGTACATCAGGAACAGATATGTTTTTAGGTGTCTCCTAAATTCCCCATATGTGTTAGCAAGCAAAAGCAATTGTTCCAGATCTTTACCCCATAGTGCTGGAGTAGACACTAAAGTGAAAGAAAATAATAGAAGGGCCCCTTAACATTTTGAAAGAAGAATTAGATTTTTTGAAAAGAAAAATGGTTCAAATATTTAAAGCATTTTTAAAAATCCTGCCCTGGATCTATTTCTCCTGTCTAATCCAGTCTTGAAGTCCTGCAATTTTAACTTACCTTGGGAGAACATTACACTTTTCTCTGAGCTATATAGTCCTCACACCCCCATCCTAAACTGCAGACCTGAAGCTGTTTTAATCAAATTATTTCTAGTTATTCAGTTTAGTTTCTTGTACTCAGTGTAGATGATCGTTGGGTGTCACTTGAAAATGTTAAAAATTTAAGGCCCACTACGGTCTCCCTCTGAACATTTGAGATAGAAAAGAGCCTCTTCTGAAGATGGGATTGTCATGCATCAGCAGCAGCTGCAAGAATAATAACCTTGCCTGCCCTTTACGGTAAGGTTTTACTGGCCAGTTGGCTATTTTACAATACCACAAGTATTTTATTTTTTTTTTTTTTAAGAGCTGGCCTGGAGCCCTTGTACCTTTAAGAACCAGCAGCCAAAGCTGCATGGGTCATTGTGAAATAGACTCAAAGCATGGCAATTCTCCTAATATAATCTCTCTCTTTCTTTCTATCATCTGCATTGATAAAACAGCTAAAATCACTGCCAGCAGTACAAGTGGTAGAACAAAACATATCATTAAGTACCCGCTATAAGCTTAACTGGCTGGTGGGGGGGGGGGGGGGGGGGAGAATTACTGCAGAATTTGATCAAAGTTTTTACATCTTTCCCAAATTGCAAACAGTTAAAGTAACCTGTTCTGTAGGGATCAGAGGATTAAAAGCCTGAGAGTTCACAAGTGAGATTTACTGGAAAATCTAATTGTGTCCACCTGACTGGCATTGATCAGAGGAGCACATGGTTACCTGAAAGCATTCGAAATCACCAGAAACCTACAGGGTTATATTATGCAATCGATTGCCCATGTTATTGTTTTATTTTTTTAAATTCATACATTTTAGACACCGAGGACCAGTGGCATAGCAAGGGTGAGAGCCCCTCCTCCGCCCTCTTCCCTGTGGACGTGCCCCTTCTCATGCCCCATACCTTTTTAACTTCTCTATGAGCATCATGCCTGTGTTGGTGTCGGCGCACCCTTTGATGTCACTTCCTAGGTGCGCAGAGCATCCTTTATAGAATTCCAATGAGCTTCAGAGCTAATATCGCCATGGCGGGTGATAAAAAAATCCTAATGTGGTTTTGTAAAAGGAGCCCTATATGATTTGTACGCTCATATTTATAGAATAATGCTTAACACGCCCATGCAAATTGTTGCTAATTAATGTCAATAATTGATGCTAATTGGCTCACTAGACAATTTAGTTGTGCATGCATCTCAGGATACCACACAATTTTGTTTGCGTAATGTTACGCACAAGTTACATAATTCAGGGATAAATCCTGTAATTTGATTTTTCTTCAAAGTATAAATGGTACATTTGAAAATTTAGAGATAATCCAAAAATTATCCCTAATCACAAACATGAATATCATCATGATATTTAAGTGTGTCGTTTCTGAAAAGCCTTTTCTAAAATATTAGCGGTTATTTTACATGCACAGATTTAAATTTACATTTCCAACCTTAAGTCCCTGAACAAAACTATCCTTCACAACTGTATCCAGCATTATTAATTTGTCTTATTGTATCAAAAGGTGAAGTGAAAGAGGCTATTAGAGCAAAAAAAAAACCCAACCCATCCTTCAAAGAATGGAAAATAAGAAGAAACACAAGCACTGGCAAGTTAGATGCAAAGCATTGATAAAGACAACTAAGAAAGAATATGAAGAGAAACTTGCAAAAGAGGCAAAAACTCATAGCAATTTTTTTAGGTACATCAGAAGCAGAAAACCTGTGAGGGAATCTCTGGGATCATTGGATGATGAAGGAGCTAAAGGGGCGCTCAGGGAGGATAAGGCCATAGTGGAAAGACTGAATGAATACTTTGCTTCTGTGTTTTCGGAAGAAGATGTAAGAAATCTATCTGAACCGGAAATGGTTTTCAAGGGTGATGATGTGGAGAAACTGAAAGAAATCTTGGTGAATCTGGCAGATGTACTAAGCCAAATCAACAAGTTAAAAAGTGATAAATCACCAGGACCAGATGGTATACATCCCAGGGTACTAAAATAATTTCAACATGAAATTGCTGACCTGCTGTTAGTGATCTGTAACTTGTCACTAAAATCGTCTGTAGTACCTGAAGATTGGAGGGTGGCCAATGTTATGCTGATTTTTAAAAAGGGCTCCAGGGGAGATCCGGGAAATTACAGACCTGTAAGCTTCACTTCAGTGCCGGGCAAAATGGTAGAAATGATTATAAAAAATAAAATTGTGGAACACGTAGACAAACATGATTTAATGAGACGGAGTCAGTATGGGTTCAGCAGAGGGAGATCTTGCCTCACCAATTTGCTTGACTTCTTTGAAGGTGTGAATAAACATGTGAATAATGATGAGTCAGTTGATATAGTGTATCTGGATTTTCAGAAAACTTTTGATAAAGTTCCTCACGAGAGGCTCCTGAGAAAATTAAAGTGCCATGGGATAGGTGGCAAAGTTCAGTTGTGGATTAGGAATTGGTTATCGGATAGAAAACAGAGAATAGGTTAACAGAGAGTAAACAGTGGAGTACCGCAGGGGTCTCTGTACTAGGACCAATGCTATTTAACTTATTTATAAATAACCTGGAAATTGGAACAAGTGAGGTGATTAAATTTGCAGATGGCACTAAACTTTTCAAAGTTGTTAAAACGCATGCAGATTGTGAAAAATTGTAGGCGGACCTTAGGAAATTGGAAGACTAGGCGTCCAAATGGCAGATGAATTTTAATGTGGACAAATGCAAAGTGATGCACATTGGGAAGAATAACCTGATTCACAGTTACCGGATGCTAGGAACCACCTTGGGGATTAGCGCCCAAGAAAAGGATCTGGGTATCATTGCAGACAATACGATGAAACCTTCCGCCCAATGTGCGATGGTGGCCAAAAAGCAAAGGTTGTTGCTTAATAAAAACAGATTTCACATAAAAAAAAGGGATGACGGGAATAGCAGTTCAACTGATCACACACAATTGGAAGAACCATGACAGGATTAATTATACTTTTTGGTGGGTAAATGTGTGTACCACATATAAATATGAAAGAATGATGGCGGAACATTTGGGGACTAGTAAGTCCTTTAATAATGTATGGAATCCATTGACTACTTTTGTTGCATTACAGTAAGGGCCATGTTTCTTTTTTTTTCATTAGATTTCCTTACACATCCAGGGAGGGTGGGTGGGTGGGGGGAGGGAGGGAAATGTACTTTGAGGAGTTAAATTATTTAATTATAATACAGTATTCTAATCACATCATATGTATTATTGTATTAATAATTGAGATGAGGATGAGATAAAATGAAAGTTTAAGGTAATAATTGTATAGATAATAGTTCATTTTATGCAATATTTCTGATTTATTAATTGTATTGCACTATCAAAGTTTGAAAATCAATAAAGATTTAAGAAAAAAAAAAAGAAAAAAAAGGGATGGTTAACAAGACTAAGAATGTCATAATGCCCCTGTATCACTCCATGGTGCGACTTCATCTGGAGTATTGCGTTCAGTTCTGGTCTCCTTATCTCAAGAAAGATATAGTGGCACTGGAAAAGGTTCAAAGAAGAGCGACCAAGATGGTAAAGGGGATGGCACTCCTCTTGCATGAGGAAAGACTAAAATGGTTAGCGTTCTTCAACTTGGAAAAGAGACGGCTGAGGGGAGATATGATTGAAGCCTACAAAATCCTGAGTGGAGTAGAATGGGTACAAGTGGATTGATTTTTCACTCCGTCAAAAATTACAAAGACTAGGGAACACTCGATGAAGTTACAGGGAAATAATTTTAAAACCAATAGGAGGAAATTCTTTTTCACTCAGAGAATAGTTAAGCTCTGGAACCCGTTGCCAGAGGTTGTGATAAGAGCATAGCTGGTTTTAGGAAAGGTTTGAACAAGTAGGTGGAGAAAAGACACAGGGGAACCCATTGCTTGCCCTGTATTGGTAGCATGGAATATTGCTACACCTTGGGTTTTGTTCAGGTACTAGTGACCTGGATTGGCCACCGTGAGAATGGACTACAGTGCTTGATGGATCATTGGTCTACCCAATAAGGTTAGTCTTCTGTTCTTATGTAATATCCATTTGCTATGGTCTTTCAAAAAGACCCAACAGCTAGCCTATTATATCAAAATAATTTTGCAACCAGATGTAGGGAAGTACTTTTTCATGGAGAGGATGGTAGATGTCTGGAATGCCATATCTCGGGGGGGGGGGGGGGGGGGGGAAGGAAAGAAATCAGTATTAGAATTGAAAAATGCGTAGGATAAACACAAATGAATCCTGCATGGACTTAAACAAGCTTAGTGATGACTAGAGGGCAGCACTAGTAATTGAGAAGCAAAGTCGGTGCCGGGCAGACTTTTACACTCTGTGGCCCAATTGTGGCTGGAGAGATTGAAAAGGCTGGAGTGGGGCTGTGATGACAGCTTCAGCCGTTTGAAGACAAGGCTAGAGCTGAGCAGACTTCTACATTCCGTGGCCTGAAAATGTTAAGGACAAATCAAGATCAAGTACACTTATGTAGTTTATCATTACCCCTTGTGGGTTTATCTTGTTGACCAGACTGGATGGATCGTACAGATCTTTTATCTGTCAGCATCTATTATGTTACTATGATTTTTGCCTCCCCAAAACATAGTCATTCATGCTTTTTTCCTTCTTCCTTCACATCACCATCACCGTTCCCCACCCCCAACACTCTATACCTAACTTTAAAGTTGAAGAAGATGCTGAGGCCAAACTTGGACCTGATAACTATAGGAAATGCTTAGCATAGAGTCTCACCTATCCTTCACTACTGAACTCTTTCTCCATATCAAGGTGAGGAGAAAATTTTTTTAAATCTAAATATGGATATTCTAGAAGAGAGGTGAGCCATAAGAGATATGGTAGGGATGGAGGTGTGGTAGACCCTGAATGATTTTCAAAGGATTGTGTTCTTGAGGTGCTAGCTACACTAAACATGCACAAAGCGATGAGGCCGGATGGTGTACATCCGAGGGGACTGAAGGAACTTAGGAAAGTATAGGTGGCTCCACTGGCTGACCTTTTCAGTGCTCCTCTAGAGTCAGGAGTGGTACCACAGGACTGCAGATGGGTGGGTATGGTCCCTCTCCACAAAAGTGGAAGTAAGGAAGAGGTAGGAACTACAATCCCGTAAGTCTGATTTCTGTGGTAAGTAAATTAATTGAAATGTTTTAAAACAGAGAATAGTGAAGTTTCTAGAATCCAGTGGATTACCTGAGACAACATGGATTCACTAGAGGCAGGTCTTGTCAGACAAATCTGATCAATTTCTTTCACTGGGCGACCAGAGAATTGGATAGAGGGAGAGGGCTAGATGTGGTGTATTTAGATTTTAGTAAAGCCTTTCACTGAGTCAGGAACTGGTTTAGCAAAGAAAATGCTCTTCAAAAATACGAGGACTAAGGAGCATGTGATGAAACGACTAAGTAGTAGATTTAAAACAAACCAGAGAAAATATTTCTTGTCACAACGTGTAAATAAAGTCTGGAATTTGTTGCTGAAGAATGTGGTGAAATCAGTTAGCTTAGCAGGGTTTAAAAAAGGTTTGGATAAATTCCTAAAAGGGAAATTCATAGGCCATCTCAATGGCTTGGGGAAATCCACTGCTTATCCTTAGGATAAGCAGCATATAATCTGTTTTATTACTTGGGATCTAGCTAAATATTTGGGACCTGAGTTGGCCACAGTTGGAAACAGGATACTGGGCTTGATGGACCTTCGGTCTGTCCCAGTATCGCAATTCTTAAGTTCTTACTTCACAAAATCTAGATGTTATCATTTACAAGTATTCTGGGGCAAGAATGTCAGCTAAATATTTGTTCAGATCTGAGGTCTAGAAGAATGACAGAAGGATAATTAAACCACCTGGGATGCCCAGTTTGAAAAGAGCCAGCATTTACATATTAAACTAATTGGCACAAACACCTCTGACACAAAAACACTCTTCAACTTAGTAAAAAAACTTACGGACACAAACCCATTCCTTGCCACTCAAGGCAATAAACCACCAACAGCTTCTCAACTAGCAGACCACTTCAAACACAAGATCACTACAATCAGAAATACCTTCAACAACTCAACCACCAAACTCTACGAGATAATAACCCCCACAACGGAAGAAGCCATATCTGCAGACAGAACATGGACCACATTCCCAACCCTACAATGGTCTGATTTGAACCGACTATACAAAAAATACAGCCATACCTCATGCGATTTGAACTACTGCCCATCGTATCTGCTTACAAATGCCTCCCTTAAATTCAAAACCAACCTCATGCAATGGATTCAAAGCACTCTCATAGAAGGTCAATTCCCACAAGATCTTGGAGAGATCATAATCACACCCCTACTGAAAGATCAAAAAGGCCCTATAGACGCTCCTACCAACTACAGACCTATCGCTTCGATCCCATTATATGTCAAACTGATTGAAGGACTTGTGGCTCAATACCTCACCAACTACCTATTTGACCATAATATACTTCACTCCTCTCAATCAGGATTTAGATCTCACCACAGCACGGAAACACTACTAGCAACACTACTAGACATAGCCCGACAACACCTCAGTAAAGGACACAGGATCCTAATTATCCAACTAGATCTTTCCGCCGCCTTCGATCTAGTCGATCACACCATATTACTCCAGATACTTGATGCAATCGGGATCTCAGGGGTGGTTTACAATTGGTTCCAAGGATTCCTTAAAACAAGAACGTACAGAGTTAAGACAAACAACACGAAATCTAACCCATGGACAAATCCATGCGGAGTCCCGCAGGGGTCACCACTATCGCCCATTCTATTCAATCTCTTCATCTCCTCCCTCGGCACCACGTTAGACAACCTAAATGTAACATCATTCAGCTACGCAGATGACATAACTATCCTCCTCCCCTTTGAAATCCAAGACCACACCTCAACAGGACACCTGGAAATAATTCTGGATGAAGTAGAAAAATGGATGACAAACCACAAACTGAAACTAAACTCGGACAAAACCAAATTCCTAATGCTTGAAACGGACAAAAACCCATCCATAACAGACCTAGAAATTAAAGCAACCAAATACCCAATCCAGACCTCACTCAGAATCTTGGGAGTGCTGATAGACAGATGCTGCACTATGCAGACCCAAATCAACAAAACTACCCAAAAAGCATTCTTCACAATGCGCAACTTAAGAAAAATAAGGAAATTCTTTGACAAAGAACACTACAGGATAATTGTACAATCCCTGGTACTAGGTCTCGTGGACTACTGCAATATCCTTTATCTACCATGCCCCACAAACATGATCAAAAAACTTCAAACTGTTCAGAACACAGCCCTTAGACTAATTTACTCACTCGGAAAATTTGACCACATCACCAATGCCTACCTAGACTCACACTGGCTACCGATTCGAGCCAGAATTCAATTCAAACTATACTGTCTACTCTTCAAAGTAATTAACGGTACTGCACCCACCTACCTAAATGACCGCCTAAACCGTAACCTTCCAACCAGAACAAGAAGAACACTGACATCATTCACATACCCACCACTCAAGGGTACTCACCGCAAAAAGCTTTATGATAGCCTCCTGGCAACACATGCTGCAAAACTCGAACCTTCCATCACCAGATTGTTAACCACAACATCAGACCTCAAGACATTCCGTAAAGAAATCAAAACACTGCTGTTCAAAAAGCATATACAATCTACCTAACCTCCCTCACCCCATCCCCCAAGAAACCAAAACACTGCCGTCCAAAACATCTTCCGATGTTATTAAGTCTTTACTATCATTCTGTTATTAAGTCTCTATCCTCAAACTGTATTCTCTATTGTCATGTACCATCCTGGAAATGTCCAGTTCTCTTCTTATGTAATCCGCTTTGAACCGCAAGGTACAAGCGGAATAAAAATCACTAATGTAATGTAATGTAATGTAATGTAACATATGTAACTGGCAGTACTTACATGACCAGGTTGCAAAAAAAAAAAAAAAAAAAAAATCTGTTATACATGTAAGTACCAAGATTTACATATTAAAGCCTTGAGTTGATGCTGCTCTTTATTTACATGTATTTTTTTTAAAAAGTGGTTCTAAAAAATAGAAAGGTTATCAGTGAATAAATTAAATAAAATGGAAAATGTGTGTTCCTGTGATTTCCCTATAGCCTTATAGGCATTTTACAAAAGGCTCTGTGTTCAGTGATTCTTTTGTTAAAAGCACTTCAAATATAAATTTCCTGACTTAGATGCCCAACCTATGCAAAACTGGGCTTCATGTCTTTCAGTATGTGACATGTTTGCAAAATGAACATTGTTTCAGATGCAAAAAGCTTTCTACAAATAATAACAAATTATTACTCATAATGACTGGTGTTGCCATTCAACAAATTACATATCATTGGAAAAACTGGAGTAGATTAAATTATAATTTCTGGTGGAAATCCTTATGTCATGTGTATAAAATGGAGAGATTTATTGCAATACAGCGGGGATGTTTCAGGAAATTTCAAGATGTGTAGGAGCCATTAACAAAGTATTGTGCTGATTAGATGACATTGTTTCCCTTTTACAAGTTCAATGGTGGGGGGGGAGGGGGCTAATTTTATTATTACATATTGTACAAGATATTTCATTATATGATAGGAAAGGGTGGGAAGGGTGGGCGATAAGAGCATATTATTTGTACCATTGATTATTAAGTGATATATTTATTGTTAATTTGTTTGGACATATTGTCACACTTATTGTAAGTCTGAAAATGAATAAAGAATTTTTTTAAAAAAAGAAGCAAAAAGCTATGTAAGAAGAAATTTCATTAAACTATGAGGTTGATTTTTTATTTTTTGTAATGTTTGAAATCACTAAGTAAATTTAAAGGACTGTTAAAATGCTGGTTGTACAAGGATGCTTTTCAGACCTAATCATTGGAGTCTCTTTTGATCCCATTCTCTGCAGAAACTCACATGTCCTCTGTCTTAGGCTCCGAAAAATTTAATTTCATTTTTTTTTTTAAGTTCTTAATTTTTTCTTTTCAATTTTTATCAATACTTTTCAATTTTTCATTACATATAATTGGAAGGATTGGAGGAGATTAAATTACAACTTTTGGTGGAATTCTTTATGCCATATCTATAAAATGGAAAGATTTATCGCTTTACAAAGGGGATACTTTAAGAAATTTCAGGATGTGTGGAAACCATTAACAAAATATTGTAAGGATTAAGTAAAATTATTTCCCTTTTAATTATCAGTTCAGGATATAGGGAGGGGGGTATTTTTATTATTACATATATTATATAATAATGGAAGATATGGATGGGAGGGATGGGAAAGGGGAAGGGATAAAAATTTATATAATGTACCAATGATTGTTTATAAGTGATATATTTATTGTTACTGTGAATGAATATATTTTACACTTAATGTAATTTTGAAAATGAATAAAGAATATTAAAAAAAAAATACTTTTCAATTTTTTTATCCTCCTTTTGTACTTTCCTTTCATGTGTCCTTTACTATGCTTATTGTAGTTCTCCCTACTTCCCTTATGTATCAGTACGTCATGTTCGTGTGTTTCTGTTGTAGTTAATAATTAAGACCCTGTTTTTAATTGTAAATCACTTTGAATTAATGATATTGTGATACATCAAAATTTTAATAAAACTTGAAACTTGAAATAAGTCTTTCCTCACTCACCCCTGGTGCTCAGTTGTCATTAACCTGAATTGTGTCACCATAGGAAGCGCATGCATATCTGTCTTCCTTTTCATCCAACTTATTAACTCTACCCATTCCTTCTGTTGGAAGGTGTGCTCGGCTTCCTTCCATTTCCCCAGTCATTAGCAGGCTGGGAAGGGTCAAGGCAGGCTCTCACAGTCATTTGTCTTCCTTCTCAAATGCTGCTTTCTTTGTAAATGAAAGAGGGCAATCAATAGGGCAATAAGGAAGGAGGATAAGTAGCTATTCTCTACTTACTACGAGGAAAGGGTTCCTTTCTTAAGGAGGCCTTGCAGATCATATCTGGGAGATAGTAAATAGGGGCTCATTTTCCAAGCACATAAACGCACAAAGCAGCATAGGTTTCAATGGTGTATTTTGAGTGCCTAAGTCAAGGCTGCCCAAGTCCGGTCCTCAAGATCTACTGGCAGAACAGGTTTTCAGGATATCCACAGTGAATATGCATGAGAGAGATTTGCATACTAAGAAGGCAGTGCAGGGAAATCTCTCTCATGCATATTCATTGTGGATATCCTGAAAACCTGGCCTGCCAGTAGATCTCGAGGACCGGACTTGGGCAGCCCTGGTCTAAGTGCTTGGAAAATGCACTTTGTTTCACTAAAGTCAGCTCAAGAAGAGATTTGTTTTCCACAACTATTACAATCTATCATTTCTATAGCGCTGAAAGGCATACGCAGCGCTGTGCATTAATCATTCAATTGCTTGATAGTGATGGCTATTTAAATGAATGTAGAATATTCAATATTGCAAACAATTATCAATACAATTAAACCCAGTTAATCCCACAACAAAAAAATGAACAGAATAACAAGTGTCGCATTTATATTTAAAAGAGGCTATTGACACCCTCCTCCCCCCCTCCCCCCTTCCCCCTGTAGATCAGTGCAAAGAGTTGAGCACTGCCATTTTGAAGAAGAGGGTTTGCTGTCTGAGGGCGGGATACACAAAGCTCCGCCAGTGCAGTAATAAATACTGTGTTGGGAACGATTTTAATTTACCAGGCGATGCTCAGCAGAATAGCATGCAAATTATATGCAAGTTATTTGTGCAGAGCAGCCCCTGTAAAAGAGGGAGATGCTGTGCCTGGTGCCTGCTCAGAAGAGCAAATGGGTAGACACAGCTCTTCTGAGCAGGCACGGTAGTTCCTGCAGGCTGCTCCTTCCTCCTGCCAGTAGCCGCTGCTCTCACTTTGCCCAGCTGATCGCGGCTTCCTCTGCTCATGCTGGCTCAGCTGATTGCGCCTTCCCCTGCCAACTCAGCTGATCGCGGCTCCAGAGCCACAATCAGCTGAGCCGGTAAGGAAGAACAGGGGCTGCCAGCTCAGCTGCAGGATTGATATTTGTTTTTGCCCTAAAATGGGCCCAGCTGTTGTGCTTGTGTTGCGTATGCTGAACATACAGGCACATAACGCAAGTACAAACAACCTGTCGGAAAATTTTGCCTGTAGTAAGTGGGTGTTCTGATTTGAGCATTACATGGAGTGCTCATTATAATACCGGGATAAGTAGCAGCCATGGAGAACCCTTTGTTTTGCATCAGAGGCCAAGCTTTCTTACAAGTAGGACTGGCTTTATCCAGCACAGAAAGCTTTTGAGCATCTGAACCTTGGGCTGAAGATGTTACCGAGACACTAAAACATAGAAACATAGAGTTTGACGGCAGAAAAGGGCCAGTGGCCCAACAACTCTGCCCACACAATAACCTTCCCTCCTACAAGTCTACTCAAGACAAACCCTCCCTCCTTTTAAGCAAAACTCTATGGTACCCCCACCTGTTGGTCCCATCGACGCTTGAAGTCAAGCACGCTACTGGCCTCGACCACCTGTCAAGGAAGACTATTCCATCGATCGATCAACTGTTCGGTGAAGAAGTATTTACTGGTGTCGCCATGGAATCTTCCCCCCTTAGGTTTTAAAGGATGCCCTTGTGTCGATGTGAGACCCTTCAGAAAAAAGATTTCTTCCTCCACTTCAATGCGACCCGTGATGTATTTGAATGTTTCTATCATGTCCCTCCTTTCTCTGCGCTCCTCGAGAGAATATAAGCGCAGTCTGGTTAGGCGTTCTTCGTATGGGATGTCTTTAAATCCTGAAACCATCCTAGTGGCCATTCTTTGGATCGACTCCATTTTCTTCATATCCTTTTGGTAATGAGGCCTCCAAAACTGGACACGGTACTCCAGGTGAGGTCTCACCCGGGATCTGTATAATGGTAGTATGACTTCAGGCCTTCGGCTGATGAAGCTCCTTCTGATGCATCCCAGCATTTATCTAGCCTTTGCTGAAGCTCTCTCTAGTGGAACAGGAGTTAATTATCACTAAACACTGAGGATATCACTGTGATCAGTGTCATAGTAAGGGAGGGGGGAGTGGGGGATGAACTGCCCTGGGCGCCGTCTTCAAAGGAGGTGCCAGCAACGTCATCCCTCCTCCTCTCCAGCCCCTGTGTGGAAGATGCTGCTCGTGCCTGTGAACACTTCAAGAGGTATGTGGGGGTGAAGAGGAGGAGAGGCGCCAGCGCCCCCTGTGGGTTGGAACTGGAACTCAAAAGCAGCTTCAAAAAAGTGGGCTTTTAGCATGGATTTGAAATACGGCCTTTAGGCAATTCCTAAACTGTGGTACAGTCAATCTTCCCATAAATCTCCTGGTACAGTGTTCCACAATATAGGGACCGTATAAAAGAAGGCACTCTTCCAGGTTATTGGTTCAGCCCTAGTACAGAATTTTCTCTCTCTGTCATCTTCTTTCTCAACGATTCAGTGGGAATCTCTAAGGGTGTTTTCTTTTCACTCCGTCTAGTATCCTTTGCATCTCAATTATTCTGCTTGTTGCACAGAAATTTGTTTGCGTCACTTCCTTAGGCAAAATGTTGAAGTATCTGCAGGTCTATTGTCCAAAGAATGGAATAAACATGTCTCATTAGAGACTTCCCTTTGCATAACATTAGAAGATCTGGAATATATTCAGGACCTGATATTCAGCTGACCGCTGCTGGCATTAAACCTGGAAATTCAATGCCAGGCCATGTCCGGGCACTGTTATTGAATTTCCAGGTTTGTAGAGCAAGCTGCTCTTAACTGTACTCTTCTCCTCCACTGCCAATTCCAGTCTTCGTTCCTTTCATCTATCTGCCCTCTATGCCTGGAATAAATTACCCGAGTTTGTCCACCAAGCCCCTTCTCTTCCCTGACTGAAAACCCACCTTTTTGATATAGCCTTCAATCCATAACCCTACTCCCCACTGCCCACCAACCCAGCCCACTATTAACCGTTCCCTTTAACTGTATCCATGACAGTCTTAGATTGTAAGCTCTTTCGAGCAGGGACTGTCTTCTTCGTGACTCTGTACAGCGCTGCGTACGTCTAGTATCGCAATAGAAATAATTCATAGTAGTAATTGTAGTAGTGCGAAGAGTTTCAGTCCTTGGGAAGCAGAGCTGAGATTGTGATGTCATAATGCCTCATTCTACCAATAAGAGCCAACATCATCAGTGATGTCACAATGGCTTCATTGTCCTGAATTCTCCACTGCCCTACAGCCCAGCGAGCAGATTAACTGTTCCCCTTAACTGTATCCATGACATCCTGTTGTCTGTCTTGTGAGTTTTATGAGGTCCTATTGGCACTTAACCAGCCAAGTGTCAACTCTGCTCCCAGAAAGCTCCCCAAACAGCTGGTTTTCTTTTTTGTTCTACCCAGTTATTGTCAGCATTAACCACTGAAAAATAGCAATTAGCCCCCAAACAGGCGATTTAATCAGCCAGGAGCTGTTTTTGGACAGATAAATCACTTTGAAATTAGACCCATCAGGTTCTATTTTGCAATGACTAAAGAACATTTTTGGGGTCACAACATCCAGCACTCTTTGTTCTGCTTTGCCTTTTCTTAATAAGGACTATCTTTATGTAAGCAGTGGATGGAGCTGCAAGTTATCTGTTGCTACTCGTCCAACATAAATATGACCCAATGAAGGGGTGCTTAGCAAATGTAGAGAGCCCCACGGCGTTCTTCCCTCACACACATTGCAAGGTGGAGTCAAAGAGTGGCACTATGGGAATAAAGAGCCAGAGCACTCTGAAAAATGTCCCTCTCCTCCTGCACAAATTTGAGATTGCCATGGAAACCAGTGTGAGACAGCAGCGCATCGCAGAGCCTGTCAGAGTGCTAAGACGAGAAGATCTCAGGCAGGATTTTTTTTCTTTCAGAACCCTATTACTGCCACAAAGTAGTGGTCAGAAAGACAACAGCAGGCCTAGGTGATGATAGAGCAACGCCAGTCTAACACATGATTAAAATTTGCTGCTGGAGGCACTTGCTTATGTTGCCTCAGCCTATATCTGGGATGTAAACGAAGCGTTGTCTCTTTGAGGGATGCAAGACATGTTTGGGATTTCACAATATCTGGCTAGCTCACCATAGAAGGAAAAGCTGGTGCATGTTTAAACATATGCAGATTGTGAAAAACTGCAGGTAGACCTTAGGAAATTGGAAGACTGGGCATCCAAATGGCAGATGAGATTTAATGTGGATGAATGCAAATCATAGTTACTAGATCCTTGGTGGTTAGCAGCACCCAAGGAAAAGATCTGGGTGTCATTGTAGACAATAGGCTGAAAACTTCCGCCCAATGTGTGGCGATGACCAAAAAAGCAAACAAGATGCTACGAATTATTTAAAAAGGGATGATTAAAAAACTAAGAATGTTATAATACTTCTGTATCACTCCTTAGTGCGACCTCACCTTAAGTATTTTTGCATTCAGTTCTGGTTGCCTTATCTCAAGAAAGATATAGCGGAACTAGAAAAGGTTCAAAGAAGAGTGACCAAGGTGATACAGGGGATGGAAACTCCTCCCATATGAGGAAAGACTAAAGAGGTTAGGGCTCTTCAGCTTGGAAAAGAGACGGCTGAGGGGACATATGATTGAAGTCTACAAAATCCTGAGCTGTGTAGAATGGGTACAGGTGGATCGATTTTTTACTCTGTCAAAAATTACAAAAGCCAGGGGACACTAGATGAAGTTATACGGAAATACTCTTAAAATCAATAGGAGGAAATATTTTTTCACTCAGAGAATAGTTAAGCTCTGGAATGCGTAGCTGGTTTTAAGAAAGGTTTGGACAATTTCCCGGAGGGAAAGTTCATAGCCTGTTATTGAGACAGACATGCTTGCCCTGGATTGGTAGCATGGAATATTGCTACTTTTTGTTTTTTGCTAGAAACTAGTAACCTGGATTAGCCACTGTGAAGACAAGCTATTGGACTAGATCAGGGATCTCAAAGTCCCTCCTTGAGGGCTTCAATCCAGTCGGGTTTTCAGGATTTCCCCAATGAACATGCATTGAAAGCAGTGCATGCACATAGATCTCATGCATATTCATTTGGAATATCCTGAAAACCTGACTGGATTGCGGCCCTCAAGGAGGGACTTTGAGACCTCTGGGCTAGATGAACCATTGGTCTGACCAGTGGCATAGTAAGGGGTGCAGGGAGGTGGTCCGCCCCGGCACAGGTTTCCTAAGGGCGCAGCACCCCTCCTCCTCTCTGCTCCCCCCCCTCTCCGCTCCTTGCCATGCGCATGCACCCCTTGCCTTCCCCCGTACCTTTTTTACTTCCCCGGTGCAAGGTTGCTGCCCGCATTGGCATCAGCGCTCTCTCTGACATCACTTCCGGGACCTGCATCTAGGAAGTGACGTCAAAGGGCGCAACAACAGTGACGTGGGCATGCTGCTCACGCCAGAGAAGTTTAAAAGGTATGGGGAAAGGGAAGGGGGGAGCACGCACGGCGGGGGGGGGGGGGGAAAGAGGCTGGGGGAGGGACTCTACCACCCCAGGCGCTGCTCACCCTTACTGCGCCACTGGGTCTGACCCAGCAAGGCTATTCATATGTTCTTATATTCTTATGTGAACACTGCTGATGTCCAGTGTTTAATTGCAAACAAGAAGTTTAAAGATTAATGCATAAGGAAGACTTTACGTTGCTAGGTGTTTGATGTGACAGAAAGGCTTTTATGGTACATATATGTTGAAATTGCACTGGCTTCCGGATGAAGCTACAATTCAGTTTAAATTTTTCTGTACGTTGTTCAAAATACATCAGGGACATGTTTCTTCTTATATACCTCTATTATTATGTTATTTGGAAATCAAATCTTATGGCCTGAGACAACAATCCTTTTTTCAATTTCCAAAGGTAAGAGGGATAAAATATTTCAGTGTTCACTCAGACATGGCCACATCAGGCAGCCAAACTTTGGAGAACTTTACCAGATCAAATTGGTTTAATAGGAAATGATAAAGAGTTTAAGAAATCTTTGAAGACATATTTGTTTAGGGAATATGGCTTGAACAAGTTGTAATTTGTTCTTTTATGTTAATTTTTAATTCTTTGATATTGTTCTTATCTTTCTTATGTAAACCGTTATGAAGTTTTTGAGGTATTAACGGTATACAAATAAAACTTGTATTGTATATCAGTGGTTCTGTGCAGAGTGTGCTTTATAGAATACTAGGGGCTAGATTCACTAAGCAAACCTACCGATGTACCGAGCACCCCTCCTGCTCCCAACATGGATGTTGGGGGGTTGCCGGGCAGGGCCAGTGGGTGGGGCTAGTGTAGGCTCTCTTGCCTGCCCTGCTGTGCCCCGATCTCTCCTGCCTGCTCGTCAGACTCTCCTGCTCTCTGCCACCGTTCCCTGCAGTGCAGGCCCGTTTTAAAGCCACGTGCTTGCACGGCAGGGAATGACGGCAGAGAGCAGGAGAGCAGGCAAGAGAAATCAGGGCAGAGCCCTGACAGCAGTAACAGGAGGCTGCTTCTCCTGTCACTACTGTCAGGGTCTGCGTATGAGCGGCGATCGCACATTTGCGATCCCTGCTTGCAAATGGGGGCGTTCCTCCGATCGCCCCCATTTGAATACGACTGATTTGTGAATCAGTCGGACCTGCCCGAATCGGAAACGGATTGTTCCGATTCGGGCAGGTTAGTGAATCTAGCCCTAGGTTAGTGAGCATTTTGCACCCAAAATGTGGGTGTAAGAATTTACGCGTGCCAAAGGCTGGTATAAATGCTCACTCCTGACTGATGACATTTAAGTGTGCAAATGCAGCTATTGTATAACATCCTGCATAATTTCTGGGAATGACCCTGGCCCGCTTATGCCCCTCCCATGGCCACACCTCCTTTGGAATTAAGCACTATGAAATTTTGGCGTGCGTGTTATAAAATAGGGTATAGGGCAGATCTGTGTATAACACTTAGGCACAAATTCTGTAATCAGTGCCTAAGGTTAGGCACCTATTTTGGAGGCGCCCAACTAGATAGGCGCCTATCTAAATTAAATAACAAGGTCAATTAAGTTTTTTTAATCAGCGCTAATTGAAACTTAGGCGCCTATCAAGAAAGAGCGATTCGGCAACAAGGCGCCTCTAAAAAATAGACGCTATGTATTTTAGGCGTGGGCGTGGCTTCGCGTTAGGCGTCTTGTTACAGAGTCGCTGCTCTTAAGCGTGCTTAAGCGCTCGCATGGGTGCCTAACTTTTAGTTGTGCCTAGAGCTGACCTATTGATTGGGTGCCTCCAAAATAGGTGCCGTTCAACATGATTCACTAAACAGCAGCCAATTTTACTTGAATCGCATTGAATTGGCGCCTAATTCGGTGCCTAACTTTTGGGCACTTATAGAATTTGACTTTTATCACTGCCAATTATTCTTTTTTTTTTTTTTTTTTTTTTTTTTTTTTTTATTTATTTATTTATAAATTTCAAATTTACAATTCAAGATGAAATCTTGTACAGAAAGTGATTACATCAAATGAACAAAGAAATAAACCTCATAAATTTACATAGAAAATAAAAATTTTTGTATAATCTCTCAAGTCCACAATTATGATCCATGATGTATATTGAACAGAACTAAAAGAAACTTATTTCATTAAAGATAAGCTGTACATGGTAAACTGATATTCAGGCGTCTAATTTATTGAAGCCCTCATTCTTACCCCTTCTCCAGACGAGACAAGGAGAGAAAGGCCGTTAGCTGGTTTGGCTCAAAGAAAACATATTTCTGGGAATTATAGTGAACTATACACTTGCAGGGATGACGAAGATAAAAAGTTCCCCCTAGAGCCAAAACACCAGGTTTTAATATTAGAAACTCCTTTCTACGTCTTTGTGTATCTCTTGCCAAATCTGGGAACATCTGTATTTTTAGATCAAGAAACTTTTTCTCTTTATTTTTAAAGAATAATCTCAGAAGCCAATTCTTATCCATCGTAATAGCCAAGGTCACAATCAATGTAGCAGGTGTAGCAACTTCTTTATCAGATAATTCAAGCAAAGCTGATACATCAATTGGTCCCTGAATTTTTTCTTCTTGAAGATCTTGAGTTTTATTAGGTAGATAATAGACCTGGGTGAAAGGAGGCATTAAATCTTCCGATACTTCCAGTATCTCCAGCATATACCTTTTTAACATTTCTCTTGGAGTCACTGTCGAGATCCGTGGAAAATTAATCAATCTTAAGTTATTATTCCTGGAGAAATTTTCAAATGTCTCTATCTTTCTTCTTAAATTTATATTATCCTTAATTAGAGTGTCCTGAAGCAATTTGGAAGATTTAAGTTGATCTTTAATACTTTGAATATCTAATTTGGATTCTCCCAAGTCTTGTTTTATCTGAGAAACTTCTTTCTCTTGAATTTTTATTTTTCCCTCTATTTGAAGATGATTAGTATTTACTGTCTTAGTTAAATTAGCAATCAGATCCCACAAAGCCTCCAATGTAACTTCTTGGGGTTTCACTATGTTAAATGTCTGCAAGTTTAATAGTGATAAGTTAGGCTCACCAGCTGAGGGACCTTCTCCTCTCCGTATCTCCTGTGTCGGGGTTGATTCTGAGATGGAAATCTCCTCGTGTGCACTCAGGCTCAACTGCGATCCCTGAGAGCCTGGGTTGATGTTCTTCTCGCCGTTCCCCACAGCCTCTGGGAGGGGGCCCAAGCCGACTTCCGGCTGCCTCCCCACTCCCGGGGAACTAGCGGCTCGAGGGTTGGGAGGAGGGATTCGTGCGTCGGGGCTCAATGTGATCTCGTGAGCCCGAGGAGACTCTTCCAGTCTGTCATCAGGAAGCGTCTCAGCCGGGGGCGATACCGACGCTCCGATGACGCCCTGCATCCGCCGCAGCAACTCCTCAATATTACCGGAGGAGGCTATTCCGGGACGCCGTGAGGCCGAAGAAGCTCCCTTTCCCCTTCTCTTCGGCATAGCAAAAACTCTGCCGCACCAACGCCAGAGAAGTAAGTTTTTAGGAAGTAGGCTTGCCGACGGCGTTCAGCAGACCACAACCGCGGCCATCTTGGATCAAACTGCCAATTATTCTTAATGCCTTTAATTGTTTGTTATCACCTCATTATCTAAGGCCCCCTTTTATCGAGCCGCGTTAGTTGTTTTTTTTTTTATCGCTGGTTGCTGTGGTAAAAGCGCCGACGCTCATAGAATTCCTACGAGCGTCAGAGCTTTTGCCGCAGCAGCCGGCGATAAAAAATAAACCTAATGCGGGGGCCCTAAATCATTTGCACATAGATCTATGACCCATGCCGAAAACTGCATTCCCAACTTTGGCCGACCTATGCAGAATCCAAGGATGGGAGACAGGAAGTGATCAGGCAGAGTACGGTACAGGGATTCAAACAGGGATTGGACGGATTCCTGAGGGATAAAGGGATCGTGGGATACTGCGAGAGGTGCTGGGATGTAACACAAGTATAGAAAGCTAACCAGGTAATAAGTATAGAAACCCAACCAGGACGTGCATGTGCAAGACCGGAGGGTTAGGACTTCGATGGGAAGATAGGACTTCAATGAGAAACCAAGGTGGCAAGGGGGCCCCTTCTGGTGATTCAGACAGGTCGTGACCTGTTTGGGCCGCCGCGGGAGCGGACTGCTGGGCAGGATGGACCTGTGGTCTGACCCGGCGGAGGCACTGCTTATGTTCTTATCTTGAAAACCAGACTTTTGTTGTTGCCCTACAGGACTGGATTTTCACACTGCTAGCATAGTTTATAGATCTGTTCACAGTGGGAAAGTATAACATAAGAGGAAAATGTGACTGAATGGCTGCCATTGCTTTAACAAAAGTGTTTTATAGCGAGAACAAAGCACACCATCCTCTGGGCAGCACTGGACAAAGCTAGAACAAATGATTCTTTGTATACCATTCCCATAGTAAGCATCACCTCAACTGAAAGCTAACTACTTATGTTTAATTCTCCAGTTTAGTGTTTCATTGCTCTCTCTTCACAAAAAGATCATCTCAAATTCAATATGTACTTTCCTGAACAAATACGGTTACTTTCTCCTCTTTTTCCACTTTCCAGCTTTGCTCTCCTGGCTCTAGAAAAACCAAAGTTTCTCACATTTTGTGTAAGCTTAGCTGGGTCCAGTCATGCTATTGGGCAATGTTTCAGGCATAAAAATGAATTTCACCTGCCCTGTACAGAAGAGTGTAAGAACAATAAAAATAAAGTTTGTGACCAGCATATCTGCCAAGAAATGTCAACAAATAGATATATCTTCTTTTATTGTGAGATTTGTGGTATAAAGTCAGATCTACAGGAACCAGTCTCGATATATTCTAAATCTATATCGATGAATTTAGTACAGAAGGGACCTTTAGGAAAGTACACCGAGAACTGTCAGGTCAATGCTTAAATGAATTTTGTATTTGTTATATATCACAAGCAGCACTGTGGGAAAAAATGCTTAAGAAATTATTTTGTGCAACACAACAGTAGATATGGCATTATTGGAAATCTTATGCAGTTCTGAATCAGAAAACATCCTAAAATAATCCTAGGCAGATTCGCTCATTCGGACCCTGGTATCATAAGAACATAAGAATAGCATTACTGGGTCAAACCAATGGTTCATCAAGCCCATTAGCCTGTTCTCACAGTGGCCAATCCAGGTCCCTAGTATCTGGCCAAAACCCAAGGAGTAGCAACATTCCATGCTACAGATCCAGGGCAAGCAGTGGCTTCCCCCATGTCTTTCTCAATAACAGATTACCTCCAGGAACTTGTCCAAACCTTTCTTAAAAACCAGCTATCTCAGGTCTGCATACAAAGGCAGCTCCTGCAAATTCATTAAAGTATCCTGGAAATCTGGGCTGTTTGCAGCCCTTGAGGACTGAACTCGAACAATCCCGTTCTAATACTTCAGTAACATCCAAAGAATTAATTCCCCTGAGACACTCCTCAAAGCATCCCCCTTTTCTCCTCCCACCCTTGACAATAAGAGTTTTATACTATGGGCGTTTCTATAAGATATTTCTTAAAACAGCTGTACTGGAGGCGTTGACAGAATCTGAGAAAAATGCAACATGTTAAGAAGCAAATTTTGAAGGCTTCCGTAGTAACATAGTAGATGACGGCAGATAAAGACCCGAATGGTCCATCCAGTCTGCCCAACCTGATTCAAATTAAATTTTTTAATTTTTTTCTTCTTAGCTATTTCTGGGCAAGAATCCAAAGCTCTGTCCGGTTCCAGTTGATTATGAGGGCCAATGTTACCTTTAACCAGAACTGTGCTGGTTTTCACCGCAGACGGAAGCTAATTACTGGATATGTTGTTCATCCAGCAGCCCTCACTGCCGCATCTGCAACTGAACTTTAGAACTCACCTTTGATAGATCGTTTAATTCCTTAGAAGGGTTTCCTGTTTAGCCAGGCCACTCTGCAAAGTGTCCAAACTTATAACTGCAGGCTTAATGGCAAAAATCTTTCATTCTGGGCTGGCACAAGGCCATTAAGGTGCCCTAAGTGAGCTTTCAATCTTGTGCACCCCTGTTGCACACCTGTCTACCAAGGACACTTAATAGCACCGAGATTCTGGGGATGGAAAAAAGGCAGGGGGCAGCTGTTTTAGTGTCAGATCTTTTTGCTGAAGAAAACACTAATCAGACCGAAGACTGAAAAACTCAACAGCTTCATTCACCACACATCTACTTTTCTGCATTTCTTCTTCTTCTTCTTCTTCTTTTTGCATTGTTCCTTCCACCAATGCTAAACTTTACCCTTCTGGTTTCATCCCCCATCCATAGGAGTCAACTTTTGAAAATGGTTGGGGGTGCTGAACTCCTAATCCACAAACAAATTTCCCCTCACCCAGCAAAATAAAAAGGGAAAACCAAATACATCTAGTAGTGAATGACCAGCCTATATTTAAATGTCAAGAGCAGGACAGATAATGTGGACAAATCAAAAGCTAGGTTGCTGCCACTTTCTCCTCCCCCTGGTAGCTTGTTAGCATCATCCCTCTCTCTCCATTCAAGCCATTGATAGCACTTTTCTCTAATCAGTCCCTCTCTTCCCTCAGCATATCTACACCACACTTCCCCTCCAATCAATTTGGTCTTGAACCGCTTGTTACTCTGTTTTAATTGATGTGAACCGCCTAGAACTCTTCTGGGTATGGCGATATACAAGTTGTTATTATTATTATTATTATTTACAATGAATGCACGCTTACATCCCTTAAGGCCAGGCTGTAAGGCTTTCCTTCGAAAGACCATTATGCTAGGCAGAAAGAGTATCCTGGCTTGTTGGCTTTCTCCACACCCACCTACAATATCTCAATGGAGATTTTTCATGATACAACAAGTACTGCTGGAACGCCAAGATATTCCTGATTTAGACACTCGCACAGGCCACCTTTTTGTACAATGTTGGGCTCCCTTTTGTATTACATTGATGCCTTATATTAGAGAAAAAAATTGGTACTGATTTGCTTTTGCTGTTTCTTTTCACTGCCTGTTGGTGATATTGTTTGTAGTAGCTGGAGGGGGGGTAGGGAGATTGGCTGGGTTGGTCGCTGTTGTTTCATTGGCGTTATTTGCATATGTGTTGTGTATTATGAGCTTTTACTCTCTGTAATGTTGGTAAATCAATAAAAATGATTTAAATACTAAGCTGCATTTGAGGTAGAGCACTACGGCCCAGATTCTGTAGCCTGGTGATGTTGTCAGCGGCTGCCTTAAAAGTGGCCACCGATCACGTGTCAATATGCGACAACACAGGGTGCAGAATCACACCTCCGGCAAAGGTAGGCACAGGCAATGTAGGTCAAGGTTTTCCAGGCCTACACTTACAGTGCCTACATATGTTGTGAATTACACTTCCATAGGCGCTTTAGGCTGCCTAACGCCACTTCCGGTGTTAGCCATGTCCACAGTGGCATTAGGCAGCCTAAAGCGCCTACAAAAGCACAATTCTAGAGCCAATTTTTTAGGTGCCGGTAATAGAGTTACCATACGTCTGGGAAAACTCAGATATGTCTTCTTTTTAGAGGACTGTCCGGGCACACGGAAGGATTCCCAAAACCTGGCAGTTTGTCCAGCACCATGATGATGTCATATGTATGCGCGCTTGCGTGTGATGTCATTGCATCGACATCCACTCAAGCGCAAAGGCTTCCAAATGTGTCCTTTGTGCTCAGGGAGGTTTGTGGGGGGCGTGGCTCAGATAGGAATGGGGGACTGGGGGGGGTGGAACAGGGCTGGGCTAGGCGTCCTCTTTTTTCCAAAGAGGAAATTTGGTAGGCACCTTGAAACTCAGTTAAAACATTTCAATGGCATTTTTTACTGAGTTTGGGTGCCTAATGGCACCTAAAAAAATAGTGCCATTTAGAGAATTCAGGCCTTTTCTAGCAGTTCAGGGAATAGAAGCATGTGCTTAAGGACCCTTAGGAGGGGCCTTAAGTGCCTGCGCCAATCAGAGCCTTAGGCCCTTCCCCAGCGCATCCCAGGAAGCACTGGGGAAGAGAAGGCCCACCATTTTGAAGAGGCAGAACTGCTGGCCGGAGGAAGTAGGCATGCAGTGTTAGGAGGGTGGGCATCACCAACGGCAGGAGAGAGTAGGCATCCCTCCTGATGGGGGTTGGGGGTGTGTCTGGGAGGAATCACTGGCAGCAGAGGGGAGTGGGCATCCTACTGGAGCTGTCAAGGGACCCCAGTGGCAAGGGGGGAGTGAGCATCCCTCCTGCCATCCTTTAATTCTGGAGTCTTTTAAAAAAAAAAAAAAAAATGTGGGTGTATTCTATTTTGTGTGCCGATTGCTTTCACCAGCGACTCTCCGCAAACCTTATTTGCCTGCGCAAGTTTTTGAGAATGACTCATCTTTTGCAAATTATTATATTTACGGCTGCGATAGTAGCATGTCGGATTTTACCGCAAAGTTTTGACAATCTTCCCCTGAGACATCTAAATAAAAAAGCTGATAGGACTCAGAAAAATTTGAATGTCAACATCGATTTACATTAAATTACATTACATTGGTGTCTTCTATCCCGCCAATACCTTTCAGTTCTAGGCGGTCTACAACAAGAAATTAGCCTGAGCATTCCCAAGGAGATTACAAGGTTGATAGCTGTAGTATGTGTCGGGATCTGGGAAGGGTCGATACGGTTTGGTTAGATCATTTGACAAATTTCTTGAATAGTATGGTTTTCAGTTTTTTTCCTGAATGTTTTGTAGTTGGGCATCGTGGTCAGCAGATTTGAGAGGTGGCGTTCTATTTTCACTGCATTGGTGGCTAATAGAGTTGCCAAGTTATGCCACTCTAGGAGGAAGACTTTACCAATTCTGTTTTAAACTTACCTCCCAATAAAATATGGTATTTGTAGTCCCTGATTCTACTCATAGAAATCAGTGCTGCAAGTCCCATAATGCATCATGATGAGGCCTAAAATCTCCCTCTGGAACTAAATAACATGGGAGTTCAAGTTTAAGAGGGAAATAAACCTAACAACCCACAGTTTGTTGGTTTTTTTACCCCCAACACTGCCTCTTTAGTATGCAAATCTCATAAGAACATAAGAAACGCCTTCACCGAATCAGACCTTTGGTCCATCCAGTCCGGTGACCCGCACACGCAGAGGCCAAGCCAGGTGTTCCCCGATGAAGACCTGTTTATCCGTATCCGTATTCATTATGGCTATCCTGAAAGCCTGTACTATTGGATGAGAGCAACTCACTTCTGTCCAATTTCAAAAACTTTGTAACTGGCAGTAGTTCCTAAACCTAGCCCTCAGATTTGGGGTTACCTCACCTTCTCCAAAGATTTCTAAGTCTGTGGCTAATATAGGCAGACTGCATGCTTTTGTGTGCCCTAGTAATACTTAGCATTTTCAAAGATATACACAGATACACTTCTGAGAACAAAAGACCACAGCTTTATTAATGCACCATCATGAAAGACACCTTAGGAAGCACCCAAGCCTTTACTATTCTTTGGCAGTTCTCCCTACCATGTCTAATTGTCCCTGCAGTGCTCTGCCATCTCGTCCTCTCCAGCTAGGCCACAGCACCAGTCTGTTCTATACCTGCCCCCAGTTCATCAGTCCACCTGCCTTGCATGCCAGCTAAATGGACAGTCCATTGGCTGTAGACATAGCAGGTCCTTACTCCATGGGACCAAGCTCCTATCCTATGGCAGGATGCTTTAGGGCTTGGGTGCCTCTGCCACAACCCATGGCAATATTAGTTGCCTTGGGTCCCCATTATGTTTCTTGGCCTAAATGAGTGCACCTAAGGTAGGCACCTACCAGTGCCTAAGTCAAACCATGCCCAAAATCTGACCCTAGCCACGCCTATTTGCCATAGGCACCTTGGTATAGACACCTATCTTGAACTGGTAGAAACCTACCAAGTTATGCGCCTATGGGCTAATTAATTTTTAAATCGTTTTTTAAATCATTTTTAATTGTGTTTTGAATTATCAGTGCTGATTAAGCCAATTAAGAAAATTAAGTTAGGTGCCTAACTTTAGGTGTATAAACAAAGAAAAATGCAGACAAGAGTACAAGGTGCAGGCTAAGTTTATTGAAACAATTATATGTCTCGAGACTACAACGGGAGCTCACGGCAGCCATTTTGATGGCGGCTCTGCATGGGGCAGGAGCATAGGAAGGTTGCTTCTGCCCCGCGTCAATGCTAGACTACCAGGTAAGATCCAGGAGGCTTGGACAGCCTAAAATAGAAGAAAAATAGAGGAAAACTTAGACAAAAAAAATTCACAAATAACCAAATCCACAGATACGGAGGAAGAAGTGTATTAGTATGCAAGTCTCTGCATAAATTGAGTATGGTGATAATGATGTGCTAATCCAAGGGGACAGTGAATGTGAAAAGATGATGCGAAAATGCACCTGAATAAGTGTCAGTGGATGGACAAGTGAAAGTAAAATAAAGGAAAATTGAATGGAGGTTGGTTACATACCCTAATTTGAAAGGTATCGAATAAAACCACAACTAAAATAAACTGTGAATATAAACATAATATATTTGATGTATAAAAGGGTGTAAATTCTAGGTTATACATAATAAAATTAATATAACAAAAAACTAAAAAAAAGGATGACAATCATGTTTAATAAAGAAATATTAAATCTATTAAAAATATATATATAAAAGCATATATCAAGGAAAAAATATGTATCAAGGAAAAAAAACCATATATATATAATACAACATATATGGAAAACAGAATGGTAGCACAAACTTTGAAACATCTCAAAACAGATGATATGGGTTAGACATGGCTGACGGCAGAAATATATGAAACAAAACAATGAAATAATAGACCAAATGATTGTCGGTCCCAGCAATATGATACATTTAAAAAAAATTTTAAAGGTAGACTAGGGACAAAATAAAACAGAATGATAAAATAATATAATAAAAATGATATATGGTAAAATACAACATATATAACCTTAGGAGTGTTTTATAAAATCAGGGCCTTAGTATATGCCAATTGTTAGTGCGTACCATAATAAAAGGATGCCTAATAATCTTGGATTATCACTAATTGCTTAGTTTATAATAAGAATTATTATTTATACCATAATACTCTCTGTCAGTAATGAATAGGGTGATTTGAGAAAATAATTATTTCAGGAATCGTGTACTAACCGGGGAGCATTTAATGCATCCCTATCTGCTGCCATGATATCTATACATAGCTGCTGGGAAAATCTCACTCACCACCTCAAACAATAACATCAATCAGCTCTCAAGCAGCCCTTCACTCATTGATTCTGTGGCTTCAAACAGGCTCTATTGTTCCAAATTGCTATGCAGTGGCAATATGTTAATAGGAGTCAAAAGATCTCAGTGTTATTCCCTGTGTTTTAACTGGATATCAAAGCTTTGTTTTCCTGACAGTCTTCTAAACTTCACAGACATGAGAGAAGAAAAGGTGTTGCAAGATCTTCTGTAATGTACTGGCACTCTTACAAGAAAGGAGGAATATGAGTAGGGGCGGGAGATGGAATGGGACTATCAATGGAGGATGATCACAGGACTCTGTGTTAGTGCTGTGTGATGCCATGCAGCATGTCAGGATTAGAATTCCAAGCGGGATCTTTGATTGCTTGCATTCACAGCTCCCGGGAATAGAAGGGTTTATTAAGAATCTGAAAAATGTGGATACGAACAGGTAAATTCTATAGTTTATCCAAAGTTAGGCACTTATATTGGCATGTGTAGCCGATATAGGCACCTACTGTATATATCCTCTATAATAAAAGCCTTACCCACTCATGTGCAGTTGAAACGGCGTGATCCCTGCCGCTGTGATTTGTGGCGCGCGTTGGCTTGTGGCGCGTGCGGCGGTGAGAGCAACGGCAGGAGGGTGTCCTTCGAGTTGCTGCGAAGCGTCCAGCTGCTATTGCTACACAGGAAAGTGGAGGGGGAGAGGGAAAAGAGGCTGCTTTGGGGGGAGGGGTAGACAGCAATCTTGGTTTGCTCGGGGGGGGGCAGAAAGAGAGGCAGGGGGCCAGGGAGAGAGACAGACAGAAAGAAAGACAGACAGACAAGGGGCCAGGGAGAGACACAGACAGAAAGAATGACAGGCAGGAGGCCAGAGAGACAGACAGACAGACAGCGGCCAAGGAGCGAGAAAGAAAGACAGACAGACAGCAGCTAAGGAGACAGAGAGACAGAAAGAAAGAAAGACAGACAGACACATCTATTCTAGCACCCGTTAATGTAACGGGCTTAAAGACTAGTTTGAATATAAACCAAGATTTGGGGGCCAAAAAATTGGCCCAAAAATGAGGGTCTCGGTTTATATTCAGGCCCAGCGCCCACCCGCCCCCCTCCCAGACTTGTTGCAGGCCTCCGTCGGGCTGCCAGGCTCTGTACCCTGTCCCACCTCCCTTTCCTGTCCATTGTACCTCCTCTCTATAACATGCATTCAGCTTCAAGGCGTGCTCCTGATCTGCCCATGCTCATGCCCCCTTTGTAGTTGTGCATTGAAGTTTTTAGGTGCAAAGTTTATACGATGGAACTGCACCTAAATGCATTTGTGCACGTAACTACACATTAGTGCTAATTAGCAGCAAATAATACCACTCAAGGGTTGTTATTGGTACTTAAGGCCAATTGGTGCTTAATATAATAATTAAGTTAGGAGGACCTTTCCGGACTAGCACAAAACCAATTTCTTTTTGGATCCGTGATTCATCAAGGGCTAGATTCACTAAGCAAACTGATCGTGTACCAATCGGTTTGCGAGCCCTCTCCAACCTGATTTCCCTCTGATCAGATTCACTAACCAGTGTAGCGGTTCGATCCCGATCCTCCCATGCAAATTAGCAAAACCCCATGCAAAATAGCCAAGCGATTGATTCACTAACAATTGCTTGGCTATTTTGAGTCAGGTTTTACTACAGACAAACCCGACTGCTGCAGACCTGTCGGTAACTGTGTTACCGACAGGTCTGCTGGTTTTTTGACAGGCCTGCCTGTCTTTTTTATTAATGTTTTTCCATGGCACAGATATTTTGTGTGTGTTTCACATGCAAAATATCTGCCCAATAAAAATAAAATAAAATAAAAGACAGGCAGGCCTGTTCAAAAAATGTGTGCCCCCAAACGCGGCTTCCCCTCCTGATGCTGCCTCCAACCCCGACAAATCAGATGTAACTCACCCCCTCCCCCATGACCAGCACGGCTCGAAAGTTGAGAGCAGGAGGGGTGCTCGGACCCTCCTGCAACTTAGGCTCACCAACCCTTCAGCCGGGCAAGGCTGGGCCAAGCCCAGCACCCACCGACATCCAAGTTGGGAGCAGGAGGGGTGCTCGATTCCTCCTGCTCCTTAGGCTCACCAACCCCTCAGCCGGGCCCGGCTGGGCTGAGCCCAGCACCCCCTGAAATCCAAATTGGGAGCAAGAGGGGTGCTCGGTCCCTCCTGATCCATAGGCCCACCAACCCCTCTCCCCCAGCCGGGCCCATCCCAGCACCCCCCAAATTGGGAGCAGGAGGGGTGCTCAGTCCCTCTTGCTCCTCTGGGTCCAGCGACAGGTCTGCCTGGACTTTAGGCCCCGCCCTGGTGCAACATGCAATGCACAGGGAGGAGCCCTGATTGGCTCAGGTGCCTCAGGTTCCTCCCCCCTCAGTGTCATGGGCCCCTCCCCGTGCATCTGATGATGCGCCTAAGGCCGCCATTGCGCAGTGGCAGCCGGGAAAGCAGGAGCAGGAGGACTTTCCTCCTGCTCCCGAAGATTGTCATAGAAGCAGGAGGGTCCGGGCAGCCCTCCTGCTCCTGAAGATGGAGAGAGCCTTGTCCTAAGGAGTAGGAGGGACCGGGCACCCCTCCTGCTCCCAACAGTTCAACAGGTACGCAGGGCGTGTGGGCTGGGCCTGACCGCCTAGACCAACCTGGGGTGGGCTGGTCAAGGGTGAGGCAGTGGGGCTGGTGGGCTGGTCGTGCTTGATCGGGGAGGGGGGTGTCGGGCAGGGCTGGTGTGTCGGGCCGGTGGGTGGGGCTAGTGTAGGCTCTCCTGCTTGCCCTGCTCTGCCCCGATCTATCCTGCCTGCTCGCTGGACTCTCCTGCTCTCTACTGCCGTTCCCTGCAGTGCAGGTCCTCTTTAAAACCACGGGCTTGCACTGTGGGGAATGGCTGCAGAGAGCAGGAGAGTCTGGCGAGCAGGCAGGAGAGATCATGGCAGAGCCCTGACAGCAGTGACAGGAGGCTGCTTCTCCTGTCACTACTGTCAGGGTCTGCACATGATTTGTGATCCCTGCTCACAAATGGGGGCGTTCTTCCAATCACCCCCATTTGAATATGACTGATTTGTGAATCAGTCGGACCTGCCCGAATTGGAAACGATTGTTCCGATTCGGGCAGGTTTGTGAATCTAGCCCCAAGTTGCTAGGATTCGAGCACGAGTCGATGGCACAACAACAACAGCAAGTTAGGTGCATAACTGGCATTATTATATAACTTGCACATTATTGGAAATTTAGGTAGTTAACATCATAGAATCAGTGCTAGACAGTACACAATGTTAATGCCTCCTAGACATTCCCATGTGCATGTGTACTGGGTTGAGGAGCATCTGCAGTCAGCGGCCCTTGGTTGTGAGTTGGTTAGAGAAGATCAATGCTAAAGATGGACCAGAAAACTAAGTAGATTTTATTAGAAGTACCTAGTATAGCAGACTGGGGGGGAGGGGGGTGTCTCATCCCAACCTCCGATTGCTAAGTCCTGATACAGTTTGAAAAGAGTCATTGGGCTAGCTTCACTAAGCAAACCGATCATGTACCTTTACGACTCTGACCCGATTCACTAACCATCTGGCCGCACCCAATCTGATCCATGCATGCAAATGAGGGAAATGGCATGCAAAATCTAGCAAGGCAGCGATTCACGAACATTTTTCAGGCACACCGACTGGGCTGGCCGATCCGAAATCAAGCGACTGATGTTGATGCTGAAATACCAGCCCTGCAGCCAAGAAAAAAACCTACTCTCTGCCTGCCTCTACAAATAGTCTGCGCATGCGCTGGGATCGCTGTAGAGTGATTCAGGCAGGCAGATGGGGGCATTCCTCCGATCGCCCCCATCTGCATATTCTACTTTGAAGAATTCATTGAGCCTGCCCGGATCGGGCCTGATTGGGCAGGTTCGTGAATCTAGCCCATTGTCATGGAGTTTCAGGTAGACTGGGGGTAGTTATGCAGATATTGCCATTCTTTGTTATCCACTGAATGGGTACTTAACTACTTTTGGTTTTGGGCTTGCAGTAGTATGAAGAAAGATTGCTAGAGCCTTTCAGAGTTCAGCTTGAGAAATGATTTATAATTTTTTAAGATTCAGACACCCCGTAAATTAATCATATCATGCTACAATTATACAAGCAAGCCATTTTTCCAAATTTCAACCTATAATTATAAAAAGGGTTTATTTGAGGACTTTTTGTATTTTGGTAGGTGGGAGGAGGTTTTTATCTTTAAGGTGGGAAGTTCTCAGCGTGGGCTTTTGCTAAGTTAGGTTATTTTACCATGATCTCAGTCCATAAAATAGGACCCTGAGCTAAAATAACCCAATTTAACAGTAGCCCACATTGATAAATTCCTCCCAAAATGCAATACTGTACACCTAAGTCTTAAATCACACACATTTTTTCTGAAATCATGAACTATCTGACTTTCTTCAAATTAGAAAAAGCACAAAAAGACCCCTAAAACACACAACTGCCAATGCGCAGGTTTGCACCTGCTCTGAAGAAGTGGTAAATTTATATGTCTGCTATTACATTACATGCCTATTATATTACATTTTCTCTTTTGTTCCACCCAGTGGCATAGTAAGGGGAATGAGGGGGGCAGTCCACCAAGGGCACAGTCTTCCTAAGGGCACAGCAAACCTCCTCCTCTCTGTCCCCTCCCCCCCCCCCCCCCCCGCGCCTCTGCTTGCTGCACACACCCCTTGCCTTCCCCTGCAGCTATTTATTTCCCCGGTGTGAGGTTGCTGCCCATATTGGCATCGGCACTCTCTCTGATGTCACTTCTGGGACCACACCTAGGGCGACCCAACACTGATGTGGGCATGCTGCTCATGCTGGAGAAGGTAAAAAGGTACAGGAAAGGGGGTACAAGCGGTGGGGGGGGGGAAGAGGGCAGGGGAGGGGTGCCAGTGCCCCAGACACTGCTCAACCTTACCACGCCATTGGTTCTACCCAAATTATGTCTCTGAAAAGACTTGCATGTACATCATGTAAAATTAGGCACACACTTTCCACGCACATAGTACCACCATTTATTACATTACATTACATTAGGGATTTCTATTCCGCCATTACCTTGCAGTTCAAGGCAGAAGGCAGACACTGAAGCAAGAGTGAATGGGGATCACTCTTCCACCCACTGTCCCCCAGACCAGTGGCATAGTAAGGGGGGTGCTGGAGAGGGTGGTCCATCCCGGGTGTGGTCTTCCTAAGGGCGCGGCACCCCGCCTCCTCTCTGCACCTTTCCCCCCCCCCCGCTCCTCTCCTTGCCATGCACGCATGCCCCTTGCCTTCCCCCGTACATATTTTAATTCCCCGAAGCGAGGTCGCTGCCCATGTCAGCAATGCCACTCTTTCTGTGTCACTTCCAGGACCCGCACCTAGGAAGTGATGTCAAAGGGCGAGCCGACACCGAAGCAGGCATGCTGCTAACGCTGGATAAATTTAAAAGGTACAGCGGGAGGGGGACGTGTGCATGGTAGGGGGTGGCAGGGAGGGGTGCCAACACCCCCCCCGGCGCCACTCACCCTTACTACGCCACTGCCCCAGACCCTTTGCGTGAGTCAGGATTCTGGGAGTGGGGGAAATGGTGGAAAAGGTGACAGGGTAGAGTGGCAATCATGTTTTTCTCATTTAAGGGGTGAGCTTCAGGGCAAGTTGGTTCATGAAGCAATAGTGCTGTACAATGGGCTGAAGAAGGGGAATTATGGCCACCAGATCTTTGAGGTTCCCAGGGGAAGGAAGGAGACTGAGAAGACCATTTTGTAAAAATACCCCATTTCAAGGCTGAAGGGGGGGCGGAGTTATGGGGATCACTGGCCCCAAGGAATCAATGGGGTTCCATGGGCATCTGAAGCAGCCCATCAGGGCCATTTAAATATTCTGCTCCTGCAGAGTTTTCCTATGTTGCCATATCTGGGAACGCAGAAACATTAAAAACAGTTTTTGTTTGTGTACATTTTTAATATAATGTTTCTATTACGGTAATGCTTTATCCTGTAAATCTCTCACCTTGGCTCGTGATATTGTTATTACCATTTTAGTTAAAATAGACTTTGTGAGCATACTTATAAATATTTCATCTACCGTATTTATGTCCATCTTTGCAAAAATGTACCTTTCTTCCCTTGCCTCCTCCCAAATTAGACTGATGACATGACCGCTCTCAAGACCGTACTCACTGAAAGAGTACAGGATTGATTCTATGTAGGTTTGACTGTAGAATCCTTTTGCAGATGAAGACGTCAAAAGGCAATCTGTAGAGAGAATGACAGTGTGATTAACCAGAATGAGGCCCAAGTCAGAAGCAGCACCGACCACTGGGAAATTAAGGCACCAATTTTCACCGTCAAGATCAGCTGTGATAGGGCAGCATATCCTAGCAACAGCAGGAGTCTTAGCCATACCAACCTAGCAAAAACTAATTTTGTGGTGTTATCCACTCCAACATCTTTTAATCCAAAAAGTCTTTAAACAGGAAGTAAATACTCCCACGTCTTTTACATATGAACTGCTTTGTCCTCTAATGGGGAGGTACTTAATTCACAAATTAAAGTTAAAGCTTTAATATAAGAGGGTATTTGCATCTGTTTTCTAAGTATTCATAAGAAAACACAGGGTTACAGACTAACAGCAACAAGTGACATGAAAAATAAGAATTTGGACAGCATTATTGTGCATGTGCCATTCTCAGGTTTGATGATTATCCCACCCCCTTTTAGGAATTCCTATGAGCTTTAGAGCTGTTACCATCAGGGCTGGCGCTAAAAACCGCACTAAGGTATGTGTTTATTTATTAAGGTTTATTCACCACCTTTATGAAGAGATTCACCCACGGCGGAGTACAGCAGGTATAATTCAGCAAAAAACTTACAATTTTGTTAACAGCATAACAGTAGTAAAAAGAGAAAATATAAACATAAATATGGTGAATGACATATAGTCAAAATCAGTAAATTGAAACTTAATAATAGGACTGCCATGAAACTGTTTCAAATATATACGTACTCTTGAACAGCACTGAAATTGAGAGATATAATTAAGGTGAGCATACGTCGTGTTTTGAACGGAACTGTGGGTCCCTTTTTCAGTTCCCCTGTCCTGTTGTCCCCATGCACAGCTTTGGGACGCCAAAATGTCCCGTTTTCAGAGACGGCGTCCCGAAGCTGTGTGTGGGGCCAACGGGACAGGCAGGGCAGTGCTTCTTCCAGACTTTCCCTTTCATTAATGGAATACGGACAGCGCTCAGGCACCAATCGATGCATTCTGCCCTCTCCACTGTCCCCTAGGACTGGGCCTTAGCGCAGCAGCCACAGGGCTCGGTGGTAGTTTGTGCGGGACCTGGCGGGAGCAGTGCATTGTAGGAAGATTGCAGACGGCGTCAGCTGGTTGTAGGCCGCTCTGCGTAGGAAGGAACATTTCAAGGCTCTGCGGGTAAACAACTACAGGTCCATGTTGCGGACTGAGGTGGGGGATGCAGCAGCGGGGACTCAGTAGGTGTAGAAGGGACCTATCAGAGAAGGAGGTTCGGGGCGGACACGCCAGTGTTTTAGAAGGATAAGGATGCTGGACATGGAGGTTGTTTGGTGAAGGAAAAAAAACAGACATGAAGTGAGTAGGAAGACAGGTGGAGATGCTGGACACGGGGTGGATGCAGTAAGAAGAAAAAGGAGGTTCTGGATATTGGAGTAATAGGTAGATAGGGGGGCATGCTGAAACAGAGAGAGGGAGAAGGAAAAGGAAGAGGAATGAGAGATGCCAAGTCCATGGCAGGGAGGGAAAGAAAGGAGATACCAGACAATGGAGGGGGAGTGAGAGATGCCAGGGTATTGGAGGGGGGGGGAAGGAGACAGATGCCAGACCATGGGAAAGAAAGGAAGGAGGGAGGGAGAGAAAAGAAAGAGAAGAGATGCCAGATAATGGAAGGGGAGGGGTGTTAGAAGGAGAGGAGAAATATGCCAGGGCATGGGGGGAGAGATGGGAAACAAATGCCAGACCAGAGGGAAAGGAGGGAGAGGAGGTGCCAGAGCATGAAGGGAGAGATATGCCAGGGCATGGGGGAGGGGAGGGAAGGTGATAGAGACACCAGACCATGGGGTGGAGTGAGAAGGAAGGAAGGAAAGGAGAAGAGAGAAATTCCAGAGCATAAGGAGACAGAAAAATGGTGAGGGGGTGAAGCTGAAATGAATCATGTACAAAGGAGACAGTTTGTGGAAGAAGCATAGAAAGAGGGAAGATACCATATGGAAGAGAGAATGAGTGAGAGAGGGCGGACATTGGATGGAAAGGGCAGAGAGGGCAGAGAATGGAAAGGGCGAGACAGAGGATGAACAGTAGATGGAAGGAGTAGAGAGAGGGGGTGGTGTATGTACGAAGGACAATTATAGAGACAACCCCCGGCAATAATAGATGGCTCAGAGCCTGATGTCATCAAGAAGGCTTCAGGTACATAGGAGGATGGGGAAATACATGGAAGGACAAGAAGCTATATTGCACTGATGGGCTACATATTACTACAGCAGGAAAAAGAAACTTTGCAGAGAAATTTAGACAATATTTTTCTAGGCATTTAAACTAGAAGGTGGGGGTGGTGTATGTACGAAGGACAATTATAGAGACAACCCCCGGCAAAAGAAAAGATGTGATAGTAGTAAAGGCTGCAACATAAGCAATATCAGCAACTCATTTCTTAGTATTGCAACGGAAAGTGAAACGACACAAAAATCCATACGAAAAAGGAGATTATCGCTGAAAAATAGCTGGAAAGCGATGACCACAAATGCTCGCAGTCTAAGCAACAAAGTTCATGATCTGCAAGCCCTGATGTTAGAGGCAGATCTAGATATTGTTGCTATCACAGAGACATGGTTCAGTGAATCACATGGATGGGATGCAAACATACTGGGATATAATCTTTTTAGGAAGGACAGAGATGGTCATAAAGGTGAAGGAGTAGCTCTCTATGTAAAGATCAATATCCAAGCAACCGAAATGCAAGGGACCTGGGGAGAGGAAGAAGCGATATGGATTGCTCTGAAAAGAGAAGATGGAACTTCTATCTATGTGGGTGTAGTCTACAGACCTCCGACTCAATCGCAGAAATTTGATAAGGATCTGATTGTGGATATCCAAAAGTTTGGAAGGAAAGAGGAGGTTCTGCTGTTGGGAGATTTCAACCTGCCGGATGCGGACTGGAATGTTCTGTCTGCGGAATTGGAAAGAAGTAGGGAGATTGTGGATGCCTTTCAAGAGGCTCTGCTCAGACAAATGGTGACGGAACCCACAGGGAAAAAGCGATATTGGATCTGGTCCTCACAAATGGAGAGAGTATCTCTAATGTTCAAGTGGGTGCTCACCTGGGAAGTAGTGATCATCAAAAGGTTTGGTTTGATATAACGGCTAAAGTGGAGAGCGGCCGCACGATACTTAAAGTCCTAGATTTCAAACGTACGGACTTTAATGCAATGGGAAAGTACCTGAAGAAAGAGTTGTTAGGATGGGAGGACATAAGAGAAGTGGAAAGACAGTGGTCTAAGCTGAAAGGAGCGATAAAAATGGCTACGGACCTTTATGTGAAGAAAATCAATAAAAACAAGAGAAAAAGGAAGCCGATATGGTTCTCCAACCTAGTGGCTGAGAAAATAAAGGCGAAAGAGTTGGCGTTCATGAAATATAAAAAACCCCAAGAAGAGGAGAGCAGAAAGGACTACAGGGTGAAACTGAAAGAAGCCAAGAGAGAGATACATTTGGCGAAGGCACAGGCGGAAGAACAAATGGCTAAAAATGTAAAAAAGGGAGATAAAAATTTTTTCAGATATATTAGTGAAAGGAGGAAGATAAAAAATGGAATTGCTAGGCTAAAAGATGCTGGGAACAAATATGTGGAGAGTGATGAGGAGAAAGCTAAACAAATACTTCTGTTCTGTGTTCACAGAAGAAAATCCTGGAGAAGGACCGAGATTGTCTGGCAAAGTTACACGAGAAAATGGAGTAGATTCTGCGCCGTTCAAAGAGGAGGGTGTTTATGAGCTACTTGAAAAACTGAAGGTGGACAAAGCGATGGGACCAGACGGGATCCATCCCAGGATACTAAGGGAGCTCAGAGAGGTTCTGGCGAGTCCTATTAAAGACTTGTTCAACAAATCTCTGGAGACGGGAGTGATTCCTGGGGATTGGAGGAGAGCGGATGTGGTCCCTATTCATAAAAGTGGTCACAGGGATGAAGCAGGAAACTACAGGCCGGTGAGCCTCACTTCAGTTGTTGGAAAAATAATGGAAGTGTTGCTGAAAGAAAGGATAGTGTACTTCCTTGAATCTAATGGGTTACAGGATCCGAGGCAACATGGCTTTACAAAAGGTAAATCGTGCCAAACGAACCTGATTGAATTTTTTGATTGGGTGACCAGAGAGCTGGATCGAGGACATATGCTAGATGTAATTTACTTGGATTTCAGCAAAGCCTTTGATACAGTTCCTCATAGGAGGCTGTTGAACAAACTTGAAGGGCTGAAGTTAGGACCCAAAGTGGTGAACTGGGTCAGAAACTGTCTGTCGGACAG
The DNA here is from genome assembly GCF_902459505.1 of Geotrypetes seraphini. Taxonomy (NCBI): domain Eukaryota; kingdom Metazoa; phylum Chordata; class Amphibia; order Gymnophiona; family Dermophiidae; genus Geotrypetes; species Geotrypetes seraphini. The sequence continues at coordinate 16,056,842 of NC_047097.1, forward strand.
ACACCAGAGGGTGGTGGTTAATGGAAGTCGCTCGAAGGAAGGAAAGATGACTAGTGGAGTCCCTCAGGGTTCGTTGCTGGGGCCAATCCTGTTCAATATGTTTGTGAGTGACATTGCTGAAGGGTTAGAAGGAAAAGTGTGCCTTTTTGCAGATGATACCAAGATTTGTAACAGAGTAGACACCGAAGAGGGAGTGGAAAATATGAAAAAGGATCTGCAAAAGTTAACTAAAATTCAATGCAAAGAAATGCAGAGTAATGCATTTGGGGATTAATAATAGGAAGGAACCGTATATGCTGGTTGGAGAGAAGCTGATATGCACGGACGGGGAGAGGGACCTTGGGGTTATAGTGTCCGATGATCTAAAGGCGAAAAAACAATGTGACAAGGCAGTGGCTGCTGCCAGAAGGATGCTGGGCTGTCTAAAGAGAGGTGTAGTCAGTAGAAGGAAGAAGGTGTTGATGCCCCTGTACAGGTCATTGGTGAGGCCCCACTTGGAGTATTGTGTTCAGTTTTGGAGACCGTATCTGGCAAAAGACGTAAGAAGACTTGAGGCGATCCAGAGGAGGGCGACGAAAATGATAGGAGGCTTGCGCCAGAAGACGTATGAGGAGAGACTGGAAGCCCTGAATATGTATACCCTAGAGGAAAGGAGAGACAGGGGAGATATGATTCAGACGTTCAAATACTTGAAGGGTATTAACGTAGAACAAAATCTTTTCCAGAGAAAGGAAAATGGTAAAACCAGAGGACATAATTTGAGGTTGAGGGGTAGTAGATTCAGGGGCAATGTTAGGAAATTCTACTTTACGGAGAGGGTAGTGGAAGCCTGGAATGCGCTCCCGAGAGAGGTGGTAGAGAGTAAAACTGTGACTGAGTTCAATGAAGCGTGGGATGAACACAGAAGATTTAGAATCAGAAAATAATATTAAATATTGAACTAGGCCAGTTACTGGGCAGACTTGCATGGTCTGTTTCTGTGTATGGCCGTTTGGTGGAGGATGGGCAGGGGAGGGCTTCAGTGGCTGGGAGGGTGTAGATGGGCTGGAGTAAGTCTTAACAGAGATTTCGGCAGTTGGAACCCAAGCACAGTACCGGGTAAAGCTTTGGATTCTTGCCCAGAAATAGCTAAAAAGAAAAAAAAAAATTTTTAAATAAAAATTTAAATTGAATCAGGTTGGGCAGACTGGATGGACCATTCAGGTCTTTATCTGCCGTCATCTACTATGTTATTATGTTACTATGTTTCTTTTTCCTATTTCTCAGTCCTCCATCTACCCAGTTTTGTTTTGTTTTTCCCTTGGATATGGCTAGAATAGCTCCTTTCTTTCTCCTATTTTTATCTAATGTATTTCCAGATCTTTCCAAGGCTTCTAGGAAGAGAAGGAAGGACCTCTTCTGATTCTAGAATGAAGCTATCTGATCTCTGTTCATTAGTACTTTACAGCCTGGAGCTGAATTATTGAAATCTCTGCCATGCTGCTTACTCCTCCCTGGTTTCTAGTATGAGAGATGTAGGTTATCATAGGCAGTGACAATGGACACTGTTAGAAAAAGGAAAAAGAAAGTGACAAATCAGAGTTAATCTTCTGCCACTGCAGATTACAAGTAGAGATGGACAATGCAAATCCTGTGACCCATGGGCAATTATCTGCTAATCACATCTCACAATTAATAATTTGTTCAGACAAATGAACCCCCATCATTTTAATTATCATTATCAAGTGAAGACTTTGAAGTGAAGATTGGCTGCTCTCTGCTTTCCTCATTGCCCAATATCATTGTGCTCCAGTACTTATTCCCTCTTTTACACAGCGCGATAGCATGGGCCACTGTGGTAACTACCCTGAAGTCCATAGGGATTTAGAGGGCTTTGCGGCTTTTGCTGCACAGCTGCCACTAGCACAGCTTTGTAAAGGGGGGGGGGGGGGTTAATTAGCTAATGTGCTACGGAACCTTAGAATCTATGACTAGCAAATTTTTTTCAACAGCGAGGTGATTAAATTTGCGGACGATACAAAATTATTCAGAATAGGGGGATAATCAGGCTCGAGGAATGGGCATCGACATGGCAGATGAGGTCCAATGTGGATAAGTGTAAAGTGATGCATGTCGGTAACAAAAATCTCATGCACGAATGCAGGATGTCTAGGGCGGTTCTTGGAGAGACCTCCCAGGAAAGAGACTTAGGAGTTCTCATTGACAAGTCGATGAAGCCATCCACGCAATGTGCGGCAGCGGTGAAAAGAGCAAACAAAATGCTAGGAATGATAAAGAAGGGTATCACGAACAGATCAGAGAAGATTATCATGCTGCTGTACCGGACCATGGTGCGCCCTCAGCTGGAGTACTGCATCCAGCACTGGTTGCCTTATATGAAGAAGGACACGGTACTACTCGAAAGGGTCCAGAGAAGAGCGACTAAGATGGTTAAGGGGTTGGAGGAGCTGCCGTACAGCGAAAGATTAGAGAAACTGGGCCTCTTCACCCTCGAACAGAGGTGATTGAGAGGGGACATGATCGTAACATTCAAGGTACTAAAGGGAATAGACTTAGTAGATAAGGGCAGGTTGTTCACCCTCTCCAAGGTAGGGAGAATGAGAGGGCACTCTCTAAAGTTGAAAGGGGATAGATTCTGTACAAATGTAAGGAAGTTCTTCTTCACCCAGAGAGTGGTAGAAAACTGGAACGTTCTTCCGGAGTCTGTCATAGGGGAAAACACCTTCCAGGGATTCAAAACAAAGTTAGATAAGTTCATGCTGAACCAGAACGTATGCATGTAGGGCTAGTATCAGTTAGAGCACTGGTCTTTGACCAGAGGGCCACTGCGTGAGTGGACTGCTGGCATGATGGACCACTGGTCTGACCCAGCAGCGGCAATTCTTATGTTCTTAACAAATATTATTTTACCATATTTCTAAAAGCTAAAAGGGTCATGGTTTTGATATACCACCTATATACAACCAAAGAGGTTTATATATGAGGGGCCACTGAAAAGTTCTCGGCTCAACCAAGAAAAGAATGATGTGAAGTCATGAAACTTACAAGTTATTCCACACTTTTCTTGACACTATTCATTTCAATGATATAAAATGAAATAAAAAGTGTCAAGTAAAGTGTGGAATAACTTGTAAATTTCATGGCTCCACATTATTCTTTTCTTGGTTGGACTGAGAACTTTTCAGTAGCCCCAAATATACTATATGTGGATATCTTTTTCTGTCCCTGGTGTATTCACAGTCCTGTACCTGATGCAATGGAGGGTTAAGTGACTTGCCCAGGGGCACAAAGAGCTGTACTTCCCCACCTTCCATTATCTCATGCAGCCTTTCTTTTGAGATCATGGCTTTTCAGCTATTCTTGAAAATGCCTCTCAGACTATGGAGACAGCAGTTCGTGCAAATTTAAAGAAATAATTTTCCCACCTAAAATAAGTAGGGAGAAAATGTGAAATCAAAACATTTTCATGATTTAAGTTTTGCATTTTCTATGATCCTCTTGGTCCAAAATAAATGCAAATTTTATTAATTATGATCCCTCTCTTTTCAAAAGGATTGAGATTAATTAAAACAAAAATTGAGACTGGTCATTAGTTATAATTGTGACTACCATTAAAATAATTTTCAGTGGAAGAATAGACTAAGGCACTCTTCTATCAAACTGCGATAGCAGTTTTTAGCGTGGGGAGCCATGCTGAATGGCCCGCGCTGCTTCCAACGCTCATAGGAACTCAATGAGTGTTTGGGAGCAGTGCAGGCCATTCAGTGCCGCTCTCTATGCTAAAAACTGCTAGCACAGTTTGATAGAAGAGGCCCTAAATGGGAAAGAGTATCATTTACTTATTATCTATAGGAGGAAATTTTTTTTCACTCAGAGAATATTTAAGCTTTGGAATGCATTGCCAGAGGTTGTGGTAAGAGCAGATAGTGTAGCTGGTTTGAAGAAATGTTTGGACAAGTTCTTGGAGGAAAAGTCCATAGCCTGTTATTGAAAAAGACATGGGGGAAGCCACTTCTTGCCCTGAATCGGTAGCATGGAATGTTGCTACTCCTTGAGTTTTGGCCAGGTATTAGTGACCTGGATTGGTCACCATGGGAATGGGATGCTGGGCTTGATGGAACATTGGTCTGACCCAGTAGGGCTATTCTTATGTTCTTACAGGAGAAACAAAGAATGGCAAAGGTGTGTGGCTGGTGAAAACCGTTTTGAAATTAGTTCATACCTGTCCCAGTAATTCAAGGTTCAACTATATTCAGGTACATTTTCCATTCCCTGGAGGGCTTATAATATAATAGGCTATTTTATTAAGCTGTGGCAAAAAGTGGACTTAGCATGCCTTTGAGTGGGTTTTTCCCATGCACTAAGGCCATTTTGTCAGTTGTAAAATGGTCAATTTTCAATTTTTTTGTATTAATGACCATGCACTAATGTTGGCTAAATCAAAAGGTGTAAAAGAATTCAAAGTGTCCAAATATATTGCTACATAAATTTACAAAATGTGAACCTCCCAAAAAACAATTTAACACAGTTTTTACACAAATTTTTGAAATTTAATTAATTTGAAACAAAAAAAAAATTAATAATAATGAAAACTGAAAGGAGGAAAAAGACCTCAGCGGGTACGGGGGACGCAGGAGAGTAACCTCTTCAGAAACTAGTATGCAAGAAATTGTCTAATATTTATATCAGAATGAACAGCTTGTTTGACAGTGTCAAGAACCTAGTCTCATGAAGAAGGCACTGTCCAGGGTGCTGAAACACTTGCAGTGAGTCATCAGATGTCTGTCACCCTATTTTGGGTGAATAAAGATCCCAAATAGAACCATCTCATTATCCCTACTTTCTTTATTTGACTTTTGTCTCCAATATGGGTACCCTTCCATTTTTTGGGTGGCAGAATTTGGTTTATTACTTACCCACAATTCTGCATACAAAACTCCCATTCCAATCATTGGTCAAAAAACCTCCAAAGTGATTTCAACTCCACCTTTTTTCTTGCAAAAAAATCCATGGAAACAGGGAATAAACTTGAGTGCCCCCTTTACCCTTGATAACACTCACCTGGAGCTTGCATCATCCTTAAAAATACTTGGTGTCATCATCGATGACAAATTTTCTTACCATGAACATATAAGTAACATCGTAAAATCTTGCTTTTACAGATTACGAATGATCCGGTCAATCTCTAAGTTTCTAGAGCCAAAATATTTAAATATACTAATTCATTCTTTAATTATTGCCAAACTTGATTATTGTAACTCATTATTAATAAATATTACGCAAAAGGAAAAGAAACGATTACAAATCATCCAGAACACCACCGTTAAACTTATTCATAATGGTAAAAAATATGACCACGTTACTCCTTTTCTGATCAAATCTCACTGGCTTCCCATTAATCATTGCATCATTTTTATAAAATTTTATTACTAGTATTCAAAACCCTCGTTACTAACGAGCCCCAATTTATCAATAAAGCACTTATTCCTTATAGTACATCGCGTTCCCTTCGGTCTACTAACCAAAAAACTCTTAGCGGTTCCCTCCCTGAAAATTATTGGAACTCGATGACAAGATATGTTCTCGGTGATGGCTCCACAACTTTGGAACACTTTACCTCAGCAATTGAGAGAGGAAAATAATTTGAGTCATTTTAAAAGTAATTTAAAAAGCTTTCTTTTTAAAGACACTTTTAATCTATAAATTATGTTCAAAAATTTTACATTACCTTCCAGGTTTTCACCTTCCCCCTCCTAATGTTTTTTTTTTTTCCATTTATGGTTCTCTTCTGTACCCTAAAAATATTGAATTGTAGTTCTGCCCTTTTTTTACCTCGTGTCTCGGTTGGTCTGTATGTCTGTTGGTCTTAACTATTGTTTTAAAATTTTTAAACATTATGCTAAAATAAATGTTATTTTTTTTCTATGTTGTAACTCGCTTAGTAAAAATTAAATTAAGCGACTCATCAAATTAAAAATAAACTTGAAACTTGAACTTGAAACCTGATCATAAAATGCATTTCCACATTTAAAGTCACAGAACTTATTTTCAATTTAATCCCTATAAAGCACCTAAGGGCTCCTTTTATCAAGCCGCGCTAGCGGTTTAACGCACCTAATACCGTGCGCTATACCACCGGCCACGCTAGCCGCTACTGTCTCCCATGAGCAGGCAGTAGTTTTTAGGCCAGCGCAAGGGTTAACGCATGATGAAACGTCATGTGCATTAACCCCGCTAACGCGGCTCGATAAAAGGAGCCCTAAGTTTTACCAATGGCTTCCGCAGGGGAAATAAGAATGCTGTTTAGGATATATGCATATGAAACAAGCAAGACAACATTATTCAGGATAAATGCTAATGTTGCAATTAGCTCATGGCCATTTTTTTTTTTTTTAATTACTGTGTAAGCAGTATGAGAGGGTGTTGTAAAGTTCTCAGCCCAACCAAGAAGAGAATGACATGGATATGGTTCAATCAATGATCTGAAACGATGGCAAAACAAAGAATTTTGTTTCTGCAAATTGGAACTTAACAAAATACGATGACACTCTTTTCAGCTACAGTGGCAAAATAATGCTCAGAATTGAAGTTAGTTGGTGGGGCTGAGAACTTTTCAGCACCCCTCATATAGGTTCACACAGCAATCCCGTCCAACTAGTTAGAATATGGTAATACAGCTGTGCTAACTGATCAGTGCAGGAACACCCCCTGACATTCCCCTCCAAAAACAGAAATTGTTTTGATCATGTGGATTAGTGCAGATGAAAACGGCATTTACTGCAGGATGCCTGACTGCGTCTTACAGTATGTCATACCAAGCTTAGCACAGCTTAGTTAAAGGGGCCCCTAAGTTTGTACTTGATGCAATGGATTAAATAACTTGCCCAAGGTCAGAGTGGTAGTAGGATTGGAACCTAGGTCCTCTAGTTATCAGCCCACCACTCTAACCATTAGACCACATGGAGGTAGCTGCAATAATGCCAAACTTAATAACCAATCACAAAATACTTCAATTAAACAGGCCCAGATTTAGGAATAGGCAACCTAAGTACCTGCCTAGGGCACCACATTTTGAAGGCTCCAAACATCAGAGAACAAAAAGAAGCCCGCTAACTTTTAGTCTCCAAAATCAAAGAAGCACCAATATTTCGCATAAAGCAATACCCATAGCTCCTCTTTACAAGCTTTGGGGTGATCTACCTACTTGTTAGGTTTGAGGATTGACCCCCTGCTTTCACCTTCCAGTCCTACTTGTGGGCATCAAGTTGAAATCCAGCCCTGCAATTAAATGAATCTTTCTCACCTCCTGCCTAGCACTGTTCATCCTTCCTCCTCAATCAAAGCAAGACAAACCACAGATATAATCTGTTCCAATTAGAGAACAAAAGAGGCAACTCTTTTCAGTCCAGTGAGGAGCCACTAATGACTGTTATGAAAATAGCATATGAATAATTCCTTTTGGGTATTTAAGATACACATAATCAAAAGAGAGAGAAACGCTTCCCGGCGTGTGTGTTTTTTTCTACTTTGTAAATGCAGATTTTGGTCAATGATTTGTGGCTTGTGGTCTGTTTGAAGGATAAAGCAATCAACAGCTGTGGTGAAAACAGGTCAAACCTTTGAAAGCATTGATTAGTCTGCATTTCATGTAGATCAGCACAAGCTGCTATGAATTTTCCTACTGAGCAGGTTCCTTAATCTGCCCTTCATACTAGTGATTAATTTGCTTTAAATACTTAATCACAAGCAAAAATAATGCATGGCATTCCAATATTTATCTTAAATGCAGTATTCAAGATCAGCATACACTGGCATCTTGAAGTAAGCGATAAATAAAACACAACTTATGATTATTATTATTTAGTTTTATACAAGGGGGCACTGAAAAGTTCTCAGCCCAACCATGAACACAAGAACATAAGTACTGCCATCTCCCGATCAGACCTTCGGTCCATCAAGTCCGGCCATCCGCACATGCGGAGGCCCAGCCAGGTGTACACCTGGCGTAATTTTAGTCACCCATATCTCTCTATGCCTCTCGTAAGGAGATGTGCATCTAGTTTGCTTTTAAATCCTAGAATGGTGGATTCCGCAATAACCTCCTCTGGGAGGACATTCCAAGTGTCCACCACTCATAGTGTGAAGCAAAACTTCCTAATATTTGTCCTGGACTTGTCCCCCCTTATCTTCAGTCCAAGTCCTCTTGTCCGTGTCACATTGGACATTACAAAAAAATTTTTTCCTGCTCTGTTTTGTCGATTCCTTTCAGTATTTTGAAAGTCTCGATCATATCCCCTCGCAGCCTCCTTTTTTCAAGGGAGAACAATCCCAGTCTCTTAAGTCGTTCCTCGTATTCCAAATTCTCCATACCTTTTATTAGCTTCGTTGCTCGTCTCTGCACCCTCTCCAGCAGTTTTATATCCTTCTTTAGATTGGGAGACCAATGTTGGACACAGTATTCCAAGTGTGGTCTGACCATTGCTCTATAAAGCGGCATTATAACTTTCTCCGATCTACTCATGATTCCTTTCTTTATCATGCCTAACATTCTATTTGCTTTCTTTGCCGCTGCCGTGCATTGTGCTAACAGCTTCAGGGTCCTATCTATCAGTACACCCAGGTCCTTTTCTTGTTCGCTCTTACCCAGAGTTGGACCTGACATTCTATACCCGTGTTCCTTGTTCTTTCCGCCTAAATGCATTATTTTGCACTTTTTTCGCATTAAACGTCATCTGCCATTTCTCTGCCTATTTCTCTAACTCCACAAGTCACTCTGGAGTTCCTCGCTATCCTTCTGTGATCTGATTGCCCGGCATAGCTTTGTGTCATCTGCAAACTTGATGATCTCACTGGATGTTCCTTCTAGGTCATTGATGAAAATATTAAATAAGATGGGCCCAAGTACCGCGCCCTGGGGCACACCGCTAGTCACTTTCTCCCAGTATGAGAACTTCCCATTTATGCCCACTCTCTGCTTTCTGTTCTCCAGCCATTTGCCTATCCATCTTAGTATATCTCCCTCTATTCCATGGCTTTGTAGTTTCCTGAGAAGTCTTTCATGTGGAACCTTGTCAAATGCTTTCTGGAAGTCCAAGTATATTATGTCCACCGGTTCTCCACTATCAATTTGTTTGTTCACGATCTCAAAAAATTGAAGTAAATTCGTCAAACATGATTTCCCTTTCCTGAAGCATGTTGACTGGCTCTCATCAGGTCGTGTGTATCCAAGTGCCAGACTATGCTATCTTTAATCAGTGCTTCAATCATCTTTCCAGGGACAGATGTAAGACTCACAGGTCTGTAGTTGCCTGGTTCTCCTCTTGATCCTTTTTTGAAAATTGGCGTGACGTTCGCTATCTTCCAGTCATCCGATATCTGTCCAGTTCTAATTGACAGGTTGGCAAGTTTTTGCAAAAGCTCTCCGATTTCAACCTATAGTTCTTTTAAGACTCTCGGGTGAATTCCATCAGGTCCAGGGGATTTGTCGCTTTTAAGATTGTCGAACTGGTAGTATATCTGGTCCAAGTCCACTTCTACTGTGGTGAGGCTATCCTCTATTACTCCTTTGAACACTTTCACTGCTTTTGGTATTGTTGCGGTGTCCTCCCTTGTAAAGACAGATGCAGAGAAGGAATTTAGTCTGCAATTTGTTTGTCTTCCTTGATATACTCTTTTCTTCCCTGGTCATCGAGTGGTCCCACCGCCTCTTTTGCGGGTTTTTTTCCTTTTACGTATCTAAAGAAGGGCTTGAAATTTTTGGCCTCTTGTGCTATTTTCTCCTCAGAGTCCTTTTTGGCATCCCTCACCGCCTTGTGACATTTCTTCTGATCATCTTTGTGTTTGTTCCAAGCTTCGTTTTTTTTCGTGCGTTTCCATTTTCTAAAGGAGTTCTTTTTTTCTCTTACAGCATCCTTCACCTCTTTAGTAAGCCATGCCGGTTCTCCTTTGCCTTTATTTTTCCGTCCTTTGGTTATCTGTGGAATGACTTGGATATGGTTCAATCAATGATCTGAAACAATGTCAAAACATAAAATTTCACTTATGCAAATTGATACAATGAAATAAGATAACACTCTTTTCAGCTACAGTGGCAAAATAATGCTCAGAATTTAGGAAGTTGGTTGATTGGGCTGAGAACTTTTCAGCACCCCCTCATACTATTTGGGTTTCTGCCAAATAGTAACCTGGATTAGTCATGGTTGGAAACAAGATACTAGGGCCCAAATTCACTAAGCAAACCGATCATGTACCGATCGGTTTGCGACCCCTTAGCGACCCCAACCCAATTCACTTACCTGTCTTCCAACCATCCTCCGATCCGCGTATGCAAATGAGGACAACGGCATGCAAAGTAGGCAGGGACGCGATTCACTAAACAAAACCCTGCAACACCGACTGGGCCGATCAAAAAAAAGCAACTTCTGAGGACCAGTCGCTGAAGCCCTTTGCGACTGCCCTGCCTTCTGCAGCCCTGCTTTCTGCCCTGTCAACCCCGATCTCCTGCTGCCCTGAACACGCCTGCCTTCCAGCCCTGAACCCGAACACCCTGCCTGCCTGCCCCGACTCTCCCACCCTTCCCCGCACTTCTAGCCCGTGGTTTTAACCCGTGGGCTTAAGCGGGTTAAATCCACGGGCTCCAAAAAGTTCCTCGATTGCCTATTTTAAAAAATCTATGGCGGTCCTGAGGTCCAGCACTTTCAGGTTCCCATGACTGCGCTCACTGGTTTATAAAGCAGATCCACCTTCATTAAAAAAAAATAGAAGAAAAAAGAAAAAACAACCCCGACAGCCCAGAGGTCCAGGGAATGCTCAGACCATCTACAGATGGTCTGCACATGCGCAGGGATCGCTATAGAGCGATCCGTGCCTGCAGATGGGGACGTTCCTCCGATTGCCCTCATCTTCATGTTGGAGTTTGCTGAATTTGATGGTCCTGCCCAGATCGGGCCCGAATGTGCAGGTTAGTGAATCCTGGCCTAGGTTAGAACAGTGTTTCTCAACACATGGTACGTGTACTCTTAGGGGTAAGCAGCATTGGCCGCCACCCTGGATATTACCTGCACACCTGCCAAAGCCACCATTGGGGATCCTTCCTTCCTGCCCTCCACCCTCCTGTCAAGCAACTGCCAGGGATCCCTCCTTCCTGCCTGCCCCCCTCCACCGAAGCCAACTCAGAGAGCTATACATTAGAAGGTATAATTGGTTACACAACTTATGTTCTGTGGAGTAGATTGATGCATGATGATCTAAGAAACTAATGATTAAATCACTAATTGATAGTGTGGCAATCAATTTAATTTATGATTTTGTGTAGTTGATTGATCCTTAATGATCTCCTGAATCAGTGGTTCTATGAGATTTATTTAGATGAAGATAGCAACTGGTAAGGAGATTAAAGATTACCATTTCATAAACCATAAATTTATAGGGAATAATTAACTTAGTATTACTGTAAAAGGGAATAAGATCATCAATTGATAATGTTATAAAGGATAACGAAGTTAGTTTGCAATGAATTTAACCTTCTTAGGTTTAATTGATCCTGTGTCAGAAGGTATAATTGGCTTATATACTTAGTTTTTGTGAAGTCAATTAACCCTCAGTGATTCACTAAACCAATGATGAAATTACCAATTGACAGCGTTGCAATGGATGCTTATAAGAAAGCGATTGTAATGGATGCTTAAAGAGCTTGTCGTAAAATTGAAGAAGATAACCAATCACCATCTTTAACTTAGGACCTGTGAGAAAGATTGATGAGTCATTGAATCAGTGGGTTTTGAGATTCTTCTACATAGAGAAGAAGAATAGGCGAGAAATGGATAATTCAAATTCCAATGATATAACAGGAAGGAATAAGTGATTTAATTGGACATAGGTAGGCAATAGTGAGGCAACTATCTGTTAATAACACTCAAGGCAGGTTTACGAGGGGGTGCTGAAAAGTTCTCAGCCCGATCAACCAACTTCCTAAATTCTGAGCATTATTTTGCCACTGTACCTGAAAAGGGTGTTATCTTATTTGGTTAAGGGCCGATTTGCTGAAACAAAATTCTATGAATTTGACATTGTTTCAGATCATTGATTGAACCATATCCATGTCGTTCTCTTCTTAGGTGGACTGAGAACTTTTCAGCACCTCCTTGTATACTTTTAGATTTTAGAAATTGGTAATATTAAAGGATAAATTGTGTGTGTATATATATATATATATATATATATATATATATAAATTAAATAGTATATATTTTCACCATAAGGAATTCTGTGACTTTTTAGGTATTTGATCTTTATTCCTGGTTATTGTATATATTGGACTAACATCAATAGATATGACATGTAACAGCTTTTTTCAATTATTCTCCATAAAGCCTTATCAATTATTTTACTAACACATGGTAGAATGTTCCTTATTTGTCAGTGGTTCTGCCATAATCATAAATCTTTCCATTGATCTTTTCCATCCTTTTATTTTCTACATTTTAAATATTATATAATGTGGGGCACATTCTGTGTTGGACGGTGGTTTCAGCAGCTGTCTAAGAAGGGGCTGAGAATCACACACCGGCGTCCTATAAAGAATTGCGTCTGCCCTAACAGACAGATGTCTAAACCTGCCTAACCCTCCCTCCCTGATTCTCTAACCGGCGCCCATTTCACAGGCACCAGTTACAGAATTGTGCCTGCATGATCAAGGGATCCCTTGCAATCAGCTGATTGTGGCCTGGGAATCCCTGTTCAGCTGAGCCATCAGGCCTCCCCAAAGCCGGGTTTGGAGAGTCTTGCCAGCTCTGCTGATCAGGGGAAAAATACTCCTGCTATGATCAGCTGAGTGGCTGCAGCAGGGGACCCCCTCCCCACAAGTACTCCTGAAATCAGCAGGAGGGATGCCCAATCCCTTCTGCTGCCACTCCACCAGAACCACAACCCCCCCCCCCCTAAAAGTATCCTGGCAGGAGGGATGCTCACTCCCTCCTGCCATAATCAAGACTGATGATGTTATACATAGCGTTTGCTATATAACTCACCCCAGATAGAAGAATACGGGGGGTCTTCATCTTCCTCCGAGGCTAGAACTCGAGACTGTCGGGTGTGGCAAGCACATGCCTCAAAGGAAGATACAACTGCCACCCTAGGGTAAAAGCTTCAAATTGTCTCTTGAGGACCATATCCACTTTACGGTCCCGAGTATCTTTTAACATCACACCTCCTTCAAGTGGGAACCTCTGGGCACCAAGCCTCCAACCGAACACTAAGAAAAACTATCAAAAATAAAACCGCAGAACAGAGCAGAGCAAAAACACTTCTGAGCAACTTGCTTGCAAAAAAAAAAAACTGAGGGGGCAGAAGCAGCTTCCTGGGAAGGAGGCAGTGTTCAAAGATGTTTGACAGTACTCTACAGGCAATTTAGGTTTAGATGCAAAACCCTAGCATTCAGGACTACTAGATAGATTGCTCTAGAGTACCCCTTATGCCATTCAAAGCCTACTGTTTTGGAGTACCAGCTTACCCAGCTGTGTTAACAATCCCCTACTGTCCAGCACACCTCCTGTAATCCCTGAATGATTCCCCTAATATCATAAGAATTGCCATACTGGGACAGATAGAAGGTCCATCAAGCCCAGTATCCTGTTTCCAACAGGATATCAGCCCCTAAGTTTTCAATACTGACTCCTAGATTCATAGGAAATTTGTCTGGGCCTGCTATATTATATTTTTGTGAAGCACACCCCCATAAGTTAAAGAAATTGTTGCAGGCAGCCAATGTGTTCCACAAATTATGGGAATCAGCTTTCATTTGCCATCTAAAGTAAAAGGCTCTAATTGTACTGGTACCTGGTAGTGACAATTTGACATATAAAACATTAGTGACAATCTAAAAAAGCAGCTGTTATAGCATCAGAGTTTCCACTGAATACAGAACAAGCAGTCAAGGACTGAGTAGCTCCTGTCTGCAGAGCTTTCCCATTTATCTACTGGGGCCTGAATTTAGACACTAGACATTCAGAGAAGAAAAATGCTGTGGCCTTGGCTAGACCAGCAGAAGCCAAAACTTCAATCAGGCTTTCATTAGTTACTTCGCACACATCGTATCAGGTACCTTTGGTGGCAGCATAAGAACACAATTGGACCTTGGAATAGACAATGACAATTTTGCGGTCTTTACCTGTTATAAGGTTAGATTTGGGTCATGTATCAGAGCTTTCACAAATTAATGCTATCAGGGGAATTACCCTTAAATTGAATTTTTTATCTAAAAAAAAAAATGTTTCCATTCCACCTACTTCTCAATTTTGGACTTGCTGGACATACCAAATAATTTAAGAAATCAGGCAACAGGAATAATGCACAATATGTGGTACTATGAGTTTTGTTTTGTTTTTTTTGTTTGGTTGGTTGAGGTTTTTTTTTTTGGAAGGGGGCATTTATGATTTTTAAGTTTTCTCAACTTTGGAATGATCTTCTGGTTCATTTCAACTTTTTCGTAAATCTTTAAAATCATTTTATTTGCTAAACACTTTGAAAATTAATCTTCCAAAACTTAGTTTTATTCTTTATGGTTTTTATTTGTTAAGTTAACTATTGTAAACAGAGTCGAGCTTTCTTGGAATGATGTCTCGGTATATAAAGCCAAGCCTTAGATTAGATTAGATTCTCAAAAACTTGAGCTGTTCCTTATCATCTGCTACTGCTCCTTTCTTTTTAAAGATGCTTTAGACTCATTTAGAATATTGTGTACAATTCTGGAGGCCGCACCTTCAAAAAGATATAAAAAGGATGGAATCGGTTCAGAGGAAGGCTACTAAAATGGTGTGTGGTCTTCATGATAATGCGTATGGGGACAGACTTAAAGATCTCAATCTGTATACTTTGGAGGAAAGGCAGGAGAGGGGAGATATGATTGAGATGTTTAAATACCTACATAATGTAAATGCGCATGAGTCGAAACTCTTTCATTTGAAAAGAAACTCTGCAATGAGAGGGCAAAAAGCTTGTCAATACAAGAGTTTTTTGGAAAAGACATTTACTTTCCAGGCAGGAAAATCAAATTCCTGGCTGAGTTCTTTGATTATTCAAGCTCAGTCCTACTATTCATTTAGAAAGTCATTGAAAACCTATTTGTTTGATAAATTAATAAATTGATTTTCTTGTTGTATTTGGTTGAAATATGTATATTTGTTCACAGATTGTACAGTCCTCTTGATGTATTGTGAACCGCGGTATACAAGAATAAAATTATTATTATTATAGGATGAAGTTAAGAGGTGATAGGCTCCGGAGTAATTTAAGGAGATACTTTTTTACAGAAAGGGTGGTAGATGCATGGAACAGTCTCCTAGAAGAGGTGGTGGAGACAGAGACTGTGTCTGAATTCAAAAGGGCCTGAGATAGGCACATGGGATCTCTCGGATAGAGAAAGAGATAATGGTTACTGCGGATGGGCAGACTAGATTGGCCATTTGGCCTTTATCTGTCATCATGTTTCTATATTTCTATATTATGGAAGCAAACCCTAGATGCACAAACTTATACCATCATGTACTGCCTTCCCCCTGTCCTATTTACTATTGTAGTTTGACCCATCCACCTTATCCTTATGTAAAGCTATCTATTTAAAATGTACAGCTAGCTATCCTCTTTATAACCTCTAATTTCTTATTATTTCCTTCCCTCGTTTATTGGATTATCTGTAAACCGTGCCGAGCTCTATCTTTATGGAGATGATGCGGTATACAAACTTAAGGTTTAGTTTAGTTTATCCTGTCTTTTTAATACTGTTCCTGCTTGTTTTTTGGTGCTACTATTAGACTGTAAGACACTCAGATATCAAGTCCAATAGCAGGGTAGTAAATCTGAAAGAAACTCGTATGTGAATATATAATCCACAATATGTCCCTATTTCAAGAGAAGGTTTTTCATAGGCATTTATAGATGAACAGTAATTTACCTGGCTGAATGTCTATCTGAACCAGCTGACCACTAGAGAGATGAATGCATGATCCCTCCTTTATTCCCAGTAGTTACTGACCCCTCTCACCTAGTGGCGTAGTAGGGAGGGCATCTTGGTGGGGGTGCCGGCACTTGTTCTCTCTGCTCCCTGCCCCCCCCCCCCCATTACCACACGCGTGCCCCTTCCCTTCCTCTATATCTCTTTAACGTTCCTGGCGTAAGCAAAAACCCCAACCTACTGCTCATACCAGCTTCAGTTCTTCCTCTGGTGTCACTTCCTGGACCGACGCCTAGGAAGTGAAGCCTGAGGAAGAGCCAACGCTGGTGTGAGCAGCAGGTTGAGTTTGCCACTCATGCTGGGAATGTTAAAGAGGTGCGGGAGAAGGGAAGAGGCACACACCCTTATCTCCGCTTCCCCGCTCCTTCCCCGATCTCCCCTACCACACACCTGTCCCCTTCCTTTCCCCTATACCTCTAGTTGTTCACTACCGCGAGCAACAAGAATTTCAATGTGCTCCTCATGACCCCAACATCTCTCCCGCTGAGGTCACTTCCTATGCGCGGCACCCGGACGTGAAGTCAGCGGGAGAGACGACGCAGCTGTGAAGAGCATGTTAAAGTTGTTGCTCGCGGCGGTGAACTAGAGGTACGGGGAAAGGGAAGGGTAATGCACACATGGCGAGGGGAGGAGTGAGAAGAGGTGGGGGTGGTGAGGAGGAGGGGTGCTGGCGCCCCCACCAACATGGTGCCTGGGGTGGACCGCCCCTCCCTGCCCCCTCCCCTTACTAGGCCACTGCTCCCAAGTCAAACTTCCATCTTTAGTTTTCATGTTATATACCTTGCATTGCTGCCTTATCTTTTTGAGTTGCTGTAATAGCACTTTTTTAGCTGTGTTAGCATGTTCATTGAAAGATATCTAACAATATACTCATACAATAGCTACCTGAATGATTCTAGTCCTATTAAGCTCTACTTTCCCTAGGATAAGCTTTATGAAGGGCTTCCACTGCTTCTATCTCATTACATTGCATCTGAGTCTTCTAGCCCCATATGCCTACACAGTTTAACGTGGGTAACCTCTATGACATCACAAAATAATAGCAAAAACCAGAATATGCAACACTTTAGTTTCGGACTACAAATTTAGCAAATAAAAAATGATGATAGTCTCTAACTGATCTATGTGAGAATGGTAACGCATTCCATAACAAGGCGGGCCTAATAAGTCAAAAATGAACTGCTTCCAAGACTTCAAGGGCCTGATTCTGTACAGGATGCCTATATTAGGCACCATTAGGTGCCCTAATCAAGGACACCTAGTAATGCCTAACTTCAGAATCCACGAGCAACTTTTTCTTTAATTGGCAGGGTAATTGACCACGCCAGTTTTCAGCCAAACAAAAAAATTTAAGTTAACAATTAAAATTTCCATGCAGAACTCTTAGGACACCTACACTGAGGTGTCCTCCAATGTCTTACGATGTCTACTTGGAAAGTAGGCATGGTTAGGGGCAGAGATAGGAATGGTTGACTTAGGCATTGCTAGGCATCTGAGTTAGGCCCTAGTAAATTAGGCCAAGTAGAACCTGGCCTAATGTACTGACATCTACCTATAGGATATCTAGTCACGCCTAAGCACGCCAAGGTGTCGCTAGGCAGAATTCTATAAGTGGCGCCTAGCAGCTGACAACTGTGCTGAGCAGTACAACAGTGTACCATTCTGACCAAAATCGAGGTGATGTTTGCGCTTTGGCTAGCAGGGGTCCCCAAGCCCAAACCAGCAGAAGTCCTACTCTGCAAAGCAAGGAAGGTCTGGCAGTGAACGGTTTCCTGGGCTGCTGATGCCCACTATCCACTCCCGCTGCACATGCTCATTTTTGGTGAAACTGAGCCCGTGTGAGGAAACCCTCCCCCCACCCCCATGCTTGCTTGGTTTTCAGGCATGAGGTGGGCCTGCCTCACATATGTTCAGTTTCACAAAAGCTGAGCATGTGGGGGAAAAGTGGCCAGTGAGTCAGTAGCCTAGGAAAAGCGTTGCTAATCAGATAGAGGAGGGCTTCTGCTGGTGGGGCTTGGGGACCCTCACCAGTTCAGGTATGTGGAGTTGTGGGAGGGTGTGTATGTATGTGTGTGGAAAATGACAGGGAGCAGGACAAAATTTTGTACCCTTCCACTTTGAGCTCCAGACCCCCAAAATCCAAATTCTGGCAATGCACCTACTTCAATATATACAGAAAGACAGGAAACGTGGCTACAACTTTCCAAGCTTCCCACACCATGTAACTCTGAGTATCTGTATATAATATATAAACTGATTTGATTGCAACTACAAAGAGGTGGTATATCAATTCCCATCTTCTTTTCCTTTCTTTGCAGATTTTACTACCCTCATTCTCTGGAACAGAGATTGCACAGCTTCTGCACTACTTGGAAACCTATTAGCTATCCCTTCACTTAGATATATCAACACTATGCGTACTAGCATTTTTTTCAGTTACAGCCCCTACTATCTGGAATTCTGTACCAAACCATATAAGAGAAACTACATCCCTTGATAAATTTTAAAGTAGCTTAAAGACCTTTCTTTTTAAAGATGCATATGATATTTGATGATCCTTTTAAAGATGGTGATGGAAACTTGTTCTCTTCCATTTTTCCTTGTATTTTAAATTACTTGCCTGCTTTTCCCTTTCCTCTTGTTTTTACCTTCTTTCCAGCCTTTCCTATTTAAATTTTGTATTTCTGCCTGGTCACCTTTTGTCCCAGTATGTCATTGTTTGTCAATGTATCTGTTAATGTTTTTTTAATGAAATGTATATTTTTATAATTGCTTGTTTTTTTATATATACTATGTAAAACTGCTTTGAATTTTGATAAGGCGGTATATCAAATTTTAAATAAACCTGAAACCTGATTGTATTTGGGGCCCTGCTCCCAGCAACCCAGTATTTGAAAATTGCATCTTCTTTATCTGTTCTCAATATCATCTGTTTGTTCCTGATAATTTACTCAGAGTCTCTAACTTCTGTAGTTTACTTTCAAATAGGTCTACAGAGTCAATCTGCTCTCCGGTGTTGATTTCATTTTGCGCGGCACAGTCATCCAAGAATTTAAGCTCTGATTTTAAATCAGATACCACTTTAGCAATGTCCAACCTGATTAACTTGATCTGATTGAGCAATTCTAGAAAATCCGATCTCCTAGCAAGTGCATCCTGGACCTACAAAACTTCATTAACAGGCTCAAGGCTACCTTCCCAACTACACTCGGCCTTGTCCTCAGAGGGCCATGCACTTTTTGTGGCATTACTACATTTTTCTAATATATAGGCATAGCTTGACTTAATTGCCACATATAAAACAGATTGCCATAAAGCCAATCTCCAATAAATACTAGAGGTCACAAAATAAAAAAAAAAAAAAAGAACATCACAATATTTATTTATTTAATTCAATTTATATCCTGTCCTTCCCGGTTCATAGACAAAAGCGCTGTGACGACAAAGGCGCGCCGACAACCCAGCGCAGACAACTGAGCGCAAGGCGGAAGCGCGCTGAAGAAAAACAATATTTTAAGGGGCTCCGACGGAGGGTGTTGCTGGGGAACCCACCCCACTTTACTTAATAGAGATCGCGCCGGCGTTGTGGGGGGGTTTGGGGGTTATAACTTAACTTTTTCCCTTTTTTTTAGGGAAAAAGAGAAGTTTTCAGTATAATGTGGGGGGTTACAACTCCCCAAATCCCCCACAACGCCGGCGCGATCTCTGTCAGAGCCCTTTAAAATGGCTCCCCTGGTTATTCTCCTGGCTTTTGTTGTTCAGCCTCACTCCTTTCAGTCATACATACACATACTCTACACATCCCAAAACTAGGATTACCAGAAGTCCAGATTTACCTGGATATGTTTGGGGGTCGCTCAGGTATTATTGTTTGAATTATATTTGATTTATTCACTGGTTCATATATTTATTGATTCATTGGATTATTTGGTGAAAGGTTTCTTTAATTTTCAACACACTTAGGGTGCTCGATGATGGTGTGGGGGTGGAGGCTTACCGCCTTGACCCAGAAGTGAAGTGTCGGAGCTGGACTCCCATCGCTGATGGTTCACACTGAGAGCACCCTTCACATATATTATAATTACACGAATTTGCTTGTGAGCTGTGAATAAAGTTTAATTTCATGAGCGTCCTCCGTATAAACCCTGATGTGACTTGGTTTGCCTTGTTGTGTTATTGCTATAGTAGGATTTTTGGCAAAATTTGAGTGTAAATGTTGTGTTCCTGCCAGAATCGGCACTGAATTCTAGCCACTGGGTCTCTAGACCTACTCCACATGTTGCTTCGATCATTAAGTTTCAAGTTTCAAGTTTATTCGAATTTGATAAATCGCTTATTACATAATAAGCGAGTAACAATAAAAAATATACGTTATGCAGCTTTAAAAGGGGATAAAAACAGACAGACTCAGATACATAAGGGAAGGGAAAAGAGAGGGGAAAAAGTTACAAAATTACTATTATTCTGATGAGGAGAGAGGAAAAGCCAAATAGGGAGAAAACTGGCCAAGCTTTCCCTCTTCCAGTGTCACCACACATTTTCAGTTTAAAAGGCACAGTTTCTCTCTCTTAATAATAATAATAACTTTATTTTTGTATACCGCAGTACCATAACAGTTCAGAGCGGTTAACAGAGTAAGAGACTGTACATAGACAGTGATGTTACACATAAGTCAATCAGCTTAGCTTAGCAAGTCGGGAGTAGTCAGGAAATCCGGAGGCATGTCGGAGATACAAGGCAGGGTTACAAGGCGGGGAGGGAGTCAGAGAAATTTGTCAAAGAGATAGGTTTTGATTGATTTCCTGAAAGTTTGGTAGGAGGATGAGCTAGAAATGAAAGGGGTAAGACATTTATTCCCTTTGCCTGCTTGGAATGCCAGGGATCTATTGAGGAATCTCTTGTAGACACAGCCCTTTAGGGACGGGAAGGTAAACAGGTGGGTATTACGAGTGCGGGTGAGGCCTGAACGTTCAAAGTGATCCGACAGGTAGATTGGAGATGAGGCATTTATCCACATGTTAATCTATTGAAAGGTTAGGACCTGAGAAAAACTCATTTTAGCAAGATGAGGTGAGGCAGTTCTGGATTCATGCTTTCATCTTGAATTTGGTTCACTAGCACCCCCCAATATATTTATTTTTAAGTATTCTTTCCAAAACAAGACCTGAAGGGTAAAGGGGATGGGAATCTATATACCCCTTTCTCTGTCTGGTTACATATTTTGCATCTAGGGGAACAAAATGTTAAGTGACTTGCCATGAGTCACAAGGAGCTGCAGTGGGAATCAAACTCACAACCTCAGGTGGCTGAGACAGCTGCTCTCTCTAGGCCACGCCTCCACTCCAATGTATCACTGAAGGAGCATAATAACACCTAATGATCATGCAAAAATAAAGAGTTTGCTGTATTAGTTCTCTTAAATACAGTGGGCCATACAGAATGGCCAGCATATAATTTGCAATATATAATGTGGAGAACTAGTTTTCCATGTCAAGTAGTGAAATGCTTTCCTTCTATTTATTTATTCATTTACGAATTTATATACCGCCTGGAACCTCAGTGGTTTCCATACAATAAACACAAATCTTGGGAGGGTGTAGATGGGCTGGAGTAAGTCTTAACAGAGATTTCGGCAGTTGGAACCCAAGCACAGTACCAGGTAAAGCTTTGGATTCTTGCCCAGAAATAGCTAAGAAGAAAAAAAAAAAAAATTTTAAATTGAATCAGGTTGGGCAGACTGGATGGACCATTCGGGTCTTTATCTGCCGTCATCTACTATGTTACTATGTATATACAGATATTTGTCAATATTTGCTTATTTCTGATCTGAAGAAGGGTTATCTTCAAAAACTCATCACAAAATGCGTTGAGTTAGTCCAATAAAAAAGGTATTACCTTATTTCCATTGTTTTTTGTTTTATTTATCTATATTACATGTGGAGTAGGGAAGTAACTTAATGGTTAGAGCAGTAGCTGAAAAACAAGGGATATCAGTGGGCATCCATCTTCATCCTCGTAGCTCTTTTCTTAACTGTGAGTCTTACAGAGACAGAAACCTGAATATATACTGCTTTAATAACCTTCAGGCTGCGGATGGTACAGTATATAAGGAACTGAGGTGCCCTGGTTCTCAGCCCGCTTCTCTACCATTAGGCCACTCCATAGGATTTTTATGTGGCATTTTATGACATGAACATTCCTATGCTGCCACAATGGCATTCAGGTCCTTTGTTTCACTCCATTCATAAGAACATAAGAATAGCCTTACTGGGTCAGACCAATGGTCCATCTAGCCCACTATCCTGCTTCCACAGTGACCAATCCAGGTCACAAGTACCTGACAAAAATCCAATCAGTAGCAACATTCCAGAGCTGAGATTGTGATGTCATAATGCCTAATACTACCAATGCCCATGAACCAACCTCATCAGTGATGTCACAATGGTTTTATTGTCCTATCACTTGGCTCACATAAGAATAGCCTTACTGGGTCAGACCAATGGTCCATCTAGCCCACTATCCTGCTTCCACAGTGACCAATCCAGGTCACAAGTACCTGACAAAAACCCAATCAGTAGCAACATTCCAGAGCTGAGATTATGATGTCATAATGCCTCATACTACCAATGCCCATGAACCAACCTCATCAGTGATGTCACAATGGTTTTATTGTCCTATCACTTGGCTCACATAAGAATAGCCTTACTGGGTCAGACCAATGGTCCATCTAGCCCACTATCCTGCTTCCACAGTGACCAATCCAGGTCACAAGTACCTGACAAAAACCCAATCAGTAGCAACATTCCAGAGCTGAGATTATGATGTCATAATGCCTCATACTACCAATGCCCATGAACCAACCTCATCAGTGATGTCACAATGGTTTTATTGTCCTATCACTTGGCTCACATAAGAATAGCCTTACTGGGTCAGACCAATGGTCCATCTAGCCCAGTATCCTGCTTCCACAGTGATCAATCCAGGTCACAAGTACCTGACAAAAACCCAATCAGTAGCAACATTCCAGAGCTGAGATTATGATGTCATAATGCCTCATACTACCAATGCCCATGAACCAACCTGAGGTTGTGGGTTCAAACCCATATTGCTCCTTGTGACCCTGGGCAAGTCACTTAATCCCCCCATTGCCCCAGGTACGTTAGATAGACTGTGAGCCCACCAGGACAAACAGGGAAAAATGCTTGAGTACCTGAATAAATTAATGTAAACAGTTCTGAGCTCTCCTGGTAGAACAGTATAGAAAATTGAATAAAGTTAGGCACCTGTTTCAGAGGTGTCCAATTAGATAATGTAAATTGAATAACAAGCTCAATTAAGCTTTTAAATCAGCACTGATTGAAACATAGGCGCCTATCAAGAAAGCGTGATTCTGTAACTAGGCGCCTCTAAAAATTAGGCGGCCTTCAAAAAAATAGGCGCTATGCATGTTAGGCGTGGGCGTGGTTACGAGTTAAGCGCCTTCCTACAGAGTCACTGCTCTTAAGCGTGCATGGGCGCCTAACTTTTAGTTGTGCCTAGAGCTGGCCTATTTAATGGGCGCCTGCAAAACAGGTGCCGCTCGGCGTGATTCGCTAAACAGCACCCAGTTTTATTTGAATCACACTGAACAGTGCCTATATCGGCGCCCAACATTTGGGCACTTCTTATAGAATTTGCCCTTAAATACTCTGGAGAGTTCTGTATGTGGTGGAGCAAAGGAGGTGGGGGGGGTGAGCTGCTGGCAGAAATAAAAGATGGCAGCTTTATCAAAGTGGAATCTAGTGAGACACTGCTCCATCTTAGGAGTCAGCACCCAAGAAAAAGATCTGGGTGTCATTGAAGACACTATGGTGAAATCTTCTGCCCATTGCCTCACCAATTTGTTTGACTTTTTGAAGGTATGAATAAACATGTGGATAAAGGTGAGCTGGTTGATGTAGTATATCAAAATTTTCAGAAAGCTTTTGACAAAGTTCCTCATGATAGGCTACTGAGAAATTAGAATCATGGGATAGGGGCAATGTTCAGTTATGGATTAGCTACGGTGGCAAAATAACGCTCAGAATTTAGGGAGTTGATTAGTTGGTCTGAGAATTTTTCAGCACCCCCTCATATGTAATAAAAGTGAAACAAGTATAAGACAATCAAGTCATTGTGACATCACTGATGAGGATGGCTCTTATTGGTGGAATGAGGCATTATGACATCACAGTCTCAGCCTGGTTATCAGAGAATGAAACTCTTTACACTACGAGGGAGTGCTGAAAAGTTCTCAGCACAACCAAGAAACAATGATATGAAACAATGTCAAAACATAGAATTTCATTTCTGTAAATTGGCACTTAAAATAAGATAACACTCTTTTCAACTACAGTGGCAAAACAACACTCAGAATTTAGGAAATTGGTTGGTTGGGCTGCAGACCTTTCAGCACCCCCTCATACATCATCACCTGAAAGCAAGTGTCATATGTGTGCTTGATGCAAAATGTGCTTATTATAAATCACCAATAATATATCAAACTAGTATTTTAGCCCGTTACATTAACGGGTGCTAGAATATATGTCTGTCTGTCTTTATTTCCGTCTCTCTCTCTCTCTCTGTCCTGCTGTCTTTCTTTCTGTCTGTCTCTCTTCCTGGCCCCCTTTGTCTGTCTGTCTTTCTGTGTCTCTCCCTGTCCCTGTGTCTTTCTTCTTTTCTTTCTGTCTCTCTTCCTCCCGCTGGTGGTAGAATAAATGTCTGGTTTTTTTCTGTTTCTCTCCCTACCCCTGTCTTTTTCTTTCTGTCTCTCTTACTCCCGCTGTCTTTCTTTCTGTCTCTCTCCCTCCCTGGCCCCCTTTGTCTGTCTGTCTTTCTGTCTCTCTTCCTGCCCCTGTCCCTGTGTCTTTCTTCCTATCTCCTTCCCTACTTCCCTGTCCAGCAGCCGCAGCATTCCCTCTCCCTCCATTTACCGCGAGAGGAGCCTGCACGGACCTAACAGCCCGAGCCCCCAGCAGTGTAACTTCCCGGCGGCTCCTCTCATGATCGCCGCCTTCTCCGACGCAGGAGCGGCTCGTGAGAGGAGCCGCTGCAGCGTCTTTGAAGTTAAAAAAGAAACTTCGGCCCAGCTCCATGCTCGGCCGCCGCGGCCTGCAGCCACCGACAGCCACCGCGGCCGACATCCGCCTTGAAGAGAGAAAGAGAGAGAGAGATTTGCGCGCATGCGCACTCCTACCTGCGGTGCCCTACAGCGCACGGAAAACGGAACACGTGGTGGGAGTGCGCATGCGTGGCATAGGCTTTTATTATATTAGATTATAATTTTTTTAACAGCTAACAACTGCAAAGTATATATATATAAAAAAAAGATCTTACAGCGGTCTACTCAAATATGTATCACAAAAATTGCAGATATGATACTTTTACTTTCAGTCAATGACATGTTAGTTCATGGATAAACAGGCATCATGCCAATATTAAGATGGATTAACCAACTGACCGTGCACTAACAAATACATGTCCCCACTATAAAAGTGAGAGGTTCATCTTCACAGGTTGCAGTGTAAAACACTATAATTTCTGCTGCCAGACCTAAGGGATCACACTCTGTTATATTCTGCTTTCCAAATGTCAATTTACTGGTTCCATATACAGAGAGATGTTTGTCTCAGATTAGATTGGCTATATTTTACATTTATTTAATCCATTTAATTTCAATTAATTAACTTAGAGTCCACTTAATTTGATAAATTTGGTTAATAAAGTTTAAATTTGAGCCATTAAAGCACAAATTTGCAAGCAATCCTCTTTAGCTTAATTGAGGCACTCTCACCACTGCCAACGGCGTCATTTTCACCAACAGGAAATTGTTTTATCCATTTTGTTGAAAGATTAGTTGGGCGATTGCTCAGAAGATATGCTTAGGCAGATGACAGTAAGCACAAAAGGTTGTTCACATAATGTCATCTCACTGGAAGTGAGGGTAAAAGCCTAATGCTGTTTTATCTCATGTGTTGATTATTTGTGGATGTAAAGGTGCTAATTACTTCAAATTATATTCCTCAGGGAGTTTTCTCACTGCAAAGAAGACGTCTCACTGTGTGTTTCCCCCATAGGCACAGACTGGGAAAGAGTCTTGGCAAATCAAGCCAATTCACAAATGATGTTGTACATGAGTTTCATTACACGAAATGAGCTTTTTCATCTGAAGCAGGGACTTATCTGGCCTCAAAAGCTCACAAAAAGTCAAATTTCTGCAAATAATAATAAATTACTGCTAATAATGACTGGTGTTGCCATTCAGCAAATTACATACAATTGGAAGGATTGGAGGAGATTGAATTACACCTTTTGGTGGAATTCTTTATGTCACATCTATAAAATGGAAAGATTCATTGTATTGCAAAGAGGATATTTTAAGAAGTTTCAGGATGTGTGGAAACCATTGACAAGATATTGTACAGAGTAACTGGATACGTTTCCCTTAAATATATCAGTTTAAAAGGGTAGGGTGGGGATTGTGGTATTGATGTGTATTTATATGATTATTAGTTATGTGGTAGGGAGGGATGGGAGGGGGTAGGGTAAGAAGTTTTGTAATTAACCAAAGATAGAATGTAAGTGAAATTTGCATTGATTATCTGATTGAATATGTACTTACACTTTATGTAATTTTGAAAATGAATAAATATTTGGAAAAAAAAAAAAAGCTCACAGTTCAGCAAAGGGGGAACAAATGGCTGCATTTTAGAAAAAAAATGGCACATCACACCACACTTTACCCCACCCACAAATTCAAAAAAATTCTCTGGTCAACTTCACTGGTTAGCACCGATATTCAGTAATGCATGATTAAAGTTATCCTATTAAGGGGGTCATTTGCTAACGGTTAACACACTAACACATTATTATAGCAGTTAGCCATGATAATGGTGTTCATGTACACTGTATACTCCAACTTATACGGAGATAATATATATATATTTTTTTGTTTAACACATGTGATGACACCATAAAACTCAATCTCAAGTTAAGAGGCGATAGGCTCAGGAATATTGTAAGGAAATACTTTTTTACAGAAAGGGTGGTAGATGCGTGGAACAGTCTCCTGGAAGAGATGGTGAAGACAGAGACTGTGTCTGAATTCAAGAAAGTGTGGGATAGGCACTTGGGATCTCTTAGAGAGAGGAAGAGATAATGGTTACTGCGGATGGGCAGACTGGTTGGGCCATTTGGCCTTTATCTGCCATCATGTTTCTATAACAATAATGCTCTATGACCTCACAATGCAGGTGTAAAGAGCCTTAGCCAATAGGGAGAGGAGGAGATAGTGGATGCTGTGGATGGGCCATTTGGCCTTTATCTGCCATCATGCTTCTATGTTTCTATTACACAATGGGATCTCATTACTTATAATAAGCTTTAATGGCATTAATGTGTGCTAGCATGGGGGCCCTTTCACTAAGCTGTGTTTGGTGTTAACATGCACCTAACGTGGCAAAAATGACCTAACACAGGACATTCTAAAGCAGGGGTGTCCAACCTGCGGCCCGAGGGCTGCATGTGGCCCAGTGAAGTATTTTGTGTGGCCCCGGTCAAAGGCGATGCAGTGTTTTCCTCTGCTGCCCCCGGGTGTTTACCATCTTGCCGGCTCCCTCCTCTGTCTTGCTGCAGCGTTTGCGTGTTTGTGTTTGTGTTTTTTTTCGGCCAATGAGGCCCAGGGAAGCCAAAAGGTTGGACACCCCTGTTCTAAAGCATTCTCCAGCCAATATTCAGCACAATTTCACCAGACATAAACAGTGCTGACCGGTTAAAAAGCGCTGTACTGGCTAAATGTGAATATTCAGTGTGACAGAACTGGTTATCTCTGCTAAATATTCCTGATAAGCAGCTAAAGGTTAACCAGCTACATCACGCGGTAGCCCACAACTTCCAGTGCTAGCTGGCCAGGTTTAACGACCAAATCGGGTTGTAAAAATAGCAGCTGTTATAAATTTAGTCAGCCAATGCTAATATTGACTTAGCCAGTTAAGATTATGGCAGCTAATGAAACCTTGGATATTCAATGCCAATCACCAAAAATGGCCCTGCATCGAACCGTGGTCAGTACCATTTGCAGAAGACAGAATCAAAAAACGCATTTTAGGGGTTTGCACCCCAATTTGAAGTTTTTTTACTCCATCTTGGATTCTGAGCGCCACTCTCGTTTAAAAAGGTATTTAAAGTAGCTTGTTCCTTTACTAGTTTTTTGCCTGTTTATGGTCATTTGGGAACAAATCTCCTTTTTTTGAAATTTACCCAGTTGTGTATATTGCACATTAGCACATGGCCAGAAAAAAATATATAATAGAGAAAAAAGCTAAATTTATAGCCACACTATAAATGGGCTTAATGTGCGGGATCGACACATGGGATCTATTCACAAGGCAAAGGTAGGGGAGGGTCATTAGGGTGGGCAGACTAGATGGGCCGTGGCCTTTATCTGCCGTCTATTTCTATGTTTCTATGTAACTAAGCTCATTTCTTAGCCCAGCTTAGTAAAAGGACCCCATGGTTAATAATTCTAGCAGCAAGGTTAATTTCTGTACTAGAATAATTCAAGGGATTTTAAAAAGGATATGCTGTTTGGTGAACACCGCAAAATCAGTGATTAATCTTTCTATACGTGTAAACAAGGTTATTTTTCTTTTCATAACATGACATTGAGCCAAAAGAATGTGATTGATTTTGTAAATCAGTCACTGCCATGTTCTTTCCCCTAATGCACAATGCATTAATAAGATGTCTGCAGCTCACGCAGTGTATTTCTCTAGCGTGTTATTTATGTTTTGCTTTGTTTTTTTCCCTAACAGAAAGTGACTCACATGCTTAAACACGGCGAGACTTTTCTGCAGAAATTACTGATAGCGAATGAGGGGAAAATGCAATTTTTAGTGATTCCTGCGAGAATTCCATGGTAAGCAGGATAAGCTTTTTTTATTTTTTTATTTCTAACTAAATGTGTTAGATTTTCTGTAAGGCTTTCAGTAACTGCTCTTGCAATAAAGGAGAGCCCGGGAGTCTCGTCTCCATGGGCGGCTGTAACGCAGGGATGGAGGGCCCGCGCAGCCTCCCATGGAGACGAGCGTTCCGCGCGAGGGGGGGGGGGGGGAGGTAGACGAGCAGGAGGCAGCTCAGCGATAGGCGGGTTTGAAGTTCCCGCCGCGGGGCTGCCTCCTGATAGGAGAGGAATTGGGGCGGAGTTCATAAAGCCGGGACCTCGGAGGACCCGGTGTCTTCCTGGGTCCTCCGAGGCGGCTTTTCCACATCGCTATCATGGCGGGGTCGGACAGCCTGGCGGAGATCTCCCTCCTCGCCGGCGACTCCCTCAGCGAAGACGAGCAGGTGGGAGTCGGGCGCAGTGGGGAGGGAGACGGACCGACACGCCGTGCTAAAACGGCTGCTATCTCGGCCCTCGTGGTGACGGGGGCAGGCCCGGGTGATGCGGGAGGCGGGGCTTCGCGACCCGGTGCGGGGCCTACAGTGCCCATTACTGGGAGGGGGAGGGGGAGAACAGCCGCCCGGTGACCGCGTGGCACTGCAATCCGCGGTTTGGGGAGATCGGCAGGGAGGCCCTTCCAGTTTGCCGGTTTTGGCCAGCAGTAACTGCTCTTGCAATAATAGATTCACTAGCATCAAAACTCTGTATAATAAGCAGCAACTGTTCTGATCTCTTATAATGACATCCCTTTCTGAGAAAACTTACAGAACAGTCTGCATTCAGCTCAATGTCTGGCTAAATGAGTCAGCTCATGACGCTAACATGGCAGGGACCTCTGTGATCAACCTGGTCTTCTTAATATATAGAGAGAGATTTCACAGCTTCTCTAGGTAATAGAAGCACGTTTTAAAGGTTGTTTGACTATTTGGGATCATATATGCCCCACCCCTGAGAGTACCCCTCTACCAATTACACACTAACCCCCTAATTCTATAAAAAGTGCAAAAATTATGCTTGCAGTTTTGGTCACGTACCCAAATTGCATGTGCAAGTTCATTAGAACTGATAATTGGCACCTTAACAAGCAATTATTGTAATAATAGTAATGGGCGCTAGATAATAATAGTAATGGGCGCTAGATACATTATGCCTTTCTTCTTTGTACTATTCCTCTAAATTTCTCTCTAATTTTAATTTTGGTCACCCCCTGTTTATTGTGGTCTAAGAAGGGGTTTATCACTATGATGATTGTTGTAAAAGTATTATTGTGTTAAAATTTTCTTCCCTGTATTCAATGTAACAAGAATTAATTCTTGTAAAATAAGACTGTATAATTATAAATAATAAAAAATAAAAAATAAAAAAACAAACAAGCAATTATTGGCATTAATTTATTTTATTCAATTTTCTATACTGTTCTCCCAGGGGAGCTCAGAACAGTTTACATGAATTTATTCAGGTACTCCAGCATTTTCCCCTGTCTGTCACAGTGGACTCACAATCTATCTAATGTGCCCGGGGCAATGGGGGAATTAGATGGCTTGCCCAGGACCACAAGGAGAAGTATGGGTTTGACCCCTCAATCCCAGGGTACTGAGGCTGTAGCTTTAACCACTGCACCACACACTCTCCCTTTAGAGTAGATTTAGAATAAATTAAGTGTTATATGCATAAATTTAGGCACAGATCAAGAAAGGGGAGGCAGAAATGAGTGCATTATGGGCAGCTCAGGGGCATTACTCTGTCCCTTCTACCCTGCTGTGCCATATGCTTGGATCAAGCTGCCCAAATCTCTATGGCAGGCTCCGTCTCTGGCAGTGTTCAAGGCCCAGCTAAAAGCCCACCTCTTCTAACTCCTCTCACCTTGGGTTCTGCATCCTCAACCCTATCCCCCTCTTTTACAAAGCCGCGCTAGTGGCTGCCGCACGGAACAGGAGGGACCAGGTACCACTCCTGCTCCCAACTATTTCACAGGTACCGTGGTGGTTGGACCAGGCCTGACCGCCTGGTCTAACCAGGACCGGGTCGGGGGGTAGGAGGCCTAGGAGCAGGAAGGACCAAATACCTCTCCTGCTCCCAACTTGGATGGTGGGGGGGGTTCAGGGCGGGGAAGGGCAGTGCAGGGTGGCAGGACTTCGGGGAGATTCGGGACAGTACAGGGCGGCAGGACTTCGGAGCAGAGAGCAGGACTTCGGACTTCGGGACAGTGCAGGGCGGTAGGACTTTGGGGCAGGAGATTTGTGCTTGAGTTGGGTCAGAGAGCAAGATATGCAGTTGGAAATCACTGAACAACTGGTCCCCAGCAGTGGCTTCTTCCGTTGATCGACCAGCCCTGTCCGATGTGAAATTTTGTGTAGTGAATCAGGTCGCTGTCCAATTTGCATGCGTTTCTCCTAATTTGCATGCACAGATTCGAAGCGGATCACAGGAGAGGTAAGTGATTCAGGCCAGAGAGAAATTTGCTCATTAGGGGTCACAAACTGATCGGTACACGATCAGTTTGCTTAGTGAATCTAGCCCTATCACCCCAAGGTCCCTCTCCCTGTCCGTGCATATCAGCTTCTCAGCTCCCAGCATATACGGTTCCTTCCAATTATTAATCCCCAAATGTATTACTCTGCATTTCTTTGCATTGAATTTTAGTTGCCAGGCATTAGACCATTCGTCTAGCTTTTACAGATCCTTTTTCATATTTTCCACTCCCTCTTCGGTGTCTACTCTGTTACAAATCTTGGTATCATCCTCAAAGGCAAAATTTTCCTTCTAACGCTTCAGCAATGTCACTCACACACATATTGAACAGGATCGGTCCCAGCACCGAACCCTGAGGGACTCCACTACTCACCTTTCCTTCCTCCGAGCGACTTCCATTACCCACCAACCTATCCGATAGCCAGTTTCTAACCCAGTTCACCACTTTGGGTCCTAACTTCAGCCCTTCAAGTTTGTTCAAGAGCCTCCTATGAGGAACCGTATCAAAGGCTTTGCTGAAATCTAAGTAAATTCCATTTAGCATAGGTCCTCGATCCAGCTCTCCGGTCACTCAATCAAAAAATTCAATCAGGTTTGTTTCGCACGATTTACCTTTTGTAAAGCCATGTTGCCTCGGATCCTGTAACCCATTAGATTCAAGGAAGTACACTATCCTTTCTTTCAGCAACATTTCTATTATTTTTCCAACAACCGAAGTGGGGCTCACCGGCCTTTAGTTTCCCGCTTCATTCCTGTGACACTTTTGTGAATAGGGACCACATCCGCTCTCCCCCAATATCCAAGAACCACTCCTGTCTCCAGAGATTTGTTGAACAAGTCTTTAATAGGACCCACCAGAACCTCTCTGAGCTCCCTCAGTATCCTGAAATGGATCCCATCCGGTCCCATTGCTTTGTCCATCTTCAGTTTTTCAAGTTGCTCATAAACACTCTCCTCCGTGAACAGTGCAGAATCTACTCCATTTTCTCATGTTATTTTGCCAGACAATCTCGGTCCTTCTCCAGGATTTTCTTCCATGAACACAGAATGGAATGGGACTTGGGAGTGATAGTATCTGATGATATTAAGGTGGCAAAACAGGTTGAAAAAGTGATGGTGAAAGCTAGAAGGATGCTAGGGTGCATAGGGAGAGGTAAAGCCAGTTGAAAAAGGGAGGTATTGATGCCCCTGTATAAGACTGCTGAGAAATCATTTAAACTATTATGTATAATTTTGGATTCCACACCTTCAAAAAGATGTAAACAGGATGGAGTTGGTTCAGAGGAAGGCTACTAAAATGGTCGATAGTCTTCATCATAAGGCGTATAGGGACAGACTTAAAGATCTCAATATGTATACTTTGGAGGAAAGGCGGGAAAGGGGAGATATGATAGAGACGTTTAAATATCTCCATGGTGTAAATGTGCATGAAGTGGGTCTTTTTCATTTCAAAGGAAGCTCCAGAAAGAGAGGGCATAGGATGAAGTTAAAAGATGATAGGCTCAGCAGTAGTCTAAGGAAATACTCTTTTAAGTAAAGGTGGTAGATGCATGGAACAGTGTCCCGGTAGAGATGCTGGAAGCAAAGACTGTGTCTGACTTCAAGAAAGCATGGGAGAGGCATGTGGGATCACTTAGGGAGAGGAGGAGATAGTGGATGCTGTGGATGGGCAGACTGGATGAGTCATTTGGCCTTTATCTGCCATCATGTTTCTCTGTTTCTATTTCTTGCAGAGAAATGAGAGGCAAAGAGACTTAGAAATCCTTCCCCTCCCCAATATTCAGCCAGCACCGGCAAGCATTTTGCTGCCTGCCGCCTACATTATTCTCAGATATTCAGTGCCAGCTAAGTCAATATTTAGCCCTTGCCCGCATAAGCCAAACCACTTAAAGACAGGCTGCTATGTTTGCGGCGCAATTTAAGTGGTTTACTTATGCAATGAGGGGCTGAATATCAGCACTTAACCTGACTCTGCCCCTGGAATGCCCACAAGTTAGACACTTTTGAGTTGCGCGCCAACCCGCCATTTTCAGCAGTACGTAACTGGTTATGTTCACTGAAAATGACTGGATAACCACAAACAACCATTTCATCGGCTTTTTCCACCCTGTTAAATCGTTTTGAATATCCACCGTCCTGTTTATAATAGCAGGAAGATAATTAAAATACAGTATATTGTTTTCTTCTGCCCCATACCTTTTTTCATGTGTTTAGGGACCTAAGAGCAGACAGTTCTCTTATAATAAGTACTTAAACAATTGTTAATGTCCTGGAACTGTTCAATTCATCAGATGGTACAGAATGATTGTTTTCGATGGATATCATGTTTATTTAGTTAGCTGTCATATAATTGAGAAAGGAAGAAGTAAAACATTTCATTTATAGTGAATGATTCTATATTTGATCAAATTCCCTAGTTATTTAGTGCATGATTAGAGTGCCTAAATGGAGGGTCCTCTTGAATTGTATGTTTAAGCGTGCTAAAGAAAGACATGGGCTGTTTGTTCAATGCTATCCCATCGCAGAATTACACAGTTCACTATGGCTGCTGTCGGATAATTATTATTGATTTGCTCCGAGGCTGTCAATCTGAGGATAGCTCTAAAGCAGTCGGTGATGGACAGAAAGAGGATTGGACAGTCACCATGCACTGAGGAAGCTTCATCTCGAAAATGAACTTAGATGAGATGGTGCAGGTGGATAAGAGTAATTGATGATTGTTTCATGGTAGAAAATGGGAAGAAGGAGAAAAAAAAAAAATTCCCTTTTGAGGGATACTGTCTACAAATTCCATAAAATCTAAAGTTCCATTGTGTTTTTTATTACTCGCATGAGATGGCAATGATGAAATTATGATGGAAAAGTATGCAAAGTACTAACTTGGGGGGTCTTTTACTAAGGTGTGCTAGCTGATTTAGCATGTGCTAAATCCTATCATGTCCATAGAATATAATGGGTGCGTTAGCATTTAGCACGCACTAATATTTAGCGCACTCCTATTTTGGCTAGTGCGTCTTAGTAAAAGACCCCTATTGTCTATGAAACAAACCTCCTGGAGCTCTCACTCAGATCAACCAGTTAATTCTTGTGACAGTGCAGTTTGTTGGTGGCTTCGGCCTAGTCTGTCCATATCGAACCATCTCTCCTATTTCTAGATAATCTGCACAAATTGTTAAGGTTGGCTAAAACAACCCGCCCCCTCCCCCTCCCCCCAAAAAACAACCCATAACCTTCTCAGAAACCCTCTTTGCCTATCCAACGTAAAAGTTTTTCTTGCAGGTATGGGATCCACCATTGAGGATAGTGAGTGGGTGGGTGGGCTAGTGCTTGCTCTGATATAACAACTGAAGAAGGAATGACAGCCCTGACTACTGCTACCATTTACTGCTGCATATACTACTACAGAAGCGAAATGATCAGTTTACTAAACCGCAAGTAAAAAGGGGCCTTAGTGCACCCTTATGTGAGTCTTTCCGAGTTTTCAAGTTTATTTATCACTTGATATACCGCAATAGAAGAACATCTATGCGGTTTGCACAGAATTAATAAAATTAATACTAAAAGGAAAATGGAACTACAATATCAATAATAAAAACAAGAAAATAAAAGGTTAAAAAGATTTTTAAAATGTACTAAGGCCATTTTTATTATAGCCATAAACAGTAGCCTTTTCTGTTTGTTGTTTTGGGGGTTTTTGTTGTGTTTTTTTTTTTTGTTTTTGTTTTTTTGCATTAATGGCTGTGTGCTAATGTTGAACAAAGAAAAGGAACAAAAACCTCACGTAAAATCCAAGAAAGAGAGAACAAGTGGGGAGTGGGATTGAACACATCAACCTTGAGACAAACAAATTTTTATAAATTCAAAATAAATACGAGAGCACATAAATAAGAACACATGTATACTCGTAAATAGTCCTATGGATGTAATATCCTTATATGGAAAGGATCCAGCCAATGATCCAACAATGTCCATGTTTCGGCCCCAGGTGGAGGCCTGCCTCAGGGGTGTGTCTGTAGGTCCACTAGGTGTCACTCCAGTGCTGGGAATACAAACTAAAAATTCTCTAAAAATTCTAAGAGCATGTAAAAGGCTCATTGAAAATCCAAAAGGACAACATCAACAGGGTACATACTTTTTGGCGGGAAACTTCTATATACCCTATAATCATCCCAAAGTTAAATACATGTATTTCTGCTGCTATGCTACTATTTTATAAAATTAAATAGGCAACTACTTTCCTTTGCAGAATAGCCTAAACATAGGCACCATTTATAGATGGAGGAGTCCACTTTTAGGTTTGTTTTTGTTTCTTAATTTCTTTTTTTTTTTTAATTCTTTATTCATTTTAAATCATACAACAAGTGTACAGAAATACATCCATTATAATTTCAATATAACACTTGAAAATCTTTACCATGTCATCTAGAACAAAAATATATATCCCCTCCCTCCCTTCTTAAAATAATTTAAACAACAGCTCAACATAAAATATATTTTTACTAGTTAAAAAATATAATGCAAACTACTATACCACCCCCCACCCCCCATTGTGTAAATATAATTTCCTATAATTTCTTAATATACCACCCTTTGGAGGCCACAGTCAAAGTGGTATACAGATAATAAATGAATCAGAAATGAACTATAATGTATGAATAGGACAGAGGAATAACAAAGAAAGGAGGAGGTAGAAACCAAGAAAGAAAAATATAGGCCATCTGCTACTGCCGCCTCATTATGCATTGCTGCCACAATGGGCATACTCCACCTGGGAAGACACTGGTAAACAGGCAGGCCTTCAAGGCAGATTTGAATCTCAGGTAGGACAACCACTACAAAGATAGGGCAGGAGAGCTTGAGGTGCAAGACAGAAAAATGCATTTTTTTCCTGTTGTTGTTAGTAATAATAATATAATAATAATAAATTTATTTTTTTATACCGCCATTACTCAAGAGTTCTAAGCGGTTTACATCATAAGAAACTGAACAGTCAGCGAAACATATACATATAATGACGTAAAAACAGAATAAAGGATTAAAAAATTACAATCTTAAAACAATCTAGTTAAGTGATTCTGTCAAAAACAACACTGGTTACAGAATCCCCCCCTACAATGATCCGGGTAGGAGGGAGTCCAAGCCCTCCTGCCCCGTGGCACCCTCGAACTCCCTGACACTATCAGGGCAGGAGGGAGCCCAAGCAGGAGTTAGGACAAATTATAATTAAAAATCCCAAGGAATCCATCATGCATGAAAATAATTATAGACCAGTAGCTAGTATTCCACTGGTTACAAAAATAATGGAAGGGTTAGTAAATGATGAACTGGTAAAATATTTAGATAAATTTAACATCTCGTATGATTGTCAATGCGGATTTCGTTCAGGTTATAGTACAGAAACTGTATTGGCATCGTTGATTAACCATCTCAACAGCCTATACAATTTAGGCATCAGTGCCTTGATTCTCCAATTGGGTTTGAGCAGTGCCTTTGACTTGATAGATAGACTGTATTGTTTGGCTGCTTGAATTCAATTGGAATCATGGGTAATGTACAGAAATGGTTCCAGGGCTTTCTGAAAAAATAGATCTTGCCAAGTTCACAGTGCAGGTAAATATTCTTCCTCATGGACAAATTCTTGTGGAATCTCTCAGGGTTCTCCATTATCACCAACATTGTTCAACATATATCTTGTTCCCTTGACTAAATTTATTACAAAGCCTGAATGTGATATTCTACATTTATGCCAATGACATCACTATATTAATACCAATGAAATCTTTTTTATCCGAACTGAACAATTTAATTTCTAATATTTTGAAAAAAAATAGAACGGATGATGAAGTCCAAACTTAAACTTAATCCTGAAAAAACTAAGATCTTTCAAGCAAGTCCTAATGAAAAACTTAGGGAGACTTCCATTCAACTTAATGGCCAAAACTTTTAAATAGCTACCAATATTAAAGTCATGGGAGTAACTTTAGATCGTTAGTTATCCTTTGAGAATCACACTGATCAAATGATTTAAAAAATGCTTTGTGATCTTGTGGAAACTTAGAACCATAAAAAAGTTCTTTGATTTGGCTTCTTTTAGGATATTAGTACAATCCACTATCCTATCTACCCTGGATTATTGTAATTTCATCTACCTGGGGTCATATAAGAAAGCACTTACTAGACTGCGTCTAGTATAAAACGCAGCAGTACACTTGATTTTGGCTTGAAAAAGTATGATCACATGAGTCCTTTTTATTTGCAGCTCCACTGGCTCCTTTTGAAGCCAGAGTCATCTTTAAATTGGGTTGCATTTGTTTTAAAGCACTCTTCTGTTTAATATCAACATATCTATCCTCTCAATTTAAATTATACATGTCGTTTCAAGAGTTGTTTGGAAAAGACACTTGCTTGTCAAGCTGGAAAAGAGAATTCTTGGATGAGTTCTTTGATTGCTCAAACACAAGCTTATTATGCATTTAGAAAGTCGATGAAAACTTACCTGTTTGAAAGATTTGTATGCTAACTTTATTGTTATATTCTCTGGCTTTGTATTTTCATTGAAATGTAACAGTTCTCTTGATGTGAACCGCCCAGAACTATTGGTTGGGCGGTATACATATAAAAAATAAAATTATTATTATTGTTATTATTACATGTTTCTTATATTGCTAAAAAAAAAAAATCTTTTTTATGCTGAGGCTTTTTCGCCCTTTGAAGTCAGTGTTAACCAGTTCAAATTTTCGTTTTGTTATTCAAAGTCTGATTTTTCTACATTTTGACTATAATTATTTGCTAATGGGTGTTCCAAATAAATATTTGAGATCTTTACAGGTTGCTCAGAACTCTGTGGCAAGGTTAATAACTGGAACTTCTAGATTTGAACACATCACTCCTATTCTTAAAGAATTGCACTGGTTACCAATTGAGTATTGTTTTCGCTATAAATTGTTGCTACTTGTTTTTAAGGATGCACATTTTGATATGATTTAGATACAAAGAATCAAGTACAACACAAAGAAAGGGATCGAAATACACAAAAAGTCAATAACACCCACAAAGATATTT
Organism: Geotrypetes seraphini; assembly: GCF_902459505.1. Lineage (NCBI taxonomy): Eukaryota > Metazoa > Chordata > Amphibia > Gymnophiona > Dermophiidae > Geotrypetes > Geotrypetes seraphini. Next base: position 16,095,343 of record NC_047097.1, read on the forward strand.
TAAATGACAACAGAACTGGGATGAATAATTCTTTATTCTGTAAGAGACCCGACACTGCCAGTGTTTCGGTTCTTGGCCTGCCTCAGGGGGTCTACAACAACAGGAAGTGACATCAGAGGAAGAGCCAACGCTGGCACGAGCAGCAGGTTGGAGTTGCTGCTCGTGCCGTGAATGTTAATGAGGTACAGGGGAAGGGAAGCGGCGTACACATGCAGTAGTGGGGGAGCGGGGAAGGAGTAGGGGACAGAGAGGAGGACAAGTGCTGGCGCCCCTTGAAGATGGACTGCCCCCCTTACTATGCCACTGATTCTATGTAAAATTGAGCTCTAACAGCAGTCATGGTACTTAATGGTTATCAGCATAAAAATCACTGTAAAAGTGATTTAAAAACGAAAGTTGCATCTGAATGAAATGGAGAGAAGGGCATTGCATTTTTATCACTGATCTGCACTGTGTTTTCTATTTAATGCTTATGCCATATCTGTCATAACATTGAAGGAAACACTTTAAGAATATTCCTTATGGGCTGTTCTGTATCAGATTGATACTTCCTCCTTCTACGTCCTACTTGCTGAAAGTCCTGGGCTACCATCATCGTGACTGCTCTTCTCTCACAAATAATTGATGTTCCCCATTGCACAAAGCAAGGTTTTCTGCCGATAAGCAGCAGGGTAATTGGCACCTTCACAGGATATTAGGCCGCAAAAGAAATAAATAAATTAGTAAATAAATAAAAAGGCATCACACTTAGCAGACAGGAAGCAGACACAGAAGGTGACCAAATAATTGCAGGACAGTAAGTGGGGCTAAATGCCTCCTGACAACTAGCGTAACGTTGCATTTCCTGGAGTGAACTGCTCTCTGGTTACCAACACTCCAAAATCCTACCAACCAAAAGATCTGGATATGCACTTGGCAGGCAAATACATGCTATTTCAACCCTAGAATCAGCTCCATGGCTGAACGAATTGCTAAATGCTAGTAAAGGGTTTTAGACAGGCACTTGCTTTGCATCTGGAGCAATGAAGAGTTAAGTGACTTGCCCAGAGTCACAAGACGCTGCAATGGGAGTCAAACTCACAACCGGTTCATAGACAACCCCGCGAAAGACAAAGGTGTGCGCCGACAACTGAGCGCAGGACGGAGGCGTGCGCCGAAGAAAATTACAGTTTTTAGGGGATCCGACGGGGGTTTTTGTTGGGGAGCTCCCCCAGTTTACTTAATAGATATCGCGCCGGCGTTATGGGGGGTTTGGGGGGTTGTAACCCGCCACATTTTACTGTCAACTTAACTTTTTCCCTAAAAACAGGGAAAAAGTGAAGTTTTCAGTAAAATGTGGGGGGTTACAACCCCCCAAACCCCCCACAATGCCCCCACAACGCGGCGCGATCTGTATTAAGTAAAGTGGGGGGGTTCCCCACCCACGCCCCTCCCCCCGTCGGAGCCCTAAAAACAGTAATTTTCTGCGGCGTGCACCCCCGTGCTGCGCTTAATTGTCTGGGCGCGCCTTTGTCCCGGCGCGCTTTTGACAGAAATCGTTGGGATGAGATGGGGATGGAGACAGATCCTACAGGCATGGGGACAAATTTGTTCCCGTGTCATTCTCTATGTCAGTGTCTCACAAACTTTGTCAAGTCACGGCATGCTAAATATAGTGGCTGCAGCTCGAGGAATCTGGAATTGCATGGATGTTGACGCGATGATCTTTTAATATGGTACAAGCGCTAATCCTAGGACTCCTGGACTACTGTAACATCCTATACCTGTCATGCACAACCAACATGCTTAAACAATTACAAACAGTCCAAAATACAGCTCCTAGACTGATTTACTCGCTGAAAAAAATATGACCACATTACCACTGCCTTCCGAGATTCACACTGGCTCCCAGTACAAGCACGCATACAATACAAATTCTCCTGCACCCTATTCAAAGCCCTAAATGGAAACGGACCAAGCTATCTGAGCAACCGCCTAAACAGGAAAAACACATCCAGACCAAGGAGAACTCATGCACACTTTACCTATCCCCCCAATCAAAGGTATACAAAGCAAAAAAAATATACGACGGACTATTAGCCGCCAGAGCAGCGAAACTAGACCGCCACCTCTCCAATCTCCAACTACAAAACATTCAGGAAAGAACTTAAAGCCTTTCTATTTAAGAAATTTATCAAATGATCTAACTAAACCTGATCGACCCTCCACAGATCCTGACACATACTACATCTGTTAACCATGTATTCTTCCTGGAAATGCCAAGGCCAACTCTTGTAAACCGCCTAGAACTGAAAGGTATTGGCGGGATAGAAGACACCAATGTAATGCAATGTAATGTGTATGTGAATTTTGTTTCAGTTAGGTTGTCCCCTTGGCCTGCATCAATTATCTCATTGAAAACTTGATGAATTTGAAGAATTGCAAATGTTGTTGACAGTTTTGGGTAAAAAGCTTACTACCAATTGGTTGCCTTTAAACGTTTCGCATCGAGCAGTGTATCGCAAATTATATGTCATGGCACACTAGGGTGCCACCCATGATTTCAGGTGTGCCATGAGATGCCAGGGAGAAGGAGAGGCACCAGCACTGGCTGACTGCCTACAGGACATGTCTCTCACGTCTTTCCTTCCAGCACCCCCCCACTGGCAGCGCATGGCTCACCTGGAGGGCATGTGCAGATCTCGAACATAAAAACAGTCATATTGTGTCAGACCAGTGGTCCATCTAGCCCAGTTTCCTGTTTCCAAAAGGGGCCAATCCAGGTCACAGTACTTGGCAGAAACCCAAATAGTAGCAACATTCCATGTCAACCATTCCAGGGCAAGCAGTGGCTTCCTCTACATCTGCCTCAATAGCACACTATAGACTTTTCCTCCAGAAACTTGTCCAAATCTTTCTTAAACCCAGTTATGCTAACCATTGTAATGACATCCTCTGGCAACAAGTTTCCAGAGCTTAACTATCCTTTAAGTATAACAATATTTCCTCCTATTTGTTTTAAAAGTATTCCCATGTAATTTCATTGATTGTCCCCTGGTTTTTGTAATTTTTGAAAGGGTGAAAAACTGATTCACTTTTACCCATTGTACTCCACTCAGGATTTTGCAGACCTCTTTTCCAAGCTGAAGAGCTCCAGCCTCTTTAGTCTTTCCTCACATCAGAGGACTTCCATCCTCTTTGTCATTTTGATCACTCTCCTTTTTTTTTTTCTGTAAGATATGGTGACCAGAATTGTGTGCAGTTCACAAGGTGAGGATGTACCTTGGACCAATACATTATAATATTGTTGCTCTTATTTACCATCCCTTTCCTAATAATTCCTAGCATCCTGTTTGCTTTTGCTGCCGCAGCCACACGCTTTATTAGAAAAGAATAAAGTGTGTCAGTTCAAATAAGGTCTATCACATTATACGGCAGTCCATTCCCAAGACAACACTTGTGTTTGTCCTGGCAGTGGCGTTGCTGTATGTTTTCCAATTACATTTTAAGTGAACTCAAATAGAGCACTAGGCATGATGGGAGAAAGCCACAAGCACCACAATTATCACGCCTGTTCTACTCATAAATGCATGAACATTCTCAGTCCCCGTTCATATATGTTTTAAGCTTTCCTTTTTTGTGTACTGGGGAGGGGAGAGAGAAGGAAGATAATAGCTGGGCAATTTGCTTCTTCTTAGGACTTCCAGCTCTCTTGACAGCACCTTCTAAAGGGCTACACAGTGTATTTCTTTATTTCCAATATTTATGAACATAAGAATTGCCACACGTGGGACAGACCGAAAGTCCATCAAGTCCTATATCCTGTTTCCAACAGTGGCCAACCCAGGTCCCAAGTACCTAGCTAGATCCCAAGTAGTACAACTGACCTTATACTAGGAATAAGCAGTGGATTTCCCCAAGCCATTTCAGTAATTGCCTATGAACTTCTCTTTTAGGAATTTATCCAAACCTTTTTTAAACCCTGCTAAGCTGATTTCACCACATTCTCCAGCAACGAATTCCAGAGTTTAATGCTATAAAATATATGTGTATATCATTCAGTGACATGAATTTATGCAAAATGATTTCAGGATACTAAATTCTTTACTACAACCAAAGCATCCAGGTGCATTAATCATCTTGGTTCTTCACAATTAGGACTGAGAACAGATGGTGAATTCTGAGTTTTAAGTAACTGTGTCCATATATGTAACCAATACTGGTAAGAATGAAAATTCTTCATAATTACTGGCTTTAATTGCAGGATGTTCACATATCTGGAATGCATGGAAAGGAACTAGGATTCAGTGAACCGCTGCTAAATTCATTATAAATGGATTCACCTAAATAATTTCTATACCCCCCAACTATTTTCTTATATTTGTTTTAATTAATGTCACCCTGTAACAATCATGTGAAGGAGTTTCACAAATACAGACACCAAGGCTATGCAAAGTAAAGGTATGTTTTGTATATTTAGATTTAACTCACACCTAGACTCATTCAAATTATTCCGAAAGCATCTGAAAACCTGGCTTTTCTCCAAAACGTAAAGCTAGCTATCCTCTTCATAACCTCTAATTTCTTATTATGTCCTTCCCTCATTTATTGAATTATCTGTAAACCGTGTCGAGCTCTATCTTTATGGAGATGATGCGGTATACAAACTTAAGGTTTAGTTTAGTTTCTCTTCCTCTCTTTTTTTTTTCTCTCTCTCTCTTCCTTTCTCTTTTTTTCTCTCTCTTCCTCTCTTTTCTCTCTCTTCTTTTTCTCTCTCTCTCTCTTTTTTCTCCCTCTCTCTCTTCCTCTCTCTCTTTTTTTTCTCTCTCTGTCTGTTTTCTCTCTCTCTCTTCCTTTCTTTTCTCTCTCTTCTTTTTTTCTCTCTTCGTCTCTCTCTATTTTTTCTCTCTCTGTGTTTCTTTTCTCTCTCTCTCTCTCTTTTTTTTTTCTCTCTCTCTTCTTCTTTTTAACTCTCTTTTTTCTCTCTCTCTTCCCTATCTCTTTTCTCTCTCTCTTCTTTTTTTCTCATTCTCATTAAAAGGCATCATGTATGCAGGTAAATTAGGGAAATCCCTTTTCTTCAAATTCACAGAGCTTTGGAACAACTTCCCTGCCCCGCTGCGGAACCTAGACTCATTCAAATTATTCCGAAAGCATCTGAAAACCTGGCTTTTCTCCAAAACGTAAAGCTAGCTATCCTCTTCATAACCTCTAATTTCTTATTATGTCCTTCCCTCATTTATTGAATTATCTGTAAACCGTGTCGAGCTCTATCTTTATGGAGATGATGCGGTATACAAACTTAAGGTTTAGTTTAGTTTCTCTTCCTCTCTTTTTTTTTTCTCTCTCTCTCTTCCTTTCTCTTTTTTTCTCTCTTCTTTTTTTCTCTCTCTCTTTTTTCTCCCTCTCTCTCTTCCTCTCTCTCTTTTTTTTCTCTCTCTGTCTGTTTTCTCTCTCTCTCTTCCTTTCTTTTCTCTCTCTTCTTTTTTTCTCTCTTCGTCTCTCTCTATTTTTTCTCTCTCTGTGTTTCTTTTCTCTCTCTCTCTCTCTTTTTTTTTTCTCTCTCTCTTCTTCTTTTTAACTCTCTTTTTTCTCTCTCTCTTCCCTATCTCTTTTCTCTCTCTCTTCTTTTTTTCTCATTCTCATTAAAAGGCATCATGTATGCAGGTAAATTAGGGAAATCCCTTTTCTTCAAATTCACAGAGCTTTGGAACAACTTCCCTGCCCCGCTGCGGAACCTAGACTCATTCAAATTATTCCGAAAGCATCTGAAAACCTGGCTTTTCTCCAAAACGTAAAGCTAGCTATCCTCTTCATAACCTCTAATTTCTTATTATGTCCTTCCCTCATTTATTGAATTACCTGTAAACCATGCCGAGCTCTATCTTTATGGAGCTGATGCGGTATGCAAACTTAAGGTTTAGTTTAGTTTAGTAAGCACAGTATAAGTATAACAGAGTGTGGTACAGTGGTTAAAGCTACAGCCTCAGCACCCTGAGGTTGTATGTTCAAATCCATGCTGCTGTTTGTGATCCTGGGCAAGGACTTAATCACCCCAGGTGTGCTAGAGAGATTTCAAGCCCACCAGGTCAGACAGGCAAAAATACTTGAGTACCTAAATAAATTCACGTAAACTATTTTGAGCTCCTTTGGGAGAATGGTATTGAAAAATACATTTTCCTACTCCTAGAGGGCTTACAGTCTGAGGCCCTGATTCTATAAATGGTGCCTCATTTGTAGGCACCATTGAGTACAATTGTCACTCATTCACTAGGTGCTGTTTATAGAACTGAGCCTAGCAGTGCTTAAGTGGTCTTAGGTACCAGTAGGCATTGAAACCTTAGGCACACTCCATTTATGCCAGGGTTTTCTTGGCCTAAGTGATTGTGCTGGAAAGTTCTCAGCCCAACCAAGAAGAGAATGGCGTGGTTATGGGTCAATCAAGGATCTGAAACAATGTCAAAACACAGAATTTCATTTCTGCAAATTAGCACTTAACAAAATAAGATAACACTGCGTCTATATTTACCGAAGAGGATATACACAACATACCAGAATCAAGGGCTTTTTCTTTCCCCAACATTATTGGTTTAGTAACCCTTGCTCTAATCTTTGCTTTCTATTGTTCTCGAGAGTTTGATTTGGTTCCTATAATTCTTTCTATCAATGGTGATTTTTCTATAAAGGTCTGGAAGGGCAGCTAGGACCCTCTCAAACTCAGTCCTCCAGTCCAATTCCCTGACCCCCAACCCTCTCCCCCTATTACATTCCTCAAACCCCCCCCCCCAAGGCATTCACTCACCAGTGCCCCCAATCTCCATCAATGGAAGGCTAACCCCTAGCAGAGTATTACATGACAACTGCTAAGAGTCATGTGGCCATTTTGACAGATAGAAGCAAATGAGAGGAACTGCTCCCACTTCAGCCCCCCAGATCATAAATGATCACATCCGAGAAAGGCCTGAAGGTGATGGGGGCCAAGGAAGCTTGGTTCAGATGGGCACATATGAGCAGGACTTTGGGTCAGGGGAGGGGTCTCTTTATTTGGATAATCAGGGAGGTAGGAGAAGCCATCAGGGAATTGAAGGATGTAATTGGGAATTGAAGGATGTAATTGAGAGGGGTTGGGGAAGTGACCAGGTGGGGAATTGGATGGTGGAGGGTATCAGACGGGGGAATGTGTCGGAATGTAGCTTAGTGAGGGTGAGAGGCGCCCAGGGCAGTGGCGCCCTCCTCACTCCTTCCCCGATCCCTCCCCCCCCTGCAGCGCACATGCACCCCCATTCCCTTCCCTTGTTACTTCCTATGTGCGGCACTCAAAAGTGATGTCAGCGGAAGAGATGATGCGGTCGCGAAGAGCACATAGATGTTGTCACTCGCAGCGTTGAACAACTAAAGGTACGGGGGAACAGAATGGGATATGTATAAGGCGAGAGGAGAAGTGGGAAGAGGCGGGGGTGAAGAAGAGAAGGAGTGCCGGCGCCCCTACCAACATGGCGCACGGGGCAGACCGCCCTTCCCCCTCCACTTACCTCCCTTACTATGCCACAGACTATCTATAATAATAATGTTAGTCGTGCATGCGCACTCTAAAGTCGTGTTCCCTGATCCATCGCGGACATGAGAGTGCGCATGCGCGCATATCACGCATCGGGCTTACCACCGCTGCAGCCAGCTGAGGTTTATGACACAGCTCAGCCTCTTCAGACACCGCCGCTCCTCCTCTTCAGGCAGCAAGCTCCTCTCACGCGCCAAGCGCTGCCGCTCGGAGGCCGCCGGGACATAGCTGCGGCGCCGATCGCCTCCACCATTCAGGCAGCCAGCCGCCGATCTCCAGCGGGCGGGGTATCGGAGGAGAGGGATTGCGGCCGCTCAGCGCCCCCACCGAGGAGCCCAGCAACTTTCCACATGGGCTCTTTAACTGACCCCGCCGCCCGGTGGCGATTCCAGCAGCATGTGCAACAGTCTTCACACGCTGCTTCGGGCCCTTCTACTGCCTTGATTTGCTCTGGCGCGTCTCTGATGATGTCATCAGAGACGCGGCAGAGCAAATAAGGGCAGTAGAAGGACCCGAAGCAGCGTGTGGAGACTGTTGCGCACGCTGCTGGAATCACCAGGTTTGTAGTTGGGCCCGCGGGAAGGGAAAGTGGGGTAGAGGAAACGCTAGTGCTGCTGCACAGGGAACTGGTGTGGGGGGAGGGAAATGGAGGGGGAGGGAATGCTGCTTTGGACAGACAGACAGACAGACAGAGGGAGGAAGGGAGACAGAAAGAAAAGAAGAAAGACACAGGGGCAGGGAGATACACAGAAAGACAGACAGACAAAGGGGGCCAGGGACAGAGACAGACAGACAGAAAGACAGCGGGAGTCGCGTCAGGGGGGGTGCGGGATGTGGCAGAGGGAACTTTTCAAATGGGTGCAACTGGGCGGCTGTCGGGAACCTCTGATCAGGGGCAGAGCAAGGTAAGTGTATCATAGGGATAAGAAGGAGGAGGGGGGAGAAAAAGGAAGGGATGCCTACTGCTGGACAGGGGGAGAAGGAAAGAGGTGCTGATGGACAGGGGGGGTGACGAAAAAGGAACAGAGACCTAATGTTGGACAGGGGAGAAGGAAAGAGGTGCTGCTGGACAGGGGGGAGGTAAAACAAAGGGAGAAGGGCTGCTGCTGCATAAGGAGAGCAGTGAAGGGGTAGTGGTGGACACAGGGGAGGTAAAAGGAAGGGAGAATGGATAGGGGGAGCAGGCAAGGGGTGGTGATGGGCAGCCAAGGAAAAAGAAAGACAGAACGAAAGAAAGCGGCTAAGGAGAGAGAGAGAAAGAAATAAAGACAGACACACACACATATATTCTAACTCCCGTTAATGTAACGGGCTATAAGACTAGTATGTAATAAAGTGCTGGCATGGGTCTGGTAAATGCCTTGTCTGGTAAATGCTAAGCCTACCCCCTACATTTACTGTGTGTTAATTTTTCCTGTTAATGCGCAGTAAATGCAAAACCTTACAACACTTTAGTAAAAAACAAAAACACATATTTTTTATTTATTTATTTTTTTAATATAATTTAATTCCATTTTCTATACCGTTCTCCCAGGGGAGCTCAGAACGGTTTACATTAATTCATTCAGGTACTCAAGCATTTTTCCTTGTCTGACCCAGTAGGCTCACAATCTACCTAATGTACCTGGGGCAATGGGGGGATTAACTCGAACTACAGCTAGATAGCTGCATAATGCCTCAGCAGTCTGCAGCACTAGCAAACATAGCAATATGATTCTGCAAATTGGTACTTTGCAAAATAAGATAACACTCTTTTCAGCTACAGAGGCAAAATAACACTCAGAATTTAGGAAGTTGGTTGATTGGGCTGAGAACTTTTCAGCACCCCTTGTATGTAATAAAAGTGAGCCAAGTATAAGACACTCAAGCCATTGTGACATCACTGAGGAGGTTGGCTCTTATTGGTGGAATGAGGCATTATGACATCACAGTCTCAGCTCTGGTTACCAGAGACTGAAACTCTTTACACTACCAAGAGGTGCTGAAAGGTTCTCAGCCCAACCAAGAAGAGGAGAACGCAGATTTGGTTCAATCAATGATCTGAAACAATGTCAAAAACATCGAATTTTGTTTCTACAAATTAGCACTTAACAAAATAATACTCTTTTCAGCTATAGTGGCAAAATAACGTTCAGAATTTAGGAAACTTAGTTGGGCTGAGAACTTTTCAGTACCTCTTTGTAGGAGGAGGATTAGGCTGGAGGGATGGGGGAGACTAATGAAATAGTCAGACTTGCCAGGGATTGACTGGATGTTCCAGTCAATAAAACCTTGTTTTCACTAACGATGAATCTGAGTTGTAGAAGTGGTGCTATTTTGTCTGTAAGAACAATTCTATGTCCAAATTAAACAAATTGAGCATGGAGTTACAGGTAGGGTGGCACATGTTTCTTTGCATGGCCTAATTAAACTGATTCTTTGCAGAGCGTGATATGCTTTTATTGGAGAAACAGAAGAGTTATCCATGAAGGTCGTATGTGAGCTTTTGAGACCACAGGAAAATAAAACCCACTGTGGTTTGGAAAGGTCAAGTAGAATGTCATCTTTGGATATTTGCTATAGAGGAATATTGGAAACACACATTAAGACACCCTAGTAATACTGATATTGTGTGGCTCGCAAATGGAAAACACAACCTTTGCTTGAAATAAATAACATGATGTACCACGTCTATATAACAGTTTGATTAAATTACAGTTCTGCTTGTTCTAGCGCTGGTGTAATCAGTTAATTGCTTGTTATTCAGCTCTGCTGCCTGATCTATGGGAGATTGTTCTCCGCCGGTCTCAAGAGCCTATGTCCCATTCATTCCCAGAACTTAGTAAACAGTACATAAATCCAAACAACCCCTTACGCAAAAAGCATCCTACGTACCATTAAAATTCTGTCATCAGAGTCAATTATGACTCTAAATATAATCCATTTTTCTGTTAAAGCCAATAGGTTAAAAAGTCAGTGGAGGCCGAGCAGAATTTCTATGGGTTCATATCGTTCCTCAGAGTTCAACCTTCTTAGGTCGGACAGTATCAGAAATTCAGATTTTCACAAATAGCTATATTCCACTCGGGAGATATTTATAGCTAACCAAAGAATATTTGCCATCGTTTATGTAAAATATTTGGGGTGAGCGGGAGACAGTATCACCACTGATGTTCCGTTATCACCCATCATTCCAGCCCTCACTCTGCACCACAAATTGCTATTATCACACAAAATTGTACAATTTTCATTTGGTGCTCTGAAGCCTCCATTTTTGGATACATTTATTTTCATTTACCATATATACTTATATATAAATTGATCCGAATTTAAGTCCCCAAATAGGAGGGAAAATGGTTGACTCAAATATAAGAAGGGGGCTTAATATTCAAGTGCCATCCCATGTCCTGTCAGGCTCTGAACCCAGCTCCTTTCCCTCTCTGCCAGGCTCTGCACCCTGTCCCACCTTCCTGCCCTGTACTTCCTCTCTCATGATGTCATTCAGGCCTCCACTGAGCCTGCCTATGACCTGGTGGTCCAGTGGTAGGCCGGGACAGGAGGGATTCCTCCTGACTCCTGTCCCGGCTGACTCTAATATTTTTTTTTTTTACCCCCCACCCCCTACGTACCTTTTTGCGCCTTTTTGAATCCCTGGTGGTCCAGCGGTGCATTGGGCAGGAGCGAGCTTTCCATGCTCCTGCTCCGTGCTGAGCTCCTCTCTCCCTAATAGCTGCCTTCAGTTTGCGTGAGTCCTGCGAGCACTTAGCACTCTTTGATGAATTTACCTTTAATCCTGAGAAGTAACAGAGCTCACTACGGCCTTTTTGGTGTTCATAAGCACATAGGAATTGCCGCTGCTGGGTCAGACCATTGGTCCATCCTGCCCAGCTCACGCGGGGGTCCCCAGGTCAAAGACCAGTGCTCTAAATGAGTCCAGCCTCACCTGCGTACATCCCAATTTATCAGGAATTTGTCCAGCTTAGTCTTGAAACCCTGGAAGATGTTTTCCCCTAAAACAGACTCCGGAAGAGCGTTCCAGCTCTTCACCATTTTCTGGATGAAGAAGAACTTCCTTATGTTTGTACGGAATCTATCCCCTTTCAATTTTAGAGAGTGCCCTCTCATTCTCCCTACCTTGGAGAGGGTGAACAACCTGTCTTTATCTACTAAGTCTATTCCCTTCAGTATTGCAACTTGTGTGTGCCTGTGTGCCACCTATGAGGTCCAGCAGCCTTCCACAAACTACACTACTACAATGCCCCAGAAGCCCAACCACATCTAAAGCCCATGATTTTTCAAAATGGCCTCCCCATGGCTCAACGCCCACTCCCAAATCCAAAAGCTGTACCTGAACAATTTAGTAGGAAGAAGAATGGTTGCCAGTCACTCCTCCCCTAGCAATGTGATTGTTCCAAATGGTACCATCTAACCCTGGCAGCATGTCAGCACATTCAAAAGGGGTTAAGTGACAACATAAAATGCACGATCTGACCCCTAGCAATACCTGCTCCAAGGGTAGTCCTGACTGGGAAATCAATCCAGGGCTGCTTAATATGCCTGAAGGTAGTAAAGAGTAGGAGTGAGGGGCTCCAGGGCAAGGCTGATTTGAATGGAGTATGCCTTAGGGAGAAGGTAGAGTTTCTGGAGTCCTTCTTTTACTTTATATGTGATGGCACAGGCAGGTATAGGGGCCCCTCCTGTGGGGTCCCCCATCCTGAGTAGTATGGAATCTTGCTACTTGTTTGAGATTGTGACATTGACCTGAATTGGTCACTGTTGGAAGCAGGATACTGGGCTAGATGGACCATCGGCTTGACCCAGTATTGCTATTTTTATGTTCTCATGAGACGGAATAGCAATGCAGGGAACAATCCACCCTTTTTACTCTTTTCAAGCCATCCCCTTTAAAATAAGGCAGATCAGGACATGGGAGTCTACTATGCTGTGTTACTGTAGCCAGGAATATGGAGAATACCAGCTATAGTAATGGAGAATAATTACGGTCTTGGCATTTACTAAAAATTCTAATACTCAGATTCATAGGACATAACCCTGATGCGGGTATATTTGCTCGAAGCATGGCCATGTCAGGACTTTAGAACTCTTTTTACCTTTTTTTTGTGCTTTATATATTTTGTATTTCATATAATTTTACATCACTATTATTATTAAATATTATTGATACTCAATCTACATTAACGTCTTCATCCCGTAACTGACTTTTTCATCTCTCTCTTGTGCAGTTGAGTCCATTTTTACATTTCACTCAGCTATTAGCATGGCATTTTGCATGAACTGCCTTTCTCCGATGATTCAATCACTTCATATTGTAATACTTTGTTGATTATTGATTTTTGGTTAGGGCTGGAGCTCAGTACAACTGTATGAGCATTCGTTGGGTTTAATTTGATGTTATGCGGCTGCTTTCCACTCCATATTGACAGGCCTCTTCTTATTTTTAGATTGGTGTCCATTCGCTGATGAACATGCACTGAGGGGGGTCATGACCTTTTCTCTTATCTGGATAGCTTTTGGTTCATGAATATAGTTTGCTGGAGGGTGTTATTAACAACAGGGCCAGTAGAACAAAGAAAGGACATGTTGGGAAGCTCATCAGTGTATGAAACTTGCTTTATTAGGATCCTCCCATGGTCAAAGTATTTCCTAATTGCCAAAGTGTTACATCCCTTCGTGTTATAGCAAACTATACTGTTAGCACTCATTTCAATAAGGCCCTGAAACCACTTTTCTTAACAGCTCAGCTTTGTTAAAATGTATATTTTTCCTTAAAAGGATTTCAATGAAAGGAATCAAATAATTGAAAACATTCCATGGTAAAATGTGAGTATCTAATTAAGCAAGATCAATCTACCCAGGCTTATGGGGTGCCTGTCCTGTTTAATACTTTTATATCTGTCATGCACATGGATCAACAGACATAACATAACAAATTCACTTACTATATATACCTCAGTAACCTCTCAGTTCAATGCGGTTAACAATAATCAAGAGACTGTACAACCCAGTGTATTATAATCACATTCAGAAGAATTTGTCAAATAAATAGGTCTTTAGCATTTTTCTAAATTAAAGATAGGAGTTGGAGTTTATTATCAGGACAGAAAAGGGTTTATCCCATGATCCAGCTTGAAAAGCTAAAATTCTATGGAAATTTTTTTTTTGTATATGAGGCCTTTTACAGTAGGAAATGTAAATAATTGAAAATGCCAAGAACAGTGGCGTACCAAGGGGGGCGGGGGAGGTCCGCCCCGGGTGCACGGCTTGGGGGGGTGCACAGCCGGCCAGGTCCGGGTCCTCCTGCCTTTCCTATCCCCCCGGCCCGCGTCACTGCAATCTTACCTCCCCCCGCCGACAAGAAGTCTTTCCGACGTCAATTCTGATATCAGAGAGGACGTTCCAGGCTAGCCAGGCAGTGATTGGCTGGCCCGGAATGTCCTCTCCAACATCAGAATTGATGTCGGAAAGACTTCTTGTCGGCGGGGGGAGATAAGATTGCAGGCGCGGACCGGGGGAAAGGAAGGGGAGAGGGCTTTTTTTTCTCTTTTTCGCGGCAGGGAGGGCAGGATGTAGGCAAGCAAGCTGGCTGGCTTTAGTGCAGCAGGGAGGGAGGGAGATAGGTAGGTAGGCAGGCAGGCTGGCTTTGGAGTGGACAAAATATGGAAGGCAGTGGGGGGACATAAGGAGGCACTGGGGACACTAAGGCCACAGGAAGGAGGCATTGGGGGCACCATGGACACAGGAAGGAGGCACTGGGGGCACCATGGTCACGGGAAGGAGGCACTGGGGGCACTAAGGGCACGGGAGGGAGGCACTGGGGGCACCATGGACACGGGAAGGAGGCACTGGGGGCACCATGGACACGGGAAGAAGGCACTGGGGGAACTAAGGACATGGGAAGGAAGGAGGGAGGGAATAGAAAGGGACAATTGTTGGGCCTGAGTGCAGAAAGAAAGAAATGAAAGAAATGATACACTGTCAATTAATAAATGTCCTCTTTTGATGAAAAAATAAATGCTCACGTTACCTCAACTTAATTTCTCTACAGCAGAGTCGGCAGCCGCGCTGAGGTGCAGGAAGGTCCCGTGATGACTCGTCTGCCGGCTCTGCTCCGGAAGAAGTAAGTTATGTCGGAGGGGGTGGACCTCTCAGACGCAGTCATTGCGAGACTTTGCCACAACTCCCTGCATCTGCCGGAGAAGAGCCAGCAGATGAGTCATCACGGGACCTTCCAGCATGCAGCTGCTGAGTCCACTCCAGAGCAACTACGTCGGAGTGGGGTGAACTGGCAGCCGGCAGCTACAGTCATTGTGGGACCTTGCTGCATGAAGGGAGAGAAAGGAGCAGAATTGCTGGAATGGAAGTGGTGGAGGGAAAGAAAGGGGGCAGGGTTGTATGGAAGGGTGGTGCTCATAGAATTGATGTACAGAGAAAGGGGAGAGACATAAGGGGGGAAGGATATTGGAGGGAAGACAGGGGGCAGATGCTGATTAAAGAGGGGTGGATGGCGAGAGAAAGGGCAGACATTGGATTGTAGTGGGGAGCCTATGCTGGATGGAAGTGCAGATGGGAGAGATAAGGGAGCAAATGCAGGAAGGAAATGGGAGGAGAGAAAGGGGAGCAGACGCTGGATGGAAGTGGACAGAGAGAGGAGAAGGTACAAGATGGAAGGGTTGGAGAAAGAGGGTACATGATGGAAGGAGGGGATAAATTAAAGGAGGGCACATGATGGGGAGAAAAGGATTGAGTTAGGGAAACACTGGAGGGGTGAGGGAAAGAGGTGGAAAGCTTTAGGTAGACAGTAAAAAAGGACATTGATGAGAGGGTAGTAAGAACGTAATCTAGACAGATGCAGAAAATAAATTGAAAAGGAAAATGAGGGAAAAAAGGGAAAGGGATTGCTGAGGAAAGGTGTGGGAGAGGGAAGGAGAGAAGAGAGATGCCAGACCAATGGGGGTGAAAGGAGAGATGGAAGGGGGAGGCATACAGTTTCTGGAAGGGGCATAGAAGGAGATAAGATGCCATATAGGGGAAAAGAGACGGCAGACAGTGGATGGAAGGAAGAGAGTTACAAGAAGATGAGGAAAGCAGAAACCACAGAAGACAAAGGTAGAAAAAAATTTTCTATTCATTTATTGCTTTAGGAGACATGTGTCACTGTTTATGTGGTGCACTGTATTGTGACAGGGATCTGGCTAGTCCTAATAAAGTCCGGGGAAAAGCCCAGGGAAAAGAGCAGGGAAGCATTAATAATGTGCCAGGGACTAAGGAGAAGAAATATCCTGAGTATAGGGAAAATCCTGAGCACAAGGTTAAGAGAGAGCCTGTCCCTTTAAAAACTCACAGAGCTCAGGCTGGAACGGGAAGGACAGGGCTCTTTAAGGAATTAGCTAAAGCTGCTGTGAGGGGGCGTGGTTATGGGCCGAGTCTCCCTTTTTCTGAAGCTCCCTCGTCAGTCCTCGAGAGAGGAGGGACAGCTGGGACTGGAAGCTCAGGGGAAGCTGAGAAGGAAACCAGCTACAGCAGCTAACTTTTGGCCAGCCTTCAGAAGTTCTCACCAGGATAGGGAAATGCAAAACCCTGAAACACAATCTGAGGTTTGTGACATGGACTGGTTAGAGAGTAATGCTATGTCTGGGGAAGAACACCCTATGGAATGGGAATAGGTTTAGGAAAACCTGAATGTCCTTTTTCCTTGGTAAAAGGGGTTTTGTTTTTTGTTCTTCCTTTTTGAGTTTTATGTTTTGTGAAGGATTTTGTATCCTGTTTTCAACCTGGGCTGGAAGCTGCTGAATTTACTGTTGGGTTAGATAAGTGGAACAGTGGCCACACCTCTGGGAGTACAAGTCTCTCTGCTCCTAGGAAAAGGGAACTGCCACTCAAATCTTCCAGAAGCCTAATTAGTGCTTAGAACCAGGTAGCCTAACTATTGCCAAGGCAGGTACGGTTCTAGCACTGCTTGTGGAAATAATACCTCACAGGAACTGTATTTTATGTTCTTAATTTGTGAACTTAAATTGGCCAGCACTAAAGGGTGCAGTGATAAGAACTGGCACATGAGAGAAAGAAAGCAGAACAAGAGAAAATTGGAATGTTTTGGGTTTTTACTTTGAATGCCAAATTTTGACCTTTTTTTGTTTGAAACTTTTCTTGTGGATAAATAAAAGTGATATATTTGGACAAAAACCCGGCCAGTGTGGTGTGCAGTTTATGGGAGGCACCAGGCCAGCTGTGGCCCACCACGGTTACGCTCGAGCCAAGACTGGGATTCTGTGGAGTTACTAGGCCTCGCCAGGATCCCGGTCCCACAGTATGCAGAATCACAGAACACGCAGGTAAGTATGCGCATGCACGCTTAGGGTTTTATTATAGTAGATGTAGGTTCTGTTTTTAAGAAGGACATTCACTAGAACAGAAATGAGATGTCCAGGTGCAGACGGCTAAGATTCCGCTTGTACTTGAGAACAGGATCTCCCACTGTAGAGCCTATTCCAGAATACATGAAGAGATGGTCATTTATGCACTAGTTTAAATTTAACACAAACATTTGTTTTAGAAAAATGTACATTTAAAATATCAATGGATTAAAACAAGGAATAGCAACATAAACACATTGAATTTCTGGGTTTCTGGAGCTGGCTAATGCATGGCCCATGGGTAGGGAACTCTGGTCCTTGAGAGCCGTATTCCAGTCGGGTTTTCAGGATTTCCTCAATGAATATGCATTGAAAGTAGTGCATGCAAATAGATCTCATGCATATTCATTGGGGAAATCCTGAAAACCCGACTGGAATACAGCTCTCGAGGACCTGAGTTCCCTACCCCTGGCATAGGAGTGAAGGTAGGATCGCTCCTGCTCCGAACAATGATCATACCAATCATACCTATTCTGATGCCTATGCAGTACATCTTGATGGGGCTAAGAATAGCTCTATCAACACCATACAACAATAATTCAATGTTCACTTTTTCTTATATTTGCAACATTATTGAATTCAACATTGTATTCAGACTGTTTATCATGCCAGTTTAATAACTGTTTTACTATAAATTTAAGAAACCCCAAAACAATGGGCAACACTACCCTACCAAACTAACACAAAACTTAAGAGTAGGCAAAAAAGTTTATATATAAAAAGGAAATGCTATAACAAAAAATTATTTTAGAACAAAAGGGAACAGAACGCATTTGCCCCCAGCAACAGGTATTATTATAGAAAGCAGAGCTGTGATGTCATAGCACTTTGCTCTCCCAAAGCTCAACAATGGCCAATGTTCTGAGCATGTGCAGCTCTTCCAGCATGCAGCAGTCTCTTCCGTAACTGAGTTACTTCCAAAGCTCAAAAAGGAATGCAGCTCTGGGGGAGGTGGGAGGGATTGTGTGCCTGATCAATCCTGCTGTCTACAGAAAACAGCTATTAGACCTGAAAATCAATGCTTTATACACTATATCAAGAAGCAGGACTAAGGCACAAAAATGAGCCCAGGACTGCTCATTTAGCTACACTCTGCCATTGTTCAAGAGCAGGCTGATCATAAAGAGAGATGCAAGAGTTGCTAATGTTACAATTACAGCTTGACTAAATCTCTAATTGTAGACTGGTCCAAGCAGCAATATGAAGCGAGGACCAATAATAATAATAAATTTATTTTTATATACCGCCATACCCGAGAGTTCTAAGCGGTTCACAAAAATTGGATAAGATGCAAACAGTACAAGTTATTTAAAAAGTGTATTGTTTTGCATATGGAATCCGGTGAAGCAGATTTCAGGAGTGGCACGGCAGCTGCGGTTGCTCTAATTCAGTGTGTCGCAATCTTTCTCGAGTCGTGGCACACTAAACCTAGTAGCCGCGGTTTGAGATATCAAGAAGTGTGCGACGTTACCGTGATGATGACATGCGCACATGTGGCATCATCACGTCGATGTCTGTGCATGCGTAAAGGCCCTTCAAACGGGCCCTGCGCCGGCAGTGGGGGGTGCCAGCAAGGAAAAGGGCCGGAGAGAAGGAGAGGCACTGGCACCGACTGATTGCCTAAAGGACGCGCCTTTCACTGGTGCCTCTCCTCATCCGCAGTGTGTCGCAGAACACCTGAAATCTCAGGAGGCACACGGGTGTGCCGCGACACACAGTTTGCAATACGCTGCTATAATTTAATGAGGCTTCACATATAGAGGAATGCCAGTTTTCTCATAAAAGAACTGGGTATAAGATGCTAATTAATTCACAAACATTTACCAGGTTATTGGAATACCAACTCTTCTGGTTTGGTTATGGCTATGGTTTCTTTATTTATATGAAGAGCAAAAACAAGAAAATAAACCCAAGAGAACAGTAGAAATTGTACTACTGGGAATAGAACTGTACACGTCAACCAGAGATAAAATGAATAATATTTATTAAAATGATAATATAACAGTCTTTATTGTGTATAACACTCTGTATCATGGACCCGACATGGTCCATGTTTCAGCGCTTGAGCCTTCCTCAGGGGTACAAGTGCCATCCAGCAGGTGGCGCTCTTATAATGTCAATAATTACTGTTTACTGTAAATCGGATACAATCCTAGCATGAAAGTATATCCCTCCATAGGGATCAGCAGTACAAACTCTCTAAGGAAGCACTTATATCTCAGCTAATCCAAGGAAGATTGCAATCGTGACATACAAAAATCAACAAATAAATTGAAAGAAACATTACATGTGTCTCAAAATATGTAAATCTGCAGACAAAATGCTGTATACTGAGAACATTCTGACTCCGTTCCTACTTTCCTGTTCAAGACACATACCTACCAAAAACTTCTAACTATCTCCACTTCCCTGTTCTAATCAGGTTTATATATTTAATTTGTACCAAAAGCTAACATAAATAAATACTTCTTTAATGGCCTTATGAAGGTGGATGGTTTCCTTACAACAACCATGATATCTTGAATTAGCCCAAATTACTGTTCAGTTTCCGTGTCCTCAAGGCTAGAGATTTGAGATTTGGATAAAGAAGGGAGCTTTTGCACTGTGTGATCAATAGTGGAAATACATGAAGCCTGCATGGAGGAAGAATTGTGAGTCATCTGAGAAGAGGGAATTAGGTTTGCTGAGGCCAGTAGAGTGTTTGAATCATCTTGCCCATTTTCAGTTGGAACTTGTACAGAATTTTTGCTATGAGAGTTATGGAGAAATTCACACTATATGAAAAACCCAATATGGGACTCACTAATGCATTCAAATCAAAATTGGCCCTATTGAAATAATCAAGATAGGTAGGTTTCAAGCAAAATTATGCATTATTTATATAATAATAGATTAAATTAAGTGTGCCTTCAGTGTGTTTATGAAAGCTAATGGGACCCTGGAACAACAACCAGAGTTCCAGGCTTATACTAGAGAATGACACGGGGAAAAAATCTGTCCCCATCACTGCCCCATCACGGGACTACTGTCCCCTTCACCGCCCCGTCCCCGCCGTCCCCTTCAACACCCCGTCCCCAAACCCGCCGTCCCTTTCACCGCCCCGTCCCCATCCCCACCATCGCCTTCATCGCCCCATCCCTGCAGCATTCACCCTTCCCTCTCATCACCTCACTGCCCTTCAGCGGCCCGAGAATCTTCCCGGTGTAAAGAAATTTAAAGGAGGAAAGGCGCGCAGTCACCGATCGTGTGTGCGGCCCCTTCCCTCCATCACTATCTCTGGCGAAATCTATCTCCCTCCCCCCTCCCCATTACCTTCACGGCACTTTAGAAAATAAACTGATGCCAGCGAAGCCTGCCTGTACCGCCCTGTAGTCACGTGTGTGTGGACGGAAGTTGTGTCAGAGGAGAAGCTTCCGCCCACACAAATGCGACTGCAGGGCGGCACAGGCAGGCTTCACCGGCTTTAGTATATTTTCTAAAGCGCCGCAAAGGTAAGGGGAGCGAAGGAAATAGATTTCATCGGAGGTAGGGAGGGGGCCATGTGCGATCAGTGATCGCGTGCCTTCCCTCCCTTAACTGCGGTGACAAGGCCATTCACCGCTCCTTGGGGCGGTGGATGGCCTTGTCCCTGTGCCTGCAGTAAGCATGTTCCCCCCCCTCGTTTTGGCAGGTTACCCACAGCTACTCGCGGCTAGCTGTGGGTAACTACCACCGTGTCATTCTCTAGCATATACATATTATGCAGGCTCTGCTACACACCATCATAGGTGTGCCCTTAATCTCAATAGATAGTAAACAAGAAAAATAAGAATATAGAATTATATGGTTTACACAGAGCACGGACATTCTTTGTGTGTTTTGCACTGATATAATTTAAAACACACAACGTGTACGCCTATGATGGTGTGTAGCAGAGCTTGAGATAGAGTCTGCATAATATGTATAAGCCTGGAACACTGGTTGTGTATCCAGGGTCTCATGCAGCAGTGGGGAAAGGAGGGAAGGGGTAAAATGCGGACCTCATGGACCTCGCAGATCTAAAACCGTACATCCTTACAAATCTGAGGTCCGTGCCACTTGTAGTTTCTGGCTCTGACAGACCTCTATGACAATTTAGCTCTGACAGGTCCTAATGCTTTTCCCTCCCTATGCTGAGACTAGCAACAAAACTTTTGCCCTGAGGTCTGTGCCACTTTTAGTCTCAGCATAGGGAGGGAAAAGCATTAGGATCCGTCAGTGCTAAAATGTCATAGAGGTCTGTCAGAGCCAGAGACTACAAGTGGCGTGGACCTCAGATTTTTAAGGATGTGCAGTTAAGATCCGTAAGGTCCGCAAGGTCAGAAGCACTGCAGGCCTTTGCACACATTTTTTAACCTCCCCCCCCCCCCCCAACCCAGCTATTTTCCATCCAGTGTCATATCGCGGGGGCTCTTGGAATCTGCGCGGAGGAAGAGACGTCAGGCTAATTAGCAAAAGCCACGGTGCACCTCCTCCCTCTTTAGCCATTAGAGAAGGCAGAGCCAGGGGCCTGAGCTGAACGTGCAGGGAAAGCGGTGGAATAAGCTAAAAGGCGGACTTGTCAATGAATTGGCCTCAGATTTTTAAGGACATGCGGTTTTAGATTCGCGAAGTCCTTAAGGTCCGTGAGGTCCGCTTTTTAACCCTTCCCAGGAAAGGAGTTGGTGGGGGGAGGAGAGAGGAAGATGGATGCCTGTGCCCTCACCAAGATGGCACCCATGGTGGACCACCACCCCTCCACATCCCCCTTACTATGCCACTGAATGCAAGGGATATGGGCATCCTCAAAACTTCACATACCTGAATGGTGACTGTGGAGTAGCTCAGTAGTTATAGCATTGAGTAGAAAACTACTAAAGCTAAGTTTCAAATTCTACTTCTCACCATAAGAACATAAGAATAGCCTTACTGGGTCAGACCAATGGTTCCATCAAGCCCAGTAGCCCGTTCTCATAGTGGCCAATCCAGGTCACTAGGACCTGGCCAAAACCCAAGGAGTAGCAATATTCCATGCTACCGATCCAGGGCAAGCAGTGGCTTCCCCCATGTCTTTCTCAATAACAGACACACCACTTCAGTTAGGGTTACCATATGGCTCCAGAAAAAGGAAGATGGATTAAGACATCCGGGTTTTACTTCTATTGCTTTCAATGGAAATAAAATCTTGCTGTCTCTACCATGTTTCCCCGAAAATAAGCCCTAGCATGATTTTCAGGGTAGAACTTAATATAAACCTTACTCCAAAAGTAAGCCCTAGTCCCCAGAAGCCTAACCCGAATGTCCCTGGATTCGCCAGCAGCAGCGCTTTCCCCCTGTCCCCATTGTGCAGCTGAACTCCCGCTGACCCTCCCATCTTTCCATCTCTCCCTCCTGTCTGAACCCCACCTACATATCTCCCTCCAAAGAGCAACGTCGGCAGCACTCTAAACAGGCAACCTCTAAACAGGCAGCCTTCTCCTGCCAGGGCATTCCCTCTTCAGCACAACTGATGATGTCATTAGTAACATGGTGCACGGAAGGCCCCAGCAGGAGAAGGCCATAAAGCAGCCTGTTTAGAGTGCTGCCGATGCTGCTCTTTGGAGGGAGGTATGTAGGTCTCGCAGTCGGCGGGGTTCAGATGGGAGGGGCAGTGGGGGCTAGGCTGTGCAGCAGAGGCGAGGGCCGCTCAAGGGTTCTGCTACATAGAAGGGAGGGATGGAAGCTGTGCAAGGTTTCTTCTGCATGAGGTATGGGATGGGAGGGTGGGATAGAAATATGCTGTATGGAAGGGAGGGATAGAAGCTGTGCAAGGGTTCTGCTACACGAGGGATGGGAGGGAAGGATAGAAAGATGCTGTATGGAAGGGAGGGATAGAAGCTGTGCAAGGTTTCTTCTGCATGAGGTATGGGATGGGAGGGAGGGATATTAAGATGCTGTGTGGGAGGGAGGGATAGAAGCTATGCAAGGGTTCTGCTGCATGAGGGATGGAACGAAGGGAGGGAAAGAAAGATGATGTGCACAGTGCAAGGGTTCTGCTGCACAGGGGGGATGGGAGGGAGGGATAGAAAGATGCTACAGAGGGAAGGCACAAGAGGATGGGTGAGAGGGGAGGAAAGATGTTGGGAGAGAAAGAAAAGAGGAAGAATTGGGGTGAAGGAGAGAAAGGGATGGATGATTATGTACATGAAAAAAATAAGACCTACTCCGAAAATAAGCCCTATTGTATTTTTTTTGACCCATAATTAATATGACATCATCTTATTTTTGGGGAAACACGGTATCCATCCTCTTTATTTTCATTGCTTTCAGTGGAAATAAATCCCGGATGTTTCAATCCATCCTCCTTTTACTGGAGCAATATGGTAACTCTAACTTCACTCTCCATTACTTCAGGTACAAATTGTAAGCACTCTAGGGCAGGAACCACCTAGGGTAGTTGATTTTGGTTTTGCAAATTACAGATAGCATTTATTGTATCGGAACAGTAATCTACCTTGAGCTTGTATTTGGGAAGGTAAGAAAATAAATCCAAATGTATTCTTAACAGGTTTGTGATGTACTATAATAGTACTTCTTAAGCCTCCCTTGGAGACACACTTAGCCAAATGGGTTTTCAGGATCACCACAACATGCATGACATAAGATTTGTATCTACTGAAGACTCATTGCTTGCAAATCTATCTGATGCATATTCATTGCAGTAATCCCCAAAACCCAACTGGCTAGATGAGAAGCACTGCAGTATGATAGCCTCAGTGCAAGGATTCATTTGCGAAGATCTGATTGATATTATAATATACATCTAATCTAATCAGAACTTCTTAATCACACTTTTCCAGTACAGGTTCAAGGCAATTTACAGGCTAAGAGTCTCATGTAGCAACAAGGGGAAAATTTACAACACAGAGAAGTAGGTGAATATTATTCCAGAAGGGAAGATACAATACATTATAAGGATATGTAGTATAGTTCAAGGAAGGTTACATTGTTGCAGGAAGGAAGCAGTTAAGTTACAATGTGGTGGTTTGCTTGCACCTGAGTGGGAATTCAGAGACTCTAAGTTATGAGAGGTTTGTCAAATAGATAGGTTTTCAGTCTTTTCCTGAAGGTAATTTGGTTTTGTTCTTATGGCAGGTGGGAGGGAGTTTCAGGTTTTTGTGGTGACGTACATGAAGAGGATGTTGAAGATCCCAGTTTCTAAGTTTATTAAAATATGATATACTGCCTTAAAACTATCAAAGCGGTGCACAATACATTTAAAATTATAAAATCAATGACATGCCATTAGTACTTTGGGTGAATACATGACAAATCGAGACAAAAGATTAAATACAATACAGGGACCTGGGAAAAATGCATTTGGTCAGATCACTACATTGGCAAATTCGACCTACACTGGCAAAAGAAGTCACTCCAACCTAAAATCATAAGAGAAAACACAAAAACAATAACCAGTCACGGTAATATCAACCCAACAGAATTCTGGACTCATTACGAACTACGACTCACAACCGAGGAAATACAGGATTTCCCAACAAGATGGGGAAAGTTCATTAAGGAACTATTAGACCAATTAGCACCATACCAAACATACAAAAAGAAAGAAAGAGTACTAAATGAATGGTTTGACTCAGAACTATTAGCCTGCAAACAGGAATTAAGAAAACTGGAGAGAATCTGGAAAAAAACAAAGAAAGAAAAAGACAAGACAAACTGGAAACAAAAATTGAAAATATACAAAACTCTGATTAAAGAAAAACGCACAAAACACTATGCACAGAAAATAGGTACATCAAAAATAAATAGTAAAGAACTGTTCAAACTAGTAAAAACGATAACAGACACATCTCAAATCCTGAAAAAAGACAACGAAAGCCCTCCATCTACTCAAACCCTAGCCAATTTCTTTAAAAATAAAATCACAGACCTAAGAGCAACAATACCCACACCCAAAACCAACACAGATTTCTACCTTGGACCCCACGATCAGGAATCCAGAGCAGACATGCTCTGGGACCACTTCGAGATTCCAAACTGGCATCAATTCCTAACTTTATTCAATAAATACACAAAGTCAAACTGCCTCCTGGATGAATGTCCATCTAAAATCATGAAAGTTGCTCCACCAGACTTTAAAAAGGAACTACTGTATTCTCTTGGCTCACAACTACTCTTACAAACGGCATACTGAATGAGGACATGGGTCACATACTGATCACACCTATCCCCAAAGATCAGAAAAACTCAATAGCCCTGACATCCAATTACAGGCCTATAGCAAGCATCCCCCTATTCACTAAGCTTCAGGAAGAATTGGTCAACCTGGGAACTAGTGAACTACCTAGACAAATTCAACATCCTTAGTGAACATCAATCAGGATTCAGAAAAGGATACAGCACGGAAATAGTTATAGCTTCCATCCTAAACCACCTGTATGATCTTTTCAGCAAAGGTAAAAGTGCCCTGATTTTGCAACTTGACTTTAGCAGTGAGTTCGATCTAGTAGACCACGAAATTATGGGCCTCACGGGAAAGGTAAAGAAATGGTTCCAGGAATTCCTAACCAACAGATCATTCTGAGTAGTCAGCGAAGGGAAATACTCTAAACCATGGAAAAACCCCTCAGGGGTTCCCCAAGGCTCCCCACTATCACCTACACTATTCAATATCTACATCTCATCCTTAGGCCATCTATTAAAAAAGTTAAGCTTAAACCACTATATATATGCAGATGATTTATCCATCCTGATCCCCTTAAATGACATAACAAACGAAACAATAAATAACCTTTCTCACATAATGACCGAAATCGAAAAATGGACAACCAACTTCAAACTGAAGCTAAACACAGAAAATACAAAAGTCTTCTTGGCAAACCCCAAGGACAAAATTAGCAGAACATCATTAAAATTAAATGGCCACGACTACCATAAAAATACTGGTATCACACTGGACACACACCTAACCATGGTAGACCACA
Source organism: Geotrypetes seraphini (assembly GCF_902459505.1). Classification (NCBI taxonomy): domain Eukaryota; kingdom Metazoa; phylum Chordata; class Amphibia; order Gymnophiona; family Dermophiidae; genus Geotrypetes; species Geotrypetes seraphini. The sequence goes on from NC_047097.1 coordinate 16,121,271, forward strand.
CGAACTTAGTGATGAAGAAATGATTTGTACACTCTGGAAACTAAGGACCATCAAAAAATACTTCGACACTATGTCCTTTAGGCTACTGGTGCAGTCTCTGATCCTATCAACGCTGGACTACTGCAACATTGTTTACCTAGGTATCCCAAAAAAAAACAGTACAAAAATTAAAAATAGTGCAAAACACAGCAGTTCGTCTGATCTTCGGATTGAGGAAAAACGACCACATTACCCCTTACTACAAAAAGTTGCACTGGCTGCCAATGGAGGCGTGCATTCTGTTCAAATTTGCCTGCATTTGTTTCAAGCAGGTCTGGGGTCTAGCGCCTTCCAACCTGCTACCACACATCATAATTCACAACCCCATAAGACCAACCAGAAACCGAAACATATTTACTTACCCAAAAATCACAGACTGCAAATACAAATCCTTTCTGGACAGGACTTTCAAGTTCCAAGCAGGCAGACAGCAGTCCTGGCTGGACAACTACATAAATAGAGCCAGCTTGACCTACAGCGCATTCCAAAAATCAATCAAAACCATTCTGTTTGATAAATTCATCTCCTAAACAGAAGCCTCCAAATGATATATTCTTCCTCTCTCTACCTCAATGTAATTTCGCTGTTTTTTGCTGTTCCTTTACCTAATTCTTATGTATCCCTCTCTTCTTACATCCTGTATTTCGCTGATTGTCCAGCCTTCTTCGAAAGTGAACCGCCTAGAAGTCTTTCAACTATGGCGGTATAGAAGAATAAAGTTATTATTATTAAAAGGAAAGAGGGGTGGAATTGCAATTACTTAAAGGAAAGAAAGAAGGGTAGCATGGTAGGTTAGGGGAACAATGTTCTTCCATTAGGAGATGTTTGGTTGAGGGAGGTCTGTGATTTCCTATCCTTTGGAGGAAATTCATAAGTTGTAAGCATCCCTAAGCATGAAGGCTTTTAAGTTTGTTTAGAATTTATCAATATTTTCCTCTTAAATGCACCGGTAATGAGTTTCAATGTTTGGAAGCACTAACAGAAAAAATATATTTTCGGGTGTTATCGTAAAAAAATATGTCTGAGCGAAGGAATATGTAAAAGATTCTGGGAACTTGAGTGAAGGGATGATCAGCTGGTGGGTGTTATATACCCTGGTTGAGGTGAAGGAGGAGGAGAACAGGTGGGTTACATACCATAATATGCATAACCAGCTCTGCAACAGGTTTCTAGACATTTCCTTTTCAACCCCTCCTTGAGCACTCTCAAGTAGCACACTACAACAAATTGAAAATAGCCTCTTGTCTACAAAAAGGCAGAATCAGGGGTACAATAACCATGCAGTAATTTTCAGGACCTTCCTTTGAACTGTCTAACTACAATAGAGGAAGTGAGGAAGTTCAACAGCACTACTCAGAAGTGCCTGCTACAAACTTCACAAGATGGCTGCAAACTAATTGTAAACAGTGTAAGACCCTAAAACATAGCTATCCAACATTGTTCATCAATATGTTCAAAATGAATTATGCTGTCATATCAGAAGCTGCCGAAAAGGAAGCTGCCAAATCCTATAGTGTGGAGTTTGTTGGACATCCTCAGCAGCCTCAGGCAGCTTGTATGCTTATTAGACAGCAGAGACCCTGGGGAGCTTTTCGGAGCACGGCCATTACCATGTAGCTAAAGCCAAGGCCATGAAAGACAGGCACTAAACACTAAGGAGGGAATTCAAAAGCCATTTCCACACATAATACAGAGGGATATGCAAGGAAAAGCTTTCTTTTAAAATTGCCCAGACTATGAGTTCTCATCCGGGAAGATATGAAAGCTGCCAATCAGGTGGAGAAAGCGTCAGCAAAGGCTAGACAAATGTTGGGTTACATCAGAAGAAGCTTTGTCAGCCGAAAGCCTGAAGTCATACTACCGTTATACAGAGCCATGGTGAGACCTCACCTGGAGTACTGTGTCCAGTTTTGGAGGCCACATTATCAAAAGGATGTGAAGAGAATGGATCAATCCAGAGAATGGCCACTAGGATGGTCTCAGGACTGAAAGACATCCCTTATGGAGAACGTCTGACCAGACTGCGCTTATATTCTCTCGAAGAGCACAGAGAAAGGGGGGACATGATAGAAACATTCAAATATATCATGGGTCGCATTAAAGTGGAGGAAGAAATCTTCTTTCTAAAGGGTCCCACGGCGACAAGAGGGCATCCGCTGAAATTTAAGGGGGGAAGATTTCATGGTGACACCAGGAAATACTTCTTCACCGAACGGGAATGATCTTCCTCGCCAGGTGGTTGAGGCCAGTAGCGTGCTCAACTTCAAGAGTCGATGGGACAAACAGGTGGGGGCACCACAGAGCTATGCCCAAAAGATGGATACCCCAGGGAGGAGGGTTCATATTGATTAAGTGGGCAGACTTGCGGGAGGGAGGGTTCTGGAGTGGGCAGACTTGTTGGGCCGATGGCCCTTTTCTGCCGTCATACTCTATGTTTCTATTAGGGTGGTACCGAATTATCATATTCAATTCGATTCAGCCCCAAATAGTGCTCCCAATCCGTTGTGTTATATTGTTTGCTTATGTACACTGGCTTTTACAAAGTAGAGAATGAAACGGGGACAAATTTTTCCCCGTCCCTGTGAGAACTCATTTTCCCGTCCCGGCGAGTTCTTTTCCTGTCGCTGCCCCATTCCTGCAAGCTCCATCCTCATCTGCACAAGCCTCAAACACTTTAAAATCATAAGTGTTCAAGGTTTGTGCGGTTTAGGCAGAACTCACAGGAATGGGGCAGGGACAGGGACAAAACTTGTGGGGACGGGGTGGAGAAATTCAATTTTTGTGGGGGTGGGGATGAGGAAAAACTTATCCCCGCGTCTTTCTCTATTACAAAGCTGCGGTTGAGGTTTCTACAGAATTCCTGCGAGCGTTGGAGCATTTACCTCACTAGCCTGCAGTAGAAACCTCTACCACAGCTGTGTAAAAGGAGCCCATAATTTGTATAGCTTTATGTGATTATTTTATTGTGAACTGCTTTAGATATTTTTGAATGGCGGTTTAGTAAGTCTTTTAATAAGCATAAACATAAATATCTCATTCACAGGATACTAAAAGCCTGCCGAGGTCCTTCTGTAGAGTGTGATTTGAAGAGCTTTCTTCAAACCTGTCATTTATAAATTAAACTGTCATCCTATCAGCATGGTAAGTCTCAGTTTTTTTCCTCTTTTTTTTTATGGATTTGGAAGCAGGCAGCTGTAGAGTCAGATTATTGATCCGCTAGCCTTTTCCTCCTGCTGTGTTACGTCTCAAAGCCTAGAGGGAGCCATCCACGTGCTCTGGAAACCCTGAGACTATGATTACTCTAAGAAGGACAAAGCACAAATGAGAGAGCTGAGATATCAGACCCTTTTCCTTTGTGTTTTTACAAAGCCCGGATGCTTCCAGAATGAAAAGGTAGTGCTGCTTGTGTAGGCAACATAGAAACGTGAGGAAGAAAGCAGTGATTAGAACACTGCTAAGATCTTTAAAACACTGAAAATGGTCAATGCATGAAAAGAAGTTAGTGTGGCTCCTTTATCTTCTTTCTCAGTGATACATAATGTAATAATTTCTAAGACTGGCCTGATTGGTAGAAAAACTTGCTTTAAGTTGCCTTCATAAATCTGATTTAAAGCAACACTGCACAATAGTCAGCATAAAAATGTATTGCCCTATGGGTGTACAGTAATGTTTTATACGGTTATTTTACCACGGTGGAAATATAACATTTAAAATATACTTGCTACTGCAGTACAGGTTCTGTATATAATCAGGAGTCCAGAAATTCCCTTAATACGTATGTTCCAGCTGAAGCTCTCAATACCTGGAGCTGAAATGCCATTGGAAAAGCACCTACGCAATGCATTCTTGAAAATCCAAAAAAGTAAGTTTAAAAAATAATTCCTACTAAAGGGCATGTGTAACATTACAAAATACCTCGATACACTCATAGAAGAGCTCTTAGACAGTCGTCTTTTAAGAACATAAGAAGTTGCCTCCGCTGAGGCAGACCAGAGGTCCATCTTGCCCAGCGGTCCGCTTCCATGGCAGCCCATCAGGCTGAACAGTGGTCCCTGACTAATTTTATAACTTACCTCTAATCCTATCCCTAAAACTTACCTCTACTCCTATCTGTACCCCTCAATCCCTTTGTCCTCCAGGTACCTATCCAAACCTTCTTTGAAGCCCTGTAGCGTGCTCCTGCTTATCACATCCTCCGGTAGCGCGTTCCATGTATTCACCACCCTCTGGGTGAAAAATAACTTTCTGGCGTTTGTTCTAAACCTTTCCTCTTTCAATTTCTCTGAGTGCCCCCTTGTACTTGTGGTTCCCCATAATTTGAAAAATCTGTCCCTGTCTACTTTTTCTATGCCCTTCATGATCTTGAAAGTTTCTATCATGTCTCCTCTAAGTCTCCGCTTTTCCAGGGAGAAAAGCCCCAGCTTTTTCAGTCTATCAGTATATGAGAGGTCCTCCATACCCTCCATAGCCTAGTTGCTCTTCTCTGGACTCTCTCAAGTACCGCCATGTCCTTCTTGAGGTACGGCGACCAGTACTGGACACAGTACTCCAGCTGCGGGCGCACCATTGCACGATACAGTGGCAGGATGACTTCCTTCGTCCTGGTCGTGATACCCTTCTTAATGATACCCAACATTTTGTTTGCTTTCCTTGAGGCTGTGGTGCACTGCGCCGACGCCTTCAATGTTGTGTCTACCATCACTCCCAGGTCTCTTTCAAGGTTACTCACCCCTAGTGGTGATCCCCCCATTTTGTAAGTGAACATCAGGTTCTTATTTCCTACATGCATGACCTTGCATTTCCCTATGTTGAAGCTCATTTGCCACTTTTTGGCCCACTATTCCAGCGTTGTCAGATCTATTTGTCGAAGTGGCTCAGCTATTTCGTTCCTTAGTTCCTTGAGTACCCTTGGGTGAATGCCGTCCGGACCTGGCGATTTGTCGCTCTTTAGCCTGTCTATCTGCCTGAGGACATCCACCTTGCTCACCTCTAGTTGGACCAGATTTTCCTCCTGATCTCCTTTTACGATCTCCTCGGGTTCCAGAATGTTGGTTGTGTCCTCCCTCGTGAAAACTGACGTGAAGAACTCATTTAACCTGTCAGCTATCTCCTTTTCCTCTTTTACCACTCCCTTTCTTTCTCCATCATCCAAGGGTCCCACTTCTCCCTTGCTGGTTGCTTCCCCTTAACGTACCTGAAGAATGATTTGAAGTTTGTCGCTTCCCCTGCCAGTCTCTCTTCATATTCTCTTTTTGCTTTCCTAACCACTCGGTGACACTCCTTTTGGTGTTTTTTATGCTCCTTTTGGTTGTCATCTGTTTGGTCCTTTTTCCATTTTTTGAATGATGCTTTCTTGTCACTTTTTCACTGCATTTGTTATCCACACTGGGTTTTTTGTTCTATTTTTTTGCACCCTTTCCTGAACTTGGGGACGCACAGGTTCTGTGCTTCATGCACCGTGCCCTTGAGTAGGGTCCAGACTTTTTCTACGGACTCCATCTTCCTTGCGTTGTCGTTGAGTTTCTTTCCCAAATCTAATCCATGAAAACCTAAAAAGGATAAAAAGTCAAATCTAATAAATTAAAAAAAAGGATAAAAAGTCAAATCTAATGCAATTGCATTCTAGAACTAGATCCATCCCCAAGGTCCTGTTCCGCAGGAACTTTACTGAATGCTTAGGTGTCGAAGATTGGCATGACATGGGAATGAGGCTCATGTTGCAGGGAACATTGTGTAAAGCAGGTTTTGAATGGCTTCTAAGATTAAGATTATATGGCCATATTGGCACATACAATAGGCCAACAAGTGTATCATGAGCTTGAACGTCTGGGGTATAACTCAGGCAAAGCAGGGCTGAAGTTGCAATGTGAGCACATATTTTAATATGCTGTACATGCAGAGAAACACATAGGGCCTCTTCTATTAAACTGCGCTAGCAATTTCTATTGCAGGGAGCCGCGCTGAATGGCCCACACTGCTCCCGATGCTCACAGAGTTCCTATGAGCGTCGGGAGCAGTGTGGGACATTCAGCGCAGCTCTCTGTGCTAAAAACTGCTAGCGCAGTTTAATAGAAGAGGGGGTTAGATTTGCTAATTATGAAAACATACTTCAAGAATAAAAATTCTATGGGGATATAGTATTGATATTTCCAGATGTGGCAAGAGCCACCCAATTGAGAAGAAAAGCATTTCTTGTATTAAAATCTAGGGCAGGGCTGCCCAAGTCCGGTCCTCGAGATCTACTGGCTGGCCAGGTTTTCAGGATATCCACAATTAATATGCATGAGAGAGATTTGCCTACACTGCCTTTTTGGTATGCAAATCTCTCTCATGTATGTTCATTATGGATATCCTAAAAACCTGGCCTACCAGTAGATTTCGAGGACCGGACTTGGGCAACCCTGATCTAGGGTATTGGCTCTAGAAGCCACTTTCGTTTTGAAATTCCTTTGCAAATGTATAATAAAGTTTCAAGACAAGGAATTTGTTTTTTTGGGATCCTGTTCAGTTGGAATAATTTTTGAGCTTACAGGAACAACAAAAGGTGTAATGTGATTTATTGAGGAGAATTTAGTATTTCACCATATAATGCAGATCCAATTAATTTTATTGCCTTATTAACTTTTGATCTTGAATTTCCTTACTTTGTTGGAATATGAAGTTAAGGGTAAGTCCTCTCGTAATGTGGACTAGATGGAAATATTGTTTGTATTTGAACTCATTTTTGCGAGGAGAGTGTATAATTTTACATCCATTTTTTACTTTTCTCTGTGAATTGTATTTGAAAATTATAAATAAAGAAAAACTAAACCTTAGGCTTATATACCGCATCTTCTCTATAACAATAGAATTCGGCATGGTTTACAAAAATTAGAAAATAGAACAAGTACTGTATTTTTCAGACCAAAAGACGTACCGGCCCATTAGACGCACCCACCTGTAGAGGAGGAAAAATCAAGAAAAATAAAATTTGGTTCAGAATTTTTTTTTCTTCTTGGTTTTTCCTCCTCTACACGTAGGTGTGTCTGGTGGTCTGGTGCTGGGAAGCCCGCAGCCCAAAGCCTGCAGCCGCCCGAAGCCTGAAGCCGCCAGAAGCTGCCCATAACCTAAAGCCACCCGTAGCCACTCGCAGTCTGAAGCCGCCCGCAGTCCCCCCGGTACCTTTTTAGTGGTGGTGGTCCAGCACGGTCTCCTGGACGGCTGCCTTGGTCTTTAGAAGAGCAACACAAAATGCAGGAGCTGACCTTTGTGCTTCCTGCCTGGTCTTGCACCGCTCTGTTATTGGCTGCAGTCAGGAATCGCAAAGGTCGCACTCCTGAATTGTGCATCGCTCTTCTAAAGACCAACACAGCCATCCAGGAGACCGCGCTGGACCAAGGCCACTATAAAAAGGTACCGGGGGGGCATTATATTCGGTCCATAAGACACCCCCCCTTTTCCACCCCCTTTTTGGGGGTGTAAAAAGTGTGTCTTATGGTTCAAAAAATACGGTACAATATGAATTTGGAATAGTATGGAGAGGAGCGGAATTTACAGCTTTGAAAATAGCCAAGTTTTCAGATGCAGGTGCAAATGTATGTGTGTGTTCCTTTTCTTTATTCCAATTTCCTTACTTCATTTCTAGCGTTTTTTTATCTCTCTATTCTCTTTGATTCCATCCTGTTGTTCTTCCCTTACTTGTCTTCTATCCTATCTAATATTGTATTTCTTCCCCTCCTCTCCCTTTGGCACAGTACGTCCTGTCCGTCTTTTGTACGTCTGTTATACAGTACCCCTTGTTATGTAAATTTATTTTTAACAATGTTCATCGCTTAGAAGTACAATTAAGTGATTTATCAAATTTTAAATAAAACTTGAAACTTTATGTGTTGCTGGGACTGGTACTGGGAAAATGTACTAAAAAGGCATTTAAGTATGTTGCTTTTAATTAGATAGGGATAAAGGGGCTGATTCTCCAAATGGGCATCCCAATTGTAGACAGCGGTAGGTATCCTTCTGCTGTCTCACAGACAATCGGGACACACATTTAAAAAAAAAAAAAATGCAGGCATATGTCTCGCACCTACAGAGATGCGTAGAGATGCTTATGGATGCCCAAGGTGTAGCATGGGCATGGTCTTCACCAGAACTGGCCTTTGGCATCCCTATACGTCTCTGTAGGTGCTTTAAATGTAGACCAGTAAAATGCTGGCCTACATTTAAGGCGTCTGTTAGTAAAAGTAGACACAATTTTCTTTAGGATGCTGATGCGTGATTGACATATGATCAGCGGCCGCTTCTTAGGTGGCCACCGAGATCAGCATCCTTTAGAGCAGTGCCTCGCAAACTTTTTCGAGCCAGGCACCCTAAACCTAGAGTCCCCGGCTCGAGACACCCGGAAGTGCGCTGGCATCGACGTAATGATGTCATGAGCAGGCGTGACATCAGCGCACCATTGTCAGCGCATGCGCAAAGGCCCTTCAAACGGGCCTTGCGTTGACAGAAAGACCCGCGCAGAGAGAAAAGGTGCCAGTGTCGGGAGACTGCTTACAGGACGTGCCTCTCTTCGTCATCCAATGCCGACACCTCTCCTCTTCCCCGGTGTACCACGGCACACCAGAAATCTCAGGAGGCACACAGTTTGCGATACACTGCTTTAGAGAATCAGGCCAAAATTGTGTCAAAAAATAGAAAGAGTTCCATGCAAAAACTATAAAATTCTATTCTTTTACAGAGTAGGACTTGTTTTTTGATATGTACAAGTCAATGTTATGTGTCATATGCTGGAAACTTCAAACTGTGCAAAGGTTTTATTTTGGTTTCTATTTTGGAAAATGAAATTGGTTATGATTCTGAAGTCAGATCCATTGCATGGTTCTCCCTTACATTACAGTAGGAATCCTCAGAAAAGATCTAACATTCAAACACAAGCTTTTTTAAAGAATGGTGGAACTCATCGATAATATTTTCCTTTTTCATTCTGTATCAGCTCCTTCAAAAGCATTGTGCTGAACAATTCTGTAAAAGATTATCTTGCAAGCACAGGGAATGGCCCTGCCCCCATTTGAAGGCAGCATTTCCCCTGAGATTAGGACAGCAGGAACTGGTGTGGTCAGCAGAGGCAGGAAGAACAATAGAGACCCAAATGGACAGTGGCAGCCGCCTGCCGAGCTGGGTGGGATACTTACCAAATGGCCTACTGAAAGTACATCACTATGTCATGTCATGAGAAATGGCAAGAGGCTCTTGAAACATCAGTTATTAGCTGATTGGAGAAATACAGAAATGTTATTAGTGATCTTAGACATTTCAGTTTGCGTCTCCTATATGAAGCTACCAGAGCTATTTTTTCATAGATCCCTGAAATACATGAGATGATTTCTAAAAACAAAACAAGGCTCAGATTTTCAGAGGAGAAAATCTTTACCAAATCCAGTCATTGTTGAACAACTCAGGAGTGTGTGGCGCAGTGGTTGGATCTACAGCCTCAGCACCCTGGGGTTGTGGGTTCAAACCCCGCGCTGCTCCTTGTGACTCTGGGCAAGTCACTCAATCCTCCATAGCCCCAGGTACGTTAGATAGATTGTGAGCCCACCGGGACAGATAGGGAAAAATGCTTGAGTACCTGATTGTAAACACCACTTAGATAACCTTGATAGGTGGTATATAAAAACCTAATAAACTTGAAACTAACATATAGCAAATAACACCCCGCCTCCTTTTTTTACAAAACCGCAATAACGGTTTTTAGCACAGGCTGGCGCATTGAATGCTTTGCGCTGCTCCTCATAGAGTTCCTAAGAGCGTTGGAGCAGCGCACCAGCCAGCGCAAAAAAAACACTAGCGTGGTTTTGTAAAAGGGGGGCAAAATAAATATCAAAAGATGACACTTGAAAATGGGAAGGACATTTTCATTTGACATTTCCAGAAATCATGTGGTTTGTACAGAATATATATTACATAAAATATTCTACAAGAGCTACATGTGGTTGAATATATATGCTGTCATATGTACTACTAATCCCACAAAATTATGATGTATTCTGTATTTTCCCAGGTCTATGAAAAAACTCAGAAATCTACTGGGCCTCCAGACCTACTACAGAGTAAAAGTCGCTTTCATATTGCATTTAAGAGAGAAGTGTTATAATACTGAGATGATTACAAAGCTCCTAAATATGCTTCAAAAATTGTTAATGTCAATTTAAAAATATATTCATTTCTTTTTAGAAAAATTCCAATACCTAATGTAGCACTTCCATATATGGTTGATCTTTGTTTGCAAGGCTACATGTTTTTGTGCAGAATTTCACATTTTTTCTTTCATTTTTTCCCTATCTGTACATCCTTAGGTCTTGTGGACATTGTGCTGACTATGGACAAAAACACCCTTTTGATGGAGGATGCATGCTGAAAGGTAGAATTCTGAATTATGATCTCTAAATTATCCCATGCTCGGAGAGCAAGTATTGATTTTAAAAATGACTGAGCTAGACCTTGTGCTGCAATCCTCCCCCCCCCCCCCCCCCCCCCCCCCCAACAAGCAGCAGTCATCTGTTCCAGCTACCAAGAGGCCTCTGTGCTGGCATTGTTTCAAAAAAATCCAAGACATCAATCCACTAAATAAGAATTATAATAAGAACCTGGTACCTAAAGATGTATTTTGTCCAATTATGTGCTCCAATTTCACTTATCTGTTTTGGCCTTAATCCACCCACCCAAATTCAAGACTTAACAATATCTTCAGGCAATAAGTATTCCTGAAAGTGTGGCGTTAAATACAAATAATTGTATCTAGGGTCTAAAAAAAGAATTTGCATACTTCAACAAAAGTAAGCCAACTCCTTATTTTCAGGATCAGTCTTGCCTTGGAATCTTATTGGCTTCATCATAATCTCCCCCACCCCCCTTTCCTAAGCCACGGTAGAGGTTTCTACCGCAGCCCAGAAGTTCTAAATGCTTTGACGCTGCTCCAGTGCTCATAGAATTCCTACGAGCATTGGAGCAGTTTCTACCATGGTTTAGTCAAAGGTGGGGGGGGGGGAATATATGCCATAAAAACACTGAGGTTGATATTTAGCATTGTTTACGTGAGCAGAAGAGACTTCTGGCTGCTTAAACCATGTTGAGTGGAATACCAGCTCAGACCACCACGGCGGCATAGACCAGTTAGTGCCAGGTCAGAGCTTGGGAGGAGACCTTGCTTAACCAGTTAACGATAATATTCAGTCTGCTCACTGGTCTAGTAAGTATATAATGTTGGGCCAGCAGAAAGGCTGTCCTAATATTATATGCCAAGCTAACCAGGCACTGGTCTGAATATCAGCCAGTGTCTGGTTAACTTCCAGGCAACAGCACTGACCCGAATATTCAGTCCTGAAGGCCAGCCACAGTCCAGCATTAAATATCTGGGTTTAATTTAGCCTGTGAATGTCAGTGACCATTGCGGGCTGAATACTGAATCTTCGCAAAAAGCAAATTCGACCACGTCTCCCCGCTTCTGTCTAAGCTTCACTGGCTCCCAGTGCTCCTCAGGGTTCACTACAAATGCGCCTGCCTAGCCTTCAAGTCTCTACACGGCATCCTTCCTCCCCTGTTTCCACTATCTTGGCTCTCCCCGAATCCTAACTCCACCAGATCCACTCAAAAACTCATACTGTCATTCCCGTCTTTGAAGGGCATCTCCCATACAGGAAGACTTGGAACATCCCTCCTCTTCAGGATCACCGAGCTATGGAACAGCTTATCTGCCCCTCTTTGAAGTTCGCCCTCACTCCAACGTTTCAGAAAACACTTGAAAACTTGGTTTTTCTCTAAAATGTAACCACTTCCTCCCTCCCCACTCTACTTAGTCCCCCTCCTTCCTTCCTTTTTACCAAGCCCTCCTTCTTCCCATTGGAGTTCCTTTCTTTAGTAATTCCTGTAAACCGTGTCGAGCTCTACTTCCGTGGAGATGATGCGGTATACAAACTTAAGGTTTAGTTTAGTTTACTGGACTCAGTCTGTTATTGAGAGAGATATAGGAGAAGCCACTGCTTGCCCTGGATCAGTAGCATGGAATGTTGCTACCATATGGGTTTTTGCCAAGTACTAGTGGCTTGGATTGGCCTCCGTGAGGACAGGCTACTGGGCTAGATGGACCATTGGTCTTACCCAGTAATTAGGGTTACCAGATTTTCGAGAATGAAAATCTGGACCCACGGCCTGGCCCCAAGCCCGCCCCCATGCTGCCCGAGTCATGCCCCATTCCACCCCGTTCCATCTCCCAGCCCCGCCCCCTCAAACTAGTCACTTGTCGGGAGTGCATCTGCGCATGTGATGGTGTGACGCAAAGACATTGCGCACATGCCCCCATGCACGTGACATCACCGCGTTGCACCACACATTGCGTAGATGCCGCCTCGACTTCACTGCTAGCTGGAAAGCTTTTCAAAACCCGGACAACGAAGGACATGTCCGGGGAAATCCGGACATCTGTTAACCCTACCAGTAAGGCTATTTTTATGCTCTTATTACTTCTCCTCTCCTGACATCATTGGCATCTTAAACTGGGAAGATGATCCACACTGAGTATGTTCACACCATGATGCCAGCTCAGAGTAAGGGGAAACTCACTAAAATCACTTGGGTCGGCATTGAGAGTCATCAGAAGGACTCACTTTTGAATGCTCAAAGCCACTTCTTGAACCCGATTCCATAGGATTTGATGAATAAAAAGTAAATGTGTGTATCAGCCATGTAACCAGGTCCTTTTGAAATCCTCTTCAGCACTACCCCTAGAGTCCATTCTAGGACTTGCTCACTGACTTTTCCACTAACTCCAGAGATGTAAAATAAAATAAAATAAAGAAAAAAGATACCCTTCCTAATGTGTCTCCCTTTATTGTTTTCCTTTTTTTTTAAATTATTAATATTGTAACCGTATCCCGTCATCCCTCCACATCCAGTTATGTCTGTTGGTCTGTAGGTCTAACCCCTTTTTCGATTTGTTCTTATCATTTTTTTGTATTTTAATGTATGCATAAATTTGGATCTTAATGTAATTCGCTTAGTATTTTACGTATAAGCGATTCATCAAATTTCTAATAAACTTGAAACTTGATACCTGATTTTGCCGGTCAGAATTTTTCCACTCATTTCACAGCTGTTGCAATGAAACAATTTCTGGGATCCACAAGACACAAACTGGTCGGTCCTCTTGCCCACTCCAATAGGTATTTTTTTCATCATATTTAACCCCCCTCCTTTTACAAAATTGCGAAAGCAATTTTTAGCACCGGCCGGTGCGATGAATACTCTGTGCTGCTCCCGTCATTCAAAGGAACTCTATGAATGCTGGGAGCAGCGCAGAGCATTCAGTGCGCTGGCCTGCACTAAAAACCTCTTTTGCGGTTTTGTAAATGGGGAGGTTATTTAGGGCCATATATTTAAAAAAGATTGCAGTAACTGGTACATTCGATAGATTGTGAGCCCACCGGGACAGAGAGGGAAAATGCTTGAGTACCTGATTGTAAAAACCGCTTAGATAACCTTGATAGGCGGTATATACAATCCTAAGAAACTTGAAACTTAAATCCTAAGAAACTTGAAACTTGTTACTTGCCCACATTAATGCTCTGTAACTGCAAAGACTCCACAGTAACTTGTTGGGGGCAAGCATTGTGACCAGCCAGATATTCTACCTGCTCGGGTCCCAGTTAGGACAGAGAAAAAAGTGGAAGAAAAGAAATCCTGGAGAGGAATTGGGAAGGGACAAGTAGTTACTGAACATAATAATAACACTGTCCACCGGGGGAGCCCAGGAGGCCCTTGGAACACTGCCAGGGCTGACAAAGCAGGGCGTTACCCCAAGGTACTTAAACCTTTGTGTAAGAACAGAGAGGGAAGCCAGCTAGGGAGGAGGTTTAATCCTTTCCTCCCTAAAGAATCCTCTCAGCCAAGCAGGAGCAATGGCCCCGTTCCAATGGAGGTGCTAGAGGAAGGGCAGGTTGAAGATCCTGTGTTCCCTGGAGAGTTACCTATGGAATTGGAGGAAGGTTGGTCAGAATTTGCTCCTCAAGTCACTGAAGCAATGCAGGTGGACTTTGCCTCCATTTCCAAACAGTGAGTGTGATTTTGAATGCTGGACTGTTTAAAGAATGTTTTTTCTTTTTTTTTGTTCTTGCTATTTTTCTTTGTACAAGCTTGGGAGTGATTATTGGGGAGAGGTTTTGCTGTTATCCTGGGTGGGAATTGTGAGAGTCAAACTAATGACTGTTTGTGTGCAAAACCTATCACTCCCTCGTTTTCCTGGCAATATATGGAACTAGCCAGAGGCTTGTAGAGACTGTGGCACTTCTGGGAGGTGAAGATAAATTCCTAAGACTGTATTGTTGTTTTTTTTTTGATGATTTTGAAAATTGCCTGCTTATGTAGCAGCCAGTGTTTGGTTTTGAGCTGGACTACAAACCCTGGGCACAGCTGAAGTGTCCTCAGTTCTGAAGGCAAGGCCAAGACTGGTTTATATTCTGGCTATGTGCTATTTGAGTTGTTTTTCATTGTTGGTGCAGCTGTTTGAACATTCTGATCAATGTAGCAGTTGTCTGAAGAAAACTACTTACCTGAATTCAGGAAGAATAAATGTGATTATGTTTTTTGAAGAAATAGATGATAATGACCTTGTGTTGTTTTTGATTCCATCTTGGAATCCGGTCCTGCAGGGTGGCTCCAGTCCGGGCCACACGTCTGGGTGCTATTAGTGAGAGGTGCCATTGTGATGGATATACAGAACTGTTTTGCATTACAGTGGGCCACAGCATCGAATCTTCTCATGCAATTAAGGTAGAGGCAGTTTACGTCCCATGCATTAACTGCATCACAGTTAATATGGATGCAGTTAACGCCATGTGCTAGACCAGTACATTATAAGAACACAAGAATGGCCTTTCTGGGTCAGACCAGTGGTCCATCGAGCCCAGTATCCCGTCTTCACGGAGGCCAATCCAAATCACAAGTACCTGGCAAAAACTCAAATAGTAGCAGCTTTCCAGAGCTGAGATTGTGAAGTCATAATGCCTCATTAAACTAAAGCCTAAGACCCAACATCATCAGTGATGTCACAATGGCTTGATTGTCCTATGCTTGGCTCACATAAGAATGGTCCATCTAGCCCAGTATCCCATCTTCACAGAGGTCAATCCAAGTCACAAGTACTTGCTGACGTAAGAGTTAATGGACGATAACTCTTCCACTTTAACTACTGTATACCATGCTGATCTTGCCTATTTCCCTATTCTGTGTTTGACAATTACCGTAACATGGGAATTAGCTGTCAAACTGGCCTGCACCGACAGCTATAGAATTGCTTCTTTGATGTGGCTTATGCACCACCATATAGGCACCCTGAAGCCACATGGTATGAGCCTATACTATAATAATGGTGCACCTAGTGGCTAGTTGCCTGCACTTACACCAGCCACAGAGTGGAACCTAAATGTGGCAGGAATGTGGCCGCAGAGAGAGAGTACCTAGATGCAACAGGTATACACATAGATTTATGTAGGTAAATGAGAACCACACTCATGACCCATCTATGCTCTGCCCCTGTGTATGCCCCCACTTCTAATTCTTGCAATGCAAGAATAGCGCCTAGGTGCCCGCTAGCATTTATATACACACATAACTGCTAGTATTCCAGGCATTTACAGACATAATGGACCTGATTCTATATACAGTGCCTGACTCAGTAGCTGCCTAGGAAAACAGGACCTACTGCCTACCACATGTCATTTAAAGTTAGGTAGAAAGAGAAGAAAAACAGTGTAGGCAACCTGTGATGCTCAGTCTAATCTAATCTAATCTAATCTAATCTTCATTTTATATACCAAATCTACTTCCTAAGGAGCTCGACTCGGATTACAGTTCATTAAAAAATGAAACATAATAAGTAAAAACTGTGGGATAAAAACAGAAATTGGTTAGATTAGATGGATGGAAAAAGTATGTTGAATTGCTTAAAATTACTATACCACAGCTAAAATTAAATTAACTATTGTGAAAACAACCAGGTTTTTAAACTTTTTTGAAATTGAAATAATTGATCTACCAGTCTTAGAGAATCTGAAAGTCCGTTCCAAATTCTCACCAATTTAAAAGTAAAAGATTTACTAAGCTTCCCAGTGCATTCAATACCTTTCAGAGAAGGAAATGCTAATTTGTGAATTGTTGTAATTCTTGAATAGCAGGATCTAAGGAATTCCCACTAAGGGGAATCCAAGAGTCAAATATTCCATAAAGGAGTTTGAAAACCACACATGCACACTTGAACTGTATCCTATGATGGACCAGAAGCCAATGGAGTTTTCTCAGCAATGGGGAAACATGGTCGTACTTTCTCTTTCCAAAAATAAGTTTGGCCGCTGTATTCTGTATTAACTGGAGACGTTCTAAACTGCCCTGTTTAATACCCAAATAAATAGAATTACAGTAGTCCAACTGGGCCAACACAGTGGATTGTACCAGTAATAAATAATGTCCTTTTATTATACTGTATACGACTAGACATGTTTCGGCCTCTATGGCCTGCCTCAGGAGACTCAGCCAGCCAAGCACCAAAAGTCTCACAACGTTAGCTCTTTCAAACAGTCCTTTCCAGACTTCTTAACTTCCCAGGGATCGCCTTAACCCACGGCTGGGGAAGCAATTCAACTCTGAGTCTTCTCTGCTCAGAGAAGTCTCTTCATGGAGGCTCTCTCCCTCCCACGGGAACCTCAATTGAATTAGGCATCAGTAAGCATCTACAACTTAGGCCCCGGATTATTAGGCCAGGGTTTTCTTGCCCAAACTCTGCCCCAAACCACGCCTACTTTCTGGGTAGGTGCCTCAGTGTAGATGCTTACATCATGTCTACCGAGTTAGGCGCCTACCAGCTAATTCATTTTTTTAAAAATTTAAAATGATCAGTGCCAGTTAATCAATTAAAAAAATTAAGGGCTCCTTTTACTAAACTGTGGCATTTACTTTGCCAGTCCACGGTAAGAAGCTCTACCGCAGTTTAGTAAAGGCCTGCATAAGTTAGACACCTAACTCAGTAGTCTGATCTAGACACCTACCAGTAGGCACTGTTTATAGAATCAGGACCAATACGCACATATATTTGGGTGCCTAGATTACAGAGTAGCTCTTCACTTGTTGAAACACCTTAGAAAACAGGGCCCCTAATTCATGGGTGTATTAATTATCTGTTCTGTCTGTGTATGATTCTGCTGTTAACCTATGTCTACAGGTTTAATTCCTCAAATGATACATCTATGACTCATATTACAGTGAACCACCTGGCATGATTTTCCTTAATCTTGATTTTCAGACTGATGATGCAGAATCCTGAATCTTCTTTGTGGTAGAGGTAATTTCTTAAGCCTGTGATCACTGGGATAGCTGGTTGCCCCACGAGTTGCTGGAGGGTTCAGAAGGTTACAGTTTATCAGGGGCTTCATTATTATAAGTGCATGTTTCTATCTTGTATTGATTGCTTGAATGGCTATATGTGCATGTCTGACTGCAGATGTGAAATAATGTCTTATTTCTAGCATCTTCTCATGCGACACCATGACTTTTATGTCTGTCTTGAACATATGAGATTGTCAAGCTTTTCAGATGATATCACCGATTGCCAATTGGTGTGCCTTCTGCATTGCAGGCATATGGGGAATAATTATATGCTGATTATGCACACAATTAGAATAATCCAGTTCATTCAAGGGCTTGTTGAAGCATCATCTGTTCTGTCAGAGAGAAAATAATATAGTTTTACAACTTGAATGTATAAATGATACAAAGAGACAGGGGTGGGTATTTGTGGCGTGTGGGCGAGTATTGTATGTGAGGGTGGAGTAGATTGTTTGGGATGTGTATTTTATGTAGGACAAGGCAGTCAAGGCAAGTCTTGCCTGCATGTATGTGTTTTCTAATGTGTATTTTGTGTGTTTTTTTACTATGTATGTGTTTTTGAAATCCGTTTTGAATAAAGCGGGATATAAATAAAAACCATAAACCATTTAATAATAATAATAACTTTATTCTTATATCATAGAAACATAGAAACATAGAAATAGACGGCAGATAAGGGCCAAGGCCCATCCAGTCTGCCCACCCTAATGTCCCTCCCCTACCATTGCCCTGTGAATAGATCCCTCCTCTTCTTTTGCCCTGTGAATAGATCCCACGTGACGATCCCATCTGGCCTTAAAATCAGGCACGCTGCTGGCCTCGATCACATGTAGTGGAAGACTATTCCAGCGATCAACCACCCTTTCTGTGAAAAAGAATTTCCTGGTGTCAGCTCGTAGTTTCCCTCCCCTAATTTTCCACGGATGCCCTCTTGTTGTCGTGGGACCCTTGAAGAGGAAGATATCTTCCTCCGTCTCTATGCGGCCCGAGAGATACTTGAACGTCTCGATCATGTCCCCCCTCTCTCTGCGCTCCTCGAGTGAGTATAGCTGCAATTTGTTTAACCGTTCCTCGTATGGGAGATCCTTGAGTCCTGAGACCATCCGAGTGGCCATTCTCTGAACCGACTCCAGTCTCAGCACATCCTTACGATAATGCGGTCTCCAGAATTGCACACAGTATTCCAGGTGGGGCCTCACCATGGATCTATACAATGGCATAATGACTTCCGGCTTTCGGCTGACGAAGCCTCTGCGTATGCAACCCATGACTTGTCTTGCTTTGGATGAAGCTTGCTCCACTTGATTGGCAGCCTTCATGTCCTCACTGACGATCACCCCTAGGTCACGTTCTGCTTCAGTTCTTGTAAGGATCTCGCCATTTAGGGTGTAAGTCTTGCATGGATTTTGACTGCCTAGGTGCATAACTTTGCATTTTTTGGCATTGAAGCTGAGTTGCCAGGACCTAGACCAGCTCTCCAGTAGGAGTAGGTCGTGCATCATGTTGTCGGGCATTGAAACATCATCTATTGTGCATTTGCCCACTACATTACTTAGTTTGGCGTCATCGGCGAATAATGTTATTTTACCCCTAAGCCCTTCTGCCAAGTCCCTTATAAAGATGTTGAATAGGATTGGGCCCAAGACCGAGCCCTGTGGCACTCCACTGATCACCTCCGTCATTTTAGAGGGTGTGCCGTTCACCACCACCCTTTGAAGCCTACCTCCAAGCCAGTTCCCAACCCATTTCGTCAATGTGTCACCTAATCCTATAGAACTCATCTTGTTCAGCAACCTGCGGTGTGGTACGCTATCAAATGCTTTGCTAAAGTCCAGGTACACGATGTCCAGGGACTCCCCAATATCTAGCTTCCCCGTCACCCAGTCAAAGAAGCTGATCAAGTTGGATTGGCACGATCTCCCTTTTGTAAATCCATGTTGACGGGGATCCCGTAGATTCTCCTCATCTAGGATCTTATCCAATTGGTGTTTTATCAGAGTTTCCATTAGTTTGCATACTATCGATGTTAGACTTACTGGTCTGTAGTTTGCTGTCTCCATCTTGGAGCCTTTCTTGTGGAGTGGAATGACGTTAGCCGTCCTCCAGTCCGACGGAACGCTGCCTTTGCTAAGGGAGAAGTTGAAGAGCTTGGACAGTGGCTCCGCCAGGACATCACACAGCTCCCTTAGCACCCTGGGGTGTAGGTTGTCAGGCCCCATTGCCTTGTTAACCTTGAGCCTTGATAGCTCACTGTAGACACTGCTTGGCGTAAACTCGAAGCTACTGAACGGATCAACTGAGTCAACCCTTGTCTGTAGCTGAGGGCCAAGCCCCGGCGCTTCTCGGGTGAAGACTGAGCTGAAGTATTCATTTAATAGTTGGGCTTTTTCCGAATCCTTTTCCACATAGTCTCCGTCTGGTTTCCTAAGACGTACAATCCCGCTTGAGTTTTTGCTTCGGTCACTGATATACCTAAAGAAGGATTTATCTCCCTTCTTGATGTTTTTTGCCAGAGACTCCTCCATGAGAAACTTAGCCTCCCTGACTGCCGTTTTGACGGCTTTTGATTTGGTCAAGTAGTCTGCTCTAGAGACCTGTTTCCCTGATTGTTTGTAAGAGATGAATGCTTTTTTCTTCTCCTTGATAAGGGCCGAAATCTCTGTAGTGAACCACTTCGGCTTATTGTTCCTTCGTTGTTTACTTACTAATTTAACATAGCGGTTTGTCGCTTCCTGTATGGTGGTTTTCAAAGTTGACCACATTTCTTCCACGCTATCTGTTTCTGCTTGTTCTTGTAGCGCCTGGTGAACGAAGTCTCCCATTTCTTTGAAGTTTGTGTCCTTGAATTTGAGGATCTTGGTCAGTGTGGTAGATTTAGTGAAACCTTTCCTAAGATTGAACCATACCATGTTGTGGTCACTGGAGGCCAATGTGTCGCCCACCGAGACCTCTGTGACACTTTCTCCATTGGTAAGTAATAGGTCCAGTATTGCCTGATCCCTTGTTGGGTCCAACACCAGTTGCTTGAGACCAGCTCCCTTCAGAGCATTTAATAGCCTCCTGCTGCTGCCGGAAGCAGAGGTAAGTTTATCCCAATCCACATCAGGCATGTTGAAGTCACCTAACACTACTGTGTCCCCACGCAAGGTGATATTTTCTATATCACTGATTATTTCCATATCCAGGTCATCATGTTGTCTTGGGGGTCTGTAAATTACGCCAAGATACAAGCATTTGTCCTTCCCTCTGGCCAAATTAACCCAAAGGGATTCCCCAGTGTACTGGACATCTGCGATTCTTGTGACCATAATGTCATCTTTAGTATATAATGCTACACCTCCCCCTATTCTGCCCTCCCTGTCCCGGCGAAGCAAGTTGTAACCTGGTAAGACCATGTCCCACCTGTGGGAGTCTGTGAGCCAGGTCTCAGATATTGCCACCACATCCAGGTCGGCATTCCTTATTTCCGTTTCTAATTCCAGGATCTTGTTTCCCAAACTGTGTGCGTTGACGTACATAGCCCTCCACGTTGTATTTTTATTACGACTCAGTGGGGGTGTTCCTGCTTGAGCTACTTGAACACCTTTAGCATTGTTTTTATTCTCCCTAGACTCATAACTACAATGTGTACTCCTCTTGGACCCAGAATTACAATGTGTGCTCCCTCTAGACCCAAAATTACAATGTGACCCATAATTGTCATATGAACATACCCCCGATTCGAAAGTTTTCGTACTCGTCCCTGACCCAGAATTATGGTGACTACTTTCTTCAGCCCCAAAAAAGTATTGGCAGTTTAGTTCGCCAGGTATGTTGTATGTGCCTGTACCCTCCCCCGACTTACCTAGTTTAAAGCCCTGTGAAGTAGGCGGGCTAGACGGTGTCCAAGGACATTCTTTCCTCTTCCGGTCAGGTGTAGCCCGTCGTGTCCCTGTAGTCCTTGCAAAGCTTCTCCATGGTGTAGAAACCCGAAGTTCATCTCCTTGCACCATCCTCGCAGCCAGTCGTTCGCCTTCTGTATTCGATCCTCTCTGGCTCTGCCCTTGCCCCTCACTGGGAGAATCGAGGAGAAGACTACCTGCGCATCCATCCTCCTCAGCTTCTCCCCCAGGGCTTTGAAGTCCTCAGATATGCTGTCCGGGGTGCTCCTGGCGGTGTCGTTGGTTCCAACGTGGATTAGAATCATGGGGAAGTGGTCTCGGGGCTTGATGAGTCTGTCAAGGCAAGCGGTTACATCCCGGATCCTGGCCCCTGGCAAACAGCAGACCTCTCTTGATTGTAGGTCTGATCTGCAAATTGGTCCCTCGGTGCCCCTCAGCAGCGAATCTCCGATGACCACTACTCTGCGCTTCTTTGGGGTGGGTCTTACTGTTGATTTTGGAGCTGGAACCGTCTGCCGAACAACTTCTTGAACAACTTCTTGTACTTCGTTCTCAGGACCTTCTTGTAGCAACTGATATCTGTTCCTCAGGACAAGTTGAGGTGTCGATGTAGAGCTGCCCTGTATGTGAGAAAAAGAGACAGAGTTAGGTCCTCTGCGTTTTCCTGTGGAGGAAGTCACTAGCTGCCAGGAGTCAGCGTCTCCAGTAACTTCCTGCATTCCGACGGTTTGTCTCAAGTTAGCAGGTTTGGATGCTTTGGGTGTTCCCAGGGTGATCTTGTCGGGTTCCTGTTCCGTGATCTGTGACAGCTCCTGGATGACTCCATCGATGAAGGTCTCGTCGTCTCGGATGCTCCTTAAGCGCTGAACCTCCTCTCTCAGGCTCCTCAGCTCCATCAAAAGGCTTTTGTCCGGCTGATCAATTACTTCTGTCTGCGTTGAGACTGTAGCCATCTTTGAGGGGATGGCCTCGGTCTGTACAGAGGCCTCTGCCCACCGTCCTGGTTCCCCTTCCATCTGTACTCGGACCATAGCCATCCCCTGGGTACTCTCGGTGGCTGAACTACCCGTTTTGATTGAAGTCTTGCTGCTTCTAGTTCTACCTGCCATTCACAAAGATTTATGAAATATTTAATTTTAAATTAAATTTTTTTTTTTTTTTTTTTTTTTTTAAATTTTTTAAATTTTTTTTTTTTTTTTTTATTTTTTTTTAGATAAGATAAGAGTAGTTAGTTACCAGTTAGTTATTTGTCAGTTAAGGAAGTTTGTTTGTTAGTGTGCTAGAGAGGTCAGGCTGATTAAAGGTTAGTGTGCTGATTAAAGGTTGGAGGATAGCCTGTCTGCCTGTTGAAGTGGTATGGGAATAGAGTGATTTGTGAAGTCTGTTTGTCTAGAGAGAAGTGTTTTAGTAGCTTGTTGGTTAGATAGAAGTTATGAGTTAGATAGAAGTTATGAGTTTGAGAGTTAGTTAGCTAGTGTTATAAGTTGAGTGTTATAAGGGAGGCCCTTCTTGAGGCCCTTCGCAAAGGCGCGCCGAACGGCTGCGCGCCGTTGGCTGCCCTCCTTATATGGCGAGTTCGGGCTTGTGATGTCAGGGGGTGGGCGGAGCTAACTCTCGCCTCTGTCCCGCGACTCTGGTGGATCCCTGCTTGCTGCTCCGCTTTCCTTTCTCTCTCCCTCTGCCTCCTCCGATCTCACTGCACACTCTCCGCTCCAATTTTCACACTCCCTCTGCCTCCTCCGGTCTCCCTGCACTGCTCTCCGCCCGCTGTCTCTCTCCCTCTACCTCCTCCGATCCGCTCCTCTTTCTGCCTTTCCTGCTTCTCCTCTCAGCTGCCACGTGGTTTGGGTTCCCGAATGCTGACCCCAAACGAGACCCTTGCCGTTGGCTGCCCTCCTTATATGGCGAGTTCGGGCTTGTGATGTCAGGGGGTGGGCGGAGCTAACTCTCGCCTCTGTCCCGCGACTCTGGTGGATCCCTGCTTGCTGCTCCGCTTTCCTTTCTCTCTCCCTCTGCCTCCTCCGATCTCACTGCACACTCTCCGCTCCGATTTTCACACTCCCTCTGCCTCCTCCGGTCTCCCTGCACTGCTCTCCGCCCGCTGTCTCTCTCCCTCTACCTCCTCCGATCCGCTCCTCTTTCTGCCTTTCCTGCTTCTCCTCTCAGCTGCCACGTGGTTTGGGTTCCCGAATGCTGACCCCAAACGAGACCCTTGCCGTTGGCTGCCCTCCTTATATGGCGAGTTCGGGCTTGTGATGTCAGGGGGTGGGCGGAGCTAACTCTCGCCTCTGTCCCGCGACTCTGGTGGATCCCTGCTTGCTGCTCCGCTTTCCTTTCTCTCTCCCTCTGCCTCCTCCGATCTCACTGCACACTCTCCGCTCCGATTATCCCGCCTGTAATCTTGCGACTTCTAGGCGGTTTACAATAAACTAAACTGTAAATACAATCAAGAGAAGTTTTGCATACAGCGAATTAGAGAGTATAGCGGTTTACCATAAAGAAACTGTAAATACCATCAAGAGAAGTTTTTCATACAGCAAATTAGAGAGTATAGCGGTTTGCAATAAAGAAACTGTAAATACCATCAAGAGAAGTTTTACATACAGTGAATTAGAGAGTATAGCGGCTTACAATAAAGAAACTGTAAATGCAATCAAGAGAAGTTTTTCATACAGCGAATTAGAGAGTATAGCAGTGTATCTCTCGTACAACTACTTAAAGAGTATAGCATTGTACATCTGATGACATTAGTAATGTTAACGTCAGTTTGTGTGTTGCAAGGCCAGGAAGTGCCAAGTTGTTTAGACAGAAGTAGAAATATTCCGTAAGTTCGTATAGTGTTCATGTTTAGTGATTAGGGGGGTTTGGGGTTAACAGTTGCAAGTTCAGGTGTGTGGTGATGTTACGAGGGGGGTTGATGTTCCGGTTCGTTACCTAGGTATTTCAAGAATAGGTAAGTTTTTAGGTGTTTTCTGAATTCTTCATAGTTGTTTGTGTGCGCAATTAGTTTTTCTAGGTCTTTACCCCATATGGCAGCTTGATATGATAGCAGTTGTTGATGGTGGCTACTCAGAAATGTTTTTAAGAGATAGTTCTAATAGCCAAACTCATAAAACAAATCAACTAAGTAATCATTCATAAAAATCTCTATTTCCTCTGGAATCTCAGCAATGCCGCCCAATAGCGACTCAGCTTTCATTATCGCTAGGGATTTACGCATCAAATCTTCACTGATCTCCCTGCTTCTTAAGTAAGCTTTCATTCAATTTTCTTTTAAATGGCATTATATCATTATTTCAAATAAATGTCTTCTTAATCTTATAAAAGTTAATAACTACTTTGCTTTTTCTCTTATAAGTGCATTTATTTATTTATATTCCACCATAACCTCACAGAAAAATTTTGTTTTGATTATGGCTGTGAGCTATGTTTTTGAGACGTTTTAAGTTCATCTCAGTTCGTATTTAGATGTCATATCAAAAATTACCCTCTTTATAATTATTGTACCTCAACATTTGTAGTTAAAGCTATAACAAGAGCAAAAATTTACTGTGTTTTAGAAAAAGGGTCCCTACATTTTTTCTAGAATCCCAAATAAAAAAAAAAGATCTGAGAATAATTGAAAACGTCAGATGTCATCTAAAATTCAGTCCATGTTTGTCTCCATGGTGCATATTCTCGGGATATTTGAATATTTGAATGGAAAGGAATGACCTACACCTCTTGCCTGTTCTCCATATATTAGGAAGGTGTTGGTCAGGGTTATTATGTTGCTGTGGTCTTTCGCCTTTCAGTGCCTTAGGAGTGGAGATGAATTTGTAAGCTAACGTATGAATTTTTGATAAAATGGATAATTTTTCTGTAAGTCATATGACTTATGTTGTAATTGACCCTTGCAATATTGATTTCTTCCTTCTGCCTCTAAGCAAAGCAACATGTTTTCTACCACGTAATAGCTCTAAGAAAAAAAAATCATTTTCATCCATTTATCATCATTCATAAAGCTAAATAAAAAAAATGTAGAGATGTCTTGGTAATAATGCCATTTTCCAAATGGGCTAAAAACTATTCCTCATTATTGCAAAGATGGGTATTAATATCTGTTAAATAGCAAAAAAAAAAAATATTTATTTATTTGTCCTCCATATTTCATATGCTATACTAATCAAATATTTCATGGGATCTAAGGAAGGAGAATTATTTTAATTGCATTCTTTTTCTCTGACAGCCTGATGCTTCCGGGCCATTGGACTAAAATTTGAGGTGGTTCACGGGAGTGTTATTTATTTATTTAAAAAATTTATATTCCGTTCTGTCAACATTTCTAGGCAGATTCCAACAAACATACATAATTTATAACCAACAAATACATTAAAACAGCAATTACTTAAAAAACATCAAAACACTTTTTAAAAAAAATCTAGAAAATCATCATTGATAGACCTCCCTAAACAAAAACATTTTCAACAGCATCTTGAAACAGTTAACATCAGTTGCTCAGGTAATTGGTTCCATAACTGTGGCCCACGCGCGTAGAATATAGATTTCCTATATTCATAAGAACATAAGCAATGCCTCCACTGGGTCAGACCCGAGGTCCATCGTGCCCAGCAGTCCGCTCACGCGGTGGCCCAACAGGTCCAGGACCTGCGCAGTAGCCCCCTCTATACCCCTCTATCCCTTTCTTCAGCAGGAAATTGTCCAATCCTTTCTTGAACTCCTCGCGGTGAATTTCACAAACAGGGCAATACTTTTAAAGGAACGTAAGTTCCGTGTTGGTCGATAAATACAAAGGGAGTCTAACAAAAGTAGAGATTTCCTACCAGCCAGTGTTTTAAAAACAAGTAGCAACAATGTCTAATGGATACGATACTCAATTGGCAACCAGTGCAATTTTGTAAAAACAGGAGTGATGCGTTATTCCTTCTACTTGGGCATCAGCAACCTGTGATACGGAGATACCACAGGTTTGGTGACTCTTGTAGTAAGTCAAAGTGTGGCAAAAGCTTGCCTTTTATCACACCTTGATAACTCCCCCACCCCCGCCCCGGTAGTGATGCTGCCATGGTAAATGCACTGAAGCCCATAGGAATCGAATGGGCTTTTGTGCCTTTACCGCAGATGTAACGCTACCGCACCTTTGTATAAAGGGCCCTGAAAGGCCAGATGTTTGTCCATAAAATAAAGTGCCAGCAGTAAACAGTGGGTAGTGTGTGGTGCAGTGGTTAGAGCTACAGCCTCAGCACCCTGAGGTTGTGGGTTCAAATCCAACACTGCTCCTTGTGACTCTGGGCAAGTCACTTAATCTCCATTGTCCCAGGTACATTAGATAGAGTGGGCGTCCGCCAGGACAGTCAGGGAATAATGCTTGAGTACCTGAATAATTTGTAATCCGCATAGAATTGTGGGAAACGCAGAATACTGTATAAATTATAAAAAGAAAGATAAGTGAAGGCAGAGCTGGCAATCATCCATTTAGCTGTGGTAATCAGCTTCTAAATCAATATTATCTGTTTTAATTTAGGCCTTAACCAAATGATCAGTCACCGGAGGAGTCATTGCATATATGAATATTCATCAGCATTCTTTAAATGGCTACTGCTGCTTAAACCTAGTTATTCAATGTCTGGTCTAAAGCTTAACTATAAACAGTGGCCACCTTGAATGAAAATCAGGCCTTAGATGTTTAGTCATTTAGCTGATATATGCAAAGATACTGTAAAGCAGTAAAGCAACAGACATTCCTGGTAAACTAATATAATAAGAAATTGAAAAATTGCTCTGTAACATCAGCTTTGACCTTATGGAAGGACTGATATATTAAAAGCATTGTAAAAATGTATGCCACTATTTATTAATCATTAGTTTTACTGCCAATGTAGTAACCTAATGTAAAGCATGCTGCTTCTGCTGTATGAAAGGGAACAGATATATGTGTGCATTATGTATTGCATTAAAATCTTTGCATATAACCATGCATTAAAATGTTTAATTAAAATAAATTCACCGTCTCACTCTTCTGATTAAATACTGAAGCCTCCCACCTTCTCTTTTCCCCCCTCCTATTCATCCGGGGTCATGACATGATGAGGCCCAGAACAGAAACCGAGGAGGGGGCCCCTAAAGCTTGGCAGCAAACTATGCTGTCTTCAACTTCAGGCAACCTGGAGACATGGGGGATCAGTTCAATTGCCCTGGCTGCTCTCTGAAAATGCCAGCCCCCACGTTCATGTGTTGAAAATAAATGCACGCCCCACTCCTGATTTCCAACATTTTCATAAACCCAATGAAAATAAACGTTTATTTATTTATTCAAATTTTTGTAGCCCGTCCTCCCAAAGGAGCCCAGAATGGGTTACAAAGTACATCCATAATAATCCAGACAGAGCAGAGATGATATAGTTTACATAAATTACAATATAGACATGACAATAATTTACAATATAGACATGACAATAAAACATATGCACTAAGTAGCATCTGGTGAGATTAAGTGGCTTAGGTGCGTTGACTGGGTGGCATTTCAGGGTGAATGACTTTAAGGTGCTGGGTTAGTAAAGAGGAAGGTTTTCACGGCCTTCCTGAAGTTCCAGAGTCCATCTAGTGATCTGACAGATGGAGGGATTGTGTGCCAAAGTTTGGGTGTGAAATGTGAGTAGGAGCGTTTGCGGGCAGTTTCAGTTTTGAGGGTATGGTCAGTCGTTTTTCTCCTTGGGACCTCAGTGGTCACTTTGGGAAGTAGATTTGTAGTTTAGTTTTCATGTAATATGGAATCGTTTCATGGAAGGTTTTGAAAGCAAGGACCAGGGCCTTGAAGGTGCAGCGTTTTTGAAGGGGCAGCCAGTGCATGGAAGCTAATGCAGGGGTAACATGGTCGCGGATGCCTAGGTTTTTCAGAAGGTGGATTGCAGCGTTTTGCACCCTTTGGAGGCGGGAGAGAGTTTTGGTAGGCAGGGCCACTAGTAGAGTGTTACAATAGTCTACGCGGGATAGAACAAAAGCGTAGAGTAGTTGGGCAAATTCAGGTTTTGAGAAGTAGGCACGTATGGTTTTTAGCTGGCGGAGGTAGTAGAAGGAGAATGATACATCTCCACACAATAAACCAGCCATGGCATCAGAACCAACCAGCACCATTATGCAAAAGGAATCCATTTGAGAAGGATGACACAACGTTGTAAAACCACAACAGGATTGTGAAAAATTACAAGAGGACCTTTTGAGACTGGGAGACCACGCATCTAAATGATAGATGGCATTTAATGTAAGCAAGTACAAAGTGGAGCATGTAGGGAAGAGGAGCCCAAACTATAGCTCTATGATGTAAGGTTCCACATTAAGAGTAGCCGCCCAGGAAGAGAGTTTAGGAATAATAGTTGATGATACGTTGAAAGCCTCTGTTCAAAGTCCAGTTGCGGCTAAGAAAGCAAACAGAATGTTAGGAATTATTAGAGAACAAAACTGAGAATATTAAAATGTCCATGGTTCGACTGCACCTCAAATTCTGGTCACCGCTTGTCGAAAAAAACAAAACCAAACCAGATGTAGTAGAATTAGAAAAGATTTAGAAAATGGTGATAAAAATGATAGAGGAGATGGGACAACTTGCCAATGAGGAAAGGCTAAAAAAATGGAACAGGTAGACATAAAGGGCCAGATTCTATAAACAATGCCTAAATTGATAGCTGCCTACAAAAATGGAGCCAGCCACATGTCAATCATGCTTAGGCACCATTTAAAGAATCGCACCAAATAGAACCTACCAGAAAACTTAGGCATCTGCAAGGTAGGCCAGGGTGGGGCGGGTGAGTAGGCAGGATCTCAAAGGATCCCACAATCACTCATATGGAAAAAAAATTCAGCATAAAGGGATCCTTCACATGTTCATTTTCTAATGTGGCCTAAATCAGTGGTTCCCAACCCTGTCCTGGAGGACCACCAGGCCAATCAGGTTTTCAAGCTAGAGAGATTTGCATATAATGGAGGTGAGAGGCATGCAAATCTGCTCCATGCATATTCATTAGGGCTAGCCTGAAAACCCGATTGGCCTGTGGTCCTCCAGGACAGGGTTGGGAACCACTGGTCTACATCATTCAGTGCAAAAAGTGCAAAGAGCCATGTTACATCAGTGAAACAAGCCAAATGCTAAAGACCACAATCAGCCTACATAGCTATCATATTACGAATTGCAATACCAACCAGGACAACACTTTGGAAAAACTGACCACTGCACAATGATTTTGTGGTGAGAATACTAAAACAGAACTTTAAAACAACCCAAGAACGTAAAACCTTTGAAATCAAAATGATAAGGTATTTTGGCACCTACCAAACAGATCTTAACAGAGATCTGGGCTTTCTTTCCCACTATAAAGACATTTAAAACTGCTCTGCCACCTTTCTGTCTCCTGCCCATCTCCCCCCCCCCCCTTTCCTATCCCTGAAATGCTTTCATGTTTTCCTTAAATATACTGATATTTGTCAACATTTGCTTTTTTCTGATCTGAAGAAGAAGGGTTACCTTCGAAAGCTCATCATAAAATGCATTGAATTAGTCCAATAAAAAAGGTATCACCTTATTTCCTTTTTGTTTTATTTCTTTATATTACCTTTTAAAGTGGACTAACAGGACCACCACACCATTTCACTCAACATGTAATTAACCTCTAGAATTCAATGTTAGAGAATGCAGTAAAAGCACTTAGCATAACAGGGTTTAAAAAGATTTGGACATGTTCCTGAAAGAAAAGTCCATAAGCCTTCATTAAAATAGACTTGGGAACATTCACTGCATATACCTGGGGTAAGCAGCTTTAAATCTGTTTTAGTCTTTTAGGATCTTGCCAGGTACTTGTGACCTGGATTGGCTACTGTTAGAAACAGGAAACTGGACTTGACATGAGGGAGAATGTTCCAACTTTTTTCAACAGAACTTCCAGATTCTGAGAATGCGAATCCCTCTTTCAGGTCTACATTTGCACGCAGCTATTCTGTATCCAAACTTCATCTTTTCCTTTGTGTTTATTGCAACAAAAGATTGAGCACTGAAGAGTAATTTGGCCTTGAGGCCTTATGTCCATGTCAGACAGACCCTTCTAAATGTAATAGCCGTGTTTAGGGTTTTTTTGAGCCAATAGAATTCCATCTGCACACCATACAAAAAAATGAGATGCTCAGCCCACAGAAAAGCCATTCTGCAGATCCAGCTGACAAAAACAGGTTTAACTCCAGCAGAGCACTCTTCTTTCAAGTACGCTCAATAACCTGACTGTACTATATTGCTTTGCATCCCAAGTTCACCATACCTGTTCAGCGTGAGACTAAATGGAACTGTAAATCACAGTGTCCTCGTCCACATTTCTACCGTGACCATCTGATTACAATCAGGCTGCCCACTATTTGTACAGTGCCGTTTAAAGCTGCCTATAAAACAACAGCTAATTGCCGATCTGCTTAATTAAAGGGGGCCTTTTGTTGTCACATTTACAAAGATAAATGAAATAATCAGCTGTGGCCTAATGAGAGATAATTAGATCATGCAGTCCGATAAATAAAGACAAAAAAAAAAATGCAGGGGAAGAAAAAACACTGTGAAGCGACATAATGATGTCCTTTTATTTTAGATACAGGCGCCCGTCTATAACTTTTGTAAATTCAATCACTGGATTTTATTTGGCAACTTAACAGAGATAGCAAGCATCAATTCATGGTGTAAGTTGGTTTTGTGGCCATTACGGAGGTGTGTGCTTGGCTGCCTTTCATTTCATTCTGGGGGAGGTCATGGCATCTTGTTTCTTTCATTCTTGGGCAATTTTCTTTTGCTTAGCTTGCTTCGGAAATAGCACACACTATCTGCAAAAAGCAGGCACTTTTGGAAGACTGGGCAACCAAATGGCAGATAAAATTTAATGTGGACAAGTGCAAAGTGATGCTTTTTCAGAAGATTAATTGAAATCATAGCTACTTGACGCTAGATTCCACATTAGGAGTCGCCACCCCCCAAAAAGATCTAGGTGTCATCATGGATAATACATCGAAATCTTCTGCTCAGTGTATGGTGGCAGCCAACAAAGCAAACAAAATGCTAGGAATTAGTAGGAACGGGAGAAAAATAAGACAAAGAATATCATTATGCCTCTGTATTACTCCATGGTGTGACCTTACCTTGAATATAATCTGCAATTCTGGTTGCATTATCTAAAAAAAAGATATAGTGGAATTAGAATAGATTCAAAGAAGGGTGACCAAATGATTCAGGAAGTCTCTCAAACTGTGTGCAGTGGTGTGCCCCGAAGAGATTCCAGGTGTGTCACGAGAGATTCCAGAATTTTATTTTAATTTTTAAAATACCCTTCATAAGTATACACTAGAATAAATGACATGTACGTCGAATACACAAGAGTCGGTCAATGTTATGAGCGTCTGTGTGCATAAGGCTGCAACCACCCAGACAAGCATCATTCTTTGATGTGATTGGTCCTTGAAAAAGCAGTAGCTATCCGAACTTGAGCAACAAAGCAATCTTTGCAAACTTGGATTTTCAGCTCTGACAGAAATTAAATCGAAAAAAAAGAGAACGACTGCAGATGGTAGATGATGAAATGTGTGTTTGCTTGTCAACTATCGATCTGCATTTTGAGTTAATTTGCACTCAAAAACAAGCATATCTATTGCATTGATTAGCAGTTCTATTCTGTCTACTTTAGTTTCACCATTGTTACAATTACGCATACATAGCTTAATGAATTTTAAATAAATAATGCTCAAATTTAATTTTTTGTTGGTTTTGCAATTTTATAATTTCAATTATAATGTACCATGAAAAACATTTGCTCCTTTTAGTGTGTCAGAGCTAAAAAAAAGTTTGAGAGACACTGGATTAAGGGAAAGGAAGGAACTCCTCTCATATGAGCTCTTGAGAAGATGGCTGAAAGGGGAATACGAGATAGAGATCTACAGAATCACGAAGAGAATAGTTAAACATAAATGCACATGAGTCAAGTCTGTTTCATTTGAAAGGAAGCTCTGGAATGAGAGGGCATAGAATGAAGTTAAAAGGTGATAGGCTTAGGAGTAATCTAAGGAAATACTTTTTTTACAGAAAAGGTGGTAGATGCGTAAAACATTCTTCCGGTAGAGGTGGTGGAGACAAAGACTGTGTCTGATTTCAAGAAAGCCTGGGATAGTCATGTGGGATCTCTTAGAGGAAGAGATAACGGTTACTGCGGATGGGCAGACTGGATGGGCCATTTGGCCTTTATCTGCCATGATGTTACAATGTTTCTAAGTTTCATAAAGTTCTATTGCTTTCCTACTTGTAAATTATAGTTCTTTTCTTTTTATTGTTTGTAAACCATTTTGCTATTTTTTTTTTTTTAAAGGTGGTATGCTAAGATTAATAAGCCATATTTCAGTGCAATATGTGAGACATTCTAGACAGATGGATAGTGTCCCCATGGCCGCGTGCCATCTGCAGAAGGAATCCACTCAGATTTTTTCCTTATGCCTCTGCTGTACTTCACTGGACTCCTTAGCTCCACCTGCAGTTAGTACTCAAGCAATGAGAGCCACCAAAGGTATGGAAGGCTTTCCAACATTGGTGTGCTCAGGAACAGGTAGACCC
Source organism: Geotrypetes seraphini (assembly GCF_902459505.1). Lineage (NCBI taxonomy): Eukaryota > Metazoa > Chordata > Amphibia > Gymnophiona > Dermophiidae > Geotrypetes > Geotrypetes seraphini. Next base: position 16,154,217 of record NC_047097.1, read on the forward strand.
TTCTACTAATCTTAGTGCCTATTTATTAAGGCGTTAACTTTAGGTGCCTCTTACAGAATTTGTTTCATAATGCATACAAAACTCACATACATGAGAATTCTTCAATGAACGGTCTTCAAGGCCCTTCTTGAATTGCTGTAGTGTGGTACAGAATTTAATGTAACCCAGTAAGTTGTTCTACAACCGTGAATCCGCAATAGAGAAGGCACAAGAAATGGTATCAGTATAGCGCACCTGGCTGAGGTCTGGAATTGCCATCTGTCTGGTTGTTGCAGATCTTAACTGCTGAACTGGCTCATGCTATTAAAGTAGACTCTATAAACAAAGAGGTGCTTCTGAAAACAAGCAATGTTAAATCTGTACAAGAGCTTTATGGCATACGCAATAAGCTATCAGTAACCAGTGCAATTGGTACAACTTTGATGAAACATGATCAAACCAGTTTCCCCCCAGAATAATTCTAGCTGTAGTAGATTGTTGTACTAGTTGAAGTGTTTTAGCATCATCTTTCCAATCCCCACACACAACAAATTACAGAAATCTAATTTGCTAAGTACTAAAGCTTGCACTACACACTTAAAATCAGGGACCGCCAACATATTCTAAAATCTCATCAACATAGTAAAACGATAAAAGAAAATACAAATAACCCTCGCTATCTGGTTCTTCAAAGTCAAGGCAGAATCCATCAAAACACCCATAAGAACATAAGAATTGCCACTGCTGGGTCAGACCAGTGGTCCGTCGTGCCCGGCAGTCCGCTCCCGTGATGGCCCCTAGGTCAAAGACCAGCGCCTTAACTGAGACCAGCCCTACTTGCGTACGTTCCAGTTCTGCAGGAACTCGTCTAATTTTGTCTTGAATCCCTGGAGGGTTTTTCCCCTACGACAGCCTCCGGAAGAGCGTTCCAGATTCCTGACAGTTTGTTTCATTTCTAATTTCTCTCCAGAAACCTCACATGGCAACTCTATCCATTGAGATACATCTCTGCGAACCATCAAAATTTCTGTTTTCATTATATTCAACTGTAACTTATTTTCCTTCATCCAACCATCAATCAGCTCCACATACCATTATAACTTGTTCAGGACATCAGTATCAGTGTTTACCAGAAAATAAAACTGCACATCATCAGCATACATTCGGTATCCTAACCCTAAGTCACTAAGCAGTCTCTCCAGGGGTGCCATGCTTACAGATTAAATAGCAATGCAGAGAGTGCAGATTCTTGTGGAACCTCTCGCATGATGGAATATACTGTTGAAGCTACATTCCCCACCTTGACCTGAATTGTCCAACCCATTAAATTTGATTTAAATCAAGAAAGAACTGAATCAGTTATTCCCAAGGTCTTCAACTTCTTAATTAGGATTTCAACATTCACATTATCAAAGGCTGAACAATACATTAGCTTACCATCTATCCCACACCTAAATTCATTTATCATTGAAACCAAGTCAAATTGAAATGGGGCCAATCCATGTACCCAATTAACATACTCCTCCAATTGCATCAACACTAACTTCTCAATAATCTTCTCTACCCATGGCAAAACTGAAATCGCTCAATAACTAGATAAATGTGAATCATCTAACTTCATACTCTTCAATACTGGTTTGACAGTCTCTAACTTCAACAAGCTAGGCATTTCAACAACATGAATGACCTCTGGAAAATAGCTCACAGGGATGTTGCTACAAAAGCTTCTAACTCCCAAATTATTGCCGAGGAACAAGAATCTGTCAAGGACCTTGTTGACTTAAGTTGCCGAGCTACTGCCTTCATTCCATCAACATCTACTGTCAAAATTGACTCCAAGTAGCAGAATCTATACCAGGTTCCTCATCCTTTTCTATTTCTACAATCTCAGCAACACATCTCATCTTCTTTACCATGTACTAAACTAAACTAAACTAAACCTTAGGTTTATATACCGTGCCATCTCCGCAAGCGTAGAGCTCGGCACGGTTTACAGAATTAAGAGGAAAGGAACTACAATGAAGGATAAAGGAGAGGGACTAAGAGGATAGAGAGGGACAGAATACTGGAGAATGGGAGGTGATTAGATTTTTGCAAAGAGCCAAGTTTTCAAGTGTTTGCGGAAGGATTGAAAGGAGCTTGAGTTTCTGAGTGGGAATGAGAGGTTGTTGCAGAGTTCCGTGGTTCTAAAGGGGAGAGATTTTCCAAGTTTTCCTGCGTGGGATATACCTTTTATAGAGGGGAATGATAGTTTCAGTTTTTGGGAGGGTCTGGTGGAGTGTGGTTTTGAGGAATTCCAAAAGAGTGAGATAACGGGAGGAAGGACGCCATGTAGGATCTTGAAGGCTAAGCAGGCACATTTAAAGAGGACTCTGGAATATACTGGGAGCCAGTGAAGCTTGGAGAGGAGTGGGGAGACATGATCGAACTTGCCTTTTGCAAAAATAAGCTTAGCCGTGGCGTTCTGAATTAGCTGAAGTCTATGAAGGTTTTTCTTAGTTAGGCTTATATAAATGGAGTTGCAGTAGTCCAGTCTAGAGAGGATAGTAGATTGAACGAGGATGGTAAAGTGAGAATGATGAAAGCAGGATCTCACTTTCCTCAACATATGAAGGCAAAAGAAGCATTTTTTATCAAAGAGTTGAGGTGATCATTGAAGGAGAGAGAGGAGTCTATGACGATGCCTAGGACTTTGCTTGAAAACTCAAGCTGAAGAGTGGGGCCAGAAGGTAATGGGATGGAGGTGGGTAAATGATCAAATGTTGGGCCGAGCCAAAGTAGTTTTGTTTTGGACTCATTCAGTTTCATTTGTACAGATTGGGCCCAGGATTGGAGATTCGTTATACATGTGGATATGTTCTCAGCGAGGTTAGAGAGGTTCGAGTCGGTCTCGAGGAGGAGGAGGATTTCATCAGCGTAGGTGTAGAGAGTTTCTAGGGGGGATAGATGAAGGAGTTTCAGAGAGGACATGTAGATGTTGAAAAGGATAGGAGAGAGGGGAGAGCCTTGCGGGACTCCACATTTCGGTTTCCAGGTGGGGGATGAGGTACCGTTTAAGTTAACGGTGTAGGAGCGGAAGCGTAGGAATTTCGAGAACCAATCTAGGACTGTGGAGCTTATGCCTATTTCGGAGAGTTGGAAGATTAGGATATCGTGATGGATGACGTTGAAAGCTGCGGAGAGGTCGAATTGTAGGAGAACAATGAATTTGTTGTGAGAATGGAGTTGTTGCACCTTAGAGATTAGTGAGGCCAGGAGGGATTCGGTGCTGAAATTAGGTCTGAAGCCGAATTGGTGGGGTAGGAGAATAGAGAATGTACTGAGCAAATTCCTCCACCCCAATCACTACTGACTCATTTCTTCTATCTTCAGTTAAATATTTCACCATGGCAAACTACATGCGTCAGAGGCACCAATAACTGGTAGTTACATAGCTAAATGCTAGGTGCTATGCTATAATGTAAGTGTCAGTGTTGTTGAGCATGTATCTATGAGGGGGCATACATGTGGGTGGTGCATGGGTGTGGCATAAATGATGTATTCAACTTACAGAATATAGTAAAATGCTCTGCTGGGATACTAAACTAAACTAAACCTTAAGTTTATATACCGCATCCTCTCCACGGAAGTGGAGCTCGGCACGGTTTACAAGAACTTAAAATATAAGAAGAGAAAGGAAAAGGTTTACATGAGCTTATATATAGAATGGAAGAGTAAGGGGGAAAATAGAATTACGTGTTAGAGAAGAGCCAAGTTTTCAGTTGCTTGCGGAATAGTTGGAGAGAGCCCAGGTTCCACAACGGGATAGTAAGGTCGTTCCAGAGACCTGTGATTTTTAAGAGAAGAGATTTTCCCAGTTTACCTGCATAGAGAATATCGCGTAGAGAGGGGAAGGATAGTTTATATCTTTGGGCGGGTCTGGTGGAGTCAGGACTCGAGGAGTTAAAGGATAGTGGGATTAGGGGAGGAAGGATGCCGTGAATGATCTTAAAAGCTAGGCAGGAGCATTTGAAATGGATTCTGGAAATCACTGGGAGCAAGTGAAGATTGGACAGGAGTGGGGAGACATGGTCAGATTTGCGTTTTGCAAAGATCAACTTGGCTGCAGTATTCTGGATAAGCTGGAGTCTTTGAAGACTTTTTTGTTAGGCATAAGTAAATGGCATTGCAGTAGTCAAGTTTGGAGAGGATGATGGATTGGACGAGGACGGCAAAATGTTTTTGGCAAAAGTAGGATCTTACTTTCCTCAGCATGTGGAGGCTGAAAAAGCATGATTTTGCCAAGGAGTTGAGGTGGTCATTGAGGGAGAGAGAAGAATCAATAGGATACCTGTGTGACTCATAGAAAGAGACCAGTATGCGACATCATTCAGCACAAACAGTGAGCACATTAACCTTGGTTAATGATTCGTATTGCATTAATGTTTAGCACAAGAGTGTCCAACCTCGGTCCTCGAGAGCCTCAAACTAGTCGGGTTTTCAGGATTTCTCTAATGAATGTGCATATCTCAGGTATATTCATTGTGGAAATCCTGAAAACCTGACCTGGCAAGGGCCAAGGCTAGTCACCCCTGGTCACTCATCTACTGAATCCCCTGCTATAAATGTCACTGCATGCCACTGCATACCATGTCAATACAGTACCTCTCCTCTCTGTAGCAGAAAATCGCCCTTCTCCATCACTCTCTTGGAGAGTAAACTAAACCTTGGTGCCAAAATTTATTTACAGGAAAAAGAAAAAAAGTCAAAAATCAATTTGCTTGAACAAAATCTATAGCCACAGGCTCCACCGTGGAAAGGTTACAGCATGAGCAGCACATCATGGCTGCTAAAGCTTTATTCTGAATAAATTAATTTCTAGAACAACCAACACTTCTCCCAATTTTTGTTTGTTTGGGATTTATTAACCACCTTTATTGAAGCGTTTCACCCAAGGCGGGGGTGCAGCAGGTACAGTTTAACATAAAAAGATGATGTGTACATTTATTGTCAGAAGCTGAGGACTCTAGGTCTGGCCCTCCAGAGTCCTCCTAAGGCTGTGCTTGTCAATCTTTAATGCATGTGGCCCCATGTAGAAACACTTCCATATGATTTGATGTGGCTCTATCTTCAATCTTTGTGCTTTGTTATGAAAGCAGAAACATACGTAATTGATAAAACTAAGCATTCTCACCCCCGTGCTGTGGAATCTGATATTAATTGCTTGTCCTGTATCGGGAGCATAGAATATTGCTACTCCATGGGTTTTGGCTAGGTACTAGTGACCTGGATTGACCACCGTGAGAACAGGCTACTGGGCTTGATCCAGTAAGGCAGGGGTGTCCAATGTCGGTCCTCGAGGGCCGCAATCCAGTCGGGTTTTCAGGATTTCCCCAATGAATATGCATTGAAAGCAGTGCATGCAAATAGATCTCATGCATATTCATTGGGGAAATCCTGAAAATCCAACTGGATTGCGGCCCTCGAGGACCGACATTGGACACCCCTGCAGTAAGGCTATTCTTATGTTCTTAATTTACCAAATTTACTATTAGCAAAGGCTCTTTACAAGCAAAGGACAATGAATAAACAGGAAGCAAATCGCCTTTATTTTCTTTATTCCGTTTCATTTGAATTACAAGAAATGGCAAGCATTTCAACTACTGGTATCATGTGTAGACTATAGAAGGCATGAAAACTCAAGGTGTTTCTCTATTCTCATAACAATAGCCGAAACCCCTAACTACATTGTCCCTATGAGACTGAAGGAACAGCAGTTTTAGATCTTGCATAGGCCAATTCTAATATTTTGGAATTGAATTCAAAGGCAAAGAGGCTAGAATATAAAAAGCCAAATTTCAAGTGCTCTCCAACTGTGCATATATACAGGATGGAAAATCAGTACACATTAATTTGAGCATAAGATAACGTATGTATCCACTGAATGAAGACTAAATATTAAAATGTTGCTAAGGGGCCCTTTTACTAAAAAGCTTAACATGTGCTAATACCCCAACTGAGCACAGTGCACCTTCTTGTCCCGTTTGTCTGTCTTGACTAGATTATAAGCTCTTTTGAGCAGGGACTGTTTTGATGTACTGCTCTCCATATGTCTAGAAGCACAATAGAAATGATTGGTAGTAGAAATAGTAATAATCAGAGAGACTTCTTACACTTCAACTAAGAAAGTGAAAATAACCCTGGAAGCTCACAGTTGAGTGCTAACATGCATTTTCATGAGTCACTTGTTAGTTGTTATTCCTGTATCTCACTATTCTGATTTTATTATCGGATAAGGCAATGCATTTCATGGCCTCAAGGGAAAAACACGGATGCCATCAAATTTGTGAGGAAGCAACAGCCAACAGTGGCACAGGCAATATCACTGTCACTCTTTGCTCCAAAGGTTAAGCAGCAGCCGTCATTCCAAAGCTGTTGCAGCTGATCAGCAGAGAGAACCATGACGTTCCTTTCCACAAAGAAGGTTTGTCACATTTTAAGGGACCTTCCAAGTACTACAGGGCCTGCTGATCACAGGGTAAAGCTGAAAAATTCTCTACCTAAACAAGAAGAGAAGGATGTGGATATGCTTCAATCAATGATCTCAAACAATGTTAAAACTGAGAATTTCGCTTCTGCAAATTGGCACTTAATGAAATAAGTCTTTTCAGCTACAGCGACAAAACGGCACTCAGAATTTAGGAAGTTGGTTGGTTGGGCTGAGAACTTTTCAGCACTCTCTCATATGTAATAAAAGTGAGCCAAGTATAGGACAGTCAAGCCATTGTGACATCACTGATGAGGTTGGCTCTTATTGGTGGGATGCTGCATTATGACATCAAGTTTATTATGGATTTGATTAATCGCTCATTCAAAATTCTAAGCGATGTACAAAACAGTGATATTACAAATTTCTGGGGGAAACAAACCAAATAAATACGACTAACCTGACAGAACATATAATACAAAAGGAAAAAATGGGGAAAGAAATACAAGTTATTGATAGTAAATAAGACGAGTAAGGGAAAAAACAATAGGAGGGGGGAGAGCAGTGGGCTTCAAAAAAGTTAGGAAATAAGATTCAATTGAGACTCCTAATCTAGCTTTCTAGTTGTCAAATGCATCTTTAAAAAGAAAGCATTTTAACTTGCTCTTGAATCTGTCTAAATTGTGTTCTTCCCGTATGTAAATAGGGAGGTAATTCCATATTTGGGGGGCTGTGACAGAAAAGATGAATTGCCACCGTATATTAATGTTTTTGAGTGAGGGAACTACTACCAGAGACTGAAACTCTTTACATTACCGGGGGGGGGGGGGGGGGTTACTGAAAAGTTCTCAGCCCAATCAAATAGAGAAGGATGTGGATTTGGTTCAATCAATGATCTGAAACGATGTCAAAACACAGCATTTCGTGTCAGCAAATTGGCACTTGTTGAAATGATAACTCTTTTCAGCAAGAGTAGCAAAATAACGCTCAGCACCCCCTTGTAGTGATGATTAGCATAGATGCACTTCATCATTTCTGTTTAGTAATAAGAAGTGGTACAGTACCTTGCACTAATTTCAGTGTACTGTATAGTCCACTCCCATTCACTGTACATAACCTGTTCATAAAATGCTAGGCAGTTAGGGTCTGATTCTTTACATGGCACCTGGTGGCAACTGCAATGTAGGAGCCACTCAGCATGGTTGCCAATCAAATGCTAGGCACCATTTATAGAAGCCCGCCTAGTGGTGTTTAGGCGTGCTTACATAAAAACATAAGAATTGCCGCTGCTGGGTTAGGCCAGTGGTCCATCGTGCTCAGCAGTCCGCTCACGCGGCAGCCCTAAGTCAAAGATCAGTGCCCTAACTGAGACTAGCCTTACCTGCGTAGGTTCTGGTTCAGCAGGAACTTGTCTAACTTTGTCTTGAATCCCTGGAGGGTTCATCCCCTATAACAGCCTCCAGAAGAGCGTTTCAGATTTCTACCACTCTCTGGGTGAAGAAGAACTTCCTTATGTTTGTACGGAGTCTATCCCCTTTTAACTTTAGAGAGTGCCCTCTCGTTCTCTCTACCTTGGAGAGGGTGAACAACCTGTCTTTATCTACTAAGTCTATTCCCTTCAGTCAGGGCCGCCATCAGAAATTTCTGGGCCCCTTACTGAGCATTCCTATTGGGCCCCCCACGCACCCCTTCCCCTCCCCGACCCCCCTTCTTCCATGGGCCGAATACACACATACTTTTCTCTGTCGCCGCACTCTTTGACCAAAAGATTTGTAAGCCTGCAACCACGTCAAGGTAGACTCTTTCAGCAGGGCCCTAACCTAACCTAAACTAATCTACACCTATCTATTCTAAACTAACATATGTCTAATACTGAACTAATAACAAACTAACAAACATCTGCATAATAAATAACTAATAAATAATAGTGCTAGTAGCTATAATTCACTTTTGAATGTAAAATCTCAGTTAAGGATTTCTTTTGACCTTTGTAGGCCAGAAGTAGATCACAATTGCACAATATTTTTTTGTAACAAGTATTAAATGTGTTTTTATAAATACTGTAAGCTTAATAAATATACCAGAAAAAACTACACATCTGAGCGCATATCTGAACATACACATCTGTATGATCCCATCCTCCTCTGCTTGCCTATAGCTGCATCATGCATGTTAAAAATGTACGATATGTTGATATGTGCACCTTCCTTTCTTCCCATCCATCCTCCTCAGCCTGTCCTTACACATCCACAGCTGCATGTTAATGATGATGTATATGTTATGATGATAAATAAGTGCATATGAGCACATCATTAACATGCAGCTATGGATGAATATAAAAAAGAAACAATATTCTGTACAATTGTCAATTTATAAATCAGCGTCTTCTCCCCATTCTCTCTTCCCCATTTCCCTTCAGCGTCCTCAGCCCACTCTCTCTCCACTTTCCTTCAGCACAAGCACATAAAAACAAGCAAGTAATTTATATCATTTTCATTCTATTCATTCATAGAAATTAAAGTCTAAATAATGCCAGTCACATAACAAAACATGATTTTACAAAAATAATTCCCTGCACAGTCAAGCCTTCAAGGATTACTAGATGTCTTTCAGCAGTTCCCCTCCCTCCCTCCCCCTTACCTTTGTGGCCAAGTCAAAATGATCTACCAACAATAAAATTTCACAAAGCACGCTGTACGCAGAGAAAATGTTAATTATCATTTATATTCCGCGGGTTTTCAAAGAGGTCAAGGCAGATGACTTTATGCAATGTCACCTCAGTAACAACTATACAAAAATAGACAAATATTCCCCCTCCCTTTTTACTAAAACGCAATAGCGGTTTTTAGCGCAGGGAGCTGCGCTGAATGCCCCACGCTGCTCTCAATGCTCATAGGCTCCCTGCGCTAAAAAAAACGCTATTGCGGTTTAGTAAAAGGGGGCCACAGTGCAAAATATAGACAGCATATATAAATTCTCAAAGCAGACACATTTTAATCACTAAATTGAAAATAAAACCATTTTTCCTACCTTTGGTAATTTCATCAGTCTCTGGTTGCACTTTATTCTTCTGACTGTGCATCCAATATTTCTTATATTTCTTCCCTTCTTTCAGCCTCCTGTATGCTTCCTCTCCTCCAGACCTCATTCCCTCCCCAAACTTTTTCTTTGTTTCACCCTGCCCCTTCTTTCTTTTTCTCTCTCTCCATACCCCCTTTCTTTCTGTATGTCTGTTTTTCTCTCTCTCACCCTGCCCCCTTCTTTCTCTCTCCACACCCTCTTTCGTTCTGTATGTCTGTCTTTCTCTCTCTCTCTTTCCGTGCCCCATTTTTCTTTGTTTCACCCTGCCCCCCTTTCTTTCTTTCTGGCTTCCTGTCCCCCCTTTCTTTCTTTCTCCCTGCCCTCCCCTATGCCACCACAATTGGGAAAATGCTGCCACTGCCACTGGGGAATAGGCTGACACTGCCGCCATCGGGAACAGGCCGGCACCGAGTTCGCCCTGCTTCTCTTCCCCGCGGGGCCGACCAACTCTCGCCACCCGCCGTCAATTCTAACGTTGGAGAGGACGTTCTAGGCCAGCCAGGCAGCGATTGGCTGGCCCAGAACGTCCTCTCCGACGTCAGAATTGACGCGAGTGGCGAGAGTTGGCCGGCCCCACAGGGAAAAGCAGGGAGAACTTGGCGTAGGCCTGTTCCCGATGGCGGCGGTGGCACTCAAGTGGCTAAAGAGCCGCAGTTTGCCGGCCTAGGGAGAACACTGGAGGGTGGCCAGCTGTGCACCCCCTTGGGACGTAAACCTGGGGCGGGGCAGACCGCCCCCCCCCACCCTGGTATGCCACTATCTGTACCTCACTCCCTCCCTATGACCAAAAATTCTCCTTTCTTCGATTCCCCGTGTACACAACCATCTCTTTCCCTCCCTTCCTCTCTCCAAAGTCCATGCCTTCTGTGTCCAAAAACTCATTCCCTCCCCTACCTCAGCATCTCTTTCCCTCCCTTCCTCTCTCCCAAGTCCATTTCTTCTGTGTCCAAAAACACATTCCCTCCCCCACCTCAGCATCTCTTTCCCTCCCTTCCTCTCTCCCAAGTTCATGCCTTGTGTCCAAAACGCACTCCCTCCCCCCTTTTGTGTTCCGCGTTTGCCTCCCAGCCCATCTTTGCAACTTTCTCAGCAAAACGAAGCTCAAGCCACGAGGCGCACAAATAGCCGACCGGAAGTATTCTCCGACGTCAGCGCCGACGTCGGAGGGCAGGCTTTGCTTAAGCCCTCCCTCCGACGTCAGCGTTGACATCGGGGAACGCTTGCGATTGGCTATGTTAGCTGCAGGGCAGGCAGGAACAGAAGACGAGCCTCGCGGCTCGAGAAGTATTGAACTCCGCGGGTCCCCCGTCCAGCTCTCTCCTGTCCACGTGGGGCCTCCCCCTAGACTCCCTGGGGGAGCCCGGGCCCCCTGTCAGCTCCGGGCCCCTGAATGCAGGACTGGTGGTACTGCCCTGATGGCGGCCCTGCCTTCAGTATCTTGAATGTTTCGAGCAGGTCCTTTCTCAGTCTCCTCTTTTCAAGGGCATCGCTAGGTGGTCTGGAGGTAGGTGTCGGTATATTAAGGCAGGTTTTACCAGGCCTAATTTTTTCCAGTGCCTAACTCGGATGCCTAGTGATGCCTAAGTCAATCATGCCTATTCTCCAATCTTAACCACACCTACTTTACAGATAGGTATTGTTAAGAGCTGCAAGGCACCTCCACATAGGCATTGCTAGGCACCAAGCAGAATTCCCTGTCCAACTTTTAATTTTAATTTTTTTAATTAATTATTCAATTAACTTCAATGTTGCGGTCAATTACCATGCCCCTTTTCAGATTCACGCACTAGGACTGACGTGCAACACTTTATATAATGTGCTTACTAAGAGGTGTCCATAACATCTAATTAGAGCCAATTAGCATCAATTATGAGATGTTGCCAAATATTTGCTCCAATTTATCTTGTTAAACAATTAAGTTGTGCGTGCAAATTGGCTATGCACACCAGTTTGTGCACTCAGCTTATGGCACTATATACAGAATTTGTGGGTTAATTTATAAGCGTACATATTTATATATGTTTTTATATACCACCTACATGTTAATGAAAACAGTCAAGTGGTTCACAAATGAAGCCACCATTCCAAACATTCTCTTTGCTCCCCTCCTTCATAAAACCTTTAACATTTCATAGTTGCTAAAGATTTCCCTATTTGCTGAAGTAACCCTGTATTGCTATAAAAAAAAAAAAACAAACAACCCAACTAAATGAACATCCATGCACCTAAATATCCACCATTCTTGACATACAGGTAAAGCCAAATTTTTAATACTTTATGAAAACTAAGATGTCTGACTATAAGTTATTAGATCGTCACCCCTAAATTATCACACAGAATGATTTGTGGAGGTTACATTGAATTAACCATGAAGATCCACTTCCCTATTTCTGAGGTTGCCCAGGATTGCTTTGGTCTTGGCTTGTAAATGAGCCCCACAGGGCATGCTTTATTTCAACTTGTTCCTCATTCTTTGTCCATGGGAAAAGAGCTTAGGAAACCAGGCCCTATTAAAACTGCTTTGCTCTAAGCATAAATTCTGTCATCATTCTGGTATAATATCCAACATCCTGGACCCTACAAGTTACTCCTCCTTACCTTGGCAAAATACGCATTCCAAAATTTGAAGCAGTGTGTCTACCCAAATTATTCTTTCCATGGTGACCCCAATCTCCCATTATAACTTAAATTATTTTTTCCATGTTTGAGTACTGTGAGAAGGAATGCATCTCTCTTTTTCCTTCTCTCTCTGTCTCTCTTGAGAAAGAGAGGAAGGGGAAGGGGAGATAATTAAAAGAACTCATACATATTTTTACATTATGGAAACACTATTTGTCTTCAATAAAAAATGCTAAAGCAAGAAACAGCTTAGAGGATATGATTATCGGGTATCTGATTCTGTGCTATCTGCACAAACATGAATGCTAAATCATGTTCAGGCTTTTGGACGGTGTTGTTGTCAGGCACAAGGGAACATAGAAGTCTCTCTTCTAATCTATTATGTCTGGAGATTAGAAGACACACAGACTCATCCATGGTCAGAAAGCTCTTGGCTCCATGCTCATTAGGACAGACCAGTCAGCTTATACTGATTACAGGAAATGATTATTAACTTGGCAAATAAATAACACATCTACAGTTAGAGATTAATCATAAAATTCAGAAATACAAAAGCCTTTGAATATCTGTTACTATGCAGGCTGAGTATAAGAACTTCTTGTTCACAAATCAAGCTATAATTTTTCCAATATTGTGGATACCGCGAGAGGGTAAATTTAGAATAGGGTGTCCAAGCTGTGAAGCTACATGGGGAGAGTTTTATAAAGCATTTTCTATGTGCAAATCGTGTCTCATATGCAGCAAATAGGTCTTAAAATAATTGCATGGCTATATAAAGGAAGGGATTGGGGACATGTATACAACCACACTCAAAGTGGTTTTACATACAGGTACATCAAGCATTTTCCCTATCTGTCCCAGTGGGCTCACAGTCTATTTAATGTACCTGGGGCAGTGGAGGATTAAGTGACTTGCCCAGGGTCACAAGGAGCAGTGCGGGGTTTGAACCCACAACCTCAGGGTACTAAGGCTCTAACCACTACACACTTCCAGGTTTGCATTCCAAAAAGAGCAGATGTACCGATATGTGATCTGTGCGCAGGTGTTCTCGGGAGCATAGAAAGCAAGGATGCTTTTCAAGGATGCTTTGAGTTTATGTACTTTATTTTTTTATTGTTTATATACCACTTATATCCTAAGTGGTTTACATTCGGGCACTTAATCATATTTCCCTATCTGTCCCGGTGGACTCAAACTCTATCTAGTGCACCTGGGGCAATGAGGGGATTAAGTGACTTTCCCAGGGTCACAAGGAGCAGCGAGGGATTTGAATCCCCAGCCTAAGGTTTAAATTTGTGTACTATTGGGGGTTATTGAAGGAGTTTCTTTTATGAAGATACATGAGCGCTTGGTTGTGTATCTCTTGTCTTGAAGGAACTGAAGACTTGAAAAGCACTCCAGCCATATAATAATTCAAAAAAGACCTGTGGTTTTTAATTTAAAGAAAACCTCATTTATTCCATTTTCATTTATTGCCCAGAGATTGAAATTAGCAACAAGAAAAACACCCAAATGATTCCACAAAGGAAAGGACACACCAAAACAAAAAAAGAAACTGTTGAATCAATGTTCTTGATGTAAAAATGTATTAATGCACTAAAAAAGACCCAACAAAGGGCTAAATGCATTATATGCAATTGTCCCAAATCAAGCGATGCAAATAATGTAGAATCAATGAATCACAGTCAATATATGATACGGACCCAACATGAGCTGTGTCTTGTCTAAAAAAGCCTTCCTTGGGGATCCAAATGTTCTAAGTAGAAATATAAATTGAATTCCAAAAATATCTAAAAACCAATAAAATCATAGAAACATGACAGCAGATAAAGGCCAAATTGCCCATCTAGTCTGCCTATCAACAGTAACAAAAATCTCTTTCTCTCTCTGAGATATCCCAGGCCCTCTTGAATTCAGACACATTCTCTGTTTCTGCCACCTCTTCCGGGAGACTGTTCCATGCATATACCACCCATTCCGTAAAAAAAGTATTTCCTCAGATTACTCCAGAGCCTATCACCTATTAACTTCATCCTATGCCCTCCCATTGCAGAGTTTCCTTTCAAATGAGACTCGACTCATGCATATTTATATTATGTAGGTATTTAAACGACTCTATCATATCTCCCCTCTCCCACCTTTCCTCCAAAGTATACAGATTGAGATATTTAAGTCTGTCCCCATATGCATTGACACAAAGGGACCACACACCATTTTAGTAACCTTCCTCTACTGATTCCATCCTTTTTAAATCTTTATGAAGGTGCGAATTCCAGAATTGTACACAATATTCTAAATGAGTCTCACCAGAGTCTTATACAGAGACATCAATACCTCCTTTTTCCTACAATCTAGCATCCTTCTAGTTTTCACCATCACCTTTTCAACCTGTTTGGCCACCTTAAGATCATCACATACAGTCACACCCAAGTCCCGGTCTTCCATCGTGCACATAAGTTCTTCACCCCATAAACTGTACCGTTCCCTCTGGTTTTTGCAGCCCAAATGCATGACCTTGCATTCCTTAGTATTAAATTTTAGCTGCCAAATTTCAGACCATTCTTCAAGCTTCGCCAGGTCTTTCTTCATGTTATTCACACCATCCGGCATGTCTACTCTATTGCAGATTTTGGTATGATCTGCAACGAGGCAAATTTTACCCGACAACCCTTCAGCAATATAATTTATAAAAATGTTTAAAAGAACAGGCCCAAGAACAGAACCTTGAGGTACACCAGAACCTTGGGGCACACATCCCTTTCCTTAAAGCGATCTCCATTGATCACTAGCCTCTGTCGCCTTCCACTCAACCAGTTCCTGACCCAGCCCATCACTTTGGGACTCATCCCAATGGCACTCAGTTTATTTATTAGACATCTGTGTGGAACACTGTCAAAAACTGTTCACTGACCCCCCTTCCACCACACATAAATTAGAACAAAAAGGTACATACCTGGATCTAGAATAGTAGTATCTGGTATGGGGAAGCCTAGTAGAGCATCATATGTGTAGAGTGACCCGGTTGGTGAGCTAGTGAACCATAGAGGGGAGGACCCAGGCCCATAAGCCACAACATCTATGGCATTAAGTATGAACCCATCAAAACCCACCCAACCCCTACTATACAGGTGCCACCTGCAGCCATAAGGGCTATTAGGGTGGTACACAGGTGGGCATAGTAAGTTTGGGGGGACTCACCATAACTTATAATGGGTTTATGGTGAGTTACATACACATCTGACATCTTTTATGTGAAATTCACAGCAGTGCCCTCTAAGGTGATTAAGAAGGGGATCACAAACTGATCTCCATGGTACGTCCCCACCTCGATTACTGCATCCAACACTGGTCGTCGTACATGAAAAAAGACATAGTACTACTTGAAAGGGTCCAGAGAAGAGCAACAAAAATGGTTAAGGGACTGGAGAAGTTGCCGTACAATGAAAGGCTAAAGAAACTGGGCCTCTTCTCCCTTGAAAAGAGGGGACAAGATCAAAACATTCAAGATATTGAAGGGAATTGACTTAGGAGAGCAAGAGAGATTGTTCACCCTCTCCAAGGTGAAAAGAACGTGAGGGCACTCACTAAAGTTAAAAGGGGATAGATTCCGTACAAATGTAAGGAAGTTCTTCTTCACCCAGAGAGTGGTAGAAATCTGGAATGCTCTTTCAGAGGCTGTTATAGGGGAAAACACCCTTCAGGGATTCAAGAAAAGGTTAGATAAGTTCCTGCTGGACCAGAACATATGCAAATAAGGCTAGACTCAAATAGGGCACTGGTCTTTGACCTAAGGGCCACCGCGTGAGCGGACTGCTGGGCACGATGGACCACTGGTCCGACCCAGCAGTGGCAAATCTTATGCTCTGTTGGGATGTCTATGTGGCCAATCCATTACTAACTTGCCCCCTCTTACCTCCAAATGGTCTGAACTAGGACGTTTTGAACATGGATGTTTTTGTATTCAAAAATGGCCCAAAAAATTAGATGTCCTAAAGGCCAAGAGGTCCAAATAGGTCATTAAAAAAAAAAAAAAAATTTGGGACATCTAATGGTTTCAAAAATGGATGTTTTTCCACCCCGATATTTGGATGTCTTGCGGGATACGTCCAAAGCTCGTGTGTGTGTGTTTGTGTGGACTGTTGTCATTTACAATGTGATTTCAGCAATGGCATTATTTTATTTATGTTGTCTTTCTGGTTTTTTTTGTTTTGGTTTTTTAAGAGAACTTTAGAAAATACTAATAACTCCAGAATAGCTGTTATAAACTGAAATATCATACACCTGCTACACACAGACTTCTCTCTGGTAAATATTGTGCTGAGAAAAGCTTCTGCATGGCCTTGAAAGCAAGCAATGAGATACTCCATTCCATTCTATGAAAATCTGAACACACTCTTCAAAGCAAAAGTAATTGAAAGGTTCTGCTATAGAAGATCCTACAACAAGAGCGCTCACATTGTCCACAATGTAATTTAATGTAAGTGGCAATAAAACTCATCTCTTCTGGAACTAGCAATCTTTCAAGGAAGATATGTCATATCATCTGTAGAACATTCTTTCAATATAATCAACACTCCACAAACTTTGAGGTAAAAACAGTAGAAGCATTCTTATTTCTCTCAAGTGTTACACCCTCTGTCTTCCCATTTTCAATCTATTACTTTCCACTGCAATTGCTCCTGTTGCCATTAAACATGCTAGGCCATATTCTACAACAGGCACTAAAAGTTGGGCAATGGTTGCTGCCCTACTGCTGCCTAACTTAATTGGTTTAATTGGGTTTAAGTGGTGCGATAATTGGTTGCACCATTAAAACCCAATTAAACCCTTTAAAAAAAAAATAGCCGCCAGTGCCTAGGTCTGGCAGCTAGTGGTGCAGCTAGTGGTGCATAAGTGGGCGTAGTTAAGGGACGGTACTGGACTTTGGAATCATTGTGCGCTGATGGTTGCAATTCAGGAAGGACAATGGGCACCGGAAATGTAGGCCCATAAAAACCTGGCCTGCATTTCCAGTGCTTAGGGCCCTAGAGAGCCATGATTCTGGAAGCGGCGACTGACAGTGATTGAAACTCGGCAGGCTCGGACGGGGAGTGGCCTAAGGAAGATGGCTGCGGGAGTCTGGAGCTAGACGCCACGGATGTTCCCTGACTGCTGTTTTTTCTGAATTGGTGAAATGGTGAAACGAAAATCCAAGCTTCGGATTTTCCCCGACGAATCCTTATCAGCAGCAACGGGCCCGATGGACGCCTTCCTTCAGCGAGGGACGCCAACACAGCCGGAGGCTTTCTCGGCTGGGAGAGACACGCTGGCTGAAACGTCGCAGCTCTCCCTCGAGGCAACATCTTTGACCCCGGAAGAGCGGAGTCCTCCGAGTCGCCCGGGGACGTTTGTCCGATCGACGGAAGAGCAAAGTCCTCCGAGTCATTCGGGGGCGTTTGGCCAGTCGAC
This sequence comes from Geotrypetes seraphini, assembly GCF_902459505.1. NCBI lineage: Eukaryota > Metazoa > Chordata > Amphibia > Gymnophiona > Dermophiidae > Geotrypetes > Geotrypetes seraphini. The sequence goes on from NC_047097.1 coordinate 16,171,810, forward strand.
GGTAGAGGAAATGCCCCAGGGTGTTTGCTCTCCAGACATGCTGAGTTTGGAAGTCGGCTCAGTAGGAGGAGGAGTGAAGCCAAAACTATTATCTGTGCATTTGGAGGAGCTGGGACAGAAACTGCCTCAGGATTTCCTGACACTAACTTCATCGCCTGCTGAAGTTCCAGGTACTTTTTCACCAGAGGTTCTGGGTGCTGAACTGATACTAATGCAGAGGCCCAAGGTTTTCAATATGGAGACAATTTGGGAAGCAATATCTAGTTTGCAAATCTCTTTGGGAACTCAAATGCAGCAACTTACTACACGTTATACCTCTGTTTTGTCTGAAAATTTGGAAATGAAAAATAGGATATCCAGCGTTGAAAATAAAGTGGATGGACATGAAACTAGATTAAAAACAGTGGAGTCCCAGGTAAAAGACAGTGGAAACCTTAACTTTAAGGTGGAAATGTTGGAAAATATGACTAGAAGAAGTAATCTTCGGATTATTAACTTCCCAAAATTACCACTTATTTCAGCGCAGGATACATTTAAAAAGTATTTGAAAGAAGTTTTGAAAGTTCCCGAAACCTCCTATCCGCCTCTCACTAAAATTTATTATTTACCAACCAGAGCATCTGTTCAAAAACCAAACCAGCAGAATTTGTCTGCTGATAGTTTGGATTTGACAAATTTCCTGGAGAGGTCAGGTGAAGAGATACCGGTAACTGCTACGCTACTTGTACAATTTGCTATAGATGCTGACAGGGAATGGATGCTTAAATTGTTTTTTAAGTTTAAAGATGTTCCATTTCAAGTTTCAAGTTTATTTGTTCTTGATGAATCGCCTATTTTAAATTACTAGGCGATGTACAATACCATAAAATATACAAATAAAACAGTGGTGTTAACATATAAACTAACTTGTGTTATGCGATAAAATTTATCATACAAAAATACATACATATAAAAAAAATATTAGTTATGGGTGAAAACATACAAGAGTCGTGAGGACAAATAGGGGGGAAATTACAATGTTTAGATAGGAAAGAGAGAGAAACATATAAGGGAAGAACAAATAGGATGGAATTTAAAATTTCTCAGTTAAAAAACAATTATTAAAATACTAAGAATCATAAGTATCTTTAAAGAAAAATGTTTTTAGTGTTTTTTTAAATAAGGCTAGATCTTCTACTTCTCTAATATACTGAGGTAAGAGATTCCATGACTGAGGGGCCATAATGGAAAACATGTCGTGTCGTCTGATTCCTATAACTTTCAACGAGGGAACGGAAAGAAGATTACAAGAGGTTGAGCGGAGTGATCGTGTAGGGGATTAGCCACCTGTTGATAAATTGAGGTTCATTAAAGTTTATGGCTTTAAAAACTAAGAGTAGTAATTTATAAGTAATGCGATGGCTTACCGGAAGCCAATGAGATTTAATCAACAGGGGAGTAACATGATCGTATTTTTTTGCATTGTGAATTAATTTAACAGCAGTATTTTGTATTAATTGCAGCCTTCGTTTTTCTTTTTGTGTGATATTAATAAGGAGAGAGTTACAGTAATCTATTTTGGAGATTATTAAGGAATGGGTTAGAATATTAATAGATTCAGGTTGTAGGAACTTAGAAAGTGAGCGGATTAAACGTAGTTTATAAAATAGTGAGAATGTATCCAGACGTGTCACGAATGACCCAAAAGAGAAGAAAACAATTTCTTATTTTGAGACCAAGGGTTCTGCAGTTAGGTGCGACGTTTGTACTCAGATTCCCCTGTAAATGTGTAATGACCTATCAAGGGAATAGATTTATTTTCTTTGATCCTCAGCAATTGACAAAATTTATTTCTGCTAAAGAGCAAATTTAAAATTCTTGAGAGAACTTCAGTCTCAACCTGCTCAAGTATAAGGATTTTGGTTATGTTCTCTCCCGCTACCATCTTCATTCTTCTTTGTATTATTTGATTAAGATTTCAGCAATTTTAAAGCTCTCTCCCCCATGGATTGAGGTCTAACGATACAAACCAGTAAAAAAAATTTATTTTGGGTTTAATGTTATGCCGTATGAGAAAGGAAAAATTTTGCCTTGATTCCTATATTTCAATTGTAAATGTTCATTATTGCCTATTGTCTCATTTTAATCTTTGAACTGAATTGTATTATTTTCTTGTTTTGACTAATATTATGTCAATACTATAAAATGAAAATAAAGATTTTAAAAAAAAAAAAAACTCGGCAGGCTCCACTTACAGAATCAGGACCACTGTGTTTATAACAGTGCTCTACAAGCTTTCACTGGACCCCATTTGTCATGTTTACTCTTGTCCCATCTTCTTTCTCCTTTTCACTTTCAAAGTATATGAAAGTGCTGGTGATCTCCACCGTTTGGACTTTTTGCATTTGAAGTCATTCTCAATCCACTCCAACTTGGCTTCAGGAGCAATCCTCTGTTTTTTGATCTCCAGCTATTCCTTGGCATTCTGTCCTCACTTGGATTTCAGAAATTCATTCTATCATGATTCTTCTTGTATCTCTTCCATCACTATTTTACTATATACTCTGTCAAATTCCTCTCCACCGCTATCTCATTAATAGTGTGTCATAATGCTCTGCCTTCTTCTTTTTCTTCCTTTCATGGCTTTCAGTGCCATTCTTATACTAATCTACAAGATCTCTTACCTCTCTGCAGCAAAAATTTCACCAAGATTTTAGTACCATTCCTGGTTTGTTTGTCCAGCATTGATACCTGGATACTCCTGATTGGCCCAGGTGCCTAAGGCCCCTCCCATTATAGGAGGAGAAAGAGGAAGACAGGCAACAATATCTGGAAAAGTTAAGAGAGGCTGGTCGAGAAGTCAGGAAAGCAAAGATACAACTAGAAGAAAAAATAACTGACATGGTAAAACATGGAGATAACACATATTTTAGATATATCAGTGATAGAAAGAAGTACAAAAGTGGCGTTGTGAGACTCAAAAATGAAGGGGAAAAATATGTAGAAGCTGATAAAGAAAAGGCTGAATTGCTTATCAAATATTAGTGTTCTGTGTTCATGGCTGAAGATCTGGGAGTGGGACCGCAGAAGATAAATGCAAATAGGGATGGTGGAGTAGTAGACCCTGATTGATTTTCATAGGGTTGTGTTCATGAGGAGCTAGTTAAATTAAAGGTAGACAAAGCGATGGGGCCAGATGGTGTACATCCGAGGGTGCTGAAGGAACTTAGGAAAGTTCTGGTGGCTCCACTGACTGACCTTTTCATTGCTTCTCTAGAGTCAGGAGTGGTACCGGAGGACTGGAGAAGGGCGGATGTGGTCCCTCTACACAAAAGTGGAAGTAAGGAAGAAGTAGGGAATTACAGGCCAGTAAGTCTGACTTCTGTGTTAAGCAAATTAATGAAAATGCTTTTAAAACAGAGAATGCTGAAGTTTCTGGAATCCAGTGGATTGCAGGGCCAGAGACAACATGGATTCACTAAAAGAAGGTCTTGTCAGATAAATCTGATCAATTTCTTTGACTGGGTGACCAAAGAATTGGATAGAGGGAGTGCACTAGATGTGGTGTATTTAGATTTTAGCAAGCTAAAAAGGGACTTGGAAGAGCAGAACAGAAGATGTTGGGAGGGGGGAAGAGTGAAAGATGGATGGGACTTAGGAAATAGGGTGAACAGAGCTTTAAATGGATGAGACTCTGGGAAGTGTAGAGTAGAAGCTAGAAATTATGGACTGAGAAGCAGATCAGGAGATGAATATCTGTCCTATAAAAAAAATAAAAAGAAGTCCCCCACTGCCAATGACAGCCCTCCCAGATCACCCCCCAACAAATGCGGAATGAGAGAAAATTGTCAGGAGGGATGCCCACTCCCTCCTGCCATGCAGAACACCCCATACCATGCCGCCAACTCCTGTGCCAGGACCCCCCAAACCACTGACCCCACGAATCCCCCCAAAATGGAAGAAGGGATGCCCACTCCCTCCTGCCACCAGATGCCTCACCCCCATCTCCCGAATCTTCCACTGAACCTGTACCTTTTTAAAAATTTGGAAGCAGGAAGTCCATTCTGAGGCTCCTGCTTCACACCCGCTAGTCCTAAATGATGGACCTCCCCAGTGCTTCATGTGATACATGAGGAAGGGCCAAAGGCCCTGATTGGTTCATTCACCTAAGGCCCCTCTCAAGGGGAGCGGCCTTAGGCATCTGAGCTAATCATGCCTTAGGCACCTCCATCTGTGTATGGTTACATAGCATATTCCAAAATAGGCTTAGAAATTCTTACTTTCCTATTTCTCTAATGTGCAATATCTCTGTTCAGTCAGTTTATAAGAATATCAAATTCATCATATCACAAGCTAAATTATAGGCACAACCTTATTTGCTCTGTACAAGTACATTTAGCTACATTAAAATCCAGCATTTTATTAGAACCCAGTGCATATTTATACCTGGTGTAAGAGATCTTTGCATAATAGTTATAAAATGTAAAACATTTTTAATAAATTTGTTAAAATTAGCAATGCTTCATAAGAATGAGACATCAGAAGGATTTTATAGCTAATAATGGGTAATTCGTTTTTTTCCTTTGGCAAAATTTCAACACTGTAGCAAGCAGACAAAAATTTGGCATTGTTTTATCTTTCATGTGCTGTTCCATTAATCCAGTCTACCAGTCTAGGAGCCTTTGGAGAGGGAAATATATGTGCACTGCAACTTAAAAATACAATGTAATAAAATCTTGTTGAATAATAAAACATGATAACCACTCAACTGCAGAAGATAAAAAGAAAACCAAGGATTTACCCAAGTGGTCATTACTCATCGTAGTCCACCAGAGGATCTTGGGTTACTGGAACACTTAGCTTTAAGAAAAATTACTTTCCCAAATGTTACCTCCCACATAAGTATAAAATAGACAGTAGATCATCAAGAATGAAAAGACTGCTGCCCAAACAGCTGTGCTTTCTCTGTAGCAGATGTTAGGATGTTGGCGCACCTCAGCTCCAAAGGGAAAGGAATGCTGGTGACTTCATGGTATGAAAATGGTCACTCAGATCAAGAACAAAGTAATGATATTAAGAAACCTAGATGAACCTTAAACCATAAACCATTCTTACCATGATTAATATTCAAACCCCTAGACTCATTCCAATGGTTTTGATAATTAAACTCAACAATCATGATCAATCAAGCACCACTTTGCCCAGAACAATCTTGTAAAAATGCATAACTGTTTAAGATAGGTGTTAGGAGATTATATAAAGGTAGATGTTAGAAAGAACGTACAAATTGGAATTGAGAGATCCATGTCAAATGCTAGTATCACAAAGAGCCGTTCCTTTAAAATACTTGCAGGAATAGTTGTGCATGTACCATCTAATACAGCAGAGACACCCATTTTGCACTTATCAACATCTAAAACATCAACAAGGCAACTAGGCAACATTTACGACAGTGTTCCCCCAATTGGGTACAGAGACCGCATTCATGCAGCACTATTCATTTTGGAGGTAGGGTGGGGGAAGAACAGGAAAGATTAAGGGGGCAACAAACAATTTTAGTAAATCTTGACATGTCCGGAAGTAGGTGTAAATCCCATCATTGATCTTGGTGCTTGTAGACATGCATACCCCTTCTGAAATGGGGAATACACCTGTATAATTTGTCCTCGCCCTAGTCATAACCTATTTATGTTCTAACCATACCTTTTTACCATTTGCATATGTAATTCTCAATTTTTTAACAGTAGGTTCCCGAGTCTCGCTGCATCTTGTCAGCGAGACCCAGAAACCTGCAACAAGCATTATGCCTGCTGTGGAAACCCTAAGAGGTTTTCTGTATTTATTCAATATGCACATGTAAATGCTGATATTTACACATGCAGATCACGCATAGAGCTTCTAAAATAATCACCAAAATGTCTGAGATTATTATGTAATAGTTTGTGGAGGACATATTCTGTAACAATGCCTTAAGTTAGATGCCTAACAGAAGTTGAAAACACCGTTTAAAAAAATAAAAAAGCATTTTAAAAGAAAAATGTAGGTGTCTAATGGCACCTTAGAAATTAGCACCTGCATTGCACCTACGGAGGTGCTTTAGGATGCCTAATGCCACTGTAGGTGTGGCTAACACTGGAAGTGGCAATAGATATCATAAAGCTCCTCTATAGACGTGATTCACATAAAAGGTAGGCACCGAAAATGTAGGCCTTCCTTTTTCTAAGCCATGACTCTATAAATGACACACAATCGGCACACAATTGGCAATCATTTTTAAGACGCCCATCAACAATGGCACTGTTTATAGAATCCGGGCCTATGTTTCTTTTCCTCCACCTAAAGAGAGAAATGATTAGAGCTGTTTTTCTAACCTTATCCTGATTACATCAGATAATACTGATGATTGTTACGAAAACTGTGACTACAGAGTTATCGTCAAATATATTTTATTGAGCACCAAGAAAAGCAACAAGAAAAAACAAGTACAGAGAAAAACCAATAGCTCCAAATTTTACACAAAATCCAACAATCCAACAAACCCACCCAACCCACAACCCCCCCCCCTCCCCACTCTCACTGATGCCAAACAAAAATAAAGAAAACAAAGAAAAAGACAAATCTCAGGGACTTCAACTGTTGGCTACAGAGTTATAACAATTTATGGCCCCCTTTTATCAAGTCAAAGTAGCACTGCTGATGAGGGAAATGATCCGCTGCTCATTCAGTTCCTAAGAGCGTTGGAGCATTTTCCGTGCCGGTCCATGCTAAAATTCTTGATAATGGAGAAATTGGTTAATGGAGAATTCCAATTTGACATTATTGCAGACCTGCTCTAATGTCTGCAGAAATGAAGCCAGATCAACACCTCTAAGATGAAGATGAAAATCTAGGGTTGCCAGATTTCCTCTTTGAAAAAGGAAGATGCCTGGCCCTGCTCTGTTCTGCCCCCCAGTCCCGCCCCATTCTACCTCTGAGTCTGCCCTGTTCCTCCTTAGCCACACCCCCCCAAACCTCCCCGAGCTCGAAGGCTGCATTTGGAAGTCTTTGCGTATGTGCGGATATCAACACAATGACATCACACGCATGCGCACGTACGTAAGATGTCATCACAGTGACAGCTGTGCATATGCAAAGGCTTCCAGATGCAGCCTCTGAGCTCAGGATTTCCAAAACCCAACAAACTGCCGGATTTTGTAATTCCCTCCAGGCGCCAGAACAGTCCTCTAAAAAAAGGACATGTCCGGATTTTCCCGGACGTATGGTAACCCTATGAAAATACAAATACAAGAGTTGTGAGGAAGAGATGTCACCAGCCAAGAAATTGTTCAACAAGTAGATCTTTATTAGGTCTGCTATTAGTCTGGACTTGACATGACCAGTGTTTCAGTGGCACGTGCCTTTTTCAAGAGTCGAGTGTTCTATGTAAATAAGTTTATGTTTAATTACAAATTTTAATACACCACCTTTGAAGACAGGAAAGCTTTGTGAATGCCTTAAATTATGTTGCATTGAATCTGGCTTAGAGTACATGAACGTCCCATGTTAAGACGCAGTAAGCACAGATTTGAATGCTCTTTAAGTTTCAAGTTTATTTCATATTTGATAAAATCGCTTTTTTCAAGGATTACAAAGCGATGTACAATAAATAATTTTCAAATGAGGGGAACATACAATGTAGGGATAGACAAACATACACTTCAAAGGGAAATCAGGGAAGAACTACAATTTGATATAGTAAAGAGAACAAATAAGGGTAGGACAATAGGGGGTTATAATATATTAGATCAGTGCTTGCCTACTTCGATTGAGAATGTCAGCTTAGTTTAAGGGACTCACTAATCAGTTAAAGGCATCTCTATCTAGGAAACTTTTTAGTTTTGATTTAAATTTCTCAAAATTCTTTAACTAAGTGGTGATATGCGCTAGCCCGTGATTACCATAGGTTAAAAAGGTCCTCCGGTTGGACAAGCTCAGGTGTCTCACGGTAGCATCAGGGTTGGAATGTGCTAACTCCGCACTAAAAAAATAGAAATTATTTTTTGGTGGCAGGACATGTTTGGAAGTGGAGAGTAGGCATGGCCTGTGCCAATCAAGCAGTGCAGGTAAATTGCCAAATGCTCCCTGATTAGTGTCGGATGATTAGTGTTGGATTAGTGCCTTTACCACCTACAAAATAGGTGGCAGTAAGCATAAGCAACAAGCTCTAGCTTAATGCCGCTAAAACTGAACTTCTCTGTATCAAAAAGAAGAGCTCTAGCATCACCCGCCTGACATTATCCTGGGAAGCCACCTCCTTAACAGCAAAGGACCAAGTGCGCAGCCTGGGAGTAATTCTAGATGACCATTTATTTCTCTCCACACATATGTCACAGGTATTCTCCACCTCCTTCAATTATTTTTGCCAGCTACGGAAGATCAAACCTTACTTCTCAATCCAAGACTTTGCCCAGCTCCTCTAAGCCTATGTACTCTCATGAATAGATTACTGCAACTCCCTGTTCAATGGCATCACCACAAAAAACTTATATGCCTCCAATGAGTACAGAACTCGGCTATCCACCTCCTGTATGACCTCAGCCTCCGCAACCCCATCACACCAGCGCTGAGAGCAGTCCACTGGCTACTCATCAACAAGCAATGTGTCTTCAAGGCCCTTGTACTGATAAATAAAATCTTCCACCACAAGACACCTTGCTATGTCTCTGCCAATCGTTCCCTCCACTCTGAAGTGGAGAATCAACAGCCTCACCCTAGGGAAATATCTCCAAATGGAAACCGGACGCAAGTGCTCCTACATTTACTTTATCCCTTGACCATGGAACCAACTGCCTGCACAAAGTAGAATCACTGATAGCTTTCCGAAAGGCAGTGAAGACTCTCCATTTCAGTCAATAATGACTCCGTAGAAATGACTCCATCAATTAGACTCTAGACTTTATGCCTCCTTCTGTGTACTTCCCGAGTGTATCTGTCATGTCCGTGGACTTATTTTGTGTCTGTCTTCTTGTAACCCATTCTGAGATTATGTGAGGATAGTATAAAAAATTAAATAAATAATGGCCGTGTGCTAATTTTGACATTAGCACATGGACAATAATTGGAAGACAGAAACTGTAGCCATTTTAGAGCTATGCTAAAAAGTGGCTTCAGCGTAAAGAAAATCCACTAACTAATAATAGTGCAGGGCCACATTTTAGTGCAGCTTAGTAAAAGGGCCCCTGAATTTTTTACATATATATATACATATGATGATTACCAGTAACATCTTGGCAGATGAGGTTCAACATGGATAAGTGTAAAGTGATACATGTAGGTAACAAAAATCTCATACACGAATACAGGATGTCCAGGGCAGTACTTGGAGAGACCTCCCAGGAAAGAGACTTGGGAGTTATGATTGACAAGTCGATGAAGCCGTCCACGCAATGTGCGGTGGTGGCGACAGGGCGAACAGAATGCTAGGAATGATAAAGAAGGGGATCACGAAAAGATCAGAGAAGGTTATCATGCCACTGTACCGGGCCATGGTGTGCCCTCACCTGGAGTACTGCATCTAGCATTGGTCGCTGTACATGAAGAAGGACACGATACTACTCGAAAAGGTCCAGAGAAGAGCGACTAAAATGATTAAGGGGCTAGAAGAGTTGCCATACAGCGAAAGATTAGAGAAACTGGACCTCTTCTCCCTCAACAGAGGAGATTGAGAGAGGACATGATTGAAGCATTCAAGGTACTGAAGGTAATAGTCTTAGTAGATAAGGACAGGTTGTTCACCCTCTCCAAGGTAGGGAGAATGAGAGGGCACTCTCTAAAATTGAAAGGGGATAGGTTCCGTACGAACATAAGGAAGTTCTTCTTCACCCAGAGAGTGGTAGAAAACTGGAATGCTCTTCTGGAGTCTGTTATAGGGGAAAACACCCTCCAGGGATTCAAAACAAAGTTAGACAAGTTCCTGTTTAACCAGAACGTACGCAGGTAGGGCAAGTCTCAGTTAGGGCGCTTGTCTTTGACCAGAGGGCCGCCGCGTGAGCAGACTGCTGGGCAGAATGGACCACTGATCTGACCCAGCAGCAGCAATTCTTATGTTCTTATGTCTTATTTAAAATGTCCTTTTTGAAGATTTTTTATGTCCCCAGTTTATCCTCTTTTAATTATATAAATGCATTTCAGTGGGTCTAATAGAAAGGATTACATTGTTGCTATGGAATAACTATGTCATAGAATATAGTAACTTAGTACTGTATATGATGGCAAGTAAAGACCTGTGCGGTCCATCCAGTCTGCCCAGCAAGCTCACACTGATCATCTATTATGGTCTCCAGAACTGAACACAATATTGCAATTGGGGCGTTACCAGTGACTTGTAGGGAGGCACTAGCTCCTCCCCTTTACTGCTGGCGATTCTCCTCTCTTTGTAGCCCAGCATCTTTCAGGCTACAACCACCACTTTGTCATAACCCCCATCCAGCCGAGGTAAGTAGAGAGGGGAGGAGTTTGCCATGGAGATGATGTGCTCAGACTCAGGACGCAAGGTTACAATGGCTGCTTTCACAGTAGCAGCCCCTGTCAGCCAATGAGCGACATAAGAGTGCCCTTCAAAGGCAGGATCCATTGTCAGTTAATCATGCCCCTCATGGAGGAGGGAAGAACAAAACAAAAGTGCTACACAAAGTTAACATCTAAATAAATATGACAGCTCCTGTGCCCTCATGTTTCTCGGGAATGAGTAGATTGTCTTAAACACCTGAGAAAGGGTGGACAAATTAACAAAAGCAGCTGTTGTGGTCAGTGCATTCAATCAATTTGGTAAGGGAATAAAAAATGGAGGGGTAATGTAGCCACCAGCAATCACTAAATCATATGACTTCTTTTTTCTTTTTGCCAGATCAATGCCTGTTGCCACGCAACTAGCAAAGAATAGACACTTTTATGGTTTTGCAAAGCTCTTATTTTGGAATATTTCATTGTGGGGTTTCATGTAATACTAAAATTATATAGCACAGCTTCCAAGATCTGAAGTGTGCCTTCAGACTGCTAAACACCTACATCATAATTACAGAGAAAGAAAAGAGCTTTGTTCAGGTTCAAAGAAACATGTAGGTGTTAATTGTTCCACTATGAAAGTAAATCACTGGCTGAGCCCAATACTAAAAAGGAAATTTAAAAAACGATAATATAAAACTTCAGTAAAATCCTTCGTAGAATTCTGAAATGAAATCTATGCATTAATATGTATAGTTATGCAACTATGGCCATATCCTACCTAGTGTCAGTATATAATATTTAGTTTATCAACATTACAATAATAGCATCTATTGACATAATTTCAGCATGCTTTTCAGTAGGTGTCACCATGAATAATGCCACTAGTATATTAAAATCAATAATAAGAATATTAAGAGACCATTATCAAATGTCAATACAATAAATCCTACACCTTTAAATGCTTGATGCAAAACTATGCCAACATGAGGGTTTAAAAAAAAACACAAAAACCCCAATAAACCAACTACATTAGTTTATATTCCGTAATCCTTTTCAGGCCACATAAGCTGTTTATAGAAGTGGAGGGGCATAAGCAAAAGAAACGACTAAGTCCATTTTGGGCCTAAGTCACAAGTCGCCCAAAGTCGGACACGAGAAAAGGTCCATTTTCAAAAAGTACATCCAGCATTTTTTTTTTTATTAAATCGTCCAACTGTACGTCCAGCCATCTGATCGCCCAGACCGCTAGGTCATCCATCTTTATACCCCATTTTCATCCAAAAATTTGTCCAAGTCACAAACGCCTAGAAAAAGACCTTTTGGGCGTGGGAGGGGCCAGAAAAGTGATGGACTGGACACTCAGACATGGCACCAGAGTAGTGGGGTACACCCTTAGAATCTACTAGACCCACCTATCGACCACCCCAATAGCCCTTATGGCTGCAGGAGCCACTTATATGGCAGTACAAAAGGGTTTAGGGAGGTTTGGGGGGTGTACATTTTTCACCATGAATGCAGTGGCTTATGGGCTTGGGTCCTCCTTTCCATGGTTCACTAACCCACCCCAAGACCACTTAAGCCACCTCTGTGCAGCTCTACTAGGCTTTCCTATGCCAGGCTGTCAGGTGCTGATGTTCTGGAGGCAGATATGTAAAGTTGGTATTATGATTTTTATGGGGGGGGGGCAGTGATGACTGGAGCAGTGTGTTGGGGTCTGTACTTTGTGTCTGCAGTGCTTATCTGGTCACTTTGGATACCTTTTGTAGACTTAGACCTGGTTTTAGATGGCCTAAGTCACAACGTCCAAGTTCCGTTTTGACAGTGTTGTTAAACTTTCGGTTATACATGCAGTATGACTAAGTCTAGGACGGCCCATGTCCCGCCCAAATCCCACCCTCGACACTTCTCCTGACACGCCCCTTTTAGCTCTGGTCGTTCAGTAGCACTGTGAAGGCCTAGGTCATTTTTAAATACGTCTAAAACCCGGTTCAATTATCGGCACTTGGACGATTTGTCTTTCAGATTGTCCAAGTGCCGATATAGGCCGGTTTTTAGATGTTTTTCTGCTTCGATTATAAGCCCCATAGTTTCTAATGTTGGAGTAAGTGTTCAATGAATTACAGTCACCTTCATATTTAGGGATAAAAAATGAATGATTTGTAGCGGTTTTAAAAACATGAATTGTGCATCAGTTCTTTTGTTTTAGTATACTGTACATAGGGGCCTAAGGAATAAAAATAATAATGTTGACACTATCTCAAGAAGATAACACACACATGCAAGTTAGGTTACATACACTAACAGTACTGTTAACATGCAGAAATTGGCTTCCAATCGTTTTAATATGAAATTTATGCTAAAGAAGTAATGCAATGTAAAACTATGCAAAATAGCTCATAAATATAAATTGCTTTGCAAACACTTTGGGGTAATTTTCTAAGCATGACTCATGTATAAAGCACATTTTACATTTATATAAAAAGATTCCTATATAATTTTGTAGTCAAATATGCAGGATGGTGTGGGCTTATATGCACAGCAAAAGTGTACCTTCTTGGAAGATGCAGTTTGAGTGGAGCTGCCTTGAATTACAAAACACACACATAATATGTTTCTATAGAAGTATGCAAGACTAGTCAATGGTAACTTAACCAGATCACTAAATACAAAATTATAAACAGTAGAGATAAAGATCTCACACTACTTTTTAAGGCACCAAATATCAAAACAGAGCACAACTAATGATGTCATAGATTATAATAAAACTCACTGTAAAATATAAAAAATGGTTTAAAATTTGCCTACTATTGACAAGTTTATTGCATAACTCAAAAAATTAGAAATACTCCAACATGTAATCAAACATATAAGGAAGCCTAAACTAAACTAAACCTTAAGTTTATATACCGCATCCTCTCCATAATTATAGAGCTCGGCATGGTTTACAAGAGTTTAATAAAGGAAGGAGTAGCATAGAGGGGTTGGATGTTGAGTCCAGGGGGAAAGAGAACATTACAATTTTGTGAAGAGCCTAGTTTTCAGGTGCTTACGGAATAATTAGAAGGAGCCCAGAATCCACAGTGGGGCGGTAAGATTATTCCAGAGCTCTGTGATTCTGAAAAAGAGAGATTTTTCCAATTTTCCTGCATATAGGATACCTTTTAGCGAGGGGAAGGATAGTTTAAGTTTTTGGGTTGGCCTGGTGGTGTCAGGGCTCGAGTAGTTGCAAGAAAGCGGGATTAGTGAAGGGAAGATGCCATGTAGGATCTTAAAAGCTAGGCAGGGACGAGATCCAAGATGGCGTCAGGCTGGACGCGCTGAGATGCCGCTCTGAGGATCTTTCTTCTAATAATTTTCAAGCGGTTTAATCACTTACCCGATGCCTAAACGGAGGGGCCGTAGTGCCGCTGGTGCCTCGCGGCCCACAGCCACCCCCGCGGCTGGTGACATCGGGGAACTCATCAGACGGATGCAGGGCATATTTTCGGCGTCGGAGGGAGGCCCGCAGAGGAGTAGCGGCGTCAGTGAGGCCGTGGAGATTCCTCCGGGATTGGAGACATCTTTGAGCCCCGACGTTAGGGCGCCGCCCCCGCAACCTCAGCTAAGCAGCTCTCCAAGGGGTAAGGTAACCCCGGAGGTCGGGGTCTTGTCTTCCCCTGAGGCAAGTAGTCCATCACAGAGCCTGCTGACAGGAGCTCCTATGGATATGAGCTCCTTTGAAGAAGCTGAGGGGGAATCATCTGAGAGGCGAGTTAACCTTCAGGGACAGCGACAAGTCAATCAACTGGACGGTGAGCACTATGACATTTCTTTACCTTTAATTTCTTTGGAAAAACCCTCAGAAGTAACTCTGGACTCACTATGGGATCTTATGGCCGGACTAGTGAAGACCATAAGTCCCAAACTTCAGTTAATTGAGGGGAAATTACCTCAACATTCTACTGAACTTAAAGAACTGAAAAATGATATGACTGCCTCTAATTCCTCTGTTCAAAAGCTTGAACAGGATATTAAATCATCCAAACAATTACAGGAAACTTTAATGAAAGACAATATCAATCTTAGAAGAAAGATGGAGAACTTAGAAAACAACTCCAGATACAATAACTTAAGAATCATTAATTTTCCTAGGCTTCCACTGACATCTCCTAGAGAAATGTTTAAAAGATATTTTCTTGAAGTTTTGGGGGCCTCAGAAGATTCATTACCTCCTTTATCACGAGTTTATTATTTACCTAATAAGATTAAATTACCAAAAAAGCCGTCGGATCAAGGACTATTGGATGTATCAGAGTTATTGGAAAAATCAGATAAAGAGGTTGTAGAATCGAGCACTTTGATTATAACAGTAGCTCTCTCTATTGATAAAGTATGGTTGTTAAAACTGTTCTTTAAAAATAGACAGAAAGAATTTATGGGTTGTAAAGTGCAGGTATTTCCTGATTTATCACGAGAGACGCAAAAGCGTCGTCGTGAATTTCTTTTGTTGAAGCCAGGTGTTATATCTTTGGGTGCTACTTTTTATTTGCGACACCCTTGTAAATGTATAGTGCATCACCGATCAGTTAAATATGTTTTCTTTGAGCCTAATCAGTTGACTTCTTTTTTAGCGCTCTCCCGATTGGAGGTAGAAAAATCATAAGCTCTATGACTATTGGTTAATCTCAGCAATCAGCCTTCCAGCTAACTTTATGAAAGAGTGTACATTAAGTTCAATTCTTCTATCTTTGTTTTATTTTATAAGAAATCTTGGATCCAATTTGAGGACTTGAGCATTTTAGTTAATACATGATTTAATGTTATTGGAATGTTTCTTGCTTTATGTAGAATTGCTAATTTGCTTTCTGTACAAGGTATTCTTGATTATATGATTTGAAAATCAATAAATATATTTAAACATAAAAGCTAGGCAGGCGCATTTGAAATGAACTCTGGAAATTATTGGAGCCAGTGAAGTTTGGACAGAAGTGGGGAACATGATTGAATTTGCGTTTTGCGAAGATCAGCTTGGCCGCAGTGTTCTGAATTAGCTGAAGTCTTTGAAGACTTTTTTAGTTAGACTTAGATAGATGGAATTGCAATAGTCTAGTCTGGAGAGGATGTTAGATTGAACAAGGATGACGAAATGTTGTTGGCGGAAGCAGGAACTCACTTTCCTCAGCATGTGGAGGCTAAAGAAGCATGATTTTACCAGGGAGTTGAGGTAGTTGTTGAAGGAAAGAGAAGAGTCAATAATGATGCCTAGGACTTTGCTAGAGAACTCGAGTTGCAGTGTGGCTCCAGAGGGAAGTGAAAAGAGGGTAGGTAGCTGTTCTAGTTTTGAGCTGAGCCAGAGTAGTTTCGTTTTGGACTCGTCATAATAAGCATAATAGATTTTCACAATGCTATCTACAAAATGGAAGGATAAAATCTCAGAGGTCCAAGCCTGAAACAGCCTAAGGAGCTAAGGAAGACTATTTCATCAGTGGCACAAAGAATCTTCCATAAATGGCAATATTAGTATATCAGTCTGTCTCTACTTTAATTTTTAGTTTATGATACAACACTCGTCACCAGCAGCAACGAAGACATGTTGTATCTACTGAGAAAAGTCAAAGCCGAAAGTCATAACATAAATAAGACGAAGATCATGAACACAGAAAATGAAGATTTTGAGCTTGAAGGCGATAGAATAGAAGTTGTAAACGATTTCAATCTCCTGGGCTCTTTTGTAAACAAAGCAACTAGCAAAGAAGAAATACTCCTCTGAATAGCACTGGGTTGTTCTTCAATGAAGGCTCTTGACAAAGTATTCAAAGGCAAGAAAATAACACTCTAAACGAAGATCAGACTAGTTCACACACTCATTTTCTCAGTGGTCAATTACAGCTGCATAAGCTGGTCACTACAGAAACAAGACAGAAAAAAGATTGACTCATATGAGCTTTGGCACTGGAAAAGAATTATATGCATGCCGAGAACTGCCAGAAAAACTAACAAATCAATTCTGGAAGAGATAAAACCGGCTATGTCACTTAAAGTCCAAATGATGAAGTTACGACTATCTTATTTTGGTCACACTGTCAGAAGAGAAAGATCATTGGAGAAGGCCAACATGTTTGGGAAGATTGAAGGAACCAGGCAAAGAGGGTGACCTGCAATCAGATAACTGGACACGTTGAAAACAACCATGGGGATGGCGCTGGAGGACCTTAACGGACTAGATCTGTAAATCATCAAGACACTAGGAGTTGAACATGAGTCGATGGCACCTAACTATATTGAAAAATATCTAGCTGGCAATATGCAGTGATTTCTTCTTCAAAATATCTCTCTACCACAACAAGGCCAACGGTGGCTAACTTTTCACTCTACTTCATCAGAGCCAGAGGGCCAAACTTCAAACTTGTCTTTGAGGGCTCTGGCAGCAATTCATTCTGGTTGCTCACTGCATTGCTGTTTACTTATTCCTATAGTTTGGGGAGTTTTCTTTATGTTTTAGAATTTTTTGGATATTATATATAAACAGTGTAGGTAGCATACAAATCTGCTTGTACTAATTTACACTCCTTTCAAGGCAGGTGCAAGTATGTGCATGTATTCTATATACTCATAATACACAGGTATATCACAGCTTCACCTCTGCTCCAGCTGTAGCATGATATGATTAATTTTGCTGGAGTTAAATTATAAATGAACCAAGAAATTATTAATTGTAATGGATTTAAAATAAAAAGTATTTCTAACTTGGTTTCTGAGAGACTGATGCCAGTATCTCTTCACACCACATTCAGCTATTAGTATTGAGAATCTAATCAGTAGTGCTGCCCAATTCAGGGGAAAAAATTTTGATTCGATTCGATTCAGCCTATTGAATTGGTTTTTCAATTCGATTTTCCTGCCCAATTGGGTGTTTTTTTCAAACATCTTGGTGGGTTTATTTTATAGCCTCTTCATCCCCTTTGCCCTCTCCTACCCACACTGGTGCTGTGATGTAAACAAAATAAACAAACAAAAAACATTTTTCCTCTCTGTTAAATCCTAGCTCACGTTCGTGGTCTTACACCAGCTCTGGCAGGATACACATTTCAAATCTGACATATTGTAATCACATGGGAACTATGAACTAGGCACCAGCAACAGGAAGAGCAGGTCAGAGAAGCACTAGGCTCACTGCTCTGCTAGCTGACTGTATTGCTGTCAAACTGGGATTATTAGACCATTTGGGAGGCAGGCGGGGGAGGGGGGGGTCAGAGTTGATACCTAAATGTGAATATGTGTGTTGGGGGGTGCCAGAATAAATATAAACATTGACCCCTGCTCACTGAAGACCTTTGGTATAGCACTGACGTATCTTTTCTACACTTAACACATTATACACACACATGCATGTACCATACAGGAACACACAGATCTGTAGCGTGCATGTACTGTACATACCAGACAACAATGCTGACAATATAAACATGACCCCAAACTATATACTCATGAGAGTGACTATATGCAGTCTCTATGCACATATATTATACACAGACTGCACACACATACACACACGAGGGCAGTGCTGATTCTATACACATAGCACTGCACTGTGCACATACCGTACACATAGGCACATTCTGGATGTAAACCCCCCTCCCCTTACCTGCTAGCCAGGTCCTGGTGGCAGTGGTGCCTGAAGGGCATGAGATGGTAGTCCATGATGTCGAGCAGCAGCTTTTGAAAGATGGGGGTCGGAGCGTATGAAGTCGACTGACTAGACACGCTCTACAAGCTTGGGCACCGGCATGAGGGTAAAGCAGAGGTGCTTCATAAGGTCTGGCGCATGCTGCATGCGCGTCTCGCGCTCGTGCTCCAGCCAGAACATGGACATCCGGAAGAGCTAACTCGGACTTGACGGGCAGTGGCAGCGAGTCGAGCAGGGCGCACGGCTCATTGAAGTTGAACAGCAGCATGTCCTCCGCCAGGCACTTGTTGGCCAACTTCTTGGTCTCCTCCAGGCCACACAGGGTGGCGATCTTACACACCAGCTTATCTTCGGGCGACCAGAAGGCCATGCTAGGCTCATCCTGTGGCCCCACCTCCCGTCTGGCTGTAGCACTTCTGAATTGGCCAGGCTGATTTTTTTAAATGAATCGATTCGAATCAATTCACCCAAAGTGAATCAGTGAATCGATTTGAATCGGAAATAGGGCAGCACTACTAATCAGGCCCTACCCAGGCAGAATTTAAGCCACTCAGACAAAATGTAATCAGATGACATCATGCACTGGAAATAGAGGGAAAAGCTGGAATTGAAATATTGCTCTGTGATCGGATGCTAACCTCAGGGAGGAGACATAGCCCCCAAGTTCCTGCCTTGGCATTGGACAATTGCTCATTGGACCAAATTTCAATCCACCAACATCTATAAAAACAGGAAGATTCACCCATGCACTCTCTCTTGGGGGATCATCGTGGAACATGCACCACACCTTGCTGCAACGTCTCTTCTATAGACCATCTGCAACTAAAGGACTTTTCAACCAGCAGGGCCTGCATCATTGTGAGTAACTTTTAAACCTAGCTAAATTGATCATTCTGCTTTAGCAATATCTCGTCTTGTGGCACATTTTCCCTTGTTCAAAGATCCTATTTGTAACTGAATCTACTGCATTGCCTGTTTAATTTTATAATCAATTCTGCTCTGTAAGAAATAAAATTCCAGTTTGCTTATAAATGTTCTGAGTTCCGGTTCTTTAATATACAGAGCTAAGTTTTAAACAGGCATGACTTTTTCCCCTAAGATTTCTTATAAAATATATTTCTCTGTGTTAGAGAAATATATTCCAAGGTAGAGAATTGGTCTTATAAATCAATAATAATAATACACCCAAACTATACCTCCTGGAATGCCCACATGTTATTTATGTAAATGTAGGTGCTATGATTCTGTGCACCAGTACAGTAGAAATAGGAACTTCTTCCTTATTTCAGCTAGCAACCTGTTCAGTCAATTGTTAGGTCCTCAGCGTCACCACTCAGAACTCAAGCATATCACTGTTCTGAGCTTTACGTGGCAAATCGTCACTGGGTCTAATTTTTCTAATTTTTCACTTTTACAAGAGCTTTAGATATTTAAATACTTATAACTTTCTATAATTTTCTATGTAATTGAGCTTCATTTTACTTAGCTTTAATGTAGTTCTCTCAATTAGAGATGTTTTATAATTAAGCAGGGTGACATAGCCGACATGTTTCGCGGGAAACCGCTTTATCAAGGCACCACCCCTAGAAGAGATTAAGAAGATATAATTACTCCTGCAGAAAAGACTGGAATATCTATCAATCAGAATGTATACCAGATTTGCTTAAAATAAGCTTCTCTCTCACCTTCAACACTATCGACCTCCTCAAATGCTTTACAGAGGAGCCGACAGCGTCCTCCCTTTTTAATACAACGTACCGGCTCTGAGGCCACGCCCACTTGATGACGTGAGAGCCTGACGACAGAGAACGGTCGTTTACAGTACAAACTAACTTTATTCAAAACTCTTTTTGGAACTCTTTTTGGATCCCTCCCAATGATACATGAACTAGATCAAAGATGTCCACTCCAGTTCCAGATTTAACCCGTGTGGGATAACTGTGTTTAGTGCATAAATCCAGCGTTGTTCCTTATAATTTAAACATTCATCTATGTTTAACCTTCCCTCCCTCCCAGCATTTAGCTGATCTATAACTCTCCATTTAAGTTGACTCACTTCATGACCCAAGGTAACACAATGTTCCACCATAGGAGCTTGCATGGTTTTTGTTTTTATACGAGATTTATGTTCATTAAGACGAATATGAACAGGTCTTGAAGTCCGACCCACATACACAAGATTACATGGGCATATCACTATGTATACAACCCCTGCCGTCTGACAATTAGTGTTCGCTAAAGCTGTTATAGTACACTGCGTTTGGGGGTCTATCCAAATCTCTCCCTCAATGGTGTTTACACACCATTGGCAATGGCCACATTTTTCATGTTTGCCAATGTTTCTAGGTTTCTTTAAGCCTGTCTTTTGGGCTATTCAAACCCGACCTATAGTTTTTGCTTTTTTAAAAGAAAACATCGGAACCTCTGTGAAAACCTCATGAAGTTGGAGAATATGCCAGAATTTTTTAATTTGGATAATCAGTTCCTTGGCTGCTTCAGAATATGGCAATACACATATTAGTTTCTCTACTTTCTCCCTTTCTATCTTTTCTTCTAGTAAAAGATCTCTATTTGCATATTTTGCCCTTAAAAAGGCTCTATGGATTGACAGGCGATCAAGACAGGCTGCCGACGTCGGGGCCTTCCCTCTGTGAGTCTCGCCTGTTAGGAAACAGGAAGTTGAAACAAAATAGGTGGGACTCAGAGAGTGAAGGTCCCGATGTCGGCAGCCTGTCTTGATCGCCGCCCCTGCCGAGTTGTTGAAGAGGGCCGCGGGGAAGTTGCAAGTAGAACGGAAAGAACTGCAGATACAGGTGCAGGTGGAGGGAGATGGTCAGCGTGTGCGAGCAAGATCCTGGGGAGCTTTCACAGTGGCTGTCTCCCCTCCCACCAGCTCTCCTACTTGCCATCGCGGTGATTTACCGGCAATTTCCTGCAGGCAAATACTGAGAGCTGCTGGAAGGGGAGGAAGCCACTGTAATAGGCTGGGAAGCTGCTGGATAAAGGGAGAGCTGTTACTGGACTTGGAGGGAGTTAGAAGGAGAGATGCTGCTGGGATGGGAGGAGGGAAAGGGATGGGAAGAAAGTTAATGTTGGATAGAGGGAGGAGGGAAGGGAGAAGGAAAAAAGGAAGGAGGGAAGGGAGAAAGAAAAAAAGAAGAAGGGAAGGGAGAATGAAAAAAGGAAGGAAACAGCTGGCAGGGAGATTACAGGAGGGGAAGGGGGTCAGGGTGGAATGGAGAAATCAGATGAGGGAAAGGGGAAAGATAGGAATGAGAAAGTAGAGAGACATTGATGCTGGAAAGGGGGTCAGCAGAGAAATGAGAGAGGGATAAAGATGCTAGATCTGGTGTAGGAGAGATAAAAATGAAGAAGGCAGTGAAGCTGGAATGAATGATGTAAAAAAGAGAAAGGAGGCACAGGCTGGATGGACAGGGGAGAG
Organism: Geotrypetes seraphini; assembly: GCF_902459505.1. Classification (NCBI taxonomy): domain Eukaryota; kingdom Metazoa; phylum Chordata; class Amphibia; order Gymnophiona; family Dermophiidae; genus Geotrypetes; species Geotrypetes seraphini. The sequence continues at coordinate 16,193,382 of NC_047097.1, forward strand.
GGGCATAGAAAGAAGTCAGATACATATGGAAGGGGGAGAGGGCAGACATTGGATGGAATGCGCAGATGCTGGATTGAAGAGACAGGGCAGACGCTGGAAGGAAAAGAGTGAAAAGAAGATGAAAGCAGAAACCAGAGACAACAAAAGGTAGAAAAAAAATAATTTTATTTCTATTTTGTCATTAGAATATATCAGATTTGAAATATATATTCTGCTAGAGACATAACTGGGGACTGCAGTATTCTGTTAGCATGATATTTCTATGTAGCATTCTATAATAACTTGGCTTGTTCAGTTTTCTTGATAGTAGAGAGGATATATGTGAAGGGGAGGGGAGACAGGGGTTTTGTTGGTCCATGCTCTGTATATTTGTATTTATAAAATCACAATTGTTCAGAATATTGTTTCTTTTTATACTTTAATAAAATACGTTCAATATAAAATCATAACTGCGGCTTGTGCAGATGGGATCAGATGGTTTGCGGGGACCAAACTCGCGTAAATGGAGTTTTTAAATTTTAGTCCTAGTAGTTTGCCGGTCCACAATATAATTCTTTTATTTCTGCCGGTCCACGGGTGTAAAAAGGTTGAAAAACACTGCTATAGATCACCGTGTCATGATTTTCAGGCTAAATGAGTGAGATATTACAGGAATTGTTCTGGCATGGTTGACTGAATTTCTGTGCAAACGATCATACAGAATACAGAAGAAAGATACATTCTCTGATCTTTGGCAACAGGGTTCACCTCTCTTTCCTTTATTAGTCAACATTTACCTACGATCATTAGGAGACCTCTTAACTTCCTGATATGCCCAGCACTGGACTCATGCTCCAAGACACTTGAATCTTTATCTAAGGCAAAAGAAAGTCAAAGCACCATAGGTTTCTATGGTACTTTGTGCATCTAAGTGTTTTGAAAATGAGCTCTCTGGGCTACAGACAATTTTCTCAAACTAAATAAGTAAAAACCTAAAATCATCTTGTTTGGTGATTATGAGGTTCTCCCTAGTAAATGTTTCAAACTGTCTACAGGTGAATCTCTCCAAATTGAAAATATATCCAAGTGGATCGATTTTTCACTCCAGCAAAAATTACAAAGACTAGGGGACACTCAATGAAGTTATTACGGGGGAAATACTTTTAAAACTAATAGGAGGAAATATTTTTTTCACTCAGAGAATAGTTAAGCTCTGGAACTAGTTGCCAGAGCATGTGGTAAGAGCAGATAGCGTAGCTGGTTTTAAGAAAGGTTTGGACAAGTTCCTGGAGGAAAAGTCCATAGTCTGTTTTTGAGAAAGACACGGGGGAAGCCACTGCTTGCCCTGGATAGGTAGCATGGAATATTGCTACTGCTTGGATTTTGGCCAGGTACTAGTATCCTGGATTGGCCACCATGAGAACGGACTACTGGACTTGATGGACCATTGGTCTGACCCAGTAAGGCTATTCTTATGTTCTCTTATTACCTAATCTACCCCGCTCATACTAAACAATCACCCTTCTAGTTCAGCTTTCCCAACTGGTTGACTCCAGCTGGCCTTGGTCAATTTCCCTACTAGTGTTGAGACAACTGAAGTTTATTTAGTCCCAAATCATTTGATATACATTTCATTACTTTCCTGTTTACATTCTCTGTAAGTTGATTTTCAACATGAAAATCTGTACAGTCAACTCCCAGTTTATTATGCCTACTTGAAAAGGGTAATTTAATAAGGCATCGGGACAAATACTTAATTGTGCAATGGCTATTGACAGTGCCTTTAAACAGTTGCATATTTGCCAGATTTCGCTAATGGAAGTAGAATTGCCACTTAATGTCTCAGCTTGCACTTGGTTGCAAATAAATTGTATTTGACATCCCTTTGGCTTTTAAAGAATATATTTAGCTAATATTTACAGTCAAATTGATCCACTGTTGCATTTACTAGTTCTTGCTTTAAAAATACTGATGTGTTTTCATATGATACATGTGCCAAAGAGAATTCTTTTTACAAACTGTATGGATTCTCACATAATTCATTTAACTTGCTATATTACTAGGAGGCTATGTAGCCAGGTTACTTCCTTTCCTTTATGTACCGTGTTCACCTGCAAGAGTTGTGGCATTCCCTTTGATATTCAGCAGCAATTAGCTGGCAGAGAACAGCTCCCAGCCTACTAAGTACCACTTAGCCAGCTTTCTGCCAATATTCAGCAGTCTAAGAAGTTGCTCTTTCGCTGCTTTGCCGTAGCCAGCCAGCTACTGAATATCAGCTAGGCCAGCAAAGTTCAAGGTGGTGAACTTTGATCCAAATATTCAACGCTGGTGGCCGGATACAGATATGGCCCCAGCTTTAAATATTCGGGATCGCTGCGGATCATGGGAGGTAGCTGGGCTGCCTCCCGCGATCTCAATTTCAGGCCCAATTTCAGTGCTTTTCCACCCCATTTATGGCCCTCTCCAGTATATGATGATATGAAGGGAATCAGGTGTTTGCATTTCAATTTAGTTCCTTAATAAGGAAGATCTAATGTAAAATGGATAGGAGCAGAAAATGAAAATACTGCATTTTCAGCTTTCCATATTATACAGATTCTGAATTTATAACACACTCCATCATCAATGGGGAAAGAAGTCATAGAAATGGATTTTATTGACTGTATACTGCTAAAGTACTTCAATGAAGAATATATTAGCTTTAAGGAATTAGTAAAGAAATATATAAATGAATGACTAAGGACCCAATTTTATCATGTGTAATAAATGAAGAAAAATTACAAAAAGAAAGAAGATCCAGCACAGGTTGCCACAAAGCAAAATCACCAACATTACATTACATTACATTAGGGACTTCTATTCCGCCTATACCTTGCAGTTCAAGGCGGATTACAAAAGAGCTAACTGGACATTTCCAGTGAAGTTACAACAGTTTTGCGGTTTTTTGGTTTTTTTTGGTTACAAGGGAGGAGAGGTACCTGAATTAATTCAGGAAGAACTTGCAAATTGGATATTAAATTGACTGTACATACATCCTAAAATTTGTGTAGAATATCTAAGTCAGAAAATGGATATTTAAGTCCATGTATGCAAAATTGCAGTAGTATTTTATAAAAGATTTCCTGAACATGAAGCCATTCACAAAACATAGAGTCTATGTAGATATTGTCGAGAGTGTTTCAGCTTCCTGAACCATGGGATGATTTTCCAGGGGCTGCTGAGCAGGAATGATATGCATCTTATCAAAGAAGGGAAGAAGTGGGTTCATAGACAACGGCGCGAAAGACAAAAGCGCGTGCCGACAACTGAGCGCAGCGCACGCCGCCGCGCTGCTCTAAATTACAGTTTTTAGGGGCTCCGACGGGGGTTTTTATTGGGGAACCCCCCCAGTTTACTTAATAGACATCGCGCCAGCGTTATGGGGGGTTTGGGGGGTTGTAACCCTCCACATTTTACTGAAAACTGAACTTTTTCCCTAAAAACAGGGAAAAAGTGAAGTTTTCAGTAAAATGTGGGGGGTTACAAACCCCCACACCCCCCACAACGCCCCCACAATGCGGCACGATGTCTATTAAGTAAAGTGGGGGGATTCCCCCCCACGCCCCCCGCGTCGGAGCACTAAAAACAGTAATTTAGAGCGGTGTGGCGGCGCACGCTGCGCTCAATTGTCTGGGCGCGCCTTTGTCCCGGCGCGCTTTTGACCTGACACCGAAGAAGTGTCTTCAGCAGCAGACTGGCTAACCTACTGAAGAGGGCTTTAAACTAATAATAATAATAATTTTATTTTTATATATCGCCAAAGCCAAAGTAGTTCGAGGCGGTTTACAATAAGAAGAGCTGGACAGTCAGCGAAAAAAAATAACAATGAAGTCCTTGAATACATGAATATTTGTGGGGAGGAAGAGAGACAGAGTAAGAATCGCATGTAAGTACAATACCGGGAGACATGCAAGTAGAATATCAGGGTAAGGCTTTAAGAGTTCTTGGTTACAAATCGGTTAAACAGGTTGGTTTTGACTAGTTTTTTGAAGTTAAGGTAGGATGAGGAGTGCATGATGATGTTATCTAGCCAGCCGTTCTGTTGACTTGCTTGGAAAGCAAGAGTTCTATCAAGGAATCTTTTGTATCGGCAGGTTTTTATTATTGGATGGCTAAACATATGTATTCTGCGTGTAGGCTGGTGGAACAGTCCAATTTAAAATGGGAGACCAGGTATAGGGGGGCCAAACCAAGAATGGATTTGAAACAAAGACATGCAATTTGAACAGTACTTTTGCTTCTAGGAGCAGCCAATGGAGTTGTTGGGGCAGAGTGTTCAAAGGCCCTCAGGTAAGTTTATCACTAAATACCTCTACACAAATGGGAAGAGGGGGCAATGTCTGGAAAGCAGTATATACTAATGCTTGAAGTATGAGAAACAAGATTCTGGATTTTGTAGCTCAGCCAGCCCTGAAGTGTTATTATACCAAGGCCCACGTGCAAGAAGGAAGAAGACCCTGCTCGGGTGAAATTCTATAGCTCTTTAACACAATAAACAGAATGGCATGGTAAGCATTTATCTCAAAAGAAAAAGGTGTTTTATTCAACACTGAGTTCAAAAATGTGCAAACAAAATAGATTTATAGGAGACTGTTCCAAAATTGCCTTTGTTACACAGTTTCAGAGTCCTGACCCGGCAAGGCCTTAAAGGCTTATTTCTCAGGCCTGCTTAAACTCTCATGAAGGCGATCCTGAAAACCCGATTGGCCTGGTTTTCCTCAAGGACAGGGTTGGGGACCACAGGATTACAGGACCTGAGGCAATATGGCTTCACTACAGATAGGTCGTGTCAGATAAATCTGATCAATTTCTATGACTTTATGAGCAGAAAATTGGATAGAGGAAGAGCGTTAAATACGGTGTATTTAGATTTTATCAAAGCCTTTGACAGTGTTCCACACAGGTGTCTAACAAATAAACTGAGGTCCCTTGGTTTGGGACCCAAAGTGATGGACTAGGTCAGGAACTGGTTGAGTGGAAGGCAACAGAGGGTAGTGGTCAATGGAGATCACTCTGAGAAAAGGGATGTTACCGGTGGAGTGCCTCAAGGCTTGGTTCTTGGGCCTGTTCTTTTTAACTATTTTGTAAGCGATATTGCTGAAGGGCTGTCAGGTAAGATTTGCCTCTTTGCGAATGATACCATAATCTGCAATAGAGCAGACACCCCTGATGCTATGAATAGCAGAAGGAAGGACCTAGTGAAGCTTGAAGAATGGTCTGAAATTTAGCAGCTAAGATTTAATGCTAAGAAATGCATTTTATTTATTTATTTCATTTTCTATCCCATTTTCCCCAAAGAGCTCAGAACGGGTTACAGGTTGTGATTTGTACTGGATTTGCCATAATTTCAGTACAAGTTAACAATATATGTTTTTATCCTAACTAGACACAAGACACTTGACACTTACTAGGGGTCTAATACTTGACATACTAGGGGGTTTAATATGAATAGACTCCCCCTAGTATGGAGGGGCATAATCAAAAGAAATGTCTAAGTTTGATTCAGACGTATGGCACTAGATGCCCAAAGTTGGCAGTGGTAAAATGTCCATTCTTGGAAAAATATGTCTAGAATTTTTTTTTTTTAATCGTCTATCTGAACGTTCAGGCTATTGTTCGACCAGACCACTAGAACATCCATCTTTATACTACATTTATGACCAAAATTTTGACCAAGTCCCAAACACTCTTTTGGACATGGGAGGGGCAAGCATCGTGATGGGCTTGTAACCCAGCCATGGCAACAGAACAATGCAGCACCTTACAGGGCACTGCTGTGAACTTCACAAAAAGGGTGCCACATAAACATCTCACCAGAACTCCCTTTTAGGATATGGTGAGCTCCCCAAAACACACTCTACCCACATGTCTACAACTCCAATAGCTCTTATGGCTGCAGGTGGCACCTATATGACAGTACAGTAGGATTTGGGGGTTTGGTGGGATCAGATTTTCCACCATGAATGTAGTGGTTAGAGTGGCTTGTGGGCCTGGGTTCTCCTCTTTATTGTTCACTATCCCACCCCCCAGACTACTTAAGACACCTATACTCAGCTCTACTAGGCTTTCCTTTAGCAGATTCTGATGTTCAAGACACAGGTATGTGTGTTTTTATTCTATTTGTGGCAGTGTGAGGACGTCAGTGATCACGGGGGGAGTGTGTGGGAGTCTTTACGTTGTCTCTGCAATGGGTATCTGGTCACTTTGGATACTTTTATGGCACTTATATCTGCTATTATCCCTGCAGGATGACTAAGTCTAGGTCAGCCCACATCCCGCTCATATACCGCCCCAACCACTCCTCCAGATATGCCTTTGGCGGCAGCTTCATAGAAAGTAGTAGCTTCAGTAACACAGTAAATGGCAGCAGAGCCTCATGCACCACTCTTTTGAGGCCCAGGTCACCCCATGTTTAAAGCAAAACAATAGATCCTGCCAGACAAACTCAAAGAACCATGTTTCTCGCCACACATACTTTAACCCAGGCCTGCACAACTTCGTCCCTTGCCAGGCCAGGTTTTCAGGATTTCCCCAATGAATATGCATGAGATCTATTTGCATGCACTGCTTTCAATGCATATTCTTTGGGGAAATCCCAAAAACCCAACTGGATTTGGCCCTTGAGGACTGGAGTTGTGCAGGCCTGTTTTAACTGTTTTTCAGCCAAAACACAGGAGATAGATGATGCTCAAAAGAAGGAGTAAAACAAGAAAAAAAGCAAAGCTCAGTTTAACACATCATAATAAAATTAGTTATATGAGAGCTGATATTCTACCTCCAACAACATGCAGATCAGAACTAGAACATTTCTCTTTGGAAGTCACACAAAAAAAATCCTGATTTTCATGTTGTTATCTGAGAAATTGCAGCACAAATCTCTCCCCTACCAGTCACATTGTGAAATACAAAACCTGAAAAGAGGCTCCATATCTGGCGTGTCAAAGCAGCTCCTGATTGGTGTAGTTGAAAAATACCGCAAATGATTTTCAGCACCCGTCGGCGCCCCAGCTGCCCTCTCCTGCTTCGATCAGCTCCTTAAACCACATTTACAGTTTTTCAAAATTCACGGGTGTTCCTAGAACGGAACCCCTGCGAATTTCGGAGAGTACTGTATAATATTAGTCTCTCAACAACAGTAAGAAATAATCCTGCTGCTTTACAGCACTTCTTTCAGGATGACTTCATTGTACTATTTAAGGTCCTCAGCGGGCCACCACACACTCAAATTTTTTCATTGTGTGGGGCTTTATGCTCCCATTCGTCATTGGACCCATATATATAATATCAATTATTTTTTGAAAAAGTTTTTTTGTAGAAATACTAAAAGTACTTTGCTTCTGGATTTGACGCTAGCCGGGAGGGTAGAAACATCAGCCACCAACATGTTTCGCCTATGCAACTCTAGGGCTTTATCAAGGCACCCTCTCCCTATACAAAAGTAAAAAAGATACCTAAGTATGACTACTACCAAAAAACATGAAATAAATCAAAACTAAGTGCAAACTTTTACCGTTCATAACCGGTTTACTCCCACCATCGCGTCTTAAACGAAATGGCGGTCGCGCTCGTTCTCAGCTGATTTATACGTAAGCCAGACGCCGACGTCCCAGGTGATCAGGGACAACAGGGTCTGACGTCAGAACTTACAATAACCAAATCAACATTAATTTCATATCACATATATTTTGTTTGACACAGGATAATAAACAGAAATCCCCAAGATCCGGTCTCATATTTCTTACTGTTGTTGGGTGTTATATGTGAATGTTCTTCTTTCAAAAGTGATTATTAGTGTGCCCAGAGTTTCATAATATTAGTCTCTGACATACTGATTTCCTTCCTTTTTTGTTTTTTTGCCCCTGTCCACTCAAATTTCACCATACCTCAAACTTGCTGCCCACATCATGTTAGCTCTCCCTCTGATGTCACTTCCTAGGCACGGGACCCCGGAAATGAGGTCAGAGAGAGCCAACACCATCGTGGGCAGCAAGTTCATGAAACTGCTCATACTGGGAAAATTAAAGCGGTACGAAGGAAGGGAAGGGGAGCAAGCACAGTAGGGGGGGGGGTCAGAAAGGAGCGAGGGAGCAGAGAGGAGGACGGGTGTTAGCGCCCCCACTAAGACAGCACCCGGGGTGGACCGCCCTCCCTGCCCACCCCCTTACTATGTCACTGCCCTATTGCAGGTCTTTTCCTTGCACTAAGGCCATTTCTTCCAGAAATTGGATGATTTTCCATTTTCCAATTTATTGGCCATGAGCTCATTTTGCCTTTAATAAAAATTAGCACCTTATCATCACCTATTTTTGTAGGTGGTAAGAGCTTGCACAGTATCCACCACTAACCAGTTACTGAGTGCTAAAAGGAAGGGATTGGGATTTGTATACTGCCTTTTTACAGTTATACAACCACACTCAAACTGGTTTACATACAGGTACATCAAGCATTTTCCTTATCTGCCCCAGCAGGCTCACAATCTATCTAATGGGGCAGTGGAGGATTAAGTGACCTGCTCAGCGCAAGGTTTGAATCCACAACCTCAGGGTACCACAGTGGTTAACACAGCAAGAGTCACTCTCCGTCCCCCACATGTGCCCTCAAAAAAGATTAGAAAAAAAAACTTTTGTGCAAACTTTACTTTGGCCTGTTATTTTTGTCTTTTAGTGCTTCTTCTCTTGTGGATATCTGCTGCAAGAGCGATCTTACCTCTTGTTTCTTTTGCCATAAAAATGCCAGAATGTACACCCACTGCAATGTAGGCATGTGTCAGTTAATTTGAGCTGGGGTTCACGCTATTGATAGAGAGGGTGTTATGCAAAAAGAAAAGTTTATTCTTACTCGGCTCCTTAACTGGCTCTTCTTGGATGTCCACTTTTGTAAAATCCTATACAAAAGGAAAAGGAATTGCATTTACCTTATGGCTTTTCAGTAGTAGCTCAGAACGAGTTACATTGAAGCATTCTAGGTATTTAATTATATTGTATTGAAGGCTGAAAAACTGGCATCCACCAGGTCAATTTTAAGTCTAATCTAGATGTTTCAAATTATTCCTTTATTCAACAGCACTATACTTGTGGAGGGGCATAATCAAAATAAAAGTCTAAGTCCAATTTGGACAGAGTGCTAGTCACCCAAAGTCGGCAGAGGAAAAATGTCCATTCTTGAAAAGTACGTCCAAAATATTTTTTTTTCTGAAAATCATCTCTCTGTACGTCCAGGCTTTTGATCATCCAGAATGTCACTATGTCTATCTTTATACCACATTATCGACCAAAAATTTGTCCAAGTCCTAAATGCCCAGAGCAAGACCTTTTGGACGTGGGAAGGGCCAGTATTGTAATGGACTGGTGACCCAGACATGACAACAGAACAGTGAGGCACCTTACAGGGCACTGCTGTGAACTTCACAAAAAGGGTGCCACATAAACATCTCACCAGAACTACCTTATAGGTTATGCTGAGCCCCCCCAAAACACCTACTATACCCACCTGTCTACAATGCCAGTAGCCCTTATGGGTGCAGGTGGCATCTATATGGCAGTAAAGTAAGATTTTGGGGGAGCTCACATTTTCTGCCATTAATGTAGTAGTTAGAGTGGATTATGGGCCTGGGTCCTCCTCTCTATGGTCCACTAGCTCACCCCCCCTCCCCCAGACTTTTTAAGCCACCTCTGTCGCTCTACTAGGCTTTCCTATAGCACAGTGTGTCTCAAACTGTGTGCCATGGCACAGTAGTGTGCCCCGAAGATATTCCGGGTGTGCCAGGAGAGATTCCAGAATTTTACTTTAATTTTAAAAATTCCCTTCATAAGTATACACTAGAATAGATGACATGTACATCACATATGCAAAAGTCTGTCAATGTTATGAGCGTCTGTGTGTGTAAGGATACAACCGCCCAGACAAGCATCATTCTTTGATGTGATTGGTCCTTGAAAACTAACAAGAAGTAATTTTATTTGTATTTTTTATGTAGTAGTTATCCTAACTTGAGCAACAAAGCAATCAAGAGACTTTGTTACCATTTGGATCTTCTTATCTTTGCAAACTTGGATTATCAGCTCTGATAGAAATTAAATTTTAAAAAAAGATGACGACTGCAGATAGTGGATGATGAAATGCATGTTTTCTTGTCAACTATCAAGCCGTGTTTTGAGTTAATTTGCACTCAAAAACAAGCACATCCATCGCATTGATTAGCAATTCTATTCTATCTACTTCAGTTTCACCATTGTTACAATTAATCCATACATAGCTTAAAGAACTTTAAATAAATAGCTCACAAATGTAATTTTTGTTGGTTTTGCAATTTTTAAATTTCAATTAGAATGCGCCATGAAAAATATTTGCTCCAGAACTAAAAAAGTGTGAGAGACACTGCTCTAGGCAGTCTTTCCAAGCATGTCTGGAAGCCATATTTTGTAATGCTAATATACAGTACATATACCTCAACACTTTTACCTTCTGGAATTTACATCAGCTTAAAATCATACATAACAATTGACTTACTTTCCTTTGAGACTTGGAATTTGGTGGAGGGCTTGATGGTGGAGATTTGCTCTCCTTTCTAATTCACGCACACACACACCCTCCCCCTTTTACAAAACTGTAGTGTAGTTTTTAGTGCCGGCCATGATGGTAACAGCTCCAACGCTCATAGAATTCCTATGAACGTCAGAGCTGGCGCTAAAAACTGCGCTACGGTTTTGTACTACCTGATATTTAGTGAGTAGCAGCTTGTTGGTGTAGAACTGGAGCCAAAGTGTGGGGTCTAAGGAAAAGGGTAACCTCTAGTAGCTAAGGAAGTGAGGACTTACAAACGCAAATTACGGACATGGGTGCCAGAGACTGTGCAGAACACATGGCTCCATAAAAAGGAGGATAGATTGAGACATCTGAGTTTTACTTCCACTGAAAGCAATGGAAGTAAAACACTTATGTCTCAATCCGTCCTCCCTTATCTGGAGACATTTGATAACCCTACCTATAAGAAAGAACAAAATTGTGGGAATGTTCTGTTATTCGATTGTTTCGGTTACATGTCGCTACCACTTTGACCACTTGGACACAAGATCCGGTTCAATATTTACCCGAGTTTTCTGGGGTTGCACAATGGCGGACCAAGTTGGTTTGTATGGGTCTGTCTCATTGCTCAGAAGTGGAAAAGCAGCTTAGCACCGACAGGTGAGGATTAGACTCTTCATTTGTGCAAGTTGGCGCAAATGGAACGCCTTGCTGCTGAACATTATGGTTACTTTGAACACCAGGAGTGGACTTGGAAGAAAATCTTTACTTTCCTATGATCCTTTATGTTTGGGATATGGTGGATGTTTTGGGAGGGGTTGGGGGATGGCGTTGCTTGGGGGACACATTGAAGAACACATGGTGTAAACCCCGGAGGGGGGAGCAGGAAGGGGGAGTGCTGTTCTTGATGAGCTCTAGGATAGGGGAGTGTTTTCTGTTATGGGGGATTCTGGAGTGAAGTGATGCTCCTTTGTCAGCAAGGATCTTGCTGTATTAGATAGTGAATGGGTGGGAGCTGGAGCATCACGATTTCTATGGTGAGATGCTTTGTGCATTTTGTTTGTATTTTATGAAAATTGAATTTAAAAACCAAAAAAGAAAGAACAAAATCCTCTACTCCTTATTTTGAAAAGAAAAAACTAAATATGCTGGGAATTTACTACACAGAAGGTTCAGTATAGCAGAAGAGTCATTTGCTGGGCTTGTCCAGCAAAGTGCAGTTTCAATTACACACCAGAGTGTGCTGTGGAGTTATTTGCAAGAACACGCTCACTGAGGAGTATAGTCTTGTTGAACTGTTATTGCCGAGTTTAGCAGTACAGGGCCTTGGAGATTTGCACCTACACAGCCTGTTCTGCTGCTCCAAAAAATCAGTGTGGGAGAGTTCACCAGGGACCAGCTACACTTACAAGAGCAGACGCTTGAACAGATCATGGAAATAATGCAAGTAAAGAATTTTTTTACAAGATCCTATTTTTTTTTTCCTACCAACTGCATTCTCCTCATTGTTCCAAGAAAATAGTATCATTTCCTGTATGGTTGGCCTTTTAATTAGGGTGTATAGTTCTCTGTCAGTGTCCTGAGAACCTCAGAAAAAAAATAACACAATTGAGTATAGGGGATATTTAATGGGTTTTTGTTTTAGAAGGGTTTTATTTGTCTCCTAAAATGTACTTTTTCAAGTCAGTGAATAAGAAATCATGTTAGAATACTGAGATGTGAAGAAAAACAAAGCGAAAAAGACATCACAGCAATAAACTACTCATTGGAAAGGCAAGTGCAGTTGCTTGTGCGACTTCAAACTGTACAGCACGCATTCATATTTTCTGTGAAAAGCATTCCCCTTGTGAGGGAAAAGCAAACGACAAAAGCCAGGAAAAGCAAACGACACCTCAACGTCCAGTAGCAGCAGGAATGAACTCATTCTTTATACAAAACCAGAATCCCTTCCCAGTCCCACCCAGCAAAACATCCATTTATTAAACGGAATCGAAAAAAACCATCACATCACCTTTAATATTGGAACTCATCAGTTTAAACGGTGACAGGTCAAAAGCGCGCAAGACAATCGCGCGCGGACAAAATCGCGCAGACAAATCAGCGCTAAGACAATGGCGCACCACGATATCTCCGCGGAAGACAATTGAGCGCAGCGACAACTCAGCGCAAGACAATTTAGCGCAAGGTAACTCAGCGCAATGACAATTCAGCGCGCCACTAGAGGCCGCTTGCCGATCGAAGGACACGCAGTTGTCCCGCTAGTGCACATTTCGGAAAATAATTTGCGCTCAGTTGTCTTGCGCTCAAATGTCTCACGCTCGGTTGTCTTTGCGCTCACTTGTCTTAACGCTCAATTGTCTTCCGCTCATTTGTCTCGCGCTAAGTTGTCTCGCGCTCAGTTGTCTGTGCGATTTTGTCCGCGCGCGATTGTCTTGTGCGCAATTGTCTATGAACCGTTTAAACTGCTCACAAACACATTGTGACTCATATTTTGTTTCTCAGAAAAGGCAAAAGAGCAATTAACAACATACAATCCATTCTTAAAGATCTGGATCAACAAAACGCAAGCCTTCGTCTATATTTCCTTAGGTTGAACAATTCATAATACTATTTCCCCCCCCCCCCCCCACACACATTTTAACAAAACCGCAATAGCGGTTTTTAGCACAGGCCGGCACGCTGAACGCTCTGTGTTGCTCCCGACACTCATAGAGTTCCTATGAGCATTCGGCGCACCAACCTGTGCTAAAAACCATTATCGCGGTTTCTGAGCAATTGATTTTATGTAAGACTGAACTTGTCTGTTTTATTTTTTTAATTTTGGATAGACTTAGGGCTCCTTTTATCAAGGTGCGGTAGGCAGTTAACGCGCAAAATACCGCGCATTGAACCGCCTGACACGCTAGTCGCTAACGCTTCCATTGACGAGGCGTTAGGATTTTGGCTTGCCGCGGGGGTTAGCAAGTGATGAAATGTCCGACGCGCTATCCCCATAGCGCACCTTGATAAAAGGAGCCCTTAATATTTTATGTATGTAACTCCTTGTAAACCATTTTGGAAAAAAAGGGTATAAAAATTTTAAAAATAAATAAATATTAGCATATATTTGCAATCTTGGTACACTAATTGGAAAGTAAAAAATGCAGCCAAGTTCAGATATTCTAAGAATATCAGGTTGATGTGGCTTGAGAGCAAAAAGAAAAGGCGAAAAAGGAGGCAGGAAGGGAATGCATTCATTTCCCATAAATATTTTTCAATGGCTATAACTTTTCGTTGGCAAAGGACAGACATGGGCCAGGACATTCGGGCTTCGTTCTAATTCTTATACTGTGCATATATTGAAGGAGGAAGATTAGGGACATTTAGGGATCCTTAATGCGCAGAATAGTGTGCGCTAAATTGCTGCTCGCGCTAGCTGCTACCACCTCCTTATGAGCAGGGGTTAGATTTCCGGCTAGCGCGTGCTATAGCGCGTGCTAATCCGGAGCGTGCGTTAAAACTGCTAGCGTTAAAACTGCTAGCTAGCGTGGCTTTGTAAAAGGAGCCCTTAGGGGCCCTTCCACTAAAATGCATTAAAGTCCCCTTTTATCAAGCTGTGCTGGAGGTTTTTAGCATGAGCCAGTGTGGTAAATGCTTCGACATTTTTAGAATAATGCTCCGACGCTCCCAGTTAAGCCGGAAGCACTTTGCACCTCCAATCCATAGGCATCAAGTGGTCCTTCATTATCTCTGCATTAACCAGTTAGCACGCAGCAGCAATTAGCGTGTTCTGTACAGCGCAGGAGAATATAACGGGAACAGCGCTAAAAAATAATGTTCTGCATTAATCGTATGGCAATTCATATGCATGCTATTAGTGCTGAACATTGGGAAGTTATTTTTTGGGAATCTGCCTGGCTCATGCACACAAGAGCTGCGAAGCAAGCAAAGCTCTTTTGCATATGTCCAGTGAAGCCAGAGAGGCAGGAACCGGAAGGACGGTCACTGGCCAAAGGGGATTCTTACAGGTGCACACCAGGACTGGCCATTTGCAGGAAAAGCAAATTGCCTCAGATCTCCAATCTGACTTATTGTGATCCTTTTCAGGTAGGCACAAGAAGAAGCCACCCAGCAGCGCTGCATTTCTTCCCACTAAACGGTTTCTCTTCCCCTACTAAAAGTAACAGGTGAGCAGGGGATGTACCTTGTCTCAGACTTTGCATTCCAACCACCTCCCGCCTCCTCCTGGAGCTGGCATTAGGATTCCTGCAGTAGAGGAGAGTTGTTTTTTAAGGGTGCTGCTTCTGAGCATTGGGTGGGAATGGTTAAGCAGCTTGTTTGACTGCATTACTTGCGGTTTCCGCTGATCTTCAGCACCCACACTACTCCCTGCGCTCATGCCTTGAATAGGGTTACTAGATGTTCAGATTTACCCGGACATATCTTTAAAAAAAAAAAAAAATTCTTTATTCATTTTTATAACTTACATCAAGTGCATAAAAAAGTAACATCATTTTGACTTAAATACACCACTTGAAATTCTACAATTCTTCATATTAAATAGAATTATCCCTTTCCCTCCTCCCATCCCTTCAATATCTCATAACGCATATACCATATTAAAAAATATCCCCCTTCCCTCCACCCCATTCTTTCATTTGTACAAATCAGGGAAAATAATACCTATTCATTGCAATAATTTGTTAATGGCCCCCCACACATCTTGAAATTTATTAAAATTCCCTTTCTGAATAGCTAATGTTTTTTCCATTTTATAAATATGACACACTGAATTCCACCAAAAACTGTGGTTTAATCTATTCCAATTTTTCCAATTACATGTTATTGTTGTATGGCGACTCCTGTTAAAATATGTAAGAGTTTATTATTTTTGGAAAATATTTGACTCTTAATCCTCATAGACATGTCAAATAATACTGTATCATACGATAATGTCACATGATTTTCTAACAGACAATTTATTTGGCCCCAAATTGATTTCTTTTTAGAGGACATGTCCGGGCGTTCGGACAGCTTTTCAAAACCCAGCACTTTTGAAAAGCTTCCTCTTCAGATCACATCGGGAGGGGGTATCTGCGCATATGCAGATACAACACGGTGCTATCGTGTGCACGTGACATCATCGTATTACATCTGCGCAAATGCCCTCCTTCCTGATGAGAACAGGCTGAGGGGCGGGGCTAGGGAGAGAGGCTGCGGTGTGGCGTTGGTGTAATGGGGAGGGGATGGGTGGAACTAGTCGGGCCTGGGGGCCGGTCTACGGGCCCAGATTTTACGCACGTATAATCTGGTAACCCTGTCCCTGAACATCAGCATATCAGTTGGCTAACCCTTCCACGTGCCCTCTCTGTCCATGCCATGCCCCTAACATGCAGTTTATTGTACAGAACAAGCAAACTGCCCCAAAACACCTTTAATGCAGTCACACAGTAGCCTGTTTCCATGCATTGGCCGAGCATTTAAAGGTAAATTCTATATATGTTGCCTAAAAAATCACGGCCAAAAGGTCAACTCTTAGCATGATTTATTTATTTATTTTATTTGTTTTCTATCCTGTGAACTTGTGTCGGCAAAGGGGAAGAGGCGGCTGCCGCCAGGATCGCCCTTCCCTGGGAGAGCAGGAGAGTCGAGGCCAGTAAAAAAGAAAAAAAACAACCCAGCAAAAACGGACACCAAACACATGCGCAGACCATCTAGGGAAAGCAGATGGTCTGCACATGCATCAGGATCACACACTGCCAATCCGTGCGGTCAGAGGGGGGTGTTCCTCTGATCGCCCTCTTTTTAATCTTTTTGTTTCGTGAATTGGTTGGGCCTGCACGGATCAGCCATGGATCAGGCATGGAGAGTCTGATTAGTGACTCTAGCCCAGGGGTCTCAAAGTCCCTCCTTGAGGGCTGCAATCCAGTCGGGTTTTCAGGATTTCCCCAATGAATATGCATGAGATCTATGTACATGCACTGCTTTCAATGCATATTCATTGGGGAAATCCTGAAAACCCGAAAGGATTGTGGCCCTCAAGGAGGGACTTTGAGATCCCTGATCTTAAACATAATTTGAGGTTGAGGGTGGTAGATTCAGGGGCAATGTCAGGAAATTCTACTTTACGGAGAGGGTAGTGGATGCCTGGAATGCGCTCCCGAGAGAGGTGGTGGAGAGTAAAACTGTGACTGAGTTCAAAGAAGCGTGGGATGAACACAGAAAATTTAGAATCAGAAAATAATATTAAATATTGAACTAGGCCAGTTACTGGGTAGACTTGCACGGTCTGTTTCTGTGTATGGCCGTTTGGAGGAGGATGGGCAGGGGAGGTCTTCAATGGCTGGGAGGGTGTAGATGGTCTGGAGTAAGTCTTAACAGAGATTTCGGCAGTTGGAACCCAAGCACAGTACCGGGTAAAGCTTTGGATTCTTGCCCAGAAATAGCTAAGAAGAAAAAATTAAAAAAAAATTTAAATTGAATCAGGTTGGGCAGACTGGATGGACCATTCGGATCTTTATCTGCCTTCATCTACTATGTTACTATGTTACAGCCCTAAGTGGCTTGCCCAGGGTCATAAGGAGCAGCATTTGAACCCACAACCTCAGGGTACTGAGGCTGTAGCTCTAACCACCGCACCACACACTCCCACCAAACCTGAGGGTTGTTATTGAACACTAGTGTGTAGGACCCCACAAGGCGGGGACATTGGTACATTTTTATAGCCCCCTTCCTATCTATTTTGCCCCTTCATTTCCTATGAGACACCACAGCATGGCATGTAAATCAAGCTTTCTTTGCCTTTAAAAACAGAATTGTTTTCATTTTTAAAAAAACATTCCAATTTTAGTATGTCTAGAATGTATGGTATTTTAATTAACTGCATTACCCAAATGACGACTACTCTGGTGTCAATGACACTCTGATCTTTCATATTACTGACCCTTAGAAATTTCAGAGTACTTGAGGCTACAGTAACAGCCAGATCTACCAATATAACATGGAATGCTACTTCACAATTCAAGTAGTCAGCTATTGACTTGCGGCAATCTATATCTGCATTAAAATGGTGAGTTTTGGATTAATGTGAAGCTGAAAGCCCAATTGAGGCTCTTTGCTGCCAGCCTGTCTCTGTAATTGCAGCATGGATTTCACCAACCACAAAGGGCAAAATGAATGTGATCATCCCTAGCAGTCAATAGCTCATCGATTTTGTTCACTCTATGATACGCACAAATATTGGAGCTTTTTTTTTTTTTTTTTTTAACCAAGAGGAATTATTAATCTTCATTTCTCAAAAATAAAGTTCTGTTTAAACAAAGTCTCATACGAAGGCGATATAATGAGAGGTAGGAATTCCAGACAGCCTCTGTAACCTCATCCTCACAGTTGTGCGCTGTCATCAGTCTAACAGATTGCTTAGGAGATGAAAGGAAGAAAATGTTGGAGAGGTTTTTGCTCTGGTCAACGGCCTGTCGTTTCCGAGTTTGGTTTCTTTCTCGCTTACACTTGAGGTTGTAAACAGAATCATGTACAACACCTCCTGTGGTTCCCGGAGATGAAACAATAATCCAAAGCCAATTTGGTCCTTAAATAGATGCTATTAACCTGTGGTTAAAATACAACAACATCAAAAAATAACAAGGAAAGCCGAAGTGGCAATTTTGGGGGATAGGTGAGGGAGGGAAGAGAAAGGAGGTCATTATAGTATTTGATATTGTAGTATTTGTTCTCATCTATACTGTGTAAAACACTGGACAAAAGTTCAAGTGCAGCAGTCTTTAAGGCAGTGGTCTCCAACTCAAACCCTTTGCAGGGCCACATTTTGGATTTATAGGTACTTGGAGAGCCTCAAAAAAAATAGTTAATGTCTTATTACAGAAATGACAATTTTGCATGAGGTAAAACTCTTTATAGTTTATAAATCTTTCCTTTTGGTTAAGTCTTAATAATAATATTGTAATTTATAGCTAAAGAGACATATGATCAAGAAACTGTTTTATTTTACTTTTGTGATGATGATAAACATACGGGGACCTCAAAATAGTACCTGGCAGGCCGTCCGTGAGTTTGAGACCACCGCTTTAAGGAAAGGTTCTGTACTCATCATAATTACCTTGACTAGTGAATCACAATGATTTCCACAGTTTTTGGATCAATGCAAATATCTGTAGAAACCTTTCTGCTGCTGGTCACAGGAGAAAGTTAACAATTCAACGGACCCTATTGGGCTCCAAGTCTTCCTTGCAAAAACATTTTAAAAATCCCTGATTTCAGGAAACTCTGAAAATAAGCTATGCATTTATTTTTGCTGTTCTTATAATTCTTCATTTCCTGCATTATTGCAGACCTCAAAAATTCTTTATCTGGTCTGCTGCCCATTGTTCAAATTATAAGGATATATAGAGATATATCCCTATATTTTTATATCAATTTCTATTTTTTTTTTTTCTAGGTGTATAACATATTAAATCTTATCTCATCCTAGAACCTCTTTCTTTTTCTTAATGATATTTTTATATTTTTTTAATGATATTAGTGCTCAGAGAAGACTGCCTTCTCAGCAGCAAATGCCCATTTTTCAGCTAAATGTGTCAAGCGCCCCTTTTCAATCATCGCACTATTTGCATTGAATTACAAATAGTCTAATCAAAAAATGGTCAGCTCCTTCCATTTGTACTTATCTTCGGTTTAATGTTCCAAACTAAAGCAATTGTCTTTTCTACTGTGATGACTTTCAGGGTGAATGATAGCTTTTCCAACTTATATTTCTGCTGCCCCATGACCATTTCTTACATGTGAGGCAAAATGGGCCTGATTCTGTAAACAGTGGCTAGGTTAGATGCTACTAGGTGCTATAATCACGGATGATGCCTAGCGACGCATAACTTAGTTCTGCATGCAACTCAATTGTTTTCAGTCATTTTAACTGGCTTGAAAATTGACGCCATTAAAAACCAATTAAAAAAAAACATTTTAATGATCAGTATAGGTTGTGCGTAGATATCAGCGCAGTGCCTAGTAATGCCTATGTTGGGGCACCCTTCTACACCTAACGATACCTACCTGAAAAGTAGGCATGGTCAGGGGGCGGAGAATAGACGTGGTTGACTTAGGTGACTTTGGTGTAGTTATTGATTTTTTTTTATGTAAGAAAATTTTCCGTTTGTATTAATTAGCTAATTTTTATTATTGATATTTTGATTAAGAACATAAGAATAGCCTACTGGGTCAGACCAATGGTCCATCAAGCCCAGTAGCCCGTTCTCATGGTGGCCAATCCAGGTCATTCAAGTTTCAAGTTTCAAGTTTATTGGTTTTTGATATCCCGATCATAAAATAAATATCTGACCGGTTAACAATAAAAATAAATATTTTAAAATAAGAGTAAAAACTGTTATGGGGGTGTAGAAATTTATTGGAAAACATATTAGACATATACAGACAGACGTGACTGTGGGGTTAAAAGAAGAAGGAGGGAAAAAGTTACATAAGATAAAAAGAAATGGGATAGAGGCCAAAACCCAAGATGTAGCAACATTCCATGCTACCGATACAGGGCAAGCAGTGGCTCCGCCCATGTCTTTCTTAATAACAGACTATGGACTTTTCCTCCAGGAACTTGTCCAAACCTTTCTTAAAACCAGCTATGCTATCTGCTCTTACCACATCCTCTGGCAACGCGTTCCAGAGCTTAACTATTCTCTGAGTGAAAACAAATTTCCTCCAATTGGTTTTAAAAGTATTTCCCTGTAGCTTCATCGAGTGTCCCCTAGTCTTTGTAATTTTTGACAGAGTGAGAAATCGATCCACTTGTACCCATTCTACTCCACTCAGGATTTTGTAGACTTCAATCCTATCTCCCCTCAGCCGTCTCTTTTCCAAGTTGACGAGCCCTAACCGTTTTAGTCTTTCCTCATACGAGGGGAGTTCCATCCCCTTTACCATCTTGGTCGCTCTTCTTTGAACCTTTTCTAGCGCCACTATATCTTTCTTGAGATTATCATAGAATTTTATGAACTTTAGAAAAAAAAAATCTTTTCTTCTTCCTTTCCTTTTCTATTCTTGAATGGAATTCTTTTTCTAATTGTTTTGAAATATATATTATAAACCGCTTGGATCCTTTTTCGGCTATTATGTGGTATATAAAGTTTTAAATAAACTTTATATACTGCATAAAAGCCGAAAAAGCCGAAATAGCAGTGCCTACCTCAAGGAAGCCTAGTGATGCCTAAGCATGCCTAGATGCCACTAGGTGTGATTGTATAATCAGTGCCTAGTGGTTGATTGACAACCACAGCTACCGGTACCTACAAGTTATTCACAGTTAGAAACCATTTATAGAATCAGGCCGAATGAGCCTTCACTCATAACTAAGAAGGAACAGATTAACCCTCCCTCAACTAGAAGAAATAGGATAGACAAAATAGGGACTATGAGTTAGAATCAACTCCACATATAATTAACCCTATATTACCACAAGGAAATATATTCAAAACTTTAAATGCTCTGCATTTTAAACATCATTGACATAGAAGCAGCTGCATAGCCAAACCCAAATTTGTTGTGTTTTTTTATATTATATATATAATAAACAGAAAATTGAATTTGGTTATGTAGCTGCATCCATGTCAATGATGTTTAAAACGCAGAGCGTTTAAAGCTTTAAATTTTTATTTGCTCCTACTGTAAGTTTACTTAATTAAGCATAACCGCAAGGAAATATGTCATATTCCAAGGTGAAAAACTTTAGAGGTAATTTTAGATAGGTTAGGTAAATAGCTATATTTGTGTAAGAGCAACCTTAGGGCCTCTTTGATCAAGCCGCGGTAGAGCTTTTAACCACAGGCTGGCAAGATAAATGCTTCGACACTCATAGGAATCCAATGAGCCTCGGAGCATTTATCTCGTCTGCCCGCAGTAAAAAGCTCTACCGCACACGCAGTTTTGAAGGGATCAGGTTCTTGATGTGGTTTAGGCAGACCTGAAAAGTAAACATGTATTTCATATTTTGCAATGGAAATATACATCTACCTCAAAAAATCTCCACAATGGCATCATCACCTGCTACTAGGTACACTTAGGTGTTAGCTAATTGTTTGCTTGAACGTGAGGTCTTGAAGAGTGACTTCAAGGGCAGCTCTGCTTACCTCTCTGGCACTTGAAACTACCTCAAAATTCCAAAACGTATAGTTTTGCAGCTTGGTTCCTTACTTGGCAATTCTTGGTTGGTGCAGTTTAATAAAAACTGCAAGTAGCATGTGCAAATACCAGCACTTACACACTAATCCAGGGTTGTCCAACCTTTTGGCTTCCCTGGGCCGCATTGGCCGAAAAAAATGTTTCTGGGGCCGCGCAAACGCGCAAACACTGCAGCAAGACAGAGGAGGGAGCCGGCAAGACGGTAAACACCCGGGGGCAGCAGAGGGAAACACTGCATCGCCCTCGACCGGGGCCACACAAAATACTTCACGGGGCCGCAGGTTGGACACCCCTGCATTAATCCAAAAGGAGTGAAGGAACAAAAAAGTCACTAAGCACTATACTCTGGGAACTACAAATAATCTTATATAAATGGAGAAAAAAATGGAGAAAGCCAGAAAGTTAGCTCAACTACCCAAACATCCTAGGTACAAAAAAACCTCTGGAACACTGAAAATAATTGCAATTAGACAATTCAGCCATGTGAGCGCCTCTGGTTCAAAAACATCCCCCCCTACATGGATGCGCATTTCATGGCTCAATCGCCACTTCTTCAGAGCTACTGGGTGTTAAGTGCAATCTTTTTTTTTTTTTTTTCCTAATGCACAAGGCTCTGTGGACTCCTGTGAACCTAGCAAGAATAGGTGATTTAAAAGGGAAGTTATGCTGGACACGGAAGGGAGATTAAGGCACTATTGGAACAATCGACTAGTTCAATCCACCTCAACCAGACATAGGAGAACCCACGCACCATTCACACACCCTCCAACCAAAAACATCAAAAAAAAAACCCTGTACGACAACCTCCTATCCACTCGAGCTGCAACACTCGACCCACAACTCTACATCCTATTGACCACGACCACAGACTACAAAACCTTCAAAAAAGAAATAAAAACCCTTCTATTAAAAAAAACACATAAAACCAAACTAACACAATCAGAAATGTCCCAAGCATCACCTGCAACTACTACATATGAACTTCCAATATCATGACAACTCAGATGTAATCCTTAGCAACTCAAAGAAATGTACAAACTACTCCCTAAATACTTCTAATCTCCGGAAAATCCATTTGTAACCCGCCTTGAACCGCAAGGTAATGGTGGAATAGAAATCCCTAATGTAATGCTATTTAAGTGTCTTTTTGTAACTATATATTGGATTAAAATATGGTTAACAATTTCATCTACACTTTCCTTATCAAAACCTTTAACTTATCAAACAATCATACTGGGAAGATCTGGTCTAGCATCTAATATTGATAATTATAAATCACAACTACTGAAGAATTTATTGATATCTGTTAAAACAATTTTATATAACTGGAAAGATTTTTCTAAAATAAACCATAATATCTGGCGGTATTTGCTGTGCTTATATAATAAACTAGTGGATCACCCGGCATTGCCTGGATATTTATTTATCCCAATGGCCCTCTGTATGGGGCTGAACTTGTACTTTAAACGGCATCGTGACTGTCAATATTCATCTCAGCGAGCCTGAAAACTCTGGGCTCCTTTTACTAAGCCGCGTTAGGGCTTTAAAGTGCGGAAGAGCGCAATCTAAATTTCCGCGTGCGCTAGACCTTAATGCTAGCATTAGTTCTAGCCACGTAGCACGGGTTTAACATGCGCTAAAAACACTAGCACAGCTTAGTAAAAGGAGCCCTATGGGTTAGACACTAATATCTGTCTTTTTTTGATCATTTTTACATGTCACCCCCTTCCCACCCCCACAGTATTTTTTCACAGATAGTAAGTCATATGTATACCAAGTTTGGTTGAAATCTGTCCATCTGGAACATACACAGACATCTGATTTTATACATATAGATATGAAAAAATTTATGCTATAAAGATTGACAGTTTAAGGAAATTAAAGAAAATATGGGAATGTTTATTAAAATTTAAGGGGTCTTTTGCTAAGGCGCACTAGCTGATTTAGCGAGCACTAAATCAGCTAGTGCGCCTATGTGGGATCCCTACGAGGGTCGAACTGAAACATCGGTCGCTAGGTATAGACTTAAGAGGATGGGTCAGCAGACTTGATGGGAGGATCGAGACCTGCATCGTGTTGGACTTTAAAAATAAATGGGACTTTAAGAATAAATGGGATGCCTATAGGGGATCCCTAAGAGGGTCAATCTGAATAAATAGTCACTAGGTATAGACTTAAGAGGAAGGGTCAGTAGGGTGGGCAGACTTGATGGGCTATAGCCCTTTTCTGCCGTCATCTTCTATGTTTCAATGTTTCTATGCCTTAGTAAAAGACCACCTTAGTGAGTAAAAGTGGATATTACATTAGATACTATCTTTAGTATAGTGTGACAAAAGAATATAAGAACATAACGGGCTACTGGGCTTGATGGACCATTGGTCTGAACCAGTAAGGCTATTCTTATGTTCTTATGATGTCACAATGGCTTGATTGTCCTGTACTCCCCTCTGCCCACCAACCTAGCCAGCAGATTAACCGTTCCTCTTAATTGTATCCTGCTTGTCTGTTTAGATTGTAAGCTCTTTCGAGCAGGGACTGCCTTCTTTGTGACTCTGTACAGTACTGCATAGAAATAATAGTAGCAGTAGTTGTTGTTGTTTTTGTGTATTAAAATTCAGTTGTCAAGCCGTTCACCCATCTTCCAGTTTTTAGTGCTGAAAACATTACGGCAGTCATTTTCTCTATCAGTGATAGACCTCTGGTTGGAGGGTGGCCAGCTAGCCAACAGGGACTCCTTGGTTTCCAAACAGACAGAGCAGAATATGATACGGTAATAGCTTTTTCTCCAGACTTGTATTCTGGACAAAAGATGTGAGGATACCGGAACAGGCAGCTTGCACAATATTGGAAACTATAGACAATCAGAAGCAAGATAAATCCAATACCTGACACAGCATAGGAAACAGAAACATAATTAGGCTACAAATAGGTGAAGAGTCCCAAGAGGAGAAATAGGTCCTTTTGGAAGACCACTGTTCAACCACTCACAAGGATCCGGCTTCAAGGCCAACCCATCCTGATATTGTCTATCTATCTAGGGTCTCATCTTGTATGAGGAAAGACTAAAGAGGTTAGGGTTCTTCAGCTTGGAAAAGAGATGGCTGAGGGGAGTCTACCAAATCCTGAGTGGTACAGAATGGATACAAATGAATCAATTTTTTACTCATCAAAAATTAGAAAGATTAGGGGGACTCTCGATGAAGTTACAGGGAAACACTTTTAAACCCAATAGGAGCAAAACTTTTTTCACTCAGAAAGCAGTTAAGCTCTGGAACACGTTGCCAGAGGATGTGGTAACAGTGGTTAACGTAGATGGGTTTAAAAAAGGTTTGGACAAGTTCCTGGAGAAAAAGTCTATACGAATCGTAGTCTGCTGTTCAGACACACATGGGTGAAGCCAATGCTTGCCTTGGAATCAATAGCATGGAATGTTGCTACTATCTGGGTTTTTACCAGATGGACTATTGGTATGACCCAGTATGGCTATTGTTATTTTCTTATGACCATTGTTCCCGCTAAGCTGAGTGGGAGTCCTCCAAATGCATTTCTGCCAGTGAGGGGTGATGCGTCAGTATTGTTTTTTCAATCACTAGGGACAGGTAGGTTCCCCAGAGTTTGACAGAACTTGCCTGCCCCTCACTATTGAAAATGTGATAGTGAAACAGCACCCCCTACTGGCAGCACTGTAGGGGGAGGACTCCCATTCAGCTTGCAAAGAACAGTGCCAGGGACATGAAAACATCTTTGTGGACCACTCAAAGCAAAATATGGAGGAAAAAGGAACATAGTATTGGAATCTATTGAAATCACCTCACTCTAATACAAGTGAGTTTGTCATCAAGAGTATCTTTTGGAAAATGCTCTCAACCTAATGCTCTCAATCTACTGTATATATATGTCAGTTTGTCTTTCCCCTTATCCATCCTCCCTTGAATGTCTGTCTCTTCTATTACAGATTTTCCTATCACCTTTACATTTTCTCATTTAGTCCTTCAACATTTCATAGCAACAAATATTGTCTTAATCCCACGTGTATATTCGCAGTAAAAGGATTGTAATAAGAACATAAAAATAGCCTTACTGGGTAAGACCAATGGACTCATGGTGGCCAATCCAGGTCCTGGCCAAATCCTAAGAAATAGCAACATTCCATACTACCAATCCAGGTCAAGCAGTGGCTTCCCCCTTGTCTTTTTCAATAACAGACTATAGACTTTCCTCCAGGAATTTGTCCAAACCTTTCTTAAAACAGCTATGCTATCCGCTTTTACCACAACCTCTGGCAATGCGTTCCAGCGCTTAACTATTCTCTGAGTGAAAAAAAAATGTCTTCCTATTGGTTTTAAAAGTATTTCCCTGTAACTTCATCGAGTGACCCCTTGTCTTTGTAATTTTTGACGGAGCAAAAAATCGATCCACTTGTACCCGTTCTACTCCACTCAGGATTTTGTAGATTTCAATCCTATCTCCCCTCGATCAACTCTTTTCCAAGCTGAAGAGCCCTAACCTTTTTAGTCTTTCTTCATACAAGAAAAGTTCCATCCCTTTTCTCATCAACTTTGGCCTCATTTAGTCATATTGGTTTGTTTTTGCTCTACAAATGGCAGCAAATTTTAAAAGACAATTATTTTAAAAAAGATATTTTGTATTTTCTCCTTTGGTGTTCTTTTACCATGCTCCAGTAACGGTTGGCCTTACTGTGCTCTTACGCAGGTTTTTTCCATGTGCTATAGCCATTTTTACTACAGCTAGAAAATAGCCAATTTTCAATTTGTTTAATCAATGGCCATACCATATCTTACCATTAGTGTGCGGTCATTAAAAAAAATAAATAAATAAATAACATGGGAGCTCTTACCGACACCTATTTTGTAGCAGTAAGGGCCAGATTCTGAATGTGGTTCTTTAAGTTAGGTGGCGGTACCAGCCTAAAGCCACCTAACTTAATTGGTTTAATTGAGTTTAAGTGGCGTGATAATTGTGCCATTAAAACCCAATTAAAAACTCATTTTAAAAAGTCCCCACTATGCGGTCTATTTGACCGGCGCTTTGGTCTGTGGCACCTACCAGTGCCTAGCAATGCTGAAAGCTGCCAGTGGGCGTGGTTAGAGGCGGTGCCAGACTTCAGCATCACTAAGCGACACTGGACATGATTCACAAAAGATCCCAGGTGCTGGAAATGTAGGCCTGTGAAACCCTGACCTGTATTTCTGGCACCTAGAGTCCTTGCTAGGTGCCGGTATGCCCGATTCTATACACAGCACCTGTCTATGATTAACACGTGGCAGATGCCTGTTTGCTAAGCGACTGCTGCGGCAGGCGTCAAATATAGAATCAGCCCCTACGGGTAGGGTTACCAGGTGTACGAATTTACCTGGACGTGGGACTGTGTCGAGAGAGCATCTGTGCATGCCCGGAGGCAACAGGGTGACACATGTGTGTGATGTCATCGCGTCACATCTGTGCGTGTGCAGATGCTCTCCCGATGCAGCTCCAGGCATGGGAAGAGGTTGGGGGAGGGGCTGAACGGGGCAGAACGGGGGAGGGGCAGAACGGGGTGTGATGGGCAGAGCAGGGTGGGGCTGGGTAGAAGTGGGAGGGTATGGGTATGGTTTTTACGATTGTAAAATCTGGTAACCCTACTTAAGGGCTGCTGAGCTAATCCTGCGCTAATCAGTTAGCATGCGGGAATGTGGACACATCAACTGATTAGCACTGGAATGCCAACTCTCTGCCCCCCTGACCCACCCTTCTGCACAAAAATACCTAATATTTTCCAGCATGCGGTTAGTGCATGTTGACATCTGAGCAAGTCCCACTCTAGTGCTTACAGCTGCTTAGTAAAAGGACTCCTTTCTTTCTGAATATCTATTTTTCTTTTTGAAAATGTAGCTTGCTTTATCAGCACACACAGCCATCAACCCCACGAATAGATCATTAGGCTCGATTTCACTCAAAAAAGAAATTCTCCGAAGCATCAATTTCAAAATAAACATAATAGATTTGATTAAAACACCTTTAGCGAGTTATTCAGCCATGTACACAGATTTTGGCTGCTATCCACAAGGTAAGTACTGTACTAACAAATATTTATGGGTATTCATACCGTGAGATGTAATTCATTCCTTTACATCCATTGAATGAAAGACTGACAGCAGAATCATAATTCTAAATGTGTGTGGAGCCTTCTTATCCAATTTGCAAATGCTCACTAATAACCCAAGGCAGAATTACAAATGAATCAGGCTAGCCCAGAACAAAATGCTTCCAATCATGTGTCTCCTGTACAGTGTACAGGATATTACTTTCAAAGAGACTAGGCAACCAATCTTTCTTGAAAAGGCATTTGAAAATCTTTCCATACCACAGCTCAATTATCAGTGGCATAGGGTAAGATCGGAAAAATCGTGACAAATATGTGTAGAATATGATGGCATGGGGGGTCAATTCTTTAACTTGGTGCCTCAGTGCCACGTGCTGCAAACCGATTTTATGATGGCATCTTGTCACCAAGATATTACATTATACAATCCGAGCATAAATCAACATTGATGTATCATGATTTAGGTACACCCACCCATGCCAGGTTTATGTCATAAAGGACTCATTTTACTAAGGTACGCTAGCGGTTTTAGTGCGCGCGCTAAATGCTAACGCCTCCGTAGAGCTTGCGTTAGTATTTTTCATTTAGCGCGTAATTTGCGCACGCTAATCTTTAGCGCACGCTAAAAACGCTAGCACACCTTAGTAAAAGGAGCCCATAGGGGTCCTTTTATCAAGCCACGCTAGCGGGGTTAGCGCGTGGGACATTTCATCACGCGCTAACCCCCGTGGCCGGCTAAAAAACTAACGCAGCGGCTAGCGCGGCAGGCGGTTTAACGCACGGTATTATGCGCGTTAAACCCCTACCGCAGCTTGATAAAAGGACCCCATAGTCTTATCAAATAGATGTCACTTGAGTCAACATTTTTTATCCACCAAACCTCAATCTGTGAGCTTTACGTGAGCTTAACTTGATAAAGTGGTCGGAAGGGATGGTGGCGACCATAGTGGGAGAATGGTCTTGAGGAAGTGACTACGAAACATGTTGGCCATGACCCCTATTGAGAGATCACTGAGATAAGTGCAATTAAAATATATTTAAGCTTAAGGTTTAAGTATTTAAAAGAAAAATGGGAAATATTTAAAATATACAAAAGAATTTAAAATGTAGAAAAATTAATTTAAAAATTATTAGAAAAAGGCAGGAGGAAATGAACCAATGAGGAATTAACACATAAAGCTCACAGCAATGAGATTGAGCTGTGAAGTGGTGTGGCTGAGGTTCGGTGGATAAAAAATGTTGACTCAAGTAACATCTATTTGATAAGACTATATTATACGGGTGGTTTCCTTGAGAAGATATTTGGACTGGATATTAGGAGTAATCATCAGTGCAGACATGAAAACTGCCAATCAAGTGGAGAAGGCTTCATCTAAGGCAAGGCAGATATTGGGTTGTATCAATAGAAGTTTCGTCAGCCGAAAGCCTGAAGTCATAATGCCGTTGTACAGGGCCATGGTGAGACCTCATCTGGAGTACTGTGTGCAATTCTGGAGGCCACATTACAGTAAAGATGTGCGCAGAATTGAATCGGTTCAGCGGATGGCCACCAGGATGATCTCGGGGCTCAAGGGTCTCTCGTACTAAGAGAGACTGAACAAATTGCAGCTCTACAATCTCGAGGAACGTAGGGAGAGGGGAGACATGATCGAAACATTTAAGTACCTCACAGGACGTGTCGAAGTGGAAGATGATATTTTCTTTCTCAAGGGACCCTCAGCCACAAGAGGGCACCCGCTCAAACTCAGGGGCGGAAAATTTCATGGCGACACCAGAAAGTATTTCTTCACGGAGAGAGTGGTTGATCGTTGGAACAAGCTTCCAGTGCAGGTGATTGAGGCAGACAGTGTGCCAAGACTTTAAGAAATGGGATACCCATGTGGGATCCCTACGAGGGTCAAGATAAGGAAATTGGGTCATTAGGGCATAGACAGGGGGTGGGTAAGCAGAGTGGGCAGCCCTTTTCTGCCGTCATCTTCTATGTTTCTATGTTATGTCCATTAGGTCTATATCCATTAGGTCTATGTCCGTTTGTCTGTCTTGTCTGTTTATATTGTAAGCTCTTTTGAGCAGGGACTGTCTTCTTTGTGTCTCTGTACAGCACTGCATACATGTGGTAGCGCTACAGAAATAATTAATAGTAGTAGTCTAAGGTGGTATACCTAAGTGCATGAAACTTATAGTTTTCTATAAGCTGCATGCATTACTAGGAGATATGTCTTGCCCATGTTCCAAGTACAGAGCAGCAAACGCAAAGAAGTACATATATATTTTAACTTTTATTAATCAAGCGAGATACCCAACGTGGCCATGTTCTGAAATATATCTTCTTCATAGGTGAAAACAGATAACGTGGGCAAGGATTGAAGGTGGGCCTTCAGATACACAGCCAGATAAAGTTGCAAAGTTAAAACAAAACCCTTTATAAACTGAAAAGGCTGAGGCCTGTTATTTCACAGGTACAAAAATGAAGAGGAAAGTCTCAGATTCAAAGAAAATTGGAATGTATGCCTGTGGCTGACAGGCCCCAAAATACAGTTTAAAAGGGCTAGATGCACTAAAGAACGCCACTCGATCACTGTTGGCCGATTTTTCGGCCGATTCTCCAAAAGCGATCGATGCACCATCAAGTTTGCATGCACACGATTTGCGTGGAGGTGCAAATCGTTTGCATGCAAACGCACCGATTCAATCTCTCAGTGAGCAATTGACACATGCCCAGAGCCCTAACAGTAGTG
Source organism: Geotrypetes seraphini (assembly GCF_902459505.1). Taxonomy (NCBI): domain Eukaryota; kingdom Metazoa; phylum Chordata; class Amphibia; order Gymnophiona; family Dermophiidae; genus Geotrypetes; species Geotrypetes seraphini. Next base: position 16,223,946 of record NC_047097.1, read on the forward strand.
ACAGGGGAAGCAGCTTGAGGGAGTCCAGAGAAGAGCAACTAAGCTGATAAAGGGTGTGGAGAATCTCTCATATACTGACAGATTGAAACAGTTGGGGCTGTTCTCCCTGGAAAAGCGGAGACATGATAGAAACCTTCAAGATCCTGAAAGGCATAGAGAAAGTAGACAGGGAGAGATTTTTCAAACTAAAGGGGAACCACAAGTACAAGGGGGCACTCGGAGAAATTGAAAGGGGACAGGTTTAGAACAAACGCTAGGAAGTTCTTTTTCACCCAGAGGGTGGTGGATACATGGAATGTGCTTCCAGAGGCTGTGGTAGATAGGAGCACTGTACAGGGCTTCAAGGAAGGCTTGGATAGGTTCCTAGAGGACAAAGGGATTGAGGGGTATAGATAAGTGTAGAGATGGGTTATAGGGATAGGAGTAGAGATAGGCTATAAAGCTAGTCAGGGACCACTGCTCAGGCAAAAGGGCCTGATGGGCCGCTGCGGGAGCGGACCGCTGGGCGAGATGGACCTCTGGTCTGCCTCAGCGGAGGCAACTTCTTATGTTCTTATGTTCTTATTGCTGTTAGGGCTTCTGTATTTTTTTAATGGAACAGATGTGCGTGAGTTAAACATGCACAACCTGTCCCATTAAAAAAAAAAGCAACCCCCCCCCCCCCCCAAGTCCAGAATAAGAACATAAGAAGTGCCTCCGCTGGGTCAGACCTGAGGTCCATCGTGCACATCAGTCCGCTCACGCAGCAGCCCAACAGGTCCAAGACCTGTGCAGTTATCCTCTGTCCCTTTTTCCAACAGAAAATTGCCCAATCCCTAGAAAGCTACTGACCTTGTCTGTTTTCACTTGCTAGATACTAGACAAGATACAGCTGAATAGATACAAAAGTGTCCAGTGCCAAGAGATTAGATAACTCTCAGTGCCTGAACCTTAGCTAGAACATAGGATCTGTGCAAACAGCCTATTCATATACTAATTCAAAATTGAGAGAAGTGGAAGGTTGAGTTGTAGAAAGTTCCAGTGACAAAGGGAACCCATAATTTAATAATAGCCTTTCTGGGTTTGCATTTTTGTAGTTGAGCCCGCCCTCTTCTCATGCCTCTTGTCCAATCAGGTTTACTAAGGGGTTAGGCCAAAGCCAGCATTCTTTCTCCTCACCCCCACCCCCTCAATCACCTGTGAGAATCCTTGTCTCTAAGAAACCAAGCTCAGAGACCAATCTCTCCAGGGCTCACCAGTAGCTGAGTCTTAATTTCTGTCTCCCTGTATACTCAGGGTGAGATGTCACTCCATTTGTGAGAATTGTGCAAAAATTCCCCAACAGTCTTGAGGAGACTTACATTCCCTTCCAACCTAGGTTAGGATTACCATATTTTGAGGCTTACAAACATGGGCACGTGGCCCTGCCCATTATGCCCCCAGTCCCGCCCTGTTCTGCCCCCAAACCACGCCCCCTCAAGGCCTCATCTTCATCCCCAATGAGCTCCAAATGCATCTGGAGGGCCTTGAGCATGTGCGGCTATGTGTGACATTATCTGCGCATTCTCAGAGGCTCTCCAGATGCAGTTGGAGCTCGTTGGGACTTTCCAAAACTCAGACAATTGCTGGGTTTTGGAAAGTCCATCTAAAAGTCCATCTAAAAAGAGGACATGTCCAGGTTTTCCCGGATGTCTGGTAACCCTATCCTAGTTCCCCTTCTAGGCCTCAAAAAGCCCTTTCCTCTTTCAGGACAGTCTTTTATTTAGTTCTCTGTCTCATGCAAATTAATAAGCAAAGTAACTGTTCAGCTGGACACTATGCAGTCCTTTTCAGTGGTCAGGGAATTTTGGTCACCATGAACTTAAGGGATAGCCCACCCCTGCCACCTCCTACATAGCCTTCCCTGTCAATTACTAGCTCCTTCCCCTTCCCCCCGCCCTCCCCCATTGGCAGGGTCCCTGTTATTCACCCTAATTTCAAAGTATAAACACATATTCCACTCAGTGTTCACATTTTCTAGTGTGAAAGCATGGAACGACCTCCCAACAACCAACAGATCTGATTCTAATTACTCTACGTTTCGCAAGAAACTAAAAACCTTTCTGTTTGACTCCATAAATTAATCCCAACATCCAACATCGCTGAACAAGATTTGAAACACAATTTGACTTCCAGAGAAATAGACCCAGGGAGCCGCAGTATACCCATTAGCCATCATGGAACCAAGTACACAGCTAACCACTAGTTAAGAACTATAACAGACCCTATCTATCTCATGACATCTTTCTTCAAACATATTAGCTCTCCTGCTGTATGTAATTCCCCCCCCCCCTTCCCATAAATGTTCATTTAATGTCCTTCCGGCAGCACATCTGAACTGTACCAAACTACCTTTTGAAATGTATGGTACGACCAATTCTATCTCAAAGAATCCCGAAAGGTCTTATATTGTCTCTCTATAACATCCTTGAACTGTAATGAAGCTCTAAGCATCCCTGCACTGCACTAAACTGTTCTCCACAAAATGTACCGTAAGTCACCTTGAACCTTTGTAGGCATAGCGTGACTCAAAAATCCCTGATTAGATTAGAAAACCCTCCGACCCAAGTTCTCCTCTGATACTGGCCTTTTCTGGATAATAAGTTTCAAGTTTAATAAAATTTGATATCCCACTTTATCATTTTTCAAAACAGTATTACAAAATTAAAATATTACATGAAAACATCGAATGGGGGAAGAGAATGCAACCAAGGACAACCCCCCCCCCACTCCCCCCATTCATACTTACATGTAGCTAAAATTGATTAACTGGCACAAGAGGTAAAGAGGAGAACTACAATATTTGTAAAGGAAAGAACAGAAAAGGAAAAAACGAGAGGAGGGGGAACACAAAAGACCAGCCAAAAAGGCTGGAATGGCATAAACTTAAAAGCATCCTTAAAAGGACGGCCATGTTTCAAAAGAAATGTTTTTAGAGTGGATTTAAAGTTATCTAAAGATGTGCTCTCTCTTATATCGTTTGGAGCCAAATTCCAGAGTGAAAGGGCAGTGACGGAGAAAATGCTGGTTCTCATGGTGTTAATGTGCAGTAAGGAAGGGATGGAGAGCAGATTTTGGTTAGATGATCGTAGGGAGCGCTGAGTGGAATAGGGAATCATGAGTCTATTAATAAATTCAGGCTACCTTGCTTCTCTGGTTTTAAATGTTAATAACATAATTTTGGAAGTGATACGATATTCAATGGGAAGCCAATGTGCTTTAAATAGCAAAAGTGTAATGCGGTCAAACTTTTTTGCGTTAAAAATGATTTTTATGGCAGTATTTTGGACTATCTGTAAGCGCCTCTTCCAGGGACACCGCTGTCTCTCTTGATGAGACATACACCCTGTCACAATTTTCCATAGAAAAGGAGATTGTCCTGTAATCTTTTCTTATAATGTGAAGAGACCACAGTTCTTAAATATGACTTTTATTTTAAAAGTCTTAAACTGCCTTTCCCAGAAATGGTTATCAAGCGGTTTACAACATATAGATTATTATGCTTTTATCAATACAAAATACAACACAGAACATACTGTAAATTAAAGCATTAAAATATTTAAAAATATTTCCGCTTTTACAATTTGGCAAACAGCACATTTGCTGTACATGGTGATGGATCTTTTTTATTGTTACATCTACAAACCAACCAGCTATTGCCTTTCTAATGGATAGGTTGAGGGAGCTCCTGTGATTATTAGGATCACCCCTTGTATCTGAATTCCAATAAATTTGATTATGCTCCTTAGCAGGGGAGTCTCAAGTACAAACTCCTCCCCAGTGGTTTAGACACCTTTTAGTAGGGTTACCAGATTTTACTTTAGTAAAATGCAGATCCCTAGACTCACCTCCAGGCTTGCCCAGTTCCACCCATCCTCATCCCATTATGCCCCTATTCTTGCTCCCAATCCCACCCTAGTACTGCCCTCCCCCCACACACACACACACCCCTACCCCGCTGCCTGCTCTCGTTGGGCAGGAGAGCATCCACGCATGATGTGATTTCAAGGAAGTTTTTCAAAACCCAGATAAAGTGTCGGGTTTTAAAAAACTGTCCGGACCCCCAAAAAGTAGGACATATCCAAGGAAATCCGGACATCTGATAACCCTACCTTTTTGACACCAGCTCACCCAGACTGGAAGAAACAGAATGAAAAGTACTCTGTGGTTTCCAGATCCTCTGTGGTGAACTATCTAGAATTCTCTCAATCCCAACTAGAATTACTTCCTCCCTTGAAACCCTAAGGGAGGAATTCATCAAGCAGCGTTAGGGTTGAATATGTCTTAATCACTAAGGCCTGGATTCTCTAATCAGTGCCAATTTTATAGGTGCCAGTAGGCAACCAAGCTCAGTACAAAATGCCACTTAATCAATGTTTTTAACTGCGTTTCAAGGCGCCAACTAGTACCAGAATCGCACCTCTGTAGGCCACCTGTGGGTGTGGCTAACGCCGGTGGCACGATTCACGACAAACATAGGCACCAGAAATGTAGACCTGGAAAACCCTGGCCTACATTTCTGGCACCTGTCTTTCCCAGAGGCACGATTTTTTGTATGGCGCCATCGTGTGATATACACCATCAATCCACAACGGCATATAATAAACTTCAAAATGTCTAATTTCTAAGTAATCTTCTTTTCAGATAATACATTTCTAAGTACCTCTATGGTCTTCAGTTCTAGCCAACCACCAGCCAAATTATTTGAAGGCTTGTTTCTCTTTCTGGCTTTTATTCATCATCAGACCTTAGGTTTTTTTTTAAGTGCTTGTGATGTATATTCTATGTTTTGTGCAAATCGATAAACTTTTCTTATACAACTTTAAAACTTTTGTACTTAGCTTTAGCTATTTCTTCATTCTTTTTTTGAACCTTCGAAAGGATCTTAAGGTTCAACCAGTTTCACCCAAAGGCTTTTCAAGAACGGGTCCCCCCCTTTTGTTTTGCTCCACAGCATCCCGACGTGTGTTCTTCTATGTAAAGAACCTTAAGGTCCTTCCCGAGGTTCAAAAAAAGAATGAAGAAATAGCTAAAGCTAAGTACAAAAGTTTTAAAGTTGTATAAGAAAAGTTTATCGATTTGCACAAAACATAGAATATAGAGAACAAGCACTTTAAAAAAAACCTAAGGTCTGATGATGAATAAAAGCCAGAAAGAGAAACAAGCCTTCAAATAATTTGGCTGGTGGTTGGCCTGAACTGAAGACCATAGAGGTACTTAGAAATGTATTATCTGAAAAAAAGATCACTTAGAAATTAGGCACTTTGAAGTTTATTATATGCCATTGTGGATTGATGGTATATATTACATAGACAACATCATAAACAACATTGGGCTATTTTAATACATCAATGCCATCGTGTGATTGACACGCGATCAGCGGCCACTTTTTAGGTGGTTACCTATATCAGTATTGTATAGAGAATCTAGGCCTAAAAGCCCATAGGTATAAAATGGGCTTTAGAATTTAGCATACATTAGGTCCCTTAAAGCACATTAAAGACGAGTTAAGCCCTAGCGGTGCTTGATAAAATAACTACCATTACCACCTACAAAACACTGCTAGGCAATCAGAAGAAACCTGCATTTGACTGTCTTTCCACCTGTGATATTATCTAATAGATGAACTATATTATAATTTATAAACTTGGAACTAAAATGTTATATATAAGAATGGATTTATCAGTAAGCAATGTAGAAAATTACTTACAACAATGCTCTCTCAGGCCACAACTTCAGAAGTAAAGGAGATACAACCAGGAGTCCACTACCTGCTAAGTAGTATGAATAATCAATTGAGCAGTGTGTGGCTTTTTGTGAAGAACTGTAGTTATATTTAGGATGTCTAACAGCCTGAATATTTCACGGCACAAGTATAGAGTAGACTGCCATTCAAAACCAGGCCTAAACTGATAGGGTGTATGCCCCATCACGTAAATTCACTAGAGAGCAAGGAAGGGAACAGCAATGACAGAATTTTCCTACCCAATCTAGAGCAGGGCTTCTCAACTCAGTCCTCTGGGCACACCCAGTCAGTAGAGTTTCCAGAATATCCGCAATGAATGTGCATGAGATAGGTTTGTATACCAAGCAGGCAGTGTATGCAAATCTCTCTCATGCATATTCATTGTGGATATCTTGAAAACCCAACTGGTTGCGTGTGCCCCAAGGACTGGGTTGAGAAGCCCTGCTCTATAGGACAGGAAAAACCTAATTTCCCAGACAACCATGATGATCAGGGCTCAAAAGGCTAAATACCACTGTCTACGCAACAAAAATCAACCATCACTGATACTAGCGTGCCCTGCCATACATTCTATACTATGTCATACTAACACATATTATCATGCGATGTTATGTACTATCTGGCTGTGCCACGTACTGCCATTGCCAATACTTCTATACTTTGCCAGACATTCCATGCTATACCACACTTAGCATATATTCATTCACAGGTATATATTACATTACATTACATTACATTAGGGATTTCTATTCCGCCATTACCTTGCGGTTCAAGGCGGCTTACAAAAAGATTTATAAAACGGGGTTACAATGTAGGAATTGAAGATACATTAGAGTGGTAGTTAGGTAGTTTCGAGGTAAGGATAATTACAGTTTACAGTAAATTGTGTACATGGAGGTAAAATTAGGTGAAGTTAGGGCTGATTTAGGAGTTTCTTAAAAAGTATTGTTTTTATTTCTTTTCTGAATGTCTTGTAGTCTGATGTGGTCATCAGTAGTTTGGAAATTCGGGTATCCATTTTTGCGGCTTGAGTGGCTAGGAGGCCATCGTGAAGTTTTGATCTTCTTACTTCATTGATCGGGGGGGGTATGAATGGGGAGTGCGTTTTTCTGTGTCTGAGTGTGGATGCTTGGTTGAGGCGGTTATTCAGGTAGGAAGGACTGTCTCCGTTTAGGGATTTAAATAGCATGCAGTAGAATTTGAATTGTATTCTTCCTTGGATTGGTAGCCAATGTGAGTTGATGTAAGCTTCTGTGATGTGGTCAAATTTTCTTAATGAGAAGATGAGTCTCAAGGCTGTGTTTTGGATTGTTTGAAGTTGTTTGATCATAGTAGCAGGGCATGGGAGGAATAGGATGTTGCAATAGTCTAGCAGTCCTAGGATTAGAGATTGTACTATAAGCTGGAATTGATTTCTTTCAAAAAATTTCCGGACTTGTCTCAAATTTCTCATGATTGTGAAGGATTTCTGGATTGTATTATTTATTTGTGGTTGCATGGTACAGCTTCTGTCTAAGGTCATTCCTAGTAGTTTTATGGTGGTTTGGATGGGGTAGTTGATAGAGTTGATTTCTAAATTTTTTGAGGTTTGGATTTTGTCATTTTCGAATAGGATGAGTTTGGTTTTGTCTGGGTTGAGTTTAAGTTTGTGATCTTTCATCCAGATCGTAACTGTATTAAGTATTCTGTGTAGGATGTTTGGCATGGTGGGTTTAGGTTGATCGTAAGGTGTGAGGATGGTAATGTCGTCCGCGTAGCTGTAGGTAATTATACCTAGATTGTTCAGATGTGTTCCGAGAGAGGCAGTGTATAGGTTGAAGAGGGTGGGTGATAGTGGGGAACCCTGTGGTACTCCGCAGGGGTTTGCCCAAGGTTCTGATTTTACGTTGTTTGATTTTACGCTGTAGGTTCTGGATTTTAGGAAGCCTTCAAACCAAGCGTATACTTTATCAGAGATACCTATTGCGTCCAAAATTTGCAGAAGGATATTGTGATCCACTAGGTCAAAGGCTGCGGTTAGGTCTAATTGTATAAGGAGCATTTTTTTCCCTGTGCTGAGGTGTTGTCTGATTGTGTCCATAAGGGAGGCTAGGAGAGTTTCTGTGCTGAAATTGGATCTGAAGCCAGATTGTGTGGGGTGGAGTATGTTATGGTCATCCAGATAATTAGTGAGTTGTTTGGCCACTAGGCCTTCTGTAAGTTTGACGTATAGCGGTATTGAGGCAATAGGTCTGAAGTTGGAGGGTTGGTCTGGTGGTCCTTTTGGATCTTTTTGGATTGGAGTGATGATGATTTTGCTGAGTGCAGTGGGGAAAATGCCATCCGTGAGCGTGGATTGAATCCATTGTAGAAGTAGTGTTCGGAATTTTACACTGGAGGTGGTGAGGAGGTATGAGGGGCAGTGGTTGTAGTCACAGGAGGCGTGGCTGTATTTTTTGTAGAGGTTATTGAACTCAGGCCATTGTATGTTGGTGAATTGAGACCAAGATCTGTCTGCTGCGGTTGAGTCTTTTTCTGTGGGGTGAGTTGTGATTATGCTTAGGAGGGATGGGGTAGAATCGAGGGTGGCTCTGGCATTGATAATTTTGTTCTTGAAGTGATCAGCTAGGAGGGTAGCTGATGGGGGTGGGGTATTGTTTGTGGTTGTGTAGGGTTTGGTGTCTGTCAGATCTTTTAAGATTTGGAAAAGTTTTTTGGTGTCTTGGAATTCTGTGCCTATTAGATTTGAGTAATGAGTTTTCCTTTTGTCTTTTAGTAGTTGTTTATATTGTTTGTTGATGTTTTTCCAAGCAGTTTTTGTTTGTTCTAGGTTTGTTTTTCTCCATTTTCTTTCTAATCTTCTACATTGTCTCTTGAGTTGGAGCAGTTCATTGTCAAACCATGGGTCTGATCTTCTGTTGGTTTTGGTTTTGGTTTGTAGTGGGGTTAATTCATCTAGGATGTTGGTGGACATATGTTTCCAGTGAGAGATGAAGTTTTTGGGGTCTTGGTCTTGGAGTGATTCATCTACTTTTGACCAGAAGGTGGTTGGTTCGATATATTTGCGTGAGGTGTATGTTCTTTTTATGTTAGGTTGAGATGTGGTTTTGGTCCTGTTCCAGTTGATTTTGAAGTTGTAGGTGAAGTGGTCTGACCAAAGCGATGGGGACCAGGTACCTTTGGGGGTTTGAATTACTGGGGTTGATCGTTGATACGTCATGAACGCTGCAATGTCCAGTTGATGACCTTTTTCATGTGTGGTTTGTGGGTTTAGGATTTGGAATGACAGGGCATTGAGGAAGGATAGACAGTTTTTTGCTGGTGTGGAAGTTGGGTCATCTAGGTGAAGGTTAAGGTCTCCTAGGATAAGGTTGTATTCCGCAGTTAAGGAGTTTTGGTAAATGAAGTTTTCAAATTCCGGTCTCGCTGTGGTCCAGTTTCCTGGTGTTATATAGCAGAGCATGCAGTTTAATGAGTTATTTAGAGTAGTGCTTGTGAGATGGCAGGCGAGAAAGTCCATTTGTGGGGTGGATGTTTTTTCTAGTATGTTTAGGGTAAGGGAATCCTTGGTTATTATTGCTAGACCTCCTCCTCTTTTTTTTTCTCTGCATGTCACTGATATTTTGTATCCCTGAGGGCATACCTCGGTTATTCTAGGGTCTGTGTCTGAGGTTAGCCAGGTTTCTGTGAGGAAGAGACAGTCTAGGTTTTCTGTTGTTATCCAGTTTTTTATATGGTCCGTTTTGGGTCCTATGGCTCTGATGTTTACATATGCACAGTTTATGGAAGCGATGTCTGTTTGCTGATTGTGTTCCGTTTCAGGGTAGATGAGAGTTTTGGGGTGATGTTGGGTTTTGGTTTTGTGGTGTGCAGGTCTTCTTCTCCATGTTATATATTGTACTGCCGTGCCATGTACTGTCACATTCCTGCCATGCTCCTGTACGTATTGTCTGCCATACCATGTACTGCGTTGCATCCTAATATACTGCCATGCTCTGTTATATACTGCCTTACCACGCTTCGTACTGTCAGACACTATAATATACTGTCAAGCTCTATTAGTTACCGCCATGTCAAACCAAACTCATAACATCACCACCCCATGTTTTATGAGGCCTTGGCCTGTCATATCATATTAAGTAATGTCATGCTTTTGATTATTATCATGCTCCCCTATGTAGTGTCCTATCATGTCATGATCTAAAATGTATTGTCATGCTCTATATTACTATACCCTGTTATGCCTTATTATGTATGTAATCTTGTAACCCGTTCTGAGCTCTTCTGGGAAGACAGGATATAAATCCAAATAAATAAATAAAGGAGCTGGCTCAACAGAATAAAGGCTGAGGTTAATTACATTACATTAGTGACTTTTATTCCGCCATTACCTTGCAGTTCAAGGCGGATTACATAAGAGCTAATCTGGACATTTCCAGGAGTATTATAAGATAAATATTTCATCAGAAAGTTATAGGATCTGCCTCTGGCTTCCAATGAGATCACTGTCATTAAAAGATTTATTTATTTATTTACCCCTCCTTTTGCAAAAGCATAGCGCAGTTTTTAGCACTAGCAGTGGTGGTAATAGCTTGGATGCTAATAGGAATGCTATAAGCATCAGAGCTGTTACCGCCGGTGCCGGTGCTACAAACCACACTGCGCTTTTGTAAAAGGGAAGGTTAGTTATTTAGCATATTTCTATCCCGCTTTAAACAAAGCAGGTTACGAGATTGCATACATAATTAAAATCTACATTTGAAAGTTAAGAAAATGTTGCAATTCTGAACTGATCTGCCAGTATGAACAATAATTCCAACTACCGACAAAACCTTAAGGTAGGTGCAAATGCCTACTTGATATTTTGATGAATAATGAACTCATCTGCCTGTTGCTTTTTAGCATGCATGGTGATGTGCCACTTATTCTGCTTGTTACAGGTTTCCGGGTCTCGCTGCGCCTTTGTCAGATAGAAACTGATGTTTTAGCCATCAGGCTGTGGCTTTCTTCAGGGTATGCTCTGAAGTCTATAATGTGACTTTGGAAGTAGTGGGTTCACTGACCTGATTGGGAAAAGAGCAGTCCACCAATTTGAATTATGGCTGGAAAGTCAGTTGGTCAGAAATTTGAATTTTGTGGTGAAAGTCCAGAGAATGGAAAAGTCTCTGGTAGGGGGAACATCTTTAAACCTACCAGAGACTTTTCCACTCTATGGACTTTTGCCACAAAATTCAAATTTCTGACCAACTGACTTTCCCATCAAAATTCAAATTGGTGGACTGCCCTGTTCCCAATCAGGTCAGTGCATAGGCGTCAAAATGGGGGGGAGGGGGGGCACAGGGGCCATAGCCTCCTCGGTACCGGGAAAGATGGTAGAGTCACTGATAAAGGACAGCATCATTGATCACCTTGACGGACACGGGCTGATGAGGACCAGTCAGCACGGTTTTAGCAAAGGCACATCGTGTTTGACGAACTTGCTGCACTTCTTTGAGGGAGTAAACAGACAGATAGACAAGGGCGATCCAGTCGACATTGTATATCTGGATTTTCAGAAGGCGTTCGACAAGGTTCCGCATGAACGACTACTTCAGAAAATTGCGAGCCATGGAATCGAAGGTGAAATACTCACATGGATTAAAAACTGGCTGGAGCATAGGAAATAGAGAGTGGGGTAAATGGACAATACTGGACTGGAAGAGCGTCACCAGTGGGGTGCCTCAGGGCTCGGTGCTTGGACCCGTGCTCTTTAACATCTTTATAAATGATCTGGACATAGGTACGACAAGCGAGGTGATTAAATTACGTTAGATAGATTGTGAGCCCACCGGGACAGATAGGGAAAATGCTTGAGTACCTGATTGTAAAACCGCTTAGATAACCTTGATAGGCGGTATATAAAATCCTAATAAAACTTGAAAACTTGAAACTTAAATTCGCGGACGATACGAAGTTATTCAGAGTGGTGAAGATGCAGGGGGATTGCGAAGATCTGCAACGTGACATAATCAGGCTCGAGGAATGGGCATCGACATGGCAGATGAGGTTCAACGTGGATAAGTGTAAAGTGATGCATGTCGGTAACAAAAATCTCATGCACGAATATAGGATGTCCGGGGCAGTACTTGGAGAGACCTCCCAGGAAAGGGACTTGGGAGTTCTGATCAACAAGTCGATGAAGCCATCCACGCAATGTGCGGCGGCGGCAAAAAGGGCAAACAAATGCTACGAATGATAAAGAAGGGGATCACGAACAGATCAGAGAAGGTTCTCATGATGCTGTACCAAGCCATGGTGCACCCTCACCTGGAGTACTGCGTCCAGCACTGGTTGCTGTACATGAAGAAGGACACGGTACTACTCGAAAGGGTCCAGAGAAGAGCAACTAAGATGATTAAGGGGTTGGAGGAGCTGCCGTACAGCGAAAGATTAATAATAATAATAACTTTATTTTTGTATACCGCAATACCACAAACAGTTCAGAGCGGTTTACAATGTAAGAGACTGTACATATACAGCAAAAATACAATGTAAGGGAATGTACTATGCAGTTGAGAGCAATTTACAATGCAGGGGACTGTACATATTCAGCATAGGTGTTAATACAGCGGAAAACAAAGCAGATTTACAATGCAGGAGACTGTACATATACAGCAGAGATATTTATACAGTGAAAATACGGTGCGAGAGACTTAAAGAGTAAGATACAGTGCAAGAGAATGGATAATGCGGTTGTAGCGGTTTACCATGCAAAGATAGTTACCTATAGAGCGAGGATAAAGAGTGGTAAAAGACAAGTATCAATTACGGGAGAAACTGGGCCTCTTCTCCCTCGAACAGAGGAGATTGAGAGAGGACATGATCGAAACATTCAAGGTACTGAACGAGATAGACTTAGTAGATAAGGACAGGTTGTTCACCCTCTCCAAGGTAGGGAGAACGAGAGGGCACTCTCTAAAGTTGAAAGGGGATAGATTCCGTACGAACGTAAGGAAGTTCTTCTTCACCCAGAGAGTGGTAGAAAGCTGGAACGCTCTTCCGGAGGCTGTTATAGGGGAAAAGACCCTCCAGGGATTCAAGACAAAGTTAGACAAGTTTCTGCTGAACAAGAACGGGCGCTGGAAGGGCTAGTCTCAGTTAGAGCACTGGTCTTTGACCAGAGGGCTTCTGCGTGAGTGGACTGCTGGGCATGATGGACCACTGGTCTGACCCAGCAGCATCAATTCTTATGTTCTTAGCCCAGAAAGATCTAAGGTTTCTGCCATGCTTCCCTATCATTCCTTTTAGAAGACAAGATAGAAAAGCCCACTTTTACCCACAGACAGGGAAAGGGTTAAAGAAAGAGGTATGACAGGGAGAGCCGGTATACTCAGTGCACAGCCCTCCATTGCTAGGGGAGACAAAGCAAAACAGGAATAAATTGGGCACAACTATAGGCATTAGGAGGCAGCCCAGAACCACAAGGGAGGAAAACTTCAGAGGCTGTGAAGAAGTTTTGGTTCCTTCTTCCTTGCCTCCTAAAGGTTCTGTGTCAGGAGAGAACATAGCCTGCAGGAATAAAACTCCAAGACCAAAGCTAACTTGGAGAGAGAGTTCATTAGAGCAGTGATTCCCAACCCTGTCCTGGAGGAACACCAGGCCAATCGGGTTTTCAGGCTAGCCCTAATGAATATGCATGAGAGAGATTTGCATATGATGGAAGTGATAGGCATGCAAATTTGCTTCATGCATATTCATTAGGGCTAGCCTGAAAACCCAATTGGCCTGGTGTTCCTCCAGGACAGGGTTGGGAACCACTGCATTAGAGGAGGCTTACCCAAAAGCTGTCCCAAAGAAATGTTTGTCCCGACATTTAGAGAAAAGGGAACAGCTGACTGAGGAGGAAAGCAGTATGGAGCTAAAATAAAGCTTTCCTGATATGATTGAGCAGGAATATGACATGGAATGGACCTCAGGAGCAGAGGGGAGTTTGCCTTAAGAGTGCATGTGTGAGTAAACCTGACTGCTAAGTGAGAAAGATTTTGTATTGAAATAAGGTGGCCCTCAAGACTGTGAAATGTAAAGAGGAAATGTGAGTGAATATTTTAAAGGGCAAATTGTGTGGTTTGGGGGGAGTCTGAATGAGCTAGCCAGCACTAGGGACCTGGCTAGAAGAGTGCAGGAGACTAGAACCCTTAAGGATTCCAGGGCCTTGACATTCCTGAAGCAACTTACAGTGGGAACTTGAGTTGGGTGGATTATCAGATTATTAAAAGGGTGGAATGGTTCCCCACCACACAGGCCCAGGTTTAAAGGCAGGTCAATAATAGCAAAGTGACTTGGAAGCACTTAGTATTCTAACTGTGCTAAAGGGAAGCAGCTGGACTGTACACAGAAAGCAGGTTTCAACTATGAACTGATTTGCTAAAGAAGTGTTTGATGTAAAGATTACCAGGCTCATTGCGGGGCCAAGCCAGGAAGCTGGAAACTGGAAAATAAATATATTTTTGTTTTGAACTGATATCGGGCTTGGAGTCTGAATGACAATCTTCTAAGGTGCATTATCCCACTGGTACTCCAGGGAGCGCTGGATTGTGCACTGTTGGCAGAAGTTGGGCCACTGACCACTGGCAGACCCTGACCTTGCCACAATATTTTTAAGAATAATTAACTCATCTGCTTGTTGCTTTTTAGCATGCAATGCTGAGAGTGCTATTCTACAAAAAGCACTCCAAGTTGCGCGTTCTTTAAAGAATAGCACTTAAGGCCAGATTCTATAAATGGTACCTAAGCGCGCTTACATTATAGGCATTACTTGGCTCAGTAGATGTCACTATGCAGCCTCAATTACTGCACCTAGCAGCATCTAACTAGGGTGCTATTTATAGAATCAGACCCCATGTGACTAGCTCGCCAAAGAGCACCTAGCACATAAGAACATAAGAATAGCCTCACTGGGTCAGACCAATGGTCCATCTAGCCCCACATCCTGTCTTTACGAAGGCCCATCCAAGTCACAAGTACCTGGCAAAAACCTAAACAGTAGCACCATTCCATGCCACTGATCCAGGACAAGCAGTGGCTTCCCCCATATCTGTCTCAACAGCAGACTATGGACTTTTCCTCCAGGAACTTGTCCAAACCTTTTTTAAAACCAGCTACATTAACTGCTCTCACCACATCCTCTGGCAACGCATCCCAATACCAATCTGTGATGTTATTCATGCATGTAATCCCTTCAAAACACCAATATATCAGCTTTCTTCCAGGATGACAAATATTAAATGTGTAATGCCAATTAGAACAAATTTGGGAACATATTAGTTAGTAAATCAAGGATGTTTTCCAGTTTTACAATCTGCATCGAGTGCTGGAATAGATTCAGACTTCTATCGCTATGTTTATCATTGCTATAACCATAGAATTTAACTGGTCTCTATGAAATAATTGAAAAGAGTAAATCAATCCTTAATCCTCCAGCTTGAGTGGTTTAGTTGTGAGGAAGAAAAAAAAAATTATTCCACCCAACGATAGCCCTATAGTCTGCATTGGACACGTGAGCTTTCTGAATCTCTTTATCTAATATGCTTGTCTAAATGTGACCTACTCTCCACTAATTTTCTAAAGCACTGACCTTTCAGATCTAGGATTTATACCTGTGTGTCAGCAAATAAGCTATATTCCCTGTCCCTGTGTCTTATTGTGTCCATGGTTTAAAAAAAAAAAAACCTGAATGCTAAAGAGTGTCAGTATAATCAGAAAGGATTTTCATACTTTGTTTCAGACTTTATTACTTTCTTGTTGTGATTATTTGTTCAGTTATTTGCTAGGCTACCAATTTTAACCCTTATACAAAATATAACTGCATGGATTTGGTTAGATGGATCAAAATTTCATCATAGAATGCTTTGATCCATTTTTGCTGGTTAGATTTAAGGTACTGCTAATTTTTTATTTATTTTTTTTTAATTTAGCCATAATCTTCCTAGTTTTATAAACTTGCATGCATACTTTTAGTGCTAGAAAGTGGAGGGAACAGAAGATGTCAGGAATGGATAGGGGAGGGGAGAGAAAAGATACCGGATGAAAAGAAGCGAGAGAGAGAACACTGCATGAAATGGAGAGAGAGGAAATGCTGGATGGAAGGAAAGAAAGGAGATGCTTGATGGAAGGGGAAGAAAGAGCGAGGAGGCCATGGATGGAAAGGGAAGAAAGAGGTGGGAGACACTGGATGGAAGAGGAGGAGAGGGATGCTGGATAGAAGAGGAAAGAGAGAGGAGAGATGCTGGAAGGAAGAGGAAAAGAGGGGAGACACTAGATGGAAGAGAGCGAGTGTGAAAGAAAAGAGATTCTGGATAGAAAGGGGGAGAGAATGGAGATGCTGGATAGAAGGGTAAGAGAGAGGGTAGTTGCTGGATGTGAGAGAGAGAGAGAGCTAATTGATTAACTAGAGGCCACGACTTCCTTCTTCAGGTCAGATTATGGGATACTGTCCTGATCAGAGGAAGGAGGTTTTGGCCTCTGGAAGCTAGTCAAAAAATATATTTAGTCCAATAAAAAGGAATCACTTTATTTTCCATTTTTTGTTTTAATTGTATTTATTAACCTTTAGAGTTAATACAGCTACCACATCACGTCATCCAAAATAAAAAAATAAAAAAGTTTGTTGTACACTATGGAATAATTTATGCCATTTCTGGTTTTATTGTCTATATTGTTAATAGGTAGACTGAGAATGAGTTAAATAAATAATTAAGGCCCCCTTTTATCAAGCTGCGTCAAAGCTTTCACCCTAACGCAGCTTGATAAAAGGGGGCCTAAATAACATGAAAATGTATTATTTTATTTTCCATTTTTTGTTAATTTGTAATGTAGTGATTGGAATAGGTCAGTTTTTTAAATGTACATCTGCTATCTTTATATTTTTTTATAGTAGAAGGGGACATGCATCACTGTTTCTCTTTATCTGATACTGCACTGTATGCAGAATCTGACTTCTTAATGGTTACTTATTCTATACTTGGTGAGAATTATTATGTGTTCTGCATGTGTGAAAGAGGCAAGGAATCCCATTAGCATTGAATGACCATGTAGGATTAATCTGTAATAATCCAATAATAGATTACTGATGTTCTAGGGCCCACTGCAATCTTTACAGTGCTGCTTTTTCATAGATAGACCCGTGTTGTATGACTGGCCCATAACATAAAGCTGTTATGGTATGGTAGAAATGTTTAGTAGGTCATGAGTGATGTTTGTGGTATTTTTGTATTACCTCACATTGGCTTTTATTTTAGAAACTCTATTCATGATTTGGATGTCTGAAAACTGGTATTTAGGCATCCCAAACCCAATTTTATAAATCCAAGATATGGATGGCTAAAACTGCAGTATGTCCTTATGGCAAGAGGACATGATCTGGGTGTGTATTAGGTGTTACTAAGGAGGGGCCAAAATATGGAAATCCAACTTCAGAAGATAAAGGGATCTCTATATCCAAAAAGCTGAACATTGTCATTTAGGTCTGGTACTTAGTACTGCAGCAAGGCGCTCTGATTGAGCAGCTATCCACTAGAGATATTAAGGGCCTGATTCTTGAAACCGCTCCCAATTGCAGGTGGTGATAAGTATTCTACTGGCAGCCAATCAGGATGCACGTTTTTTAAAAAAAAAAATTGTGTGAGAATGGACACCTACATTGTAGGTGTCTGTAGCGCATCTACAGAGACTCATAGGATGCTTAAGCACACCCAAGGCAGGGCATGGGCATAGTTTCACCCAGAAGTGGCCTTGGGCATGCTTAAGCATCCCTGCTCTATAGGCACAAGACAGGCGCCTTAAATGTAGACCTGAAAAACGCTGGCCTACATTTAAGTGATGTAGACACGATTCTCTGTAGGACACCAATGTGCAATTGACACGTGATCAAATTCCCCCGTGGTTGCTGTCCCCGTCTTTCCCTCCCCCAGATGTAACACATGCAAGGTATACAGGGCTCTATGACAGCTGCAGGAACTGTGGACTTTCATGGTGCTAAAAGCATTCCTGCAGAGGTGAGGTGTCATCTATCGATTAGTGCAGTGGCATAAATTCCAAGGGACCCAAGTTCAAATCCCACTTTAGTTCTTTGTTCAGTGTTCTTACTTGCCAAATCTGTACTAGATGCTAAGAAAACTAAAATCCTGATACCGGTGACAGGTTATGTGTTTGTTTCGCTTAAAAAAAAAAAAAAAAAAAATTAGTCATAGTCTGCATTTTCAGAACATCATTAAGAATGAAGCAGTAATGTTGTATCACTTTCCTGCCAAACCTTTTTTAAGCAATCTGACCTCTGTCCCTTGCATTGTCAACATGCAGTATAACTGCAGTATTTTTACTGATGTTATGTTGCAACAGCAATATGTAGAGCATCAGACCGGGAAATAAATCAGATACTTCTATACGTTTGTAGCCTTATTTCTTTACAATTAGAATAATGTGAGATGAACACAATTTTGTGATTTCACCTTGGCCAAATAAAGCAAAATCCTAATTTTCTCGGTCTTTTCTTTTCCCCCTTTTCTGTTTGGTTTTTTGGCCTTGTCAACACATTCAGCAGGAGTCTAAAAATATTTTCCTATCGATTGGGGTTTATTGATTTATTTTAATCTGTACTTTGGTGTAGAGAGCTCGGGTGAAGGTGAAAGTTCACCGGCTCAGTCCACCGTTTTTATCTGGACAGCAAAAGAACGTATCAGCGGTGGATTTGATTTACCTTTGCTGGTCAGCTGCTGTCATTCCCAGCGATTGCAGTCATTCGGCAAACAAGCTGATGTTTCGTGCCTTTTTCTGTGGGAGTTGGGGGGGGGGGGGGTTGGAGATCAAGGTCTCATGAATATCTAACTCATGCTTTTGATTTGCCACTTAAAATATCATACCACTTCGTTTTTTCCTTAATCCTTACCATCAGGGTTTTCAATCTCAGATGCTGATTGAAAAAAACTGAGTAAGAAATATCCCTCTCGTAGGATGTGGTCATGGGTAATTAGTATTACACACACCATTTTTTTTTTTTGTTTGTTTTCTCATAGGTTCATTAATATAAACCATTCCCCTTCCCCCTTCCACTCCCATACTCAAATTATTTCTTGCAGCATGAAATAATAGTGGAACAGACAGGATGATGCTGAATTGCATTTGTTATATCTGTTTAAAAGGTAGTGCTTTTGAGGCACTAAGCATGGAAAATCTGTAGGAATGACCCAATACTGCAAGATGTTTTTTATAGTGCCAAAACTGAGAAATCATTTCCATTTTAATTTTCCCTCTTTCCACAGAATGTATTGGTGTTTTTATGTGCTAAGCTTCTTTATATAGAGGCTCTACCAAGTTATCCCCCCACCTTTTACAAAACCACACAAAAGGTTTTTAGTGCCAGCTGGCACGCTGAATGCTCTGCGCTGCTCCGATGTTCATAGGAACTCTATGACTGTCGGAGTTATTCAAAGTTGTTAAATCGCAAGAGGGTTGTGAAAAGTTGCAAGAGGACCTTGTGAAACTGGAAGACTGGGCATCAAAATGGCAGATGACATTTAATGGGGAGCGTGTGGCATCGTGGTTAGAGCTACAGCCTCAGCACCCCTGAGGTTGTGGGTTCAAATCCCATGCTGTTCCCTGTGGCCCTGAGCAAGTCACTTAATCACCCCATTAGATACAGTATGAGCCCAGCAGACAGGTAAAAATGCTTGAAGCACCTGAATGTAAAATAAAAATAAATAAATAAATGTGAGCAAGTGCGAGGTGGTATATGTGAAAAAGAGGAACCCGAACTATAGCTACATGATGCTGGGTTCTTTGTTAGGAGTCGCTGCCCAGGAAAAGGATCTAGGTGTCATTGTTGAGGAGGATATGTTGAAACCCTCAGCTCAATGTGTGGTGGTGGCTAAGAAAGCAAATAGAATGTTAGGAATTATCAGGAAAGGAATGGAAAACAAAGATGAGATTGTTATAATGCCCTTGTATTGCTCTATGGTATGGCCACATCTCAAATACTGTGTGCAGTTCTGGTTGCTGTATCTCAAGAAAGATATAGTGGAATTAGAAAAGGTACAGAGAAGGGTGTTAAAAGGGATGGGACGATTTCCCTATGAGGAAAGGCTAAAGCAGCTAGGTCTCTTCAGCTTGGAGAAGAGTTGGCTCAGGGGGGATATGATAGAGGTCTATAAAATAATGATTAGGGTGGACATGAATCGCTTGTTCACTCTTTCCAAAATACTAGGATTAGGGGGCATGCGATGAAGCTACTAAGTAGTAGATTTAAAGCATACCAGAAAATCTGTTACTAGAAAATGTGGTGAAATCAGTTAGTTTAGCAGGGTTTAAAAAAAAGGCTTGGATATTTTGGATATTTCAGAAGAACTGCTTCCACCTTTAACTCAGGCTTATTATCTGCCTATTCGGAAAATTGAAGGACAACATCAACAATATCAAGAACCACAACAACTACCTACAGAGGTCCAACAGAACTTAAATGTTTCACTGATATTAGAACAGTCGGACAAGGAAATCGCGACACCAGCAACTTTACTTCTTACTGTTGCCTTGGCACCGGATAAAAACTGGCTGCTGAGACTTTTCTTCAAAAACAAGTCAAAAGATTTTTTTGGGATTTAAAATACAAATATTTCCAGATCTGGCTCGAGATACCCAAAGGCGTCGTCGTGAATTTCTGATTTTGAAGCCGGGAGTTATCGCTCTTGGAGCCTCCTTCTTCTTAAGACACCCATGTAAATGTGTGATACTATATCAAAAGCAAAAATATGTTTTCTTTGAGCCTATATAACTGACAACCTTTCTGTCAGCTGCACACCTGAAAGCTGGGATTAATACAACATGAGCGTTCATTATTTGATTAGGTCACTTCCTTCAACTAAGTGTTCCTGTTTTTCTTCTTATTGATATATTAAGGCTCACCGTTTTACATCTTGGATCCATAATAGGAGGACTTGAGGAGGAGATTAAGATTATTTTTCTTTGATTATAACTATTGTCTCGCTTTGAATATGTTCTTTAATTCCTCTCCTTTCTGTACAAGTGTATACTTGATGGTTTATTTGAAAATTGATAAATAAAAATTAAAAAAAAAAAAAAAAAAAAGGCTTGGCTAATTTCCTAAAAGAGAAGTCCATAGGCCATTATTGAGATGGCTTGGGGAAATCCATTGCTTATTCCTAGGATAAGCAGCATAAAATCTGTTTTACTACTTGGGACCTCGGTTGGCATACTGGGCTTGATGGACCTTCGGTCCTAGATGGTGCCTGGTAGGAGTCTATTCTGTAAAGGAATGTGAGTGGCTACTTTCCTTTATACAATTCTTGCCTCTATAAATTGTATGAGCTTTGCTTATTTTCAAAGCATATGAACATCTCTGAATGCTCAAATGGACGTCTATGCGCTTGCAGGGCCAGTTACTATAAATGGCACCTAACAGCGCCTGTAACATGTAAATACTTGTGAACAAACTGTTTACAGATTATATTTATACCAAGACCTCAAACACCCAAGACACGTCTTGTAATCATTTTATGTCCTTACTGGGGTGACATGTTCATCATCGGTCTTTTTTTTTTTTATAGTTTTTAAATAAAGGCAATACCTTAATGCATCTATGTGGTGCTGTACAAAGATTTCAGAAGAGCACTTAACTTATAGCCCGATGGCTACCCAGCCATTTCACTGGTATGTTTCCTCAGGGGCTGTTGCTCTTCACTCTTGTTTTATGTTTTCAAATTTTTCCAAGGTTCTCCCCGCACCACTTGTATTTAGTCTGAAGCCTAACAGCGCCTAAGTGGACATAGTGCTAGATTCTCAAAACTGTGCGTTAAAAATCGATAGACTGGTGTTGCAGCCATTATTGTAACAATTTCAAAAAGGTGAGTCATTCTAAAAAAAACTGCACATGCAAATGAGGTTGGTGGAGAGTAGCGAAGGTTCGCTAAATTTACATGAGATGAGTCGCCGGTGATAGTGATCGACACATGCGCAGAATACACCATGAAAGAGGCATAAATGTGCGCATGTGCCGGGAAATGCAACACCATAAGCGGCATGTCAATGATGGACGTGCCAGAGCTACTGGATGAAGGGAGGGGAGATGCAATGTTGGCTTTCAACAAGCACGCCTTAGACATGCCTTTTCTCCCCCCAAAACAGCTATAATTTGTGTAAATCTTATTTGTTTTTAATGTCAAATTTTATCATGGCCCACAGCCAGAAGTACATAAGACACGGCTATAATACGCGCGCTTAAGAAGCATGCTTTTGTCTAATCCCTTCCCCCTAAAAAAGACTATATTTTATGTGACTTATGTAGTTTTTATTTTTTCTCATGAGCTAAAATCAAAATACACCCCAGAGACGCACTTTTCACAGTACCGTCACCCCCGGATCAGTTGCTGATTTTTGGTCGCCAAAAGCCAATGCCATGTTTAGAGAACCACTTGGCGATGAAGAATCCATCAGAGTGCTCGTTTAAATATTGATGAGCCCATTTGTATGGCAGAATCGGAGACTGCTAGGAAGTGATAATCTGCCCCTAAAATACATGCACGCTACACCGGCTGGAACTGGTTTAGCGACTGCATTAAAGGTAACCTTACGTTTTGAGAATCTCTCCCTTCGACATCACTAGGCATACTGAAAGTAGGTGTCGCTCTATTAGGCCAGCTTTTTAGTGTCTAAGTCAACCATGTCTATTCTCCACCCCTAACCATACCTGCTGTTTCAGATAGGCATCATTGGGTGTCCTTAGGCATAGAAAGGTGTCTTCACTTAGGTGTTGCTAGGCGTCCTAAGAATTTGGTGCCAAACTCTTAAATTGTTTAATTAATTTTTGGGGGATTGGCTGAAAACCCAGTCAATTTCCATGCCAATTAAGCCAATTAAAAAATAAAGTTAGGCGCGGATCCCTAACTTAGGCTTTGCTAGGTAGTTGCAATTTGGGCATCTTGCGGCACCTAATGTAGGTGACCTGAAATGTCTAAATCCCAGTTTTGCAAAGGCAGAAATGTCCAACCTTTCAGTATATCCAAATAGCAAGGGACTGTGTCGTGGGCAGCCATGTTTTGGGTGGAACCAGGAAAGGTTCAAAATCAGGACATCCAACAATTATTGAATGTGAAGAAACATCCAACCCTAAAAATAAGCTTGGCCTAAGCTAGACCTGTTTCAGTCACATCTCTTGAGCAGCTGACCACTGGAGGGATTAAGGCATGATTCCTCCTCCTTAACTCCCCAGTAGCAGAGGTCCCCCCTCTCTATCCCCTGAAAGTAAAATCAGAAAGGGATACCAGGCCCTTTGGGTATTTTTAGAAAAGCAGGAAGCAAGCCTGCAGGCAGCCTAGTGGTTACTGCAGTAGAGTGAAGCAAGGAACCCACTTTAACATTTTCAATTCTTTTATTATCAGTCAGCCCTCCAGGAGCAGAAAAATACCTACTGTACCTCAACTTATAAGCTACCTGCAAGCTTGAAGATATACATTCAGGAACAATATTTATTTAGGAGGAGAGTGTGGCGTAGTGGTTAGGTTGTGGGTTCAAACCCTATGCTGCTCCTTATGACCCTGGGCAAGTCACATAATCCTCCACTGCCCCAGGTACATTAATAATAATTTTTTAATAATAATAATTTTATTTCTTATATACCGCTATACCATAAGTTTGAAGCGGTTTACAAAGAGGGTCGTGCCGGGAGAGGTGCAGTGTTTACAGCAGGAGACATATGTTTACATCAAGATACATATGTTTGGAACAGGAAATAATCTAGGTATTGGAACCAGGGATTTGAGATACATAAGCTTTGTGGAAGAGTGTGCATAATAAGTCGGAATTACAATGAATAATATACAGGGAAATTACAATGTGCATGAGATAATGGGGGAAGTTTACAGTGAGAAGGGATATTACAAAGTGAGCAGGAACAGGAGATGATTACAATGCGATACAGGTTAATACAAAATGAACAGGATATTACAAAGTGAACAGGAACAGGAGAAGTTTACAATACGATACAGGTTAATACAAAGTGAGCAGGTACCGGGGA
The DNA here is from genome assembly GCF_902459505.1 of Geotrypetes seraphini. Classification (NCBI taxonomy): domain Eukaryota; kingdom Metazoa; phylum Chordata; class Amphibia; order Gymnophiona; family Dermophiidae; genus Geotrypetes; species Geotrypetes seraphini. Next base: position 16,247,747 of record NC_047097.1, read on the forward strand.
GGTTTACCATAAGATAAAGTAAATTACAAAGTGGACCGGTATAGGATGTTTACAGTAAGATACAGGATATTACAATTTGAACAGGATACAAGAGTTAAATGCTGAATTACGGGAGGAAATGTACAATGTGAGTAAGAGAGGAACCCAGCCATAAGCGTTGGAGGGGGAAGGAAGGGTAGGGGTGGACATTCGGAGGGGATATAGCTGGATGAGGGGGAGAAACTTAGGTGGTGTTGAAGAGACGGGTCTTCAGAGACTTTCTGAAGTCAGTGTATGATGTGGCCTCGAGTATTGGTTTTGCTAGCCATGTGTTCAGTTTGGCTGCTTGGAATGAAAGCATTCTGTCTAGGTACTTCTTGTAGTGACATGATTTCAAGGATGGGTAAGTAAAGAGGTTAGCTCTGCGGGAGATCTTTTGTGAGCAGTTGGTGAGGATTTGGGAAGCTAGGTAAGTTGGAAGCATTCCGAAGATCGCTTTGAAACTGATGCAGGCGAACTTGAAAAGTATTCTGGATTCTACTGGCAGCCAGTGAAGAATTTGGAGATATGGGGAGATATGTTCCCATTTTTTAGCCCGAAGATGAGGCGGACTGCTGTGTTCTGGATTAGTCTTAGCTTGTGGAGTGATTTTTTGTAAGCTCCCAAAAATATGATGTTGCAGTAGTCCAGAGTACTCAGGATGGAGGCTTGTACTAGTAGACGAAAGGATGACTCGTCGAAGAATTTTTTGATAGTGCGAAGTTTCCAAAGAGTAGAGATGCATTTTTTGAACATTAGATCAGTGTGTTTTTCTAGTGTTAGATGTCTGTCAAGGGTAATCCCTAGTATTTTAATAGATTGGGCAATTTCGTAATTTTTGCCGTTCACGTGGATCATGTTGTCTTTAATCTGCTCGTTGGGAGAGGCTAGGAAGAATTTGGTTTTTTCTGTGTTCAGTTTGAGTTTGAAGGCCTTCATCCAAAGTTCTATTTGGTTTAGGATATTGGCTAGGTGAATGATGAAATTTGGCGAGATATCGGATAGTGGGAGAACGACGGTGATGGCGTCAGCGTAAATGTGGAAGGTGAGATTTACGCTCTGTAGTAGGTGACCCAGTGAGATGAGGTAGATGTTGAAGAGGGTCGGTGATAGATTGTGAGCCCACCGGAACAGATAGGCAAAATGCTTAAAGTACCTGTTGTAACCAGACAGACTTCGTGCCTGACCTGGTTCCAGTTAGTGTTTCTACTAAGACTCCCAACAAAACCCGGAAGAGAGTAGGTAAAAGCTGTCCTAGTGAGGATCTGGCTGATTCTCAGGCTGACCACCAGAGGGAGCCTGAGTTTCCTGATAGTTCCCTAGACCAGCAATATCCAGGGCACCACAGGAGGAGCTCTAGAGCTGCCTTGAGGACTGCTGAATCAGCCAGGCTAGGGCGTTGCCCAATCAGTATAAAACCAGCAGCTGTGTACAAGCAAGGAAGCAGGTTAGGGAGAAGGTTGGGACCTTTCCTCCCTGAGAGTCTCCTTGGGCCAGGCAAGAGCGAACCAGTTACACCCATGGAGGTGCAAGAGGCTGGAGATATCTTGGCAGAATCTGTAGCTGAGCTGGAACTTCCAATAGAGACTAACAACCTGCCAGAAGAAATGAGCTTGGCAGAGGAAGCCATGGAAGTTGGTTTGTCCACCAGCTGTACCTGCTAACCATTGAAGAAACAGTGAGAGCATTTTGTTCAGCTTTCTTTGTTTGAGAGACTGTTTGAATGAAGCTGAACCTTGGAGGACTTTCTTTTTTTTACTGTTTTGCATTTTGGTTGAAGCTGATAGTGCCTGAACTGAGGGAGAGGTTTGCTATTATCTGGGAGGGAAAATTTGAAGCTATTATAAGCTGAAATTAAAGCAAACCTGAGGCACTCTCCTTTTCCTGGCAGTGCAATGCTTGTCTGCCAGAAACTTCCTTTTTGAAGCATTAACAATAGGGTACCCAGTGCCTTTTGCCCTATTGAGTTGTCAGAGTTTGTAAGGAACTGAATACCCTGCTTAGGAGCAGGTTTAATTGATTGCTAAAGAAAGCATAAAGCCCAGTGAGGTGAAGAAAAGAAAAATATATTTTTTTTTTGTGTTTGAATTTATGTTTTGTCTGTTCATTATTCTGCTGTTTGAATTTGAACTGAAGACATTCTACTTACCTGTTGTTGGTAGGACTACTAATGATCCTGACTTTATTACCTTAAAGAAAATAAATCCTGAGTTTTGATTTACTTATTTTTCTGAGGAATTGTGGTTTATTTTTGGTTTTACTCTTGGTGTCAGTCCATGCCTGCAGGGTGACTCCAGGCCGGGTCACACGCAGGTGTTGTTGTGTGTGTAACCACTGTGAGGTGCTGTGGAGGCTCTTTCAGGCTACAGACCCGGTTACACTGTATATAAACTGTTTTGAGTGTGGTTGTAAAACTACAAAAAGGTGGTATTCAAGTCCCAAACTCTTTCCCCTTTCTGTTCCTGGAGAGCTAACAACTACAAAATGAAAGAGAAATTTGAACCCAAGCCCCTTGGTTTAACATCCTCTGCATTAACCACTAGACTGTCCTCTGCTCTGTGGGGATATCAGTGTGGTCATTCTTGTATGAATGCTGACAGACAGACAGACATCCTTGTCCCTGTTCATATGTTGGACATTCCAGTTTGTAAAATGGCAGTTAATGCTGGATGTCCTCAGCACATGGACATCCATTTCACTTACTTTCAAACAAGAAATCCTGATGATTTCCTGTTGGAAAATACATAGAAGATGGACATCCATTTTTGACATTAAAATGCCTCTCCTCGGTACATAAGAACATAAGGGTTGCCATACTGGGACAGACTGAAGGTCCAAAAGCCCAGTATTCTGTTTCCAACAGTGGCCAACCCAGGTCACAAGTACTTGGCAAGATCCTAGTGAGTAAAACCAGAGGAAACAAGAGCCGGCATGGTTAAAAGGTGAAGTTAAAGAGGCTATCAGAGCCAAAAAAACATCCTTTTAAGAATGGAAAAAGGATCCGAATGAAGAAAATAAGAAGAAACACAAGCACTAGCAAGTTAGATGCAAAGCAATGATAAAGACAGCTAAGAAAGAATATGAAGAGAAACTTGCAAAACAGGCAAAAACTCATAGCAATTTTTTTTAGGTACATCAGAAGCAGAAAACCTATGAGGTAATCTGTGGGACACTTGGATGACCAAGGAGTGAAAGGGTGCTCAGGGAGGATAAGGCCAAAGGCCATAGCGGAAAGACTGAATGAATTCTTTGCTTCGGTCTTTATGGAAGAAGATGTAAGAGATCTACCTGAACCAGATAGAAAACAGAGAGTAGGATTAAATGGTCATTTTTCTCAATGGAGAAGAGTAAACAGTGGAGTGCCGCAGGGGTCTGTACTGGGACCGGTGCTATTTAACTTATTTATAAATGATCTGGAAATTGGAACGACGAGTGGTGTGATTAAATTTTCGTATGTTCAAAGTTTTTAAAACGCATGCGGATTGTGAAAAATTGCAGGCGGACCTTAGGAAATTGGAAGACTGGGCGTCCAAGTGGCAGATGAAATTTAATGTGGATAAATGCAAAGTGATGCACATTGGGAAGAATAACCTGAATCACAGTTACCAGATGCTAGGGTCTACAATGATATCCAGATCCTTTTCTTGGGCACTAACCCCCAAGATGGACCACCCCCCTGCACCTCCCCTCCCCACTTACTATGCCACTGGTCCAGAAAAAGTTTTAACAAACTGAGGGAAGAGTTACTGGCTGCTTTCATTGAACTATGTAGTCTGTTGAAGATTGTATTTGTTTTGTTTTTTAATATGATTGTGAATGTTTTGATTGTGATCCACCTAGTTAATAAGTAGGTAATAAATATTTGAAATAAATAAATAAAACAGATTTTATCCTAGGAGTATGCAGTGGATTTCCCCAAGTCCATTTTTAATAATGGCTTATGGATTTTTCTTTTAGGAATTTATCTAAGCCTTTTTTAAACCCTGCTAAGCTAACTGCTTTCGCCACATTCTCTGATAAGGAATTCCAGAGTTCAATAGCATGTTAAGGGAAGAAATAGTTTCTCTTGTGTGTTTTAAATCTACTACTTAGTAGCTTCATAGTTTGTTTGGAAAGAGTAAACAAGCAAGTCATATCTACCTGTTCCACTCCACTCTGTATTTTATAGACCTCTATCATATCACCCCTGAGTCGTCTCTTCTCCAGGCTGAAGAGCCCTAGCCACTTTAACCTTTCCTTGTAGGGAAATCATCCTTTCTGTGGTACCTATTTTAATTCCGCAATATCTTTTCTGAGATGCGGCAAACAGAACTGCACACAATATTTGATCATGGAGTGATACAAGAGCATTATAACATTCTCATCTTTGTTTTCCATTCTTTTCCTGATAATTCTTAACATCATATTTGCTTTGTTAGCTGCTGCCGCACACCGAGCCAAGGGTTTCAATGTATCCTCAACAATGATGCATAGATCCATTTCCTGTGTGGTATTTCCTAATGTAGAACTCTGCATCACAAAGCTATAGCTCATTTTCCTTTTGCCCACATGCATCACTTTGCACTTGCTCACATTAAATGTCATCTGCCATCATAATGCCCAGTCTCTCAGTCTCACAAGGTCCTCTTGCAATTTTTCACAGTCCTCATGCGATTTAACGACTTGGAACAACTTTGGCCCTCTTTTACAAAGGCGCGCTAAGCGTTTTAGCGTGGATTTAGTGCATGCTAAATCAACACATACGCTAACCGCTAACGTGTCCATAGGATAACATGTAAACTCCAAGATATATTCACCCGAAGTGGTTCAAAATACAAAAATGATACAAAATACCACTTCCAGAGAGTATGTGTTCAAAATTAGTTCTACAATGATTATATCTACTCAGGAAAAGGCCTCAGAATAGGAGCTTACGCAAAGTCCTATCATGGACTAAAACTTCAGCGTAACTACTCCTTGCTCCAATCATTGGCCTAAAAACACCTGAGGATATATTCAGCACAGTCTACTCCAGGTTTCAATAAATATAATTTTTTAACTTTTTTTAAAACTTTTTCTAAACTTTTTTAGAACCTTTATGTATACTATAACTTTTAAACGAACTATGAATACATCTCTCTATTAGTTTGCAAGAGAGTTTGACAACTTTGTACTTATCTTAGACGTTGTCATATTTAATTCAAGGATTGCCTGTAGGTTGCCAAAGGTTGCCGACGTGGCCAGCGTTTCGTGGACATATCACTCAGTCCACTGCTTCAGGGCTGTGGGCAAAAACATGCAGGCATCTACAAGATAATCAAATAATCACTTAAAAATCATGTCAGTAGAGATATTCCTATCATAAGCTATACAACTGACTTACAGTTCCGTGGAAAGCTGCTGAAGGCTTACAAACAGAGGAAATATGGCACCGGCAGTGCTATTAATACTCGAGCCGGTGCCATATTTCCTCTGTTTGTAAGCCTTCAGCAGCTTTCAACGGAACTGTAAGTCAGTTGTATAGCTTATGATAGGAATATCTCTACTGACATGATTTTTAAGTGATTATTTGATTATCTTGTAGATGCCTGCATGTTTTTGCCCACGGCCCTGAAGCAGTGGACTGAGTGATATGTCCACGAAACGCTGGCCACGTCGGCAACCTTTGGCAACCTACAGGCAATCCTTGAATTAAATATGACAAGGTGTTTACAGGCAGGGTAAAGGCCTAAGCTGGTTTGAGCCCCTTAGGCTATAAGTGGTTTTTTTTTTTTCAAACCATTACGGGCCCAGGCATCGACAGCAAGTAAGAAGATCAGCAACGGGCCCCCACGGCATCAACAAGTAAGATCGGCAACGCGGTACTCAGCCCAAAGCTTCCCTCTGACACAGCTTCCTGTTTCTGCCCAGGCAGTTCGTGTCAGAGGAGAAGCTTTGGGCTGAGCACCGCATTGCCGATCTTACATGTTGATGCCAGTGGGCCCATTCCCAAACTTTTAAGTACCGTTGATGCTGGAGGGGGGCCCATAGCCGATCTTACTTGCCGTAGCCGTATTTAAAAAAAAAAAAAAAAGGTGAGGTGAAGGGAGACGGTAGGACAACTGCTCTCTGTTTGTCCTCCTTCAGCGAGGCACCCCCCCCCTGAAATTTCAGGCCGTAGGCACGTGCCTCCTGGGCTGATTCATTAATCCGGCCCTGCACATTGGAAAGAAAACCCCCCAATCAGTTACCAGATGTTAGGGTCTACCTTAAGGGTCTGTGCCCAAGAAAAAGATATAGGGGTCATGGTAGACAATATGCTGAAACCTTCTGCCCAATGTGCAGTGGCAGCCAAAAACGCAAAGAATTATTAGAAAAGGGATGATAAAAAAAGATGCCCCCCCCCCCCCTTTTATCAAGCTGCACTAGATGTATTTAGTATGGGCTGGCGAGATAAATGCTCTTATGCTCATAGGAATTGTATGAGTGTTGGAGCATTTACCATGTTGGCTAGCACAGCTTGATAAAAGGGGCCTTAAGAATGTTAAAATGCCTCCGTATCGCTCCATGGTGCAATCTCACTTTGAGTATTGCATAATCAATTGAATTCTAGTCACGGCATCTCAAAAAAGATATAGTAAAATTAGAAAAGGTTCAAAGAAGAGTGAACAAGATGATAAAGAGGATGGAATTCCTCTGGTATGAGGAAAGACTAAAGACTTCAGCTTGGCAAAGAGACGGCTGAGAGGAGATATAACTGAAGTCCACAAAATCCTGAGTGGTGTATAAGTGAATTGATTATTTACTCCAACAAAAATAACAAAGACTAGAGGAAAGAAGTTACAAGGAAATACTTTTAAAACCAATAGGAGAAAATATTCTTTTCACTCTAAGAATAGTTAAGCTCTGGAAAGCATTGCCAGGATGTGGTAATGGTGGTTAATGTAGTTGGATTTAAAAAAGGTTTGGACAAGTTCCTGGAGGAAAAGTCCATAGTCTGTTATTGAGACAGACAGCTGCTGCTTGCCTTGAGATTGGTAGTATGGAATGTGGCTATTATTTGGGTTTATGCGAGGTACTTGTGACCTGGATTGGCCACAATAGAAACAGCCCCAGTATAGCTATTCTTATGTCCCTAAATGTTAGTATTTATTTTATGGAATTGTTCCCTTTGTGGATAAGTACCCTGCCCTCCATTTTTTAGCAGCACCATCTTTATAGAGCTGCTGGATATTTTTACAAACTACCCTGGCACTATTTGGATAGTTTCAGGGCATAGCTTGGTTTAGATACAAAAGGGTCAATGGATAACAGCTGAAAATCCCTAGAGCCATCAGCGCTTCCTCGGCCCTGCTTGCTCTCCAGATAGCGGCACTGAAAACACACAATAGGTTTAAATGCCACCATGGCTGACCATGGCATTTGAATATTGATCTGGTGTTAAGCCTTCAACACGTTCATAGACTGGGTGCTAGGGCCGTATCTCGGTATTTACAGACCTCCAAATAAAAAGACAGCCCTTTTCAAGGTATAGAAATTTTCTTCTGAAGGCAGCACAAGCCAGGGAATAAATGTATAACATAACTCATACTCTGCTAAATACATAAATAAATTATGATCATCTTATCATATTATCTCAGGATAAATGTATTTTATCTGACCTCCAGTATTAGATCTGTTCTATAATTACACAGCTGTAATTTATCTTAATGGTGATAAAGCTGATATTATCTGATGATTGCATTATTGGCAGCTAGCACCCCTTGCATGTAATAGTCTCCAGGCAGCTGTTGCTTCCATTGGTAAGGATGTGTAAATAGTACATTTCCTATATTTCTTCTGTTGACAAATGTTTTCACCATAGGATTTGATGCAAAACCTTTTGCGCGAACAGTCAAAATCTGGGGAAAGCTTTTCTTGTCTACAAGGAATAGAGAAATGGAATTATTGCAAATTTTCAAACTAAGCCAAATCAATTTTAATTATAGCGATTTTATACTTGTAGGTAGAAAAAAAAAAATGCAATAAGTATGTTTCTTGAATAATTCACAAGGGTCGAACTGTCCAGTATTTTGCACTTTTCATTTTTATAGTGATTTATTTTTTTTTTATCTGCACATCTTCTGTTCGCTGATAATTTGCAGCATCCTTCATTTCAATAGTATCACAAGCTAAGGAGAAAATTAACTGGTACCATCACCCTGAATATTACCGAGATTGCTCATGATTTTTCAGAACTGGAAGAATCTATATGACTGCTGATTGTTCATAAATAAATAAATAAATAAAATTCAAATGTCTTTACTTTACCTATAATCTGTATGACCTATAAGGGGGAGAGCATGGCACAGTGGTTAAAGCTGCAGCCTTAACACCCTGAGGTTGTGGGTTCAAACCCACACTGCTCCTCATGACCTTGGGTAAGTCACTTAATTCCCCCACAGCTACATTAGATAGATTGCAAGCCCACTAGGATAGACAGAGAAAAATGCTTGAGTACCTGAATAAATTCATGTAGCTAGGGATCTCAAAGTCCCTCCTTGAGGGCCGCAATCCAGTCGGGTTTTCAGGATTTCCCCAATGAATATGCATTGAAAGCAGTGCGTGCACATAGATCTCATGCATATTCATTGGGGAAATCCTGAAAACCCGACTGGATTGCGGCCCTCAAGGAGGGACTTTGAGACCTCTGATGTAAACCATTCTGAGCTCCCCTGGGAGAACAGTATAGAAAATTGAATAAATAAATAGTGTGAAAACTTCAGCCTCTGATAACCAAAACTGGTATTGTGACACCAAGATGCCTTAAAACCAGCCTCATCAGTGATGTCACAATGCTTTGACTGTCCTTTACTTGGCTCACTTTTGCTGCATTTTGATTTCTAGAGTGGTGCAGTGGTTAAAGCTACAGCCTCACTACCCTATACTGTTTTTTTGAGAATGGACATTTTCCCTGCTGCTTCTTTCAGCATTTAGGGCCTTAGGCCAAAAGGGGACTTAGATGGGTTTTTTTTTTTCATTATGCCCCTCCATGTGGTTTACATTCAGGTATTCAAGCATTTTTCCCTATCTGTCCTGGTGGGATCACACTCTATCTAATGTACATGGGGCATTGAGTGACTTGTACAGGGTCACAAGGAATGGTGGGATTTGAACCCCCAACCAATGTGTGCTGAGGCTATAGCTCTAACCATTGCACCACACACTCCCTATTAGTTGCCTGCTTCAGGAATTGTGATATCTGTTGTTGCATCTCCAGACTTTTCCATGACCAACATAGGTCACCTTCTCCTGCATAATACTTGTACCTTTTAAAATTCTAGAACATGCGTGTGTATCATTGGTATTTAGGGGCCTGCATATACACCAGCTCTATGGATGGGCATCTGCATCTGTACCCACATACACCTATATATCCTGTTATGCTATTATTCTTTAATGGAATGTGGACAACTACGTTTCTTTATAGACTAGGTTCTCGTCAGGCGCCCTTTAATAAAATTGGCCGTCACAGTGGCTGCCACACTATACAGATAAGTACTTTTGAATATTAACCCAACAGTAAATAACGATAAAACTATCAATCAGTAGGTGATCATTTTAGCAGGTTCCAATTCTCCCATTTTCCTCATTCCATACCCTCTTGCCATGCAAACAGACACTATCTTGGTTAATTATTCATAAGGCTGGTCTGTGTGGGTACGATGTAGTCAAAATGAGGAAGCCCCCCGTAGACAAGGCTTTCCATTATTACTCATGCAAACAAGTCTCAAGACAGAAAGAATGACTAGGAACAGTAGCCACAGGAGAACAGATTTTTTTTAAAAAATACAGTTTGGCCATAATAAAAAATGCATCCTTCCTATTCCAAAAAGGGTAAAGATCTAAAACAGAGGACAAAAAGAAGAGAGATAGAGGAACAGGGCTAAAAGAGAATGGAATAGTGCCCAGGAATCGATACTTTGATATAGAGCGTTCTGCTTTTATGATTCTTTCCTCAAAACCAGCACTAAGCAACTAACTCTGAAGAAAACACAGGTCTAACAGGGAAGGGAAAACTGCAGCTGTGGAAAAGCCTGAAGCAATTCTTACTTGTCTTTCACTGCAGGAGTTGCCCTATGGAAAGATCATTAAGAAGAGGGGCAGTGATTTGAGGAATGGCTCTGAACAATGGACATAAAATAATGTGTACACTGGCAGTGTTCAGTGGATTAGCACTGCTGTGGCCACATGCTTTTTTATTTTTTTTTTTCTGTTCCCCTTTTTATCACGCCTAATGATCTTTGGCACTCTGTACTATTGCCGCTAAGCCTACTGGTAAAAAAGGTTAAGATAGCATACATGAAAACTTTTGACTACATTATGTTAAATCTTTTCTACCAAAGAAAAAATCCAACTGTTGTGCAGAAAACTCCCTACCCCTTTCAATCAATTTGTGCTACCACCGGGCATCGAGCAATTTTTTGATTTGGTCTCCTGTAGCCCGGACTTCAATGAAGTGGCGCAGCAGGCACAGCACGGACAGCTGCTGCTGAGCTCCGAGCTAGCAACCTCCAGCGCAGCCAGCGAAAGGCAGGCGCGGAGCCGAGCCGCAGAAAGCGTGCAGAGTGGGTCAGGCAGAACTATTTTCAGCCTTGCCCTAGCCCTTAATCATAAACTCAAGGTTCAAAGCATTGTTAGGCTGCTGGTCGCTGATCTCATCTCAAGGTGATAGTCACCTCTGGCCTTTCTGCAGACTGCAAGCCTACTGTCCATCCATCTTAAAGCAGCTTGACACCGGCTTCTCTACCCATTTTACAGCCAACGAACATTTCCTATTGATTTATTGATTTCTGTCTGCCTGTGGAAGGAGCTCAGAATGTACTCTGTATGCTCTTGCAGTCTCCCACATAGATTTTTTTTTCTCTCCTTTTCATCCCAGCCTTGCTTGCAGTCTGTGGTGAAGCAGGAATTAGACCATGCGGGAGCCCAATTTGCCAATGGCAAATGTGCCAGGCTTTAGCCAGAAGATCAGCTGCTCTTGTTCTCTTTTCCACCCCACACACTCAATCCCTATTTTCCTTAAGACTTTCATTTGAATAATCGTGTCCTCAATGAATTCTGTGGAACACAAGGTGGAATGACACTGAATTCAGCTCAGCGGATTGAAACAATCCTCCTTTGCTACTGAAAAATAAGAGGCACTTTGTTTCTTTTTTCTTTTTTTTAAGTAGTCCATTATATTTTTTCCTAATTTCTTTTTCAGAGTTTGGAAAAAAAATTAAAATACATCAACGTCTTTGCATATCGTTGTTATTGTCCTCAATATATGTCATTCGTGCCTGCCTAATGTATACTTTAAAATGCTAATAAAGATGATTGAACACAAAAAAAAACCCAAAAAAACACATGTTCATGACTTTAATATGAATGTATTAAATGCACAAAACTGTACATAAGGAACATAAGCAATGAGGTCCAAATGTATTCATCTTTTCCAATTGTATTTTTTTTTTTTTTTTTTTTTTTGAAGCATTCTAGGTGCTGTGATGTGTACAGTATGTCACGGAAAGGAAATCCAACAGGACTGCAGTAAAGGTCGAGTAACAGGAAACCAAAGAGAAATACTGCAGAAAGGATGCAGTTGATGACAAGTCTTTATTTCAGTCAATAAACATTGTTGAAATGTGGTCCACCTGCGTGAAGGAACAGGGAGCTAACCCGGTCCGTATTTCGACCAGCACATCTTCAGGCACCTGCTGACACACAATTCTTCTAGGCACTCACGCTTCACCGTGAGTTCCAGTGTATTTGTACGTTGTGGCCTATTAGGGACTCATCGGGCCCCTGAGGAAGATGTGTTGATCGAAACATGGACCGTGTCTGCTGCCTGTTCCTTCATCATGCAGATGGACCACATTTCAACAACATTTATTGACTGAAATAAAGACTTGTCATCAAGTGCATCTTTTCTGCAGTATTTTTCTTTGATGTACAGTATGTCAACAGTTCTCACAGAGAGCAGAAATGTTCAGCTATGTTGTATGAAATATTTTACTGTTGTCAAAGGATCAGCATCAACTAATTAGCACTCATTACAAAAATATGCAGCTCTGAACATGGCTGCCAGCAAGGATTAAAATAATTACAAAGGAATGATTTAAAATATTGCAAAAATTATGACTTGTAGATGCAGTAATTAATTGAAGCAGTGAAATTACCCAAATATGATGATATTAAACATGCACCTTTGACGTTTTAAGCAGATCACACAGAGCACACCTCTCCAGGAATATTACTGGAAGTATATCCCATCTTCAGTTTAGTTGGCTGAAAGAAACAATGTATGCCCTGAATCGTACAAATCTTTGTGTTGGATATAGAACTTTTCAATGGTCAATGTGACTTTGCAATAAAACACAAAATATTTATATTAATGTAAAATATAGAAACATAGAAATATGATGGCAGATAAAGGCCAAATGGCCCATCCAGTCTGCCCATCCACAGCATACGCTATCTCTTCCTCTCCCTAAGAGATCCCACAGGCCTGTCCCACGCTTTCTTGAATTCAGACACAGTTTTTGTCTCCACCACCTCTACTGGCACAGAACTGGGATTATGGCACAGAGTTGTGCATGGAAAAATACTTTGTAGCGTACTGTATATAATTTCATTTAGGAACAGAAATCGGGGGCTTGTTTTACCCAGCAGTTTCTTCCTGCCCCAGTTGGAATCACAGCTAGATCGTATAAAGCTTTATACTGGTTGCCAATCGAAACCAGAGCCCTGTTTTAAGTTGTGCTGATTGGTGTTTAAAATATATGGTTTGACTTCTCTCTATATATGAACAATTTAATTTGCAGGCGATTGGTTGGATAATGTTATAATGTTTGTATACTTTGACTTTACAATTCCCCAGTTTAAAAGGAATTGTATCTAAAAGACTGGATGCTTCTATCTCCTTTCCTTATCAGGCCACTTCTGTCTGGTCTATCTTGCCAATTCAAATACGATCTATAGTAATGCTTACGATCTTTAAAAATGCACTCAAAACTTTCTTGTTTCAGAAATTCAATTTTAGTAGTTAATGACTAGGATAATATCTTGTTCTATATGTACATCCTAGTTAATCCTGTTCTTTATATGTAAGTCACTATTTTATTTATTTAATTCGTTTTCTATCCCGTTTTCCCCAAAGAGCTGTAATTATTTCAGGATACTTCCCCTTTTATATATCAATCCATCCCCAATACACCTAATCTGGTCATTACAGTGAAGGTCCTAAATTGGACCAGAGATCCTTCCAGATCCTTGCAATCAGTGGCATAGTAAAAGGAGTATGGGGGGGGTGCAGTCCACCCCGAGCACCAAGTCAGTGGGGGCGCTGGCACCTCTCTGCCCTGCCACACCATGCCACCCTTACGCCATCCCCCCCCCCCCATCCCACTTCTGCCTGTTGCTCGTTGACTAAGCTGAGGTCACGTGGCCAGGAAGTGATGTCAGAGGGAAATTCAACACTGGAGAGAGGTGCATGCTTGCAGAAGTCACCCGCACTGGCAAAGATTAAGATATATGGGGGGAGGGGAGAGTGCAAGTGTGGAATGTGGGTGGGAAAGAGGGGGGATGGAGGGCACGGGGGGGGGGGCACCACCGTCCCAGGTGCCTCCTACCTTTAATACGCCACTGCTTGTAATCATGGATTCTGAATACAAACTCCTGCATCACTCTTAAGCAATGAGCATAACTTCATTCCTCTGAGAGTTGTGAACTCTCCGCAAACATCTGAAAACCTGGCTTTTCTCAAAAAATGTAAGTCTCCCTCCAACTTAGGAATCAAGGAAACTCTTATATCTTGGCATCCCAAGTCCTGTAAATTTTCTTCCCACTTCTACCTCTAACCCTCTGTTGTAGTTCCTTCCTATTTCTCCTACTGTAAACCGCATCGAGCTCTACTAACGTGGAGATGATGCGGAATACAAACCTAAGGATTAGATTAGATTAGATTAGATACATTGTAAACCACTTAGGTCAGTATATCAAATCTTAAATAAACAGAAACATAGTAGTAGTAGGTTGGGCTGGTGCTGATATTCCCGAAGCCCCCCCTCACCCACAATGACCAGCACCGACATGGCATCACTGTGGCGCACTGGTAGCGCACACTCCAACCGACGACCGTACTCACCTGCTCTAGCGGCTCCTCAGAAAAAGAATTGCCGGCGAGCAGGGAAATTTCAGCCTCCTCCTCCTCCACTCCCACAGCAGCCCGACTGCCCAAAGCCATCACAAAACCGCAACGAACCCACAGCCAGCACCGGTAAGGAAAAACTGCCCTGGAGGACCTTAGACAAACCGGGTCCTCCAAGGTCCCGGTTTTATCAACTCCCCCGCGCCGTCAATCATTCCCGTTTACCCAATCCTACACTCGCCTTTTGATGCGAACCACTCCCCTAATACTTCCCTAACTCTACCCTACTCCCAATCCTCCCCCCAGCCTGCCTCACGGGCAACACAGGGGCCTACCAGCTCAATGTTACAATACGCTCGTCAAGACAAGCTCTCGGGCTACTCTAACTACAAAAAGGGTATAAAAACTTACAAAATATAATCTACATACTGGTAAACAGCATGTATCTTTTGTTTTCCTCGATCCTTGGAATTTTTGTCTGTAGGTTTTCTGTACAATATCCATTGAACCAATGTGACTCTCTTCCACTGGGAGTTGCATTGGCTCCCTGTGGAGGCTCGTGTGATTTTTAAACTGGGCTGTATATGTTATAAAGTTGCCTTTTGTCAGGTACCTTTATACTTGGCTAATATATTTTGCATTACTTCTCAGAGAAATAGCAGAAGATCTCAACCCTATTTTGGTTTTCCACCCGTTAAGGGTTGTAAAAGTAAGAAATACCACAATCGTACACTTTCCTTTCAAGCAGCCTCCTACGACAGGGTCTTTCATCATCTCCCCCTTACGTCACATTCCTATTTTCATTCTAGCAGACAATTAAAAACTCTTCTCTTTTTAAAAGTTAGAATCAATTAGATTTCTTGATTCTATCTACTCTGTTTAATGAATTAACCTTTTGTAAACTGCATTGAACTCCATGGTTATGCGGTAAAGAAATCTGATGTTATGTTATGTTAGTCCCTGGACTCGCTGAGCAACGATAAGAAAATGGTCTGAAATATCTTAAAGATATCATGCCCTAACATTAATATTAGCTGTCTCAGTGCTCTGACTAGATGGAGTTTGATTTTATGGCCGTTTGTGATAGCATCACCTCTGCCACCTATTGTGAACCTTCGAAGTCACTAATTGAAAGTGTTGATGTTGTCAGTATGTTATCAAGTCAAACTGTATCAACCAAACATGCAGAGCATTGTTTCTGGGGACGGTGTGTTTCATATTTACTCAGAATCAGTTTATTTGTATAGTTATGCTGCATGACTGATTCTTTGGGCTTCGTTTTGCAAGTTGTTCTTAATAAGAACTTTTCTTACAGCTTTCCACAGCTCACACCCATCTCTCTTTGTATATACTGACAATGAGAAGCAAGATGATTGTACAACGCAATCTCTTCCAGCTCTGTCTTGTTGATTTAAACAAATGGCTCTACGTTGCTGATAACACAGAACTCAGAAATATACATCAGCCTTACTATTGCATGTTTGTAACAAATATCATATGACTGTATGGGCTGGCAGAGTATAGTAGAATATCCATATCATTCTGTCTCTCTCCTCCCTACTCTATTGCTTGTCTCTCTCTCATTCTCCTCTCTCTCTTTGTGTCCCCCCCCCCCTTACCACCACCACCACCACGCATACACAGGCACATTTCTGTCTTTCTTTTATCTCTCCTCCCCTCTCCCCCGCCCTGCTCTCCACTGACACCATTTGCCTGGAAGTGGAGGTGTCTGTGAGCTCTGAAAACTGGATCACAGGGACAGCTCTTTGCCGGCCCCAGTCACGCTGATGGCAAGACTGATCGATCAATACTCTGTGTGACACTTTCAGTATTCATTGGAAGTGATGCCCTTTTCGAATGACACCCACATTTTATCGAGGGCAGCTCTAGCAGCAAAGCTCCAAGTGTGTTTTTGCAGATATGTTTTCGTAGTAATAAACTTTTATTTTATTTGTGCGGATCAGTGTGTTTGGAATCCCCCCCCCCCTCCTTTCTTTCAAACAGGGCAGAGATTAAATCTTTAGACAGCTTTACAGCCTGACATTTAGAATCTGAGCCATAGCTAAGCCCTTATGCTTAGGGTGATACATGTTACTTCATGCAAAACACATGGTCCCTTTTAAATTCTGACTTCAAGGGCAACTGTGTGTGTGATGGAACTTTTTGATAAATGTCCACTATCGAATATGAGACCGACATGTCTTGGTTCACAGAAAGAATAATAAAAATGAGGCTTTTATACTGTCTTAATGTATCGCGGCAGCCTGCAAGGCTTGGTGAAATCGTATTTTTTGTGGAAATAGCGTGCACGCCATCATCATGCATTTAAAAAGCAAAATGAGATTCACAGACAATAGATATGCTAGTCCATAACCACATTGCTAGTGTGGACTAGAAAAATAAATCACTTCCAATTATGAGGGTTTGGGTGTCAGACCCAAAGGAAGCTTGGCCTAGTTCTCAAACCGAAAAATTATAGCCATAAGAACATATTTTTAATACCCAGCTGGGTGAGCCCATGCTAGGTCCATCCAGCCCAGCATCCTGCCTCCGACAGCGCCCCATCCAGATCCCAGGAACCCATTAGATCCCAAAAAGGCAAATCTACTTCTCATAGTTATTTACCAGGGACAAGCAATGGCTTTCCCAGCTCTAGCTCACTAACCAAACTGCAGTAAAAAGTGGTCTTAGCACGTGCTTATGTGGGTCGTTGTCATGCACTAATGTCATTGGCGTGGAGGAGTTGGCCAAGTAGATCGAGCTGCTGCCTCAGCACCCTGAGGTTGCAAGTTTGATCCTAGCCTGCGCCTTTGACTCTGGGCAAGTCACTTAACACTCCTTTGTCCTAGGTACCACAGCTCAATTGTGAGCCTGCCAGGACAGATCGGGAAAATACTTAAGAGTACCTGATTACTATTCAATGACTTGCAAACCAAACTCACCTTGGATGAATCTCTTTATGAAAAGGCAGTTAATAAATCTAAAATAATATTCATTTTTACCACATGGATAAAATGGACGCTTTTTCTATTTTTTCATTAGCGCAGAAGCCTCTAGGGCCACCTAGTCTCAGTTTTGTTCTCCATATCTTTTTGAATAATCTCTAATATATGATGTACAGTTCTTCCCAGTAACATCACGGGGTCAGGGGATTAGAGGTCAGTTAGGGTCATATATGGATGCCATTGAAATATGGATAAAAGAAAACAGCATGATGTTAGATATAGCAAAACAGAGATTATATTTATAGGAAGGAAGGAGGAGATAGATTGGCCTAATGATGTATAATTTAAAAATTATATGATCCCTTTTTAAAAAAATGAGTTTGTTGGGAGTGATAATGGATTGGAAAATAAGAAACTACTTTTCTGAGTCTGACTTCACCCAACTACTCTATGCCTTAGTCCTCTCCCACATGGACTACTGGTCTCATGGCAAAGAACATATGACGTCGCCAGCATGTACAAAATGCAGCAATCAGACGTCTTAAAAACCTCTGTACCCACGACCCTGTCTCCCAGGCTCTATTGTCAGTTCACTGGCTGCCTGTAGCCAAACGCTGTGTCTTCAATGACCCGATGCTAGCATTCAAATCCCTGCACGATATGACGCCGGGCTACGTGATGGCCAAGCGTCCTCAGTACGTGCTGAACAGGTCCCTCCACTCCCAGGATGAAATATCCCTCATAATGCCTCCTAGTCGTGCCCTTCAACTGCAAACTACCAGACGACGTTCCTACTCCCACTTCATACCGAGCCGCTGGAATCAACTGACCCCACAGATCAGATCCCTTGAAGGACTCCTCATGAAAGCAATAAAAACATACCTCTTCATTTAACTCCCCCGCCATGACCGCTTGATTACAAAGAAATGTATATTGGTACTAGATCCTCGGTATTTGTCAAGTTAGGATAAAAACTTGCATTACAAATTTTTGAACTATAACTCTGGCAAATTTAACTTGTAAACAGTATATTGGCATTAGATCCCTAGCATGTGTTGAGTTAGGATAAAAATGTGTATCAAAAAAACTATGACAAATTGTAACCTGTTAATTATATATTATGCATGTTAACCTGTAACCCGTTCTGAGCTCTTTGGGGAAAATGGGATAGAAAACAAATTAAATAAATAAATATCAATCATTGAGAGAGCAAATAGTGCAAGTTGTGCTTTTTTTTTTTAGTTCCACTTACTCAAGAGATTAAGGGCTCCTTTGACGAAGCTGCGTTAGCGGCTTTAGCGCGCGCGACTTTTAATCACGCGCTAACCCCTGCACTAGCCGAAAAACTACCGCCTGCTCAAGAGGAGGCAGTAGCGGCTAGCGCGTCCGGCAGTTTAGCGCGCTATTACGTGCATTAAACCGCTGACGCGGCTTCGTAAAAGGAGCCCTAAAACTATGGCTAGCTATGAAGGACTTTTGAGATGTTCTGCAAAGCCTGGTACTGTGTAAGATCGATTACTGTATATTTGGAATTACCAAAATGCAAAATGCAGGCATTGCAAATTATCCAAAATGCTTTGGCTAGAGTAGTAACAGGAGTAAATCAATATGTTTCGATGACACCAGCATTGAAACTGCACTGGTTGCCAATTATTTGGAGGGTTCCGTTTAAGGTGTTGATGATTGTACATTATGAGGCTCATAATCGAAAGAGAAAAACGTCCAAAAACTGACCTAAGTCGGCATTTGGACGAACATTTCTCAAAAACGTCCAAGTGCTGATAATAAAACCAGGTTTTGGACGTATTTAAAAACGACCTAGGCCTTCATAGTGCCGCTGAACGACCAAAGCTAAATGGGGCATTTCAGGAGGAGTGTCGAGGGCGGGAGTTGGGCAGGACGTGAGCTGGCTTAGACTTAGTCGTACAGCATGTATAACTGAAAGTTATACAGCCCAGGATCGACGGAACTTGGACGTTATGACTTAGACCATGTAAAACATGGTCTAAGTCACAAAAACCCACTTAAAGTCACCTGATAAGCACTGAAAACACATAAAACAGCCCCCCCACCCCCATAAAAATTTTTATCACAACTTTAAAATTCAGCCTCCAGATCATCATCACCTGGCCGCCTGGCATAGGAAAGCCTAGTCGTCCAGCACAGAGACAGCTTAAGTCGTCTTGGGGGGTGGGTTAGGGACTCATAGAGAGGAGGACCCATGCCCCTAAGCCCCTGTAATCACTGCATTGATACTTAAACATGTGCATTCCCCTATACACCCCCCCAAACCCTTTTGTACTGGTATATAAGTTGCTCCTGCAGCCATAAGGGCTATTGAGGTGGTAGTTAAGTGGGTCTAGGGGATTCTGGAGGTGGTTTGGGGGGCTCACCGTAACCTATAAGGGAGCTGTAGGGAGGAGAAGACATGGCACCCTTTTTGTGAAGTTCACAGCAGTGCCCTGTAAGATACCCTATTATTTAGGTGGCATATCTGGGTGTGCAGTCCATCACTTTGCAGACCCCTCCCACGTCCAACAGGGCTTGTTCTAGGCATTTTGGACTTGGACGGAAAGTTGGACGGAAATGTGGTATAAAGATGGACGATTTAGCGGCTTGGACGATCAGATCGGCAGGATGTATAATTAGACGATTTTCGAAATGAAAAAAAAGTTGGACATATCTTTCGAAAATGTGTCTTAAGCTGTTTTTTTACTTTGTACGACTTGCGAGATGGACGTAAACAGATTTAAACGTCCCTTTCGATTATGCCCCTCCACGTTCTTTATTTGAAGCAAGTCTTGGCTATGTACATTCCTAGAAGAAATTTAAGATCTGAGTCATCAATGAAGTTAGTGGTTAAAGATGCTACGTATGTGACAAAATGGCAATCTGCTTTCTCAACTGCAGCAGAAAAAATGTGGAATAAGTTGCCAGGTATATATAAGAACTATGACCAGTTTCATAAGACACTTAAAACATATTACCTGTGCAGAGGAGGAATATTACCTTCATACAGAGGAGGAATATATGAATATGAGGAAACAAGTGAAGAAATGATATGTAGTGGAATAATTTTATTTTTTCCTGTTTTAGAATGTGATTTTGTGATTGACAATGTTTTTATGTTTTTTATGTTACGTGAGGTTTTAAGTAGATGATAAATTTTTAGAATAAATAATCCAATATAATAATTTTATAAAGATCTGGGGGCCATTGGAACGATATTGTAAGGAGTAAACATCATTTTCCTTGGATGAATATATGTACACATTGGGGGGGTGGGAGGGAGTTTTTCTGGAAATTTCACTATATTATGTGTTTATATTATATTAATTGATTATAATATAGAAGGTGGGTGGGAAGGGATATAATTTTTATGTTTGTAGAATTATATGAGAATTACAAGTGTTATTGTTGTTACTAATGATATATTCCTGTACACTTGCTGTAAGTTTTCAAAATGAATAAAGAATATTAAAAAAAAAAAAAGAATAAATAAATAAATTCTATAACAGAACCTAGACATCAATTTCAGCAACCACAGCACGAAGAGATGAAAATTTCAACATACTGTCCACAATGACTCCCAAGATCTTTTTTTTGCTTGGTAACTTCTACTAGTATTCTGTATCTATTTGGGATTATTTTTCCTCATTTGCACTTCATTACATGAAATTTCATCTGCCATTTAGATGTGTCATCTCCTAGGCTCACACAATCCTTATGCAAATAAATAAATTTATTTATTTATTTAAAAATGTAGAACCCGCTACATCCATTAGTTCTGCACGGGATACAATAAAACATACACAATTAAACCACATAACATCAGGACAGGAATAATATGATCATCAACACTAATAACTACAGTCAGAAAGGATTGTCTTCAAATGCTTTCTAAATTGTGAACTCCCAGGCAAATTTTTGACTTTAACCAGCAAATCATTCCATAAACAAACACCCTGAATTGAAAACATTGTATGGCGGTTGATCAAAAGTTTCACAGATTTCTATGTCTAACAGCAGTTTATTAGCTGACAGCAAGAAACGTGAAGGTTGATAATACTTGAACATTGAGACCAACAAAAGTTGACATTTATTATTCAACACCTTATAAATAAGGCATAACACCTTAAAATCTATACGTGCTTGTATTGGCAACCAATGCAGGTCTCGAAGAACAGGTGTGATGTGCTTTGACTGAGACACATTTGCAATCAGCCTTGCAGCGGCATTCTGAGTCAACTACAATGTCCAAAGAGTTCATTTTGGCATTACAATAATTTAAAACTGGTGATAAAATTGCAGCCACCACAGTGCAAAAATTCTCTGTGGACAAATAATCCTTTAAATCTCCTCAAAATTTTCAAATGAAAAAAAGACGTTAGGTATCACTGCTTTTTTCTCTGGCTTAAATGATAATGTAGAATCCAAAATTACTCCCAAATATTTGAAATGAATCAATATGGGAATCTTAACATTACTGAAAATCACATCAAGGGGAAATTCTTCTAATTCTATGCCAAATCCCAACCGTAAATTCTTGCCGTCTTCTGCCATTTTAATAACTATGAATAATTTTGTGTCTTCCCCAAATCTGATCTCCTAACTTATCACTCCTATTTCCAGATTATTTATGAATATTTCAAACAGCACAGGTCCCAGTACAGATCCTTGGGGAAATCTATTACTGGCCTTTTTCCAATATTATTAATGGTTCCTGTAGTGCTACTCTCTGTTTCCTGTCTTTTTGCCAGTTTGCAGTCAACAAAAGAGCATGCCCTTCTATCCAAAGACTCTTTAATTTTCTAAGGAACCATTCTTGAAGGACATTGTCAAATCCCTCTGAAAATCAAAATACAAGGGTTCTTCAAAAAGTTTCCGTGCTTTCATATTTTTGTGGGAAATGGTTGGGGCAGGAGAAGTGGTAAGAGGACGTGTCATAGAATGTCATTTGACAAGTCAGTCAGTCAAAACAGGGTGATTATGTGGAAAAGTGATGTAATTTGCTTTTGAGATATTTAATAAATAGTGTTTAAAAAAATAAAAGTGCTGAAACTTTTGGTAGATCCCTCGTACATTAACTGGTTTACCATTATCTACTTGTTCGTCTACACTTTCAAAAAAAATCAAATAATGTCTTTGCTAACCCATGTAAACTCAATTTCCATTAAGCCATGCCTAGCTATATGATCAGTAATAGTGTTTGTTAATATAGGTTCAACCACTTAGCTCAATACTTACCTCAGGCTCACCAGTCCATAGATTCCTGGATCACCCCTAAAGCACTTTTTTTTTAAAATTAGCAAGACATTGGCCACTGTACAATCCTCAATTATAATTGTTATTTTGAATGATAATTCAGAATTTTCCCCTACTCTGTGGAATCAGATGCCTGAGACTTAATGGTCAGATTCATCTTTCTTAATGGTCAGATTCATCGTCTGGTTTTAAGAAAGGTTTGGCCAATTTCCTGGGAGAAAAGCCCATAGTCTATTATTTGGATTAAAAATACACTTGAAGACACGGTAAAAGAGAATGAAAATTTTTTTAATTAAGAAAGTAACAGAAATGTGTGAGCAATGGAATCCTTTGCATCTTTCTTGGTGGGGGAGAGTTCAAACTATTAAAATGATGATATTGCCTGTGGTTTCTTATCAAATGAGTATGATACCAGTTTTTTTTCATGGGTCCTTTTATAAACAGTTAAATGGTATTCTTACAAAATTTATTTGGCTGGGTAAAAGGCCTAACATAAGAACTTAAGAAATGCCTTCACCGGATCAGACCTTAGGTCCATCTTGTCCGGCGACCCGCACACACAGAGGCTAAGCTAGGTGTTCCCTAATGGACACCTTGTTCACCCGTATCCCTCAGTGTGATTTGCAAGAAGGCCTCGAATTGCTTTAGTATCTCTACAAAAATCAATTAGGGAGAGTGGGGTAAATTTCCCAAATTTTTATAGGTATCATCAAGCCTATATTTTATGCCAGGGTATGTATTGGGTCCTCCCAGAGCTCATGGAAAATGTCCCAGATTGGTTATATTTGGAATGGCGACTCATGTTCCCTTTACATTTATGTCATGATCTCAGTATTAAGATGCCTAGAAAATATAAAGATAATAGAATATTAATGGATACGTGGAAAACATTACGATATGTCAGTAATTTAGCACCTAACCCAATACTACAATCAACAAATCAATCTATATGGCTTAACTCCAAGATTCAAATTGGCAGATTTAAAGTCATCTGGAAGCATTGGATTATTGCAGGCATACGGGTTTTAAATGGTAAACTGCTTGATTTTTCACAGTTGCAGCAAAAATATGGTCTTAATAAAACACAAAGTTTTAAATGGTTGCAACTGAAGCAGGCTATTCAGGAGGGGATCCCTGAATGGAAGAATTTTAATAATCAATATAGTCTGGAATTCTTATGCTTTCAGGAGGACTTCTTGGGACACCAAGCCGCACAGTGGTATAAATTGATAACAGAATTTATAAATAAAAAACCAAAGACTGGCCTCAAAGATATTTGGAGCATTGAGATTAAGCATCAAATTTCTGCGTCTCAATGGCCACGAATTTGGTCTTGGAGGACGAGGTGTACAGTGTCTGCATCTATGAGACAAACTTGGTTGTTTTTGTTGCATAGAGCATTTTGGACCCCAGTTCGATTGCAAAAGTTAGACAGCTCTAAGTCTAATAGATGCTGGCATTGTAAACTTGAAGCAGGGATCTAGATCACAGTTCTTCAACCGCCGGTCCGCGGACCGGTATCGGTCCGCAGGAAATTTTTGCCGGTCCGCACAGGACCGGCAAGATTGACTCATTTGAACTTCCTGCCGGTCCGCGCAGGACCGGCAAGATCAGCATCGGAAGCGTGCGCTGGGCCGGAGAGATCTTGGGGAGCCTCCGACAGTGGCTTTCTCCCCTCTCTGCAGCTCTCCTTTACTTCCCAGCGCAGCGATTCACGAAGGCAGCTTCGGGGCTTTTGCTGAGTCGCGGCTGCCTCTGATGATGCAACTTCCTCTTTCCTCAGAGGCGGCGCGACCCAACAAAGGACCCGAGGCTGCCTTCGTGAATCGCTGCACTGGGAAGTAAGAAGAGCTGCTGGGAGGGGAGAAAACCACTATCAGTCTGGGAAGCTGCTGGGCAGGGGAAAAAAGGGACAGCTGCTACTGGAGAGGGAGAAGGAGAAGGAGAGATGCATCTGGGAGGGGAGGAGGGAAAGGAATCTGGGAAGCTGCTGGGCAAGATAAAAAAAGGGACAGCTGCTACTGGACAGGGAGAAGAAGAAGGAGAGATGCTTCTGGGAGGGGAGGAGGGAAAGGAATCTGGGAAGCTGCTGGGCAAGGAAAAAAAGGGACAGCTGCTACTGGATAGGGAGAAGAAGGAGAGATGCTTCTGGGAGGGGAGGAGGGAAAGGAATCTGGGAAGCTGCTGGGCAAGATAAAAAAAGGGACAGCTGCTACTGGAGAGGGAGAAGAAGGAGAGATGCTTCTGGGAGGGGAGGAGGGAAAGGAATCTGGGAAGCTGCTGGGCAAGGAAAAAAAAGGGACAGCTGCTACTGGAGAGGGAGACGGAGAGATGCTGCTGGGAGGGGAGGAAGGGAAGAGAGTTACTGCTGGACAGGAGGAGGAGGGAAGGGAGAATGAAAAAAGGAAGGAAACAGCTGGCAGAGAGATTAGAGGAGGGGAAGGGGAGACACAGGCATGAGATTGATGATAGGAAGGGGTCAGCAGAAAAATAAGCAGAGGGACAACGATGATAGATCTGGTGTAGGAGAGATAAAAATGAAGAGAGCAGTGAAGCTGGAATGAATCATGTAAATAGGAGAGAGGGGCACAAGCTGGATGGAAAGGAGAGAGGGACATAGAAAGAAGACAGATACCATATGGAAGGGGGAGAGGACAGATAGTGGATGGAAGGGGCAGATGCTGGATTGAAGAGACAGAGAGGGCATACGCTGGAAGGAAGAGAGTGAAAAAAAGATTGAAAGCAGAAACCAGAGACGACAAAAGGTAGAAAAAAATAATTTTATTTCTATTTTGTGATTAGAATATATCAGATTTGAAATATATATCCTGCTAGAGCTGGTGTTAGACATAACTGGGGACTGCAAAACCCAGGCAGTGCTTCTTTAGCTTCCAGCTGGCTTAGGGCGCTCTCTGACCAGGGGGCAGTTGCCCTAGTTGCACTCCCCTAAAACTATTCCTGTCATGTGTTACTTCAGTATTCTGTTAGCATGATATTTCTGTGTAGCATTCTGTAATAATTTGGCTTGTTCAGTTTTCTTGATAGTAGAGGGGATATATGTGAAGGGGAGGGGAGACAGGGGTTTTGTTGATCCTTGCTCTGAATTATTTGTATTTATAAAATGACAATTCTACAGAATATTGTTTCTTTTTATACTTTAATAAAATACATTCAATATAAAATCATAACTGAGGCTTGTGTGGATGGGATCAGATGATTTGTGAGGACCGAGCTCGCGGAGATGGGGCGGAAACGGGATTTTTAAATTTTAGTCCTAGTAGTTTGCCGGTCCACAAAATAATTATTTTTTTTCTGCCGGTCCACGGGTGTAAAAAGGTTGAAGAACACTGATCTAGATCACAGTTCTTCAACCGCCGGTCCGCAGGAAATTTTTGCCGGTCCGCGCAGGGCCGGCAAGATCAACATGTGAAGCGTGCGCTGGGCCGGAGAGATCTTGGGGAGCCTCCGACAGTGGTTTTCTCCCCTCTCTGCAGCTCTCCTTTACTTCCCAGCGCAGCGATTCACGAAGGCAGCCTCGGGGCTTTTGCTGAGTCGCGGCTGCCTCTGATGATGCAACTTCCTCTTTCCTCAGAGGCGGCGCGACCCAACAAAGGACCCGAGGCTGCCTTCGTGAATCGCTGCGCTGGGAAGTAAGAAGAGCTGCTGGGAGGGGAGAAAACCACTATCAGAAACAGTGTTCCCTCTAAGGTGAGCGCATGAGTGATCGCTCACTATTTTCAGTGGCGTCGCTCTTGCTTCTTCTGGTGTCGCTCACGAGCGGAGGTGGTGGGGGTCTGCCCTACTCGCCTAAGATGCAGCAGCAGCGGCGGCTCCTTTCCTGATCCCCGCAATCAGTGGCGTACTAAGTGGGGTGGGGGGCGGTCCGCCCCTTGTTCTCATTGTAACGCCGGCCCTGCCCCCCCTTCGGATCGCTATTATTTTAAATGTTATAGCGGCGGCGCTGTATCCATCAGTGGAGACGTCTAACCTCGGCCTGACCCGGAACTCTTACTGCAACAGTGACTTCCTGTTCCTGCCTAGACGGGCGGCTGCTGCAGTAAGAGTTCCGGGGCAGGCCGAGGTTAGACGTCTCCACTGATGGATACAGCGCCGCCGCTATAACATTTAAAATAATAGTGATCCGAAGGGGGCGGGGAAGTCCGGAGCTGCAGGGCCGACGTTAGAGGGAGTAAGAACTGATGGTGTCGCAGGGTCCCGCGGGGAGAGGGAGGAAGGAAGAAGAGGAACCGAAGCATGGCAATTTTGGGAGAGCAGGTGTGGGGAAGTCCAGAGCTGCAGGGGAGAGTGTTGCGGTATTTTTATTTTATCCCCCCTTTTACAAAACTGAATCGTTTTTTAGCACCAGCCGTGGTGGTAGCAGCTCTGATGCTCACAATTCTATGAGCATCAGAGCTGTTACCTCCGTAGCTAAAATCCACACTACAGTTTTGTAAAAGAGGGAGGGGTTAGTTTGTGATTACATATTCCATAATAGGCGAAGGTGTGTTCTGTGTGTTCGAAAGACATAGTTTTCTGTTAGGATTGACGGTGTAGGATTGATCTGTGCTGGTCTGGCTTGTTTACTTTTATTGTTTAGGTGTATTGATGTACTGTTCACTGCAATATGTAAGATGCTGCCTTTTCCTAGATACTCATGTGTGACCTGTGGCTTGTTACTAAAAATCATGTTTTTCGTACAGATGGGGGGGGGGGGTGCCAAAAAATGATGGGTGTTACATATGCTAGGTACGCCACTGCATTATGTAAAGATACCAGAAAGCTGGCGAAGCAAAAACTTTAAGTAAATTGTTATTCTTCTAAGTTTTGAGTATTTAACCCTCCCACAATCTCATGAGCACTCGTTTCAAGTTTCAAGTTTATTGAGATTTTGATTTAAATGCAATATCAAATATTTTCAATGTGTATAACAAAAATAAATTTTGGGAAATAAATATAACCATTTGAACAATATACATACAAACATATCCATAGATGATTAAAAATACATAAGGAGTACAAGGATAAACTACATTTGTTTAAAAATGCGTCCTCCATGCCTGCTCATAAATTTGTGGAATATGTAACTTGTCGCTCATGCATATTTTTTTTTGCACACACCTCATCAATCCTTAGAGGGAACATTGGTCTGGGAAGCTGCTGGGCAGGGGAAAAAGGGACAGCTGCTACTGGAGAGGGAGAAGGAGAGATGCTGCTGGGAGGGGAGGAGGGAAATGAATCTGGGAAGCTGCTGGGCAAGGAAAAAAAGGGACAGCTGCTACTGGAGAGGGAGAAGGAGAGATGCTGCTGGGAGGAGAGGAGGGAAATGAATCTGGGAAGCTGCTGGGCAAGGGAAAAAAGGGACAGCTGCTACTGGAGAGGGAGAAGGAGAAATGCTTCTGGGAGGGGAGGAGGGAAAGGAATCTGTGAAGCTGCTGGGCAAGGAAAAAAAGGGACAGCTGCTACTGGAGAGGGAGAAGGAGAGATGCTTCTGGGAGGGGAGGAGGGAAAGGAATCTGGGAAGCTGCTGGGCAAGGAAAAAAAGGGACAGCTGCTACTGGAGAGGGAGAAGGAGAGATGCTGCTGGGAGGGGAGGGAAGAGAATTACTGCTGGACAGGAGGAGGAGGGAAGGGAGAATGAAAAAAGGAAGGAAACAGCTGGCAGATAGATTAGAGGAGGGGAAGGGGAGACACAGGCATGAGAAAGTAGAGAGATTGATAATAGGAAGGGGTCAGCAGAAAAATAAGCAGAGAGGGACAACGATGATAGATCTGGTGTAGGAGAGATAAAAATGAAGAGAGCAGTGAAGCTGGAATTAATCATGTAAAAAGGAGAGAGGGGGCACAAGCTGGATGGAAAGGGGAGAGGGGCATAGAAAGAAGACAGATACCATATGGAAGGGGAAGAGGACAGACAGTGAATGGAAGGGGCAGATGCTGGATTGAAGAGACAGAGAGGGCAGACGCTGGAAGGGAGTGAAAAGAAGATTGAAAGCAGAAACTAGAGACGACAAAAGGTAGAAAGAAATAATTTTATTTCTATTTTGTGATTAGAATATATCAGATTTGAAATATATATCCTGCTAGAGCTGATGTTAGACATAACTGGGGACTGCAAAGCCCAGGCAGTGCTTCTTTAGCTTCCAGCTGGCTTAGGGCGCTCTCTGACCAGGGGGCAGTTGCCCTAGTTGCACTCCCCTAAAACTATTCCTGTCATGTGTGACTGCAGTATTCTGTTAGCATGATATTTCTGTGTAGCATTCTGTAATAATTTGGCTTGTTAAGTTTTCTTGATAGTAGAGGGGATATATGTGAAGGGGAGGGGAGAAAGGGGTTTTGTTGATCCTGCTCTGAATTATTTGTATTTGTAAAATGACAATTGTACAGAATATTGTTTCTTTTTATACTTTAATAAAATACATTCAATATAAAATCATAACTGAGGCTTGTGTGGATGGGATCAGAAGATTTGTGGGGACCGACTCGCGGAGATGGGGCGGAAACGGGGTTTTTAAATTTTAGTCCTAGTAGTTTGCCGGTCCACAAAATAATTCTTTTTTTTCTGCCGGTCCACGGGTGTAAAAAGGTTGAAGAACACTGATCTAGATCATTTATTATTCTATTGTCCCTTTATCATGGCCTTTTGGAAATCAATTTGGTCCCAAATTAATTGTTTATTAGAGAATCATGGAGCATTATCATATGATACGATTCTATTTGGTACATCAATGAGAACAAGGAGTCAGATTTTATCAAACAACAATAAACTTTTATTGATTATGACTGGGGTCGCCATTCAAAATATCACAAGTAATTGGAAAAACTGCAGTAGATTAAATTATACCTTCTGGTGGAATTCGTTATGTCACATTTATAAAATGGAAAGCATAATTGCTATTCAAAAAGGATATTATAATAAATTTAAAAAGATCTAGGGGCCATTGACAACTTACTGTAATGAGTAGATACCATTTTCTATTGAAAGTATATTTGCAAATGGGGGGAGGAGGGTGAATTAAAAATTTACTGCAGGTTTAATCAATAGAAAAGAATATTTATTTTTGTATATTTTTGATTAATTGCTAAAGAAAAGGGTGGGTGGGGAGAGAATAAATGTATTTATTTGATGTTATACTAGAAAAAAATTCAAGTGATGTATTTCATTTTAAATGTTTTATTATTTGTACACTTGTAAGATTAAGAAATGAATAAAGAATTAAAAAAGAAAGAAAAAGACATGGGGGAAGCCACAGCTTGCCCTGGATCGGTAGCGTGTCGAGCTCCTCTTCCGTGGAGATGATGCGGTATATAAACCTAAGGCTTAGTTTAGTTTAGTTTAGTTAGCATGGAATGTTGCTACACGTTGGGTTTTGGCCAGGTACTAGTGACCTGGATTGGCCATTGTGAGAATGGGCTACTGGGCTTGTAGGACCATTGGTCTGACCCAGTAAAGCTATTCTTATGTTCGTACATGAACCAAATATATAACAATGTAGCCATTGTAACATCACTGATGAGGTTGGCTCTGAGGCACTGTGGAATGAGGCATTATGACATCACAATCTCAGCTCTGGAATGTTGCTCTCATTGGGGTTCTAGAATCTTGCCATTCTTTGAGATGCTGGAATGTTGCTACTCCTTGGGTTTTGGCCATGTATTAGGGACCTGGATTGGCCACCGTGAGAATGGGCTACTGGGCTTGAAGGTTCTTTGGTCTGACCCAATAAGGCTATTCTTATGTTCTTATTTTCTTATTTTAAATCTGGACTCAAGATTTGCTTGTTCCAGCAGGCATGCTATTTTCTTTCTTGATTTGTAGTCTTCCCCTGAGATCTCTCTATTACTAATGTTAATGTTTTCAGTTTTATGCTGTTGTATTTTTTTATTTTTTTTTTGCATGTGCATATTACATTTTTATACCCTGCAATATAAATATTGTTGTGTTATGAATTCCCTTGCCTGTTGTTTTTGTATTTGTCATTTGATTAGTTACCGTATTTTGAAAGTCATTATATAGCTGGCTTGCAGTCTAATGTCTCTTTGGTGCTCATTCTCAAGCAGATGGACTCCTTCAAAATATCATACAAAAGTCCATCTGCTAAAAACATCCAAATCTCAATTTTGGAAAATCAGTATTTGGATGTTTCCCACTACAGTTTGTTCAAATAGAATGGGGTTGGCGTGTTTTGAGTGGGATTAAGGAGGACCCAAAAGCAGGACATTCAACAGCGATTTCCGAACATGAAGAAATGTCTATGTCTAAAAATAAGGACATTTTTTATCCAGACCTGTTTTGGTCATGTCCAAGTTACAAAAAGGTGCCCTGATTCAGCAGCTGACCATAGGAGATATTAATGCATGACCCCCCCCCCCTCACCCCCTCCTTAATCCCCCAGTGAAAGCAGGCTCTAGGTCAATTACAGGTATTATAATCATTCTGAACTAAGCTGTTTGTTTTTCTTTTTTTTACCTGGATAAGCATCACAGAATATCTGTGTAACATTAACTGGAGAAAAAATATCCACTGAACCTTAGAGCTCACCAGGCTACTCTATAAACTAAGTTTGTAAACCGCATCATCTCTATAAAGATAGAGCTCGACACGGTTTACAGGTAATTCAATAAATGAGGGAAGGACATAATAAGAAATTTGAGGTTATGAAGAGGAGAGCTAGCTTTACATTTTAAATAGATAGCTTTACGTTTTGGAGAAAAGCCAGGTTTTCAGATGCTTTCGGAATAATTGGAATGAGCCTAGGTTCTGCAGCGGGGCAGGGAGGTTGTTCCAAAGCTCAGTGAAATTGAAGAAAAGGGATTTCCCTAATTTACCTGCATACATGACGCCTTTTAATGAGAATGAGAAAAAAAGAAGAGAGAGAGGAAGAGAGAGAAAAAAAAGAGAGGAAGAGAGATAAAAAGAAGAAGAGAGAGAGAGAAAAAAAGAGAGAGGAAGAGAGAGAGAGAGAAAAGAGACACAGAGAGAGAAAAAAAAGAAGAGAGAGAAAAGAAAGGAAGAGAGAGAGAGAGAAAAAGAGAGGAAGAGAAACTAAACTAAACCTTAAGTTTCTATACCGTATCATCTCCATAAAGATAGAGCTCGACACGGTTTACAGGTAATTCAATAAATGAGGGAAGGACATAATAAGAAATTTGAGGTTATGAAGAGGATAGCTAGCTTTACATTTTAAATAGATAGCTTTACGTTTTGGAGTGTTATATAGAAATGTTAGCTAGAAATGTTAGCATCTGAAGTGGTCCATGTTCAACTAGAAGTACCTTGAATTACTAAAGAAAAAAAACATAAAAAAAGAGCCTCCTGTACTGAATGATGACAATTTTATTAACATTTTCACATATATCAATTTACACAAACATATTACAGATGGATTACCCCCAAAAAAAGAAAATGTACAAAAAAAATCAATAATCAATCCAAAACAAATGTAAAAAAAGAAAAATAACAATCCTCAAACAGGCCGCACTACAAGAGTAGAAAAAGAAAGAAAAGAAGCTTGCAAACTGTTTACCGTAAGAGGAAACAATACCTGATCCACTTCATAATATATAGAATACAATTTTTTTTTTTTTTAATTCAATTTTCTGTACCGATCTCCCAGGGGAATTCAGAACGGTTTACATGAATTTATTCAGGTACTCATGTATTTTTCCCTGTCTGTCCTGACGGGGACTTGGGGACTTTCTCAGATAAAGCAAGAACTAATGTCAAAAAGAGGTTGCTTTTCACAAAGGGTTCCATCTGATTTCTAAAGAAATTCATCTCCATTACTACACTACTCAATGCTAAAATTGTTTTCTGATGAGCCTGTACCATATGAGTGACTTTTGAATACATTCTGATCATGATATCCACAAACTCTTTCTCTAAAGAATGAAAAACAAATATGACAAATATGTAATCAAATTCTCATCACGCTTCAAGATCAGTGTAAGCAAGATAGTCCCGCTAACCGTACGGAGGTCATCTCAGAGGAATCTAGTCATGTATATGGCAACAGGTGCATATCTAGATCACATACATGTGCAGATTACATTTTTATACCCTGCAATATAAAGATTTAAAAGGTCATAACTTAGACACATATAATCCAGATTAGACATATGGAAGGGCATTTTCGATAGGATGTCTAAGTCTAACTTCGGGCGTTTCCTGCCAA
Organism: Geotrypetes seraphini; assembly: GCF_902459505.1. Taxonomy (NCBI): domain Eukaryota; kingdom Metazoa; phylum Chordata; class Amphibia; order Gymnophiona; family Dermophiidae; genus Geotrypetes; species Geotrypetes seraphini. The sequence goes on from NC_047097.1 coordinate 16,280,275, forward strand.
ACTTCCAAAATAGGACTTCCAGAAGGGTCCATTTTTGAAAATTCTGGATGTCCAATTTTTTTATTTTTTTTAATCATCTAGCTGAACGTCCAACTAGATGTCCAACCTCAGGACATCTAACTTTATTCCCCATTTTTTAGTACAATACCATCCAAATTGAAAACATCCAATTGAATCCCATTTGGACATGAGAGTGGCCAGCATTCTGATGGACTGGACTCAACAGAACACTGGGGCACCTTAGAAAGCACTGCTGTGAACTTCACAAACAGTGCCAGAAATGCATCTCACCATAACTCCCTTGCAATGTATGGTGAGCCCTCCAAAACTCCCCCAAAACCTACTATACCCACTTCTCCACCATCTCAATAGCCCTTATGTTTGCAGGTGGCATCTATATGGCAGTATATAGGGTTTGGGTGGGTTTTGGTGGTCTCACACTTTCCACCATAAATGTAGTGGTTAGAGTGACTTATGGGCCTGGCTCCTCCTCTCTATGGTTCATTAGCTTACCCACCTGACTACTGAAGACACTTGTGTGACACTCTACTAAGCTTTCCCATACCAAGTGCTGCTGTTCTAGAACCAGGTATGTTGTTTCATTCAAATTTGGGGTGGGTGGGAGGGGATCAGTGACCACTGGGGGAGTGTGTGGGGCTCATTACTTAATCCCTACGGTTGTCATCTGGTCAGTTTGGGTACCCTTTCAGCACTTAGATGGACATCCTGGGAAAGGTTCAATTATAGCTGCAGGATGACCACGTCTAAGCTCACCCAAAGCCTGCCCATTCCCTGCCCATGGCACACCTACCAACATGCCCATTTCTACTCTGGATGCACAGTGGGTAAAAAGTCCTGCTAGACGTCCAGAAAGTCAGTTTTGAAAATGCCCACTTGGACGTTTTAACTAATAAGATGGCCAAGTGCTAGTTTATGTTGTCTTTTGGACATCTAACCTTTTTGAAAATGAGCCCCATAAACCTTGATTCTATAAATGGTGCCCAGTCTAGGTGCCAGAATTTTGTAATTGGTGTGAAAATTGAAAATGCAATTAAAAGCCAATTAGAAGATTAAAAGTGATTACTTTAAGTTCCATGTGGAAATCAGCGAGGCACCTACACTGCAAGTAAGTGTGGTTAGGGGCAGAGTTTGGGCATGGATTGCCTTAGGCGTCAGTAAGTGTTGAGGTTAGGCGCTTGCCTTTTAGGCCAGGAAAACCCTAGCCTAATATACTGGCACCTATTATGATGTCTATCAGCGCCTAAATCAAGTTAAGCACTGCTAGGCATGATTCTACAAATGCTCTAATGCTCATAAGAATTCTGTGTGTACTGGAACAGCGTCAGAGCATTTAGCGCTCCAGGCTGTGGTAGAAACCTCTACCACAGTTTAGTATAAGGGGGATGATAAATTCATAAATAGTGGAATTATATTATCATATTAACACACATAAGTACATCAGATATGGGGTGAAGAGAAAACCAGAAGCGTGCCTCTTCGAAAAGCTGATGTATAAAACAATGCAAAAATAAATCGATGTAAACAACATACAAGAGCATAGTAGCATAAACAATAAATATTATATCAAAAATATGCGTGAAAGAACCAAGTAAGGAAGGAAAAAGCCTCAGAACCTATTCCAAAAGAAATGTCATATTCAGACTAAACTGGGTGGCTCACCTCATTGACTGAAAAAAAAACCTTCCATAAACATTACAACACTGTGCACAAAATTTTTTGTATTCAAAAAGCCATCTTTGTTCAAATAGCTTGTTAGAAAATAAATTGACATATCTGAAAATATAATGAAATTATGAAAACTGCTTGGCCCATCCATTGGCGGCCATCGTTTCACTTAACAGTCTGCATCAAGGAAATAGGACTGTGTGTTTAAATTAGCAGACTAGCTCAAAAATTTACCCCCCACCCCCTACCACTTTTACAAAAGCATGGAAGAGGGTTTTTAGCAAAGGCCAGCATGCTGAATGCTCTGTGCTGGTCCAACATAGTCTAAAGAGGCAGATGCAAAAGCCAAAGGCACTCCCACCACAGACCTCCCACCCACCCCCACTCCCGACCTCTCTATGACATTACCAGGTTCTCAACCCATTGCACTAATAATTGAGCTAGTCCTCTACTCGTGCAGTCTCTTTCTCAAAGATCAGGTTTTAGGCACTTTTCCTACAAATAGTGACTATCCTATTATATAAATTGACAGAAATAGCATCTGTCTTATTAGAATATATGAGAACACAATCTAAAGCCTAGTACATTTTCAGACTAAGATGTAAAGGTCACCTTGGATAGAGACTTTTGGGTGTTCAGATTTCTCATACTATAATTTCCCTGACTACTTCCACCTCTTCCTTTCCAGATGTTATGTTTTTAGATGACTCTTTTAATTTTTTTTGCACTATATCTTTCTTCAAATGTACCATGGATGTTGTGTATTTTTCTATAACCTCCAATATCTTAGCATTCATGGGACTCTGGACTGGGCTCTTATCTCTTTTCTTCCTTAGAATAGAGCCCATTTCATTGTATCTGCCGATGGGGAGGCTTTTGTTTATATTTTAAGTAAACATAAAAGTAAATCTCTGAGAGCTTTATAATGTGCTTCTATGGTTCTTAAGATTGCATATAATTGAATTATAGAGCTTTCATTCACCATCTGGGACTGGAGTAGAGCAGCTCAGCTTCGTCTCAACAACCAAATCTATTAAACACGAATGGTTCATGAGACACCCTAATTCAATCACAGGGACTTCTAGAAGCCTTCCATACACATATAGTAGATGAGCTAGGAAGAAAAGTAGGCATGTATCTCCCTGCTGGTCTGGAAATTTCTAAGCACTGACAAAAGCATGAATATGTGTTGTTAAGTGGCTGACACCCTGTCCTCTATTTACAGAAATTTATAGCTGCCAGGTCACAGAAAATAAGAGTAGAAGATTAACAATGAAAATGCAACTGAATTCAATTTGCGTTCTTCTTCCGGATTCATGCCTCAACCCAAGAACTCATCAGGTCTTTATCTTCATCTTGCTTCATAGGTAGTCAAAGATTTCAATCATCCTGAACAACTATAGGGTCAATATTCCACATGATTTAATTGATCAGGAGAAGCCCCTGCCCACTAAAACCATACTGAGTGGGCCAGGAGTCAATATTCAGCAACTCCTAACCAACACTCTTCAGGGAAATACTTTTAAAAACCAACAAGAAGAAATATTTTTTCACTCAGAGAATAGTTAAGCTTTGGAATGCGTAAACAGAGGTTGTGGTACAAGTGGATAGCTTAGCTGGTTTTAAGAAAGGTTTGGACAAATTCCTGGAGGAAAAGTCCATAGTCTGTTATTGAGAAAGACATGGAAGAAGCCTCTGTTTGCCCTGGATCGGTAGCATGGACTATTGCTATTCCTTGGGTTTTGGCCAGGTACTAGGGACCTGGATTGGCCTCTGTAAGAACAGGCTACTGGGCTTGATGGACATTGATTTGACCCAGTAAGGCTTATGTTCTTAGTTTCAGGCTGGTCTGGAGACAGAATCAGGAAGAAGCAGGGGGTTTGGGAGGCATCAATGATTTTCATTGCCAGTATCCACATAGCTAACCAAGAGAACTGGACCATACCAAAGGCAGTCCTAATTTTGTCCAGTTAGCTATGGATTACAATACTAAATGAAAAGACAAACAGGAGAAACTGCCTTCACAACAGTGAGGGGCACAAAAACAACAACGAAGGTGCTCAATCCTTTTTATTATAAAACAGATTCTACACGATCGTGATTCGGCCCAAGAAGGCCTGCCTCAGGAATCTAAGAAATGAGACGTGTATTAAAATTATACAATTGTGTCAAGAAACCTCCACATAAAAATCACACACATAAATGAATCCATAACATGCAAATAACACGAAAAAGGGTTTAAAATACATAAATGTCAAAAAATATATTAATAAATATTTATTAAAAAAGACATATTAAAATGTATCATTCTATCAGAAACCACATAAAGCTCATAAATAAATCCTTAGCATGGATACATTCATAAATATAATAAGAACATCCATATAAATGGTAATGTTACAAATATAAAAATATAGAAGTAAATAACCTTATGGATAAAATCATATGACAAGTAAACTTTAATAAAAATAACATTGAAAATAAACACAAAATGTGATAAGAACACTATAATTATACTATTATTTCAAAATCATAAAGAAAACTTTTAAAAAAAACCATGAAAGAGAAGCGTACCTTGGTGTTGAATGATAAAACCAAAGATGTACTAATCCAAATGTCCAAGTATTGTAATAAAAGCACCAAAAAAGACTGAAAAAGGAAGAAAAAAGGAACACACAAAAGAACCACAAGAAGAAAAAAGAGGGGAGATTTATGTTTACATACATTCAAAACAAAAAAATGTCATATAATGTAAATTCATTCTATTTAAGTGCATCTAAATATTGTAAATAATCATTATTGTGATTAATGAATGAAAGATTGGACGTGATGCATAAATCGCCAACAAATAAGAAAGAAGGGTAGATGAAACACTGCACCCAATGCAACCAAAACAACAAATTTGAATGTAAGTCAAAAATATTTATTTATTTATTCTTTTATCTGCTTGGGATGAATAAATTTAGTTGAGCTTTACTACACTGGTCTGCTCCATTTTCTTGCTATTCTGGGTCTTGAGGATCGTTTGCCTATTTGGTTATGCTAGATATCAGCATAACCAGTTACCTTTTCAGTAGTTAAAATTCCACAAAAATTCAATGCCGGTCACTAGAATTGGCCCAACATTGACTATCCTGGTTTATCATCAGCAGTGGATGGCAAAAGCACTGCCCGGCTGAATATCGAGTCCTAGATATTGCACAATTAGGATGCTGGCAGGCAAAGTGTTTTGCAGTAAGCATCTTTTCCCACGTTAAGCATGCACCTCCAAAATAACTGTTCATTGGATAAACATCAGAAAAGCCTCACTTCCCCAGTACTCTCTCATCCTTCCTATAGCTCATCTTGTATCCTCCACTCCGTTTTTATACATTTTCACTACTGTTGACGCCTAAGTGACATGAACCTAAATATTTGATTCAACTGGAAAAAAGAGTCCTCAACAGTACCCGTAGCATGAAAACAGTGATAGACACTGATCTTTTACAGCTTCAAAGAACTCCCCTTCCACACCACACTCATGACCTCCCTTCTCACCCCCATACCTCTTAAAATCTTCGCCATGGCGAACAGCTTGCTGCTCGCGCTGGCTTTCCCTCTGACGTTACTTCCTGGCCCCGCAACCTGGAAGTGATTTCAGAGGGAGCCAGGCCAGCACTAGCAGTAGAAGTAGTTGCTCGCGCTGGCGAAGATTTTAAATAGTTACTGGGGACGGTGTCAGGTCAAAAGCACGCCGGGACAAAGGCGCGCGCAGACAATTGAGCGCAGTATAGAGGCGCACGCCGCAGAAAATTACTGTTTTTAGGGCTCCAATGGGGGGGCGTGGAGGGGAACCCCCTCACTTTACTTAATAGAGATTGCGCCGCGTTGTGGGGGCATTGTGGAGGGTTTGGGGGGGTTGTAACCCCCCACATTTTACTGAAAACTTCACTTTTTCCCTGTTTTTAGGGAAAAAGTTAAGTTTACAGTAAAATGTGGAGGGTTACAACTCCCCAAACCCCCCACAACGCCAGCGCGATCTCTATTAAGTAAACTGGGGGGGCTCCCCAACAAAACTCCCCGTCGGAGCCCCTAAAAACTGTATTTTTTTTCGGCGTGCGCCTCCATCTTGCGCTCAGTTGTCGGCGCGCGCCTTTGTCTTTCGCGGGGTTGTCTATGAACCACTGGGGACAGAGAAAGGAGGGCACGAGCATGGCATGAGGGGGTGCCCCTACCAAGATGATGCCTGGGGTGGCTGCCACCCCCCCTTACTACACCACTGCCTAAATTTACACCACCCAATATTCAATGGTATTTAATTGGCCAGGCACTGCTCTTGGCCAAATAAACAGCATTTTGCCAGCTAACCACTAAAATTCAGCGAGAGATAGTCGGTTATCTCCACGGAATATTAGCAGTTAGCAGCTGAAACTTGGCTAGTTAAATTGCACACTAATTTTAAGGGCTAACCAGCTAAATTTAGCGGGCAAATCAACCTGCGCAACAGCAGGTCTATCTTTGGCCATTATAACTTAGCTAGCTATTGCTTAAAATTGACTTAGCCAGCTAACTTTGAGATGGCCCAAAATAGACCGGATGTTTAATACCGGTCACCAGAATCAGCCTGGCATTGAATATCAGCTGGTATATATAGCCCAATAAAGTTGCAGAGGGGTCAACTCCAAATATGCTATTACAAAAAGACCTACTCCTGTATCTCTGGATTTGCACACAGAACCCTATTATTAAAGTTTTTGTGTGTGTGTGTGTGTGTGTATTTTCCCCCAGGGATTTTCTTTCTATGTATCTGTTAATCTGTAATTCTTATATTTGTATTACCTGTTTTACCTATTTTTTAAATATACTTGTAATTTGCCTAGAAATTCTTTGTAATCATTTTTATTCGAAAGGGTACAACCAGGTGACAGGAACAACAACAATATCAAAAGCGCAAATACAAAGAGGCAGTATATACACAAGAAAATACACTCTCCACAAATAGGTACATGAATGGCACAGGTATAGCAGAGGAACAAAGAGAAACCCAAAGGGAAGCCAGCCCCACCCAGCAAGCGGAAACGAGAAAATAGCTGGTACTTACAGGCAGTAGAAGAATGTCACCCGAACCACCAGTAATACATAGAGGCCGAGGGCCCCAAATGCCCCCAGATGGAGAGGCTAGATAAAAAGATCATCCCAGGTCACCCAGCCGACCCCTTACATTTTCAATGTTATGTAAAGACAACCTAACCAGAACAGCTCCCCAAGAAGGGATAGGCCAGACACACCACACAACACCAACCATCCATACAAACAGACACCACAAACACGCACCCTAGTCAGAGTCCTCCACCCTCCCCCCCCCCGCAACACACACACACACACACACATCCCCGATATCGTGTGACCATAGGGAGTTGCAGAAACACCTTCCATAGTGCCGGATAGGCCAACACCTCAGGGCAGAGCTCAAAGTGGGCCAATTCAGACATCTGACCCAGCCAGCTGTCCTGGGGTAAATCCCCATCGTGCATCCAGTGAAGCAATATAGTTTGTTTGACAGTCAAAAAGCTCAAATAGATAAATCACCTCTAGGACGCCGTGAGGCCCTGAGCTTCCAGCAACATCTGATCACCTAAAAGGAGTGTTTTATAGTCCCACTCCAAATCTTTCTGCAAGACCAATTGAAGCTACGCAAAATACTGGTTCCACAAGGTAAGTTTGGGGCGCTCCAAAAAGGAGTGTAATAAGGTCTCAGGGGCCCCTTTACATTTATTTTAATAAAACTTGAAACTTGGCACTTATTCTTTTGAGATGATTGTCAATTTTGTTTATGCTTAGACTACTGCAATTTGGTGCTTCTGGGTATACCTGCATCAGCACTGAGTGCGCTGCAGGTAGCCCAGAATGCAATTGTGGAGGACAGCAGAGGGAGAAGACAGGAGAAGGGATATGGGTTGGGTTGGATTGGGTCGGGTCAGGTGTCGGGTCAGGTCGGGTCAGGGGAGAGAGATGTGTCTATTGCCATTATGGCCTATGGAGAACTTTGCTTTGATATATGAACACTTTGGATTACGAGCATGCTTCTGGAACGAATTATGCTCGCAAACCGAGGTACAACTATATATCCACAATTCATGTGCACCTAGAGCACACTGTAGGGTTTACCCGCAAACATCACTTATTACCTTCCCGTGTTTAAACATTTATTAAATTACCAAAAAGTGCCGTGTGCAAAGGTAAAATAGAGATATCACAAATATTTAGTGCAAAAACAAAAAAACGCTTAGACCCACATGTCCTTATGAGGAAAGTTTCCACCTCATAACTCATAAATCATTTTGAAGGGAAACTTATCTCGTGGTATCCGCAGATGATCAATGATTTCCTTAAAGGGGATGCCTCTGCTGATTGCCCTACAAAGTACCCTGTTTCATTTCCTTCTTCAGGGGCAAGCTCAGGGGCACATCCCGCTGCTGATCACAGAAATTAGCGGGACTGCCTCTCCCGGTCTGAATATCTGTCCCGTAACTAATAAACATCTAAGAACAGAAGCCCTAATGCAAGCATATGAAAAAAACCAATTTTCCATTCACTCTACTTTTAGCAGCTATCATCAAAAAAGGGTTTAAAAACACGAGTGAGGCAAATGTAAGGATTCATTCAAGCCAGAAGCATATTTGCATTAAAACACTACAACTTATTTCTCTGCTTCGATGAAGCATTTTTTTTTTTTTTTTTAGCGTTTTGGTAGTCTTATGATGCGCTACATTCATTAAAGAAAATCTAAATATAGTCACTAAAAGGATATGAATCCATTTTCTTTAACCCTGATCTCCAGCACTTTGTTAAGGGTCTCTTTAACAGCTTCAAGGCTAAGATTATTTTCATCTCTTCAACTCAAGAGTTCCTTTTGAAGGCCAGTCACAGTCTGTAAATGGGGTAAGGATTAATGTAATCTTTTCTACTCACCCTTCTAGAACCCTCTACTTCAGAGCCATCAAGCTGCCGCTGGACATTCGCCTTCAGTCCCTATTGCTATTTCCCAAGGATCGGTTTTCTATTAAATTCAATACTGTATATTGAAAGGTCTGAAGAAGTAACATACAGATCTCCGGGTTTATTTTTTTTTCCAATATGAGATGGTAGTGATATATTTTGCAGTTGAAAAATGCCATACAATTTAAAAACAATTTAAAAACAAGGTGGGGGGATAATTATCAAGGTGTGTTACTACAAGTACATATTTCCCCCACCACTTATCATGTTACAGGGCATTAACGTGAATTTTATTACCATAGCACAAGTTTATAATAATAATAATTTATTTCTTATATACCATGAAGTTCGAAGTGGTATACAATAAAGATACATTTGACAGTACATGGGATAGAAACGGTTTACAATAAAGATACGTTTAGTCAGTACATGGAATGCAAGTGGTTTACATTAAAGATTCATTTTGTCAGTACATGGGATGCAAGTGGGTTACAATACAATCAAGGTGCATTTAGTTTGTTACATAGGTTACATACTAGTGAGAAGAAAATACATGCAAAACAGTTTATTATAATGTAAATTTAATAATGCAACTTGTAATAAATACTGCAAGTTGCCTTATTCCTGGAAAAATAATACCAGCAGAAAGTTGGTAGTATTTTTTAGTTCCAGAAATAGCCTAAGTGATAACTTAAAGGAGTATCAGCAGACCCCATTCCCCTCTGACACAAAAGCTGACCCTTTGCAGCCCCCTCAACTTTGTCACCCTCCAACACATAAGAACATAAGAAGTTGCCTCCACTGGGTCAGACCAGAGGTCCATCCCGCCCAGTGGTCCGCTCCCGCGGCGGCCCACCAGGTCCTTTGACCTGTGAAGTGATTTGACCATTTTTATATCCTACCTCTGCTTCTATCTGTACCCCTCAATCCCTTTATCCTTTAGGAACCTATCCAAACCTTCCGTGAACCCCTGTACTGTGGTCTGGCCTATCACAACCTCTGGAAGAGCGTTCCATGCGTCTACCACCCTCTGGGTAAAAAAGAACTTCCTAGCATTTGTTCTGAACCTGTCCCCTTTCAATTTCTCCGAGTGACCCCTAGTGCTTGTGGTTCCCCACAGTTTGAAGAATCTGTCCTTGTCCACTTTCTCTATGCCCTTCAGGATTTTGAAGGTTTCTATCATGTCCCCTCTAAGTCTCCTCTTCTCCAGGGAGAACAGCCCCAGCATTTTTAACCTGTCAGCGTATGAAAAATTTTCCATACCTCTTATCAGTTTTGTCGCTCTTCTCTGGACTCCCTTGAGTACTGCCATGTCTTTCTTGAGGTACGGCGACCAGTACTGGACACAGTATTCCAGGTGCGGGCACACCATTGCACGATACAGTGACATGATGACTTCTTTCGTCCTGGTTGTGATACCATTTTTGATGATGCCCAGCATTCTGTTTGCTTTCTTTGAGGCTGTCGCACACTGCGCCGATGGCTTCAATGTTGTGTCCACCATCACCCCCAGGTCTTTTTCAAGGTCGCTCACCCCTAGCAATATTCCCCCCATTTTATAGCTGAACATCGGGTTCTTTTTCCCTACATGCATGACCTTGCATTTGTCCACATTGAAACTCATTGGTTCATCCGCAAGGTCCTTCTCCCCCGGCTTCTGGTGGTGGGTCCTGTCCTCCATCTGATGGTTCCCTTTCGAACTGCTGGTGATCCCGTGTCTCTACCATCTTGCAGGCCTCCTCGATGAATCTCTCGAGCTCTCTGACCTGCTCATTGATGTGGCTCTCTCTGGTGGTATCGTCAGTTGCCTTGATTTCCCATGGTTCCCCTGCGGCACAGAGTCCCTCCAGCTCCTGGACTTTGATCTGCAGTCTCCTGACCTCCTTCTTTAGGCTATCCAGTTCCTGACCGCATATGTAAGCCTGCCTCTCGGAGGGGAGGTAGTCATACATGTGACACTCGATTCAGTATACTGGAAAGCTTCGCTGGGATTCTGCTGCCTCCATTTCTCTTTCTTCGTGCCTAAGTTTCTTGGTGCGCTGGGGTGTGCCCGGTGTGTAGCTAGCTGGAAAAGTAGAGAGAAGAAAAGAATGAGAATAAAGAAAAGGAAGTAGATATATATAATTTTTTTTTTTTTTTTTTTGTAAAAGAGGCAGTTAGTGTTTGAACAGGACTTGAATGCAATTATGAAGGCCTTTTTTCAATCCTCACAGAGTCTCTCTATGTGTCAAAAAATTTGGATATACCCAGACTACACAAGACCGCAGAAAGTTGTTTTTAGCCAGCGGGATGAAGTATTAAAAATGGGAGCTTTGCTAATAAACATAGAAACATAGAGTATGACGGAAGAAAAGGGCCGTCAGCCCAACACATCTGCCCACTCAAAAGAACCCTCCCCTTAAAAGAACACTCCCTCTAAGCAATTCCCCTAAGTGAACCCACATGTTTATCCCATCGTTTCTTGAAGTCGGGCACGTTGCTGGCCTCAACTACCTGACGTGGAAGGCCATTCCAACGATCGACCACCCTTTCGGTGAAGAAGTACTTCCTGATGTTACCATGAAATCTCCCACCCTTGAGTTTGAGCAGATACCCTCTTGTTGCCGTAGGACCTGTAAGAAAAAGGATATCTTCCTTCACCTCGGTACGGCCTGTAAGATATTTGAATGTCTCTATCATGTCTCCCCTCTCTCTGTGTTCTTCGAGAGAATATAGCTGTAGCCTGCTTAGACGTTCTTCATATGGGAGATCCTTGAGTCCTGAGACCATCTTAGTGGCCATTACCTGAACTGAATCCATCCTCTTCACATCCTTCTGATAATGCATTTTCAAAAAAAGAAATTGGAGCTACATTTTTATTTAGTTATCCATGTAAATGCCTTTTAAGATATACTGGGACTAAGTGCGTCTTTTTTGTACTAGAACAGTTTCAACACTTCTTGGACACAAAGAAAATTATTAATTAATATGAATGTGCTACAGAAATTTGGGCTGTGTGTCATGTTAAGCCTTTGCCTCAGATTTATCTTATGATTTGTTTAAATCAATTGAGACCTCCTTCTCTCATGTATTTTTTGTTTCTCACTAGTGTCAATTGAGGTCTAAGGAGTTTTAATAATTGTTTAGAAAATGAATAAGGTTTTTCCCTTTTTCAGCTTTTCCTATATAATTTTTTGATATTTTATGGTTTAATTAACTGTTTTTCCTTGGTTGTTTAAAATGATACTCCATATTGCTGTAACAAGTGGATTCTTGTATATTTGATTTGAAAATTATAAATAAAAAAAAGAATGATGTATTAAGAAATTATCTCTGTGTGAAGCGGCCAACAGAGAAAACAATTCTTAATTCTTACAAAAGAGGCCTCAAAGACTTATATTCAGTATGACTCCAGATGGAGGGTGTTTTCCCCTATAACAGCCTCTGGAAGAGCATTCCAGTTTTCCACCATTCTCTAGGTGAAGAAGAACTTCCTTACGTTTGTACGGAATCTATCCCCTTTTAACTTAGAGAGTGCCCTCTCGTTCTCCCTACCTTGGAGAGGGTGAACAACCTGTCTTTGTCTACTAAGTCTATTCCCTTCATTATCTTGAATGTTTAAATCATGTCCCCTCTCAGTCTCCTCTTTTCAAGGGAGAAGAGGCCCAGTTTCTCTAATCTCTCGCTGTACAGCAACCCCTCCAGCCCCTTAACCATTTTAGTTGCTCTTCTTTGGACCCTTTTTGCAGGACCAATCCACACCCACAACCAAGATCACTCATCCACCCATAAATGACAAACAATGCTCAAACAGAATACACCACACTATTATGTGCCTACATAAACATCAGAGCTCTAGGCCCAAAGATAGAATGGATAAGAGACTGGATAGAAAAGAAAATCTAGACTGCCTCTTCCTCACCGAAACCTGGCTTATCTCAGACTCAGATCCCAGGATAATGGAAGTTTGCCCATAGGGATACAAGATAAAGGTGGTCTGCAGAGACAAAAAAAGAGGAGGAAGTGTGGCCATCTTAGTTACAAACTTAACATACTAGACAAAATATCCACCCCATACATGGACCTACTAGCTTGCCAACTATCAGGCACCACACTAAAAGGATTCATAACCTGCATGCTCTGCTACATAATACCAGGGAACTGGAACACAGCAAGGCCAGAATTTGAAGACTTTATATATTGAAACTCACTAACAGCAGTATACAACCTTATCTTAGGAGATCTAAACCTTCATCTCAAAGACCAATCCTCTAAACAAGTAGAAAACCTACTATCTTACCTTGAAGCCTTAACCTACAAGATCTTAGACCCACAAACCACACATGAGAAAGGCTACCAACTCAACATTGCAGTCTTCATGACCCAACAGCCCATACTACCAGAGATTCACACCTCAAATGGAAATTGGTCTCGATCCCTCTGGTCAGACCATTACACATACACCTTCAATATCAACCGGGCCAAAGGCAAAATCAAATCAAAATCCTATGAATCACGTAAATACATCGACCCCTCCATATTCTGGAATAAAACAGATGCAACAATCCAAGAAAGTAACCCCCCAAAATTTCATCTCACAATGGTGCACACTAAGTACAGCTATCCTAGATGAGCTAGCCCAGTACAAACAAAAACCAGAATCAGCAGACAATCAGACAAATGGTTTAATAATGAACTACTCCTACTCAAAAGACAATGCAGATGACTAGAAAGAAAATAAAGAAAAAGTAATCAAGAACACACAAAAACATCATAGAAAAAACTAAACCAATAATACAAGCTAAAGCTGAAAGAAAAGAGAAGGATACACTACACCAACCAAATTGGCATAGAAGTTCAAGACACAAAAAACTATTCCAATTACTAAAAGAAATCACAGACACTAAACCCTACCTAGTCAATAACGACACTCCACCCCCTTCAGTCACCCTTCTAGCTGAATACTTTAGAAACAAAATTACAACAGCCAGGACAACCTTCGCAGGAACCCCAATCCACCTTGATGAGATCTCAATGCCCCCCACAGAAAAAGAATCAGCTGCAGTAGACGGAACCTGGTCCGACTTCACCACACTACAATGGTCCGACCTAAAAAGACTACAAAAAATACAGCCACGCAGCCTGCGACCTCAACCATTGCCCTCCATACCTGTTAAAAACCTCCAGCCCAAAATTCCGCACTCTCCTCATACAATGGATACAATCACTGCTCACAGAAGGCCTTTTCCCACAAGACCTCAGCGAAATCATCATCACCCTGATCATAAAAGACCCAAAAGTAGCAACAGATCTACCATCCAACTACAGACCCATAGCCTCAATACCATTATATGTCAAGCTAATGGAAGGCCTTGTAGCCAAACACCTCACCAACTACCTAGAAAATCACAACTTACTCCATTCTACACAGTCTGGTTTCAGAACCAACTACAGCACAGAGACACTACTAGGTTCCCTCCTGGACACAGTTAGACAACACCTCAGCACAGGCAAAAAAAATGCTGGTTATACAACTAGATCTCTCTGCAGCATTTGACCTGGTAGACCATGACATTTTACTACAAATACTAGAAACAATAGGAATCACAAGAAAGGTGCACACATGGTTTCAAGCATTCCTACAATCCAGGACTAATAGAGTACAGACAAACAAAGAAAAATCAGAACAATGGTCCAACCCCTGCGGCGTACCCCAAGGATTGCCTTTATCCCCAACGCTCTTCAATTTCTACATTGCATCCCTCGACACCTGCCTAGACAAATTAGGCTTAACTTCTTATACCTATGCAGACGACATCACCATCCTCCTTCCTTTAGATCAACCAACACCCTCCATGACAGACACACTACATAAAACACTAGAAACAGTGGCTACATGGATGAAAGAACACAAACTAAATCAAGCATTCCTACAATCCAGGACTTATAGAGTACAGACAAACAAAGAAAAATCAGAACAATGGTCCAACCCCTGCGGCGTACCCCAAGGATTGCCTTTATCCCCAACGCTCTTCAATTTCTACATTGCATCCCTCGACACCTGCCTAGACAAATTAGGCTTAACTTCTTATACCTATGCAGACGACATCACCATCCTCCTTCCTTTAGATCAACCAACACCCTCCATGACAGACACACTACATAAAACACTAGAAACAGTGGCTACATGGATGAAAGAACACAAACTAAAACTAAACCCAGACAAAACAAAATGTATACTTCTTAAAAAAAACAAAACCCCAATCATAACAAATTTAGTAATAAACTCAATCACATACCCCATTCAACCCACCCTAAGACTTCTGGGAGTGATGATAGACAGAGGCTGTGCCATGCAACCGCAAATCAACAAAACAATACAGAAATCATTCACAGTCATGCGAAACTTAAGGTAAATCCGAAAATTCTTCGACAGAAAACAATTCCAGCTCATGGTCCAATCCCTAGTCCTAGGACTTCTAGACTACTGCAACATCCTTTATCTCCCCTGCCCCACAGTCATGATAAAACAACTACAAACAGTACAAAACACAGCCCTAAGACTGATCTATTTGCTGAAGAAATATGACCATATCACCACCGCATACCTCGACTCACATTGCCTCCCAATACAAGCAAGAATACTATTTAAATTTTACTGTCTACTATTTAAAGCCATGAATGGAGACAGTCCAGCTTATATGAATAACCGTCTTATCCAAACAACTACAACCAGGCAAAGGAGAACCCAGACATCATTCAAGCACCCCCCAATCATAGGCGTCAAACGCAAAAAAATGTATGATGGCCTACTGGCCATGTAGGCAGCGAAACTAGACCACCAACTATCCAATCTACTAACCACGACACCAGACTACAAAAATTTCAGAAAGAAATAAAAACCCTGCTATTCAAAAAATCCATCATAACAAACTAACACCGCAGGAAGCACTTCAGTCCCCCGAAGTAACCCGTTCAACTCTGTAACTCTTCTGGAAATGTCCAGATAACCTCTTATGTAATCCGCCTTGAACCGCAAGGTAATGGCGGAACAAAAGTCACTAATGTAAATCTTTTTCCAATAATCCTCACGATGTTCAATCACATTATTTATCAAACTACTATTTTGAGTAGCTTTTTGAAAGCAAGAAGACATGCTAGATATACATTAAACAAAAATGATGTTTAAAATATTACTTCTCAACTCATATTTTCTTTTCTACTAAGCCTCCCATAGTCATAGAATGAAAAAAGCATAACAAATAAGGTTCTTAGAGAATGCTGTATGAAAGAGAAACAGCAAGGATCTCTAGGAGCCACTGTAATGAAAGCTGTTCCTATGATACCTAATTTTCCTTTTCATAATTTCAAGGCCTGTGTTGCAGAGGTGCCTAGTTAACCATGTCCTCCGGTCCTGGAGGGAGGAGGTGCAGCTGGACAGAGGCAGCCGGCTGGTTCAGGCTGATTGTATGGCCTGTCCAGAAAACACTCATGGGACCAACACAATCCTGCAAATTAGAGTCGGCCTGGCCTAAAGGTCAACAGCCATATCCCGGCAGTCACTGAGTGTCCCAGACCACTGGCTCTGAGAAATTGGTTCACAGAAACAATATTTGCTCTGAGTCCATGTTCTTTAAATAGCTGCATAAAAAAAATATGTATAGAAAATTCATTCTATGTTTTCTTGAAATCACACCGCCTTCTTTATAAGAAAACAAAACAAGAATTCAGCCTTGGTTAAAGGCCACCATATATTGGGGGGGGGGGGGAAGGGATTTCACTTTTTCCTTGTGAAGAAAAGCTTATGAATAAAGTATAAGAATGAAATTATGTCTGCTACAGTTCAAATTGCTACATACATTTCTGTACACCACATTAGAATTTCCTGAGTACTGGAATGGAAAGTAGAAATGGAAATTTTCCATATTTCCTTAACATGTATGTTAAATAATGAGAACTTAATAAAAGGGACCCTGTTACTAAGCTGTGTTATGCACTATCATGTGCCCTAATGCAGGAAAGCGGCCAAGCTCGGGATCTAAGGAAGTGTGGCCTAGTGGTTAGAGCTGCTGCCTCGGTCCCTTGAGGTTGCAAGTTCAATCCCTCCCTGTGACCCTGGGTAAATCACTTAATTAGGGTTACAGATGTCCAGATTTCCCCGGACGTGTCCTTGTCCGGACGGCTTTTCAAAATCTGGCACTTTGTCCCGGTTTTGAAAAGCTTCTTCTTTGGGACCGCGTCGGGAGGGCACCTGCACATGAGCGGATGCAATGTGGTGACATCTACAAAAGCTGTGCACACCTTATAGAATCACGCTAAGCACCATTCTAGTTGACACCAATTTTTTTAGGTGCTATATATATAGAATCAGACCCTAAGGCCCTAATTCTAAAGTCTGCCTCCATTTAGGCACCAATAACAGCACCAATTCTATAAAACTTAGGTACTCATTATAGAATCACACTCAGTCAGCATCACCTAAGTATGCTTAGATCAGGGGTCTCAAAGTCCCTCCTTGAGGGCCGCAATCCAGTCGGGTTTTCAGGATTTCCCCAATGAATATGCATGAGATCTGTTGGCATGCACTGCTTTCAATGCATATTCATTGGGGAAATCCTGAAAACCCAACTGGATTGCGGCCCTCGAGGAGGGACTTTGAGAAGCAGTTGCACACTGGCTCACAGAGTACAAATTGAAATGAAATACTAGCAAGATCTCTTCATGATCTTTTACTCAAAACCATCCAGCAGTAATTCAGTTCACTTTGTCATTAAAGGAAATCCCTTCCCTTTAATCCTTCCAACAGGATTCTAGGCATTACCTATGACAGTAGTCTATCATTCTAGCCTCACATCTTGAATGTAGTATCTTCCTATTTCTTCAGCCTTAGACAAATGCATTCTATATAGAGTCTCCTAGAACCCATAATCTAGAACCCATATCTCTATACATACCCTCTTGCATGCCTGGGTGATCTCAAAACTGAATTACTATAACTCCCTGTTTATTGGCCTCCCAAACACTCATATCCAAAGTTACAATCAATACAAATACTGCTATTAAACTCATTCATGGAAGGAAAAATTATGAACACGTTACACCTCACTTTGTTGATGAACATTGGCTTCCCCATGCCTCTGGATCCTCCTTCCATTTATATCGTAAGCCTGGAGACTTTTGAGGGGACAGGAGTGATCTCGCTCACTCCTTCCCCACCAGTATCATTTTTCAAAATGGCACCAGCTGAACTAAGGTTCTCAATTACTCTGCACATACCCATGTAGCTGTTAACTAACATCTGCTGTAATTTATTTATTTAAAATATTTACACTGGGGTTTTGTTAAACCGCAGAAGAGCTTCTTACCGCTGGCCGGTGAGGTAAATGCTCTGACGCTCATAGGAATTAAAAGAGCATCAGAGCATTTACCTCACCAGCCAGTGGTAAGAAGCTCTTCCACGATTTAGTAAAAGGAGCCATTTGTTTCTGTTTTTCCATTTTCCAAAAATAATGCCAAAAGTGATATACACAGTATAAAAAAAAACATTAAAACCTAGCAAACTAAAATTAAGTCTAAACTTGAACCCATCGAAATCTGATATTCGCACCCTCTTTCTCCTACTTTCCTCAATTAACAATAGTGACAAAAAGAAAAGCATAAACCAGAAAAAAAAGACGGAGTCCCTCTTTTCATCTGCAACTTATCTAGGAAAGAGCTAGGTTTTCAATTTCCTTCAGAATATTCACTAATCATTCTCTCACCTTAGCCCCTCTGGAAGCTGATTCTGTACCCAGATCCATTGCTTTCAACAGATATTGGGGAAGTATTGCACGTTCACAGTCAGGACATCAATCTGATACCAATTTCCCTTAATGGACTGGTTTCTTCTTTCACTGTGTAGTGAGTGTATGTGATTGATACCCTGCAGTTCTGGGCCAGCCTCAGACCCTGTCCATTTCTTCTGTGCTCTTGACAAGAACCTCATGTGGCTTGATCTCTGGCATAAAAACAAAGATACAGTTTTCCACTAGGGATACTCAAGGGACAAAACATTAATATGCATATTAGAAATGACCTGGTCTGAAGGTCATAAACCATCTCAGCTCACTGCCTTTCACAAACCGAATAAGAGAAACAATATTTAAATCTTAAATAGAGAAAAAGAAAAAAGTATTCCAGTATAGCTTGTTATACAAAACCATACAAAATATCTACTCTTGTCTTTTTTCCACAAAAAAAAAATGCATTGCTGCTTTCTAAAGAGGTGTATAATGAAAATGACGACAGAGGGTCTGATTTTATAACAGGGCTGTGAGCATCAGAGCATTTACCTCACCGGCTCGCACTAAAAACCTCTAGCGCTGTTTAGTAAAAGGAGCCCTGTGTGAGTTATCCAAAAAGGCGTCCATATGTAAGCCTATTTTATAAAGATAATATAGGTGCCTGTTTGTCAAAGGCCCAGAAGCAGCCACATATCGGGCCTGTTTCTATAACAGCACCTATATCAATAGGCGCAATTGAAAGCAGTATCTACCGCATGTCAATCAAATTAAGGCACCATTTATAGAATCACACCTGGCAGCACCTAACTCAACTTAGGCGTCAGTAGGCGTTATAATGTTAGGTACCTGTATATTACCCCAGGATTTTTCTGACCTAATTTACCAGCGCCCAACAAAGATGCCTACCGATGCATAAGTCATTCCACGCCCAAACTCTGTCCCTAGCCATGTTCATGTTTCGGGTAGGCTCAGTATAGGCATCAGTAAGGGCTGTGCCGATTTCTGTGCAAAACTTTAATTAACTATGTTTTAATTTTATTCACATTTTCAACTATCACTCCATTTAAGCCAATTAAAATATTTAGGTTCTGCACAGAAGAAAAACAAATTATTATTTCTACAGCACTACCAGGCACATTGTACATGCAAGAGATGGTCCCTGCTCAGAAGAGCAATCTAATTTAAAAATTAGCTAGGTGCCATTTATAGAATCAGGACCATTATGTTGTTATAGAGTTTAAAAAATATACATGTGTATTGCAAATCCGCTCTACCCAAGAGAAGCCCCTGGAAACACCTATGGACAGATTGTGGGGTTCTTTTCTAAGCTGCAATAAAAAATGGCCTTGGCCATGCCATGCCCTTATGTGGAGTTTTCCTAGGCACTAAGGCCATTTTTAGCACAGCCCATAAATGGCTAGTTTATATATTTTTTTGCATTAATAGCCATGTGGTAATTTTGCTATTAGCTTATGGGCATTAAAAAAATTAGTGAGAGCACATACTGAGACCTAATTTTTAGACGAAAAGAACAAATTCTATAAATGGCACCTGAAGTTAGACTCCAAAGCTAAAATAAAGTGGAATTGTAGCTTCTGGAGGTTACAGAGGGAGCAGATAAATTAATGCAAAGTTTATTAAATATATTTAAAACTAGCTGATTTCCTGGCAGTGCCCGAGTATTTATTTATTCTAATCTTCTATTAGACAGGAAAAGAAATAAAATTGGCCTCATGCTGCTGTACTGTCTCTGAAGCTCTAGATGTAGCAGTTCTCTTTTTCATATCCTGTAGTCGGGCCTCATGCAGCTGGACTGTTTCTGAAGCTCTAAATGTAGCAGTTTTGTCACGCAGCATCGCAAGTCTTGTATCCCTCTCCTCGAGATTTTCTTGTGTATGCTGGTGTTTCATTTTTTTAGCCTCTGATTGTACTTGGCCAATTGCCTTACGTTTCCTTGGAGGCATTGTTGCATCAATGACAGCACAGCATCCTTGACATCATTCCCCAAGTTTCATACAATTGGTCAAAAGCAGTTTCATCTATATAAAACACGTCACACATGTCACCCCCTTCCCAACCCCACAGTATTTTTCCCCAGATCATGAGTGATATGTATACCAAGTTTGGTTGAAATCTGTCCATGCATTTCAGAATTATGCTGGAACATACATACATACACACACACATACATCCAATTTTATATATATAGATAGATATCCAAACATTAAAACGCACAGAAATACGTAGACCGAGTCAACCCAAAGCCAGCTGTATCAAATGGTCGGACCCAACACGGTCCGTGTTTCAGTAAAACATTCGTCAGAGGTCCTGATGATTAACATGGAAAATAGTTGTAAGTGTGGCTCTTTCTGAAAAACGAGTGCATCCTTAGGTAAATTTTACAGCCAGGAATGTGTGGAAAACTTGAGAGTCCTTTTATTAAGTGCGCTAACCAATTTAGTGCACGCTAAAATTTAGCATGCGCTAAATGCTAAGGCACCCATTATATCCTATGGGTGCCTTAGCATTTAGCGCGCTCTAATCTTTAGCGCATGCTAAATTGGTTAGCGCACTTTAATAAAAGGACACCTTGGTGCAAATATTGTAAGTTCAATACATACCTTTAGCCCTATGGCTAGCATATAGATGGCATAGTATTCTAGAAAGTAAAGTAATCCAGACTCCTCCAATGTAAACTAATCTGTGGTATTTGTGAATGAGCTTTGTTCTGATTTTGTTAAGTGTTTTATTATATATGTAATATTTGTAATCCACGTTGGATAAAAGCGGAATAAAAATAATGAACTATATACTATTCCTGGGAAACAGCTATACATGCCCAGTTATAGAATTGCTCCCTCACATGCTTCAGCCCGGCACAATTAAGGCATACTTTTAACATTTCTAGATATGTAGTTAATGATTTGTGCTAGCAATGACCTTAACATGGATGCGCTTTTCATAATTTAGCATATCAGTAGTTCATTAACATTTTTTATATTTTTGCAAGCAATGTATTCACCTGGATTGCGCTAAGTGATAATGTGAATGATTAAAATAGGTCAAGGGCCACCAGAGCACAGGCCTTTTGGCATTTTGGAGTTTTGTTGGTTGACTTCTGTATGCTTTAAGGGACTAGGGGGAGTGGTTATTGATGCCTGAGTGGGGTTCGGGGGACAGGGGGTTTCTACTCTTGTTCTACTGAAACAACGCAATAACTTTTGTATTGTTGGAAGATATTTCCTTTGACTTTGTTGTCTTTGTTGTTTTGTATTCATAATAAAACAGATTTGAACATAAAATAGGTTAATACTTTTCAACAAATATGCCTTAGTGTGAGGAAAGGCATGCCGTCCCTTCACAAGCTATGTCTGTTGCACAGATAGATCTGTGCTAAATTTCTTAAGTAGAATACATTGAATTTTCAGAAGGTTGGAAAAATGGAATCCATCTCCTGCTCATTGACAGAAGGGGCTGTCTTGAGTGTCCATTTTCCTGTAATCTTTTACACAGTCCTCAATCAAAGCAAAAGTAGAATATGCTTCACCAAATATATGTCCAGCAAAGTCAATCTTGAGGTCTTTTTAAGTGACCCAAATGTTTTCATCATGCTACAAGGGAGTGCTGAAAAGTTCTCAGCCCAACCAAGAGGAGAAAGAAGCATGCCGGAGCATTTTGTGAGGCCTGCCTCAAATGGGGGGGGGGGCCTTGCAGGTCAGGAAGGGCAGGAAGGGGAAAAGGAGTTAATAGGAAGGAAGGGATAGGGTGAGACAAGCGACGGGTCTTTTTAATTTAGGTCATTTCCCGACGCAGCCATCTTTTCAGTGGTGTGCCAGGAGGAAAAGGACACTCACCCTCCCACCTGATGAGCTACATGTCAGCGCACTGCCAGCATAACCGCCAGGGCAGCAGCTGAGCTCATCGTAGCAGGCAGGAATGGTGACCCATGGGGCCATGAGATGAGCAGAAGGGGGTCCATGTAAGAGAAAGGAAACTAGTATTTGTGCCACTCTAAAGTAAGGCTAAGTAGAAACCCCTCTTGGACGGAAGGGCACGCCTCAAAAGTGACCAGCGGTACCCACTCACTTGAACGGCAAAAGGGGGCAGGAGCAGTCAGCGGGACCTGAGAAGCTTGGACGGTGGCTCAGGCCAAGTGGGAGTAGAGCGCGGCTTAAACTGCAGTGCCTACTCATATAAATCGACTACACGTTATAAAATTACTAATGTAAATGGCAGCAGCCAAAGTTTCCCCCCGCTTCATGTGATAATGTAGCCTCCCGGGTCTAGATTAGGACAGCTAATAGCCAAGGTACAAATTAGTGATAGATAAGTAATTACTGCTAGTGCTAAGAATTGTTATACCTATAGAGGTATTAAGTTGTATGTTGGTGATAATTACTGTATTGCTTAATGTTATGTAACCATGCTGCAGCCTACAATAAACTTCTCTTAGCAGAAAATTTACCATGGACTCATACTGCATTTTGTTGGAAGGGAAAGGGGGGAGGGGCAGGGTGACTCAACTGAGGCCTCCTCAGTTTTGTGACTTGGATATGGTTCAATCAATAATCTGAAACCATTTCAAAACACAGCATTTCGTTTCTGCAAATTGGCACTTAACAAAATAAGATAACACTCTTTTCAGCTACGGTGGCAAAATAACATTCAGAATTCAGGAAGTTGATTGGTTGGGCTGAGAACTTTACAGCACCCCCCTTGTATGTATCAAAATAATGTATTGCTTGGTCTGCTATTGTAGGATTATCATTAGCCTACATACAGCAGATACAGGAGGAGATGCTCCAGGGATGAGGGCTTTTTTTTGTACATGACTATTTCTTCAGATATTCTATACTTGTCCATGCTGTCTGTTTGATAGAAAATAAAAGACAGAGGTGCACATTCATCCTAAATTTGAGATACGATGTTTATTTTATTATTTCATGTATTTTGATTGCTACATATATAGAAGAAAGAGAAGGAACAGAATCCCCACGTAAAAATAAAGAAAAATAAGTGGGGTGTGGGATAGACCATGTCAGCCTTGGGAACAATCTTTATTCCAACGTGCACATAAATAGTGCATATAAAACCATATATAATAAATAGTCCTATAAGCAGAATGTCCTTATTGTAGAAGAATCCAGTGGATGACCCAACACGGTCCGTGTTTCGGCCTCCAGAAGGAGGTCTGCCTCAGGGGTGTAATTATGGGTCCACTAGGTGTCATTCCAATGCTGAAAACACAAACTTCTAACATTAAAGTGATTGCTGGATGCTAAAAGACTTGAAATGTTTGCAGGACTCGATGAATCAAATGCTCAAAACAGGGTACATTAAAGTCACCTGATTAAACCACGCGAACCAGGCGACTTTAATGTACCCTGTTTTGCCGATAGACTTGCAATAGGTCCCTAACTTGTTTTTTAGGTACTAATTACAGATTCTGGCCCTGAGTTCTAATACTTTTTGAAAAAGTAAATAACTGTATAGGATATACTTATTCTACTCCACCCACAACCTTATACAATTCTTCCAAATTGAAAAGCCTGAACCTCTTTAGCTCTTCTGCATAAGGGAGCTCTTCTGCCCCTTTATCACTTCTGAGGTACCTGTTCATTTCCTATATTGAACTTGTTCCATAGTTTTATTATGGTAAAATATATGACTGATAAGCATCCAATAAGCCGTTATACTAATAAAAAAAAAAATTGAATCAATACTTAAAAGAAAATACAACGCCATAAAAGAATTTGGAAATGGCTGGACATTGATCAACATCTGCCTTTAAACAAATTGGAACTTTTGATTTAAGAAATAAATCACAGAAATACTAAGTACGATGTTAATAAATCCCTCTTTTTGAAATCCACAACTGCTAAATCTTGGGCAAGACAAGCATTAATGGCGCCTTTATGTGAATAAAGGTGTAAAGAGGACGTAGAATGCATTAGAACCGACTGAGCATGAGGTAGCTTTGCTAGGTGAAGGCTCATACCGGTAGGTATTTCATCCAGCAGTTTGAAAAAAAAAAAATGCACTTGACACTCATCTGTGGAGGAAAATATCCATGGACTCTTAGCTGTTGGACCAATTAGTCTGTGAAAGTGGTTGGGAGGGGGATAGGATATAAATGCAGGACGCATTGGCGCTTGATTACTCTAATGAAATGTCCATTGATTCCTATAGATTAATGTGAGAAGAATAGCAGCTGCAGAGTGGCTAACACCTCTAGGTTGCACATGTGTGTGTGTGTGAGGAGGGTGGGGGAGAGAGCGAGGAGGTGGGGGGAGGGAGTTTATCAATGGAACCCAACATGGGAAACAAATAAGATTGCCAGAGAAGAGGAGGATGGGAAAAGCAGGAGACAATGAAACTCTGCCGTAGGTTTGGCAAATGAAACACAGCAGCGTGCTCTCTTTTAAATCTCCCTCTCTCCCTCCTCCATTTTAGCTTTGTTTTAAGGCAGACGGAGCGCTCCCAGATCATCGGTTTTCTTTAGGTTAATTTGATTCAGCATGCAGGACAAGAAGGCTGGATGCTGAACACACTAATGTTCTTTGCGGGTCATACTGGGGGGGGGGGGGGTTGCTCAGTCCTCTCCACCATGCTTGTGACGAATGTGTTCAAAGATGGGAGACAGCCCTGTAGATTTCTCCATTATATAAATGCCACGTGTTACCCAGGCAGCAAATGTGCATTCTTCTTGAAATATGAAAGGGTCAGCTATAAAATTAAAACATAATCAGATAATATGAAAACCAACTGAGATATTTCAGGTTACAGTTTCCTAGGCATGGTTGTTCTGCTGGGCTTTTGGTTTGGGTGCCGGCTGACAGATTTTTGATCTTTAGGATACTGGGAGTGGGGTATTTGGGATAACTTTTATTTTAATTTTTGTTCTAATTATGATTCTATTATTTTAAATTGTACCTGGCCTCCAGTTATACTGAAGAGGCGGGTAATCAAGTGAAAGAAATATATAAATAAAAGAATGTTCTTTAACAGTAGTTTGCGGCAATAAAAGTTCCAACGCTCATAGGAATTCTATGCATGTCAGAGCTTTTACCAATGTGGCTGGCGGTATAAAAATGCTAATGCAGCTTAATAAAAGAACTAGCTAGTTAAAGGTTAGTATGTGCTAACAAAACAGTATGCACCAATGTTCCTTCTATGGGCCGAGTTCATGTGAGCATAAACTTTTTTTCGTGAGCAAAGACCTGAACTGATGTGAGCAAAAATGTTCCATTACATTATCCCGATGGTATTATGCACACTATAAATTGCAAATATGAATTAAAACATGGAAAACAAGATTATATTTTATTGAAAGGACTTAAAACATTTTTCAGTTACCTCTCCGAAGCCAACACCTCCTTCCCCAGGTCAAGACAGTAAGCTACATTATAGAATGTAAGTGATGTATTTTATTGTTAATGTGATTGAATATATATATACACTTAATGTAATTTTGAAAATGAATAAAGAATAAAAAAAAAAAAAAAGACAGTAAGCTACCCTGACCTGAGAAAGGAGGTTTGGTCTCTGACAGTTGATCAAAAATGTATTAAAAGTAGTCCAATGAAAAGATATCATCTTAATTCTATTGTCTATTTATTTTTATTAACCTTTATAAACATGGGTACCACACTACTTTATCCTGAATTAAAAATAAAATTATTTTTTCTACCTTTGTTTACTGGCCATTTACTTTTCTGGTTTCTGGTTTCTTCCATTTTAAGTCTCTTGTCAGGATTTTTCTCTCCTCCTTTTCTTTTGAGCTTTCTTCAATTTATTTTTCTACCTCTAAGTCCAGATTTAACTCATTCTTACTATCTACCGTAGTCTTCAAGTTCCTTCT
This sequence comes from Geotrypetes seraphini, assembly GCF_902459505.1. NCBI lineage: Eukaryota > Metazoa > Chordata > Amphibia > Gymnophiona > Dermophiidae > Geotrypetes > Geotrypetes seraphini. The sequence goes on from NC_047097.1 coordinate 16,306,561, forward strand.
TTTTTGTGATCTACCAGCAACTTTCCATCTCTTCCCCTCACTTTTTCCCCTCACATTGGGTCTCCTATTTTACTTCCCCTTATGCCCAGTCTTTCGCTAATTGTGCCCTCTTTCTCTCACCCTTCTATAGTGTTTGTCCCCTATATCTGCCCTTCCTTTCCCTGTCCATCATTATCTCCATCCTTACTGCATCTCCCCTCTTCTTTCCAGCATCTGCCCCCTTCTGTAGTGTCTGCCTCCTTTCTCCCCCTTTCCATCCAGCATTTCCATATTCTCTCTCTTTCCATCAGTATCTCCATCCTCTGTCTCTTCCCCTTTCCATAGTCTTCCTCCCCCTCCCTCCTGTCTCTCACCTCGGCTATCTCCATCTCCCTCCTGTCTTCTCCCCAGGCTTCTGTCTCCCTCCTTCTATACAGCTTATCCTCCTTCCCCTTTCCATCCAGCATCTCCACTCTCTCACCTTCCATCAATATTTCCCTCATCTTTATATCTTTCCCATTCCATGCAACGTCTGCCCCTTTTCGCCCTTCACCTTCCATCCAGTATCTCCCCTTTTACTTCCCCAATTCCATCATCTCCCTCCTCTCCATAACCCCCCACCCCCAATATCTACCCTCTCTCGTCCCTGTTCTATCTAGAATCTGTCTTTCCTCTTCTATCCAAAATCTGCTCCCTCTTTCCTCCCACCCCATTTCTACCAGTATCTACCCCTCTCTCTCTCCCACCCCTTTTTCAGCAGCATCTAGCCCCTCTTTCAGCAGCATTTGCCCCCTCTCTCCCACCCACCCCACATCCACCGGCATCTGTCCCCTTTCTCTCCCCAGCCCACATCCACCAGTATCTGCCCCTTAGCATTCCCACTACTTTGCCAAAGCAGAAGCAGCAGTAGCAAAATGAAACAAACAAGCTGCGGGACCTTTCTATACATATTTGCGGCTGCTGGCTCTTTTGCGTACGAAGCGACATCGGAGAGGGCAGGCCGGCAGCCATATGTATATATGGGAAGGTTCTGCAGCCTGTCTGTTTCAGTTTGCTACTGCTCAGTGCATAGCAAGGGAGGTTAGTGCTCGGTCGTCACCACTCTTCCTCGACACTTGAGTGCCCCTCGCATACCTCTTGAAATGTTTGCCAGTGCGAGCAGCATCTTCAAGTTTCCAAGTTCTATTTAAAATTTGATTCAATCGCTTATAACAACTTCTAAGCAATGTACACTATTAAAAATGGGGGAAGTAACATATCATCACATTCATATAAATGAACAAAAGAAAACTAACTCAGAAACACAAAGGAGAGGGGGTAGAACTACAATGATTATTGGACAGGAGAATGAGCAAGGTATGAACAAGCGGGAGGGATAGAGGAAAACTGGGGAGAATGGCTAACAGCATGAGATTCTGATTATGGATTAAGAAAACTTTTAATGTTGCCAGTGGCTAAAACTTAGATTGCGAAAACATCCTTATAGAGAGAACTTTTCAGGGAGCCTTTAAATATGTCCAGTAGTGTTTCCTCCCTGAGGTGGATAGGTAAGTAGTTCCAGAGTTGGGGGGCTGTAACTGCTTGCGCTGGCCTCGGCTTCCTTCTGACATCACGTCCTGGTCCTCGGCTGTATAGTACTAGTATTCCACATAAGCAGGAGTCAAATTTTGAACAGAGATCTTTTTTCATATATTTATGTGTTGTCCTTTTGGATCTCTATTTTTCATAATAGCGATAGTTCCTTGGCTATCTAGCATTTTGAATATTGTGTACAATTCTAGAGGCCACACCTTCAAAAAGATATAAAAAGGATGGAGTCAGTCCCGAGGAAGGCTACTAAAATGGTATGTGGTCTTCATCATAAGGCGTATGGGGACAGACTTAAAGATCTCAATCTGTATACTTTGGAGGATAGGCGTGAGGGGGCAGATATAATAGAGACATTTAAATACCTACGTAATGTAAATGCGCATGAGTCGAGTTTCTTTCATTTGAAAGGAAACTCTGCTATGATTGTTTTAAAGAGCACCATCACAAGCAATAGTGGCATTTTAACCCATAGATTGGTATACACACTCTGCTATGAGAGGGCATAGGATGAAGTTGAGGTGATAGGCTTCGGAGTAATCTAAGGAAATACTTTTTACAGAAAGGGTGGTAGATGCATGGAACAGTCTCCCGGAAGAGGTGGTGGAGACAGAGATTGTGTCTGAATTCAAGAAAGCTTGGAAAGGGAAAAGAAAGGGAGAGAAGTTAGACCCAAGGAGGGAGCCAAATGAAAAGTGTCATGAAAAGTGTGGAATAACTTGTAAGTTTCATGGCTCCACGTCATTCTGGTCTTGGTTGGGCTGAGAACTTTTCAGCAGCCTCTCGTAATCGTAACGCCTATGTACTAAGGAGATTGTTTTAAAGAGCACCATCACAAGCAATAGTGGCATTTTAACCCATAGATTGGTATACACATGTAAAGCCATCTCAGATAATTACAATGTATAGGTAAAGGTGCTTTGGAATACAGGCTCCAGGATAAAAGCTGGGGGTAGGAATCTGAGCACCTCTGCAGCTTATTTCCAATTCTAACGGGAATACAAATGTATTTAAACAAATTCCCCATTGGCTTTTGCACCTGCTCCAAAGCAAGCACAACTTTTCAAACACTGCTTGTTTCAGTAAGGGCTTACAAGACATTGAGAACGTTAATGCCCTTAATCCACAGTGTATTATTTTTGTCTTTACATTGAAAAGAAAAAAAAAATCCCTTTTTGCCATTGATAATTGGTGTTAAGCTCTAATTCTATAACAACGTCTGGGCTCCCAGATTCCATTATAGAAGACTAGCACAAATCAAGTCTTGCATGAGAACATTCTGGAGCACCCACTTATGTCACGCAAGTATAAATGAGGGTGCCACAATACAGCAAATGTTGTCTATGTCTATGCCCCATTGCACCTCCCCCTGTGAATGCTCCCTTGCATTTTGCATGCTAGATAACTTACATGCTAAAATTATACTCTAGTGCCCAGCTGGTCCAACATTGACTTTTTGAACTACAGTTGGCCAACGCTGGACCAGCAGTTTGCTGTTTAAGATAAGTGTTGCTGTTAATAATTTTAACAACAAAAAACCTCCCAAACCCCAAGAATAGAAACTAGACAAGGGAGAGAGACAAAAGCAGAGACGGCTCAACTACATTCACCAACCTATCAATGATGTTTAAGATGTAAGTAGATTAAACGGGAGAGCCCTCAGTAACACAGCCACCCACTAGAGAACCAGTGGAAAAGGCTGTCACATGGCTTACACCCAAACGAGTGTTAACTGTGAAACATCCCCGGGCTCTACTCCGTATTTTTTACAATAAAGTGCACCCAACAGTGCTAAGTGTGAAAAAAGATATACATAAATCAAAAAAACACACTTGACCATCCACTACGATTGTCTCTGCCCCTTGTCCAGGAGGCCAGAAAACGTCCAAGTCCAGCCAAGCAAAAAACAACAGGAAGTACTTAGCTTCTCCGTGAAGACAAACAGCCAGCAAAGATATTCTATATTCTATATCTTTCTCCCTGCTCTTCCCCAAGCCACTGCCACTGCCATCGGGGAACAGGACCCAAACAATGGCCACCAAAGGCCCCCAAAGCCGCCGCCGCCCCATGCTCTCTCTGCTTCGGGCCGATCAATCTTCCTCTCCCCGACGTCAATTCTGCCGTCGGAGAGGAAGTTCGGGCCAGCCAATCGCTGCCTGGCTGGGCGGAACATCCTCTCCGACGGCAGAATTGACGTCGGGGAGAGGAAGATTGATCGGCCCGAAGCAGAGAGAGCATGGGGCGGCGGTGGCTTTGGGGGCCTTTGGTGGCCATTGGTGGCGTTTGGGTCCTGTTCCCCGATGGCAGTGGCAGTGGCTTGGGGAAGAGCAAGGAGAAAGAAAGAAAGGGGCGCAGGCAGGGAGACAGAAGGAAAGAAGAGAAACAGGAAAAAAAGAAAGGGAGCATGAAGAGAGAAAGAAAGAAAGGGCAGGGAGAGAGGAAGAAAAAGTTGGGGGAGGGAATGAGGTTTGGAGGAGAGGAAGCATACAGGCTGAAAGAAAGATTGAATGCACAGTCAGAAGAAGAAAGTGCAACCAGAGACTCATGAAATCACCAGACAAGGTAGGAAAAATGATTTTATTTTAAATTTAGTGATCAAAATGTGTCTGAATTTATATCTGCTATCTATATTTTACAATATGGTCCCCTTTTACTAAACCGCAATAGTGGTTTTTAGCGCAGGGAGCCTATGAGCGTCGAGAGCAGCGCTAGGCATTCAGCACAGCTCCCTGCGCTAAAAAATGCTATTGTGGTTTAGTAAAAAGGGAGGGGGGTGGGTATTTGTCTATTTTTGTATGGTTGTTACTGAGGTGACAGTGCATAGAGTCATCTGCTTTGACCTCTTTGAAGAAACCCCGGAACAGGAATGATAATTAACAATTCTATGCGTACAGTGTGCTTTGAGGTTTTTTAAAATTTTATTGTTGGTAGATCATTTTGACTTGGTCATTTTAAAAGTAGCTCGCGAGTCAAAAAAGTGTGGGCACCCCTGCTCTAGAGCATTTTGATTCCCCCTGGTCAACACCACTTTTTTCTGTCTCTTGTTTACTGAGTGGCTTGGTCCTCTTCCATTGTTTTTCATCAAGAATGCAAGTCTAGTCATGTAAGTTGCCCAAATCCCTAGGCAGGCTCCGTCTCTGGCAGTGTTCCTGGCCCGTTTAAAAGCCCACCTCTTTGAGAGTGCTTTCGACTCTTAACTCCTCTCACCTTGGGTTCTGCATCCCCAACCCTCTATGTCATGTCTGTCTGTCCAAGTTAGATTGTAAGCTCTTCCGAGCAGGGACCGTTTATAAATGTCAAAATGTACAGCGCTGCATATGCCTTTCAGCGCTATATAAGTGATAAGTAGTAGTAGGAGTATGCTTATGCTGACCCATTGAGATATAGATGACCATTTTCTGGCTACACACTATTCTACTGGTACATGTCAATATTCCACAGTGTGTACTTTACAGCTGGGTGTTCATGTGGGCGGAACATGGACAGGGTTATTTGTGAACATAAGTTATAACTTTTCTTTATATAATAGGCTAAAAATAGGTCCCCTTTTAGAGAATTTCCCTTAAAATGGAATTTTATAGATCGCTCTTACGTGCATTCATGCAAATTGCAAAAAGACAATTTCACAACATATGGAGATTGTCTACCAGGTTTCACTGCACATGGCAAAAGATAGAAAGGTTGATGGGGCTCTACACAGGCAGTGTAAATGTATTTCTTAATGGTACTCTGGTTGCTGGGAGTCATCAACATCTCTGGATATATTACACATTCTTTTGTGATTTTAGGAAGCATGAATAGAACGAACCCTTCAGTTTAGTGTCTTAGAAAGGCTTTTTCCTTGCTCCAAGTCTCCTTCACCTTCCTGGCACCATATACGTCTGGCTTTTAAGTAGTACAGGTCCACAGCTCTTCTTTTTTTTTTTTTATTGCAAAGCTGCAGAACTCCAACCGGTGGTTCAATAAATTGTATTACATCCCCTTCGTACTGAATGCCCTACAAGCTTTGGCTTTCCATGTGTAATTGCAAGCTGTTATTAGCCCTGAGCTGTGTCCGTTACTGCGCCATACTATTGCTGAGCGGTCAATTTTTTTCCTCCTCCCCCCCCCCTCCTGCTATTTCCTTTGCTCACACCATGCTGACCACATTGGCCAGAAGCAGCCCGAGGTTTACAGTGCGGCATTGATTTTTCTTCTCCCTCAATCCTGACAGAATCATAGATCCAAGGCAAATAAAGAAATGCATTCTGTGGTGATGAAACGTCTTGTGTTTAGGCTGGATCGAATCACCCCCCCCCCCCATCCCCCCATCACAGCAATGTTACATTTCAGCAGTGCTGGTGCAGTACAAATTGGCTTAAAATGACCACTTCATTTTCTTAGTTATAATTTAGAATCTAAAATCTTTTACTGAAAAATAACTAGATAAATCTAAAGCATGCCAACATCTAGAAAATAGATTCTACATTAAACTTCAAAATATGAGCCTGCACAAAAGACTTTCGTTGGAATCGCTGTGCTGTGTGAACAGGGACACATTTCAAAAATCAGCTATAGAACAAAGATGAATTTAAAGGTATAATGGATCTATACTTTATATAGGTATAAATTCCTTTTTGAAATCCAGTGTATATATAGTCCAATGATGTATTTTTGCAACGCTAGATCAACCTTTTAATCTTTATCTGCCATCATTTTCTATATTGTACTAGAACGTGGGTTTAGTCTGCTGAATCAATACCGAGCTTGAATCATGAACAAAGAAGCTACAGACGTTGCACTATCTGCAGTGAAAAATAAATGCTAGAAGTATTATATCATAATCTGTATCTATTAATAATTGTGCCATGCATGCACATCTTAAACATTTGGCAAATATGTTTATTTTTGCAATGCTTTAAGACACCAAGTAGTCATTTTTGAAGAGGATAGATTTGGTTTTAGTGGAAGACGATGGATTTTCAGAGTTTCTTTCACAGGAAGTCTGTATTAGCAATGCACAAACATGCTGTAGATAACTTTGATTTGAATCATTGAGTTAGTTCTGTGCCTCCAGCATGAAAATCCAGATACTCATCAGGTTCAGATAAGCAGTGCAAACCATGCAGCATAAATTCAAATAGGTCACAGAAGATTGGATTAATATAATAAAAAAAAAGAAGTTGCAAGAGGAGGCACATCATAAAATAAGGGCCGCAACATACAGCTGTAATTTGCTTTCCATTTCTGAGGTCAAACAGCATGAGATCCTCCCCTTACTTTTTGTTGATCCTCCCTCGCCCTTCTGCTTTTCCACTTCCTGGACTTTTCCATCACTGTAAAGCAGGGAAAATGAAAGTGTTCAAAAACAGAGCAAATCAAGGAGACAAAGCAGAAGAAAGAAAAAGTAGGGAGAGTTTGGAGAGGATGGATAGAAGAAACCTATGTAGTCGTCAATAAGAACATAAGAGAGGGTCCAGAGGAAAGTGACTAGGATGATAAAGGGAATGGAGAACCTTTCATATGCCGAAAGGTTAGACAAACTGGGGCTCTTTACCCTGGAAAAGCCGAGACTGAGAGGAGACATGATACAGACATATAAAATCATGAAAGGCATAGAGAGAGTGGAGAGGGACAGATTCTTCAGACTAGCAGGGACAACAAAAACAAGAGGTCATCCAGAAAAACTGAGAGGGGACAGATTCAAAACGAATGCAAGAAAGTTTTTCTTCAGTCAGAGGGTGGCGGACACCTGGAACACGCTTCCAAAGGAGGTAATAGGACAGAGTACAATACTGGGTTTCAAAAAGGGACTGGATGACTTCCTGGAAGCGAAGGGGATTCCAGGGTATAGATAGAAGGTTACTCTACAGGACAAAAGCAAAAAGCGTTGTGAGTTTTAGAGTAGGAGCACTTTCAGGTCCTGGACCTGAGGGACCGCCGCGTGAGCGGACTGCCGGGCACGATGGACCTCCGGTCTGACCCGACAGAGGCAATTCTTATGTTCTTAAGAATTGCCATATTGGGACAGACCGAAGATCCATCAGTCTTGGTAGCCTGTTTCCAACAGTGGCCAACCCAGGTCCCAAATAGCTAGCTAGATCCCAAGCAGTAAAACAGATTTTATGCTGCTTATGCCAAGCCATCTCAATAAAGGCTTATGGTCTTCTCTTTTAGGAAATTATCCAAGTTTATAAACCCTGCTAAGCTAACTGATTTCACCGCATTCTCCAGCAACAAATTACAGAGTTTAATTACATGTTGTGTGAAGAAAATTTTTCTCCAGCTTGTTTTAAATCTACTACTTAGAAGCTTCATCACATGCCCTATAGTCCTAGTATTTTTGGGAGTATGAACAAGCATTTCACATCTACCCTTTCCACTCCACTCAGTATTTTATAGACCCCTATCATATCACCCCTGAACCATCTCTTCTCCAAGCTGGAGAGCCCTAGCCGCTTTAGCTTTACCTCATAGGGAAGTCATCACAAATCTTTTATCATTTTTGTCACCCTTATCTGTACTTTTTTCTAATTCCGCTATTTTTTTATTTTTTTTAGATAAGGTGACCAGAACTGCACACAGTATTAAAGTTGCAGCTGTACCATAGAGTGATACAAGGGCATTATAACATTTTCATCTTTATTTTCCATTCCTTTCCTGATAATTCCTAACATTCTACTTGCTTTCTTAGCCATTGCCACTCATTGAGCTGAGGATTTCAACGTATCCTCAACAATGACACCTAGATTAGAGAATGACACGGTGACAAAATTCATCACCGTTCCCGTCTCCGTGGATAACCGCGGGAAACCATCTTCATGTCATTCTTTAAGGAGAGAGGGAAAAATCAGAGTATGAATGGCCACAACCACTGACCCGCAAGCTTTGCTTTGAAGAATGCTGGTGTAGAAGGGCTGAGGTTGAAATAGACACTAGAAAATGACATGGGATTATTTTCCGCGGTTATCCACAGGGACGGGAACGGTGCTGAATTTTGTCACTGTGTCATTCTCTAACCTAGATCCTTTTCCTGGGCAGCAGCTCCTAACCCAGCATCGCGTAACTATAGTTCGTGTTCCTCTTTCCCACATGTATTACTTTGCACTTGCTCACATTAAATGCCATCTGCCATTTTGATGCCCAGTCTTCCAGTCTCGCAAGGTCTTCTTGCAATTTTTCACAATCCAACTTTGTGTCATCAGCAAATTTAATTATCTCACTAGTTATTCTTATCTCTAGATCATTGATAAATACAGTAAGTTAAAAAGCAGCAGTCTCAGCACAGACCCCTGGGGAACCCCACTATTTACCCTTCTCCATTGAGAATATTGATCATTTAAACCAGGAGTCTCAAAGTCCCTCCTTGAGGGCCGCAATCCAGTCGGGTTTTCAGGATTTCCCCAATGAATATGCATGAGATCTATGTGCATGCACTGCTTTCAATGCATATTCATTGGGGAAAACCCGACTGGATTGCGGCCCTCAAGAAGGGACTTTGAGATCCCTGATTTAAACCCACTCTCTCTTTTCTGTCTTTCAACCAGTTCTTAATCCATAATTGACATTACCTCCTATCCCATGACTTGCTAATTTCCTCAGAAGTCATTCATGAGGTACTTTGTCAAATGCCTATTGAAAATCCAAATACACAATATCAACTGGTTCATCTTTATCCACATGTTCATTCACACCTTCAAAGAAATGCAGTAGAATGGTGAGGCAAGATTTCCCCTGACTAAAATCATGTTGGTTTTCTCTCATTAATCCAAGCTTACATATATGTTCTGTCATTTTGTTCTTTATAATAATAGTTTCTACCATTTTGCCCGGCACTAATGTCAGACTCACCGGTCTATAATTTCATGGATCTCCTTTGGAACCCTTTTTAAAATTCAGCCTCATATTGGCCACCATCCATCTTCCAGTGCTACGCTGGTTTATAAAGAAAAATTACAAATCACTAACAATAGCTCTGCAAGTTCATTTTTCAATTCTATCAGCACTCTGGGATGTATACCATCCGGTCCAGGTGATTTGCTTCTATTCAATGTGTCAAATTGGCCCATTATATCATCCAGTGTTACAGAGAATTGTATGAGTTTCTCTGATTCATCAGAATTGAATACCATTTCTGGCCAGCAACTCCCCCACATCTTCCTCCTTGAAGACCAAAGTAAAGAATTCAATTTATCTCTCCACTATGGCCTTGTCTTCCCTTTTGTATCCTCATCTAGTGGTCCAACCAATTCTCTCCCTGGTCTCTTGCTTTTAATATACCAAAAAAAATATTTTACTGTATATTTTTTGCTTCAAGCACAATCTTCTTTTCAAGATCTCTCTTTGCCTTTGACATTCCTTGTGCTGTTTACAATTTTCTATCAGATCCTTCTTCCACTTTCTGAAGGATTCTCTCTTAGCTCTAACAGCTTCCTTCACCTCACTCGTTAACCACGCTGGCTACTGTTTGGTCTTCCTTCCTCTTTTTTTAATACATGGAATAAATTTATTTATTTAAAAGTTGATATACCGTATATTACTATACACTTTGTATATTCACAATCATAAAAGTTAGATAAACATTTTACAGTTACGAAAACTATACCATAAAATTTGATCATTAATCAGGTTATACATTAGCAGGTACTTACATTATGTATATTTTTGACCTTTGCAGCTGCACCTTTAAGTTTCTTTTTTACCATTCTTCTAATGATACCATAGTCTCCTTTTTTAAAGTTAAGTGCTGTTGTATTGGATTTCCTGTGTAAACCTATTCCAGGGATTATATCAAATCTGATCATGTTGTAATCACTATTATCAAGTGGCCCCAGCATCACCAATTCATGTGCTCCACTAAGAACTAGATATAGAATTGATTTACCTCTTGTTGGTTCCTGAACCAGCTGCTCCATAAAACAGTCCTTGATTTCAATCAATATCAGGGTAGTTGAAATTACCCATTGTTAGTGTGTTGCCCAGTTTGTTAGCCTCTCTAATTTCTGATAACATTTCAACATCTGTTCATTCATCCTGGTCAGGCGGACTATCCTTTTCCCCCCTTATACATGGAGTTTCTACCCATAGGGATTTCAAGGTGTGTTTCTGCTCCTGTAGAATTTGGAGTCCATTCGATTTGAGGCCCTCCTTAACATATAACTCTACTCATCCAACAATTCGATCTGCCCTATCACTATTATATAACTTGTACCCTGTCTACCCAATATTCAAAAGGGTTTAACCAGACAAGGCCTGGCATGTATTCAACAACACTTAACTGGTTAATGCCGCTGAATATCACTACCATCTCCTAACCAGTTTAGGTTAGGGGCAAAGAGTGGACAGAGTTTCCAAGTTTTATTTAAATTTGATAAAACGCTTAAATAAAAATTTCAAAGCGATGTACACTTATAAAATGGATAGAAAGGGACATATAATAGACAGATGTTGGACATCACTAACTAGAGATTGGGGTAAGAAGGGTAGAACTACAATTTATTTAAAAGAAAAAGAACAAATAAGGGAAAAACATTGAGGGATGGGGTCTTTAACTATAGAGATAATTGGGGCAATTGTTTAGGTCTTAAGCTATTTCCCAAAAGCGTCAGTAAAAAGGAAGCTTTTGAGAGAACTTTTAAATCTACTTAACCACATAAAGACAGGACAGCAAAAAGCCTGTCTTAACTTTATGCACTAAAGTTAACCAGGTACCAGTCTGAATAGCAGCCGGTGCTCAGTTAATCTCTGGGTGACCACTGAGACCCAGATATTCAAACTACTGGCTAAGGACTGAGCACCTTGGAAGCTGTTATTTAAAATGCCTATCAAAGCAATACATATGAGAATTTGGGACATAGCTAAAAGAGATGTGCATTCATTTTTGAATGGTATATAGCAAGTGGTGATGGGACCATAAAGAGTGATGATGGTCCCATATGAACCATAGAAAACAAAAAAAAACTCTGTGGAGTGACAATGTTCCTAAATGGACTTTATTTGAAAGAGTCAAAGTTCCAAAATTACACCAAAATCATCCACATAAAAATAAATTTATCCACATGAAAATAGGTTATCCACATAAAAGCCTTAAAGGACCTAGTCCGCTAGGGATACAGGACCCAACATGGTCCGTGTTTCTCACTTGCTTGCAGTGTCTCACTTCTGGTTCACCACACAATTGTTTCCCACGTATTCACCTTTATAGGACCCCCCAGGAACCCCTGAAGAAGACTTTTTGTCGAAACGCGGACCGTGTTGGGTCCTGTATCTCTAGAGGCCTTGGTCCTTTAAGGCTTTTATGTGGATAACCTATTTTTATGTGGATGAAATTATTTTATGTGGATGATTTTGGTGTAACTTTGGAACTTTGACTCTTTCAAATAAAGTCCATTAAGGAACATCGTCACTCCACAGAGGGGGGTTCCCCCCCCCTCTGGATTTTCTTCTCTGTGGATATCTTGGGGTCAATTCCATTTGTTTTTTGCCCATATGAACCATAGTCTTGTGTTATCACAATACAAGTTGGTTACGGGTCTGAGCACTTTACTAATAATTTTATATAATATATAATTAATTAGAGCTGTGATTTAAAGAATGATATCTATAGTTTCATCACAGAATTATACAAATATATCCCTAGTTATTGTTAGCATTCATTTGAAAAGACATGAATAATTTCTAACCCAAAGCAATATATATAAATCTTGAAATGTCAATTTTTATATCTAGTGCTATTAAATCTTAACCTTTTTTTTAAAGTATAGCTGTCAGGCACTAGCCAGCCTTGAACCTGTGATCTTCAAGTTGGATAGTAGCTGCTTTCCAGGCAGATATTCTACTTTTTGAGTCTCCTGTAAGCAGCAAATGTCTGCTACAGAAGACTCTGGTCTGACTGTGTCTTGTATTTCTGGTAGTCTAAGTTCCTATTTCCTGATTGGTTCTTTGCTTTCAGTAATCGTTTTGTGTCAATTTGTGCTGGATGTACTTCTTGGAGGTACAATGACATTAAGACTTACCTTGAGCAATCCTAATTCTTCTTTTGCTAAAGTCTTGTATTCAAGCCTCAGGAGTCTCTGCTAAAGACTCTGTGACAGAATGAACCTGCCAAAATAAACATACTGAAGGACTGACTCAGTCACCCAAATAAAAAGATGATAGAAGAACTCAGCTATATTTGAGTCTAATCCAAAAGGACAAGAAAAAAAATTGAAATGTCAAGTTTCTTTTTTTCTGGTATTAATCTGGTATTAATAGGTATCTGAGCCAGTTTTGAGCCTGTGACCCTTAGATTATAAGACAGCTGCCTTCCAGGAGGAGCTACTCTGCACCTCAGAAGGTTGCTATAATCAGGCCAGTTCTAGCTATGTCTTGTGTATCTGGTATTCTAAGTTCCTATTTTCTGATTGACTCAACAGAAACCAGCTCATGGCAGTTTAGACATTTCTGCCCTGTCTCTGGGCTTGATTTCTTTTGTTTTAGTGTTGTTATTTTGAGGGTTAATTATTAGATTACAACAAGACAAGAACTAGGATACCTTGTACCAGCCTTGTTCTTGTTATGTTCTAGTCCTATATTCAAGCCTTAGGAATTCTTCGCAGGAAAAATTCCCTGTACTTATTCAAACAGAGAAATACTTTCCAATGGAGTAGATCAGGGGTGTCCAATGTCGGTCCTCGAGGGCCGCAGTCCAGTTGGGTTTTCTGGATTTCCCCAATGAATATGCATGAGATCTATTTGCATGCACTGCTTTCAATGCATATTCATTGAGGAAATCCTGAAAACCCGACTGGATTGCGGCCCTCGAGGACCGACATTGGACACCCCTGGAGTAGATGGTAGATGGCCTGAATGCCTCCCAAGGGAGATGGTAGAGATGAAAACAATAACAGAATTTAAAAAACTATTGGAATAAACACAAAGGAATCCTATATGGAAGGCATGGAACCAAACAAACTTAGCAGTGATTAGATGGCTACACCAGTAATGGAGAAGCAAAGCCAGTGCTGAGCAGACTTCTACAGTCGGTGTCCTGATCATAGCTGGAGAAATTTGGAAGGGCTAGAGTGGGGCTTCAATGACAGCTTCAATAGCTGGAGAACAAGGCTGGAGTCAGCCCAACTTCTACAGTCTATGCCCTGAAAATGGTAAGGATCAGTAGCATGGAATGTTGCTACTCCTTGGGTTTTGGCCAGGTACTAGGGACCTGGATTGGCCACTGTGAGAACGGGCTACTGGGCTTTATGGACCATTGGTCTGACCCAGCAAGGCTATTCTTATGTTCTTAAGTATGCATATGTAGTATCATATGCTATGAATTTATCTTGTTTGGCAGATTGGATAAACCATACAGGTCTTTATCTGCCATCATCTACTATATGACAAAATGAACTGGTCAAGATAAAGGTACTACTGTAAAAGAATGACTTAATCAACCAAATAAAAAAGCTGATAGGAGAGCTTATTGAAAACTACCTTGGAAGACCAATCAGTAAAAAAAAGATGAGAACCCAATTCAAGACCTGAGCCCAAAGATGATTTGAAAGATGAGTAGAGACATAGGCAGCGGAACACTTTTTCGTTTGGGGGGGCCCACAAGCTCTGTCCCAGACCCCGCTCCCATAATAGTACTAATTGTAATACCATTTTTTCATATATACACACAATATGTAATCTTATTAACAATACATAATGGTTAACCACAAAATTACATTACACAAAACACACCTGGCCTTGGTCACACATTCAGAACACAGATAATCCCTATGCAAATACAGGACCACAAACTAAAAGTACTAATATGTACAAACCAAACCCTAAGATTCAAGACTCTGCATGCAGTACAATCCCCAGAGAAATAGAAACAAATGCATTTCTTCCTAAACAGTGCAAAATATATACCGCAGATGTAATTTCTCAAAACTGACATAATTCAATCACTAAATTGAAAATAAAATCATTTCCCCTACCTTTGTTGCCTGGTGATTTTGGTTTTCAAAACTTCTTTCCCAGTCTCTGGCTGCACTTTCTTCTGTCTGTGCTCTTAACTGTGTATCCAGGGCCACCTTATCCATTTGCTGTTTTTCTCTCCTTCACTTTCTGCCATACAACCATCTTTAGCATTAACTTTTAATGTTCAACTTTCTTCCATTTTTCTGCTTTCATCTCAAAATCTACTTTTCCATGCCTTCCCTTCCCATCTATCCATGTGTACCAGCTCCTCCCTCTTTCTTCTCCCCTATTCCCATCTATCCATAAGGAGCATTTCTTCTTATCTCTTCCGTGTCGCACCCATTGTTGTGCACCATCTCCTCCCTCTCTCTCCCCCTCCCCTCCATCCCTGTGCACCATCTCATCCCTCTCCCATGGTCAGACAACTGGCTTCCCCCTTTCCCCCTCATATGGTCTGGCATCCTTCCCATAGCCTAGAATCTCTCTCCTCTCCCATGGTCTGGCATCTCTCTCCTTCCCTTCCTCTTCCCAAGGTCTAACACCTCTCCTCTCCTTTCTGCAGTCTGACATCTCTCTCTCCCCTCCTTCCTTTCCATTCTGTGGTCTGGCATCTCTCTCTCTCTCTCTCTCCTTCCCATTCCAGTGGTCTGACATCTCTCCCTTCTTTGGGTCATCTCTCCTCCCTCCCTCCATTCCACTACTATCATGTCCAACATTTCTCCCTCTTTCTTCCTTTCCCCATATACATCATCTGTCTTTTCCTCTCATGCCATACACCTATGTCCAACAATTCTCCGTTCCTTTTCCCTCCCCCACCAGCAGTATTTCTTTCTCTCGCTTCCCGCTACTCCACCTGTATAGCATCTCTCTTTTCCTCCTTTCCTAACCCCCCCATCCCGTGCATTTGTCCTTCCCAACCCTCTCCCAGTACGTGCAGTATCTGTCTTTCCTAAACCCCTGAGCATCTGTCCCTGCCTTTCCAACTCCCTACCCTCTGCACCCAGCCTCTCCCTGCCAGGCTCTGCACCCAGCCCCCTTCCTTCCCTTCCTGTCCCCTGTCAGAATCTGCACCCAGCCCCCTTTGTTCCCTCCCCTGTCAGACTCTGCACCCAGCCCCCCTCCATCAGACTCTGAAACCAGTCCCCAACCCTGTCAGATTCTGCCCCCAGCCCCCACCCTGCCCCCACCCCATCAGGTTCTGCCCCCAGCCCCTTTCCCTCCATTCCCTGTCAGACTCTGCACCCAGTCACCCTCCCCTGTCAACCTCTGCACCCAGCTCCCTTTGCTCGCTTGCTCTGCACTCTGCCCCATCTTCCTACCTCTTCTGGCCTGGTGGTCCAGAGATACAGCGGGCAGGAACAAGCTTTCTGGCTCCTGTCCCGCTGCTAACCCGGCTGGTCGTGGCTGGTTTCTTCTGCCACTGAGCGGCAATGAGCAGGAGCCAGTCAAAGAAGCCGCTGAGCACCAAGCAAGAGCGTCAAAGTGCGCTCTCACTCATTGCCACTTAGCGGCAGAAGAAACCAGCCACGACCGTCCGGGTTAGCAGCGGGACAGGAGCCATAAAGCTCGCTCCTGCCCGTTGCACCTCTGGAACACCAGAGATGATAAAAGTGGCAATTTTGGGGGAGGCCATGGCCACTGTGCTCCCCTCCCCCCCATTTTGACGCCTATGAGTAGAGACATTTTTTACTCAAACTAAAATTATTCTTGGCTATTAAGACCTTTGAACCTTTCCCACACTCATTCAATGTCAAATTAGAATGTGATTTCAATTGAACTTTCTTGATAGGCTGCAAGAATTTGGTTCCTTCAATATCACACTTCACAAATATTGAGCCCTACAAATGTCAAAAGTGTTTCTGAAGCAACGTCCAAATAAGTAACCATTTAAGGACAGTATAGAAAACACACCAGGCAGGCATTATATACAGTGGGGTGTAGTATCTAAACTGAGACTTTTTAGGAACTAATAATAATTAACTACTTTCTTAGCAACAAAAAAGTCTTAAATGCCTATTTACTTAATGGTCCCCTAGGGTGTCTTTGTTTTGAATGGACTAAAAAATTCTTAGCTGCAAAATAAGCAGGCGATTCCAATCAATAGTGCCAGAGGACTATATTGATTACAAGAACTCCATTCTTCAGTCATTAACCCTGTGAATTCTTTCCAGAAACTGTGTAAGGCTATTTTCACCCAACCTATGCAGAAGGGCTAAGAGAGAGAGAGAGAGATTTTAATTTCATTCGTAACTTAACTTATATACCAGAGCTTTGATTAACTGTGCTGAAAATTCACAAATTCTAAAAAAATAAATAGTTACCTTACATAACACATATCATAATATTACCACAAGAAATGAATCATTTGAGATGCTAACTTGTAGTATATTTCATAAAAGAGTGCTACCAGGTGATTTATAATGGATTAAGTCAAAATCATTTGGGCATATTACTGTGTCATTTATTCTGCTTGTGGAAATTCATGAACTTGTGCTTGTCTTGTGGACATAACCTTGCCTAAACCATGATCAAATGCTAGGCTCCAATAAATACATGGGTTGACTTGGGAGCTCAGTGGCAAGACCCAGCTTTGATTCTAAGGGCTCCTTTTATCAAGGTACTCTACGGGGGTTAGCGAGTCGGACATTTCATCACACGCTAACCCCTGCGGCACACCAAAAAAACTAACGCCTCATCAATGGAGGCGTTAGCGACTAGCGCGGTAGGCACTTGAACGCGCGGTATTTCGCGCGTTAACCGCCTACCGCAGCTTGATAAAAGGAGCCCTAAGTACCAGGGATCGAGATGCTGAAGAGGGATTCCAAGTTATTCCTCAGTGATGTGATACCCACTGGTCTTTATTAAGATCCTTTCTGGAAAGAATCACAGCCTGTGCCTTAATCAAGAAACAAACTGTTACATGCTGTATAAGCATTGATTATATGATAGATAAGGGTGGGTAGGAGGGGAGATAAGAGAATATTATATGTATCATTGTTGATTATTAAGTGATATATTTATGGTTATTTGTATGGATATGTTATCACACTTATTATGTTTAAAAATGAATAAAGATTAAAAAAAAAAGAAACAAACTAACAACTCCCCCCACTCCCCCCAAAAAAAAACAGAGATTGACATAAATGGACACAAAACCGCAAGTCCAATGCAGAACCACTAATCACATTTTCTGTGGCGAATGGAGGACAGTGTTTCAGGCTACCTCGCTCTATCTAATAGTTTTGAAATTTAATCAAGTTTCAAGTTTATTAGTTTCTTGATATATTGCCCATCAAAGATATCTAAATGGTTCACAATAAGAGAAATTATATAAAAAAGAAAACAAATTAAAATTAAAACCTTTTTTGTTTTGTAAAAATTAAAAAAGGGGGTTTTAAGACAAGACATAACTACTATTGGTTCAATGGCTATGTCCACAGTATAACAAACCGGCTTTCTGGGGGAGAGATCATGCCTTCTAATCTGCCTAAATGAGATGTATAATTTACCCTATTACTTTTTATATACCTTGTTCTTGGGTCTTATTTGTGGACTAAATAATTTAATTTTCTATATTTCCTTTAAACATGTATCAACCCGGACTAGTCATTGTGACTTAGGGTTTTAATTTCCAGTCCTCTTGCAAGTTTATTTTGCTTGTTTGTTATATTAAAGTTTGGGGGGAAAAAAAAAAAAGACTTAACTAACATGACCCCATTAGGGAAAGGGAAGGTGAAAACAACATTACATTTATCAAAAAAATAAAAGGGGTATGGGGAAAACACAGTTGGTAGGAAAATGGTTGTTCTATGAAGAGTTATTTGGCGGGAACAGTGTTGGCATTTGTCTGATCAGCGGTTGAGATTTTCAAAGTTTTTTTGGAGTTGCCCTGACATATTTGAGGACCCCTGATGCAGGCATACCATCAGAACATGCCCATGTCTGGTTGTGGCCATCTCTGCTCTTTATGATTTACTACTACGGAGACTCTTTCTTCTCTGTGTTGACATGCCTGACCTGCTGCCCACAAATTCACATTTTACCACTGCTATATTTACTGCACAAGTCATGAACACGCAGTACCTAATTAACAAGGGTTAATAACATGCATGGATAATATACATTTGTGTTACAGCAGATGAGAACATTGACCAGTCCTGGTCAGGACAATACAAAGATAGTGGGATCCAAATGAGGCCTGTAGAGTCATTCAAAGAAGTTAGTGCAGATGAATCTCCTACTCCCATAACCTGATACCCACAATAACATAACATAGCATAAAATCAACGTACAGACCACATAACCGTAAGGATCTTTGCATTTTACAAAAGATTAACATTAATCACAAATAGAACATTAAAAATCAATTACCCAGAAATCTAAAAAGTAAGTCTTTAAATGCCTTCTGAAATCCAAGTAAGAGATAGATGCAGAGAATAGTTGCTTAAGAACATAAGAATTGCCACAGCTGGATCAGACCAGTGGTCCATCGTGCCCAGCAGTCCACTCACGCAGCAGTCCCCAGGTCAAAGACCAGTGCTCTAAATGAGTCCAGCCTCACCTGCGTACGTTCCAGTTTAGCAGGAACTTGTCCAACTTTGTCTTGAATCCCTGGAGGGTGTTTTCCCCTATAACAGACTCCAGAAGGGCGTTCCAGTTTTCTACCACTCTCTGGGTGAAGAAGAACTTCCTTACGTTTATACGGAATCTATCCCCTTTCAACTTTAGAGAGTGCCCTCTCGTTCTCACTACCTTGGAGAGGGTGAACAACCTGTCTTTATCTACTAAGTCTATTACCTTCAGTATTTTGAACGTTTCGATCATGTCCCCTCTCAGTGTCCTCTTTTCAAGGGAGAAGAGGCCCAGTTTCTCCAATCTCTCACTGTACGGCAGCTCCTCCAGCCCCTCAACCATTTTAGTCGCTTTTCTCTGGACCCTTTTGAGTAGTACCGTGTCCTTCTTCATGTACGGTGACCAGTGCTGGACGCAGTACTCCAGGTGAGGGCGCACCATGGCCCGGTACAGCAGCATGATAACCTTCTCCAATCTGTTCTTTATCATTCCTAGCATATTTATCCCTGATATGACAATCTATGTTCATGATATCTTTTAAACTTGCAACCCTTCACTGACGGGAAGACGAAAAAAACACAAGCTTTACGAGAGTATTTTGAATTAGAGACTGTAAATACATCTAACAGATATGAGGGTGCCTGACCTGTTATAATTATATAATAGATACAACCAAACGTAAATATGATACGGGCCTCCATCGCCATGTACTCCCAATCCCAACACCCCATAAAGAGCAAGCCGTCCATCCAGCACCTACTAGAAGTATTCCTGGGGTTTTAAGGGTGGGCATAGTGACCCTAGTCACTCCTGTCTTTTCAAAATGGCACTGGTTGACCCCTCCTAGTAGTCTACCTAATACAGCATGTGGTTTTTCTGACTGCATCAATTCAAAATTAGATTTACTGCACAAATTACTAACCTGCAGTACTGAGGTACTGTAAATTAGTGACTGGCATGGCAAATTTTGCTGCGATAAAATGTGACATTTTTGTTGTCTTAAAGATAACATTGATTTATCACAGTATACTCAAATAGAAATCTATTGGGTCAATATACTCTGGTCAGCATTTTTTTTTTTTTTTTTGCAGTTCTAGACGGATTACAATATGAGATAAACTGGTTATTTCCAGCGATATCACATATTATAGAGCAGCATTAACACTTCCTGACATATTTCCTGAATAACAAGGTTTTTATTTCCTTTCAGAAAGTTCTATAATCTGATACTACAAGTAGAATTCTACTAATGTTGGGGGTCTCCAAGTTTCTCAAGTTTATTTAGTTTGATATACCAAGCATTAAACAAATATCTGGATGGTTTATGATTGCTAAAATTGGAGTTTAAAAAAAAAATAATAATAAAAAAAGTAAAATAGGGCAATATAATGACAGGACAAAGACAAAGATATGAACAAAGTTGATACAATAGGTACTGGGGAAGGGGAAGATTCCAAATTACATCGAAATCAAAATAAAAATAAAAGGGAGGTAAGAAGGGGAAGGGAGAGGACGAAAAGGGAAGGGGGGGGGGGGGTCACTTCTTTAAAGCGGTTCTCTTTAACCATTAAAGATGGATGGAGAAAGGATCTTAGCTTGAATTTTGGTATGTGTCTTGAAATAAAAAGGTTTTTAGTTTGATTTTGAATTTGTCAAGAGAGTCAGATGCCTTTACCCTCTATAACCTCCCCAACCCTGCAATGTCCTGTCTAAATTAAATTGTAAGCTCTTCTGAGCATGGACTGTCTATCGTATGTTAAAATGTACAGTGCTACGTACACCTTTTAGCGCTATAGAAATAATAAAGAGTAGTAGTAGTTTTCCGATCGAAGGTATGATGGCATTACATTCCAGAGGGAGGGAGTTGTGACGGAGAAGATAGTATGGCGTGCCAAGCTTACACTTAAATTTCCACCAAAAATTGATTTTATTTTTCATTTTTATTTAAAGTATTACAATATTTCTTAGATTTTTTTTTTTTTTTTTGCTGGTTGCTTGAGAGTTCCAGTTGACAAAGAGTCTACTGTATATGCAAATATATCATATTTGCTAGGTTTGTCCTGGGAACCAGACTGGTTTGCAGCCTGCTATGACGTATGACGTATGACAGCCTTGGTGTAAGGCATGAAAAGAGAATCAATGCTTCACCATAGCTGGAGATTAATTGCTCTGCTTGTATGTTACAGTCTGCCTTGATGGCCTGTGTTCTGTAACTTATGTCTGTTCCTATATGACTTGTTTCATTCTACTTCTTCCTCTCGTCTATTCTCCTCTTCCTCACTTGCAGGATACAGAAAAACAGGAGGACTCCTGCCCCTGTTCGTATATGGCTAATGAAAAATTGCTATTAAAAAAAAAAAAGTGTTTCTAATTCATGAATAAAATCGATATCACCAAATCATGAACTCAACCAGGTAACAATGCAGAGCATTGAACAGCTGGAGATTACAATGAACAACCTGGGCACTTCTACCAGAACCAACAAGGAACCCCACCATTTTACAAGAATTGCCCACAAAGTACTCACAGCTGCTTATCTACAAGTCACAGCGTGCCATTAAATCAGTGGAATTTTCCCATCCTGTACTTTTTAATGGAGTGGAGAAGAAATTAGAGCCACAGGCTGAGAACCAAGAAAGCCAGGGGACAAATCCTACTGTGTCCCCTTGTGGTCTTGGGCAAGTCACTTTCCCTCTATTGCTTCAGGTACAAATTTCACCCCTCCCCGCCCCCTTTTACAAAACCATAGCCTGGATTTAAGCACCGACCGCAGAGGTAACAGCTCCAATGTTCAGATAGGAATTCTATGAGCGTTTGAGCTGTTACCGCTACAGCCAGCGCTAAAAACCGCGCTCCATTTTTGTAAGCCCCTCAGGGGGCAGGAAAATGCTTGCACCTGTAACTTATCCTGAGCTACACTGAAAAACTGTGAGCACAATTCACATTAAAAAAAAATTATAAATAGGGGTCAATATTCAGCAATGGCAACAACTGTGTCAACTCAGGCCAGGAATTTAAATTAATGCGGTCACTTGCCATCACCACAATAGGTTTTCTTTAGGCCTGCTCTTTGGCAGGCCTACAGTAAACATACAACTTATCTGCATAGACACTGCATATAAGAGGCTTCCCAGCTAAGGTTACCATATGGCTCCAGAAAACAAGAGGATGGATAGAGACATCTGGGTTTTACTTCCATTGACAGCAATGGAAGTAAAACCCGGTTGTCACAATCCGTCCTCCTTTTTCTGGAACCATATGGTAACCCTAGGGTTACCAGATTTTCCTGAAAGAAAATCTGGACCTATGGCCACGCCCCCAGGGCCTGCCCCATTCCGCATATGTCATGCCCCATTCCACCCCCCCCAACCCCGCCTCCAAACAGATCTGCGCGGACGTGACACAGTGATTAGAGAATGACACGGTGACAAAATTCATCACCGTTCCCATCCCCGCGGATAACCGCGGGAAACCATCTTCATGTCATTCTTTAAGGAGAGAGGGAAGAATCAGAGTATGAATGGCCACAACCACTGACCCGCAAGCTTTGCTTTGAAGAATGCTGAGCTTGAGCAGCAACATTCCAGAGCAGATATTGTGATGTCATAATGCCTCATTCCACCAGTGAGTGCCTAAGAGCCAATCACATCAGTGATGTCACAATGGCTTCATTATCCTTGGCTCACATAAGAATCAGAGTATGAATGGCCACAACCACTGACCCTCAAGCTTTGCTTTGAAGAATGCTGGTGTAGAAGGACTGAGGTTGAAACAGACACTAGAAAATGACATGGGATTATTTCCCGCAGTTATCCGCGGGGACGGGAACGGTGATGAATTTTGTCACTGTGTCATTCTCTAACAGTGATGTCAAGCATGCGTATGCGTGACGTCACCACATTGCATCCGCACATGCGCGGATGCCCCTTCCCGAAGCAATTTTGACAAGAAGCTTTTCAAAACCCGGACAAAAGTGCCGGGTTTTGAAAAGCCGTCCAGACCCACGGACATGTCCTCGAAAAGGAGGACATGTCCAGGGAAATCCAGGCATCCGGTAACCCTATTCCCAGCACAACAGTATTGTGGAAGGTTTACTAATGCTATGGGCTATATTGCTTTGAAAAAAAACAAACCAAAAAACCCCCCACTAAATTTGTTTATAAGAACATAAGCATTGTCATACTGGGGCAGATCAATTGTCCATCAAGCCCAGTATTCTGTTTCCAACAGTGGCCAGTCCAGGTTACAAGCACCTGTCACGATCCCAAAAGAGTAAAACAGATTTTATGTTGTTTATCCTAGAAATAAGCAGTGTATCTTCCCAAGTCCATTTTAATAATGGCTTATGGACATTTCCTTTAGGAAATTATCCAAATTATTATTTTATTTTTATTTTTTTACCCTGCTAAGCTAACTGCATTTACCAATTCTCTGGCAAAGAATTTTAGAGTTTAATTACATGACAAAAACAGAAAGATTATAATTTTCAAACAAATGATAAAGTCTCTAGAGAAGCCCCCAAATTCCCCTGTAACAGCAATGTGCTGCAGCACAATTAACAATATGCAAGCAGGGTCTGGACTGAGTCTATATATGTTAATCTGTCCCAGCTAGCACATGCAACAGCAAAGCCTGCACTTATTTTCCACAATAATAATAGATCTTTTCAAAAGCAAGCACAGTTTCAGAGAGCACCCTGGAGCAGCAGCCTGGTTAAAGTACGCTCAGGCATTCTTCATTAGGACCAGAGACAAAAGCATGTCTTCAATGTCATGCCATGTCTTCAAATGAACCACACTTTATTAGCAACCAATGGTGTAACAGATGTAGAAATGCATCGAATGATTTGACATAGGCTGTGTTTCAGCTTTAAAGCCTACATGAGGAGTCCTGGTGAGTGACAAAACCAAATAAATAAACGATATTCATAAAAAGTAATAAAATGAAAATAACCTTGCTTCAAAATGTCGCAGAAGAGACACCAATCTGAGATGGTATCACTGAAAAAATAACCAGAGTGTCTTGCTCCATAATGTCACAGAAATTTGCCAGGACTTCCTTCAGTCTAGGAAACCGTCATGCAAAGATCCTTGCACCCAGTAAGTAAATGTGCCTTGCAGAATGCTCCAAGAGAGAACAGACATGGCCTTCTGACTGTTACTGAGGGCTTTGCTTGAAAAGGTGTATGAAAGTGGGCAGAGGATACCGTGCAGGAAGATAGCGAGGAAGACTCTCGCATCATAGGCAAGACAGAAATCCTGACTGATCGAAAGGGACACAAGAGGGAAGGAACTGCAAGAAAGTAACAGGCTGCAAACTCAAGTGTATGTACACGAATTCAAGGAGCATAAGGAATAAGATGGGGGAATTAGAAGCTATGGCACAAAAAGATAACCTTGACATCATCGGCATCACGGAAACATGGTGGAATGAGGGAAAACATCTGGGACACTGTGCTACCGGGATACAAGCTATACCGCAGAGACAGAGTGGGTCATATGTGCCCTATATGTCAAAGAGGGAATTGAGTCTACCGGAGAGAACACGCAGGAAACGAAAAATAATGTAGAATCTCTATGGGTCAATATTCCGGGAACAAATGGAACGGAAATGAAGATCAGCATCTACTACCGACCCCCAGGGCAGTCCAAAGATATTGATGGATAAATGACGGACAAGATTAAACGCAACTGCAAGATAGGCAACGCAGTTATCATGGGTGACTTCAATTACCCGGGGATAGACTGGAACCAAGGCACCTCTGGCTGCAGTAGGGAGACCAAGTTCTTGGATGCTGTAGGTGATTGCTTCATGGAACAACTTGTCAAGGATAATACGAGAGGAAATGCAATTCTGGACTTAATTCTAAATGGACTATGAGGATCGGCGCAAGGTGTAGAAGTAGAAGGGACTCTGGAAAGCAGAGATCACAATATGATCCGCTTCAACCTGTAGACAGGGGCAAAGCATAGATCCAGAATGATGGCCACAGCACTGAACTTGATCTAAGTCAAAACATATAAGTTCCATCCAGGCAACCTGTTAAACTTTTGATTATTGCTACCGGATGACTAAGTCTAGGTCAGCCCACATCCCGCCCTAACCACTCCTTGAAAAACGCCCCTTTCCACTCTGCGCGCATAGCGGCAGTCAAAAGGCTTAAGCTGCTTTTAGATATGTCTAAAACCCATTTTGATTATCAGTACTTGGACAACTTGCCTTTTTGATTGTCCAAGTGACAATTTAGGTGGGTTTTAAGACGTATTTTCTACATAAGAACATAAGAACATAAGAACTGCCTTCTCCGGATCAGACCTTCGGTCCATCAAGTCCGGCGATCCGCACACGCGGAGGCCCTGCCAGGTGTACACCTGGCGTAATTTATATTCCACCATATCCTTATATGCCTCTCTTAAGGAGATATGCATCTAGTTTGCTCTTGAAGCCTAGGACGGTAGATTCCGCAATAATCTCCTCTGGGAGAGCATTCCAGGTGTCAACCACTCTCTGAGTGAAGCAGAACTTCCTGACATTAGTCCTGAACCTGTCCCCCCTTAGCTTCATTACATGTCCTCTAGTCCGTGTCAAATTGGACAATGTAAATAATCTTCTCTGCTCTATTTTGTCGATTCCTTTCAGTATTTTGAAGGTCTCGATCATATCCCCACGCAGTCTCCTTTTCTCAAGGGAGAACAATCCTAGTGTTATAAGTCTGTCCTCGTATTCCAGTTTCTCCATACCCTTCACCAGTTTTGTTGCTCGTCTCTGCACCTTCTTTTCGATTATGAGCCCCATAGTGCTGTGTGTGTTTTTGTAGGACTTTGCATTCCATCATAATGTGCCTAGCAGTGGAGGGAAATTGTGTTACTGTTAGCTCACTCCTTTCCGGCAGTAACTCAAACTGGATGACATCTGAAAAAAGTACTTCTGTCTCTTTCGCCAACAGTCCTACAATCTAAAAGACAAAAACAAAGAACGGGTACAAGTGGATCGATTTTTTTATTCCATCAAAAATTACAAAGACTAGGGAGCATTCGATGAAGTTACAGGGAGATACTTTTAAAATAAATAAGAGAAAATATTTTTTCACTCAGAGAATAGTTAAACTCTGGAACACGTTGTCAAAGGTTGTGGTAAGAGCAGTTAACATAGCTGGTTTTAAAAAAGGTTTGGACAAATTCCTGGAAGAAATGTCCATAATCTGCTATTGAGACAGACATGTTTGCCCTGAATCGGTAGCATGAAATGTTGCTACTATTTGGGTTTTTACCAGGTACCGTATATACTCAAATATAAACCAATCCAAATATAAACCGAGGTTAGAAATTTGGGTGCGTGAGAGTCATTTGTCATCCCCATCAGAATACCTGGCCTTAGTCACATAAGCAGAAAAAAAAACACCTTTCCAAATACAAACTCACACACTAAAAGTACTATTGTACACAAACAAAACCCTAATATGCCAGACTCTGTACACAGTACAGAAATAGAAATGCATTTCTTCCTGTCCAAAATATAAAAACAACAGATGTAAATTGAAAATAAAAACCATTTTTCTACCTTTATCTGGCAATTTTATTTTTCTGGTCATCTAGTTCCATCTGTGCTCTTAACTCTGTTTCCAAGGCCTCCTTATGAATTTGCTGTTTCTTTCCTCTCCTTCACTTTTTGCACTCTATCCTTCTTTGGCACCGATTTTCTTATTCATTTTTCTGCCTCCATCTCATTTTAGTACATTGGCCTCATACCATATTCAGACTTATATTCCAAATTAACGCTGGCGAGGTAAATCCTCCGAAGCTCACAAAATTCTTTAAGGGCCTCTATCGCGTCTTTGTGAAAGAAGCCCTAAGCAGTGGCATAATATTGGGGGGGGGGCAGTCTGCCCCAGGTGCCATCTTGCTAAGGGCATGGAACCCCTCCTCCTCAACGCCCCTCCTCTCCTTGCCGCATGCGCAAAGCCCCTTGCTTTCTCCCGTACCTTTTTTACTTCCCTGGCACAAGGTTGCTGCCCGTGTTGGCATCGGCGATCTGTCAGACATCACTTCCGGGACCTGTGCCTTGGAAGTGACATCAAAGGGCAAGCCAACACCAACATGCATGCTGCTTACACCGGAGAAGTTTTAAAAGTATGGGGGAAGGGAAGGGGCTGCATGCGCGGCAGGGAGGACTGGGAAGGGCCGCCACCACCCCAGGTGCCGCTCATCCTTACTGCACCACTGGCCCTAAGTTTCCTATATCAGACTAAGAAGATCACCTTTGGGGATACTGCAGCAGAGCTGGTGCAAAGTACCAGAGGGACTGCTGGCTCATTTTCTTTTTTAATAAATTTTTATTCATTAAAAAAAAAAAACTCACAATAAGTACAGATAAAAGTAGAGATAGGTTATAGGAAAAGTCAGGGACCACCTAAACAGGTCATGGACCTGATGGGCCGCCGCGGGTGTGGACTTCTGGGCACGATGGACCTCTGGTCTGACCCAGCGGAGGCAACTTCTTATGTTCTTAAGTATAACACAAAATACAACAATTTTATACTTTAACAATACTTATTATATCATCAAATTATAGCTTATATCCCTCCCTTATATCCAATAATTAAACATAAACAAAAGAAATCATAAAATATTTCCATCCCCCCCCCCCATCCTGGATGTTATTAATTTTGTTTAATTTTTAAGTCATTTATAATCCACTAATCCAGAGTCTTCAGTGGATACAAAATGATTTGCCTACTTTGTCCTATATCTAATCTAATCTAATCCTTAGGTTTGTATCATCTCCATGTTCGTAGAGCTCGACGCGGTTTACAGTGGGAGAAATAGGAAGGAACTACAACAGAGGGTTAGAGGTAGAAGTGGGAAGAAAATTTAGAGGACTTGGGATGCCAAGATAGAAGAGTTTCCTTGATTCCTAAATTGGAGGGAGACTTACATTTTTTGAGAAAAGCCAGGTGCAAAGTATACAAATGAATATTTGCATAGAGACTTCAAATCTCTGCGCATATTCTTACAGAGGGCTAGATTCTCAGAGCTTTGCGGTAAAAACCGATAGACCGTTACTGTAGCGATTTCAAAAAGGCGAGTCATTCTCAAAAAGGCAGGAATGCAAATGAAGTTGGTCGGAGAGTAGCGCAGGGTCGCTGGTGATAGTGATTGGCGCATGCGCAGAATACACCACGAAAGAGGCATAAATGTGCTTGTATGCTGGGAAAAGCAACGCCGTAAATGTGCCAAAAATCACTCGGCGATGTTGAAGCATCAACCAGAGTGCTCGTTTAAATGGGAGCCCAAGACCACGTGTCGACGGGCGTAAAGTAACGCGGGGCTGGTAGAGCCCTCGTGTTGCCCGTCGGCTGGGGGTAGGCGGGTTAGTGAAGTTAGGGGGAAGGGCAGAAGTAGACAGACAGTGATTGGCTGAAGAGCCTGTCAGGGAAGATAGTTTTAAATTCATTGGTGGAGTGGCGCTTATAGCCGGCACCCTGGAGGACTCGACTCCTCCTCAGGTCCTCCAGGGCGGTTTTCCCGCCCTCTGTTGGGGGTGGCTATAGTAGTTTGGGGGGAGGCGGATTCCCGAGCTACAGGGTCAGGAGGCTCATCAGGTGATGAGCGTTGGGACGGCAGGGAGCCGTGCCCGATGGGTCGGATGACCCGGAAAAGGGGCATGAGGGTCATGCCACCCCTCTGACACTTGCTGTGGTGGCAGGGTTGAGGGAATAAATTAAGACACTCTGTAGCTCGGGAGGTTTGGTTTATTCAATATTCATTATGTTAATGAAGTTAAGATTGTTATGTGTTTGGTTAATAAACTGAGCTGCGGCTGATTGTACCAATAAAAATGACTCATTAGTGTCTTTTTGAGAATTAAGAAGGGGGTAAAGAAGGGGGTTGGTGGTTATGTAAATATATATTTATGTAGGCAGACAGCAGGGTCTATCCAGATCCCGCTGTTAATATTGATGAACCCCATTGCATGGCAGAATCGGAGACTACTAGGAAGCTCGGAAAAGACCGCAGTAAACCGTTTTGATCATCCGCTGCTAAAATAAATGCACGCTAGACAGGCTGAAACCGGTTTAGCGACCGCGTTAATGGCAACCTTACGTTTCGAGAATCTGGCCCAGAGTTCACACTTTTATTTGCACACGGGGGAGGAAGGGACTCAATCAGATTGCATTTTTATCTGGATAAACACGCATTTGCCCTTGAGAAAACCTTTGCTTGCCGTTTGCATAAGGTTAATATTGTTCTCTTCTCAATTCAAGAGTGGACACGTATGAAAGCAAACTGATTTTTTTTCATTAGATTGAAGTTCCATTCTATAGTTCATTCTTTCACTGAATTTACTGAGATCTGACTCAGACCCAGCAGTGTATTTCTCTAGCCACAGGCCCAGCAGTTTGCTCTGTCTGACCCTCGGTGTGTACTGAACCTCGGAAATACAGAGAACATTAATCAATGCCTTACACCAAATATCCTGGGACTCGGTGCTGCCAGGAGTCTATGTAGGAGACAGAAAACCTATAGAAAGATTTATCAAAATTCTGCTCCTCTGCAAAAAAATTTTTCCAGACTTATCAATGAAAACATCACAGTATTTTCAAATGAGAGGGAAAAAGGAACACTTTTTGCACTAGAGACAAATTTTGATAAATTACCCTCAAAATAGCTTAGGTGAATCAAATCAGTGAGTGGCTTTTTTAGGGTTTTCGTTTTTTTTAGTAGAAAGTAAAAGTCTGGAACATAAGTGATACATAACCATAGAAAAGATTGTCATAGTGATTCAGTCTAATTTTCAATGTAAACCCATGACTCCAGTTTATAGCTAATTCATTTATCTGCAATCTTGTCTAGATGTTCTAGCCTTTCTAGATGGACAGCTCTGGTTTGTTTTTAATTCAGTACAAAGATAAGAGCCTGATGTTATCTCTTGCCTGATGAATATGGTAGTAGAGAATGAAATGGGGACAAATTTTTCCTCATCCCCATCCCACCCCCATGAGTTTTGTCGCTGTCCCTGGCCCTGTCCCTGCCTCATTCCTGAGCTCTGCCTTAACCGCACAAGCCTCGAGCCCTTATGATTTTAAAGTGTTTGAGGCTTGTGCAGATGAGGACCGAGCTTAGGCATTGGTGGAATGAGGCATTATGACATCACAATCTGAGCTCTAGAATGTTGCTACTTATGAGTTTAAAGTGTTTGAGGCTTGTGCAGATGAGGACGGAGCTTAGGCATTGGTGGAACGAGGCATTATGACATCACAATCTGAGCTCTAGAATGTTGCTACTTATGAGTTTAAAGTGTTTGAGGCTTGTGCAGATGAGGACGGAGCTTGCAGGAATGGGGCAGGGACAGGAAAAGAACTCACGGGGACAGGACGGGAAAATGAGTTCCCATGGGGACAGGGAAAAATTTGCCCCGTATCATTCTCTGTCTATTTAGGCCTGAATTTTGTAAACGACACCGTTATCAGAAGCCATCTAAAAAACGGCTGCCAATTGCATGTTTCAAGTTTCAAGTTTATTTAAAATTTCTTATACCGCCCAATCAAGCCTTCTAGGCAATGTACAAAAAAGCCAAAACAATCTGCCAAATAAAATACATTTTACACAAAAACAGACCAGGGGTAAATGACAATTTTTAAAGACGTTGACAGACGGAAACAAAAGGGAAGAAGGGTTAGAATTACAATTAATAGAGAGTTGATAGAGATAAAGGGAACACACAAAGGGAAGAATAGCACAGGACGGGGAAACTGAAAGTAAAAACCTTTCATGGATCTAAGTCGCCCTTAAAAGGACAGTTTAAGTTACAAAAGCATCGAGAAAGAGAAATGTCTTTAACTTCACCTTAAAATTGGCAAGAGTTGGTTTTTCACGTTCCAGATTGTTCCAGAGAGATGGGGCGCTAACAGAGAAAATTGTAATCCTCATTGTGCTTATATGTTTCAATGAGGGGATGGTAAGAAGGTTGTGAGCTGTAGATCTTAAAGTCCTTGTATGATTTTATGGGATAAGTAAGTTATTAATGTATTCTGGCTGGTTATTTACCCTGGTTTTAAAAGTTAGTAGAAGAATTTTATAGGCAATCCTATGTTCTATTGGTAACCAATGAGCTTTATGTAAAAGAGGGGTAACATGATCATATTTTTTTGCATTAAATATAATTTTTACTGCAGTGTTTTGTACTATTTGGAGTCTTCTTATTTCCTTTTTTGGTATGCTTTTGAGGAGGGCGTTGCAGTAATCTAAGCATGAAATAACAAAGGAGTAGATGAAAATGTTCAGGGATGGGGGCTCTAACAATTTTGCTAAAGCTTTAATCATTCGCAGTTGATAGAAGCACCGTTGGACCACGGTACTAATATGTAAGTAATAAGTAAGTTTACAGTCGAATGTGACTCCCAATAATTTTAAAGAAGGTACCACTTTGATGTCAATCACGCAACAGTACCGTTTGCAGAATCACGGCCACATGAAAGGGACGGGCTGGAATGTTGGCCAGGGTTTCAAAGGCTTACCTTTCCAGCGCCTACCTTTCAAGAGAATCACGCCTAAAGAGGCACTGTACATCGCCTAACGCCACTTCCAGCATTAACCATGCCAATACGATGAAACCTTCCGCCCAATGTGCGGTGGCGGCCAGGGGGCAGTTGCCCTAGTTGCTCTCCCCTAACACTATTCCTGCCATGTGTGACTGAAGTATTCTGTTAGCTTGATTTTTCTATGTAGCATTCTGTAGTAATTTGGTTTGTTCAGTTTTCACAATAGTGAAGGGGATATTTGTGAAAGAGAGGGGCGATGGGTTTTGTTGAACCTTGCTCTGTTTTATTTGTGTTTATAAAATGACAAATGTCAGAGGAGAAGCTTCCGCCCACACATACGCGACTGCAGGGCGGCACAGGCAGGCTTTGCCGGCATCAGTTTCTTTTCTAAAGTGCCGCGAAGGTAAGGAGGGAGGGAGGGAGAATGATTTAGCCGGAGGGAGGGAAGGGGCCGCAAGCGGGATCGGTGACCATGCGCCTTTCCTCATTTAAGTTTCTTCACCGCGCTTCCATACCACCCTGACCCCCTTTTTCTCTTTCCACTACCATGCTATGCTCCTTTCTCTCTTCATCCAAATCAGCAAGGTCCCTCGATGGCTACTTCTGCTGCCTCTGCTCCGGAAGATGTAAGTGACGTCGGAGGGGGGTAGCCGGCAGATGCAAGGAGTTGTGGTAAGGTCCCGCGATGACTGTGGATGCCGGTCCACCCCCTCTGACGTCACTTACCTCTTCCGGAGCAGAGACGGTAGACGGAGTCATCGCGGGACCTTCCTGCACTTCAGCGCGACTGCCGACTCTGCTCTGGAATAAGTATGGCAGCCGCGCTGAGGTGCCGTTTAGAGCAGCGCGGGAGGTTCCGGGCCCGGCTGGTTGTGCACCCCCTTGGACCGTGTACCTGGGGTGGACCACCCCCCGCCTCCCCCCCCCCCACTCTTTGTATGCCACCGCATGGAGGGAGCATAGGAACAGGGACACAAGGGGGACAGTACTGGAGAGGAGAATAGGGACAGGAACACCGAAGAGAGATGCTGGATGAAAGGGTAATATTGAAAAGGAGAGATGGTGGATCTGTGGATGATGGGGTCCATTGCTGCAGCTGCGGGGGGATGGAGATGAACAAAAGGAAAGATGCCAGACATCTGGGGGAGGAAAGGGAAACAGAAGGGGAGGACAGAGATGGGAGATGGATGGTTAGCACGGAGAAAGAAGAAAGGAGAGCCTGATCAGAAGACAACCAGACCAAAATGGGACCAATATGATTTGAAAAATGACCAGACAACAAAAGGTAGGAAAAATAATTTTATTTTCTGTTTTGTGATTACAATATGTCAGATTTGAAATGTGTACCCTTCCAGAGCTGGTGTTAGACCGCAAACGTGAGCTAGGATTTAACAGAGAGAGGAAAAGTATTTTTTGTTTGTTTATTTTGCTTTTACCACAGGACCAATGTGGGTAGGAGAGGGCAAAGGGGGTGAAAAGGCTATAAAATAAACCCAAAACAATACAACCCTGTGGTATATTATATAAAATACAGCACTAATAACAAAATACCACTCTATCGGACCATACACATCAGTGTTTTTCTCTTTTCTTTTTTCTCTTTCTTTTTATATATATATACAGGCATCCTATACGGCCTCAGAAATGGAGCCTACGCATAGCAACACAGTCATAAACTGGAAAAATCTGCGTAGTACAGATGCTCCTGCTCCAATCATTGGCCTTTAGATCTAAATTTTTTAAGGTATTCTTTTTTTCTTTGCTAATGTTTAGTAAACCCCACACCATTCAATACTGAAAATATACTTCTAGATATAAGTGCTCTGTATCAAATACTGTGTGCAGTGTCCTGATTTGAAAAACTTGACCAAAACTTATCTCATTAGTTGAGTATTTTTTCACTGGCGAAGTCTTAGCAGTAAAATTTCAAAACATGTCCGTTTGCCAACGCGGCCAGCGTTTCGCGTACACTAATTTAGGATGTGTGTGTGAATGTTCCGGTGGCCCTGACGCAGCGGATGTACGTTATTCCCGCGAAACGCTGGCCGCGTTGGCGAACGGACATGTTTTGAAATTTTACTGCTAAGACTTCGACAGTGAAAAAATACTCAACTAATGAGATAAGTTTTGGTCAAGTTTTTCAAATCAGGACACTGCACACAGTATTTGATACAGAGCACTTATATCTAGAAGTATATTTTCAGTATTGAATGGTGTGGGGTTTACTAAACATTAGCAAAGAAAAAAAGAATACCTTAAAAAATTTAGATCTAAAGGCCAATGATTGGAGCAGGAGCATCTGTACTACGCAGATTTTTCCAGTTTATGACTGTTGCTATGCGTAGGCTCCATTTCTGAGGCCGTATAGGATGCCTGTATATATATATAAAAAGAAAGAGAAAAAAGAAAAGAGAAAAACACTGATGTGTATGGTCCGATAGAATGGTATTTTGTTATTAGTGCTGTATTTTATATAAAATAAACCCACCAGGATGTTTGGAAAAAACACCCAATTGGGCAGAAAAATCGATTCAATAAGCTGAATCAAATCTAATCGAATTTTTTTTCCTGAATCGGACAGCACTACTGCACACCCTTACTGTCAATGCTCCTGTGCAATCCTCTTCCTAGTACTCATCAAGACTTTATTGAATTATTTCATTAGATTACTTACTTGCTAAAGAAGAAGCTGTTTACTTTAATTAATGGACCCAGCAGACTATAAGCTTGTTTTATTTATTTCATTTTTTTTTGCCACTGCAGAAATAAAGTTGTCAATAAACATGAAGCCTAGCCTCAGTAGGTTTTCCTGTCCTGAGCCCCCTCACTGACCAATCTCCTACAGTCAGCAAGAAACAAAGTCTTGCTCAGCCTATACAAAAGAAGGTTAACACTGTACATACTGGATCCAAATCAGTGAAACTGACTAACCCCCTCATCTGTTAAACTGCGCTAGCAGTTTGTAGCACAGAGAGCTGCGCTGCTCCTGACGCTCATAGGAACTCTATGAGCGTCGGGAGCAGCGCGGGTCATTGAGCGCGGCTCACCGCACTAAAAACTGCTAGCGCAGTTTCGTAGAAGAGGGGGTAAGTCTAAAGCTAATCATATTTTTACTAGGAAAAATAAACTTTTACTCCCATTTAAATCTAACATAATGGATAAATAAAATCGACATGATATGCAAAATGTGTATATATTTTCTAGTTCTTGTACTCTAATTAACAGTTTATGGTAAGCTTGAATTTTAGTAATATTTTCTGCTATTTATTTATAAATGATCTGGGAGAATAAATGAACCATGGAAGAATGAGAACATTCCTAAAATCACTCTTAAGTTTTTCAGATTTTTTTTATTGTGATCACAAAATTAATTAACATCCCCCCCTTTTCACAAACCCACCTTAGGCTTTTTTATCACTGGTTGCAGCGGTATTAGCTTCGACGCTTAAAGAAATTCCATGAGCGTCAGCCTCGGCCGGTGATAAAAAAAAACCTAACGTGGCTTCATAAAAGGAGCCCTTAATGCACAATTTCTAATTAGGACTTCAAATTCTCCCTCCTTTACAAAGCCGCGCTAGCGTTTTCAGCACCGGAATTCTATGAGCGTTGGAGCTGTTACCACGGCGACCAGCACTAAAAACGCTAACGCTGCTTTGTAAAGGAGGGGGATTATGTACTGTGCCTGACAGTTTTTTTTTTTTTTTTTAATTGTCTCTGAATTTCTGGTGTTTGGTTGTTATGGTTGTGTTCGTTAGTACTGATTTATAAGACATGTGTCTGGAATTCTAGGCTAACCAACAATCATGCAAAAGAAGTAATTTTTCATTATTGATAAAATGTAATGTCAGAATGTCATGGCCTTTCAGGTCATCATCTTTGTAAGTCAGCCATGACATTATCACATTCCATAATGATAACAAATGACCATAATGTTTGCATGTAATTGTCATGAGATATTTCAGAGTTCCAAAATGACCTCATGGGTTCCTGCCACCAGTGGCTCCTGATAAAATGCAAAGCAGCTAATCTAGTATTATGATCTATAGTAGCAAAGAGTTTTCTGGAGAAAGCTGGATTCATTTACTGATAAAAGTCCTTTGATTCAATTGACAAAAAAATTAAAACAAACAAAGAGATGACCTAAAGCTTTTTTTCATCTTTATAGAATTCCTTTCCAACAATAACATTTTTTTTTTCATATTTTTTTTGGTGAACAAATATCTTGCATTCCTCATATTGTGCCTTTAGCTGTTTATTATATTCAATGCAATAACTGATTACAGATGCAGGAAGAATGATTTCTGAAGAAGAGAAGATGGAAGCAAAGAACTGATCTCCTGAAAATGTTTTATTAGGGAAAACTAGTCTTATACACTTCTCCCTCCGTATTCGCTGTGATAGGGGATTAACAGAACCGCAAATACAGAAAAACCATGAATAACTTTTTCATATGTTATTCACTGTTTTCTATTAAAAACCATCATGAATATGGTGAAACCGCAAATAATATGGTGGGAGACCTGGCCTGTTCCTGAAGGAGAGGCAAAACATGGTGAAGAAAGTGCTGGGAATCAGCGATTTTCTCTGTAAACATTTGGAATCAGCGATTTCTCTATGCAAGCTGATGTAATTTGGGAGGAGGAGCCAGCAAGCTAAAAACTGTGAATAATCGAAACCACAATTGCTGAAACCGCGAATACGGAGGGAGAAGTGTACCTGTCTCTATTCTCTTTAACTTAAACCTACACTGTACCCACACCCATAAAAATATCCGTTTGTAGTAATTGATCCACAGAGCAGGTTGATAGTTCTGAGTCTCTATGGTTATTCATTTTGAGCTATTGGGGATCATATGTTCAGCCTTTCAAACAGATCCTTTTATTCCCTGACTGTTTCTTTTTTTTTTTTTAATTTTATATTTATCAAATTTTACATTTTATAAATCAAGTATCCACTTGTACAGAAAGTTGAAGAAAAGCAAGAAATAATACTCATAGGTAAAATACATAATAATCAACTAAATAAAAATAAATGTTTAGCTTAAATTCAGCTCAAGTCCTCTATATTAGATCCAAGAAGGATGAGGCGGACATATTAACAGATACTAACAAATATCAATTCAAATATTAGGAAAACAAAGTCTCTTAGCTGAGGAAGGATATCATTTATTCAATTACACCTCGCTTGATTTCCCTTCATCCAGTCGAGTTCCTGCCAGAAAAGCTGTCAACTGGAATGGCTCAAAGAATACATATTTCTTCATGTGGTACTGTATTACACATTTACAAGGGTGTCGTAGGAAAAAAGTCCCTCCAAGAGATATAACACCTGGCTTCATCAAAAGAAATTCTCGCCTTCTTCTCTGAGTTTCCCTTGCCAAATCTGGGAACATTAATATTTTATGTCCAAGAAATTCTTTCATTTTATTTCTAAAGTACAATCTAAGCAACCAGTTTTTATCTGGTGCAAGAGCCACCGTAAGAAGCAATGTTACCGGAGATGCAAGCTCTCTGTCCGAAAGTTCCAAGATTGCTGAAACATCAAGTGGTTGACTATCCTCCTGTTGTTTAAGTGGTAATTTAGTAGTTTTCATTGGTAAGTAATATACTTGAGTAAATGGTGGTAATGTATCCTCTGGAATACCCAAAATCTCTACCAAATAACGTTTCAACATATCTCTAGGTGTCACAGAGGCTATCTTAGGAAAATTAATCAAACGGAGATTATTATTGCGAGAAAAGTTCTCCAAAGTTTCCAATTTTCTGCGCAAACTTGTGTTATCTTTTACCATTACTTCATTAAGCTGTTTTGATGCTTTTAACTCCTGTTGTATATTCACAATTGAGTTCTTAGATTCCTCAATTTCAACTTTTATATTTTTTATATCATTTTCTTGAAGAGTAATTTTATTTTCCAGCTGCAAAAGCTGGGGTTTAACAGACTTGGCTAGGTCAGCAACTAAATCCCAGATTGAGTCCAGTGTTACTTCTCTAGGTTTTTCAATAACATATGAAGGATTGAAAATTTGAATAGTCTCACCGGTTATCAGCTGATTCTGGCAATCCTTCTGCTGGGCTGAAATGTTCCCTGATGTTTCCAAATCCTCGGTATTTCTTGGACTCACCTGAAAACTCAGGGAGTCCATTTCCACGCTCCCCTCTCTGTTCTTCATGGCCTCTGAGGGTAAGTGTTTGCCTCCTTCCGGGAGCTCCTCCACTCGTGGGGAGCTGGTAACCTGAGGAGGTGGGGGAGGTGCCCTAGCGTCGGGGCTGAGCGTAGTTTCTAGCCCCAAGGAAATCACCTCATTTCCGCCTCTCTGAGGCGTCTCCAGCGGGGGGGATGCCGACGCTGCCGGGATATCCTGCATCCGACGCAGGAGCTCTTCAATATTGCCGAAAGAGGGGACCGCTGAACGCCGCGAGGCTCCAGCGGCGCTGCGGCCTCTCCTCTTCGGCATCTCAAGTAAGTAAACACTCCAAAAGAAAAATTTTCAAATCAGTCTTCTCCGGCGTGCTACTCAGCGTCCGGGATCGTCGGCCATCTTGGATCTCCCCTGACTGTTTCTAAAATAAATAAGCTGACCATTTTTGGAATTCTGAAGGCAAATGGTCAAAGAGCATACAAATATTGAGAGATTTCTCATTTTGTTTTTATCATCAGTGAATATATTAAGGTTTCATGAGAAGAAATGGTCATATAGAAACACAGAAACTTGATGGCCCAGTCTGCCCATCTACAGCATCCACTATCTCCTCCTCTACCTAAGAGATCCCACGTGCCTGTCCCACACTTTCTTCATTTCAGACAAGGTCTTTGTCTCCCCCACCTTTACCAGGAGACACATCTGCCACCTTTTCTGTAAAAAGACGTATTTCCTTAGATAATTACTGAGACTATTACTTCTTAACTTCATCCCATGCTCTCTCACTCTGGAGTTTCCTTTCAGCTGAAAGAGATTCATCTCATGCGCATTTATGCCACATAGGTATTTAAACATCTCTATCATATCTACCATCTGCTGCCTTTCCTCCAAAGTATACATATTGAGATCTTTAAGTCTGCCTTCTACGTCTCATGATGACGACCACTGATTATTTTAGTAGAGTTCTTCTGGACCGACTCCATCCTGTTTATATCTTTTTGAAAGTAAGGATGCCACATAATATTCTAAATGAGGTCTCACCACAATCTTATATAGGGACATCAATACCTCCTTTTTCCTACTGGCCATACCTCTCCTTAGGCAACCAAGCATTCTTCTAGCTTTCGCTATCACCTTTTCAACCTGTTTGGTCACCTTAAGATTATCACATCAAGTCCCACTCCTCTTTCATGCCCAAAAGTTCTTCAACCCTAAACTGTTCCCTCAGGTTTTTGCAGCCTAAATGCATGACTTTGCATTTTGTAGCATTAAATCTTAGCTACCAGGAGTGGTCAAAATGGCGGCGGTGTGAGTAGCTGCTAGAGAGACGGAGGAAAATCGCGTTTGCTGGTGCCTTCCGTTTGAACATTATTTCTATCTTACCGCCATCGGCTGATACTTCTAGCGCGAATGCTTCACTCAAAGCGTAAGGGGGTGATTAGGTAGGCCCTTGTGTCTACACCCGCCCAGCAAACTGTAGACCGCTTCTTTGCAGCTCTGCCTTCAGTTGCTAAAGAATCTGGAGGATGTGACCTGGCACTGGGGAGAGATATTGGAGAGCCTCTCCACCTTTCGGGGCTTGAGACATCGCTGTCCCCTCCGGCTCCTTCCAACCCTTCGTGTCCAGCTACAACTGGGGCTTTGCTGCAGGAGACTCACAATTCCAGAAGTGGATCTGCGGGGTCTCCCGGCGAGGGCGCAGAGCCAGCACAGATAGTGCAGCTGAAGAATCAACTGGAGAGAAAGGGATTTTCTCCCGCTCCCACGGAGGCCTCCTTAGGAGACATTTGGACACTCCTTCAACGTCTGGAGACTAAATTGACTCAAACTACTGAGGCGGTAACAACTATTACTGCTAAACTTGATAATTTAACTTTAACTGTCGACTCAGTAAAAAAAGATCTCTCAGACCAAGCTAGCAAACACAGGATGATATACAGCAGCTGCAACAATTTAAAGAAGCAATGATTAAAGATAATTCCTCAATACATCGTAAACTAGAACAATTTGAAAACTATAATGGAAGATTGAATCTCCGTATTCAGAATTTTCCACTGTTATCTGGAACTCCGCCTATAGATCTTTTTAAAAGATATTTAATTGAGAATTTAAAAATTCCCCTTAACAATCTTCCTCCATTGAATAAAATTTACTATCTACCAAATAAAAAGATTCCTCAAAAAGACGGGGGAAAAGAAGACAGAAAAGAGGACGGAGAAGACAAACAGATTGATTTGAGGAATATTTCTGCTCTTCTGGAACAAACTTTGTCTGTAGATATTGAAAGAGCTACTCTTTTAGTATCTTTCGTTTTTGAGCAAGATTTAAACATGATCTTAAAATTATACTTTAAAAATTCCCAAAAATTATTTGGAGATCAAAGACTTTGGATATACCTGGATGTTTCAAAGTTACACAAGAGAGAAGAAAAGATTTTCTTTCCCTAAGACAAGAGACTCTTAAATTTGGGGCTATGTTTCTTCTAGCATACCCCTGTAAATGCCTAGTTAAGTACTTGGGAATAAAATACACCTTTTATTCTCCAGACCATTTGAGGGAGTTTCTAAAAATTAAAAAGATCATTAAGAATTGATTAAGGAATGGATATTATGTTAAAATATTGCAACTGATAGCCCATTAAGCCTTTTCTTTTAAATGTTTGATACCTATGTTTATCTCCACTAGATTTTGATTACCACTCATAAGAACATAAGAAGTTCCTCTGCTGGGTCAGACCAGAGGTCCATCGTGCCCAGCAGTCCGCTCGCGCGGTGGCCCAACAGGTCCAGGACCTGTGTAGTAGTCCTCTATCTGTACCCCTCTATCCCCTTCAGAAAATTGTCCAATCCCTTCTTGAACCCTAATACCGTACTCTGTCCTATCACGCCCTCTGGAAGTGCATTCCAGGTGTCCACCACCCGTTGGGTGAAGAAAAACTTCCTAGCATTGGTTTTGAATCTGTCCCCTTTCAACTTTTCTGAATGCCCTCTCATTCTTGTAGTTTTTGAAAGTTTGAAGGTTCTGTCCCTCTCTACTTTCTCTTTGCCCTTCATGATCTTGTATGTTCTATCAGATCCCCTCTAATTCTCCTCTTCTCCAGGGAAAAGAGGCCCAATTTCTCCAGTCTCTCAACGTATGAAAGGTTTCCCATACCTTTTATCAAACGTGTCGCTCTCCTCTGAACCCTCTCGAATATCGCCATATCCTTCTTAAGGTACGGCAGCCAATATTGGACGCAGTACTCCAGATGCGGACGCACCATCGCCCGATACAACGGCAGGATAACTTCTTTCGTTCTGGTTGTAATACCCTTCTTGATTATACCTAGCATTCTATTCGCTCTCTTAGCAGCCGCTGCGCACTGTGCCGACAGCTTCATTGTCTTATCCACTATTACTACCAAGTCCCTTTCTTGGGTACTCTCACTCAATAACATCCCTCCCATCGTATAGTTGTACCTCGGGTTTTTGCTTCCTACATGCAATACTTTATATTTCTCTACATTGAACTTCATCTGCCATCTCGTCGCCCACTCCCCTAGCTTGTTCAGGTCCCTTTGTAATTCCTCGCAGTCCTCTT
Organism: Geotrypetes seraphini; assembly: GCF_902459505.1. NCBI lineage: Eukaryota > Metazoa > Chordata > Amphibia > Gymnophiona > Dermophiidae > Geotrypetes > Geotrypetes seraphini. The sequence continues at coordinate 16,347,888 of NC_047097.1, forward strand.
TAGTCCGAGCACCACTAAATAGTTTGGTGTCATCTGCAAATTTTATTATTTCGCACTTCGTCCCTGTTTCTATATCATTTATAAATACAGTATATTGAATAGCAGCGGTCCTCTATATTGTGGTCTAAGAAAGAGGTAAAATTTATACCATTTATGTGGAAAGATTTTATTCTGAATTATTTCCTTCTCTGTGTTATATGGAACAAGATTTATGCTTGTGAATACTATGAAATTTAATAAAGAAAAAAAAAATCTTAGCTACCAACTTTCAGATCATTCCTCAAGCTTCACTAGGTTCTTCCTCATGTAATCCACACCATCAGGGGTGTCTATTATATATTTTTACATCATCTGTAAAGAAGCAAATCTTACCAGATAGCCCTTCAGCAATATAATTTACAAAAATGTTAAAAAGAACAGGCCTAAGAAATTTTCTACTATACTCTTATAAATACTTTTAAACTTTCTTATCCTCCATTTGTATTTTCCTTGTATGTATCCTTTACTATACTTATTGTAGTTCTCCCTACTTCCCTAATGTATTGGTACGTCAGGTCCATTTGTATTGCTTTTAGTTAATAATTAAGACTCTGTTTTTAATTGTAAATCGCTTTGAATTAATGATATTGCGATACATCAAAATTTTAATAAAACTTGAAACAACACTAGTAACATCCTTTTCCTCAGATCACTCTCCAATGACCACTGCCCTCTGTCACCTTCCACTCAACCAATTTCTGACCCAGTTCAATACTTTGGGGTCCATCCCAAGGGCTCTCAGTTTATTTATTAGATATCTTTGTGGAGCACTATCAAAGGCTTTGCTAAAATCGAAATACACCATATCTACTGCATTTCATCTATTCAATTCTCTGGTCATTCAGTCATAGAAATTGATCAGATTTGTCTGACAAGAACTACCTCTAGTGAATCCATGTTGCCTCGGGTCCTGTAATCCACTGGATTCCAGAAATGTCACTATTCTTGTTTTAAAAGTGTTTCCATTAATTTACTTACCAGACTTATGGGCCTGTAGTTCCACTTTTGTGAAGAGGGACCATATCCCTTCTCCAATCCTCCAGTAGCACTCCCAACTCTAGAGAAGCATTGAAAAGGTCAGCCAGGGGAGCCACTAGAACTTCCCTATGTTCCTTCAGTATTCTCGGATGTACACCATTTGGTCCCATTGCTTTGTCCATCTTTAGTTTAGCTAGCTCCTCATGAACACAGTCCTTTGAAAATCAATCAGGGTCTATCACATCTCCAGCTCTATTTGCTTTTGACTACTGCGGTCCCGCTCCAGGCACTTCAGCTGTGAACACTAATTCTCTCTAGTACCTGTAAATTTTCAATTAGGTAACATTTATAGAATCACACTTAGCGGCGCCTAAAATGAACTCAGGCACCAGTAGGTGCCAGAACCTTAGGCATCCCCTATTTATGCCAGGGTTTTCTTGGCCTAAATAGGAGCGCCTAAGTTCACTTTATATGCCTACATACAAAATACACTCAAGATTGACTAACAAAATCCACCCCTAACCACGCATACTCTCTGGGCTAGGCACATACTCGAAAGTAGTAGGTGTTTACTAAGTTAGGCACTTACAACCCAATTAATTTTAATTTAAGCTATTTATAAAGTGTTGATTAATTTTATTACATAATTAAGTTAGGCGCCTAGATCAATTAGGCATGCCAATATAGGCACGTATCTATAGATGTCTTTTATAGAATCAGAGCCAAAAGATTTTAAATAATGATTCACAAATTGCGATAGGAATTCCAGCATTGAGTCTTGATCCAAAACAATGAGGCGGCCCAGAGGATTAAATAAAGATTTATGAATTTTAGAATAAAATAAATGTATTGAACCCTTGGATGTTGACAAATCAAATATTTATACTTCTTATGCGAGATGACTTCCATTGTTTTATAGAGTCCAAATCCAATAAACAATACAATCTAGAGTCCAAAAACTGACAACGAGCTTCTGTAATAAACAAAGTCCTATCCACAACAACTATACCACCTCCCTTGTCAGCCTTCTTAATGAACAGGGAGACGTTGTCGATCAAATTGTCCAAAACTTCCTCCGATCAGTAGATAAATTATGGCTCCCACTTACAAGTTGTTGCTCTAAAATAGTTAAGTCCCACAGTAGTTATTTTTCAAGAGCCAAAATAGATGGATCGAGTGGACCTGAAGGTAACCAAAAAGACGGAATTTCCCACCAGATGACTGTATCTATTGATCCTGAAAAAAGCCTCTCAGTTTCAACGCTCTAAAAAATTGATATAAATGTTGGCACGGGTCATATTTAACTGGTAGAACAAAAGACATTCCCTGTTGCAGTACCATAATTTTCTCTGATGACAACACACAAGAAGAAATATTTAAAACATTAACTAATGACCCCGTATTGTTTTCTTTGGTTTCACTACTGGCTGACTCATGAGCAGGTGTCTCTATTGTATGTGATTTGGCAGATGTCTGGGGGAGTTGTAAAGAATGTGTGCATACCAGAAAGCTGGTAAAGTAAAAATTATGCCTTTCAATTTCTTGAAAATTTCAACAATATTGTCCAAAATGATATCAGTACTATCAGTGTTTCTCTCTTTAACTGTTTATGAAAGCTCCAATATAACAAATGCTTGATCCTATACCAGGGGTGGGCAACTCAGGTCATCGAGGGCCGGAATCTAGTCAGGTTTTCAGGATTTCCCCAATGAATATGCATGAGATCTATTTGCATGCATTGCTTTCAATGCATATTCATTGTGGAAATCCTGAAAACCCGACTGGATTCCGGCCCTCGAGGACCGGAGTTGCCCACTCCTGTCCTATACTTTAATTCAAATTTGGCAGGTAGATCATTGTAATTATAACAGTGTAATGCTGTTTTTAATTATTTCTGCAAATCAAAGAGTTCTATAAAATCCACCAGCTTCATTTGATTAAAATAGTATGTTCACATCTGATAATGTTAGAGAGACTTGGTAGGGTGGCTGAAACATATTATTCCACACTTAGTTCAACAACCTTACATTGCACACAGGGAAGGTTTCAGGATTTTTAATGTGTGCTGGTCATCCATGAAAAACCCACATCTCAAGAAATAGTGGATGCTTTTAAATGGTTTCCATGACATTCATTGAAGACAGTGAATTGGTTGTCTAGGCCAGTGGTTCCCAACCCTGTCCTGGAGGAACACCAGGCCAATTGGGTTTTCAGGCTAGCCCTAATGAATATGCATGAAGCAAATTTGCATGCCTATCACTTCCATCATATGCAAATCTCTCTCATGCATATTCATTAGGGCTAGCCTGAAAACCCGATTGGCCTGGTGTTCCTCCAGGACAGGGTTGGGAATCACTGGTCTAGGCATTTGCTCTTCAAGTAATTGTTTCCAACTCTAGTCTTCTTCTGGAATATTTAGAGCAGAATAAAGATCATGTTACTCCCTTGCTCTAGAGCAGGCCTGCACAACTCCGGTCCTTGAGGGCCAAATCCAGTCGGGTTTTGGGGATTTTCCCTGTGAATTTGCCTGCACTGCTTCCATTGTATGCATATTGATCTCATGTATATTCATTTGGGAAATCCTGAAAACCTGACCTGGTGAAGCTTTGCAGGCCTGCGCTAGAGGAAACCTTGCTTCCCTATTATCCACAGAATTCCCTTCAAAATTCTCTCCCTTGTATGTCAGGTTCGTTCATCTGATTTTCCATCATTTTTGTCAGATTATTTGTCTTATATACCAGACAGAAACGTACGTTCTATTCACCACGCACAATTAATAGTCCCTATTTTTTTCTGAGATTCATTATGAACATTAGAAAATCTTTATCTTCAGTAGTTGGACCTTCCCTTTGGAACTCCTTACCTCCCTCCCCCCCCCCCCTCCCCGCTTTGTCTCTGGAGAACTCCTTTCCACGAGAAAACATATGGGACACAATGTTAGTATAGCACTTCTGGCTCCTGCACAATGCCCTGCTTTGTGGCATACAGACTCCTCTTTTTCCTTCTTTCTTTCTTTTTTCTCTTATGTCTATAGATATGTAACTGTTTTTCTCTCTTTCTTTGCTATTTAAAAATAGTATTATTTGTAATCGTAAACCACTTAGCTGTATTTATGATAGGTGGTATATCAAGAATAAAGTGATACTTGAAAAGATGATGATCCGGCGTTTAAATACTGCCATAAAAAGCTGAAACAAATGGAATACTGATAAATGTTAAAAGTTTTGAGTGATGTTTTTTCAGAGCTAGCATTATTATCCATGTTGCTGCAGAAACAGAACCCAACGCCTCTCAAAGTGTTCATCTAGAATGAGATAAACTAAATAAAATCAGAGAACAATACCTTAGAGAGTCAGTTTCATGGAGTAGCAGAGTAAAGTCTCTTCTAGAAATCAATGTTCATAGCAATAAGTAAAAGGGAACGCTGGTTCCATTATACCTCTCTTAAACATCTTGGGCACCCATCTAGTGGAAAAATTCCCAAATGATGAAGTCCAGAAGCGGTCTGTTTTAGATTTAGCAGCAGTATTTGATTTCACTTTTGGAATCGATGAAGTTAGACCTCAAAGCACAGACCTCCCTCCACCCACACACCACCCCTAAATTAAAATACTGCGGTCAGTGCTGGATTCCCCATGTTCATTTCTATACCCGGATATTCAGTGCCAACCGATACCCAAATATCAATATTAAAAATCTAGGTATAGAGTGGCCTCCTGAAGTTATTCGAGGACTGCCAACATTCAAAGATGTTTTGCTGTCCTAACTTACCTGGATCGTTAACTGGGAAATGAGGCTGAACATCCCTTCCAGCTCTGTCCCCAGACTGCCCTGGCATTACTCAGATAGAACGTACCAAGGCAGTCAGAGATGAAGTTCTGTGGAATTATCTACCAATATCTCTCTTCACTTATCTCCCCCTATGCTCCTCTCCGTGATCTCCGTTCATCGGGCAAGCCTCTCTTATCTGTACCCTTCTCTTCCACTGCAAAATCCAGATTCCGTCCCTTCTTTCTTGCAGCACCGTATGCCTGGAACAGGCTGCTTGAATCAATACATTGTGCTCCATCCCTGGCAGTGTTCAAAACCCAGCTAAAAGCCTACTTTTTTGAAACTGCTTTCAACTCTTAACTCCCACTCATTGCTGACAGATACCTATACCCACTGTATCATTTCCTCTACCATAATCTCCCCAACCCTGAAATGTCCTGTCTAAATTATATTGTAAGCTCTTCTGAGCAGGGACTGTCTATTGTATGTTAAAATGTACAGCACTGGAACACCTTTCAGTGCTATTAGAAGAAATAATAAATAGTAGTAGGATATAAATCGTGGTAGAAATAATAGTAGTAGTAGTAGTAGCATTTAGAAACCCAGTCTCCTAGTCTCACAAGGTGCTTCTGCAAGTCTTCACAATTATTTTAACGACATCTACGACTACTACTACTTATCATTTCTAAAGTATACACAGTGCTGTACACCAAACATGGTATAGACAGCTCCTGCTCAAAAGAGCTTACAATCTAATTATCTATAGCAGTTGTTCTTGAACCTATCCGGTGGGACCCAGCCAGTTGGGTTTTCAAGATATCCCTAATGAATATGCATGAAGCATATTTGCATGCCTGTCATGCCAGGGCATATGTTAGACATGCTGTGGACCCGGGCTGAAATTAAGGAAGGGACCCCTCAATTCCTCTCCTCCCTGCCCTCCCCCTAATTTTCCCATCCACTAAATGCCCTCCCATTCAGCATCTCTCTCTTCTTCCTCTTTCCCTCCCTCCCAACTACCCCTGGGTCTACCAAATGCCCTCCCATCTAACATTCCTCACTTCATTTTATAATCAGCTGCCCCAAGTGGTCCCCATGGGCCAGGATGTCATTCCCATCTTCCTGCTTGGTTCCAAAGCTGCCCATTACCTGTAAAAATGCAAGGAGGTTGCTGACGTAGCAGTGATTCTCTAATGCTGGTGGCCTCCTCTGCGCTGTTCCTCTGCTGCGGTCTGCCCAAGCAGAAACAGGAAGTTGCATCAGAGGGGGCAGACCACAGCACAGGAACAGTGCTGAGTATGCCACAGATGCTAATGTGGACTTATGCACGCATCTTTCTATGCACCAGTCTGTAATGCTGCACGCTCAAAGTATCTAGCGTGCCCTACAAGGGGGCATGAGTATGGATGAGTCAGGGGCCTTCCAAACATTTAGGTACAGAGTTATAGAATACTGGGGCTATGCACCCAACTTACATATCAGGATTTGTGCCAGGTTTCAGCAGGTGTAAGAACACAGGAATCCACACTAAGGGGCAAATTCTATAAATGACATCCCAACTGTAGGCAGCAGTAGGCATTCTACTACTGTCTAACCAGACAATCAGGGTGCACATTTTCTAAAAACAAAAAACCCTGAAGCTGGAGGGATGCATACACTGTCTGGCCGGTAACATAGAAACATAGAAACTGACGGCAGATAAGGGCCACGGCCTATCAAGTCTGCCCACCCCAATAACCCTCCCCTACCTTTCTCTGTGAAGAGATCCCACGTGACGATCCCATTTTGTCTTAAAATCAGGCACGCTGCTGGCCTCAATTACCTGTAGCGGAAGATTATTCCAGCGATCAACCACCCTTTCGTTGAAGAAGTATTTCCTGGTCTCACCATGTAGTTTTCCGCCCCTGATTTTCCACGGATGCCCTCTTGTTGCCGTGGGGCCTTTGAAAAAGAAGATACCCTCTTCCACCACGATACGGCCCGTGAGATATTTGAACGTCTCGATCATGTCTCCCCTCTCTCTGCATTCTTCCAAAATGGAGGGCCTTCCCCTTCCCGGTGCATTCTGAGATGCACTGCGGAGAGGCATAAGATGCCTGGCACCTGGGCCAACTGGAATCTTAGGCCTCCCTCCCAGTGCATCCTGGGATGCACTGGGAGTGGCCTAAGACTCCAATTGGCCAAATACCTAAGGCATCTGGGTCAATCAAACCCTTAGGCCACTCCCTGGTGCATCCCAGAATGCACCAGGAAGGGGAAGACCTACCATTTTGCAGTGGAGGCCTACCAGTCAGACGGTGTATGCATCCCTCCAGCTGGGCTTTTATCTTAAAAAGTAAGGGGGTGTGGGGTGGCTGGGGGGGGTCTACCGGTTAGGTAGGGGTATTAGGTGGTCTACAGTTGAGGGGGCTCTGGAGTTGGGGGGGAAGACAGGTGGGCCCGATGGTCCAGGGAGGTGGTGGTAGGAGAGAGTAGAGATCCCTCCTGCCACAGACATTCACAGGGGATTTAGGGGTGGCAGTGGGAGGGAGTGGGCATCCCTCCTGCTATGGACATTCATGGGGTGGTTCGGGGGTGGCGGTAGGAGGGAGTGGGCATCCCTCCTGATAGCCAAATTCACAGGGGTGAGTTCAGGAGTTCCCTGCTGCGACTGCTCAGCCGATCACAACAGGGAGATTTCCTCGCCAAGATCATCTAATAGCAAGGGATCAGGTATGATTATCTAACCGGCGCCTGTGACATGGGTGCACAATAGTTTGATTGATGTCATCTCACATATATTGTTGAAACTCTTGAATCGGGGGTCATCAGTGATGGGGCATTCAACTTTTTGAGTTGTAAACATCCAAAGATTCCAGTTATCTACTTTGTCCTATAGATTCACAAATCCCAGGTGAGCCCACCGGGCCACCCAATTGTTTCTGGAATTTGTTCTTTTCTGGAGCTACTATCAGAATTCATTGATTCATATCTCAAACATGAAGTTCCCAAGATAACATCATATGTAAAGGACACTGTCAGCATAATCAACTTTCTGGGTGATGTTCAAGATGTTCCATCACATGCCATCTTGATAACAATGGGCATAGCAACACTTTACACAAATATACCACAACAAGATGCGACTGGTATCATTTGACATCATTTGGAGACACTCAATCTTTCTATAGCACAGGTTAAACTATTTGTTCAACTCGCCCAGGTAGCCCTCAACATGAACTATTTTCAATTTGACCATAAGTTTTTATACAAATAAAGGGGACAGCAATGGGTGCCAACATGACCTCCTCAATTGCTTGTTTGTACATGGCAGTTTTTTAAGAAAAGTTTCTATACCCTTCTGAATGTTTTGAGAACATGTTATTTTGGAAGTGAGCAATTTCTCTGGCCTGCTGCTCACTCCGGCCTAGCTCATCTCTAAAATTACTTCCAGGTTGCAGGGCCAGGAAGTGATGTCAAAGGGAAAGCTAATGCCGGCACAAACAGCAGGCCAGAGAAGCTGCTCATGCTGGAAAAGATTTAAAGAGGGGGAAGGGATGAAGCGAGTGTGGCATGGGGGGCACAGAGGGGTGCCACCACCCCGGGCACTTCCTACCCTCACTACACTACTGCTCCCACCCTCTCCTCTTCCTCTTCTTTTTGGCTGCTCCAGAAATGATTTTTGCCCTGCTAACAAACGAGACAAGAATCAGCGATCTAAGCTGATGTCCAATAGCAAATGTGCTTACTAACATTGAACCAAGCCATTTCTCCCTTTAGAAATCATCCTGTTTTCCTAAAACACTGCTTAAGCCCTTATTGGCAAGCATTTGTCGCAAAGGTGCTTTGAATGTTTTTAAAGACTTCTTTGTTAAAGGACCTTGGAGGTCTTCTCAAGAAGACTTGCAGAATGAATCATTGAAAAGGAAGGGGAAGAAAAGTGACAGAAGGTCAGCACTTTCTAATGGTGCAGCATCCCCAGGGGCATAAGCACAATTGTTACACCTTTTCCTCTACTGCAAGTGTAATTCTGAAGCTCTTGCATCCTCCAGGCTTCCGCTACTAGGCTCGACATGTTCGTGGGATGCAAACGTAATACCGCACACAATACTGACGGAAAAATACAAGGCAAAAGAGCAGATTAAAATAGAATGACAAGAAGCTTGATCAAACCTTTTCTAGTGACGGAGTCAATGCAGTAGAACTGTGAAGATTTTCCATGATATTTAGACAATAAGCAATAAATTGCGTTTTTTACCCACACACGTCCTAGCTAACACCCCATCTGGTAACATTTCCACGTCTCTGGGAAAGAAATCAATAGCAATAATCTGTAAGGGCCTCATAGGGTGTATATTTTTATCACACTGCTATCTGGAAGGGGGTTCTACCCCCCTCCCCCCCCAATCTGCTTACAGCAACAGACTCTTCTATATGTTGGCATCATTTTAAAAGAAAAAAAAAAAACTATCCAGGATAGAGGTTGAAATAAACAGATTCTGAAGGATTCTTCCAACTTCTGTTTAGGCAAGCAAAGTATAGCTAGTAAACCTACTGAAAATTTTCCGAATCCCCTGCGTCTTAAATATTATATATGAGACGCAAGGAAAGCCACAAAAATTGCTTAATGGAGACTGCATTTCCCTGCTGAAAGGCAAGGATGCATCCAGCTTTCACCCTGCCCTTTAAGAGAGAGGAAAATGTGTCCATATGCTGAAATTTAAAATGGTGTCAATGTTGATTTTCTGTGCAAGGAGGAAATATGATGCCTGGTTACTGGTCTTATTTATTGCAGACCTTGTCTGGAATCCAGTATTGAAGGTGGGCTTGATGAGTTGCCGCCTTGAACTTTTCCACTGATCAATGCCGGAGTGATGGCTGCAGGAGAGAATAGCTTTGCTGAAGTAAAGCTACACAGCAAGCTGAAAAAAAGCCGTTGCCGTCTTATATGGTTAAGCTTAGAGATGTTCCCTCCCTTTGCAAAAGAAATGGCAATGCGAAATGTTGGACTCCAATGAGGTCAAAACCAGTTAAGGAAAAACCAATTCTACACTATGTAAAATCATGAAATAAGGTTCTGTGCAGGTAACAGAAAAAAAATAATTAGCTATCATACTTCTTAATACACTGCCTTCATGAAGTCTTGCGTTTGCCAGTTCTTTCTTGCTATGTAGATGATCATTTAAGGAATGCTAGTTGCCAACCAGTAAAATATTTTTATTTGTCTGAAAACGTAGGTGATTTGAAGTCACACAATCAATATCCATTCATGGGTTTCTGGTTTTTTTCTGTTCGCTTTCCTGTGAGGGGTTGGATGCACACTGTGAATGAGTATGAGGTCTAGAAATCTATAACCTGCAAAACCGAGTCAAGTTTAAACCAGATCCCTAGAAATGAATTGTATGCTGAGCTGTCTAATATTACAATACACCGCCATGCACGTAGTTTATCAGTGGCTTCTTGGCTTATACAATTAATTTGTGATGTCTGCTCCTTTGTGTTTACCACTTTTTTAGCTCTGCAATATTTTCTAGAGAGGTTAGACCAGAAGTATCAAACTCAATCACATTAAACCAGGGGTCTCAAAGTCCCTCCTCGAGGGCCGCAATCCAGTCGGGTTTTCAGGATTCCCCCAATGAATATGCATTGAAAGCAGTGCATGCACATAGATCTCATGCATATTCATTGGGGAAATCCTGAAAACCCGACTGGATTGTGGCCCTCAAGGAGGGACTTTGAGACCCCTGCATTAAGGGGTCGAAATCTAAAACACAGGCTAAGTCGCGGGCCAGACCCTGCCCAATCTCCGCCCCAGACCCCGCCCCCATAATAGTACTAATTGTAATACCATTAATATATACACACAATATAATCTTATAACACAAAATTAAACTACACAAAGCACACTGTATGCTTGTCATCATTCATTCTTACCAGAACACAGATAACCTCATGCAAATATGGTCCCTCAAACTTAAAGTACTAATATATACAAATGAAACCCTGATATGCAAAGGGAGCCATAGCAGATAAGAACTTAGGGCTAGATTCACTAAAGTCAGCGATTGTCACTAAACCTGTTTTCACAGGTTTAGCAACAATTGCTACTAACTGACATGATTCACTAAACGGCCCACCGTGTGTTTCTGATCCGGCCATGCAAATTAGTAAAACCCCATGCAAAAAAGTCAAGCGACTGATTCACATACATTTCTTGGCTATTTATCTTTGGGTTTTACCAATTCTAAAACCCGATTGCTGTAGACCTGTTGGTAACTGTGTTACCGACAGGTCTGCCTGGGTTTTTTTTTCTTTCAATGGCACAGATATTTTGCATGTATTACACACGCAAAATATCAGTCCCATTAAACCAAAAAAATGAAAAAACTCCCCCACCACCGTCAACGGCCCTCCCCAATGACCCCTGAAAATCACGCACACACCCCCTCCCTAACAATTGCGGCGACCCACCCGAACCTAAAACCCTGCAGCTTCACTGACAGCTATTTATTACTTGATGCATTTTGGTTTAATATTCATATGTGATGGAGGCAATAAAATATTGCTGTTTAGGAAAAAAAAAAAAAAAGACTTAAGAAAGATTTTTTTTGTTGTTTTTTGTCATGGCTTTGTCTTCCCTGAGTACATTCCATGCTTCTGCAGCTCTTTTCTATAATTAAATATTTTTCTGGATTTTCCCCCTTTTCATCAACTTTCCTTAACCTCTTATTTACCATTTAGTGGTTTACATTGCATAGTAATCAAGTACTCTACATTTTTATTTGTCCCAGCAGATTCACAATCTAACTATGGTACCTGGGGCAATAAAGGATTAGTTGACTTGCCCAGGAACCCACAACTTCAGGGTGCTGAGGGAACAGCACTGATCACTAGGCCACTCCTCCCTGCCAGTGGAGAATCTTTCCCAGTGAAAGAATTCCTATCGATAATGTTGGGCAAGATGCTCTTACTTCTGAGGTCTCACCTGAATCTGTAGAGTTTACTACTAGAAGGTATCACACGGCAATATTTATATATATGAATGTTTAAAACAGGGCCGGCGTTAGGGGAGTGCAAACAGGGCAGCTGCCCTAGGCCCCAAGGCTCTGAGGGGCTCCCATAAGCTGGCATACCCTCCCTCTTCTAAGCACGCCGGTCTAACATCGCCTTCACCTCCACTCGCATCCATTTTTGTTGCAGGGGCATGCCAGCTGCGGCAGCAACTCTGAAACATGGCCTCCCTCCGTGCTTTCCTTGTGCTGCGCTCCATCCAGGCTGAAAAAGGAAGTTGCGTCATTGGGGGTGGACCGTGGCACAATGAAAGCAGCAGGCTGCGTTTCAGAGTCGCTGCCACAGACAGAATTCCCCTGCAACAAGAATGGATGCAAGCGGAGTTGAAGGGGTGGACATGCCAGGCCAGGAAGCCCCCTGGACTGTTTGTTTTTTAATGTAATATGGGGGATGTGTTTCAAAGACCTGCCAGACTTGGAGTGGGGACTGAAGGGGAAGAACTTATAGGGCCAGAAACAGAGGGTACTAGACAGAGAGATGGTGAGCAATGGTCTGGAGGGAGAGAAAAGGAGAGTAGTTGGACCTGGGGGTGCTGTAAAGGAAAGGGGAATGAGATACTTGAAGGGAAGACAGTTGGAAAGAGAAAGGCAGAGATGGTAGACCTGGGGTAGTACGGAGGGAGGGAGATATTTAGAATAGGAGGGAGAGAACAGAAAAGAAAGGGAGAGATGTTGGACCATGGGAAGAGAGGACGAAAGATGGATCCATAGAAGGGAAGAGCGATGGGTTAAGAAGATGCTAGGCAGCTAGGGGAAGGAGAGAAAGGGATAGGGAGATATAGCCTGACAAGAGAGGAAGGCGATTCTGGAAATGGTGAGCCACATGGAAGAGGTCAAAAATGCGGATGATAAGATGAAAGAGAACATTGAGTAGTGGTAGAAATGTGGTAATGGGAAGTAGATAGAAAGAAATAAGAGGCTGGGAAAAGAGTGAGATGGGAAATGGAAGAGCTCATAATGAGAGGAGGAAAATTGATAAGTAGCTGAAAATTTAAAGAGAAGAGTGAGAAAGAAGGTGAGATTTGAGTGGACAGAGGTAGTAAAGAAAAAAAAGGGAGGAAAGCTGAAAGGGCAAAATAAATATAGTGAGGGAATGGAGCAAGAGGGAAGAGGAGAAAAAAAATGGACAGTAGACACTGGAAAGAGAATTAGTAGAAGATAGACAAAAGCAGATAGAGAATCTGTGCCCAAGATGATGGAAAAACAGAATGTCCAGACAAGGTAGAAAAAAGTGTTTTATTTTGAATTTATTGCAGGGGGGAGGGTCAAAATGGGTGGATGGGCACCAAATGGGTAGATGGGCACTAAATTTTCTCCCCACCTGAATGCAAATACCAAAGCCTTGCCAACTAAAGAGCTCCTCCTCCAGTCTTGCAACCAGAAATCTCCAAGCTTTGCAGCTAGTGGCATTATCCTCAAGCTGCCACTGCTTTCATGCATACATGCAAGCCAAGGGGGTGGGGAGTCAACAGCAGCTCTGAAATACTGTTGCAAGCTGCAGAACTTGGAATGTCCTGGTCTCTGCACCCGAGGAGCTAGGCTTCACCTAGTGAGGCTTAGGGGATTCTCACCAGCTACAGCAAGGGAGAGGTTCATTTTGAGTGGGCCTAAGCTCAGTGGGAGGCCCAGCTCCCTCTCATGGTTATGACCAGTTGTGTTTGGGGGTTTTCAGTTCAGTTTTGGTATTCATATTTCTATTTTTAATTTGTGATCCATTGTTCTGTATATGGTGAAGGTCTGTGTGTATGTTGTGTGTGAAGAAATCATTTAAAATTATTTTATATGTATATTTTATATGTAAAGCCTCCTCAAATCGCGTCAGGCAAGGAGGAAGTCCACGCACGTGTGAACTTCCTCCCTGCCTGACAAGAGCAGGAAGCGGGGGGGCAGGGCTAGGGCAGGATTGGGGCATTACAGGGTGGGAATGGGCGGAACTGGACGGAACTGGGCATGCCTGGGGGCAGGGCTAGGGGTCCGGACTTTCCAATTGGAAAATTTGACAACCCTATATGGTAGTAATGGTGGGTGGGGAAATTGGAAGACGGACCCCCCTTCCTCAATTTCTGCCTGGGGCCCAGCATGTCTAAAACCGGCCCTGGTTTAAAATTAGGTCTATTTTAAGTACTGTTTCCAAAAATATTCCTATCAGTCCAGACTAAATGCTATCATAATTATTTTAATTGTTTGTTTTTCAGTTTTTAAGCTAGGCATCGGTGCTTCTCTTATTTTTATTTTGTCAACAAAAGGAGAATGGGAAATTAAATTACAGTAAGATGAATTCATAAGTATGCTCTTTCATCTCTCTTATGTATACAAGCACAGCGGACACAGCAAGAGATTATATATGTCCCAGTGGTATTTGATGCAATATTGTGTGATTCTGATTGAAATGTGTGCTGCCCTAGTCCCTCTAGTTTAATTTAGAACAATTAGGGTTCAGAAGTACATGAGCTTGCAAAGCACTTAACAAACAATGACTGCGGCATATACTGCAAATCAATCCATACAAAAACACCCAGAAAATCCCTCCCAACACTTTGAGGGAGAGCCGGATTCACTGTCCTTACTACAATCACATACTTGTCTCAGCAGCAGCAAGAACAGGTCTCCTTTTCTGAACTATGTAGCGCTTCCTATTAAGTGCAGTTTACCTGTAACTCTCATAATTAACCTTTCTTCAGCGTGTATCACTTTTTCCATGTATCCCCATTCCTCATGTTCTATCCCTTCCCTCTATCTCATTTCCTCTAATAATATGTAACTTCTCCCTTCCTCCCCACTTATCCTCACTTTCAGGTCTGTAAGTATATGTTATATATGTTTACTCTAATTATTCAAATACACCAAACTATTATTTCTTTCTAACCTATTTTAAATTTTATTGTTAACCGGTCAGATATTTGTTTTATGATCGGGATATTAAAAACTAATAAACTTGGAAACTTGGAAACTTCCGTGTAGTTGCTCGTGCAAAACTTAATTTAGTGGCCTTCCAGCACTACTACTACCACTACTACTAATTCAGCTCTTAAATTCACAATAGGCCCCTCTCTTTAACGATTGAGGAGAGCAGGAATTTGCATTCACCATTTCACCTTACAGAACTTGTTCGTAATCATACATCTGTGGGGGTTTATATGTACTGCAAATGAGCTGTAGACACCACCCATAGTAAACTAGATTATACGATGCCCTCGGTCATATGCATGCTCACACACGAGAAAGAAAACAGCCTGGAAACATGTCACCTTATTTATTTAAAAATCTATTACCCACTATATCATAAGAATGTAAGAATAGCCATACTGGGTCAGACCAATCTAGCCCAGTATCCTATGTTCACGGTGGCCAATCAGATCACAAGTACCTGGCAAAAACCCAAATACTAGTAAAATTCCATGCAACCGATCCAGGGCAAGAAGTACCTTCCCCCATATCTATCTTAATAACAGACTTTTCCACCAAGAACTTGTACAAACCTTTTAAAAAAAAATAGCAACATTAACTGCTCTTACCACAACCTCTGGCAATGCATTCCAGAGGTTGACTACAGAGCAGATCCACACGTAAATGTGGTGAGTTCAGTTAGCTTAGCAGGGTTTAAAAAAGGTTTGGTTAATTTCCTAAAAGGGAAGTCCATAGGCTATTATTGAGATGGCTTGGGGAAATCCACTGCTTATTCCTAGGATAAGCAGCATAAAATATGTTTTACTACTTGGGATCCAACTAGGTACTTAGGATCTGGGTTGGCCACTGCTGGAAACAGGAGACTGAGCTTGATGTTCCTTCGGTATGTTCCAGTGGAGGTGGACTGGCAGACGCAGGGAGTTGCTGCATCTTCCGGTTCATCCCCTCCGACATCACTTACTTCTTCCCTGATCAGAGTCAGCAGACGCAGTCATCGCAGGACCATGCAGCAACTTCCCGCATCTGCTGGTCCACCCCCTCTGATGTCACTTATTCTGGATGCGTTGTTGTCGATGCTGATCTGGGGGGGCAGCGCTGCCAAAAGAAAAAAATAACCTGAGTCCACTGTTTGTTTCATCAGTGGGCCCCCCTGACAACTTCGGGCCCTAGATATGTGCCTACTGGGCCTACCCATTAATCCAGCCCTGAAGACAGGCAAAAATATCTGGAAAAGTTATGAGAGACATGTCGAGTAGTCAGGAAAGCAAAGATAAAAATGGAAGATAAAATAGCTGACAGTAAAACAGGGAGACAAGACATTTTTTAGATATATCAGTGATAGAAAGAAAAGGCTGAATTGCTTAACAAATATTTATATTCTGTTTTCACAGCTGAAGCGCCAGAAGCAGGACCACAGGTGAATAGGGATGGAAGAGTGGTAGACCCTGATTGATTTTCAGAGGGATGTGTTCATGAGGAGCCAGCTAAATTAAAGGTAGACAAAGTGATAGAGCCAGATGGTGTAACATAACATAACATGCAAACTTACTTGTATACCGCAAATACCATTAAGTTCTATGTGGTTCAGAGATTAGCAATACAAATGAATAAATATCCAATGTCTAACTTCCGAAAGATTCCAAAAAAAGATGCATCTTTAAAACACATTGAAATTGTTGATACGAGTTTGAAAGTGTGAATATGTGAGTCAGATCCCTAATCCATGAGGCTGCCTGAAAGGACAGCAATCGTTCCTGGAATTTCTTGTATTTCTTGTATATCCGAGGGTGCTGAAGGAACTTAGGGAAGTTTTGGTGGCTCCACTGACTGACCTTTCATTGCTTCTCTAGAATTGAGAGTGGTACTAGAGGACTGGGGAAGGGTGGATGTGAGCCCTCTACACAAAAATGGAAGTAACACAGAAATAGGGAATTACAGGCCGGTAAGTCTGACTTCTGTGGTAAGCAAATTAATGGAAACGCTTTTAAAACAGAGAATGGTGACGTTTCTAGAATCCGTTGGATTACAGAACTGGAGGCAACATGGATTCACTAGAGGTAGGTCTTGTCAGACAAATCTGATTTTTTTTATTTGACTGGATGACCAGAGAATTGGATAGAGAGAGTGTGCTAGATGTGGTGTATTTAGATTTTTACAAAGCCTTTGACAGTGTTCCACACAGGCATCTAATAAATAAACTCAGTGCCCTCGGTATGAAAACCAAAGTGATGGAGAGGGTCAGGAACTGGTTGAGTGGAAGATGACTGAGGGTAGTGGTCAATGGAGATTGCTCTGAAGAAAGGGATGTTACCAGTGGTCTGCCTCAAGGTTCTGTTCTTGGATCTGTTCTTTTTAATATTTTTATAAGCGATATTGCTGAAGGGCTATCAGGTAAGATTTGCTTCTTTGTGGATGATACCAAAATCTGCAATAGACACCCAGGATGGTGTGAATAACATGAAGAAACACCCAGCAAAGCTTGAAGAATGGTCTGAAATTTGGCAGCTAAAATTTAATGCTAAGAAATGCAAGGTCATGGATTTGGCTGCAAAAACCTGAAGGAACAGTACAGTTTAGGGGGTGGGGGTGAAGAAATTATGTGCAGAAGAGTGGGACTTGGGTGTGATTGTATGTGATAATCTTAAAGTGACCAAACAGGTTGAAAAGGTGACGGCAAAAGCTAGAAGGTTGCTATGGTGCATAGGAAGAGGTATAGCCAGTAGGAAAAGGAAGGTATTGATGCCCCTATATAAAGACTCTAGTGAGACCTTATTTAGAATATTGTGTATAATTCTGGAGACTGCACCTTCACAAAGATATAAAAAAGATGGAATTGGTCCAGAGGAAGACTACTAAAATGGTGCGTGGTTTTCGTCATAAAGCGTATGGGGGACACACTTAAAGATCTCAATATGTATACTTTGGAGGAAAGGCGGAGGAGGGGAGATATGAAAGAGATGTTTAAATACCTACGTGATGTAAATGCACATGAGTCAAGTCTCTTTCATTTGTAAGGAAGCTCTGGAATGAGAGGGCATAGGATGAAGTTAAGAGGTGATGGGCTCCAGAGTAATCAAAGGAAATACTTTTTTACAGAAAGGGTGGTAGATGCGTGGAACAGTCTCCCGGTAGAGGTGGTGGAGACAGAGACTGTGTCTGATTTCAAGAAAGCTTGGGATAGGCACATGGGATCTCTTAGAGAGAGAAAGAGATAATGGTTACTGTAGATGGGCAGTCTAGATGGGTCATTTGGCCTTTATATGCCATCATGTTTCTATGTTTTTGTGTTATCCAACTGGATTATAGCAATACTAGTATCTTTTCCACATGTCTTTGGAAATACACACAATACAGTCCATGTATTAGAAAGGTGCAACCAGTGTATTCCCCCAGAGGTGGTAAACATCTCTGCTCTCAGAGGACTGATTCAAAAAGTGTACTGTGATCCTGATTGGATGCTGCAGGAATCCAAACTCTTATGATTTGGGTGTTTTCGACTCCTAACTCCTCTCACCTTGGGTTCTACATCCCTCAATCCTATATGTCATGTTTGTCTGTCCAAGTTAGATTGTAAGCTCTTCTGAGCAGGGACCGTATATAAATGGCAAAATGTACAGCACTGCGTATGCCTTTCAGTACTATATAATTGATAAGTAGTCGTGAACATGCTATAAAGAAGCTCAATAGAGATCCTCAAATGAAGAAATCAAGTTATCTGAAGACAGCTTAGGAAGAACTAAAGATTTTATAATGTGAATTGGAAAGCTGTGTGCCTGCAACTAGCTAAGGCTATAAGAAAACCTCAGTGGGGTGAACCTCTGTCCTCCTGTCACTAGGTGTCAACTGGCTAGTTTGGCTGTTCTTATCCACGCCTTGGTTGCTACTTCCTCCCGGGTTGCACCTTGCCTGGATATACATATATACCCAGTCTTTTGGCTTTCTTGTCAGAGCATGATATTCATCATTCTAGTAACGCATATTTGCACTTGATTTCTCAATCTGATCATAATGGTCTTGTTTCTCTGCTGTAAAGTCTTCCTCAGATCTGAACCAATTCCCCTATCGCCATCCAGCTTCGTCTTGAGTTAGGATATCTTGGTGAAAGGAGTGTCATCATTCTCTACTGTTAATATCTTGTCACTGCATCCCTTCCATCTCCAGTAACCAAACTGGGATCTGGCCTTGCGCTACTGTGGTCTGCTGACTGCCAGCATCAGAGGACTCAACCCGAAGAGAAGGTGGAAGACGTTTGTCCCAGGCCCAGGATGTTTGTTTTAGTTTTGGGTTGGGTTTTTTTAATCCAGCACTTTTCCCTGTCCTGGGGTATCGGCCTGCACATTATCTCTGGATTCCTCCTACTGAAAAAATATGTCACAGGCTGAGTGGAATTAATGCAGAGAATACAGCGATGGACTCTTCATCTTTAATGAACCAGTTTCAATCCAGGCTTAGGTGTATGATGCTGAAATCCATTTAATGAACTTTTGGTGGCTTAGGTAAAGCACTTGAGATCTGTCAATACAGTACTTTTAATGACAGCTGAAGTCATAATATCAAAGACTGGAATATCACTCAAGCCCAAATGAATACTGAACCCTTAATTCAAGGGTCCACTAGAGTCACGATAGGTATTAAGAACTAATATCTTACATTTATACTTTTAGTTTAGCAAGCTATCCAAAGCTATCAGAGTAACTGCTCAAATACATGGAAACTGAGTTGATGAAAGGAAGACTTTAAGCTGAGCTTTATTTTGTATTAACTGAACCAATTATAAAATGCAAAAACCTAGACTATAGGCATTTACACTGAATTCTCTTCTCCACTATTCCTTCTGACACTAAAAAAAATACCTCTGACACAGTATTTACTCACATTGTTTCTCTGCAAGACCTTTTGCTATACTGCTTCCTATGTGATTCCCCTTGGAGATCCATTATACTGTAAACGGCTTCCAGTGGTTTCCACATTTTCCCCCTCAAGTCAAATTATACCGTATATAGGGCGGATACTACTGAAAATCTAACAGTGCCTCATAGAACTGTTTCTGAGACCAGCAGTACTTGTCATAACCCTCAGCTACACACACAGATTAAAATTCCAAAGGACTTATACATTTATTGGTCAATATTAAGCAAGAAGCAGTCAGCATTTTTTTAAACAGAGTGCCATGGGCTGAATTAAGCCCCAATATTCAGCTAACTGGGTAGTGGGTTGAATATCAGAGAGTTAAAACCCACCCTGCAAATACAAGCAGCACCCTTCTTCTAAGCCCCCACCCATGCAAGATCGGCTCCCCTCCCCTCAAGCTAGACCTCTCTCCAGAACCCCCTCCCCCTACCAACCCTTCACGCAAGATCAGCCTCCCTCTAAAATAGACCCTCCTGTCAAACCTCCCGTACACATGAAGTATCCTCTTCCTCTCAAACCTGATCACATGAAGCATATCCCATTCTCCCCAAAAAGCTCAGAACGGGTTACAGGTTAAACATACATAATATACAGATACCAGGTTACGAGTTGCCCTAGTTAGAGTACAAGTTTTTTACAATACAAGTTTTAATCCTAACTCGGCACATACTAGGCAGGGATCCTCCCTCTTGAACTCTCCAGCAACACTCAAAAGCACCCCCACCTAAGCTCAGTCCCTCACCAGGAAGGCTCCCCTGAAGTCATTTCTATATTGTGGTAAGCAGACTGTGCCTGCTAGGAATGGCCCAAGAGCAGTGCACAAGTCAGATTTAGGCTACACACATTCCCCTACATTTAAAACCCAATTGCAGTCAGGGGATGAGTTTCCGGCTGTGACCTGTAGAGGGAGCAGGAGGGAAGAACTGCAGGATTCCCATCCCCCACACAAGCCTAAGGGAATTAACAAGAAATCACTTCCTGCTGAAGGTTTGGGGCGGGGCTGCAGACTGCTTAACTTGAAGTCTCAATACCTTGAGAGTCAGAAGCAGCAGAGACTGGAAGGGGACAGGTTCCAGCGCTCAGGGCTGAGGGCTCTGAATGCTTGCCAAACTCCAGAAGCCATGGAGCTGACAGAGGCTGGAGAGGACATGTCTCCTAAGCTGCTGGAAGAGACCCAGGATATGGAAGTGGAATCCATTGTTGAATTGCCTGGGGAAGTTATGGAAATATACTGTGTGAAAGGCAAGTGACTGACCTTTGCATGTTTTTTTTTGAAAGTTTGTTTTGTTGTTTGCTTGACTGTGTTGGCTATTTTAAAGCCAGCTGAAGAACAGAAGAGAGATAATCTTTTGAACTTTATGAAGGACTGTATTGTTGAAACTTGTTTTCTTTTTGGGAAGTTTTGGAACTTTCTCTGGAGGGGGAAAGTAAACAGGCAGAGGGGTTAGTCCCGTGTCATTGTGGTGGGATAGAGGGCCAATTTTGCATGGCGGTTTAACACCACACGGTACACTCTGTCTGGCCAGCACTCAGATGCTGGGGGAGCCAGGGAAATTACACTGACTCATTTTTGGAATTAAGATAACTCTGAAGAGTGTGTATTTTGAGTTTTTCTTTTTATTAAATGCTGATGGACTTTGAGTTTATGAACTTTGACAACTTATTTAATTTGCCTTATGGACAGTGAGTTTGACTTATAACTAGAATTATCCTGACACAGTTTGACCTTTATTTTTACTTGAAGAATTAAAGCTGAAGTTACTCTGAATAGAACTTACCTGGTGTGGTGGTGTCCTTTGCTAAACGCCATATTGTTTTCCTTGTGCTGCCCGCAGCGGCTCACAAAAAGGATTTTTTTCTTGTACCGGTGGCCCAAGACACCTTGCCCTGAGGCTGCCGGTTACAATATAAAGACGCTTTTCAAAATTAAACCTTTAACTGAATAATGTTTCTTTTTAAAGAAGCATCTACCATAGGAGGCTTCAGACATTCCCCCTAGTAACCAATTTGTTTTTCCCATATTTGTCTTCTTTCTTATAATTATTGTAGTTCTACCTTTGATCCTTCTGTATCAAGTTAGTCGGTAATTGATTTGGTTTATGTTTAATTCTTGTAATATTTGACCCTGGGTTTTAAAATGTGAATCTCTTCAGGGCACACCACTTTGCCTTGGTACACTGTCTGAGAGGCACTGGCCTAAGCAGTAGCATAGCAATGGTGAGTGGCCTCTGGGATATTAGCACCCCTCCCCCATCCTCCTGCCGTGTTCATGCCCCCTTCCCCCATACCTCTTTCATATTCCCAGCATGAGCAGCATCACGCACTTGCTGCCCACATCGTGTCAGCTCTCCCTCTGACGTCACTTTCTAGGTGCAGGACCCAGAAGTGACATCAGAGAGAGCCAACATCAACACGGGCAGCAACGTGCCAGGAAGATTTAAGAGGAAAGGGAAGAGGCGAATACGTGCAGCAGGGGGGAGGTCAGGAAGGAACGGGGGGGAGGAGAGGAGGATGGGTGCCAGCGCCCCCACCAGGACAGCACTCGGGGCAGATCGCTTCCCCCTTACTATGCCACTGCAACCCCAGTCAAGGGCGATGCAGTGTTTTCCTCTGCTGCCCCTGGGTGTTTACCATCTTGCCGGCTCCCTCCTCTGTCTTGCTGCAGTGTTTGCACATTTGTGCAGCCCCAGAAAAAGAATTTTCGGCCAATGCGGCCCAGGGAAGCCAAAAGGTGGGACACCCCTGGCCTAAAGCATACTAAAGGATTAATCCTGCCCTGACTGTGGGTATTCTGAAAACCCAACTAGCCGTAGGACCACCAGAATAGAATTACAGTGTGAACTGCGCACCATAAGATCATATTTTGACGTTTCATCATTTAGATTGCTGGTCCAATCCCTGATTTTGAGTCAGTGAGATTATTGTAACACTAGTCTTATAGCCCGTTACATTAACGGGTGCTAGAATATATGTGTGTGTGTCTGTCTTTATTTCTTTTTCTCTCTCCTTAGCCGCTTTCTGGTTTTTCTTTTTTTTTTCCCTTGGCTGTCCACAACCACCCCTGCCTGCTCCCCGTCCATTATCCCTTCCTTTTACTTCCCCTGTGTCCTCCACCACCCCATCACTGCTCACCTTATCCAGCAGCAGCCCTTCTCCCTTTGTTTTACCTCCCCCCTGTCCATCATCACCTCCTTCCTGCTCCCCCTGCACGGTCTAGTCACTGGCCTCATGAACAATTTAAAGCAGCTGTAAAATAACCCTTAGCATATCCTCATAAGCAAAATACAAAATATCAAACCATAACCAACCTACCGCATCACTGCTTATCCTCTCCTGTATTGCATCGCAAATGGCAACGTGCCTCGTGAACCCTTTCAGCCTGGGCTACATTGGGAATGCTCCAGACTGTCTTATAACTCTTCCTTTCCCATCTCACCTCCTGAGAGGGAAAAGGAGAGTGGTTGGAACTTTAAAAAGACCCCAGGGGAAGTTCTGAAGCGGAATGTTTGTTGTTAGCATGTGCAGAGAGGGAAGGTATAGTCCGCGACAGCAGGATGATAACTTTGTAGTTGCAGCCATTTTGAAGATCGGTCTGCCCTGCTCCTTGCCTTAGTATATTTTTAAGTTGAAAGACGCTGCGGCGGCGGCGGCTCCTCTCAAGATCCCCGACTGCATCGGACTTCCGACGCAGGTGGGGATCCTGAGAGGAGCCGCTGCCTCGTCTTTCAACTTAAAAATATAGTAAGGCAAGGAGCAGGGCAGAGCGAAGAACAGCACGGCCGACAGCTGCCGCGTCCGACATCTGCCTCGGGGGAGGAGAGAGGACTTCAGGCAAGGAGCAGGGCAGAGCGAAGAACAGCACGGCCGACAGCCGCCGTGTCCGATATCCGCCTCGGGGGAGGAGAGAATGTTTCGCGCGCATGCACACTCCTATCTGCATTGCCCTACAGCGCACGGAAAACGGAACACGCGATGGGAGTGCACATGCTCAGCTTAGCCTTTTATTATATTAAATAGTTTACTTGGCTGGTACTCAAAAAAACTTTCAGAGATTACACATAATTCAGAATGCAGCCGTACGTTTGATCTTTGAATTTAAAAAGTATGATCACATTACTCCATTTATTCGTGAGCTGCATTGGCTGCCGGTGGAGGCTCAGATGATGTTTAAGTTGAGTTGCATCTGCTATAAACTACTTTTTGGTCTTATTCCTAGCTATTTAGTTGATTTTTTTTACTTCTGTTAATGTAAAATGTCCAAGACGATTAGCTACGTTCTTCTCATTCCCTTCTGTCAAAGGATGTAAATATAGGAAATACCACCAATGTCTTTTAGCATATCAAGCAGCCATAAGAACATAAGCAATGCCTCTGCTGGGTCAGACCTGAGGTCCATCATGCACAGCAGTCCGCTCATGCAGCGGCCCAACAGGTCCAGGACCTGTGCAGTAATCCTCTATTTATACCCTTCTATCCCTTTTTCCAGCAGGAAATTGTCCAATCCTTTCTTAAACCCCAGTACTGTACTCTGCCCTCCTGGGATAAAGATTTGAATTCCTTGATATCCAATGCTGGGTCATATCAACTTTTTAGGAAAAATTTAAAAACCTATTTGTTCACTAAATTCTTAGGTAATTGATTCCATCCATTTTGGATGTCGCCTTACTTTTGTAAACCGCATGGATCTTTACTGTTTTGAGGTATAGAAGAAGGCTTTTATGTTATAACTTTGCAGTTTCAGCATTCACAGTATCTTATGAAAGGCCAAAGAGAAGAAATCTAGCTGAGGCTGTCTTGTAAAACATCTGCAAATATATCTGTTCTGTGAAAACGTCAGAAAAAAAAATGGCATGCTCTTCTGTTTTAGAAGATTTAGAATCAGAAAATAATATTAAATATTGAATTAAGGCCAGTACTGGGCAGACTTGCACGGTCTGTGTCTGTGTATGGCCGTTTGGTGGGGGATGGGCAGGGGAGGGCTTCAGTGGCTGGGAGGGTGTAGATGGGCTGGAGTAAGTCTTAACAGAGATTTCGGCAGTTGGAACCCAAGCACAGTACCGGGTAAAGCTTTGGATTCTCGCCCAGAAATAGCTAAGAAGAAAAAATTAAAAAAATTTAAATTGAATCAGGTTGGTCAGACTGGATGGACCATTCGGGTCTTTATCTGCCGTCATCTACTATGTTACTATGTTAACTCCCCAGCTGAGGTTAGGCTGATTCATATGGCTGCTCTGGTGGCTTTTGGATTTAGTGATATTCTTATGCCCTTCCATTTTCTCACCAGTTTTCACTATGACCAAATGTTTGCCAAAGTGCCCATAGCATTTTCTAAAGTACTATCAGTAAACTGGGATCAAGCATTTGGGAAAAATACTCAGCTCTCCATTGGACTTATTAAATTGAGATATATAAAAGTAAGTCTTCTTAATACATGCATCTCAAGGCCTTACCATCTAAAATAACAAACTGGGGTGTTTTTTTTAAGACTAGTAATTTCTGCATTGAATAGCCTTTTGATTATTTGTGCATTGCACAATATGAAAATGTGGACCACTGAAAGGCTGCACTTGGGGGGAAAAAAGCACAGTAAACTCAGTTTCTGTCCATAGGTGAATTGCAGCTGTGAGGCCATTGCAATTTGACTTTGCACAAAAAGGGTCATTGAACAGAAGGTCAGGCAGCTGGGCCATTTCCATTTCAAAGATGCTATCAAAAGGCCAAGAGGCAGTTGAGCCAGCAGCCCTTTCGCAAACAAGATTTTCTCCCTCCTCATTTAATATATTTTTTATGTTAAAGTAGTTTATAGGGTACTAAGGGAAGGTCCTTGCATTCATTTTTCTCGGAATGAAAGTGGGTTAAGGGTGGGTTTGAGAAGGACTTTGGTTCAAGGGATCAGAGGAGCTATGAGTAATGAGCCATTTGGTGTCCGGTTATCAACAGCCCAGAAGCAGGGCCATAAATCATTAGGTGGACTCTCCGCTTTAGCAGAAGACAATTGAAAAAAAGGTAGTTCTCTTATTACAAATCATTTCTTATCACATCTGGAATGGCAGACCTCAGTGTATAAATACTTAAAACTTATTAGGAATCAGTTCTTGCCTGCAGTGTGCATAGCCATCACCTGATATAAAGCGGACTTGAAACTGCGGATTCTCCATAAAACACGAAATATTAAATTCTAGTTAGCAACAGGTCTTTGAGCAAAATTAATTAAGAGGAATAAGTTATTCATTCCAGCATTTATCTTTTTACCAGTCTTTCTGCTGTAAATATTCAGACTGATGGGGTTTGTTTTAATTTATTTTTAAAATGTACATATCACAAGAAAATAATGGGATTACTTCATTGAGGTTCATAAATAAACATCCATAACATATAACAGTTACTGTACGTTATAAACGACCAATGGAACCAAATTCCATAAGAACAAAAGAACATAAGCCTTTGGGACAGACCAAACCTCCATCGGGCCCAGTATCCTGTTTCCAGGTCAAAAGTATCTGGAGTACCTGGCAGTGGCCTACAATGACATTCAGTAAATGTCCTGAACAACAAGAGACTCAACAACACCTATATAGCACTTTTCACTTCACAAAAACAACTCAATAGCCTCTGCACAGTAAGGGATGACTTTGATGCCAGCCCGGAGAGGGGGAGAGAGGAGGAATTCATGGGGGGGTAAAATACTTATGTGAGCCCAGCCTGATATTCAGTTGGGGCCTACGTAAGATCAGCGGTTGAATTTAGTACAACTTTTGAGCTGTTCTAAATTCACCCGCTCATCTTATGTGGGCTCCTGCTGAAAATTACCATATGTACTCACATAAGCCCCAGTTACTACCCAGCACTACCTCCTGGCCCACCCTGACCAGCCTACTTTTTTTGAGGGGGCCAGTCAGAGCCAATATTCAGCAGCAATGCCTTGCTTAATGCCTCTGAATAATGTCATTTAGACGCCGCTCGACAATTTAAGTGGGTCAGAGCCTTGCTGGCTCACTTAAATCATTCTGAATATCGGGCACTATGTGCCTAAATAAAGTTTCTAAATAACCTCCTCCTTTACAAAGCTGCGCTACCATTTTTAGCGCCAGCTGCAGCGGTAAAAGCTCAGATGCTGAAAAGAATTCTATGAAAGTCGGAACTATTACCACAGCAACTGGTGCTAAAAACGCTAACATGACTTTGTAAAGTAGGGAGTAAGTTTTTATGTACATCTTATGTACATAAAAACATAAGATGGTAAAGACTAAAACAGTTAGGACTCTTCAGCTTGGAATAGAGACAGCTGAGGGAAGATATGATTGAAGTCTACAAAATCCTGAGTGGAGTAGAATGGGTACAAGTGGTCCAATTTTCCACTCTGTTAAAAATTACAAAGACTAGGTGACACTCGATGAGTGGAAATACTTTTAAAACTAATAGGAGGAAATGTTTTTTCACTCAGAGAATAGTTAAGCTCTGGAACGCGTTGCCAGAGGATGTGGTAAGAGTGGATAGCTTAGCTCAGGGGTGTCAAAGTCCCTCCTCGAGGGCTGCAATCCAGTCGGGTTTTCAGGATTTCCCCAATGAATATGCATGAGATTTATTAGCATACAATGAAAGCAATGTATGCAAATAGATCTCATGTATATTCATTGGAGAAATCCTGAAACCAATTGGATTCCGGCCCTCAAGAACCAGAGTTGCCCATGCATGGGTTAGATTCTAGTAGGGATGGGTGAAATTTCTGTTCCCATTCAATTCTCTAACTTAGACCCTTTTTGGGCACTTTATTTGGCATCTTGTTGAGGCACTTTATTATGCACCTTATTTGGGCAGCTTAGTACTAGGCATTTTTTTAAGACACTTTATTAAGAAGCCATACTAAGGTGCCTTAATTTAGCTGTTTATTTACTTTTTCCATGCCCCAAATGTGCCCTTGTTGCCCCTACTTTTAGGCTCTTAAAATAAGAGTTTAGTGAAGTTTTGAGAATTAATTTAAAGATTCAGCCTAGTAAATTGTCATAGAGACTAATTTAAGAGCTCAATTATTAAATGGCTTTACGCTGCTTTTGTTTTACTTCACAACGCCATTTTCTGCTAGTTCATTCAATTGTTTGGAGGAAACAGATATTGGTGTTTGCTTTTGGGAAGGAAGGAGAGAAATGGGGAACAGAGAAATTGGGAGAGAGTGTGGAGGGAGAGAGAGGAAGAAATTGGACAGGAGGGGGAGTGTGGGTGAAAGAATGGGAGTCAAGAATGAGGGGGAGGAGAAGAAGCTGTTGGGTACAGTTTGCAGGGGAAAGAGGATTGAGAATTGAGTGGTGTTTTGTTGGAATCGCTGAGTTCCACTGTCTTTGCTGGGGATAGAAACTGTTTAGGTGGAGCCAAGAAGTCCCTTTTGTTGCTTTCTGTTGGTGTGTGAAATATTAGTTTGGGCCCACCAAGCTTCTTTTAGGGCTAGATTCACAAAGGCCACAGATTGGATCCGATCTGTGGCCGGGGGGCTGATTCACGAATCCCCCTCATGCAAATTAGGGTGATCAGAATCATGCCCCAACCGACCGCACGGATCGCTCTCCAGCGATCCTGACGCATGCATAGACCATCTGCTGGCCTGGCAGAGCTGGAAACTTTATTTAACTTTTTTTTTTTTTTTACTTCACGAGCCCGTGGTTTTAACCCGCTTTAAACCTACGGGTTAAAACCACAGGCTTGCACTGCGGGTAAGGGCAGGAGAATCGGGGAAGAGAAGAGCGGAGAATCGGGGAAGAGAAGAGCAGAGAATCGGGGCAGAGAAGAGCAAAGAATCGGGGAAGAGAAGGAAAGTCAGGGCAGTGAAGAGCGGAGAGTCAGGGCAGAGAAGAGCGGAGAATCGACGCATAGAGCAGGGCGGCAGAGAGGAGGGCAGTTGGAAAGGACCTGAGCGACTGGTCCTCTGCAGTCGCTTATTTTTCGATTGGCCAGCCCAGTCGGTGTCCATCATTTTTTTTAGTGAATCACTGCCTGCCTGCCTGCCTGTATTTGCATGCCATTCCGCCTCATTTGTATGCGCGGATCAGATTGGGTGCAGAATCGGGACAGGGTCGCAAAGTGGTCGCTAAATGGTCAGGACACAATCGGTGGGCTTAGTGAATCTAGCCCTTAGGGTTCTTGCTGGAGTGGTTGGTCTGGTGTTGGGTTTGTTTGTTTATTTACCCCCCGCCTTTATCCAGGGCGAATTACACACTCAGATACAAAATATAACATTACATTTAACATACAAGTCATATCAACAACAAACCTCACTATAAAACAAATTACACAATTACATACAAAATATAAAATTACATATAGCATACAAGTCGCCTCAACGACAAACAGCATTATAACCAATAAAAACTAACCAGGCCATGGAATACATCAACGACCAGCACCCTGCATAACAAATTCTCATTGAACATCCTTAAAACTACCAGTGTCCTTTTCTCGCTCTCCCCCAGATGAACATCCATGGTTGCCAATTTGTATTGATTCTTCCCCAATTCAAATGGACAGTAAAGTCAAACTTCTCTGAGTCATTTTAGACAAGGACCTCACCTTTCATCAACAAATGAGTGCAGTTACGCAGAAATGTTTTCATAAGCTTAGGCTCAT
The DNA here is from genome assembly GCF_902459505.1 of Geotrypetes seraphini. Taxonomy (NCBI): domain Eukaryota; kingdom Metazoa; phylum Chordata; class Amphibia; order Gymnophiona; family Dermophiidae; genus Geotrypetes; species Geotrypetes seraphini. The sequence goes on from NC_047097.1 coordinate 16,377,158, forward strand.
CTGCTCTATCTCTTCTTTTCTTGATCTCCCCCCCCCCCCCTTATCAATATCCTGATTCACTCTCTTGTAATTTCAACCACAGACTAATGCAATGCTCTTTATCAAGGTATAACCCAGAAAGAAATCCGCCATTTACAACTATTGCAAAATACTGCTGTCAAATTAATCTATCATGCAAAAAAATTTGGCCATGTCACTCCTCTCCTCCATAAAGCACATTGGCTACCCATTAAGAACATAAGAATTGCCGCTGCTGGGTCAGACCAGTGGTCCATCATGCCCAGCAGTCCGCTCACGCGGCAGCCCTCTGGTCAAAGACCAGCGCCCTAACTAAAACTAGCCCTACCAGCGTACGCTCTTGTTCACTAGGAACTTGTCTAACTTTGTCTTGAATCCCTGGAGGGTGTTTTCCCCTATGACAGACTCCGGAAGAGTGTTCCAGTTTTCTACCACTCTCTGGGTGAAGAAGAACTTCCTTATGTTTGTACGGAATCTATCCCTTTTCAACTTTAGAGAGTGCCCTCTCGTTCTCCCTACCCTGGAGAGGGTGAACAACCTGTCCTTATCTACTAAGTCTATCCCCTTCAGTACCTTGAATATTTCGATCATGTCCCCTCTCAATCTCCTCGGTTCGAGGGTGAAGAGGCCCAGTTTCTCTAATCTTTCGCTGTACGGCAGCTCCTCCAACCCGTTAACCATCTTAGTCGCTCTTCTCTGGACCCTTTCAAGTAGTACCGTGTCCTTCTTCATGTACTGCGAACAGTGTTGTACGCAGTAGTTCAGGTGAGGGCGCACCATGGCCCGGTACAGCGGCATGATAACCTTCTCTGATCTGTTCGTGATCCCCTTCTTTATCATTCCTAGCATTCTGTTCGCCCTTTTTGCCGTTGCCGCACATTGCGTAGATGGCTTCATTGACTTATCGATCAGAACTCCCAAGTTCCTTTCCTGGGAGGTCTCTCTAAGTACCGCCCCAGACATCGCCTCATCTATAAAATACTCCTCCTTTACCTTTAAAACAAAAAACTCTAACCAACCGGCATTCATAGATAAACTTGTGATTCCATACTCATCATCCAGGACCCTCCGATATAACAATCAAAACCTACTTTCCATACTGTCAATACGCGAACTGTTTTACGATACCACTCGCAAATCCATTTTTTCAGTCACTGCCCCTCTCTGTGGAATGCCCTTCCGTTAGATCTTCGATTAGAGAACTCTCTTGAAAATTTTAAAGCTAAACTTAAAACTTTTCTCTTTAAAGACACCTACACTCTTTAATAATAATTTTATTTTTATATACCGCCTGACTAAAAATGGTTCTAGGCGGTTTAGTACCAGTCCTCGCTTCTCAAACCCCTAACTCTTGTGAAACCTTGAAACACCAAACGTTTCTCTTGAAGTGATTCCCACCCTAATGTCTCACCACTTCCCATTTACCTTCCTTTTTGACTTTTTTACTTCGATGTATTTAAAAAAAAAAACTTCCCCTCCCCAACTTCCCTTTTGTTCCATGTACGTCAATGTGAATCCATCTAGTCTAGTATTTTTAATATTTGATAAAATATAGCTTTTATTTACCTATTTTATTGCTTTCTTCAATCTTATTATATTGTACAGCATTTAAACACTTATTTTGATAAACAGTATATCAAAAATAAAGAAACTTGAACTTGAAACAGTCTTCTTCGAGGGAGTAAACAGGCAGATAGACAAAGGCGACCCAGTCAACATTGTATATCTGGATTTTCAGAAGGCATTCGACAAGGTCCCGCATGAATGACTACTTCGAAAAATTGCGAACCATGGAATCGAGGGTAGAATACTCATGTGGATTAAACACTGGTTGGCGAATAGGAAACAGAGAGTGGGGGTAAATGGACAATACTCGGACTGGAAAAGCGTCACGAGTGGAGTGCCGCAGAGTTCGGTGCTTGGACCAGTGCTCTTCAACATATTTATAAACGACCTAGAAATTGGTACGACGAGCGAGGCGATTAAACTTGCAGATGATACAAAGTTATTCAGAGTAGTGAAGACACAGAAGGATTGCGAAAACCTGCAACATGACATAAACACACTCAAGTAATGGGCCGTGACAGGGCAAATGAGGTTTAACATGGATAAGTGTAAGATGATGCATGTTGGTAACAATAATCTTATACACGAATACAGGATGTCTGGTACGGTACTCAGAGAGACCCCTAAGGAAAGAGACTTGGGAGTAACTGGTCGACCAGTCGATGAAGCTGTCCGCGTAATATGCGACGGCTGAGAAAAGGGTGAACAGAATGCTAGGAATGATTAAGAAGGGGATCACGAACAGATCGGAGAAGGTTATCATGCCACTGTACCAGGCCATGGTACGCCCCCACCTGGAATACTGCATACAGCACTGATTGCCATACATGAAGAAGGACATAGTACTACTCAAAAGGGTCCAGCAAGCCCAAAAGATAAAATTACTAGAACATCACTACATCTAAAAGATCATGACTATCTGATTTCAAAAACCATAAAAATATTAGGAGTCACACTAGACACACATCTGACCATGGCCGAACACACAAATATAGTGGTGAAGAAGTGCTTTTTTGCACTGGGGAAATTAAGGACCATTAAAAATTACTTTGACCCTTTATCATTTAGACTACTTGTGCAGTCTTTGGTATTATCTGCCTTGGACTATTGCAATATCTTTTATCTGGGCATACCTAAGAAAACAATGAGAAAATTAGGAATAGTTCAGAACACGGCTGTCCGCTTGATATTTGGATTGAAGAAAAGCGACCATGTTAGTCCCTACTACAAGCTGCTGCACTGGCTGACTATAGAGGCACGAATAAGGTTCAAGTTTTCCTGTATTTGTTTCAAACTGGTATGGGGACTAGCTCCCACTTATCTTCTATCTCATATTGCGCTAAATAGTCCAACAAGGACAACCAGAAATTCTAACCTTTTTGCATATCCGAGCATCACTGGCTATAAATGCAAATCTTTCTTAGATAGAACTCTCATGTATCAAGCAAGTAAACAGCAGTCTTGGTTAGGCAACTACATTAATGGAGCTTATGGCACTTTCAGGAAAGAAATTAAAACTGCATTGTTCAATAGATTTATCTCCTAAACAGAAGCTACACTAAAAATACCAACAATTGCTTTATCTATTCTTGTATAACATGTCGTACTCTTATAATCTTACAATCTTATAATGTGTACATTGTAATTCGCTGACTGTCCAGCTCTCTTCGGTGTGAACCGCCTAGAAGTCATCTGACTATGGCGGTATAGAAGACTAAAGTTATTATTATTATTATTATTATAAAAGTACTAGCAGGGGGCAGGGGACTTGTATGTAGCAAAGCAAGTAAATTCAAGAAACATCCACTATATCATCCTCCTCTTAGAAAACCCAAATGCTTGTCCCATGCTTTCTTGAATTCAGATACAGTCCTCATCTCCACCGGGAGGTCATTCAATTAATCTACTACCCTTTCCGTAAAGAAGTGTTTCCTTAGATTACTTCTGAGTCTATCCCCTTTTAACTTCATCTTATGCCCTCTCATTCCTTTACGTTGAAATAGTCCTGCCTCCTGGTCTTATATGCTATGGAGATATTTAAATGTCTCAATCTTTTCTCCTCTCTCATCTTTCTTCCAGAGTATACATATTGAAGTCTATGCTACACCTGAGTGAAGCATGGGTTGCCACTTACATCCATAACTTACAGAGTACTGTACTGAAAATTATACATGCCTCTAGCATGAAGGAAGTACTTATATGGAAAGATGACCCCTATTGGTAGTGGCAAATGCTAGCAACATGTAGGCTGATCCACATACGATATGGTACACAAACACCTTTATTGATTAAAAACCTGATGCAGCTATGTTTCGGCAAGTATCTGCATCAGGGGTAAGTATATGTCAGAATGGGATGATTCAACATGGCCCTTTCAGCACAAGACAGTGCATCGCAGCCCTTTTCAGTGCGGGCTGTTTCATGGCTTAATATTAAGTCGCCACCTTGCTCTCGCATCTGTCCCCTCAGTCCAGTATATGTTTCACTTCCCTTCACCCACCTGGTGTCTGACGTCTTCCTCTTCTCCTCCTGCCACCTGATTCTGCAGTCTTGTGAATCACCGATCAAAGTCATCCTTTAACCCTGGAAGTCTTCCCTCTGGACAGCTTCCTATTCCTGCATAGGCATAAGAATATAAAGTGAAACCTTACAACGCACCTGATTGATCTGTGATGATGATAATAATAATAATAATAATAATTTTATTTCTTATATACCGCTGTACCATGAGGTTCTAAGCGGTTTACAGTAAAAACAGATGAAATGCAATAAGTAAGATTAATTAAGATGAAGAGAAAGTACTTAGAGTTCCCTGACTGTCCCAAAGGCTCACATTCTTGCTAAAGTACTTGAGAAAAATAAATTAGTTAGGTTATAAACATAGAGTAGAAGAAGGTAGGAAAACAGTTCATAGGAAAATTAATTAATTAATTCCAGTCTGATTTTCAGGATTCCCCCAATGAATATGCATGAGATCTATTTGCATGCACTGCTTTCAATGCATATTCATTGAGGAAATCCTGAAAATCAGACTGGAATACAGCTCTCGAGGACCGGAGTTTCCTACCCCTGCTGTAGCTAATGGGATATTTTGTTTTTCCATCATCTTGGTCCCAGTTTCTGCTTTTGTCTATCTTCTACTAATTCTCTTTCCAGGCCACGGGAACCCCAGTTCCATCCCCGTGGGAGTCCCATGAGCCGGGGAGAGCCCCACAGGAGTCCCGTAGACCTGGGGGGATCCCTGCAGGGGTCCCGTAGACCTGGGGGGGAACCCTGAGGGAGTCCCACGGGATTCTCACAATCCCAGTTCCCGTGCAGACCTCTAGTCTAGTTTCTCCCTCCTCTACCACTGACAAATGAAAGTGATTGGGGAAATGGTATATCCTTGTGAACTTGACCTCTCTTTAGCTACAGAGATCATTGTGACTTTTGTCCAGTATGGCAAGGGCTTTGGAGATATTGTCCTGTGAGGACATCCTAAGGTGTGAGTGTGTGCAGTTAAGGGATTTAGATGGCCCTATGTTGCATCTAACAAAGTGGAGTCTGGTCCTCAAAAGTTTATATGGTGTCATCTGCCTCTTCAGTAGCAGGTTTGTGTGGGGGTCGTTCAGGTTATTTGTGTTGAGTTTGATTTATTCACTTTTGATTGATTGATTTGTTTGATTTCAGCACACCCGGGGTGCTCGATGATGGTGTGTGGGTGGAGGCTTACCGCCTTGACCCAGAGGTGAAGTGTCGGAGTTGCGCTCCTATCACTGAGGGTTCACACTGAGAGCACCCTATAACATAAGATAATGTATTATATATAATTATATATCGTCCATTATATATATTTCCCCATTTTGGTTTGTAAGGTGTGAGCCAATTTTGGCGTCCTGAGCGTCCCTCACACAAACCTTGATGTGACTCGGTTGCCTTTTTGTTTTCACTATCTTCAGTAGCAGGGACAGAGTGTTTCAATTTTTTTCCAAATGAATTCTGATTTCTCACAACTTAGATAATGCGCTAAAGCAGTGATTCCCAACCCTGTCCTGGAGGAACACCAGGCCAATCGGGTTTCAGGCTAGCCCTAATGAATATGCATGAGAGCGATTTGCATATGATGGAAGTGATAGGCATGCAAATTTGCTTCATGCATATTCATTAGGGCTAGCCTGAAAACCCAATTGGCCTGGTGTTCCTCCAGGACAGGGTTGGGAACCACTGCGCTAAAGGGCTTAATACACCCAAAGAATGTAAAATGACAAGTATTTTTGCAAATCAATTTTCTGTTAAATAATTCCTCTTCTTTTTTGAAGACTCTCCTCTATGTTATCACTGCAGTGGTTTCAGATTATCCACATAAGGAACCCATGCACATCTCTAAGAAAACATTTTTATTTGTATTCTTGAGTTCCGCATTTCCAAAGCAGAGCCTCCAGAAAAGCAAGCACAAGCATTGCTAGGAGTCTTCAAATCTACAACTTGTACAGATTAGTCCCTGGACACTTCTTCCTTCCCTTTAGCGTACAATTCCAGAAATGGCGTGATGTGTTGGCTGTAGTCCAGGAAAGAATAATAACGACTGCTTTGTGTCTTGTGATCCATTGCAGTGGCCTAATTTAAAATGTACCTGACCAAGAGTGCCATAAAATATACCCTTAAGTCGTACATTGTTAATTACTTCATTATGAAGGTGCTAAATGCAAAAGAATGAGCTCCTCTCTGACCCAGAGATATGCAGCAAAATAAAAGCCAATGGCTCCAGTCTGTCAAAGAGTATTCCCATGGATGCAGAACAGCGAAAAAAAGCCTTGATAAATTGAGCTTTTGTACGGAATTTGAGAAAGGAAAATGTGGCAGAGGTTTCCATTTTACAGAGGAATGCAATAACATTTAGCTAGGAGGGCAGCTAGAGAATTGAGTTTTACCCTATCTAAATTTTGGACATTCTTCATCTTTCTTTTGTTATTGGGTTGGGTTCTTTTTCACTTATACTCGTGTATAAGCAAAGCTTTTGCTTTCTGGGCCAAACCCTTCAGAGAAAGGGCAAAGTATGGGCTTAACCTGACTGAAAATGACAGAGTGGGAACCCGAAGAGAAGACCTGTTCTGACCCAGCAGGGTTAAGAACAAACTGAAGGAAGGCTAGAGGAAAGGTGCCCATAGCCTATAGATGCTGGAGCTGGTCCCACAATGCACCTGTGTGTTTGGCAGTTTCAAGTTCTTCAGGAGCGAAGGTGGAGAGTGTGGTGCAGTGGTTAAAGCTATAGCCTTAGCATCCTGAGGTTGCGAGTTCAAATCCACACTGCCCCTTGTGACCCTGGGCAAGTCACTTAATTCCCCATGGCCCCCCAGTACTTTAGATAGATTGTGAGCCCACTGGGACAGACAGACAGAAAAATGCTTTAGTACCTGAATAAATTCATGTAAACCAGTCTGAGCTCCACTGGGAAGAATGGTATAGAAAATTGAATAAATAAATAAAATGTTGAGGGGTGTTAGAAAGATGTCTCGCTAAGGCCCTGCTTCCATGAATGATTTATGTGGGCTCTCAGTGTTATTGTCTTCATTCTCATGGTTTCCTACTCATGTCAAAATAGTTCAATGTCCACTTCAGCTCTCTGTGCATAAAAATATAATTTACGGGGCGAATCAAGGAATTTAATACAGTCCATTTGTTGAGCTTCGCAAACAGAAAACAAGTTGGGCTGCTTCTAACTTTTAGTTAGGTCCCATCGACTTGTGTACGAAGCCTAGTGACTTGATGAATTACAGATCTAAAAAGAAATCAGTTTTGTGCTAGTCCTGTACGGTCCTCCAGTGTCACTCCCAATGGTTGTTTTCTTCTAACTTTTAGGAGGTTAAAAAAAAAAGCAAAAAAAAAACTATTTTTCTCTCCTAAACAGTTCAGTTTATAAGCTCTGGGATATCATCTACTGCTGCCCTGAATTCTCCCACAAGGAAAAGGCATTTACAGAAATCACTTCCACATTATGCCGTTCACCAGGGCTGCCCAAGTCCGGTCCTCAAGATCTACTGGCAGGCCAGGTTTTCAGGATTTCCAGAATGAATATGCATGAGAGAGATTTTCCTGCACTGCCTTTTTGGTATGCAAATCTTTCTCATGCATGTTCATTGTGGATATCCTGAAAACCTGGCCTGCCAGTAGATCTCGAGGACTGGACTTGGGCAGCCCTGCCTTACACAGATGCCTAAGCAAGTGGTATCCCTGCTTTACAGTATCACACAATAGGCCGTTGGTGATAGAAGTAACACTGAGCAACTGCATTAGTCACTAGGGCAGTGATTCCCAAACCTGTCCTGGGGGACCCCCCAGCCAGTCAGGTTTTCAAGATATCCCTAATGAATATGCATGAGAGAGATTTGCATACCTGCCACTTCAATTATATGCAAATCTCTCTCATGCATATTTATTAGGGATATCTTGAAAACCTGACTGGCTGGGGGTCCCCCAGGACAGGTTTGGGAACCACTGCACTAGGGCATATCAGGACAAGGAGTCACATTACAAAAGTTTTCCAAGTTCCAAGTTTATTAAAAATTTGTTATACCGTCATATCTAAGATTCAAGACAAGGGTATACATATAAATAGACAAAAACAGTTAAATAATACAACCACAAAAAACAGGACGACAAGACTTACGAAACTAACCTACACAAACTGACACAAGAGGAATGAGGAGAACAGAAAACAGGAGAATACAAAAGGACGGGGTAACAGAATGTAGATCCAAAAAGGAATGGACTAAATGAAGTTGAAAACATCCTTAGAAGGACAGTCAAACTTGGAAAGCATCTTTAAAGAGGAACGTTTTAAGGGAAGACTTGAATTTATCTCTTAAAAATTTCAGAGCTGAGTTCCAGAGGGAGGTAGCGGCGACTGAAAAGATGGTATTTCTCATAGTATTAATATGTCTTAGTGACAGGATTGATAGCAGGTTTTGGTCAGAGGATCGAAGAGTGCACGGAGAAGAGTAAGGTATCAAAAGTCTGTTGATAAATCCGGCTGCCCTGTTTTTCTTGTTTTAAATGTCAACAATAGGATTTTATAAGTAATACGGTGATCAATAGGAATTACAAACCAAAATCCTCACAAAAAATTGGAAACCGAATGAATTGCCCAACTAAATCAAATCATCACATACAAAATGAGCAATCTCACACTTCAAGCAAATCACTATGATATCATGTAATAATGTGAAAGTGAACCTCAAACACCCAGGCAGTACAATAAAAATCTTGTGCCTTTACTGGGGTTATGTTCCTTCTCATTGGTTCACTGCAATATCACATTAGGAAGCTGCTGTTATATCAAACTTGTGAAATGAAATTACAAATCACAGAACACTTATCTTCGTCCCGACGGAGGCTATAACGTTTCACTAATCAAGCTTTATCAGGGGTTAGTGTTGATTCAAACAGTAGCATTTGTTTGCTCTTCAAAATATCATAAAGCAACCTGATTGACATCTTGTGTGCCCCCCTACTTTTTCCAACGCTTAAGCACCCCTCTCCCCAAAGTACCTCTTGAAATGTTCGCTTTGGCCCCCCTTCTGACATCATTTCCTGGTCTCGCAATCAGGAAGTGACATCAGAAGGGAGCCGAGGCCGGAGTATGCAGGAAGTGGGAAATGCTGCTCATGCCAGCAAACATTTCAAGAGGTATGTAGAGAAGGCAGAGAGAAGGAGAGGTGGCGAAGCCTCTGCCAAGATGGTGCCTGGGGCAGTCTGCACCTCACCCCCCTTACCATGCCACTGCCAGTACATAAGAGCATAAGAAGCGCCATCTCCGGAACAGACCCTAGGTCCATCAAGTCTGGCGATTCGCACACGCGGAGGCCCCGCCAGGTGTACCCTGGCATAGTTTTGGTCCCCATATCGCTCCAAGCTTCTCGTAAAGAGAAGTGCATCTAGCCTACCCCTACCCATGTCACTTCATGCCACTCATAAGGAGATGTACATCTAACTTACCCTTAAATCCTAGAATGGTGGATTCCGCAATTACCTCTTCTGGAAGAGCATTCCAGGTGTCCACCACTCGTTGTGTGAAGCAGAACTTCCTGATATTTGTCTTGAACTTGTCCCCCCTTAGCTTCAGCCCATGTCCTCTTGTCCGTGCCACATTGGACATTGTAAATAATGTTTTTTTCTGCTCTATTTTGTCGATTCCTTTCAGTATTTTGAATATCTCGATCATATCCCCTCGTAGTCTCCGTTTCTCAAGGGAGAACAACCCCAGTCTCTTAAGTCTTTCCTCGTAATCCAGGTTCTAGAATAGTAATAGAAGAGTAGCTAATGATTGGTGCAGTGGCCTGAGAATAAGGGGAATTGGGTTCAATTCCCACTACAGCTCCTAAAAACAGAGAATACATCCCTCTCGGATTGGGAAGGCATTAGAAACTATTTTGGTGTGGCCTAGACCCAACAGACAAGAGAATCAAAAGAAGAAGGTCCCCTGCATATGCTCCTTATTTATGAGCAGGGCTGTGGACTCCAGTTCTGGATTTGCACTAACATCTTGTGGCAATATATTTCAATTCATAGGTACAATTGGATGTGAACAGGCTTCGGGATAGGGTTCCAGGAGCCAGGCAATATGGGGAAAGTGACAGGAACAATTCCGTTTATTTTCTTTTACTTTACAAAACTACAAAAGAGTTTTTTAGCGTCGGATGGCACACCGAATGCTCTGCGCTGCTCCCGATGCTCATGGAGTTCCTATGAGCATCGGGAACAGTGCAGAGCATTCAGTGCGCCTGCCTGCGATAAAAAACACTTTTGCAGTTTTGTGAAAGGGGGATTAATTTGAAATGTTGAAATGTCCTGTTTAAATTCCAATGAAAGCTCATCCCTACTGTACCTTCATTTTCAGTGGGAGGATAACAGTGTTTATTACTACTATGACTATTTATCATTTCTATAGTGCTGAAAGGCATACGCAGTGCTGTTCATTTCATATTCAATAGACAGCTCCTTCTCAGAAGAGCTTACAATCTAATTTGGACAGATAGACAGGACATCTCAGGGTTGAAATATAAATATTTCCTGATGTCATCCAATGGAGTTAATAAAAAAAGGTTTGTTCTAGCGTGTGTTCCCATATAATAATAATAATAACTTTATTCTTATATACCGCCATAACCAAAAGTTCTAGGCGGTTTACACTAAAAAGAGCTGGACAATCAGCGAAACACAAAAATATAGTAAAAAATACAAATATTTGTAAAATAGAATTTCAATAATAAAACTCACTAAGTAATAAACTTATCGAACAAAGTGGTCTTAATTCATTTCCGAAAAGTACAATAGGATAACATAGGCTTGCTGAAAACATTTACCTAACCAAGATTGTTGCCTACCAGCTTGAAATGCTAGGGTCCTATCTAAGAAGGTCTTATATCTTGTGACCAGTCAGATGCAAGCCCTGCCAGAGTCCTAGATAAACTAAAAAAAACAAGGGTAAAAGTAGAAACCCGGCATGAAAATTCCAGGATCTTCCAGGATGAGTTTGAGGAAGATAATATAAGCCACCACCAGGGGAGCTCTAGAGGCCCCTGGTCTACTGCTGACACTGCCAGATCAGGACACGCCCCTAGGGTAGATAAGCCAGCAGTGGCATTCAAACAAGGAAGCCGGTTAGGGAGGAAGTTTGGGTCTTGCCTCCCTAAAGATCCACCTAAGCCAAACGGGGACAACCGTCCTGTTCCCATGGATTGGACTGAGGCTGAACCAACTAAGGATTTGCCTGGTCTCAGCGAGGAACCTATGGATTTTGAGGAAGCTTGTTCTGGCTTGGAATCTAATTATCCTGAGAGTATGCAGGTGGACTTGGCTTGTTGCCACAAACAGTGAGTGTGGTTGCTGTTGAACTGTTTGTGTGCTGTTTTTCTTTTCCTTTTCTCTAAATTGTTGGTTTTTGGTTTGTTGTGAGAAAGCTTGGAGAGATTGGGGAGAGGTTTTGCTTCCACCTTGGGAGGGAATTTTGAAAAGCTATCTGTAGGCTTTAATTTGCAAAACCTAATGCTATCTCCTATTCCTGGCATTACCATAAACCGGCCAGAGGCTTTATTTAGTTTTAAGCACTGTGGAATTGCTGGAACCAGTGCACTGAACCATATTTTTGTATATTGCACAAGCTACTTGGGAGTAGGCTTATGCTGGCTGAGGAGAGCTGAACCCTCAGCTGCCAGTTTTGACTTTATTTTGGTTTTTTTTTTTTTGCCTTTTGCATTTTGCTTTGCTGGTGTTTTGGCCTACTGACATTTGCATCTTTTCTGATGAACTGTTTACCTTTATGTTGGAGATCAGTAAAGCTGAATTATATTTTCATGAACCTGATTTGTGAGTTTTGATTTTCTGATTAACTCCAGTCCAGTCCTGCAGGGTGACTCCATGCCGGGTCACACGCTAATGTACTGTGTTTTGTAGCCACCAGTATCTCTACTGAGCCCTGCTCTGGGCTACAGGGGTGGCCACAATCTACACCCATAAAACGAATATTAAAAAGAGACAACAACCCTATTCAGCATCTATATATATTGCTGCAAGCACCTTGTAGCATCAAATAAGTGTATAGCAGAAGTAGTAGTAATGTAATGTAATTTATTTCTTATATACCGCTACATCCGTTAGGTTCTAAGCGGTTTACAGAAAATATACATTAAGATTAGAAATAAGAAAGGTACTTGAAAAATTCCCTTACTGTCCCGAAGGCTCACAATCTAATTAAAGTACCTGGAGGGTAATAGAGAAGTGAAAAGTAGAGTTAGAGGAAAAATAAAAATAAAATAAACATTTTAACAAGACAGCATTGATCTAAATACTTTGGAAGGTAGAAGAGAGGAGAGAAAGGAATAGAAGCAGAAGGGGGAGCCGTTGAACAGTAGAATTCTGGAGAAATTTAAATGATAGAAATAGAACAAAACAAAGACAAAAGGCAAAACAATAGATAAGATTAAAGATAAATCATAAGCAGGAAAGAAAAATAAAATAAAACTTTGTCTTCAATCCACGGTTTCAGCGTCAGTGATGAAGTGGAGCAAGTAAGTTTAGGAGGAGCGATTGACGTTTCCAGAAAGGGCTTCTTCAGGGAAGAGACTTGGCAGACAGTCCCAGGATGCCTATGTCTCCTCCCCTGCGATGTTCTCCCATCCATGCATTCCCTCCCAGACATAGTAGACGGCCAAATTCGGAAATGTGGTGAAAAGGGCACATTTAGGAAATCACTAAAAACACAATTGTTTGTAAATGCCTTTTTCTAGATATTGATTCTTTATGACTGTTGATCTTTGAGCTGCATAGGCCTCCTTTGACATCGATTCCTCGATTGTTGATTCTCCGAGGATTTGTCTATTTATGTTTATGAGTTTTCTTATGTTTTGGTTTTATAAATTTATGTATGTATTATCTTGTAAAACTGTTTAGGACAGTTTTAGACGGGATAGAAATTTTTAAAAAATTAAATAAAATAGATAAAACAACCATTAAGCAAGACTAGAGGCTCCTTTTACAAAGCCGCGCTAGCCGAAAATCTACCGCCTGCTCAAAAGGAGGCGGTAGCGGCTAGCACGCGTGGCAATTTAGCATGCGCTATTCCGCGCGTTAAGGCCCTAGCGCGGCTTTGTAAAAGGAGCCCTAGTTGTAGGCGGTCGCCTAGGGCGGCAGATTCTTGAGGGTAACAAAGAGCAGCCGAAGTCAAAGCCCTTACACTCGCCCAAACTCAAAGAACCATCAGCACATTCTTTAACCTACATTTAAGGGGAGGGGGCTACAGGCACGGTAGTGCACTTGCTATACCGCCTTCTCGGACAATCAAGGGCTCCTTTTACAAAGGTGCGCTAGCGTTTTTAGTGCACGCACCGGATTAGCGCTCGCTAGCTGAAAAATTACCGCCTGCTTAAAAGGAGGTGGTAGTGGCTAGCGCGCGCTATACCACGCTTTAAGGCCCTAACGCACCTTTGTAAAAGGAGCCCCAAATTAGTTAACAAAAACCAGACTAAGTCAGAAACTGAAAAGAATAACTAAGTAGATAGGACAGAGACATCAGAATAAGGCAAAAGGGAAGAGAGAGAAGATCAGGCACCGCGCATATTGATCAGCCACGCCCAACCCATCATCCCAGGAAATGCTAAAGAGAAGAGGCGAGCCTTCAAAACGGTTCTTAAATGAAGGTTTGAGGGTTCTGCTCAAAGAAAAAGGGGGAGATTATTTTGGAGCATTAACATAATATGATAAAAGGCTCTATGCCATGTGGATTCAAGTTTGGAGCGGTGAACAGAGGTTCATTTAGGGAGCAAGGTGAAGGATGCTACAAGGTGAAGGATTACATAAGAATAGCCTTAGTGGGTCAGACCAATGGTCCATCAAGCCCAATAGCCCGTTCTCAAAGTGGCCAATTGGTCACTAGTACCTGGCCAAAACCCAAGGAGTAGCAACATTCCATGCTACCGATACAGGGCAAGCAGTGGCTTTCTCAGTAACAGAGTATTGACTTTTCCTCCGGTAATTTGTCAAAACCTTTCTTAAAACCAGCTACGCATTTTGCTCTTACCACAACCTCTGGCAATGTGTTCCAGAGCTTAACTATTCTCTGACTGAAAAAAATATTTCCTCCTATTGGTTTTAAAAGTATTTCTCTGTAACTTCTTCAAGTGTCCCCTAGTCTTTGTCATTTTTGACAGAGTGAAAAAGCAATCCATTTGTACCCGTTCTACACCACTCAGATGTATTTGATCTGTTCTATGTATTACTTCTTTCCCTGCCATGCCGGTGTTTTCTGCATTATATTGTAAATGCTTTCTGTCTATCTGTTTTTAAGTCCATTATTCTAATTTGTATTTTATCTGGATCCCATGTATTAGCTCACCTTGTTGTGAACCGCCTAGAACTTTTTCGGTATGGCGGTATATAAGAATAAAATTATTATTATTATTATTATTTTGTAGACTTCAGTCATATCTCCCCTCAGCTGTCTACTTTCCAAGCTGAAGAGCCATAACCTTTTTAGTCTTTACTCATACAAGAGGAGTTCTATCCCCTTTATCTTGGTCACTCTTCTTTGAATCTTTTCTAGCACCACTATAACTTTCTTAAAATAAGGAGACCAGAATTGAATACAATACTCCAGATGAGGTCATACCATGGAGCGATACAAGGGCATTATAACATTCTTTGGCAACATGAACGCATTATAACATTCTTAATCTTGTTAACCATCCCTATTTTAATAATTCCTAGCATCCTGTTTGCTTTTCTGGCCACCGCCACACATTGGGCAAAAAGTTTCATCATATTGTCTACAATGACACCCAGATCCTTTTCTTGGGTGCTAACCCCAAAGGAGGGGGACTAGTGTGTAGAACTTTATGGGATAGTGTTAGGATTTTAAGTTGATTGCAATAGGAGACCAGGAGCCAGTGGTGTGAAAGTTAAGTGGAGTGGGAGGGAGAGGAAATGTAAGGCCGCAGGTTCAGAAAAAGGAAGACAGATTGAGACATCCAGGTTTTACTTCCACTGAAAGCAACAGAAGTAAAACCCGAATATGTCAATCCATCCTCCTTTTTCTAGAGCAGGGATAGGGAACTCCAGTCCTCGAGAGCCGTATTCCAGTCGGGTTTTCAGGATTTCCCCCATGAATATGCATTGAAAGCAATGCACGCAAATAGATCTCATGCATATTCATGGAGGAAATCCTGAAAATCCGACTGGAATACGGCTCTCGGGGACTAGAGTTCCCTACCCCTGTTCTAGAGCCATATGGTAGCCCTAACTAGGGTTACAATATGGCTCCAGAAAAAAGTGGACGGATTGAGACATCTGGGCTTTACTTCTATTGAAGCCAATGGAAGTAAAACCCGGATGTCTCAATCCGTCCTCCTTTTTCTGGAGCCTTATGGTAACCCTAGCCCAGGGGTGTCCAATGTCGGTCCTCGAGGGCCGCAGTCCAGTCGGGTTTTCAGGATTTCCCCAATGAATATGCATTGAAAGTAGTGCATGCAAATAGATCTCATGCATATTCATTGGGGAAATCCTGAAAACCCGACTGGACTGCGGCCCTTGAGGACCGACATTGGACACCCCTGCTGGCCTAGCCCTAACCTAGGGTGCCCACTGCCCTTGTACCAATTCTGGTAATAATACTGAGATAAATACAGAGCCATGCGTCAGCAGCAGAATATTCTGGCAGACTTTATATTTCTTCTTACTACACACAGAGCAATGGCTGCTCTCAATATGGTGAGTGTTCAAGCGCTCATAAACTAGACACCTACGCACTGCAATATTTATATTCAACCATTCCCCGCACTGACCTGATGAACGGAAGATAATTTAATAAGGCTAGACTTAAATGCATTGCTAGTGCAGTAAACAAGGTACCGTGCTTTTTCAGACTGAGCAAATGTGCAGAGGACATAAATGCTATTAGTTCTTTTCTGGTATAACAGATTATATACCAAACAAACTGGAAATACTTGAATTATGATATGTTACCAGGCAATCAGCTTTCATCAATCACTAAACACATTCTAGAGTCAAAAAAATCTAAGGCCTGGTTAAAAAGCTTTGGTTAGTAAAAGGACAGAGCTGATTAAAGTGCCAGTCTGTTTACTATGCTGGAAGATAGAGCAATTCATATCCCAATCACTGAAGTCATTTAGGACTTGCCTGTTCCTGCCAGCTGTGGGTAGACAGATATGTAAAGACAATGCGCCATGAGATTCTGCTCTTTACTGCAGAAGGCTTGGTAGTCACATCAAATGTGTCAAAGACTCGCAGACCTACACCACACAAACTCTGGCAGTTTAATTTGTCGGCAGCTATTAAGTGTTGACTTTCAGCACCATTGCTATTCCGTGTTTCTGCCAACAGTGTGGCATAGTACCAAGCAAAACAATAATGAATGGGATGGAAAGGGTAGATGTGACTCGCTTGTTCACGCTTTCCAAAAAATACTAGGACTAGGGGACATGCGATGAAGCTACTAAGCAGTAAATTTATGTTCAAACATTTTTATTGAAGGAACAAAATAAAAATACATTCATATAACACATAAAGATAGTCCTTACAAATAATTTCACATATTTAAAATTCCAATCTATATAATCTATAAAATATTATCATAAAATACTATCATTCCTCCAAACATTTTATATGAAAAACCATAATCCCCCATTATCACCCCCTCCCTTTTCCATCTCCCTCCCTTCTCCATCTCCTATCCCACCATCCCATTCTCCCTTCCCTCCCAGGATAAAAGGTGACTAAAACAGCCAGGTTTTGGAATACAATGAAGGAAACCATAGTTTCGATTTAATTAATTAAGAATTAAACGTCTTGCTCTAGATGAACGTTTTTGAATATAGGGGTCCCAAGTTTTCATAAAACGACGAGTTCATCTAGGAGATCGACGAACCTCAAATAAAAGTAAACTAGTAAAAAGTAAAAGCAATAGATTTAAAACAAAATGGATAAAATATTTCTTCACACAATATGTAATTGAACCCTGGAATTCGTTGCCAGAGAATGTGGTGAAATCAGTTTCAAGTTTCAAGTTTATTCAATTTTTGATGAATCGCCTATTACAAATTCTAGGCGATGTACATATTACAATTTAGATAGAAGAAACTTACAAAATAAATTCAAATTTCAAATTTAAAACAATACATACATGAGTTTGAGGAATAGGGATAAAAGTTACAATATTTGGGTTTAGTTAAAAAAGGAAAAAACAATAGGAAGGGAATTATAAAACCAGAGCACCTTGTAAGAAATAAATTTTAAATAGTTGGAAAAAAAAAAACTAATTCTAAAAATCATAGGCATCTTTAAATAAATAGGTCTTTAAAAGTGTTTTAAATTTTACAATATCTAGTTCCGATCGAATATACTGAGGCAGAGTATTCCACCATTGAGGGCCCATAACTGTAAAAATATCTAATCTTCTGGTCCCAATAATCTTTAATGACGGTACCGAGAGGAGATTTTGTTCAGATGATCGCAGGGAGCGTTTTGGTTTATAAGGAATCAATAATTTGGAAATGAACTGTGGTTCATTAGATGCTAATGTCTTAAAAATAAGAAACAATATTTTAAACATGATCCTATGACCGATAGGTAACCAATGCGCATCTTTCAAGATAGCTTAGCAGGGTTTAAAAAAGGTTTGGATAATTTCCAAAAGAGAAGTACATAGGCCATTATTGAAATGGCTTGGGGAAATCCACTGCATACTCCTAGGATAAGTTTTTGAATATAGGGGTCCCAATTTTTCATAAAAAGACAAGTTCATCTAGGAGATCGACGAACCTCCCAAACCTCAAATAAAAGTAAACTAGTAAAAAGTAAAAGCAATAGATTTAAAACAAAATGGATAAAATATTTCTTCACACAATATGTAATTGAACCCTGGAATTCGTTGCCAGAGAATGTGGTGAAATCAGATAGCTTAGCAGGGTTTAAAAAAGGTTTGGATAATTTCCAAAAGAGAAGTACATAGGCCATTATTGAAATGGCTTGGGGAAATCCACTGCATACTCCTAGGATAAGTTTTTGAATATAGGGGTCCCAAGTTTTCATAAAAAGACGAGTTCATCTAGGAGATCGACGAACCTCACGCATGAGTGGAAACCATAAGTGTGCCTTATTGTAGTGCATCATAAGCGCATGTAATGTGTCCGTCAATCCCATTGGAGGGAGGAAGAGGAGGGGGTGGAGAACTACCTACAAGCAAGCCATACAAATGTGAAAATACATGATGTGTGCTTTTTTTTTTTTTTTACACTGCTTCAGCAGGACTTGGTGCCCTTGCCCCATATTTTTTGTTTTTGAATTTTTAACAGACGTGCATGAGACATTCTTCTAACGTGAGTATCAACACTACCGGCACGTCCAAACTTGATGTTAAATTTCAGCCCGGCACCATGCACAAGTGTTATCCAGGCAAACATTCAAGAGACCTCAAGAGTCACTCATCCAACTCGAAAAAACATACCCCGCTCAAACACTAAAAATAAAAAATAATCTATATATGTAACATCCATAGACACACTTATACACACCTCAGCTAATTTACTGAGAAATAATAATGAAACCACCTGCCTAAAACCACATCCATCTCGCTCATGATTCAACCCTCGGGGTGTTAAACCATCTAAATAAAAGATCTAAAGATGTTCCTTTCTTATTAGTGTGGCATTCACATCTCCCCTTCTGAGAGGTCCGGATAGTCTCCAGAGCCACAAATTTCAGGTCCACAAAACCTCTCCAACTACAGACCAGAAATAAACCAACCATAGATATCCAAAATAGTAGACAAACTAGCATGCCAGCAAATATCAGACTTCCTGGAAAACTCATCGAAACTGGACCAAGCCCAATCGGGTTTCAGAAGACACCAAAGCATGGAGACCATTCTAGTTGCAGTGCAGGACTCCATCCTGAAACAGTAAGCTAACTGAGAAGACATGCTGCTGGGATTCCAAGACCTCTCAGCAGCTTTCGACCTAGTCCAACACACACTACTAATAACAAGATGCAGAGAAGTAGGCATAAAAGGTAAAGCCATGGCATGGATAGAATCATTTCTATCAAAAAGACTAACGTGAGTAGAATGGCAGGGGGATACCAGCAACTGAAAAGAAACAGACATAGGTGTACCATAAGGGTCACCCATGCCGTTCAGCATCTTCCTCCAACCTCTGGGAAAATTCATCAGAAAACTGGGGTGGGAATGCTATAATTACACAGATGATATCCAACTGATCATCCCACTGAAGAAACAGGATGAGAATACTAAACAGATAATCAACACTGGACTAGAGAAAATTTTGGATGGTTTCTAGCAAACAGACTAGCAGCTAGTAAAGAAAAGACAGAACTACTCCTCCTAAATAAATGAGGAGGAAACAGCCCCAATTGACATCAGAGGGAAGGCTTGTGGGCCAGCCACATGCAGCGTGTGAATCACTGCTCACGCCGTCCTTGCACTGAGTTCACTGGGGACGGAGGAAGTGAGTGTGGCTCCAACAAATAACTGGGTTGGCTTTGGAGGTGGTGCAGGTGGGCGGACAGGGAGGGAGGGATTCCAGGCAGCGGCTTCAGTGGAGGCAGGCAGGCAGCAATCCCCAGCATACAACTTCATTTTGGAACAAAGGCTGGAAGGCATGGAGGGAGAGAGGCGCACGAACTCGACACAGAAGGAAGGGAAAGGGCATGAAGATGGGGCACAGAAGGGAGGAAGGAAGAGGCTCTAACTTGGGACATAGGAGGGAGGGAACAGAAGGGGAGATTTGTTGGTCATGAGTATGTGAGTGAGAGGAAAAGAGAAAGTACACATGGGGAAAGAAAGAAAGAGGAAAATTACTGGGCAGAGAGAGAGAGGCATGAGATGGAGATACATGATGAATAGAAGGATAAGAGGGAAAAATGTTAGATATGGTTGTGGAGAGGGATCAGAGGGACAGATTGAAGGGGTTGCAAGGGGGAGGAATGTTGGTCATAGTGATGGAGGGAGAGATGTGGCATGGTGCTGGAGATGGGTGATAGAAGGAGAAATGGGCATAGGGCTGGTGGGTAGTGATGAAAAATGCTGCACGTGATCTGGGGAAGGAGAGAGGGAGAAATGTTGGATGTTGCAGTAGAGGGGTTGGGAGAGATGCCTGGATCTCGCAAGACAGATGGACAGTGAGAGAGAGAGAGGAAGGGAGACATGTTGCCAATAGGGGTGGAGGAGAGAGGAAGAAAAGCTGGACTCATGGAGGGACAGAGAGAGATGTTGGTTGGGCAATGGAATGAAGTCTGGAGGAGAGGACGCATGCAAGAGGCAAAAAGAAAGAAATATTGGATGCAGTCAGAAGGAAGTGCAACCAGAGACTCACGAAATCACCAGACAACAAAGGTAGGAAAAATGATTTTATTTTCAATTTAGTGATCAAAATGTGTCAGAATTTATAGCTGCTATCTATATTTTGCACCATATTAGTCTATTTTTATATAGTTGTTACTAAGGTGACCTTGCATATTTTAAAGTCATCTGCCTTGACCTCTTTGGGGAAAAACCCAAATATAAATGATAATTAACATTTTCTCTGCGTACAGTGTGCTTTGTGTTGTTTTTTTTTAATTTTGTGGACAGTGTGTATATGAAAAATGGATAGAAGGAATTGCATTACAATTAGTACTATTATTATGGGGGTGAAGTCAGGGGTAGAGCTTGGGTAGGTCTGGGGCGGAGCTTGGGCGGAGGTACTTGGTTGGTACTTGGCTTGAAGAAGTTGAGAAACACTGACCTAGAGGTTTAAAATTGTCAGAACCCAGAGCTGCCTATCCTGAGCAGAAGCCAAAATACTTCCCTATCACTAAAGAGAAAGAAATACAACGTCTACAGCTTATTCAAAATACCGCAATAAAACTTATATATAAGCTAGGGAAATATGACCACATCACCCCTCTCTTAAAAGAAGCACATTGGCTACCCATTACACACCGTATTACCTACAAAACTCTCATGTTGGTCTTTAAAATCAAATCCTCCCGTCAACCACCTTTTCTTGACAAACTTCTTATTCCTTTTTGCCCATCACGGACTCTTAGATCTGCTGACCAGAATTTACTATCTGCCCCTTCTATAAAGGAATTCTTCTATACAAGGAAAACCAACTTTTGGGTAGTTGCTCCTACTCTATGGAACGCTTTGCCATCCCAACTTCGTCAGGAAAAACTTATTGATAAATTCAAGACTAATCTGAAAACGTCCTTATTTCAAGATGCATTTTATTGCCCGTGAATCTTCCATCACCAATTCACCCAACCGCTTTTATAAAGCGACCTCACCCCCTTCTGTTCCTTCCCTTCCCCTCCCTCTCACATTCACACCTTTTTTTCTCTTCTTTCTCTTCACCACTAATAATGTAACTCTCCCCCTCCTTCCCTCTTCAATCTCACTTTCATGTCTGTCATTGTCAAACGTCCTTAATGTTCACTTCCCCTCTACTCTTTTATTAATTTTACTATCTATAAGCATAATTTTACTTCTATTTTATCTTTTTATTGTAAACTGGTAGATACCCATTGATGGTCGGTATATTAAAAATCAATAAACTTGAAACTTGAAATAGCCAGAAAGAGAGCCAGAGAGCACCAAGGCTTGCTCCTTTCCCAGGCAGGTTTAGGTAGGGCACACATAAACTTAAAGCTAGCTCAAACACACAGAAGAGGGCAGTCCAGGAGGAGCTTCTTTGGAAGGCTATCCAAGCCAAGCAAGAGCAGAAGGAAGAAGTGGAGTGGCAAGAAGCAGAGCAGCCAAGCCCAGCAGAGTCCTGCTACATGGAGAAGGACATGGAAGTCTCAGCACCAAAACTAAGGGTACCTGAGCCTATGGAGGTGAACTTAACTATGTTATGCCAGTGACTGTTTATTTTTCTTGTTTTTTGGTGCTGTGAAAAAAGTACTGTTAAAAAGACAGATATTTGGAAGTTACAGAGTAGCTTCAGAGCTGGAGGACCAGTAAAGCTGGTTGTGAGGTAATAATAATAATAATAATTTTATTTCTTATATACCGCTATACCATAAGTTCAAAGCGGTTTACAACAAGATACATGCAATGAGAGTATGCAATGTTTACAACAAGAAACATATGTTTACAACAAGATACATAAAAGTTTAGAGCGGTTTACAAGAAGATACATGCAATGAGAGTAAGAGAGGTTTACAACAAGATATGCAATGAGGGTAAGAGGAGTAATGGGAAGAGCAAAGAACTTTCAGGGATACAAAATTACAAATGGAAGAGACTCAAATTGTGTTAAAGAGACAGGTCTTCAGTGATTTTCTGAAGTCGACGTATGAAGCGGCCTCGAGTATGGGTTTTACGAGCCATGTGTTCAGTTTGGCTGCCTGGAATGATAACATTCTGTCAAGGAACTTCTTGTAGTGACATGATTTCAGAGATGGGTAATTAAAGAGATTTATTCTGCGAGAGCTCTTATTAGAGCAGTTGAGGATGAATTGGGAGGCGAGGTAAGTTGGTAGCATCCCAAAGACCGCTTTGTAGCTGATGCAGGCAAACTTGAATATTCTGGATTCCACCGGCAACCAGTGGAGTATCTGGAAGTATGGGGTGATGTGTTCCCATTTTTTTAATCCAAAGATGAGTCGGACTGCAGTGTTTTGAATTAATCTTAGCTTGTGGAATGTCTTCTTATAAGCTCCCAGATATATAATGTTGCAATAATCCAGCGTACTCAAGATGGATGATTATACAAGTAATTGAAAGGATGATTCATCGAATAATTTTTTGATGGTGCGGAGCTTCCATAGAGCTGATATACTTTTTTTGAACATTAGATCTGTATGCTTTTCCAGGGTTAGGTGTTTGTCAAGGGTGACTCCTAGTATTTTTATAGTTTGGTCAATTTCGTAATCTCGGCCATTCACGTGAATCGTGTTGTCTTTTATCTTTTCATTGGGAGATGCCAGGAAAAATTTAGTTAATGCTGAGAAGGCCTCACCAAATCCTTTTTTTCGGGGTGGGGGGGATTGTTTTGGTTCACTATGTTTTTCCTTCTCGATGCTGTGGCTGCCAGTACGCCACATTTAGGGGTTTAGAATTGCAGTGGGGAATTCGCTGAAAATCTGGGCTAGGATTTTCATGGGTTGCTTTTGAAAAGCAAAGTTTGAAAAAGTGAATTCAGCAATTCTTCCCCAGTCAGCTCTCTGGAGCTGGAACCTGCTTGTTACAGACAAGGTAGGATTTGTGAACTTTAGTGCACTGGAGTTTTTCCTTTCCTTTTGAATTTTGGCTTTGGTTTGCCTCTTGGTTTGCCTTTTTTTCAAAAGAGAGAGAGAAATAAAGGGGCCCGGTGAAGAAAATAGGACTGAGGCTGTTAAAGCCTGGATACCTAATAAAGCATGGCAGCCGGCCTGCTTTTGTTAGAACTGTTCAAAACTAATTGACAAGGATATTACTGTGACCAGGGCTAGACATAGAGCACTGGTCTTTGACCTAAAGGCAGCTATGTGAGCGGCCTGCTGGGCACGATGGACCACTGGCAATTCTTATGTTCTTATGTATGGTTTTTGTTTTGCCTGACAAATTTTCCTTGTTTGTTGAGAACTGTAGCCAAGAGTGAGGCATTGATTGTAGTATACCAGGCGAATGCCTGAGTGATTTTTTTTATGCTGGAGAAATAAAGGCTAAAGTTGTTTTTTCTTTGAAAGAATCATTTTTGGCGAATGACTTCTTTGGCGAATGACTACTTTGAAATACACTTGAACTCTTGTATAAGCTGACCACCCTGTGGGGCTCCCTCCATATCGAGGACCAAACCATGATTGTCAACGACACCTGTCCAGGCTTTGTAGATAGTTGAACCACAGCTTGGCAGGTGATAACTGTAACTTCTTTGCTAAAACTAACACCTTTGCAGAAGCTCATGTATTGTATCCCCTTTGCAGAAGCTATAACACTTTTGCAGAAGCTCATATACTACTGTGTTTCCCCGAAAATAAGCCCTAGCCTGATTTTTAAAGGTGCTCCTAATATAAGCCCTACCCCTTAAATAAGCCCTGGTTAGATCAACCCCCGAAGCCCCTCCCGAATGACCCTGACATTCCCTGACTCCATCCCTGACAATAGTGCTGCCCGATTCACCAGCAGCAGTGCTTTCTCCCCCTCCCCCCTAATGTGCAGCATCTTTCCATCACTCCCTACCATCCCCCGTGCAGCAGAACCCCACCAACCCTCCCACCGCAAGACCGACATACCTCCGCTCCAAACAGCAGTGGCTGGCAGTACTCTGAACAGGCTGCTTCGCGGCCTTCCCCGCCAGGGCCTTTCCTCTGCCGCATCACTGATGATGTAGGCAGTAAGGGGCTGATTCTATAAACAATGCCTAAATCAGCCGGTGCCTAGAAAAATGGCACCAGCCATGAATCAGTCACACTATGTAAAAATTTAGGCGCCTGAAATGTAGGCTAGGATTTTAAAGGCCTACATTTCAAGTGCCTAAGTTTTTAGAGAATCACTCTTAGCAGCACTTAAGTCACGCTCTGCCTAGTGAAATGCCCACTTAGATGCTAATTACCAGGCAATAGGTGCCTATCACCCAATTAAATTTTTTTTTCAAAATATTGAGGGCCAGATTCTCAAAACTTTAATGCCGTCGCTAAACGGTTTTCCAGCGGTTTAGCCTGTATGCAGTTTAGTGGCAGATTATCAAAAGGGATTAGCTCCGCCTTTAGCAAGGTTTCTAGCAATCTCCGACACTGACATGCAAATGGGCTCTTCAACATTAAAATGAGCTCTCCAGTGGATTCTTAAAAAAAATGCCGAGCCCTTTTCAAAAAGCGGCGTCAGCTTTTGGCAACAAAGAAAAGCGACTGGTCCAGGGGTGCCAGTCAGTGTCAGAAACTGCTAGAAAGCTCTATGTTGTAATACAGTGGGAGAGATGCCCATTCTGCTGCATCACAACACCCCTTCCCTAAAACCCCGGCTGCGACCACCCCTGCAGCAAGAGAGATGCCCACTCTCTACTGCTGCACTAAACCCTGCCGTGACCTGATCCAACCACTCCCCCACTTAGTAATGACCCCACTTCCCCGTCTCCGCCGCCACCCTCCCCCTTACCTCAACAGATCAGGGATGTGGACACCCTCCTACCAGCTACTGCTGCATCATCTAAAATGGGAATTCCCCTCCCCAGGATGCACCGGAGAGGGGCCTGAGGCTCTGATTGGCCCAGGTAGTTTAAGGCTCCTCTTATTCCTCCTTAATGTGTCCTGTGGCAAGCCTTTTAAAGTTGTGGTAAGCACACACTAGCACTTACTACAGCTTAATAAAAAAATCCCTTTGAAAACTGCCCAAAAATGCTGGACCCAATATTCCAACCCGCGGAAGGCAACCTGGATACCTCCTGCAGGAATTGGCCATCCTATATAGTCAGTGCTGGGGCCTTATCCGACCCCAACATCGAATATCAGGGTTAAAGTTCGGCGTCTTGCACCTAGGCAACCAAGCTGATTTTCATTGGCTGGTTTTCATTGGCTGATTTTCATTGGCTAAAACAAAATGGCCAAAGATAGACCTGCGTTTTAGGCAGGTCTATATGGTCATGTGCCTTAGCCAGCCAATGAAAATCGACAGTGACCAGCGATGTCACATGACATTGCTGGTCACTAGGCTCGCCGAGCCCAATGTTGAGCGGGAGATAATTGGGTATTTCCCGCTGAATATTAGCAGATATTCGGTCAAATGCAACTTAGTCAGCCAAGAGTCCTGGCCAGCTAATTACCACCGAATACCAGGAGGGATTGTTATTTAAAATGATGTCCTACTACTTCTCTAAACAAAAGAAAATAACTCATTAAGGAAATTGTAGAGATTATAGTTAGCATACATTTTCTTCCCAATATTTAGGACATCTGCTGAATCAGCACGGGTGAAAGGGTATGGAGATGATCTTTTACAAATTGAAGTCAGCTCTCTATCAATTTAAATACCACAGAGATTACTCCTTTTGGACTAAAAGGGATTCTGTTCCGGAGTAGCTGCTAATATGGCTCTAGACTATTAATGGGAAAAGCATTTACTTTAGATTAGAGAAGAGTGTAAAGGAGGAAAGGGGCCCCCTCTATGGCTGGCTATTAGGGATGTTAGTTAAATATTTATAATGTCTAAATTAGCATAGTGAAAGCTCAATTCATCAATTTGTTCTGGTCTGTTTGTAAGTGGAAAAAACTCCCTGCCTTGTACAAATGTGCAACAGGGTCAATAGCAAGATGGCTGCATGATTTATTAAGACTCTGTGGTAAACTTTGAATTTTAATTTTCTATAAAGAAACTTATTTCACAAATTTACCTTCAGACTGTTGAGCAAACTTAACATATACAGTAGCAATACATTTATCAACTGCTTTCAGATATTTTTTTTTTTTTTAAACTTCTGAAGTTGGTAAGAAAAAAAACTTCTGAAGGTAGCTAAGAAAAAAAATTTAAAAATTTAAATTGAATCAGGTTGGGCAGACTGGATGGACCATTCAGGTCTTTATCTGCTGTCATCTACTAATTTTTTTTCGTAGCTATTTCTGGGCAAGAATCCAAAGCTCTACCCGGTACTGTTCTTGGGTTCCAACTGCCGTTAAAACCTACTCCCGCCCATTTACACCCTCCCAGCCACTGAAGCCCTCCCCAGCCCATCCCCCACTAAACGGCCATACACAGACACAGACCATGCAAGTCTGCCCAGTACTGGCCTTAGTTCAATATTTAATATTATTTTCCAATTCTAGATCCTCTGTGTTCATCCCATGCTTCTTTGAACTCAATCACCGTTTTCCTCTCCACCACCTCTCTCGGGAGCGCATTCCAGGCATCCACCACCCTCTCTGTAAAGTAGAATTTCCTAACATTGCCTTTGAATCTACCACCCCTCAACCTCAAATTATGTCCTCTGGTTTTACCATTTTCCTTTTTCAGGAAAAGATTTTGTTCTACGTTAATACCCTTCAAGTATTTGAACGTCTGA
The DNA here is from genome assembly GCF_902459505.1 of Geotrypetes seraphini. Taxonomy (NCBI): domain Eukaryota; kingdom Metazoa; phylum Chordata; class Amphibia; order Gymnophiona; family Dermophiidae; genus Geotrypetes; species Geotrypetes seraphini. Next base: position 16,404,265 of record NC_047097.1, read on the forward strand.
ATCATATCTCCCCTGTCCCTCCTTTCCTCTAGTGTATACATATTCAGGGCTTCCAGTCTCTCCTCATACTTCTTCTGGCGCAAGCCTCCTATCATTTTCGTCACCCTCCACTGGACCGCCTCAAGTCTTCTTACATCCTTCGCCAGATACGGTCTCCAAAACTGAACACAATACTCCAAGTGGGGCCTCACCAATGACCTGTACAAGGGCATCAACACCTTCTTCCTTCTACTGACTACGCCTCTCTTTATACAGCCCAGCATCCTTCAGGCAGCAGCCACTGCCTTGTCACACTGTTTTTTCACCTTTAGATCTTCGGACACTATCACCCCAAGGTCCCTCTCCCCGTCCGTGCATATCAGCTTCTCTCCTCCCAGCATATACGGTTCCTTCCTATTATTAATCCCCAAATGCATTACTCTGCATTTCTTTGCATTGAAATTTAGTTGCCAGGCATTAGACCATTCCTCTAACTTTTGCAGATCCTTTTTCATATTTTCCACTCCCTCTTCGGTGTCTACTCTGTTACAAATCTTGGTATCATCTGCAAAAAGGCAAATTTTTCCTTCAGCAATGTCACTCACAAACATATAGAACAGGATCGGCCCCAGCACCAAACCCTGAGGGACTCCACTACTCACCTTTCTTTCCTTTGAGCGACTTCCATGAACCACCACTCTTGGTACACTAGCGTTTTTAGCACACGCACTGGATTAGCGCACGCTATAGCTTGTGCTAGCCAAAAATCTACCGCCTGATCAAGAGGAGGCAGTAGCGGCACAGCATTTTAGTGCATGCTATTCCGCGCGTTAAGGTCCCTAAACGTGCCTTCATAAAAGGAGCCCTAAGTGTTAAATAAACGGACAGCTAGAAAAGTTGAGAAAAGCACATTCTTATTGTTACTATTCATTTGGATCTTGATCATACATTTTTCAATAGCAACCAAAGGTGAGCTTTATATTCAGTTATATTCTCTCAGGCTTCTGCGACTGGCATCATGATTGTTGCAACTGTCCGCCTCTTGCCGCGTCTGAGTAAGTGGAACTGACATTTCCACCATCCTGCTGAAGAAAGCCTCAGCACGAGGGCTGAAACGTTGGTTCCACTTACTCAGACAGGGTAAGACTGCAGCAATCATTATATTCAGGACCATTAAGCACTGATCCACTGATTCTGTAAGTTCCAGGGCGCTTGCATATTTAAAAGTAGAGAGTTCAATGGCGTTCACTAATGATTACTCAAGCTTCCATGGAGAGACGGGAAGTCTCAGATTTTAAATCCAAGTTAGGGAGACAGTTCACTCTTACCTGGGAACCCTTCTGGAAAACCTTATTTCCAACCACTCGCAGTCATTTATTAAATGGGTACCAACATTTTATTATTTTTCTTTTGTGATTTTTTGCCAGATTATGTATCAGTTTTGGATAGGTAGAGGGAGGGGGAGTTCTTTAAATTGTTTATGTTTTTGTTTGCAATTATAGTACTGCATTCTTGGCATTTTTCTTTTGCAGCGGTAAAGACCCTCCTCTTCAACTAAAATTACAACCGCAATCTATCCCCTCACCCCCCTTAAACTCCCCCCTCCCTTCTACCCTCTCTTCTCCATTCCGAACCTCTACTTAAATTGCTGTATAGTCCTTGTATTGTCCAAATATACTCCACTGTGAATGTTTGCTGGGAGGACGGGATAAAAATCGAAATAAATTAATTAATTAAGGTTATTTTTCTGTTTTGCTCTATTTGTGTATCTTATGCCTTGCTTGATTGTTTATCTGCTTGTATTTTATATCATCAAGAATTAATAAAGATATTTCAAACAAATCAAAGTAGAGAATAGCAGCACTTTTGCAGATAAGCATACACGTACCCATAAAAGTGCCAGTAGGGCACCTAAGCACCAGGGCTACAGCCAGACACCCAATTTTGAATGAGCCGAGACCACAGATGGTTGGGCAGAAGATCCCATCTCTCTTTTTCTGATCCAGGTGAGGCGATCTGAACTGATCCAATCTGATCCCTCCCCTACCTGCTCCCCTCACTCCTGCTGCTGACTGTTTGAAGAGTCGATCTTCGCCAGCAGTGATACACGCTGCTCACGCCAGCTCCAGGGGCTTCCTTCTGACATACTCTGCCTCTGCGGAAACAGGAGGTTGAGTCAGAAAGAAGGCTGTGGGGCCAGTGCAAGCAGCATTTATCAGTGACGCTGCTCACTGCCAGCGAAGATCAGCCCTTTAAAGTTATGCAGGAGGAGAGGTAGGGGGAGTTTTTAGTTGGTGGAGCTTGGAGATCCCCAACAGCTATATCATAGATGTGCTGATACTGGGTAGTCCTGAGCCCAGAGTGGGCAGGCCTGGGCCCACCTATGTCTACACCACTGCTATACTTAAGGTTGGAAAAATAATTTAAGAACTTTTAAATCACAGTTAAACGCCTACTACTTTATAAAGGCATTTGAATCATCTTCCTTATAGATTTACCTTCCATAGTCAACACAAACACATTTATCTTTTCCTTTTTATTTTTTCTCTATCCCTTCTACCCTTCATTGTTTCCCTTTATGTTTTTTCTAAATATTACATTGTAAACCTTCCCTCACCTTGTGAACCTACTCATGTCTTGTTTGTTTCCTACTCTGTTGGTTCTGTTTTTATTTTTTAATTAGTTTTTATCCCTGTTTTTATTATTGAAGATCCCATGTGGCCTCAACGTATAGAGATAAACAACTTGAGATACATAAGCAACTGAAAATTTGGGGAGTGTAACTAGATACAACATTAAGCATGAAAGATCAAATATTGGCTGCAATTAAATCTACATTCTACCAAATGCGTCTACTTAGCAGGGTTAAGTCGATGTTTTCTGGCTATGATTTTCCAGGTTGGATTATTGTAATGCTCTTTACTTGGGAATAGCATCTTCACAATTCAAAATGTGGCAGCACGCTTGATATGTAACGGAAACAAATTCGGTCACGTTTCACCACTATTGAAAAAACTTCATTGGCTGCATGGTGATGGAACTATATCAGCCGTCTAGGCCTCTGAGGTCTGAGGGAACGATGCGATTATGTACAAATGAATTTCTTCATGTACATTATGAAAGTACAAGAACGTCAGTAATCTCAAAAGCAAGGATATCCCTAACGAATGCAAGGAAGTTTTTCTTCACTCACAGGGTGGTAGACACCTGGAACACGCTTCCAAATGAGGTAATAGGACAGAGTACAATACTGGGTTTCAAAAAGGGACTGGATGACTTCCTGGAAGTGAAGGGGATTGCAGGGTATAGATAGAAGGTTACTCTACAGGACATAAGCGAAAAGCGTATGTGAGTTTTAGGGTAGGAGCACTATCAGGTCCTGGACCTGAGGGGCCGCCGCATGAGCGGACTGCCGGGCACGATGGACCTCCGGTCTGACCCGACAGAGGCAATTCTTATGTTCTTATATGTTCTTATGAATAATCTGAAATGATCCTTGAGATTACTTACGGATATTCAAAAATTCAAGAAGATACTTAAAACAACATTATTTATGGAAGCATTCACTAACTAAATAATTGTCTTGTAAGAGAACCTTAGTAATGTACTGTCTGATTATGTATTTGTCATGTCATACTTATGAATGTATTTTGTAGACCACTTAGGTATATGTGGGAGAGAAATTTTTGAAATAAATATTGTAAACTGCTTTGATTTGACAATTCCTGTTAGCAATCGCAATATATCAAATAAAATAACTGTAACTAAACGCTATTGTGGAATGGCATGCATAAGTGGCGTAACGCCTAACTGCAAGGGGATATTCACCTAGGCGGAACATGAGAGCCGCCTGGGCAGGGATCCTACTTCCACTCATAACTTACAGAATACCAACAGTTCCACACACCCTTGCCACATTTAGCCACCCACAGTCATGCCACATTTAGCCACCCACAGAATGTCTGCTTCTGGGGGGGTTCCCTGCCTGGCAGTAAGTCCCCTGGACAGCCTGCACATCAGATTTGAGCTCGGGGACCATTCCCTTAGGAGCTTTCTCACCCCAGGTTCATCCGCTAGTTGGGTGGAGCACAGGCTGAGCAGTTCCATGCAGGCGTGGCCAGGATCGGAGCCAGACTACAATTCTCCAGCAGGTATTTGCACAACGTGTCCAAGGGTGGTGGAGGTTGGGCAGTTAGAAGACTTGTAATAATAAACTTTTAATGATTATGACTGGATCATAGTAAACTTAATTTTAATTTTTGGTGGAATTCAGAATGTCACATATAGAATGGAAAGATCATTAGCGGTACAGAATGGAAATTATAAAAATTTTATTAAAATATGGGAGCCATTAACATCTTTTTGTCATGATTGAATGCCATTTTTCTATTAATTATACACCATTTAATAGGGGGTGGGGGGAGGGTTTCAAGTATATGATCTTATAATGATTAAGGGGCTTTGAGGGAAGGCACTCTAAAGGCTAGGTGCTTCGATGCTAGTTCTTTAATGGAATCTCAGCACTCAGTTGCCATTATATGCCCTCACTGTGTGGCATCGGAGCACCTAAAAGGCAGTACCCACTTACAGAACTGCCCCATAACACATGAAACGGCCCCAGCTGTTAGCATACAGCCATGATATAAGTGAGCACAGTAGCTTGACATTAGCACATGATTATTCACACGTGAAGTGGCAGTGAATGGACTTGGACTTCACCTAGCAGTTAATGCGTGATAACTTACAGTGTTAGCACAGCAGATAATGAGATCACTTGGCATCACCTCGATAGATGGCGGTAAGTGAATCCATGTTATCTGTCATGTTTGGGGCTAATTCTAGAAAAGGATGCCTATTCTATAACAGAAAGTAGGTGCCTACTTTGCTTTATAAACCAAGGCCCAGATTCCATAAGAGAGGCTTAAAGTTAGGCGCCTAAGGTACCCCCTTTTTACTAAGCTGCGGTAGAGGTTTTTAAATGCTCTGATGCTGCTCCGGTGCTCAAAGAATTCCTATGAGCTTCGGAGCAGCATCAGAGCATTTAGCGCTCCAGGCTGTGGTAAAAACCTCTACCACAGCTTAGTAAAACAGGGCCTTAATTATTTAGCAGGCTTATTCAGCACTGAAAACATGATCGAAACATTCAAGATAATGAAGGGAATAAACTTAGTGGATAAAGACAGGTTGTTCACGAGGGCACTCTCTAAAGTTAAAAGGGGATAGATTCCGTACAAACGTAAGAAAGTTCTTCTTCACCCAGAGAAAACTGGAACGCTCTTCCGGAAGCTGTTATAGGGGGAAACACCCTCCAGGGATTCAAGACAAAGTTAGACAAGTTCCTGCTGAACCAGAACGTACACAGGTTAAGGCTAGACTCAGGGCACTGGTCTTTAACCTAAGGGTCGCTGTGGGAGCGGACTGCTGGGCACGATGGACCACTGGTCTGACCCAGTAGCGGCAATTCTTATGTTCTTAATTGACTTGATAATTAGCTTAAATTAAACTTAATTGGGTGGTAGGTGCCTAACTCAATAATAATAATAAGGTCCTGGATAAGCTGGTATGTAAAGATCAGGCAGGATTTGTACCAGGTAGATCTACTGGAGATAATGTTAAACACACAATTGAGATCATGTGGTGGGCTAAACATAATAATATTCCATTAGTATTGTTAACTGTCGACGCTGAGAAAGTGGTCGACAGAGTGGAGTGGGTTGAGTTTTTTAATTCAAACACTTGAATATTATGGATTTGGACCCAATATGAGACAATGGATATTTGCCCTCTATTCTAATCCAACAGCTAGAATAAAAATAAATGTGTGATATTCAGAGGCCTTTCCATTATGTCAGGGGTATCCCCTATCCCCAATTTTATTTGCATTTGTAATGGAGCCTTTAGCTGCAATAATTAGGCATCATCCAGGCATTAAAGGGGTTAATATTGCAGGGGAAGAATATAAAATTTCACTATTTGCAGATGATATCTTGTTGACAATTGGGAATCCGGTTGAGTTGTTTCCATGCATATTACAAGTATTAACAGAATATGGTTTATTATCAGGATGTAAAATGAATGCTTCAAAATTGGAATGCCTGAATGTAAATTTGGATAAGTTAATAGTACCCCAATTGCAGAGTTCCCTCCCTTTTGGGTGGGTGGAGTCTCATATACAATATTTAGGGATAAAATTCCCATCTGATCTTTCACGTTTATACCAGCTGAATTATGGGAAAATATTTCAGGATAGATGGCATAGGATGAGTCATTCTGGGCTGTGGAGAGTGGCAATATGTAAAATGATGTTACTACCTAGATTTTTATATTATTGCCAGACATTGCTTCTTAAAATTCCCAGATTGGCTGTCAAATGTCTACAAAAAAAATGTTTGATTACATTTGGCGGAGGCGCTCACCTAGAATTTCACGAGCTTTGTTAGTGAGTCCCAGAATTAAAGGTGGGTTGGTGGTACCAGATCTATATAGATATTATATGGTGGCCCAATTGAAATCTATTGGAGAATGATATGATTTGAAACCTAAAGGTTGGGTTCAGATTTGTAGGAGTTACTTCTCTCAAAATGAATGGGCTAATTTGTTATGGACACCACTGAAAAAAAACATATCAATTGAGAGAAGTTAACCCTGGTTTTCTATTTATTTGTAAATTGATACCTAGAGTAAGATCTTTTATACTAGGAAAGAGGAGATTATCAAGCGTTGCACCATTGATATCCCTATATGCATTTGCCCCAGCTTGGGAACAAACAATTCTAGAAGGATGGATTCATAAAGGTATAACTATATTAGGGGACTTATATGAGGTTGGAGTGATGAACTCATTTTCACAGTTATGTTTGCAATATTCCCTCCTCCCTGCTGATTGTTATATTTATTTACAAATTAAGCATTTACTATTCTCATCTCCTATTAAAGATTGGCTACAATGGCCTTTAACATAGTAGAAATGTTGATAGATAATATCAATTTTAAAAAAATGATTACTAAGTACTATGTAATGTTGCAAGAGAATCCTAGGAAGGTGTATAATCATAGAATTAAATGGGAAAGAGATTTAGGGATTACCATCTCCCTAAAGGAATGGGAATTAATTTATAGAACACAACGTATATCAATATCAGCTAATTTGGTTGAACAAAGTCTTAAAGTACTATATCGATGGTACTTATATCCAACCAGATTGTCAAGCTATTGTCCTAATAGGACTGGAATGTGTTGGAGAGGTTGTGGTATGAGTGGTACTTATAGTCATATGTGGTGGAATTGTTCCATAATACAAGATCTATGGAATAAATGTGCTCTTCTATTTTCTGAAATGTTGAACATTACTATAGTATGCGATGCTAAATTATTTTCGTTGCAATATAAACTGGTGGGTATGAATAAGAATGTATTTAAGGTTGTGTGTGTATGTACAGGGGTTGTTAAAGGGGAAATAGTAAGAACATGGTCATCTGTTAATATTCCTTCTATGCCTCAGATTATTCAGGGTATATGGCATGCATATTATCTTAGTCAATTAACAGCTATTTGTAGAAATCAAATAACTAGCTTTCAGAAGAGGTGTGAATCGGTGGAGGCCTGGTATATTAAATATAATACGGGATGAATATTGAAATTTGATTAGAATTCAGGAGTAGGGAACTCCGGTCCTCAAGAGCCGTATTCCAGTCGGGTTTTCAGGATTTCCCCAATGAATATGCATTGAAAGCAATGCATGCAAATAGATCTCATGCAGATTCATTGGGGAAATCCTGAAAACCCGACTGGAATACGGCTCTCGAGGACCGGAGTTCCCTACACCTGGATTAGATATTAATACCAACATTCAGGGCTCCTTTTACAAAGGTGCGCTAGGGCCTTAATGCACGTAATAGCGAGCTTTAAATTCCCAAGCGTGCTAGCCACTACCGCCTCCTTTTTAGGTGGCGGTAGATTTTCAGCTACCGCACACTATAGCGTGCGGTAATTTTGTGCGTGTGCTAAAAACCCTAGCGCACCTTCGTAAAAGGAGCCCTCAGTGTTCTATTTATCTCAGATTGCTCTTATTTGTGAGAAGTTTAATTTTAATATCTGATTGAAAAAAAGTGAAAGTGATATAATTTGGATATCCCTAGCATGAATGTATGTGTGGGTTTTTCTTTTTATACAAAATATTTATTTAATAAAGATTTATAATTAAAAAAAAGAAAACAACCATGGGGATGACACTGGAGGACCTTTCCGGACTAGCATAAAGCCGATTTCTTTTTAGATCCACAATTCATCAACTTGGTAGGACTCGAGCACGAGTCAATGGCTCCTAAAAACAATTTAATATGCCAGCCTGCAAGTTGCTGTAAGAGCTGATACCTAAATTCTGGAAATATATGCATAGTTTATAGCAGTGTTTCTCAATTTCTTCAAGCCAAGTACCCCCTAAGCCTAACAAATACCAACTGAGTAACCCCGCCCAAGTATCTTGGACGTAACTGTTTACACATTTCCCAAGGCTATATACAGGATGGCTTAGGGTCATCTCACCACCGTGGGAGCATCCTGATTATCAACATTCTTCATAGTCAACTATACCCCTGTAACTTCATCAAGTGTCCCCTAGTCTTTGTAATTTCTGATGGAGTGAAAAATCAATCCACTTCTACTCCACTCGATTTTGTCCACAATATATCAATTTAATAATCACGATGTTCAAACTATTTGAGCAGGATCTTCAGATGTGCCTCCTGTATGGTTTATTCTCTTGTGTCAGTAAGAGTTTGCATTGATCTGCTTTCTATATTTGCTTTAGAACTCTTTCACCAAGTGCTTATATATAAACTAGTTTTTTAGCCCGTTACATTAATGGGTGCTAGAATAGATGTGTAAACTTAGGCATTTCTTTCTTTCTTTCTTTCTGTATGTCTGTCTTTCTTTCTCTCTCCCTGCCCCCTGCCTGTCTGTCTTTCTTTCTGTCTCTTCCCCCTGTCCAGCAGTAGCCCTTCTTCCTTCCTTTTACCTCTGCCCTGTCCAGCAGTACCCTTTCCCTGCTCCCCCCTGTCCAGCAGTTGACCTTCTCCCTTCCTGTCCAGCAGCACCCCTTCCCTGCTCTTATCTGATAAGTCTCCCATGTTTTCTGAAGCAGCTCTGCCAGGAGCCGCCGCAGGCTCCTTATTCAACTGGCTCCTTTTTCAGCTGGGTAAACCGCTGCAGGCGTCGCAAACAGCCACAGGCTCCTTATACTGCGCATGCAGTGGCATGGCCCCAAGGATCACGGAACACGGAGATTGAAGTGCGCATGCGCACTAAGGGTTTTATTATAGCGGATGCCCATCATATCTAATGTAAAATACACTTAATACCTTTAAAAATGATTGCACTTATCTGTGTTTTTCTGCATTTTGCTGCAATAGTTCTGGCCAGGGATTAACTTAAACCGAAATGTTTTGCCAGAGCAGCTGTTTCAAGGATATCCCCTGATAAGGTGCATACATTTATGCCAGGTAGTATTTTATAAAAGGCCTTTTAAAAGACTTTATAAAATTATCTCTTAGTGAAAGGGGAGAGAGATGCATGTCATTCTCTTTCAGTACTGTTTACAGAGAGCTAATAACCCCTAACCCAGGGGTTGGGAACTCCGGTCCTCGAGAGTCGTGTTCCAGTCAGGTTTTCAGGATTTCCCCAATGAATATGCATTGAAAGCAGTGCATGCAAATAGATCTCATGCATATTCATTGGGGAAATCCTGAAAACCCGACTGGAATACGGCTCTCGAGGACCGGAGTTCCCTACCCCTGCCATAACCTAACTACTAGCCTTGATGCTTAGTAATACTTAGAAATTAGATTCTATATAGTGCATTACAAGTTAGGTGCCAATTCAGAAAGTAACTTTAGATGCTAAAACCAAAGCTAAGTGCTAAAATGGTAACTGCAATTAGGTACTAATTTATAGAATAATGCCTAAGTGCTTTAGCGCAGTGATTCCCAACCCTGTCCTGGAGGAACACCAGGCCAATCGGGTTTTCAGGCTAGCCCTAATGAATATGCATGAGAGAGATTTGCATATGATGGAAGTGATAGGCATGCAAATTTGCTTCATGCATATTCATTAGGGCTAGCCTGAAAACCCAATTGGCCTGGTGTTCCTCCAGGACAGGGTTGGGAACCACTGCTTTAGCGCATAACTTAAAGGGGGACAAGCTACTTACACGTGAAACCTATAGAATACTGCAGTTGCGCATGTAAGTGTCAACATTGAGATGCTAACATTTACACTTACTTTTTACATGGCATGATAGCGTCTAAATGGGGGTTCTTAAATGTAGTAGCATTGCGAGGGTGAGTGGCGCCCCTCCCCTGCTCCCTTCCCCACCCCTCCTTCCCTATACCTTTTTAACTTCAGAGCAAGCAACCACCCACTTACTGTCCTCATCAGCTTCGGCACTCTCTCTGACGTATGCACACATTAATATCCCGGAAGTGACATCAGAGAGAGCGTCGAAGCCAACGCGGGCAGCCAGTTGGTGGTTGTGTGCGCTGAAGTTAACAAGGTATGGGAGAAGTGAAGGGGCGCGTGCGCGGCAAGGGGAGGAGTGGGAAGGGGGTGGAGAGGAGGACAGATGCTGGTGCCCAAAGCAAGATGACGCCCAGGGCGGACCACCCCCCTTGCCCCCACTTACTACGCCACTGCACAAATACCAACTTAAGCTATATTCTATAACATAATCTGGGTGCCCAGATGCAGTTCTAGTGCACAGATGTTTGGCACTTTATTTTTTACACTCTTTATAGAACCATCCCCTAAATATATGGTTTTCTAGTTTAGTGGATAATAAAACAAGGCTTTTCAGCTGCCACTGGCTCCATCTTCCAGGCAGTATAGATTTTGCTTGCAGTCAGATGAGCAAAGGCTTTTTGCTTCCAGCCAACAGCTGCTCCCACATCTCTCTGCTCCTTCCTCTGTTCTCTGCCTTTCCAGGGAGTAGTTTCCCTCCTTTTTCAATGTTCCTTCCAACAAGCTGAATCTTATTTTTCCTTCTTGTTCTTTCTTACAAACCTCAGCCATGTGGCATGTTAAGGTTTGCTTTTACTGGACTTCCTACAAATGTGCCCTTTCAGTTCTACATAGAAGATGCAGCATGGAAGGGTTAATATGTTTCAGGTTGAATTCTCCTAACAGAAGAGTCACATGGCTCTTAAGTTGAAATCTAAGTGCTAGTGACTGATGCCCTTCGCCCCTCAGCTGCCCTCTGAGCTGTTTGATCCATAGGCAAATCCCCTGGATGAGCCCAGTTTCTGGAAAGTGTGCTGCATTTAACATTTCTACATTTTCTCCTTTTGGAGGCAGCAGGACGTTTTGTCCTGAGGTCGCTGACCCCCTGCTCTCCCATCAGCTGCCTTGAAACCTTAATTGAATGACAGATGGTCAGCTTAAAGAGCCAGAAGCTGTAAAATAGCACTTGCCTGCAGTAAGAAATGGAAAAATCGGTGTTTGTTACTTCCGGAGCAGAATCAGAATGGATCAGTACTTACTTGGAAGCCTCTTGAAGCAGGTATGAGGGATGTCCCCTGTGCTCAATGGATAGGCCTATCTCTTGCCGCTTCTCTGACCCTCCTAGCTGTGCCTGGTATGCTAGTCTTGTATTAGGGGATTGTGATCAGCCTGCTTGTTCCATTAAGCTTAGCTAAGAGCTTAGAAGTCTGCTAAACCTAGAATGTCTCTTCAAGCTCAATTATTTACTTTAGCTATAGACAAATGGGGTAGCATATAAAGCATTTTCCTCATGGAAAGCCTGTTGTGTACAACTGCGTGACTGCATGTGAGACCTAAGCGCATGAAAAGAGTGCAAGTTGCTCAGAGGCATTGCCAGGGGTCTAGTTTTGGCCGAGTAGAGGTGGAATTTCAATGTCTGTGGATGTATTCTGATAGGGTAGTGAATCGCAAACTGTGTGCCATGGCGAGATTCCGGGTGGGCCGCCAGGGATCGAAGGACACATGAGTGGTTGCTTCTGGCGTCGGCACCTCCCCTCCTCTCCTCCCCCATACGAACCTCGTCTTATTTTACCTGGGGCTGTTGTCTGGAGGGCCTCCGAGCATGCACAGACATCGACACAATGGCATTGTGTGTGCGCGCGCATGCACGTGATATCATGGCATCAATATCAGCACATGCTTGGAGATCCTCCAGCCACGGCCCCGAACTCAGGTAAACTGAAATGAAGTTCATTGGGGCGGGGCTGAGTGGTGGAACAGAGCGAGGCTGGAGATGGAGTGGGGTAGGGTTGGGGACAGGGCTGGGCGGGAGTTGTGGGTGTGCCACAGAAAAGCATTCACTCCATTAAAGCGTTGGAGCAAAAAAAAAAAAAAAGTTTGCAGGACACTGCAATAGAGGGTTATTTTATAAAAGATTTTTCACACACATGTGCCAGGATACACATGAAAAATTCCTATTCTAAACCTAGCCTAAATGAAAGTATACACAATCATTAAAATGTACATATTTTTAAACGACACAAATTTCCCCGGACATGTCCTCCTTTTGAGGACATGTCCGTGGGTCTGGACAGCTTTTCAAAACCCAGCACTTTTTCCGGGTTTTGAAAAGCCTCCTCTTAATCGTGTTGGGGCAGGAGGCAGCGGGGGGCGGAGCTACTTCAGGACTGGCCAGGCCAGGCCTGGGGGCGAGTCTAGGGTATCCAGATTTTACAATCGTAAAATCTGACAACCCTAGACAAAGGTGTAGGCGTGTTTGCAGGTGATGTGTGGGAGAAGCATATTCACTGTCACAATTTGCATGTGTTGTTTTATTAATGTATGTATATTTACATCTGCTTCTGATCAGGTACAAAGATATAAGCATTCATTTTACTCACAATTTCTGCGAGTTTGTGCTGGTATATTTTAAAGACTATAGAAGGCTATGGGGCTCGTAATCGAAAGACAAATACGTCTAAAAAACGGCCTAAGTTGGCACATGGACAAGCATTTCTCAAAGACGTCCAAGTGCCGATAATAAAAACGGGTTTTGGACGTATTTCTAAATGACCTAGGCCTTCATAGTGCCGCTGAATGACCAAAGCTAAATGGGGCATTTCGGGAGGAGTGTCGAGGGCGGGTGTTGGGCAGGACGTGGGCCGGCTTAGACTTAGTCGTACAGCATGTATAACCGAAAGTTATACAGCTCACGATCAACGGAACTTGGACGTTGTGACTTAGGCCATGTAAAACATGGTCTAAGTCACAAAAACCCACCTAAACTCACCAGATAAGCACTAAAAACATATAACACTGACCCCCACACACTACCCCAGTGATCACAGACCCCCCCCCCACCCCCATAAAAATATTAATCACATCTTTAAAATTCAGCCTCCAGACCATCATCACCTGGCTGCCTGGCATAGGAAAGCCTAGTCGTCCAGCACAGAGGCAGCTTAAGTCATCTTTGGGGTGGGTTAGGGACCCATAAAGAGGAGGACCCATGCCCATAAGCCCCTGTAATCACTGCATTGATACTTAAACATGTGCACTCCAAAACCTTTTTTTACTGGCATATAAGTGGCTCCTGCAGCTATAAGGGCTATTGGAGTGGTAGATAAGTGGGTCTAGGGGATTCTGGAGGTGGTTTGGGGAGCTCACCGTAACCTATAAGGGAGCTGTAGGGAGGAGAAGACATGACACCCTTTTTGTGAAGTTCACAGCAGTGCCCTGTAAGGTACCCCACTATTTAGGTGCCATGTCTGGGTGTGCAGTCAATCACTTTGCAGACCCTTCCCACGTCCAACAGGGCTTGTTCTAGGCATTTTGGACTTGGACGAAAAGTTGGATGAAAATGTGGTATAAAGATGGACGATTTAGCGGCTTGGACGATCAGATCGGCAGGACTAATAATTAGACGATTTTCAAAACGAAAATAAAGTTGGACGTATTTTTCGAAAATGTGTCTTAAACTGTTTTTTATTTTGGACGACTTGCGAGTTGGACATAAACGGACTTAGACGTCCCTTTCGATTATGCCCCTCCACGTGTCTAAACCAGTGATTCCCAACCCTGTCCTGGAGGAACACCAGGCCAATTGGGTTTTCAGGCTAGCCCTAATGAATATGCATGAGAGAGATTTGCATATGATGGAAGTGATAGGCATGCAAATTTGCTTCATGCATATTCAGTAGGGCTAGCCTGAAAACCCAATTGGCCTGGTGTTCCTCCAGGACAGGGTTGGGAACCACTGATCTAAACTATACTACCAAAATAGGTCCTTAATTGGCTTTCCCACCTCAATTAACTGTCATAAATATATCTTTGGAGAGTTACAGGGAGGGGCATTTTCAATAAAATGCCTGAATCCGATTATGGATGATTTGCGGAACATGTCCAAAAATCTAGTAGTGAACATAATTATTTTCAAAACAGGAAAAGATCTATCATTTTGTTTTGACAATGGCCGTTTCTTGAATGTGTTTTTGCACAGTGCGTCGATCTGTTTGAACCATTTTCAAAAAATATGTCAAAAAGAAAACGCACAAAACAAGCCATTGAGGTAGTATAGGAGGGGGCCATACGTCCCAGCAGAGCCCTCCAAAACCCACCCCAAACCTACTGTACCCAACTGTACACCACAACAATAGGTCTTATGTCTGAAGGTATCACCTATAGGTACAGTAGGTTTGGGGTGAGTTTTCGAAGGCTCACATGTTCTACCATAAGTCTATTGGTTAGAGTGAAATATGGGCCTGGGTCCCCATCTCTATAGTCCACTGCATCGGCCACTAGGCTACTGGCTACAACGTCTGAAGTTGTCATACAAGGTGGTATTTACTCTTTCATTCACATCTTCAGGGAGTAGAAAGGGGTCAGTGACCATTGGGAGAGTGTGAGGGGGTCATGCTTTCATCCCTCCAGTGGTCACCTGGTCAGTTTGGGCCACCTTTTTGGTACTTATTTGTTACTGAAACAGGTCTAGCTTCAGACGTCCAGATTGTGCCCTGGATGTTTTCTACAATGTTCCTTTACTGCAGGAAAATTTTCAACTCATAAGCCCGCCCTAGACCCGCTCAAACCATGCCTCCATCACACCCCTTTGATATGTAAACGCACTGTAGATGAATAGCATACAAAACCATCTACAAAATGGGTTTCAAAAATAGCGATTTGGAAAGTTTGGTGAGAAAAACTTCTATCTGCCCCTTTATGCCAATTTTGGATGTTTTTCTTTTTTGGAAAAAAAAGCCCCATAAACACTGACGTTACCTTTATAAAATAGGTGCTTTTTTGATCTTCTCTTATAGATGTCATTGATCTTTCCTGGACCTCATCTCTGTAACAAGATTGCTACAACAAGATAAAAATTATGATCGGATTATTATAGCAGATGAGTTGTTAATTTATTTCAAAATTACAGTCAACCCTCAATTTAATAAACTAATTGGGGGAAGGAGGTATCTGTTAAGGGTTTTTATATTATTTTTTATTATGAAATTTCAATAATTATACACAAAAATACTCTTGAACAGAACATAGGATGAGTCATCAAAAACCCAAAATACAACAGGAAATAAAGAGATAAAGGGGCATTAATTTTCCTAAATTCAGAGTCATCTCATATTAAAGTCTATTAGTGATGTCCATTAAATTGAATTGTCCATTAAACTGAAATGTCCAAAATATTTTAAATTTTATATATTTTGAAGTGCAATAAAATCAGTTTTCATATTTAAAACCACAAATTTAACCCCCCCCCCCCTCCCTTTTACAAAACTATAGTGTGTATTTAGTGCCAGCCACAGTGGTAACTACTCCAACACTCACAGAGTTCCTATCACGTTTAAAAAATATATACTGTGCCCACGCATAAATTCATTTATGTTGTGTTGTAGAATTCTGCAAGTTCTGAATTCTGTCAGCACTGTCGTTATAATGCATGCATAGCCTCCTGCAATTTGTCTGCTAAATCAGGGTCCATTAAATCAAGTGTTGACTGTATGTGTTATTACGAAGGTTCTTCAAAAAGTTTCCACCCTCATATTTTCGCAGGGAATGGTTGGGGCAGGAGAAGTGGTAAGAGGGCATGTCGTAGAATGTCATGAGTCTAGTCAATCGCAAAACAAGGCGATTATATAGAAAAGTGATGTGATTGGCTTTTGAGATATTTAACGAACAGCGTTTTTAAAAAAATTCAAGTGCGGAAACGTTTTGAAGATCCTTTGTATTATTTAAAATTTGCCATTCTCTAGTTCTTCAGCTCTCTCATGAATAAAATCTTTAAAAACCAGCTGCTGACCCTGGAGCTTGTACCATCTTTGATGCTGGCAGTGAATAAGCTACCCTGAAATCAGAAATGACTTGCTATTGTTTTCCTAGTAGAAGTTAGCAGGCTAGTTTTCTCCGCAGGCATTTCCTTGTTTGTTTCTTCCATAATCCATTAGCCCAGAAATTAAGGGGTCAATGTTCAAAGCAACTTAACTGGCCAAAAAGAACTCCTGGCTGGTTAATTCACTTGTTTGGGGCTAATTGCTAATTTTCAGCAGCACTTAACCAGCTTGAAAATAACTGGCTAGCACCAAACTGAAAAATGACTATTTTAGATGTGTTCTAAAGGGTACACTGTCAAAAGCACGCCGGACTGTGGCACACTGACAATCCCGCAGCACGCTTTGCGCACAGGACATATACATGCTCATGCCGCTTTGAAGCCTTTCCGTTGACGCTGTGAGGGGGGTAGCCCCCACTACATTTACAAGTCCTTGCGTTCCAGTTGGGAGGGGTTTGTCACCCCCCTCCCCCAAAGTACACTGAAAACTCCCGTTCTCCTTTTTGTTGTTGTTCGGGAGTTTTCAGTGTAGTGGAGGGGGGGTTCCGCCACACACACACACACACCCCCAACGGGAGCACGAGGGCTTATAAATATAGCGGGGGGTTCCCCCACCCATACCCCCTCACAGCACTAACAGAAAGGCTTGAAAGCAGCAGAAGCGGTGGCGCGCATATGTCCTGCACGCAAATGTCACCGCAGGATTGTTGGCGTGCCAAAGTCCGGTGCGCTTTTGACAGGTCACCATTCCAAAGGGCAGAGTCGGCACTTGGCTGGTTTAGTGGCAATATTCAGCACTTATCTGGCCAGGGAAACTGCATAAATAGGACCACATAAAAGTCGGTCCTATTTTTGGCCATCTTTAACTAAGCCATGATAGAAGTTTCTACCGTGGCCTGGAGCGCTAAATGCTCTGACGCTCATTGAAATTCTATGAGCATTGGAACAGCATTAGAGCATTTAGCGCTCCAAGCCATGGTAGAAACCTCTACCGCAGCTTAGTAAAAGGGGGGATTATTCAATAACCCATAGTCAGATATACGTTTATTAAAAAATTAAATGTATTAGGAAGGTTGGCATCTCAGGAATGGATTTGCCTATCTGCCTGCATCTGAAACACCAATTAAACATATAGGAACAGTGGGATACAGATACCATACATTTCTGTGTCTCATACCTGTATTTTTTGTCCTAGATTATGCTGTTTTCTCTTTTTATTTAGACTGTGACAAACCCTTCTTTAAAAAAGAGATGGTCCTTAAAATGGGTCTTCATTTACGAGCTTGGCCACAAAAGCAAGAGCAGTGCTATATAGTGCTTCTGTGTACCTAGTCCTTAAATTTAACACTGAACCAATTTACCCCAGAG
This sequence comes from Geotrypetes seraphini, assembly GCF_902459505.1. Taxonomy (NCBI): domain Eukaryota; kingdom Metazoa; phylum Chordata; class Amphibia; order Gymnophiona; family Dermophiidae; genus Geotrypetes; species Geotrypetes seraphini. Next base: position 16,421,921 of record NC_047097.1, read on the forward strand.
ACGATAAAGAGCACTATTGAGGCACCATTGAGGCACTAACTACAGTACAAAGAGCTGCAATCAACTAGGGTTCCCAATGATTTCTAAACATAATCATAGAAAATTGAAGGCACATAAAGACCATATGGCCTATCTAGTCTGCCTAACCATGCCATCTACTATTCCTTCCTCTCCCTTAGAGATCCAACATACTTGTTCCAAGTTTTCTTGAATACAGATATACTTTTTGTCTCCACCACCTCCACCAGGAAGTCATTCCACACATTCACCACCCTTGTCTTGAAAAAGTATTTTCTTAGGTTACTTCTTAGTCTATCTTCTTAGTCACCTTCATCTTATAACCCCTTGTTCCAGAGTTTCCTCATGCACATTATTCCACCTAGGTGTTTAAACATCTCTATCTTATCTCCCCTCTCCTGACTTTCCTCCAAAGTATGCATATTGAGATCTTTAAGTCTGTCCTCATATACTTTATGATGAAGGCCACCAAACATTTTTGTAGCTGTCCTCTGGACTGACTCCATCCTGTTTATATCTTATTGAAGGTTCAGCCTTTAGAACTATATACAATATTCTAAATGGGGTCTCACCAGAGTCATATACAGGAGGATCATTACCTCCTTTTTCGTACTGGCCATTCCTCTCCCTATGCACCCAAGCATCCTTCTAGCTTTCACTGTTGCCTTTTCAACCTGTTTGACCACCTTAAGATCATCATATACTATCACACCCAAGTCCCGCTCCTCTTTCATGCACAAAAGTTCTTCATCCCCTAAACTTTACCATTCCCTCAGGTTTTTGCAGCCTAAATGCATGACCTTACATTTCATAACATTAAATCTTAGCTTCCAAATTCCAGACCATTCTTCAAGCTTTACTAAGTCCTTCCTCATGTTCTCCACACCAAGGATTTTGGTATCATACGTAAAGAGTCAAATGTTACCAGTCAGCCCTTCATCAATATCACTTACAAAAATGTTAAAAAGAACTGGCCCATGAACTGAACCTTGAGGCACACCACTGTTAACATCCCTTTCCTCAGAGAAATCTCCATTGACTACTAGTCTCTGTCACCTTGCATTCAACCAGTTCCTCACCCAGTTTGTCACTTTGGGGCCCATATCGAGGGCACTCAGTTTATTTATTAGACACCTGTGTAGAACACTGTCAAAGGCTTTGCTAAAATCTAAATACACCGTATCTAGTGCTCTCCCTCTATCCAATTCTCTGGTCACCCAGTCAAAGAAACTGATTAAGTTTGTGTGATAAGACCTGCCTCTGGTGAATCTATGTTGCCTTGGGTCCTGTAATCCACTGGATTTCAGAAACGTTATTATTCTGTTTTAAAAGTGTTTCCATCAATTTACTTACCACAGAAGTCAGAGACTTACCAGCCTATAGTGTCCCACCTCTTTCTTACTTCTACTTTTGTGGAGAAGGACCAAATCTGCCTTTCTCCAGTTCTGCAGTATCACTCCCGACACTACAGAAGCAATGAAAAGGTCAACCATTAGAGTCACCAGAACTTCCCTAAGTTCCTTCAGTACTGTTGGATGTAAAGTCAACCAGCCCCATTGCTTTGACCACCTTTAGTTTAGCTAGTTCCTCATGAACATAGTCCTCTGAAAATTGTTCAGGGTCTACCGCACTTCCATTCCTATTTGCATTTTTCTTCTGAGGTCCTGCTCCCGGCAACTAAACTTTCCCAAGTGTACAGTTTTGTAAGCTAAATTTCAAACTTTGAAAATATAATGGCATTCAGTGGCACTAAACCAGGCAGTACCTCAGAACATCAATTCTGAACACCCATTAAAAAAAAAAAAGAGCAGCTCAGTTGTGGGACAGGAGGTGGTGTTTGGGAGGAGGCAGCAGTTATATGAGTGCTGACAATATTCAGTGGCAGGACCCACATAACTATATTTTAAATTTAACGAAGTCCTGATCTCTCTTCTGGCCTTCAAACAAACCTCCCATCTTCCTACTCCCGACCCTCATCCCAATGAGAAACTAATCCCTTTCTCCTCCACAGAATGAGCCCCTCACCCCCAAACCCTCCAAGGTCTCCTAGTGGGGGGGCATTAGGGGCAGAAGCAAAGCCCCCTAACTCCTTCTTATCCATACAAATGTAAGGAAGTTCTTTTTCACCCAGAGAGTGGTGGAAAACTGGAACGCTCTTCCGGAGGCTGTCATAGGGGAAACACCCTTCAGGGATTCAAGACAAAGTTAGACAAGTTCCTGTGGAACTGGAACGTATGCAGGTAGGGCTGGTCTTTGACCTAGGGGCCGCCGCAGTAGCAGACTGCTGGGCATGATGGACCACTGGTCTGACCCAGCAGCGGCAATTCTTATGTTCTTATGTACTCTTTCTGGCTGGCCTCTGTAAATGGCTGCCAGGTCATAGCCAGCTGTAAGGGGCAGGAGAGAGGGGGCTTTGCTTCTGCCCCCCCCCCCAACTCCTGCACTAGGACCATCAGGGATACAGATGGACCCTAGGGGTCTTACCTAGACTTGGGGGGGTTGAGGAGGGAGGGCTTTGATTCTCATTGGCTGGAGGAAGGAGGAGGTCTTTTGGAGAGGGAGATTGGGGCTTCTATAAAATTAAAATATAGTTATGTGAGTCCTGGTTGATGTGCAGCTGGGCCTACATTACTGTCTTATGTGGGCCCCAGGTGAATATTGGCCAGATCCCACATAGGCCCTAGTGGGGGGGGGGGGGGGCACTTGATATTCAATGCCATTGCCCAGATAAGGTCCAGCACTGAATACCAGTGGCTAATCTAGTCAACAACAGTAAGCATTAACAAAAAAAAAAACAATGACTGTCACTGCCAGCTGAATACCAGCCAGTTTGTTATTAGCAATAATCATACTCTTTTTCATATTATAGGAAGAATATACACCATGTAAGAAAGAAAATATTGAAGGTAAGCGTAAAGCCAGAAATGAGATGGGGCTGGGAATTGATTTGTTTGCCACCGAAGCATTAAAAAGGGTTCCAGGGGCCTTGCTAATCATTGTTTGGAAAACCCTACCCAGCTGGTCATTTTCCTTATGCCTCCTACGGTAGAGACCTGCATGTTAGTTTTGGTGGGGGAAAGGTCACCGGGTCATATAGCTCAGAGCAAGTGCAGGCCACTAAAGGTTTCATTACAGATTCTATTTCGGTGGACATTGTGTTGCCGTTTGGATGAAGAAGGAAAGCCTGCACAGAGGAATATTTACAGAAGGGTGAGGTATGCCAGGCAGGTTGCCACAAAGAATATATCTGTAGGGAAGTGTCACAAGAAAAGGGCTTGCAGAAAAGGAGGGATTTTATTAAACGGATAAATATTTCATGGGATGCTTATGTTGTTTGGCTATTAGAGCAGAAAGCGTGTGCAATGAATTCAGGGAATTGTTATGGGGAAAAAAAAAACATTAAGAGAAATTTTTAAAAACATACATTTAATTCCTACAGGCTCCGAATTTTCAGTATGTATGAGAGAATGGGTTTCTAGGAAAAGATTATAGTGTATAACCATTTACTGATATTACAGTTAAAGAGCATTGATCAGCAGTTCCCAATCAGCTGTAAGCCCCAAACCATTTATTGTATACTGATAACACTTTCTGCATAATAATTACCAGAATGTGCTGCCCCCTCACAAAACGGCGCTAATCTGCAGCAGCGACCTTGGTTTATGCCTCCCCCCCTTTAATTCCACACCAGCAAGAGGGCCCAGATGAAGGAGGCAAATGCAGCCTAATGCAGAGAGAGCTGACATCAACTTCCGTTAGGCAGCTACTCCCAGATCGAACCTTTCGATTGTAAGCGATTCAATTTGCATACTGATTCCCTTTCCTAGCCTTCCAGATCTATAACAAGCCAGGCAGCTATTCAAATGCAAGTAGCATCCCTAAATGCAAGTGACCAAAAAAGAGCTGTCCACGGCCAGAGAAGGAGAAAAAAAAACAACAACCCAGATATATATTTTTTTTTTCTTAAAGATGTAGCTGGAAGCTGTTTATGACTGGAAATGTAAGAAAGAGAAATTGATCCTTGCCTGGACTTAAGGATGGAGAAAAAGGGCGCCGAGATCTTTGACCTAAACCACAACAACTGAGGCTGTTTTGGGAATGGATGCTGCCCAAACCTTGCAAAAATAAAACCCCCCAAACATCAGAATGCAACTACGACAGATCGCGGAAATAAACGAAGTGGTTTCTTTAATATCCGTGAGAGAGAGAGAAAAAATGCAGATGAAGAAGGTATAAATCTGGAAAGGGGAGTCTTTAATATTTTTTTAATCAGTTCAATAAAAAGGTGTCTTCTTTTTTGTGTGTGTTTGTATGTTTTTAACGGGACCAATATGACTTCCACCTTTCGACTTCTAATTAAAATGATGCAGATACCTTGATCCTAGGGGGCAAATCTCCATCGGATGCCCTTGTGCCGCCGATCGTGGGGGTTAAGCAGATCTAAGTGCAGCGTGGAAAGGAGGGAAGAAAAAAAAAAAAAGACTCTCGAAAAGCTGAAGGAAAGCGGTGACATTTGGCACCCAGCTGAGTTTGGTGGCCATGCAAAGAAGGTCAGGAGCTCTGCTGGTCTCTGAAACGTTGGCGAATGCTTCCAGCCTCCACCTCTTCTGCCTTAATGATCAAGGTGGACTATAGAATATAGTGGACTTATTGAATGTATGTATTGTGCTCTGTTGAGTATGATGGCCACAGAAACTAAGAATGGCTGAGCAGACACTCACTCGGACTTCAAAGTTCAGTGTGGATGTGAAGGTGGCAATTCACCCCATTACTTTTAAAGAAGTACGATTACCATTATATTCGCAGTCAATTCGAACTGTCATTTTAAATATATAATCTATTGAGGTTCACCAAAATCCTCTTTTCGGGGGGAAAAATGTTAATGAGCTCGCATTTCAATGGGGGAGGGGGGTTCTATTTCATTTTTTGCAGCGCGTGGACATTTCAAGCAAAATCCCAGTGTGTTTGCTGTAACTATTTTGAATTCAGTATCCCTCGGTCTTTTGATCTCTTGTGGAACAACATGTTTCAGTATTTAACCAAAAAAAATCTTAAAATTCGAAAAGGTTATTAAGTTTAGATTAAGCATTCCTAAAAAGGATAACGCCGAACATTTTCAATATTTCAAATATAATCAGATAATTGTTTACATAAACCTTTACTTTCCCACTAACTTTATATTGTTGAATCTAACAGTTGTTTGTTTTTTTTTTAATGTAAAATGATATTTGGTCGTAGATTCTTTGAAGTAATCTGATAGGCACTTCAATGCCACCTAAATATATATTTCTTTTGTTTATACCTCTTTAAAAGAAAGATTTGTTAGCTCAAACAGTCGAAAGTATTTCTTATTGCCTGTTTATCTGCTTTACTGATTTCAGCTAGCATTCTTGAATATTTTCTTATCTAGCCTTCATATAGGTCTTGGCTTGCTAGACAATTTTAGACGGGAAGTAGAGACACAAGCTGGGGAGTTATGTCTTGATTATCTTGGATGAAATTTTGTTAGTCATATTCCTGTGTGTTTTTGCTAAATCACCAACTCAAAAGGGATCTCGTTTTTACAAGCTTTTCTGCCATCTTTCCTTACCCAACCTGTAGCCACAACAAATTATTGCTCATTCGGCATAGAAAATTATGTTGACAAGTTAGAGAATGATACTTTTGATCCAGCTGTTTCATTCCTAATGAAAGGGAGCGCAGTCATATGGAAAATCCTAGGTTTGCCTCAGTGTAAAAGCACGTTTCCTAACATTTAGAAAATAGGCACCTAGATGAGTATATTTATTGACTTTGTTTTCATTTTCCTTGCCAAACTGAGAAATGAATTATACAAACGGAAGTGACGTATTCCCCACAGGTAGCTTACAAACAAATCGCCAAAGGTCAGGCTCAACCAATCAGGAAAATATCGGAAAAAATAGTTTTTTTTTAATAGTATGCTGTGGCTCTGTTTTTCATCACCAGTTAAATCGTTATAATAGTCATTAAGTCAACACCATCATAAATGCATCTAATGTAACCTTTCAACAGATAGATATTCTTTGCCTTTCAAAATGAATTTTTATATACCAGCTGAAACAGGTTAGGTGCCCCCCATGCTTAAAAATAAATAATAAAAATACCGTGACTTCACAGTAAAAAAAAAAAACACCCCAAAACTGTGTGAGAATTTATGATGAGGTTTGACAAAGTAATCGATACTGTAGCTGCAGAGCTGAATGCCTGCCTTGCTCAGTGGACTTAAAGTAAGCTCAGTCTATGGAGAATGCAGGCAGAATGTCAGAATAGCTGCTTCTCTTTGGTCTTCTCTAGTGCAAAAAAAAAAAAAATCTTTAAATATGCGATACTGTCTTACCTAATCAAATCATGTTTCTAGAAATATCACTACGGCTAGCAAAAACTGATTTTCTTAATTATTGTTATATGGAATTAACCGTATCCAAGGCCTGTTTCTCTACAGCTAATTTGCAATGTTAGACCACTTGAAAAAGAAAATGTATGCAGCGGGGGAGGGGGAAATTGACATATTTCGAACATATATGAATTTAAATAGCGCCTTTCAACCAGATTCAATTGGTAAAATAGAGTAGCAAAGGATATAAGCTTGAATCGTTTGCAATACTGTTGCCAATATGCTTCCTTTATGGGGTTATTTTAAATAATGAAGGGAAGGCTGATTTGAAATCCCTATAGAAGGCTTCAAGTGAACACGTCTATACATACTTTTGCGAATGTACATAATCTGTATATGAATGTGAGTGTATAGTCTGAACAAGGCAGAATAATCAAACCGAACTTACATAGGTATTGAGAGGCCAGTTATTGGACCTAAGGTTTTTGCCATTGTCTAGCCAATGGATTGGTCGCCCTATGAAGGCCTTTGTATACCATCCAGGTTGCAGCTTCCTTGAATCCAGTCCTAAAAAAGAAACAGTTGTCCAGATCATAAAAAATCTATAGGTAATAGTATACTTATATTTTCTACCCCCTCAAAAATGCTTAAACAACGCTATTTGGTACAACATTGATAACAGCTAAAAAGCACATTAAAATTAGGGAAGGGATTATTTTTTTTCTAACAAGGTGATTACAGTGGAATTACCTGTAAAATTTTACTGCCTAACATTAGCCGATGTCTACATTCAATATTTGTATAATCGCGAACAGGTAACGTACAAAGCTGAGAACAATGCACCTAAAAATGGATTCGTAATGTTAATTTATTAAATTATATTGCTATTTTTCTAAATGCATACTCAAAATACAATTTGTCAAAGACTATGGAAGTATGTCCATGCAGAACATTTTAAAACATAAGAAAAAATAATTGGTTTTAATATATTGCAGAATTTGTCTTTGTTATGAAGAGGATAACCAGGAAGGAGTGAGCCACTCCTATTTAATGATAATAGGCAAATAGATAATAGATATAGTCGTTTCAGCCTGGTCGTTTGGGGAAATTTGAGATATCAGCCATATCTTTGTGCTTTAGTATTCTTTTTCTTAGATTCTTTTCTTTTTAAAACATCAAGTTACCAGCTATAAATTGCAAGTATTTCTCAGACTTAGCAACTTTGTCTGGAAATCATTTTCTTAACCTATTGGAAGTTATTAATTATATTTAACTTATATAAGCATATCTGACCATAAATTTTCAAAAATAAGAGACATGTACAATATTTTAAATATTGAATATATGTACAGTAATATGAATATATCGCAGTCTGTGCTGAGCATAACACCTTGGGAGGGGGTGCTGAAAAGTTTTCAGCCCAGGCAAGAAAGCGAATGACCTGGATATGGTTCATTCAATCAATGATCCGAAACAATGTTTAAAATATATATATATATATATATAATTTCGTTTCTGCAAATTGGCACTTCACAAAATAAGATAACACACTCTTTTCCGCTACAATGACAAAATAACACTCAGAATTTAGGAAGTTGATTGGCTGGGCTGAGAACTTTTTAGCACTGCCTGATATTGTAAAATTAGGGTTTGAGGCTCATTTTTGTAATATGGGCTTTGCAGATTTATGGTACTTATGTTTATTCAGAACCCATCCATATTAATAGTTGCAATTCATCTTTTATAAAGTTTTGGATTCATTATTTCTCTCTTTCCTTAATAGATTTTTTTTTCATTTTTCCTTCTTTTGGGAACTGTGTGATGTTTTCTGCTACAATAAGAAATGTGTACCATCTTTTTTTAAAACTTGTATGAACCTGAGCTAGCCAGTCAAGCATTTTATTTCAAGTAAAATCCTATTAGTAAAGTTTGTCAAAGTACTACAAGTTTTCCAAGTTGCTACAAGTTTTTTGCTATCCTTAACTATCTAGCCTACCCGTTCCATAACTTGTTAACTTCAGAGTTTTTATAATGAATGAATGTTTGGAGGCCGGTTTTGAATCCATTAATGAAGGGAATGTGAAGTTTAATTGATATGGAAAATTTCCAAAACTGAGTATTATATATGAAACACATTTTCCGATTTATCCATTTAGTTGTTGTTGTTGTTGTTGTTTATTTAAACAAAACACATATATATCCTAGCAAGTGCATGCTTTTTCAGTGTAGCAAATATTTTATTTGATAGCATTTCCTTGGATTTAAATTTTAATGTACTTTAAAATAAAAATTTCTATAAGGTTTGCATTGATGGCAGCTTTTTAACCACATGACTCTTTATAAAATAATTTTATATGTTTATTCCATTTCTACGTACTCTAGAAGCTGAGAGTTCAATTAGCATCTTTTATCCAAATGTTCTAGTTAGTGATATTTTTAAATGTGGATTCCCAACTATTTTTTTATGCGAATTTTCACAAAATAAAGCGGACTACAAAGTTGACAACCGAGTAACTGTTGATTCAACAAGGAGCGTTTCTAGCATTATCTCCATTAAAGCAGCAAAAGCAAATCAGGATAAATATAATAGTTTGTGAAAACATTTAGGGCTCCTTTTACTAAGGTGTGTTAGGGCAATAATGCACGGAATAGCATGCGCTGAATTGTCCCGCGCACTAGGCCGCGTAGCGTGCGGTGTAGCACGTGGTAATATCCTGCGTGCGCTAAAAATGCTAGCCCCCACCTTAGTAAAAGGAGCCCTTAATTCTTTCGGAATACAACCTGTACTGAGAGAGAGTCATATAACCTCATGGTATAATGTTGTTTCAGTGTAATATTAATTACTTAATATACCTTATACAGGGGGTGCTGAAAAGTTTTCAGCCCAACCAAGACAAGAATGATGTGGATATGGTTCAATCAATGATCTGAAACAAGGTCAAAAACATATGGGCACTTAACGAAATAAGATAATACTCTTTTCACCTAAAGTGGTGAAATAATGATCAGAACAGAGGAAGTTGGCCGGGCTGAGAACTTTTCAGCACCCTCTGGTAATATTGGGAGGAGACATAAGATCAATTTAAGAATTAACATTTTGTTTAAGAGGTAAGCCCTTCTAATAAGTGTTTTTGCTCTCTCTCTCTCTAATCAATGTTATAAATTCGTGCTGGAAAGGTAAACTTTCTTTGAGTTTCTAAGTAGCGTTGCTGGAATCAGCAAGTCGGTATCAGCATTTTTTCAGTGTTTTTTAAACAGCTGTCATAATGTGCCAGATTAATGGTTTAAATAATGAGTATGCCCACTGCTATTTGCTGAAACTTTTATGAAGTGGCACGGGTTATAAAAATTGCCTCTGGATCTTGGAAAATAAGTTTGCATAACTTATGCAAGGAAAAATGTGTAAGTGAGGTTCAAAATGAGGTGTATGGTTTGTTGTTGTTGTTTGGGGGGAGGGGATGGAATTAAGTTTCACTGATTCTATATATATCAACTGAAACAAAAAGCAATATATTGTTGAAAATAAGACAAAGAGAATTTGGAGGGAATGAACACCATTTACATGCAATCGATTTTTGTTGAGTGAATAATCTGCCAGTAAGACCAGTAAGGAAGGAGGGTTTTTTTTAAGGTTGTAAAGTGGGTCTCTATGCCAGGTAGTTCCTTCAGACCGCTACAGTTCACGGGTTCAGGGCCAGCCAATGCCTTTTTTGCCTTGATATCTAGTCATGGTAAAGTCTTCAGCCCGGCAGGTTTCTTGAGAATTTAATGCACATATATACTGTACTTCATTACTGCCTAATGCTGGAGCAACATATTATTTACATTAGGTGTGGTTGTTAATGACTATTTTGAATATGTAATTAATACTTAGTTATATTTGAATTAGGGTTTTCTTATTACTATTTTATTAAATTTGGGTTATATTTTTTTAATGTTTTACCTAAGGCGAGCTGTAAATGGTCATTTGATTTAAATTAATTAAATTTAGCCATTTCAGTTCCAAAAATACTAGTGTTCCAGTTTAAATATACCGTACCAGGTTGATCTTAAGAGCAAAATGTAAAACTAGTTTTGAATTGTCATAATACCAAAATACAAAGGGGTGCTGAAAAGTTCTCAGCTCAACCAAGAAGAGAATGATTTGGAATAATGCGAAAACCCAAAGAATTTCAGTGATCAAGTCTTACTTTTTCCCTTACTCACACAAAACTAAACTTCTATTTGGTGGTCGCCACTGGTTGCCCACTCCTGATTTTCTAGATCTGAAAAGTATTTGAGGAGCAATTTTGACAAATTAAACTTTAAAAAGTTTCACTTATAACAAGCTCAGTTTCCCTTCGACTGAAATGCTTTATAATAAGGTGATCTAATATTAGTGAAGAGTTGAAGATGGGCATGCAATAAATCGGATACTCTAATATTTATTCTCCTTTTACTCCACTCCTTCTGAAACCATTCCCTCTCAGTTTTATTGCAGGGTATTTATCAGCTAAAAAGTTTATAAGCTGATTTAGTTTTTGTTTTTCTTTTTTCATCATTAACATCATTAATATGGGCTATCAATAACCCTGTCATGTGGAGCATAGCTTCATAGTATTGATCCATAGTTATTCATCTCTGCCATGCCAGACATGGAATAATTTTCGCATTACAGTAGCCTGAATTTGCTTTTAATTCATATTTAAAGCTGCAACTGGCTCTGCGGAGCTCTCTTCGAAAGACTAGAGGCGCCTAATTAATAATAAGTTAGAAACGAAAAAAGGCATCAGTGGATAAATAATTAATACAGGCATCTATGTCTCTTTGAATATTGCTACTTTAAAAATTTAGAGTTACCAGGGCAATACTATAAGTCTGCAATTTATATTGTGGAGGATGATTTAAGAAAGCTATTTTTTTTTCCCCTGAAATCCAATGTTAAATTATTTAAAGTGTTTTGCATGCCTACATAAGTTCCTTCATTATAAAACATTGCGGTTTTCTGTGTGGAAGGCACCAACAGACAGACAACTCAGAAAATAAAAAGTAGAGGCGCATTTGAAATTGGGAAGTCGCTGTGTAAGCAAAACCGAACGCAAATAAATCGATAACTAACCCTGATTATCCTAGTCGTTTCCGGGAAAATCCCAAAGCATTTCAAAATAATTGATGCCCCCTAAAATTCTCTCTCTCTTTTCTTTCTCATGATTTTCATTGCTCTTAATGCCAGGGTTCGTCCTGCCTGTAGCATGATCTGATCTGGTACCGTCCAGCGCCACCGCAACAAAACCAATAGAGTTCCTTCGTTAACGAAACCAATTTGAGTAATTCCATTTTGATTTCAACGTTTCTCCCTGATCCAATTAATCGCTTAGAATTTGGAATGGATGAAGTGACAGAAGGAGCTGATTGCACATCCCTAAGTGTGCGATCCTGAGTGTTAATAATGACTAGATAAACTGATTTGAGCACTCTGCTTCCTCTGTAAATAATACCCGATTCAAAGAGATACAGTTGACGATCTGTAACAATTGCTTTGAAGACGGCTCTTACATATTAATAAACATCCCGGGTCACTTATTCAGAATACTTTACACAAACCCAATGAATTTCCCTAAAAGGGAGGAGGAACCTTTGCCAGGCATCTCTTTTTTCATTTCTGGGTTTATTTGGGATTGAATGGACTCGCAAAATATAGGCAAACTGGAGATTGTAGGGCACATAAAGGCTGCTTGAGTGAATCCCAACAAAAAGCTAATTTCCTTCTTTGCAAAGCAGAGAGACAGAAGCGTAAATGAAAAATATCGACCACCATGAGAATATGAACAGATGTACTTTATACTGAAAACTACCAATTTCTACTTTTTTTTTCATTTTTTGTTTTGTTTGCAAGGGTGTCCCCCCCCCCCTCCCACACACACATACACCCACCCAAAAAGTTATCAAAGGTTCATTATCTTATTGCACTCTGTTAAATCTTTAGGGAAGCAATCTGGGCAAAAATATTATCTTTGAAAGCACTTTGATGTTGGAAACGCCTAGACTGGGCCAAATTCATGTGTAATGCTCGTATGCCACCGATTTTTTTTTTTTCTTCCTGAAGCCAACAGTTAAACATAAGAATTGTTAAAAAGCTGGGTATTTTTCTGTTCAGAAGTTGTAGGCATAGGCCTCGTGAAATACAGATCTGGAAACAAACAAAAAAAGAATAATAATGTTGTCGAAGTTTGAAAGACAAAAAACTTGGTGCAACATTATTTTAGAAATACATCTGATATATGTATTGATTTATATAATTCAAGGGAAACCAGCATACTCTCTGCAATGGAGCATAGAAAGTGATGGTCCTTTTAAATTCATTGATTTTGCAGGGCTAGAGATCTTTGATGTGGATTTTCACTTCTATGTTACAGCTTTTAAAAAAACTTTTTTTTTTTTTTATTGGTATTACCCATGACAGATGTATGTGTTTTTGTCACCAGGCAAGTTTCCAAGAAGCTCAACGGGGAAAGTCTGGAAAAGTTAATCTGCTCAACTGGCAGCTGTTGTCTTTTGGAGTCTTCAAGCGTCACCTTTGACATACTCCCCTTTGGAAAAGGTTACTCTCCATCCACTGACCACTGCAAGCTGTCACCAGCACAAGGGGTAGCAAAGGAGGCCTGATCGTCATCTTATCACAGCATACAAATAACACCTTTCACAAAGCCCCCCCCCCCCCCCAAATCCATAACAAAACAAAAAAACTAACCAGAAACAAAGCTTATACTCCTACAAAAGCAGACCGCTGGGAATAGATTAAAAGAATGATAATGTAAAGATTGATTTTATGTATTCGTCGCCATTTTAGTGGATTTAAAGCACAATTCAAGAGCCTCGAATTTGTGTCTGGTGTATTACAGATATTTCAAATGCAATGGTTTTGTGTAGGGAAGATATTTCTCGTAATCTGCATTTTGTTTATCAAAGTTGCCTTTAACAATTATAGTTACCTTTAGCATATTATGTGTAATGTAATCTTATAATGTATACATTAGTAATTCAAACTTTACAAGCAATATTAATTTAAACCCTATTGGATATCCTCTGATCACATTTTTGTAAAGGGATATGAACATCAGTAATTAGGCCATAAATGTATTAATCCCCAAGCTAGAAATGTTATTAGTTGACAAAGTACGCCATCATTGTTCTTTTACTTGCTGGAAATTTACCTGAGAATCAACATAATCATAATAGTTTAAAAGCCCTAACTGCACAATGTTTATATTTTACATACACTTTCTGTATGTTAATTTTTGTTTTACTGCATTAGTAAAATGTAATGATTTTCTTAAAACTGAATTATATCTTCCTCAAATATAAACAGATTTTAAGAAATGATTTTTTGTTAAATATTATTTTTTTAGGGGGGGAGGGATTGAGCCATGACTGCCTATTATTCATCCAAAATATATATATTTAATATTTTTGTCCTCAACAAAGCACTGTGGATTTTATTCAGGAGGATCCCAGTCTCCTTTTGAGATCACGGTTAGCTCACAGATGCGACCTGCCATGAGTCAGGTCCTCCCGCAGTTTGGGTGGAGGAAAGAGAAGCCCCAGTTTGGGTGGATTGGCTTATTGCTGTTAATGGACAAACAATGGACACATCTGTCCTTTCTTTAGAAACCTAAAAGCTCTGTTCAATTTTTTTTCCCTCGCTCGGCTAATGGTAGAAACTAGTAATCAGTTTTAAAAAGAACTAATAACATCTGTGTATTCAGCTAGATCACCTCTGTGCTCAAGACAGGCAAAAAAGCGGGGAGGGTTTCTTTGTTTCTACCATCAGAAGGCTGTCGGGAGGATCCTCTGAACCACCGATTCGTCCCCTTCAACAAATCGTTCAGGGCTCCTACACAACACATCCACAGCTCAAAGCCAGTTCAGACCCTATTACAGGTCCCCTTGCACACAAGAAAACGCTACCTTTTCCCTTCCATGATAACAAAGGGGAGGGAATATAAATACCACAATTCACGTTTAGTTGTTTTTTTTTTAGAAGTGTTAAAATGCCCGAGTCGTATATATTGCTCTCTTTTTATATGTTAATCTTTTTTAAGAAAAAGGAATCCAAACGGGATTGCTCAACCTGTCGCGTTAAGAACGAGTTGCGTTATTAAAGAGCGCCGAGCCTGGACAGACCAGAGTTCTGCTAATCTGGATCGCATCTGCTCGGCTTTTGTTGGCTGCTTAAATAGGGAGCCGCGATTTTGTACCCTGATGTGTTGAGTGGGGGGGGGGGGGGGGGGAAACCCGGAAGTTGATATTAAAATGCAATTTAAAGAGACTCGCACACGCTCTAAATGCTAAGTCATCAAAGGGGAGGGACTGGGATATTTAATTACAGCAGTAAGATTTCTCATTCTCAGATCTGCCAGGGGTGTTGCTAAGAAGAGAGACGAAGCCTCTGTAGACGGAGCTTCTCTGGTGACCTACTTCAGTGATTATAATACGTATTTTATTTCTAAGTTTATACTCGTATTGGATTCATGTTAGCAATCAACTGCTGTAACGCTCCGATCAGTTCTACCTAGCCTATAAAAGAAGATTATATATATATTTATATATACTAATAAATTCTCATTTGCGTTTTGGGTGTTTGTTTTGCTGTTAAGATGGAAAAGCCAAAGTAATCGTACGCGGAAATAGAACCGGCATAGATAATCATTCCAGAAATGCAGAAACTAAAAGGCATTCTTCTTAATCTGGCTCCTTTGTTTTGCACCACTGAATGCTCAGATAGATTTGCAATGGAGTATGTTCGTTTAGAAAAGGGCTGTGTGAGGTGCAATTTTTAAGTTTTTATCTTGTTTTGCTTTGGGTTTCGTTCGATGCTAGCGAAAACTCCTGCTTTCTTGCTTCCCCGGCGCTGGTTCGAAGAGTAAATAAACGTCCCCCCGCTCCTCCCCCTTCCTTACTATGGATAGTGATGTCACAAAGCGGTGTGGAGCTTGGTTCGGCCCCGAGTGCGCACGCGCCCTCTCCTTCGGCAGCTGCAGGAGCAGCCGAGCTGTGGCCAAAAGACGCTGGAACAGTGGGAGAGACATGGCTAGAGATGGCGAGGGGCACGATCAGACTCCGATCACGGCTGCAGATGCTGTTTTAAAAGAACGGGGGCCTTGAAATTATTTTGGAAGAACAACCACCACCACCACCACCCAAAAAAAAAAAACCCCGAAAAAAAAAAATACTAAATATTACAAGCAGAAACCCTGCATCCGTCAAATGTGAAGACTTCCTTGGACCTTTCACTAATAGATCAGATAGATGTTGTGTCCAAGGGCTTGCACGACTAAGAATGAATGCTCAGCTGACGATGGAGAACATTGGTGATCTTCACGGGGTGAGCCATGAGCCGGTGCCCACCACGGTCGATTTGATGAACGGCAGCCCTCATCACAGGAGCTCGGTGGCCCATCGCAGCAATCACTTGCCAGCGCACCCCCGCTCCATGGGCATGGCTTCCATCCTGGACAGCGGCGACTACCACCACCACCACCACCACCGACCTCCCGATCATGCTTTGTCGGCGCCCCTGCACCCCACCATGACTATGGCTTGTGAGACCCCCCCTGGGATGAGCATGAGCAGCACATACACCACGTTGACCCCTTTGCAGCCTCTACCTCCCATCTCGACCGTCTCGGATAAGTTCCCCCATCACCACCACCACCACCATCACCACCACCATCCCCACCAGCGGATCCCGGGCAACGTGAGCGGCAGCTTCACCTTGATGAGGGACGAAAGAAGCCTAGCTTCTATGAACAATCTCTACACCCCTTACCATAAGGATGTAACCGGCATGGGGCAGAGCCTTTCTCCTTTATCTGGATCGGGGCTGGGCAGCATCCACAATTCACAGCAAGGGTTGCCCCACTATGCGCACCCCGGTGCCACCATGCCCGCCGAGAAAATGCTCACTCCCAATGGATTTGAAGCCCACCATCCAGCCATGTTGTCCAGGCATGGTGAGCAACATCTAACCCCGCCATCTGCTGGCATGGTGCCTATCAACGGGATCCCACATCACCCCCATGCCCATCTGAATGCCCAGACTCACGGACAGATTCTGGGCGCTACCAGGGAGCAAAATCCTTCTTCTATGACTGGATCACAGGTTAATAATGGAAGTAATTCAGGGCAAATGGAAGAAATCAATACCAAAGAAGTAGCTCAGAGGATCACCACCGAGCTCAAACGGTACAGCATCCCCCAGGCGATTTTCGCCCAGAGGGTGTTGTGCCGATCCCAAGGGACTCTCTCAGATCTTCTGAGGAACCCCAAACCCTGGAGCAAGCTCAAGTCCGGCCGGGAGACCTTCCGAAGAATGTGGAAGTGGTTGCAAGAGCCGGAGTTCCAAAGAATGTCGGCTCTCAGACTGGCAGGTGAGCCTTAAACAATGCATCTGTCTCTCTGTCTCTGTTCAGACACAATCTAGAGTTTTAGCCTAGAATAGATTGGACCTCTGCCTTACTATGCTAGAATAGGAGCAATCCTTCATATGGGCACATATTGTACGTGTTGCAAAAGTCCTCCTCTTTGGGGCCCAAATGGTAATAGATATGCTTGTGCAACAGTGAACGAGTTTTTCTGTCCTTGCACACATCACACTTGGATTCTTTCTCTCTCGCTCTCATGATCCTACTTGTATGTAGGTCCCTAATAAATCCTGACGAGGGAAAAAAAAAAGGCGTACCTAATTTGTCCAAGCTTTTGTGTCTGAAGTTGTATTGCTGCAAACTCAACCTTCACTTTCAACATCCTCCCCCCCCCCGCCCCCCAACACACATAGATAGATAGTAGATACATTGCTATTTTCACATCGGAAACCTCAGGCACGCAGTTTTTTTCCACAATAAAATGTCGCTGTTTGAACCTGAAGATTTGCTGAGCTTTGCTTTGGTGTATCAAGTTCAGTGTTCACCGATTGGTGAACAGCTCTCTTGATTATTGTATTGTATTTCCTGTGAATATCTGCTTATTTAATTTCGCTGAATGTCCAGCTCTCTTGATTGTAAACCGCCTAGAAGTCGCAAGATTGTGGCGGTATAGAAGAATAAAGTTTTATTATTATTATTATGATTGTTCATGGCTGAGAGTATTAGCTTCCACTGGGTGCGAACGTTTCATGCCATTGTATTTGGGAGATGAATGTGGTGGTGATTTCTATGAATTGATATTACCCTGAAATATATATTTGTGCATCTTTGTAAACTGAAGCTCTGCCGGTTTAAGCCAACCGTGTTTTTTAGTCCTTGCTCTGAAAAGGAAAACGTGCTTCGTTTGTTTTATACTTGGCTCGTTCTCAATTAATTCGTTTGTTTGTTTGCTAGTTTGGGGTTGTTGGTTTTTGGTTTTGTTTTGGTGGGGTTTTTGTGTTTGTTTGTTTTTTGCATAAATTGCTGCAATTTGGAGTTGCAAAAGTATGAAAATTGTTATTTTAAAGGTTTCTGGGAGAAAGGGGGCTAAAATAAGATTCACGGTAGCAATCATTTGTATCAGCGTGTTTACAAGGTGTATATGTGGTGGCCGTGTGGATCTATTGTTTAGGTATACTGTATATCTATACCACACACACACACACACACACACACAAACAGGCGTGCGCGCGCATACACCCATAGACCTTAGAAACATAATCACTTACACTCTGAATATTCCATGTGATGATGGCAAATCCAGCGCAACTCAAGGAATTGATTCCTGGTTACTGTTCAAGAAGGTTTTTTTTTTCCCCCAGTTGTTAAAAAAAAGCGCGTTTCCCTTCTGTTTTGGTTTTCTTCCCCCTCCGAATTGACATTGTATTGCGACTGGCTTTATTATGATGGTGATTCCTTGAATGAAGGTTTGTTAATTAACTGATAGGTCTCCATTAATTTGTCCCCAGAGAGCGCGAGACAGTCAATGCTAGTTGGTGTCAGGGTCACCGATCCGCTTCAAAGGCAAACCTAAGAGACGAGCTATATTTGTGGCCTGTATAAATAAATGAATCTGGGGGGGGGGTTTCTAAATAACCTAAAGTTCCCCCCAAATTGTTTATTTCTTATGTAGTTTCCAAGTAAGCGGGATTTAATTTTATGGGAGCTTCATGCCTTAATGGTAGCATTTCATTTGTTAGCCGACATTAATTCTCCTTTTATTCAATGGATTATAAAATGGGTATTACGAAATAAACTGTTATTGCGCAGCAGTTTTGCCACGGAGGAAGTGTGGAGTTCAGTTTGTGTTTCAAATCTCCAGCTAACGATTAAGCGTGAAGTGTATTTTTTTACGACAATTTGGTCGAGCTGAATCTCCATTTATTTACATGGATCAATAACTGGAAACAACCGCTTGAATTAGAATATGTTGGAAAGCCCTTCTTGGTGTTATCTGAGAACGAACAGAGCCCAAAACAGTCTGAACGAATGAAATATCTCTCGGTCCGTTGTAGGTGGGCAGTTATTACATACGAAGGGGTGCTGAAAAGTTTTCAGCCCAGTCAACCGATGTCCTAAATTCTGAGCGTTATTGAAAAGAATGTCATCTTATTTCGTTGAAACGAAATTCGGTGCTTTTGACCTTGTTTTCGGATCATTGATTGAACCGCATCCAACCCATTCTGGTCTTGGTTGGGCTGAGAACTTTTCAGCACCCCCCCCCCCCCCCCAAGTTAGAGTTAGAAGAAGCTATAATTCTTAGATGCTGACCACACTTACATTATATTCCATTATGCACTACATACAATTATTGTATGTATCCCCCTTTGCACTTAACTTTCTTTTAAACAAACTGCAGTATCTTTAAATGTCAAGAAGGCACCCCTAAAATGCTCTTAATCTTTCAATAGGCAATACAATCGATGAAAAATAGTTTAAACAAATATACACTTTTAAAATCTTTAAAATAGTATATACGGTAATTTGTCAGAAATACTCATCCAATAATTTCATCTTTGTTTACATTTCAGGTGTTGTAATAGAACAAATACTTGCCCATACAGAGTTGTGCGGGTTTTAAAAAATATATATATATAATAACAACCCAATATCTAGACACGTTATTACATTTCAGCTCAAATTAATGGCTGATTGTTTTCATAAACGCCTTATGAATGTTGGTTACCGCAGAGCCTATTAGGGAATGCTTTGAAAAGCTGCTGCTTTTTCTCTGAATGAATTATTCTGTTGATAAGAGAAATGCATTATCTTTCTTTGCATGAACTTCCTGAGCTCAGCAGGGCATTCTGTGCCTGAGCCTTAGTAGCCACAGGGCTAGCCCTTCGCCATAGTAATAACGGGCCCCATTCCCTCCAGACATTTAGCATGGCACCCAAACCAAATGCAGAGCCTACTTCTTTCATTCACTCCATCAATTTCTCATTTTCAATTGATGCCCGTTTCTGCCACTTCTCTGGGCGTTATGGAGGCTTCGTTGTATGATTCTTCGCCACCCTTTCAAGATCTTTAAAAGGAGATGGTGCAAAATGAATTTCCAGTTTCAGAGAGCTTTAAGAAAGACCTTCGGTCATAAGAGGCTAATTTAGTCGTCCGGTTGCTGTCAATAAATCTGTAATGTCCCTTGTCTCTGAAAGTCATGCTACCCAGCAATGTACAGTATATGTAGAGAAATAATTCTGCACCTCTTGTTTCTTAGTGCTATTGGGCAGCCTGGTAGCGCTGTCTTGTTGCCATAGGAACCAACGTACCAAAATTATTAGAAGTGCTAAACCTCTCTGGACATAGTTAAGGAGCCTGTTCAATATTGGGGGTGCTCGAGCACCCAGGGCACCCACAGAGCTGGCTCCTATGTATACTACTACTAATCATTTCCATAGTGCTACCAGACTTACGCTGCGCTGTACACCAAAAACATGGAAGAGAGGTCCCTGCTCGAAAGAGCTTACAATCTATATCAGATTTAAAATCACCAAAGATATCAATTTGCAACTTTCATTTGTATGCAATAGATCATTGAAAAACGTAAACAAATCTACAGGGAAGGTATAGTTTTTATTATAGGTATCGCCTAGAGAATATAATTTTCCACCTGGAAGTGCCATCTGCCTGTTTGATTTTTTGTTTGTTTGTTTGTTTTGTGGGGGTTTTTAGGGGGGGTGTTGGAGATTTTTTTATGTTCTCATTTTTGGGTGTAAAGTGGGGAGCTTGAAATACCCCTTTCTTCCACCCTAGAAAAATGCCGAACCCCCACCCACACAAAGTAACCAAGAACAATAAAGGCAGCTTCTCTTTATTGAAAACAAAGCAATCAATGATCCACACCCCCGCTACACAAATATATCAGATAAATAACCGCCCCATGAAAATCTACTGGCCATGACTGCTAAGTGGCTACACACCACAACTCATCCACGCACCACCATACTCTGCTGGGGGCTTAGAGAGCAAGCATGGACCTCCAAACACAACAGAGTTGATTAACCCAA
Organism: Geotrypetes seraphini; assembly: GCF_902459505.1. NCBI lineage: Eukaryota > Metazoa > Chordata > Amphibia > Gymnophiona > Dermophiidae > Geotrypetes > Geotrypetes seraphini. The sequence goes on from NC_047097.1 coordinate 16,442,743, forward strand.
CAATACAACTTCATTTTACAGCCTAGCATAATTAAGATTCACAAATCATTAATTCTCACCGCCATTACCAGAATAAACTCAGGTGCGACAGAAAGAAGGCCAAAAGGGCTAAATGCATATCCCTAACAATCAGGCAATAAATGAAGGGAAGCAGGTAAAGCCGCCAGCAAGGAGCAGGAATCAGACCTAATCATCCCAGGGAGCTCCTTAAACCCCACCCTCAATGCTTCTCCCAGGGCATCACCCTACCAATCCCAAGGCAGCATTTTCCCTCCCTCATTTGAACACAAGCAACCTCTAGATTTAAATTTTAAACTTCTCCTATTAAGTGCCAGCGGAACAAGCTCTGCCCTTGCATTTCTTTCATTTGTTTTGGTTGGGGGGTTGTTGTTTTGGTTTTTGGGGGGGAGCTTGTGGGGGGGGAGGGTTGTTGTTTGCTATACATCTGCAGTTTGTTGGATCTTGGGAGACTGCAAGAACATTTTTGTTCCCGGATGCCTTTGGACAATAACTGTCCTCTTAAAGACAAAAGAAACAAATTTTATCATTTTTTTACCCTAACCCATTGTTTTTTCCTTTTTTGTTTTGCCTTTTCTTTCACGATTGTAGTTCTTCCCTTTCTTTCCTCTTGTTTGAAGTAAGTCCATATGTCCTATTATGTTTTACTAAGCCATTTTGGTTTTGTCTAGTTTCCCTGATTTTTAATTTGTTTTTAGGTAAATTTTATATTGTACACCACTTAGAAACCTGATTAAGCGGTTTAAAATTTTTTTTTAATAAACTTGAATCTTGAAATTATACTGTGGTGTACTTGTAAGCATAAGCTGAAATGAAAGTCTGGTATGCAATTTCAAAATTATGACGGAATATTCATTACTACCACCACCCCTTTCACTTTTAGCATTTTCTTCTTCACAGGTAAGAGCCTTTGCACTAATGTTCTTCCACCATACTGGATCTATGGGGGAATTCATATGGAAGGCTGCCGAAAAATCTATCGTTTATTTTAGACCAGTGATTCTCATCCCAGCCTTCAGGGACAGGGACACACCCAACCAGTCAGGTTTTCAGTATGTCCACAATGAATATGCCTGAGATATATTTGCATGTAATGGAGGTAATGCATGCAAATTTGCTTCATGCATATTCATTTGTGAGTATTCTGAAAATCTGAGTTGATAACCAGTTTTCTACTATATTAAGTATAATTCTTCACATTTGTTTTCCAAATAAAAATTAACATTAAAAAAATTAACATCACGATGGATGACATCACACACCAAGTAAATCAATCAGTCCACTTTTCATGTAATGTTATTTGTCACACTCTGAACATAGCTTCTATATGTGATGCAAGGGAGAAACGTTATGAATTCTTAAATTAGTGGCGTGCACATCAAAACCTTTGGAGGTGATCATTACCCTTCTGTTAATTTATACAAACATTTTCATACATAGAAGATACAAGCTCCTTTAGAAAAGTTGTTTTTAATATTAAAATTCAGTTTTCCCGACCAAAGACAATATATGAGCTTCCCAAAGTGAAAAAGAAATGCCATTCAAAGTAAGAAGTAAACATTACGTCACACAAATAGTCCGATGTATTTGCAAACCAAGTCATGCACCATTTTGTGAAACTATTATTTTTCAAAATATATTTTTGCCAATCTCTAAGTTATTTTACTTGATAATACATGTTATATTTGTTTATGTTAAATATATCAACAAGCAAAAAAACCGAGGCTGCGAATTTCAAGTATACGAGTTGCCTAGAAATACAATAACCACCTCTCTTTCCAGTCTAAGGAGAACCTGATTTACTACTGCCTGCTGTATTAATCAAATCCATGCCTGGTGGGGGGGGGGGGGGGGAGTCATCTTAACATTTAGTACTTCAAATGTGTTTATTTCCACTACTTTTCAACAAAATAGGAAAAGCGCTTATGTGGTTGTTTAATTTGTCTGACTGTATGGAAGCATCATAAAATTCCTTAACGTGAATCGATCAGGTTCAAATTTTTGTGTGAATGTCAACCACGGTCCTGTTGCATGCCAAACGAAATTCACCAGAATCTGATTAGTGATCGTTTAAACGGTGCAACAAAAATCACACTTAAAAATGCATGCCTTTGGCCATCTGATGCCACCAAATTTTCAGATATTTAGTAAAATAACAATTTTTGAACATTTGCTGCAAACTTTCGTTTATTTTATTAAAGCGGCTTCACCATTGGTTGGCACCACCTGGTTGGCTCCTGCATTGAAAGGATACTTGACCAATCAGAATGCTGAAACATTTTAACTTTAAAGTCATGACCTAATGGACAACCTTTCTAAATGCCAGGTACAACTATAAACAAACAAACAAATGCATGCATAGCTCTAAAAATAACTATGATTGTGGAGTGATTTGTGTAAATAGCAAAGCATAAATATGTCACTTCTTAATAGTAAAGCATGGGTGGGGGTACATTGTTTTCTTCCAAATATTTGCCTCTGGTGAGTTGTAAGGCAAAAAGACTGAAAGTCCAGTAGGCTTTCCTGAACTTTTAGACTCTAAAGAACCGAAGTTCCATACTGGAGTGTAGATAGTTTACTTGGAATGAGTGCATTGGTGCAAGTCCTGTGACTTTTATGACCATGATTATCAGTCAACCATTGGAACTACTGAATTCTGCTTTGTAGGAGGCAACGTGCCAGTAAAGTCAGGCAGATTTTCAGTTTAGCTTTAGCATTTAAAGTGGCTAAATGTAACCCCCCAAAAAAACAAGCATTGAGTTTAAAAGAGCAAAGTCCATTAGCCAATGGGATTCATAATCAAAAAATAAAGATGTCCACTTGGACATCCTAATCACCATGACATCAAAGTGCCGATTTTCAAAGCTGACTTTCTGGACATCTAGCAAGGCATTTTGCCCGCTGTGTGTCCAGAGATCTAGTGGCATTTTAGGAGGCATGTTATAGGCGGGTTGGACTTGAACGTCTTACAGTGATAATCAAACCTTTTCTTGGATGTCCTAGACAGAATTTAGACACTTTGGGCTAGGCCTGTTTTAGAAGTGTCTACATTTATTTATTATTTATTTAATTTTCTATACCGTTCTCCCAAGGGAACGGTTTAGATTAATTTATTCAGGTACTCAAGCATTTTCCCTATCTGTCCTGGTGGGCTCACAATCTATCTAATGTACCTGGGGAAATGGTTAAGTGACTTACCCAGGGTCACAAGGAGCAGCGTGGGTTTGAACCCACAACCCCAGGGTGATGAGGCTGTAGCTTTAACCACTGCGCCACACACTGTGCCTCACTCTCCCACAATGGTACTCAAACTTTCCAGATGACCACTGGAGGGATTAAGTAATGACCCTTTACACACTCACCCAGTGGTCACTAACCTCCTCCCACCCCAGAAAGATCTAAAAGACACAGTACATCCCTGTTTCTAGAACAGCAGCACTCGGTATGGGAAAGCCTAGTAGAGCAGCACAAAGGTGTCTTAAGTAGCCTGGTGGATGGGCTAGTGAACCATCGAGAGAAGGACTCAGGCCCATAAGCCACTCTAACCACATATTTATGGTGAAAAGTGTGAGCCCACCAATACCCTACTCTTCTGCCATATAGGTGCATCTGTAGTCATAAGGGCTATTGGTTTTGGTAGACAGGTGGGTATAGCAGGTTTTGGGGGAGTTTTATGGGGTTAACCAAAAATTATAAGGGGTTTATGGTGAGCTGTATATCTGGCACCCTTTATGTGAAGTTCTCATCAGTGCTCTCTAAGGTGTGCCACAGCTTTGTTGGGATATCTATGTGGCCAGTCCTAAGGGCCGCCGCGTGAGTGGACAGCTGGGCACGATGGACCACAGGTCTGACCCAGCAGCGGCAATTCTTATGTTCTTATGCTGGCCCCTCCCACGTCCAAATGGTCTGGGTTGAGATGTTTTGGACTTGGACATTTCTGTGGTCAAAAAGGCGGTATAAAGTTAGGTTGGACGTCCTTTGGATATTGGCCATTTTCACATTTCTGGATGTCTAGCAGTTTGTCTTTGAAAAATGGTTGTTTCTGAGCCTCCAAATGTGGACGTCTTGCGGGAAATGCTCAAATCAGACTTAGACGTCCTTTTTGATAATGGCCCTCAATGTGTGGAGTTAGTCGAGGCTCTCACGGTAAAACCATTCAGGCTTGCATAGTTCATAATCCTAGGCCAAATCAATGAGGGTCCTCACATTTATTTCTATACATTTTGGTTCTGTAGCTGCTCTACTGTCTTTACACTTATTCCTTTATTATAGTAAATGTCTGTCTCTGCAACCTCATTTATGACGTAAATCTGTATTCCCTTAGTGATGTCTTAGCAGTCCAGCAGGCTCCAAACAGTGCAATTTTCCTTCTTTTTTTAATGTAATGTAACAGGAGGCATTGGAGAGCCTTACCTAGCACATAAGTTAGGAGAACTTCTTAAATTTTAATAATTCCAGTTTACCGGCAGTCTTAGGGAGGTTTATTTTCAGCAAGTGCTGGGCTCAGTTTGTAATCCAGTATTAAAGCTGCTGGAGCTGGGAACAAAGGTCTATTTACTAGAGGTCACAGTTTGTTCTCAATAGCTTATATTACAGGTAGACTTTGATTTTAATTGTAAAAGGAAAAATGGACAAAGTAGGTTGCACAATAAAAGAGAAAATCATTTGCACCTGCTGGTAAGATGTGCTGGTCTTTGAAAAGCAAGAAAAAATCCTCCCCCCCCCCCCTTTTACTAAACTGTGATAGCGGTTATTAGCGCAGGGAGCCGCATTGAATGCTCCACGCTGCTCCCGATGCTCATAGAGTTCCTATGAGCGTCGGGAGCAGCGCGGAGCATTCAGCGCAGCTCCTTGCACTAATTGCCGCTAGCGCAATTTAGTAAAAGGGGGGGGGAGTAGTCAGGCACAATACCTCCATTTTGGAAAAGAATGCCTCCAAAATTTGAAATTTTCCTTACAAAATGTTCATTTCCTGAAAACAGTTTTGTAGATTTCCAACCCTTTTTGATATTGATGGTGGGGGGGGGGGGGAATATTTTATCCTGCAGTTTTTAATGTTCAGGGTAGCACTGACATCTAACAGGCCTTTTGTAAATTAATGCCCCTTCTCCTATAACAAAATTGTAGTGTATTGGACTGGTTTCTGAAATCAAGTTACAAATGAGCCCTGATAAGGTAGACTGCAGACCCTATCATAAAACTGACCTCGCAACAACCCAATTGCTGTATATAATATAGATTTATTAGCAGTAGACAAAAGTCAGCTTTTCATGGAACAACAAAGTACAGCACATTGAGCCAATGGATACATAGAGTGGCCACCTTCTGTCTATGGATCCATCCTAAAATTAAGCCACTTATATACTTTTAGTCAAGTAGCCTAGCCTGGTTACAGATTACATACCCACTTTCTATTGGGTTGACACATTTATCATATCTACTAATTGTATAGTCTGCATATTTATCTCGGAGCCATATTGAAGCATGATGTCATCTAGTGTCAAAACTGACCTCTCTATTTTCCCTGACAATGTATTCTTAATACTAAGTTCAATAATTTCTGAGAGCAGCCCCTCTCCCCTCCTGAGCTTCATTGTCCTTCATTAGTAGTTTAGATAACTTTTGGTAGGACATCTTATCCTGCAGTAATGGTGCCTGGGCTTATCTTCTTGTTCTTGTTTTGGGTTTGTAATCCTAAAACATCCAAGGCTGTTAGTCAGCAGATAACCAATGTTGTAATAGTCAGCAAATGCTTGCCAGCCTTCTGGATCAAAGATGAATATAGAGCATATTATTTCTTGCTGATAGGGAAAGATATGATTGTCCAGAAACTAGAATTCAATAGCACAATGTCTCTCTTCAAAATATAACTTTTGGGGTTCTTATAGAGGTCTTCACCTACATTTCCCAAATGAATATGCATTGAAAGCAGTGCATGCAAATAGATCTCATGCATATTCATTGGGGAAATCCTGAAAACCCAACTGGAATACAGCTCTCGAGGACCGGAGTTCCCTACCCCTGGATTATATGATCACACAGTACCCGCCAGATTCTATATATGGAACCCAAAATTGGGATCATTAAGGGCTCATTTTCAAATCAGAAAGATGTCAATAAAACGGCATAAAGTGGCACCTGCATGTTTTAATCGCCATAATTATTGGCATAAGCATGCCAGTATTAATAACTCTGTATCACCACCACAGAGCTCGGTGTATTTCAGTATAAGAACATAAGAACATAAGCAGTGCCTCCGCCGGGTCAGACCATAGGTCCATCCTGCCCAGCAGTCCACTCCCGCGGCGGCCCAAACAGGTCACGACCTGTCTGAATCACCAGAAGGGGCCCCTTTGCCACCTTGGTTTCCCATTGAGTCCTATCTTCCCATCGAAGTCCTAACCCTCTGGTCTTGCACATGCACGACCTGGTTGGGTTTCTATACTTATTACCTGGTTAGCTTTCTATACCTGTGTTACATCCCAGCACCTCTCTCAGTATCCCACGATCCCTTTATCCCTCAGGAATCCGTCCAATCCCTGTTTGAATCCCTGTACCGTACTCTGCCTGATCACTTCCTCCGGTAGCGCATTCCAGGTGTCCACGACCCTTTGGGTGAAAAAAAACTTCCTTGCATTTGTTTTGAACCTATCTCCCTTCAGTTTCTCCGAATGCCCCCTCGTACCTGTTGTCCCCTTCAGCCTGAAGAATCTGTCCCTATCCACCCTCTCTATGCCCCTCATGATCCTGAAGGTCTCTATCATATCTCCCCTGAGCCTCCTTTTTTCCAGAGAGAAGAGCCCCAGCCTATCCAACCTCTCGGCGTATGGGCAGTGTTCCAGCCCTCTTACCAGTTTCGTTGCTCTCCTTTGGACTCTCTCAAGTACTGCCATGTCCTTCTTGAGGTACGGCGACCAATATTGAACGCAGTATTCCAGATGTGGACGCACCATCGCTCGATACAATGGCATGATGACTTCCCGCGTCCTGGTTGTTATGCCCCTCTTTATGATGCCCAGCGTCCTGTTGGCTTTTTTCGAGGCTGCTGCGCACTGCGCAGATGGCTTCAGTGATGCATCCACCAGCACACCCAAGTCTCTCTCTAGACTGCTGTCTCCCAGCAATGCCCCCCCAATTTGTAGTTGAACAACGGGTTCTTTTTCCCTATATGCATGACCTTGCATTTTTCCACATTAAAGCGCATTTGCCATTTGTTTGCCCAGTCTTCCAGCTTGTCCAGGTCCCTTTGCAGGTCCTCACACTCCTCCCTGGATTTAACTCTGCCGCACAGTTTGGTATCGTCTGCAAATTTTATAACCTCGCACTTTGCCTCCTTTTCCAGGTCATTGATAAATATGTTGAAGAGTAACGGCCCCAGCACCGATCCCTGTGGCACACCGCTCGTGACTCCCCGCCAGTCAGAATATTGTCCCTTTACTCCGACCCTCTGCAGTCTACCCGACAACCAGTGCTCGATCCATCTGTGCACATCCCCTCCCACCCCGTGGTTCCACAGCTTCCTAAGCAGCCTTTCATGTGGCACCTTGTCGAAAGCCTTTTGAAAATCGAGGTAAATGATGTCTATGGGTTCCCCATTGTCCACCCGACTGCTTATTCCCTCAAAGAAGTACAAAAGGTTCGTTAAGCATGACCTTCCCTTACAGAATCCGTGCTGGCTTGTTCTCAGTAGGCCATTTCTCTCAATGTGCTCGCAAATACCATCCTTGATCATAGCTTCCGCCATCTTCCCTATAATTGAAGTCAGGCTCACCGGCCTGTAGTTGCCGGGGTCACCCCTCGATCCCTTCTTGAAGATAGGTGTGACATTCGCCAGTTTCCAGTCCTCTGGTACCTCTCCAGTTTTCAAGGATAGGTTGCAAACATGCTGGATTGTGCCCGCTATTTCTTGTTTTAGTTCCTTCAGAACCCTTGGGTGGATCCCGTCTGGGCCCGGCGATTTGCCGCATTTTAACCTGTCTATCTGTTTGAGTACATCCTCCTTACTTACCTCTATGTGTTCCAATTTTTCAGCCTGTTCCCCACTTATGAGCTCCTCTGAATCCGGTATGTTAGATGTGTCTTCTCTCGTGAAAACCGACGAGAAGAACGTGTTCAACCTCTCAGCTACCTCTTTATCCTCCTTAATCACTCCCTTCTTATCCCCATCGTCCAACGGCCCCACCTCCTCTCTCGCTGGTCGCTTCCCCTTTACGTAACTGAAGAATGCCTTGAAGTTCTTCGCCTCCCTGGCCAGCCCCTCTTCGTAGTTCCCTTTTGCTTTTCTAACCTCCCGGTGGCATTCCTTTTGGCATTTCCTGTGCGCCTGGTGATTTTCCTCCTTTGGGTCCTTTTTCCATTTCCGGAAGGATACTTTTTTGTCATTTATTGCCCTCTTTGCTTCTGTTGAGATCCAAACCGGGTCCTTTGATCGCTTGTTCTTGCCGCCTTTCTTGAAACTGGGGACGTACATTCTTTGTGCTTCCTGCAGGATGTCCCTGAATAGGGTCCAGGCGCTTCCTACAGTCTCCATCCTAAGGATGTTTCTGAGCTTCCTCCCCACCATTTCCCTCATAGCAGCATAGTTCCCTTTCCTGAAGTTGAGCGCAGTTGTTGCGGTCCTCCTTACTGCGGGTGTCCCCCTTTCTAATGTGAATCTGATCGCATTGTGGTCACTGTTGCCTAGTGGTCCTCCCACTTCTACCCCTCTTGCAGGCCCCCCTAATCCGTTTAGGATGAGGTCAAGAGTAGCACTCCTTCGCGTCGGTTCCCTGACTAGTTGCTCCATGAAGCAGTCCCTCACAGCTTCTACAAATCCCGTTTCCCTAGCGCAGTTGGAGTGACCCGTACTCCAGTCAATCCCCGGGTAGTTGAAGTCCCCCATCACTGTTACACTTCCAGTCCTGCATTCTTGTCTCAGTTCAGCTTCCAAGTCATGCATTGTATAGAGGTCATGCATTGTAACACCTCACAATTCCTTATGGTAACATCTCTACAGAAGCTCATGAAGTCTAGCGCCTTTGCAGAGGCTCATGTAGACCGCTCTGAATTGACTCCCCAGTCATTAGTAGTGGCATAGAAGCTCTCAATAATCATAATCATAACATTCAAATGCTGATTTTAGAAACTGACAATTTAGACATGATGCAGGTCATTTACCCTCTAGTACTTCTAAATCATATGGGGGCATGTGAGAAGCATGTTATAATAATAATAATAACAACTTTATTTTTGTATACCGCCATACTCCGAAGAGTTCTAGGCGGTTCACATTATTTAGACAGAGATTACAAGTGGTTACATATCAAATTGATCATAGAGTTGCAAACAGCAAGGAGAGAGTAGTTACAAGTGGTTACATATTGAATTGATCATAGAGTTGCGAACAGCAAGGAGAGAAGTAGGGGGGAGAGGAGGGAGATGGGGGAGGGGAGTAGATCAGAACGGGGGAGGATTGAAAAGGGGCATTAAGGGTCTTGCTCTCGGAATAGGTGGTAGGATTAGGGTGGTCTTAAGACTTGGACATCTTGCAGGGATAATCAAATCTTTTTTAAGACATCCATGGTGCCAGATGTTCAGAGTTAAACCGGTTTTAAAAGTGCATAAGGGACAAAAAGATACCCAAACTGACCAAATAACCTCTGGATGCGTGAAAGCATGACTCCCCCCACCCCCAACTCCTCCACACCCCACAAAGATGTGAAAGAAACAGAACACACCAGCCTCTATGACAGCTGCAGATATGGGAAATCCTAGTAGAGCAGCAAGCAGGTGTCTGGAGTAGCCTAGTGGGCGATGTAGTGAACCATAGAGAGGGGGGATCCAGGCCCATATCCCATCCTACCCACTACATTTATGGTGGAAAGTGTGAGGCCACCAAAACTCACCCAAAACCTACTTTACTGCTTTATAGGTGATACTTGCAGCCATGAGGGCTATTAGGGTGGTAGACAGGTGGATATAGTAGGTATGGAGGGAGTTTTGGAGGGCTCACCATATACTATAAGGGGTAATGGTGAAATGTGTACCTGGCACCCTTTATGTAAAGTTCACAGCAGTGTCCCCTAAGATGCCCCATTACAATGATGGACCCTCCCATGTCCAAATAGGCTTGTTTTGGATGTTTTGCATTTGGACATTTTGATTTTCGAAAATGGCTAATAAAGATAGATGTCCTAAAGACCAAAACATCTAGATGAGCCATTTTCCAAAACAAATAAAAAGAAGTTCCAATAATGGTCATTCTCCTGACCTGACTTTTGGACATCCTTGCAGAAACTTTCAAAGTCAGACTTAGAAGTCCTATCAAAAAATGTCCCTCTTAGTACCAATAATTGAGTGCTAATTGGCCCCAAGTTGGATTTCCAGACCCAGATTGCTTTGTGCTGTCCTAAAGGATGTGTGCCCAAGTCTCATCACACGCAACTCCAAAGGGGGCATGGCCATGGGAGGTTGTATGGATGGCTCGGGGGCGTTCATAAAATTTGTATGCAGTGTTACAGTATACCCAAGATGTGTTCCCAATTTGGGTACCAGGACTGAATTTAGCAGGCATAAGTCCTGGCACCCAGCACTGTTCTATAATGGGTACTCATCTCTAAGTGCCCATTAGAGAACGGCATCAAGCGCCACTTTTTTCAGCACCAATTTTTAAGTGTCATTTACTGAATATAGCCCTACATAGCTATGCAATATATCAGCTATGTTTTTAGGCATAGGCAGTGGAATGAGCTTGACCAATGGAGCCATGTTCTCACCAACCAGCAACTAGAAAACTCAAGTATGTGACACGAGATTGGTTTGTTTGGCTTCTCCAATCAGAAAGGTGTTCCTCTGGCCCTGTTTTTCAAGACCTTGTTCTCACTTTGCCAATTACAGCTCTTGGCAGCTTTAGCTAGAGAAGCGTAGGCTTTGCTCTACTTAATGTAGGCCAGTCAGTTGGGTCTACTCTGAAGGTGTGAAGTTTTTCAAGACTAATGGAATCAGTCACAGCAACTGTTTGTTTCTCTAGGGCAGAAGTAGAGAACTCCGGTCCTCGAGAGCCGTATTCCAGTCGGGTTTTCAGGATTTCCTCAATGAATATGCATGAGTTCTATTTGCATGCACTGCTTTCAATGCATATTCATTGGGGAAATCCTAAAATCCCGACTGGAATACGAAGTTCCTTACCCCTGCTCTAGGGCCTTGTTCTATAATTTATATAAGCGGTATAACAAACTTTTTAATAAACTTGGAAACTTACATTAGGGATTTCTATTCCGCCATTACCTGGGGGATTGTGCATGGATTTTATGCACTAACAGGCCAATGTTCAGAACATATTGCCAGCACTAAAGGCAATTAGCACTGGACTAGTTCTGGCATTAGGCCGTGTGCATGTTCAGAGGGCATGAGCACAAGGAGCAGCATGGGTGCCACAGATCAATGTAAATGCAGTCAAATGAGCTGCTTACTTATTCCTACCCAATGCTCAGAATCAGCGCCCTTACAGAGACTTTGCCCTACTGCAGAAACCCTAACGCCAGCTTGGAGCTGGTGTTAGGATATTTTTCTGACCTTTGACAAACATGAGGCGGGAGCAGGTGGCTGGGATACAAAGGCTGAGAGAGATGCAGATTGGGGCTGATGGAGCTGCTGAGTGGCTTAGAAACATAGAAATAGACAGCAGATAAGGGCCCACGGCCCATCTAGTCTGCCCACCTTAATGTCCCTCCCCTACCTTTGCCCTGTGAATAGATCCCATGTGCCGATCCCATTTGGCCTTAAAATCAGGCACGCTGCTGGCCTCAATCATCTGTAGTGGAAGACTATTCCAGCGATCAACCACTCTTTCGGTGAAAAAGAATTTCCTGGTGTCACCTCGTAGTTTCCCACCCCTGATTTTCAACGGATGCCCTCTTGTTGTCGTGGGACCCTTGAAAAAGAAGATATCTTCCTCCGCCTCGATGCGGCCCGTAAGATACTTGAACGTCTCGATCATGTCCCCCCTCTCTCTGCGCTCCTCGAGCGAGTATAGCTGTAATTTGTCAAGCCGTTTTTCGTATGGTAGATCCTTGAGTCCCGAGACCATCCGGGTGGCCATTCTTTGCACCGACTCCAGTCTCAGCACATCCTTGCAGGAACTCAATTTCCCCATCCCGTCCCCAAGTTTTGTCGCTGTTGCTGTCCCTGTCCCATTCCTTTAAGCTCTACCTTAACCGCACAAGCCTTGAACACTTATGATTTTAAAGTGTTTGAGGCTTGTGCAGATGAGGATGGAGCTTGCAGAAATGGGGCAGGAACAGGAATAGAACTCGGGAGACAGAGAAAAATTTGTCCCCGTGTCATTCTCTGATCTGAAGCAATTTGCTTTTCCTCCCAGCTCCCCCCTTTCCCTGGGCATGTGTACAAGAGCTTTGCTTACCGCACCGCTCTTAGTTATTTATTTATTTAAAACATTTATAATCCGCTTTTCTCCAAATCGGCTCACAATGTAGCATACATAATTTTAGACTCATACATTTTAAAATGCACTACACATAAAGGCAAATGAAAATTTAGAGGCCAAAATTACTGGTAATACATTGTCAGAGAGACAAAGTGCTAACCGAGGAAGGCCTGAGAAAAAAGATAGTTTTTGAGTAATTTTCTAAATTGCATCATATTTCCACAAAACCTCAAAGTGCAGGTCATGGCATTCCATACAACTGGCCCAGCGGTTGAGAAACAAGATTTTTTTTTTAGTTCACGCATATCAGACACTGTTCGTTTTCCTTGCATCAAGTAACCAACAGTTTTCAGATTTCAGTGCTCTCGGTGGGCTTTACATCAGGTATGAACAAGGTAGGTTCTGAAAAATAACTTCCCAATGTTCAACACAAATAGCTTGCATATGATTTGCATGTTATTAATGTAATGTAATGTAATTTATTTCTTATATACCGCTACATCCGTTAGGTTCTAAGCGGTTTGAAGAAAATATACATTAAAATTATAAATGAGAAGTAAGAAGGTACTTAAAAAAATTCCCTTACTGTCCTGAAGGCTCACAATCTAACTAAAGTACCTGGAAATTAATAAAGAAGAGAAAATAAAGATGGTTGAAAAAAGAAAAATTCTATGTGAACTTATAGGATGGAAATTAAACTGACAGTGAAGAACTGTATGAAAAATACATATGGAATGCAGTTAGAGAGGGTAGGTTATAATCTATTTATGGTATTTGTTTAATTGGAAGGTGTTAAGGTGGGTAATTTGGGGGAAGGTTATCTGAAGGTAGGTGAATCTTCTGGAGGTAAAAGTGAAGGGGTTAAGATATTTGGATGAATTTTTTGAAAAGCATTATTATTAGTGCTAAACAAACATCTCTCTCTGTCCCTCCATGAGTTCAACTTTTTCTTCCTCTCTCCCTGCACCCTCCCCTTTCTTTCTGTCTCCCTGCCTCCCTTCTTTCTTTCTTTTTCTCTCCCTGCCCCCCTTTCTTGCTTTCATTCTTTCTGTTTGTCTTTCTTTCTCTCTCCCTGCCACACCCCCCCCCAAGCCACCGCCATCGATTTCTCCCTGCTTCCCCAACACTAGGCCTGGCGCGTACATGCGCCGGGCCCACAAGCCTTCCTCCTGATGTCAATTCTGGCATTGGAGAGGAAGTTCCAGGCCAGCCAAGCTGTGGGCCCGGTGCTTGTACATGCCTGGCCTGGCGTCGGAAAAGCAGGGAGAACAGAATGCACTACTGGTCGATCACGATCAACCTTTTGGGCACCCCTGATGTAGACTATCTAGATTTTCAGAAAGCTTTTGACAAAGTTCCTCATGAGGGGCTCCTGAGAAAATTAGAGTCATGAGATAGAAGTCAATGTTCAATTGTGGATTAAGAATTGGTTATCGGACAGAAAATAGATTTAAATAGCCATTTTTCTCAGTGAAGTAGAGTAAATAGTGGAGTGCCACAGGGAATTTCTCTCAGACTGGTGCTATTTAACTTATTTATAAATAATCTGGAAATTGAAACAAGTCAGTTGGTTAAATTTGCAGATGACACTAAACTGTTCAAAGTTGTTAAAACAAAAAAAATGGGGAGACCCAATCATCCACAGTGAAAACAATCCACCGATGAAAACAAAAACAAAAACTGTGGATACAGATGTTCTGGGGATAATTTATTAAACACTGACATATAAAACCATGAAAATTAAATTTAAAAAGTACAACGATAAAAAATACTGTGATAAAAATCCAACCGGATTGTTAAAATACATGTGGACTGTGAAAAATTGCAGGAAATTTAGGAAATTGGAAGACTGGGTGTCCAAATGGCAGATGAAATTTATTGTGGACAAATAACCCAAATTTAATGTGCAAGAATAACCCAAATCATAGTTACTAGATAACAGGGTCCACCTTGGGGGTCAATGCCCATGAGAAAGATCTGGGTGTCATTGTAGACAATATGCTGAAACCTTCTTCCCAATGTGTGACAGCAGCCAAAAAAAACAAACAAGATGCTAGGAATTATTAGAAAAGGGATGGTATACAAGACTAAAAATGTTATCGCTCTATGGCAGAGGTGGGCAGCTTCGGTCCTCGAGGGCCGGAATCTAGTCGAGTTTTCAGGATTTCCCCAATGAATATGCATGAGATCTATTTGCATGCACTGCTTTCAATGCATATTCATTGGGGAAATCCTGAAAACCCGACTGGATTCCGGCCCTCGAGGACCAGAGTTGCCCACCCCTGCTCTATGGTGTGACCTCACCTGGAGTACTGCGTTCAATTCTGGTCGCCTTATCTCAAGAAAGATATAGCAACTGGAAAATTTTCAAAGAAGAGTGACCAAGATGATAAAGGGGATGGAACTCCTCTCGTATGAGGAAAGACTAAAGAGGTTGGGGCTCTTCAGCTTGGAAAAGAGATGGAAGAGGGGAGATATGATTGAAGTGTACAAAATCCTGAATGGTTTAGAATGGGTACAAGTGGATTGATTTTTTACTCCATCAAAAATTACAAAGACCACAGGACACACGATTAAGTTATAGGGAAATACTTTTAAAACCAATAGGAGGAAATATATTTTCACTCAGAGAATAGTTAAGCACTGGAACGCATTGCCAGAGGATGTGGTAAGAGCTGTTAATGTAGCTGGTTTAAAAAAAGGTTTGGACAAGTTCCTGGAGGAAAAGTCCATAGTCTGCTATTGAGACAGACATGGAGGAAGCCACTTCTTTCCCTGGATCGGTAGCATGGAATGTGCTACTATTTGGGTTTTTGCCAAGTACTTGTGACCTGGATTGACCATCATTAAAATGGGCTACTGGGCTACATAGACCATTGGTCTGACCTAATACGGCTATTCTTATGTTCTTGTAACTGCCACTTTCTTCTTGTTTTGCAACTAGAAGGAAGTCCCTGCAAATTTCATATGAAGAGAGAGGTAACAGACGTGTGCAAAAGTCTGAACAAAACTGAAAGTAAAAGTGCTTATCTGTACCTGTTCTTCTGCACCTAAATATGATCCTTTCACAAATTTGTGTAAATAATTTTTATGAGGCTCATATTTAGGTACAAAGGAGCAGGCACTAATGTGTGTTTTCAGTTCCTATGTTTAATTTGAACATGCTCTCAAAAGCCATATTCTCTATGAAATGTTTGTGTACTCCATCTGGCACACTCCACTCCCATAAGACGCTTTCTGCATGGCATGGTGTTGCATTCATGGTGTGCTCAGGAGCCATGTGCTTTACGGCATTGCCTCCTCTGTTTGGCAGGAGGGAAAGTAAATGTTACTTTGCACACAAGTAATTACTTTTCCATTTTAGTGTTATAGAGAGAGGTATTTTTGATATGATGTCCAAATCCCCACTGCCCACCAACCTAGCCAGCAGATTAACCGTTCCCCTTAACTGTATCCATGGCATCCTATTTGTTTAGATTGTAAGTTTAGATTGTAATCTCTTTGAGCAGGGACTGTCTTCTTTGTGACTCTGCACAGTGCTACGTGCGTCTGGTAGTGCTATCAAAATAATTCATAGTAGTAGTAGTAGTGTGAAGAGTTTCAGTCTTTGGGAAGCAGAGCTGAAATTGTGATGTCATAATGCCACATTCCACCAATAAGAGCCAACCTCATCAGTGATGTCACAATGGCTTGATTGTCCTGTACTTTCCTTTGCCCACCAACCCAGCCAGCAGATTAACTGTTCCCCTTAACTGTATCCATGACATTCTGTTTGTCTGTTTAGATTGTAAGCTCTTTCGAGCAGGGACTGTCTTCTTCGTGACTCTGTACAGTGCTGCGTACGTCTGGTAGCGCAATAGAAATAATTCATAGTAGTTTGGACATTTTATGGAAGACACAAAAATAAATCCAGTAGTGAACATGACCGTTTTCAAAATAGAAAAACATCTATCTTTTTATTTCAAAAATGGTTGTTTCTTAGATGTGCATCTATCTTTTTGAACCATTTTCGGGGGAAAAAAAAACTCGTCCAAAAGAATAATGCCCAAGTTATTGGGGTGTAGGAGAGGGCCAATATTTTGAGTTGTCTGGCCACACAGGCATCCCAGCACAGCAGTGGGGCACTGCAGTAAACACATAAAAAGGTCCAGGCACACATTATAGTATATGATATATACATAATAGTATATGGTACGCCATTATAGTATATGGTAAGCCCTCCAAAATCCACTCAAAACCTACTGGACCCAACTGTATACCACCCCAATAGTCCTTATGCCTGCAGATAGAATTTGGTGGATTTTGGAAGGCTCACATATTCCACCATAAGTGCAGTAGTTAGAGTGAGGTATGGGCCTTGGACCCCATCTCTAAGGTTGACTAAACTGACCACCAGGCTACTCTAGAGACCTGCTTGCTGCTGGCCATAACAAATGAAGCTGTCATCCAGGCAGGTATGGACTGTTTCATTCACATGTTTGGGGGGTGGGAGGGGATCAGTGACCACAGGGGGAGGTGAGGTGGGGGGTCATGCCTTCATCTCTAGAATAGCCATCCGGTCAGTTTGGGCACCTTTCTGGCAATTATTCATTGTTAAAGCAGGTCTAGCCCCAAATATCTACATTGTACCCTGGACATTTTCTAAAATTTATTTATGGTGATTTATTAGTTTCAAGTTTATTAAAAGATTTTTTAAACCACTTAATCGGGTTTCTAAGTGGTGTACAGTATAAAATTTACATAAAAACATACTGGGGATACTAGATAAAATCTAGACGTGTCTTAATAAAACACTAATAAGACATATAGACCAACTTCAAACAATAGGAAAAAAGGGGAAGAACTACCATCGTAAAAGAGAAGTGAAACCAAAAAGGGAAAACACAATAGGTTAGGGTAAAAAGTAATAATTTAGCCACCTTTATGAAGAGATTCACCCAATTATTGCACAAAAAAATCCAAATCATAAGCCCACCCTAGTCACGCCCAAACCACACCTCCAACATGCCCCCTTGAGATTTAGACACACTTCTGACAAGCACCATAGAAATCTGCCTAGAAAACAGGTTTTGAAAATAGCACATTGGAAGGGTTTGGCCCCAAAAAAGTCCATCTACAAAAAACTGCACTGGCTGCCTATGGAGGTGAGGATTATCTTCAAGTTTGCTTGCTTCTGCTTCAAAACCCTAACAGGCTCGTCCCCAATCTACCTATCAGATCACTTTGTCCGTCCGGGCCCTACCCGCACACGTAACGCCTACTTGTTTGCCTTCCCGTCCCTGAAGTGCTGCATCTACAAGAGATTCCTCGACAGATCCCTGGCGTTCCAGGCATGCAAATGGAACAAATGTCTATCCACTCTCATCTCTAATTCTCCCTCCTACCAAACTTTCAGGAAGTCAATCAAAACTTATCTCTTTGACAAATATCTCTGACTCCCCCCCTCCTTATAACTCTACTTTTAACTATGCCTTGTACCTCCCCCTTTCTGCACCTCCCACCTACCTGCCTTCTCCCTACCTGCACCCGACTTCCTAAGCCACGCCGATTGACTTGTTTATAACCTCTCTATCTCTTTCTTGCCTGCTCCCAACTCGCTAAGTTATATTGATTGATTGGCTTATTTGTAAATTTCGCTGTAGATGTACAGTCTCTTGTCATGTAAACCGCTCTGAACTATTCTGGTACTGCGGTATACAAAAATAAAGTTATTATTATTATTATCTGCCTCTTTATGCCACATTTTGGATGATTTTCTTTTTTTGAAAATGAGCCCCGTAGCGCTATATCAAAAATAAATTTTAAAGTATGAATATTTGCTATAGTTTCCACATAAAATCTTTTCGGGCAAAAGAGCATTTAATTAATTGGGCAGAGTAGTGGAAGAAAAAGATGCCGTTTGAAATGGAAACACCTACATTTGGGGGGACGTGGGGTGATGTAACGTTGCAAGAACAGAGTTGTTACTCTGCTGTAGGGAGGTCATAGATTTTTAACCCGAGTGAATCTAAGCAGCAGAAGCCCTTTAAAACTCTGGGTTGGGTTGGAGATGTTACTGGAAAATTGCAAACAAGTGTTTCAAAGACAGTTGCCCTATGGCTGTAATCCATTCACTGCTCCTACAAGGAGGCTGTGATAGGCAGGAGCACGTTGCAGGGCTTCAAAGAAGGTTTGGATAGGTTCCTAGAGGACAAAGGGATTGAGGGGTACAGATAGGAGTAGAGGTAGGTTATAGGGATAGGAGTGAGAGGCAAGTTATAGGAATAGTCAGGGACCACTGATCAGGCAATGGGCCTGATGGGCCGCCGCAGGAGCGGACCGCTGGGCGAGATGGACCTATGGTCTGCCTCAGCGGAGGCAACTTCTTATGTTCTTATTTGTGGATTTGTAGGCAGGTATTATATTCAGTTTGATTAGATGCCAGTCATGTACTCTTGTATTCCTATTCCAAGCATGCTCTGCGGTTCTCATAAAACGGATTAGAATAAAAGCAGGAAAACAAATCCTTACAACATTTTTAAATGCATTTCCTTGTAACTAGATAGATCTATATGTCAAATATTTATGTAATTTGTCTTTCTACTGCACCTATGGACATCATTCTGTCTCATTAGAAGAATTATGAATTCTAAAGTAATTTCAGTGTACAGGAATGATACAGATACTCAGACATAATATATACAATGGGTAAAGAGAGTGAAGATAATGATCCAGTCCTGTCCCAAACATGGACATGGAGATACTTGATTTAGCAGATAAAGAAGACTATCTCTAGGCCATTAGTTCAGATCCAGTCCAAGTAAGTCATAACCTTAAATCAGGGCTGTTAAACTAAACCCTGGATGGCCTAGGTAAATGTGTATTTGGTTGATCACAGATCTTTGGTGCCCACATTCTAAGGTCAAGGGGCATGTTAAAGGTGCAAGTGGACTTCAGCTTTTAATAACCTGATAACATCTTGAGCAAGGCAAAAAAGAGTAAATGACAGAAAAATGAAATGCTTTTGATGCCTAATAAATTGGTGCTGTAAAGGACGGTATTTAGCGTGATTCTATAAAATGCCTCTGAAGTTATATGTAGTTTGTAGAATCAAGCTTAGTGCCCTTATGCACGACTAACATTTAAGTGCACCTATTCAGGCTAATGAAAACCAGGCCTAAATACTTGCACCCAAGTTTAGCACGAATTGAGTGTGGTCTAACTTTTGCAAATGTCCATGACACTCCCAAGCTGCTCTTCCATGGCCATGGCCCCTTTTGAGATTTGTACTCTAGAATTTATAGGCACCACTTTATAGAATATACTTAGAAAGTTCTGTACAAAAATTCTAATTAGTGCAATAATTGACAGTTATTAGAATATAAGATTTGCCGCTGCTGGGTCAGACCAGTGGTCCATCATGCCCAGCAGTCCGCTCACGTGGCGGCCCTTAGGTCAAAGGCCAATGCCCTAATTGAGTCCAGTCTTACATATGTTCTGTTCCAGTAGGAACTTATCCAACACTTCCTTGAATCCCTGAAGGGTGCTTTCCTCTATAAAAGCCTCCAGAAGAGCGTTCCAGATTTCTACCACTCTCTGGGTGAAAAAGAACTTCCTTAGGTTTGTACGGAATCTTTTCCCTTCTAACTTTAGCGAGTGTCCTCTCGTTCTCTTCACCTTGGAGAGGGTGAACAATCTCTTTTTCTCTACTAAGTCAATTCCTTCAATATCTTGAATGTTTCGATCATGTCCCCTCTCAGTCTCCTCTTTTCAAGTGAGAAGAGGCCCAGTTTCTCTAGCCTCTCATTGTATGGCAACTCCTCCAGTCCCTTAACCATTTTAGTCGCTCTTCTCTGGACCCTTTCGAGTAATACTATGTCCTTTTTCATGTACGGCAACCAGTGTTGGACGCAGTATTCCAGGTGGTGGCGTACCATGGCATAACGGCATGATAACTTTTTCAGATCTGTTCATGATCCTCTTCATAATCATTCCTAGCATTCTATTTGCCCTTTTCGCTGCCGCCGCGCATTACATGGACAGTTTCATTGACTTGTCTACCAATACTCCCAAGTCTCTTTCCTGGGGGCTCTCTCCGAGTATAGCACCGAACATCCTGTATTCGTGCATATGATTTTTCTTACCGACATGCATCACCTTGCACTTATCCACGTCGAACCCCATTTGCCATTTTGCGGCCCATTCCTCAAGTGTGTTTATGTTTCGTTGTAGGTCTTCGTAATCCTTCTGTGTCCTCGCTACTCTGAATAACTTTGTACCTGATTTTTTTTTTTTTTTTTTACCAATTATCAGTGCTATTTAACTTGTTAAGCAATTAAGTTGCACGTGCAAATTGGCAATGCACACAGATTTGTGCGTGCAACATTGATCGCACTGTACAAAATCGGGCCCTAGTGGCTGGATTCTATAATCGGTGCCATTGTCAGCGGCTGCCTAACACATGGCTGCTGATTGCATGCCCATCATGCCACAGCACCATTTCTAGAATCGCAGCTTTCTGAAAGGTAGGTATCAGAACTGTAGGCCAGAGTTTTAAAGGCCTATATTTCTGGCGTCTACCTTTCGCGAGAATTGTGGCTACCAAGGTGCTGTGGAACACTTAGGGCTCCTTTTATCAAGCCACGCTAGCGGGGTTAACGTGCGCGACTTTTCGTCACGCGTTAACCCCTGCGCTGGCCAAAAACTACAGCCTGCTCAAGAGGATGCGGTAGCGGCTAGTGCAGCCGGCGGTTTAGGGCGCGCTATTACGCGCATTAAACCGCTATCACGGCTTGAGAAAAGGAGCCCTTAATGCCACTTCCTGCGTTAGCCATATTTATAGTGGTGTTAGGCATCATAAAAGCACCTCCATAGATGTGAGAATGGCAGCCATTTTGGAAGTGCCCTTAGTTTCAATTTATTTGATATACCGCAAATACAACCACAGTTAGTCTAAGCGGTTTACAATAATAACATATTATTAAAAGAAAATTAAAACAAAAATTAAAACGACATAACAAGGAGGCAATAAACAAAAGCATAAGTTCAACCAACATACAAGCAAAAATGGGTACAAAGGGGTATAAGGCGCCTCCATTGTGTTAAAATTGGTTTTTAATTGGTTTTAAATGATGCAATTACTGCACCATTTATCACCAATTAAAGCAATTAAGTTAGGCAGTGAAAACTTAGAATGCCGTTACTAGAATTAAATCATTGGCGCAGTAAGGGGGATAGGAGACAGGGAGAGGATCACCCCGGATGCCATCTTTATGGGTGTGCTGGCACCTCTCCTCCTCTCTACCACCCTATCTTTCCCACTCCTACCCCACCACATGCAATCCTTCACTTCCCCTCCCCCCAAATATACCTCTAGCTCTTCACCAGCAAGAGCAGCAGCTCCAATCTGCTGCTCACACCATCCTCAGCGTGCCCCTCTGATGTTAATTCCAGGTCCCGTGACTAGGAAGTGATGTCAGAGGGAGAGCCGATGCCGGCAGATGTGCAAGTTGGAGATGCTGCTTGCACCAGGAAAGTTAAACAGGTACAGGGGAAGGAAAGGGGCACGCACATGGCAGGGGGGCAGGGAAGGAACAGGGGGGTGGAGAAGAAGATGATGGGTGCCTCCCACCCTCGCTAGGCCAGTGACCATAGGACAGGTTAATCAACACCATTAACTGCCTTCAGAACTTCACTAATTTGCATCCTAGTAGAGCACCTCAATATATGATAAAATGCAAAATGGGCAAAGAAAATGAGGCACTGCCTCCTATTCAAAGGCAAATCCCTTCCCCCATACCCAGTTCCACAAAATAATGATTCATATTAATAGGTTGGTCAAAGGGAACTTTTTTACTTAGCTGCTTCTGCTGAATCTCCCCTCTGGGTAATACGGAGGAGCTTCTACTGTCTCACTAGACTATGAAGCTCACCTTATTTGGCCTACCCTCTGGGTACGTATGACACCAATTCCAAAACACACTGAATAAGAAAGCTAATCTACTACACACTCTTGATCTGTACCATTTTCAATATGATCAGCACATTATTTATCAAAAATATATGCCATCTGATAAGAAAATGAATAATTTCATATCCGAACTACAGATTGTGGCCCTAAAATTCTTGTAATAAATATATGGAAATCAGCATTTGTATTATTATTATTTATGGATCAAAGCAATCTGACATATGTTTTGGTACATGTTTTCAGAACTTACGAACATAAGAATAGCCTTATTGGGTCATATCAAAGGTCCATCAAGCCCAGTAGCCATTCTCACGGAGACCATCCAGGTCCCAAGTACATGGGCAAAATCCAAGGAGTAGCAACATTCCATGTTACCGATCCAGAGCAAGCAGTGGCTTCTCCCATGTCTTTCTCAATAACAGACTATGGACTTTTCCTCCAGGAAATTGTCCAAATCTTTCTTAAAACCAGCTAAGCTATCCGCTTTTACAGCAACCTCTGGCAATGCAACCTCTGAGTGAAAAAATATTTCCTCCTATTGGTTTTAAAAGTATTTCCCTGTAACTTCCTAGTCTTTGTAATTTTTGATGGAATGAAAAATCGATCCACTTGTACCCGTTTACTCCACTCAGGATTTTGTACACTTCAGTCATATTTCCATTCAACCGTCGCTTTTCCAAGTTGAAGAGCCCTAAGCTTTTTAGTCTTTCCTCATACGAGAGGAGTTCCATCCCCTTTATCATCTTGTCGCTCTTCTTTGAACCTTTTCTAGTGCTGCTATATCATTCTTGAGATAAGGAGACCAGAATTAAATGCAATACTCTAGGTGAGGTTGCACCATGGAGCGATACAGGGGCATTATAACATTCTTGGTCTTGTTAACCATCCCTTTTTTAATAATTCCTAGCATCCTGTTTGCTTTTTTGGCTGCCACCGCACATTGGGCAGAAGGTTTCATTGTATTGTCTATGATGATACCTAGATCCTTTGTGTGTGTGTTAACCCCAAAGGTAGACCCTAGCATCCAGTAACTGTGATTCAGGTTATTCTTCCCAATATGCAAAACTTTGCATTTGTTCACATTAAATTTCATCTGCCATTTGGATGCCCAATCTTCCAATTTCCTAAGGTCTGCCTGCAATTTTTCACAATCCGCATGCGTTTTAACAACTTTGAACAGTTTAGTGTCATCTGCAAATTTAATCACCTCACTCGTCATTCCAATTTCCAGATCATTTATAAATAAGTTAAATAGCACCGGTCCCTTGCGGCACTCCACTGTTTACTCTCCTCCATTGAGAAAAATGACCATTCAATCCTACCCTCTGTTTTCTCTCCGATAACCAATTCCTAATCCACAACTGTACTTTGTCACAATGACTCTTTAATTTTCTCAGGAGTCTCTCATGAGGAACTTTGTCAAAAGCTTTTTGAAAATCTAGATACACTACATCAACTGGCTCACCTTTATCCACATGTTTACAGTATTCACATCTTCAAAGAAGTCAAGCAAATTGGTGAGGCAAGATCTCCCTCATCTGAACCCATGCTGTCTCATTAAATTATGTTTGTCTACGTGTTCCACAATTTTATTTTTTATAATTGTTTCTACCATTTTGCCCAGCACTGAAGTCTGTAATTTCCCAGATCTCCCCTGGAACTATATTTAAAAATTGGTATAACATTGGCCACCCTCCAATCTTCAGGTACTACAGACGATTTTAACGACAGGTTACAGATCACTAACAGTAGGTCAGCAATTTCATGTTTGAGTTCTTTTAGTACTCTGGGATATATACCATCCGGTCCAGGTGATTTATCACTTTTAAACTTGTCAATTTGGCTTAGTACATCTTCCGGATTCACCAAGATTTCTTTCAATTCCTCCGCATCATCACAGCCTAATCATTTTCTTCCTTGAACTCCCTAGTAGGCAGACCTTGAAAGTAATGTTAAAATGACCAGCCTAAATATGAGGTAGGACTAGGCAGTTGCCTAAGGGGGCAGATAAGAACACCAAAGAGCACCTACAATCAAAACAAAATAGCTCCTAGCAACCATATAAATAACATAGGCAGGTGGCACATCCATCCAGCACATCATTAATTTCCCATACTGCACATATCCAGAAAGGCTCAAATTCTGTATATAGTATCCTAACTTGTGTGCACAAGTCGGTATACATAGCTGATTTATGTGTGCAACTTGTTTAACAAGCACATTGGTGCTGATAACTGGCAATTAACACTTAATAATTGACACTAATTAGAAGTTATGCATGCCAGTTTGTAAGAGCATTCTATAAGGATGAATCAAAAATTAAAGGCAATTGTTAAAATTATGTGATAACCAGAACAGAGCTAGCATAATGCAATATATGTACTTGTACATTGCCTGTTGGATAGTTCACCCACAAATAGTGCAGTGCTCGGCCTTTAGTCACGTGGCAGCCATGAGGTAAAAAACATGGACGCTTCATTGCAAGATTGCACCATCGAAGAACAATGTGCAGTACTGCATTTTCTTTGGGCAAAGGGAGTGAAACCTTTGGGAATTCACAGTCAGATATTTGCTCAGTATGGACATAGTACCAACAAAAGATTTATGAGGGGATAAAAAGATTTAAAGCAAAAAGAACAGCTGTAACCGATGAAGGTCATTCTGGTCGCCCATCAATATCATGTGCACAAGACCAACGGATAACAGTGTCCCAGTTGGCTTCAAATTTGGATATCAGCTATGGATCTGCATATGCCATAATGCAGGATGACTTTGGATACAGGAAAGTCTGTGCACGATGGGTTCCCAAACAGCTTACTGATTTGCAGCAGAGTGTGGAGGCTGTTGCCCAGTTCCTGAGATGGTATGAAGAAGATCCGAGTATTCTGGAGAGAATTATCACCAGTGATGAAACATGGGTGCATCACTATGACAAAACATGATGAAGTAAAGGAAGCGGAGTTCACCTGGCTTCGGGAGCAGGTGAAAAACGTCTTCTCTGCTGGAATGCAGAAACTAGTTGAACAATACAACCCATGCATTGTCTTGCAGGGGGACTATGCGGAAAAGTAATTATATTCAAATGCTCACAGTTACTTCTAGTAAAGCCGTTAAATGTAGTTTGCCTTTACTTTTTGATTTACCCTCGTATAAAGTGGTGCGCATCACTTCTAGTATGTGAATCTCAAAAGTGGACATGGGCGGAGCATGGACATATTTAAAAGTTAAGCGCACAGTTATAGAATACATTCAAACCACACACAACTTAGGCATTGGTATTTAGACCTGGTTTCTTTGGCCTACATGGATGCGCCTAAATGGTATGCCACATACAGATGCTATATAAGTAAATAAACCAGTCTCTTCTTCAACATTGGTCCATAATTTATGTTCAATATCAAAGGACTAATGTCTCTACTATCTCATTAACTACTATATAATTGGCTATTTAGGGCTTCAGACATGCCATTACTGTTCGCTCGTTTTTCTCGGCGATACAAAATGATCTTGGTGGCTATGGCTGTGGCTTCTTCATTCGCCCATTCAAAGAATATTTTTTAAAAATTTTTAATGCTTTTAATAATTTTTATCTGTTTTTCTTTATTTTGATTCCTTTTCTTTTATAAAGTGCATAGTGCTCTCTTAAATATTTGCAATAAAAATTGACTTATCTTAAATATATGTTGTTTACTTAATAGGATCGGGTAGGGGCTTGTCACATCGACATGTTTCGCCATGTGAGGCTTTTTCAAGATTATATCCCCTTACAGATACATACATACTATAACATACAGATGCTATAACATACAGATGCTAAGCATGTTATAGCAGGAGCTTTTTATAGAATCATGCTAAAGCACCATTCTGACCAATGCAAATTTTTAAGTACCATATATAGAATTTGGGGGTAAGTGAACACATATAGCCCAAGTATGGACAGTCTTGTAGGCCACAGCTTTATTATTAACCAACAATCCTCAAAACAAAATTCAGGAGGCATCCTAGTGCATCTACTCCACTTGGCATTCCTTTCCAACTGGGTGGCTGCACCTTCTGAAGATGTCCCCTGACCTGCCTTGTCATTATACAGCTGGATCACATGGCAAGTTAGCTTTGGATGCTTCTTTAGAACATAAGAATAGCTATACTGGGTCAGACTAATGATCCATCTAGCCCAGTATCCAATTTCCACAGTGGCCAATCCAGATCACAAGTACCTGGCAAAAACCCATATAGTAGCAACATTCTATGCTACCAGTCCCAGGACAAGTATTGGCTTCCACCAGGTCTGTCTCAATAACAGACTATGGACTTTTCCTCCAGGAATTTGTCCAAACCTTTCTTAAAACCAGCTACGCTATCTGCTCTTACCACATCCTCTGGCAACGCATTCCAGAGCTTAACTATTCTCTGAGTGAAATAATATTTCCTCCTATTGGTTTTAAAAGTATTTCCCTATAACTTCATCGAGTGTCCCCTAGTCTTTGTAATTTTTGATGGAGTAAAAAAATTGATCCACTTGTAGCCGTTTTATTCCACTCATGATTTTGTAGACTTCAATCATATCTCCTCTCAGCCGTCTCTTTTCCAAGCTGAAGAGCCCTAACCTCTTTCTTTCCTCATTTGAGAGGAGTTCCATCCCCTTTATCATCTTGGTTGCTTTTCTTTGAAACTTTTCTAATTCTGCTATATCTTTTTTGAGATAAGAGACCAGAACTGAAGGTAATACTCCAGGAGAGGTCACACCATTGAGAGATAAAGAGGCATTATAACATTCTTAGTCTTATTTACCTTCCCTTTTCTAATAATTCTTAGCATTTTGTTTGCTTTTTGGCTGCCACCGCATATTGGGCAGAAGGTATCAGCAAATTATCTACAATGACACCTAGATCTTTTTCTTGGGCGCTGATCCCTATGGTGTACCCTAACATCTGGTAACTATGATTTATGTTATTCTTCCTATTGTGCATCACTTTGGGCCTGTTTTACAAAGCCGCACTAGTGGCTGTCATGTGGCAACAGCCCTGAAGCCCTTTAAATCTCTATGGGCTTCGGGGCCTTTACTGCACTGCAGCCGCTAGCGTGGCTTTGTAAAACAGATCCTTTGTATTTGTCCACATTAAAATTAATCTGCCATTACATCATATATATTTATTTACAACATAATTATGTGAAATAATGGGAAAGAAAGGCTATGAGTAAAATATCATCTTTTCTATATACTGTATAATCTAGGTTATTTTTAGTCAACTTTACTATATATAAGATCTCAACAATTGCCAGTGACTAGGTAATGACTTGTAATTTATCTTATTAACAATTCATATTTATTACTACTTTGTTATAAATATATCAAAATTTTTCAATAAAAAGTTTTGAACTACAAAAAAAAAATTCATCTGCAATGTGGATGTCCAGCCAGTCTTCTAATTTCCTAAGGTCTGCCTGCAAATTTTTACAGTCCAAATGCGTTTTAACATCTTTGAACAGTTTAGTATCATCTGCAAATTTAATGACCTCATTGTTCCAATTTCCAGATCATTTATAAATATGTTAAACAGCACCGGTCCCAGTGCAGATCCCTGAGGCACTCCACTATTTACCCTCCTCCATTGAAAAAAAATGGCCATTTAACTCTACCCTTTGTTTTCTGTCCAATAGCCAATTCCTAATCTACAACAAGACAATGCATCCTATCCCATGACTCTTTAATTTTCTCAGGAGCCTCTCATGAGGAACATTGTTGAAATTTCTTTGACTCAGGCATTCCCACAGCTGCAATCAGGAAGATATAGCAACATACATGCAATAAAATGAAATTCACTATATTTAATATAGTTCCACAACTGTTGACAGATCAGAGAGTAACAATGGGGAAGGGAGGGAGTGAAAGGAATCGGGAGTGCTGGAACAAAGAGACCACTATGGGAAACATTCTCTGTTCACAGTAAAATCTGACGGGCTGCTGTCGTGGCCACTGTTGAAAAGATGATTCATTCTTTAAAAAAAACCACTCATGCAAATAATGTTCATGACGGGTCACTAAATTTGCATAGGATGAGTCGCTGGTGATAGTGATTGACACAAACACAGAATACACCTGAAAATAAAAAATAAAGACCCCAAATTGAAGATTGGCAGTAGGAATGCCCACTCTCTCCCTCTGCTGCCATCAAACAACCCCCCCAACCCCACCCCCACCCCCCGGCAGCTAGAGGGATGCACACTCCCTCCCACCACCACCATCAAGCAACCCCTGCCCTACCCTCCTCCCGGCATCGGGAGGAATGCCTACTTCTTCCTGTTACTGCCATTGTGCCCCTGACAATCTATCCATGCCCCCAGTGACCCCCGTCCCCCCTACCTAGGAAGCTTGGATAAGAACATGGTGAGCCATTCTGATCATCAGCCAGTAAAATACTGCTCTGCTAAACTGGCTGGTGCAGGTTTAGTGACCACCATTAAAGGTAATGTTACGGTTTGAGAATCTTCCCCTATGTGTTTGATGCCCTTTTATTCTAACCAAGATACTCCCCCTCACTCTGGGCCAGCCATCCAACCAGGTCAGTGGAGCACTGCCAACATCAGAGGTAGGCCCCTCCCTCTGGTCAGAAGACAGCCCACAAAAATGATGGCTGGCATGACCATACCTCCGCAAGTGGCAGCCACCATGTTTTTTTCCAGGCATAAGCCATGTGACTCACGGCCTTCAATTTCAAAGGACAAATAGTTGATAGTTTCACCAGTAGGATGGGTAGCTTAAAAAACAGATTTTACCCAATTATTGTATAGTAGGAGAACTAATGTTGGGTGATTATGATTTTTGGAGGGCCAAGGGGCCTAAAAGTTAATGGGGAGGAAGCAAGACTGTAGGTTTGCCTAGAATGTTTAATATTCTAGTATGGTTCCCAAACAGCGATGGTTTTATGTAGCCCTCCTAGTCTTGTCCAGCAAATGAGTGTTTGCCCTATCCGGCCATCCCTTTGGGGCATCCTACCTCCAAGATTAAAGTGAAGCTGGGACAAATTGGGGGAAAAAATGGTAGTAATTCCTAAGGAATATTGAGGGCTTGACACTTCCCAGGCTGTAACTTGAAATGGAAGCAGAACTGCTAATTGCAAAACTGACTTCCTAGTTTCCACCACAGGTTCTTTCTTCATTTGACCCTGATATCATGTGTACCTACTGCAAAAGACATTCTTCTACATCAGTGGTCTCAAACGCGTGGCCCGGGAGCCACATGCAGCCCACCAGGTACTATTTTGAGGCCCTCGGTATGTTTCTTGATTATATGTCTCTTTGGCTATAAATTACAATATTATTAGTAAGACTTAGCCAAAAGGAAAGATTTATAAACTATAAAGAGTTTTACCTCATGCAAAATTGTCATTTCTTTAATGAGACAATAACTATTTTTTCTGAGGCCCTCCAAGTACCTACAAATCCAAAATGTGGCCCTGCAAAGGGTTTGAGTTGGAGACCACTGCTCTACATCCTTTTGCAGCAATACCGCTGTACAGTACTTGTGCAGTGGCTACTTTTTATAGCTTGAAATAATAATGATTTAATAATGAAAGTAGTTAAATCATAGAAACTCTCTCATTTGTACTTTATTTCATGTAGTGCGGGTCATCTCTTCGTTAAGCATTTGGAGTTTTTTTTCTTTTTGAGGCTTCTTCACTAAACAGAAATCAATTTGATAATATTTGATAGCCATACAAAAACGTACTGTCCGAGATTAGTGACAAGTCTCAAGGCCAAATAATAGTTGTCTCGAAACAAAATGTGTGGTTTTTTTCAGTTGCAAAATGAAATGGAAAAAGGGTTATAATTAATATTTACATAGTAACATAGTAACATAGTAGATGACGGCAGATAAAGACCCGAATGGTCCATCCAGTCTGCCCAACCTGATTCAATTTAAATTTTTTTTTTTTTTTTCTTCTTCTTAGCTATTTCTGGGCGAGAATCCAAAGCTTTACCCGGTACTGTGCTTGGGTTCCAACTGCCGAAATCACTGTTAAGACTTACTCCAGCCCATCTACACCCTCCCAGCCATTGAAGCCCTCCCCTGCCCATCCTCCTCCAAACGGCCATACACAGACGCAGACCGTACAAGTCTGCCCAGTAACTGGCCTAGTTCAATCTTTAATATTATTTTCTGATTCTAAATCTTCTGTGTTCATCCCACGCTTCTTTGAACTCAGTCACAGTTTTACTCTCCACCACCTCTCTCGGGAGTGCATTCCAGGCATCCACCACCCTCTCCGTAAAGTAGAATTTCCTAACATTGCCCCTGAATCTACCACCCCTCAACCTCAAATTATGTCCTCTGGTTTTACCATTTTCCTTTCTCTGGAAAAGATTTTGTTCTACGTTAATACCCTTTAAGTATTTGAACGTCTGAATCATATCTCCCCTGTCCCTCCTTTCCTCTAGTGTATACATATTCAGGGCTTCCAGTCTCTCCTCATACGTCTTCTGGCGCAAGCCTCCTATCATTTTCGTCGCCCTCCTCTGGACCGCCTCAAGTCTTCTTACGTCTTTCGCCAGATACGGTCTCCAAAACTGAACACAATACTCCAAGTGGGGCCTCACCAATGACCTGTACAGGGGCATCAACACCTTCTTCCTTCTACTGACTACGCTTCTCTTTATACAGCCCAGAATCCTTCTGGCAGCAGCCACTGCCTTGTCACACTGTTTTTTCGCCTTTAGATCTTCGGACACTATCACCCCAAGGTCCCTCTCCCCGTCCGTGCATATCAGCTTCTCTCCTCCCAGCATATACGGTTCCTTCCTATTATTAATCCCCCTATTATTAATAAAAGGGTTATAATTAATATTTATTTAACTCAACATCCTTTTCATACTCATGCCTTAAATATTAAAATAATATCTCTGCCTTAATTTCCTATAACATAAACTTCCCCTCTTCCCTACTGAATGGGATCTTACCCATTTTACAAGGGGATGCTGAAAAGTTCTCAGCCCAAGGGTGGGTCATTAGGGTGGGCAGACTTGATGGGCTGTGGCCCTTTTCTGCCGTCATTTTCTATGTTTCTGCCGTCATTTTCTATGTTTCTAAGAAGCGAATGGCTTGAATATGGTTCAATCAATGATCGGAAACAATATCAAAACATAGAATTTTGTTTCTGCAAATTGGCTCTTAACAAAATGAGATACCACTCTTTTCGGCTATAGTGGCAAAGTAACGCTCAGCATTTAAGAAGTTGGTTGGTTAGACTGAGAACATTTCAGCACCCCTTGTATTCATTTCCTATGGGCTCTGCTGCAAGTATAATGTGCTAATCTTTAGTAAAATAGCCCTGAAGGTAGAGAAAATGCTATGAAACGGAGACAGCATTATGGAGCAATTTTAGCATCTCTGTTAGCAAATTGACCGACATTAATATATTCAGTTATTTCATAGGCAGCTGGAATAGGGTGGCCACTGGAGCACAACTAGAGAGTTTGGGGTGGGGCCTGAAATGGATTTATTTGGCCCCTCCAACCAAAAAGGTGTTCCGTTGCCCAGATATCAATATTGCTGCTATATAGATTATTTATGCAAATGTACAATGGCTAAATTTAAATAAATCAGCCAGACTTCAAACCGGATTAGTAAACACAGGTAATCCCTAATGCTAAAATACAATACATTTTAACTATAATGGTTGCCACAAGTTGTTTGTTTCTTCCAGTGCCAATTTAAAGTATTTACCTACTGTTTGTATCAAAAAAAAAGGCACTGGGAGAGGTTTCCATCTGTAGTTTTTCCTTTAATTCAGGGATCTCAAAGTCCCTCCTTGAGGGCCGCAATCCAGTCGGATTTTCAGGATTTCCCCAATGAATATGCATTGAAAGCAGTGCATCCACATAGATCTCATGCATATTCATTGGGGAAATCCTGAAAACCCGACTGGATTCGGAGGGACTTTGGAGACCCCTGCTCTAGATCAAGGGTGAGCAACTCCGGTCCTCGAGGGCCGGAATCCAGTCGGGTTTTCAGGATTTCCCCAATGAATATGCATTGAAAGCAGTGCATGCACATAGACCTCATGCCTATTCATTGGGGAAATCCTGAAAACCCGACTGGATTGCGGCCCTCAAGGAGGGACTTTGAGACCCCTGCTTTAATTGTATGGGATTGTTTACTAATCCGAGGCTATAGAGGACTGGTTTATGCTGTACCCTCGAAGGAATCAGTAGCAGCTACAAAGTGTGCACAGGATTTCTAATTAATTACCGTCCATTTAACTAAAGATCATATTTTTGTTTGTTAGCAAACAGTTTGGGGTTGGGCCGGACTGCCTTTATTGTTTTTTACCTAAGATAAAGTCAATTGGTTTCATTATAGCTGCTCAGCAATTTTACCAAGCGATAAGGTAGCAGATAGAAGGAGCCTGACTCTGAGAAAAGTCCTCCACCTGCCAGGCCGGGATTGTTTGTGGCCAGTGTCCTTGTGGGCTGATTGATTTATAACCAGCTAATACACAAGCTCATTTGCTTTTTGTTAATATTTGTCTAAATTAGCGACTGAAGTGCAAGCTATTTTCGACTGGCATTTCAACAGCTAACAACAAGTTCCTTTAGAATTGAATGTCTGGCCAGAAAATCCAGGTAGAAAAGAATAAAGCACACAGTGTTTGGCTTGGTTTATTAAACCAATGGAGCCAAGTGTCGCTAAACAAGGTTTTACACCACATACGTCTATCACATGCAACTGAGTTTCCTGCATTACAAACGGATCCTTGTTCTAGTATACTGCTCTGAATTTTTTCTTCTTTACTACCATAGAATGGAATGAATTATTGCCAACAGCCTTGGGTTTGAGACTTTCACAAAATAGCTGAGGGATAACATAGATATGAAAGTTTTCACCCTGAAAGTGTCACCTTCTATTTGTCACTTTGAACGAACTAAGCTTTGATAGGGTTAACTTCAGGCATGTCCCAGGAAAAACCCCCAACAAACTGCCTTTCTGATTCATTAACTTTCCAGATTCTCATACAATTGGGAAGTTAATGTCTGTGAAATATGGGGAAAACATTGCCAACGTACTAAATCTACCAGATGCTCATTTTGGGATGATTCTTGTATTTTGGTTCCCTGGACTGGAGGGAATGAGGTGCCGAGAGGGATAGGCTCCCTGGCATTAGTTTGCTCAATATTCTATGAAATGACTACACGGGAGCAAATATACTATAAGGGTTCATTTACAACAGGGATCTCAAAGTTCCTCCTTGAGGGCCGCAATCCAGTCAGGTTTTCAGGATTTCCCCAATGAATATGCATTGAAAGCAGTGCGTGCACATAGATCTCATGCATATTCATTGGGGACATCCTGAAAACCTGACTGGATTGCGGCCCTCAAGGAGGGACTTTGAGACCCCTGATTTACAACATGCTTTGTACCAGCATTAAAGGTTTATGCATGCCCTGTCAGTGCCGGCTTGGGTCCAGTTTACAAAAGGTCACAAGTTGCAGACTAGCTGCATGTCTTCATTACAGTGGACCAAATAGGCAGACAAGGGGGTGCTGAAAAATTCTCAGCCCAACCAACCAACTTCCTAAATTCTGAGCTGTTATTTTTCCTCTGTAGCTGAAAAGAATGTCATCTTATTTTCTTAAAGGCCAATTTGCGGAAAGAAACTGTTTTTTTGACATTGTTTCAGATCTGTGATTGAACCACATCCACCTCATTCTCTTCGTGGGTGGGCTGAGAACTTTTCAGCACCCCCCTCATATAATGAAATTTACAGAAATTTAGGGGTCCTTTTACAAAGCCGCGCTAGTGGTTTTAGTGCACGCACTGCATTAGTGCATGCTATAGCTATTCCGCGCATTAAGGCCCTAGCGCGACTTTGTAAAAGGAGCCCTTGGAAAACCTACATACAGGAGGTATACCGCTTAAAGGTATTTCCAAGACTTTTCCATTATCCTCCGCAATGCTTTTCCACATGACGTACCTCATACCAGGAAGTGTTTATATGGGACTCAAGTTTTGGCAGTTAATTCTAAAATGAAATTTTATCTGCGGGCTTGCAGTGACTTATGTTGTTAAATGAGATATTTATTAAAGCATTAGGATGTATTGCATAAACTTAAAATATTTTTGGAGCTCAGAAGTTTGTTTGTTTTTAATAGAAAGGTTTTGTCACTTGAAGAATTATCAGAGAGATGAGCAAAAATCATGACTGTTGTGTTAGTCCACTTGGATATGTGGAAATAGGATCCACAGAAGATGTACATGATAACTTTTTATTGCACTAAAACGCTACCAACTTGTTTGTTGACCTCTATTTCCACAGAGATGAGGTAATGCCTGAGCTTCTATATTCCCAAAAATATATACCGGTACATATTTTTTTTTTAAAAAGGCCAAGTATCAGCTGCGAAATTAAAGATCAAGCTGCATCATTCTGTAGAAGCTTAATCAGACAATCTTTTACCCATCCTTAGTATTATGTTATCAGGACAAGTATGTACACGTGTAAATCAATTAATTTGAAAATTGTGAAGTGCAAATGTTTGATTGCAATCACAAAGAATGCTAAAATGGTATGACATTGTTTTCATTTTACACGGGTTACCCATCTAGCAAAGGTGCATAAAAATGCTCCAAGTAACTTTGAATATCCACCCTGCACTATTATTTAGAAGTTGTGCGCCACCTACCCTCAATGCTTGATAACGCAGCTACAATAGCAAGGCATTTCCTGACCCAAAGAATGATTCTTAATTCCCAAAAATGAAATATTAGTATTAAATTCTTCAATAGCATTGGTATAGTCTTAAATTCAAAGAGAACATTTTTCACAGTTTTCAACACAAACACATGGATCTTAACGTACTTCTAGTGGGGAGGGGTAGCTGAATGCTCTGAGGTTCACAGTAGTTGCTTTAACAGTGAATGTCTGTATGTTTTATCTGTCATTCTGTTATTCATTTTGATTAGCAATAGATTTGTACACTGTTTGCTATAGTAGTTTACAAAGCTAATGGCGATTCTTTGTTAAAATGAGATAGAGTGTTCTTACCCCAAGTGAAGTATATTTGATGTTTTTGCTAAACTAGCCTTGGTACCAGCAGATCCGGTATTTCAGCACTCTGGACAGTTGCCTGCTGACTCCCTGGTTAAAATCGGCTATCCATCTCAAAGCTCCCAGTCTAATCATTTGTGTGAGTATACCGTATTTATTGAGGCAATATTCCAGATGAAATGTTTGTAATTCTATCAATAGAAAAGAAAGCAATGAAAACTAAAAATCTAAATACTGCAGATGGAAACATGGTCAAAAGATTTTTATGGACTGTGGCCAGGCTAATAAATAGTTTTCAGCTAAGTCTGTGGGGCCTTAATCTAGTAGGATTCATTCACTAATAAACCTTTCCTCTAGTTTGCTTAAAAAATGTTACCAATGAGCTGAGCTTTTAAATTCCGATCTTTCCTCAACCCTTAATTAGCTCTTTTACTAAAGCCTTAATATGAGTGAATACCTAGCATGTGGCCCTTAGGTATAAAATAGGAGACCCAGAATTTAGTGCATACTGAGCCTTCATAACAAGGCTCCAAAATGGGCTTCGTAACATTTAGCATGCATTAATACCATTGGTACTTGTTAAGCATTAGTAAAAGAGCCCCATGTTATTAATTTAAAAAATATTTGCGTAGTCAAATGACTTCAGATGAGGTTCTTAAACATCCAAGTTCTTAACATGTGAACAATAAAATAAGGTAATCCTTTTAGAAACTTGAGGGCTAAAATGATTTAGATCTTTTTTTTTTTTTTCAAAGGAGACCCGTTCAATGAAAAATAAATGGGGACAGGCCTAGACAGAAATAAATATTGCCAAACTCAGAAGGGCAGTCATCAAATGTTTATTTATGAAGCAATATATAATGAGATCAACTAAACATCATCTTGTCTGCAACAGAAGCCCAGTTAAAAGGGGGGGGGGGGAAAAAAGCATTGCCCTTACTGTCTGGAAATAATGTAGAAGAGTTTGCTTCATTTCACTGTTGTGGATCAAAGACAATATAAAGAGCACCAGGGTTGTAATCAGGGTTCAAAAATTCTCACAGGGTGATATCTCCTGGTAACAGGCCTTTCCCATTCCTCATTACTTTATGCAATATTGCTGGACAGAGAGGGCATCTTCAGGTCAGTTAATAGGAAAGGGTCAAAGGGTACAAGGCCAATGTGAGGTTTTGCCCTTTCCACAAGGTCACCAGCTCCTAGATTAAGCTGGCTCTGGAGGATATAGTAGTAGTATAAGAACTGAATTGAAGAATAAATTTTAAAAGTAGATATATTTTTCAATAAGAGATTTAAAGGACAGGTTACCATGGAGACTCTTGTTTGTTTTTACCAGCAAGCTTCTTCCAGGCTATTATTTTATAACTGAGCCAATTATAAAACAGTATTCTCAATCAATATTTCATTTCACTTAGGGCTCCTTTTACTAAGGCGCATTAGCGTTTTTAGCGCACGCAGGATATTACTGCGCGCTACATGGCTAGAGCTAACGCCAGCTCAATGCTGGCATTAGCGTCTAGCGTGCACGCACTATTCCACGCGTTAATGCCCTAACGCAGCTTCATAAAAGGAGCCCTTAAAATACTAAATATATCATATAAAAGCATGTTCCAGATGTTTATGCAATATACCAATTTCTTTAAATGTAACATTAAGTTTAATAGAATGTAACTGTAATTTTGAGAGATATGCAACAGTGAAATGCAGACTGGCAAAAGCTGTAAATTATTGTAAGCGAGCTGCAAGTGTCTGTGGGCAATTCGAGTATTTTACACGAAACTGGATACAAATTGCCCACAAGGGCAGTTTCTGTGACACTTTTCAGTACTCTATACTGTGTGTAAATATATAGGAT
Organism: Geotrypetes seraphini; assembly: GCF_902459505.1. NCBI lineage: Eukaryota > Metazoa > Chordata > Amphibia > Gymnophiona > Dermophiidae > Geotrypetes > Geotrypetes seraphini. The sequence goes on from NC_047097.1 coordinate 16,480,032, forward strand.
AGGTAATATTAATTATCTCTGAAAATGCATGATTTCATTCACCAGTTCACTGATGACCAGTTAATGATGCAGCCTTTCTGAGCTGATCTCTTTGATGTGATAAATATTTGCCAGTAGGGAAAGCCTGGAGATTGTTCATTGTTATTTTTGTGTTCTGGAACTGCAAAGTCTGATAGAAAGGTCATCAATAATACACTGAAGAAAACAATGTATCCTCAGTGCTTCCAGAATTTGATATATGCAATTGTGTGTTTTATGTTTAAATCTATTGTTTTATTTCTTCCAGGAAAAGTTTCTTTCCTTAAACTTCCGCTTTCATCACTACCTTCTTGTTTAAGGCTTTTTTTTTTTAGTTTCTGATTTATATACAGTATAGTTCTTGGGATCTTCATATAAAGTTACAGTCAGTTTCTATTTTACGAGTGTGGTTTGAAAAGTCTGGTAAAAAAAAGCAAATTAAACAATAATAATATTAATAATAACTTTATTCTTCTATACCGCCATAGTGTCCATCAAGGGCTATACACTTGGGGCTCTTTTTACTAAGGTGTGCTAGCGTTTTTAGCGTGCGCAGGAAATTAGTGCGCACTATGCTTCTAGAACTAACGCCAGCTCAATGCTGGCATTAAGGTCTAGCGCGCGTGGCAATGTAGCGTGCGCTATTCCGCGCATAAAAGCCCTAACGCGGCTTAGTAAAAGGAGCCCTTAGTCCAGCCAGTCTCCAGTTCTTTTGCATCATAAGAAAATTAGCTCACGAAAAAACTGGAAACTCACTAGACTAAGGGCCTCTTCTATCAAACTACTCCAGCAGTTTTTAGTGCGGAGAGCCACGCTGAATGGCCCGCGCTGCTCCCGACGCTCATAGGAACTATATGAGCATTGGGAGCAGCGCGGGCCATTCAGCACGGCTCACCGTGCTAAAAACTGCTGGAGTAGTTTGATAGAAGAGTTCCTAAGTGTATAATCCTTGATGGAGACTACGTTGTTTAACTTGATTTTACCACCCTCGTATAATCCTTGGTCCAACAAAGAACCCCATTGTACATTTTAAAGGTTATTTAAAATTTAAATTGCAAATACAACCCCCCCCCCCTCTTTTATCAAGCTGAGCTGCTGAGCAGCACAAACTAAATGCCAAGCCACCTTTTCTATTCCTATGAGCTGCTCGGTATTTAGCTCGTGCTGCTTGATAAATGGGGGTGAAAAAGAAATGGCCATTGTATGCATGCTGTTGTATAAATCCCAAGTGAAGTACGAGTCATCCTAAGACGTTTCGTAATTTGAAACATTTATTGCTGTAGAGGACTGCTCATAAAAAACTGTTGCTAAAGTGCTAAATTAGGGCTCCTTTTACTAAGCTGCGATAGTGGTTTTAGCACGCGCTGAATTGCCGTGCGTGCTAGACCTTAATGCCAGCATTGAGCTGGTGTTAGTTCTAGCCGCGTAGCGCGGGTTTAGTGCGCGCTAAAATCCTGCGTGCACTCAAAAACGCTATTGCGGCTTAGTAAAAGGAGCCCTTAGTAGCACGTGTTACTGTATTAAGACACTTTTTGCATTTTAACATGCATTGTGCATAAGCCTCATTAATGTTAAGGGGGCCTATTTACTAATAATCCAACATAAATGCTAGAATCCAATATTGCAACCCCCTTAATTCCAAATAATTTAGACAAGTCATCAATTAACGTACTATATACCCTCCTCTCGACACACATCATTCTATGGTACTGTGTTTTTATGAAAAGAACCATCAGATTGGGTGATTATTATAGGTAAAATATACCAACTCAATATCATCATCCAAATTTTCCAAACTTTGTACTGTCTGGAACTTTACATCGTCCATAAATATCTTTTGTGTCCCTTATTCATATCCAGCAACAAAGCTATCCATATAAAGTTTCAGTTTCTGATCCATCCAGTGGAATTATAATCAATTTAAGATCTACTGAGTCATTTTATTAAGGAGCACTTAATGCACACTAATTCATAACATGCAATAAATCCATTAGAATTGAAGTTTTATAGTCAAGAGAGTTGCCTTTTACAAGCAGTTCTTCCCTCTCACGTCCAGCATCTACCTCTTTCAAGAAGAGACTAGAATATCCATCTGGTCAGATATTGCTCTGCCTGCTTACCATTGAGAACAGCTAAGAGGTATTGGTTAAAGTAGTGGCAATGGGAATCTAAGCAGATGCCACCTTCTGCTAGATTACTAGCTGCCCTACATCAGTGTTGAATGGAAATAAAATAGCATTAGCTATTGACTGCTAATTTACTCCAACTTGAGTTGGGAACTCCAGATCAAGAAGAAGGCTACTAAAATGGTTGTGGTCTATGTTATAAGGTGGACAGACTCAATGATCTCAACATGTATATGTTAGAGGAAAGGTGGGGGAGGGGAGTTATAATAGAGATGTTTAAATACCTACAAGGCATAAATACGCATGAGGTGAGTCTCAATTGAAAGGAAGCTCCACAGTGAGAGGGCATGGGATGATGTTAAGAGATGATAGGCTCAGGAGTTATCTAAGGAAATACTGTTTTACAGAAAGGATGGTAGATGGTGTTGACAAAGACTGTGTCTGAATTCAAGAAAGCATGGGGCAGGCACATGGAATCTCTTAGGGAGAGGAGGAGAAAGTGGATACACTGGATGGGCCATTTGGTCTTTATCTGCTGTCATGTTTCTATGTCTCTGTAATTATAAAGCTCTATGACCTCACAAAGCAAGTGTTAAGAGTCGTGGAGGGGCATAATCAAAACAAAGTCTAAGTCCCCTTATGGCCTAAGGCCTTAAACGTTGAAAGTAGAAGCAGGAAAAATGTCCATAATCAAAAAAAACATCCAAAAGGAGGTTTTTTTTTTATAATGGCCTGCCTCTACGTTCAGCTGTTTAAACGCCCAGACCACCACTACGTCTACACTAATACCATTTAATCAACCTAAAAAAAGTCTAACTTCCAAACGCCCAAAACAAGAGCTTTTAGGCGAAGGAGGAGCCAGTCCTTCGCCTAAAAGCTGGATTCTGTAACCGGTGTCTGTCAAAAACAACACCGGTTACAGAATCCCCCCCCCTACAACAATCCGGGCAGGAAGGAGCCCAAGCCCTTCTGCCCCGTGGCACCCCCAACCCCCCCAACACAATCAGGGCAGGAGGGAGCCCAAGCCCTCCTGCCCTGGTGAACTATGACACCCCCTCCCCCTCCCACTGACATCAGGGCAGGAGGGAGCCCAAGCCCTATTGCTTGGCAGCATCCTCACTCCCCCACCGTCCGATTCCGATTGGGCCAGGAGGAAGCCCAAGCCCTCCTGGCCCGGCAGCACCTCCAACCCCCCACCCCCACTAAAATTTGAACCCCCCCCCCCTGCCAACCCCCCCTCCCAACTCCCCCCCCACCTTTAAATCGTTGGTCGGATGGACGGGTGCCAAGCCCATCCGTCCGATAGGCCAGCCATCCATTGAATGGCTGGCCTTAGGGCCTGTTTGGCCCAGGCAGCTCAAATCCCGCCCACAGGCAGGGCCTGGGCCAACTGGAATAGGCCCAGTAGGCTTAGGCCCCTCCTATGGGCGAGGCCTTAGGCATATGGGCCGGGTTATCAAAACTGGATTACTGTAATTCCTTATATTTAAGTATTATGACTACTCATGTGCATGCATCATAGGCATCAGAATGGGGGAGTTCACAAGGGCCATGGCCTCCCCAAAAACTGACAGTCAGAAGACTCAGTTATGGCTGTAGTAACCCCACCTACCTTCTCTCAGTCATTGTAATTTTAGATTTTTGGGCAGCCACTGCACAGCGTCGAGAAGGTCTGCCCCGGAACCCTTCATTCTGCAATGTCTCACCTACGCGGAAACAGGAAGTCGCTGCAGAATGAAGACTTCTGGGGCAAGCCTGCTTGTTGACGGCGGCTGTCTGAAGATTTAAAATTACAGCAACCAGGTAAGGTAATTAGGGGAGTCAGGAGCTGGAGAGAGAGGTCATGCCGCAGGGTTCTTCTAGGGTTAGGGCGGAGCTTTTGGGCCCCACCCCAAACAAAAAAGTGTTCCACTGCCTATGGCATGCATTGCAGGTTATGCAGAATTCTGGATGTGTCATGTTTTGATCATATGTTGAAGAAGCTTCATTGGCTTCCAGTACAATTTTGCATAAAATACAAGATAATAAAACTGATACAAGGTATATATGGCAAATTGCCTAAATACTTACACATACATCAACAGGACGCACATTGAGATCTGAAAGTCAAATGTTGTTGGATGTGAGAAGAAGGGAAGAGGTACATTAGGTTGATACGCGAAATCTTCCTTCTCAGTAGCTGGACCAGTTATGTAGAATGATATGCCTGGGAATGTACTTTTACGTGATCATGTTGTGAGGTTTAGGAAATTGTTAAATCCTAGTTTTTTTTGCCCAGGCATTTAATTGAAAAGAAGATTTATGAATGTGGTGCACTCTCTGTACCATGATTACAACTTATGGGTGATGGAAATGATTGGTATCTGTTTTAATGTTTGTTTAAATGATTATGAGCATTTTAGGTGGATAATAAATATTTTAAATTAATTAAATAAATAAATAATCAGTCAGCAGCTAAGTCTGGCAGATGAAAAATGCTTGAGTACCTGAATAAATCCATGTAAACCGTTCTGAGCTGAATAAATAAATAGCTTTGAATATATCAGCCACATTGAATCTTATTTTACCTTTCAGCTATTCTTTCCTGTTTCCTCAGGCATTGTTCCTTATCTCCTCAAATCCTGTCCTGTTCTTAAGAGGGCCTCCCTCCATTCTCATTCTGCATTGATTTTTTTAAGAATGTCTCCAGTTTTTAGAGTCGGCATCAAAACGGCTGCATTAGCAGACCGTCGTTTTTTAATGTGGGTTTTTGAAAATCCTGGCCCTACTGATTTACAATTCTTGTTCTCCTAGACCAGGGGTAGGCAATTCCGGTTCTCGAGAGCCGGAGCCAGGTCAGGTTTTCAGGCTATCCACAATAAATAAATATGCATGAGATAGATTTGCATCTCAAGGCGGCAGTGCATGCAAATCCATCTCATACATAGTCATTGTGGATATCCTGAAAATCTGACCTGGCTCCAGCTCTCGAGGACTGGAATTGCCTATTCCTGTCAGCAATATTGCTCATTCCCTCCTTTTGTCTGCTCTTTTCTTTTTGAGTTTCTCCGTTTCAGTCTCTGATGAGTTTTCATACCCCTCTATAACATTCGATGTTTTCTTATTAAACCCCCCTTTTCCTAAACCACAATAGCGATTATTAGCGTAGGGAGCCACGCTGAATGCTCCGCACGCTCATAGAGTTCCTAATAACTAATAACCGCTATCTTGGTTTAGTAAAAAGGGGGAAGGGGTAAATGCTCTGTTCTTGGCTTTACTCATTTCATCTATACTCACAATCTTTTCTTTACTTGCTCATAAGTCTCCTTTACATATAACCTTCTTCTCATTCTTTTACTAATAATAACCCTTAATGTTAGGTGTAACTATCATCAGGATCTTTTTAGGTGAGCTCTGGTTTCCTAAGGTTTAGCTCTTTTAAAACTGAAGTACAGAACCCCCTCCGAATCCACGGTTTCAGTATCCACGGATTCGGTTATTCGTGATTTTTGATTTTTTTTTTTTTTGAAAAGCTGCATCCTGGACCTTACCTGGTGGTCTAGCGGCGACGCGGGGCAGGATCGATCGCCCTACGCTTCTAGTCTCGAGACTACAACGGGAACTCACGGCAGCCATTTTGATGATGGCTCTGCACGGGGCACGGGGAGTGTAGGACGATCGATCCTGCCCTGCGTTGCCGCTTGACCACCAGGTAAGGTCTGGGGAAGGTCCGGGACGCGGGGGTGGGTCAGAGCCAGCCCTGAAAGTTATCCGCAATATTTCAATATTCGCGGGCCAGCTCTGCCCCTAATCCCTGCGAATATTGAGGGTCTGCTGTATTTCTTGTCCCTGCTTCTACCAGTATTCTGTTCCCACTTCTTGGTTTATTTTTGTAGACTCTGCCCCCCTCCCTTTCTCTGACTTTTCAAATAGGCATGGTGTAACTGGGGTTAGCATATGGCTCCAGAAAAAGGAGGACGAATTGAGACATCTGGGTTTTACTTCCAGCTGAAGGGTAACTCTCGATCCTTCCCTACTACAGAGAAATTTAGAGAGTGTCAAAAGCATGTTTAATTATCTCTATCAAAGACTTCATGAAATGTATACAAATCTCCTTATCACACATCTGCCACCATTGCTACAATTGCCAGATAGAGATCATAATGCCAGCAGTAATCGTGTTGTTATTGACGTTACTATCATGACTTCTGCAGTTGGACCTACATTCGGAAAAGTATTCCATTGATTCCCTTGTCTAGTTTCACAGTTGCTCTAAACACCACGGCATGAGCTTGAAAGAGGGCAACCCCTTCACCAGTGGTGTAGCTAGGGTGAGAGGCGCCCCACCCCGCCCTCTTCTCTGCCCCCCACTCCATCTGCTCCTTCCCCACCCCCTCTTGCCTTGCACGCTTGCCCTTTCCCTTCCTCCGTACCTTTTTTTTTTTTTTTTGAAATTCTTTATTTAAACACTGTGCTCACAGCATAGTTTAACATATCATCAACATCAATAATACAGTGAAAACAGTATATCAAGTCTCCCCCCGTCCCTCCCCCCCCAACCCCCTCCCTCCTCCCCCCCCGATCCTCCTAAAGTACCCTACTGCCTATACTCCTACAACACCCCCCCCCCCACCCAGGAGATAGCATGAAAAAGGAAGAAGAAGTTGAATATAGTCCAAAGCTTCAATGGAAATATAATAGAACTCACAGTGGGATTACCCCATCTAAGTCTCCAATGCCTGATCCTGAACCGCAAGATCCCCCTCCACCTCCAGGAAACGTCCCCACAGGTCCTCAAATTGTTGCCGTTGGCGGGTAAGTAAAGCGGAAAGCCTAAACTTTTCACAGACCCAGCTCAATTTCACTCTCATCATCTCCACCGTTGGAACTGTAGTGCTCTTCCACAGGGACGCCAGCACCATTCTGGCAGACGTAAAAGCCAGTCTTGCCAGCTTATCCTGTGTGGCCTCCACATTCCCCGGGATAATCCCCAACAAAGCTGTTGCTGCTCCACATGGGAATGGACATTGTAACAAACTCCCCACATATTGGAACACCTGGGTCCAATAGTCCCCAACACGGGGGCAGTCCCACCACATATGAAAGAATGTACCCCTCAGACCACATCCCCTCCAGCACTCCCCTGTAATGGATGCACTCATCTTTGCAATCACCACAGGGGTGACATACCATCGCACCAAAATTTTAAGTGCATTTTCAACCAATTGCGGGGCTACCGCTACATGATGTATGCGTAATGCAATTTGTTCCCATTCCTCCCTCGAATATGTGTGCCCCAAATCCTCCTCCCACGCCCTCATATACGTAGTTTTTTGGTCAGGGTCTGCATGCAGCAATCTATATAAATTGGAAATACATCCTCGCCTCACCGAGTCCCCCAGTAATAACTCAAACCCGGAACGCTTATAAGCGGATAAGTCTCTCACTTTACAGCGCATAACATAATCTTTCACCTGGAGGTAAGGGAACACATCACTCTGCTCTAAATTGAAGGAGGCCCGAACCTCAGGAAACTCACGAATACGCTCCCCCTCCAATAGCTGGCCAAAACAACGCAACCCCCGTCGCTCCCATCTGCAAAAGACTCCCCCTTCCCTACCCGGGGTGAAATCCTCCGCATACCGAATGGGCATAAGATGTAATCTCCGCTTTCCACCCACCAATTTCCTACCAGCCCCATTCCAAATCCTTAGTGTCCATTGTATAAAGGGATTAGGAATAGAAGCAATCTCCCTGTCCCTTAACCCCACCCAAGGTAAGTATGACAAAGCTCGAATGCCCCTAGGCATCCCCAGGAGACCCTGTTCCACTAGAACCCACATTTTAGCTGGGGTCGCATGCCACTCCACCACCGCCCTAAGTTGTGCCGCCCTATAGTATTGTTCCAGGTTAGGTATTCCCATTCCACCCTCCACTTTAAATTTGAACATGGCATATCGCGCCACTCTGGGGCGCCTACCCCCCCATATAAAGTTTAAAAGAGACTTATTCCAACGCACAAAGTATGCTTTGGGTACTTCTACAGGTAACACCTGAAAAAGATAAAGAAATTTGGGCAAAACCATCATGCGGAGCACCTCCATTCTGCCCATCCAAGACAAATACAAATGATCCCATCTGTCCAGGTCCCGCTGTAGTGTCACTCCTAAAGGAGGGTAATTAAGGCGGAACAGGTCCTCCCAGTCCTCCCCCAGCCATATCCCCAAGTACTTGATTGGGCCTCTCACCCAGCGAAAGGGAACCCTACGCTGCAGTACCAGGGCCTCCACCGCTGGCACGGAGATGTTCAAGATCTCTGTCTTAGACAGATTAGCTTTAAAGCCAGAAATCCTTCCATACTCTTGCATCAAATCCTTCAACTCCAAAAGCGAGCTCTCCGACCCCTCCACTATGGCCAAGATATCGTCTGCAAAGAGGGACAATTTATGCTCAACCCCCTGCACCTGCACCCCCTTCACTAGCCTAGATAGACGTATGCATTGAGCTAATGGCTCAATCACCAAAGCAAACAACAGTGGCGAAAGCGGGCACCCCTGTCTCGTCCCTCGATATAACTCAAAGGGTTTGGAATAGACCCCATTAACTTTGACACAAGCCATCGGTTTATGATACAGCGTGAGGATCCACGAGATAAATCGCTGCCCAAAACCCATCTGATGTAGGACAGCCTCCATAAACGTCCAATCTACTCGGTCGAACGCCTTTTCGGCATCCACCGCTACCGCCACCCATGGAGACCCCGATCTTCGGGCTTCCCACACCAGATTCAGCACCCGCCGTATACCATCAGCCGCCTGACGCCCCCCAATAAACCCCACTTGATCTGGGTGGATCAGGTCCGGCATATGAGCCGCCATCCTATCAGCCAGGATACGAGCTAGGATTTTAGTATCAATACCCAAGAGGGAGATAGGGCGATAGCTACCACACAAGGACTCATCTTTCCCAGGCTTAGGAAGGATCGTAATCCCCGCCAACCGCATATAAAAAGGTAAACATTCCCCCTCGTGCAGGGAATTAAACAAGCTAGTTAACAAAGGTGCAACTAGAGGGGAAAGTTTCTTATAAAATAGCCCTGTGAACCCATCCAATCCTGGGGACTTTCCCGGCTTCAAATGTCTAATAACTCGAAGTACCTCATCCACCGTGATATCCCCCTCCAACCCCAGTGCATCCGAGCTGGACAAGGTGGGCAACCCCAAATCTCTTAAATAGGCTTGGCTCTCTTCCACAGAGCCTTTAAGCTCTGGTGTATATAGCTCCTGATAGAATTCCTGGAACCGTTTCTGTATACTAATATCATCAGTAAGCACTGTGCCATCACGCTCCTTAATAGCCAGAATATTACTCCTAGATTGCTGCGTTTTGACCCTGTGAGCCAAAAGTTTACTGGCTCTGTTTCCTGATTCAAAATATTTAAGCTTCAATTTTTCCAGATTAAATTTAATTCCCTCATCCTCCAACTTCCCAAGAGCCATTCGGGTTTCCTGAAGTTGGAGCTTTAACAACGGGCCCCCCTGTCCCCTCTTATGTTGATCCACCAAAGTGCGGAGCGTTGCCCGTAGCTTCAATTCCTCCCTTTGTCGGGACTTTTTCTTATAAGCTGCAATAGATATCAGTTCCCCTCGCAACACTCCTTTCAAACTCTCCCAGATTGTCATGGGGGAGAACTGATCCACACTATTGAACTCCAGGAAATCAGAAATCCCCGTTTCTAACTTATGCACTACGTGTGGATCTCCCAACAGGCTATCATTCAACCTCCAGTACGTATCCCCTCCCCTTGGCCCACCCCAGCATAGATCCATCCAAAGCGGGGCATGGTCCGACCAACCTATGGTATCAATCTTTGTCTCTTTCACTTTACCCCCCCACCCTTTATCTACACAGATCATATCTATGCGAGTGTAGACCTCATGTACTGGAGAATAAAACGTGTAATCCCTACCCATCCAATGTTGCACCCGCCACCCATCCTCCACATTAAGGACTTCCAGAAATCTCTTCAGACATTTTCTATCACTCTTAAGTCTGTCTCCCCCCTTACCCGTGGAATCCCAGGCTGGATTGAGAACCAAATTAAAATCTCCCCCCACTACCAAGTGCCCCACCTTAACCGACAAAATCCTAGCCAATAGAAGATCAAAGAAGTGGCCCTGTTGGGAGTTTGGTGCATACAAATTGACCAACGTAACCCGGGTTCCATCAATAGTCCCAGTCCATATGAGCCACCTCCCACCCTCATCCCTCCATACCCTATCGGGAACTACCTTCAGCCTGTGAGAAAACAAAATCCCCACCCCCGCTTTTTTCCGCTCCACCCTGTTAGAAGCCCAAACCCTCAGAGGATAGTCCCGAAACTGTACAAGTTTTTCCCCAGCTTTCACAAAATGAGTTTCTTGAACAAAACAAATATCAAAACATAGGCGCTTAACTTCTTTCAACAGCAGTTGCCGTTTACGCGGCATGTTAAGCCCCTTCACATTCAGACTGCCCACTCTTAGTACCTTATCCCCCCCCATTTTCGATTAAGAACACACACCCACCTCCCTCCTGTTTCCCCCACCTTCTCCTTCCAGACACCATGCCCCCCCCTCCCCTTCCCTCCAGCTCTCCCCCCTTCCCCCCCTCCCCATTCTTCCCCTCCCCCCTCCCCACCCCACCCTCACACCCACTCTCCCCACTACCTCCAAGACTTCAAGTGACAACCCCCCCCCCTCATGTCACCTTAGCAATCCATCCCGTCCCCACATCCAAACCCCTCACACCCCAGAACCTCCCACCAATCACCTCCCGGACTCCGATTCATACAGTCCCAAGAACATGCTCACAGTCCCCATTGGATCATGATCAAGGTCCATACCACTGGAGCCATGAGAATTAGCCCCCTCAGTTCACCAGTCAGGTATCAGGAACCGCGGCTGCACTCAGCTCAGCCACCTCCCCCTCCTGTCGTCCACGCTGTCGTCCTCTCCTTCTCTGGGGCACCGCCTTCCACTGATACCTCTCCATCTTCTGCGCTGGTACGTTGCTCAGCACGGAGTCGCCCATCTTCACCAGGCCCTCCTTCAGGAGCAGCGCCTGCAGCTCCGCCACTGTTGACACTCGCTTATGCACACCATTAATAGTGACCAATAGGCCAAAAGGGAACAGCCAGCGGTAGCGCAGGCTGTGTTGCTTCAACACCTCCAACAACGGACGAAACTCTCTCCGCTTCTGCAAAGTGATGCTCGACAGATCCTGAAATATTTCCACTCTCAGATTCTTCCAGGGAATAACACCCATTTCTCTAGCTTTCTTCACCAATCGATCCTTATCAGGGAAATGGTGGATGCAGGCTATGATATCTCTCGGGTAATCCCCAGTTTTTGGACCGAGAGTTCGGTGCGCCCTATCCACTCTCAGGCCCCCACCGGTGGTCTCAGGGGCCCCGTCATCCGCCAGTAGGAACCGGCCAAGGTCCTGTACCACAGCCACAGCATCTCCATACTCAGCAGTATCTGGAACTCCCCGGATCCGGACATTGTTCCGTCTGGACCTGTTCTCCAGATCTTCCACTTGAACACAGCAGTCCAGAAGATCTTTCTGCACTGCCTTCACCTGCGTAGTGAGTCCTTGAACCGTCTCTTCTTGTTCCCCCATCCGACGTTCAGTTTCATCCACTCTACTGAGCAGGTCTGCAAAGTCCTGCCTGATCTCTTTCACAGCTTCTTTAATTTTTCCCTTCACCGCCGCCACCTCCTCCTTAATTTCAGCAGCCCACAGTTTCAAATCAGCCTTAGTTACAGCTACAGCCACCGCCGCCGATCCTGCACGTCTGAGCCTCGGGGAAGCGCCACGTTCGGATTCATCCTCCGACACGCTTTCCCCCGACTCTTGCGCTGACTCGCGCGCTGACAGGCCCGAGGTCCCTCGCACATGGCGGTGGCCCCCCTGCTCGCCGCCACGGTCCGACGCCCTGCCGGGCTCCACACGTTTTTTCACCGGCATCGTAGAGGTGCGCCCAGCTTCCCCCGCACTGTCGCAACTGCGCGAGGTCGGGTTTCAGCAACTCGCTCCGGGAATGGGACGCTATAGAGAAGGGAGAGTCAGAGCAAAATCTCTAACCCTCCATCTTGGGTCGTGACGTCACCGGAAGTCCCCTCCGTACCTTTTTAACGTTGGCAGCGTGAGCAGCAAGTGGTCCACAATAAAACATACATAATATAGGACAAATTACCAATTTTAAGACTTAGGGGAGGGTTTCCTGTTCTTCCTGCATCTGCTAATGCAATTACCATGTACTGTTTGCCCTATGCTATAAACACAGGACAGATGCTAGCCATACCTCTGGCATTTACTGCACAAGTTTTGCAACTAATATGCGATAAGGGCAAAACCTTGCTGCATTTTAGTAAATAGGCCTCAAAATGAATAACCAGTGACTATTCATGCTTAGCTATAGGATAGCAGTTGAATATCACTACTATACAATAATCATTCTGGCCTCACTCCATCGCATAATGCCGTGGCATGATTTCTGAGCAGAGTTCTGCCCCTGGCAAAGCCCCCTCCCCTCAGTTGAAGCCCATCTCCCCCCACTCCCTACATGGGCATAAGCTACTTTTCAATGCATTGGTGGTCCAGAAGTGTTCTTCAGGCAGAAGTGAGGCCCAGTCATTCCTGCACTGTCTAGAGCCTTTAGGAAAATGGTGCCCCTAGTGGTAGTCTCACATGACTACTGCTTGAAGTCATATTTCCTTATATGGATTTTTATATTGCTGCAGTAATTTTAGTCTAGCTGTATTAGAGCCCTTGATGCTACCTGACACCCTTAAACTTTTTTGCTTGCATAAACATCTAAGACTCCATTGTACAAATCCAGGATATGCATATCTCAAACCCAAATGCATGCAAATGGAAGGGGTGTGGTCTGGGCATGTTTTGGTGGAACAAGAGTGTAGCAAGTTCATAGATGTTTATTCTCCATTTCAGAAGGAAACTAAGAGGAAAATTCATCAAGATGCAGTAGGAAATTGCCTTTTATTTCAGCTTGATTCCTCATGGGATTCAGCAATCTATGGGATCTCAATATCGCAGGTGCTGAATCCTCGCAAGTAGTGATATTCCCATGGCCCAGGAGCATCAGGCTGCAGCCTGGTGCTTCTGGGCATGCAAAACAGGGTAGCCCTCCCTGGGTCTCAAGCCCCCCCAGCAGCATAAAGGCCCCCAGAACCTTCTGCAGCATTGACGCCCCCCCCCTCCCCCCCGGCACCAGACACCTCCAAGGACTCAAGACTGCCCAGTAGCATCAACCCCCCCAGACCCATTTAACTGTATCAGACTCCCCTCCTCCAATAGGGAACATTAAGACTCCCATGGCTCCTCTGAAGAATCAAAATCCTCAAACCCCTTTCCCCTTTTCAAGCAGTAGTGGTTCGGGGGAGTCTTCAAACAGGAACAATACCCGCTCATTCCTGCCCAGTCTGGCACCTTGGTGCTCCTAGTGTTAGTCTCAAGTGAATATTGCAGAGGGGTCTAGGGGGGTCTTCATGCTGCTGGGGGGTGTCTAGGGAGGGGCTCAAAGGGTCTGTGCTAGAGAGGACTTAAGCCAAGGGGTGAAAACCTACTCTGCAAGCCCAGGAACATTGGGTTGCAGCTTAGTGGCCTGGCATTTCTGGGTTGTGAAATAACCTCAGCAAACAGCTGGGGTTATTTTACTTTGATTTTTGGGCCCTGACGGGTTGTGGTAGGGAATTTGCATAGTGATGAGATGCAAAACATGAATTTGCATGTTTTGCCTCCCATTACTGTCTAACCTGTAGCAACTTAAATATAAGTGTGGCATTTTATGTTAAGGGTCATTCGAGCTGTTTATGTAACATTAAGGGTGAAATAATATGACTTAAGACCCTAACACTGCTGGATGACTTTCCCCCTGAAAAATGAATGATGGGAGTTACACATGCTCCCAAGCAAGTTTTGGTTTGGGCAAACTGCTCCCATTGAGTGGCACTACACTGGAGGGATTAGGGGAGGTTTCCCTCTCAATTCCCCAGAGCTTTTTGGAATATTAGTCTCTGTGACAACACTGGAAAAGGGCAAATGAGAAAGATCAACGTGTATGTTCCAGCAGAAACACACATATGTGCTGGTTTTCAACCCGTGGACATTTTGATGCCTTTTTTTTTCCTGAAATGGATGTTTGTGCCACTTGCACTAGTCGCACAAACGTCCATTTCTCCTGTGTTTTAGAGCAGTCTCTCAGTCAGCAGTTTTTGTTGTATAATATTAGTGAAACTTGAGACATCCTAACCTAGATGTCTCAATTCTGACTTTTATGTCTTGTCTAAAGATGAGGCTGATAAAATATGAAGTATTCTTGTTTGATTTGCATTATACCATACTACGTAAAAAAAATTCTAGACTCAGTGGAAATTAAAACCAGGCTTTTTTATGTGATGTATGTGTTTTCTGCTAATTCTCAAAGGAAAGGTAATCCCCTGTGTGATTCATTTCCCCAAATTGCAAACAAAATCCTGTGAATATTTACCCTACAAAGTGACTATGAGCCATGCCTAATTTGTACTGCACTAGAATCCTTCAAAGAAGTTATGGAAGAGCGCCATCTAATGTACAGCCCTATACTCTGCTGGGCCAAAGCAATGTGCTAGGAGAGCTGCTAACGTGATTAAAATATTGATGTAGTTACAAAAATCATTCATTAAGGCCATTTAGTCTTTGCTATAAAATGTCCTTTCAATTCATTTGGGGTATTTAAGATGCAGTTAAAGTGATTAAATTCTAATTACTAATGCCGGGCAAAGAAGCATTTGTCACATTAATGGTGTTCAAGACACAACCAAAAAGAAAAAAAAAATGTTACTGTGTATTTCAAACGGTGAGAATGAAAAAGTCTACAGCAAATTTTATTGATTCAAGGTGACTAGTTTAATGAGATGACCAACATGGATATTCCCCAAACTAATCAGATTAATAAAAATAGAAAGGGGAAGAGATCAGATATAAATGCTGCATAAAATTTGAGTTCCATTGTATTACACTTCTCCCTGCGTATTTGCGGTTTCTGCACTCGCAGTTTCGCTTATTTGCAATTTTTTCTCATGCAGACTCCGCCCCCAAAAATCAATCAATTCTGATCCCAAATTACATTTGAAACCGAGATGCAGGTGATCAACCTTCAAATAAAAGAATCATCCTGTATAATACATTTTGCCTTGCTACTCCTGATTCCAATAAAAATGAAAACAAACGAGGAAAGCTTCTGCCTTGGGCCACTACAGTTCGTTTCCTCACCCACTGGATATTCACATGCAAAAATCTAAGTTACATCACAGAGAGCAATTCAAATAAAAACAGTGCCTTTTGGAAGGCTCACCTGACAGAAACACCTGTGTGATGGCAAATCTACAAAGCTCTGAGGAAAGCAGCCCCACACAATCCAAAGGGCAACATAACAACCCAGAAGACAGTGCAGGAAACGCAAGTTCTGAGCGCTTTGAAAACTGGCGCGTCCTTCACGCAGGCCCCCGCCCCGCCACCCTCTCATTGCGACACGGAGAAGGAGCAGAACCTGCACAAAGCCCAGCCAGCCCAGCCAGCGAGATCGAGAGAGAGCTGCTCACCTACGTGGCATCTGGCACACTCCCAGGTGCCTTTAGCTGCAGAGTCTCTAGTTATTTGCGGTTTCAATAGCAAAAACGCTGGCTGTAACAAAAAAAAACTAAAACACGAATAACATATAAACAGTTATTCGCAGTTTTTCCATATTTGCGGCTATGTTCCGCCTACATCCACCGCGAAGTAGAAGCATTAGAAGCATTTTGTAGAAGCATTTTGTAGAAGCATTAGAGAGTTGCATGGGGACAGAAATCCCACCCATCCCCACCCGTACCCGTCAGGATCCTCTCCATCCCCACCCATCCCTGCAAGGAATTACCTCCATCCCCGCCCGCCCCCATAAAAAGCAGCAATTACTTCTGACAGGATCATCAATTCCACAGTTTCTTTTGTGTTTGCGCTGCTGTTTTCCTTGTGGAATCTCTTTGGTGGAACCCTTTTATTGTTTTCTGTTCAGGTAATTAATTTATAAACCCCCTCTTTTACTAAGGCTGACGTGTCCATTATATTATATGGACGAACCCTGCTTCCAAAGCCTTCCATCCCCATGGGAGTCCCGTGGGCCAGAGGGGGGTCCCTGTGGGAGTCCCGTGGGCCAGAGGGGGTTCCCCGTGGGAGTCCCATGGGTTAGGGGGCATTCCTGTGGGACCCTCACGGGACCCGCGGGATTCCCACGATCCCCGTTCCCATACAGACCTCTAAGAAGCATGTCACTAATTTTCATTAAAAAATAATCTATAGTCTTAATTACTGTATTTTTTTTAAATCAGTCATTCATATGTGAATAATTTGAAGATGTTATTATAGTTAAAATGAATATCACCATAGTTTGGGGTAATTCCTCCCCTCCCCTTTTATTAAGCCAATTTCTGCTGTGGCTCAGGGTAGACAGTAAAAAGAAGAACACTGAAGACTATATAGTAAGAATTAATGAAGAGAGACAGAAAAATAAATTGAAGAACACTGTGAGGGGAAAAAAAACCAATGTTAGAGATGGGTGTAGTAGTGGAGGAAATGAAGAAAGCAAGAGAAAATGACAAATGGACATAAAAACCTGTGAAGAGGAAAGCAGAAAACATAGATTGGAACCAACATTCGTAGGAATTCAGTTGTGCTCACCACCCTCTTTCCCTTCCTGTGTTACCTCCTTCCAAGTTTATTAAAATTTTGATTAAACGCAAATCAGAATTTCTAAGCATTTTAGATATTATATTAAAAAGAGGGAAACAAATATCCACATAATAATACTTGACTGACAAAAACAATAGGAAATTTGGGAGAACTACAAATTGATAGTAAAGAATACAAAAAAGTAAACCACAATAGGGAGGGGAAGCAGTCAGGATTATCTAGCAACTCTGTCTATGTTTGAGATCTATTTAGGAGTCATATGCATCCTGATCCATCCTGCTGCTGCTTCCAATGTGGGACCGTTCTGCTAAGGTACGCGTTGTTGGCTGTGCCGGTCCTCTGCCCCTCTGACATCAGTTCCTGTACTGGGGCAAAGGATCAGCACAGTTGACAGTCATTACACTTGATTCAGCACAGCGGCTCCATGCGTATTTCTTCTTGCTATCGCTGAAATCCTAACAAAAGTAGAAAATGAAAAAGTTTCACCCGATGGAGCTCTCAAAAAGAGCACATGTCCTGGGAAATCTGGACATCTGGAAACCCGAGGCTGAGATGGGCTGGCAGGGAAAAGAGACCATATATATCAGTGCTTCTCAATCCAGTCCTCAGGGCACACCTAGCCAGTTAGGTTTCCAGGTTATCCACAATGAATATGCATGAGGTAGATTTGCATACTAAGGAGACAGTTCATGCAAATCTTTCTCATTGCCCCGAGGCTGGGTTAAGAAGTACTGATATTTATATGTATGTATGTATATATATATATATATATATATATATATATATATATATATATATATATATATATATATATATGTATATGTATGTATATATATATATATATATATATATATATATATATATATTCTCATAAGCATATCTAGCTATAAGCTTGTGAGAATCAGATAATGTAGAGGGAATATATGAATGAGTGGGTCCAACTAAGCAATCCTACGCACCAGTAGAAATCATAGGTGCACTGCCATGTAGAACAGGGTTTTCTTGGCCTACATGAGGGTGCCTAAGTCAAACACACCCAAAATCCACCCCAAATATGCCCCTAGCTATGCTTACTTTCTTGTAGGCACTTCAGGGTATATGCATACCTCAAAGTGGAAGGCGCTTACCAAGTTAGGCATCTACCAGGTAATTTTTAAAATAATTTTAAATTACTTTTTAATGACACTTTCAATTACCAGTGCTGATTAAACTAATTAAAAAATTAAGTTAGGTGCATAGATCAACTTCTGATGTAAAGGGTACAGGAGTCTTAACAAGTGGGTTAAGTAGCCCCACTTGTGAGTTTGTGTAGAAGGAGTTAAATTTTCTTTGGCTCCACCTCCTGCTCTGGGCTGCACTCCAGCTCCTCCTCAGTTGTTCCTTCTACATTAGAGTCGGAAGGTGGTTTTCTGATCTTCTCTGAGATCATTTTTATTTTTGGGTATTTTATCTGGATTGTGAGGCTTTCGGTGCTGCAGAGGTTCCCAGTGCTCCTGGGAAAGCTCTGACTGCAAGAAGACACAGACCCTCTGGATTGAGTCTGTTAACTAGCAGGGCAACTCTTAGAGCAGGCGTGTAGATCGCGGAGGGCTCAGAGGTAGATTGTCTGCCCCACTTGGCTCCATCTCTCCAGCAGCTCGCCCCATCGCTAGGAGAGAGCTCATGCTGGCAGATTGTCTGCTGAGAATTTGCCACTGGTCCTTTGTCTGTTTTTTTCCCTCTGCCTGTGGGATCTTGCCTGCGGGTGTATTGGGGGGTGTATATTGTTTTCATGCCAATCATTTGTGGGTACCCCAGGGGGCCGCTGCCCACAACCCGTGACAATATGCCACAGGCCTGGCATCATACCTGTGGTTGAGACAATGGTGCTGGAATGAGAGATTTAGATTTGTTAGGAACTGGGCAACCATTTGGGAAAGGGGGAGCTTGTTCTGAAAGGATGGACTCCACCTTAACCGGGATGGAACCAGGCTGTTGGCGCTAATGTTTAAAAAGGAGATAGAGAAGCTTTTAAACTGAGATGTGGGGGAAAGCCACAGTCGTCCAGGAGCGGATGGTTCAGTGTGAGGTATCCTTGAAGGATATTATTGAAACAGGATATTTAGGGAGTCCCAGTAGAGAGAAAACCAAGAGGGTTTAAGAGGAAGGCAGAGTAAAAGACTCAAATTTTCCCTGTCTTCTCAGCAGCCTGTAGTTACAAGGAAAAAACACAATTTAAAGCAGTGGTCTCAAACTCGAACCCTTTGCAGGGCCACATTTTGGATTTGTAGGTACTTGGAGGACCTCAGAAAAAAATAGTTAATGTCTTAATAAAGAAATGACAATTTTGCATGAGGTAAAACTCTTTATAGTTTTTAAATCTTTCCTTTTGGCTAAGTCTTAATAATAATATTGTCATTTATAGCTAAAGAGACATATGATCAAGAAACTGTTTTATTTTACTTTTGTGATTATGATAAACATAGCGAGGGCCTCAAAACAGAACCTGGCGGGCCACATGTGGCCCCCGGGCCGCGAGCTTGAGACCACTGATTTAAAGTGTCTGTATACAAATGCTAAAAGCCTAAAAAATAAAATTGGAGAGTTAGAGTATATAGCACTGAATGATGAGGTAGATATAATAGGCATCTCAGAGACCTAGTGGAAGGAGGAAAATCAATGGGACACTGTGTTACCTGGGTACAAATTATATCACAGAGTAGATCAAATATTTGAGGGAATTGAATCAAATAAAATAAACATTCTGCATGGCATAGATAGCAGTGTGGAATCATTATGGATAGAAATTCCATGTGTGAAGGGAAGGAATATAAAGGTAGGGTTATACTACTGTCCCCCGGGACAAAATGAGCAGACAGATAAAGAAATGTTTTCGGAGATTAGGAAAGCTGGAGAATGGGCAACAGTATAATAATGGGTGATTTTAATTACTCTTACTATAAAGGTAGCACATTTATAAAATTATATATTCTATTGTAAAGATGTGTTTGCAACAGTCTGAGAAGGCTGACTCTACCCAACGCTGCAACCTCCAAGGAAAAACTTGGCCTCAATCCCTACCAGCACAATAAAGAACAAAGAAAAAGTGTGGAGAAAAAGATCTCAGTTTGTCTTCATGGATTGTAAAAAAAAAACTCCACACACTAAAGTGAGTTCTTTATACCAGTTTTTTCATCAGGCAACCAGTCCCAAATACCTTTCAGATTAACAGCCTATCCCAAATTCTATCAGAAGTCAATTAATGCCACTGTTCCATAATTTAAGCAGGGCATACGTATAATGCAATCAGACTTAGCTGTAGTTGATCCCGATCACACTCTAGCTGCAGTGCTGGTGCTGGATATTCGACAACTCACTGTTCCACTTTCCTTCCCGGATCCAAAAACGTCACAATTCGAACCGCAGTAAGGCTCTCGGGCGCAAGGGTGAAGAGGTTTATACTGTATATTTTTGCTTCCAGTGCAATGGGAAATTCTCGGAATGGGAAAAGATGACCAGCGGCGTGCCCCAGGGCTCGGTTCTTGGTCCCATTTTGTTCAATATTTTTATAAATGACCTGGAAGAGGAAACAACTTGTAATATAATCAAGTTTGCGGATGATACAAAACTATGTCGGGCGGTTGGCTCTCAAAGGGACTGTGAGGATCTTCAGAAAGATCTAAATCAGCTGGAAACGTGGGCGATAAAGTGGCAGATGAGTTTTAACATAGACAAATGCAAGGTGATGCATCTGGGAAAGAAAAACAAAGAACATGAATACAAGATGTCAGGGGTGACATTAGCCAAATGCGAACAAGAAAGGGATTTGGGGGTGCTGATAGACAGAACCCTAAAACCATCGGCTCAATGTACGGCGGCGGCGAAGAAAGCAAATAGGATGTTAGGCATGATTAAGAAGGGGATCACGAGTAGGTCGGAAGATGTTATAATGCCACTTTACAGAACAATGGTCAGACCACACTTAGAATACTGTGTCCAACACTGGTCTCCATACCTTAAGAAGGATAAAATTCTGTTGGAGAGGGTACAGAGGCGAACCACGAAACTAGTCAAAGGCATGGAGAATTTAAGCTACATGGAACGCCTCGGAAAACTGGGACTGTTCACCCTCGAAAAGAGAAGACTGCGTGGGGATCTAATAGAGACTTTTAAAATATTAAAAGGATTTGATCAAATTGACCAGGAAGCAGCATTACTGACATTTTCAGATGTGACACGGACAAGAGGCCATAGCCTAAAACTAAATGGCAGCAGGTTCAGGACAAATGTCAGGAAGTTCTGTTTCACACAAAGAGTGGTGGGCGCTTGGAATGCTCTCCCGGAGGAGGTGGTGGCAGAAAATACTGTGCTGGGTTTCAAACGCATGTTAGATGCACACCTTCTTGCAGATCATATTGAGGGATACGGGAAAACCGGGTCTCCAAAAAGGAGCACCTAAATGGGCCTCCGCGTGTGCGGATCGCCGGACTAGATGGACCTTGGTCTGATCCGGTGAAGGAGTTTCTTATGTTCTTATGTTATGTTGGATTTTAGAAAAAAATTACAAATTACTAGTAGCTCTGCAAGTTAATTTTTCAATTCTATCAGCACTCTGAGATGTATACCAACTGGTCCAGGTGATTTGCTACTCTTCAATTTGTCAAATTGGCCCATTACATCTTCCAGTGTTACAGGGATTTGTTTGAGTTTCTCTGATTCATCAGAATTGAATACCATATCTTCCTCAGTGAAGACCAAAGCAAAGAATTCATTTAATCTCTCCGCTATTGCCTTGTCTTCCCTGAGAGCCCTTTTTATCCCTCAATCATCTAGAGGTCCAACCAATTCTTTTCCCAGCTTTTTGCTTTTAATATACCTAACAAAGTTTATACTGTATATTTTTGCTTCCAGTGCAATCTTCTTTTCAAGGTGTCTCTTTACCTTCCTTATTAGCGACTTGCATTTGACTTGCCATTCCTTGTGCTGTTTACAATTATTTTTAGTCAGATCCTTCTTCCACTTTCTGAAGGATTCTCTTTTGGCTCTAATAACTTCTTTCACCTCACTCGTTAACAATGCCGGCTGCCGTTTGATCTTCCTTCCTCCTATTTAACTACATGGAATATATCTACTCTGGGCTTCCAGGATAGTATTTTTGAATAACAACCGTGCCTGATATAAAATTTTGACCTTTACAGTTACTCCTCTGTGTTTTGTTTTTACCATTCTCCTCATGTTATTCGTCTCCTTTTTTAAAGTTAAATTCTGTTGTATTGGATTTCCTGTATGAATTTATTCCAGGGATTATACCAAATCAGATTATGTTATGATAACTGTTATCAAGCAGCCCCAGCACCATTACCTACTGTACCAATTCATGCACTTCATTAAGAACTAGGTCTAGAATTGCTTTGCCTTTTGTTTACTACTGAACCAGCTGCTCCATAAAGCAGTCTTTGATTTCATCAAGGAATTTTATATCCCTAGCATGCGCTGATGCTACATTTACCAAGTCAATATTGGGGTAATTGAAATCACCCCTTATTATTGTGTTACCCAGTTTGTTAGCTTCCCTAATTTCTGATAACTTTCAGCATCTGTCCCTTCATCCTGGTCAGGCGGATGATAGTACACTCCTATCACTATCCTTTTCGTCTTTACATATGGAATTTCTACCCATAGGAATTCCAAGATGTGTTTCTGCTCCTGTAGAATAATCAGTTTGTTTGATGCCTATTATATCTATCTTTTCATTTAGTGCAATATATCCTAACTCTCCCATATTGTTTCTTAGGCTTCTGGTATTTGCATACAAACATTTCAAGCAATGTTTATCATAAGAACATAAGAAGTTGCCTCCGCTGGGTCAGACCAGAGGCCCATCATGCTCAGCAGTCCGCACCCGCAGCAGCCCATCAGGTCCATGATCTGTTAGGTGGTCCCTGACTTTTCCTATAACCTATCTCTACTTCTATCTGTACCCCTCAATCCCCTTATCCTTCAGGAATTTATCTAAACCTTCCTTGAACCCCCGTAGCGTGCTCTGCCCTATCACAACCTCTGGAAGCGCGTTCCATGTGTCCACCACCCTCTGGGTAAAAAAGAACTTCCTAGCGTTTGTTCTAAACCTGTCCCCTTTCAATTTCTCCGAGTGCCCCCTTGTACTTGTGGTTCCCACAGTCTGAAGAATATGTCCCTGTCTACCTTCTCTATGCCTTTCAGGATTTTGAAGGTTTCTATCATGTCTCCTCTAAGTCTCCGCTTTTCCAAAGAGAATAGCCCCAGCTTTTCCAACCTGTCAACGTACGAAAAGTTTTCCATACCTCTTACCAATTTAGTTGCTCTTCTCTGGACTCCCTCAAGTATCGCCATGTCCTTTTTGAGGTATGGCGACCAGTACTGGGTGCACCATTGCACGATACAGCGGCATGATGACTTCCTTCGTCCTGGTCGTGATACCCTTTTTAATGATACCCAACATTCTGTTTGCTTTCTTTGAGGCTGTCGCACATTGTGCCGATGCTTTCATTGTTGTATCCACCAACGCACCCAGGTCTCTTTCAAGGTTACTTACCCCTAGCAATGATCCCCCCCCCCCCCCATATTGTAGCTGAACATCGGGTTCTTTTTCCCTATATGCATGACCTTGCATTTCTCTATATTAAAGCTAATTTGCCACTTTTTTGCCCACTCTTCCAGTTTCGTTAAGTCCCTTTGCAGGTCTTCACAGTCTTCTGTGGTTCTAACCCTGCTGCAGAGTTTGGTGTCATCTGCAAATTTAATAACCTCACATTTCGTTCCCGTCTCCAGGTCGTCTATAAATATATTGAATAGGAGCAGTCCCAGCACCGATCCCTGCGGAACTCCGCTTGTGACCCATTGCCAGTCTGAGTATTGGCCCTTTACTTCAACCCTCTGTTTCCTGCCTGCCAGCCAGTATTTAATCCATCGGTAGACATCCCCTTTCACCCCGTGGTTCCACAGCTTCTTAAGCAGCCGTTCGTGAGGTACCTTGTCGAAGGCTTTTTGGAAGTCAAGGTAAATGATGTCTATGGATTCCCCTTTGTCCATCTGGCTGTTTATCCCTTCAAAGAAGTGCAGTAAGTTCATGAGGCACGACCTTTCCTTGAGGCATGACCTTCCTTTGTTCGGTTCATAGACAACCCCGCGAAAGACAAAGGCGCGCGCCGACAACTGAGCGCAAGATGGAGGCGCGCGCCGAAGAAAATTACAGTTTTTAGGGGTTCTGATGGGGGGTTTTGTTGGGGAGCCCCCCCAGTTTACTTAATAGAGATTGCGCCGGCGTTGTGGGGGGTTGTAACCCTCCACATTTTACTGTAAACTTAACTTTTTCCCTAAAAACAGGGAAAAAGTGAAGTTTTCAGTAAAATGTGGGTGGTTACAACCCAAAAATCAAATACTAAGAAAGTATAAATCCAATATTGATCATGCAAAATTACTTCCAACTGCAACACTGTGAACGGATCACTTTATGCCATGCCTCAGAGACCGAGTATACCAGCAAACACTGCTAGAAACGTTTTTAGCAGTGTTTGCTGGTATACTCGGTCTCTGAGGCATGGCATAAAGTGATCCATTCACAGTGTTGCAGTTGGGGGTTACAACCCCCCAAACCCCCCACAACGCTCCCACAACGCGGCACGATCTCTATTAAGTAAAGTGGGGGGTTCCCCCCCACGCTTCCCCCGTCGGAGCCCTAAAAACAGTAATTTTCTGCAGCGCGCGCCTCCACACTGCGCTCAATTGTCTGCGCGCGCTTTTGACCTGACACCCTTTGTTCAGCAGTCGGCATGAATAATTTGCAATATTAAAAATCAGCCTGCTCTGTATTTAAGGAAACTTCCTTTTTTTACACAGAAATACAGTATATGTACTATACATATAGTATTTTAGTTTGGTATTTTTCCCTTTATTGTTGAAAATATTGTTGAAAATAAAAAATAATGTTCAACATGCAATGCTCAGAATGTGTGCTCTGTCAAAGAGGTATGCCCAATCATCCGGATTTCCCTTTATCCAGACTACCCTCTGCTGAGGTTAGTCCAGATAATTGGCGTTCCACTGTAGGTAGAAGCTTGCTCCATATAGCCTTGCCTGTATCCTTCCCATGCTGCTACCTTTATTCACCCCTCCTTGCAAATACTTTTAATGGGGTCCTTTTAACACCCTGCAGTATGCATTATTGTGTGCTTACTGGAGCTTAAAAGGGCTTACTGCAGGGCACGTTCAGGCAGCTCCTGATTGGTAAGGCCCGACTTTAGTACAGGAAGAGGCAGTCAGAGCATACAGCGAGTGATTTCCTTCATTCGCCGGCGCTCTGGCTGTTCTCTCCTGCCTCTCCCACTGCTCTCTCCAGTCTCCCCCACGAAAAACTGTATCCGCGGTTTTTCATGATTCGCGGGGGTTCCTGGAACGGAACCCCCGTGAATATCGGGGGAGTACTGTACACTGGCCTACAAAGCAGCACTTTTAAACATATGTTAACATACAAGGTCTGTTCAAAAAGTTCCAGGACTGATTTTATAAAAATTTATTAAACAATCTTACAACTTATTCTATTGGGTACCCTTCAAAGTATTCCCCCTTCCCTACATATACACTTTTCCAAACTTCATTTCCACTTCTAGAAACAGTCCTTAAATGCATCTTCAGGAATTGCCAAAAGTTGCTGCGTCAATTTTTGCTTTATATCTTCAATAGTGTCAAATTGCTTTCCTTTCAGCATTGATTTAAATTTAGGAAACAAGAAGTCAGCAGGGGCCAAGTCAGGAGAGTAAGGTGGCTGGGGAAGAACCGTCATTGCACTTTTGTGCAAAATTCGTGAATTTTGACTCATTCAAAACACCTTCCAAGACTCATGACATGTTCCCCATAAGCCACTTTCAACATTTCATAAGTTTCTGTAGCGTTTTTACCCAATTTAAAACAGAACTTCACGCTGTAGCGCTACTCGAAGAGGTTGCACATGATGAAAAATAGTCGATCACAATAACACACTTTCACAAAAACTGCTGTAGCTCGAAGACGAAAACAGATATAAAAAAATGGGGAAAAGGAGGTTACTCATGAGGTTTAAAGCTACTCAGTGCCCTCTAGTGTGTCTCAAAAGAACTTCCTATTGATGTGCAATTCAAACTGTCCTGGAACTTTTTGAACAGACCTCGTATATTTAAAAGATTTGCTTTATATGCCAGTATGCCTATTCTCTTTAACATCTATATGTCCTCCCTGAAACTCCTCCAATTATCCCCCCTTGAAACAATCTACACATACGCTAATGACATCCTTGTCCTCCTTGAGACAGACTAGAACCTCACCAACCTCCACGAGAACATTACAGCTTGCATAATGAGACTCCATTCCTGGTCCTTCTCGGTACAGATGAAATTGAATGAATCAAAAACAAAATTACTTTGGCTCGGCCCAAAATTAGATCACCTGCCCAAACTCTTCGTACTACCCTCAGGCGCTGCACTGCAGCTTGAGTTCTCAAGCAAGGTCCTTGGCATCATTATCAATTCTTCTCTCTCCTTCAATGACCACCTCAACTCCTTGGCTAAATCATGCTTTTTCAGTCTCCACATGCTGAGGAAAGTAAGATCCTATTTTCGCCAACAACATTTCGCTGTCCTTGTCCAATCCATCATCCTCTCCAAATTAGACTACTGCAATGCCATCTACTTAAGCCTATCAAAAAAAAGTCTTCAAAGACTCCAGCTAATCCAGAATACTGCAGCCAAGTTGATCTTTGCAAAACGCAAGTCTGACCATGTCTCCCCACTCCTAGCCAAACTTCACTGGCTCCTAGTGATTTCCAGAATCCATTTCAAATGCTCCTGCCTGGCTTTTAAGATCATTCATGGCATCCTTCCTCCCTTAATCCCACTATCTTATAACTTCTCGAGTCCTGACTCTACCAGACTCGCCCAAAGGTATAAATTATCCTTCCCCTCTCTACACAGTATTTGCTATGCAGGCAAACTGGGAAAATCCCTTCTCTTCAGAATCACAGGTCTTTGGAACGACCTTACTACCCCGCTGCGGAACCTGGGCTCCCTCCAATTATTCCGTAAGCAACTGAAAACCTGGCTTTTCACTAAAATGTAATTCTATCCCCCCTTACTCTTCTCTTCTATATATAAGTTCATGTAAACCTTTTTTTCCCTTCTATTCCTATATTTTAAGTTTGTGTAAACCGTGCCGAGCTCCACAACATCCGTGGAGATGATGCGGTATATAAACTTAAGGTTTAGTTTAGTTTAGTATATTTAACTTCAATTTAAAAAAGATATTCAGCCTAATATCTTTATAGAGGCTTATAATCTTCATAATATTGGAGTCCTTTTACTAAGGCGTGCTAGCCATTTTAGCGCGCGCTAAATGCTAACGCATCCATAGACTATAATGGGTGCGTTAGCTATTAGCACACGCTAAAATGGCTAGCACGCCTTAGTAAAAGGACCCCATTGTTCTTAATTTGAATATTATTAGAAAATTCAATTTTACTTCTTCATCATCAAACAAAACTCTTAAAAGATTTCACTGAATGTATTCTTTAGTTACTCTTATAATGTCATAAGAAAAAAATGCATACTGTACCATTTATTTCAAATAAATGTAAGAACATATGAAATAGTATGTTGTTGGTTGAAGTAAAAGAGAAGAAGGCCTAGGAATAAAACCAACAAAGTAAATGAACCAAGACATAATAAATTGATATTTGATAGTACTGTTGCTTTTAACAAGAAGGAGCTTGCCAGGAAATAAATGTTCATTCCTCAACTATATGAGTATACATTAAATGGTTTGTTCCATTTTCTTTTATTTTTGCAGCTTGCAAAAGGAAAGAACAAGAACATGGGAAGGATCGAGGGAATACACCCAAAAAGCCTCGGTTAGTCTTCACGGATGTCCAGCGTCGAACTCTACATGCAATATTCAAGGAAAATAAGCGCCCATCCAAAGAATTACAAATAACAATTTCCCAGCAACTAGGGTTGGAGCTGAGTACAGTCAGCAACTTCTTCATGAATGCACGAAGGAGAAGTCTAGATAAATGGCAAGACGAGGGCAGCTCCAATTCAGGCAACTCATCTTCATCAAGCACTTGTACCAAAGCATGAAGGAATAACCGCAAATTAAACCTCGGTGGAAAAGCTTTAAAAACAAAGACCAGGACCTCAAGATAGCAGGTTTATACTTAGAACTATTTGAAAAAAAAAAAATTGCTATTTATAAGTCCAAAGAAACCAAAGACTTATTTCACCTGCATTATGACTTTGTTCTGAGATACACACTTTAGGAGGATGACTTGCAAAAAATGAATGGAAAACCAATCCCACTGGCCTTGCACCTTTATCTGTGATCATGTTCACTGTACTTGGCAGTCTGGTTGTTCGGAGCACAGTGATTTTTCATTGAACGGACATATTTTCCAATATGACTCTTCATTTTCACATAAATTCCATGAAGGTGTATGGTGTCCATGCCAGTGGTTATAGACTTGGTCAGGGATGATCTTGAGGAAGGGTTGTGATGTAACATGACCAAAGCCGTGTGGCGTCGTCTGAGTTCATGTGAACGGTGGTGTGATTGCTCTTCATTGTTTGAACCTAGTAGTTCCAAGACCTGGACACAAAGTTCAAACTGTAGACAAAGAAATTTTTGAGTGTCACCTAAACCAGTGCATTCTCTTTGTTTGTTAAGGGAAGTTCAGGAGAAAAAAAAAACCCCAGTTCTGCCCATAAGAAACTAGTTACCAAATAACAAATGTATTATATATTGCAGGTATTTTAATGCAGTGGTTTTAATAATCCAAATATATTTTTACATGGCATACTGGACAGGGTGAAAGGTATAAACTATTCTAATTTAAAATAATCAGATCATGCAAGTAGAACTGTTATTCGTATTCCTCTGACTGGCAGGAAAGAATGTAGCATCAGAAGATTAACCCCCAAATCATAACATTTTAGCATAGATGCCTATTAATGGGTTTATGGTTGGGCTCCCTTTACCATGCCTACATTTCTTACACTTATTATATATTTTTTAAAATAATATTCCTGAACAACGCAGCCCTTTTACTAAAGTGCATTATGTTTTAGGCTTAACACAGTATATAACGCAGGGTTTTAACACACTGCAGGCCAAAAACTAATGCAGCAGCAAGAAGGAGCACTCCCAGCATTTTCATATTTTGGCCACGTGTTAATGTTGAAGCAATGTATGGGGCCAGTGAACTGTTAAAACCAGACGCATTTAGGATCCTATTCTACAAATGGGGCCTAACTCAGTAGGCACCTAGGAAAATGTCACCTACTGCATTCAAAGTTAGGCGCTGTTTGTAGAATCAAGCCTAATGGCATCTAAATCGAGTTAGGCGCTGGTAAGCATCTACAACTTACGCACTGGTATGTTAGACCAGGGTTTTTTGGGGGCCTAAAATACCAGCACCTAATTCAATCCACACCCAAATTCCACCCCTCACCATGCCTAACATTTGAGTAGGTGCCACTAAGCACCTTGGTAGATGCCTATATCGCACCTACTGAGTTAGGTGCCTACCAGCAAATTAATTGGTTTTAAGTAGTTTTTAATGGTACTTTTAATTATCAATGCCAAATTAACCAATTAAAAAAACTTAGTTAGGCACCTAACTCAGTAAACGCCCCAATATAGGCACCTACCAATGGAATTAGCCTCCAGTTTCAAGTTTATTGGTTTCTTGATATACCGTCTATCAAATACATCTAAACAGTTTACAATAAAATGCTGTCTATAAATAAAACCAGTATTTAAAAATGAATATTAAAAGGGTTTCATAAACAAAACATAAGTAACTAACATGACATCAGGAGGAAACGGGCGGAGGGAGTATATCGTTACATCAAGATAATTATTAAAGAAGAGGAGGGGAAAGGGGAACACATAAGGTTAGAGGGAAGAAAATTTTTTAAAAAAGTTAGCCTCAAAAGTGAAGAAGGTTCTTACATATAGAATGCATCCTTGAATTGGAATGGTTTTTTTTATTATTATTATTTATTGATTTTATAAATATACCATTCCAGTATATATATACAGAAAAAAGAGAGATTAACACACAATTAAACAGGAAACAAAATCAAAAGGTAAATAACACTCCTTATGGATTTAACAATCTCTCTAATAAAGCCCACAATATAGGAGAAGCAATTCACATTCCATCATGGGAATTGATAGATATCAAGGAAATATACAATACAACTGTATCAGTTACATCTTCTACATTATTTAAGGACTAAGTCTGCGTGGGGGTACTGGGAGGAACAACTCCTTTCCCCTCTAGGAAAAACCATAACTGAACAGGGTCAAAAAAATGTATGAATGTTGGTCCAAAAGGATCAAACATTTACAAGGCTACTTAAGCTGAAATTTAGCACCCAAAGACAGTACGGCTTGTCTCAATTGCAGGAACCCTTTTCTTCTAGTCTGAGTTAGCTTTGAAACATCTGGGAACATGGAGATCTTAAGCCTAAAAAACAGCCTAAGAAGTGCCTTTTTGTCTTGTTGAAAGACAAAAGTCACCAGAAGTGTAGAATACGAGATGGCTTCTTCCACTGAGGTTTCCAATATTGAATTGGAATGTTTTGAGTTTAGATTTAAAGATTATCAGTTTAGGAGGTGGTAAGTTTCTCCACATTAACAGGGCATTAGTCGGTTAGCATGTAGTCACTCTAGTATATTAACTGCAAGGAGCATTCTTTGCCCATCTATGCTCCGCCCAGTAATGCCTCCTAACCAAAACTTCCATTAATGCTAATGTAGTTTTTACTGTAAATGCAGGTTCATGTGACCGTGTATTAGTTGTTAAGGCATGCATTAACAGCTAACGCAGCTTAGTAAAAGGACCCCAATATGGCTTAAAAGTTCATCTTACTTGAAGGATGCAAAATGCCTCTGTGCAACACTACTTGTATATATCTTCAACTCAATGATGGTAAATTTTTTCCCCCCCATATTTGGATACACCAAAGACATATAGAAAACACACCTCTGGAACAAAATTCAATGCCCCTTTCGTGTTTTGTAGTATTTATCTTACGTTTTTTTTACCAGCAATTTTATTTCAATCTATTTTTTCTTGTGTGTCTTTATAACAAGAGTGATGTGCAAAATAGATTGCACTAGTTTCAAATTCACCGAGGACCTAGGAGACCACGCCTTACCTTGAATCAGGCTCATAGCCTTAAAAATACTATAAATACTTACAGATATTCCTACTCGTTATCATCAAAATCTTAAAAGAAGGTAATAAAATATTTTACAAATGGAAGGATACCTACTGTACCTGATTGTACACCATTTCTAGCTTTCAGGCTTGCAGGTTCAATATAAGAAAGGAAAATAAAAATAAACATTAGGTCTATCAAAAAGAAGAGGGGCATAGCTGTATTAGCTTGCTCTTGGACAATTATCTGTAATTCCTCCAGCAAATCCTCTCCTAAACAATCCTGAGTTAAAAGTGATTAAATATGTAAATACCGTTATCATTTTGTGGAAGAAAATCCTACAGCATCAAACAATACAGAGGCGTAGCCATATGGCCAATTTTGATACGTCTAAGTCCAAGTTGGGTGGGCAGAAGAATCCCGTTTCACAGGTGATCCGGTCTCTCCCACTCCCAACCTCCCGCAGGCAATCCAGTCTCCCACTTCTGCAAGCAATCTGGTCTCTCACCCCCCCCCCCAAAGAGCAGATCTTTGCTTATTTGGAAGCAGGACGTTGCATCTGAAAGAAAGCTGTGGGGCCAGCATGAGCAGTGTATATCAGTCATGCTGCTTGCTACCAGTAAAGATCTGCTCTTTATAAGGTAATTGGGAGTTTTCAGCTGACAGAGCTTGGGGTTTCCCCACCAGTCACATAATAGGTGTGTTCCTACTGGGTGGGCCCACCAGTGGCTATACCACTGCTTGATAATCAACCAAAAAGGTATCTAGATACAGCAAGCTAAAAGAGAATTCATGCTGTTGAACTGAGAAAAGTGCAAATAAATTTAGAGAGAGAATGATATCTGTGAAAAAGAGCTGAATATCTTAACAAATATTTTATATATAATAAGGGCAGAGTATCCCCAAATATTCTGTTATTTACATTGCTCAAAGATTTTACAAAATCGAAACCAAAGAGCTCCGTTGTATATGAATTTTTGCGTGTATTTATTTATTCAAATGCATTAATGGCTTCTATGAAGATATTCACCCAAAGCAGTTATAAACCTCAAAGAGCAAGAAGCTCTTAATTTGAATATTCTTGTCTGCAGAGATCTTTGTGGACTACTGTAAAAAATTTTTCCCCCTTTCTGCAATGGCAGGAGACTAAGGGGATAATTATTAAGGTGCAGTAACATCTGGGTTTTGCCACACCTTGGGGCCCTTTTATTAAACTGCATTAAGCACTTACCCCCAAATTCTATATTTGTGCTCACAAATTGGTGAACATAGTGGATTTGTGTGCAGAACTTAATTGTCTAATAAGCCTAATCTGTGATGATATTTGGCAATTAATGCCTCATAATTGATGCCAATTGGCACTAAAGGTTACGTGCACAACTTGGTAGGTATAAAGTGCCACATGCTAATTCTAGTGCATGAATCTGAAAAGGGGGTGTGACAAGGGAAGGATCAAGGGCATTCCTAGAATTTTTGTGCACCATTATAGAATACTTCCAATGTGCACACAAGTTAGGTGCAGGTATTTAGGTCTGGTTTTCCTCGTTCATTGGTGCTTAGCATGATTCTTTAAAGGCGTGCATACCTTTTATAGAATTGCGATAAATGCCATTGTAGTCTATACCAATTTTTGGGGCGCCATATACACTGTAGAATATAGCCCTTAATGCATAGTTTACCACATGGTAACTGCTAGCACAGAACCGCATTAAGGAGCTTTATGATAGAAACATAGAAATAGACGGCAGATAAGGGCCACGGCCCATCTAGTCTGCCCACCGCAATGACCCTTCCCCACCTAACTCAGTGAATAGATCCCACGTATCTATCCCATTTGGCCTTAAAATCAGGCACGCTGCTGGCCTCAGTGACCTGAAGTGGAAGATTATTCCAGCGGTCAACCACTCTTTCAGTGAAAAAGAATTTCCTGGTGTCACTGTGCAGTTTCCCTCCCCTGATTTTCCACGGGTGCCCCCTGGTTGCCGTGGGACCCTTGAGAAGGAAGATATCTTCCTCCACTTTGATGCGACCCGTGAGATACTTGAACGTCTCGATCATGTCTCCCCTCTCTCTGCGTTCCTCGAGTGAGTAGAGCTGTAACTTATCCAGCCTTTCCTCGTAAGGGAGATCCTTGAGACCCGTGATCATCCGGGTTGCCATTCTCTGGACCGACTCTAGTTTAGCAACTACTGTGTGATAAGACACATATTAAGGGGGAAATTCTATATATGGCACCCAAAAAATCTGCACAGAATAAAACACTATTCTATACATCTTGTCCAATGCTCTTAGGTGATTAAAGGGTCCAGTACATGATACAGATTTCCTGCCCCACCACCCATACTGGACATCTTCCCAAGGAAGACCCTCTTGATGCCCCTCAACTCCAGAACCTTTCCCAAAGCTCCCCCAATCACCTAAAACATTATATATTATTTAAGTACCAAGCTGTACTCATCCTATACAATTTGGATTTATTATTTATTATTTATTTTCCAAAATTTGAACTGAAGTTAAATATTCAATTACCTTATGATTTTTTTTTTTTTTTTTTAATTTGCGCTTCCAAATTGTCTTGCAATATAAGATGGGCCAGCAGGAGCAGTGGGATTTGAATCTTGGTTTCCTGCTGCTTCACTCCTGTATAGATTCTAGTTCCATGTCCATGAGTAATAAATTTGGTTCTGTCCTCATTTAAATATATTTTGTTGAATGAAGAAACAATACTAAATTTTATAACTTCCTGAAAATATTAGCTACTGTAACCAAAAATTGAAGGAGATTCAGGTATCCTATTTTACTAAACAATAACAGGCTTATCTTTATAACCTCGGCCTTTATATGGTAATATACACTCTACCTGAAACTGTATCCAAAAGTAAATAATTTCAAACTAGATAACAGCTCATAATGAAGATACATTCAATTATAGATAACTACCACCTCAATAGATTAACATTAGCAAAGGCAAATCAGATGCTTACAGGGGAAAATGGGAGCATTATTTTGCATTCTTCAAGAGAAAAGGACAGCATTCAAATTTGTTTTATAGTTAGCATTGTTCATTTTAAACTTGCAGTTAACAAATGGGTGGAAATTCCTTACCATATTTATCTGATTTTATTCTTTAATTTTTTTCTTGTTTGACCAATTGAAATATTTTCTGAATCCAAAGAGAATTTTCCTATCAGAAGTGAATTTACATAGGGTAATGGGTATGTATAGTATTTTCAGACACTTGTTAGCTGAATTATAATTTGACATCACTGTTTAGCGTGTATAATATCGTGCTTTATATTAGAAGCCTTTAATGAAATCAACAATCTCATAAGCAATATGCAAACCATTTTCATAAAGTATCCATATAGACATATGAAACTATGATCACACCTATACTCATATTTAGCTGCAAATGCTACTACTTTGATTGAATGTAACTTTAGAATGAAGTTGTACTTCAATCACATATTTCAATTATCCACCTAATAAGGAATCCTACTTTTTCTATAATTTTCAATGTTGTCAGTTACACTTAATTTACAAGCCTATTTTTTATAGGCTCACAACTCACTCTGTCAAAGCAGGACCTGCAGGGGACTAGAAAGGGATCAAAAGTGTTTTGAAAGGACGAAAAGTGGAGACAAGTTTGAATACACCAAGCATATGGGTCGCAGTTCACATTCCAAAGAAACTGAGGTTTCATAGTATTTGCATTTCATTAATTCCTAGAGTCAGTACACTTATACCACAAATTATCATTAACCATTATATGCTACCAAAGACCAAGGGTTGGGTGGGGAAAGTTCATGGTTTCCATTTTTCCATAACAAAGAGTTCTTTAGTGCATTCCTAGGGTACTCACAGAAGCACTCTTTCATCTTAGAGCTGCCCCAATGGTCTCCATGGGTAGGTGGAATATTGCTTTCTGCTCCAGGAAGACCACCACACCTTACAGGGAAGGAAAACTACAGACTTGGCTATACCAAAGAGTCTTAGGACATTACTCTTCACATTAGTTGGAAAGGCGGTTTCCTTAAAAGGTCCTTCTCTCTCCATACTGATGAAAAAACTATGCATTTAGCAAACAAAGAGAAAGCACTTAGCCTTTTGTAACAGGTTGTTTATGGTGCAGTCAAATCTTAGAAGGTCAGTTTGAGTTTTTGGTTGGCCTTCCGTTTCTTGTGGTGCGGTTAGCTTTACAATATATTTGGTAACTATTTCCTAATGTTAAGACAAAGAAGCAAAGATAAAAAAAAATAGCTGCTTCCACATGTAAAAAAATGTGTAAAGATCTACTGTTTATAGTGTGAACCAAAGACGCTACCTCACTCAATTTCCATTTGTGATTTTAATCACATTGATGATACCAAAGAATACCAAAGATTTTTTCTTGCACGGCCTTCATCTGCAGTGGGCACTCGGCGTCCTTCCTCTATCCTCCACTTTCACTCAGTGTACATGTTTCCTTCATACTACTATTATTAATAATAATATGAATAATATTGATAATAAAGCTTTAGGCAAACATGTTGCAAAACTTTGTAAACTCATAGGACGAGTGCCTTGCTTGAACCAAAGTGTTAAACCGCTGTTGACCTCTTCTCTTTCACCTTATACTCTTTGAATACCTCAGCCTCTTTGAAAGGCCACAAATGAAAAAAAAAAAAGAAAAGAAAATATAAAAAATTTTTGAAAGGAATAATTCTCACCGTGGTGCTTTTGCCATGCAATGAACCTTTCTTTGATACCAAAGGAATTTCCTTTCTTTCCATTTTTTCTCGCTGGCAAACCAAAGCTCTTTCCCCAGTCCCCATGTGCGCAGTTGGCCCGAGTCCTCAGAGTCCAGATGCAGGCCGTACAGAACTTTTACCACTTGTTCCAAATACCTCATAGTATAAGAAAACTTTAGGGTTATGTTGTATAGAGAGTCTATGTGATAAGGCAGAACTTACTAGTTTGATAATTGTTAAACGTTACTTCAAAAGCTTTATAATTCTTATTTATTTTGTAGTGTTTGTTTGGGCAGAACTACTCTGTCACGCTCAAGGAAGAAGAGGGTGGTTTTTTTTTTAAAGATGATTAGGGGTTGTATTAAAGATGAGTTGCAAAGATTTAATGCACGGAAGTAAAAAAAAAAAGTATGGCTTTAATTTCATTTTTTATGATGAAGCTTTGTTTGATGTTCTTTTCACAGGGTAAAAAAAGAAAACTTTTTCTGCTGTAATAAGCATGTTCATACATTTATGTTTTTTCTATTGTATTGTGATTTTTGTTATTTAATTGTATTTTGTAAGCTTATTTAATCATTGCTTTAATTTATAACTATATGGGATAGAAAACCAACTTTGTAAATATTAGAGTTTGAAAACAAAGCTTTATGTTACAATCCTTTGTTCTTCTGCTAAGTTTTAAGGAGAATGCTTCTCTCTTGTCTGGGCACAAGGCAAGGGTGTATCTACATTATCATCTTAGTGGACACTGCCAGATCCCCACACCTTGAACCTGCCAAAAGGAGAGCGCACGGTACTCTGTACCTGTAACAGAAAAGCATTATTGCTAGGTGGATCTTTTTTTTTTTTCTTTTTAATTTATTTGTCATTTTGGAAGGGTTACTTTGTAGGTAAAACCTACACATCCAAAGAATTTAAACATTGTTTAATGTTAAAGCACTGGCATTTGTGAGAGAATTTGTTGATTTATAAAATATATATATATAATTTGCCATATGAACGGGTATAGAAAGTGTAGGGCGTAGAATTTTAGAGACAAGCTAACTTGAATTTGGAATTTCTGTATATTACACATTGGCCTTTGTTTAGTAAGGCTTAACATACAATAATGATGTTATCGTGCGTTATCTGCCACAAAGCTCTTTGTATAAAGTGGACTTTATGGCAAATAAAGCATGTGCTAAGCATTAGTCAATAAGGGCTATTATGCTTTTCACCAGTTCTTTATCATTCCTAAAGTAGGGAATGGATGAAGGGAAGAGAATTATACATCTTTTGTTCCAAGAACCGATATTCTAGTTGCTTCACACACTTAGTAAGAGGCCAGTGTTAGACGCAGCTGGGCTGCCTGATCACAGGCCGGTAATGAATGCAGACTGAGTAGAAGCAGCATCATTTTCAGTTCCATTATTAAACAGCTATTAGAAATAGATTTCTTCAGACATTATGGGCTCCTTTTACTAAGGTGTGCTAACGTTTTTAGCGCACGCAGGATATTATCGCACGCTACGCAGATAGAACTAACGCCAGCTAAATGCTGGCATTAAGGTCTAGCGCACACAGCAGTTCAGCGCGCGCTATTCCGCGTGTTAATGCCCTAACGCACCTTATTAAAAAGAGCCCTATGTCTTATTTATATGCCATGTAAAGTAGCAGACTAATCAGTGTAAATTCTGGCTACGCAAAATCAAAAATAATTTTTTTGTTGCGTTTTGTGTTTTTTTTTTCCTTTCTTTTTGAGTTAGAACTATGGTGTATTGTGTTTTGTCGATTGGAACCACTTTGTACAACTGTGGCAAATTATATTTTTTTAAATAAAGGCCGGCGATGACTTTACCAAAATGCATAGTGGCATTTCGGCAACTCATTCCCTCAGTTTCAACTAAATCGAATATGACAACAGGATTTGTGATATGCAAGAGTTAAAAAAAGAAATGGATTTTTCTAATCTGATTTTTCTTTTCCTGAAATTGCACAGTTATGTCACATGGGTTTTTTTTATTATTATTATCTAGGGAAGTGCCCACAGTAGTCCTAAAAATTGCATTTTTAATCCTCTGTTAGCACTATGAAAGTATCATCTCTACCCAGTCACTGACTTTCTTTTCACCAAATCTATTTTTATAGAAGTAGTATGGCTCATGCTATTTATGTTTCTATTATTTCATTTGCTATATATTTGCATCCATTTTTATTTCTATATATGTACACACTTGCTAAACTATAGTATTCTAATTTGTTCTAACAAGAATATTGGTAAACACAGATGTATTCTTGGAAATTATTACTCTGACAGTAGACTTAGGGGGTCTTTTGCTAACAATTAGCACATTTTAGCTGACACATGGTCCATTTTATTCCTATGGGCTCTGCTGCAGATAATGGGGCCTTCTTACTAAGTTGCACTACAAAGTGGCCAGCACCATCTCTAGCGCATGTGCTGAGGCCACTTTTAACACAGCAGTAAA
Organism: Geotrypetes seraphini; assembly: GCF_902459505.1. Taxonomy (NCBI): domain Eukaryota; kingdom Metazoa; phylum Chordata; class Amphibia; order Gymnophiona; family Dermophiidae; genus Geotrypetes; species Geotrypetes seraphini. The sequence goes on from NC_047097.1 coordinate 16,518,335, forward strand.
ATGGCCCCATATTCCATTTCCCCACTAGTCATTTGTGCTTGGACACTTACCAACATCTGTTTTCTAGGCGGTAAGGGCTCACACGCTAATCCTGCACTAATGAGTTACCACAGAGCAAAGTAACTGTGCTAACCAATTAGCACAGAACATACCTACCCTCTTTTCCCTAAACACCCCCCAATACTAAAAAATAAATTCTAATTTTTAGCATGTGGGAAGCCATGCTGATCCCAAAACTACTGCAGGATGCGTGAGCAGACCCCGCGGTAGTGCTTACTGCTTACTGCAGTTACTCCCTCCCCCTTTACAAAACCATGGAAGCGGTTTTTAGCACAGGCCGGCCTACTGAATGCTCTGCGCTGCTCCAACACTCAGAGTTCCTATGAACATCGGGAGCAGTGTAGAGCATTTAGCGTGCTGGCCTGCCCTAAAACCTGCTTCCGCGGTTTTGTAAAAGGGGGGGTTAGTAAATGGGCCCCAAAATGTGCTAATCATTAATGGGGGGGGGGGGGGGGACATCCCTTAGATTTTTTTTACCATGTCAGCACCTCCTAGTGGTAGGGTACATTTATTTTTTATTTTTAATGAAAAGCTCAAGGTGTATACTTTTTAGGAGGATACTTTGGAGGACTGAAGGGAACAGAAAGGAAGGGTTTGTTCTTTTGGTCAAAGGGTAAAACCTTCTTTGATACATTTTTATATGATGAATATTGGTATAGGACAATAAAAGTTATTTTAAATCCAAGATCATTTAATGGTCTTTTGGTTAGCAACAGCAACGTTTGGCACGGGCTACTTGTGTGCTTTTAATGCATAAAATAAACCTGTGAAATGTTTAAAGTGAAAGAAAAAAGAAAAATGAAGCAGCAAAATTTCTAGTCTGTTTTATAAACCAACAGAACTGTATTTAGATCACTGTTCTTTGTTTCTGTTTTTAGTATGGTATTTTGATTTTTGCTGGTATGTTCTGCATTTGTTGCATAATCATTGTGAGATTTTAGTCTTGCAGTATGAACCAAAAAAAAACAAAAACAGTATTAAAAGAATATGTTTTAAAGCACCATCTTTTGCTTGCCTCAATAGTTTTCTTCATGTCCTCCCCAGTACCTTTCCTTCCCTAACCTGGGCCTTCAAATGAATGCATTTGCTTACATAGCTTTTTCACTACGCTTTATAATCCGATATACATGTTTGACTTTTCCTACATGAAGGCCAGTTTCCAATGTTCAAGTTAGCTTGGTTATATCAAATGGAAAAATGCGCCTAAGACAATCATCAGGTAAAAAAAGATCCCAAGACAAAGAAAAAAAATCTTCCAAGAGCGAGAGGGAGTTCTTTCACATTAGTGAAAAGAAAGAAGGGACTTATAAGATTTTGCTAAAAAGAACAAAAAATTACAATTTTGCTGATATTTCTTTTTTGCAAATTAACAGTAGTAGTATTTTATGTGTTGCCTCTGCATTTCAACCTAAATGGATTATTGTACCTAATTACAGCTTATTGATAATACTTTGTCTCTCTCTCTCTCTCTCTTAGTCAAGAGCTTCTTAAGTACTTTTGTGTGTACCTAAAAGTGTAATGCAATAGGCATTATTCTGGTTTGTTTATGGGTATTTCCTGTACTGCGTTAAGATTTACTTCTCTTTTTTTTTTTTTTAAGCATTGCTACTGTTTTCACTTTATGCCGTGCAATATCATCTGCTGTGTTTGCTAAACAAAAAGAAAAAAAAAAAGCAAGTGATGATGTCATCATGCTTTTCGGTGTTACAATGTTTTAGCGTTTATGTAGTCACAGAAATGTAGTAAATAAAAGGTTGGATTTTCCAGCACTTTAAATTTAGATATTCCTTGCCTTCTTTTGTTTCTCCAGTAAAAAGTACAATGCAGTAACAAGCCTTAAATTCTCTTTTCCCTTTAATTAATTCTGGTAAGGAGGAGATAATTTTTTAAAAATGAAAGGTTCATCTTCATTGCCAACAACCATTGCAACCTCACAAACAACAAGTCATATGGAGAATACATGATCCCTTGCTAATATGTGAACTGGAAATCAACACCTTAATTTAGTATAAAGGCAGGAAATACAAAGGAGTCAATATTCAAAGCAATTTAACCCTTTGTGGGGCTATATCCACTAATATTCATTATCATTTAACTGAATATAAAAGATGCCTACCGTTAGGTGCCTCGATTGGCACACAGAGCTGATCTAGGCACCTAACTTAACTTTTTAATGGGTTCAGTTAGCACTGTTAATTGAACAGCACCATTAAAAACCATTTTAAAAATGACTTCAGGTAGACCCTAAGTCAGTAGGCATGATGTTAGTATCTACACTGGGGTGCCTACCTGTGCCTACCCAAAAAGTGGGCATAGTTAGGGGTGACGTTTGTGTGAGGAGTGAGTTAGGTGCTAGTAAGTGCCTAATTTAGGGACTGGTATTATAGGCCAAGAAAACCCTGGTGTAATATATCAGTGCCTAAGTTACAGGTCCCTAACTTGAGTTAAGCATCACTAGGCACAATTCTATAAAGGCACAATACTACAAAGGCACCACTAGGCACAATACTACAAAGTTTGCTAGTATTGAATTGCACCATGGGGTGGTCTGGGATAAACACCAATTAATCAAATTTCAAACCTCCAAACACAGACTACTCACTTAATATCTGTTTAAATCAGAAGCCCAGTTATTATCATTGGCTTGCCTTAAATAGTCAGGAAAAGCAGAACAGTGAAAAAACTCCACAATCCCATTGCAGGAAAAAAAAAACCCTGTTCTTCGAAAGCCCAACTAATTCCAAATTTCCAAATCGGACCTAAACTCACACATGCAACCAAAATCAGTTCAGTTCAAATACGCCACCAAACTCTCATTAACTCTACCGAATCAGCCCTTAATCTAAAGTCCTGGATCCCAGTAGAATTTAATCAACTTCTTTCATAAAATCTTTATAGATCCACATCATGCCAGGGAAAGTTAAAGACCTTGACAAGGGCTACTTATTTCACAGACTCCCACTGCTTCAGGAGAAAAAAAACTGATTCAGTGTGACTGCTAGTTGGCTTCAAGATGGCGCTCAATATTAAATAGATGCTCGTGGACTAACCCAATCAGAAAGCTGGTTTCTCTTTGCTGCTTCTATTTTAAAAGAGGCAGATCCCTTGAGTTCTTCAGTTCACTACTAAGCGACATCAATGCCTATAATTTTCAATCATTAATCTTTAAAAAAAACCCTGCCATTCTATCGCAACTTTAAGACCCTTGGGGGCAGTAGATTGTAACTTAAAAATCCAATACTCCTCTCGTTGTCTCAACTTCCTCTTAAGATCACCTCCTCTGTTATTCAGGGCTATCTGTTCAATGACTAAGCATCACAATTCACTGAACTGATGTCCCATCAGTTGGCAATGTTGAACCATCAGAGCTTCCAGTCTGTCATTAATAATATAGTATTTATGCTAAGCCATATGAGTTTTTAAACACATGATGTTTGCCCTATATAAATGTGATCACATGGACATTGAATCACATAACATTACATTACATTACATTGATGTCTTCTATCCCATCAATACCTTTCAGTTCTAGGTGGTTTACAACAAGAAATTAGCCTGGGCATTCCCAGGGAGATTACAAGGTTGATAGCTATAGTATGCGTCGGGATCTGGGAAGGGTCGATACGGTTTGGTTAGTTCATTAGATGTACACCTTTAGATGTACTGTTCATGAAGTAATACTGTACAAAATAAATTTAACATTCCCTCTTTTCCATGCAAAAACTTGTTTCTTCTGTAACTTCACAAATAGAAAATGTACCACACTTTCTATGGCCCAATCCTTTTTCTTGTCTAATAGACCATACATCAGATTTATATATTCTATCTGATAAGTTGCTGTTGCTAGTGAATTACACCATAGATCTCATCTGCTAAAGTTGGATGTGCAACCAAAAGTCTCCAATGATGCTTAATACACATTGCAATTTCAGTAGACAAAGCAGTATATTTCAATGTACATTGCGCACATTTCTCATTCTTCTTTACTATATCGGGCTCCAATAGAGATCACAATCATTAAATAAAGCTCTTTTAAACGCTTTATGCGCACTCTTCTTCCGATATCCCCTCTTCAGTTTTTTCCTTTAGGGAGACTCATATCTTTGTATTGTTGGGTAGTCACATATACAGTAAATCTACTATACCTCACAAATTGAGAGTAAGGAAGACCAGTTTTAGCATCCTGTCAAATGATAAAATTAGTATGAAACTTGCCTTCTCTAGTTCCCTTGACTGATTCTTATATTAAAGATACAGTATATCACATAAGTTAACTCAAATTCAAATTTCAAATACAAACTTATGGTTGGTGACAATGGATTTGCAATCTTTGTATACTTCAGTCCCTTTGAATAAAGCTCATAATGCAGTAGTGTCTGCCTTTGAAAACCGTCCAAGACCTGTATCAGTTCACACTAAATTTATAGTACAGCTTATAGACTTAGTCTTGTTTAACAACTACTTTGTGCTTGATCATAATATTTATATACAATGAAGAGGGGTGGCAATGAGAGCATCATTTGCCCCCTCTGTTACTATCTTTATGGCAGAATTTGAGCACAAATATGTGTATTTATTAGAAGGATTTCAATATTTTTTATGCTGGTGGCGATATAATGACAATGTTTTTACCATTTGGACTGAAACTGAATGAGTTGAAACAGTTTGTGGAAGAGCTTAATAGTCAACATGCTTCTATTAAATTTGAATGTACAATGAATAAATATCGAGTGACTTTTTTTATGTCACTGTCATTTATATAGGGCAAACATCATTTGCTTTTAAAACTCGTATGGCTGAGCATAAATACTATATTACTAATGACAAAATGGAAGCTCCGATGGTTCAACATTGCCAATTGATGGGACATCAATTCAGTGAATTGCGAACCTTAGTCATCGAACAGTTAGCCTTGAATAATAGAAAAGGTGATTTTAAGAGGAAGTTCAGACAACGAGAGGAGTATTGGATTTTTAAGTTACAATCTACTGCCCCAAGGGTCTTAAAGTTGCGATAGAATAGCAGGTTTTCTTTTTTAAGATTAATGATTGAAAATTATAGGCATTGATGTCGCTTAGTAGTGAACTGAAGAACTCAAGGGATCTGCCTCTTTTAGAATGGAAGCAGCAAAGAGAAACCAGCTTGCTGATTGGGATAGCCCACTGAGCATCTATTTAAAATTGAGGACCATCTTGAAGCCAACTAGCAGTCATACTGGATCAGTTTTTTTTCCCCTAAAGCAGTGGGAGTCCATTAAATAAATGGCCCTTGTTGAGGTCTTTAACCTTCTCTGGCATGATGTGGATCTATAAAGATTTTGTGAAAGAAGTTGATTAAACTCTACTGGAATCCAGGACTTTTAAGTGCTGATTTGTTGGAGTTAGTGGGAGTTTGGTGGTATTTTTGAACTGAACTGATTTTGGTTGCATGTGTGAGTTTAGGTCCGATTTGGAAATTTGGAATTAGTCGGGCTTTTGAAGAACAGGGTTTTTTTTTCTGTAATGGGGTTGTGGAGTTTTTTTACTGTTCTGCTTTTCCCGACTATTTTAGACAAGCCAATGATAATAACTGGGCTTCTGATTTAAACAGATGTTAAGTCTGTGTTTGGAGCTTTGAGGTTTAAAATTTGATCGATTGGTATTTATCCCAGAGCACCTCACAGTGAAACTCAATACTAGCAAACTTCATAGTAAATATTTTGCAGTTATGCTTAAAGTGTAGAAGTTTGCTCCTCTATAAATTGTTACGTGAGCCTAACTTTGAATGACATGCAGTAGGTGCCATTTTCCTAGGTGCCTACCGATTCAGGTGCCATTTATGGCATCAGGCCCCAACTGCCTAAGCTGAAACCGGCTATTCAGTGGGTGGTCTGGGGCAAAGTCAAGATGGAGTTAAGTGTCAATATTCAGCCCTTAACTGGTTAAGTTAGCCAGCCAAATATGACCTCATCAATAATAATCCTATCTTTGGTTGGTTTAACTTGACTGGTTAAAGATGAATATTGGCATTTAACCAGTTAATGTTGGTCAATCACATATATATGGATATTCAACGCCAGTGTTCTGACAAGGCCTGAAATTGAATATCCAGGCACATAGGAAGCGGTGGCAAAAGTTCACTGACTACCACCTGCTGAATGTTGACTGCATGGTAGAGTTTGACTTCATTAATCAACAATGTACTACAAACATTTCTGGGGACAAGACTTAAGTGACTGCTAAATATATTATGTACTTTGTTTTACATGTTAATAGAAGCATTTACAGTGTGTAGATTGCATACATATGCAAATGGTGATTTTAGAAAGCTGCTATTTACAAGTGGAGATTCATGCAGAGACTTAAAGGGAATATGATGAGGACATGGTTTGGGTGAGACTTGAGCAAGACAAAAAATCTACACATGGAGTCCACATTTTAAAAGGGGAATGCATGTGAAAATATTTCCCTAGTGGGTTTTACACCAGCTCAGAGGCATGAATACATTTTTTTAACAGTGCTCATTTTGAGTAATTGTCCTTAATTCCCTGTTATTTTTTCCTCCAAAATGAAGAAAATTTAAAAGACTGCATATTTACTACTTACTTATTGGCATTACACATCTGCAAAATAAGACAGTTACACACAACAGGGCAAATTCTATATAAGATGCCAAATGGGAAAGGTAAAGGGCATGGGGACTTATATACCTCCTTTTTGTTACTTTGGCATTTCAAAGCTGACATTCAAAGTGGTGGGCACTGGAGGTTTAAGTGACTTGCCCAGGGTCACAAGGAGCAGCACCAGGATTTGATCTCACAACCTCTGGGTGCAGAGGCAGCAGCTCTACCAGTAAGCCACACCTTTAGTCTGTCCCAGTATGGCAGCTTTTATGTTCTTATGTGAGCCAAGTATAGGACAACCAAGCCATTGTGATATTACTGATGAAGTTGGCTCTTAGGCACTGGTGAAATGAGGCATTATGACATCACAATCTCAGCTCTAGAATGTTGCTACTCTTTGGGTTGGCCACTGTTGGAAACAGGATACTGGGCTTGATAAAAGGGAAGAGGAATGGGGACTTGTACACTGTTGCTTTGGCATTTCAAAGCTGACATTCAAAGCGGTGGGCACTGAAGGATTAAGTGACTTGCCCAGGGTCACAAGGAGCAGCACCAGGATTTGATCTCACAGTCACAACCTCTGGGTGCAGAGGCAGCAGCTCAGCCAGTAAGCTATAGCCCTTCCTCGTCAGTGCCAAGTACAATAGTGCTCAGTGTGATTATATAAAACATATGCACTTAACAGAATCACACTAAGTGCCACTGCATCACATAACTTTTAGGTGCACCCATTTAGGCCAAGGAAAACCAGGGCCCAATTACCTGTGCCTAACTCATGCACAAATCAGGCTTATTCTATAAATAGTGCACCTAACCTTTCAGGATGCCCACGATCCACCTGTGCTCCTCCACCAGCAACACTCCCTTTTCAGATCTGCACACTAGAACTGCCGCACTGCACTTTACAGGCTATGCCAACCAAGTTGTGCGCTTAACTTAATTACTGACAATTAGTGTCAAATATGAGGTGTTAATTGGCAATTATCAGGTGATTAGGCTTGCTAAACAATTAAGTTATGCACACAGATCATCTGTATGTACCAATTTGCACACGCAATGTAAGGTGCCATATATAGAGTTTGGAAGAAAGCATCTCCACTTATACATGCAAATTGCAAAACTGCTACTTCCTTGTGAAGGCTTCAAAAATCATGCCATTTATTTTATTAACATTTATGCCTGTATAATGGCTACTCACTGATGCATAGCCAAATATATGTGCACTTCTACAGGTATTTTAGAAAATGTTCTGCATTAGTGGAGCCTTTTCTAAAATACTGCTGAAACTGAGCGTGTCCTAACCTGGATGTCTGAATTCCAGGCTCTATGTTCTGTGTAAAATGGATCTTTCATACACTCGACAGTTCTTTCCTCATTTTAGTACTCACTGACTACCTAAATATGACTTCAATAACATGTCATATTGCTATGATTACACACATAAATCTCAAATCTATGTCATTATACTGCTTCCTTCTGTGGTTGCTAAAGATATAAGAACATAAGCAGTGCCTCCGCTGGGTCAGACCAGAGGTCCATCGTGCCCAGAAGTCCGCACACGTGGTGGCCCAACAGGTCCAGGACCTGAACTGTAATCCTCTATCTATACCCCTCTATCCCCTTTTCCAGCAGGAAATTGTCCAATCCTTTCTTGAACCCCAGTACGGTATGCTGCCCTATTACATCCTCTGGAAGCGCATTCCAGGTGTCCACCACACGTTGGGTGAAGAAGATGGATACCTCTCTGAAGAAGCTCAGATACGAGGTCAAGGAGAGACACTATCCCTAGAATTCCATAAAATGCACTAACAATCCAATCCAATTTGTGCATGTAATTTGATTGAATAATGAGCCAGTGTCAACTGGGATCTTAATGAGCAATTATTGGTGCTAATTGATTTCAATGAAAATTTGTGTGTATAAATTTAGGTGTGAGATCCGCAACTAGGGTCTAGGGTGGGGCAGGTGAGCCTGCTGCCATCTTCACTATGTGGAAGTTCATGAAAGTATGAAGGGTGGACCATGTAGCCGTCCTACAAATTTCCTTAGGCAACACAGGACTCCATCCATGAAGAAGTCATTCCCTTCCAAGTGTGCTCTCAAAGCAATTGGTGGTAGTTTACCACACCCAGTATACACTGAAGCAATAGCTGCATGAATCCACCTGGAACTAAAAGTCTTAGAAGCTGTCCTTCCCAGGCAACTAGGGCTCATTAGCACAAAAGTTATTGAGAGGCAAAAATAATTTGTCATCTCTAGGTAATGGAGAAGAACTCTCTTAACATCCAGCAATTTATTTATTTAATTTAAGAATTTCTATACCGTCTATGTCCTAAATGGTTTACATGGTATTACAGGATACATCGTCCCGTGATGGACCCCAGCTTTATAAAAAGCCAGCATTAATTCTTCCCTCCAAAAGTGGCCAAGTACTTGCATGGAAATTTCAAATAAAAAGTTCCATCAACTGCCAATAGTCGAGATTTCAAGGCTAAAAAAGCCTTTCATTTCAACTGTGTACACACAAGTTACATCCGGAAAAAGCTGAATCTTTGGCCACAAAAGGAAGAATCTTTATGCTGGAAATATGCTTTCATAACAATACTCTTATCTTCATCTGCAACAAACGTCACTAGTTTATATATATTATGCGAACCCGTGGGAAGGAATGTGGATAGTCAGACTTCCTGATTTACATTGTGCCAAGGACGCCTGGCTAAGCAGATGGACTCTCGCCCAGAACCCTGCCACAATGGAAACCTGTGTATCTCCAGTGTCTTCCAGGCTCACTGGTGTACTCTAAGTAGGCCTTAACAGTTATGTGCAAAAACTCACACACAAACACTTTGTCAGGAAAAGACAATCCAGCTTGGTTTATTCCATCTTCAAAACAAACTTATCTTTGGCCATCTTTGTCAGATGGCCAAAACGATATCCAGGTAAAACAAGGAAAAACACAGAAAGTCAGAAATCTTTCAAAAGATAGTTTCTTCCAGGTCCTGGTTAGAACCACTTCCCTGTACTTTGTCCAGCACAAATTTAATGTCACACAATCAGAGTTAGCATATTCAAACTTTAGTCCATAGAATATTTCCAGCTTCAGTCCATTCAAAAATACAGGATGCAAAAACATAAGCATAAGAACTTTATACAGCTAAGCAGGTTTGCTTTCCTTGCAGTTCGATTCAGTCAACCTGCACTTTCAAAGAGAAAAAAACCCAAAACACATTCTATGCTATGCTCCTGCTGCAGCCTTACCAAACCATGGGCTAAATTCACTAAAGCCACGGATCCGATCCGTAGCCGGGGGGCTGAATCACATATCGCCCGCAAGCAAAAAAGGGCGATCGGAATCACGCCCCCAACCGACTGCTCAGATTGCTGAATAGTAATCCCTACGCATGCGCAGACCATCTGTAGAAGAGCAGCAATCTTTTTTTTTTTACTTTACTTTTAACTTTTTATAGCGAGGTTGTGGTTTTAACCCGCTTTAAACCCGCAGCTTAAAACCACAGGCTCGCACTGCGGGGGAAGGCCAGGGCAGAAGCAGGGCAGCACTGTGCTCTGAACATTGCCTTTTTAAAACTTTACTTTTTTGATACGGCATCCAGAGTCGGGGAGGCAGAGAGCAGGTCACGGCAGAGAGCCGGGGAGGCAGAGAGAGAGTCGGGGAGGCAGAGAGCAGGTCACGGCAGAGAGCAGGAGAGCCTGGGAGGCAGAGAGAGCAGGTCGCGGCAGAGAGCAGGAGAGTCGGGGAGGCAGAGAGAGAGTCGGGGAGGCAGAGAGCAGGTCACAGCAGAGAGCAGGAGAGCCTGGGAGGCAGAGAGAGCAGGTCCGCGGCAGAGAGCAGGAGAGTCGGGGAGGCAGAGAGCCAGTTTGGGGCGGCAGAGAGAGAGAGTCGGGGAGGCAGAGAGCAGGAATCAGGGCAGAGAGCAGGGCAGCAGAAGGCAGGGCAGTCAGAAAGGACTTGAGCGCCTGGTCCTCAGCAGTTGCTTATTTTTAGATCGGTCAGCCCAGTTGGTGTCCCTCATTTTTTTTAGTAAATCGCTGCCTGCTGTGACCAGTCAGATGCAAGCCCTGCCAGAACCCTAGATAAACTAAAAAAAAACAAGGGTAAAAGTAGAAACCCGGCAGGTAAATTCCAGGATCTTCCAGGATGAGTTTGAGGAAGATAATATCAGCCACCACCAGGGGAGCTCTAGAGGTCCCTGGGCTACTGCTGACACTGCCAGATCAGGACACGCCCCTAGGGTAGATAAGCCAGCAGTGGCATTCAAACAAGGAAGCCGGTTAGGGAGGAAGTTTGGGTCTTGCCTCCCTAAAGATCCACCTAAGCCAAACAGGGACAACAGTCCTGTTCCCATGGATTGGACTGAGGCTGAACCAACTAAGGATTTGCCTGGTCTCAGCGAGGAACCTATGGATTTTGAGGAAGCTTGTTCTGGCTTGGAATCTAATTATCCTGAGAGTATGCAGGTGGACTTGGCTTGTTGCCACAAACAGTGAGTGTGGTTGCTGTTGAACTGTTTGTGTGCTGTTTTTCTTTTCTTTTTCTCTAAATTGTTGCTTTTGGTTTATTGTGAGAAAGCTTGGAGAAATTGGGGAGAGGTTTTGCTTCCACCTTGGGAGGGAATTTTGAAAAGCTATCTGTATGCTTTAATTTGCAAAACCTAATGCAATCTCCTATTCCTGGCATTACCATAAACCTGCCAGAGGCTTTATTTAGTTTTAAGCACTGTGGAACTGCTGAAACTAGTGCACTGAACTGTGTTGTTGTATATTGCACAAACTACTTGGGAGTAGCCTTGTGCTGGCTGAGAAGAGCTGAATCCTCAGCTACTATTTGGGACCTTATTTTGTATTTTGTATTTTTGCTTTGCTGGAGTTGTGGCCTACTGACATTTACATTTTTTCTGATGAACTGCTTACCTTTATGTTGGAGAAAAGTAAAGCTGAATTATGTTTTCATGAACTTGATTTGTGAGTGTTGATTTTCTGGTTAAATCCAGTCCAGTCCTGCAGGGTGACTCCATGCCAGGTCACACGCTAATGTACTGTGTTTTGTAGCCACCAGTATCTCTTCTGAACCCTGCTCTGGGCTACAGTGGTGGCCACACTGCCTACATTTGAATGCCATAATTGAATCCTCTACCACACCATGTAAAGAACATGAATCACTGTTATGTAATTCTCTCGGTAATCATTGTTACATAATTCTCTCGGTAACGTCCAGATATCTTCTAATTTGTAATCCGCCTAGAACCGCAAGGCACAGGCGGAATAGAAATCACTAATGTAATGTAATGTAAGACTCTATATGCTCTTTGTAAGATTCTATACGCTGTATCCCGGACCTTTTGTATGATTCTATATGCTTTTTATAAGTTTCTATATGCTGTATCCCGGACTTCAACATATTGTAACTTGCTGACTGTCCAGCTCTCTTCAGTGTGAACCGCCTAGAAGTCTCACGACTATGGCGGTATAGAAGAATAAAGTTATTATTATTATTATTATTAAAGGCACAGATTTAAGCCTAGATGTACTTAGGCTTTCTTCTCTGGGAAGTTTTAGGCAAAGATCTATGCCACACATCTGGCATAGGGTTCCTGTTACACTGCGCAGAGTCTCTGCCACAACAGGGAAGTCTGAGACCACTTTGGTAGAAGGAAAGAACCATGCGGAGGAAGCCCCTGCCTCCATAAACCTGAGGAAGGGCTCTTTGCATGACAGAGCTTGTAGCTCCAACACCCTTCTTACTAGAGCAATAGCTACTAGAAAAAAAAAACATCTTAACAGTAAGATCCTCCACAAAGGCTCATACAGAACCCTATTAGGGGCCTGCAAAACCAAGTTAAGATTGCACATCATGAATGGCTGTCACAGAGGAGAAACTAAACTAACTAAACTAAACCTTAAAAGTTTTTATACCGCATCATCTCCACAAAAGTAGAGCTCGACACGGTTTACAGGAATTAATATAGAAAGGAACTCCAATGAAGAGGGGAAGGACTTAGTACAGAGGAAGATAGAGGGACTTAGCACATCGAAGCGGGGGGGGAGTAGTTACATTTTAGAAAAAAGCCAGGTTTTCAAATGTTTTCGGAAGCGTTGGAGGGAGGTCGTACTCCGAAGCGGGGCAGTAAAGCCTTTCCACAGCTCGGTGATCCTGAAGAGGAGGGATGTCCCTAGTTTTCCTGTGTGGGATATGCCTTTTAAAGAGGGGAAGGATAGTTTGAATTTTTGTGTAGATCTGGTGGAGTTAGGATTTGAGGAGATCCAAGATAGTGGGAAAAGAGGAGGAAGGACAGGCGCATTTGTAGTGAACCCTAAGGATTACTGGGAGCCAGTGAAGCTTAGACAGAAGCGGGGAGACGTGGTCGAATTTGCTTTTTGCGAAGATTAGTTTAGCCGCGGTGTTCTGAATCCGCTGAAGTCTAAAAAGGCTTTTCTTTGTTAGGCTTAAGTAGATGGAGTTACAGTAATCTAATCTGAAAAGAATGATGGATTGGACGAGGATGGAAAAGTGTTGTTGATGGAAGCAGGATCTCACTTTCCTTAACATGTGGAGATTGAAGAAGCATTTTTTTACTAAGGAGTTGAGGTGATCGTTGAAGGATAGTGTAGAGTCAATGATGATTCCCAGAACTTTGCTTCAATGTGGTGCCAGAGGATAGTGGGATGAGGGTGGGTAGCTGATCTAAATCTGGGCCGAGCCAAAGTAGTTTTGTTTTGGTCTTGTTTAGTTTCATTTGTACGGTGAGAGCCCAGGATTGGAGGTTCGCTATACATGAAGAAATGTTCTCGGACAGGTTGGTGAGGTTGGAGTCGGTCTCGAGGAGGACAAGGATGTCATCGGCGTAAGTGTAAAGTGTTTCCAAGGGGGATAGTTGGAGGAGTTTCAGGGAGGTCATATACACATTGAAGAGAATTGGGGATAGAGGAGAACCCTGAGGAACTCCGCAAATCGGTTTCCAAAGGGAGGATGAGGTGCCATTCATGTTAACAGAGTAGGAGCGGGAGCGTAGGAATTTTGAGAACCAGTATAAGACTGTGGAGTTTATGCCAATTTCAGAGAGTTGGAGAATTAGTATGTCATGATGGACAATGTCAAAAGCTGCAGAAAGGTCGAATTGAAGAAGGACAGCGAACTTGTTGCAGGAGTGAAATTGTTGGACCTTTCAGATTAATGAGACCAGTAGGGATTCAATGCTGAAGTTGGGTCTGAAGCCATGTTGGTAGGGTAGGAGAATGGAGAATCTCTCGAGATAGGATGAGAGTTGGGTGGCTATAATGGACTCCAGCATCTTGGTCAGGAGAGGAATATTTGCTATTGGGCGATAGCTGGAGGGTGTTGAGGGGTCTAGATCGGCTTTTTTCAGTAGAGGGGATAAGGCAATGTGTCCCATTTCTGCAGAGAATAGGCCTGAAAGTAGGGTGGAGTTTATAAGCTTGGTGAGAGATGATATGGCTTGTGTGGGAATTTTCTCGTATAGGTAGGAGGGGAAAGGATCCAAGGTACAGTTGCAGGATTTTAGCTTGAGGCAGAGTTTGGAGATCAGGAAATCGGATATGAGCTCGAAGGCGGACCAGGATCTGTCGGCTGGGATTTGGTTGGCGATGGTTAGGGTAGGGTTGGAGACGGTGAGCACCAGGGAGTTATAAGAGGGTGCTGGTGGGAAAGAGCATCATAAGGAAGTGACTTTCTCATTGAAAAATTTTGCTAGATCCTCGGCAGATGGAGAAGAGGGGAGTGTGGTGGAATCATGTTTAGAGGATATGGAGCGCCAAATGTTGAACAATGTATTACTTTGGTTGTTGGATCTGGAGATTTTGTTACCGCAGTAGTTCTTCCTTGATTTTTTTAGTTTAATATTGTAGAGCTTAATATTAACCCTCCAGGACTGTCTGTCTGTGGGGGATTTAGATTTTTTCCATTTGCGTTCCAGTATTCGACATTTCTGCTTCAGATCTCTGTGATAAGGAAGGTACCAGGGGGTCTTGTGGGAGTAGGAAACAGCTGCAATGTTCCTTTCAAAAACTGGCAACATCTGGATCTTTTCTACTCAAGCCCCATAACACGAGAGTCTTTACCACTTGTACTTTGAGGGAGCCAACAGTCAAACCCTGCTCGAGACCATCCTGAAGAAACACTAGGACCACTGACACTGGAGCCTTCAAGCTCCATATTCTCCTTAGAACACCAACACTGAAACATATTCCAAATTGCTTGTAGAAGGAAAAACAGAGGAGATGGGGCACAGCCCAGAGATGCAGGAGGCAGAGCGGAGAGAAAAAGATAAATAATGCCTTCTATAAACTTGTGAGTAAAGGAGAATAACCCACTGGTTCAAGACTCATATGTACCTACAAATCCAAAATGTGGCCCTGCAAAGGGTTTGAGTTTGAGACCACTGTCCTAGTTCATCTGTGTGGTCATTTCCACCTCTTTTAACTGGTTTGGGGATTTTTGTGAGAAGATTTTGTTTTACATTTCAAAGGGACATGCACCTTAGGACATTGGCCTGCAGTTCAGCTTGAATATTTTACAAGAACAGGATGAGCAAATATATTCATTTAATTGCATGAGGAAATATGCAATACAGGGTAGCAGGCAATTACAGAACAGCCCACTCAGCTTAAGATTTATGTGTATTGATCCTAAAACATCCTAACATAAGGGACCATGTTCATAATCTATTGCAAAACAGAACCAAATTGGACAATGTTCTTTCAAGCAATGGTACCTGTGGGATTTAAGAAGGAATTAGATTATATCTTGTAAAAAATAAGAAACAGAAAAGAATGTGAGGAGACATAAATGCTGCAGTAAATCCTTTTATTTTGGAAGTGCACACAAATTGGAAAATAGATTTTTGCTTACCATATAGTAGAATTTTAATATACAGTACAAAATTATAAAGTTATGGACAACCATAGACACGAGATACTGTTCAGAGAAGTTATACAAGTGGTCGTACATCATATTTTGTATACTTGTGAAGGGAAATTTGATAAAAGTTGTTTCATTTACACACCAAATATGCATCTAAATATACGGAATACTGTACTGACATTAAGGGGAGGAGAAGTTATCATCGTGGGCTACCTTTAAGACAGGTTATTTTACTGTTAACCCAGGTTATTAGTAACTACAGGCTCCTTTTACAAAGCTACGCTATTGATTCCCCCATGGCAAATGCAACAAGGTCATTCAATTCCTATAGACTTCATTGTATTTGTCATGCCGGAATTGCTAGTGTGGCTTTGTAAAAGGAGCAAAAGGTCTCTTGCATAAAATAGGACATGGGTTAAAATAGCCCATCTTAATGGTAGCCCACAATGATAACTTCCCCCTTTAAGCAACTAAGACCCAGATTCACTAAGGGCACAGATCAGATCCGATCCGTGAGTGATCCAATCTGATCCGTGTCTGGGGGGCTGATTCACGAATCGCCCTCATGCAAATGAGGGCAATTGGAATCATGCCCCCAACCGACTGCGTATGCGTTGAAGAGCAGTGACTTTTTTTTTTTTTTTAACTTTACTTTTAAATTTTTTAGTGAGGGGGTGGGGTGGGATTTTTGTTCTGGTGGATGACTCTGCTGCCTGTATTTGTATGTTTCTGTGCATTGTAGTTGGAATTTAATAAAACATATTTGAACATAACTTTTTAGCGAGCCTGTGGTTTTAACCAGCTTTAAACCCATGGGTTAAAACCACGGGCTCGCACTGCAGGGGAAGGCCAGGGCAGAAGCAGGGCAGCGCTTGGGGCAGAGAGAGCTGGAGAGTCGGGGCAGAGAGAGCTGGAGAGTCGGTGAAGAGAGATCTGGAAAGTTGGGGCAGAGAGCAGGAAATAACCGTTTGTTAACTTAAAAAGACCAAATTGTATGCTAAACGTGACTCTGTATATCTAACGTTACTGTACACATGCAAATTCATAATTTGTTTGTCTACATTAGGAATGTCAACCTTGCTACTCATTCTGAGCTCGTTGGGGAGGATGAGATATAAAATTAACCAAATAAATAAATTGCTCTTGCTGGGTCAGACCAGTGGTCCATCGTGCCCAGCAGTCCGCTCCCGCTGTGGCCCTTAGGTCAAAGATCAGTGCCCTAATTGAGTCTAGCCTTTGCGAAGAAGCCTTAAGAAGGAGCCAGGAAGCCAGGCCGACTAACAGAGAGTCCCAAAACGTAAGTTACAATCCTGTTTTTTACCTAGCCACACAACGCACACATTAAAAAAAAAAAGCAAAAAAGCACTCGCAGAGAACTCAGCAACACCAGCACACTCGCAGCTAACAGGAAGCAGGACACACACAGACGACTGGGACAGAAGGAGGACAGCCAACAGGAAGTAGGACACACACAACTTACTGGAACAGAAGGTACACATAAAAGCACAGGCAGCTCAGAAGGGGAGCAGGATATGATCGCCCACGGAAGCCAGAAGATGAGCTTTCCAGTCTTCTGCACTGGCTGCAATATGAATGACTACCTCCCCTCGGGGACTAGGGCATACGTTTGCAGTCGGTGGAAGGAGCTGGATAGCCTGAAACAGCAAGTCCGGTTGCTGGAGGGAACTGTGATAGAACTAGAAGAACTCCTCGCCATGAAAGAAGAAAACCGCAAGCAGGAGAAGTTGCTGGTGGAGTCCAGTACCAGCGAAGTGATCAAGGAATTGGAGAGATTCATTGAAGAAGCCCATCAGCATCTTGTGGAGGTCCCAGGCTAGAGATCAGTACCCGAACAACCCAGGAAGAAGGCCCAGGCAATATGGAAGGAGGCACCAATACAATTGACGGAGAGGTTGAAACGGAGGCCGAGGCTGACCACACATTCACCACCAACCCCTTCTCTCACAAGTGCTTCATTCTCTTTATCTCCCTCCTTCCAACCCCCCCTCTCTCGCGGGTGCTTCATTCTTTCTCTTTCTCCTTCCTTCCAACCTCCCTCCACTTCCCTCCTGTGGATGCTTTCTCTCAGCACTCCCCAAGATGGATCAAGTGGCATGGCCTTTCTCTCTCCAGCCCCTACCTCAGTCAGGTATGGATCTCCCCTGTCCCCTACCTACCTCCTCCATGCTGCAATCTTCGGGCCGTCGGCAGCATCAGTGAGGTGAGCCTGCTGCCTTTGGCCTGTTGTGACTTCCTGTTCTTGCATAGGAGGGGCACTGTAGAGCAAGGGTATCCTACAATGCTAGACTGATTATAGTATCACATGCACAGTAGAAAAATAAAAACAAAACTGACTCATGTTCAATTCAAAATACAGTTATTAAGAAACTCAGCTCATACAGTAATGAAAAAGCAGAGCATCACCAGCAACTTTCCAAATTTATCTCTAAGTTGGAGCAGAGGCTCTGCACTGCTCTATGAGCTCTCCTTAACTGCAAATTTTCTTTCACTTCTATTTATTTTTGCTTATTTTTGGTAAAATTAAAAAATAAATCACTTAAGAAAAACCATGAATAAGTAAAGTGCACCATGGAATGTACACAGATCTCATCTCGCTAGGAGTTCAAATAAATTAAAACGTGCATTTCCTTCCCTTAGGGGTAAAAATAGAACTTTCAAGAGATTCAGCCATTCTTCCATTTTCAAACTAACTGAGCTCTAGAATGAGTTACCACTTTCACTTAGAAGTCTAGGTCCCTTTGTTTTATTTCAGAAAGCTCTGACAACTTTCTTGTTTACTAAACACTTTGGAAACTAAGGGCTCCTTTTGCTAAGCTGCGATAGTGTTTTTAGCACGTGCAGAATTTTAGCGCACGCTAAACCCGCGCTACGTGGCTGGAACTAACGCCAGCTCAATGCTGGTGTTGGTGTCTAGCGTGCATGCGGCAATTTAGCACACGCTAAGCACGCGCTAAAACCGCTGTCGCAGTTTAGTAAAAGGAGCCCTAAGCCATTCTAGATTTCATTCTTCTTTTATATTTATGAACTATACTTAAATTATTGTAAACTTAGTCGAGCACCTTTTGGTTGAAGACTCGGTCTATAAAATTAAGTTTTAGTTTAGTTTTTTTAAGTTTTAAACTGAACTATGAAAGAAGAAAAAAGATATGGCTTAGTGATAGAATACCACTGTATACAAAGCCAACCTGTCAATCACAGGTCTGAAAAAAAAAATCCCCTTTTTTATCCTGTTTTTTGGGCATTTCACAACATCAGGGATACACATGCCATTGTTAAAACACTCTCAGTGTGTCACTATTCTTAGAATTAGAAACATAAAAATGAGAATATATACTGTAGGGCTGCTTATCAAAAATCATTTTTTTGTTGACTACAAAGTGCAATACTTTTTTCTGCCAGCAGAGGACAGACAGAGCACATCAATCAATAAGAAAACTAAACAAATGGTTTCTTGAATATCATAAACATATATAGGTAGATCTAAACACACTGTATAAATTTTTTTTTAATGTTGATTCATTATCTGAATTAGAAGCATGAAACATTTTAGTGACTCATGTATAAGATTTTGGAAATAACAAATAAGGTATTACAAGAATGTAAATTATAAGAGCAGACTAAAACATCCATTCATTAGGCTGGATTCAATAAATAGTGCTCAAAATTCAGTGCCATAAAAAGTCAGCGCTGAACAGTATTCTATAAAGGGTATTCTAGTCTGGATACCTTTTATAGAACAGGTATAAATCCTGCCATGGAAATGGGGTGCGTAACCATGGCATTCTATAATATTGCACCCATCTTAATGGAACACACCTGATCTGTCCATTTCCCTCCCATCATTACACCCCCCCTTTGCAGATCCAAGTGGAAACATTTAGGCGCTATTCTTTAAATGGGCACATGTGTTTACACATGGATCTGCCATTTTCTGCCTTATTTTGGCACCTTGCATCCATTAGGGCATTTTTTCCATGCTGAAAAGTAACATTCCAATTATTACTATATTTATGCAACATTTATAGCCAGATTTATAATTGTATACTGCTTTGATAGTTTTAGTGGAGTATCTAAACATAAATATAAAATAATTTAATTTAATATAGCAGAATAGACCCCCCCCCCATTGCCAATGGGAGGCCAAAAAGAGCTGGTACATAATGCCTCCACACCTCCCAGGGATTATTCCTTGGCCATCTGAGGACTTCCACAAACATTACCCATGCTTCAACTCACCTGCACACATGTCCCTATCCTGGAATCCCACACCCACTATCTGGGAACCTATTTGCCTTAAGGCAACAACCCTGACTACAAACTAGTGGTTCTGAGGACATACAACCCAACAAGAGGAGGATATTGTACACCTTACAGATCACTCAAATCTGGATACTCTAAACTTACCGTACCTTAACGATCGGCACTAAACCAGTTTGAACTTTTCTGACCTAACATCGCTTTGTGATGCATAAAATGTAGCAATGACTTAACGACTCAAAATTACCAACAGGTCTGGAGGTGCCACATGTTAGCAACAGGTCTGCCATGAATTGAAATAAAATGTATCATCATACAGGAAGAGAGCCATATATGTTAGTGTTAAAGGCGCATTTTATGTGTGCCCCTCTTGCTCTAGCCACCCGTTGGACCCCAGGACCCACTGGACCCTCTCCCTCCCATGAAGAATGGCAAGAGGGATGTCTATTCCCTCCTGCCTCAGCCACTCAGACCCCCCATGCTGCCCGACCCACCCTTCATACCTTATTCAGAAGACAGCAGGAGGGATGCCTATTCCCTCCTGCAGTAGGCCCACCTCTCCAAAATGGAATTCATTGTTGAGGAGAGAGTGATCAAAAGGACAAGTTAATCGCTATAGAGGGGAGAGAGAAGAGAGGATCAGTTGTCTAGATGCTTTAGGAACAAGTGTGTTTTTAGACATTTCCTAAATTCCCCATAAGTAGTGGGCGAAAGCAATTGTTCTAGGTCCTACCCCACGATGCTGCCTGGTGTGAGAGAAGGTGTTCATGGTGTTTTTTCAGTTTACATCCTCAAACTGGGGGGGAAACGAAATTGGAATGTGAGCTTCTCTTGTGTTTGTTGGCTGAGAAGAAGAAAAGGTCAGTTATGTATTTAGGGGCAAGTCCGTGTAGTGCTTTAAAGCATAAGCAGGCAAATTTATACTTTACGCGCGCCGCCATTGGCAGCCAATGCAGCTGCCGGTAGTAGGGTGTCACGTGGTCAAACTTCCTCAGCCCAAAGATCAGTCTGACTGCCGCATTTTGCATCAATTATAAACTTTGCATATTCTTTGGGGAAATTGCTAAATAAGAGATGTTACAGTAGTCAAGTAGACTTAGTACGAGGGATTGGACTAGGGTTCTGAATGCCGATGTATCGAAGTAAGCTTTAATGGATCTGAGTTTCCAGAGAGTAAAGAATTCCTTTCTGATTAAGGAGTCTACCTGGTCTTTCATGGTTAGGCATTGATCCAAAGTTACACCTAGTATCTTAATGGTGGGCTGGATAGGGTAACTAAGTTTATTGATACATAGTGGTGATTTGATGTCAAGCGGATGTGGCGAAGCAACGAAGAAAGTTGTTTTTTTAAAATTAAGTTTGAGCCTAAAGTTTGTCATCCAGTGCTCCATCATGTTTATGGCTTCTGAAGCTTTGGGAATCGTTTCAGAGACAGAATTAGTGAATGGGATGATAATCGTAAAGTCATCTGCATAACTAAATAGTTTTATTCCCAGCTGGGTTAGCTGCGTGCCCAGTGAGGACATTACAGAACTGGCACCTCTATTATTGTTTATTCCTTTGACTATGAGTCACTACCCTCCAATTAAAATAGACAATTTAAGTTTTGTTACATCCTTGGGAACCTGACTCTATTCAGAAGAGAAAAAAAACATGAAAAGACTTGAAAGAAACAAAATAAAGTTTATTGTTTGACCCCCTCAGGTTATCAGAACTAATGAATATGCATTTTTCCTACTCTGTACATGACTGAGAAACCTATAAAAACTGAACTCCTAGTTTCAGCAGAAGGGGGTCTCACCCTCTCTGATACACATGTGCATTTGTATGTTGGGAGAGCGACACCTCCCTGGGGGGGAATTTTGTTCTCCTGTCTCAGAGAAAATGTTTCTTGACCAAGATTACAGATCTCAAATGAGTTTTGGTCTTTGCTTATCTGCTTTTTTTTCTGATGTTTATTATGTGTAAGTTTTGTCCTGGGAAAGCTTTGTGTGCTAGATGATTAGTGTTCATTTCTATTTTTTATAACCTTTCTTTCTGTAAGAGTGTGTGTGTATAAGCTAACCAGAATAAAAAGAGAGAAAAGAGAATTGTGTCTGTGCACAGATGTGTGGTGAGCTCTTTGGTACTGGGTATATATAGAGTAATTGTTTGGGGCTGTAGCAGAGTATCACATACTTTTGAAGCTGTGGCTCATTAAACATGGGGCTGTGGCTGGTTGGCATCCGGAAATGCACGGACGTCGATGCGATGATATCACGCGCATGTGTGACATCATGTCAATGTCTGCGCATTCACGGATGCCCTCCATCCATGGCCCTGAGCCTCCTATTACCATCGGTGAAGGGGTGCTGGAGAAGGAGACGTGCGGAGAGGAGGAGAGGCGCCGGTCTCACCGCAAGAGGCACATCCTGTAAGCAGTCAGCAGGCGCTGGTACCTCTTCTCCTCGCTGGCATCTCACGGCACACCTGAAATCTGCCATGGCATATAGTTTGCGATACACTGGGCTACAGGATAACTAGGACATTTTTGTCCTATGGAGGATGCTCTAGGTTCAAACAAGAGGTAGAAAATAAGACAAAGAATATTATAATGCCTCTGTATCTCTTCATGGTGCAACCTCACCTTGAGTATTATATACAATTCTGTTTTACATGGTCTAAGTCATAACGCCCAAGTTCCGTCTAGGCTCTGTTGTTAAACTTTTGGTTATACATGCCTATGCCGGCCCATGTCCCACCCAACTCCTGACCTCGACACGCCTCCTGAAACTCCCCGTTTAGCTTTGGACGTTGAGTGGCACTATGAAGGCCTAGGTTGTTTTTAAATATGTCCAAAACCCGGTTTTATTATTGGCGTTTGGATGTTTTTGAGAAATGTTCGTCCAAGTGCCGACTTAGGACTTTTTTGGATGTTTTTCTCTTTTGATTATGAGCCCCATAGGGTTTTGGAACATGTATTTTGAAAAAATTATTCAATATCTTTGGCAAATACATGATTGAAATAACAATGCTCCCATGACATCATCTCCCAAGGGCTAATGAGCATTCAAGAACTGGAGCTAAATCGGACATACTTATAATGAATGACTCCATTTTAAATAAATTTCAAGTTTATTAAAAGTTTGATATCCTGTCAAATCAGGCTTCAAAGCGGTTACATGTTAAAAAAAGAAGGGGTACAAAGAAAAATAAACAAACAGCTAATAAATAGATACAAAATCACAAACTAAACTGGAACAAAGGGATGAACTACAATTTTAAAAAGTAAAGAAGGAGAGGAAAAAACGAGGGAAAGGGAGACTAGTGGCCAACAGTAATAACAATGTCTTTATAAGGATGATCATAATACCCTCAGGCTCCTCGCACTGAAGTGCAAAATTGATCCCAAACTGTTTACAATTAATTAAAAGACGCTTCCTATCTCTACCATTCTCAGAAACGTGATCCAAAACACTGCAGTGAAGATCTTCAAAAATATGGTCATTCTCAAGACAATATAGCACAATAGGCGCTTGTAATCTGTTATTCTGAACACAACTTTTGTATTCAGCCATTTTAATTTTGAATGCACAGGTGATCTGACCAACATATACTTTTGGACAGAAACAAACAATTACACATAGCACAAAAGTATCACAGGTGGTAATAAGCATTAATTTGAAATTCCTCCTGGAACATGGGACTGTAAAAATGGCTTCGTTTCCAAAGTAATTGAACATTTAGAACATTTATGATGATCATCCGAACCAGCCCTGGGAACATCAATTGTCCTGATATGTGAAGGGCTTAATAGTTCCTTCAAATTGTGTTGATGTGTAAAGGCTATTCAAAGGTGAGTATCCTTAAAGGTTGAATGCATTTGAAGAACATTCCAATGATGTCTTAACACCTTAACATTTTTGATCTTAGGTGAATATCTCAATACACAAGTGGCTACTGAGTCAATTCCGAAGGGTGATCCTATCGTGAAAACAAAAGATCTTTATTGTGATGTTTGGCTCTCTATAAGACTTACATATAAAACCCAAAGGGATAATCTCTATCTGACAACCGGTTGAAAAGATCACGGCTCTGCCTTAAGTCTCTGGTATCTAAAAATTGAGATGTAGGTAAACTATCTTTCAAAGTCACTGGGTGATTGCTGGAATAGTTCAAAAACGTATTCTGATTGGTAGTTTTCCGAAATACAGTTGTCTCAAAGCTGTCATTGGTCTTAATAATTAAGACATCCAGAAAAGATATTTATTTGCAGTCTGCCTCCTGTGATTCAGCTTCCTTTTCCACATGGGTGGGACAAATTACAGGGAAGACGGAGGCCCCAGAGCAGCTCCTTTCAATAGCTGCAGTGTTCCTGCCAGTAGTGATTGAGGCACAGTAGCACCGTTGGACCTTGATGAGTGGGAGAGGCAAGAGACAGGAAAGCTGCCGGCATCCTGGGGACAGTAGGTGAGTGAAAACTGGGAAGACTGTGGGATGCGGCAGAGAGACCTGAAGAACTGGCTTGATGTGGGTTGCCTGAATGACTGACAGTGTACGCCAACATATTCAAGGATTGGTGGTGCCATGGGAGGGGGGAAAGAGGAATGACACTGCAGACATCAGGTCTTCCTCTCTGCTTGTTCCGCCTACTTCCTGTTTCCATGAAGGCAGAACCCAGCAGAGAGGAAAGGCCTGACACCAGGTGAAGGCTGCTGCATTTGTTGGCATCGGAAGAGGAAGAAGTTTGGATGCCAACACTGACACCGGGGGCACCCTCCTAAGGTCTGTCAGCCAGAGTGGACTGACACCCCCCTCTCCCCACAGTGCCTGAAATTGGTGATTCTGATTTTGTTTTTTAACAAATTGATTTAGCCAAACTGAATCAGTGAATCGATTCAAATCGTGAATCAGGCACAAAGCTTATCTAAACTATCATGTCTAATTTTGAGAAATCCATGCATAACTATTCTATAAGTTACATGCCTACAGTAAATATACCCCACCACCTAGGTAAATAGTTACAGAATTGTACTTGGGCATACTTTTGCCATGTACACACATATGTGCATACATACGCACATATATGCTATTAGGCTAAACATTTACATGTGTAATTGGCAAGTAAATGTTGGCACCTACTTTACATTGCTGCTGAAATACTATTCCATCTTTAGCCACAACACCATGGTAAGTCTGAATTCAGAAAATTGCATTGGCTGCCAGCTTCTTACCATATATAGGTTTAAGGCTTTAGTGATTATTTTAGAGCTCTTTTTTAGATGGTCAGCTGATAATGATTACTTGTAGAAATGAAATTGCAAGGAAACATGGATAAGGGTTTATTCTTCTTTCAGTTCAGAACTCTGGAATTAATCTTCTAAAAAGATCTTAGATTATGTTCTAATTATTGTCATTCAATAAAGTCTTATGAATTAGTTTATTCTGAATGCATTTGGATGAAATTTTTTGTTTCAAGTTAGATTTTTAATCTTTCCCCTCTTTTACTAAGGTGCGCTAACCAATTAGCGTGCATTAATCGATTTAGCGTGCGCTAAATGCTAATGTGTGCATGTTAGTCTATGGATGCATTAGCATTTAGCGTGCGCTAAATTGATTAGCACATGCTAATCAGTTAGCGCACCTTAGTAAAAGAGGGCCTTTGCTTTTGAAAGTTTGTAGATATTATTTGTTTCTTTAAAAACAAATTTATTTTGAATTTGTTTATATTATTATATTACATTACTTGTTATTGTTTTTTTTGTTTAGTATTGTGTATAATAATTTTGTCATAATTGTTTTATTTTGTTTTTGTGACTGGTTCTGTTGCTTGTGTTTGTTTTAATATGATTGATTCTGTATTTCACCTACAGCCATTTTGAACAGGCATTTCTAAACTGAATAAAATTAATGAAGAGTCAGCACTGTCCCCAGTCTCAGCCAGAGACTTCTATAATCTTTTTTTAAAGTAACTTGAGGCTTTACAGTGACCTTACTCAGTAGTGTATCAAAAAATTCATACCAGATAAAGTGCAAAATAGTGCCTGCCAATAGATAATTAGTGTTTCTTCTAAACACCTCTGGGTCGTCAGTATGTCAGCAGAGTCATGGGTCTCATGACTCTGCTGACATACTGAAGACCCAGAGGTTTTTAGAAGAATCAATAATTATCTATTGGCAGGCACTATTTTGCACTTTATCTGGTATGAATTTTTTGATACATTAATAATAATTTTTTTATAAAGATTTCATATTTGATAGGGATTATTTCTTACTCAGTAGTAGCATTAACACAAGGCTACTAACTTTACAAGAACAACCTGATCAAGGTAGTGTCTTGGAGGCCAATGCAGAAAGCTACCAGACGCAGAAGCATGCAATTAATAAGTTTTTATAGAAACACAGAAAACTGAAAGCAGATAAAGACCATATGGTCCATCTAGTCTGCCTATCCTTGCCATTTACTATCTCCTCCTCTCCCTTAGAGATACACTTTTTGTCTCCACCACTTTCACCAGGAGGCTGTTCTAAGCATTCACCAGCCTTTCTATGAAAAAGTATTTTCTGAGGTTACTACTGATCTGAATCTATTCCCCTTCCCCTTCATCCTATATCCCCCTCATTCCAGTGTTTCCTTTCAACTGAGAGACTTGCTTCATGTGCATTTATGTCATGTAGGTATTTAAAGGTCTCTATCATATCTTTCCTCTCTTGCCTTCTCTCCAAAGTATACATATTGAGATCTTTAAGTCTGCCCCCGTTCATCTTAAGATGAAGACCACCGACCATCTTTTTTCTATAACCACAGTGAGTGCCTGCAAATTTAAAAGATAGAACAAAAGTAATATCTGAGTGCAGAGTTAACAGAAGCTTCACTGTGTACCTATCCAAAGAAAACAAAAGCACCAGCGCACATCCACCAGTCCAACATTTTTTTCTCTCTTTCTCCTGCATACTTCTTCTTGTGGTCCTCCTTCCCTCCCCCAACCAATATCTTTCTCTCCCTCCCTCCATGAGTTTAACTTTTCACTCTCCCCCTTCCCCAGTGTAACATTTCTCCTTCCATCCTTTCTGCCCTCCCCATCCATCTCACCCTCTCCTTGTCCAACATTTTCTGCCTCATGCAAGCTTTCTCTCTGTCCTTGCCTCTTCTCTCGAGTGACAACCCTCTTTCCCACCCCCAACCCAACATGCTGTCTCCCCATGCACCATCTCACCCTCCCCTCCAATGTGTAGCACCTTTCCTTTTCCTCCCTTTCTGCCAGGTCCAGCAGCACCTCTTCTCCCTTCCTTTTACTTTCCCCCTGTCCAGCAGTACCCCTTCTCTGCTCCCCCTGTCCAGCAGTACCCCTTCTCCCTTCCCTGCTCCCCCTGTCCAGCAATACCTCTCCTTTCTGTAGCCTAGCGGCAGTTCATTATCTACTTTTGACTTAGTCACACAGCTGCTGCTAGCTTTAGTTTAGCTTTAGCCACGGTTTCATCAGGCAGCCTTGGGGCTTTTGCTATCATTGAAATGGGCCGGCCTAGCAAAGGCCCCGTGGCTGCTTGATGAAACCGCGGTTAAATTAGCTAAAGCTAGCGGCAGCTGTGTGACTAAGTCTAAATCACACTGAGCTGCTGCTGCTGGTCCAGGGGTGAGAAGGAGTCCTGGCTGCATATAGCTGGCAGAAGGCAGGAAGTCAGCTGATGCCAGCAATTGGCGGCAGAAGGCAGGAAGTCAGCGGATGCCGGCATGGGTGATTGGCGGCAAAAGGCGAGATCGTGTACAGACTGCGGGCCGCAAAAATGTACCTGGAGGGCTGCGAGTTTGAGACCCCTGGTCCAGATGAATGGCATCTCTTCATTGATTCTTCACAGAGAAGCTTGAAGGCAGTGTTACTGCACAATGGAAATTCCAAACCAAGTACACCAATTGCCCATTCTGTCCATCTAAAGGAGTCTTATGAGAATATGAAGAATTTACTAGAAGCAATCAGTCATAAAACACACCAGTGGAACATCTGTGGTGATCTGAAGGTCACTGGCATGCTAATGGGAATGCAAGGAGGATTCACTAAATACTGCTTTCTGTGCTTGTGGGATAGCAGATCTACAGCTGAACATTATGTCAAGCGTGTCTGGCAGCTGAGGGATACCTATAACCCAGGGACAACCAGTGTGAAGTTTATGCCACTGGTGGATCCTCATAAAATATTTCTTCCATCTCTTCATATCAATCTGGGGTTGATGAAGAACCTGGTAAAGGCCATAGGTAAAGCAAACTCACCAGGTTTTCAATATCTTGTTAAGAAATTTCCAAAAATCAGCACTGCAAAACTGAAGGAATGGATATTTATAGGCCCACAGATCAAGTCCGTTATGCAGGATAAAGATTTTAAGCAATCACTCTCAGCAACTGAGCTTGAAGCTTGGGAGGCATTCAAGTGGTTAGTGGAAAACTTTCTGGGCAACCATAAATCTCCTTCATACAAAGAAGGAGTTCAGAATCTCCTAGACTCAAATCAGAAACTTGGCTGTCGCATGTCATTAAGAATAAACTTTATGCACTCACATCTTGATCTTTTTTCCAGAAAATCTTGGTATGGTGATTAACAAGCAAGGAGAACATTTTCACCAGGACATTTGGTTAATTGAGTATCGCTACCAAGGTTTCTGGAATGAGAGTATGATGGCTGACTACTGCTGGATGTTGCGCCATGACAATCCAGACATAACTCACAAAAAGAAATCATACTCTAAGCATTTTTGAAGAAATATTGGTTGCTAAGTGACACAATCCAGTTTACTTATGCTTTGCTGTGTGCTTATTTGACTTTGGACCAAAGATACTGCAACATTTCTGTAAGTTGATGCTGCAATTCTTAAAACCCTATATGTTAAAATGCTATAAACTAATATTATAAAGAAAACTCTATAAAACTTTTTTCAAAAATTGACAAGCCAATGATGAAGCACCACAATATGCTTCCCGCGATATGAAATACTTTAAGCGGTGGAGTGGTGGGGCTGAGGCGTCTTTTTGAAAAGGACAGAGAGCTTTATTTATATCCAGACAACTACTATTTTCATATTAATAAACTAATATTAGTCATAACTTTAAAAGTTTACGTGACTGAAAAAAAACTAATAACAGATCTGAAATCAGCATGAAAAACTGATTTAGAAAAATGTGCTGTGTGGTCAGATGATTCCGAAAAAGGTTTTTTGTTGCCTTGTGTAATTATAGAATAAGGGAGATCCACACCTAACTTATGTCTGAGAATTTGCACCACATTTCAGTTGATGTAAGTGGACATCACAATTCCCAGGAGTAAAGCTATTCTATAAACTGCCTAACTCTAAGCACCATTTATAGAATAACACTGAGTGTTTTTTCCAGCACTGATTTCTTTTGGGTGCCATATATAGAATTTATCCCTAAATATGGAAAATTTAGGTTTACAGAACCTGGTGCTCATGCACATTTTTTGGGTTCCCTCCATTTTGTTCTGAATATAATAACATTTATCATTTTTATAGCACCGCTGGACATACACAGTGTTATACAATGGTGATAAGCAGTGGTGTAGTGAGGGTGGGAGGTACCCAAGGCAGTGGCGCCCCCCGCTCCTTCCACATCCCCATGCAACACTCACGCCATCCCTTCCCACCCCTGTACCTCTAAATCTTCTCCAGTGCGAGCAGCTTCTCTGACGGCTGCTCGAGCTGGATTTCTCTGACATCACTTCCTGGCTGGAAGTGATTTCAAAGAGAGCCAGGCCTGCGCAATCAACATGTTAAGAGCAGTTGCTTCTGTAGGCAAAGATTTTAAAAAGAGGTATGGGGGGCAGTGAAGGGAGGGTGTGAGCGTGGCATAGGGGGGGTGGATAGCTGCTGGTGCCCCCACCAAGATGGAACCCGGGGCGGTCTGCCCCCCTTTACTACGCCACAAGTGATAAGTGTTCAGGTACAAAATGCCCCAGCTTCAAGGAATTTATTATCTAAATGTGTTCCTGAAGCAATATGAGATAGTATTTTTACCTAGCTTGACCATAAACCACCTTGAATTTTGAGCAGAGTTTTCAGTTTAATGCCAAGGTTCCAAAGGTAACTAGCTACGGGTGCTACTAGTTTATCACAATCTTTCCTCCAGATCTCAACTCAACAAAACTGTCCTCATGGCTATCATGGATAGTTTTGTTTTCCAGTGCTTGACCTGATGAAACCTTCTTTATTCTGATTCCTGTTTTCATGGTTAGTCATCCACAGGAAGTCGTGTTTAGAATCCTGCAGGTTATTCCTGTTTAAGCTGATTACTTCTAGCCACAGAATCTGATGTTGTCACTTAATAATTACACATTCCATACATACTTCACCTAATAACTATGCGCGTCACACTTCCTTCAAAAATTATAGGTTCTTGAACTAGGCATTAAGAATGCATCTCACAGTGCCAATTGTTCTTCATCAGTAAAAACTACTACCATATTAAGGTCATCACCTACATTCCTAAAACATCCTAGATGACAAGGACAGCTATTTGTCATGAAGTCCTCAAAGCTAAGCATTCATTATCCTAGTCATTATCTATGTTCCCTCTGAGTTGTGTAAATGCACATATACATACAACTTGAATCCCTCCTATGCAGAACACCTGTTTCACCACACAGGTAGGGACTTAGCTGTTTTCCAGTTCTAATTTGAGATTGTCTTTAGTCAAGCAGAGAAGTCTGAATGAGTTCTCCTGACAACCTGCCTCTTGTAGACAATTGGCTAAGCTTAAGGAAATTCACTGATCCATCATCTGTAGCCCTGCTAAGTAGAGGCACTTTTTCTTATTGATTACAACTGCAACCAGTCATCTGAGACCTTACCCCTTTGGTCAGCTGGAGGATTCCTGAAGGAGTGAAGCATGCTTCTGGAATTGAATCTCAGTATCACCTGCTCCCAGGTAAAGGGAAGAGAGAGCATTGTTTGGTGTCTTGTGTCCTGAGAAGACAAAAGAATATGTGCATGGGGCAAACGCTGAGGAAAATAATGAGAGGAAGTGGAAGACAGAGGATAGATGCTGAGGAAGAAGAGGATAAGTGGGGAGATAGATGCTGAAGAAACATGAGGGACAGATACTGTAAGAATAGAATAAAATACAATACAGTGTCTTATATACCACAGTTCTCTACAAGGAATCTATGCGGTTTGCAATAAGTTAAATTAAGTTCTTGAAGTTACATTTTTAAGCCCAATCTTGGTTGTTAGAAGAGGTAAAGGATAGGAGGTTGGCTATAGAGAGAAGAGATAAGTCTTAAGTTTCTTCTGGAAATCAGTATAAATGGTGTGTTGTCTTAGGTGTGTTGGCAGTTTGTTCCAGATAAGAGGTCCTTGGTATTCAAAGGTAGCCTCAAATATCTTCTGCTCTACTTGTTAAGGTAATGGGAAGGATAGTTTGAAGAGTTGCAATACTCATGAATTGAAGGAGTGTGGGACTTTAATATCAGAAGTTAGTCCATCTGAGTTTTCTCCATAGATCGCTTTGTGAACCATGCAGGCTATCTTGAATTGGATTCGCTTTTTCATCAGTAGCGAGTGCAGTTGTTCTAATAGTGAACTTTTGTACAGATTCGTTCTGAAAATTAGTCTGGCAGCAGTGATCTACAGTAGTTGTAGTCTCTTGAGTTCTTTTTTTGTAAAGCCACATTATAATGAGTTACAATAGTCCAGGTACGGTATTAGGACAGATTGTGCTACTTGTCCTGAAACTAGCCTGGTTTAGAACTGGTTGTATTGTCCTTACTTGTCTCATTTTAAAGAATATTTTTTTTTACTAGAGAGGTGATACGTGTGTTGAAGGTTAAATCTGAGTCTAGCATAACTCCCAGTACTTTGGAGGAATTTTCTATCTTTAGTCTCTTGCCTGTGGACAGTTCTAGTTCAGTGCTAGGTAGAAAGTTATAGTCTCCGAACCATAATATTATTGTCTTTGATTTGTTTACTTTGAGGAAGTTTCTCATCGCCCATACGCTTAAGTCATCAATAGTATTTTTCAAGTAATTTAGGATATTATCAAAGGATTCTTTGAATATACAAAGAATGAAGGTATCATCTGCATAAGAGAGGATGTGAGGACAGATTATTTCCCAGAGCTCTCAAATAGATCTTAAACAGCGCATGTGATAGTGGAGAGCCTTGTAGAACACTGCATCTGAATAAGAGAGGATGTGAGGACAGATTATTTCCCAGAGCTCTCAAATAGATCTTAAACAGCGCAGGTGATAGTGGAGAGCCTTGTAGAACACTGCAATTGGCTTTCCATTGCTGGGAAGGAAGAGAAGGGAAAGTGGATGTTTGGGAAAGGAAGGAAAATGCTAGGGGAATTAGGAAGAGATGAGGTTCAGAGACTGGGAAAAAGAGGAAAAGTAGAAGAGATGGAACAGAAGGGGGAAGAGATTAGGTTCAGATGGTAGGGAAGGAGAAAGGAAGATGAAGCAAATGCTGGGAAGGGGGAAGAAATATTGAGGAATGGGTAAGGAGGTGTTATAGGAGTGATATAAAATGGAGGCATAGGAGGATGTGTTCGGTAAGAGACAATGGAATGAAAGGATAGAATAAACAAAATAAAGAAACATAGGACATAAGGGCAGATAAATTAGGTAAGTGGGTAAATTACATACCTACACTTACAAAGACAGATTAGTGCTCATTGTTTTTGCAAGATGTAGGCCTTCATCAGGAGAGGAAGAGTTTTGCAATTATGGCTAGATGCTGGGTTTTAATTCTTGGAATTGTTTTTTTTCAAATTAAGTACTATGTTTATATCCAATTTCATTGTGTATGATTATTAAGTAAACCACTCAGATCATATTTTGGCCAGATATGTGGTCTGCATGCTTTTTAAAGTAATAATTAAAATAAAGACCAAGAAAACAGAGCAATTATTAGGGAGATGAAAAATCTAACAAGTTAAAAAATACTGTGGGGGAAAAAGAGAAATGGCAATGAAAGGAAGTGGTTTGCATTTAATTACTCACCTTTCCAAACATGGGCTCAAGATAAAGTGAAAGAGAGAGAAAGGAGAACAATTGAGCTTGGGTAACATTATCACAATCTGTACAGCACATCAACCCCTGGAATCTATATATGATACCCACAATTGATCACCAATCCATAATGTACATCTAACTGTTAATGAGCCAATCAGTGCCCATAATTGGGTATTAATTGGCACCCATTTGAATGTATGTGCCCAACTTGCTATGTGCTATTCTATAACAAAGTGTGCCCAAATACCATAGCATGCTACCCAAGAGGGGGGCCATGGCCATGCGAAGTGCCTGGTTGGGTCAGGGGCATTCCTAAAATTACTGCGCAGTGTTACAGAATACCAAAAACATATGCCCAAATTGGGTGCCGAGAATTACACCTGGTTTCAGAAGGCATACATCATCCAAATTGTCATTTAATGCTATTCTATAATAGGTATTCATCTTTGAGTGACCATTATAGAATTAGCACTGTGTGCTGATCTTTTGGGCGCCGATTTTTGAGCATTTATTGAACCTAACCTCATATGTGTACAAAGTTATTTACAGAAATATATGAGGCAATTTCATAAGAGACATGTTTACTATAGTTCACTAAGCAGTTGGCACAAGTTTTAGTGCACATTAACCTTTATGTAGCCCAAGCTTGTGCTAATGGCTACTGTATGCTAAAAAGCACAGTTACTTACCGTACAAGTTGTTATCCAGGGACAGCAGGCAGACATTCTCACACATAGGTGACGTCACCGAAGGAGCCCTGCAGTGGACAGCCTCGAAAGCAGACTTGCTTGAAGATCTTTCTAAGAGCTTCTGAGTGCTGCACCACGCATGCGCGCGTGCCTTCCCGGCCGAACTAGGGGGGCGCGTCTCCTGTGAGGATCCTCAGTTCAGATACCTAGCTAAGAAGCCAATCAGGGGAGGTGGGTGGGTTGTGAGAATATCTGCCTGCTGTCTCTGGATAACAACTGTTACGGTAAGTAACTATGCTTTATCCCAGGACAAGCAGGCAGCATATTCTCACACATGGGTGACCTCCAAGCTAAGCAAAATGGGATGGAGGGAAAGTTGGCAATTTAAGAAAAAAGATTTTTCAAAACAGATGGCCAAAATGTCCATCCATCCTGGATAAAGTATCCAAACAGTAATGAGAGATGAAAGTATGAACCAAGGACCAAGTGGCAGCCTTGCAGATTTCTTCAATAGGAGTTGATCTGAGGAAAGCTACAAATGCCGCCATAGCTCGAACTTTGTGGCCCATCACTCGACCCTGCAGAGGAAGACCAGCCTGAGCATAGCAGAAAGAGATGCAAGCAGCCATCCAGTTGGAGATGGTACGCTTCGAGATAGGACGTCCCAACTTATTCGGATCAAAGGAGATGAAAAGTTGAGGAGATGTTCTGTGAGTTTGAGTGCGTTGGAGGTAGAAAGCCAAGGCATGTTTGCAGTCCAAAGTATGAAGTGCCGCTTCTCCAGGATGAGAATTAGGCTTTGGAAAAAATACTGGCAGAACAACAGATTGATTGATGTGAAATTCTGAAACAACTTTAGGTAAGAATTTAGGATTAGTACGGAGGACCACCTTGTCATGGTGAAAAACTGTGAAAGGTGGGTCTGCAACCAAAGCTTGTAACTCACTGACTCTTCGAGCAGATGTGAGGGCAATCAGGAATACAGCTTTCCAAGTGAAATACTTGAGGTGAGCTTTGTCAAGTGGTTCAAAAGGAGGCTTCATCAGTTGAGCCAAAACAACATTAAGATCCCAAACCACTGGAGGCGGTTTAAGTGCTGGATGAAGATTAAAAAGTCCTTTCATAAAGCGGGAAACAATGGGATGTGCAGAGAGAGGTTTCCCATCAAGAGGCTGATGAAAAGCAGCAATAGCACTGAGATGGACTCGAATAGATGTAGATTGAAGACCAGATTGTGACAAGTGAAGCAAATAGTCCAGAATAGATGCCAAGGAGGAAGACATTGGCTGTAGCTGAAGTGTGGAACACCAAGCAGAAAATCTAGTCCATTTCTGGCCGTAACACTGTTGAGTGGATGGCTTCCTGGAAGCAAGTAAAATATCTTGAACAGACTGAGAAAATTGTTATGTAGAAAGGTACCAAGCTGACAAGTGTAGAGACTGCAGATTGGGATGAAGCAAGGACCCTTGACTCTGAGTGAGCAGAGAAGGAAAAACTGGCAGAAGTAGAGGCTCCCTGGTGCTGAGTTGAAGTAGAAGGGAGTACCATGGTTGTCTGGGCCACCGAGAAGCTATCAGAATCATAGTGGTGCATTCCATCTTGAGCTTGACAAGAGTCCTGAGAATCAGTGGAAATGGAAGGAAGGCATAAAGAAACTGATTCCTCCAGTCCAGGAGAAAAGCATCCACTTCGAGACGTTGAGGAGAGTAAATGCGGGAGCAAAACTGAGGCAAAAAGGTCTATCTGAGGGGTCCCCCAACGAGCAAACACCTGACGAAGTGTGGGGAATTGAGTGTCCATTCGTGAGGTTGCAGAAGACGACTCAATTTGTCCGCCAGACAGTTGTGTTGACCCTGAATGTAGACAGCTCTGAGAAAGATGTTGTGATGAATTGCCCAATGCCACAGCCTCAGAGCCTCCTGACAAAGGGAGTGAGAACCCGTCCCTCCCTGTTTGTTGACATAATACATGGCCACCTGGCTGTCCGTCCGGACAAGAACCACTGTGTCGTGAAGAAGGTGTTGAAAAGCTTTGAGAGCATTGAAAATCGCTCTGAGTTCCAACAGACTGATGCGACACCGACGGTCTGTTGAAGTCCACAGCCGCTGAGTACAGAGACCATCTACGTGGGCTACCCATGCGTAAATGGACGAATCGGTTGCGAGAACTTTCTGATGAGGAAGATTGTGAAACAGCAAACCTCTGGAAAGATTGGAAGAGAGCATCCACCAGCGGAGAGAGTTTTTCAACAAAGGATTTACTATAATTTGTTGAGAAGGCGGGTCCGTGGCTTGTTGCCATTGAGATGCCAGGATCCACTGAGGAATGTGAAGGTGAAGTCATGTGACCGAGCAGAATCATCATTTGCCTTGCTGAAATGGATAGAAAACAAGACACCTGCTGACAAAGCCGAATGAGGGTATCCTGATGTGGTAATGGAAGATATGCTCTCAGGCTGACAGTATCCAGAGTTGCGCCAATGAATTGGAGAGACTGTGATGGGGTCAACTGAGACTTGGGAAATTTGACTTGGAACCCCAGACTTTGAAGGAATATAATAGTCTGTTGGGTCGCTGCAATAACCCCTGGAAGAGAGGGGGCCTTGATGAGCCAGTCATCCAGGTATGGAAATACTTGAAGACCCTGGGTGCGAAGAGCTGCAGCTACCACCACCACCACCAGACATTTTGTGAACACTCTGGGGGAGGAGGCTAAGCCGAAAGGAAGGACTCTGTATTGGAGATGAAGATCCCCCACCTTGAATCTGAGGTACTTGCGAAAGGCTGGATGAATAGGGATATGAGTATAAGCTTCCTTGAGGTCTAGTGAGCACATCCAATCTCCCTGAGCCATCAGGGAGTACAAGGTCGGTAAAGAGAGCATGTGAAACTTCTCCTTGACCAAAAATTTGTTCAGAGCTCTGAGGTCCAGAATGGGTCGCAAATCCCTCATCTTCTTGGGAACTAGAAAGTAACGGGAATAGAATCCCAAGTTCCGCTGAGACAGAGGAATCTCCTCGACAGCTCAAAGGCGAAGGAGAGCCTGAGCTTCGTGAAGAAGAAGGAGAAGTTGCGACTGATTGGAAGGACACTCTCTTGGAGGGCGATCTGGAGGTACCTAAAGCAAGCAAAGAGAGTATCCCTCTCGCAGGATGGTAAGAACCCAGATATCTGAGGTGATGAGCTCCCACTGGTGATAAAAAGTGGACAGGCGACCCCCCCTATGGGAAGAGGAGAATTCTGAAATAGGGAGATTGGAATGCTCAAGCTGAGAACGTCAAAAAGACTGAGCTGGCTTGGTGGCAGCAGGAGTTTGTGACTTCTGTTAACGTTGCTGCTGCTGCGGACAGCGAGATGGAGGCCTGTAAAAAGCAGGAGTCGTTTTCTGAGGGTAACGACGTGGAGTCTGTATATATACCCTAGCTGGTGTAGTCTTGGGCTTTGGTCGAAGCAGAGAAGCAAAAGAGCGCTCATGTTCAGAGAGGCGCTTAGTAGCTGCTTCAATGGAGTCATCAAATAACTCATTCCCCTGACAAAGTAAGTTTGCCAAACGATCTTGAAGATTGGGGTCCATGTTAACAATACGCAGCCAGGCCAGTCTACACATCGCTACAGCAAAAGCAGAGACATAAGAAGATAATTCAAAAGCATCATAGGAGGCTTGCAGCATAAAGAGTCTCAACTGAGAAAGAGTCTTGAGAATTTGCTTAAACTCAGGAAGACGTGATTTGGAAATGTCAGGATAAAAGGAAGGCAACAGTTTCAGAAAATGATTGAAATAGTTGGTGAAAGTGTAATTATAATTGAGAACTCTGTTGGCCATCATAGAGCTTTGGTATAAACGATGACCAAATTTGTCCATGGTACGACCCTCCCTGCCTGGAAGGACTGCAGCATAGATCTTTGAAGGATGGGCCTTTTTCAAAGATGACTCCACCACCAAGGACTGATGTGAGAGTTGAGATTTTTCAAATCCTTTACAGGGAACAGTATGATAACGTGATTCCAGTTTGGATGGAATAGCAGTTACAGAATAGGGAATTTCCATATTCCGAATGAAAGTCTGTTTAAGGACTGGAGTGAGAGGCAATCTCATAGACTCTTTAGGTGGATGAGAAAGTTCCATATCCGCCAAATATTCAGGAGTATATTTGGAGTCCGAATTAAGATCCAGTTTGAGGGCTTGTCCCATATCAAAAACAAACTTAGCAAATGAAGTAGACTTGGACGAGGAGGTCTCATCTGGAGAAGGACTACGAGACCGTGAAGCCACAGAATAGGAAGGGGAAGCTTCCCTAGAGTATTGAGACAATGGTTCAGACTCAAGACGCATGGTAATTGAAGAAGCTGCACTGTCAACATGAGGTGGAGTCAAAGAATGTCTACGTTTCAGACTCCGCAATGGTAAAGTCCCCGGTGTCCGAGGCAGAGAATGGGTTGAGGCAGGAGGAGTCCTTGATCTGGATGAACTTCGAGTCGAGGCAGCAGGTAGACGAGACATGTGCTTCAATTTGGAAGAGCGAGGCAGAGAAGCCTCGGTATCCACGGAAGTGGATTGTACTGCAGAGGACTCTCGACAAAGCTTGGAAGCAAGATGCCTCAAATGCTTAGAACGATGCTTCGAACGAGGCAACACAGGAGGCTCAGGTGACGAATCACTGGAGGACAGCCGCTTCGAAGTACGAGACTTGCCTCGAGACACAAGGACTAGAGGATCAGGTTTGCTTCCAGGCCGGTCTACCAGAGGCAGAGTCGAGGATGGAACCAGTTGAGCCACGATGGAAGATATCTGAGTGGTCAAGATGGACTTCAATATGTCCTCGAGCGTAGGCACCGAGACACACGGATCTGGTCTCGTAGGTGCAGCAGTGCACTCTAAAGAGGGCGATCTCGAAGATGAGTATTCCCTTTTCTTGGAGGCACACTTAGAAGGAGGTCGTGAGGACTCTGGAGGCTTCTTAGGAACGGCAGCTGAAGGAGAGACAGGAGACTTACCCAGCGAGGCTGTCTTCACAGGAGGTATCGTTGAAGCCTTCGAAATCGAAGCTGACGAGGTCAAGGGCTTCGCAGGGATGGAAGCCGGAGTTGAGGTCGATGCCTTCGAGACCGAGGCTCCAGCCGGAGCCGAGCTCGAGGCCTTCGAGACCAGGGCTTCCATCGAAGTCGGAGTCGAGACCTTCGAGACCGGGGCCACCGTCGGGACCGAGGATGAGGCCTTGTCAGAAGGTTACTCCATATCATCAAAAAGTTGGTGAAATTGGGCACACCATCGACAAAAAGCCCGAGACTGAAGAGTCCAACATGGTGACAATCTTCAGGCGAATGACTCGGGCCCAGACAAGAGAGACAATGGGAGTGAGGGTCGGTGAGCGAAATCACACGACTACACTGGCAGCAGCGTTTAAACCCGGTAAGAGGCCAGGACATAGAAAAAATAAAGTCCGTGTCGAACGATGCGAACGGTTGGGCCTAGGCCCAAAGCCCGCCGACCGGACGAAAAGGAGACAATAAAAAAATGTAATTAAGTAATTTAAATTTTTTTTTGAAAAGAAACACGATAGAAATTTCACAGCGACCGAACTACAAAAAAATAAGAAACAGCTGCAGTGAAGAGAAGGATAAGTGCTGCAGAGCTGAAAAGAACAGGTCTTCTCGGCTCCGCGGAAAACTTTGAACTGAGGATCCTCACAGGAGACGCGCCCCCTAGTTCGGGCGGGAAGGCACGCGCACATGCGCGGTGCAGCACTCGGAAGCTCTTAGGAAGATCTTCAAGCAAGTCTGCTTTTGAGGCTGTCCGCTGCGGGGCTCCGTCGGTGACATCACCCATGTGTGAGAATATGCTGCCTGCTTGTCCTGGGATAACAGCCAGTGCACTAAAAATCTTGTGCTAGCTGCTTAGCACAGAATGATGTGGTGGGATATGAGTAAAGACTGCGCATGGACTGCACATTGCACTTTGTGCACACTAATTAATGCACTCTTGTCACTTGTGCAATTAGAACAGATACACTTAAAGTCACCCCAGTAGGAGGCATTAAGTCTGGATTCTATAACTGGCACCGTTGTCGACAGGCACCTTAAAAGCAGCCACCAATCGCATGTCAATCACGTGACAATGCCAGGTATAGAACTGCACCTTTGGCAAAGGTACCAGAAATGTAGGTCAGGGTTTTCCAGGCCTACATTTCCAGTGCCTACCTTTGATGTGAATTGTGCTTCTGTAGGCGCTTTAGGCCGCCTAACACTACTTCCG
Organism: Geotrypetes seraphini; assembly: GCF_902459505.1. Lineage (NCBI taxonomy): Eukaryota > Metazoa > Chordata > Amphibia > Gymnophiona > Dermophiidae > Geotrypetes > Geotrypetes seraphini. The sequence continues at coordinate 16,558,106 of NC_047097.1, forward strand.
GCATTCGTCATGCCCAAACTGGCATTAGATGTCCTAAGCACCTATGGAGGTGCAATTCTGGCACCCTGAAACTCAGTTAAAAATGTTGCTTAAATGTAATTTTTTACTGAGCTTGGGTGCCTACCAGCACCTAAAAAATCTGCGCTGGTTAGAGAAACCGGGCCTAAGTACAACTGTACTAACTGCAACTGAACTCAACATATGGTAAGGAATTTTTCTGGAGGCACTGTCTCCAAATGAACCTCACCCCAAAGCCAGAGTATGTGGAGTATGGGCTCAGTCTCAAATGTATTGCTAACACTAGCTGTGGTACAGTATTTGCATTGTGCTAAAGAGAGAGAGAGCTTTGTTTTGGAGTTAAGATGTAACTTGTATAGACAACTTGTCAAGGTGTGCAGGGGACATGCTGGCCACATACTTCCAGTCTCTGATCTTACCATAAATTAATTTTCTCTGTTAATGCATATTAAGACCAAAATGTTGCTGCACTTTAGTAAGCATGGTTCTAAATGACTTGAGTGTGTAGAATAGTATTTCTGGAGACTAATTTTATAACAGAGTGCTTGATTTAAGAGGGCAAGTCGGTGCTTACCTATATGCTACTTTATAAAGACACAGACATTTAAGGGGAAATTCTAAAGAAGTGCCTAACTTACCTCCCCCCTTTTACAAAACTGTAGTGCAGTTTTTAGCGCTGGCTACAGCAGTAACAGCTCTGACGCTCATAGAATTCTTATGAGTGTTGGAGCTGTTACTGCTGCGGCCGGCGCTTGAAACTGCACTACGGTTTTGTAAAAAGAGGTGGGGGTGTTAATGAGTAAACTGGCTTATCTTAACAGGAGCTTATCTTCTTAAGGGCCAATTCTACAAAAGATAGGTGCCTATCACAAATTTCTTTACTGTAGCTCTAAATTTCCTGAAAGACTTGATGTATGTAAGTGAATATGTTGTCTTTATAAAATGCATGCACCTTGACAACCTACTTGCCCTACCATAAAATTACCTCCACAATAGATTGTTCCTTCTCCTTGGAGTTTATAGTCTAGTTAACTTCCCCTTTTACGAAGCCATGTTAAGCTTTTTTTAATCGCCAGCCATGGTGGTATTAGCTCCAATGCTCATAGGAATTCTATGAGTATTGGAGCTAATATCGTCATGTCCAGCAATAAAAATGCGGCTTTGTAAAAGGAGCCCTTTGACAGAAAGACAAGCAGCACCATACCAAAGGTTGTACCAGTGGTGTGGCTGCATAGGGCACAAAATCTGCTCTCTCATTTGTGGGGGCAGAGGATGCCGATGGATGTCATGCAGAGCACAAGTATAACTCACTATGGGCAGGCTGGCCTATTAAACATGACTAGGCAGTTGCCTAGGGGGCAGCAAAACAATAGATCCTGACAACCACACAAACTGAAAGAGTTATCAGCACATGCTTTTTAATGTACACATTTATAGGGTTTTGTGTGATGATATTGCTTATTGAATTGAATTTTCAAAATCTTGGGGGTTTGGGGGCTGAGGTTGAGGTAGTGTTGTGGTCCTGCAAACTACAACCAAAAACACACAGAGAAAAAGGATGGCTTTCTGTGGTTATAATCAAAGCAGTTTACATATTGCATATACAGTAGGTATTTATTTTGTACCTAGGGCAATGTTGAGTTAAATAACTTACCCAGAATTCTCGTTCTCAAGGACAATGCACTAAACGTTAGGCTAGTAAGGTACTCCACTTAAAAAGGACAATCTGGCTCTAAAAGTAGCATAGACGGATGCGCAGAAAGAACCACTGTCCCGCTTAACGTCAAGGAGAAAAAGCTCTCCTTTTCCCAAAGGCAAAGTTATGTTCACAACCCCCCCCCAAAAAAAAAACAACCCACACAAGCAAAAAAAAACACCCCACCTGAACGAACTCCAATAAAGAATGCAACTGTTTGACAGTAACTCCTTCAATGCAAGAGTTCATTTCCCTACTTACAATTACCGTCTGCTCCATCTCTACCTGTAGGACAGGCAGGCCGAAGTTGCCTGTTGCTATAACAACCACGCGTTCGTCCTAGGAGCAAAAGCTGCGAGCAGACGAAAGGAAGTGACGACAGCAGATTGGCTGTTGTTGGGACACGTGACCTCGCTCTGCCAGCCCGTAGTGTTTTTTGACAGCCCATAAAGAAGTGAGAGGGGCTGAGGGAGGCGGTGGAGGTGTGCGCCGGGATTTTGAGACGTGGGTAGGGGGGGGCGAAGGGTAGCTTTTGTTTCTGCAAATTGGGTTCAGTGTAATGACTGACATGGCAAAATAAAGCGGATGGTGTGTTGTTTTGATGGTGTACCCTTTCTTGCGCCTCCCTCCCCGTACCTAGAGGGCTAGGTTTAAGCTTCTAAGCCTAGCAACAAATGCTTGGCAACAGCAGTCTAATTACTTAGATGAACTATTTGGCCAGACAAACGTGAGAGCAGAGGAGGTGGCGAGCCAGAGAAGCCATAGGCCAGGGGGGTCCTCGCGCCAGTCATGCGGAGGCAATGGGTTTTCGGCCGGGCTTAACGAGCCCAGCAGGAGAGGCGAGAGGCGTGCGGTGTCAGTTGAGCTGCCGTGCAAGGGCATGGGGGATGGGAGGCCGCTGAGGAAGCTGCTGGCTCGCTCAGGCGGACAAGCCCCGTCCGGCCCCGAGGAAGCCCGCGGTAGGTGTAGCGGTCTTGCCCTGCCCTTCCAGGTGAAACGGCGGCGCTCGTTGCCTGCAGCTCTTTTCGGGCTCTCGGTGAGATTATGGTGAGCTCTCTGTCGTTTCGGCTTAGCAGTCAGTTTAAAAATAGCCCGTGCGCGGCGCTCAGACGCTGCTGTGTCAGGAGAGGACAAACTGGCGAGGTCCACGGGAATCGTTAGCTTGCCCTGATTGGAGCTACCATGAATGTTAGGCCCCGATTCTAACAGACGTGAAAGCTTGTTCTGGGAAGAGGTCGTGTGGGTTTCCATTTTTTTTTTTTGTTTTCATTATTATGAAGGAAAAGTAATTTCAGTAAAACGGAGCGTTTCACACGAGAAGATTGCAGACTGATTTCTGAGAGACTTGGGTGGAACTGACCAGGCGATAACATGAAGCCAGACAGAGGTAAATGTTATGTTGTGGGTTTTTTTTTTTTTTTTGTAAAAACTACAAGATCGACTATCACTGTTTTTATTAGTTGTCATCTTTTTTTTATTTTGGTATTATGTTGTATTTTTCCTGTAGTCCAGTTAACGTGATAATTATCTATACTGATTGTAAAGATTTTAAAATTAGTTTACAGTATTTGGTAAGGATTTTAAAAATAAGTCTTCTGTTACTGCTAATAACGTTCTGGTATTTAGCGCAAGCGAAGATTATTGATTTTGGAATAAAGATAGTCATTAAATTGTATGCTTCCCAATATGGTACATACCGTACTGAATGCTACATTGCTGATAACTGAAAACAATGGGCAGCAAAGAGTTAAACAGAAAATGAGCAATACAGCTGAGTTGGCATATATAGTATTTGAAGGAGCAGCTGATCTGTACAAAAGCAAGCTTGTCTTGAATGCCAGTTTAGAGTGCAGATCACGTTACTGAAGTTTTGAGTTCTGTGAAATAGCAGAGAGGATTCAAGAAAGGCATAAATAACCCAGATGTTATTGAAAAGAGATTTAGTGAAAGGTGAGGTTTTAAACTGCGCAAAAGAAGTAAACGTGTACAGCTGTAGCAGTTTTCAGGTCTTATGGAAAACTGCTACAGGTCAGCTGAAATGGAAATGTATAACACAATTTTTTTTTTAAGATGTCTCTCTCTCCCCTCCCAAAAAAAAGCTAGGTCTCTTCCATAACCCACCAATTGTCCTCTCGGCATGCCCTCAACAGCCTTAAAAAAAAAAATTATTCTCCACCATACATTCAGTATATCTGCTTCCCCCCCCCCCCCCAACCAAGCAAATGGAATAAACTGCTTCTCCCCCCCACTCCAACCATGCAAATGAAATAAACTGTGCTATTGTTTTAATGCAATAACTTATGCTTGGTTTTTCTCATGCTAATATATGTGGTTGTGGGAAAATTAGTGCTATAGGATAGTGGAAGGCAGAACTATTTTCTAAGATGGCAGCTTGGATGCAGAAGGGAATGGATATTGCTTCTGCCTCCCAACCTTAAAGGTATGATTTTGAAATTTCCATGGGGAGAATTGGAGGAGGGTATTGGAAGGGCCATTTGGGGCCTAGGAGTATTTTTGTTGATGTTGGAGAGAGTAGTGAGAGTCCAAAGTTAACAATGAAATTTTGGGTGTATGGAGAGGAGTATAGTACCAGGTATGGACCATTGGGCCACTAAGAGGTTTTGTAGCATGGGGGAGGGGAGTGGATCTGGGACCCATTGTGCCACCAGGGAACTTCTGCTGGATAGTTGGGGAGAAGGAAAGGGTTCTAGCCTGTTACTTTTTCTTCTTTAATACTCCCACTCTCTTCCTGTTAGAGCATGAGCTCATTCTTATGGGAAGGGAGATGCCTTGTTTCCCCGAAAATAAGACCTATCCCAAAAATAAGCTCTAGCGTGATTTTTAAAGATGCTCTGAAAATAAGAACTATCCCAAAAATAAGCCCTAGTTACGATCAACCCCTGAAGGCCCCCCCCCCAAAAAATGTCCATGACATACCCCGACTCCATTTCTGACACTGGTGCTGCCTAATTTGCCGAAAACATCTGACTCATCAATTCAGCGACGACCCCCCCTCCCCTCGGTGTGACCTGATATAGCTCCACTTCGAGGCCTCGTAAAGCCGCAGCAGCGGTGCCAGCATTCTGAATGGGCTGCTTCATGGTCTTCCCCACTGAGGCTTTCCCTCTGCCACATCACAGTGGGGTTCTGTTACACAGGGGGATAGAAGGGAAGGAGGGAGGGACAGAAAGATGCTGCACAAGGGGATGAGTGAGAGGAGAGGAAAGATGCTGCAAAGGAAAGGGAAGAATTAGGGTGGAGGAGAGGAAGAGTGAGATGATTGTTGTACATGAAAAAAATAGACATCCACGAAAATAAACCCTAATGCATTTTTTGGATCCAAAATTAATATGACACCGTCTTATTTTCAGGGAAACACGGTATTTTACTCCCTAATGCAGTAAATAAATGCAGCAGCACACACTTTAGCACAGCACATACTTTAAAACAGCGATGCTTTACTTGCTATTTGCTTACAGCAGTGGGGAACAAAGTTTTTGCATTATACCTAAGTTAGAGCTGTGCACTAAAAGTTCAGCACACAGTTGTCTATTGCAAGGTAAATGCATTGATCCCCAGCCAAGCTGTCAACCTGACAATTTCCCTGTGTTTCCTACCTCACTCAATTCACCCCCAAAGAAATCCAGTATCTTCCCAATGTTTACTAATCTGTGGTGTTTCTGCTATTCACTGGAAATAGCTAATGACAGTATTGCTGATGTGAGGGGCCAGTGTACTAAGAAGAGCTTCAGCATACAATGCTCTAATGCGTGTACTGAAAAAAATCTTTCTTCCAGTGCCATGCTGATTATTATGGCATTAAAATGTTTGTACAAAAAATATATATATACTACAGTTCACTGCATGATGTGTTTGTCTCTCTTCTATCAGTCTGTGAGTAAGGATTGGCTCATGCACTGACAGTAAGAGAGACAGATGAAAAAAAGCTCATAAAAAATCACTCTTAGCCTAGTGGACTTATTGACTTCATACACCTCCCCTCACCCTGCAATTTCCTGGTGTCCCAGTAGGTCTCTGGGTACCTCTGGACCAGACACTCTGGATAGAGGGATCAAGACCAGGGAGCCTCTGTAAATCTGGGAAGGTGTCCAGTGCTGTTGTGCTCCTTATTCTATTATCTTAGAAAGCAGCAATGCATTTAGATGCACTTGTTAGGGATCAATCTGTCAAATAGTAATTGAAGCTGTTTCTCTTATTTGGCAGACTGACCCCCCTAGTGATGCATCCTGATGTACCATGCGAGGGTCAGCTGCTGCCATTTTACAAGATGATGATGTTGGAGGCAGGAGTGAGCAACGTTGCTTCTGTCTCTCAGCTCCTTGAGATGGTTGGGGAGTCCAGAAGCTCACTCAGGCAACAGTGACGTGTTTATGAGATTGGGGTGGGGGGAGACATCAGGAAGTCTTCAGCTCACTGTGACAGCATGAAGGCTTGACAGAATGGTCATCTTAGATGAAGGGCAGTGCTTCATCTCAGATGACCTTTTTACTCCTGTGCTAGAATCTTTACTCCAGATGTAAGTTACTTTGAGTAAAGATTCAATGCTAACCAAAAATGTAAAAATAGTGCAGAAATTTAGCATCCTTTTACATTGAGAGCAGTGCAAAATTTAGCCTTTTGCATGCACATTGTGTTTTCCTTTAGTGCAGTGGTTTTAATGCTGATTTTTCTACATTAAAAACTTTATCGAATTATATGAGGCGTTCAATAATTTATCTACCTGAGTATGGAAGAAAGTAGCAAGCATGTTGAAACAAGTCTGTGCATGTTGTGACATGCCTGAAGGTTACTCGATCACAGTTGTAGCTCAGTGCGAGGCTAGCATTCCAAAAAACAAGATGTTAGGAGAGTCTTCATGCAAATAAGTAAGAAACTGCTATATTTAGAGCACCTTTCAGTGATACAATTTCTCACAAAAGAAGGGAAAAAAGCCAAAGGAAATCCATGAACACATGACTGTAGTTTGTGGTGAGTCTACCCCATTATCCTACAAAGTAAAATTTTGGAGCAAGCAGTTTAAGTGGGGTAGCGAGTCTGTGGAAGCAACTTCCACAGAAGTGTGCAAGAAAGTCAATGATTTACTGTAATTTTGTCAGACAAATTAAGGTTTCCTGAATAGCTGAAGAAATTGGCATCTCGGCATGTACATTTTGGAAAATCATGAAATGTTGGGCATGTTCAAGGTTAGTGCAAGGTGGGTTCCAAGAATGCTGGCGGCATGTCAGAAGGCCATGAGGCTTCCCCAAACTGGCTCTGCACATGTGTCAGTCACACTCGCAGTGACTAATCGGACGGGATTTCACCAAACCTCTGTGCAAATCATTTGCATGGAAAATTTTTAGTGCATCAACAGTTCTTTTAGTGCATCTGGCCCTAAGAGCAGTTATTCTTGTAGCTACTAATTGGTGCTAATTAGCACCAGTTATAGCCAATAATAGGTAGCTACTGCCTAAGAGCAGTTATTCTTGTAGCTGCTAATTGCTACTAATTAGTGCTAATTAGCACCAGTTATAGCCAATAATAGGTAGCTACTGCCTATTAACAGCTAATCATCTAAAATTACTTGCACAGCTGACACTATACTATAAGTTGCATAACTTTGTAGTAACATAAAACATGATGGTAGATAAGGCCAAATGGCCTATCTAGTCTGCCCATCTGCAGTAACCATTATCCTTCTCTCTCTCAGATAAGATAAGGAAATTGAGTCATTAGGGCATAGACAGGGGGTGGATAAGCAGAGTGGGCAGACTTGATGGGCTGTAGCCCTTTTCTGCCGTCATCTTCTATGTTTCTATGTTTCAGAGATCCCATGTGCCTATTCCGGGCCCTCTTGAATTCAGACACAATCTCTGTTTCCACCACCTCTTCCGGGAGACTGTTCCACACATCTACTACCCTTTCTGTAAAAAAGTATTTCTTCAAATTACTCCAGAGCTTATCACCTCTTAACTTCATCCTATGCCCTCTCATTGCAGAGTTTCCTTTCAGATGAAAGAGACTCAACTCATGCACGTTTATATTAATGTAGGTATTTAAAACGTCTCTATCATATCTCCCATCTTCCGCCTTTCCTCCAAAGTATACAGATTGAGATCTTTAAGTCTGTCCCCATACGCCTTATCACGAAGCCCACACACCATTTTAGTAGCCTTCCTCTGGACAGACTCCATCCTTGTTATATATTTTTGAAGGTGTGACCTTCAGAATTGTACACAATATTCTAAATGAGATCTCACCAGAGGCATCATTATCTCCTTTTTCCTACTGGCCATATCTCTCCCTATACAACCTAGCATCCTTCTAGCTTTTGCCTTCACCTTTTCAACCTGTTTGGCCACCTTAAGATCATCACATACAATCACACCAAAGTCCCGCTCTTCCGTCATGCACATAAGTTCTTCACTTCCTAAACTGTACCGTTCCTTCAGATTTTTGCAGCTCAAATGCATGACCTTTCATTTCTTAACATTAAATTTTAGCTGCCAAATTTCAGACCAGTCTTTAAGCTTTGCCAGGTCTTTCTTCATGTTGTTCACACCATCCGGAGTGTCTACTCTATTGCAGATTTTAGTATCATCTGCAAAGAAGCAAATCTTACCCGACAACCCTTCAGCAATATTATTTACAAAAATGTTAAAAAGAATAGGCCCAAGAACAGAACCTTGAGGCACATCACTGGTAACATCCCTTTCCTCAGCGTGACACTCTGTCTCCTTCCACTCAACCAGTTCCTGGCCCAGTGCGTCACTTTCGGACCCATACCGAGGGCACTCAGTTTATTTATTAGACGTCTGTGTGGAACACTGTCAAAAGCTTTGCTAAAATCTAACTACAACACATCTAGTGCACATTTTCTATCCAAATCTCTGGTCACCCCGTCAAAAAAATTGATCAGATTTGTCTTACAAGACCTGCTTCTAGTGAATCCATGTTATCCCAGGACAAGCAGGCAGGTATTCTCACTAGTGGGTGACGTCATCCAACGGAGCCCGATGCGAACATCTCACAAGCATACTTGCTTGTAGAAACTTTTAGAAGTTTCGAGTTGCCCACACCACGCATGCGCGAGTGCCTTCCCGCCCGATGCACCGGGCGTGTCTCCTCAGTTCTTTCTCTTCCACGGAGCTGAGAAGTTTGCCTTTGAAACTCTCTGCACGAAGATCCTTTTTTGTGCCTTCTGTGCCCACGGGTTTGGGTTTTTTGTGCTCATTCCTGTTGGCTGACGTTACGTTTTGTTGTTTAAAAAAAAAAAAAAAAAAAAAAAATTTGTTCAATCGTTCGACCGGGCAGGTCGCATGGCCGTGGCCCCGCAGCTTCGACCTTGCGGCGGAGCTTTTTCGGCCTATGTCCCGGCCTGTTACCGGTTTTAAAAAGTGTGTCAAGTGCCAGCGCGCGATTTCGTTGACGGACCCGCATCAACGCTGTCTTCAGTGTCTCGGGCCTCAACACCTTCCGAAATCGTGCCGGCCTTGCTCCATGCTCACAGCATGTGCATTTAAGCGTCGCTGTATTTTATGGAGTCGCTGTTTGGCATGGAAGCGTCCCCGGTACTGCCCTCTTCCCAGAGCACCACGCCTTCGACTTCCGATTCTACATCTTCGGCCTCGAGTCTGCTCAAGCCTGCCTCGTTCGTGCCGGCTTCGAACTTGACGCAGGCTGCGGTGCCTTCCAATGTCTCTTCAGTTCAGATAGCGCAGTCTCCTATCCCTCCAGTGGTGCTTAAGGTGCCCAAGGCCTCCAAATCCAAGCCCCCTGGTGGCCGACTGACCGACGTCCGTGCAGGAGGTCCCATTTCTGATGTGGATCCCTCTTTACCGGCGTCGTTTCATGCCTTGATGGAGAAGCGATTTGTCGAGCTCTTTACCAAAATTGGGCCGACGCTTCTCTCCTAGATCCAGCCTGGGCACGCGGAAGCTTCCTGCGAGGTTGAGCCGCCTCTGGTGCCTCCTCGGCGCACACTCTCGCTGCTGGGAGCAGAGTCTCGGCGAGTGTCTGGTCTGGCTTCGGGGCATGTCTCGCAAGGAGCAGAGTCTTTGCCACCTTTGGAGCCGATACCCTCGATCCATGGCTTCCCTGGTCCGGACCCTTCCTCGGCGATGCCGGGCCTCGAACCTTGGGGGGGGCCTCGTCTCAGCCTCTGATGCTTCGATCCACGGCCTCCAGTCCCATCTACTCGGTGGCTGCCTCGTCTGGGCGTCGCTCGCCTCGTCGCTCGAGGCCTGCTTCTCGACACAGCTCCAGTCGTCAATCGAGGCATTCATCGAGACATGCCTCGCCTCGTCGGAAGCAACCTTTCCGGGAGTTTTCTCCGGAATACTTGCCCCCTCCTCCCATGCCGGAACTTGAAGACTGCGGGGGTTCGTTCTCTCCGTGCTGGTCCTCGGCATCGGCGGACCAGGCCGCTTCATCGTCTTCAAGCCCGCCTCGAGGCCCGGCTCTGGCGGACCACTTGTCATTCTCGTCCTTCCTGAGGCGGCAGATTTTAGAGATTCTAACAATTCCAGCCCCAATGGCATGACACTATCTACAGTTATTTAGGGGGGGGGGGGAGGAGTGTGTATGGTGGTGACAATAGAGGTGGTACCATGTGTGAAAGCTCATCGCCAACCACGCCAGAATGCACTATTGTCCCACAGATGGATTCCCTTCAGATGCCTTTGGAGTGGACAATGGAAGCCCATCAAAAATTGCAATGGTGACTAAGGCTGGAGACACTGTCTGAGACATTGCCTCTTAAGTCTATGCTTAGCAACTTGGGGGTGATCCTGACTATAGATGCCAGCCTTTACAGCTGGGGAGGTCATAGCAAGGGTCATCCGGCCCAAGACCGCTTTGAACCTTTGCAGAGAACATGGTCCATCAACAGATTTGGAGATGAGAGCCATTTGAATGGTGTTATGGGCCTTTCAAGAGACCCTGGAAGAAAAATCTGTCTTCTCAGACAGTGTCGCAGCAGTGGCTTATATCAACAGACAAGGAGACACCAACAGTGTGCTGTTAAAACTGGAGGCCCAGCTGTTATTTCACTGAGCAGAGAACCATCTGCTAGTCATCTCGGCAGCGCATGTTTCAGGAGTGAACTATGTTCAAACTGACATAAGAACATAAGCAATGCCTCCGCTGGGTCAGACCTGAGGTCCATCGTGCCCAGCAGTCTGCTCATGCAGCGGCCCAGCAGGTCCAGGACCTGTGCAGTAATCCTCAGTTTATACCCTTCTATCCCCTTTTCCAGCAGGAAATTGTCCAATCCTTTCTTAAACCCCAGTACAGTACTCTGCCTATTACGTCCTCTGGAAGTGCATTCCAGGTGTCCACCACATGTTGGGTAAAGAAGAACTTCCTAGCATTTGTTTTGAATCTGTCCCCTTTCAACTTTTCCGAATGCCCTCTTGTTCTTTTATTTTTTGAAAGTTTGAAGAATCTGTCCCTCTCTACTCTCTCTATGCCCTTCATGATCTTGTAAGTCTCTATCATATCCGCTCTAAGTCTCCTCTTCTCCAGGGAAAAGAGACCCAGTTTCTCCAATCTCTCAGCGTATGAAAGGTTTTCCATCCCTTTTATCAGACGTGTCGCTCTCCTCTGAACCCTCTCAAGTAATGCCATATCTTTCTTAAGGTACGGCGACCAATATTGGACGCAGTATTCCAGATGCGGGCGCACCATCGCCCGATACAACAGCAGGATAACTTCTTTCGTTCTGGTTGTAATACCCTTCTTGATTATACCTAGCATTCTATTCGCTCTCTTAGCGGCCGCTGCGCACTCTGCCGTTGGAGATAATGGTGGACATGACAATGAAGCCAAGTCCCTTTCTTGGGTACTCTCATCCCTCCCATCGTATAGTTGTACCTCAGGTTTCTGCTTCCCACATGCAATACTTTACATTTCTCAACGTTGAACTTCATCTGCCATCTCGTCGCCCATTCCCCTAGTTTGTTGAAGTCCCTTTGCAATTCTTCGCAGTCTTCTTTAGTTTGAGCTCTACTAAATAGTTTGGTGTCGTCTGCAAATTTTATTATCTCACACTTCGTCCCTCACACTTTCTAGATCATTTATGAATATATTAAATAGCAGCGGCCCGAGCACCGAGCCCTGCGGAACACCACTCGTGACCCTCCTCCAGTCCAAGTAGTGGACCTTCACCCCTACCCTCTCTTTCCTACCCGCCAACCAGTTTCTGATCCATTTATGTACGTCTCCGTCTACCCCATAGTTCTTCAGTTTCCAGAGTAGACGCTCATGAGGCACCTTGTCAAAGACTTTATCAGTCAACAGATGCTGAACACGGGAGAGTGGTTCCTGTCCCAAATAGTATTCAATAGGATTTTTCAGCTCTGGGGATATCCAACGTTTGACCTGATAGCGTCGGCCCACAATCACAAGACTGCGCGATACTTCAGTCAAAGGTATGAGCGAGAGAGCGCTGGTGTGGATTCTTTCTCTAGTACAACCTTGGCCTACCAGGGATCTCATGGTCAGTGATAGGCCAAGTCATTTGAAGAATATTGAAGCACTGAAAGCTTGCGATTCTTGTAGCTCCAGATTGACTGCGTCGTCCATTGTATGCAGATCTAGTTCATCTGCAAAGAGATCATTGTCTGAGACTTCCTCTCCATCCGAATCTGCTCATACAGGACAGGACCCTATTACCTTAAAGAATCTGGAACACTTTGGGATTACAGCATGGCTTTTCAGTGGGCAGCCTTAGTACGAAAAGGTGGTCAATGCTACACTCCTTCACTCCAAATAGCCCACGGCAGTAGTGGTTGATGAGATGGTCTGGAAATCATTTCAGCTCTGGTATTTGGAGCAACAGATAGAGCCAGTTAGGATTCCAATTGCCATGATCCTATCTTTCCTTCAAGAAGGCCTAGAAAAGGGCCTGGTGGTCTGTTCTTTAAAGGCTTAGGTCTTTCCTGTTTTTGAGCTAGTTTAGAGAGAGGTTCAGTGGCCTGTCACCCTGACATGTTCAGGTTCTTGAAGGGGGTAGTGTGGTTGCATCTGCCAGTGTATCTAGCTTGTCCTTCATGGAACCTTATGTTCATGTTGAGGTGCTGAATAAAGAACCTGTAAGAGCCTTTCCAGGAGGCCATGCTGACTGACCTCATGATAAAGATGGTCTTTCTGAAAGCCATTGTTTCAGCTAGAATAATTTTGGAGCTTCAGACCCTGTCATGTAGAAAACCATTCCTCAGAATTATGGCGGCAGGAGTGTTTCTGCATCCAGTTCCCTCTTTTCTGCTGAAGGTGGTATCAGTGTTCTATGTAATCAGGAAGTCCAACTACCGGCGTTCCAGGCAACAAGCGTAATGAAGCAGGACAAAATACTAGCATGGCCAGATGTTAGAATGGTTGTCTTCTTTTTCGTTACCTGGAGGTGACCAATAATTTTAGGCTGTCCTTTTTTTTTTTTTTTTTAATTATAATTTTGAATACATTACAATATCCAATAATTCCAAAGGAAAAAAGAAAATCACACAAAAACAATACATAATCAAATCATACATACATAATTCCTTTTAAGCCCACATTAATGGGGAGAACATGTTACTATTTCTAATCAAATAAATTCAAGAAAACTAAAGGACAATAATTCTCGGTTCATACTAACAACCTTGAATCTTTCCTTACTAACTGGGATATTAATTTAATTCCTCCTCTTATTCTCAGCTGGATGAAACAAACTCATTTCTGTTCTCTTGCTACTAAAAATTGTTGTAGTTGTATAGGATCCCAAAAGGCATACTCAATATCATGTAACTTAACCAAACATTTACAAGGAAATTTCAGGTAAAAAGATGCCTCTAAGGCCAAAACTCTATCCTTCAATTTCAAAAATTCTTTCCTTCTCAATTGAGTGGTTCTAGAGATCCGGAAAAATCCTAACTAAATCTCCGCAAAATTTCATTAGCCTATTTTTAAAGTAAAGTTTCATTAATAACATCTTATCCATCTCGCTCATGCATGTTATCACCAGGGTGGACTGACTCTGGATCACATCCTGAGTGTCTTCCAAAAATTCAGTCAAATTTACCTCTGGTGTGGCCAGATGGTCCACTTCCTGGGCAGATTCAAAATTTTTAGGAGGAATATAATAGTAGTTATTTATTGGAAATTTCTCTGCGTTAGCCATTCCCAGTACTTCTTTAAAAAACTTCCCTAATAAAATTTCAGGTGACAATAAATGAGTTACTGGAAAATTGACTAAGCGGAGATTTTTTACTCTATTCATATTCTCCATAGATTAAATTTTAGAATGTATCACTGTAGAATCTTTAACAGCAGATACCGAGACTGCTTGTAAATTATTACATTGAGTTTCTATAATATTTAATCGTTTATCCAAACAACCTAAATTAGAGTCCACATTTTCTAATTTAGAAGAAACTAACTGAGAAAAATCCCCCATTTGTTTCATCGTTATCCTGAGAAACCCTTCAACTCTAGATATTCCTACCATAAGTCCTTTAAGGTAATATCCTGTGTTTCCTCTGTTTGTGGATTTTCCTCCACTCCTCCAGAAAAATTCAATGGTTTAGGTATTTCAGTATAAACTAATTTACTTATATGGGTAGAGGAAACCACTTGTCCATCGTATATAGTAGGATTTATATTCCTACTATCACTAGATACTGGGTGAAGGGGAGGGGTCCGTTCGAGGGGACTTATTGACTCTCCTGACAAAGAGGAATCTATATTTGGTGGTACAACAAGTGGATTTTCAGATAATAATGTTAAATGTCTGTCCATGGGGACAGATACCACTGGTGTTGAACTTTTTGGTTTAATTTTTCTTTTCCCCATATTCAAACAAACATGCACCACTTATAAAAGCAAATAATATTTACCAACAAGTTTTGATATTACCAACAAGCTTTAACTCCCGGACTCCTCGTGGCTCCAAGGGGCCTTGCGTGCCCCTTAGGGCATGCCCCTTCGGCCACGCCCTGCGGCCGCGCGGCTTCAGCTGCAACCACGGCAGCGGCTGCTTTTTACGATGTTGGAGACGGACCCAGTGACGTCAGGAGTCCGTCTCTATGGATGCCTGTCGGCGTTAGCAGACAGGAAAAGGAACCGCTGCTGCTGGAAACTGGGACCACCAACGAGCCTCCTCAAAAGTATCCTCCAGGTCAGGTAACAGCTCCCCCGGATCATTGTCCGAACCGATTCTTGACGCAGAAGAAGGCAGGCCTCAATTGCCAAATGGCTACAGGTGGCTATTTCCTCTACATAGGTTGTGGTAAAAGTCCACCAAGTCCTTGAAAGCGCATTCCACCAGAAGTGCGACTTCTTCATAGGCGGAGCCCAGGACTGTTTTGCCTAATGAGATTTGTAGGGCAGCTACATGGTCCACGCTACACACATTTACTAAGTTTTACAGAGTGGATGTAGCAGCACAATAGATGTTTAATTCTTACAAGTGCAAAATACTACTGATTTTGAGATGAAACAATCTTTTCAATAAATTTGTCCACAGTTTGAAATTGGATGGTACAATGACAAATTATTCTTGCAAAGCAAGGGCTTTTTGATCTTTCCTGTCCAAGTGTCACGGATAAAGGAAGTAATATTATTTATTCAATTAATTTTTTTTTTTATTTTTTTTTTAGCCCATCCTCCCAAACTAACTCAGAATTTAAGGGATTAAGACTTTTATACTGCCTCTTTTGTAGTTATACAACCACACTCAAAGCAGTTTACAGACAGGTACTTTATTTATTTTTTTTTTTAAATCTTTATTTTCATTTTATAGTATTGACATAATATTAGTCAAAACAAGAAAATAATACAAGTCAGTTCAAAGATTAAAATGAGACAATAGGTAATAATAAACATTTACAATTGAAATAAAGGAATCAAGGCAAAATTTTTCCCTTTCTCATACGGCATAACATTAAACACAAAATAAATTTTTACTGGTTTGTATCGTTAGACCTCAATCCATGGAGGAGAAAGCTTTAAAATTGCTGAAATCTTAATCAAATAGTACAAAGAAAAATGAAAATGGTAGCGGGAGAGAACATAACCAAAAACCTTATACTTGAGCAGGTTGAGACTGAACTTCTCTCAAGAATTTAAGTTTGCTCTTTAGCAGAAATAAATTTTGTCAACTGCTGAGGTTCAAAGAAAATAAATCTGTTCCCTTGATAGGTCATTACACATTTACAGGGGAATCTGAGTACAAACGTCGCACCTAACTGCAGAACCCTTGGTCTCAAAATAAGAAATTGTTTTCTTCTCTTTTGGGTCATTCGTGACACGTCTGGATACATTCTCATTATTTTAGTCATAAATGGAACATCTTTAAACTTGAAAAACAATTTAAGCATCCATTCCCTGTCAGCATCTATAGCAAATTGTACAAATAGCGTAGCAGTTGCCGGTATCTCTTCACCTGACCTCTCCAGGAAATTTGTCAAATCCAAACTATCAGCAGACAAATTCTGCTGGTTTGGTTTTTGAACAGATGCTCTAGTTGGTAAATAATAAATTTTATTGAGAGACGGATAGGAGGTTTCGGAAACTTTCAAAACTTCTTTCAAATATTTTTTAAATGTATCCTGCGCTGAAATAAGTGGTAATTTTGGGAAGTTAATAATCCGAAGATTACTTCTTCTAGTCATATTTTCCAACATTTCCACCTTAAAATTAAGGTTTCCACTGTCTTTTACCCAGACCGAAGCCTGGGACTCCACTGTTTTTAATCTAGTTTCATATCCATCCACTTTATTTTCAACGCTGGATATCCTATTTTTCATTTCCAAATTTTCAGACACAACAGAGGTATAACGTGTAGTAAGTTGCTGCATTTGAGTTCCCAAAGATATTTGCAAAGTAGATATTGCTTCCCAAATTGTCTCCATGTTGAAAACCTTGGGCCTCTGCATTGGTGTCAGTTCAGCACCCAGAACCTCTGGTGTAAAAGTACCTGGAACTTCAGCAGGTGATGAAGTTAATGTCAGGAAATCCTGAGGAAGTTTCTGTCCCAGCTCCTCCAAATGCACAGATAATAGTGGCTTCACTCCTCCTCCTACTGAGCCGACTTCCGAACTCAGCATGCCTGGAGAGCAAACACCCTGGTGCATTTCCTCCACCGTCGACTGGCCAAACGTCCCCGAGCAACTCGGAGGACTTGGAGGACTTTGATCTTCAGTCAATCGGACAAACGCCCCCGGGCGACTCGGAGGACTCCGCTCTTCCGGGGTCAGCGATGTTGCCTCGAGGGAGAGCTGCGACGCTTTAGCCAGCGTGTCTCTCCCAGCCGAGAAAGCCTCCGGCTGTGTTGGCGTCCCTCGCTGAAGGAAGGCGTCCATCGGGCCCGTTGCTGCTGATAAGGATTCGTCAGGGAAAATCCGAATCTTGGATTTTCGTTTCACCATTTCTCCACTTTAGAAAAAGAAACAGCAGTCGGGGAACATCCGTGGCGTCTAGCTCCAGACTCCCGCAGCCATCTTCCTTAGGCCACTCCCAGACAGGTACTTTAAGCATTTTCCTAAGCTGTCTCAGTGGGCTCACAATCTATCTAATGTACCTGGGGCAGTGGAGGATTAAATGATTTGCCCAGGGTCACAAGGAGCAATGCAGGGTTTGAACCCACAACCTCAGTGTGATGAAGCTGTAGCTCTAACCACTACACCACACATAGACCAGAAGTAGTAATGTTCAGGAGACCAAACACTAAATAGATGGTTGGGTAGTAAACTACAATGTTAGTAAAAATGCAAAAAGTTCCTAAGTTGGTTTCATATTTTATATTTACTTTTTTTTTTTTTTTTTTTTTGACATTTTGTACTGTAAGAGAAGGCAATTGTTAACAAATGTGACCTTACAAAGCCACTTTCTAACTAGGCTGTAATTCCAAACACAGAATGAGGTAGAAAGATCATTACATAAAATTTGTGTTTCCTTATATTAATAAACCTGTAAACTTGGTATGGAAGTCATTGTTTTATTAATTTTAATGTCAACAATATTACTATATTGGAACAACAAAATCAAATATTAAATCACACGTTACACTATATTGTTTTTCAAAATTAATTGCATAACAACTAATACATGTAAATCATTAGGCATATGTTTTAATATTAGTAAGGATCTGTTACTGCATTTCACATGCTTTCGAGTTTCCTGATTGTAAATCTTAACATATATAGTTTTTCCCTGTATTCCTCTTATATTATGACTGTAAACACTTAACAGAATATAAGTTTAATAAAACTAGTCACCACAAAAATGTAAATTTGTAGAGAAGAAAGAAATATCTGTTCAGGCTCACTGTTTCCAAAATGAATAATTTACATGAACTTTATTATTTGCTTTCCTCAAAAGGCTGATACTTGTATGACGTTCATTTCAGCAAATCCCTATTGTTAAAGGAACTTGATCTATGTAATGACACTAAAGCAACATCTTGTTCATATTCTGTGACACACCTGGTAGGTTATTGTATGTGTATGACAGAACATGGAATAGTCTGACATAGGACGAATTACATCAGAAGGTCTGTGATGTTTGGATTGGCGCACTCTCATAAGGGGTCGGGGGAAGAGGTGAGTTTTTATTGCCTTCCTGAAGTTCAGTAGTTTGTTCCAGAGGCGTGGTAGCTGGTGCGAGTAAGATCTTTTCTGAGCATTCTTAAGGTGGAGGGTGCATCCCGAGGGTGCATTTAATCGCTTTTCTTGAGAGCGAAGTGGTCAGTTTGGTGTGCCATGATGTATCTTTAAAATACTTCCAGATAAATTTGATTAATCTTAACATGCTAATTTGAAAGCTTTTTGTAATATCGCTCTCTGTATACATTCTCTTCCTCTGAAAATTGCTCTGAACTGCTTGTGGTATTGCGATATATAAAAATTAAGTTATTATTAAGTTTAGAGGTATATAGGCTGGTAGTTGTGAAAGAGTGTGTAGACAATTACTAGGCCTTTGAATATGCATCGTTTGTCGATCAGCAGCCAGTGAGCAGCACGCAACACCAGGGAGATTCTTTAGGAGTCGGATGATGGCATTTTGTACTCATTGTAGTCGATGGAGGTTTTTTGTAGTGAGCCCATTTAGGAGTGTGTTGCAGTAGTCCATATGACGAAGAGAAGGTGTAGAGTAGCTGAGTGAAGTCTGGTTCTGAGAAGCAAGATATTTGCCCATGAAATAGAGATCTAGCTCATGCCGCTTCCACAGTGCCAAGCCATGTCTCGCTGCTAACCAACTTTATTCTCTCAAAATTTTTTAACTTTCCATTTCTGTAGCATCTCGTAAGTTAAGAATGTCATGAAGAAAATATAAATAACATGGTCATTGCTAGTTTACTACTGCACAGGGCATAATGTTTGGAGTGACTATTGCCACTGAGTTGTTTCCCTTTCTGATGGATACAATCGCATTGTGATTTCTAAACCTTGTACTTATATAATGTGTCTGCTCTTCATCCTGGGTTCTAGTGAGGTATCTGCCTTTTGTTATCTAACAAGCAATGGAGAAAAGATATGGATGATCTTTTCCATCTTTACTGCAGTCCCTCCAAGTACATTCCCTACAGAACCTAATTGAAAGCCTTTTCCCTCCATTCAGCAGTAGTCTCTCTTCTCCTTCCTGTAAATCCCGGAACAATTTTGGATTATAGAAGTGCTGTATGTGAGATTTTTGATGCATTCTGTTGAACTTATGCATATATACCCACATATATATTTTCTAATGATATGTTTAATATAAATTTTATTAAATAGGCTCCCCTTTTTTGCATGTTCAGTACCCTCTCTAGTCTGAAGATGGGATGTTTTCCTTTGTTGCTTGATTCTTCCTCCCAGTGCTCCACTACAGGATAGAAAAAGAAAATAGGATTTCAGTTTGGCATCTTTATTCTCCTAGCTTGTCTAGGAGAATAAAATTACTTAAGAAAAAAAGTGAAAGAGGCCTTCTGGGAACAGTGCGGGACATAATCATTTCCTTGTGGTATGGAGGCAGAGGTGGTTGGTCTTTCAGGGCCACTGTCTGGTAGAAGTATTGCAACTACAGCCCTCTCGTCTTTTGTAGGAACTGCAGCTATTTTGGCGTTGTCTTATCAAAAGTATGAGAAGCCTGGAGACATGGTCTGCATCCTAGGGGTGTGCTAGGGAGTCAAAAGGGATCTCTCTTCATATCTTAGATATGGATGTATGGGGGCCTAGCAGACTCAAATGGGTCTGCTTGATTTCAGATTGTGGCCAATATTTTGGTGGGGGAAGCTGGGCCTGGAGTTGGGGACCCAGGGACCTCAGTGGATAGCTGTAAGCAGAAAAGATGTGGGAATGAATGTGCCTTGGACAGGACCAAATCTTGTCTGCTTACTTCCACAAGAATCCATGGGACTAGAAAGAATTACTTCAGACTTCTCTTTGGAGAGTCAGAACAGGATCTGGAGGATTCTTCTCTATGTGAGGATGAGGACGTCCCACTAATTACCCTATTTAGGAAGGATGAACTGAGCCATCTTACTGGCAGTTTCCTAAGCTTTTCTGATTTTTGTCCTCTAACCAAAAGGAGCTCTCAAGATGGGAATCCCATCTTTTAACTGTGGTAGCTGCCAGGGCCTTTCCTCTGCATATGGCACTCTTGCACATGGGTCTTGTTTGAAGTGTCAGAGTAAACCATACCCTTTCCAGTGGAATGAACTGGACAAGATTTTGACTTCCTAAGGTGGAAACCTTGGTCCCTGCTGTGATCAAGAAAACCACTATCCCAGTGGAAGTGGTCACAGCTTTCAAGGAGGCTGATGGCAAAGATCAAGCAGCTCCTAAGGCATGCCTTTCATGTGTTGCCATGGTGGATCAAGCCATGGTCTGTGGGGACTATATTGCCTTGGCTGAATTCCTTTGGATAAAAAAGCTACTAGAGTTAGGCACCGACCTCCTGGTGAGGATCAGGTCATACAGCACATTCATATCTTTGCAATGTGTGGCTTAGATGGTAATAGGCCTTTATCTTCTATGTTTCTAATGGCCCATCCAGTCTGCCCTTTCCCCACCATCCAGTATCTTCTCTTCTCCCTATCTTGAATTCAGATACAGTTGTGCCACTGGGTGGCAGATTTGGTCTCCAAATTACGTTTGAGTAAGATTTCTATTTATGGACACCTCTGATTGGACAAGCTCATTAAAATCTGAGGGAGGCAAAGCCTCAAAGATTTCCGGAAGACAGTTTGCAGCTTCCTTTATGGCTAGCATTGGGCAAATCATACCTGAGATTGGAGATGTTTTTGCTTCAGCAAGAAGGCTGCTGGGGCTTCTTTGAGGGAAGCAGACAATCAGAAGGGGCAGCCCTTTTATGGAATGAAAAAGGCCAGAGACTACAGCTCTTTCTCTGGTCCAGTGGCCCCCCAAAACACCCAGTGACGGTCAGCTGGATCCCAGATAGATGGCAGGCTCAGCAGATTCTACCACGAATGGGCCTAGATCACCTCAGAACAATGGGATTTGAAGTTAGTCTAAAGTTTTATCCCTGTGGAAATCCCCCATCAAGAGGAACACTACACCATCTACTTTGGCTGAGGGTGATAAAGTAAGTGCCACTCTTTGAGCAGGGGCTCACACACAGCTGCTATTACATAACATTTTGTGGTCCCAAAAAAGTGGCTCCTGTCCAATTCTGGATCTGAAGGGCATCGGTGCCTTCCTACATATTTCCCACTTCCTTAGTGCTGTGGCTATACTTTCCTGAACTATTATTGTTATTACCCCTGCCTACCAGCAGGAGATGGGAAACTGATTTTTTCCAGAGACATCACTGGTACACTGTACTCGGTGGAAAGTTCCAGTGTTTTCCTTTAATAGATGGTAGGTTGTTCATGCTGGTACTTCTGGTCCCTGGCCTAGCTCCTAGTTCAGCAGGCTAAGGCTGCACAGCTTGGTCAAGTCTGATAGCCAGCTTCAAAACAGATGTTAAGAAGCTGAATATCACCTTGATAGTAAACGTTTAGGAATATATAATATTTGGCTGCAGTTAGCCTCTTGGAGGCCAAAACCTTTGACTGAGGAGGGGAAATTTGACCCCATTGTTTGTTTAACAAATCAATTGCTTTATTCTTTACTTTGTACAAAAGTGCCTTTAGATATATGAGATTTGAAAAGGACCGGTTTATACAGTATATAGTGGTTTTATTTTCAAAAATAAGAGTTTGGATTATTTTTGTTGGCTGTGGTTACTTCATACGTCTGTTGTTTTTTGGGGTAGTGGTGGTTTGGGGTTTGTTTGTTTGTTTTTGCTTAAAATGCCCAAGTGCAGAACCAGAGAAGATAACATGACCCTGCTGCCAAGCAGACAGGAAACTATAGTAGACCTTGTAAGCAGTGACTGGTTGAATGCTTCCTGTCCAATCAGCAGTGAGTGCTGTTGCTATGTGTACTCTTATTCTGCCTTCTTTTTAGAGAAAAATGTATTGAATTAAGATAGGCAGGACATGCAACTGAAGCAGGATGTGTTTTGTTCAACCACTACAGACATCTGGATTCCTGAGATACTGATAATGTAGCCCAATTTCAAGTAGCAGGCAACTTTACAAAAGGATTCCAGTATGATTTGTACTGGAAACAAAGGGCTGCACAGGGAAGGTGTGTAATGAAGGAAGTATTTTGGGGTTTTTCTTGTTTTCAGTAATTTGTATGTGATTTGAAAATCAAGGTGCTTTCTTCAAATAGTTTTAACTCAGCAAGTAAAAAAGTCTGTTCTGAAATACTGAGCTTGTACAGTTTCTGCATGCATATGTAATTTATTTTTTTTATTTTTTTACTTGTGCAAGACAGTATTTATTTAAATACTGTACGTTGAACTATATTTTGGAGTGAAAGTGATTTAAGAATACACTACAGATTTTCACAAAATACCTTTAAGAATATAAGAAGTTGCCTCCGCTGAGGCAGACCAGAGGTCCATCTCGCCCAGCGGTCCGCTCCCGCGGCGGCCCATCAGGCCTATTGCCTGAGCAGTGGTCCCTGGTTATTCCTATACTTGCCTCTCACTCCTATCCCTGTACCTAACTCTACTCTTATCTGTACCCCTCAATCCCTTTGTTCTCTAGGAACCTATCTAAACCTTCTTTGAAGCCCTGCAACGTGCTCCTGCCTATCACAGCCTCCGGAAGCGCGTTCCATGTATCCACCACTCTCTGAATGAAAAAGAATTTCCTAGCGTTTGTTCTAAACCTGTCCCCTTTCAACTTCTCCGAGTGCCCCCTTGTACTTGTGGTTCCCCATAATTTGAAAAATCTGTCCCTGTCTACGTTTTTTCTATGCCCTTCATGATCTTGAAGGTTTCTATCATCTAATCTAATCTAAACTAAACCTTAAGTTTATATACCGCATCATCTCGAGAATGGAGCTCGACACGGTTTACAAGAACTTAAATCATGTCTCCTCTAAGTCTCCGCTTCTCCAGAGAGAACAGCCCCAGCTCTTTCAGCCTGTCAGTATATGAGAGGTTTTCCATACCCTTTATTAGCTTTGTTGCTCTTCTCTGGACTCCCTCAAGTACTGCCTTGTCCTTCTTGAGGTACGGCGACCAGTACTGGACACAGTACTCCAGATGCGGGCGCACCATTGCACGATATAGTGGCAGGATGACTTCCTTCTTCCTGGTCGTGATACCTTTCTTAATGATGCCCAACATTTTGTTTGCTTTCCTTGAGGCTGTGGCGCACTGCGCCGACGCCTTCAATGTTGTGTCTATCATCACTCCCAGGTCTCTTTCAAGGTTACTTACCCCTAGTGGTGATCCCCCCATTTTGTACGTGAACATTGGGTTCTTTTTCCCTACATGCATGACCTTGCATTTCCCTATGTTGAAGCTCATTTGCCACTTTTTGGCCCATTTTTCCAGCGTCATCAGATCCTTTTGGAGATCTTCGCAGTCTTCCTTGGTTTTGACCCTGCTGTATAGCTTTGTGTCATCCGCAAATTTAATGACCTCACATTTTGTTCCCGCCTCCAGGTCGTTAATAAATATATTGAACAGGAGCGGTCCCAGCACCGACCCCTGCGGAACTCCGCTCGTGATCCATTGGCTGAAGTTTCTAGTAACAGCTGACTAGCCTTCATTAATTTTTAACCCATTATTTATAACGCAGACTTTTGGTTAATTCTCTTATGAGCAATATAATATTAGTGAATAAGCATTATATGATGTGCTCATTTTAAGATCATGTTAGAGCTTTGAAAAGTGTACATCAAAATATCTGGGGTGGGGTATTAACATTTACTGGCAGCTCTTGATAGGATATCAGAATTTTCACATTTTTTATATACATTAAATTTTGATGTGCAATTTCTGTCAAACTTTTTTCTGTTTTATAAAAGTTATGAATTTAAAATTATAGTATTAACATTTTTACTTGATCAATATTCATTGTCATATAGTTCTTTGTTCATCTCTTGGGTTCTGGAGAGTCATTTGGTGTTTTTTCTCCTCTCTAAGGATTCCTTAGTTTTTGGTATAAACACGCTCATATTCTGTCTAAAGAAATGGTGCAGATTTCTGTAAACCTGGGATGAGCCCTTAATTAATGCAGTTGTTTGGCTTCCAGGTGTGTCACAGAATATGCACAAGATGTTGCTTTAGTGTCATTACATAGATCAAGTTCCTTTAACAATAGGGATTTGCTGAAATGAACGTCATACAAGTATCAGCCTTTTGAGGAAAGCAAATAATAAAGTTCATGTAAATTATTCATTATCCCAGGACAAGCAGGCAGCCTATTCTCACATATGGATGACGTCATCGATGAAGCTCGATGCGGAAGTTGCAAGCAGACTTGCTTGTAGAAACTAGAAGTTTTGAGTCAGCTGCACTGCGCATGTGCGAGTGCCTGCCCGCCCAGCACAGGGCGCATCTCCTCAGTTCTCAGTTTTCTGCGGAGCCGAGAAGTCCATCTTTGACTCTCTGCGTTCAACTTACTTACTTCGTGCCGTGGTTTGTGAGTTTTTTTTCTTCACGAATCACTGTATTTCTTTTATTTCTAGTTAAAAAAAATAAATTTATTTCTTCCGTTTGGCTGCCGGGGCAGGCCACTCGGCCGCAGCCCAGGGGCTTTGACTTTGCGGCGGCTGTTTTTCCTCCTATGTCCCAGTAAGCAACAGGCTTCAAGACGTGTAGCCAGTGTCAACGTGCGATTTCTCTCACGGACCCACACAGTAGGTGCCTCAAGTGCCTTGGGCCAGACCATCACCCGAAGTCGTGCGAGCACTGTGCTATTCTTCAACCTCGAGCCCTTAAACGTCGTCTACTTTCAGTGGAGAAGCTCTTCGGGATGGATTCAACCACTTCCTTGACTCCGAAGCCGACTTCGGTCTCACCTTCGACCGAGGTCCTCTTGCCTCCACTGCTTCGACCTCGAGCCTCATCAGACCTTCTTCGTTTGCAGCGGCTTTTTCCTCGACGACATCTGCTGTATCTTCCCCTGTATCCTCAGGTCAGATAGCTCAGCAGAAAGTTCCAGCGGTGGTGCTTAAGGTCCCTAAGACTTCCAAGTCGAAGCACATTTCCACTGCCAAAGCAGGTGGTCTGGTTTCAGACGCGGATCCATCCTTTCCGGCTTCTTACCAGACCATGTTAGAGAAGCAATTCATTCAGTTCCTCACTAATATGGGACTGAAGCTTGTTACTCTAATCCAGCCTGGGCATTCTGCAGACTCCTGCGAGGTTGAGCCTCTTCCTATGCCTCAGTCTGAGCCTTCACACTCTATGCCAGGAGCAGAGTTTCTGTGAGTGTCTGGTCTGGCATCTATGCACGTGAAGCAAGGAGCAGATTCTTTGCAAGTGCCTTGACAGGAATCCTCATACTTCATACAAGGAGCAGAGTCTTTGGGAGTGCATCGAGGTTCCTCCATCAAGCCTCTGGAGCTTCGATCCACAGCTTCCAACCGTATCCATTCCTTGGTGGCATCTACTGCTTCCATCTCTGGGGCAAAGTCTTCTCGATCTTCGAGATCTGCTTCCAAGCACCATTCTCACCAACAATCGAGGCCTTCCTCGAGGCATACTTCCAGGCATAGCTCTTCTTCCAAAGAGCGTCCTTCTTCAACTAAGCCTCGATCTACACCTTCCAGTTCTACTAGACCACCGACTCCTCGATCGAGGACTCCATTTCCATACCTCGAGGACTCAGCGGTTTCGATTGCTTTGTCCAAGTCTCCCTATTCTTTTGATGCCTTTTTTCCTGCCGAAGCTTCATCTTCAACCCAGGCTGCCTCGACGACCTCGAGTCCTTCTTGAGGCAAGGCATTGGCGGATCAGCTATCTTTCTCCTCTTTTCTTCGTCAGATGGCTATTGACTTGGACCTTCGATTGGATGCTGGTTCCAAATACTCTAAGGAGTATCTCGAAGTCCTGCATCTTCCTCAACCTCTGGCAGAGTCGCTTAAGCTTACTCTTCACAAGCTTATGTCTTCAGCCTGGAGACTCCTTATGCAATTCCAGCTGTTCCAGGCAAATTAGACTCCAGATATAAAACTCTCCATTACAAAGGATTTGAGAATTCAGTTATCTCACCAATCCCTACTTGTGGAGTCATCCTTGAAAAGGTCCCATCCTTCCAAGGTTTATGCTACCATTCCTCCTGGAAGGGAAGGGAAAACTATGGACAAATTCAAATATCGCATCTATCAAAATGCTATGATGTCCTCTAAAGTCCTTAATTACAATTTCCATTTTATCACTTATTTTGAGTTCCTCGTTGCACTTTTGCCTAAATTTCTCAGTTATTTAGATACTCAAAAGCACTTTGAATTTCAAGAAGTCATAGCTTTTCTATCACAATTCAGATTACATCTACTTCAGTCTTCTTACGATGCCTTTGAGTTGTCTGCCACGGCGGCTGCTTGTTCTGCAGCAATGTGCCGCCTTGCCTGGCTTCATACCATTGACATGGATCCTAATCTTCACGACCGCTTGGCTAATATTCCTTGTGCAGGCAATGACCTCTTCAATGAATCTATTGAAGCAGCCACCAAGAAATTGTCTGAGCATGAAAAATCCTTTGCTTCCATTGTCAGACCTAAGCCAAAGCCAGGTCCTGCCAAGCCTGCACACCCTCCTCCTATTTAACAGAGGTGTTTTGCTCCAAGAGTGGCTCCTTACACCCGCCCTCCTCCCAAGAAATAGCAGAATCAGAAGCAACAGAAATCTCAACCTTCTGCTATTCCTAAGGCTATGCAGCCTTTTTGACTGTTTAAAACAGAGCATAACCTCCACCGTTCTGTATCTGAACTATCCTCCCCCTATTGGAGGTCATCTCCATCATTTTTATCACCGATAGGAGACAATCACATCTGACCTCTGGGTACTGTCAATCATCAGGGAAGGATAATGTCATTTCACTCAGGTTCCACCAGAGCTTCCTCCAAGAGACTATCCTTCCAGTCCATCCCAGACCACCCTTCTTCTTCAGGAAGCTCAAGTTCTGCTTCGTCTCCATGCCATCAAACCAGTTCCTTTGGATCAGCGGAACAGGGGTTTTTACTCCTGTTACTTCCTTGTTCCGAAGAAGACGGACGATCTGCGGCCCATTCTGGATCTCGGGGCTCTCAACAAATTTTTAGTCAAAGAAAAATTTTGCATGTTATTCCTGGCATCCCTTTATCCCCTCCTAGATCAGAACGACTGGTTATGCTCTCTGGATCTCAAGGAGGCTTATACTCATATTCCCATTCATCCGGCCTCCCGCCAATATCTCAGATTTCGGGTAGGGGAATCTGCATTATCAATACAGAGTACTGCCTTTTGGCCGGCTTCATCTCCAAGAGTGTTCACCAAGTGCTTGTTAGTGGTAGCCGCAGCTCTCAGAAACCATGGTCTTCAGGTATTTCCTTACCTGGACGACTGACTCATCAAAGATTCAACATCTCAAGGGGTTATTGTAGCGACACAACGTGGTTCCTTCAGAGTTTGGGATTCGAAATCAACTTTCTCAAATCCCAACTTCAACCCTCTCAGAATCTACAATTCATCAAAGCTGTTCTGGATACTATCCAACTCAGAGCATTCCTTCAGCAACAAAGTCTGGAAGTCCTCCTTCAACTCTGTCATACAGTGTCATATCCCAGGACAAGCAGGCAGGTATTCTCACAAGTGGGTGATGTGATCCAACGGAGCCCCGATGCGGACGCCTCACAAGCAGACTTGAAGAAACTCGAAGTTTTGAGTCGCCCACACCGCGCATGCGCGAGTGCCTTCCCGCCCAGTACACAGGGCACGTCTCCTCAGTTCTTACTTTTCTGCGGAGCTGAGAAGTCCGTCTTCGACTCTGTGTGAAGTGTTTTCATTTGTGCCTTCTTTTATCCGCGGTTTTTGGTTATTTTTTCCTCAGAATCGCTGTTTTTCATCTTTCTTTTCTTTTTTTTCTTTTTTTTTAAATTTCCTCTGTTTATTCGACCGGGCAGGCCTCGTGGCCGCAGCTCCGCGGCTTCGATCTTGCGGCGGAGCTTTTTTGGCCTATGTCCCAACCTGCAACCGGTTTTAAAAAGTGTTCCAAGTGCCAGCGCGCGATTTCACTGATGGACCCTCATCGATGCTGTCTTCGGTGTCTCGGGCCTCAACATCTCCCGAAATCGTGCTGGCCTTGCTCAACACTTACATCTCATAGAAACATAGAATATGACGGCAGAAAAGGGCCGGCGGCCCAACAAGTCTGCTCACTCCAGAACCCTCCCTCAGCTAAAATGCCCTCTCTAGAACCTCCTCTCCATGAGTCCGTCCTTTAAGCATGACTCTGTAGCGACCCCACTTGTCTGTCCCAACGTCTTTTAAAGTCGAGCATGCCACTGGCCTCTACCACTTGTCGTGGAAGGCCATTCCATCGATCAATCACTCTTTCGGTGAAGAAGTACTTCCTGGTGTCTCCATGAAATCTTCCCCCTTTAAGTTTTAGCGGATGTCCTCTTGTTGGCGTGGGACCCCTAAGAAAAAAGATGTTTTCCTCCACCTCGATGCAGCCCGTGATGTATTTAAATGTTTCAATCATGTCCCCTCTTTCTCTGCGCTCCTCGAGAGAATATAGGCGTAGTCTGGTCAGACGTTCCTCATAAGGGAGATCCCTGAGTCCCGAGACCATCCTAGTGGCCATTCTCTGGATCGATTCCAGTCTCCTCTTCGTCTCGTACTTTCAAGCGTCGTTGCATCCTGTGGGAGCAGCTTTTCAGCATGGAGTCTTCGATGGAGCTTTCGTCCTCGAAGGGTGCTTCACCCTCGACATCATCCGATGCTCTGCAGGCTTCCATTGCTTCTACTCCGAGCCTCATCAAACCTGCCTCGTTTGTACCGGCTGTCTTCGATGCCTGCTGCAGTGCCTTCCTCTGTCTCTTCAGGTCAGGTAGCACAGCAGCCCATTCCGCCAGTGGTGCTTAAAGTGCCCAAGGCTTCTAAGTCCAAGCACTCTCACACTGCCTCAAGGGAGATCGAAGCCCGTGCAGGTGGTCCCATTGGAGCCGCGGATCCATCCTTGCCGGCTTCATTAGAGAAGCAATTCATTCAGCTCTTTACTACCATGGGGCCGAAGCTTCTCTCGCAAATCCAGCCTGGGCATGCGGAGGCCTCCCGCGAGGTCGAGCCGCCTCCTGTGCCTCAGTTGTATGCACACTCTACAGGGAGTAGAGTCTCTGCGAGTGTCTGGTCTGGCCTCTCGGCATGCATCGCAAGGAGCAGAGTCTTTGCCCATGCCTCCGTTGGAACCCATACACTCGATGCAAGGAGCAGAGTCTTTGCGAGTGCTTCGCGGTTCTTCCATTCAGCCTCCTCTGTTTTGTTCCACAGCCTCCAGCACTATCCATTCTCTGGGGGCTTCGGCGGGGACACGCTCTCCTCGATTGTCGAGGCCTGCTTCGAGGCACAGCTCGCATCATCGATTGAGGCATTCTTCGAAGCATTCATCCAGGCATGCCTCGCCTCATCGGAAGCAGCCTTTCCTTCAGTATTCCCCACCGCCTGCTTCGACTCTTCCGCTTCCGGACCTCGAAGACCCGGTGGGTTCTTTTTCTCCATCCAGGTCTCCTTCTTCATTGGAGCAAGCTGCCTCGAGTCCCTCTCAAGGCAAGGCTTTGGCAGATCAGCTGTCTTTTTCGTCTTTTCTGCGTCAGATGGCAGCTGATTTGGATATTCAACTTGACACTGGATCTAAGTTTTCCAAGGAGTATCTCGAGACCATACATCTTCCTCAACCTCCTGCTGAATCCCTCAAGCTTCCTCTTCACAAGCTTTTGGATCAAACCTTTGTCCGCTGTCTGGAAACTCCTTATTCCATTCCAGCTGTTCCAGGCAAATTGGATTCCAGATACAGGACTGTTCATCACAAGGGGTTTGACAATGCTCAATTGTCTCACCAATCACTTCTGGTTGAATCTTCTTTGAAATGTTCTCACCCTTCCCAGGTGTATGCCACTGTTCCTCCGGGCAGGGAGGGCAAAACGATGGACAGATTTGGTCGTCGCATCTACCAAATTCCATGATGACCTCTAGAGTCCTAAATTATAATTTTCATTTCATCACCTATTTTTGAGTTCTTCCTCTCCATCTTTCAAAAGTTCATGCCTTATCTGGATTCTCGTGCGCATTTTAAATATCAGGAAGTCCTTGCATCCTTGTCCCAACTTTGGCTGCAGCTTCTTTAGTCCTCCTATGATGCTTTTGAGCTGTCTGCTCGAGCTACTGCTTGCTCGGTGGCCATGCGGCGTCTGGCGTGGCTCCGGATCATTGACATGGACCCTAACCTGCAGGACCGGCCGACTAATGTTCCTTGTGTTGGCACTGACCTTTTTGATGAGTCTATTGAAGCTGCCACCAAGAAGCATTCGGACCACGAGAAGTCTTTTGCATCCATTCTCCGTCCAAAGCCGAAGCCAGCTCCTCCTCGTCCTGCATGCCCTCCTCTAATTTACCAACGACGTTTTCCACCGAAGCAGACTCCTTCCATTCGTTAGCCTGTCAAGAGGCAACATCCTCAGAAGCAGCAGAAGCCTCAGCCACCTGCTGTGCCCAAGGCTCCTCAGCCTTTTTGACTGTCTCGAATGGAGCATAACCTCAGTCGTTCTGCCATTTCCCGTTTTTCACCCCATAGGAGGTAGTCTCCATCATTTTTACCATCGATGGACGACTGTCACCACCGACCTCTGGGTCCTATCCATCGTCAGGGAGGGATACTTTCTTCAGTTCCATCAAGTTCCTCTGGAACATCCTCCAAGAGAGTATCCTTCCACCTCTGCCCAGACCGCCCTTCTTCAGGAAGCTCAAGCTTTGTTGCAGCTCCGCGCCATCAAGCCAGTTCCTTTGGCTCAACAGAACAAGGGATTTTACTCCTGGTACTTCCTTGTTCCGAAGAAGACGGGCGATCTGCGTCCTATTTTGGATCTCAGGGTGCTCATAGAAACATAGAAAGATGACGGCAGAAAAGGGCCACAGCCCATCAAGTCTGCCCACTCTATTGACCCACCCCATTGAGTCTGCTTGCGAGGCTTACACATTGGGGCTCCGTCGATGATGTCACTCATTCGTGAGAATAGCTGCCTGCTGTCCCTGGATAACACCTGTTAGGGTAAGTAACTGTGGTTTTTGGGAACAGTGAGCCTGAACAGATATTTCTTTCTTATCTACAAATTTAGGCCTTGATTCTGTTGGCTGTTTCTCTGGCCAATTTTTCAAACAGCAATTGATTCACTATGAAATTTGCATGCAAATGTTTTGTGCAGAAACCCACAGATTCAATCGCTCAGTGAGTGATTGAGACATGCAGTGACATGTAGTGACAAGAGAAGCAGCCTCTTGTCACTGCTGTTAGGGCTTCTGCCGGTTGTGTTTTTTTTTTTAATGGCACAGATATTTTAAGTGTATTATACATGCAAAATATCTGCCCAATAAAAATTTTTAAAAAGCCCTTCCCAAGACCCATGACAAAGCCCCCTCCCTCCCTGAACCCAAAAAATGGCAGGAGGTATGCCCACTCCCTCCTGTCACCAGACGTCCCTCACCGCCGCTGCTGCCAATCCTATGGCAGGAGGGATGCCCACAACAAGATGCACAGGGAAGGGGCCCAAGGCCTGCATTGCATAGGAGCAGGCCGGAGGAGCAGGAGGGTTTGACTGGGCACCCCTTGTGCTCCCAACTTAAAAGTTCCGGGGAGGCTGAGGGTGCAATGGCAGAGGGGGGCCCTATGGCAGGAGGGAATGGACATCCATCCTGCCATTTTGTGGGGGAGGTATTTGCGGGCAGGAGGGAGTGGGCATCCCTACTGCTGGTTTTTTTGTTTGTTTTTTTGGAGGGAGTGGGTGCCTTCAGGGGCAGGAGGGAGTGGGCATCCTTCCTGCCTTTTTCTTTGGGGTGGAGAGTGGTGAACCTTCATGGCAGGAGAGAGTGGGCATCTCTCCTTCCATCTTTTTGGGGTTTGGGTGGGTTGCTGCAATTGGTGGGGGAGGGGGGCACGCGATTGTTGGCGGATCATGTGGAGGACGTGTGGCGGCGGTGGTGGATTTTTTTCTTTTTTTAAAATGGAACAGATATTTTGTGTGTGTAATGCACGTATCGGTGTCATAAAATAAAAATGTAAACAAATCCGGCAGACCTGTCGATAACACAGTTGCCAACAGCAAAATAGCCAAGCAAATGTAAGTGAATCAATCGCTTGGCTATTTTGCATAGGGTTTTACTAATATGCATGGCCAGATCAGAAAATGGGCGATCAAGGGGGAAAACAGGTGGTGGGCCGTTTTATGGATTGGGTCAGTTAGCAGCGATCATTCCTAAACCTGTGAAAACAGGTTTAGCGATGATCACTAACTTTATTGAATCTGGGCCTTAAAGTTTTGTGGTGACTAGTTTTGGAGAAAAGGAGGAGACAATCAATACAATAAAAAGAGGCTTCTCTCTTTTTAATTCTGTAGGTTGTTCGAAAAAGGCACTCAGGACTCCAAGAACAAACCTCTAGAGCCGCGACCACCAATGATGTATGCAAATCAAGTGAGGCCTTGAGCACTTGCACATGCTCAAGGCCTGCTGGCTCCTTCCTTCTTCAAAATTCTCAGGTGCAAATGCTCAAGGCCTTGCACTGGATCTGCGTACGCCATCGGCGGTTGCGGCTTTCTTCAGCGTCGTGGCAGCAGCTTTCTTTTGCACCAATTGGTAAGCTGCTGGCTGTAGAGGGGGTGGATAAGTAGGATAGTGGTGCTACATTCATCGGTGAGGGGCCTCTTTAATTGATAGCGGTGCTGGTATTTATAGAGGGGGAGGCAGTGTATGGCAGTGCACAGCTCTGGTGGTCATCAGGGGTTGAGTGGAGGAGGAAGAAGAGGACAGCTGTGCCAGTGGTCAGATGGTGGCTTGAATATTAACCGAAATTCTAATTTTTGGGCCATTTTTTTAGCCTAAAAATCTGTTTATATTCGAATATATACGGTACCAAAAATGTTTAAATTCAGTATTTCAGTAGTTAAAACTGCTTCTGTTCTATGAAACAGAGGAATTCATGAGAAGAACAATGTACTCATTGTTACTATACAAGTGGCCATCTAAAATAGGACAAAGAAATAAAAAAAAAACTCACCAGTCCTCAGATAAAAGTAACAGCTGGCATCTGTCTTTGCAAGTTATGCAAAAATACTAGGCATAGGGGATGCTTAATGCAACAAATTCTGTTTGTTCCTGTTTGTCACACAATCCTTTAACATTTTGTGCTTTATTTTACTGGTTTATAAAAATCCTAGTGTCCTAGAGCAGTGTTTCTCAACTTTTTTCAAGCCAAGTACCCCCTAAGCCTAACAAATACCAACTGAGTACTCCTGCCCAAGCTCCACCCCTGAATCCACCCCCATAATAATGGTACTAATTGTAATGCAATTTCTTCCATCCATTTTTTATGTACACACAATATAATCTTATTAATACATAATGGTAACCACAAAATATAAAAACCACAAAGCACACTGTATGCAGCGAAAATGAAAAAAGCCCCAAATATAAATATTTAACAAAAAGGTCAAGGCAGATGACTTTAAAATATGCAATGTCACCTCAGTAACAACTATAGAAAAATAGACAAATATATAGTGTAAAATGTAGACAGCAGATATAAATTCTCAAAACTGACACATTTTGATCACTAAATTGAAAAATCATTTTTCCTATCTTTTCTGGTGATTGTCTGGTGTTGTCTGGTGATTTCATGAGTCTTTGGTTGCACTTCTTTCTGACTGCATCCAATATTTCTTTCTTTCTTTTTTTTTTTTTTCAAAGCAGTTTATTGAACGACAAAGTACAAACAAACAAAGCAGCTGAGACAACATTTTCAGAATACAGAATACAGTGCACAAAACAACAAACCATCAGAACAGGCGGAGACAATCAGAGTCCGGGTTGGGTTCTTATCAGCCAACCCCCCCCCCCCCCTTACAGTAAACTCCCATCCACCCCTGTCCCACCCTTAATCCACTGGTAGTGTAGTTACCACTGGCCTCTGCAGCCGATTGAGTATTTGGCTTTTAATAAGAGGGGGTAAAAGTATCCAAATAAGACGTCCAAACAGACTAGAAGAGCTTACTATGAGGCCGAGAAAACTGAGCTGACAAGGATTCTCAAATCATTAAAAGATGGAATTTATTGTGCCAGTACCAAATGGTGGGTGGGGAGTCCTGGAGCCAATGATTTAAAATACATTTCTTACCTACTATATAGCCCTTGTGGAGAAGTAAAGAATCACCGGCAGAGAGTCCACCCAGAAAACCCTTAGCTAAAAAGAATTCCCTCAACCTGAGAAGGAAGTAATATTTATTTCTTTCTGCCTCCTGCATGCTTCCTCTCCTCCAGCCCTCATTCCATTCCCCAACCAACATCTCTCTCTGTCCCTCCATGAGTCCAACTTTTCTTCCTCTCTCATCCAGATCATGTGCAGCATTTTTCACCACTGCCCACCAGCCCCATGCCCATTTCTCCTTCTATCACCCCTCTCCAACATTATGCCACATCTCTCCCTCCACTGAAAAGGTATGATGAGATATAAATAAAGCTTTATTATTATTATCACTATGGCCCAACATTCCTCCCCCTTGCATCCCCTTCAATCTGTCCCTCTCCACCACCATATCCAACATTTCTCCCTCTCATCCTTCTATTCCCTATGCATCTCTACCTCACTCATCTCTCTCTCCATGCCTAATTTTCCTTTCCCTATGTGCACCATCACTCACTCATGCCCAACAATTCTCCCTTTCTGTTCCCTCCCCCATGTCCCAAATTAGTGCCCCCTTCCTCTCTTCATTCTGTGTCCCATGTTTATGCCCCCCTTTCTTTCTCTGTCTAGTTCGTGCCCACTCCTCCTTACTGCCTTCCAGCATTTGTCCCACCCCCTTCCTCCCTCCCTCGAAGCCGACCCGTGCCAAAGCCTGCCTGCCCTCCGCTGAAGCCACCACAGATTTCTCCCTGCCACGCTGCATTCATCCATCCCCTGCTGCCACTGCAATTCCAGGTAAGGAAGGGCCAGGCATGTGCAACAACTGCACGCGGCTGGCCCACAAGCCTTCCCTCCGATGTTAATTCTGATGTCGGAGGAAAGGTTCTGGGCCAGCCAATAGTACTATTGGAAGTACATGGTTTTTTCCCTGTACTTCCAATAGTGATTGGCTGGCCCGAAACCTTCTCTCCGATGTCAGAATTGACGTTGGGGGAAGGATTGTGGGTCAGCCGAGTGCAATCGCTGCACACACCTGGCCTGTCCATTTACGGAGTTGCAGGGATGGATGGAGCATGTCTTGTGGCAGGGAGGGGATGGAGTGTGTTGGCTGGCAGGGAGGAATCAGCGGGGGGCAGGCAGAGAAATATTCCGGGCGGCGGTCAGTCCACGCAACCCCAACTGGCGGCCTGTGTACCTCCTAGGATACACATACCGCGGGTTAAGAAACACTGTCCTAGAGAATTTAGATCATGTATCTAAATTTATATAAGAACATAAGATTAGCCTTACTGGGTCAGACTAAAGGTCCATCAAGTCCAGTAGCCCATTCTCACGCTGGCCATCTAGGTCACTAGTACCTGGCCAAAACCCAAAGAGTAGCCACATTCCATGCTACCGATCCAGAGCAAGCAGTGGCTTCCCCTATGTCTTTCTCAATAACACACTATGTACTTTCCTCCAGGAAATTGTCCAAACCCTTCTTAAAACCAGCTATGCTATCCGCTCCGATTCTCACCTGAAGCAGTATTCCAACATATATGTGCAGGTGTGTGCTGATACATTTTTTTTCTGCTCCATGTGCACAGTACTAGCTGCCCTTAGCTCAGAAACTTGTGCCTGTATCTGATTATCTCTTTCTGATTTAGTGTAAGTTTTGGACAGATCTTATTTGCGTATAATTTGATGGCATTGTTGAGCAAAAACTGAGCATTACTCTTTTATTAGAAACTGTATGCTAAGCTATTAATGTGCTATTCTAATGTAAGCTTTATTCATTGATCCTTGATGAATAATGCTTGCTGGTAAATATTTTTTATTGCACTTTTGCTTTAATTTTTTATTCATGAAAAAGCAAATGATCAAATGCTAAATGTAGAATCTAGGACTACATATTATCCTACTTTATGTAATTCACTTTATTCTCTTCATTTTGATACGACAGACATCATAGATGAGTACTTTGAATATGATGCTGAGGAGTTTCTGGTCTCCCTGGCCTTGCTGATTACAGAAGGACGAACACCAGAATATTCAGTAAAAGGCAGAACCGAAGGCTTGCACTGCCCTCCAGCACAATCCAGTCAACCAGTGTCAAGCAAGCATGAATGCAGTGATAAATTGGCACAGGTAGCATTTTCCTAAATTAAAACACAACTTTTGAAGAATTGTATTTAGCATTTATGTAAATACCTTAATTGATTTGGTGAGTATGTAAGTGCTTGTTATCAGTTGAATTCTGTAGTTTGAGAAACAAGGTTTATTTTATTGTGTACATCAGGGGTCCCCAAACCCCGGTCCACAGCCCACTAGCGGTACACGGCTGTCTGACAGCCGGGCTGCAGGAGAACTGCCAGCAACGGGCATCTCTTCCCCTCGTCTTGCCATCTCCCGCCCTTCCCCTCAATTTTGTGGGTGTTCCAGAGTTTTATGTTTCTGAATGACTGGACGTGGCAACATTCTCACAAGTCCTGTGCAACTGCCCCAAAGCTTCTCCTCTGACACATTTCCTGTTTCTGCCTGAGTGGCTTGCATCAGAGGAGAAGCTTTAGGGCAGTCGCACGGGACTTGTGAAAATGTTGCCGAAACAGAAAACTCTGAAGAGCACCCGTGAAGGTGAGGGGAAGGGAGAAAGGTGTCCCGATAAGGGGAGGAGGTTCAGTGATGCTGGGGAAGGGTAACAGACACTGAAAGGGAGAGAGAGGGAGGATGGAATGGCTGGATGGAAGTGGGGAGGGGAGAAGATGCTGGTTGGAAGGGGAGAGACACTGGATGGGAGGAAGTGGGGAACAGAGAAAGGGGAACAGACGCTGATTGGAAGGGGGGAGAGAGGGAGCAGACACTAGAAGTAAGTGGGGAGAAGAGAAAGGGGAGCAGACGCTGGATGGGAGGAGAGAGGGAACAGACGCTGAAAGTGGAGAGAGAGAGGGAACAGATGCTAGAAGGAAGTGGGGAAGAGAGAAAGGGGAGCAAATGCTGGATGGGAAGGGAGAGAGAGAGGGGAACAGATGCTGAAAGTGGAGAGAGAGGAAGCAGATGCTAGAAGGAAGTGGGGAGGAGAGAGTGAGCACATACTGGATGGAAGGAGGGAATAAAGAAAGAGCACATGCTGGATTGGGGGAAGAGGATAGATTTAGTGAGATACTGGAAGGGGTGAGGGAAAGAGGTGGCAAGCTATAGGTAGACACAATGAAAAGAAAATTGAGGACTGGAAAGTAAAGAGATAAGAGGTAGAAAACAAATTGAGAAGGAAGAGCAGAAAAGGAAGCAAGAGGAGAGAGAGATACCAGAATATTGGGAGAGGAGACATATACCAGATCTGAAGGGAGGAAAGAAGGAGAGTGATGCCAAAAACCACCTAGGGGGAGGGAGCGATAGATGGAAGGGAAGAAGAACATGGATGTCAGACCATGGGCAGAGCGGAAGGAAGAAGATAGGTGCCAGGCCAATTGGGGGTGGGGTGGAGGGAGAGACAGTTTCGGTATAGGCATAGAAATAAAACAGATGCCATATGGAAGAGCCAGAGAGAAGACAGACAGTGGATGGAAGGAAGAGAATGACAAGAAGATGAGGAAAGCAGAAACAACAAAGGTAGAAATTTCTATTTTGCTAGAAATGTATTGTGTATAAAACTGCCCTACAAACCTGCTCGGAATCCCCCCTTCCTGCCCCCCCAGTCCCTGGAAAAATTTCTAATCTAATCTAATGCTTAGTTTTGTATACCGAGTCTTCAATCCAAGAGAGCTCGACTCGGTTTACAGTAGTTAGATAAGGTAATGAATATATGAAACAATGATTAAATTAAGCAAATAGTAACATAGTAGGAGAGGAATTAATTACCAAAATGTTTGGTGAACAGAATGGTTTTCAAAGACTTGCGAAAAGATGAAAGAGAACTAAAACTTTGCAAAAAAAGTGGAAGATCATTCCAAAGTTGGGTGAGCTTGAAGGACAGAGATTGACCAAAAGCTTTGGTTCTTTTAATACCTTTACTAGATGGACAAAATAGCTTAAATTGTTGATCGCCCCTTGCAAAAGAGAATCTATAAATATTCCAAGATAGAGGGACTAACGGAGAGAAGATACCAAAGAGAATTTTGAAAATGACACAGGCACATTTAAACTGGACTGTAAAATACATGGGAAGCCAATGCAGATTATAAAGTAATGGTGTCACATGATCAAACTTACATTTCTTGAAAATCTATCTGGCAGCAGTGTTCAGGATCAATTGTAATCTAGAAAGACAATTTTTTGTAATACCGAGATAGAGGGCATTATAGTAGTCAAGATGAGATAAAATAATCGACTGAACCAGAATGGAAAAATGTTGTTGAAGGAAAAGATGTCTGACTTTCCTCAGCATACGCAGATTGAAAAAACATTTCTTGATCACAGAGCTAATCTGATCTTAAGAGAGCGAGGAATTGAAAAGGACTCCCAAAATCTTGGCAGAAAATTTGATTTGTAGGGAAGTTCCAGAACTAGGGAGGAAGTCCAATTTCGGGCCAAGCCACAATAATTTCATCTTGGATGCATTCAATTTCATCCGAACAGACTAGGCCCATGTTTGGAGTTTAGAGATAAAAAGATTAACTTTAGGTACTAAATCAATAGTGTCCGGCTCTATCTCTATTAAAATAAAAATGTCATCTTGCATAAATGAACAGAGTTTAATATGTGGACAACTTGAAGAGATTAAGGGTAGCCATATAAAGATTAAATAAAATTGGTGAGAGCGGGGAGCCCTGAGGGACTCCACAAGAAGATTGCCAGAAAGCAGATGTATTACC
This sequence comes from Geotrypetes seraphini, assembly GCF_902459505.1. NCBI lineage: Eukaryota > Metazoa > Chordata > Amphibia > Gymnophiona > Dermophiidae > Geotrypetes > Geotrypetes seraphini. The sequence continues at coordinate 16,597,305 of NC_047097.1, forward strand.
TTCAAAATGAACTGAGTAAGAGAGATATTTAAGAAATTTAGAGAACCAGTCCAGGACAGTTTTGTTGAACTGAAGTAAAATGGAATATTTGTTTTGAGATTGAATTCGTTGGATTTTAGAGAGCAGAGTTCAGTACTGAAATTAGAATGGAAACCATGTTGAAATGATTGGAGAAGAGAGAATTTATCTAAATAATCGGTAAGATGGCTGGTTACACAATTGATTCTAGCATTTTTGTCAGTAAAGGTATGTTGGCAATTGGACGATAATAAGAAGAAACAGTGGGGTCTAAATCAGCTTTTTTAAGAAGAGGGGAAAGGTGCTCAAGGGCTATGGGTTGGGGAGTAATTTTCTGACCATGGTTCATCTTTTGTATTTTCCTCCTAGTTCGGCAGTTTTGGTTAATGGTACGGTTTCTGGTTATTTTCCGGTGAAGCGTGGCACTCGTCAGGATTGTCCCTTTCCCCTTTATTATTTATTTTATATTTGGAGCCCTTATTGCAGCAGATTCGGGAGGATGGATCGGTTTTTGGGTTGTCCATGGGGTGGGAGGAGGTACATTGCTTGGCCTTTGCGGACGATATCTTCTTGTTGACCCAACTGGTTCGGTCTCTTCCCCGGGTGTTGCAATTGGTTGGTGGCCATGGCAGGGTGTCTGGTTTGGAGTTAAATTTGGATAAGTCTGAGGCTATGGCTGTGGGTGGGTACGCTTACAGGGATTGGTCGGTTTCTTTCCCTTTGCGACAGGTGGCACACAAACTCAAATATTTGGAGGTATACATCACTGGCAATCTATTCCGGGCTTACAAGTGCTCTTGAACAAGTCCAGGGATCTCTTGAGTCTTTGGGCTCGTTTTTCATTGTCCTTACGGGGTCGCATTGCTCTTTACAAAATGATTTTGTTCCTTAAGTGGGTCTATGTGATGTCGACTTTTCCATTGTATATGACTAATAAGGATATTAGCACGTATCACACTGTATTAAGTAAATTTCTTTGGAATAATAGAAAACCCAGAATGACTCTTGCTCAATTATCTTTACCTGTGGACGGGGTAGACTGGCGCTTCCGGACTTGAGGAGATGTAATATAGCATGTCTCCTTCGGCACTTGGTGGACTGGATTAAGAACACTCGGTTTTATACACCTGTCACTCTTGAACAGCAGTTGATGGCTCCTACTCATTTGCTGCATTATCTTCACACTAAGCGCCTATACAGGATTTTTCCTACTAGGACTCATCCCTTGCTGCGTTCCATGAGCCAATGTTGGCAATGGTTGTGTAAACGCATGCATTTGTCTTTCACCTCCACGGTTCTGTTGCCCTTGTGGGGTAACCGTGACCTGGATCCTGATGCCTCCAAACTATATTTACAGCACTGGAGGGCTCGTGATCTATGCTATGTGCGTGATGTTGTATCGGAGAAGGATGTGCCTCATTCTTTCCAGGATCTACAGGCGGTGGGTCTCTTGGAGGCTCGGGATTGGCTTTTCTACCGCCAGGTGTCTCATTTTCTCCACTCATTGGATGCTGCTACCTTGAGCGAAGACAGGGCGGATGTGGTGTGTGAGACTTTGACTTTATCCCGTCAGACTTTAGTATGGAGGCTCAGTGCCTAAGTCTCATAAGAACATAAGCATTGCCTCTGCCGGGTCAGACCAGGGGTCCATCGTGCCCAGCAGTCCGCTCCCGCGGCGGCCCTCCAGATCCATGACCTGAAAGTGTTCCCTACCTAACCTAAAATGTCCATACCCTATTTGCTCAGTGTCCTGTAAGGTAAACCTCTATCTGTACCCTGTTATTCCCTTCGCTTCCAGGAAGTCATCCAGTCCCTTTTTGAACCCTAGAATTGTACTCTGACTTATCACCTCTCCGGGAAGCGCGTTCCAGGTGTCTACCACCCGCTGAGTGAAGAAGAACTTCCTTGCATTCGTTATGAATCTGTCTCCTCTCAGTTTTTCTGAATGACCTCTTGTTTTAGTTGTCCCTGCTAGTCTAAAGAATCTGCCCCTCTCCACCTTCTCTATGCCTTTCATGATTTTATAAGTCTGTATCATGTCCCCTCTCAGTCTCCGCTTTTCCAAGGTAAAGAGCCCCAGCCTGTCTAATCGTTCGGCAAATGAGAGGTTCTCCATACCCTTTATAAACCTCGTTGCTCTCCTCTGGACCCTCTCGAGTATTGCCATGTCCTTCTTGAGGTATAGCGACCAATATTGGATGCAGTATTCCAGATGTGGGCGCACCATTGCTCGATACAGTGGCAGGATAACTTCCTTCGTTATGGTAGTGATACCTTTTTTGATAATGCCCAACATTCTGCTCACTTTTTTTGAGGCCGCTGCACATTGCGCCGCCAGCTTCATTGTGTTATCCACCAATACCCCCAGATCTTTTTCTTGGCTGCCTTCCCCGAGTACCCTCCCTCCCATCGTATAGCTGTACATGGAGTTCCCCTTCCCTATGTGCAAGACCTTACATTTCTCCACATTGAAGCTCATCTGCCATTTTTTTGCCCACTCACTCAGTTTGTTCATGTCGCTCTGCAGTTCTTTGCATTCCTCAACAGTTCTGACCCTGCTGGAGAGTTTTGTGTCATCCGCGAACTTGATAACTTCGCACTTCATCCCTGTTTCTAGATCATTAATAAATATATTGAACAGCAGTGGTCCCAGCGCTGACCCTTGCGGAACACCACTTGTGACCCCTATCCAGTCAGAGTAGTGCCCCTTTACTCCTACCCTCTGCTTCCTGTCCGCCAGCCAATTTTTGATCCATCTGTGCATGTCCCCTTCCACCCCGTGACTCCACAGTTTCTTCAGTAGGCGTTCATGGGGCACCTTGTCGAAGGCTTGGATTAGTTTATCCTTCCATCAGGTCAGTTTGGGCTGCTTCGCGCCCCCTTGGAATCCTGAGGTGGTGGCGTCTGTGTGGAACCAGGATCTCGGTTCCAAGAATTCCTAACAAACAGATCCTACCGAGTAATCAGCAATGGAAACTACTCCAAACCATGGAAAAACCCGTCAGGGGTGCCTCAAGGTTCCCCACTATCGCCCACCCTTTTCAATATCTATATCGCCTCCTTAGGCCACCTCCTACAAAAACTAAACTTAATACATTACATTTACGCAGACGACATATCCATTCTAATCCCCTTAAACGACATCACAAAAGAAATTGTAGACAACCTCTCAAACATAATGACTGAAATCGATAAATGGACCACCAATTTCAAACTGAAACTAAACGCAGAGAAAACAAAAGTCTTTCTGGCTAGTCCTAATGACAAAATTATGAGAACATCGATAAAAATAAACAATCACGAATACCCAATATCCAAAAACATAAAAATACTCGGTATCACTCTAGACACACACCTAACTTCTGAGTTTCTTCAAGCAAGTCTGCTTGCGAGGCTGTCCGCATCCGGGCTCCATGAATGACGTCACCCACCTGCTGTCCCGTTATAGTAATTGTACTATACTGCATTTCTTAACATTTTATCAATTGCCATTTCCACCATGGCTGTAAGGGAAAATTAGAAGGACTTGAGCATGCGCAGATGCATGCTCAAGGCCGGCAGAGGCAGGAAGATCTTCTAGCAACACCGGCACATCATATGGGCTGCGTGCCGGTGCCAGGGGGTGGGGTAAGTTCAAGATGTTCGGGCCGGGGATGTCAGTGGGTGGGGGGGAGCAGCGCCGCTGGCTTCGGGGGGGGGGGGGGGAGGAACGTATCAAAGTGAGTTTCCATTATTTCCTATGGGGAAACTCGCTTTGATATACGAGTATTTTGGTTTACGAGCATGTTTCTGGAACGAATTATGCTCGTAAACCAAAGTACCACTGTATATTTGTACCTGTATTGAAAACCATTTAAAATGTGATCTCTGTAATGTAACACCATTACAGAAGCTCATATAAACTGCTCTTAATTGACTTCCCTGTCTTTAGTAGCGGTATAGAAGCTATCAATAAACAATACAATCTTGCATTCTAGTCAGTGACACATTTTTGACTGATATTTAGAATTTTTTTTCTTTAAATTTCAAATGGCAGTGTGAAATCTTTTAAATAAAGTCAGTGCTGATAAATGCTTTTATACTAATGCTGCATATGACAGTTTATATCAGAGTGAACATTTTACAAAGCACAAAGATTAAATGTTTGTTTATTTGGATATTTTTTGGATATGTTGCAAACTCAACTAGTTTGTGGAACCTGAGCATATGTTGCAAACTCAAATAGTTTGTGGATCCTGAGCAAAGTTTCATACTTGGGCTAAAGAATTTCAGTATGTTTTGTAGTGTTGTCAAGCCAGAAGAACAAGATCAGAAGTTATTCTGTTATGGAGAAATAATATCCCAATTATGGTTGAAGTGATGCTACTTCCAGACTGTTGCTATAGTGATGAAGGTCCTACCACAGAGGGGAATGATTTAAATGACCCTGCAATCAAGCAAGATGCACTGTTGCTAGAGAGGTGGATTTTGGAACCAGTTCCTCGACAGTAAGCGCCTTTTTTATTTATGATAATTACTCAATTATTGAAAGACTTACCCCCTCTTCTACAAAGCCACGCAGCAACAGCCCCGAAGCCCTTTAAATCTCTATGAGCTTCGGGGCCGTTACCACGCAGCAACCGCTAAGAGGGGGTTAATTTGTATATACTAGGAGAAACTAAAAATTTTGCAATTCTTACTAGATATTAACTGGTGAATATGATTGTTTTCAATACTCCAAATACCTAGGGGATATATTCACTTGTTCCCTAATTAAAAGGGATTAACTTTCAATATAGTGTTATACTATCATAATGTATTCAGCTCAAAGGATACCATAAGGAAAGGAAGAAAGAACCTCAGACTCCCATCCCGCCACTGCTCATTAGCTTTCAAGCAGGCTGTATTCATGAGCTACCTCATTGGCTCAAAAACCTCCTCCTCCCTATGTTTCTTTGTCAATTTTATAATTTCATAATCAAATAATTAATTTTATAATTTAGTAATCATTTTATAATTTTTAAATAAGTTTTTATATTAAAAAAATTCCTCTGAGCTAAACACTACATTCCAGACTTACTTTCTTAAGCTGGAGAGGGCCTAACACAGGTACTCAGGAGTGACCATAAAATCACTTCCCGCTAGTGTGTTAGAACTGCAATCGGATGAGTGCTAGCATAAAATATGTAGAAAAGCCTTAAGCTGCAACACTTATCTCTATCCCTTGCAGTTCATGGTATCATCAGCATGCCACACTCTGTTCAAAAACAGCGCGTCTGTAAGTTGCTAGCCTTTTGAGCACAGAGTTATGTGCCGATACACAGCCTTATTGCCTTGACGCAGCATAGTGAAACGCTGGCAGGCCATCATTGGCTTTTGGCTGATGGGCTTAACAGACCTTCTATTTTGGAGCAAGAGTGTGGAATGCTGATGATACCTTGAATTGCAAGGGATAGGTATCAGTGTTGTAGCTTAAGGCTTTTGTGCATATTTTATGCTAGCACTCATCCGATCGCAGGACAAGCAGGCAGTATATTATCCTAGGACATGCAGGCAGCCTATTCTCACATATGAGTGACGTCACCGATGGAGCCTTGATGCGGAAGCCTCGCAAGCAGACTTGCTTGAAGAAACTAGAAGTTTCGAGTCAGCCGCACCGCACATGCGCGAGTGCCCTCCTGCCCAGCACAGGGCGCATCTCCTCAGTTCTCAGTTTGCCGCGGTTTGTGTTATTTTTCTTCATGAATCACTGTACTTACTTTATTTATTTCTAGTTTAAAAAAAAAATAATAATAATTTTTATTTCCTCCGTTCGGTTGCCGGGGCAGGCCTCTCGGACGCAGCCCAGGGGCTTCGACCTTGTTGTGGCTGTTTTTTCTTCTATGTCCCGGCCAGCTACAGGTTTCAAGAAGTGTAGCCAGTGCCAGCGTGCGATTTCTCTCACGGACCCACATAGCTGGTGCCTCAAGTGCCTTGGGCCACAACATCACATGAAGTCATGCAAGTTCTGTGCTACTCTCAACCTCGAGCCCTTAAACGTCATCTACTTTCAGTGGAGAAGCTCTTCCAGATGGATTTGACCACTTCCTCGACTCCGAAGCCAACCTCAGTCTCGCCTTCGACCCAGGTCCTTCCTGCCTCCACTGCTTTGACCTCGAGCCTCATCAGACCTTCCTCGTTTGCAGCGGCTCTTTCATCGACGACATCTGCTGTATCTTCCCCTGTATCCTCAGGTCAGATAGCTCAGCAGACAGTTCCACTGGTGGTGCTTAAGGTGCCTAAGGCTTCTAAGTCGAAGCACATTTCCACTGTCTCGGTGGAACCTCCAGCTAAGGCAGATGGTCTGGTTTCAGACATAAGAACATAAGTATCGCCTTTGAGTCAGACCATGGGTCCATCACGCCCTGCAGTCCGCTCCCGCGGTGGCCCCCTCCCAGGTCCTTGACCTGTAGTTGATCTTCCACCTAAAAACATTTTTATTCTCTAATCATTTGTTAACTTGTATAATAATCATCTAACTATACCCTTCAATCCCTTTTTCCTTCAGGAAATCATTTAGTCTCTTTTTGAAACCCAAAAGCTTACTTTTCCCTACCACCTCCTCTGGAAGCGCATTCCAGGCATCCACCACCCTTTGAGTGAAGAAGAACTTCCTAACATTTGTTCTGAATCTGTCACCTTTCAGTTTTTTTGAATGCCGTCTTGTTTTTGTTGCCCCACTAGGCTGAAGAATCTGTCCCTCTCCACCTTCTCTATCCCCTTTAAGTAAGACTTTATAAGTTTCTATCATGTCCCCTCTAAGTCTCCGCTTTCCTAGGGAAAAGAGTCCCAGCTTCTCTAGCCTTTCAGCATATGTAAGCATGCCCTTTATCATCCTTGTTGCTCTTCTCTGGACCCTCTCGAATATCACCATATCCTTCTTAAGGTATGGCGACCAGTATTGAACACGGATCCATCCTTGCCCATTTCTTTCCAGACCATGTTAGAGCAGCAATTTGTTCAGTTCCTCACCAAAATGGGACAGAAGCTAGCTACTCTAATCCAGCCTGGGCATTCTGTAACCTCTTCTTATGCCTCAGTCTGAGTCTCCTCACTCTATGCAGGGAGCAGAGTCTCTGCGAGTGTCTGATCTGGCATCTAAGCACGTGAAGCAAGGAGCAGAATCTTTGCAAGTGCCTCGGCAGGAACCCTCACACTTCAAACAAGGAGCAGAGTCTTTGGGAGTGCATCGAGGTTCCTCCATCAACTTCAATCCACAGCCTCCAGTCCTATCCATTCTTTAGTGGCATCAGCTGTTTCTCTCTCTCCAGGGCGAAGTCTCCTCGATCTTCGAGATCTGCTTCCAAGCACCGTTCTCACCGACGATCAAGACCTTCATTGAGGCATTCTTCCAGGCAGTTGGATGCTGGTTCCAAATACTCTAAGGAGTATCTCGAAGTCATGCATTTTCCTCAACCTTCGGCAGAGTCACTTAAGCTTCCTCTTCACAAGCTTTTGTCTCAAACTTTTACCAGATGCCTGGAGACTCCTTATGCAATTCCAGCTGTTCCAGGCAAATTAGACTCCAGATATAAAACTCTCCATTGTAAAGGATTTGAGAATTCACAGTTATCTCACCAATCCCTACTTGTGGAGTCATCCTTGAAAAGGTCCCATCCTTCCAAAGTTTATGCTACCATTCCTCCGGGAAGGGAAGGGAAAACTATGGACAAATTTGGACGTCACATCTATCAAAATGCCATGATGTCCTCTAAAGTCCTCAATTACAATTTCCATTTTGTCACTTATTTTGAGTTCCTCATTGCTCTTTTGCCTAAATTTCTTAGTTATTTAGATACTCAAAAGTACTTTGAATTTCAAGAAGTCATCGCTTCTCTATCACAACTCAGATTACATCTACTTCAGTCTTCTTATGATGCCTTTGAGTTGTCTGCCCGGGCGGCTGCTTGTTTTGTTGCAATGCGTTGCCTTGCCTGGCTTCATACCATTGACATGGATCCTAATCTTCATGACCGCTTGGCTAATATTCCTTGTGCAGGCAATGACCTCTTCGATGAATCTATTGAGGCAGCCACCAAGAAATTGTCTGTGCATGAAAAATCCTTTGCTTCTATTGTCAGACTTAAGCCAAAGCCAGCTCCTGACAAGCCTGCACGCCCTCCTCCTATTTACCAGAGGCGTTTTGCTCCGAGGACAGCTCCTTATACTCGCCCTCCTCCAAAGAAACAGCAGAATCAGAAGCAACAGAAATCTCAACCTTCTGCTGCACCTAAGGCTACGCAGCCTTTTTGACTGTTTAAAACAGAGCATAACCTCCACCGTTCTGTCTCTTAATTATCTTCCTCCTATTGGAGGTTGTCTATCATTTTTACCATCATTTTTACCATCGATGGGAGACCAATGTCTTCGGCTCATCTGAAATATCTCACTTGGAAAGTGGTCTTCCTCATTGCTCTCACGTCTGCTCGCAGCATCAGTAAGCTACAAGCCATAGTAGTGGACCCACCTTTCATTGTATTTCATCATGACAAGGTGGTCCTCCGTACTCATCCTAAATTCTTACCTAAAGTGGTTTCAGAATTTCATATCAATGAATCCATTGTTCTTCCAGTGCTTTTTCCAAAGCCTCATTCTCATCCTGGAGAAACAGCTCTTCATACATGCTACATAGTAACTTCAGCGTGCTTTGGCTTTCTTCTTGCAAAGAACTAAGTCACAGAGATCTTCTCCTCAACTTTTTGTTTCCTTTGAGCCAAACAAGTTGGGACATCCACTTTCCTAGTGCACCATCTCCAACTGATTGGCTGCTTGCATCTCTTTCTGCTATGCTCAGGCTGGATTGTATCTAGAGGGTCGAGTCACAGCCCATAAAGTTAGAGCCATGGTGGCATCTGTAGCTTTCCTTAGATCTTCTATGGAGGAAATCTGCAAAGCTGCCACTTGGTCCTCGGTTCATACATTCACCTCTCATTATTGTCTGGATTCTTTTTCCAGACGGGATGGCCATTTTGGCCAGGCAGTATTACAAAATTTATTCTCCTGAACTGCCAAAGCAAACAAAAAAAAGGAAGAACCAACAAGGTCTGAAGCGAGGGATACAAAAGCAAAATAAAAAAACTGCAAACACACGTACAATGATGCAGGCTGAATTTATTATATCAAATAAATAAATGCGGTTAAAAACAACACCTTAAAACAAACCAGGGGACCCGACACGGCCTGTGTTTCAGTAAACACGCCTTCATCAGGGGCCCCGGGTTGAAAAGAGATCAAATGAAACTGCAAACAAACTGGTGTACACCAACTTGGGTGAGTCTCTTCATAAAGATGGTTAATAAATCTTTCACTGGGCTCCAACCATCTCCAAACTGGGGAGACCGCGCATCGCGCAATGGAATGTATTTGGGTTGAATGTATAGCACCAACGATAAAAACATTATTTTAATCCACTCTATAAACCACAGCATTTACTAACTTTAGGAATTCACTAGTTTAAGCCTTACAAGCAATATCACTGCTTTCTTTTACATTCTTTATATATAGAAAAACAACACAGTTCCAAAAGGATAATTCAGAAGCACGACAGGCACTCGCAAACACAAAGTTCAATAAACACAGTTTATGGTTTTGAGACGCAGGTTGTCTCTCCCTCATGGCATGCATCCATATCAAGGTCATCCATTTTGGGACAACCTGCTGCACCGATGGTACCAACTGTTGATCCATCAGTACTGGTGCATATTTCCTAGCGTTGCAGGTCTCAATGGCATCAACTCTCTTGATTCAGACTGAACATCAACGCCGACGCTCCCCACCATCACAGGTTGTCTCTCCCTCATGGTATGCATCCTCATCGAGGTCAACCAGTTCAAGACAACCTGCTTCACTGATGGTACCGGCTGTTGAGCTATAAGTACGAGTGCGTTTTTTTGAGGCGTCGCAGGTCTCAACGTTATTGAGTCCTTTGATGCATCGTTCTTCATCTTTATAGGTTGTTTCTCCTTCATGCTGTGCACTCATCGAGGCACCCTCTCCGAGACAACCTGCTGCACTGAGGGTACCACCTGTTGAACCATGTTTCTGGGAGTCACTCCATGAGTTCTGGAGGGGAGCTCAGTAGTATGCTTAATTTGCACAAAATGCAGCTGCTAGCATCGATTCCCTCAATACCAACCACTTAAGTATAGTGCTATAAGGTACTGGTCTCAGCTATCCATCGAAGCATCATGCTAATTCTCATCGATTTTCTCCAAGATTGAAAACATGATCCACTGCTTTGAAGCATAGATGCTCTTCTTCAACAAGGTGTTCCAAGCCGAGGTATCATCCTTTCTCATCGCGTTGATCTTATGCATCTGACCAAACAAGAGATAGTCATCTATCCTCCTCATCTTCATTGGATTGGTACCAAGAACATTTGGGTCATGGTTCAGTGAATCCCATGGATGGGAAGCAAACATACTGAGATATCTTTTTAGAAAGGACAGAGATGGTCAAAAACATGGAGGAGTAGCTCTCTATGTAAAGATCAATATCCAAGCAACTGAAATGCAAGGGACCTGGGGAGAGGAAGAAGCAATATGGATCGCTCTGAAAAGAGAAGATGGAACTTTTATCTATGTGGGTGTAATCTACAGACCTCCAACTCAATCGCAGCAAATTGATAAAGATCTGATTGTGGATATCCAAAAGTTTGGAAAGATAGAGGAGGTGCTGCTGTTGGGAGATTTCAACCTGCCGGATACAAACTGGAAAGTTCCATCTGCGGAATTGGAAAGAAGTAGGGAGATTGTGGATGCCTTTCAAGAGGCTCTGCTCAGACAAATGGTGACAGAACCCACGAGGGAAAAAGCAATATTAGATCTGGTCCTCACAAATGGGGAGAGTATCTCTAATGTACGAGTGGGTGCTCACCTGGGAAGTAGTGATCATCAAACGATTTGGTTTGATATAACAGCTAAAGTGGAGAGCGGCCGCACGATATTTAAAAGTCCTAGATTTCAAAGGTTCTAAGCAATAAAAATGGCTACGGAACTTTATGTGAAGAAAATAAAGAAAAACAAGAGAAAAAGGAAACTGACATGGTTCTCCAAACTAGTGGCGGAGAAAATAAAGGCAAAAGAGATGGCGTTCCTGAAATATTAAAAAAACCCCAAGGAGTACAGAAAAGACTACCAGGTGAAACTGAAAGAAGCCAAGAGAGAGATACATCTGGCAAAAGCGCAGGCGGAAGAGCAAATGGCTAAAAATTGTAAAAAAGGGAGACAAAAATTTTTTCAGATATCTGTGAAAGGAGGAAGATGAAAAATGGAATTGCTAAACTAAAAGATGTTAGGAACCGATGTAGAGAGTGATGAGGAAAAAGCAATGTGCTAAACAAATACTTCTGCTCTGTGTTCACGAAAGAAAATCCTGGAAAAGGACTGAGGTTGTCTGGCAAAGTTACATGGGAAAATGGAGTAGATTTCACTGAGGAAAGTGTTTATGAACAACTTAAGAACATAAGAACATAAGAAGTTGCCACCACTGGGTCAGACCATTGGTCCATTGCGCCCAGAGGTCCGCTCTCGCGGCGGCCCGTCAGGTCCATGACCTGTAATTTGGTTCCTGTCCGTTTCTGTAACCTACCTCTTCTTTTTTATCTGTAACCCTCAATCCCCTTTTCTTTTAGGAACTTGTCTAAACCTTCCTTGAAACCCTGCAATGTGCTCTGGGCTATCACAACCTCCGGAAGCGCGTTCCATATGTCCACCACCCTCTGGGTAAAAAAGAACTTGAAAAAAAGAACTTGAAAAACTGAAGGTGGACAAAGCAATGGGACCGGACAGGATCCATCCCATGATACTGAGGGAGCTCAGAGAGGTTCTGGCGGGTCCTATTAAAGACTTGTTCAACAAATCTCTGGAGACAGGAGTGATTCCTGGAGATTGGAGAAGAGTGGATGTGGTCCCTATTCTCAAAAGTGGTCACAGAGATGAAGTGGGAAACTACAGGCCGGTAAGCCTCACTTCAGTTGTTGGAAAAATAATGGAAGTGTGGCTGAAAGAAAGGATAGTGAACTTCCTAGAATCTAATGGGTTATAGGATCTGAGGCAATATGACTCTACTAAAGGTAAATAGTGTCAAACGAACCTGATTAAATTTTTTGATTGGGTGACCAGAGAACTGGATCGAGGACATATGTTAGATGTAATTTACTTAGATTTCAGTAAAGCCTTTGACATAGTTCCTCGTAGGAGGCTCTTGAACAAACGTGAAGGGCTGAAGTTAGGACCCAAAGTGGTGAACAGGATTAGAAACTGGTTGACGGACAGACACTTGTTTTGACAGTATATCAAAAATAAAAAAACTTGAAACTTGTGATTAATGGAAGTCGCTTGGAGGAAGGAAAGATAAGTAGTGGAGTCCCTCAGGGTTTGGTGTTGGGGGCAGATCCTGTTCAATATGTTTATGAGTGACATTGCTGAAGGGTTAGAAGGAAAGGTTTGCCTTTTTGCTGATGATACCAAGATTTGTAAGAGTAGACACCGAGGAGGGAGTGGAAAACATGAAAAAGGATCTACGAAATTTAGAGGAATAGTCTAATATCTGGCAACTAAAATTCAATGCAAAGAAATGCAGAGTAATGCATCTAGGAATTAATAATCGGAAGGAGCCGTATATGCTGGGAGGTGAGAGGCTGATATGCACGGATGGGGAGAGGGACCTTGGGGTGATAGTGTCTGAAGATCTAAAGGCAAAAAACAATGCAACAAGGTGGTGGCTGCTGCCAGAAGAATGAAGGTGTACAGGTCATTGGTGAGGTCCCACTTGGAGCATTGTGGTCAATTTTGGAGACCGTATCTGGCGAAGGAAGTAAGAAGACTTGAAGCGGTCCAGAGGAGGGCAACGAAAATGATAGGAGGTTTGCGCCAAATGACGTATGAGGAGAGGCTGGAAGACCTGAATATGTATGCCTTAGAGAAAAGGAGGGACAGGGGAGATATGATTCAGACATTCAAATACTTGAAAGGTATTAACGTAGAACAAAATCTTTTCCAGAGGGCATAATTTGAGGTTGAGGGGTGGTAGATTCAAGAGCAATGTAAGGAAATTCTTCTTTACGGAAAGGGTGGTGAATGCCTAGAATGCGCTCCCGAGAGAGGTGGTGGAGATGAAGACTTTGATGGAGTCCAAAAAAGCGTGGGATGAACACAGATGATGTAGAATCAGAAAATAATAGTAAATATTGAAGAACTAAGGCTAGTACTGGGCAGACTTGCACGGTCTGTGTCTGTATATGGCCGTTTGGTGGAGGATGGGTTAGGGAGGGCTTCAATGACTCGGGTGGTGGAGGATGGGCTGGGGATGGCTTCAATGGCTGGTTTGGTGTAGATGGGCTGGAGTGAGCTTTGACAGAGACTTCAAGTAGTTGGAACCTAAGAACAGTACTGGGCAGAGCTTTGGATTCTTGCCCAGAAATAGCTAAGAAACCCCCCCCCCCAACAAATTTTTAAATTGAATCAGGTTGGGAAGACTGGATGGACCATTCGGGTCTTTATGTGCCATCATCTACTATGTATGTTACTTATCCAACTCAGGTTTTAACACCACTTCAGTCAGAGTCCACCTGAGTACTATCAGTGCTTTCCATGTTAAGGTCAACGATAAATCTCTGGTGCTGCATCCTCTTGTTTAAGCTGCCTCTGGTAGTTTGAGATCTTATTGTTGTTCTCACTAGCTGGATGTAGCCTCCATTTGAACCAATGTCTTCTTCTCATTTTTAAATATTTCACTTCCACAGTGGTATTTTTAACTTCACTCACTTTTGCGTGAGTGAGCTTCAGATGTTGGTGTGGGACCCACCCTTTATGGTATTCCAACATGTTAAGGTAATCCTACGCATCCATCCTAAATTCTTACCAAATGTGGTCACAGATTTTCACTTCAATGAATAGATTGTGCTTCCAGTTTTCTTTCCAAAACCTCATTCTCATCCTGGTGCAAAAGCTCTTCATATGAAAAGTAGGCGTTACATATAGAAAAAAATCAAAAAAATACTGCATCAACATGTCCTGCACACTATCCATTCCATTAACACATTATAGTACCCCCCACAGCGAGCGAGCGCCACTCCTCAACACCAAGACCATTGTCTCCCCAGTTTCCTTTGTTTTTAGCTGATATTTGCCAAGACTTCCAAAATCATGTCATGGACATGGTCAACAATTTCAGGAGCTGACACCATTTGAGGCCTCCCAGACCTTGCTGCATCTTCAGTCTCAAAATCTCCATGCTGAAAGTTTGCATACCACTTTGTAACGTGAAATGAACCTGCAAATGAACCTTGGTGTATTACTTACAAAGGACTCAGTCTCACAAAATATCTCCTCAACTGTTCATCTCTGATCCTAACAGATTGGGCCACCCTGTATCCAAAATAACTATTTCCACATGGCTGGCGGCCTGTATTTCATTTTGCTTTGCTCAGCCTGATCTGCAGCTTAGAGGTCGTGTAACAGCACATAAGGTCTGAGCTATGGCAGCTTCAGTTGCATTATTGCATTCCCCTCCCATTGATGAAATCTGCAAAGCAGCTACTTGGTCCTTAGTTCATCTCTCATTACTGTCTAGAATCCTAATCCAGATGGGATGCTCACTTCAGCCAAACAGTGTTACAAAATAATTCTCTTAATGGCCAACTCTCCCTCCATCCCATTGCAATAAGCTAGGGAGTCCCATATGTGAGAATATGCTGCCTGCTTATCCTAGGATAAAGCACATTTACTTACTGTAACAGGTGTTATCTGGGGACAACAGGCAGATATTCTCTCATCCCACCCTCCTCCCCTGGTTGGCTTCTTAGCTTGCTTATGGAACTAAAGTACCTCGAGCTTCTTCGGGCGGGATCACAGTTGCGCATGCACGGTGTGGATAGTCATGAGCACTTTAAAGCGAGCGGTGTAGATAGTCACGAGCACTGAAGACTGTCCATACTAGGTTTCGTGAATGATGTCACTCATATGTGAAAATATCTGCCTGCTGTCCCCGGATAACACCTGTTACGCTAAGTAACTGTGCTTTCTCTGCAGAATGCTTAGAAATGTCATGTCTTTGTAAAGAATCTTCATTAACAATAGATCTTGCACATGAAAACATTAGTATGAAGTTTTGTCCCCCCAAAAATCTGTTATTCTGTGTTTTTGTTTTTGTTTAGAAGTGGAGATAGATTTATTGAAGAGAAGACCCTACTATTGGCAATTCGCTCATTTGTTTTCTTTTCCCAATTAAGTGCTTGGTTAAGTGTTTCTCATGGTGCCGTCCCACGTAACATTCTTTACAGGTAAGTTTGAAAGCTAGAATTTTTTTAAACAAAGAAACCAACTTTATTTGGCTTTATGGTAGAGATTTAGCTTTAAAATAATTTTGTAATTGTTTTCTTTTTCTCTTTTGTTTAAACTGCTGCAAAATGCATAATGATTATTTGTTTATTATCAAACTGGTTATCATCTAAGGAGGAAAAAAATCTCTAAGTGGTTTACAACAATAATAGAAATAAATACAAGATCATACATTAGTCATAAAGTTTAAAAAAAAAACTGCTAAAAACAAAACTAAATACTTGTATAAAATCACTGAATTAATTATAGCTATCACTAACAATATCCTGGAAATATCCAGACAATCATCCACATCTTAAAATTAATTTCAAAACTTCAATAGGCTGTGTTCCAAGTGTAGCTCAAGGGTACCTTATTTCAAAGAACTGGCACGTGATGGCATTTAAAGCAAATTTTGTTGTGAAGAGCACATGCACATGCTGTGCCTCAGAGTATGTGACAAGATTGAACTGGTGTAGTTGGTAAAGCTTTGGATTTGCCCTTCTGTTATGCCCACAGCTGCCTTACTCTGGTTGTGACAGAGCTCCAAGATATGCTTTATGTGAGTCAGTAATGTCACAGAACTTTATTATAAGGACATCCTGCGTGTGTGTTAGCATGTTAAAGGTTTAACTTCCCGATAGTACATCTTTATGTCTGGGACATAGCTGTACGAAATCAGTAAAGCTTTCAATTGATTGATAACTAAAGCTGCTTAAATAAAATGGGCGAATCATTGTCAGTAGATTTAGCCCCTACTAAAATTCTAGCACCATATTTTGAAGAATTTGTGGTCTACTCAGTTGTAGTTTGAAGACCTAACAATAATGTATGGCAATAGTTGATTCTGTTATAACAACACATACTTGCAATGCTACCCACAAATCTGCTAAGTCTAAAGGCTGAATATGTATAATTTTATACAAATAATTAAAAGCTTTACACATGGGAAATGTGGTGGCCAATTGTAAATGTAGAAAATATGGCACCCCAACAAAATGGCCCCCTTTAACACAATAGCCCTTGACATTTCTTCTCTTTCCATATCTGCCATCCATCTTCTCTCTGCATCCCTATCTGTCCTATTCATCATATCTCCTCTGTGTCCCTGTTTAATATCTGGCTTCTTAGTGCCCCTGTCCACCCCTTTTTCCTGCATGTCCCTGTGTACCTGTCTATTCTTCCTCCTTACCCAGCATCTTTTGTCTGTGCCCTATCCCTACTCTCTCTCTTCCCTTCCTCCCACACTCATTTCTCTATTCCCATGGTGTGGCATTTCTTAAAGCTTTCTTATGTAATTTATGCACTAATAATTTCCCCGTTTTGTTAGCTGATTCAAAATATTATTGTTGTAATGATTGCAGTTCTACACTAATATCTTCCAGGTCTATCTCCTGTAATTCTGATCTCAGTTGTTTAAGTTTCTCTTTTATTATTATTATTTTTCTTTTTTTTATACTCAAGTTCTAGTTGATAAATCTGAGCTAATAGATCCCTCCTTTTTTGCATTCAAAAGAGCCTAATGAAATAAGTTTTCCCCTTAGTACAGCTTTCAAAGCTTCCCATATAGTTATCGGAGATGTAACCCCATCCACATTAATCATTAAATAATTTTGCAATTCTTTCCCTATCTATTCTATATTTTGTGTATCTAACAATAGGGAATCATCCATTTTCCAATACTTAACTCCTTTCTTCTGCAAAATCTGGATAGTAATATCTACAGGAGCAATAGTATATAATCTTCCTCCCATTTTCACTTTTAATAATATAAATCTTCCTTCCCTATCTCTAATAGCATCCTCCACTACGGGAGATAGTGAATTTGCCAGCAAAATTGCAACCCCGTTTGATTTAGATTTAATTCTATTAGAGACAAAATAAATTTGAGAATAGTTTTTATGGACAAGTTTTTCACAGCTTGGGAGTAAATGAGTTTCTTGGACAAAACCTATTGACATGCATACATTCAGCTTCTTTTTTTAAAAAAAAGTTTACGTTTCCTTGAGGAATTTAATCCACGAACATTTATTGAACACAATTTTGATATGTAGAAAACATATTCCATTAAAAAAACCAGCTCTCTAATCTTATCTCACTCATACCACTTTCATCCTCCAATCTCCACGTCACCTCCTGACCTCTTCCCCCACCCTTATCCACCCCCTCCACATACATATCCTAATGCCCTGTTCCAAAAACCAGAAGCAGGACTCAACTTCAAATGAGATATCCAAAACAAAATTATCAAGATAACCCATAGCATATTCAAATTAGGAGAGGTAGGGGAGGAAGAATACATGTGCTTTATCCAGCAAGGAAATGTAAATCTTGGTGATACAGAGAGAAAGAAAACTGAATAAAAATTTAAAATTAACATCTATGTTTGTTGTGTTTTTTTTCAGAGTAAGTGCAGCAGATGTAGAACTACAATGGAATTTTTCTCAATCTCCAAGTGAACATGTGTTTCCTGTTCCTAACGTTTCTCACAATGTGGCCTTGAAAGTCAGCGTTCAGTCCTTGCCTAGACAATCCAGTTATCCGGTACTAAACTGTAGCATTCACAGTAACCTTGGATTTTATGAAAAGAGAATCCGAGAACATGAACATAGTGTCTTTCTACACACTGATTCTTTAGACACAGAGCAGCACTGTATGCCTAGCTCTCATTGTACATATAGCAAACAAATGTGGACATTGACACCTGAAGATTTACCACATGCAAGAACATGTTTAGCAACTGACCTTTCTACTTGTGTCAGAAATGTGAAACTGTATCCAACAGTGGGCCATCTTTATGACATTGGAACATCACAGTCTAAAGCTCAGTCATATAGTGCTGCAGAGGACTCTAAGACACAATTAGATGAAACACCAGATAGAACTTTAAAACAATATTCTTGCATTGAACCCCTTGTTTCTATTAACCATTGTCCCCGCCAACTCATTGGAGAGGCTAATCCTTTAATTGGCTCTCTACTTAATGAGCGGCGGGAAGTTATAGCAAGAATTGCACAACATTTGCTTCATTGTGATCCAACATCACATATTACTGGGCATTCTCTTGGAGTACACGAACCTAAATCAGTTAATACTAAGAATATTTGGAGTTCATATGAGGATGAAAATCTGTTAAAAATAGCCAAGGAAACATCAGTATCTCTCTCTAGTTCAGGCTCTGTTGGTTTGAAGGAAAACTGTGAAGGAAAAATTGGTGCACTTGACACACCTATTACTGCTTTTAAGCTTGGTACTGAACTGAAGACCTCTCCAAAACCCCAAGCAAGAAGAAAACTTATTTTAACACAATCCTATGAACCTGCCCACGACACATTTCAACAGCCTGTAATGAAATCTTCTAGTTCTGTCACTTGCATAAATATATCATCTAGCAAAGCAAATAAATCTGAGATGCAAAATAAAGGAGAAATAATAACTTCTGGTAGTCATTGTAAAGGCAGAATGGCTGTAAAACAGTGTTCAGTTTGCCATAGTACTGGATTAATTTGCCCAAACAAATGTAAAGCAAGAGCAAGCATAGAGGGAAACAACAACCCTGACTATTCTGACAAGTTGCCATTAGACAATTTCAAAATCCTTGAAGGGACAGAACAAAGTATAATGCAAACATATGACCTGTGCAAGAAAGATCAGAAGAGCTTTGAAAGAAACACTAAAAAATCAAAAGCATGTGAACAAAATAGTCAACTTATTAGTATAGAAAATTATTTAAATAAAGACCATGATGGCTTCAAATGTAAAGATAAGCAAGATAAATTGAAATGTGCACAAGATGAGAATGAAGACCCAACAAATTATGACAGTCTGAGCGCTATTCAGCGAAAGTTTACGGAAAACTGCTTGACTAGAAGCGAGCGGCTGAAAACTGCAGATGTACTGGTGAGTATCCAGTGAATAAAAGGCATAATTTTATTGATTTATTAACACTTAATTTCTTCTTGTAAAAAACTTTGTGATTGATGTACAAACAAATTAAGATCATTTAAAATAAAATAGTAGCATCAAATAATTTAGAACAGACTTTCCTCCACTATGCCATCAAGTCAAAGCATTATAGCCCCCATAGCGATGCCCTTAACCCCTTAATGAAAATGCAGCTAATGTGTTTCATGGTGCAGCATCTAAGGAAATTTATTCCACAGAAAATGGCAAAGCCACACAAGAGAAGCTCTAGGCCTTACCCTAACCATTTGTATTGTTAACAAAGCTTTAGTAGAGGAGTGAAGAGTGCATTCTGGTGTAATAGGATATTGAACTGAGACGGCAAACGTGCAGGTGGCAAGTTATCTTTCATTGGGCTTTCATGAATTTTAGCAATTTGAATAATACTTAATTTAATCTTAAAGTTATAAACAGCGACACTTATCTTTTCACCAGGTCGCTTGTTGTGAAACATGAACACACGGCCCAACGGGACCCGTTTCGCCAAGTACGGCTTCTTCAGGGGTCCGTACGTTCAGGCTGCAACAACAACAAAATTAATTTAAAAACAGGAATTTCTGTGCACTAAAATTATAGTTATAACCAAGTATGAACGATTACTAGCGGTACTCACTGTGAACAGCTTTATCTGCGTCTTGCAGAACAGAAAATGGCGTCGGCAACTAGCCAAGTATGCGCTTGTGCTTTATTTTCAAATTTAATGATGTCATCAAAATGACTTAACCTTACTATTACCGTATTCTATCTAATCAAGTGACCTGGTGAAAAGATAAGTGTCGCTGTTTATAACTTTAATTGTTAAAATTCATGAAAGCCCGATGAAAGATAACTTGCCACCTGCATGTTTGCTGTCTCAATGCCATTATTGAGCAGCGCAGGTATCTGAGGGTTTCATAAAGAAAAACGTATAACATAATCAAGTGCACAAGTCCGTGTTTTGGTTTATCTGTTTTCCTTGGGACTTGATACCATTGTTATTTGAGTAGTAATAGGATATTACCAAGTCTGCAAGATATTGTGGTCCCATTTTAACTTTTTATATGAAATACAACCATTGTAATAGTAATACAAATGTTGTACTGTGATTCTTCAGTACATGGCCATATGAAAAGATCTAAAAAACCAGCATTTCATTCAGTCCTCCCCCCCACACACAAGTACACACACAACTACCCTTGCTAAAGTGCCAAAGCATAGTATGGTACTTCCAAACAGGTGATCAAATATAGAGAGTCCCCAAATCTGCTCGATGGACTTCAACGATCTATACCCAAATAATGTTCTTTCAGTGCAATAGGGGATGGTATGCTGAACCATAGGGTACTCGATCCGTTCTCACGAGCTTATTACAGAAAGATATCAATTGCAGCTTTTGGACATCTCTTCCTCCTCCCCTGCCTTTGCTGCCCCCTTCAGTTTCTCTTTCTGCAGTCAGAGAAAGAGAGATTCAGGAGATGAAAGTTCAGTTTTGTTCCCCCTGCTGTTAGAGTGAGGCCTCCCTGAAGGGAGATTCAGCTTCCTATGTAGAGGATCACGATGAGTTCCCAGCCGCAGACCAGGGAGAGGATCCCTCAGTAAGGTGGCTGTTCCAAGTGATGGGGGAATTATTACTGAGTCGTCTTTGCAAGCTCAACATTGATCCACCTCTGCTCCAGTCATCTGAGTGTTCTCCTTTGAGCAGGGTTCAGTGTCAGCCAACGTATTTTCTGTGGCATCCAGACATGAAACTCCAAGTTACAGAACCCTGGGAGGTCCTTTGAAGGCTCTCTCAAAGGAGAGACAGCCATGACTAGGCTATATCATAAGAACATAAGAATTGCCGCTGCTGGGTCAGACCAGTGGTCCATTGTGCCCAGTAGTCCGCTCCCACGGCGGCCCTTAGGTCTAAGACCAGTACCCTAACTGAGACTAGCCTTACCCGTGTACGTTCTGGTTCAGCAGGAACTTGTCTAACTTTGTCTTGAATCCCTGGAGGGTGTTTTCCTCTATAACAGCTTCAAGAAGAGCGTTCCCGTTTTCCACTACTCTCTGAGTGAAGAAGAACTTCCTTACGTTTGTACAGAACCTATCCCCTTTTAACTTTATAGAGTGCCCTCTCATTCTCTCTACCTTGGAGAGCGTGAACAATTTGTCTATCTACTAAGTCTATTCCCTTCATTATCTTGAATGTTTCGATCATGTCTCCTCTCTTAAAGGGAGGAGAAGCCCAGTTTCTCTAATCTCTCACTGTATGGCAACTCCTCTAGCCCCTTAACCATTTTAGTCGCTCTTCTCTGGATCCTTTCGATTAGTACCGTGTCTTTTTTCATGTATGGCGAACATTGCTGGACGCAGTATTTCAGGTGGGGGGGCGTACCATGGCCCAGTACAGCGGCATGATAACCTTCTCCGTTCTGTTCGTGATCCCCCTTCTTAATCATTCCTAGCATTCTATTTGCCATTTTACGCAGCCACCGTGCATTGCACGGACAGCTTCATTGACTTGTCGACCAGTACTCCCAAGTCTTTCTCCTGGGGGATCTCTCCGAGTTTTGCACCAGACATCCTGTATTCGTATATAAGATTTTTGTTACTGACATGCATCACCTTACACTTATCCACGTTAAACCTTATTTGCCATGTCGCGGCCCATTTGTCGAGCGTATTTGTAACAGTAGAGGTCTTCGCGATCCTTCTATATCTTCACTACCCTGAATAACTTCGTATCGTCCGCAAATTTAATCACCTTGTTCGTTGTATCAATTTCCAAGTCATTTATAAATATATTGAAGAGCACGAGCCCAAGCGCTAAACCCTGTGGCATTCCACTCGTGACGCTTTTCCAGTCTGAGTATTGTCCATTTACCCCCACTCTCTGTTTCCTATCCGCCAGCCAGTTCTTAATCCATATGAGTATTTCACCCTCGATTCCATGGCTCGCAATTTTTCGAAGTAGTCGTTCATGCAGGGCCTTGTCGAACACCTTCTGAAAATCCAGATATACAATGTTGACCGGCTCGCCCTTGTCTATCTGCCTGTTTACTGCCCTCGAAGAAGTACAGCAAGTTCGTCAAGCAAGATCTTTCCTTGCTGAAGCCGTGCTGGCTGGTCCTCATCAGATTGTGTCTGTCAAGGTGATCAAAGATGCGGTCCTTTATCAGTGCCTCTACCATCTTTCCCGGATATTTCCTTGAACCTTTCTTGAAGATCGGCGTAACATTCCTCTGATGACATCATCAGAGACGTGGCAGAGGAAATCAGAGCATGGGAAGGCCGTGAAGCAGTGTCTTTAGTGTGATGCGGCCGCTGCTGGAGCCAGGAGGTTTGATGGTTGTCTCGCAGTGGGAGGGTCAGTGGGGTCTGCTGCATGGCGGCGATAGTGGCGGGGGGGAGAGGGTTCTAATTCACAGGGGGATGACAGGCAGGCTGGCTTCGGAGGGTGGGGGTGGGACAAAGTATGGAAGACAGTGAGGGGGTGCAGGGAAGAGGTGCTGCTGGACTGGGGGAGCAGGGAAGAGGTGCTGCTGGACCGGGGTGCAGGGAAGAGGGACCGGGGGAGCAGAAAAGAGGTGCTGCTGGACCAGGGGAGCAGGGAAGAGGGACAGTGGGAGCAGGGAAGAGGTGCTGCTGGACCGCTGGAGCAAGGAAGAGTGGCAGGGGGAACACGGAAGAGGTGCTACTGGACAGGGAGAGCAGGGAAGGGGGGCAGGGGGAAGCAGGGAAGAGGTGTGCTGGACCGGGGGAGCAAGGAAGAGGGGCAGGGGGAGCACGGAAGAGGTGCTACTGGACAGGGGGAGCAGGGAAGAGGTGCTGCTGGACAAGGAGCAGGGAAGAGGTGCTGCTGCACAGGGAAGTGGGGTGGGGAGAAAAATGCTGCTGGTGAGAAAAGGGGGCTGGTGCTGAAAGGGAAAAGATGGGAGAAGAGGGCTGGGGGGGGTGTAAAAATGGGTTTGGAGCTGGAGCTGGAGCTGGGGCTGAAAATAGGGGACATGTGAGGGAAGGAGGCTTTACTAGCACCCGTTAATGTAACGGGCTTAAACACTAGTTAAATTATAATATCATAATAGAAATTACCATAATGCAGAATCAGTGGGAGCGCTTAGCTTGTTTTCCTGCAACCAGTCGATACCATCTAGGGACAATGGAAGACAGTGATACGCTGAGCAGCGAGAGATCCCCTTGCACACATCTTTCCATCCCGCACAGCCGACCCTTCCACCACAAGGCGGACATACCTGTTCTGAACAGCAGCGGCGGCAGCACTGAACAGGCTGCTTCGCTGCCTCCCCCACCGGGGCCTTCCCTCGGCTTGAGTTATATACAAAAATGATAGATACATTGTTTTTTTAAAAAAAATTAAATATATAAAAAAATACAGGATAAAATAAAGTTGTTTAATAAATTTGGACTGATGCAGAATAAAAAGTAACCAGCAGTGTGGTGCCTAGTTACAAATAGAATGTCCATTCAAATGTCTTAAATTGACTTAAATAAGATTGGTTGAAGAGAAATATTGTTAAAACACCTTTGGAAGTAAAACTTGATATAAGATCAAATAATTGAGGAATCAACGGGTGATAATTATTGGGTTGTACATTAATAATCTCTTTCAGAGACATGATCCTGGCAGCTTGGGAGTCTCACATGTGTGGATATTATGCTTGCTTGTCCTTGGAGAAAGCAAAGTTACTTAGCTGTAGCAGGTGTTCCTTGAGGACAGTAAGCATATATTCTCACATATCGCCCATCTCCCCTAGTTGACTCCTTAGCTTTGTTACTTAGTTGATGGGTCTATGAGTGTTGGGTGGGAAGGCATAGGCACACACTTGCTAAGGGCACTGCCTAAAGATTTAAAGTAGCGGAGGAGTTGAGAAGTACCTGTGGAGTTTGGGCATCCGATTGTTGTTGTGACTCAGGACTTACTTTTAACAGCAGTTGATATCTCACTGGCATCATTCTTGCGAGATGTCTCTCCCCGTGGATAAAGCCTAGTAGATCACTGTGACGTGGCTGCAGGGTATGGCAAAAGGGACATGCAATAAGGGGCACACCAGGCCCCTTGTGAGCCCCTTTAGAGCCTCAGTGAATTGGCTATTATATTGGAGGATTTTGATACTTAGATATGGGAAATGTAAAGACAAGACAAAAGTTCTAACTGTGAGTACACCTAACTTACCAGGACCAATTGAGAGAGTCTCCTGCTTTAATTGAGAGAGTTTCCTTCAGCTTTAAATGCAGGATTGGATTCAGGCACCTCCTTGAGTTCAGGGGATAGGCTGACCCCTGACCAACCTACTGTTTCCTCCTGTGAAAAGATTTTCCCAGCATGTTTTTTTCCTAAAGAGGGAGTGTTTTCTTTATCACAGCCAACACCACTTCCATCCCCTAGGTTGATTTCTCTTAAGCCTGTGGTATTCTCTCAGGGAGTCCCAAAGCCAATGGTAACTTCATCACAAGTTTCATTGATGGATATATGGACATTGGTGAAACAAACTGAGACATTGTTACTTTACTCAAGATGTGGCTTCTAAAGTGGAGGATATTGATCAGAGGATTTCTTCTTTTGATGTTTCCTTAAAGAAAATAGAATCTGAGATTAGTGGTTTGCAGCAGGTAGGAACATCCGGGCTGAAGGTTAGCCTCTATCCTGCATAGGCAACTTGAGATGAAAGAAAATCAGATGAGATCTTCCAACCTGAAATTGGTAAATTTTCCTGTGCCCCTTTTATTTTCAGTGGAAATCCTGTTGAGGAAATATCTTAAGGAAACTTTAAATTTGCCTAATCCTGATTTGAATATTGTAAGATGTTAGGTACCAGAAAGGAATTTAAGTGGTAGGCGAGAGGAAGGAGGGGTTGGAACTTGCCTCCTGGACAATTTAACTGAATTTCTTGAGACAGCACAAGATGATATAGTCCAATGCTTGCCACTATGAGGTGGGTAAAGTTTTTTGATTTCCAAGTATTACTTTAAGAAGGACTGTTTGTTTTGTGGAGGTACATTCCAGATTTTTTCTGATGTCTTTAGAGCCACTCAAGCTAGGTGAAGACAGTTTCTTCAACTTAAGTCAAGCATGTTAGCTTTGGGGGCTACCTTTTTTTCAATTTTATTTTTTTTAATTTCCTTCAAAATGTTTGGTTTCTTTTCCAGATACTAGATATGTTTTCTTTGAGCCAGACTTGCTGGAAAGACTGATATTAGGTAGGGAAGCTAAATAGTGTTATCATTAGCGGGTTTTGATGTTGTAAATCCCCTAAAATGAAATCAGGCTTGCTTATTGGATGATGCAATTTGAATATTTTACCTTTCTCTATTCCTTCCATGATGTGCACTATGTATTTCATATGTACTTTTCTTTGTGCATGAGCAAATAATTATTAAATTAAAAAGATTTAAAGTGACAGTGCACTTGGCAGTGTCCTTACCATGTTTCGTGGATGACATCACCCATATGTGCAATATGCCTGCTATCTTTGGAGAATACCTGCTAAAGGTAAATATCTTTGCTTTTGTAGAGAGGGGGAAGGAAAACATTAAGTGCTTAATAAAATAAAGAAAGCAGGAAAGTTACTAGTAAAAGGAATATAATTCTTAATCGTAAAAAAGAAACAAAAGCTAAAGTTGCTTCAAGCAGTGCCACTATATATAGCTGGACTGCTAAATGGTTTAGCAGGTTCAATTGTTTTGATTTCCTGTAGCCTGAATAACTGGGGGCAGAGTGGAAGTAAAGGGCTTTTTTTTTCACTGTAATAAGTCTTGGAAATTAAGGTTAATAATTCAGATGGAAATCATAATTTCATATACTGTCCTTTAATTTCAGAAAACAATATCATTCAAGCAGTCAGATATTTGGAAGAAACACAATTTTCGATCCTTGGATGGAACATCAACTAAGGCTTTTCATCCTCAAACTGGATTGCCTTTGCTTTCAAGTCCTGTAAGTTACCTTTAAAAAATTTAATGTGTAAAATTTAAGTCAGCCTATAGAACCTCAGGAGGGTGTTTTCTCTCCAACTACATATTTTGTTTGTGGTATTTAAAGATTTTTGTATAGAATTGATAACAAAAAAAACTTACTTTTTTCTTTGTTGGAGGGTTTACTTATTCTTGTTCTAGAAAGCTTGGTGATGACAGCAGCGTAGTGTAGGTCTACAATGCCCAGAAGTCAGTGTTTTACATTGTGCTCCCTATCCCAGCTGATAGTGTACAGCTGGCAGTAGAGCAGGCCCTGCACTTCTGCCTCTCTTGTCCACTAGTTCACAGCTCAGATAGCTGTTTGACCTGCTTGGTGCTACAGAGATGCTAGTGATAGGCAGAAAGAAATTGAGAAGCACTTGGTGTGTCATGCACTGACTTCTGTCTTCCTGCTGTCAGCTGAAATCAGTCAGCAGTACAAGAGGAGGAAACTAGAGAGCTGGGTAAGAAAAAAGTTGATGGGCCACACCTGTGAGCACTGGTAAAAAAAGAATCAAGACTTAGAGCAGGATGCACAAACACTCCAACACCATGGTAAATACTGTGATGGGAGTGATTT
The DNA here is from genome assembly GCF_902459505.1 of Geotrypetes seraphini. Taxonomy (NCBI): domain Eukaryota; kingdom Metazoa; phylum Chordata; class Amphibia; order Gymnophiona; family Dermophiidae; genus Geotrypetes; species Geotrypetes seraphini. Next base: position 16,624,137 of record NC_047097.1, read on the forward strand.
GTTCTTAACATGTGATACTAGACCTTAGACCCTTCCAGTGTGTCCCAGATGTTCCAGGCTAATCCCTTGTAGTACCTGTTAGCCTGCAGAAGCAGGGCCATCCCTGGTTTGCATTGCTCATCTACTGCTTGACAGGGGTTTGCGACCGTGCAGGCTGTCAGGCTTCCATAGGAGGCTCAGCGGTGTCTCACAGGGTGCTGGCTACATTTTCACCTCCCTCTTCTAGTTGCACATCCATTGGTCCATGGGAAGATCAGCGTTGGAGGAGACTATGAGGCAGTGATTTATTCTCCCTTTCCAGCTACTGTTCAGAGCTGAGGCAGGCTGCAGCATATTGCCAGCACAGATCACAGTGGATAAGGCTGTTTCAGCCTGTGAGGTGAATGGGGGGGAGGGTGTCCAAAATTCCAGTTTTCAGTGGTTTCTGCTTATTCCCCTATGTTCCCCCTCCCCCCAAATCCTAAATTCACTGGGTTTTAGGTTTTTTTTTAAATTACTTTTATTTCTTTGTTTTTTAAAGTGATTTTTGGCTCCAAAATCTTGACAGTGGCCATCTTGGATTTTAGCGATCTTGTTTTCAAAAGTTTCTTGCAGCTCCAAAACTTCTTGTTTGACCTCAAAACTTGTTGAGATAGAGTCTTAAGACTCTTTTACCCCTAATCCATGCCAGAAATGTGCAAATTGGGTACCTTGGGAGTGTCCCTATGTCACATGCCACGCCACACATGAAAGAGAGGCAGGAACGTCTGTCTTAGACTCTTTTGTGCTCTCTGCCTGCAGAAAAGGCAGTGAGCCTGGTAGTTCAGGCATTTTTCTTTACTGAACCTAGAAACGGCAACCATCCTGCGCTAAAGGTCGCAGAAGCTGTAGAACCCAAGTGGTGCAAATTAGTCATCTTCGTGTGTCTCTATGTTACCTGGTATGGCTTTTTCACCTGAATTCATTAGTTTGATGTGGAAAGCCTGTCAGGAAAGCCATCCTTCCAAGGCGAAGACGGACTGCACTTCGGACACTACATGTGAGGACTTGGCCCCTCTGGGCACATATGCCTTGCAGTCTACCACTGCCCAGGGCCTGGGAGATCCTTTTGATAGGGACACAGATAATTGTTCCCATATTGTCTCAAGATGCGCCTCCCATATTGGGGGGCGCTGGCCCAACATCTAGCACTTTGGATCCAGGGGATAATTCCATTGTCCTGTGCTTCTTTAGCCCATGGCTCTGCTGGATTTCATTTCTGAGTCCTTGCATGAGCTGAATTTGGACTTTCAGCCAGTTCCATCTGCTTCCTCCTCCCTTGAGAGTGTAGTGAAGGTTCAATCTTCTGCGTTTCCCTGGCATTTGAAAACTAATGTCTTAGTCACTGAGCATGTGGGATTTTCCAGAGGGGTCCCTCAAAGTTGCGAGAGCCACGTCTTGGCTGTATCCTATGGCACAGGACTGCCAGCAACTTTTTTACCCAGCCTAAAGTGGATTGCTTGGTTGCACAGGTTACTAAGCACACCTGTCTTCCGAGCAAAGGCAGTGTAGTGCTCAAGGATATGCAGGATTACCAAGGCGTTGACTTTGTGAGTCAAAGTGGCTTCAGCGGCGTCCTATGTGACACATGCCTTTTTTTCCAGGCTACGTACTCTGGAGGGCAAGGAGCCTGCACCTCAGCTCCTTTTGTCTGGAGTGAATGCTCTCTATGACATTATTTGTGTCATGAGTAAAGCATCGGCTTATTCAGTCTCTGCACGCAGAATGCTGTGGTTCAGACAATGGGCTGGAGATGCCACCTTTAAAGCTACTCTTGGCAGACTCCCTTTTAAGGGACAGTAGTTATTCAGAAAGGGTCTTGTGTGATAGACTGCCAACCCAAAATTCTGCCTAATGGCAGACCCAGAACCTCTAGAGGCTCAGGTTGCTTTAATTTTCGTGGCTCTTGGCAGTATTCCAGCTCCACTTCCTAGAATTACAGGTGCAGGTTTTCTGGACCCAAACGCAACCCGTCCTCAGCACCCCATGCTATCCCCTCTGCCAAAAAGTTGCAATGATGCCAGGTTGGGGGGTAGTCCTTCTCAGGATAGGGGACCAACTCTCAGACTTTCTACAGGCCTGGGTTCAAATTACGTCCGACTGCTGGTCTTCTATGCATTCCTTTGTGGGACACTACCATGTGAACGTTCAGGCGCGTCAGAACGCAGTGTTTGAGCGTGTTCTTGTGATGGTCCTCTGGGGGTCGCACCCATGAATGGGTACTGCTTAGTTATGTCCCATCAGGATGAAGGTGCTATTCCTTTTCTGGTTGAGGAGCTCTGCGCCTGGATGTAGCCCACAATCTCATCACGGAAGCTCTATTGCATCATGGGATGTACACCTCAGCTGGTTTGGCGATGAGTGCAGCTAAGCAGTGGGCTATTGTCCATTAGTGCCTGTTTTGCATTGCGTCCATGCCACCTTGTCTTATTGAGTGCAACTCTCTTTGTAAATAGGCTGTCTTTCTCTCTTGCCCAGAGAGCTAAACCCTGTTTCTGTGGATTGGGTAGTGCTCTGGTCTGGCGCCGCTCTGTGTTCCTTATCTTTCTGTTGAGCTCTTCTTTTTCTTCCTCTGTGGCTTTGCTTTTTGTCTGGATGTGCACCTCGTGCTGCTGGTGTGAGTCATGGATGCATCACCCCTTCATATGGTGTGCAGCACTGTTCAGCCTGGGCAACTTTGTTCCATCTATGTGTTGAGGTTCAGCTCTGGCTGGACAGCACACTTCCTCTGTTGAAGCTACTCAGCCTCATATTTGGACATAGCACTGGCTCTATCTCTGTCAGTATGGGGTAGAGCCTTCTCTGGGGGTGGAGTGCGATTCTGATTTATCTGTGTTCGTCTATCTCTGTTTATGAAGCACAATTCCATCTCTTATTGTGAAATTACTCCTTAAACGTGGCTATTATGGTTAGGTGGATCAAATATTTCAACTATTTTTTCAGTTTAAAATCTACCCTATGTAAAGACAATGTCATACGTTTATTTTATTGAATCTTCAGATGGATGTTGCACCATAAGGGCTTATTGTCCCGCTTCAACAGCCAAATTCTTCATAGGTCCCATAATTTTATCAATATTCTTTTTTTATTAGCGTTATTTTAAATAGTAAAAGGACACTTATCTGCTCAGTGAAGGCATTTTAAGGATTGATCCTCCCGACATGACCATGTTTCAAATTCTTTCTTCAGGGTCGGGGTTCTTCACTTGTAATAAATCCAGATTCATTTACCGTGCCTTGCTTTATGACTAGTTTACTGCTATCTTCTTTTGATCCTTAGAGCTCAGATCTAACAATCAAAAAAAGATAGAAGGGACCTATAAAGAATTTAGATGTTGAAGTGAGACAATAAGCCCTTGTGGTTCAAAGCTTAAACCAGCCATCTGAGGAACCATTGCAAATGCAAGCAGTGTCTCACTTCCGGCTCACCACATATTAGATTCTGTCCTTCTTAGCTATCACTTTTCTCCGTTTTTCACCGGATGCCTTCCATATCGTTTACTGGATGCCCTTTACCAGCTTTCCCACGTATTCATCATTATAGGACCTCCAGGGACCCCTGAAAAAGACTTTTTGTCAAACCATGTTGGGTCCTGCATCCCTAGCGGACTAGGTCCTTTAAGATTTTTATGTGGATCATTTTACTTTTATGTGGATGATATTAGTGTACCTTTCCACTTTGACATTTTCAAATAAAGTCCATTTAGGAACATCGTCATTCCACAAAGTTTCTTTTGGATCCAATAAAATAAACATGACATTTATATAAGGTAGATCTTAAATTGAAAAAATAGTTGATCTCTTATTGTGAAACATGTTCTATTGCCAACTGCTGAAACTGTCTCCTTGTAGAGAATCCAGGATCTTCCTACTTCTAGGAGATCCCACAATAGGGATAGCCCCAATCAACATCTAGCATATTAAAATTTCCTATTAGTAGTATTTCATCTTTTACAGCTATATTTTGAATGTCTGAGAAAATGGAGGGTCCACCTTGAGGGTTAGCGCATAAGAAAAGGATCTGGGTATCATTGTAGACAATACAATGAAACCTTCTGCCCAATGTGCGGCAGCAGCCAAAAAAGCAAACAGCTGGGAATTATAAAAAAAAGGGATGGTTAACAAGACTAAGAATGTCATAATGTCCCTGTATTGCTCCATGGTGCGACCTCATTTGGAGTATTACATTCAATTCTGGTCTCCTTATCTCAAGAAAGATATAGTGGTGCTAGAAAAGGTTCAAAGAAGAGTAAAGGGCTAAAGGGGATGGAACTCCTCTCATATGAGGAAAGACTAAAACGGTTAGGACTGTTTAGCTTGGAAAAGAGACTGCTGAGGGGAGATATGATTGAAGTCTACAAAATCCCGAGTAGAGTAGAATGGGTACAAGTGGATCGATTTTTTGCTGCATCAAAAATTACAAAGACTAGGGGACACTCAATGAAGTTACACGTAAATACTTTTAAAACCAATAGAAGGAAATTTTTTTTCACTCAGAGAATAGTTAAGCTCTTGAACGTAAGAGCGGATAGCGTAGCTGGTTTTAAGAAAGGTTTGAACAAGTTCCTGGAGGAGAACCAATAATTGAGAAAGACATGGGGGAAGCTACTGCTTGCCCTGTATTGGTAGCAAGGATTATTGCTACATCTTGGGTTTGGGCCAGGTACTAGTGGCCTGGATTGGCCACCATGAGAGCGGGCTACTGAGCTTGATGGACCATTGGTCTGACCCAGTAAGGCTATTCTTATGTTCTTAACGAGGATGAGGAAGCTAGAAAAACCTGACTTAGAATCACCAGAATTTACATCAGGAAAATGCGAAAAGAAAAGAGAGAATACCTATCAAAAAAGATCCTCAAAGTTGGAAACTCAACTAAAACCCTATACCAAGTAGTATATGGTTTGCTAGGGAAAAGAACCTGAAAGAAATCACTACCAAATACTCCCTAACTAGTAAAGAATTCAGCAACTTCCTCACAGAGAAAATAAAAAAGATAGAGACAATGACCTAAATAACAACATTTCAATAGACAAGCATACAAGGGAAACAGGATACACAATGGAATAGTTTGAACCAATCACTGAAATACAGGTGAAAAAACTACTAAGAAGAGTGAAACCGGGCTCACCATCCATTGACACATGCCCGACCCGATGAGAGAGCTTGAAGACTTGGAACTCGCCTACCTCACAGACCTCAAATGGAAACTCTGTCATCAAACCCATTCTGAACAAAGAAAAAGACCTAGATCTATCTAACCACAAACCGGTAGCAAACCAAAATAAACTAATAGACAAACCAGCCTGCCAACAAATATCAGACTTCCTAGAACACTCATCAAAGCTAGACCAGACCCAATCAGGATTCAGGAGACACCAGAGCACGGAAGCAGTACTAGTAGTGGTACAGGATTTGGTCCTCAAACACCATGCTAAAGGAGAAGACGTGCTGCTGGGATTCCTGGACCTCTCAGCGACCTTTGACCTAGTCCAACACACACTGCTAAAATCGAGATGCGAAAAATTTGGCCTCAAAGAAGTAGAATGGCAAGGGACTACAAGCAACTGGAAGGAAGTCGACATAGGAGTACCGCAGGGATCGGCCATGTCACCCATGCTGTTAAACATCTTCCTCCAACCGTTGGGGAAATTCATCCGAAAACAAGGTTGGGAATGCTACATCTATGCAGACGACGTCCAACTTATCCTGCTGAAGAATCGGGACGTGAAGACCAAGCAGAAGATCAAGACGGACCTAGAGAAAATCTTTGTTTGATTCCAAATGAACTGACTAGTAGCCAGCAGGGGAAAAACAGAACTACTTCTAATCAACAAACGGGATAGAAATAGCTCTGACCAACTAACTCTGAACAGCAGTGTTGCCCTTTTGTGTGGGATACTTCTGGTCTTCTTTTATTAATTTCAATTCTTTTATGTGTTGCTCATTTATCCTATATAATAAAATGCTAGCCGCGCATGCGCACTCCTATCAGCGTGCTTCCATGATCAGAGGTCTGTGGCCGCAGGAGTGCGCATGCGCGAATCCCCAGCACCTACCTACACTCGCCGGAAGGACTGAACCCCAGGCTGGACATCCTGCTCTCCTGTCGGCTCCTCTCATGAGCTGCACCAGCGTCTGAGAAGGCTTCCGACGCTGGCGGGGATCGAGAGGAGCCACAGCAACACCGCAAGGGGCAGGAAGGGAAGCGCTGAAAAAAGATTCCAGCCACTACTTTCTTCACGGTCTCGACTCCAAACACCGATTCAAGCAGCGTGTGCAGCACTCTACACACGCTGCTTCGGGGCCTTCTACTGCCCTGATTTGCTCTGCTGCGTCTCTGATGATGTCATCAGAGACGTGCCAGAGTAAATCAGGGCAGTAGAAGGCCCCGAAGCAACGTGTGTAGAGTGCTGCACACGCTGCTGGAGTCGCAGGTTTGTCGGGAACGGGGAGCAGGAGAGAAAACATGCACAGCCACTTGCAGCAGGGGCTTAGAGGGCAAGAGAGCTGCAATTGGACAGACTGAGGAAGGAAATGTTCAGATAAAGAAGAGCTGAGACTGAAGAAGGAAATAAAATTGGAGAGACTGAGTAGGAAATGTTCAGATAAAGAAGGGCTAAGACTGAAGAAGGAAAGAAAATTGGAGAGACTGAGGTAGGAAATGTTCAGAGAAAGAAGAGCTGAGACTGAAGAAGGAAAAAAATAGGAATAAATAACTACAGGGAAACACAAGATCAGGAGCATACAGAGAAAAAATACAGCATAGAGGTTTGCAGGAATAAGGAACACCTAGTGAAAGTAGAGCAGAGACCCCTGCAAGAAGAGAAAAAGAGCAAAGAGACTAGGGATGAGAAAGAGAGCAGACATGCTTGCAGGAGAAAAAGCGAGGCAGCAATGTTACAGCTGGAGAGTGCAAAGTGAGGAAGAAAGCAGAGACAGCGCTACACAGGGAAATGGAGGGGGAGAGAGACAGAAAGAAAAAAAAAGACAGACATATATTCTAGCACCCGTTAATGTAACGGGCTTAAAGACTAGTAATATAATCCATTAAACCGGCCACTCAATTTCATGGTTAAGACCCAGATGGGTTACTGTTCTCCACTGTTCTTTATATATCAGTGTGTGTGATGGGTCTCCTCCATAACGCAGGCACACTTTGAGGAGTACTACAAAACATAAATCTCTAACTGAATGTCCCATCTTATTGGTTCTGATGGTGCTTAAATGTTCAGATACTCTGATTGTAACCAAATGCTGAGTTTGGCCAATGTAGTACAAGCTGCAGGGGCAGATTATACAGTATACCACCCCTGCTGTTGAACATTCTAAATGCTGACGTAAAACAAATCAGTGATTGGTATCAGGGATTTTTATATCTGTGACTTGTAGTGCTAATTCACAAAATGAACAATGTCCACATTAAAGTGCGGGATGATTTTCCACAGGCTATTTAGGTGATTTAAACAACTTGCCTAGATTACTACTGCGAGTGTATGCAAATTTTGATATTTCCTGCAACTCCAAGTGTACACTCAGAACGTGCCAATATTTCTTTATGGCTGGAATACAGCCAGATTGATCTTCCTGTACTAAGTAGATTTATTCTTGTTAGCTAAGTTTAGTAATGATATTGGGAGATATAAATTGCAGAGATAAGGATATTTTCCCGGTTTGAGAAGCACTGTTATCCCTACTTCTGGCATGGAGGGTAGAGTTGAAAGTTTGGGCTAACACTGGGGCTAAAAATGTGAACATTTCTTATAAAATTTTGCCAACTGAAGTCATATTTTCCTGAAGCCATCACAAATTGTCACCCTTGCGTGGAAAGAATAATGAAATTAAACCAACAAAATATGAGTATTGCTCCATTCTAATGACTCCTTCCAAATACATACACAGGATTTAGAAAAAATTCTTAAATCATTCTCTGTGTGCTTTTCTCATTTGTTTTATTCAATGTGCTTTATGGAGTACAAATGACATTTATCTTAATACATTAGACTGAGGGAATATATTGGAGAGAGGTAGAAGAAAAAGGGCAAATTATCAGGCATTTTTACCATCATGCTTCTATAGTCTGAGGTCCAGAAAGTCTGCCTCCCCCTCTGCTTTTTTTCTGTGCTACATGAATCAGTAGAACATGATTTTTGCATGAGAACATTACAGTGAAGATCAATTGCATACCATGGCACTCCCCATACTCAGCAGAGTAGTGCCTCCTTGCTTCCCTCTTGACTTCCAAATACACAATTCAGCATCTCTGTCCCTATCCTATCCTATCCTCTCCCCCTCCCCCCTCCAAACCCACTTCTCTTCAAACCTTCAATTTGCAGGTTAAAGACACATTCAGCAAGAATAGCAATACACTGCAGAGCTTCCTGCTCAAACATGTCAAGACACTGCCAGATTCTAACTAGAGGTTTGCACAGGAACCAGGGATCATGGGACTCCCGCAGGGATCTTCCCAGGTCCACAGGACTCCTGTGGGAATGGACGTTGGTTCTCCAGAGAAATGCTGGCCTACCTTTTATTCCAGTGTTCCTTCTAAGCTTCTTCGATCCCTCAGTGCACCAATTGCTGATTGCCGCTCACTTGGGAGAGCTCTGTACATCCAGCAATCAGGGAGACAGAGCTGGAGCTTGATGGCCAATATTTAGCACTTCTTGTAGAATTTCTCCTGATTGGCCACCAAGCTCCAGCTCTTTCTCCCAGATTGGTGGATGTGCAGAGCTCTCCCAGTAGTGAGGTTTAGCGTGAGACCTCTCCCCTCAAGAATCTCATTGGCTCAAGCCTGCCACCCACTCCCTTCGACTGTGCAAAGGAGTGGGGAGAGACTGGGCAGCATAACTCTGCAGCTCCGGAGCCAGACCACCCTACATTAAACTGCTGGAGCATGATACCAACATTTAAATATATAACTTTATATATTTAAAAAAAAGCGGAAGGTGAGAGAATTGATGCATCAGTCATCTTCTTTCTGTTCATCAAATTCTGCCTTAAATCTACTGCTTTGGGATAGCATTTTGTTGATATGCCAACCCCACCAGACTGGGGAGAGGGAGAGAAAAGGGGTATTGGTTTTATGCCTGTTTTGGCAGATGTATGACTTTGTTTTGAATTTTCTGTAAAACTCAATTAAAACTAAAACCAAAACTGTCAGAAGTAATTGCTGCTTTTTATGGGGTCAGGTAATTTTTATGGTGGGAATGAAGGGATTCCTCATGGACAGGTGGGGATGGGTAGAATTCTAGCGGGGACAGGTAGGATTTCTGTCTCCGCACAACTCTCTAATCCTGACTATACAACAGGAAAAGGAAGTGTGCATCAAAAGGATAGGGACTCATCGATACATGGAACAAGCTTGAGCAGAAGGCTTCATGGAATGTTGTAGTGCTTGCTGAACATGGTCTTTCACCTGTAAATGGAAGTTTTGAAGAGGGGGGGATTCTAGCAGGGAGGGGATAGGAAAGGGACAGGTGGATATTCCACACTGTTTTGGGAGGCACAGATGTACTCTGGGAGACCACACTGGCTGCACATACTTTGCTACGGCCCTGGTGATGAAAACAAAAAAATCACAAGACCATAGCCTGCAGAGAATGTTTTTAATTCTTCAGACAAGAGCTTAGAGAAATTGTTGAGTTGAATTGCATTGAAATAAAGGTTCAGTCAAAAATTTTAATGACTTACTCGCATTTTATGTGACTGTTTTACTAAGAAACAAATATGACTCACTTTCATGCTTAGTCTCTTACCATGTCTGGGTTTGACTACAGATTTCTCTGGACATGGCAGAATCTTTGCTCAGACTTGATCATTGGGTCAGAGGTATACCCAAAGAAGGGTCTTGGGGAGCCTGAGCCCCCTCCAAACCTGTAGCACCCTATTAAATGGCTGGTGAGGATGCCAAAGCCCCACCAGCCAAAGAAATTTGGAGTCCAGGCTGCTCACCACCTTTTTCTACTGTTGTAATCAGAAACCGGTGGCGTGCCTCCAGCTGCCGATGCCACGCCTTCGCCTCATACAAACTCAGTTCAAGCAAGAATGGAGCTTGCTCAGGGAGTTCTGGCATTGGCGGCTGGAGGCATTCCTCAGCTTTCGATTATAACAGCAGCACAAGGAGGTAAACAACTCACTCTGAATTTCCCTGCCAGCAAAGGTATTTTTAACCATCACAGAGGGAGGAAGGAATGTGTTGCCCCAGCAGTCCACACTGCCCCCCACAAAATTGGAGGGCTGGCTGTACCCCAAGTTGGTCAAGTTAATTGCATAAATGGAGTGGAGGAGTGGCCTAGTGGTTAGAGCTACTAACTTAGCACCCTAAATTGTTGTTTTGATCCCAGTTCTGCTCCTTGTGCCCTGGGCAAGTCACTTAACCCTCCATTACCCCAGGTGCGATTGTTAAATTGTGAGCCTGCCAAGATAAATAGGAAGGAGTACCCAGTTACCATTATAAACCTCTTTGGGTGAATCTCTTTCTGAAAAGGCAGTTAATAAATCCCAATAAATAAAGGGATACTTTAACAGTAAATGCTGTGGGGTTTTTTGTTTTTTTTTAATTACAGTATTTGGAAGCTCAAAATAGTCTTATGCTAAGGTAACAACGTTAATATCCTTACAATTTGGCCCCATAGCATTGCACACAAGGGATGAGAGTTAGAAAAGACCCATATGAATATTTTTCTTGTGTTTGAATTCCCACTTTGAAAAGAGATTTCACTAAACACAGTCAGAATTTGGTTGAATTTTAGAAAGGAATTCCAGATATTTTTTTGGAAAATTTATTTCATACTTCAGCCCTAGATCATTGTTAACTATACATTGACTATCCTGAAAGTCAGACCTGTAGTGCAGTCTTCAAGGGCAGGAATTTGATACCCAGGCCAATTTGAAGACAACTCTTCTTAAGTTTACATGTCAATAGAAAAAGCAAAAAAAATACTTATGAAGATCAACTTCCGCATTGTGTTATTTTGTAATTTTATCTAATCTGAATGTATGTTCTGTATCGCTTGGTAGACTGGTATAGTCCTTACAAAAGGGTAATATGCCTCACTGCTACCAGCAGGTGGAGACTGAGATCAAACTTGTATATCAGTATAGCATGCCCATCTTGCTACTCCAGTTTTCCTCAGTCTCCGGTAGTAGGTGGTAAGGCTTTTCAGCTCCCCTCTTAGCACTGTTGGAACTTTTGTGGATTCCTGGTTCTCCTTTTTGTGCCGGATAGAGCTTGGGTGGGTTCTGTTTGGGGAGCCGTCCAACCTCGGGGTGTTAAACCCAGCGGGTCTCGTGATGGATCCCTCCCCCTCGCCATATTTTTGTAGTGGGCCTCGGCAAGCGGCCCGGCACCCTGATTGGTCAGCCCTCCAGCTTTGAGAGCCGTGTAGTCTGTTCTGACTAAGTAAAAAGAAAACAACAACAAAAAAAATCCTGAGGTGTGTCTGTCTAAAGGGCTCATTTCTCTTTATAACTGCCTTTTTTCTGTGTATTTTTTCCAACTAACCAGCACTTTCTTTACAGCTAGGGCAGTTTTCAGCACAATGAACTCTTTTAAAGGGAAAAAGTGCTCCAGGCGCGAGGTACTCGTGGTTGGCCTGTGCAAGCGTTATGCAGGCCAGAGCAGTAGGGAAGCCTCGTTGGCAGTGGATGCCGGCGGCCAGGGCACCCTACTGCATATGCCTTGCGGTTCAGCTTTGGATTGTGAGAAAGCCCGGGCTTCCCCCGATGCCCACGCGGGGGGGTTCCCCAGTCACCGACGGTCAGGGAGCACAGGATTCCCTTACTGCTGGTTCGGCTGGAAGATTCCCTTTTCGCATCGGTTGGTTCCTCGGCCTCAGTGTCAGGAAAGTCCCAGGCTTTTCAGACACAATAGGCCGCAGGAGCTCCGATTTTGGTGGTTTCAAGTCCAATTTTGGCGGGAACCTCATTCATTTCAGTTACCTCAGGTAACCTTCCTCCTGTTCTGGAAAAACAGGGGCAAGATATGTCAGGGTCCCCTGCTGGGGCAGGGAGTCCCTTGGGACCGCTAGGGGTCTTTCCCCCCTGAATTTATGTTAGCACTTTGTAAAGCTTATATCCTGGCGACAGGAGGTTCCGTGTCCACTCCAGAGGTCTCGGGGGGGGGGGGGGGGGGGGGGGGGGGGGGGGGGGGGGGGGTTTACCCTCGACACCTTCCCCGGTGCGGCCGCACACATCGGCAGTTTTACCCCTCTACTCTCATCCAAATGCCCGAGGGTCTCTTGGGATGATTATTTTTCCCTGAGGAGCATGAGGTGATTGAGGACCTGGACCCTTGGGAAGAATTCCATGATCCTCTTGGTGGGGCTGGATTCCGCCGGCGAGGGGTTCGAGCACCCCCAGCCGCTGAAGATGCGTCCTTCAGGTCTCCTTGGTTTTGAACTTTGAGGACCCCGTGTCGGAGGCCTCGCGTACGGTGGACCCGTTGCTTAAGGGGATTCGCTCTACTTCCCGCTCTTTTCCTATGCATCAGGATATTCGGGACATCATGCTTGCACAGTGGCAGGTGCCAGAAACCCCTTTTCGCTTTGCACACTCCATGGCCCGCCAGAATCCCATTACGGAAGGGGTTAGGGATACTCTGAAGTCGCTTGTAGTGGCTGCAGTGGTCTCAGCCATCTCTAAGCGGCATACCATGCCTGATGAGGGCGGTTTAGTCTTGAAGGACCTGGAGGAGCGTAAGTTGGGAGTCCCTCCTTAGACAGAGTTTTGATGTGACATTTGTCAGTTCAGGCGGTTATGTGGGGCAGGCTGGTGGCTCGGGCATGTTTTTGTTGAGCCCAGCATTTTGATAAATCTGAGAATTGGGACTTGCTAAGGCAAGCAGTTGCCAAAATTGAATTGGGTGCTTCTTATCTCTCGGATGCCATATATGACCTCCAGCAAGCTTCTGCCAAGTCTCTGGCCTTAGGAGTGGCAGCACGCCATACCTTGTGGCTTCACACTTTGTCAGCAGATTTGGCGTCCAAAGCTAAGTTGATGAAGTTTCCTTTTTAAAGGATCTTTCTTGTTTGGTGAGGACCTGGATAAGTTGGTTCAGACTCTCACTGATTCTACAGTGCCTCGTTTGCCTATGGATAGGCCTAGACCGCTGGCTCGAGGCGGCGCTGGGCTTGGGCGCGATTTCTACCGTTTCTGCTCCAGTCGAGGGGCTGCTTCTTTTCAGTCTCCTGGGCTTTCAAGAGGCAGGTTTTTCCAGTGCATGCAGTCCTTTCTTGTGGCCTGCCAGGGTGTGGGTAGTGCCCCTGCCGAGTCCTCTGTCACCCGTCCTGCTCAATGTCTCCTTGCCGGCACCTGTCTTAGTTTCAGTGGGAACCCGGTTGAGAGACTTTTATCCAAAGTGGGCAGATATCACGTCCAATCAGTGGGTTCTGGAAGTGATCCGGGATGGCTATGCTCTGGAGTTCGCCCGGTCTTTGCCAGACCATTTTCTCACTTCTCCCTCGCAGGTGGCGTTGAAGAAGCAGGCTTTTTGCCAGACCCTTCAAAGATTGTTAGATCTCCATGCGGTGGTTCCAGTTCCCCCGCAGGAGTGGGGCACAGGTTGGTACTCAATTTACTTTGTGGTGCCAAAGAAAGAAGAGACCTTTCGACCCATCAAGGATTTGAAGAGGGTCAACGGGACTCTTCACGTGCCTTCCTTCTGCATAGAAAGTCTGTGGTCTGTGATTCTGGTGGTTTAGCCAGGAGAGTTTCTGTCCTCTCTCGATCTGACCAAGACCTACTTACACATTCCTCTTTGTGCCTCCCATCATCGCTTCCTGCTCTTTGCGATCTTGGGGCAACACTATCAGTTCTGTGCACTTCCCTTTGGTCTGGCCATGGCTCCGCGGACGTTCACCAAGGGGACGGTGGTCGTCGTGGCGGCATTGCAGAAAGCGGGCATTCTTGTTCATCCTTATCTCGACAACTGGTTGATTCAAGCCAAGTCGTTCCAGGAGAGCACTCAGGTCACGGCTCGGGTGGTGTAGTTTCTGCAGTCGCTGGGATGGGTAGTCAACCTTGCAAAGAGCCTCGGTTGTCTCCTCAGCGCCTGGAATATCTTGGAATCTTGTTCGACACTTCCTTGGGGAAGGTCTTCCTTCGGAGGCCCGGGTGAGCAAATTGCAATCTCAAATTCACCTGCTTATGGCATCCTGGGGCGCAGGATTTTCTCCAAGTCTTGGGGTCGATGGCAGGCTCCCTCAATGTAGTGAGGTAGTCGCGGGCCCACATGCGTCCTCTTCAGTATGCTCTTCTTTGGAGGTGGTCGCCTCAGAGACACAATCTGGATCACCCTGTTCCATTTCCAGGCTTAGCTCAGGGCAGTCTTTATTGGTGGCTTCAGACCCCCCATCTTGTACAAGGGGTGAGTCTGGTTTAGCCGCAGTGGACGGTGCTGCTCATGGATGCCAGTCTTCTTGGTTGGGGGGCTCAGTGTCTAGGACACTCAGCTCAGGGTACCTGGTCCACGGAGGAGGCTTCTTGGTCGATCAATGTTTTGGAGACCAGAGCCATCCATCTGGCATTGCTAGCCTTCCAGTACTTTCTGATGGACAAGTAAGTCAGGGTTCTGTATTACAATGCCATGGCGGTAGCCTATGTCAATCATCAGGGGGGCACCAGGAGCACTTTGGTGGTGCAGGAAGTGACTGCTCATGGTCTAGGTGGAGTCGCACCTTCAAGAGATCTCAGCATCCCACATAGCTGGAGTGGAGAATGTTCTGGCGGACTTCCTAAGTCGTCACGTGCGAAATCTTGGAGATTGGTGTCTAAGCCTCGTGGCCTTTCAGTTGATAGTGCAGTCTTGGGATCAGCCCCTCATGGACCTGATGGCCACAAGTGTCAATGCCAAAATGCCCCGCTTCTTCAGTCATCGCGGAGTCAGTCAGGCTGAGGGCCTGGATGCTCTGGTTCAACCATGGCCAACGGAGGGGCTGTTGTATGTGTTCCCTCCGTGGCTATTAGTGGGCAGAGTTCTCTGCATAATTCGCCATCCGGGCCTCATGGTTCTGGTGGCTCCGGATCGGCCTTGACGACCGTGGTACGTGGATTTTGTGAGGCATCTGGTGGCGAATCCTCTTCCTCTGCCTCTCTTGGACGACCTTCTAACTCAGGGTCCCATTCTAATGTTCGATCCAGATCCCTTTTGTCTTACAGCTTGGCTGTTGAAAGGGGTTGCTTAGGTAAGAAGGGGTATTCAGTTAAAGTGATCTCAACGCTCTTGGGGTCCCGGAGAATTTCCACCTCTCGGGCTTATGTGAGGGTTTGGTGTCTATTTGAGGAGTGGTCTCTTCGCGCTTCCCTGCCTAACATCTTAGAGTTCTTGCAGGACGGCCTTGATAGGGGACTGGCTTGGTCTTCTCTCCGGGTTCAGCTTGTGGCCTTAACAGTCTTTTGGGGGTTCTTGAAAGGTCAGTGTTTGACTACCATTCCTGATGCGATTCGCTTCTTGCAGGCGGCCATGTTGCTCAGGCCTCCCGTACGACCCTCTGTTCCATCTTGGGATCTGAATCTGGTTCTGTCCGTTCTGCTGCGCCCTCCCTTTGAACCGTTGGGTGACTGCTCTTTGAAGGACCTTACTCTTAAGGCGGTCTTGGTGGCCATTACTTCAGCTAGACGTGTTTCTGAGCTGCAGGCTTTCTCTTGGAGTTTTCTAGGGAGTGGGTTGTCTTGAGGCGTGTTCCTTCCTTTCTGCCAAAAGTGGTTTCTCTTTTTCATGTCAATCAATCTGTAGTCCTCCTGGTGTTGGGTTGTCGGAAGGGCTCTTCTGAGCAGAGACAGCTGCGAAAGTTGGTAGAAAGCTGGAACACTCTTCCGGAGGCTGTTATAGGGGAAAACACCCTCCAGGGATTCAAGACAAAGTTAGACAAGTTCCTGCTGAACAAGAACATGCACTGTTAGGGCTAATCTCAGTTAGGGTGCTGGTCTTTGACCAGAGGGCCGCCGCGTGAGCAGACTGCTGGGCATGATGGACCACTGGTCTGACCCAGCAGCGGCAATTCTTATGTTGGGTCTTTGCTCTTATGTGCAAAGGACCCAGGAGATCAGGAAATCAGATCATCTCTTTGTCCTTCTAGCGAGTCCTCGAAAGGGGGATGGTGCTTCTAAGGCTACTATTTCGCACTGGATCAAGGAGACTATTGCTTCTGCTTATCTTCTGAAGAAGAAGCCTGTTCCTGACTTTCTCAAGGCTCATTCCACTAGCTTCTTGGGCTGAGTGTTCTCTATTGCCTCCAGTGAATATTTGCAAGGCTGCAGTTTGGTCTTCTCTGCGTTCCTTTATCAGACACTACCGTGTGGATGTTCATGCATGTCGGGACGCCGTATTCGGTGAACGTGTTCTGGTGTCAGCCCTTCGGGGTCCCACCCTTGATGGGTACTGCTTTGGTATTTCCTATTCGTAAGAACTATACCAGTGTACCAAGCGATATAGAAGGAGAAATTAGGTTCTTACCTGCTAATTTTCTTTCTGTTAACTTGTAGACCGGTATAGTCCCCCACCCTGTCTGTCTTTGTGCGGTGTTTGTGGGTTTTTGCTTTCGTGCAGATTTTGAATTTTTCTGCGGGTTCTAGTATTTTTCTAGGGCCAGGGAGAATTAAGAACAGCGGCAATGGCTCAGCTAGCTTAGCTGGTGAGCTGTGGGGATGTTTTACTTCCAGGATCAAGTTCTATACATGCTCCAATAGTTGTTTAAAGGTATTTGTTGTTTTCGTACACTCATGTTTGGAGTGTCATTTACTGTTTTTCAGTTAAGAACTTTCCTAGGTTCTGCTTGGTTATTCGGCAAACTGGAGTAGCAAAAGGGGCATGCTATACTGATATACAAGTTTGATTTCAGTCTCCACCTGCTGGTAGCAGTGAGGAATATTACTCATTCGTAAGGACTATACCAGTCTACAAGCTAACAGAAGTGCTCAAGATTAATAGAAGGAGAAATTACCTGCTAATTTTCTTTCTATTTCTAATGCCTGTATGAAAAAACTTAAACAGTGAGCTTGTCTTCTCCAATGATTGCAGTGTTCTGTTCTGTGTAGGTTCCTCAAAGAAAAACACAGTCGGGGTATTTTGATCTGGACACATCATTATTACAATTGAAAAGTTTATCTATAAAGAGGTACAGTATTATGTCTTTTTGTTTGAGAAAATAAGGGTTGCAAAGAGAAGAGAAAATTATGCTGGAGTAAGTGGGCAGGAAAGGAAAACAAATCTGGTTTGTTTGCATGAAAGAGACCGTATCATATTCTATAGGATGCTGTTAGAGCAGTATGGTACATCTGACAGTGACAAAATCAACACTGGAGATGTCACATCTAACCTGTGGTCACTGAGCCTTTATTTGCAGTTTGTATCAAAGTTTCATGACAAGTCTTAAAACAAATAAAGTTCCAAAACAAACAACAAAGTCCCGACTAGGATCCGAGTTTCGGCAATACCATCGCCTTCCTTAGGGGACAAATTTGAACTTGCAAAGCTCTGCAAACTGTGCGTGTGAACATGTCGGTGTCTCTCCATCCAAAAAGAAGAGCCATAAGACGCACTTCCCTCCCTCCCAAAAAAGTGGGTGGAAATGTAGGTGTATCTTATAAAGCGAATACCCCCTCCCTCCCCCCTCGGGTACCTTTTTTTAAATTCTGGCGATCCAGCGCTGTATTGGCAGGAGCTTTCCGCGCTCCTGCCCTTCCCTTGCTGGACAGCTGCCTCCGAGTCCTCATCTCTTGTGGCAGAGCAGACGCACAAGGCAAGCGCTAACTTTTCACGTTCCTGCCTAGACCTGCGCCGCTCCCTGAATGGCTGCCGTCATTCTTCGCGGGACTTGCAAGAACTGATGACAGCCATTCAGGGACCAGGCAGAAGCGCAAAAAGCTCATGCTAGCCTTGTGCGCCGCTCTGCTGCAAGAGATGAGGACTCTGAGGCAGCTGTCCAGCGAGGGAAGGGCAGGAGCACGGAAAGCTCCTGCCGATACAGCGCTGGACCGCCAGAATTAAAAAAGGTACCGGGGGGACCACTAGACCTGCCCTGTACCCTATCTCAGCCTACCAGTAGACCACCAGAGGGGGTACAGGGCAGGGCAGTGGGATCAATTGGTTCAGAACTTTTTTTTCTTGGTTTTTTCTCCTCTACATGTAGGTGCATCTTATGGTCAGGTGCGTCTTTTATAGAGCGAAAAATATGGTATTTCCTTAGATTACTCCTGAGCTTATCACATCTTAACTTCATCTTATGCCCTCTCATTCCAGAGCTTCCTTTCAAATGAGACTCAACTCAAGCGCATTTATATCACCTAAGTATTTAAACGTCTCTATCCTATCTTCCCCTCTCCCCCTTTTCCTCCAAAGTATACAGACTGAGATCTTTAAGTCGGAAATAACTCTGGAATCTGTTTGGGATCTCGTGGCTGATCTGGCTAAATCAATAAAACCCCAGCTAGTGCAGCTGGAAAATAAAGTTCAGCAAACTGATATTAAGAACTTGAGGATGGAGACAGATCCAAGATGGCCGCACGAGGAGTTGTTTGAGCTTCACTCTCCCTGAAGCTCCTTAAAATATCTTTGTCTACTGTAATTATTTACCTGGTTTATAATGCCGAAGAGGAGGGGACGCAGCGCTGCTGGAGCCTCGCAGCGCTCCAGAACGGCCGTCTTCGGAAACATCGAGGACCTGATGAGGAGAATGCAGGGCACGCCGACAGCTTCGGGGAGTTCCCCGCGGGAGACGCATGGTGGAGGCGCATCTGTGTCGCTCTCCATGGGGCCGGAGACATCGTTGAGTCCCGAAGTAAGGGCACCTCCCCCACGCCCTCAGTCAACCAGTTCCCCGCGAGAGGAGGTACTTCCTGAGGTCGGAGTTCACCTCCTCCCGGAGGCTAAGGAGAACAACGGGGGAACTGTGTGGCAGGACTCCCTGCTGGTGCAGAGGAGTCTGAGCGAGGAGACTGAGGAGGAAGCGGTGGGGGATGAGAGAATTCGACAGACTGCTGTAGGAGACACGCTGCCAGAGGGTGAGCTAACCAAATTAAAATTACAACCTTTACAACCTTTTCAAATTGAGAAGCCCCGAGAGGTTACATTAGATTCTCTGTGGGATCTTGTGGCCAATTTGGCAAGATCTATAAACCCACAACTACAACAATTAGAAAAGAAACTTAATAACCATGAAATTGAGATTAAAAATTTAAAGACTGGACTTGAGGACTCAAAAACTTCAGTACAGAATGTCTGTCAAGAATTAAAAGTCTCCCAACAAATTACTGAGACATTAATTAAAGACAATACTAACCTAAGAAGGAAGATGGAGGCAATGGAAAATTTCTCTCGTAATAATAATCTCAGACTGATAAATTTCCCTAGGGTTCCTATGATAGCCCCAAGGGAAATGTTGAAACGTTATATGACGGAAGTATTGGAACTTTCTGAAGAGTCGTTACCACCATTTACGCAGGTCTATTACCTTCCAAATAAAACTCAAGACCAACAACAACAGAAAATGGGACCTGATTTAATGAACATATCTAATATTCTGGAAACGTCTGATAGAGAATTGATGACCCCAGCCACTTTACTTTTGACAGTAGCTCTCGCACCAGATAAAAACTGGTTGCTGAGACTCTTCTTTAAAAATAAACACAAAGAATTTTTAGGTTGTAAAATTCAGATGTTCCCAGATTTGGCTAGGGATACACAGAGAAGGAGACGAGAATTTTTGTTAAGGAAACCTGGTGTTATATCTCTGGGGGCGACCTTTTACTTGCGACATCCATGTAAATGTGTTGTTAATTATCATTCTCATAAATATGTTTTCTTTGAGCCATCTCAACTGACAACCTTTCTCTCAACTGCACCTCTGGAGAAAGAAAGTGCTTAGTTTAAGAAAGGGTGCTTTAATCTCATTCAACTAGTTATTGCTTGGTTTAAATATAATTTCCTTGATTCGCCTATAACCCCTCTTGGATCTGATAGAGGACTTGAGTAGAAATTTATGCTTATATTTGATATTCTTTTATATATCTTTTCAATTGTATTAATTTCATGCTGAATTTCCTTTCTGTACAAGTTTTATGCTTGATTATATTGAAAAATTCAATAAATATTAAATAACAAAAAAAAAAAGAACTTGAGGATGGAAATTGAGGATTCCAAGAATACTATTGTTAATATCCAACAAAAAAATAAAGTTACTAAACAACTTTCTGAGACATTAATTAAGGATAACATTAACCTAAGAAGAAAGCTGGAATACTTAGAGAATTTTTCTCGTAGCAATAATCTTAGGTCGATTGATTTCCCTATGATTACAGCTGTAACTCCAAGGGAAATGTTGAATCGGTATATAAGGGAAATACCTACGGCTACATTACCACCATTAATTCAAGTCTACTATTTACCTATTAAAGGAGATAGACCACCACAAGAAACTAACCACCAATCACTTAATATTTCAACACTGTTTGAACTTTCTGAAAGGGAAGTAGCAACAGCAGCTACGCTTTTTCTTAGCACTGGATAAAAACTGGTTGTTTAGGCTCTTCTTTAAAAATAAAAAGAATTTCTGGGAATTAGGGGTCCTTATATCAAGCTGCGCTAGTGGGGTTAGCGCGTCGGACTTTTCATCATGCGCTAACCCCCATGGCCGGCTAAAAAACTAATGCCTGCTCAATGTAGCGCGGCAGACAGTTTAACGCACGGTATTATGCGTGTTAAACCCTTACCGCAGCTTGATAAAAGGACCCCTTTCTTAATGTTTCCAGATCTGGCACAGGACACACAAAAACATAGATGTGAATTTTTGCTTTAAAACCCGGGGTTATTGCTCTAGGGGCGACATTCTTGCGTCGTCCATGTAAATGTGTAATATATTATTGTATGAGAAAATGTTTTCTTTGACCCTTGCCAGCTGACAACCTTTTTGGCAGTAGCACGCCTGAAAGAGGGATAAACATGAGAGTTGTTGAGGATGATGGATATCGGAGCTCAGTTAATTAGTCCTTTGTTTAACTTTCTTAAGTATAACTTGCTAATTCTACTATTTGGATCCCCATTTGAGGACTTGAGCTGAATCTAAGCAAAAAATTTTTCTTATGTATTTAATTTGTTTATGGTTACTTATTCTTATGGTACTATCGGCCTCTTTTACAGAGCCGCACTAGCGGTCCCGAAGCCCATAGAGATTTAAAGGGCTTCGGGTCTGTTGCCGCATGGCTTTGTAAAAGAGGCAGTATATGATATTTTGATAACTTGATTACTTGTACAGCTTTCTGTACAAGTGGATGTTTGAAATGTAATTTGAAAATTCATAAATAAATAATTTTAAAAAAAGAAAAGGCCCAAGAACAGAACCTCGAGACACATCAGTGGGAACATCCCTTTCCTCAGAGCGATTTCTATTGACCACTACCCTCTTTCATTTTTCACTCAACCAGTTCGGGACCCATCCCGAGGGTACTCAGTTTATTTATTAGATGTCTGTGTGGAACACTGTTGAAGGCTTTGCTAAAATCTAAATACACCACATCTAGCGCACTCCCTCTATACAATTCTCTGGTCACCCAGTCAAAGAAATTGATTAGATTTGTCAGACAAGACCTCTAGTGAATCTATGTTGCCTACGGTCCTGTAATCCACAGGATTCCAGAAACTTAACCCTTGTCTATTCCTCCCTCTAAGACAGTGGTTCTCAACCTTCCTAATGCCGCGACCCTTTAATACAGTTCCTCATGTTGTGGTGACCCCCCCAACCATAAAATTATTTTTGTTACTACTTCATAACTAATTTTGCTATTGTTATGAATCGTAATGTAAATATCTGATATTCAGGATGTATTTTCAATGTTACAAATTGAACATAATTAAAGCATAGTGATTAATCACAAAAACAATGTGAAATATTTATTTCTAATTATAAATAAATGTATATGGGCGTATCTGCATATGGGCGGACCCGCCTGGAGTAGAATAGAGTGGTGTCTCAATTCCTAAGACCAGTGTTCTTCGACCTTTTGACACCTATAGACCGGCGGAAATAAAATAATTATTTTGTGTACCGGCAGTTGAAGAACACTGGGCTAAGTCGTGCCCATCTCCACTCAATTTCCACCCCAGACCCCACTCCATAATAGTACTAATTGTACCATTTTTTCCATTCATTTTTCATATATACACAACAATATAATTATATTAACAACACATAATGGTTAACCACAAAATTAAAATACACAAAGCATACTTTTTAACATTCATTCCTACAGAAAACAGATAACCCCTTGCAAATGCAGGACCAAAAACTAAAAGTACTAATATTTACAAACAAGCTCTAAGGTTATGTTTGTTAGTTTTATTAACATTTGATATACCGCTTAAGCATATTACAAATCTAAGCGGTTTACAATAAAATACAGGTACTTAGAACTTCCCTATCTGTCCCGAAGGCTCACAATCTAGCTAAAGTACCTGATTAAACAATTATTAAAATAGAAAAGATATAACATTAAAAAAATTGTGAGGGAAAGGTACAATTCAAATAATAATAAAAATAAAAAGATAAAAGAAATAAAAAGAATAAAATTAAAAAACACAAAAATTTAAGAGATTGGAGATTGAGCAAAATAAATTTAAATCTGGTGCTAAGTCCAATCATCAATCAGGTCCAGTAGAGCTCCACATCTGCAAGGAAGGATCGACACAGAGAAGTAATGGTGGGCTGTGGGACCATCACTGCCAGAGGTGAAAGAATCAACAGCTGCAATCTGGGCCCAAGAGCAGAAGGCAAAGAAACCAGGAAGAAGAGGTAGGCCATGAAAGGTCATCCAATGCTGCACACCATCCAGGCAGGCCCCACTGATGCAAGCCAACAACACAGCTTCCGTTAACTGTCCTTGGTTCCAGCCCACCAGAAAAGTGGTGCACAACAATCTCCGGCGCTGGAAGGAAGATGCAAGACTCTGCAAGCAGTACAATCCCACAGGAAAACAAACAAATGCATTTCTTCCTGAACAGACAAATTAATCACTAAATTAAAAAAACAGACAAATCAATCACTAAATAAAAAAAATAAAAGCATTTCCCCTACTGTTGTTGTCTCTCTCCCTCCATATGCCTTGCGTTCTGGCCTGCCCCCTCCCCCCCCCCCCCCCCCCCCCCCCGGTGTTATCTTTGGGCCGGACCACTGTGTGATCAACACAATGTCTTCGGGCCAGCTCTCTGAGTGCTGCATTGCACAAAGCTGTGGGCAGTGGCTCCTCGTTTGTGTCCCGCGCCTCATCTGGAAGCCTTCCTTCTGACATTGCGACATCAGAGAGAAGGCTTCCGTTTCAGGCGCAGGCTGCATGTAGGTGCCTTTTCCCACGGCTTTGTGCACTGCAGCACTCGGGGAGCCAGCTGAAGATGCCGCATTGATCGCACCGTGGACCGGCGGCTGAAGAACGCTGTCTTGGGCCCGATAGATGTGCCAGCGCTGTGGATCGGCAGAAAATTTCTGCGGACCGGCGGTTGAAGAACACTGCCTAAGACCATCAGAAATATGTATTTTCTGATGGTCTTAGGCGACCCCTGTGAAAGGGTCGTTCGACCCCCCCCCCCCCCCTCAAAAGGGGTCACGACCCACAGGTTGAGAACTGCTGCTCTAAGAGATACCACATGCCTATCTCATGCTTTCTTGGATTCAGACACAGTCTATCTCCACCAAGTCTTCCAGGAGACTTCCACGCATCTACCACCCTTTCTGTAAAGAAGTATTTCCTCAGATTACTCCGGAGCTTATCACCTCTTAACCTCATCCTATGCCCTCTCATTCCAGAGCTTCCTTTCAAATGAAAGAAACATGACTCATGCACATTTACAAAATACTAATTATCACAGTTATATGGCTTTGAATAAATATAAATATAAATTTATAATAGTGATGTGCTCAGACCTTAAACCCATTAAATAGTGAAGTCACTACTTAGAGTTCAACAGGGGGACCATCATCGCACTCACTAGTCCCCGACCCCTCCCTCCGTGAACATATTCAGATACTTGGTGGTACTTATCTGAATGGAGAGGTGTCTGTTGTTAGATTTAGTCCTGTTAAATCTCGGTAGTGGCTGTGTTCAAACTAATAAAGTGCCTCAACAGCCACTACCGAGATTTAACAGGACTAAATCTAACAACAGACACCTCTCCATTCAGATAAGTACCACCAAGTATCTGAATATGTTCACGGAGGGAGTGGTCGGGGACTAGTGAGTGCGATGATGGTCCCCCTGTTGAACTCTAAGTAGTGACTTCACTATTTAATGGGTTTAAGGTCTGAGCACATCACTATTATAAATTTATATTTATATTTATTCAAAGCCATATAACTGTGATAATTAGTATTTTGCCAATTAACAGAATCACAGATTAACATTGTATATTTCCCTATTGTTTCAGTATTCATGCACATTTACACCACATGGGAATTTAAACATGACTATCATATCTCCCCCCTCTCACTTTTCCTGCAGAGTATACATATTAAGATTTTTAAATCTGTTCCCATACGCCTTATGACAAAGACCATGAACCATTTTAGTAGGCTTCCTCTGGACAGACTCCATACTTTTTATATCTTTTTGAAGGTGCCGTCACCAGAATTGTACACAATATTCTTAATAAAGTTCTCACCAGTCTTATACAGGCACATTAATACTTCCTTTTTCCTACTGGCCTTACCTCTCCCTATGTACCCTAGCTTTCACCGTCACCTTAAGCTCATCACATACAATCATGCCCAGATCTGCTCTTCTGTTGTGCACATAAGTTCTTTTTATTGTTTGTTTATTTCAGAAAATTTACACAAGTTATACACTTGAACAAGTAATACGGGATTTACATCAATTATAAAGGAATAATAATACAAAAGAAACCCAATACTTCCTTAGACCTCAAAATTTTGCAAAAAGGGAGAGAAAAAGATGAGATCTTTATAATGAAACACCTAAGGAAAAGTTCCTAATGTGAATCTTAAATCATCTCTTTAAGATCTAGTAGCAGAAAATAGTTGAAAACTTTAAGTGACAATCTTCTTTAAGTCCAAAAAAGCTTTCAGATGTTCTAATTGGAAAAAAACATTTTGCACCTAGATATCGAATCGGGCATTTACAGGGATAGGCTAGAAGAAATGTAGCTCCCAAAGTTAATACTTCCTGTCGCATAGCCAAGAAGGCTTTCCTGTGCTCCTGAAATTATCTAGAAATATCTGGAAAGATTCATATCTTGTTTTCCACAAAATAATGCTTGGGAATTGCAAAAATACATCTTCATTACTGCATTTAAATCTTGAAGAAAAACAAACGACACCAGCAAAGTCGCTTTTTCAGTATTTTCATTTATAGATGTTTCCAATATTGCTGAAATATTAAGCTCTTCTATCCTTGTAGTTGTCCTGAGTCTCTATTCACTCTCTGGGTCCTTGGTAATATTTTTGTAGGTATATAATACCATGATAAAGCTTAACCCCCCCTCTTACCATCCCCTCCCTAACCCCAAATCCTACTTTTCCCTCTCTTGGAAACCTTCTCTGATCTAACGTTGTAACCCTTCTTCCATAACTCTTTTTGTAATCCGCTTTGAACTGAAAGGTAATGGCGGAATATAAATATGTAATGTAATGTAATGTATATAAGAAATCTTATTCAAAGGAGGAATGGTCTCCGAAGGAAACTACAATATCTCAAGCAAATAGCTTTTAAAAAAGATCAAAAGAAGATATACTAGGGGACTTTGGAAATTTAAAGATACGAAGATTAAATTTTTTATTGTTGTTTTCAATAGTCTTCATCTTTCTATGAATGGTCAATTTGTCTTTAATAAGAGCTGCAGAAGTTTTTTTGCAATGATTTAACTTCTTCCTACCATTTAACATACATTAATCAATCTAGCCATAAGATTATACCTGAAACAACATAGAACATGCCTTAACCCAAAAGTATGATCTGAACCCTGGCTTCACTGGCTCTCAGCTTGCTATTCTAACCATTAGGCTACTCTTCCATGCCAAGTCTAATTCTACACAATTACATAGTCATTCAGCAAATATCGTAGCATAGAACAAATTAATTGGATGTTTCTGAATTGAAAGCTTGCAATTTAGCTCATTTTGTTTCTCTTAACAGCCAGCGGTTGTATTTAAATAAAGAAAATAATCGAGATGTCTATGAAAAACAGATGCTTAGTTCTAGTGCTCCACCTGCCACGAGTCTAAGCCTTCTAGGAAATTTTGAGGTATTGTATAATTTTTAAAAAGTTATGTTCCAAATACTGTGCATGAATTGTTAATAGACATTAAGGGTATAATTTTATAAAGCAGTTTCTGCTTGTAATGCATATTTCACATATGGAAAATGGCTTTTACAAAACTGTGCAGTGGAATGTGTCTGTAAAATGTATGCACTGACTTTTTGTGTGATTTGTACTTGTGTTCTGGAATTGCAGTCGAGTGGAGTTATGCATATTTTTTAATGTTTGTGTGTGCATAAAATACATACATACAGTACATTAACACCATCAGGAGCAGGAGTATATTTGTGCAAAAGAATTTCACTTTCCTTAGTGCCAATAGCAGACTGATCCAGAACCTGTGAGTTATGTCCATTAACCGGCAGATGGAGAAAGAGAAACAAAGCAGTTGTATGTGATTCACCCCATAAGGGCACCATGCTCAGTATTTGTAGGTGGTGATAGTCCACTATGCTACTCTAGTCTGACTGGTCCTCACAAGCTCCTTTATCCAGTTTTACTTTTTAGGTCCACTTCTGGTCACCTAACCACAAGCTGTTGGTTAGTGTCCTCATACTCAGGCAGGATTTCAAGCTGACATTGGGAAAGGACTCTCTCACAGGCTTGCTGATACTGGAGAACCCTGTTCCAAGTGATGTATTTAGCCTGGGGCTAGAATATGGTAGCCAACCACAAGGGAGAACAGCTTGTCCATGTAGAGGAGTGGCTGGTGCCAGACCCATATAGACAAGACATGCCTAAAGAGAGGCAGAATCTATCAAGGAGAGGTATTGTAATCTTAAACATAATAATAATAACAACTTTATTTTTCTATACCGCCAATACCCAAAAAGTTCTAGGCGGTTCACAGATTTACCTGTAGAACCCATGGATTATGCCAGACACAAGAGTTACACAAAGTCTACCAGCCCTCAGCAGGTCAGACAAATGTACCAGGCATTGGGTGCACCAAATCTGGGGCCTAAATTACTCATACATTCCTCTCCCAGTGATGGCCATGGGCAAGGCGTACCAGGACATGTGGGTACGTGATAAATAGCTTGGGTCCCACAACAAGCGAGCATGTTTCTTTCTCATGGCATTTGAGGACACACTGATGAGGTGGAAGACGGCGAATAGAAGCAGGCTCACAAGTGATGTCATTGACAAAGGGACTACCTCTGAGGATTTCGCATCATGTGCGGCAGTGGTGGTGATTACCTTGCCTAAGATGTCGCCTGTTCTTGGAGGAATCTTGGGACCCCAGATGACAGCTATTGGAACTGGAGTTGATGGCGGTTGAACGTTTGTTTTTGTTTTTTTTCATTCTTTGGCTTATTATGATCATTTAACATCAGATCTTAATGCTTTTTTGGAATATATTTCATTTTTATTTCTCTCTATACTTACTTTTATCTCTATTTTTATTTACTTTCATTATTATTTTAATTCTATCTTTAACTTATTTATTCATTACTTGTTGGAATATTCATTTCTATCTCTACCTCTGTCTTTATATTTTTATCTTTACTTTTCACAAATTGTTTCTTCAGGTACTTTAGTTAGATTGTGAGCCTTTGGGACAGTTAGGGAATTTCCAAGTACCTATCTTATTTATTTTTATTTATTGTATCTTTTAATGCATCATTTTTGTAAACCGCTTAGAAACCTCACGGTTATTAGCGGTATATAAGAATTAAATTAAATTAAAATTAAATAGGAAATGTTCTGCAAGTTTTACATTAGTTTCTGTGGATATTTCAGGGAGATAGATACAGGTAAATATGAGCTCAGGGAATTCATACCTTGACATTATTTAATGTATACGCACCAAATTCGAATCAAATGGAATTTTTTTTAAGTTGATTCTACCACTGGCTGCTTCTAATTTAGTTGTGGCTGGGGACTTCAATGCAGTTATGGATTCTTTGATTGATTTAAAAAAAAACAAAAAACCTAGAAGAATAATCAAATCATTAGGTTTGGATAATTTGATTCAAACATGTGAATTGAAGGATATGTGGAGGATACTTAATTTTAATGATCGGGAGTTTTCGTTTTATTCTCAGGTACATAAGTCATTTTCACGGATAGATTACATTTTTGTTTCGGACACATTAGTTCAGTAGGTCACAAAAACCGTCATTGACCCGATTATTTTATTGAATCATGGAGTTGTTTGAATTGAGTTTCAAATGGCTGTACAAGATTGTGGTAGAGTTGTGTGGAGATTTAATAATGCTTTGCTTGCCGAGACTAACTTTATTGAAGAATTTCAACTAAAAATTAATGAATATTTTCTAATAAATGCTTCAGAGGAAGTCTCTTTAGAAATATTATGGATTGCTTTTAAAGCTACCATGAAGGGGCAAATTATTTCTTTTTCAGCTCATGTAAGGAAAAAACTTAAATTGGAATTTTCAAATTTGGAACAAAAGATTAAAGATTTAGAATTACAATTGGCTTCAAAATGGGAACAAAATTCTCTACAGAGAAAACTAAGTACAAATATAATGAGATTTCCTCTCGAATGGCTAGGAAGGAACTGGTCTCTCAGCAGACTCTGTATTATAGAAACTCAAATAAAGTGGGAAGAAGGTTAGCTAATTACCTTAAAGCTATAAAAAGGAAAGTTAAAATTGTTGCTGTTACTGATGAGAATGGGGAAACTCATACTCAAATTGGAAATATTTTAGAACAATTTTTGAAATATAAAGCTTTATATTCTTCCGAGCTTTATTCAGATAAGGAAATAGATGGAATGGAATTTTAAAACTTAATTAAGGGACCTAAAATTCCCGAACATATAAGGAGTTCTCTTGATTTGCCTATTACACTGAAAGAATTACAAACTGCTTTGAAGTCCCTTAGAGTTGGATCTGCTCCAGGTGGTGATGGTTTCACAGCTGAGTTTTATAAGTCATTTCAAACTACAGTGGAACCTTGGTTTACGAGCATAATTCATTCCAGAAGCATGCTAGGCTACTAGCGCACGCACCCCCCTCCCTGCGAGAACCGCATCGCACCCCCGTGCTGAAAGCGGCATCCGCCCGCCCTTCCTCTCAAACAAGTTCCTTACCCCTTCTGCTGGTTGTGAGAGTGAAAGCAAGCTCCCGCCTTTTGCCTGGGCATCTGTGCATGCTCAAGGCCTTCTGGCTCTTGAGAGAACGAGAGAGAACATGGTATTCTCCACGCAGGTAAACTGGGAAAATCACTTCTCTTCAGAATCACAGGTCTCTGGAATGACCTTACTATCCCGCTGCGGAACCTGAGCTCCCTCCATTTATTCCGCAAGCAACTAAAAACCTGGCTCTTCTCTAACATGTAATTTCTTTTCCCTTACTTTTCCACTTGATTTATAAACTTATGTAAACCTTTTCCTACCCTTTCTCATTTTTAAGTTCTTGTAAACCGTGCCGAGCTCTACTTCCGTGGAGATGATGCGGTATATAAACTTAAGGTTTAGTTTAGTTTAGTTTGAATCCGAATCCTAGAATCAGAAACAAATTTGGAATGAACTACATGATCAGCCAAGTTCTTAGTCTGAGAGTATGCTATACATGGTTGGTCCTGAAAGGAGGAATGTAGTTGTAAAACATGCCAATGCCGTCTGATGAGCTGAGCTATTTTTGCTGCCTGGTCAGAAAATGTCAGCACACAGTTTTTATATCCTCAGGGGCAGTTGTATTGTGCAGTAATAATTCTCTGTTAGCATAAAGTGCCCTAATATAGGCGCGTTGAAGAACCTGGTGAGCTTGGACTCGAAATTCTCCATCGCTTGAACATAACCTACGGATTTGCAGGAACTGGCTGATGGGCACTGATTGCTTCAGCCGCGTGGGTTGGCAACTGGTATAGTTGAGGTAGCTGTTGACCTCAACAGGTTTCCTGAATACTGTAGTAGTTAATATAGGACTGTGTTTTTGGACTAAGACATCCAAAAAAGATATTTGTTCCATACTAGTGGTCATGGTAAATCGCAAGTTGGAATCATGAGAATTTAACCAGTCCAGAAAGAACAGAAGGAGTTTGTTAGGTCCAGTCCAGATGCAAAACACATCATCAATGAACCTGATCCAAACCTTGATGTACGTATACCAAGGAGAAGGGAATAAATATTGTTCTTCGAAATGAGAAACACATAGGTTTCCAATGTTAGGAGCTGCAGCTGTGCCCATCGCGACGCCGTGTGTCTGAAGGAAAAAAATCCTTGTCAAATTTGAAATAATTATAAATGAGCACTAGCTTGACCAGCTGAATGAGAAAATAGGCTCTGATCCGTTCATGATGGCCTTCCTGCATAAAAATCCTGGATAGGCGTTCCAGAGCTTTCTCTTGAGGTATGTTGGAATATAATGATTCCAAATCCAATGTTATTAATATGTGAGTGTTTTCTATGTCTGACAACTGCTCAATAACAGACAAAAAATGTGTAGTATCTTTTACATATTACCTGGCTTTACTAATGAGATGTTTAAGGAACCAATCGATAAATTTTGACAGGGGATCCAGCACCATACCTCTTAAAGACACAATTGGATGTCAAGGCGGGGGTTAGGAACGATATAAAAAATCAGTCTGGCCTTCGCTGTGTGATGTATCCACAGTGCCTGCAATAATATTGATGAGAGCTTCAGTGGGGTCACCGGCCAAAGCTGAATAGTACTGGGAATCTGAAAGTTGCTTGCTGACCTCTGCAACGTATTGATCCCGGTTCAGAATTACGATAGAACCCCCCAGGTTTAATGATGCATTGGTCATCTCTACTAAGTTCTTGTAAAGCAGTGCGCTCCCATCTGGATAAATTAGAATATTTCCTGGGATGCTGTTGCAAATTGTGTTCAAGGGTATAGATATCTTTCAATACTAGGTCCCAGAATGTGTGTAGATTTGGATCCAGAGGACCCGGGGGTTGCCACATGGAAGGAGCTCTAAAAATGGAGGAGTCTGTATTGGCTGGTTTGTCCTGAAATAACTTGATTTGAAGGGATCTAATAAAGCGCTCAATATCACAGCGTGTAGTGAATGGATCATGGAAGGCAGAGGGGACAAACGACAACCCTCTGTCTAATACAGCTAGTTGATCGTCGGACAATGGAATACCAGATAAATTGTTAACTATTGATTGATGGGGCCTGTTGATCTGGTTTGGGGACGTGCCTGCTGGTTTTGATTGGCATAATGTCCCCTGTTTGTGCCTCTTTCCTTCTGCCTGCCTCCCCTTTGTATTAGATAACCCCCTGTGCCCCCCTGGATAAAAAAAACCAACATCATGGATTTAGACCTCACACTAGAGTCGTCTGTACCACTGCTTGATGCTGAGTCTAAGTCAGTATATGTCTGCGAATCTGATGTAGTTGGAGCTGTTTCTTTGAATGTTAACCATGAGTAAATGTTTCCTTTAGAATAATCATCAGCATCCCGATGGAATTTTTTTATTTTGGTTTGCCGAATTTTATTTTTAAATTGCTCTAATGATTGTTGAGTGGCTGATAAACCTTCTTGAAAAGACTGAAAAGTCACAGGCTCCTTACAGAGTTCTGCATCAAAGCATGTCAACACCGGAAACTGATGCTACTCCTAAAAGCAGGCAAATATCTTCCAATACCTGCTCTTTTTTGCCTCGATGTAAGCACTGTACCGATTTTCTCTCACGTCGATGTCAGTCCAAAGTTTCTCCCTTACATCGAAGTAAGTCTATTTCTGCATCAAAGCATCGATGGACATCAATACCAAATACCAATGCTCCTCCTGAAAGCAGGTGAGCATCTCCCGGTATCCGTTCTCTTTCGCTTTGACACAAGCCCGCTACCAATTCTCTTTCACCTCAGTGTCAGTCCAAAGTTTCTCCTTTACATCGAAGTAAGTCCAGATCTTCTCACTCTTGACATTCCACCTCCTCATTGGACCAGTACCGATGATGTAGAAGGAGTCGTCCTCGACACTCTTCAAGTCATCATGCTTCTCATTCTCAAAAGAAACTCTCTTCACCAACTTCTGAAGAGCCTCAAGAGGTAGTAGAAGTTGATACAGATCTTTTTACCCATATTCCTGACACTGACCTGGATCCTGCATTGTCTGCACCTGAGTCATATGGTATACCATGGGACCCATCTCCCCCACCACCAAGGCACAGATCCCCGCCAGAAGGACTGTCTTTTACAAAATATATTAAGAAACTTGGAAAAGATTTACCTGTCCAATTGGAATCTGACATAGAGCAGAATTGCTAGAAGCTCTGGATTTTGATGAGCCTCCTAAAGAGCTTTTAAAGTTGCCTTTACACAGATTCCTTCAAGAAACTCTTTTTATGAATTGAGAGGTTCCTCGTTCTGTTCCAACAGCTCCTTGAAAAATTCAATCACTTTACAGAATTCAAGCTAGTCTTGGATTCGATAAGCCACAGTTATCTCATAAATCGTTGCTGGTTGAATCCATCCTTAAAAAGTCATTTAGTTCCAGGGTCTATGCTATAGCACCACCAGGTTGTGATGGTCGTACAATGAATACATTTGGACGACGTCTTTTCCAGAACTCCATGTTAGCCAATAGAGTTCTCAATTACAACTTTTTTTTTTAAGTGTGTAAACATATAATTTATTATTTCACACTGTGTCCTATTAAAATCTTCTTAGAATTGTTGCCGGATGCATCATAAGCGGCAAATGCCAAAGTTGTGTTGAGAGCATAGCTGCTGGACCCTCATCCACTGTTCAAGCTACTTAAACTCTTAGTGGTCAGTAGGAGACTTGGAATTACAACTTCTATAAGACCTTTTATCTCAAACATTTCATCAAGAAGTTGACTTAATTTTTAGCAGTATATTCCACAAAACTACTCACAATCTGTTTCAAACAAGGCAAGTCAGGGCAAAATCGACTTTTGATGCCTTTGATGTCACATCTCGAGCTTCCACTATGCACCGATATATTCATTGTAACCCGTTCTGGGCTCTTTTGGGAGGATGGGCTAAAAAATCGAATAAATAAATAAATGTCTGTTGCAATGAAATGTCTCACGTGGCATCGAGTCTCTGATATGGATGTTACTCTTCAGGATCGTTTGGCAAACATTCCCTGTCTTGGTGAAGAGCTTTTCGGGGATAAAGTGGACGATGCCCCACAGAGACATACCTGACATCAACAAAGCTGGTCAACATCCGCAGGATCTAAGACTAAAGCTCCAGTTTCCAAGTCCTCTCACAAACCTCCTCCATCTGCCTATAAGAGGCATTATCCAGCCACATCCTCTTCTTCCAAGCACACACAGAAGAGGCAGAGAGTTCAGAAGCCTCAAGTCCCTCAGGCTTTGGCTTCTTAGAAACTAGCTCAGCTGTTTTTTGGTGTGTTCCTAGATAACATAACCAGAATGAGAGGGCATGGGAGGAAGTTGAGATGATAGACTCTGGAGTAATCTAAGGAAATATTTTTTCAGAAAGGGTGGTAGATGCGTGGAATAATCTCCCAGTAGAGGTGGTGGAGACAGACTGTGACTGAGTTCAAGAAGGCTTGGGACAGGCATGTGGAATCTCTTAGGGAGAGATGGCGATAGTGGGTAATGTGCAGACCGGATGGGCCATTTGGCCTTTATCTGCCATCATGTTTCTTTTTTTCTACACACTAAGGACATAGACTGTCTCCAGGTCTTGAGCAGAGTAGAAATGACCAAGGCAGAGAATAGCCCCTGTTTCTGAAATGGTGCCTTTCAAGGGCCATGCTGTAAGCAAAGGATCTGGGTTCTCCCTCCATCTCAACTGAGTGCTGCCAAAGAATCAGGGGCCTAACAGCAGGCACACAAATCTGTGTACCATGGCTGATAGGGAAAGCCCTGGATCCACCATGATGAATAAAAACAGATGCCTGGCTGCTCTTCTGAGAATCCTGCTGATCAGAACAATTAGAAACATGTAGCCAGGGCTGCACTTGAGCATCTAGTCCTACCAAGCTGCTCTCTTTTCTGCAACTGAATATGAAACACATCACATTCTGGTGTGGCACTATCAGATTGAAGCACAAAGGGCCCCAGTGATCCACCAGGAGCTAGAAAGTAGAGGGGTTAAACTCCAACTTCCCCAGATCCAGGGTGTTTGGCTGAGAAAATACACCTGCGCATTCTGGGTTTTAAAAAAGTTTGGACAAGTTCCTGGAGTAAAATCCTTAGTTTGCTATTGAAATAGATATTGGGAGCTATACTTACCCAGGGATTGGTAGTGTGGAATGTTGCTACTGTTTGGGTTTTTACCAGGTATTTGTTACCTGGATTGGCAACTGTTGGAAACAGGATACTGGGTTAGAAGGATCACTGGTTTGACCCAGTGTGGCCATTTATGTTCTCCATTCCTGTAATGTGCACTGCTGAGATTGCAGAAAGCTCTGGCCCAATTGCAAAGCCACCCAGTTTACACTGCTACCATTGGATTCTGGGTTGATGATATAACCTGAGTGATGTTACAAGATGCTTCTTACTGTGACCACCAATCTTGCATGATCTGACCCATTAATGGGCCCTCAAACCCTGGAGGCTCGCATCAGTGGCCATTACCACCTATGGAGGTCCAGAGGGAACCCCCTAGAGCAGATGGTCAGGATTGTCCTATTAAACCAGACCTATCAAATAGTTCTCGCACTGGCTTCCAATAGAAGCGAGAGTGCACTTCAAATTCTACTGCTTACTTTACAAGGCTATCAACAGAGAAAGCCCAACCTACTGGAATAACCGACTAAATCAATCCTCCTCAACCAGACACAGAAGAACCCACTCACTATTCACTCACCCATCGTCCAAAAATGTCAAACGAAAAAAACTTTATGACAACTAATAGCCTCCAAAGCAGCTAAACTGGACAGACAAATCACCACTCTGTTATCTTCGACAACAAACTACAAAACCTTCAAGAGAGATATTAAAACCATACTCTTCAAAAAACACATAAAACCTATCCAGCACGACCAATCCCAACCCAACAGCCAACACTCTATTTACCCTTAGAACTCTCTAATACTCTTCTATCTACCGAAAGTTAATCTAAAACCCCATAATTCACCTTATTCTTATCTCCTAAAGACCTCCCCTTTGGTAACTCTTTACCCAACGTTTTATTACCTTAAAAATTTTATGTCATTGCTTATTCTATTCCTTCAAATTTTGAATGTAATTCTTGTTTTAGTTTGGATGTAATCCGCCTTGAACCGCAAGGTAATGGCAGAATAGAAATCACTAATGTAATGTAATGTTTGTCAAATTCTTGAGACCAGGGGTTCCAGTAAGATAGCAAAATCCTCTGAAGTAGACATATAGAAACATGAAACTTGATGGCAGATAAAAGCTAAATGGCCCATCTAGTCTGTCCATCCACAGTAACCATTATCTCTTTCTCTCTCTGAGAGATCCCATGTGCCTATCCTAGGCCCTCTTGAATTCAGACACAGTCTCTGTGGACCCTTGCCTGTGGCACTACCTCCAGAGTCACAGTGATAGAACGCAGAATGTAGTCTTAAGCCCAAGAGACCTGAGCACACAGCTCTGTTCTGAGCTGTGCATGCAGTAGTCTTAAGCCCAAGAGACCTGAGCACACAGCTCTGTTCTGAGCTGTGCATGCATCTTGAGCATGCATTTCATGGTGCAGCTCCCCTCTTCTTTGGTGGCAAAATGGCTGATATTCCTGGTGTGTTCTAGCTAGCTCCAAAGTCCCCCTCTGGGAAATCCTTGGAGGTCATGAAGGTAGAGATTAAGGCTATCCTATCACAAAATCAGCCACTGTGAGCAGAAAGGAAGAAGCTTCCCCTGAAGCTGGACTCCCAAAATTCACCTCATTAGAGGAGTCCCAGACCTACCTGCTGTCTCTCCTGGTCATTGTAACAAGTGCTGCTCCCTCTTAGCTGCTTCCTTTTACTTTTTTTTTTTATACATCCCAAGAGCTGAATAGCCAATTGATCTAAAAAAAAAAAAAAATTAAAATTAAGTGCAGGAAACCTAGCCCCCCTACTCGCCTCCACTGGTGGGGGCTTCATGGAGATCTGTGACTACAAGCCTTGCAGAGCCAAGAGCCTATGGGCTAGGCTCGGGGTGGTGGAGGATCAAATTCCTCTGGGCACAACCCCCAAAACCAACACAGCCAAGGGACTCAACCTCAGAAGATGTAAGTTGTGGACTGTGCCTTGAGAAATAAGCCTTTCTAGTATGGCTTCAAAAAGAATGTCACCGAGTGGTTAGAAGAGCAAAAAGAGAATATGAAGAGAGGCTAGCCAGGGAAGCACAAAATTTCAAACCGTTCTTCAGATATGTTAAAGGGAAGCAGCCGGCAAGGTAGGAGGTGGGACCACTGGATGAAGGAGATAGGAAGGGAGTGGTGAAGGAGAAAAAAGAAGTGGCGGATAGACTAAATATGTTCTTTTCATCAGTATTTACAAGAGAGGACACATCCAACGTGCCGGAACCTGAAAAAATCTTCAAAGGAGATCAAGCAGAAAAATTAACATCCATAGAGGTAAGCCTCGAAGACATACTCAAGCAGATAGATAGATTAAAAACTGACAAATCTACGGGCCCAGACAGAATCCACCCTAGGGTACTGAAAGAAGTAAAGGAGGAAATAGCGGAACTTCTACAGCAGGTTTGTAATCTATCCCTGAAAACAGGCTTGATCCCGGAGGACTGGAAGATAGCAAATGTTACGCCCATCTTTAAAAAAGGATCGAGAGATGACCTGGGGAGCTACAGACCAGTAAGTTTTACTTCGGTTCTGGGGAAGATGGCGGAAGTGCTGATAAAAGACAGCATCGAGCATCTAGAAAGGAATAAACTGATGAAAACAAGCCAACATGGCTTCTGCAAGGGAAGATCGTGCCTAACAAACTTACTGCACTTCTTTGAAGGAATTAACAAACAAATGGACGAAGGGGACCCCATAGACATCGTATACTTGCATTTCCAAAAAGCTTTTGATAAGGTACCCCATGGACGCCTACTACAGAAACTGAAGAACCATGGGGTGGAAGGAGATGTACATAGATGGATCAAAAATTAGTTGGCAGGTAGGAAGCAAAGGGTAGGAGTTAAGGGACATTACTCGGACTGGAGAAGGGTCATGAGTGGTGTACCGCAGGGTCGGTACTCGGACCGCTGTTGTTCAATGTATTTATCAATGACCTAGAAACAGGGACGAAGTGTGAGGTTATAAAATTTGTAGATGAAACAAAACTTTTTAGTGGGTTTAGGACTACAAAGGACTGTGAAGATCTACAAAGGGACCTGAACGAACTGGGAGAGTGGGCAAAAAAATGGCAGATGAATTTTAATGTAGAGAAATGTAAAGTCTTGCATGTAGGAAACAGAAACTCGATGTACAGCTATACAATGGGAGGGCTGGTAATGGGTGAAAGTAGCCTAGAGAAGGACTTGGGGGTACTGGTTGATAAAACGATGAAACCATTGGCACAGTGTGCAGCAGCCTCAAAGAAGGCGAACAGAATGCTAGGTATTATCAAGAAAGGTATAACAACCAGTACGAGGGATGTTAGTTATCCTGCCGTTGTATCGGGCGATGGTGCGCCTGCATCTGGAGTACTGCGTCCAATACTGGTCACCGTACCTAAATAAGGATATGGCGATACTCGAGAGGGGGCAGAGGAGAGCGACACGACTGATAAAGGGAATGGAAAACCTTTCATATGCTGAAAGATTAGAGAGACTGGGGCTCTTCTCTCTGGAGAAACGGAGGCTTAGAGGGGACATGATAGAGACAAGATCATGAAGGGCATGAGAAAGTGGAGAGGGACAGAGTCTTCAAACTTTTGAAAACTACAAGAATGAGAGGGCATTCAGAAAAATTAAGAGGGGACAGATTCAGAACCAATTCTAGGAAGTTCTTATTCACCCAAAGGGTAGTGGACACTTGGAACGCGCTTTCAGAGGGTGTGATAGGACAGAGTACAGTATTGGGGTTCAAGAAGGGATTGGATGATTTTCTGAAGGAAAAGGGGATTGAAGGGTATAGATAGAGAACTACTATACAGGTCCTGGACCTGATGGGCCGCAGCGTGAGCGTACTGCTGGGCGCGATGGACCTCTGGTCTGACCAGCAGAGGCATTGCTTATGTTCTTATATATTATTCCTGAACCTTCCTGAACTCCTTCTCACGAGAATTTTTGTAAAGAGCCTCATTAGCATTCTTCTGCCCGCCTACCATCTCTGGGCTGTTCTCCATTTCCTCAGTTCTCTATCTATAAGTGAGATAGTAGGAGGCTGTCTTTTCTGTTCATGTTTGTTTATTTTTCAGTTTCTGCTTACCGTTTGCGAGGCTTTTTGGTGCTTCAGAAGATCCCTGTCTTGGCACATGTCTAACTGTGAGAGAGTGTAGACTCTCAGGTCAGATGTCTGCATCCAAGAGGCAGACTGCCTTGCAGTGTACTTACTTGGATAGCCTACACTAACAGTCTGGGAGCTCAAGGACCGATCCCTTAGGAGAAACGCTCGCCACAGGTTTCGTCCACAATTTATTTATTTATAAACATTTCTTACTCACTACATCTTGCAGCAATTTTGAATGAATTGCAAAATACACTCATAATTTGTGATTTAACATCCAAGAGCAAGAAAACATTCAAAAACAGGCACTTTCAAAAATAGTAACAGCACTTAAAATCCAGTATAAAAGCAATGGGCTTGAGCGCAGGCTGAGTGGCTTCGTGACAGTTTTCCAGGATCGGGGCCGACTGTTTTCTTCCCTCCCATCTGCGCATGTGAGGTCTGGTAGGGGTTGAGGTCTCTAGCCTGAGAGGCAGTCTGAAGAGACAAGCAGTCCGGATTCCAGGCTTATTGAGACAGAAGTTCTCCCTGTAATCTGTCTGCAGCTTCAGCACTTGCAGCTCCCAGCACACAGTATTGCACAGTGAGTAAGAGGCTTGGCTAAAGGCAGGACTTCTTTCATCTTCCCTCTGTGGCCCATGTTTAGCAGAATTATGCGCAGGATCACGAGGCACCAAGGGCTGGTGATTCTAGTAGCTCTAGGTTGTGAGATGACTGTGGTATGCACATCTGGTCCATCTTCAAATGGATCAAGGATTCAGACTTCATGTCAACTGCAACTGCTCACGTAGAGCCCATTCGGCCTGCAGAATCTGGAAGGCTTTGGTCTTACAGCATGGCTTTTGAGCATGTGACGCTAGCACACATAGGTTATTTGGACAAAGTGGTCTCCACCCATGAGGTGTAGAAAGAAAGTGACTCTAGCAGCATATGCGAAAGCTTGGAAGTGTTTCCAAGCTTGATGCGCTCAGAGGAATGAGGACCCGAACTTGGCACTGATATCTGTGGTGCTCATCTTCCTACATGAAGGACTAGAAAAAGGCCTAGCAGCTGGCTCCCTGAAAGTTCAGATTATGGGGTTCTCATGGTTTGGACCTAAAGTCAATAAGAACACAGTAGCCGTACGTCCATATGTGGCCAGGTTTTTGAAGGGTGCTTTGTGCCTCTGTCCTACGGTGTGACATACTTTGCCAGCATAGAGTCTTAATCTGGTCCTCCGGGCGCTAGCTAAAACACCCTATGAACTTCTATAGTAGAGCAAGCTTCTCTGATAGATCTTACAAGCAAAACAGTGTTTTTGGTAATTATCTCAGCCTGGCAAGTATCAGAACTGTAGGCTTTGTCATGCAGAGATCCCTTCCTCAGAATTTTGGATTCAGGCGTGGTCTTGTGCACAGTTCCATCTTTCTTACTGAAAGTGGGTCTGGCTTTCATATCAATCAAGAAGCGTGATTGTCTGCCTTCACTCCCTTGGGATTGAGAAAGAGTGATTAGGTGCTGAAATTGTTGGATGTGCATAGAGTATTACTCCAGGATCTGGCGGTTACAAATGAATTTCAGCTGTTTGATCATCTTTTTGTACTGGCGGGGAGACTACATGTAAAGGCCAACCTGCCTCAAAACCAACCATTTCAAGATGGATTTGTTTCTTCAGCCTAAAGAAAAATAATACTCGAGGCCCCCTCTTACCTTAGTTTTAGAAAACTCCTCAAAACGCACCTCTTCCGTGAACAGGGATCTCAATCCCATTTGCCACCGGCTCCTCCCCCTTCCCACTCTCCCCCCCTCCACACTTGATCTCACACTCGCTAGCGCGTACCAACCCTTCCTTCGGTCTTACCACTACCCCTGCTAAATCTCAGCTATAGTTTTT
Organism: Geotrypetes seraphini; assembly: GCF_902459505.1. NCBI lineage: Eukaryota > Metazoa > Chordata > Amphibia > Gymnophiona > Dermophiidae > Geotrypetes > Geotrypetes seraphini. The sequence goes on from NC_047097.1 coordinate 16,664,567, forward strand.
TCCTCTTGCCCCCCCCTCTTCATCGCTTATAAATTTTTGTTACAATTCTGTAATTTTGTAGTTTTGACAGTTCTGTAACTTCGTTACAACTCTGTAAATTTGTAATTTTGTCAATATTTTGTAATTTGTGTAAATTTGTAATTTTGTCAATATATTGTAAATCCGTGTATCACCGCGGACTGTAATTAATGAATGTGAACCGCCTAGAACTTTTTGGGTATGGCGGTATACAAGAATAAAATTATTATTATTATTATTATTATATATCTTTCAAGGTGCACTTCACTAGAAGTGTGGCTTCCTCATGTGCAGAATGTTCAGCGGTGTGTCTGGAAAAAATCTATAGAGTGGCCACATGGTTCTCTTGCCATATGTCCACAAATTTTTACAGGGTGGACATAGCTACCAAAATAGACTCCTCATTTGGGTCATCCATACTATTAGCAGGCTTATCTGTCCCACCCTAGACTGCTGGAGAATCCAGACATCTTGTTTCTTTCCTTTTATCCAGCATTAACAAGAATAAAGCATGCGACTGCTGCATCAAAGACTCTAGGAGGTATTTATTTTTATTTTTTTTAAATTCTTTATTTAATTTTTAATTAAGTACAGAATTGTGCTTAACAGGAAATAATCTGATATTAATACATCCAATAAACTATTGGAATAAACAAGATAAATCAAAAAGGTAATAATACAAATTAATAAATCCAATTTTCTATTGGGTTAAACAAAATAAATCAAAAAGTATTATTTAACTTAAACATAGTCCTCAAACAAAGTGGAGGAGGGAAACAAAAAAAGGAAACTGTTCCAGGGAAGAACACACATTTTCATTAATAACAGGAAATTAAAGTGAAACCGATGGCTCAACGACGGACTTGAATTATTCCGGAAATCACTATGGTGCAAATGAAACTCCTTTCCCTTCTAAAAAGATCTGAATCATAAAAAATATACCTATTATTTTGAAATGCAACAAAGTATTTACAGGGAAATCTTAACTGAAAGGAAATCTAATGAAACAACTTTGTCCCGATATGTAAGAAATTCTTTCCTTCTTGACTGAGTCCACTTTGAAACATCCAGGTATATATATATTCTTTCTCCCAAAAAAGAAACTTGTTTCAAACTATAGTACAATCTGAAAATCATTTCTTTATCCTGATGAAATATTAAAGATACTATTAATGTAGCTCGACCAGACAATTCAAGCTTTGATAATTCCAGAAGTGCTGATTAGAGAATGACACGGTGGTTGTTACCCGCGGCTAGCTGCGAGTAGCCGCAGATAACCCGCCGAAACAGGGAAAGAAAAATAGTAGTCATTGTGGGGACGGAGACAAGGCCATTCACCGCCCCGTGGAGCGGTGAATGGTCTTGTCTCCGCAGTGAGGCATCAAGGATCGCGCGGTCCAGCAGCCCCCACCCGCTCGATCACAGCGTTTAGCCAGCCCCCTCCCTCCACCTCACCTTATATGCCGAGTTTGCAGGCTTTCTTTTTCCCAAGCCACACGCATTCAAAAAGCCGCGCATGCGGCTGCGCGAGTTGATCAATCTTCTCCTCTGACGCAACCGGAAACAGGAAGTTGCAGGAGAGGAGAAGATTGATCAACTCGCGCAGCCGTGCGTGCACGTCTTTTTGAACGCGTGCGGCTCGGGAAAAAGAAAGCCAGCAAACTCGGCATATAAAGTGAGGTGGAGGAAGGGAACTGGCTAAACGCTGCGATCGGGCTAATGGGGGCTGCTAGACCGCGCGTGTTCCCGGCTCACACTAGGAAGGAGGGAGTGAAAAGGAAAAAAATTCTGGGGCAAGGGGATGAAGAGGGAAAGAAAGAAACCCACAGCAGGAAAGAAAGAGGAGGACAGGCAGGTGAGCCAGATGCTGGAAGCAGGGGGGGGGGAAGAAAGAGGGAGAGAAGCTAGATGGGGTTGAAAAGAAGAGACACACTGGTATGGAAGAGGAAGATAGGGGAAATCTGGACACAGGAAGGTAACAGAAAGAGGGGAAATTATGTGCATGGGGCATAGGGACATAGACATAAAGGGGACATGCCATGGGGATGGTATATGGACACGGGGGGGGGGGGGCAATGCCAGATACATAGGGGAGATATTAGAAATGGGGAAAATAGGAACACAGAAGTGAGATGGTTTGTGGGAATGGGACAGGGACCGAGCTCGCAGGCTCCAGCGGCTTGCACAAATTACATTGTAATGTGCCATGAAAATAAGAGGGAGGGAGGTAGATAGATAAGCCACGCGAGAGGAGCTGAAGGATGGTAGAAAGGAACAGATGGTGAAGGAGGGAGGGAAGGGTGATGGTAGAAAGGAATAGAACAGACATTGAAAGAGGGTAAAGAGGAACAGACCCTGAAGGGAAATGTGGAAGACAGAGTGGGGAGAAGACACTGGAAGGGAAGAAGACAGATGCTAGACTATGGGGGAGCGGAGGGAAGAAGATGGGTGCTAGACCAATTGGGGGGGTGAAGGGAGAGGCACAGTAACAGCAAATGGAAGACGCAGAGAGAAGACACACAGTGGATGGAAGGAATTGAATGAGAAGATATGGAAAGCAGAAACCAGACAACAAAGATAGAAAAAAAAATTTATATTTATTTATTTATTTTTTGCTTTAGGATAAAGTAGTATATTAGTTGTGTTGATAAAAATTTATAAACAAAGCCCTGCCAGCTGAACATCTCTGAAAAAATCTGTCCCCGTCACGGCCCCGGCCCACCGTCCCGTCACCGCCATCCCCTTCACCGCCCCGTCACCGCCATCCCCTTCACCGCCCCGTCACCATCACTGCCATCCCATTCACCGCCCGTCACCGTCCCCGCAGCATCCATATAAGCCTTAGTACTGCAATATTTAGCTTATTCCTTTCTTATAAATCAAAGTTCTGGCTGCTGAACTATAGAAAGAGATGTTCAGCTGGCAGGGCTTTGTTTATAAATTTTTATCAACACAACTAATATACTACTTTATCAATCTTCTCCTCTCCTGCAACTTCCTGTTTCCGGTTGCGTCAGAGGAGAAGATTGATCAACTCGCGCAGCCGCGCCTTTTTGAACGCATGCGGCTCAGGAAAAAGAAAGCTGGCAAACAGCATATAAGGTGAGGTGGAGGGAGGGAGCTGGCTAAACGCTACGATCGGGCGGGTGGGGGCTGCTGGACTGCGCGATCCTTGATGCCTCACTGCGGAGACAAGACCATTCACCGCTCCACGGGGCGGTGAATGGCCTTGTCCCTGTCCCCGCAGCAACTACTATTTTTCTTTCCCCGTTTCGGCGGGTTACTCGCAGCTAGCCGCGGGTAACAACTACCGTGTCATTCTCTATTGTCCTTTTTAAATAATAAATCTTCTGCAAAGGTGGTATATTCACTTCTGTAAATTTCAATATGGAAACTAAAAAGTCCTTGAAAATCTCTCTAGGAGTTTTAAATTTAGACATAGGAAAATTAAAAATCCTTAAATTTAAACTCCGATTTTGATTTTCCAGATTTTCAATTTTACGAAGAAGAAATAGTTTATCCATTGCTTGCTACTTATTTACAGATTTAAATTCAATTATAGATTTTTCAATGTCCCCCACTTGTTTCATTTGATCTTGATAGTCTATTTCTAATTTTTTAACTTTAGTTGAAACATCAGCCATAAGAGATATGAATCCCGTGCATACTTTTTGAAGATTTTCAATAGATCCCCATAGTGAATCCAGTGTAACCACTGTCAGTTTCTCGAGCGGCTTGAGCTGAGGTAGCCCGGGATCCCGTTCTTCCCGAGTTTCACTTCCCCCAAACTCACCACCACTCGACTGCAGTGCACCTCCTCCCTCTGCAATCCTCTCCGGAGTCACCAGCAATGATATTTCCTCCTCTCTAGGCTGCTCCCGAGATCCCTCCACACGAAGGCCATGTTCCATTGCTTCTCTCAGAGGGGGAGGAGGGTCAGGTCCCGAAGGGCTCAGCGAGATCTCGCCGTCCATGCTGGGCTGCTCCTGGGGCTCAGCTGCCGATAAGCCCAATGCCGTCGGGACTGCAAATGCTGTAATTGCAGTCTAACGGGGTGTCAAAGTCACGGACAGAGGGAGAGGGATATTCCTCTGCCGTCCCCTCCTTTTAGGCATCAAAACGGTATGTTAAATACAAGTTTTTTTAAGGTAAAATTTAGCCTATAGAGTGGGAGCTTAGACACACACGTCCACTCTAGTCGCCATCTTGTTTCCCACCCCGGGGGTATTTATTTTTAAAATTTATACACCGCCTAAACCTAGGTGGTTTACAAAGAACATACATAATATTAAAACAATACACAAAAACACGGCTCCTGCACTTCCTACCCAATTTACTGAATACCTAGAAACATGATGGCAGATAAAGGCCAAATGGCCCATCTAGTCTGCCCATGCGCAGTAACCATTATCTCTTTCTCCCATCTAACTAATTAGGTAGTAGGAAAGCAGTTACAAATCCTTGAGTTTTAAGCATTTTTTTTTAAAGACTATCTATTTGCACGTAGCCGTAAAAGGCCAGGTAAACCATTCTACAACATCCTCATATGGGCATATCACATCTTCACCATCTTTTCCTGAGAGATCAACATTGCATGTTCTGATCACAACTTCCTACCAGGACAATAAATTTTCAAGGACTGCTTGAAATACCATGGTGCAGGGGCATACAGTGTTTGATGGACTATAGACAAAACTTTATGTTGAATCCTATATTTCACTGCCAATGCTGTTGCAATACTGGAATTATGTGTAGATAATGCTTCTGGTCACCAATTAAGCTGCTGCGTTTAATATCAACTGCAGTGCCCTGATCCTAGCACTAGATATGCAGGTTAAGAACATAAGAATTGCCACTGCTGGGTCAGACCACTGGTCCATTGTGCCCGGCAGTCCACTCATGCAGCGGCCCTTAGGTCAAAGACTAACTAACTGAGACTAGCCTTACCTGTGTACGTTCTGGTTACGCTCAGGTTAGTGATTTGTTCATTTTCACATTGTTATGTGTTGTAAATTATTAAGTTTTTTGTTACATCTGTTATATGTTAATGATATGAGCAGAACAGACATATTTCTCGCGGAGTGTCCCTGTATCCCTCCCTTTTCTATTTCTTTTTCAGAGCTGCCATCTGTACTGGTACAAACTGAGGATTTGGAGGACAGCCCAGAGAAATGGGAGGCAGAGCAAAATAATTTTAATGAGGCTCTCTACAAGAAGTCTCGCAAGAAGGAGTTGACTACCTGAAGGTTCAGGAATAATGTGTGACTGCTAGAAAGAAGATTACCGAGGTAAGAACATAATCTTTCCTTATCAAGGAAACTTGCTGCACCAGTCCAACCTGCATTATCTGTAGGAGGAAAAAATGCTGGAGGGTTCCAGGCTGCACCAGCCCTTTTATCAGTGACTGCTGGGCATGATGGACCACTGGTCTGACTCAGCAGTGGCAATTCTTATGTTCTTATGTTCTAGTACAGTGTTCCCCCGTGAATTTGCGAATCATGGACTCGCTCATTCGCAATCTGCTCCGACCGCCTCTTCCTGTAGTAAAGTCGGGCTACAGCTACACCGATCAGGAGCTGTATATTAAAGCAGCTCCTGATTGGTGTAGCCCAACTTTACTACAGGAAGAGGCAGTCAGAGCAGACCGCTAGTGATTTTTCTTCACCTGCAGACGCTCCAACTGTCCTCTCCTGCCTCTTCAGCTGCCCTCTCCTGCCTACCCTGCCTTTTGACAGGCAATTCGTGGGGGTTCCTGGAACAGAACCCCCATGAATTTCGGGGGAGTACTGTATCTCTTTCTCCATCTGCTGTTAGAAAGACTCAGTGAGTAAATTCAGATCTTCAAGAGTGATTGTGAAAGTAGAAAAATTTTTATATGCAAGATAAAAAAACATTATTTATCATCCATCCTACTTAAGACCGATGGATTGTGCTCACCTCCCTCATTTTCCTTTTTCTCTCCACTTAGGGCACTAATCCTTAGGGCACTAATCCCCTGACAGTTTATCTTCTGTGCAAGAGAGAAAAACCTAAGAAATACTATGCTAGTCACACCAATTCTACCTCTAGTGAATTGGCTTCATGCTAGTGGCCAGTTCATATCACTATGAAGCAACTTGCAGATTCCTCCAATGATGAGCATTATATCTTGTGGTCTATTTGGCTTAATATTTTATAGATTTCTATTCCAATAATTTTTCTAAACCATTTTTAAACCTGTGTTAGATACCTTGACCACATCCTTTTTCTCCAGTTTGTTTTACATCTGCTACTTGTTAGTTTTGTGAAGTGTCTCATAGTTCTTTTACAGTTTGAAGGCATAAATAACTGTTCCCTACTTCCACTTGTCATAATTTTGTAGATCTGTCATATCCCCTGTTTTCTCTCCAAGCCAAAGAGGCCTAATCTTGTTAGCTGGAGAAATTGTCTTTAATGGAGGAGGTTCCCGGTCTTATCTCACTAAGAATAGCTGGGCCTAGCTGCACAAAATCCTTACTGACATCCAGACAGACAGTACATATTTAGCATGCTTGCACACACTGCACAGTGGCAACAGACAATCAGAAGCATCCTGCTATTGTATCACATATTTTATATTATGTAAAATTACATATTATTATAATTACATTTTTAAATGTTGCAGGAGTCCATCTTAAATTATCGCTTAGAACCCTTAGGCATTGTGGATGGTTTTGAGGCAGAGGTAGGAGCAAGTGGAGTCTTTTGTCCCACTCACATGACTCTTCCAGTCGAAGTATCATTCTACAGTGTTTCAGATGATAATGCTCCCTCGCCTTACATGGTAAGCTGGGTTTTTTTTTTTTTTTTTTATTCTTCAGAAGATAAAGTATAATAAATTTGAGTGACTTTGTAAAGCTATAATTAGGGCAGGTCTGACTTAAATGATATAGTTTGTCATTGTTTGATTTGATACAACAAAACCTATCCTACAACTTTGTGTAAATCATGTTCTTTGGTGATTCTATGCCATATTTGATTTACTCATTATACAGTTTTTGTTAGTCTTGGCTACTGAGGAAAAGCATTTTTAAGGGTGAATATGTTTATATTGTGCCATAAATAGCATATTCTTCAAAAGAAAAATGCATTATTGGAAATAACTAAGGGAGAAGTTATTAATGTTATTTTAGCAAAGGGTTGTGGTTTATGCAGTCAGGCCCTGTGCTAAAATAACCCAACTTAACAGTAGCCTAAGTTAATCCCCCTCCAAATGAAAAGAAATAGAATTATTATAAAACCAGTTTGTTTGATGTATGCAATGCTGTGATTATCTAGTATTAAGAAAGGTTTTCTTCACTAATGGCATTGCCAAATATATGTTTGTTTGCTTATGTTTATTAAAAACTTTATATACCGCATAACTGCGTAAAAGGATCCAAGCGGTTTACGATGCATAAATCACATTCATCAAGAAAAGGAAAGATTAAAAACAAAATTTCTTCATAAATATTATAACTACATCTCAATAAGAACCATTCTAATGACAAAACAATAAAACACTCAAATCTCAATGAACCATAATTTATACAGCCAGCTAAAAATTCTCCATTACAAAATCAATCATTACATAAACACAGATCACAGTCCCTAACTATTTTAATTTGAGAAAACCAATTGAAAAAAATGTGCTTTTAAATGTCTTTTAAAATTTATATATAGGATATACCCCCCTCTTTTACGAATGCATAGCGCTGACATCGGTGGTAACTGCTCCGATGCTCACAGGAATTCTATGAGCGTCGGAGCAGTTACTGCCTCTGCCAGTGCTAAAACCCACGCTATGCATTCGTAAAAGAGGGGGATAATTACATAGCATATTTCTCTGATTATGAACTTATTATAATTTCTTTTCTAATCAGAATATACTAATTTGTTTTCTAGTGCAATAGGTGAGACATTCTAGACCAGGGGTGCCCAAACTTTTTGGGCTTGCGAGCTACTTTTAAAATGACCAAGTCAAAATGATCTACCAACAATAAAATTTTAAAAAAACACAACGCACACTGTACGCATAGAAAATGTTAATTATCATTCCTATTCCATGGTTTTTCAAAGAGGTCAAAGCAGATGACTGTCACCTCAGTATCAACCATACAAAAATAGACAAATATACCCCCTCCCTTTTTACTAAATCACGATAGCAGTTTTTAGAGCGCAGGGAGCTGCGCTGAATGCCCAGTGCTGCTCTCGATGCTCATAGGCTCCCTGCGCTAAAAAACACTATTGTGATTTAGTAAAAGGGGGCCATAGTGTAAAATATAGACAGCAGATATAAATTCAGACACATTTTGATCACTAAATTAAAAATAAAATCATTTTTCCTACCTTGTCTGGTGATTTCATGAGTCTCTGGTTGCACTTTCTTCTTCTGACTGTGCATCCAATCTTTCTTCCCTTCTTTTAGCCTGTATGCTTCCTCTCCTCCAGACCTCATTCCCTCCCCCAACTTTTCCTTCCTTTCTCCCTGCCCTTTCTTTCTCTCTGCCTCCCTTTCTTTTTTTTCTGTTTCTCTTCTTTCCTTCTGTCTCCCTGCCTGCCCTTTTTCTTTCTTTCTCCCTGCCCTCCCCCAAGCCACTGCCATCGGGGACCAGGCCCAAACCGCCACCAATAACAGGCCCAAAAGCCGACGTCGCCCCAAGCTCTCCCTGCTTCGGCCAACCAGCATTCCTCTCCCCGACGTCAATTCTGCCGTTGGGGAGAAGAAGGCTGATCGGCCCAAGATCGCGATCGACCTATTGGGGGAAATGCTGCCGGGTCCTGCCTTCGCGGAAACAGAAAGTAGGCAGGACCCGGCAGCAAGAAGAGCAAATGCTTCAATAACCTGTCTCCCGCCTTAGCCCATAACCTGCGGGGTTGGATGTACTCAGCCGCGAGGCTCGTCTTCTCCCTATCTGCCCTGCCGCAGCACAGAGCCGACCGGAAGTCTTCCCGATGTCAGCGCTGACGTCGGAGAGAGGGCTTAAGCAAAGCCCTCCCTCCGACGTCAGCGCTAACATCGGGAAGACTTCCGGTCGGCTGTATGCTGCGACAGGGCAGGTAGGGAAAAGGCAGTGGCGTACCAAGGGGGGCGGGGAGGGTGGTCCGCCTCGGGCACAGCCGGCCAGGTCCCCTTACCTTTGTGATGCTTCCCCCAACCGATCGACAACAGGCCCGGTCGACAAACCTCTCTGCCTTGTAGCCGCGAATCTAAATTACTTTCTTATAGCAGCTTCAATACTCCAGCTGCTGTAAGAAGGTAATTTAGATTCGCGGCTACAGGGCAGGGAGGTTTGTTGGACCAGGTTCTGTTGTCAGTCAGGCGGGGAAGCGCCACAAAGGTAAGGGGCAGGGAGGGAGAAAAACGAGGAAAGGTGGAGTGGAGAGGATAAGACGCTTAAGGTAAAACTGAGGGGGGAGAAGGACGCTGAAAGCACTGGGGAAGACAAAGGGGTGGAGAAGGACGCTGAAAGGACATGGGTAAGACGGAGGGGGAGAAGGACGCTGATAGGACATGGGAAAGACGGGGAGGGGCGAAGGACGCTGAAAGGACATGGGGAAGACGGGGGGGGAGAAGGACGCTGAAAGGACATGGGGAAGACGGGGGGGGGAGAAGGACGCTGATAGGACATGGGGAAGATGGGGGGGAGAAGGACGCTGAAAGGAAATGGGGAAGAGAGAGTGGGGAGAAGACGCTGTCAGGGAAGAAGACAGAGATGCCAGACTATGGGGAAAGTGGAGGGAAGAAGATGGGTGCCAAACCAATTTGGAAGGGGGGAGAAAGGGAGAGGCACAGTAACAGAGCAAATGGAAGACGAAGAGAGAAGAGAGACAGTGGATGGAAGGAATTGAATGAGAACATAAGGAAAGCAGAAACCAGGCAACAAAGGTAGGAAAAAAATTCTATTTCTTTTTTTTTTTTTTTTGCTTTAGGATAAAGTAGTATATTAGTTGTGTTGATAAAAATTTATAAACATTAGAGGCTCTGGTAGAAACCCGTTTACAAAGTATGTATTCTTCCCAATTAATATTTCCAAATTAATAAAGTCTTTTTGCTTATTTGTAAATGGGTTTCTACCAGAGCCTTTAATTCAGTAGCATAATTAAATGAAATAACTATTTCTGTAGTTTATAGGGATGGGTGGGGACGGAGAGGATTCCTCACGGGGATGGGTGGGATTTCTGTCCCCGCGCAACTCTCTACTCTGGAGTTCCTCGCTATCCTTCTGCGATCTGATTGCCCGGCATAGCTTTATGTCATCTGCAAACTTGATGATCTCACTGGATGTTCCTTCTTCTAGGTCATTGATGAAAATATTAAATAAGATGGGCCCAAGTACCGAACCCTGGGGCACACCGCTAGTCACTTTCTCCCAATCTGAGAACTTCCTATTTATGCCTACTCTCTGCTTTCTGTTCTCCAGCCATTTGCCTATCCATCTTAGTATATCTCCCTCTATTCCATGGCTTTGTAGTTTCCTGAGAAGTCTTTAATGTGGAACTTTGTCGAATGCTTTCTGGAAGTCCAAGTATATTATGTCCACCGGTTCTCCACTATCAATTAGTTTGTTCATGGTCTCAAAAAATTGAAGTAAATTCGTCAAACATGATTTCCCTTTCCTGAAGCCATGTTGACTGGCTCTCATCAGGTCGTGTGTTTCCAAGTGCCAGACTATGCTATCTTTAATCATCTTTCCAGGGACAGACGTAAGACTCGCAGGTCTGTAGTTGCCCGGTTCTCCTCTTGATCCTTTTTTGAAAATTGGCGTGACGTTCGCTATCTTCCATTCATCCGGTATCTGTCCAGTTCTAATTGGCAGGATGGCAAGTTTTTGCAAAAACTCTCAGATTTCAACCTTCAGTTCTTTTAAGACTCTCGGATGAATTCCATGAGGTCCAGGAGATTTGTCACTTTTAAGATTGTCGATCTGATAGTATATCTGGTCCAGGTCCACTTCTACTGTGGTGAGGCTGTCCTCTATTACTCCATTTGAACACTTTCACTGCTTCTGGTATTGTTGCGATGTCCTCCTTCGTAAAGACAGACGCAAAGAAGGAATTTAGTCTGTGTGCAATTTGTTTTGTCTTCCTTGATGTACCCTTTTCTTCCCTGGTCATCCAGCAGTCCCACTACCTCTTTTGCAGGTTTTTTTCCTTTTATGTATCTAAAGAAGGACTTGAAATTTTTGGCCACTTGCGCTATTTTCTCTTCATAGTCCTTTTTGGCATCCCTTACCACCTTGTGACATTTCTTCAGATCATCTTTGTGTTTGTTACAAGCTTCAGTTGTTTTTGTGCGTTTCCATTTTCTAAAGGAGTCCTTCTTTTCTTTTATGGCTTCCTTCACCTCTCTAGTAAGCCATGCTGGTTCTCCTTTGCCATTAATCTCCTTTCTTTGGAAATCCGCGGCATGTAGAGATTTTGTGCTTCTGTGATAGTATTTTTCAGTAGAGACCATGCCTGATCTACCGTTTTAACTTTGTCCATCTTTTTCTTGAGCCGTTGTTTCACCATGGCTCTCATGCTGTCGTATCTTCCCTTTTTAAAGTTTAAGGTTGTGGTTAAGGTTTTGGTACGTTTCCCTTTCCCGATGTCAAGTTTAAAGTTAATCATATTGTGATCGCTCGTCCCCAGCGGGACCGTGACTTCTACTTCTTTTGTCGGTCCCATAATGCCATTTAGGACTAAATCCAAGGTGGCATTTCGGCTCTCCCACCATTTGTTCCAGGAAGTAGTCCCCTAGTGCTTCTGAGTATCTGTATTTTGTTAATTTTAGATACTTTTATTTTAAATTGTACACCGCCTAGAATTTTGTTTAGGTGGTTAATAAAATTTTAAATAAACTTGGAAACGGTCTTCTTTAGTGTACAGTTTTGCCTGTACAAATGTAGCGGATTAATATTTTGATATTACAGAACACTGGCATGGTAAATAATAGTCCAGTCAAAATATTTTATTAATTGTATTCCCTTCTGTAAGAAAAGTTTCATGAATTATAAACAAACATAAAGTTACATAAAAATAAATAAACATAAATTATAAACAAATAAGAAGCAAAAGTAAATTTAAAGCTGTTGAAATGGGCATTTTCTGTAGCACATGCCAAGTTTGAGTTTGGACATTTTAGGAAAGAAGTCCAGAAATCCACTAAAGAAAATGTTCATTTTCAAAACTGCAAGATTTTCTTTTTTAAAAAAAAAATCTATCCAGACATTTTGGCCTTTTAGAGTGTCTATCTTTTTGGCCATTTTTTAATACAAAGTCATCCAAACAAAAAACGCACATAAACAAGCCATTGGGATGTCCAAGCAGCCAGCATTCTTAGCAAATTGACCCCACAAACAGCAGAGGAGAAGAGCACTCTAGGGGCTATTGCAGTGGATGTCACATTAAAAAGTCCCAGGTAACATGTGTCACTATAACTTGCTTATATTGTATGGTGAGCCCTCCAAAACCCACCCAAAACTTACTGTATCCACCTATATACCACAATAGCCCTTATGTCTACAGGTGTCATCTTTATGTAGTTACAATAAGTTTTGGGTGGGTTTCAAAGGTCTCTACATAGAAAATAAGCAGGTTATAGTGACATGTCTAGGACTTTTTCATGTGACGTTCACTGCAGTACCCCTTAGAGTGCCCCTCTGATCTGTTGAGCTGTGTGGCCATCTGAAGTTGGAATACAGGTGGGGATATACTGTTTGTTTATGGGTGGTGGGAGGGGGGAGTTTCATGCCTTAATCTCTCTAGTGGTCATCTGTTCAGTTTGGGCTCCTTTTTGACCTTTATTTATTTTCAAAACAATTCTAGCCCCAAATGCCCTGAATGATTATTCCCACTCAAAACAAAACGACCAAAAAAATGTCTAGAAAGTCAGTTTTGAAAATGGCTGCTTGGATGTTTTGACTAGGAAGACATCCAAGTAACGGTTTATGCCCTGTTTTGGATTTCTATATTTTTTTTGAAAATGAGCCCCATTGAGTACAAATAGATAAATTGTAAAAAATGTTAGCATTTTTGAAGAGTATTTTGATATATATATTTTTTAATTTCCAGGGTGTGATTACTTTGGAGTCCCTTGGTAAAAGGGGTTATCGAGTACCTCCTTCAGGAACAATACAAGTGGTATGTATCTTGTAGAGTAGAATTAAATACGTTCTTGAAACATAAAGCTAATTTAAAAAAAAAATTGATCGTCAACAACCAACTGTGACATCTAGACATCTTATGGTGCAGACTATTATGGTCAGGAAAAATGAGCTTTATTCTAGTACAGTGGTACCTTGGTTTACAAGCATAATTTGTTCCAGAAGCATGCTCGTAAAACAAAATACTCGTATATCAAAGCGAATTTCCCCATAGGAAATAATGGAAATTCGCTTTGATACATTCCCACTCCCCTGAGGCCAGCGGCGCTGCTCTATCCCCCCCCCCACAAGAACCGGCATTGCTCCCCCTGAAGGCCCTCCCCCTGTGATCCGGCACCCTCCCCCCCCCCCGCCATCTGGCACCTTCCCCTCCGCGATCCGGCACCTCCCGCCGCGATCCAGAGATCTCGGAGAGAACGTGAACTCGCAGTCCTTGAGCATGCACAGATGCTCAAGGCCCAGCACAGAACAGGAGGCCGATCTTCGGGCACCGGCACCAACGCACAGGACATGCCGGTGCCGAGGCCGAGCTGAAAGTAAGAAGCGGGTTTGGGTGGGTCTGGGGGACTTCAGGTCGTGGCAGGGGGTGCCGGATCGCGGGGGGTGGGTGGGGGGTGCGCTCGTAAATCGAGCCACGCTTGGTTTCCAAGGTGCCGATTTTGCAAATGTTTTGCTCGTCCTGCAAAACACTCGCAAACCGGTGCACTCGTAAACCGAGGTACCACTGTAGCTCTATGTCATCATGTTTAAAGATGTAATGGATACATGGGAAATGTGCAATTTCTAAAAATTGACCATGTACACAGACAAGATTTAATTTCTGATGTGAAAGTTCTGCATTGTTTATTGCTCACATATGTATATAGATGTACATATCATTTACACTCAAATATAAACCTATCCAAATTTAAATTGAGAATATTTTCCCCTAAAAAGGGGAAGAAGGGAATGGGACTCAAATACCACTTTCTTGCAGCTTTCATATATATATATACAGGTACTCATTTTGTACCTGGGGCAATGGAGGATTAAGTGACTTGCCCAGGGTCACAAGGAGCAGCACTGGGATTTGATCCCACAACGTCAGAGTGCTGATGTAGTAGTTCTACATCCATATGGTATTACAACCTTATGGTATTACAAGTTCAGTGCAGGTTTTCCATTTTGGTATTAAATATCTAGGAGTGCAGATATCCAAAATCAGGCTGATCTTTTTTGTCTCAGCTCTCCATCCTTGTTGAAGGAATTATTAATGGAATTGGAACAATAGGAAAGTTTGGATCTTTCATAGTTGGGATCATTCTACCTAAACTATTTGGAACCGGGAGCAGACAGGGAGGCTTGCTGGCGTGGGATCGTACTCCGCCCCTTCCCCTACCCAATGTGACTTCGCTGAGCCAGTTGGAAGGCTCAGCGAGTCTCCCAACACCTTTTTTTAATTTAATTTTCTTTTCGTTGGCCCTACCACTTTGGAACTGGGAGCAGACAAGGAGGCTTGCCAGCGTGGGAGCGCACTCCGCCCCTCCCCCCACCCAACGTGACTTCGCTGAGCCAATAAAAGGCTCAGCGCCTAACAGCGCGCAGCCGTTAGGCATGCTGTCAAAGCCGCGCGTCCTTACCGAGCGCCTTTGCGAAGCGACCAAGAAGTGACCCACCCCCACAACACTACCAAAAGTAAAACTAACTGTAAAACAGCAGACAAATCACCAAAGACCCCCCCACCAACTATTACCTACCTCCAACCACCAAAAATGAAGCTAACCTCATGAGTCCAGCACTTCCTACTTACAATCCTTTTAACCAGCTGGAAGACAGCAGCAAATAACCTCCTCCCAACACCCGCTACAGATATAAACAAAACTCTCCTCTCAAATAGGAGAACTTCAATTGACAGAAATTCAAACCTACAATCTAACACTCAACATTCCGTTACCACAGCATGGGGGAAGAAGACCAACACACACTAAGACTAAACCACGCCAGCACCCTAAATCACTTATATACCCAAATACAACTCATAACTATCACACAGAGATAACCACACTCAAATGCGCCTACTTAAACATCAGTGCGCTCGGCCCAAAAACAGAACTTATAAAAGGTAATGGCGGAATAGAAATCCCTAATGTAATGTAATGTAATGTAATAAAAACCTGGATAACACATGAAAACCTGGACTGGCTAACTTCCGACACAGATCCCAGAATAACTGAAGTCTACCCACAAGGATACAAAATAACGGTGGTCTGCAGAGAGAAAAAAAGAGGCGGAGGGCTAGCAATCTTAATCAAATAAGACCTAACCCTTAATATAATTGAAAAAACATCTAACCCTATTAGCCTGCCAACTCTCAAGCACCACATTAAAAGACACACTAAACTTCATGCTCTGTTACATAGCGCCGGGAAACTGGTCTATAGCAAGAACTGAAGTGGAAGACTTCATATACCAAAACTTACTAATAACAACCTACAGCCTACTCCTAGGAGACCTAAACCAACACCTAAAAGACCAATCGTCCAAACAAGTAGACAACTTTCTCTCATTTCTCAAAGCCTTATCCTTCTAAATGCTAAATCCACAAACAACTCATGAAAAATGCCACCAACTTGAAATCACAGCATTTATGACCCACCAACCATCCCTAACAGAAATTCATACATCTAACGGAACATGGTCCAGATCCATCTGGTTAGACCACTACACTTACACCTTCAACATCAACTGGACCAAAAACAAAAAAACCATAACAAAACTCAATAAAGTAACATACACATCATGCAAACACATCGACCCCTCCAAATTCTGGACTAAAATAGATGAAACAATTCAAGAAAACAACTCCAAGGACTTCATATCACAATGGAAAAGATTATGCATCAACACCCTTGATGAACTAGCCCCATTTCAAACCAGAACCAGCAGGAGATCAGATCAATGGTTTGACTCCGAACTGCTATAATTCAAAAGACAATGTAGACCACTGTTCTTCAACCACCGGTCCGCAGAAAATTTCTGCCGGTCCATGCAGGGCCGGCAAGATCGAGTCAACGGTTAAATTTCCTGCCGACTGCGGTAGTGTTGGCGGAAGGCTACTGTTCTTCCCAGCCTCAGGTGATTAAGACAGGCTGCCGACATTGGGGCCTTCCCTCTGTGAGTCTCGCCTGTTCGGAAACAGGAAGTTGAAACAAAATAGGCGGGACTCAGAGAAGGAAGGTCCCGACGTCGGCAGCCTGTCTTGATTACCGCCCCTGCCGAGTTGCTGAAGAGGGCCGTGGGGATGGTGCAGGTGGAAGGGAGAGAGCTGCAGGTGGAGGGAGGTGGTCAGCGTGCACGGGACCAAGATCCTGGGGAGCCTTCGACAGTGGCTGTCTCCCCTCCCAGCAGCTCTCGTACTTGCCAGGGCAGTGATTCACCTGCAACTTCCTCTTTCCTCAGAGGCGGCAACGGACCCAAGGCTGCCTAAATAAATCACTGCTGCAGGCAAGTACTGAGAGCTGCTGGAAGGGTTGGAAGCCACTGTTGGAGGCTGGGAAGCTGCTGGATAAAGGGAGAGCTGCTACTGCACCTGGAGGGAGGTAGAAGGAGAGATGCTGCTGGGAGGGGAGGAGGGAAAGGGATGGGAAGAGAATTAATGTCGGATAGGGGCAGGAGGGAAGGGAGAAGGAAAAAAGGAAGGAAACAGCTGGCAGGGAGATTACAGGAGGGGAAGGGGGTCAGGGTGGAATGGAGAGATCAGATGAGGGAAAGAGGAGAGACAAAGGAATGAGAAAGTAGAGAGATTGATGCTGGGAAGGGGGGTCAGCAGAGAAATGAAAGAGGGATAAAGATGCTAGATCTGGTGTAGGAGAGATAAAAATGAAGAAAGCAGTGAAGCTGGAATGAATGATGTAAAAAGGAGAGGAGGCACAGGCTGGATGGAAAGGGGAGAGGGGCATAGAAAGAAGTCAGATACATATGGAAGAGGGAGAGGGACAGTGGATGGAACGGGCAGATGCTGGATTGAAGAGACAGGGCAGACGATGGAAGGAAAAGAGTGAAAAGAAGATGAAAGCAGAAACCAGAGACAACAAAAGGTAGAAAAAAATAATTTTATTTCTATTTTGTCATTAGAATATATCAGATTTGAAATATATATCCTGCTAGAAACATAACTGGGGACTGCAAAGCCCAGACAGTGCTTCTTTAGCTTCCAGCTAGCTTAGGGCTCTATCTGACCAGGGGGCACTCCCCTAACGCTATTCCTGTCATGTGTGACTGCAGTATTCTGTTAGCATGATATTTCTGTGTAGCATTCTGTAATAATTTGGCTTGTTCAGTTTTCTTGATAGTAGAGGGGAGACAGGGGTTTTGTTGGTCCTTGCTCTGTATATTTATATTTATAAAATGACAATTATACAGAATATTGTTTCTTTTTATACTTTAATAAAATACGTTCAATATAAAATCATAACTGAGGCTTGTGCGGATGGGATCAGATGGTTTGTGGGGACTGAGCTTGCAGAGACAGGGTGGAAATGTGTTTTTTTTAGTTCAGTCTTAGTAGCTTGCCGGTCCACATAATCTTTTATTTCTGCCGGTCCACGGGTGTAAAAAGGTTGAAAAACACTGATGTAGACGACTAGAAAGAAAATGGAGAAAATCGAACTCGGATCATACAAAATCCGCCTGGAAAAAAATCAACAAACAATACAAATCATAATTAAAGAACAAGAGAAAAGCACACTACACCAACCTAATAGGCACTGAAACCCAAGAAACCAAAAAACTATTCCAAATTCTAAAAAACCTAACTGACACCAAACCTTACCTGACCACTAACAATTCCACTCCCCCTTCAGCCACTCTATTTGGAGAACACTTCCAAAACAAAATTACAAATGCAAGAGCTACCCTCAATGACACTCCCCTACCCCGCTTATCAAATTCTCAGTTCTCCCCACAGATTGTGATTCAACTGCAGCAGACAGAATATGGTCTCAATTCCCCAACATTCAATCGCCCGAATTCAACAAATACTACAAAAAATACAGCCATGCATCCTGTGACCTCAACAACTTTCTACCATATCTCCTAAAAACATCCAGTACAAAATTATGTGCTTTTCTTTTAAAATGGATACAAATTACGCTCATAAGCAGCCACTACCCAACTAACCTCAGCGAAATCATCATCACCCCAAACCCCCAAAGACCCTAAAGGACCAATAGACCAAACATCCAACTACAGACCCATTGCGTCTATTCCACTCTATGTCAAAATAATAGAAGGACTAGTTGCCAAATTCCTCACCAATTACCTAGAAAACCAAAACATATTCCATCCCATGCAATTTGGCTTAGGAACCAACTTAAGCACAGAAACACTACTATGATCTCTCTTAGACACAGCCAGACAACATCTCAGCACAGGAAAAAAATAATGATGCTCATACAACTAGACCTGACCGCTGCATTCGACCTGGTGGACCATAGCATCCTACTACAAATCCTAGATACAATAGGTATCACAGATAAAGTATACTCGTGGTTTGAAGGATTCCTAAAATCAAGAACCTATAGAGTAAAATCAGACAAAGAAAAATCTGAACCTTGGTCAAACCCCTTTGGAGTTCCCTAGGGCAGTGTTTTTCAACCGCTGTTCCGCGGCACACTAGTGTGCCGCGAGATGTTGCCTGGTGTGCCGCAGGGCCGCCGGGCCCGGAGCTTACAGGGGGCCCGAGGCAGGGGCGCCAGTAGCTCGCCAAGGCAAAGTGAGTCGATCACCCAGGACTCACTTTGTCTTGGCGATCTAATCCACAGTTCTTCAACCGCCGGTCCGCAGGAAATTTTTGCCGGTCCGCGCAGGACCGGCAAGATTGACTCATTTGAACTTCCTGCCGGTCCGCGCAGGACCGGCAAGATCAGCATCGGAAGCGTGCGCTGGGCCGGAGAGATCTTGGGGAGCCTCCGACAGTGGCTTTCTCCCCTCTCTGCAGCTCTCCTTTACTTCCCAGCGCAGCGATTCACGAAGGCAGCCTCGGGGCTTTTGCTGAGTCGCGGCTGCCTCTAATGATGCAACTTCCTCTTTCCTCAGAGGCGGCGCGACCCAACAAAGGACCCGAGGCTGCCTTCGTGAATCGCTGCGCTGGGAAGTAAGAAGAGCTGCTGGGAGGGGAGAAAACCACTATAAGTCTGGGACGCTGCTGGGCAGGGGAAAAAAGGGACAGCTGCTACTGGAAAGGGAGAAGGAGAGATGCTTCTGGGAGGGGAGGAGGGAAAGGAATCTGGGAAGCTGCTGGGCCAGGAAAAAAAAGGGACAGCTGCTACTGGAGAGGGAGAAGGAGACGGAGAGATGCTTCTGGGAGGGGAGGAGAGAAAGGAATCTGGGAAGCTGCTGGGCCAGGAAAAAAAAGGACAGCTGCTACTGGAGAGGGAGAAGAAGGAGAGATGCTTCTGGGAGGGGAGGAGGGAAAGGAATCTGGGAAGCTGCTGGGCAAGGAAAAAAAGGGACAGCTGCTACTGGATAAGGAGAAGAAGGAGAGATGCTTCTGGGAGGGGAGGAGGGAAAGGAATCTGGGAAGCTGCTGGGCTAGGAAAAAAAGGGACAGCTGCTACTGGAGAGGGAGAAGGAGACGGAGAGATGCTTCTGGGAGGGGAGGAGGGAAAGGAATCTGGGAAGCTGCTGGGCAAGATAAAAAAAGGGACAGCTGCTACTGGAGAGGGAGAAGAAGGAGAGATGCTTCTGGGAGGGGAGGAGGGAAAGGAATCTGGGAAGCTGCTGGGCAAGGAAAAAAAAGGGACAGCTGCTACTGGAGAGGGAGACGGAGAGATGCTGCTGGGAGGGGAGGAAGGGAAGAGAGTTACTGCTGGACAGGAGGCTGGGAGAAAGAAAGAAAGGGGGCAGGCAGGGAAACAGAAGGAAAGAAGAGAAACAGAAAAAAAGAAAGAAAGGTCAGGGAGAGAGGAAGAAAAAGTTGGGGGAGGGAATGAGGTGTGGAGGAGAGAAAGCATACAGGCTGATAGAAGGGAAGAAAGATTGGATGCACAGTCAGAAGAAGAAAGTGCAACCAGAAATCACCAGCCTGGCTGGGCGGAACTTCCTCTCCGATTGCAGAATTGACGTCAGGGAGAGCATGCGTCGGCTTTGGGGCCTGTTATCCATTGGTGGGTCCTGTTCCCCGATGGCAGCGGCAGTGGCAGTGGCTTGGGGAACGGCAGGGAGAAAGAAAGAAAGGGGGCAGGCAGGGAAACAGAAGGAAAGAAGAGAAACAGAAAAAAAGAAAGAAAGGTCAGGGAGAGAGGAAGAAAAAGTTGGGGGAGGGAATGAGGTGTGGAGGAGAGAAAGCATACAGGCTGATAGAAGGGAAGAAAGATTAGATGCACAGTCAGAAGAAGAAAGTGCAACCAGAAATCACCAGACAAGGTAGGAAAAATGATTTTATTTTAAATTTAGCAAAGTGGAGGCAGTATTACCACAGTTTTCAAAGGAATTTGCCCAAATAACTTAATAGTTAACTGGGTAAATTCCCAGAGATGAAAACTTCCCTTCACTTACCATGCACAGTTCTGAATTTATATCTGCTGTCTATATTTTACAATATGGTCACCTTTTACTAAACCGCAATAGTGGTTTTTAGCGCAGGGAGCCTATGAGCGTCAAGAGCAGTGCTGGGCATTCAGCGCAGCTCCCTGCGCTAAAAACTGCTATTGTGGTTTAATAAAAAGGATGGAGGGTATATTTGTCTATTTTTGTATGCTATAAAAACCAAATACAGAGAGAGACTGAGAGCTGTTGACGAAGAGCTACGTGTGTGTCTTTCTTCCATTCCAGCCAGAATATCAGCTTTGTGTTCAGCCAAACAGGCCCAGGTTTCGCACTGAATAAAGTATTTTATAATTTTTATAATTTTTATTTCATAATAAAGTAATTATAAAATACTTTCTTTGTGTTTATTTGATTCCTATTCAAGAGAATTACTTTATATATAGTCAATATAGGCAGAGAGTTAAATTTTTTAACATTTTCTAATGGTGGTGTGCCTCGTGATTTTTTTCATGAAACAAGTGTGCCTTTGCCCAAAAAAGGTTGAAAAACACTGCCCTAGGGATCCCCTCTATCTCCTACACTCTTCAGCCTCTATACTGCCTCCCTCAGCTCCCACCTGGACAAACAAGGCATAACTTCATACAGCTATGCAGATGACATCACCATTCTCGTACCCTTCGATCAACCAAAACCCTCCATGACAGACACAATACACCAAACACTAAAATTAGTAGCGACCTGGATGAAAGATCACAAACTGAAATTGAACCCAGACAAAACTAAATTCATCCTCCTCGAAAACAACAAAATACCAACCATAACCAACATTGAAATCAACGCAATCAACTACCCCATACAACCCACTCTAAAATTACTAGGAATAACAATCGACAGATGCTGCACTATGCAACCGCAAATCAATAAAACAATACAAAAATCATTCTCAGTCATGAGAAATTTAAGATAAGTTCGGAGATTCTTCGATAAAAACACAATTTTTATTTATTTTATTTTAATGTATCTTTAATCTATCTTCATTGTAAACCGCTTTGAACCTCACGGTATAGCGGTATATAAGAAATCAAATCAAATCAATTCCAGCTCATAGTACAGTCCCTAATACTAGGCCTACTAGACTACTATAATATCCTCTTATCTCCCCTGCCCTGCAACAATAATAAAACAACTACGCACTAAGACTCATCTACTCATTGAAGAAACATGACCACATTACAGAAGCATATCTCAAATCGCACTGGCTTCCAATCCCAGCAAGAATACAATTTAAATTCTACTGTCTACTATTTAAGACTTTATACGGAGACAGTCAAAACTACCTGAACAACCGCCTCATCCACAACACCTCAACCAGACAAAGGAAAACTCACACCCCATTCTCATACCCCCCAATTTAGGAGATCAAATGGAAAAAACTGTATGATGGCAGCCAAACTAGACAACCAAATCGCCAATCTACTGACAGCATCCCTAGAGTACAAAACTTTTAGAAAAGAAATAAAGACCATACTTTTCAAGAAATCCCTGAAAAAGAAATAACACCACAAGTATCAAACACTGCCTCTCACTAAAGCCAACTACCCTAAACAAATAACCATACTCATTTCTTACTCTCTTTGAAAATGACCAAATTTCTTTTTGGTAAGATCTTTTTGTAATACTTCCTTGATAATTCTTTTGTAATCCGCCTTGAACTGCAAGGTAATGGCGGAACAAAAATCCCTAATGTAATGTAATGTTATATCTTTTGTGGCATTGTAAATTGACCTTCCAAATTATTTCTTTAATACATTAACAAGGAAAGCTTTCTATTATATCTGGAGTAAAAAACCACAAAAGGTGAGGCATGAAGTGTGGGATCAATCTTATATAATGGGTGTTCTTGTGCAATAAACTCTGGAATCTTCACCAGCGGGTTTGTGTATCCTTTCTAGCTCTGAGCTGCAGGTACTCCAGAAGAAACTTTTAGCCCCTCCCTAGGTATATACATCTATCATGTGCCTTAGAATTCCAGTCTGTACACAAGCCAGGGAGACCTAAGTGTAATGATTTTTCTCTAAAGAGATCTGTGTACTGTGCAAGATAGTTAATCTGCAGAGTACTAAAACCTGGAATCCATAAGCAGGAATTCATATTTTATAGTAAAATGGAATAGCTGAATTGGCATTTTTTAAAATACATTTCATTTCAATTTTTCAGACCTTATTTAATCCCAACAAGACTGTGGTAAAGATGTTTGTCGTAATATACAATTTGCAAAAGATGCCAGCCAATCATCAAACATTCCTAAGACAGAGAACTTTCTCAGTTCCTGTGAAACGAGAAGTGAATGGAAATGTTAACAAGGAGAATGTACAGCAGACTGAAGAAAGGATATTACGCTACCTCATCCATCTGAGGTAGGTATTGTTCCAGCAAAATGATCTTTTAGTTCATTGACGTGTTGTACAACTGCTGCTGTAAGGAATGTAGTCCTAAATTCACCTGCTCATCTTATGTGGGCCCCAGCTGAATATCAGTCAAGGACCTGCATAAGGTTTTTGTTTCTGTAAATCTAAAAATCAAATTCTAGTACGATGGACACTCTATTCCTCACGTAGTCAGAAGAACTCTTGTAGGGAGCTTCATTTGCTTCCCCCTCGGCTGGGTGGTCAACTTCCGGAAGTGCCACCTAGAACTAATGCTGAGCCTGGAATACCTGGGAGTCCGGTTCAAGACAAGGGACAACAAAGTGTTCCTTCCGGAAGCCTGAAGTGAAAAGCTTCTGCATCGGAGATGGGAATTTCAGAGCGAGCCCGTTCCAATGACCTGGCAGTCGTTGCAGGTTCTGGGATCAATGACTATTGACTTAGTCTCCAGGGAAAGTGGGCACTAGTGTCCGCTCCAG
Organism: Geotrypetes seraphini; assembly: GCF_902459505.1. Classification (NCBI taxonomy): domain Eukaryota; kingdom Metazoa; phylum Chordata; class Amphibia; order Gymnophiona; family Dermophiidae; genus Geotrypetes; species Geotrypetes seraphini. The sequence continues at coordinate 16,688,162 of NC_047097.1, forward strand.
AAGGCACTCCTTTCCCAATGGTACCCATTGAGCAGCGGTCTCAAACTTGCGGGCTGCATGCCGCCCTCCAAGTGCTATTTTGCGGCCCACAATCTGGATGCGATAATCAACTGCTCCCTTGCTGCAGTCGATTGTTCCGGTCAAAGCTGCAGCAAGCGGCAACTCCTCGCGCCATCCACACCAGCATTTCTCTTCCGCCTTTCCTTCCTTGTGGAGTTCAAAGCTGCGGGTGGCGGCTCCTCGTGCTATCCACAACTGCGTCGGGAGCCTCTCTGACGTCATGACATCAGAGAGAAGGCTTCTGACGCAGGCGCGGATTGCACAAGGAGCTGCCACTCGCAGCTTTGAATGGAACGATCGACTGAGCAAGGGAGCCAGCCAGACATGCTACTGCTCCACAAGGAAGGGAAGAGAAATGCTTCTGCTGCACAGGAAAGGGGGAAAGGAAATGCTGCTGCTGCACAGGGAAAGGTAGGGGGAGGGAAGGGGGAAGATAAATGCTGCTGCTGTTGCTGCTGCACCCAATTGGGGAAAGAGAGGGAAGGAAGACAAGGGAGAGGAACAAGAGATGCCAAGTCCATGGGAGGGAGGGAAAGGAAAGGAGATACCAGACCATGGAGGAGGAGGAAGAGATGCCAGGGCATGGAGGGGAGGGAAGGAGACAGATACCAGACCAGGGGAAAGGAAGGAAGGAGGGAGGGAGAGAAAGGAAGGAAAGAGATGTAAGACCATGGAAATAGGGACAGAAGAAAAGAGAGATAGGAAGTAAAGGTAAGAGATGGAAACGTAGATTTTGAAAAGAAAGAAAAAAAATTGAATATTAAGTTAATGCCAAAGATGGATGCAAGGCAGAAAGTGAAGACGGAGATAAAAACAGTCAAAGGACAAGAAGGCCCTGGAAACATAGTTAAAAGCACAGAAAAATAAAGTCACCAGCCAACAAAGGTAGGGAAAATGATTTTATTTTCAATATAGTGATTGAAATGTGTCAGTTTTGAGAAAGGAAAGATATTAAACTTTAAATGTGAGGACTGCAGAAAAAATAGGGGTACTTGGAGGGCCGCAGAAAAAATAGTTAATGTCTTATTAAAGAAATGACAATTTTGCATAAGGTAAAACTCTTTATAGTTTATAAATCTTTCCTTTAACTGTTAAATTGTCATTTTTTTAAATAAGACATTAACTATTTTTCCTGTGACCCTCCAAGTACCTACAAATCCAAAATGTGGCCCCACAAAGGGTTTGAGTTTGAGACTACTGCCATAGAGGGATGCATGGCACCAGCAGCTTCCTTGGACAGTGGTAGCCCGTCACAGTCTGGTGGTTAGATTCTCTTTCTCAGGGGTTTCCCTCTGCATCTCTTCATAGGTGGTTCTAATGACAGGTACCAGCCTTTAGAGCTGGGGGCACATTGCGATGGATGTCCCGTTCAGGGACGCTGGTACCTTTCCCAGAGGAAATGGTCGACCAGTTGCTTGAAACTTCGGGCCATCCACCTGGCGCTTCAGAAGTTAAGGAGCACTTTACAGAACAAAGCAGTTCAAGTCTTCTCAGACAACGCAGTGGTGGTGGCAGCCTGTGTCTGTCACCAAGGGAGCACCAAGAGCACTCCTCTATACTTTAAATCTTTCCATCCCAATTACCTGTTTGTTTTAGTCAAATGTTTATTGTTAATTTGTGAAACTCTTTTACCTTGCTATATATTGTAATGTACATCGCTTAGTGATTTCAATAAGCGATAAATCAAATTCTGTTAATAAACTTGATAAACTTGATACTAGGAGGCCCAAATGCTGGCTGTTTTTTTTTTTTCTTTATTTAGCATTTTGAACTTATTCACAAGACAAAAACTCTTGTTACAAGAAACGCAGGAAAAAAAATCATATTTAAATATATAAGGAAAAGGGCAAATTACACCCAAAACAAATATAATTAATCCTTCATTAGACCTCAAGTAATGAGGGCTGGTCAAAAAGAAAAAAGGAAACTAAGTACCATGTATCTATTCAAAAAGACTTAATGTGAAACCAGTCATATTACTTTTTCAGTCCAATGCCACTCTCATACTGTTTGCTCTGACTCAAAAAAGTCCTTCAGTTGTTCAGGGGAATAAAGTACATATTTATACCCTGTGTATCATACCAGGCATTTACATGGATATGCCAGCAGGAAAATGGCTCTTATGTCAATGGTCGTCTGTCTCAAAGATGGAAATAATCTCTGTTCTTGTGTAGTTTTTGCAACATCTGGATAAACCCAAATTTGTTGACCCTCAAAGGGGATATGAGAATTCTTAAAATAAACCTCCCCCCTCACCACCTCCCCCTCCCCCCCTGGCAACTCTGATCAAGTTGGTCTTGAACCGCTGTTACTCTGTTTAATTGATGTGAACCACCTAGAACTCTTCGGGGTATGGCGGTATACAAAAATAAAGTTATTATTATTATTATTATTATAAAATAAAGTCTTTAAGACCATATTCATATCTTGTTCAAAAACAAATGACACTAGTAACGTTCCCTTTCAGTAATATCTGCTATGGGATTGTTCTAATGTGGCAGATATATTATCAAAATTAATTTGTGGCTCTCATCTGTTTTTCCCCCACTCCAACTTCTTGAGCTATATTCTTAGTAGGTAAATAGTACATTTTATTAATAGGTTGAATAGAGTCACTAGGTGGTTTAATCGTCGATATTTTTACTGACTCAGGGATCACACCCTCTTCCAACATGTGTAGGTCTACAAGAACCTAATGATGCTGCTACATCTGATTCCTCCACTCCACACATTCCACTCATCAACCACCCTGACATCTATCTGTTCCCCCAAGCCAACCTGTGTGAGGGTTTGAATGATTAGTGTAATTTTTGCAAGAAAAAAGTTGTTAAATTCCTCTGCCGAAAAAATGCAAGGGGGGTTCTCAGTCCTCCCATCACAGCTAAGACTCCTTACATGGCTTATTTAAGCCTCCTCCACCCTCTGGAGCACTAGTGCAGTCTACAAAGAAGCAATTTTACCAACTAACTCGCAAGCCAGCAACAGGTACCAGGCTTTCACCTCATCTGTTCTCTTTTTCTGCCAATTACACGCCCATTTCCATAGCTCCCTACACTGCTCTTTTCAATCCGCTGTAAACCATTTCATAATCTTCCCCTTCTCTTTAACCAATTTGTTTCGCACTGGAGCCACAGCGTCTAAGGCACTTAACAGAAGATTGCCAGCTCTGCACTGCTTCAACTGCACTATCAAACTTCAACACATCTAATTGTGTTTCCCACTCCTTCCACAATTTCAAACTATCATATGGAGGCCTCACCCATTTCATTGTCCCTATCTTGTGCCACTTTTCAGAATTTAATTTTAACCACTTGTTAACCAAGCGAGAGCCTACTGCATGGCATTACCTGCAAGTCCTGGGTTTCCATGGCAGCCATGGCAGAGGTAGTGTCCTGGGTGAGGTCACACACGCGACCCCTCCAGAATGCATTGCTGTTTCGCTGGTCACCTCAGAGGGACTCCCTGCAAGTTCTGTTCCCCTGGACAGCTGCAGCCCAGTGTAGCACAAGCTGGTGGCTTCATCAACAGTTTTTGGCAAAGGGGATCCCCTTTGGATAAATTCCTGCGTCACCCTAACAATAGATGCCAGCTTGTTTAGCTGGGGGCTCATTGCAACGGTCACCCAGTCCAAGGCCAATGGACCCCATCTCAACGGAAGTGGTCTATCAACAGACTGGAACTCTGAGCAATTTGGATGGTGCTGATCTGACTGACGTCTTTGCTGGAGAGAAAGGCAGTCAGAGTCTTCTCACACAATGCCACAGCGGTGACTTATGTCAACAGAAGGGGAGGCACCAGGAACTGTCCCCTACGACAGGCGGTGAAAGTATTGGACGGAGTTGACAATATTGTAGCAGCTTCCCTCAGCAGGCAGACATTGGATCCAGGAAAGTGGACATTGTCTCTGCAAGCTTTCCAGGCCATTGTGAGGCAGATGGGGTCACCTGACATTCAACCTTTTGGCAACTGCAAAAAACAAAAAGGCAGATTTGTTCTTCAGTCAAAGATACAAGCCTGGTCCAATCATTGCCAGAGACCGAGCTGCTTTACATGATAGGCTGGGTGATCCACCACATATCTCATCACATGGGACCAGCAGTTCTTGTAGCACCAGATTGGCCCAGACACCCAGGGTATGCAAATCTCATATGCCTACAAAAGGAGCAAAGTCTGACTCCAGGTACATCCAGACTTGCTCTCACAGGGGCCAATTGCCCTAGAAGATCCGGAACGCTTTAGTCTTACAGCGTGGCTCTTGAGCATGCAGCACTAGTTCACAAAGGGTACTCAGAAGTAGTCATTGCTACTCTGCTTAAAGCCCAAAACGGTTTTAGTGTATGTTAAGGCATGGGAGATGTTTCAGCGCTGATACAGCAAAGAGAAGTTAGAGCCAGGCAATGCCCCCATCTGGTCCATACAAGCGTTTCTGCAGGAAGGCTTTGACAGGGGAATGGTGGTGGCATCCCTTACAGTTCAAGTACTCCAGGGTCCTGCTTCCGGGGCCAAGAAAAGAGAGCTTTGCTAATGGTGCTAGCAGCCCACCTAGACATAATCCAGTTCATGAAGGATGCATTGAGACTGCAGCCTCTTATTCAAGCACCGCTTCCATCCTGGAATCTTAATGTGGTCTTTCAGGACTCAGCAGAGCCCCATATGAACCCTTATAGGAAGCTTCCCTCATTGATCTGATGGTTAAAGCAGTCTTTGGGGAACATTTACTTCTGCCAGGAGAGTCTCAGAATTGCACACCCTGTCGTGCAGAGAACCATTTTTCTGGATCACAGATGTGAGAGTGACTTTGCAGACTGTTTCCTCCTTTCACATGGCTCCTAAAACCCATACTCGAGGCCGCGTCATACGCTGACTTCAGAAAATCACTGAAGACTCGTCTTTTTAACACAATTTGAGTTCTCTTCCATTGACAATTCTGTATCCCTGAAAGTTCTTTCTCTTCCCATTACCCCCCTTACCCCCATTGCATGTATTTTGTTGTAAACCTCTCTTATTCTCATTGCATGCATCTTCTTGTAAACTGCCCCAAACTCATGTATCCTGTTGTAAACCGCTCTGTACTCCTGTATCCTGCTGTAATCATTTGTTGCTTATTGAAAACTTCTTGTATTCTCATTGCATGTATCTTCTTGCAAACCGCTCTGAACTTACGTATCTTGTTGTAAACCGCCCTAAACTTATCTATCTTGTTGTAAACATATGTTTCTTGTAATCATCGCATACTCTCATTGCATGAATCTTGTTGTAAACCGCTTTGAACTTATGGTATAGCGGTATATAAGAAATAAAATTATTATTATTATTTCTGTCAAAGGTCATTTCGACATTTCATATTAACCAGGAAGTTAGACTGCTAGCATTTCACTCCACAGGGTCCAAGAGAAAGGACAAGGCCTTAAAGGTTTTGGATGTCAGAAGAGTACTATTCCATTACCTGGAAGTAACCAATGAGTTTCATTTCTCAGACCATCTTTTCATGGTAACTAATCAGACGGGACAAGACAGGCCCACCTCCAAGGCTACCATCTCTAGATGGATTCAAAGAGCTATATTCTCTACCTACATCAGTTGCGGCAAACAAATGCCTGTCTCATTAAAGGCGCATTCAACAAGGGGAGTGACCTTCTCTTGGGCAGATGCTCAGGCAATTCCACCCGAGGAGCTTTGTAGATCAGCAACCTGGTCTTCCCTTCATACTTTCACCAAATTCTATAGGGTGGATGTAGCATCATGGGAGGATGCCGCTTTTGTGTCCTCAGTCCAAGCAGGCTTCTTTTTCCCATCCTACAGTTCAGCATACCATTCCTATAGCACTGGAAAAAGAGATCAGGTTTTTACCTTAATAGGAATGGTATGCTGAACACCACCCCCCACCCAGGATTTATCTGATGCGCCTGCTTTCTGTCTTAAGCTTCATGGTCAGTTTCACATTTAAGATTTTCCTGTCAGTCAGACTATGAGATTATGAAGAATTTTGTATATACTTAAGAGGGAGGAATGTTTGAGCTCCATAATTGTTAAGGCTATTATGTTCTTGTTTAACATGTTTCCTCTCGGAGGCTTGTTAATATTATACTTGCATTGCTGTTTATTCAGTGATTGTTTTACATCTATCTAAACAGATCAGACACTTGGTTTTGGGGAGTTTTCCTATCTCTTCCTATAGGGCTATCACTGGCTTTGGTCTGAACTGAAGAGAGCAGTAGAAACCAGGGAAAAGGAGCTGAAAAGCTGTGATTGACACCATCTGCAGAATGCGCAAGAGCAGGCATGGACAACCCTACAGTTCAGCATGCCATTCCAATCTGTTGGAAAAGATATTATCAAAGTGAGAACCTAATCTCTTTTTATGAACTCCTCAGGTGGCTTAGGCCCCATATCATGCCAGTTTTGCGCTGGAGAGTCAGCTGAGGAGAGTCTTTGTTCCTTATGCCATGGGCCTAACCCTCTCTGGTCACTCCATGGGTCAGGAGATAAAGAAAACTAGAGATCTGGGTCGTAAAGCCATGTTAGAGCCTCTAATACACGACTCGGCATTGCCAGCGAAGTGCTTTTGCGCAGTTGCCTCTGACCCTGAAATGGAACATGTGGTAGATTGTTAAAAGTCCCCGGAGGTTTCAGATCAGGTCCTTGGCCTGGATTTTGTGACTTTGATGTATGCAGATTTCTAGAAGCACAAAGTGTTGTCAGCTCCATCTGTGAGCCAGCTGGGCTTTGCTCAGAGTTGTTTTTCCTTCTCAGAGTGAGGCTCTGTGGCAGCCATTAGAGCTGCCAGAGTCAGAGGTCCAGTTGGAAAAGAACTGGAATGATTTGGGATCGGATACGATTCCTCTGCTCTCCCAGTATGCATCCTCCCTGGAGGATTTAGGGTCCCTCTGTCGGGGGGGGGGGGTTACATTAACAGCAGTGGTGGGAGGGAGTGGGCATCCCTCCAGCTGCGTGGGAGGGGGAAGGAAGTTGCTTAACAGCTGCAAAGTTTTCTGTCAGGTCTGAGCTGTCAAGCTTTACTTAGCCAATCAATGCTCAGAATCCGAGACTGCTAGGAAGCTCAGAAAAGACCATGTTAAACCGTTTTCATAATCCACAGCTAAAATTCATGAATGCTAAATCTGCTGGAACCGGTTTAGCGACCACATTAAAGTTTTGAGAGTCTTCCCCCTAGGTTCTTACCTTGATAATCCTCTTTCCTATAAAACAGCATATGATTCCTTACACCACACCCTGTCAGATGTCTGTTATGCCTGCATTGACTTGTAGGCTAGAAAGAGTATCCAGCAGCTTGGCTCGAGGCAGCCAAGGAAGAGAAACGGAGTCATTCGAATGCTGGCATATTAATGCCGAGATGTTTTGCTAAGAGCTATACAAGTGTTAGTGCCAGTTGCTCACAATTGGGTGGTTGCGTTCTCCACTGTTGTTTGTTGCCCTGTTGGATGGTTGTTTATTAACTCTTCCTATTGCAGATCAGATTGAATTTATCTGGATCGGGGAGTTCTTTGCATTTCCTCTCTTAGAGATTCGCACTTGCTTTGGTACGGACTTAGGAGAGGAGGTGCTGCCTAGAAAGACAAGGGGGTAGAGAAAAGAAAATGATTGTCTTCTGCAAGCGACTTGTGAGTTGGGATGCTTAATCCATCCATAAGTAAAGAGGGTTATCAAGGTAAGAACCTAATCCTTCCTTAATAAAAGGGTCCCTCTGTGTTCTAGTTTTAAAAAAAAAAATTACCTGTAGTAAAGAATGAGCAGAAAGATTTATTTGTTTACATACACCTCTTAACTGACTATATAAAATTTTGTTTCATTCTGTGAGATTATTGATTTGAATTTGATATCCTCAAGGCTGAAAATGTATTATCCTCTTTCATTTGATTTGTTTTATTTTTAGGTTTCACAGCTCCAAGTCTGGAAAAATATACCTCCATAGAGATGTGAGACTGCTTTTTTCTCGGAAATCTATGGAAGTTGATAGTGGTGCTGCATATGAGCTCCAGTCTTACATAGATGCCCCAACAAATCCTCAGTTTTCACCAAGATGTTGATTGGCAAGAACAATACTAGTATTCATTAAATTGCTAGGTTTTAAGACAGAAAATGACCTACACCAGTGTAAAAATAAAAAAGTATTGTGGTCAGTGAGAGTCTAATCTCTCATAGGATCATGGACCAGTTTTTGTAAAGGTTTCTTGAATGCACTCTGTATTTCATGTAGACTGGAAATGAATACTTAAGTCCTAATCTTTTTTTGTACTATGTAAAGCCACTTCATTGGATGTGCTGCAATAGCAAATTTCCCAGTTTAGTGTTTACACATTTTATTTTATTTTATTTTTGGTTATTTAATATTTAATGTTTCATTTAATGCAAAGTGAAGTTTCTCCTTTAGTGTTTTAATGTAGCACAATGCCTATCTAAAATCATACAATGTATTTTTGACATCAATAATGTTAAAATCAGAAATATATATAAAAAGTTCTTAACTGTGTGGTGGTGTAAAGTGATAACTCATTTATTGAATAATTGTGGTTGTTAAATTTTTTTTATTATTATTATTCATGCTACAGAGCCCGTTGGATGTTGGGGGGTTTTCTGGTTTGCCACATTCCTTATTTCCTGTTTTATCTGTTGGTGGTGTAACAGCCTGTAGTAAAGCCATTTGCAGTTTTTGGTGTACCTCTATATACTCAGCTATTTGAATCAAAATCAGAAAGTTAAGAAAATTAACTATACCATTTTCCATTATTTACCTCCTCTTGATTTTCCAAGGTACAGCAATCCCAGAAAATCATTATTTTTGTGATAATCATCAACTTTCATACACTTGTTCCATTATCAATCACTTTTTCAGAATGCATAAGAGATGTATTATGAAAAAGAAATTTAGTATTCCTATTTGAACTATATGCAAGAAAAGTGAAAGGTAGTTTGGGTTCATTCTAAGATAACATCTTTACTATATCTGTGTCTCTTCTCCTACTGGTATCAGTAATGGATGGCTAGTGAACGGCTGATATCACAACTAATCATGGAAGAGAATTTAGAGGGAAAAGAGTTGGAATTTGTATACTGCCTTTTTGTAGTTATACAACCATGCTCAAAGCGGTTTACATCCCGGTACTTAAAGCATTTTTCCTATCTGTCCCAGAGGGCTCACAATCTATCTAATGTACCTGTGGCAGTAGAGGATTAAGTGACTTACCCAGAGTCACAGAAAGCAGTGTGAGGTTTGAACCCACAACTTCAGAGTCCTGAGGCTATAGCTCAACTACTGTGTCACACTTTCCTCTATTGAAGATAAAATAAGTAGGTCAGCGTTTGTTAAAGGCTGGCTATGGTGGTCAAAAAATAAGATACTCAGCGCCACTACTAAAGACCACCCTGTTTATAGGCCTTCAATAACTGACCTCATGACACTCAATATGCTGGTATAAGTAGTATATATTTTTATTAACAATCAATAACAGCTTACAAGAATAAATCTTTCAGCATATGGAGTAACAGAGCATAGATTCATCAATTGAAGAGACCTGGAATCTGTTCTGCCTATGTCATTAAAAGGCTATCTTATATACATTTTTGACAGCCTGAGACCACGTTAGTGCAAATTACATGTCTAGTTTCTATTGGTTACTTACAATCATCATTTCACTTATCAATTTATTAATTGGTCAACATTTTTACTTGTCATACTGTGCATAACGCCCTATTTACTAAAAATGCTATCTTATTTCCTGACATATGTCATTTTAATATCAAGGTCAATTTCTGGGCAAGGCCTGCCCATTCCAGGACTTTTCTTGTATAATAATAATAGTTAATTTTATATTCTTGGTCAATGGTATGTGCTAATCCTCTTACGTTTGCTTCCTTATTTTTATGATACTTCAGCAGATGTTCATGTTAGTTGCCATGTGAAAAGATAAGTTCCACTTGACTTGCTTTCTCAGCATTTCACTTGACTTGCTTATCTCAGCAAGAACAGATTGTATAAAAGCTGACATTTTGTTCAGGGTGTATTTTCAGGCCTTTAAACAATGTTGGCCTATTTCTATCTGGGGATTTTCAGGGGGTCTGTCTTCACCTCCAGTTTCGAGGTCTTGCCTTCTTCACCCATACACACCTCTACAGGCCTTGTCTTCCCCTCCGTCCTCACTACTCTGGATAGTAGCCAATGCTGAATATCCCACTAAAGTGATCAGAGCCAGAGCTTATCTGGATAGTGGTTATTCAGTTTATCTGGGTAATAGTATTGTCAAAATTATCTGGAAGCAGACTGAATAGTGCTATCCAGATAAATTCTAGGACTGCTCTGACTCTGCCCATACTCTACCCTGGCATTATCAGCATAGAGCAGAGCCAGTGTGTAAGTGTCTCGGGATAGTCTATCCCGGTCAGCAATGTTTATCTGGATATCAGGTACTGTTATCCAGATAAAGTGCTTTGAACATCAGCTTATTCAAAAAACATTGCCCCACCCACCTCCCCTCTGTGTTGTATTCTATAGTCGCTGTATTAGATTAGCCAGGTCTCTCACCTGTTGGTAAGTAGAAAGGCACATGCAAGTATAATGCACTGCTCTTAAAGGCGTCTAGAAGTTGAGCAGTTCCTGCATAGGAATATGTTGGATGGATGTGCCTTATCAATGTGGATATTCATTCTGCTATCTTCAGAGAATACCTGCTACAGGTGAGTAAGCTGCTTTGGATTTAAATGTGCTATTGGGATTGCATCTGAGTGACTTAGGCATATAGGCTTCAAATAGGCTGCAGAGTTCTAGGGCAATAGGTGTGTCTCCCCATGCTTGCGAGCCATACAGAAAGGAATCCATTTCAAGTTTTTAACTCCTCCTCTTCTTCCTCCAGAGGGCTCTGTTGCCCCCTTCAGTTTTTCCTTGTGCATGGAAGCCAGAACGTGTCTTTCTAATCTGCTCTGTATATTTCTTTATTATTTTCAATTTATTCCATGGTATTTGCAGGGTTAAGCTTTCCCTGTGTGGAGTACAAGCAGATTTGTGTCTGGAGCCAGCAGATTAATCCCTTGGGGCCGTGTTTGGCTAGCCTGCAGAAAACTTTTATGGAGCTTGGGGTCCATTCCCTAGTAGCTTAGTTCACCTACTGAATTGCAGGGGCTTGAGCACAGGCTGTTAGGCATCCACAGGAAGCTCAATGGGGCTCTGATTTTTGCCTGCCTCCCCCCCTTTTGCATGCACAGTTCCACAGGGTTGAGGATCAGTCCAACTGGTAGCCCGATGATCTCAATGTTGGAGGACTAGCTGATTGAGTGTAGCGCTTCTTCTCCCAGATTCAGCTACTGCCTAGAGCTGAGACAGACTGCAGCACCTTCAGAGCACATGTTACAGTGAGTAAGGCTATTACAGCCTATGAGCAAAAATGGTGGGGGTGGGGAACTCTGAAATATTATTTTTGAAGGTTTCTGACATATCCTCTAGAGTCATGAAAAGCCTGCTGCTAAGTCTCTTCAGAGTAATAATAATGACCTCACACCGACAACCCAATTGCTGTATAAAATATAGATTTATTAATAATAAACAAAAGTCAGCTTCTATATAAAATAATAGGATACAAATAGGATATAGGAGCTTACACATGGAGGAGCTTACACAGAGTATGTCATGTGTTGCCCAATCCGTTCTGAAACTTAAGCCAGCTGGGCTACTGCTTTTATACTCTGGTACAATAGCCTAAAGTCACGAGTACTACCTGGTTACAAATTACATACTCACTTTCTATTGGATTGTCACATTTATCATTACCTTATTAAGGACTGGATAGTTAAAAAACAACTAAGCTGCTTATTCCTATCTGAAACCTGACTAACCTCGGACTCCGATCCCACCATCACAGAATTCTGCCCAATGGGTTACAAAATAGAACTGGTCTGCAGAGAAAAAAAAACGTGGTGGAGGTCTAGCCATCATACTCAAAAACAAAATCATTATAAAGACCCTAGACAAACACTCCACCCCCCACCTAGACCTCCTAGCCTGTCAACTATCCGACGATTCTCTCATAGGAACACTAACATGCATCCTTTGTTACTCAACACCAGGAAAATGGAATGATAACAAACAAGCTCTCGAAGAATTTATTTACCAGAACTCCCTAACATCACCTCATAACCTACTCCTAGGAGACATAAATCTCCATCTAGAAGATCACACCTCTAAACAAGTAATAAATTTACTCTCGTACCTCAAAGCACTGAACTTACCAGATCCTCAACCCCCAACCCACACACGAAAAAGGCCACCAACTAGATGTCGCTGCTTACATGACCCAACACCCTCACAAACCCGAAATCCATATCTCAAATGGGGCCTGGCACCCCTCCCTCTGGTCAGATCACTATAAATACATCTTTAACATCAACTGGCCTCAACGCAATAATAAGCTACCTCCACCCAAAACCTCCTTCAAAGCACGCCAAAAAATCAAACCCTCCACATTCTGGGACAAAGCAGACCCCGCTATCACCAATATAGCCCCCAACAAATTCATACCCCAATGGCGAACCATAAGCAAAACCATCCTGAATGAGCTAGCCCCAGAAAAATCAAAATTCAAAATCTGTAGACCATCAGATAAATGGTTCGACTCCGAACTTCACCAATCAAAAAAGCTCTGCAGACAACTAGAAAGAGAATGGAAAAAAATAAGAGCTTAGAACACACCAAAACAGCATGGAGAAATCAAATTAACCAATACAAGACCAAACTCAAGGAAAAACGGAAAGCCTACTACTCCAAATTGATAGGCACAAAAACCCCAGTCACAAAAAAGTTATTCAATCTAGTAAAGAACCTCACTGACACCAAACCTTACCTCGCTACTCAAGGAATCCACCCACCGACAGCCATCCAACTAGCAGACCATTTCAAAAACAAGATCACCAATATCAACACACACACCCATCTCGAAAAGATAACAACAAACCCCTCAACAGGTGAAGCCATCGTAGCAGACAGAAGCTGGTCCAACTTCCCAATCCTACTTTGGTCGGATATGAACCGACTCTACAATAAATACAGCCATGCTTCCAGCGACCTAAATAATTGCCCCACCTACCTGTTATCAAACGCCTCCACCACTTTCAAAGCCAACTTTATGCTATGGATTCAAACCACATTGACAGAAGGCCAATTCCCTCAGGACCTAGGAGAGAACTTAATCACCCCAATCATGAAAGATCACAAAGGCCCAATAGATAGCCCCTCCAACTACAGACCTATCGCTTCAATACCGATATACGTTAAAATAATAGAAGGCCTAGTTGCACAATACCTCACCAAATACCTGGAAAACCATAACCTTCTTCACCCCTCACAATCAGGATTTCGAACCAACCACAGCACAGAAACATTACTTGTCTCACTACTAGATACAGCCCGGCAACACATCAGTAAAGGAAAAAAAATGATGTTAATTCAACTTGACTTCTCCGCAGCATTTGACCTAGTTGACCACTCCTTATTACTACTGATACTTGACGCCAAAGGGATCTCAGGCAAGGTCTACAATTGGTTTCAAGGATTCCTCAAATCAAGAATCTATAGGGTAAAGTCCAATGATATCAAATCGGAACCATGGTCCAATCCCTGCGGAGTTCCACAAGGAACTCTCTCACCTACGCTCTTCAACCTCTTTATTTCCTCCCTAGGAGCCACTTTACACAACCTAAATGTCACATCCTTCAGCTACGCAGATGATATCACCATACTCCTCCCCTTCGACCCATCAGAGACCACCACCACAGCAAAGCTAGAAACAACTCTAGATACAGTGGAAAAATGGATGATGGACCACAAACTGAAACTAAACTCAGAAAAAACAAAATTCCTTTTGCTCGAAAAGGCCAAAACTCCTACCATCACAGAACTGAAAATCAAAAATACCAAATACCCAATACAACCCGAACTCAAACTCCTAAGAGTAACGATAGACAGATGCTGCACAATGCAGTCCCAAATCAACAAGACAACCCAGAAAGCTTTTCTAACTATGAGAAATCTACGTAAAATCAGAAAATTTTTCAATCCAGCACAATTCAGACTAATTGCCCAATCCCTAGTCTTAGGTTTGCTGGACTATTGCAACTCCCTCTATCTACCTTGTCCTGCCATGATGATAAAACAACTTCAGACCATACAAAACACCGCCCTCAGACTGATCTACTCCCTGAGAAAATATGATCACATTACAACTGCCTTCTTAGACTCTCACTGGCTACCCATACAAGCACGAATTCAATTCAAATTCTACTGCCTATTATTCAAAGCGTTAAACAGCTCTTCCCCCTCCTACCTAAACAACCACTTAAACCAGATCTTCACCTCAAGACACAGAAGAACCCCGAACCCTTTTGCCTTTCCCCCACTCAAAGGCACAAAGCGCAAGAAAATGTTTGACAACCTTCTGGCAGCACAAGCAGCAAAACTCAACCATTCCATCTCCAACCTGCTGACGACAACGGGCGACCTCAAAACATTCCGAAAAGAAATCAAAACCCTGCTTTTCAAAAAATTCATCCAAATATCTTAACCCCTCTTCACCTACCTCCAGATAATTCTCCCCTATAAAATCCTCCCCAAATCACCTACCTTTTTTCCAAAGTTCTCCGGTCCTTCAAATTATCTTGTTTTTCCTCAAAGCTGGTAGGGATCAAGTCCCAATTCGTACCAGATTTGCACTGGATGGATGCCAGAAGAGCACCCTTGCAACACATGACACGCAGCATGTAAAGTGGGGCGGAAGCATTGGGCTTAGCCTCCCTTTTGGTCTCTAGGACTGAGGATCTTTCAGAAAGTCTGTTTGCCCATGCCCAAAGAAAAGCCTTCTCAGAGCCCTATAACAGTGGCATACCTAAGCATAAGAGTTTGGAAGCTGCGGAGCTCAAGAGATATAAGGTGGAGTTACCTAAATGAGATGCAGGGCTGCCTGATAAAGCTTTTTCTCCTGAATTTGTTAATTTGTTGTGGATAGCTTATTTGGATAGCTAGGATCCTCATCTGAGGTCTGGCAGGGAGTCGGGGGTCATGCAAGTGGTCTTAGGCTTTCAGTGCACCTCAGGATTACTGACAGAGGCTGACCAGAATCCAGTGGTCCTTTCTAAAGGATTCGGAAGGTGAGGAGTCAGTCTGTATGCCCCTGCTGTCACAGAGTAAGTCTTCCCTGCTGGGTGATATAGGCTCGCAAACAGGAGCAAGTATACAGGAAGCAGTGGTGGCCCTCAACCAAGGGGAGGATTCCACAGTATACTGACTGTTCAAGCCTTTGGTGCTATTAGAGCTCATTACTGACTCCCTGTGGGAGTTTGCAGTTAGACTTCCAGCAGGCTCCTTCCACTGTGTTTTATCCTAAGTGGAATGTGAGCACAGCCCATGTCTTTTCCCTGGCATCCTAATATGAGTGTTTTAGTCATGGAACACTGGGATGCTCCTGAGGGCTCTTTAAAGGTAGCCAAGACAATGACTAGGCTGTATCCTATGTTACGAGAGGGTCAACAGATGTTCATTCAGCCTAAGGTGAATTCCTTGAATTGGCCTATTTGGCAAAAATGTGATAACTGGACACTGCAAAATCTGTGTAATGGTTGACTTTTGAAGAAGTACGTGATAAATTTAATCTACCAGCCAATCAATATATTAATTGGCTTCAATTGAAACTTTGTGCTTGTGCTTCAATTCCAGAACTTCTAAAATTGAAATCCATACCTGATCTCCTTCAAAATATTATTACTATAGCTCCACTTAAATGTGTTGCTTCCAAATGGTACACTTTATTGAGAAAATCCTCACCTGTGGCTATATCACTAATGATGAGTGCATGGCATCCGGATTTAGACATTTCTGCTGATGATAAGCTTTGGCAGAAAGTGTGGACCAAAGTATTGAAGTCTATTAGATTGGCTTCTGTCCTCCAATCAATATACTATTACATCGATCCCACTGGACTCCGCATAAACTCGCTAATTTTCCAAAGATGGTTCCAATCTATGCTGGTCTTGTGGAAGATTCGAAAGTACACTGCCGCACATGTTATATCAATGCTCACATCTTAAATTGTATTGGAATAAAGTCTGGAACACCATATCCACCATTCTAAATATTAATGTACTCTTACATCTTAAAATTATTATTCTTGGATAACATGGTCTCACATACTCTATGTCCGAGCCCAATGCCCGTTTACTTAACATCCTATTAGTTTTGGCTATTAAAAATATCTTGCACTGTGGAAAGACTTCTCTAAGGTAGAATACATCATATGGTGGAACACGGTATGCATAACCAACAAATTTAAAAGTGTAATAGTGTAAAAGTCTTAGGTCTGCTGGACTATTGCAACTCCCTCTATCTTCCTTGTCCAGCCACTATGATAAAACAACTCCAGACCATACAAAACACCGCCCTCAGACTGATCTACTCACTTAGAAAATATGATCACATAACTGCCTTCTTAGACTCTCACTGGCTACACATACAAGCACAAATTAAATTCAAATTTCACTGCCTATTATTCAAAGCGTTATACGGCTCTTCCCCCTCCTACCTAAACAACCGCTTAAACCAGATCTCCACCTCAAGACACAGAAGAACCCCGAACCCTTTTGCCTTCCCCCCACTCAAAGGCACACAATGCAAGAAAATGTTTGACAACCTTCTGGCAACACAAGCAGCAAAACTCAACCATTCCATCTCCAATCTGCTGACAACAACGGACAACCTCAAAACATTCTGAAAAGAAATCAAAACCCTGCTTTTCAAAAAATTCATCCAAATATCTTAACCCCTCTTCAACTACCTCCAGATAATTCTCCCCCAAATAACCCCCCCAAAACACCTTCCAAGTAAACAGACCCCTAAAATAGATTGTAATCTTACTTATTCTAACTGTATTCTATTTGTTTATATCACACAGTTCGGCACTGTCAGTTTACTATCCAACCCGTAAGTTCCCCTAGGATTCTATCCAGCTATCTCTCCTCTGTTTAAAAAAAAATAAAATTGTATCTTCACTGGAAAATGTCCAGTCAAATCTTTTGTAATCCGCCTTGAACTGCAAGGTATAGGCGGAATAGAAATCCGTAATGTAATGTAATGTAATAGCTGAAACACATCATTCTATTAACTCATTTCTTAGAGTTCAACTTTATTGTGATTTAGACCAATGACATAAATTCTTCAATGTAATATCCATAAAATATATATTAAGTCACTTCTTATCATTTAATTAAGTCATTTGTGATGTTCATTGGGAACTCTCTTCCATGTTTCACATGTATACTTTCAGCTGAAATTATATGTACTGGCCCTGCTGGATTTGTGACATGAGGCACTGGTTATATTGGCATATAATCAATACTATTGCCTTGCTTATTAACTGCGATATGTACAACTAGTCTATTTCATGTTTGAGTTGTCTTTTGTATATTTATAATAACTATCTGTATACTTTGTATATTTATTTTGAAAAATAAAAATGATTCTTTGGGAGAAAACCCCAACTTTAACAGAATTCAAACAAAACCAAAAAAGAGTTCAAAAAGTGATCTTCTTCCATCAGCTCAAGAGCTGGCAGACTTTTTTTTACTGAAAAAATAAGCAACATTCATAATCAGATATCTAACAAAGTTGGGCTAGAAGAGCCAACAGAACTTAATTGCACCATACCCATATCAAAATGCGCTAACTTCTCCATTCCATCAGTCAACGATATCCTACACCTCCTACAAAGTTTAAATACTAAAGGAGCCAATGCTGAGATGATACCTCCTTTGATTTTGAAATGCTGCTTCTCTTATTTCAGTCCATTTATTCACAAAATCATTTAGTACAGTCTTACTTCTGGATCCCTTCCAAAGTCATGGAAAGAATCACTCATACACCCTATACTAAAAGACCCAAAAGGAAACCATAACGATTGCTCCAACTATCGGCCTACAGCAGGGGTCTCAAAGTCTCTCCTTGAGGGCTGCAATCCAGTCAGGTTTTCCCCAGTGAATATGCATGAGATCTATGTGCATGCACTGCTTTCAATTCATATTCATTGGGGAAGTCCTGAAAACCTGACTGGATTGCGGCCCTCAAGGAAGGACTTTGAGATCCCTGGCCTACAGTATAGCTAACGTCCCTTTTCTCGCTAAATTAACAGAGAAAGTTGTGTTTAGACAACTTTCCGAGTTTCTTGAGATAACTAGAGTCCTTCACCCTAATCAGACAGGATTTTTGTCAAAATCATTCTACTGAACACTCTCTGATTGGCTTGACTTCATCTATTCTTTACTATTTAGATCACCACCAATCCACTATTGTCTATTTTTGGACTTATCAGCAGTATTTGACACGATCGACCATCATCTCTTACTAAAAAGGCTTGAGACAATAGGCATTAGCGATTCAGTTTTGTCATGGCTCAAATCCCACCGAAACTCTTAAAAACAAAATCTGTGTTCTTCCCGTGGAAAGAAGAACTCAAGAGTCCATCCGCAATCTGCATTGACAATTCTCTGATCCAGATGGTCGACAAGATAAAAATCCTTGGCATAATCCTAGATAGCAAACTAAACTATCGTGATCAAATTAATTCAGTTGTCAAAGGCTGTTTCCACAGACTTCACATGATTATATCCTTGGTCAGTTTTTTAGATGCTCCTTTCTTGAATACCCTAATACATTCTCTGATATCTAAATTGGAATATTGTAACTCACTCTACAAAGGCATTGCTCAAAATGAAATTAGAAGATTACAAATAATTTTTATTGCGGTATTTTGTATTATCACAGGAAAAAGGAAATTTGATCATGTCACACCCCTGTTAAAGAACGCGCATTAGCTCCCCATCAATCACAGAATTACAAACTGGCACTAATTACATTTAAAGTCCTATTATCCAAAGCCCCACTCTTCCAGGATAGAGTCATTATCCCTTATAATTATTTCCGTACTCTACGATCAGAGGATAAAAATCTTCTCACAATTCCATCCTTACGAACAATCAACACTAGGTGAAACACACTACTGCTCCTCAAATTTGGAACCTGCTACCAGCCCTGGTACGGTAAGGCTACTTGCAAGCAACATCAAGCGCAAAATTGAGAAGTTTTTAAACTAAGAAGAAGGGAAAAGCCAACATTCGACCAAGAGTCAATGGTTCGGGAAATGGTACACCCAGAGGATACCATGCAAGAAGATTGCAGGGAAGACTCACAAGATCATAGGCAAGATAGAAATTGCAATGGACCAAAAGGGACGGAAGTGAAGGAGACAGAAGGAGGAAGGAAGTGCAAGAAAGTGACAGGCTGCAAACTTAAGTGTATGTACACAAGGGGCCAAAGGATTAAAATAGGGGAATTGAAAGCTATGGCACAAAAAGATAACCTAGACATCGGCATCACGGAAACATGGTGGAACAAGGACGTCTGGGACACTGTACTACCAGGATACAAGCTATACCGCAGAGACAGAGTAGGACAAAAAAGTGGGGGGTATTGCCCTAATCTAATCTAATCCTTAGGTTTGTATACCGCATCATCTCCATGTTCGTAGAGCTCGACGCGGTTTACAGTAGGAGAAATAGGAAGGAACTACAATAGAGGGTTAGAGGTAGAAGTGTGAAGAAAATTTAGAGGACTCGGGATGCCAAGATATAAGAGTTTCCTTGATTCCTAAGTTGGAGGGAGACTTACATTTTTTGAGACAAGCCAGGTTTTCAGATGTTTGCGGAAAACTTGGAGAGAGCTCAAGTTCCGAAGAGGGGAGGTAAGGTTGGTCCAGAGCTCAGTGATTTTGAAGTGAAGGGAGGTCCCTAGCTTTCCTGTGTGGGAAATGCCTTTTAGGGAGGGGAAGGATAATTTTAATTTGTGGGAGGATCTGGTGGTATTAGGGTTTGAGGAATTCCAAGAAAGAGGGATAAAGGGAGGGAGGATACCATATAGGATTTTGAAAGTTAAACAGTTGTAGTCTTGCGTTCCTTAATGCAGTGGTTCCCAACCCTGTCCTGGAGGACCACCAGGCCAATCGGGTTTTCAAGCTAGCCCTAATGAATATGCATAGAGCAGATTTGCATGCCTGTCACTTCCATTATATGCAAATCTCTCTCATGCATATTCATTAGGGCTAGCTTGAAAACCCAATTGGCCTAGTGGTCCTCCAGGACAGGGTCGGGAACCACTGCCTTAATGGCTGCAATTGGGAAATCATTACTACAAGTTCCTGTATGCCAGTGGTTCCCGACCCTGTCCTGGAGGACCACCAGGCCAATCGGGTTTTCAGGCTAGCCCTAATGAATATGCATGAAGCCTATTTGCATGCCTGTCACTTCCATTATATGCAAATCTCTATCATGCATATTCATTAGGGCTAGCCTGAAAACCCGATTGGCCTGGTGGTCCTCCAGGACAGGGTTGGGAACCACTGCTGTATGCAACTCAGGGGTAAACATAGCACTGAATCAAATCTGTCATATGAATCTGAATCCAGTTGGCAACCTTAGCTCTAATGTTTCCTACCTTTCGAAAACTGGGCGGACAGGGTAGCGGCAGCACTACACAAAACTACATCTACCAGAATTCTCCACTGGACGTGACGTAAACGCTTTGGAACTAGAACAGACCAAGCGGTCCCTAAAATTATTCCAGGGAGTAAACAATGGCTCCTGGGAATGACGTGGTAGACACGCGGTGACGCGCTGCGATTTTTTTTCCACTCCCAGTCTGTGACGTCGTAGGCCGGCGGCCATCTTCCTGTAGGAGGAGTTTGGTGGGTTGCGGCAGTCGCTTGTTCTCTTTCTGGCGCCAGGTCGGTCGGGGGGTCATGTCTTCGGAGAGCCAGGAGCTGAAACCTTCGGAGGAAGCGTCCACTGAGGAGCAAAAAGTGAGTGGGCGGGGGACGTGTGAACTGGGGATGGGTCGTCGGACTCCGCGGGCCTGGGGGGTGGTAGGAGGACCCTCTCACCCTTCGGATTTTGTGGGCGCGGCTGAGGCTTCTCTGGCACTCTGGGTTTTGTGGAGGCGGCCGGCGAGCGCGTGGTCCTCGTGCAGCCTCCCTTTACCTGCCGTCCTGCAGCCCTAGCGGTGATGTTTGGTACAGAATGAAGTTTCTGACCCTCCCTGGCTTCTTGCCGCTGGTGACTGTCCAGGGTGCGGTCCCAGCTCTAGTGCCATCTTTCTTGGAAGAGTAACTTTTTGCTGGGCCTTGCCCAGGGAAGAGCAGCGATCTTCTTACCTGGAAAGGACGTGCCTTTTGCGTAGGGTGATCATTGAGCTGTCATAATCAAAGTGCGGGAAAGCGTTGTCCGTGGAGCTCAGCTCAAGATACCGCGATTTCGACAGACTTCTAAAGTGCCTTAGTGATAGGCTAGGGCAGGGGTCTCAAAGTCCCTCCTTGAGGGCCGTAATCCAATCGGGTTTTCAGGATTTCCACAATGAACACGCATGAGATCTATGTGCATGCACTGCTTTCAATGCATATTCATTGGGGAAATCCTGAAAACCCGACTGGATTCCGGCCCTTAAGGAGGGACTTGGAGACCTCTGGGCTAAGGATGTGTTCTGTGTCCATAGGTTTCTTTCTTTATCGAGGCAGATGTACCAGTATTTTGCTACTGAACCTAGCTCCCCCACCCCCTTTGAATATACACTGTAATTTCATTGCTTCATTCGAGGCAATATTTGTAACCGAGCCAACCGTGGGTGCATCCATCCAAAGAGAAAGTAGTATTGCTTATACAGGCAGTCCCCAGGCTAAGGACGAGTTACGTTTTTAAAGCTGTTCTTAAGTTGGATTTGTATGTAACTCAGAACTTGTAGATTTTAAGATTCTTGCTGCTTATAACATAAGAATTGCTGCCCAGCAGTCTGCTCACGCGGCGGCCCTTAGGTCAAAGACCCGTGCCCTAACTGAGACTAGCCTTACCTGGTTCAGCAGGAACTTGTCTAACTTTGTCTTGCATCCCTGGAGGGTGTTTTCCCCATATAACAGCCTCCGGAAGAGCGTTCCAGTTTTCTACCACTCTCTGGGTGAAGAACAACTTTCTTACGTTTGTACGGAATGTATCCTCTTTTAACTTTAGAGAGTGCCCCCTCGTTCTCTCTACCTTGGAGAGGGTGAACAACCTGTCTCTATCTACTAAGTCTATTCCCTTCATTTTCTTGAAAGTTTCAATTATGTCCCCTCTCAGTCTCCTCTTTTCAAGGGAGAAGAGGCTCAGTTTCTCTAATCTCTCACTAAACAACTCCTCCAGCCCCTTAACCATTTTAGTCGTTCTTCTCTGGACCCTTTTGAGTAGTACTTGTCCTTCTTCATGTATGGTGACCAGTGCTGGATGCAGTATTCCAGGTGAGGGTGTAGCATGGCTTGGTACAGCGGCATGATAACCTTCTCTGATCTGTTTGTGATCCCCTTCTTAATCATTACTAGCATTCTATTTGCCCTTTTCGCCACCGTGCATTACGTGGACAGCTTCATTGACTTGTCTACCAGTACTCCCAAGTCTCTTTCCCTACCAGTGTTCCCTCTAAGGTTCAGTATGCACAACTACGCACTGTTCTTAATGTGGCCATGCATCATTCCTGAATCTGCTACAGGAGAAGTGTAGGAGTCTATGCCTCTGGAAATACTGCTTCGTGAAATCAAATGAAGTCGCAACCATTGCCTGTACAGTAACTTTTGTAGTTTCTGCATACACACACAGTAGTTATAGTAATTTACATATTGATATCCATGTGTAGGCAGTCTTGTACAGATTAATGATTAAGATCTTTCGATAGCCTTATGCTAAATCATGTGGGATGCTAAAGAAATTGTTTACTAAGCTGTATTAAATAGCTAGTATGGATTTTAAATGGTGGTAGAAGTTAGTGAACACCAGCAATGCAATACAAAACCCTGCATTAGTTGCTGCTAGGGTGTGAACTGGGCAGGTCAGAGGAATGGCCAGCTGTGACAGCTAGGGCATAGGTCAGTACTAGTGCTGCCCGATTTCCGATTCGAATCGGGTGAATCGATTCAAATAGATTTGTATTTAGAAAAAAATCAGCTTCGCTGATTCGGGACCCAGCCCTCCTCCCTGTGCCTTCAGTCTCCTACAGCAGGAGTGGCAGCGCTGCCTCTTGCTGGCCATCCACTGCCCCTCCTGCTGGGGCAGCGAAAGTCAGTCGGGAAGTGCTGGTGTCCTCCGGCTTCCCCCCTGGCCTCCTGCTCTTACTTTCACTGCGGAGCGGAGCAGCCTGTACAGCGGATTGCCGGTGCTTTAGTGATCCTTGCAGGCTGCCATCATCTTCAGGAGAACATTCACTCTGCTGCACCCAATTGGGCAGGAAAATCAATTCAATAGGCTGAATCAAATCGAAATTTTTTTTCCCTGAATTGGGCAGCACTAGTCAGTACTGCACTCTATCATCTTAGATGCCCTTATATGTGAGGATGCCCCTTAGCAGTAGTACCATGACAAGACCACTAGGGGTGAGAGGGGGTCATCATTGCTATTTTGGTACCTGGCACAGTACCGGATGGGAACTAATGAAGTCCACGGTTGCCTGGACCCATTAAGAATCACAGTGGCTATTCCTGGGGATGGTGCTTATGCCTAGGGGGTGAGTGTATGCTTTTGGAAGCAGTGTCTCTGACTTGGAAATTGGTTCAGGGCGAGTTTATCGAAGAAGGTGATGATATGGGGGAATTGGAAGGGGGAAATATGGAAGTGGGAGGGATGCACTGCTGTAGCAGTTCCCCTCCCCTACAGCCCTGTTGTGCTTGTATTGTTATACAGTGTCTACATGGGAAAACCTGTGCTGGCCCTGCTTATAACAGTGTTATGTATGTGTGCTCTGTGCATTAATACAGGGCTGATGCTAGATATGACCCCCCTCCCCCATATTTACTCACAGATTTTGCACTTTAAACTTTCCACTAGTACAAAAATGCCCCTACATTTTTCAGTCAAAGTCCTATAATCCTATGGCACTGTCTTAAATATATCTTTCAAGTCCCCTCAAATATATGTATCAATCACTATTATAGGACTTGTATATATCACAAATTTCCCTTATCTTATACAGGACGCCTCAGCCCCATCACTCCGCCGCTGTGTTAATTCTTGCTTGCGGGAAGAATTACGGGGCACTTCATCATTGGCTGTACCTTTATGTTTTTTTCAGACTCCCAGGCGTTGACTGATGGAAAAGCTAAGTACACAGATAAATGTTTAGAGAACTTTATTTATTAAGTGAAATATAAAGATAGAAAAACACAACACTAAAAATGAAAAAAACATAAAGGTACAGCCAATGATGAAGTGCCACGTAATTCTTCCCGCAAGCAAGAATTAACACAGCGGCGGAGTGGTGGGGCTGAGGCGTCCTGTATAAGATAAGGGAAATTTGTGATATATACAAGTCCTATAATAGTGATTGATACCTACATTTTTCAAGGCATCTGTGCTCCTTAGTTATGTTTGTTTTGATTTGATAAAATTGCCCTTATTGCATGGCAAATCAGAGCAATGAAGAAATCCATCCTGTATTTTATAGAGTTCCTTCTTATTTTTGATCAAGCTAAAAACTGTGAATAATCGAAACCGCAAATACTGAAACCACAAATACGGAGGGAGAAGTGTAAATCTTGATGCAGTAAAAAATTGATCTGCTATGTTCCTGTTCTACAGTACACCCCTCAGGATTTTGAATACTACGATTATATCTCCCCTCAGCCATCTCTTTCCAAGCAGAAGAGCTCTAACCTGTTTACTCTTTCCTCATCTGAGAGGAGTTCCATTCCCTTTATCATCTTGGTTGCTTTGCTTTTGAATTTTTTCTAGTGGTGAAGAGAACGAGAGGGCACTCACTAAAGTTAGAAGGTGCCGATGTAAGATCAACCCCCTCCACAGGAGGAAGCTTCCCTTCTTCCAAGGAGGTGCTCCTGCAAATGGCAGGACTCGCCAGAAAGCTCCTCCAAACTCTATTATTATTATTATTAAACTAAAGAATTAGACTTTAAAGCCTACTTGGACAGAATAGAATGTTCTAAAGTAAAGTAACATCGCTTACCGTAATCACAAGAAAACAGCCAGCTGATATCCCATTAAAGAAGTTTCAGAAAGAGTTCTTTGATCGATTAAAGGACGTGGAAAAGAGTGGCCGCTCATCAAAACTGACCATAAAAGAATCCATCTTTGTTTATCCAGAGGTTATTAGTGATATAGCTAGAACTAGTGCTGCCCAATTCAGGAAGAAAGATTTCAATTCAATTCAGCCTATTGAATCGATTTTTTGATTCAATTTTGATTTTCCTGCCCAATTGGGTGGTTTTTTTTGTGTGTGGTTTTTTTTGTTTTGTTTTGGGGTTTTTTTCCCCAAACATCCTAGTGAGTTTATTTTATAGCCTATTCACCCCTTTTATAGCCTCTTCACCCCCTTTGCCTTCTCCTATCCACACTGGCACTGTGGTGTAAACAAAACAAAAAAGACTTTTCCTCTCTCTGTTAAATCCTAGTTCACATTCACGGTCTAACATCACCTCTGGCAGGATACGCATTTCAATCACAAAACAGAAAATAAAATTTTTTCCACCTTTTGTTGTCTGGTCATTGTTCAAATCATTTTGGTCCCAGGCTCTGGTTGGCTTCTAATAACTCGCTTGCCAGGGTCTCCTGCCCATTTGTTGTTTTCTTCTTTCTCGGTGCTAGCCATCCATCTTCCATCTCTGTCCTCCCCTTCTGTTTCCCTTCCCTTCCCCGGAGGTCTGCCATCTTTCCTTTTTTTTTTCATCTCCATCCCCAGATCCACCTTTTCTCAACTACCGTTTCATCCAGCATGTCTCCCTCCTTCCCCACCACCCCAAGGTCTACCATCTCTCCCTTTCTCTTCCCAACTACCCTCCTATCCAGTATCTCTATACCCCCCCTCCACACCATCCCTTGTGTCCAACTTCTCTCCCTTTCTGTTCCATCTCTCTCCCTCTCCTCTGTTTTTAGACCCTTTTTTTTCTTCCCTCCCCCAGTCTGGCATATTCACGTCTCTATGAACCCCCCCTTCTCTCCCTCAATGTACTTCTACACCAGGGCCCCCCTCCTTTGAAGGTCTGTTTCCCCTCCCCCCTCCCTTGAAGGCCTGTTTCTCTCTCTCTGCCCCCTCCCTCCCTTGAAGGCCTGTTTCTCTCTCTCTCCCCCTCCCTCCCTTGAAGGCCTGTTTCTCTCTCTCTCCCCCCTCCCTCCCTTGAAGGCCTGTTTTTCTCTCTCTCTCTCTCTTCTCCCCCCTCTCCCTTGAAGGCCTGTTTCTCTCTCCCCTCCCTCCCTTGAAGGCCTGTTTCTCTCTCCCCTCCCTCCCTTGAAGGCCTGTTTCTCTCTCTCTCCCCCTCCCTCCCTTGAAGGCCTGTTTCTCTCTCTCTCCCTCCCTTGAAGGCCTGTTTCTCCCACACACCCCGCCCCCTGCCTCCCAGTCTTACTTTTACTTAATTCCAGCAGCGGAGCAGCCTTCAGCGAGGATTGCCATTGCTAGCAATCCTTGCAGGCTGCCTTCGGCCTCCGGAGCTGTCTTCCCTCTGCCGCTGTCCCGCCCCTCCTCTGACGTTAGAAGCAGGATTGCGGCAGAGGAAACAGCTTCAGAGGCCGATGGCAGCCTGCAAGGTTCGCTAAAGCACCAGCGATCCTCTTTGCAGGCTGCTCCGCTGCTGGAATTAGGTAAATCAAGTTTCAAGTTTATTGGGATTTGTTATCTACGCAATATCATATATTTCAATGTGAATAACAATTGTTTTTAAAATAACAATTAAAAAATTGGGGAGGACAAAACAAGATAATATAAACAAATTTTGACATTCTATTACAAACTGGTACAAAAGGCAAAGGGGTGAACTACAGTTTTTAAGGAAAGAAAAAAACATTTAAGGAAAACCACATATGGTGGGATCACATAACCAGAATATAAAGTAAAATAAAGGATATTTTGGTGACCTACTCATAAAACTCATTAAAAACTAGGATTTAGTACTTGTAGATATTGTTTTCTATGCTTTGAAAGCATCCTTGTACAAAAAACTTTTAAGGGAGTGCTTGAATTTTTCTAAAGAAGGTTCATTATGTAAAAATAGTCGTAAATTGTTCCAGAGCTGGGGTGCTATGACCGAAAAGATAGTAGATCTCCTGGTCCCTATTACTTTTAAAGACGGAATAGTTAGTAGATGTTGTGTTGATCTAAGTGTCCTGGATGAAGAATATGGTATCAAAAGACGGTCCAAAAATAACGGCGCATGTGAATGTTGAATTTTAAATGTTAACAGTATGATTTTAAAAGTTATTCTGTGTGTGATTGGTAGCCAGTGTGCAGTTTGTAAAAGTGGTATAACGTGGTCATATTTTTTTGAATTTGTTATCATTTTTATTGCTGTATTTTGTATTATCTTTAGTCTTTTTATTTCTTTATTGGTTATGCCATGGTATAAAGTATTGCAATGGAAGAGTGGGAGGCCAAGGGGAGGAAACCAGACACTGCAGCACTTCCCGACCCTCTTCCCCTAAATCAGGAGCAGCAGTGGCCGACAAGCAAGAGGCAGCATTGCCGCTCTTGCTTTAGGGGGCGAGGGTCAAGGGGGGAGGGTCAGTCACCGAATCGGGAGGCCAATTTTTTTTTTTTTTTTTTTTTTTTACAACGAATAGATTTGAACCGATTCACCCAAAGTGAATAGGTGAATTGATTCGAATCGGGCAGCACTAGCTAGAACTGAAACAGCAATGGCACCCACCCAAGTCAATGTTGAGACTATTTTTGGCACTAAAAATTGTCAAATCAGATTTAAGGGTTTCTATGAGAGATTTGGCAGAAGCAATTCTGCTTCTTAGAACCGCTTATTTTATTTTTAATTTTCAAACCATGCTTTTTAACTTATTAGGTTGTATGTTTTTGATGATTATACCTATTTTACATTTTATAGTCTTATCGAGTGTCTGTAATTTCTTTAATAAATGAGCCACAATGGCATAGCTATAGCCTTTAGATCCCAGCTTTAACAGGTTAGGGTTCTAAAAAGTAGCCTGATGATTCACGTTGGCAGTGATGAAATGCCTTGTATGCTGCATGCTTGCAATCGATGCAGAATATATGTAATTAATATATTATTCATTTCCTATATAGATATATACATAAGTGGGAGTTAAATAGCAAATTTGGGGCTCCTGGAATCTGAGTCAGAGGTTTTATGTACCGACTCCACAGCACTGCTTATTTTTCAATATTTTCTTCATAGAGCGTGGTCAAACAGGTTGAGAAAGCATTAGTGAAAGCTAGAAGGATGCTAGGGTGCATAGGGAGAGAGATGGCCAGTTGGAAAAAGAAGGTATCGATGCCCCTGTGTAAGACTGGTGAGACCTCATTTAGAATATTGCAATCCTAGAGACTGCACCTTCAAAAGATATAAATAGGATGGAGTTGGTCCAGAGGAGGGCTACTAAAATAGTCAGTGACCTTGTATAGGGGCAGACTTAAATATCTCAATATGTATACTTTGGAGGAAAGGTGGTAGAGAGGAGATATGATAACATAAGAATAGCCTTAGCAAGTCAGACCAATGGTCCATCTAGCCAGGCTTCACAGTGGCCAATCCAGGTCACTAGTACCTGGCAAAAACCCAAATAATGGCAGCATTCAATGCTACCGATCCAGAGCAAGTAGTGGCTTCCCCTGTGTCTGTCTCAATAACAGATTATGGACTTTTCCTCCAGGAAATTCTTAAAACCAGCTATGTTAACTGCTCTTATCACAGCCTCTAGCAATAATGCATTCCATAGTTTATTCTCAAAGTGAAAAAATTTATTCCTATTGTTTTTTTAAAGTAGTTTCCTCTAACTTTGAGTGTACACTAGTCTTTGTAATTTTTGACAGAGTAAAAAAATCGATCCACTCAGGATTTTGTAGACGTCAATCATACCTTCCCTCAACCATCTCTTTTCCAAACTGAAGAGCCCTAATCTCTTTAGCTTTTCCTCATATGAGAGGCATTCCATCCCCTTTATCATCTTGGTCACTCTTCTTTCGACCATTTCTAGTTCCGCTAATCTTTTTTGAGATAAGGTGACAAGAATTGAACGCAATACTCCAGCTGAGGTCGCACCATGGAGCGATAGAGGCATTATAACATTCTTAGTCTTTATAACCATCCCTTTTTTAATAATTCCTAGCACCTTTGGTTTTTGGCCACCGCATATTGGGCGGAAGATTTCATTGTATTGTCTACAATGACCATCGGATCTTTTTCTTGTGTACTAACCCCCCAAAGGTGGACCCTAGCATCTAGTAACTATAATTTAGGTTATTCTTCCCAATGTGTATCACTTTGCATTTGTCCATGTTAAATTTCATCTGCCATTTGGATGCTCAGTCTTCCAATTTCCTAAGGTCTGCCTGCAATTTTTCACAATCTGTATGCATTTTAACAACTTTGAAGAGTTCTTTGTCATCTACAAATTTAATCACCTTACTCGTTCCTATTTCCAGATCATTTATAAATAAGTACAGATCCCTGTGGCACTCCATTATTTAACCTCCTCCATTGAGAAAAATGACCATTTAACCCTACCCTCTTTTTTTTTTTTAAGTCTGATAACCATTTCCTAATCCACATTGCCTCCTATC
The DNA here is from genome assembly GCF_902459505.1 of Geotrypetes seraphini. NCBI lineage: Eukaryota > Metazoa > Chordata > Amphibia > Gymnophiona > Dermophiidae > Geotrypetes > Geotrypetes seraphini. The sequence continues at coordinate 16,717,869 of NC_047097.1, forward strand.
TCTGTGACTCTTTAATTTTCTCAGAAGCTTCTCATGAGGAACTTTGTCAATAGCTTTCTGAAAATTTAGACACTACATCAATCAGTTCACCTTTATCCACATGTTTGTTCACATCTTCATAGAAGTCAAGCAGTTTGGTGAGGCAAAATCTCCCTTGGCTGAACCCATGCTGACTGTTCCATTAAAACGTTCAGTGAAGAAAAGATGTCAAAACACACAGTAGTGGAAGATCCAAAGTAAACTTTATTTAGTCAGCATAGACCATGGGTCTCAAAGTTCCTCCTTGAGGGCCGCAATCCAGTTGGGTTTTCAGGATTTCCCCAATGAATATGCATGAGATCTATGTGCATGCACTGCTTTCAATGCATATTCATTGGGGAAATCCTAAAAACCCGACTAGATTGCGGCCGTCAAGGAGGGACTTCGAGATCCCTGGCAGAGACTGTATGCTGCTGACTAAATAAAGTTTGCTTTGGATCGTCCACTGCTGTATATTTTGACATCTTTTTCTCACGACTCTTGTATCTAGATTGCTCTCCCCACTGTAGAGGTTTTTATCCCAGGACAAGCAGGCAGCATATTCTCATGTATGGGTGACGTCACCAACAGAGCCCGGTACGGACCACTTTAAAAGTGCATCGCCAATTTAAGAATTCAAAAAGTTTGTGATAGCCCGAACCGCACATGCGTGAGTGCCTTCCCGCCTGATGAGGGCACGCAGTCCTTCAGTTTCTTTTTCGTGGAGCTAAAAAGTCACATTTCAACGGCTGTTGAAAAATTTTATTTTCGCTGCCTTCCCGCTCTCGCGGTTTTCTGACTTTTTAGTCAGTTTTTTCTTTTCTTTGGTTTTTAGTTTAAAACAAAACAAAACCCAAAACTAAATAATTATAGTTGAAATATTTTTTTCTTTTACCGTTGGTTTGGTTTAGTGGGGCCTTATGGGTCACCATACTGTTTTCTCCCCACTTTGTCTGTTTTTGTATTCAGGTTTTTCCTGCTCAATTTCTATCTGAGCGGTTGCTTTGCGGGGGGAAATTGTCTTCACCGGCATCCTTCAATAGTTCTAACAATGTCGGGACCTTGGCCTTGCCATTTTCTTCTTCTCATACTCTTCTCCTCGCCACCGCATTTTCGTGCGGGTTCTTCAGAAGCAGTTTCCCTTCAGCGCCGTCAGGAATCCGACCCCATATCTTTCTGAAGCGGTGGGTTTTTTCACCACATGCTTCTCTTTCCACTTCAGTAGGGTTAAGAATTCTTCTTTGTAACTTTTTGGTTGAGTGTAAAGACAGTCTCCTGTACGTAATACCATCTTGTAATTGTCTCAAAATTGCACATCTTGCACCACGATCACTCCCCCTTTATCTGCTTTCTTGATGACATTGTGTCATCATTTCTCAAATTCGATAAGGTTGGCAGATATGTAACTAAAATTTTGTCCACAGAGACCTGTTCTATAAAAGCTTGTTAATTTTGTTTTGTGTTTGTTTTTTTTGTTTTGGTTTCTAGAAGCGTAAAACACATAATAATGGTATAACGGGGTCAGCATTAGGAAGTGCAGTGCTGGGGAGTAGCTTGACTAAGATGGCGGCTGGTTGCTGGTGATGAGATGCCACGGCTTGCCTGACAGATTTTCTTACCATTTTCATGGTTAAACATAAGTCTAAACTCTAGGTTTACCTGGAGGAATCTTCAGTGCCAGTTGGCCCGATGGGCGCCTTTCTCCATCGCGGGGCTCGAACAAGTGAGACGGAGTTTTCCTCGGCAGTGGGAGGCATGCAGGCTGAAGTGTCAGCACTCTCCCTTGAGGCAGCATTTCTATCTCCGGAGGAGCGGAGTCCTCCGAGTCACCCTGGGGCATCGGAGCAGAAGATGGAGGCAAGAACGCCCCGGAGTGTTCTCTGTCCCGACCAGCTGAGTCCGGTGTTTGACTCTGCAGGAGGAGTACAGAAGCCAATCCAGTCATCAGAGCACTCAGAGGAGCTGAAACAATGGATCCCTCAGGATTTTCTCAAACTGAATTCATCTACTGCTAAGGCTACAGGTACTTTATTGCCATCAGAGAGTCTTGGCCTAGAATTCATTCCTATGCAAAGACCCAAGGTCTTCAATATGGAAGTACTTTGGGAAGCAATATCTAATTTACAACTCTCTTTGGGGACTCAAATGCAGCAACTTACAGCTCGTTATACTACTTTAGTTTCAGAAAATTTGGATTTGAAAAATAGACTATCTAATCTGGAAAATAAGGTGGATGGACATGAGACCCGAGTAAAAGCTGTGGAGTTCCAGGCCCTAACTTGGGTTAGGGACAGTGGAAATGTTGGAGAATATGACCAGGAGGTGTAATCTTCGGATTACGAATTTCCCAAAATTACCACTCAATATATACATTTAAGAAATACTTGAGAGAAGTTTTGAAAGTTCCTGAATCCTCTTATCCGTCTTTCTCAAAAATTTATTATCTACCAAATAGATCTATAACTCAGAACCCCAACCAGCAGAATTTGCTGATAGTTTGGACTTAACAAATTTCCTGGAGAGATCAGATAATGAGGCATCGGCAACTGCAATGCTGCTTGTACAATTTGCAATCAATTCGGACAGAGAATGGATGCTTTAAATTGTTTTTTACATTTAAGGATTTTCCATTTATGTAAAAAATAGTGAGAATATATCCAGATGTGTCACGACTGACCCAAAAGAGAAGAAAACAGTTTCTTATTTTGAGACCTAGGGTATTGCAGTTAGGGGCAATGTTCATTCTGAGATACCCCTGCAAATGTGTGATGGCCTATCAAGGGAATAGATATGTCTTTTTCGAACCTCAACAGTTGACTAAGTTTATTTCCGCTAAAGAGCAAGGTGTTGTAACTTCCTAAGAATCCCTTCTTCAGAATCAGCTCAGTGAAGTTTAGTTTGTGTCCCCAATCAGCCACATCTTTATTTTCCTTTGTACACTTTAGTTAGTAATAGTAAAGTTCAGTGAATTCACAGCGCTCCTCCCTTTTATTAATGACTAACTAAAAACCAGTATATTTGATTCGTGAGTTCACTTTTGTATCTTTGAATTTATGGGAGGATGTTTTCAGATATAATTATTCATTTGATCTAATTTGTTTTTCCAGATTTCTCTTTTTATTCAAATATATTAAAACTGGTATTGTATTATTTCTTGTTTTTGACTAAAGTTATGTCAAAATGGATAAAATGAAAATAAAGAATAATAATGGTATAACGCAAACGGGCCATTTTAAAGTTTAAAGAATTTTTTAGCGCCAATAATCACTTTTAAGTACGCATGCACCGGCGTCTTTTTGATCACACGGAACTATCATTTAGAGCAGTGTTTTTCAACCTTTTTTGGGCAAAGGCACACTTGTTTCATGAAAAAAATCACGAGGCACACCACCATTAGAAAATGTTAAAAAATTTAACTCTCTGCCTATATTGACTATATATAAAGTAATTCTCTTGAATAGGAATCAAATAAACACAAAGAAAGTATTTTATAATTACTTTATTACGAAATAAAAATTATAAAATACTTTATTCAGTGCGAAACCTGGGCCTGTTTGGCTGAACACAAAGCTGATATTCTGGCTGGAATCGAAGAAAGACACACACGTAGCTCTTCGTCAACAGCTCTCAGTCTCTCTCTGTATTTGGTTTTTATAGCATACAAAAATAGGCAAATATACCCTCCATCCTTTTTATTAAACCACAATAGCAGTTTTTAGCGCAGGGAGCTGCGCTGAATGTCCAGCGCTGCTCTTGACGCTCATAGGCTCCCTGCGCTAAAAACCACTATTGCGGTTTAGTAAAAGGTGACCATATTGTAAAATATAGACAGCAGATATAAATTCAGAACTGTGCATAGTAAGTGAAGGGAAGTTTTCATCTCTGGGAATTTACCCAGTTAACTATTAAGTTATTTGGGCAAATTCCTTTGAAAACTGTGGTAATACTGCCTCTACTTTGCTAAATTTAAAATAAAATCATTTTTCCTACCTTGTCTGGTGATTTCTGGTTGCACTTTCTTCTTCTGACTGTGCATCCAATCTTTCTTCCCTTCTATCAGCCTGTATGCTTTCTCTCCTCCACACCTCATTCCCTCCCCCAACTTTTTCTTCCTCTCTCCCTGACCTTTCTTTCTTTTTCTCTTCTTTCCTTCTGTTTCCCTGCCTGCCCCCTTTCTTTCTTTCTCCCTGCCGTTCCCCAAGCCACTGCCACTGCCGCTGCCATCGGGGAACAGGACCCACCAATGGATAACAGGCCCCAAAGCCGACGCCGACGCATGCTCTCCCTGACATCAATTCTACAATCGGAGAGGAAGTTCCGCCCAGCCAGGCAGCGATTGGCTGGCCCGAACTTCCTCTCCGACTTAGAATTGACGTCGGGGAGAAGAAGACTTATCGGCGAGCTACTGGCGAGCTACTGGCGCCCCTGCCTCGGGCCCCCTGTCAGCTCCGGGCCCGGCGGCCCTGCGGCACACCAGGCAACATCTCGCGGCACACTAGTGTGCCGCGGAACAGCGGTTGAAAAACACTGATTTAGAGAGTGTGCACGCTGGTGTTTTTGTGAGCAGAATGCCATAAACAGTAAGTCCTGAGGCATTCTAAAATAACAAATGTAGTTCATGAAATTATTCTGGGCTCTTTATTTAGACCTGTTTTGTCTTATCTGCAGACGTCCCCTGTTGAATGGATTCAATCCTTGAAAAAGCTTTTGTAAAATGAAACGGGTCCCATTAGGGATACATTGAACCTTTACCATGTTCACGAAGTTGTGGGAATCGTTTGCACAATACTCCTAAAATAAGTTCTTTTGAAATTGTTGCTTATTGCAAAAATTTACATTTAGATCATATTTGAATGACCAAGTTTTGATAAATTTTTTTTCATAATTATCAAGAAGGAGGTGACGGATCAATGAAAGAAACCGGAACCCAGATACTCAAACTTGTTTATCCTTTTTGGAACGTCTGTGGGGTTTACTGAGATTCATCCCTCCCTTGCCTAGCATTGCTTTGGACATTTCTTGAGATCATATACTGTAAGCATATGAGTCATAATCAGATCTCCTCATCCTGTTTGAGTTATAGTGATTTCAATTACCTTGCCACTGCTGGGTCAGACCAGTGGTCCATCATGCCCAGCAGTCCGCTCATGCAGTTTTCCTTGGGTCAAAGACCAGTGCCCTATTTGAGTCTAGCCTTACCTTCGTATGTTCTGGTTCAGCAGGAACTTGTCTAACCTTGTCTTGAATCCCTGGAGGTTGCTTTCCCCTATAACAGCCTCTGGAAGAGCATTCCAGATTTATACCACTCTCTGGGTGAAGAAGAACTTCCTTACGTTTGTACGAAATCTGTCCCCTTTTAACTTTAGTGAGTGCCCTCTTGTTCTCTCCACCTTAGAGAGGGTGAACAATCTCTCTTTCTCTACTAAGTCTATTCCCTTCGTTATCTTAAATGTTTTGACCATGTCTCCTCTTTTCAAGGGAGAAGAGGCCCAGTTTCTCTAGCCTCTCACTATACGACAACTACTCCAGCCCCTTAACTATATTTTTTGCTCTTTCCTGGACCCTTTCGAGTAGTACTATGTCCTTTTTCATGTATGGCGACCAGTGTTGGACGCAGTATTCCAGGTGGGGGCACACCATGGCCCAGTACAGCGGCATGATAACCTTCTCCGATTTGTTTGTGATCCCCTTCTTAATCATTCATAGCATTCTGTTTGCCCTTTTTGCCGCTGCCGCACATTGGGCAGACAGCTTCATTGACTTGTCTACAAGTACTCCCAAGTCTTTCCTGGGGGGTCTCTCCGAGTACCATACCAAACATCCTGTATTCGTGTATAAGATTTTTATTACCAACATTCATCACCTTGAACTTATCCACTTTGAACATAATTTGCCATTTCGCGACCCATTCCTCAAGCGTGTTTGTCTCGTCATAGGTCTTCGCAATACTTCTGTGTCCTCACTACTCTCATTAACTTTGTTTTGTTTGCAAATTTAATCACCTCACTTGTCGTACCAATTTCCAGGTCGTTTATAAATATGTTGAAGAGCACGGGCCCGAGCACTGAACCCTGCAGCACTCCACTTGTGATGCTTTTCCAGTTCGAGTATTATTCCAAAGACTGCTAGAGAGGTAAGATTCCTAGATGTCAAATGACCTGTTTCTTGGAGGAACTAGTCCGATGGGTCCAGATAGCTTCCCTCCCTTCCTGCCGCTGGCACAAACCTTGTAGAACGAGCCATCAAAAACACACCATGTCATTCTTTACTTCAGTGCTCTGCCTGCCTCTTGGGTCCTGCGCATGGAACTGGGAGCTTCTCTGAAAATGCTACGCTAGAGGATATGGATTTTGCCTGCCACTGAAGTCTGGCTTACCGGTCTGTAATTTGCTGGATCTTTCCTAGAACCCTTTTAAAAAAATCGACATAACAATGACCACCTAAGAGCTTAAATTTAGCTTCCAGAACCTCCCTCCCACATTTTCCCATGTCCTATGTACCAAGACAACTGACTCCTCCCCAGCACTATCTAAAATCTTATCTAAGTGATGCTTGAGGTCTGCCACCTTTGCACCAGGCAGGCAAGTGACTAGGCGATCCTCACACCCACCAGCCACCCAGCTATCTACATGCCTAATGATGGAATCAATAACTACAACAGCTGTCCTAACCTTTCCTTCCTGAGCAGAAGCCCCTGGAGATACATCCTCAGTTCGAGAGGATATTGCACCCCTTGGTGGACAGGTCCTGGCTACAGGATTATTTCCTACTTCACCAGGGTAATGCTCTCCTTTTAGGAGACCTCCCTCCTCCAAAACAGCACAGTGGCTGCGAGACTGCAGGTGGGACTTCTCTGCAAAATCCCTGTAGGTTACCTCTAAATACTTCACTGTTTCCTTCAGCTTCTCCAAGTCTGCTACTCTAGCCTCAAGGGAACGGACTTGTTCTCGAGAGCTAGGAGCTCTTTGAAGCGAGCGCACACACATAGCTTCTCGCCAATTGGGAGATAATAGTACATGTGATACTCAGTGCAAGAGACTGGATAGCACCCCTCTTGCTGCTGGACTACTCTCTGCATCCTATTATTGGGTTGACTAATTATACCCTATTTTATTAAGAATATATTTAAGACTAGTATAGAGAGCCTTAGGATTATTTTATATTCTTTATTTAGTGTTTGATTCTTAGCAGGTAATGAAATATAGTAAGAATATGTAATAAGAGTCCTGTTGTCCTAATTAGAATGATTGACTATAAATTAAGACTATAAGTAAAGAAATGAGCTAGGGGAGGGTAGAAGGAAATAAAGACTGAGCCAGACCCTGCTCTGCCTGTCTGAGACTGTTTCTAGCAGAAAGTTTTACTTTATCTAGATCTCCATAATCTGTTTAAATCAAGTTTTCAAAAACTTAATTTCTGAAAGTAGGGAATTCCAAATAACTGGCTCCTGCCATCCAATAGTTTTCCTTGTATGTAAAATTGAGGCAAATGCTATGATCTGTAGATGGAAGAAATGAATGTGGATAAAGAAATAGAACTACCCAAAAAGTATATTGAGTAGCCTAGCTAGCTCAGTAGTTGTTAATGAATTGGGTCAACCTCCCAACAAAGTGTATATTTGAAGGGAGAAAACATGTGACTTTTTATTCTAGGGAAGTATGAATGAGGAATACGTTATACAAAAAAACTTCTTTAATACCTGTAGTTTAGTCTTGATGATTGACCCATATCTTGGCCTGCAATTGGACTAGAGTAAGGGTGATCCTATCTACAAGGCAAGAGACTTTGAAAACAAGTGTTTGAAATGGGTAGCTAAGGAGATAGAATAAGGAGCATCTATTTATTTTGCTTGGTAGCACAATTGACTATCAGTTATTTCTAGGTATAAAAATACATGGTGTGGGTTGCAATGCTAATTTAAGAAATTCAGCTGCTGTTTTCATAAAGCTTCATGATAACACTTGTATTTTCTTATTGAAATCATAAAGCATTCATTGACTTTATTTGCCTTAGCAGGTGGCTGTTAATGAGCGCTGTATTGTGAGTAGCCTGTGTGTCAAAAGAATCCTCTCAATAGCATTTGTGTTTCAGGAAATGGAAGACAAAGTGACCAATCCAGAAAAGGCTGAGGAAGCAAAATTAAAAGCAAGGTATCCTCATCTGGGGCCAAAACCAGGAGGCTCAGATTTCCTGAGAAGACGCTTACAGAAAGGAGTAAGTTAATTTGTGGTCTTCAGTTTCCAAGTCCCCCACCCCTTTTTTCCCAAATGCAATGGCCTGAAGGTTCTAGGGACCCTTGCCATGGGTGGAGGGGGGGACATATTTTACAATTTTTGTGCCATTTCTTTGTTTCAAAGTCAAGGCTAAATTTTGGGGGAAATGGCCTAGAACTCAGTTCAGCATTTTTCAGATTCCAGAGTAATAGGGTTTTGCTGCATCCCTCTCTTTCCTTCTCTATTTCTCTGCGGTTAGAGCCCATTTTATTTCTCTTTGTCAATTCAGGATGGGATAATCTGTTCATTCTTGACTAGTTTCCAAAAAAATATTCTTTACTTTCTCCTCTTGATTAGACTAATAATAATTATTCATGCTGTCAATAACCTGTCAAAGGCCACTCGATTTGACCATATCACTCTGCTGCTCATTCAAAACCACTGGTTGCCTATTACCTCACGTGTTCACTTTAAAACCCTTATAGTCTGGTACTCCCTGTTACTTGTCACTAGCAGTACAGCATTACACTCCATCTAGAGCTCTTTGCTCTCTTGACATTTGGATTCCAGCAGTACGAGACATTCACTATCAGTCAAAAAGAAGTAAATCCTTTGCCTATTTAGCCTCTTCCTTACAGAATTCCCTTTCTCGTGTGCATGTTTGGAACCATCTTATCCAAGATTTAGGTCCTTGCTGAAGACATACTTACTTGAGAGGGCTTTTAATTTGCATGAAGACATGATTGTTCCTCCTAGTCCACTGACTCTAGTTAATCTCTGTGTTTTCCTGTTGATCCTCTTTTTCTCATAGTTTTTTGGTTTTTATTTTGCTCCTTTTTGTTATGACTCTTTAATTGATTTTAATTTGTGAACCATTTTTTATCTCTTGAGGAAGAATGGTATATCAGGCCAACAAACCATTTTGTAGTGGAGGGGATAAACCAGGAGCAGAGTAGAACTGTCACTCAGCTTCTAATTTAGGCCCCTCTTTGCATGTTGCTGTTGCCTCTAACCCATAAGCATTGGAATTTGGGAATGGCAGGGCCACTGGGGCCCTGGTCCCATCAAAATATTATTCTCCTGCAGTGGCTCTCCTCCCCTGTGATTTGGCATTTGTGTGTGCTCCCCCCCCCATGCAGCCTGAAGAGAAGGGGTACTGGAGGGAAGGGAGAGATTTTGGCCCTGAGAAGAAGGAAGGACTTGGAATAGGCACAAAGGGGCAATGAAAGATATAGGGAAGGATGGCAAAGTGGCACTACAACGGGACAAGATATATTTACATTACATTACAGATTTCTATTCCGCCATTACCTTTCGGTTCAAAGCGGATTACAAAAAGTTATGGAAGAAGGATGACAACGTTAGATCAGAGAAGGTTTCCAAGAGAGGGAAAAATAGGATTTGGGGTTAGGGAGGGGATGGTAAGAGGGGGGTAAAGCTTTATCATGGTATTAAGCTTGAAGAGTATAGTTTTTATTTCCTTTTTTTATTTCCTTTCTGTGTTTATGAACTTATGCAAAAATACAATTTACCTCTGTCAAAACTAACTTCTGTAGCTACAGATGGCCAGAAAAAAAAGTTCAATGGCCAGAAAAAAAAGTTTTGTGGCATTACTGTGAAAAAACCAAAGTGAAGCTTGTGACATATCCAAGATTCATCATTCGTATTGTATTATGCATCAAGAAGTATTATGCACAAAGGTAATAAACATAGAAAATGTGTTGACATTTGTCAAAAAAATTATCAATTTCATAAGATCTCGAGGCTTAAATCAGTGACAATTTTCTGCTTTCTTAAGTGAATTAGAATATTCCGGTTTGTCCTACTTTACTGAGGTACATTGGCTATCCTGCTCCATATTTCTTCTTTCAAGTATGCCATTTTTAAATAACTAAAAATCAAGTCACAAGATTGTTTTCTGATCCAGTATGGTTACAAGATTTATCCTGGAGGAAAAGTCCATATTCTGTTATTGAGAAAGACACGGGGGAAGCCACTGCTTGCCCTGTATCAGTAGCATGGAATATTGCTACACCTTGGGTAAAGATCAGATCATTACACATATGTGATCAAGTTAAAGCATTCCAATGTAAGCTAGTTCTTTGGAAAAAGCAGTTTAAAAATGAAGATTTAACGCACTTTCCAACGTGCAACATTAATCAAGTTTAGGTGAAATTGCATCGTATCAAAAATACGCAGAAAAAATTTTAAGCCTTGGAATTGAGTTTGAAATGAGATTTGTAGATTTTAAATCTTTGGAAGACAAGTTTTCTTTGTTAGATTTCTCAATAAATATAGAATCGATACCTAATCATATGCAAATGGAAGTAATTGAGATCCAGTGCAATTCAGATTTGAAGACCCCAAAATACAGTGAAGTTGGCTTGCTTGAATTTTACAAATATTTGCCAGCCAGTTTTGAAAATACTCAAAAATTTGCATATGAAATTATTTCCATGTTTGGAAATACTTATCGGTGCGAGCAGTTATTTACACTTAAGAAAGGAAATAACGTATATACTTGAATATAAGTCAAGACCTCCATTTTTTCCCCCCAAAAAGGAGGAAAAATGGTTGACTCGAATATAAGATGGGTGCTTAATATTCAAGTGCCATGCTCTACAAGGATCTTCACCCAGTATCCCCTACCTCACGCCCTCTCCTGCCAGGCTCTGCACCCAGCCCCCCTCACTACTTGCCAGGCTCTGCACCATGTCCCACCTTCCTGCCCTGTATCGTCTTCCCCCTTTGGTGGTCTAGTGGTATTCCTGGACAGGAGGAATCTGTCCCAGCCGATACTAACAATTATTTTACCCCCCTCTCCCCCCACGTACCTTTTCTCACATCCCTGGTGGTCCAGTGGTGTATGGACAGGAGCAAACTTTCTGCATTTCTGCCCTGTGCCCCTTCTTCCGAACTCGCAGTGCACAGGCACACAGGAGCGAGCTTCTCGAGCTCCCACCCGGCCCTGCGCTGCTAGCTTCTGTGTGCTATGAGATTGGAAGGAGGGGCACAGGGCAGGAGTATGGAAAGTTTGCTCCTGCTCATACACCACTGAACCACCAGGGATGTGAGGTACGCGGGGTACGCGGGGGTAAAAAAAGTTGTTGGTATTGGCCCGGACGGGAGGGATCCCTCCTGTCTTGGCCTACCAGAGGCCTGCATTAAGTCCGGGAGGGGGGTCGGGTGATGACCCGAATATAGGATGAGACCCCCATTTTTGGACCATTTGTTTAGCCCCAAAATCTCATTCTATATTTGAGTACATAAGAACGTAAGAATTGCCGCTGCTGGGTCAGACCAGTGGTCCATCTTGCCCAGCAGTCCGCTCACGCAGCAGCCCTTAGGTCAAAGACCAGTGCCCTAACTGAATCTAGCCATACCCGCGTACGTTATGGTTCAGCAGGAACTTGTCTAACTTTGTCTTGAATCCCTGGAGGGTATTTTCCCCTATAACAGCTTCCAGAAGAGCGTTCCAGTTTTCTGCCACTCTCTGGGTGAAGAAGAACTTCCTTATGTTTGTACAGAATCTATTCCCTTTTAACTTGAGAATGCCCCCTCGTGCTCTCTACCTTGGAGAGGGTGAACAACCTGTCTTTATTTACTAAGTCTATTCCCTTCATTATCTTGAATGTTTTGATCGTGTCTCCTCTGTCTCCTCTTTTCAAGGGAGACGAGGCCCAGTTTCTCTAATCGCTCACTGTACGGCAACTCCTCCAGCCCCTTAACCATTTTTGTCGCTCTTCTCTGGACCTTTTCGAGAAGTACTGTCTCCTATCAAATTCAGAATTACTGATATTCACCTTGGGCCGCTGCATGAGCAGACTGCTGGGCACGATGGACCACGGGTCTGACCCAGCAGCAGCAGTTCTTATGTTCTTGTATTCTTAATCACTGTGGACAAGATTTCCCCTGAAATAGGAAAAATAGTAGCATAGAAGAGATGCCAAGTGTCAGGAAGAAACCATTAATTTTATCGTTGCTCTTGTACTTTTCAAAATAAACCTAAGTTTCTATGAAAAATTATGTTTTTGCTTTTTTGTGGCCCACATAAACTTAAACCTTGTTTATTTGGCCTGTGTTGACTTTTTAGTTTGTCGTGCTTAGGTAAGTAGATCTAGCAATGTTTATATTTCATGTTTAACTTGCAATGGCTATTGAATTAGGAACTGAAATGTGTTTTGTCATTTAAAATTGTACACAACAGAAGTTTTTATGAATGGTTTTGTGTAGCCTGCTTAGATTGTATAGATTAACATGGGGATATATAAATGTGCCAAATAATACTTCAGATTTGGCACTTTTCTCTTAGTTTTCCTGGTGTAGTAGAAATCAAAAGGTGACCTCTTGTGAATAGTGAAAGTTGACTTTCTTTTTCAGCAAAAGTACTTTGATTCTGGAGACTACAATATGGCAAAAGCAAAGATGAAGAACAAGCAGCTTCCGGCTGCTGCTGCAGACAAGACTGAAATTACTGGTGACCACATTCCTACTCCACAAGACCTTCCACAGAGGAAACCTTCCCTTGTTGCAAGCAAATTGGCTGGCTGAATTTTTTTTCTTTTTCTTTTTCGAAAAACCAAACTGCATGAAACTTCATTCCCATTATTTCTCCTAAATATATGTTCTTATTTTCCTCCTTTTATTTCCTCCCCTTCCTAGGTTTCTGAAACTGATTGCTTTGCAGGTAATGGTAGCATGTGCTGCTATTATGAGGGGCGGGGTATTCAGTTAGAATAAAACGTGTGGCATTTGAATTAATTGGTAATACAAATAATGCACTGATATAAAAAAAAAAGACATGTTTTGTTAGATTAATGTAAAGAGTAATCTACTTGAAAATGAAATAAATGTACATAATACTGATTTCCTATTATAGGACTGGTTCCAAGAATTAACACTTGGTGGTTTTACAGATTTTAATGTCTGCATTTCTTTTTCACCAGAATTCATGTAGTATATGTTTGTAGTATTTAAGATAACTTTCTTGATGTTGCTTTTATTTTCTCCCATGTCTGTTGACTTACGGATGAAAGAACAGAAGTTTAGACCACAAGTTATGTCGGAAGGTAAAGCATGTTAACAAACAGACTGGGTTCTAAAGGTTTATTTCTCTGCACTCGGACCTATTAACTTGAATGGCCTTAAACCTGTTTCAGCTTTAACAATAGAACTTGACTTGGGCAATATTTGCCCATTGTGGTGTAACTTTTTGGGAACCTAAATGCTTAAAGAACATAGCCTGTTAAAGCTGATATTGTTTGGTAGTGTAGAACATTGTTCTTAAGATGTGAATGAAGTGTGCATGTGCATAGACTGTTGACTTCACTTTTGTGCCATTTTGTAAATACAATATTTTGCACAATTTCTTTGCAAATGTGTGGATTATTCCATTAGTGCTATAAGCTCTTTGCACTGAGTACATACATATGACCTCTTGCCACCTGGGAGCTAATAAAACATGAGACAATTGGTGCAAAAGACTAGATACAGCAGTTCCCATCTTACTACCTCTTTAGTATTTGTGAGTTGTTAAGTTCAAGGATACAGATAGAGGCAGAGATAGGTTTTAGACAGAGTATGGATAGAAGGATAAAAGGGATTAGAGAAGGATCACATTACAGGTCATGGGCCTGATGGGCCGCCGCGGGTGCGGACTGCTGGGCACGATGGACCTGGGGTCTGACCCAGCGGAGGCAACTTCTTATGTTCTTATGCTAATGGAAAAACAGTATTTAAACTGAAGTCCCCTAAGATTGCTAGCTATGCTTGGCTAAGATAATAATTATTTATAGGTTCCCCTCAGACCTAAAAAGACTGTTTTGCTGAGAGCTAATTACTGGTTTATAGAGATGAAACATGCGGCAAGAAAGTTTGTAATCGGGGTAAGGGCCTTTAAATCAATGATCAGGCCAGGGGTGGATGGGAGGGTAATTGAACTCTAAGCAGAGGTTTTCTTCAGCTACAAGCTGCACTGTATACCAATGATAAACTAAACTCTTAAACAGGAACTTTAAATGCTAGCTTGTACTCTGGTATATGAAACTGTAATATACTTTAAATGTTAAAACCATTCCTTAAATCCTGTCTGCTAGATAAGCAGAGGAACTTAAAATACTGAGATTTGTCTATCTTTTCTCAAGTTGAAAAGCAGAGAAAGTAAGTAATTTCTCAGAAGGTAAAATACTCACTACTAAAACTTTCTTCTCACATGGTTTGGACAAGGTACAGTATCTTTGAAGGATATTGCCAAAACAGGGAAGATAGGACATCCCAATAGGAAGGTTGCAATGAAGGCTGTAGTAGACCAGGTATCTTTAATTAAATAACAGATCTTAAAGATTGCAAATTCACTGTCTACTGTTGAGCAAGTTGTAAATGGGAATTAAAAACAAAATGAAAAATTAAGATGGGAGAGTTAGAATATATTGCATTAAATTAAAAGAGAGCTGGTGGAAGAAGATAACCAGTGGGACATTGTAATACCAGGGTAAAAATTATATTATAGTGCTGGGGTAGATCGAGTTAGTGAAGGGTATAAGGTTGTCTGTCTTACTTGGCCAAAAGCAAAAGAGGCCATAACTTAACATTTAACATAACCTGTCAAGACTCCCAGGATAGCGCTCGTAAAGACTAGGTACACTAGATAGAGTTTGAGCCCGCCGGGACAGATAGGAAAATATGATAAAGTACCTGAATGTAAACTACTTAGGATATAAGTGGTATATAAATGAGACACTAAGTCAGTAAGAAATACCAATCGAACACTAAAATCCTTTTTCCTTCTTTATTCTATCTTGTGTACTGGCAAAAAAACATATTTTTTAAACACTGGCCCTAGTACCCACATTCATCTATCATAGCACATTAAGTCACAGTAAACAAAGACAGGCAAGGGGGACACATCCAAAGACACGTTTGTCAGATGAATGTAAATTCCCCCCCCCCCCTCTTCCCCATAACCTTGCCTGGCTCCAGTTCCAGGTTAAATACTTTCACAACCTGCCAATATTAATATTCATAAGTTGAAGAGGAGTGTGGAGTGAGGAGTGTGTGGCGCAGTGGTTGGATCTACAGTCTCAGCACCCTGGGGTTGTGGGTTCAAACCCCGTGCTGCTCCTTGTGACCCTGGGCAAGTCACTTAATCCTTCATAGCCCCAGTTACGTTAGATAGATTGTGAGCCCACCGGGACAGAGAGGGAAAATGCTTGAGTACCTGATTGTAAAAAAACCGCTTAGATAACCTTGATAGGCAGTATATAAAATCCTAATAAACTTGAAACTTGAAATAACCCTAGCTTTTCAGCCATTTTGAACTGGCTTGGTCTAAGTTCTCTTTCTGTTAGAGGCTAGTTTTCTATCTTTCTCATCTGTTATACCCTGATAAATGATAATGCACCTCGAAATGGGAAGGGGTAGGGGTTTAAATTTTCTGCTTCACTTTTAGTAGCTGTGTCTCTAGAAAAGCAACTTTTCCTGTGTGTCCCTCTGATAGCACATAATCAGATCTGTAGTCATGTCATGTTTCCAAGATCAAACTGGTTCTTTGTCCCCTCTCTTGGTTATTACTTTCCACCACAGGTCTGTATCTTCTACTCAGCAGCAGAACTGTTAACCAGGCTAATGTATAGACATGGTAACTCCCTCTTTTCTGAAGTTACCCTTAATATTTTTTTTTACAGAGTTAAGACCAAATTAATGCCAATTAAATCCATCAAGGGGCGACTCTCTTACAAGGAGTAGATAAAAATATAGAAACATGATGGCAGATAAAGGCCAAATGGTCCATCTAGTCTGCCCATCCACAGTAACCATTATCTCCTGTCTCTAAGTAATCCCATGTTCTATACGTTAGAATTCTGCAGGACACAAAATACATCTTGTAATTCTTATAAATAGAACTTTCATATGTAATGGGGAAATTTACAAACATCTACCTGGCCACAATGAACAGACAAATATAGTAACATAGTAAATGACGGCAGATAAAAACCTGAACGGTCCAGCCAGTCTGCCCATTAGTTATAACCATTAAAAATACATTATTCAATTAATTTATCCCTTCTTTGATATTTCTGGGTCATAGACTGTAAGTCCACCTGATATTGTCCTAAGTTCCAAATTCTGAAGTTGCCGTCCAAGCTCACTCCAGCCTATCCAACCATCCTGTTTGCAGGATATCTACCATAAAGTCTGGCCAGTAACATCCTCATGTTCCAAGTTAGTGGAGTTCCCATTGATGCTCTCCCCAGCCCAATTCTATACCAATTCATCACATATGGGACACAAACTATGCAAGTCTGTCCAGTACCAGCCTTAGCTGAAATTAGGGAGGCTAACAAACTGGGTAACACAATAATAATGGATGATTTAAATTACCCCAGTTTTGACTAGATAAATGTAACATTGGGGCAGGCTAGAGAAGTAAAGTTTCTATACAAATTCAAGGACTGCTTTATGGAGTAGCTGGTTCAGGGGGGAGCAATTCTAGACGTACCTAATCCTTAGTGGAGTGCATGATACTGGGGCCTCTTAACAATATTTATTTACTTGTTCATTTTTATACCCGTCCTTCCCAGGAGCCCAGAATGGATTACAATAAAATAAAATTAGGTACTTAGAACATGATCAGATTTGATTTAAAATTGGGAGCAAGTGCACAAGGAAATCCAATATGTTGGTCTCCTTTTTGAAAGTTAAATGTTATGATAAAATTGGGAAAATGATTTTTAAGTTCACTCAAGTGTCAACTTTTTTGTTTAGCTTCATTGAATAGCATTTAAAACTTTTTTTTTATTTTTAAGATTTTTTTTTATAGACTGATTTATAAGCCCTACCCCAAAAATAAGTCCTAGTTGGATTGACCCCTGAAGCCCCTCCTGAATGTCCCAGACACTCCACAGTTCGCTGATGGCAGTGTAGAAAGATTTACGGTCCACTAATCAGTTACATAAACAAATACGTGCCTGTTAGTTTCTAGGGAAGACCATAATATCTCATCCAGATTCAGCTTTCTTGCCTATTTACACGACCAGACCCAGGCTAATGAGAAATACATTTATTATGAAAATAGAAAAATATAATTCACAAGCCAGCAGCAATATCTAAATATTGTTCACAAAATATCTGATTACATATATGAAACTCAGTACTTAATTATCACAATACACTTGCTAGATAACTAAGTAAAACTAACTCTTACACACACACTAAACAATTCCTTATAATAATAATCCCTGATTAGCAGCAATCTATTACAGTTATCACCAAAAGTAGCTTTACAAGCCTTATCCTATATCACAATCGGATGCACTTATCTAATCCCAGCTGATAAGATAATAAGTTCCTTATCTCACCATCCAATTAGGCCTTGGCACAAAATCAGGTAAAATGGAAGACGTCTCCTCAGCTTAGCCGATGTAGAAATTCTTTGGTTACAGGAACAAGTGTTCGTCAGCCACTGGTAAAGCTGTAATTTTTTGGCAGCAAAAGTTTCCTTGAGGTTATGGAATTCAGATCTGTTTAAAGTCCGATTCACTCTCTCAGACAGAGTCACACGAGGTAACTGTTCAGAGATTTATTTATTTATTTATTTAGATTTTTATCCCGTCCTCCCAGTAGCTCAGAACGGTTTACAAATGAACATACACAGTGGGGAGTAACTAGACATATAAGTAGTACAACAGGTTTAGTGATTGGATTTATAGTTTTTGGAGAGAATTGAATGCAGGGAGAGTAAGCAGAAAGAGAGAAGGGGAAATACAGTAGTTTAGTTTAAGGAAAGTTATATGCGTTTAGGTACAGTTTGTTAGTGGATAGAGTAAGAGGGGGTGCAGAACACCTGTGATGAGATGTGAGCTCACCCACATCTAAAACACAGACTAAATTATAATTAACACCTTTTCACTTGGATCTCGTCAGATGACTTCCTTGGACCAATCCAGAAACAGAACTTAGATGAATAGCCTTTCTATGTAAAGTCTCGTACAAGCTGGGAGACACAGGCGCCTTTCGAGAGATAAGCACAGCATAGGAGTATAACTCCCCCAAGATTCACACAGTCTAAGCATGAAGGCATAGATGGATGTCCTTGACTAGAATACCATTCTGGTACAAACCCAGAATGCATAAGGCAGAAACAGCAAAGATGTTTTCTTCTTTCTCTTCTTGCAAGGTTCATGCTGGAAAGATTTCTTGCAAATAATGGTTCAGGCTTAAATGATGGTTCAGGCTTGATGATGTCAGAGGCCTAACCTTCAGGTGCAAATAAGGAAACACCCCTACAGAAGTACTTCCCATCCCTCTGCCGCATCTTTTCAAAAACACATAAAAAAAACTTTTAGGTATGGTATACAGAAGCAAGAAACTGGCAGAAGAATCACCTGGATAGCTAGATAACCAAGGTGTAAAAAAGGGCACTCTGATAACAAGGCCATAGTAGAGAGATTTAATTAATTCTTTGTAGTGGTTTTCACGAAGGAAGATGAGGGGGAGATAGCAGTACTGGAAGAAATAAGCAACATGAGCACTGGCAAGTTAGATGCAAAGCATTGATAAAGAAAGCTAAGAGAGAATATGAAGAGAAACTTGCCAAAGAGGCGAAAACTTTTGAAGGAAGCTGTGGGACTGTTGGATGATCAAGGAGCAAAAGGGGTGCTCAGGAAGGATAAGGTCATAGCGGAGAGACTGAATTCTTTGCTTTGGTCTTTATAGAAGAAAATATAAGATCTACCTGAACTGTTAATGGTTTTCAAGGGTAGTGATGTGAAGGAACTGAAAAAAATCTTGGTGATTCTGGAAGATGTACTAAGCCAAATTGACAAGATAAGTGATAAATCACCTAGACCAGATGCATCCCAGGGTACTAAAATAACTTATGCATGAAATTGCTGATTTGCTGTTAGTGATCTGTAACCTGTTGCTAAAATCATCTCTAGTACCTGAAGATTGGAGCGTGGCCAATGTTTACACTGATTTTTAAAAGGGAACCAGGGGAGGTCTGGGTATAGACCAGTGGTTCTTAACCTTGTTGGAGGTACTGAACCCCACCAGTTTCATATGCGTGTTCACCGAACCCTTCTTTATTGGAAAAATAAAATAGGATTTTTACAAATTCAAAACATAGGTATACAGTGAGGGAAAAAATATCAATTTTGAAAACAAAAAAAGTTCTATATTTTGAATAATAATAACATAATAATGAAATTTACTGCAAATCAGTGTGACTTCTGCTGTTGATTGATAGATCAAGAAACCGAGTACACGATCAGTCTTGATCAAAATCACTGAATAACTGATAGATGATTGAACATGACTGAAGCGCTATATGAGTCGGAGGTGTGTTTTGGACCTCCGCCGAACCCGCAAGACTGACTCACCGAACCCCTGGGGTTTGGTCGAACCCAGGTTAAGAACCACTGGTATAGACAGATAAGCCTAACTTAAGTGCCAGGCAAAATAGTGGAAACAATTATAAAAAAAATAAAATTGTGAAACACGTAGACAAGCATGATTTTTTTAAAAATTATTTATTTATTACTTTTCAACATCCACTTGTTCAAGAAATACAGATAATAAGGTAATTAACACTCAAAACAGAGAAAGAAATATCCTTAAAGAAGAAAACAGTTTTCTTCCTCAAACCACAAAATTGTACCTGAAGGAAGCAAAGAAAAATAAAGAGATCTTATCTTAGAAAATTAGCCTGAGGTTTAATCTCCTGTTAAAATATTCAGATTGTTCGATCTTCCTTTGGATAAAAAGTTTATCTTTAACAAGGTTCTCAATTAGGTTTTGAAGAGAGGATATTTCCTTACCCGTCTGTTCAAATTTGCTGGTAGCTTGAGCTTTAAAAGACTCAAATGAAGAAGTTAAAGTATCAATCTTACTTGCCACCACAGAAAATCCAGCAGTTGATTTGGTCACTGTGACTTCCAGCCTTTGAAGCATACCCCAGATGGAGGAGTGTGTGGCGCAGTGGTTGGATCTACAGCCTCAGCACCCTGGGGTTGTGGGTTCAAACCCTGCGCTGCTCCTTGTGACCCTGGGCAAGTCACTCAGTCCTCTATAGCCCCAGGTACGTTAGATAGATTGTGAGCCCACCAGGACAGATAGGGAAAATGCTTGAGTACCTGATTGTAAAAACCGCTTAGATAACCTTGATAAGCGGTATATCAAATCCTAATAAACTTGAAACTTGAAACTTCCAGAGTCACCACCATTGGGGAGCGAATGCCTTCTGCTCCAATGCTGACCAAATTCTTGGCGTCTTTTTCCTATGAGGCTCCCTCTGTGACTGCATCAACCCCTCTCGGGTAATGGTCACAGCGCCATCGCGGAGTTCTGACATTGGACATGGTGGAGGCATAGCAGACGGAAGAGACATGGATGTTTCAAGCCCAAAAGCTCAGTAGGCTCCTTCCTCCGAAGTAAACGCAGGCAGCTCCTCTCCAAACACCGATGGGAACTGGTCAGAAAATGCTCCATCTTCAATTGCCCGGACGATAAGAGAGTCAGCCAGACAAAGCCTTTCCTTTTAGTATGTGGCAATGTTCTATCGATAGCCCGCGGTTGAATCCACTACCACCGCAAAGGGGAAAGTCAGGTAAACAGTCCACCGGAACCTGCAAGGTGAGAATCCGGGAAACTTGAGAGAACACCTCAGTCCAAAAACCACTCACCCGCCCACAATACCACCACATATGCAGGTAGGTGCCCACCTCCCCACAGCCCCTCCAACAAAGAGCACTTGCCCCCCCGTGCCAACGAGCCAGAACCTGAGGAGTATAATACCACCGGAATAGAACTTTATACCCGTTTTCAACCAACAAAGCTGCAATGCCCGCCGAAGCAACTTCCCTCCAAATGTCCCCCCAAGTATCCAGAGAAATAGCAGACTCCCAATCCCCTTCCCAAGCTAACATGTAAGGCAAGGGCCGAACCCCCCGACCATTAAGGCACCGATATATAGCAGATAAAGCACCCTTCCGGAGAGTTGGGCCCAACAACAACTCAAAGGGGGTCTTACCCGCCCGTAGGGCCCCCGAGGCCCGCAACTAGTGAACAGCCTGCAAGTAGGGAAACAAATCCCGAGCCAGAAGATCATAACGGTCCTGAAGCTCAGCAAAGGACCTAATACTGCCCAATATTGGATCCCACAGTTGACCCACACACACCAATCCATGAGACTCCCACCTAGCAAACACACCCTTTCCTCAACCAGGCTCAAAGGCCACATTATGGCGCAGCGGCGTATACCAAGAATGGCGCCTACCCAACAACAAACTGCTCCGGGACATATTCCAGACCCGTAAGGCTGTGTCTACTGATGATAAGACTTGCTCGGGCTGTATCCTCCCAGGCACCCAGGGCCGATGCAACAGGGGCACCCCAGCGGATAAGCGTTGTTCAAGCTCCACCCACGGCTTCGGGTCTTGCGCTTGCCACTCCAACAGAGCTCGCAACTGAGCAGCCTGATAATATTTCACCAAATTGGGGACAGCCAACCCCCCATCACCCCGACCCAAGCACATGACCGACCTACTCACTCGAGGCCTCCGACCGGCCCAAATAAAATAAAAAATGTGCCGCTGCACTCCCTCCAACGTACGCCTACTCACCCAGAGCGGCAACACCTGGAATAAGAACAGAAGACGAGGCAATATCATCATCTTCACTATTTCCACCCTACCTAACCAGGAGAAAAATTGATCCTTCCAACTTGCCAAATCTCGCTGGATATGACGAAAAAGTGGGGGAAAATTAAGGTCATAAATCTCCGTTCCCGGCAGGCCAAAATAAACCCCAAGGTAATGCATAGAATGCTGAACCCAACGAAACGGAAACCGTGCCCGAAGAAAATTCACTCTGTCCGGGGGTAAATTAACATTAAGCAGCTCAGATTTCCCAACATTAACCCAAAACCCCGAAACCCTTCCGAACTCCTCTAGCTCCCTCAAGATAGCCGGCAAGGAACTCTCGGGAACCTCCACCGTGAAAAGAAGATCATCCGCAAACAGAGACAACTTATAGGTACTGCCCAGAACCGGAACCCCCTGATATCCCGATTCAGCCGCACCCGCTGTGCTAGAGGTTCCACCGTCAATGCAAAGAGGAGCGGGGAAAGAGGGCACCCCTGACGCGTTCCCTGGCCCAGAGAAAAAGTATCAGAATAACCCCCATTCACTTTAATGCAGCCAACAGGACGAGTGTAGAGGATCCGAATCCATTCCTGCATACGAGGTCCCAAACCTACAAAATCTAAAACCTGAAACAAAAAAGGCCAGGAAACCCTATCAAAAGCCTTTTCGTCGTCAACCGACAAAAAGACCGAGAGGGCTAGGGGTGGCGGCAGGGATGCAAACAGGTTATAAACCCGACGAGTATTATCCCCCACCTGCCTCCCCACCACAAAGCCCGATTGATCAGGATGTATCAATCGAGGAATCCAGCTCATCATTCTATCCGCTAAAACCCGTGTAAATATCTTCGTATCTACCCCAACAAAGATATCGGTCGATAGGAGGCACATTGAAGGGGATCCTTCCCCGCCTTAGCCAACACTGTGACCCCCGCCAAGCGCATGAAAAACGGAAGCGCACTGTCACCCTCCAAAGAGTTAAGAAAGCTGAGTAGGGGAGGCAACAACAAATCCTGAAACCGCTTATAATAGCGAACTGTAAAGCCATCCAGCCCAGGCGACTTACCAAGTTTCATGGAGCGCAAAGCTCCCTGAGCCTCAATCAACGTGAGGGGACGATCCAACCGGGCCACATCTGCCAGTGCAATCCTAGGCAACACCGACGAAGTTAAATAACTATCGAGATCAGGCGAGGACCCAGTCACTTCCGGAGTATAGAGGTGTGAGTAGAACTCTACAAAACGTGCTCGAATATTGTCATCTTTACGCAACAGCTCTCCTGAAGCCGCCCGAATGGACAAAATTTGATTGCGCGTCTGCCTCACCTTCAATCGATGAGCTACTAGTTGGCTAGCCTTATTAGAAAACTCGAAATATCTCTGTTGCAGTAGCTGCAGATTGAAGCGCAGGCGCTCCAGATCCAACGCCTGGAGATCACGGCGCGCCTGGAACAAGCGTCCACGCAGCACCACATCCCAAGGCCGCCGTTTATGGAGGCTCTCCAGACGCCCAATAGTATGTAACAAGGCTGCCGCAGCCTCCCTATGTTTACGCTGCCTAGCAGAGGCCAAAGCAATCAATCTGCCCCGAAGGGTAGCCTTCAAACCCTCCCAAACCGCCTCCTTCGAGGCACCACACTCCAAATTCAGCTCCAAATACTCCCGTAACCACCCCTCAATCTGTACTACAACCTCCGGATCATCGAGGAGACTGTCATTAAAACGCCAAAACTTCTGTCCCGAGCTACCCCCCTGCCCCCGGAACCTGGTTCAAACAGGAGCATGATCCGACCACGTAATCGATTCTATCCCCGCCGACTCAACCCGACTGAGCAACCCCCGCTCCACAAATACAACATCTATTCTAGAGTAAGTGGAGTGCAACCCAGAAAAATATGTGTAGTCCCTATCCAAAGGATGCAGCCAGCGCCAACAATCAACCACATTCAGAGCAACCAGCGCCTCCCTCAGCATCTTACGCTCCCTCCTCCCATAATGATCCGCCCTCCCCGAATTATCCAAACGAGGAGTCACAGTAAGATTAAAATCCCCGCCCAAAACCAAAGCCCCCCCCCCCCTTGAACCGGAGAATTCAAGGCACCAGATCACGAAAGAAGGCCCCCTGGCCTTCATTGGGGGCATAGACATTAACCAGAGAATATAAACACCCCTCAATGAGGAGTTCCAACATAATGTACCTTCCCTGAGGGTCCCTGACCACCCGTTGTACTTCGCTCCGAAGCCCCTTATGGAGGAGAATCCCCACCCCTCCCCTCTTGGACATGCCCACCCTAGAGGCCCAAAATGTTTGGGGAAAGCGGGAATCTCGAACTAGATATTCATGGGTCGAGAGCAGATGAGTTTCCTGTACAAAACAAACATCCGCTTTCAAGCGAATCAATTCCCTATAGAAAGCCCTCCTCTTATTGGGAGAATTAAGACCCCGGACATTGTAAGAGACCAACCTAAACCCCCCCATATTTTAAAGGACACCAAGTAGATGAAGACCCTACCCCAACATTGTCATCCCTGTATCCCCCTCCCCTCCACCCCCCTTTTCCCCATGTGAGAGTCCACAGATCTCCCACCAACATACAAGGAAGGTAACAATCCCCGAGGCCCCTGTCACATAACCCCACAACCAAACATGAACTATCAAATTAACAGACACTACAATCCCAGAATCAAGCACACCTGCCCAACATCCCCCCACAGCACAAAGTCCCCTCCCCCCTCCATCCCACTTCCCCACCATACCCCCCTCCCACTGCTCCACACCACCCCGCACCCCCACAGCATGTCCAGTCCATAAGTGTCCCCTCCTAAGCTCCAAACCAGAACAATAACTCAGAAGCACAGTCACCAAGGGTAAATAAAACCCCAGCAGGAGGAAAAGCCCCCTCGATAGCAGAGGGAGGAATGTACATCAAATCAAAAGTTGGCAGCCCGCCATCAAGGGAGACCACTCGAGGAGGAAGCAGTAGCCTGAAGTGAGAGTCCACCTCCACGGCCTCCCCTCCCACTCCACGATCCACTCGCTGCCATCTAGAGGCGGTAGGGAGCCCCACTTGACTGGACACCGCACTCACAGGGGGAGCAGGCTCTTCAGGAACTTCAATTCCTGCTTGCTGCAGTAGGGTCTGGGCTTCACGAACAGTGGCAACTTTAGTATGTACTCCATTGATAGTAATGACCACTCCAAACGGATAAGTCCAACGGTAGCGCAGGTTGCTACGCTGCAGAGCCTTAGTCACTTCACGGAATGCCCGGCGCTTCTGGAGCGTACCTGCCGCCAGGTCCTGATAAAACTCCAGCCGATGTCCTTCCAAGGTCACTGTGCCCAGTTCTCGGGCTCTACGGAAGATCTGTTCTTTAAGCACGAAGCTCTGAAGACACAGCACAATATCTTTAGGTTGATCAGAGGTGTGGGGCCCCAGCGCCCGATGAGCACGCTCAAGACCCGGCTCCAGGGTGTCATTCTGTAACAGCCAGCGAAGCAAGTTAGTAGTGGTAGCGCGAACATCTTTATATTCCGGTAGGTCAGGTAAACCCTGCACCTGCAGGTTGTTAAGCCAGGTGCGGTTCTTCAGGTCTTCCACCTTGTCTAAAAGAAGCTGATGGTCCGCAGCAGCACTTTCCAAGGCGCGCTGCACTCCGGTCACAGTCTCCTCACAACTGTCCATACGCATTTCCACGACCTCCACAAGGTCCGTGCGCAACTCCTGCTCCGCCTCCCGGACCTGCACTGCCACGGCTGAAATCTCGGCTTTAACTTCTGAAATCCAGCGCTGCATATCGACCTTTGTAAGCGGGTCCGAGGAGAAGCATTCCGGGACCGGCTCGGTCAGCATGTTGGCCACCGCCGCGATAGCCCCACTCAATTGCGCCACCTCACCACTGCTGGTCTCCAGGCCCGCACCGCCACGTGCCTTCCGGCTCAGCGCCTGCTCCAACGTGCGCTGGCCGGTCTTCTCCGTCGGAAGTTTTTTGCGCGTTGCCATGGGGTCCCTACTCCTTGCTCCCTCCACACCGCTGCCAGCAAAAGTAATTTCACGTGTTTTACACAGCCAATTCGATAATTAAGCGCCGGGCCCGAACGGAGCTCACAGATCAAGCTCCCGTTCGCATCGGTGACGTCACTTCCTCCTTGGACTCAGTCTTTTGCAGTATTTTCCAACCACCTCTTCTGGGAGCTAAAGTCAGGCTACACCAATCGGGAGCTGCTTTGACACGCTAGCTAGCATGTCAAAGCAGCTCCTGATTGGTGTTGCCTGACTTCAGTTCTCAGAAGAGGTGGTTGGAAAATACTAAGAATGATCCTGCACCCTATATTCAGTACCTGCCTCCCCAGCTGCCCTCTCCTGCCTCCGCCCCTAAATCGCATTTGCAGTTTTTTGAAATTCATGAGTGTTCTTGGAATTCCCTTGTGAATTTCAGGGGAGTATTGTATATATCTATCTTTAGCTGAACTTCAGCTTTAGCTATGGGTCCTGTCTAGCCAGCTTGGGTATAACAGTGCTTCCTGCTCTATAATTGCAGTCTATTTATTCTTCTATCCAAAAAATAATTAGAAGATGCTCTTTGCCCAGTGATGGATGGCAGGTCTCTCCTTCATTACCACACATACCTAGTTACCCAGTTCCAGGCTAGAGATTTGGAAAAGTACTAATTTTTGACCACTAAGTACATCAAGGTACATGCAGCACTGATTTAAATGGGCAGGATCAGGAACTACTAATCCCACACTGCTTTGAGATGTCAGTTCACAACCCAGACTGACCAAAATTTCTTCAGTTTGGAACTGGGCAACTTGGCATCTCTGCATTAGCTCTAGTCAAGGGTTCTCGGCCTGGTCTTCAAGATCTCCACAATGCCTATGCATGAGATTTGCATGCATACTTACTCATTGTGAGTATCCAGAAACCCTGACTGGCTTGGTGTGTCTCCAGAACCCCTGCCTCAGGTTGTAGGCAGATCAGAACAGGAATTTCCAGAACTCTTCTAAGACACATGGAGTGTTCCTAAAACAAATGTAAAGCTTTTTGTCATCTTTACCCACAAAACAATTATTTCTTCCATTTTTACTATTACTTCATTTGGCTTCTGTACATACAATAGTTGTAGAACAAAACTGACAACTAATAGAATGTTTTTGGCTTATTAATGTGACTTCACTGGTTGAATAATACCCTAAAATCAAAATGGTGGTACATTTCTCTTTCCTCCCGCAAGGAGTCGCTAGCGAGCTGGTCTCTCCGCACGGGTGCATTACCAGTTTGCTCCTGGAGGGAGAGGGTGTCTCTGCAGCCTGTGGGAGGCAGCGATCCAGCTGCTGCTGCTCATTCATTGAAGAGGGGGGGGGCCTTCGGCAGACCCACAATGCACAGAGAGCACCAAAATAGAAATCTGGCCAGGTAACATGGCGATCCTTCCCACCTTGGGTTAAAACCTCCTGCTCGGAGCGATCTCCCCCTCTGATCATCTGAGGTGAGGTGTAGCTGCGCGAGGTTCATGCAGTCCCGGGGGCAGGAAGAGGAGCAGCAGCAGCAGCAGCATGGCAGCATCCGAGCTCTATACCAAGGTAAGCGCGCAGCCCCTGGGGGACCGGCCTCGGCGCTTTTCTGGGCTAGAGGCGTGCGGATGGAGACATCGAGCCGGTGTCGGCAGAGGGTGGGATGAATGAATTGCCTCGGCTCTGCTGCAATGGGTGGTGTCCGACAGGCGTCTAGGGAGTCCCTCCCATTCTCCCCCCTGCTAAAAATAAACCCCCCTTAATGCCAGTCGAGCTCCCGGGTAGCATCGAACGTGTCCCCCTGGCGTCTGAGCATCAATCCCCCCCCCCCCCCATCATCTGTGGGCGCAGCCACTGTTTCCGTTTGCAGACATGAAAGTGGAAGGAGAAAACAGTATTTCTTGAAGGAGGAGGGGGGGGGGGTCCTTTGATCGCCTTGCTGAGTCCCGGACGTGTCATCTGCGGCTCATCAGGCGGAATGTGCAGCGGTTATTAATAGAACCTCAGCCTTGTGTCAGAGGCTGGCGCGGCTCGTCCACAAGGCCGGGAATGGACTGAATCCTGTGCCGCGACTTTCTCCCCCCCCCCCCACTGTGGCACCAATTCACCCAGGCCTCCGGAGACACCCCTCTGCTCTGGTTTTCAGCCTGTTCAGTATGACTGTACAGTACATGAGAGAGATTTGCATGCGGCTGCCTCCATTGTGTGGGCATGGCTGGTAGCCTGGAAATCACATCAATTGGGTGTGTCACCAATTGAGAACAGCTGTCTTCTGTTGCCCTTTTGCCTCCCTGTCACTACTGTAATTCCTGTATGCCACTCCACTTTTTTTATTTCCTTGAATGTCCTTTCTCCTAGCCCTTCCCATGTGTGTCTGCTCTTCCCTTTTGCCCTTTCTTCCTCTCCCTCATTCTTGCTCTGGTGCTCCTTTCTGCTCACTTCCCACCTGGCTGCCCCTTCTGCTTCTGCTCTCTTCTCTCTTTTGCTGTCTTCTTCTCTCTCCCCCCTTCTGTGACAGAGGAGTAGAGTGGGGGTGAGGAAGGAAATAGCTGAGGTGGTTAAGAAGTGATGTAAAGCTCCAGATCCTGGGAAAAAGATAGTGAGGGGGCAGTCAGAGCTAGTAGCCAATAGTGATCACTCAGGATCTTGTACTTTGGGGTTGTCCTGTGCCATAGTGAACTCCTCTCCAGCACTATAAGATCTGGTTAGATTGACGATAAGTGTTGAGCAGTGCTTATCAATCTTTTGGGGATTTGATTGTGACCCCACAATCACTACCAAATAAAACTGTATGTAAACTGCTTAGATAACCTTGATAGGAGTATATAAATAATAAAATGAAAAATAAAATAACCCTCCCCCTGGAGGCGCAGAAGAATACATCTATGGTGAGTCCACCAGGTCGTACCCACCTGAGATCTCTTAGAGCGAGGACTAGATAATGGTTACTGCAGATGGGCAGACTAGATGCATGTGTAAATGTGGGTTTTGGGACCCCACTTGGGGCTCTGACCTACAGTGTGGGAAGCTCTGGTCTTGGGCCTCACTATACCCTAAGGGGGAGAGAAGGTGGAGGGCCGGGTTCAACATGGTTGGGTTAAGACAGGGGTGTCAAAGTCCCTTCTCGAGGGCCGTATTCCAATCAGGTTTTCAGGATTTCCCCCAATGAATATGCATGAGATCTATTAGCATACAATGAAAGCAGTGCATACAAATAGATCTCATGCATATTCATTAGGGAAATACTGAAAACCCTACAGGATTGCGGCCCTCAAGGAGGGACTTTGACACCCCTGGGTTAAGAGAAGAAGGTGAGTGTGGCGTGAGACAAAGGTTAGGTAGAGGGACAAAAGGAGAAGAAAGAATTGAAGAAAATGATGAGACAACTAAAAGAGAGATGGGAGAATAAAGCAAGAAAAGGAGACAAACAATGTTAAAAAAAAAAAGAAAAGCTTTTAGCTAGATCTTGGTGAGGCCTGGTTGGTGTTTTCATCCCCAGTACTAATTAATTTGACTTGCTTTGTGCTGTTTTTAATTAACCAGGGTCCAGTGTTTTGAGGCTCTTAAGTCAGTGATTGGTGATCAAGTTCCATGTTTTGTCTTCTAGTTCTGATGAAAGAATGAAATTCCTTCTTTCATTTCCATTCTTCCATTTTTGATTTGAAGGAAAAGAGCATCAGGGTTTGGGCTTTGCTAGTGAAGAGATTGAAAGCATCTTAGAACATTAGATGGATCATACTGGGTCAGGGCAGAGGTCCATTAAGTCTTGTCTCAGACCGTGGCCAGTCCATCACACGTGGCTGGCAGGATTCAAAGGGATAGAGCCATTGATAAAAAAAAACATAGGAATAGCCATACTGGGTCAGTATTCTGCTTCCAATAGAGCCAGTCCAGGTCACGGGTACTAGGCAGAATCCCAAAGAGTAGCAAGATTCAGTGCTACCATCCCCTGGGATAAAAATAGCAGCTTCCCCCATGTCTGTCTCTATAGCAAACTATGAACTTTTCCTCCAGGAACTTGTTCAAACTTTTTTTTTTTTAAACCTAGATACATTAACTGCTGTTAACCACATCTCTGGCAATGAACTCCAGAGTGAAACTATTTGTTGAGTGAATTAATATTTTTTTCTGTTGTTTTGAAAGTTATGCTATGCAGAGTGGATTTGATTCAAAAAGACTTGATTTAAATTGTGGTTTGCTGCAGAAAGAATTTTGCTATGAAGAAGCCTGTTACCTCTGCAGACACAAATTCATAGTGTTGAGAAATGCAGAACCAAACGTCTATGATAATATCTTCTGGGTAGAAAAATTGCCCGTGATGTTATGAATGGGTTAATGGAATTCATATACCAAAAAATGTAAACATTGCATGACTATACAGCCTCATGCTACAAAATTAAAAGCGAATCCTTATTTCGTGATGAATAGGCCCCTTTTTACAAAGCCTGAACCTGAGTAGCACACAGCAAATGCGCCAACACCCATTCAATTCCTATGGATGTGGCGCATTTACCGCGCCGGCCCACGCTGCCAGCTTTTGTAAAAGAGGGGGTTAGTTCTTTAGGTAAAGTTTTCCTCAAAAAAAGCATTTTGGGGTCCTTTTACTAAGGCATGCTAGCCGTTTTAACATGCACTAAATATTAGTGTGCGCTAAACGCTAACATATTTCAAGTTTCAAGTTTCTTCGAAATTTGATGAATCGCTTATACATAAAATACTAAGCGATTTACATTAAAATCCAAATTTGAACATACGTTAAAATACAAAATAATAATAACAAATAAAATATTAAGCGAATTACAGTGGTGCCTCGCATAACGGACGCCTCGCACAGCGAACGCTGCGCACAACGAACTTCAGGTCTTGCTTCCCACAACGAACTTCGTTTCACACAACGAAGTCGCCCGAGCTGCATCCTTCCGCGCAGGCACTGCGCTTAACTGCCCTCTCTCCGCCTGGCTCCCTGTGCAGTGGCGGACCGTCGGCTCGCAGGGGCCCGGCGCCTACTGCTGATGCGTTGGGGGGGGGGGCGGAGCTACTCTCGCCGCTTCCCCGATGCTAGAAAAAAACAAAAAACATTGTTGTACAGAAACCAACTGACCTTATTAAATTGACTTTTCTTTCATGCATCTGGCAATTTGTTAAGCTTTGCTCTTGCGTTCTTTTGTATCCGATGCATGCTTACACTTCTGCATTAAAGCTGCCCTGTACTTGAGATACTATATGGTTACAAGGGAGTCAAGTCTGTCTCTCTGTTTTGGGCTCCAGGAGCCAAACAGCAGCTAAACATGATGTTTTCTCAAACATACACTGGGGTGTCAGGGTAGCCTTTGAGATGCTACACAAAAGAAATGCAAAGGAATGACTGTTTTTTTCCAATGGGAGACAATAGAAAGGGCAGCAAGTCAGTGCACCAAATGTAAATTAAAGGATGTAAATGAACAGTTAAGTCCCAGTTTTTGCCGCTGAGACTCTGCCCTCTCTCACTGTAAAATTAGACTCTACTTAGTCTGTCTTTAAATTTAAAAAGTGTGTTGTTTTAAAAAACAATTATGTTTTTAGATGTATCTAAATAAAAATAATAACAAAAAATTTATCTTTTTTTATGTCATCTTAGCATATTTTATGCTGCAGAACGAATTATTTTTTTTAACATGTATTGTTATGGGAAAACGCGTTTCACATAACAAACTTTTCGCATAACAAACTTGCTCCTGGAACGAATTAAGTTCGTTGTGTGAGGCACCACTGTACAATAAAATCCAAATTTGAACATATGTTAGGATACAAGGTAATAATAATAAATCCCCCCAAAAAAGAGGGTTTGACCTACAGACCAACAGACTCAACTGGATGGAAGGGAAGAGGAATTCAGGTTACAATATTAATCATTTTAAAAAGAGAGAAACACGAAAGGAAAAAACATTAGGAAGGGTGTTCAAAGTCTATAACGGCTAGCACGCCTTAGTAAAAGGACCCCTTTATTTAAAACAATCCAGTCTAATTTTTAAAAAAAATCTGATTTCGTTAATTAAAAAAAAAAAAAAAATCCTTCATTTTTATCCACCCTGGTTGCTATGTAATTTCATGGAGTGTCACCTTGTATTTGTACCTTTTGAAAGAATAAAAATAATTGATTTAGGTTTTTACCCATTTTCCTTCGCTCGGGATTTTGTAGACCTCAATCTTATCTGCCTCTTAGGGCTCCTTTTACTAAGGTACGCTAGCGTTTTTAGCGCACGCAGGAAATTAACCTCGGGCTACGTTTCTAGAACTAACACCAGCTCAATGCTGGCGTTAAGGTGTAGCGCGTGCTATTCTGTGCCTTAAAGCTCTAACGCGGCTTAGTAAAAGGAGCCCTTAATCTTTTGGGTCTTTCCTCATCATACGAGAGGATTTCCATTTCCTTAATTCTGGTTGTCCCAGTTTTAACTTTAATTTTCATATATCTTGATTGATTTTTAAACCAAAAACAGTGCCGAACAAATAAAAGAACATTAGATATTACATATATTGCACTATCGCACAAGTAACTTATATATCATTCAAGAATTTCAGATTCCTTACAATTAATAACAGCATAATATATACCGTAATATAAATGAAGAATAAGGTTACTTATTATGTGTCACCATCAATATTTATTTTCCTCCTTCCAACCCCCCTCCCCCCCCCCCATAATTTGACCAGAATTACACACAGTACTCAAGACGAGATTGCACCATGGAGCAATACAGAGGCATTGTAATATTCTTGGTCTTATTTTCTAATAATTCCTGGCATCTTGTTTGCTTTTTTGCCAGCTGCCTTACACTGAGCAGAAGAGTTCAATATATTTTCCACGATTACACCTAGATATTTTTTCTTGGGTGCCGACTCCTAATGTGGAATCGTAACATCAAGTACTAAGATTTGGATTATTCTGCCCAGTGTGCATCACTTTACATTTGTTCACAGTAAATTTCATCCGCCATTTGGATGCTCAGTCTTCTGTCTTTTTAAGGTCTTCCTGCAATTCCACATAGTCCGCGTGTGTTTTAACAATATTGACAGGGATAAGCTGAGGTTTTCTGAGCCAGCTTGGCTCATAGAGTTTAACTTTTCCTCTAGGAACTTGTCTAAACTCTTCTTAAATCCATCTCTGCTTACTGCTTAGACCATATCCTCGGGCAACAAATTCTGCAAATGAATTATCTTGTTTGCCGGTGTATTGGATGCACTTTTTTCCCCTCAAAATATGCTTAAAATATGGGGTGCGTCTTATCAAAATTGAGTTGAAATTTCAGTCAAGCCTAAAACTTTTGGTTTATATTAATATACTGTCACGTTGTTTCTGCTCTCTCTCAAATGCCTCATGGTCTCACAAGTATGCACGGTACATGTGTCAATGTTTCTGCTCTCTTGGATGTCGTGTACAAACACGTCATGTTGTTTCTGCTTTCTAGGATGCCTTGTGGTCTCACAAGTATGCACTGTACATGCGCGTCACATTGTTTCTGGGTTTTGAGGATGAGGATTAAAAGGTACCTAACTGCAATGTTCCCTAGTTACATTTCTTAGACATAAATAACTATAAAATTAGTGGGAGGTGTATAAACCAAAGAGGGCATTGAGGTCAGAAGGTATTATGAGACTGACCTCTATGAAGGAGAATACTGTTTGTTATCCCAGGACAAGCAGGCATGATATTCTCACATGTGGGTGACGTCATCTACGGAGCCCCAGCGCGGACAGCTTTTCAAGCAAACTTGATTGAAGTTTCAAGTTTGCTATGCTGCACCACGCATGTGCATGCCTTCTTGCCCACTAGAGGGCGCATCCCCACCTCGTGGTCTTCAGTTCAGTTTTTTCCGCGGAGCCAGAAGCCCTGTGGAAATTGTGCTCTCTTCGTTTTGCCTTCTGACACCGCGGCTGAGTGTTTTTTTCTCGGTCGCTGTGCTTGATTTGTTTTTTTATTTGTTCGTGTGTTAAGTTTTCGTCAAAAAAAAAAAAAAAAAAGGTCTTTTCGTTCGGCTCCGGGGGCTCCCGGTAGCCGCGGCCGCGGGACCTCGTTTGTTCCCGGCTGTTTTTTGAGTTCATGTCCCGTCTCTTGATGGGCTTTAAAAAGTGCATCCAGTGCGATCGGTTACTTTCGATCACCGATCCCCACCGGTGGTGCTTGCTTTGTCTGGGTCCTGAGCACCCGACCAACTCCTGCACTCGGTGCTCTACTTTTCAGCCGAGAGCTCTCCGCCGCCGTCGCGCTCGAATGGCAGAGCTCTTTGCTGTGGACCCCGCGGCGGGGAAGGCCTCGACGTCAGCCTCGGCTTCGGCCCCGGCCTTGACCTCGGCCTCGATTCCCTCGACCTCGCCCCGACAGCCCGCTTCGTCGAAGCCTGCGTCCTCGACCCCGAAGTCGACTGTGGGTAAGTCCTAACTTCCTTCTTCTGTTTCAGTCTCGAAGAAGCCATCCTCGGGCTCATCGACGGGGGCGGGTGGGTCGTCCTCGGCCCCGCCCCGAGCGTCGAAGTCGGGTGCCCCGCGGGAATACTCGAGACTGAGGTCGCCCTCGAGGGAGCACCCGCCGGCCCTGGATCTACCGGCTATGATGGGGGTTCCCGTTTTTCAGGACTTACTCCGTGCGCTCATTGCCTCGGAGCTGTCCGGTGCCCTCGCGCACCTACAGCCGGCTTCGGCCTTGTCTGCCCCGGCTTCAGCAGCCTCGGTCTCGGTACCCTCGACTTCGGCCCCCGGGGTGGCTTCGGCCTCGACCCCAACCTTGCCCTCGACCTCGGTTGACCAGCCTGAGCGGAGCGTGCGGCCTCGGGACAAGGTGCGAAGGGTTTAATCGGTTAAATCTGTGAATGCGGGGAGCATGAGCCGCTTGATTTAAGGAGGATTTCCTTGGAGTGCCAACCCCCACCCGCATAGATGAAGATGAGTATTTCTATTTATTTAATTATTAAAGTAAAATATTTATAACACATATCTATTGAGATCGATGACGACCATGGGTGCCTGAATGCTGTATGATCCAAAAGTCTAGTGGCATACGGGTGGCACTACTGAGGTCTATAAGTCAAGCAAAGCTGTACTTAGTCAATTTGGACTCTATATATGTTCTACTGTGTTATTGCCAAATAGAGTCTAGAGAACACTATTGAGCTAGTTGGTTTCATTGTATTGACAAAAGATGGATGCAAGGC
Source organism: Geotrypetes seraphini (assembly GCF_902459505.1). Taxonomy (NCBI): domain Eukaryota; kingdom Metazoa; phylum Chordata; class Amphibia; order Gymnophiona; family Dermophiidae; genus Geotrypetes; species Geotrypetes seraphini. The sequence continues at coordinate 16,752,935 of NC_047097.1, forward strand.
AGAAAGTGAAGAAGGAGAGAAAAACAATCATTGGATAAGAAGGCCCAGGAAGCGTAGTTAAAAGCACAGAAAAATAAAGTCATCAGACAACAAAGGTAGGGAAAATGATTTTATTTTCAATATGATGATTGAAACGTGTCAGTTTTGAGAAAGGAAAGATTTTAAACTTTAACGATGAGGTTCTGTAGAAAAAGGAAAGATTTATAAATTATAGAGTTTTACCTCATGCAAAATTGTCATTCTTTAATAAGAACATAAGAAGTTGCCTCCACTGAGTCAGACCAGAGGTCCATCTTGCCCAGCAGTCCGCTCCCGCGGCGGCCCATCAGGCCTAATTGCCTGATCAGTGTCCCTAAGTAATTTTGTAACTGCCTCTAATCCTCTAATCTTATCCCAATAACCTACCTCTACTCCTATCTGTACCCCTCAATCCCTGTGTCTTCCAGGTACCTATCCAAACCTTCTTTGAAGCCCTGTAGCGTGCTCCTGCTTATCACATCCTCCGGTAGCGCGTTCCATGTATCCACCACCCTCTGGGTGAAAAAGAACTTCCTAGCGTTTGTTCTAAACTTCTCCCCTTTCAATTTCTGTGAGTGCCCCCTTGTACTTGTGGTTCCCCATAATTTGAAAAATCTGTCCCTGTCTACTCTTTCTATGCCCTTCATGATCTTGAAGGTTTCTATCATGTCTCCTCTAAGTCTCCGCTTTTCCAGGGAGAAAAGCCCCAACTTCTTCAGTCTGTCAGTATATGAGAGGTCTTCCATACCCTTTATTAGCTTAGTTGCTCTTCTCTGGACTCTCTCGAGTACCGCCATGTCCTTCTTGAGGTACGGCGACCAGTACTGGACACAGTACTCCAGGTGCGAGCACACCATTGCACGATACAGTGGCAGGATGACTTCCTTCGTCCTGGTCGTGATACCCTTCTTAATGATGCCCAACATTTTGTTTGCCTTCCTTGAGGCTGTGGCATTAACTATTTTTTCTGCGTCCCTCCAAGTACCTACAAATCCAAAATGTGGCCTTGCAAAGGGTTTGAGTTTGAGACCACTGCTCTAGAGTGACCAGGTTACCCATTCCAGAAGGGAAACTTTTTGGCTAGTCCTGGTTTTAAAATTACATCTGAAAGCAGTGTAGCATTTGTAGCTTATGATTCTATTCATTGAAATCAGTGCTGCAGGTCCCATAATGCACCAGGATGAGGTTGGCAGAAATCCAGAACTGACCAAAAAGTCTCCCTTCTGGAATGGGTAACCTGGTCACTCTGTGTCAGGAATGTGGCTTTTGCAGCGCCTGGGTCCATCCACTTTCTCCTTGGGCTTTCCCGACAGCTTTGGGATTTCTGGCAGCTAAGATATTTAATTTTTAAGACGGTGGTGGTGGTGGGGGGAGATCCATAGCAATATTTTTGAAAAAGCTATGCCACTGCTTTGGGCAATGCTTCTAGCATGCCCTCTCTAACCTGTGTTAATAGAAGGAGGAGGATTTTGACTAATGACCTTGTGTGCACTTTTGTAATAGTACCACTGGGTACAGCTTTCTTTAAAAAATACGTCTGATTATTCAGAGCATATCTGGTGCCTGGTTGATGAGAATTCCCTAGGCTTAATTGGTCACTTTGTTTTGCTATATCCAATTTGACATTTTTTCATAGCATACCACGTTCTGCAGAAAAAAAAACCTGACTTCAAAGGCCTGTTTCTCGTGAGTTTCATGGTAGACTGCACAGCATCTTATGGTCCTCTGATCTCATTTTGGGCTTGTTTTCTGGGGACCCAGCAGGGGTTCAAGGAATCATGGACCCAAGAATATGGAAAAAGTGATAGGGAGTAAAATAAGTAACTTATTTTAAAAGCTAAGTTTAACTCTTGGACTTTGATAATCAGAAGCTATGCAACATTGAATGTGGCTGTAGTTTACGAGGAAGGACTGTCAGCTCAAGACTTAACTGTTTTCCTCCTTGAGTACTGAGAGACCTGTCATTGTGATAAGAGACACTGTTTAATGGCAAGAGAGTAGATATATCGGTGCCAAACACCCTATACAACTGACTTGTTTGTTTTTTGTTGCTGTTAGTTTTTTTGGGGTTTTTTTTTTTTTTTTTGGGGGGGGCTGTGGTGGTCAATTGGCTTTATTTCAGATAATAAAACAGATGGATTAGGGGAAAGGGAAGGGACTTGTTTACTGCCTTTTTGTGGTTACACATTCAAAATGGTTTACATATATACAGGTACTTATTTTGTACCAGGGGCAAGTGACTTGCCCACCACGGTCACAAGGAACAGTGCTGGGATTTGATCCCACAACCTCAGGGTGCTGAGACAGCAGCTGTACCATTAGGCTACTCCTCACCTTCAAGTCTCTGTTTTGTTTATCTGCCTTATTTATAGATTTGCCCTAAGATGTGTATCCTGGGCAGTAGAATAACTTTATGACTAGAGGGGTGAAAGAAACCAATCTCCAGCCCCCCCCCCCCCCAAGCTGATGCTGGTATCGGTAGGGCCATGGCCTCTGTGTCCCACCCCATTCCTGCTCATTCTTTAAAAAAATGATTGGGTTCTTCATCTTCTCTTTAGGCCTTTGTTATCCTCTGCCTTCAAGAGCTGCTGACAGGCCAAGTTTTCAGAAAACTCTTAATGAATATGCATGGGAGAGACCAATGGTCCATCAAGCCCAGTAGCCTGTTCTCACAGTGGCCAATCCAGGTCACTAGTAACTGGCCAAAACCCAAGGAGTAGCAGTATTCCATGCTACCGATACAGGACAAGCAGTGGCTTCCCCATGTCTTTCTCAATAACAGCCTATGGACTTTTCCTCCAGGAACTTGTCCAAACCTTTCTTAAAACCAGCTATCCGCTCTTACCACATCCTCTGGCAACGCATTCCAGAGCTTAACTATTCTTCGAGTGAAAAAAAATTTTCTCCTGTAAAAGTATTTCCTTGTAACTTCAAGTGTTCCCCTAGTCTTTGTAATTTTGTACCCGTTCTACTCCACTCAGGATTTTGTAGACTTCAATCCTATCTCCCCTCAGCCGTCTCTTTTCCAAGCTGAAGAGCCCTAACCGTTTTAGTCTTTCCTCATATGAGAGGAGTTCAATTCCCTTTACCATCTTGGTCTCTCTTCTTTGAACCTAGTAGTAGGACTAGTAGGCATGTAAATCTCTCTCATGCATATTCATTAGGGATATCCTGAAAATCTAGCCTTTTGGTGGCCCTTTTAGGAATGAAGACTAAGGCCTTAGGCCAAGTTGCAAGCTTCTGAACCAACTTCATGCCTTCGCATCTTCATACGGGCAGCTTTAATTGTCAAGGAACTGATAATTTATAGAAATAAATTTAAAAAAGAATTACTTATAGATGAACCTAGCTCTATGACATGCTAGGCTGATGGCACCAGTGACTGGTAGAACAACAACTTGAGAAGTGTGAGTTTTGGAAATACTAGAAGTATTGAATACCAGCCAGATGTAGAATGTGTAATAGGGACTGAGATTTCCGGTGCTAAAACAGTTGCACTGGTTGCCAATCCAGCAAAGAGTGCATTTTAAAATGTTGTCGATAATACATCAGATATTGTACCATGCGTCTCCAATTGTTTTGCAAGGATTTTTTTGAGATTTTATCAACCCAGAACGAGTTTGAGATCGGAAAATAGGATGAAACTATGTTTGGGAGGTAGGATGACAATTTCTCAATCAAGGATACGAGATGCTATGTTGTCAGGGGTGTGTGTACAGCTTTGGAATGTCTTGTCAGGAACTCTGCGCCGATGCGCAATATGGTTGGGCTTCAAGAAAATGGTGAAAACGCAATTGTTTGTAAATGCTTTCTTGTGACGAGATACTGTGTGACGTAATTACCTGCAAATGCTCTGGATCTTATGGCAAAGATTTTATGTATTGAACATGTCCATACGGAAAATGATGTAATTTAAACCACCATAGGCTATGGCTTTTCGGAAAATGCTGCAATTTGAAACGCCCTATGTCCACTAAGGGCTCCTTTTACAAAGGTGTGCTAGCGGTTTTAGCGCGCGCTAAAATGCCGTGTGTGCTAGCCGCTACCGCCTCCTTTTAAGCAGGCGGTAATTTTTCAGCTAGCGCACCTTAGTAGAAGGAGCCCTAAGTCTATATCTCCAAATCTGTATGGTATGACTATACTGTAAAAGCTGAAATTTATACCTCGATGTACACCAGGTTTGTTTTTCCCATCAAAGTTTGTCCTGCTTATACTGTGAATGGACTCTTGTAACCTGTTCTGGGCTCCTTTGGGAGGATGGACTAAATAAATAAATAAATAAATGTATGTATCTAATGTTTGACTGTTGTTATGTAATATAGAAACATAGAAGATGACGGCAGATAAGGGCCATAGCCCATCAGGTCTGCCCACTCTACTGACCCACCCCCAAGTCTACTATCCTAGGGATCCCACTCCTGGTGACAGGTTCCCTTGGCTAAGGGATCCCACATGGGCATCCCTTTTGCTCTTAAATTCTTGCACGCTGTTTGCCTCGATCACCTGCATCGGGAGCTCGTATAGGATTTATTTGTTTATTTATTTCCTGTCTTCTCCAACAAGCTCGGAACAGGTAACAAGGTTGACTTACATAAAGCATAAATGAATTATGAATTTACATTTGCACAGTAATGTTAGCAATTTGGTCTTTAAGTTAACACGGTTATTTCCATCTTCACTTAACAACCAGAGTGGATCCAGTTAAGCACACATTAGAATATGTATGGTTTGAAGAGAGTGACTCAATTTATGGGAAGAAGTAAGTTTTTATTGCTTTCTTAACGTTCAGAAGCCCTTTGAGGGATCTGAAGTGAGAAGGCAATTGATTCCAATAACTTGGTAGGAAATGGGAATAGGAACGGCCTCTGACACTCTGGAACTGGAGGGCACGACCAGGGGGTTATTTGCAAATGTGTTTCCTCCTGGAAGTGGAGTGGTCTGTTGGGGAGGTATGGAGGAAGTTTGGTTGATACGTAGCAGGGTGCCATGTTGTGTAGAGACCTGTATGTTATTACTAGGCCCTTGAAGATATAATGTTTGGTAATGGGTAGTATACGGTATATAAATTTTTTAAATAAATAAATACAATTTCAGTTTTGCAGTAGTGTTACCCATATATCTACTGAGAATTTTCCAAGTATCATGTTTTGGGTTCCCTCTTTATTTGCTATAGATGGAAAGTCTAAAAGAAGTTCAACACTTGTATGATAAACCTACATGACTCGACAAGGGGTCATGTTTCTGCAACGATGCCTAAGTCAGGAATCCAAGTATACTACAACAACAATAATGTTGGTCCATCCAATTTACCCAACAGTTGCATTCACTGTCGTGTCGTACAATTGTATTGTACAAATGTTGACCACCTTTTGGATTTTCCATCTGCAGTAAACCAAGATTATTATCCCCAGGGCTTGACTCCTTGGATTTTTCCTTCCTCTATTGGACCTTGCTTTTCTGCTTGTCATTTGATACTTGTGAAGGTCTTCTTTTCTGTGTTTGTTTGGTTCCTTTTTTATCATGGGGCTATTATGCCGTATGTGTTAGAATTATCTGCACGTTGTGAAAAGATTGTTTATTGAAAGCTTCTATACCCGCTTCTAATGACTAGGGTTTCAATTCAGAGCGGTTTACGTGAACTTCTGTAATGGTGTTACAGTACATAAGAAGGTTTGAAAACAACTTTGTTTCTTGAGGCTTTTAATTCAGTAGGCTGAGATACTAATAATGTGCATTTTAGATTGTTTTGTTTATTTGTATGTTTGTATTTTTTAATTGCTTAGGTTTTAAGTGGGTTCAAAATATTTTAAATAAATACATGAGCTGTAATGGTTCTACAAAACAGAGTTTGAGTGTTTCTGCGATGGTTAATACACTCATTCTATATATTTACATACAAATACTACTCATATTGGGTCCTATATCCATTCTAAAACCTACTTACTTATGCGCAAAGATAAATGTTTAAGCCTCTACAGGTTCTGTCTACAGTAGTGATCAATATAAGAACATGCTGGGACAGATCGAAGGTCCATTAAGCCCAGTATCCTGTTTCCAACAGTGGCCACAGGTACCTGGAAAGATCCCAAGGAGTAAAACAGATTTTATGCTGCCTATCGTAGGCATAAGCAATGGATTTGTTATGTTATGTTACATTGGATTTCTAGACCGCATAACCATTAGTTTGATGCGGTTTACAAAAGATTACAGTAAGAGAAAACATAACCAAATCTAGTTTGACAGAAATTTTAATTTCCCCAAGCCATCCAAACCTTTTTAAAACCCTGCTACGCTAAATGATTTCACCACATTCTCCAGCAACGAATTCCAGAATTTAATTACATGTTGGGTAAATAAATATTTTCTCTGGCTTGTTTGTAGCTTCATCATATGCCCCCTAGTCCTAGTATTTTTGGAAATGGTAAACAAGCAATTCACATTGACCCTTTCTTACCCCCATTGGTAGGTAACACAGGTGCTAATTTGTTTTTTTTTTAAACCTGGGACTAGTGTTCCTGTCAGATCTGTGAACTAAAAAAGAATTGGCTATGGTATGCTCGGCACATCACACATCAGCACTGTGAAAACTGCTCACAGCCTTGTTGTAAGGGGACCTGAGCCTGTGTGTGTTGTCTCTGTGACCTTTTGAAATACTGTCTTCAACCTGCCATCCTGAGCTGTGTTTAACATTGGTATCTGTTTCTTTGCTGTCTTCGGTGCAGTGCTGACTCTGTGTCATGCCAGCTCTGAAACGCTAGTCTAGCCTTTCATTTTCAGAACGCATCCAATAAACGTCACCCTCTAGCAGTGCCCCTTCAGTTGTACCCCTTCAGCTAGCACTCATGAGATAACTGTAGGCCTCTTCTTAAAGAGGGCACAACTTTGCTTTTCTGCCTCTTTAGATGTGTCCTCCAGTTTTGGTTTGGTTTTATTTTTAGGCTAATAAGGGTACAAAATAGGATCCGTGAAAAAGAGACTAACATGCCTGCACACATGCTTAGAAAAAACCTGCCTATGGGGGTGCTAGAGAGAGAGAGGCAGCAGACGCCAGGCGCTCAGCTATGCAGAGTCTCTATGGCTGCTGCAAAAACTTTAGGTCCCAGTAGGATTACTGCAGTAATAATATCCCTCCACCCAGGTTTTTTCTGTTTCCTCTGACAAGAGAAAGAAAGAGGGCCTTGTATTAAGTAGGATGTGACTGTCACCTTATATACACAGTTCACCTATGGAAACATAGGCCATAGGGTTTTTATCTGCCTTAATTTTTCTATCTAGTCTGCATGTTCAAATAAAATGTTGTAATTATGCTATTGGATGTTGGTTCAATAACGATTTGATAATGAATGTGACTGTTGGGCAGACTGGATGGACCGTGCAGGTCTTAATCTGCCATCATTTTTTTACTAGGTTATTAAGAACCCATGAAAATCTTTGAAGATAGGGATTCTGCTTGTTCAGTACATTTCAGGGAGTCCACTACCAAGCTGCTTCTCTCTTTTGTTCACTGGCTTTGCAGTAGTGGAAAAACAAGCGGCACATTTATGTTGTGAGAGGGGAAAGCAGAACTGTGTGATCTTCAGTAAGTACACCCGGTCTTTTTGATTATTTTTTTTTTTTGAGGGGGGTTTATCTAAATTCTCATCATGATTGCAAGCTTTCAGAAGATTTGCCTCGTTGCGGATGATAACCAAAATCTGCAATAGAGTAGACAGTAGACACCTCCGATGGCGTGAATAACATGACTCTTTGCAAGGCTTGAAGAATGGTCTGAAATTTGTCATCTAAGAATTGCAAGCTCGTTCATGCAAAAACCCGAGGGAACGATACAGTTTAGGGAGTGGGTGTCGCAGTGGTTAAAGCTACAGCCTCAGCACCCTGAGGTTGTGGGTTCAAACCCATGCTGCTCCTTGTGACCTTGGGCAAGTCACTTAATCCCCCCATTGCCCCAGGTATGTTAGATAGATTGTGAACCCACCAGGACAAACAGGGGAAAATGCTTGAGTACCTGAATAAATTCATGTAAACCCTTCTGAGCTCCCCTGGGGAGAACGGTTCAAGTTTCAAGTTTATTAAAATTTTTGATTAATCGCTTAATCTTACTTCAAAGCGATGAACAGAAACAATTAAAATTACAATATTAAAAAAAAAAAGCATTAATTTAAACATAACATTAAAATAAACTAGACTATGTCAAACTTAACAAAACACGAGTAAAAGGAAAAGGGAATTTGAACTACAAAATATTATAGAAAAGGAGGTCAGGCAAAAACACAAGGTTGGGAATTAAAATGAATGGTCAAATACAGCATTAATGAATTCAGGGTAAGACGTATTAATCAAAAGCGTCTTTGAAAAGGAATGTTTTTAAATTGGTCTTGAATTTATCAATATTGTGTTCTTCTCTTAAGTCAGGGGTGTCCAATGTCGGTCCTTGAGGGCCACAATCCAGTCGGGTTTTTGGGATTTCCCCAATGAATATGCATTGAAAGCAGTGCATGTATATAGATCTCATGCATATTCATTGGGGAAATCCTGAAAACCCGACTGGATTGCGGCCCTCGAGGACCGACATTGGACACCCCTGTCTTAAGTAAATTGGTAGAGAGTTCCAGATTTGTGGGGCAGTAACTGAGAAGATAAATTGTCTTCTGGTATTAATGATCTTTAGAGATGGAATTGTCAGTAAATGCTGTTCGTTTGACCGCAATATTCTGTTTGTGGAGTAAGGGATCAATGATTTAAAAATAAATGCAGGTGTTTTGAAAAGCATTACTTTAAAGGTGAGTAGGCATATTTTATACGTTATTCTATGCGATACCGGAAGCCAGTGAGCGTTTTTGAGAAGTGGTGTTACGTGGTCAAATTTTTTTTTCTTTGTTATAAGTTTAATGGAAGTATTTTGTATGATTTGAAGCCGTTTTATTTCATTTTGTGCAATCCCTTTAAAAAGGGCATTGCAGTAATCGATTTTAGAGATTACTAAGGAATGGATAAGGATATTTAATGATTTAGAACAAAGATACTGTGAAAGGGAGCGAATTTGACGGAGTCTATAGAATGATGATTTGACGATACTACTGATGTGTTCATGAAAAGTTAATTTACTATCAAATATAACTCCTAGGATTTTAATGGTATTAACTAATTGCAAGGGAATATTTTTTATAGAGATAGGGGCAATAAGTTTAGGAGTTTCTTTCCATGGGAAAAGCATCGTTTTTGTCTTTTCAATATTAAGAGCCAACCTATTTATATCTAACCATTGATGGATTTGTTCAAGTTTATTGTTGATTGTTGTGATATCCAAAGAGTTGTTGGGATCCAAAGGGTGCAAAAGTTGAATATCATCAGCGTATGCGAATACGTGAAAACCTATAGATTGGCAGACAATCATCAAGGGTGCAAGAAAGATATTGAAAAGTAAGGGAGAAAGAATGGATCCTTGGGGAATACCTTGAGATGTTAATGATACTTTAGAATTTGAATTATTAATTGTAACAGTGGATGTACGATCAGTAAAGTAGGATTCAAACCAAGATAAAACTTGGTCGGTAATGCCGATTGAGTGAAGTCTGTCTAATAGAAGATGGTGATCTATGGTGTCAAAGGCAGCAGAAAGGTCGATAGAAATTAATAAAACCGATTGGTGATGGTCCAAAAAGTAATGTATTGAAGAAGTCATTCCAATCAGTGAATGCTCAGTATTATGATGTTGTCGGAATCCTGTTTGGTTCGGATGAAGAACGTTGTTTTTTTCTATAAACTCAGAGATTTGATTGAAAACAATCTTTTCTGTCAATTTTGCCATGAAAGGAAGATTTGCTATTGGCCTATAGTTTGAAATTTTTTTCCGAACTGATCTTACGATCTTTAATAATGGGACGAAAATTGAACAAACGAATAAATATGGAAATAGTTGTGGACACAGGGCATGCTCCTGAAAATTTATCAAGTGTACCTGTCTCGAAAGAAAGTAATGACAATCAGGAAAACCCTGTACAAATCCCACTGCCATGCCTTGTGATCTTCGCAAAATTACCTTACATTACATCTCACATTTATTCATCACTTATATCAAAAATAGATCAAGGTGACTTTCAGTTTACAAAGATCAATGCAATTGATGATTTGCAGAAACAACAACATCAAAAGGCTAAGATAAGCATTCACAATTCATTTCAATTTAGTCAAATCATCCTCAGACGACATAAAACAGTTGAGGCGGAAGATAATTTATGAGCTCCACAAAGGAAAACATTTGCTTATATTGATCCAGATTAAATAGATTCAAAACATTTACTCAGGCCTTTCATCAGTTGATATTAAATATTTTCCAAACAGAAATCGATTTTTTGTCCCAGAAAATCAGATTCACCGATTCAGTGATCAACACCCTCCCCAACCTCGGTGAGACCTGACATACCTTTGAAGCTTTCTAAAGCAGCAGCGGCATCGCTCTGAACAGGCTGCTTCACAGCCTGCCCCGCTGGGGCCTTCCCTCTGCTGCATCATTGATGATGTCATCAGTGCTGCGGCAGAGGGATGGGAAGGAGGGATGGAAAGCTACTGGACAGGGGGATGGGAGGGAGGGGAGGAAAGCTGCTGCTCATAGGGATGGGGGGAGGAAAGATGCTGCACATGAGGGAAGAGAGGAAGAATTGTTGGCGTGGAGGAGAGGAAGGGAGAGATGAAACAAGGGATGAGAGGGAGAAATTCTGCATATGGTGGAAATGAGAGAGTCATGCATGGAGAAGAGAGAGGGAGAAATGTTGGACATAGGGTGGAGAGCAGGGAGAGCGAGAAAGAAATGTTGCACATGATAATGGAGGGAAGGAAGGGAGAGATGCTGCATGGAAGGAAATAGAGAGATTTGACGCAGGGTACAATGCAGGGGAAGAGAGAGAGCGTTCCTATGAGCGTTGGAGCAGCTTTGGAGCATTTAGCGCTTCAGGCTGCAGTAGAAACCGAGGGTCTTTATGGTTTTGCAAGACTGAGAGGGAAACTCACATATTGATCCAGAATATTTAGAGAATCTTTGGGTTCTTTTGGGGAAGGTTCCTAGACCTATTTCTGTTCTATACAGTTATTTGAGAGGGCAGGAGCTGTTTAAACAAACAGTACTTATATAGAATGATGGAAAGAGGACTTAGTCTAAACATTCATGGGAGAGGAATAAGCTAGAATGTGTGTGGAGGTGAAAAAGGCTTCCACATGTATATTGGTGCAGGAAAATGCTTACAAAATGTTATAGTCAGATGCCAGCTCGTCCAAGATATGTATCCACATGTTTCTGATTTCTGCTGGAGGTGTGGTATGGAACAAGAATTATTTTTCCACATTTGGTGGGAGTGTACTGAGTTAATGACAGCAGTCATGGATTATTCAAACAATATCTTGCAAACACAAATTTTGTTAACCCCTTCAGAGCTGCCTCCTGGGAGTAATGAAAGTCTTTTTCGATGGTAGATTCTGCTGCTGAGGGTGGTTCTAGCTGTAAAATGTCTAATAGCGCTTCATTGGAAAAGCAGACTTGTGCGCCATCACTGACTGAATGGAGGGCCGGACTTCAAGCATTGGCGCATATGGAATTAATGGAAACCAATAGACATTGTTGTTGTGAGTAACAGTTGTGGGCCTGGAATATGATTATCTAGAGCAGGGGTCTCAAAGTCCCTCCTTGAGAGCCACAATCCAGTCGGGCTTTCAGGATTTCCCCAATGAATATGCATGAGATCTATGTGCGTGCACTGCTTTCAATGCATATTCATTAGGGAAATCCTGAAAACCCGACTGGATTGTGGCCCTCAAGGAGGAACTTTGAGATCCCTGATCTAGAGAGTGATATCTAGATAACATGGGGGGGAGGAAGGATAATGAGGGGATTTAAAACTGTGGTAGGTAGAGAGCCCTGCAGAAACAACTGGGAGCTCTACTTTGATGGGATTTCAATGGTAAAAAGGGGAGGAAGGTGGGGAGGGTGTATTTTGAAGACGAAGAATAGCAAGTCCAGAGGTGACAGGGTTAGTAGAAGATCCATTGTATTAGATTGGGATCTTTTGTTTGTGTTGGATGTCATAGAAGGGAAACACCTCTGAACTATTTTGTATGTTGCTGGTGTTAATTTTGCTTATATAAACATTTATTGAAACGTAAAAAATGTTTAAAAGAAGACACTTAACCCTCTGTTGCCTTAGTGGGGGTTAGATTGTGAGCCTTCCAGGAGCAGGGAAATACCGAGTTTACCTGAATGTAACTCACCTTGATCTACTAATGAAAAAAGGGGTGAACTAAATCTAAGCGTTATCTATTCTATCATATGAAGTATGGGAATTGAAAATGTGATTGCAGTGAGAGAGAAGTTATGCTGCTGTAAATCGGTTGTTATTGAGAAGAAATAATTATGATTGTATTGTAACTCTTTGGCTTTTATGGCATTATTTTATGTTTTATGATTGTGCTGTAAATCCTTGATTTTAGGATGCTATTTTGTTTGTATGTTGCTTTTCTTGTGTATGCTCTTTTTTACTCCACTTTGGAAAAAGTAGATTATAAGTAACTCAACTAAATGAATGAAATATGTGCTGGACAACCCACTCAAATTCCCTTTCTGTATCAATTTATCCGTTTAAGAAAAATGTTCCTATTTGGGTTTTTGCTAGATGGATCATTGGTCTGACTCAGTAAGGTATTCTTACGTTCTTATGTACGTTCATCCTCAAGACGATGGGGGGGGAAAAAAGCTCTGCGCAGACTCGCACAACTCTTTCTACCTGCCCCCTCACCTCTCTCGCCACCTTCTTTTGGGTCTCCGTATCTATCTCTGTACTGTTATTCAAAAGCTGATCACTTGAGTCCTCGTATTACCATAATTGTATTTGACTCTGCCATTAGCATCTTATTTGTTCTTGTATCCTCACCTCTCATGTACGGTCTTCCACTTAACTCCTGCATCGAATTTTACGGTGTATTGCGGTATACAAATAAAATTTTATGTTTTGTTAAGTGATGCCTGTAAGGGTTGGGAACTCTGTTTTCAGTATCGGGGTGAAATTTTGGAATGCATTGCCAAATCAGCTGCATTTATGCAAGACTAGAGCTATCTTTAAAAAAACTTTTGAAGACAGTTATTTGTTGATGCGTCTATGTGAATAAAATAAGAATGATCAGTAGGGTAGGCGGAAGGATAGCTTTTATTGACTATGAGATGTATTGTTTTTAATTACTTTGTATGTGGATTGTAAACTGCAAATAGGAATTACTAAAAAAGGGATGGTTAACAAGACTAAGAATGCTATAATGCCCCTGTATCGCTCCATGGTGTGACCTTATCTGGAGTATTGCGTTCAATTTTGGTCTCCATATCTCAAGAAAGATATAGTGGCGCTAGAAAAGGTTCAAAGAACGACCAAGATGGTAAAGGGATTGGCACTCCTCTCGTATGAGGAAAGACTAAAACGGTTAGGGCTCTTCAGCTTGGAAAAGAGACGGCTGAGGGGAGATAGGATTGAAGTCTACAAAATCCTGAGTGGAGTAGAATGGGTACAAGTGGATCGATTTCTCACTCTGTCAAAAATTACAAAGACTAGGGGACACTCGATGAAGCTACAGGGAAATAATTTTAAAACCAATTGGAGAAAATATTTTTTCACTCGGAGAATAGTTAAGCTCTGGAATGCATTGCCAGAGGATGTAGTAAGAGCAGATAGCTTAGCTGGTTTTAAGAAAGATTTGGACAGTTTCTTGGAGGAAAAGTCCATAGTCTGTTATTGATAAAGACATGGGGGAAGCCACTGATTATCCTGTATCAGTAGCATTAAAGTTTTTGGGTTGTGGAACAAATTATCTGAGTTTCCATTATTTCTTATGGGAAAATTCACTTTGATATATGAGTGTTTTGGATTACAAGCATGTCTTTGGAATGAATTATGCTCACAAACCAAGGTTTTACTGTACCGCCGAAAAATAAAAACATAAAAATAGCCTTACAGGGTCAGATCAATGGTCCATCAAGCCCAGTAGCCCGTTCTCATGGTGGCCAATCCAGGTCACTAGTACCTGGCCAAAACCCAAGACCTTGGGTAACAATATACTATACAAAATACTGTATGTACTTGTATTGCAAGACCTCACTCATTTAGAACAGTCATTACACTCCTGCAGCATCAGAGAGAAAAGAACCATCGGCTTAGTTGTGATGATGTGACGCATGTATATAGTATGTACTCATATTGCAAGACCTTGCTTGTTTAGAACAGTCACTACACTCCTGCAGTGCCAAAGAGTGAAGCTCAATTGTGATGAGGTGATGTGTGTATACTGTATGTACTTGTATTATAATTATTGTCCACATTCTTCACACCATTAAAATATATTATAATTACTGTCCATGTTCTTCACACCATTAAAATATGTTATAAATATTATATTAAATGAAAGGAAACTCCACCAATAATATATATCCCTCTCTGGCTTAGAGAGATATATATTATAAAGAACTATTAATTTGAGGAAAGTTAAATCGCTTGATTAAAACAGCTCTGTAATAACAATTACTTATTCAAGAACTAAAACTTGGAACATTTGGGAACAAACTGAGAATTTATTTAAAAGCATTAAAAACCAAGCAGATAGGCATTTGTTACAAATGGGACCTCTTGAGCTAAGAATTAACAGACATACACAGGCAGAATTTCTCTAAGTTCAAAAATACACACACGTGTGGGTTGAAAAGTCCTTAGAAGGCCGAGCAGAGGCCTCATGGCCTAGTAAAACAGCATGGTGATCCAGGGAGGAGAAGAAGTGTAGCTTGATCCAGGCTGGTTCCAAAGGGAGAGTGTCCATCTTTCCCATCTTACTGAGCTTCATTTTTATAGGGTTGAGACCTGTTCTAAAAATAGAATCCTAGGTCTGTTCTAAAAATAGAATCCTAAGTCTTTGGTGGAGATGATTTAATTGCAATGGCTTGAAAGAATGTCCCAATACAGGGTATTGTCACTTGTCCTTGCTGAATGTGGTGTGGATCTATATCTGAGTGGTTTAAAATGGAGTGATGAACTTCTATTGTTTTTGCTGATTGGAGTAGCCCAGAGATGAATTTGGTATG
The DNA here is from genome assembly GCF_902459505.1 of Geotrypetes seraphini. Lineage (NCBI taxonomy): Eukaryota > Metazoa > Chordata > Amphibia > Gymnophiona > Dermophiidae > Geotrypetes > Geotrypetes seraphini. The sequence goes on from NC_047097.1 coordinate 16,768,056, forward strand.
AAAAGGGCTCTTGTTTGATCTTGCAGTCCAGAGATGACTTTGGTGTGGCTTGCTTCTGTTTGATCTACATCCAAAGTTCTGTTTAGCTCTGGTCCAACATGTCCTTTGTCTTATCTGAATAGGTGTGCTTAACATCTTTTGAAGGTAGTTTGCTCAGTCTTTGCTTTTATAATAGTTACATTCAACACAAAAACGAGCTTCTATTCTATTGAAGGGGGCATGTAACACCTTTCTAACAGATGACTGCTGGCTCAAAGACCACATAAGAAATTCCCTTTTTAAATCCATCAAAGTAATAGTTATAAAACCATTTTAACTCTAAGCAGAATTATAAAAACATTAACTCCAAGCAGAATTATAAAACCATATCATTTTAACTTTTAAGTCCCTCAGAATAAATGATCTATTGGGTCAGGCAATAATTCAGATTCAAAATTCATAACCCCAGCAACATTAACTATAAAATCATGCTGCATACCGTATTTGTCGCTCCATAAGATGCACCTGACCATAAGATGCATCCTAGATTTAGAGTAGAAAAACAAGGAAAAAGCATTCTGAACCAAATTGTATACTAATATATACCAGGCTCTGTACCCAACCCCCCTCACTCCCTCCCAGGCTCTGCACCCTGTCCTCCCTCCCCTCTACATCATTTTGCTAACTGAAATCTATTTAAAATACACATCTTCCAGCATCTTGCACAGGGCTCTGCAGCCAAACACTTCCGCTGTGCGCCAGCCCTATTAGCAGAAGGGAAGTCAGGCCAGGTAAGGTATACAATTGCCAGAGGCTGCAACCAACAGTAGTAACCTCTGGAGCCAGTAAAAGTATCAACATTACCCTTTAATTTAAAAGTTAAAAACTTCAAAGCACTTTTAAAAAACCCGTTATTTGACAGCTATCCAGTCACCACTTTCTCCAGAATGTAGTGTTTCAGGTTCACAGCCATAACTCCTCCCAAGTCCACATGGTGCCACAGTACTATCACACAGCTGGTAGATATTCCAAAATGTGCTAGCCAGGGAGAAAGGTTTGGGTTGTGATCAGGAAGATTGGGATGGTTTGCCACAAGTGCAGAGCAGCTACCTCAATGAACAAAAACTGCCCTGAAACAAGTGAAATAAAACAAAATCATAAAAGCAAAATACTTTCAAGCAACACAGGAAACTATATAACAATGCTTTGTTTTTCCCTGCTATCCTTATTTAACACCTAGCAAAAGGCAATTATAAAATATTTGCTCCTTAGCAATTACTTGGTAAATAATATGGAGTTCGGTTCTCCAATCCCCTTTGCTGCTCATCTCAATTTGCAGAAACCAGGGAGTGAGTGGATAGGAGGCCAGCGGCGCACAAGCGCGTCAATGCCCTGACCCACGACACCTCCCGAACTCGCCGACCACCGGCACATCAGGGCCAGCTGGCTCGTGACACCTCCTGAACTCACCGACCACTGGAACGTCTGGGTCAGCTGGCCCGCGACACCTTCCGAACTCGCCAACCACTGGCATTCCAGCAGCGCATAAGCGTGCCGTTGCGTGGGCATAAGCTACCCCCCGAACAGCTGCTGCCAGTTCTCGGGGGACTGACAACAGCCATTCAGGAAATGGCGCCAGCCCATGCAGCAGCGCGCCAGTGTGCCACCGGCCCCAACACACCCGCAATCAGCAGGCAGCCGTCCAGCGAACACCCAACTCGGGCAGTGCTATGAGCTCAGTCGCCAGCGCCGCTGGCCCCGACATACTCATCAGGCAGCCGTCCAATTTAAAGGTGTGTGTGTGTGGGGGGGGTGTATATTCGCTTCATTAGACGCACCCTTATTTCCACCCACTTTTTTGGGGGGAAAAAAGTGCGTCTTATGGAGCGAAAGATATGGTATTTTAAGATCATATCAGAATTATAAAATCATTTCATGCTACACTTGTATTGCAAGACCTTGCTTGTTTATCAAGTTAAAATTTAATAAAATGTTTTGCTTGTCTTGCATACCAAGTTACTTGCAATCCAAGGTTTTACTGTATATACATTTTTAAATAAATATTATTCTTTATACAAGTTGCCAGAGCCGAACAAATATCAGATTGCAGTTGTCGCCTGTAACTTCTCACTTCTGAAACAAATGGTTCTTTGTCAAAGATTCACTGAGTCTGCAGCTATATCTGCAATCAAATTGACTGCATCACCAGTGGCGAGGGAGGTGGGGGGGGGGGGGGAGAGTTTAGTTACCACCATGACTGCTTCTATCTGTGGCTACAGCTCGTAAGGTAAGCTATTGTTTTCCAACACTTTTAGAATCTCTGCTATCTTCGGGCAAAACCCCTTCTTCAGTAAAGCAAATGTGCAGTCTATTGACTTCCCGTTACAATATATTACAGTGAATAAAGCAAAAAAAAAAAAAGCACTTTCTGCTGCAGAAACAGCTTTATTCATTATACTGCAAGGTTTTATGTTAATTCTGAAGATGAGCTCTTCACTTAACCCTTTCAGGACCATAAGGATCGTAGGCCAATTTTTGTGGTTTTGACGACATTTTTATGGTAAAAAGGGCTTGCAGATGCCAAAAAATTGATTTTTTTTGTGAAATATCATTATTTTTTTTTAAAAAAATCAAACTTCTGGCTTATGGACAGTGTGGCAAGTGAATCTTCTCGTCAATCTGGCAACGACGCTAATGAATGAATGTCGGAACCAGTTTGTTTACATAAAGGCAGTATCATATGGAATCCGTACATATCAAATTTAGAACTGTAGACTATCCCAATCAAAATGTATAGGATTTTAAAGTTATGGGACAAATATGTCCCTTGGTCCTGAAAGGGTTAACAGTCTTATGATTTTCTGAGTCTATGGGAGCTTGCAAATCATCAGCACTTTCATTTGCCATATACTGTATTGGTAAACTCAGCACTCAGTTTCCCCATCATCTTAGCCTTGCCATGTGCATGGAAATGTTGTCCCTCGTTTCCCTCTGTAAAATGACTTGCGTTTTTTTCCACTTTTTTTTTCTGTTCTCCAGTGGATCACAAAGTAGTGTGATTCTACCTCCACCTTCCTCTGGGATGCTCTGGTTTTGATACTATCTTCTTTCTCTTAAGGGATTCTTTTTTTTATTATTATTATTATTATTTATTTTTAATTATATATTCAAATTTCACAAGAATACATCTTGTTCCATCAAACCCAGGGAGGAAAACAAACCAACAAATTAAAATATGTCATTATACAATCATACAGATTATCCCCTTCTTAGACCACTATAATAGGGGGTGAGCAAGTAAAAATAAATTATGAGAGAAAATTAAGAGGCATTAGTTAAACCTATAGGCTTATGTATCAAGCGCCCTTTACGTCCATTGTCCTTCAATCCTTGATGATCTTCTTAACATCTAGAAATTCCTTCAAATGATTAGGAGAGAAAAAAGTATATTTAACACCTAAGTATCTGACCAAGCATTTACAGGGGTATGCCAAAAGAAACGTTGCTCCCATATTTATAGTCTGTTGACGCATAGAAAGAAATTCTTTCCTCCGTTCTTGTGTGGTCTTAGCAACATCAGGGTATATCCATATTTTCTGTCCCCCGAATAATTTTTGAGAGGTTTTGAAGAACAATTTCATGATCATATTTACATCTTGCTCAAAAAACGATACTAAGAGCGTTGCTCTATCCGTATCAGACGTTATTGTTTGTTCAAGTAGAGCGGTCACATTTGCAAAATCTATCACGTTAATCTTTCTTCTTTTCTCTCTTTCAATCTCATTTTCACCTTCTTCTCTTCCAGGCGTCTTCTTATTTGGTAGGTAATAAATTTTATTTATTGGAGGAATACAATTTGAAGAAACTTCTAAATTTTCAATTAAATATCTTTTCAGTAAATCTAAAGGCAAGACACCTGGAATTTGAGGAAAATTTAAGAAACGGAGGTTCAAACATCTATTGAAGTTTTCAAATTGTTCCAATTTCTTATGAATGGAGGAACTATCTTTAATTGAAGCCACCTTAAATTGTTGTAAGTGTTGTATTTCCTCCTGCATCTGTTTAGCTTGGCCATTTTCGTCGCCCTCCTCTGGACCGCCTCAAGTCTTCTTACGTCTTTCGCCAGATACGGTCTCCAAAACTGAACACAATACTCCAAGTGGGGCCTCACCAATGACCTGTACAGGGGCATCAACACCTTCTTCCTTCTACTGACTACGCCTCTCTTTATACAGCCCAGAATCCTTCTGGCAGCAGCCACTGCCTTGTCACACTGTTTTTTCGCCTTTAGATCTTCGGACACTATCACCCCAAGGTCCCTCTCCCCGTCCGTGCATATCAGCTTCTCTCCTCCCAGCATATACGGTTCCTTCCTATTATTAATCCCCAAATGCATTACTCTGCATTTCTTTGCATTGAATTTTAGTTGCCAGGCATTAGACCATTCCTCTAACTTTTGCAGATCCTTTTTCATATTTTCCACTCCCTCTTCGGTGTCTACTCTGTTACAAATCTTGGTATCATCTGCAAAAAGGCACACTTTTCCTTCTAACCCTTCAGCAATGTCACTTACATACATATTGAACAGGATTGGCCCCAGCACCGAACCCTGAGGGACTCCACTAGTCACCTTTCCTTCCTTCGAGCGACTTCCATTAACCACCACCCTCTGGCGTCTGTCCGACAGCCAGTTTCTGACCCAGTTCACCACTTTGGGTCCTAACTTCAGCCCTTCAAGTTTGTTCAACAGCCTCCTATGAGGAACTGTATCAAAGGCTTTGCTGAAATCCAAGTAAATTACATCTAGCATATGTCCTCGATCCAGCTCTCTGGTCACCCAATCAAAAAATTCAATCAGGTTCGTTTGGCACGATTTACCTTTTGTAAAGCCATGTTGCCTCGGATCCTGTAACCCATTAGATTCAAGGAAATACACTATCCTTTCTTTCAGCAACACTTCCATTATTTTTCCAACAACTGAAGTGAGGCTCACCGGCCTGTAGTTTCCTGCTTCATCCCTGTGACCACTTTTATGAATAGGGACCACATCCGCTCTCCTCCAATCCCCAGGAATCACTCCCGTCTCCAGATATTTGTTGAACAAGTCTTTAATAGGACTCGCCAGAACCTCTCTGAGCTCCCTTAGTATCCTGGGATGGATCCCGTCTGGTCCCATCGCTTTGTCCACCTTCAGTTTTTCAAGTTGCTCATAAACACCCTCCTCCGTGAACGGCGCAGAATCTACTCCATTTTCTCGTGTAACTTTGCCAGACAATCTCGGTCCTTCTCCAGGATTTTCTTCTGTGAACACAGAACAGAAGTATTTGTTTAGCACATTTGCTTTCTCCTCATCACTCTCCACATATTTGTTCCCAGCATCTTTTAGCCTAGCAATTCCATTTTTTATCTTCCTCCTTTCACTAATATATCTGAAAAAATTTTTATCTCCCTTTTTTACATTTTTAGCCATTTGTTCTTCCGCCTGTGCCTTCGCCAAACGTATCTCTCTCTTGGCTTCTTTCAGTTTCACCCTGTAGTCCTTTCTGCTCTCCTCTTCTTGGGTTTTTTGATATTTCATGAACGCCAACTCTTTCGCCTTTATTTTCTCAGCCACTAGGTTGGAGAACCATATCGGCTTCCTTTTTCTCTTGTTTTTATTAATTTTCTTCACATAAAGGTCCGTAGCCATTTTATCGCTCCTTTCAGCTTAGACCACTGTCTTTCCACTTCTCTTATGTCCTCCCATCCTAACAGCTCTTTCTTCAGGTACTTTCCCATTGCATTAAAGTCCGTACGTTTGAAGTCTAGGACTTTAAGTATCGTGCGGCCGCTCTCCACTTTAGCCGTTATATCAAACCAAACCGTTTGATCGCTACTACCCTGGTGAGCACCCACTCGAACATTAAGTTTCCAAGTTTCCAAGTTTATTAAATATTTTGATTTATCGCCTATTCAAAATTCAAGGTGATGTACAAGTAAATAAGAGTTTTTGGTAACGTACATACAATAATTAGATTAAAAAATAGTAAACTTATGTATACAAATTACAATACATTTTAGAGGTAATTACTACAAACTATAATGAAACAGAAGGAAAATTATTTAATGGTTACAATCGCTATTAAAAACATTAGGAAGGGGGGACGAAGACATTTAGCCTAATGATTAAATTAAGAATATGAGGGATTTAGTCGTTAAAAGCATCTATAAATAGAAAACTTTTTAGTTCAGACTTAAATTTTGACAGGTTTTTTTCTTGAGATACTCTCTCCATTTGTGAGGACCAGATCCAATATCGCTTTTTCTCTTGTGGGTTCCGTCACCATTTGTCTGAGCAGAGCCTCTTGAAAGGCATCCACAATCTCCCTACTTCTTTCCGATTCCGCAGACGGAACATTCCAGTCCGCATCCGGCAGGTTGAAATCTCCCAACAGCAGAACCTCCTCTTTCCTTCCAAACTTTTGGATATCCACAATCAGATCCTTATCAATTTGCTGCGATTGAGTCCAATTAGTGGAATTGGATAGGCTCTATGGTATTTCATGAGGCATAGACAGAAGATATGGGCCTTGCAGGCCTTATCTGCTTTAATTGTCTCTGTTTTATAAAGGGAGTGTCCATCTAAAAGAATTTAGGCTTGGTCACATTCAAAACATGTCTGAAGCAGCTCTATAAGCTGTTGACCTATTGACCTGCTAATTGACAAGGAAAGGTATGTTTTTATATCTTTGAAGCACTGTTCTACTGCCAAGCCCTAAAAGTGGGATTGTAACAGAAACTGGTAGTACATGAAACTTATACATTACACTTTCATAGGCTAGTTTTTATCATTCAGTGTTTCATGAAAGGAAAGCCCAAGGAGCAGCTTGCTTTGAATAATAAAAGCCACTTGTATGGTTGTTTATGGAAAAACCTGAATAAAGAATTACAAAAAAAAAAAAAAAAAGACGTTGCTTTGGGCCTAAAATTAAGTTTATTCTTGCTAAAAAGGATAGAAACATAGAACATGATGGCAGATAAAGGTCAAATGGCCCATCTAGTCTTCCCATCCACAATAACCATCATCTCTTTCTCTCTCCGAGAAATCTCACGTGCCTATCCCAGGCCTTTTTGAATTCAGACACAGTCTCTGTCTCTACCACCTCATCTGGGAGACTGTTCCATGCATCTACCATGAATGTACGGTTTCACTATTTCTCATGGTAGGAACATGATGTTGCTGACTTGTATGTTTTTTATCTATCTGTTCAAGATAAAAGTTATGAATACAGTGCTCCCCCGGTCATTCGCGGTTGGCGGTCCCGGTCATTCGTTGTATTTTCTAACCATGAATGACTGGGCAGGAGAGGGCAGCCGGAGTGCCGGCAAGTGAAGGAAATATGCTCAGACTGCCTCTTCCTGCACTAAAGTCGGGCCTCACCAACTAGGAGCTGCATGTCAAAGCAGCTCCTGATTGGTGAGTACTGTATTTACAAATGACTGGATTTTCCTTACAGCAGTGTCGCTCACCTGATGCTTGGGGGCTAACGTGTGCCTCCTGAATTCTAAAGGGAATGGAGAAATTGCCTAGTGCTTAGTCCAGTAGGATGAGAAGCCTGAATTTATTTATTTATTTTAGTATTTATATACCACTTATAGCCTAAGTGGTTTACATTCAGGTACTCAAGTAGTTTTCCCTATCTATCCCAGTAGGCTCACACTCTATCTAATGGTAATAGGGGATTAAGGCCCAGATTCACTAAAGATGGCGACTCAATCTCGGTTGGCCGATTCTTTGGCTGATTTGCAAACAGCGATTGATTCACTATCAAGTGAATCGGGGCATGCAAACTCACTGACTCAATCAGTGAGCGTTGAGTCGATGCAGAGCCCTTACAGTAGTGATAGGAGAAGCAGCCTCCTGTCACTGCTGTCAAGGCTTCTGATTTTTTTTTTTTTAATGGGACAGATGTTTTATTCATTTTTAAAAAAAATTGGGCAGATATTTTGTGTGTGTAATACACGCAAAATATCAGTGCCATTAAAAAAAAAAACCCAGGCAGACCTGTCGGTAACACAGTTACAGACAGGTCTACAGCAGTCGGGTTTTAGAATCGTAAAATGTTAGTGAATCAATTGCTTGGCTATTTTGCATGGGGTTTTACAAATGTCTGGATCAGGCAATGGGCGATCAAGGAGGAAAACACGTGGTGGGGCGTTTAATGGATCGGGTTGGTTAGCAGCGATCGTGGCTAAACCTCTGAAAACAGGTTTAGCAACGATCGCTGACTTCAGTGAATCGGGGCCTAAGTGACTTGCCCAGGGGTTACAAGGAGCAGTGTGGGATTTGAACACACAACCTCAGGGTGTTGAGGCTGTAGCTCTAACCACTGCGCCACACACTCTCTGTTCTTCACTGCCAGCCCTTGTAACCTTGGGAAGTCCAATCACCTTCTATTTCTCCAGGGAAGGACTTGTGTTATGAGCCTCCTGTACCCTTACTTTCAGAAGAGGTGGGCAAGTTTGTCGAAGAAGGTTGTGAGTGAAGATCAAGAAAAACTTAATTGCTTATGGAATGTCCTTTGTTCTTATAGGTTTGATGACTTTCAAATTTGATAGGTTTTGAGAAATTTTGTCACCCCTGCAAAATATTTTTAACATCAAGTTTCAAATAAGCCTGATGTTTTTGATAGACTAGACCAATAGGAGGACCCCATTCAAAGTTGGTGTCTTCCAGAACCATTAGTAAATGTTTTTTAAAATGAAAATTTTGTCAGTGAGATAAAGGACAAGTAGTGTTGTATAAGGCAGATATTTTAAGCCCCATTAGGACAGTACTATGTCAAATACATTTTCAACTTTCTTTTCAATGAAAAGCATACTCTTTTGTAGCCGTGGCAAGTTTTAAATTGAATACTTTAAATTTACTTTCAAAACTTAGGGTGTAAATTTAAATTGTTAGGCGAGTTATCTCTAAGCTTAAAGGAGAAGAGAAAGAAAGCGCATAACGCACGTAAGTCCTGCACGCCATTGTCCGACAGTGGCGCGCAGGACTCATGCCAGATTAAAACAGTTACTGGAAGCGCTCCGAGGGGGGTGTGTGGAGGGAATCCCCCCCACTAAACTTTGCAGTGTTCGTGCTCCCGTTGTGTGGGGAACCCCCCCCCCCCATTACAGAAGAAACTGCCGATTACCCCCAAAATAAGGTAAAACGAAAGGGAGCGCGAACAGTTCTAAGTTTAATAATAACTTTATTCTTATATACCGCCAACAATCTTGCGACTTCTAGGCGGTTTACAATGGGAGGGTACCCTCTCAAAGCGCTTACTGTAACTGTTTTAATCCAGCGCGATTGTCAGCATGCGTTTGTCCCACACGTTTTAGTTAGTGTACCCTTCCCTGACGTGCCTATATAGTTCCCAGGCTGGCCAGTAGCATTACAGCCTGCAGAACCGCACAGCACACCAGGAGAGGGAAACCCAGAAGTTAGCTGTATGCCAATTTTAGCAGCTTCCCAGTTCCCAGCATAAATGTCTATTGCAGTTGCTATAGGTGTTACAAAATGGGGCAGCACGGATATTAATGTACAGTAATTCATATCTCACCAATTTTAAAAGAGCTCCATTGGCTCCCAGTTAAATGGTGCATTCAATTTCAAGTTTCAGTACACTTCTCCCTCCATATTCGCGGTTTCAACATTTGCAGTTTTGATTATTCACGGTTTTTAGCTTGCTAGCTCCTCCCCCAAATTATATCAGCTTGCATAGAGAAATTGCTCATTCAAAGGATTTGCAGAAAAAAATCGCTGATTCCCAGCACTTTCTTCACCGTGTTTTGCCTCTCCTTCAGGAACAGACCAGGTCTCCCACCATGTTATTTGCGGTTTCACCATATTCACGATGGGTTTTAATAGAAAACAGCAAATAACATATGAAAAAGTTATTTGCGGTTTTTCTGTATCTGCGGTTTTGTTAATCCCCAATCACAGTGAATACGGAGGGAGAAGTGTATTTGATTTTCCAAATATTAAATACATTGGCCCCAGTTGCACTCGCATCAACGTTACAAGTCTACTAACTAACTCAATACTGTATATTCTTTAGCACAGCAGCAGATGAATCCAGAGACTAGTAGGATAGCTCACATCGACCAGCAGGTGGAGATAGAGAAACTGATTAATAGGTGGTCTTATAGACTGGCATTCCTCCTGTACATCCAGTATACTCTATCTCCCAGCAGGGGTTCGTAGCTATACATCTAGCTCCTGGATTCTGGCTGTGCTGGGTGAATTTCTCTGTATTTGCTTTTCTTCTGTTGAGACTAGTTCTCTTCAGAGAGAAAGGGGTATCTGGCTGAGCGGTGCCAGCTTTGGGAGCTACACGTGGGCCCCCCCAGGTCCCTTCTCCACCCTCCCCTCCAGTAGATTGAGGGGTTTACTTGGGCTCTGCATTTTCTTCTTTCCATTTTAAAAAAAGAACAGCCATACTGGCTGGGTCAGCCCAATAATCCATCTAGCTCAGCTTCTTGTTACCAGCAGTGGCCAATCCAGATCACAGTATCTGGCAGAAACCCAAATAGTAGCACGATTCCATGTCTGTCGCAATAGCATGCTAGGAACCTTTTCTCTCCAGGAACTTGTCATCTTTATATTTTGAGTGGTAGAACAGATGTGGAATGCTCTTCCTTAAACTTTCAGAAAGATGACAGGTTTATTGCAGTTTTGTAAACATTTAAAAAGCTTACATTTTTCCCCCACTGATCTTTGAGACATAAGTGATTTTATATTTCATATTTTGTATGATTTAAGATACCTTTTTTGTTTGTATGTGTTTTAATAATTGAGTGTTTTATTTTGAACACTGCTAGAATTTTAGATTGAGTGGTTTATAACTATTTTACCTAAATCATTTGAGTAAATGATAAAGACTTGGATTTTTACCATTGAATCAATCAAATGGTTAATATCATCCCTATTCAAAACTAGAGGCACATTCCATGACTCAAAAAACAATCAGAAAACTGCCCCAAAATAAGTTGAAGAACCAGGATTTCCTTGATGCTGAAGCAACACGTTTTAAATTTACAGTGATTTTTATACTTGAAGGAAGCCTTTGAAAGGCTCCTGTATTGCCAGAAGGGTAGAATCTGTTCCCCCTCCCCCCCCCCACGCTCTTCATAAGAATAATAATGTACATAATAAAATCAAGCGCATTATTCAAAAATATTTTCCTTTGGTTTCCTCCTTCTCACTGAACAACATTGTTATGACGTTAGTGCACAAATTATCTTTGCTGATGAGTAAGAGACCTATGTGTATGTAGTAATATTCCTGTATTTATAGGTCTGTCCTATTCGCAAAGAAAACCTAACATGATTCCAAAGAATACTTCCTGGGTTGTGGGATGGTCAGATATAAAAACACTTCCTAGGGTACTTTCTGAGTCACTACTTAGTACTTCATTGTTTTGCTATGAAATGGTGAAATAATAACCCCCCCCCCCCCCCCGAAAAACAAACAGACAGACGCACCCTCACCAAACAACCACAGAGATAATCCAAGAGGGATTTTGTGTAAAACTACTCCTGCCTCTCTGTATTGGTCACTTTTGGATTTTCTCTGAAACAAAAATCCCCAAATATGTACTACAAATTGAAATTAATTTATCTTTCTCATGTGCATAGTTTCATTAGCAACCTTTAGAGTTTTTGCCCTGTATATTTAAGTGAAAGGAAAAAATCAGGGCTATGGAGTCGGAAGCAATTTTTGGGTTACTGGAGTCGGTGAAAATGTGCCGACTTCAACTCTGACTCCTAACAGAATTAAATTATATGTATATTATAATGCTTAAATGTCTTATTTCACAGATAATAATTTGGTTAACCCAATTTTTTTCAGGATGTGTTTTACTTTTAGAATATATTTTGATATCGTTAGTGAAAATGGCATTTAGAGAATGACACGGAGACATAGGCCCTCTTTTACTAGGACCTGGGGTGCTAAATACTTCGACATTGCTCTGATGCTCATAGGAATTCTATGAGCACTTGAGCATGTAGTGCTCCAGGCCACAGTAGAAACCTCATCAGGGATGTGCCAGAGTAAATCAGGGCAGTAGAAGGGGAAATGCTGCTGCTGCACAGGGAAGTGATGTGCTGGAGGGAAATGGAGGGGGAGGGAATGCTGCTGCTGTGGCTGATGCACAGGGAAGTGGGGGGGATCAAAATGCTGCTGCTGCACAGGGAATTAGGGTGGGGGAAATGCTGCTGCACAGGGAAATGGAGGGGGAGGGAATGCTGCTGTGGCTGCTGCACAGGGAAGTGGGGGGACAGAAATGCTGCTGCATAGGAGGCAGAGAGAGAGACAGATAGATAGAAAGAAAGACAGACAGCGGGAGGAAGGGAGACAGAAAGAAAAGAAGAAAGACACAGGGGCAGGGAGAGACACACAAAGACAGACAGACAAAGGGGGCCAGGGAGAGAGACAGACAGAAAGAAAGACAGCGGGAGGGAGAGAGAGACAGAAATAAAGACAAACAGACATATATTCTAGCACCAGTTAATGTAACGGGCTAAAATACTAGTATTACTATAAAATGCTGCATAGAAAAATCATGCTGACTACTTTGGTCACACACACAGAACACAAATACCAAATCCATAATAGCTGGCCAAAAATGATAAACAGAAATTAAACCAAAATGCTAAGAAGCCACACCTTGTATGTAGTACAACACCTATTTAGATATATAAATAAAGGAGTCGGAGTCAAAGGATTTATGTAACAACTCCACAGCCCTGGAAAAAACTGATATTGTGTGATAGTTACATGATACTGAGAGAATCAGGGAGGTTATGTTGATCTTTAGCCCTGAGGATGAGATGATTATTATTTCCATTAGTCCCTTGAAGCATGTATGGATGGTCAAGAAGAAAATTTTGCTGTTTTTCTATCCCTTAGAAGTAAGACAGTCAAAGTATCCTGAGATTCTTTTTGTTCCTTTGAAACGGAGAACGCAAAGAAACTTCCGGCGATTGGACTTTGAAAATAAAGTTTGATGAAATGCCATTGAGGATAATTTAGTTGATCCTGACAGATAGTCCAGCTGTCTCAGACCCTGCTTTATCTCTTTTTATTGTGATTCTTGATGTGTCTTTGGGTTTGGTGAACTAATATGGGTTAACGTTGGCCATTAGCTCACAAAAGCGCAGTGTTTTTACATTTCTGTTAACAGCTAGTTTTAATGAGATGCAAATGATAGAAATGCAGAAACTGAATTGTACCTCCCCAATTTATGGTTAAGATTTTGGTGTTAATGGGTCTGTATGATATTTTGCATTTATGGGGGCTATAGCACTGGGTTTTTTTCCCCCCTCAGCTTGGTGGAAACCAGCACATCTTCGTTTGCTCTCCCCCCCCCCTCCACCCAACATCTCCAGTTAGACTGGAGTGTGGAAAGTGTAGAGCGGTGTCTCTCACACTGTGTGGCATGGCACAGTGGTGTGCCCCTGAAGAGATTCTGGGTGTGCCATGAGATATTCCAGAATTTTATTTTAAAAAATTCCCTTCATAAAATAGATGACATGTACGTTGCGTATGCAAGAGTTTGTCAATGTTATGAGCATGTGTGTATGTAAACTGCCCAGACAAGCATCATCCTTTGATGTGCTTGGTCCTTGAAAACAGCAAGTAATTTTATTTTTATTTTTTATGCAATAGTTATCCTAACTTGAGCAACAAAGCAATCAAGGCTTTGTTACCATTTGGATTTTCTTATCTTTTCGTGCTTGGATTTCCAGCTCTGACAGAAATTAAATTGAAAAAAAGAGAACCACTGCAGATGGTGGGTGATGAAATGCGTGTTTGCTTGTCGACTATCGAGCTGCATTTTAAGTTAATTTGCACTCAAAAACAAGCACATCCGTTGCATTGAGTAGCAATATTGTCTACTTTCGTTACAATTACCCATATATAGCTTAAAGAACTTTAAATAACTCTTACATTTAATTTTTGGTTGGTTTTGTAATTTTATAATTTCAGTTATAATGTGCCACGAAAAACATTTGCTCCATTTAGTGTGCTGGAGACACTGGTGTAGAGTTACCATATGGCTCCAGAAAAAGGAGGACGAATGCACAGAATGTTTTACTGTACTAGCAGGCAAGTTATTTTGCATCTTATTAGTATGGATTTTGCATTAATAGATCTGTTGACGTGTTAAGCATTTGATAGGTAATGCATTGGCTCTTATGTGAACTAACTACAGTACACTTCCCCCTCCCTATTCGCAGTTTCAATGTTCACGGTTTCGATTATTTGTGTTTTTTTCCCCATGCCGCCCCCCCCCCCCCCCCCCGAGAATCGCTCGTTGGCAGCCCACATTTAAAAAAAACGGCCCCGGGACTTTGATCGGGGCGAGGAGGGAGGCGATCGGAGGTGGAGGGGGCGATTGGAGGTGGAGGAGGAGAGCAGCCACCCCAGGAGCATGGACCTTACCTGGTGGTCTAGCGGTGACGCGGGGCAGGAGCGAGCTTCCTACACTCCTGCCCCGTGAAGAGTCGTGCTGTGAGTTCCCGTGTACAAATGAAAGAATGGGGTGGAGGGAGGGGGGATATTTTTATATGGTATATGCGTTATGAGATATTGAATGGATGGGAGAGAAAGGGATAATTCTATTTAATATGAAGAATTGTAGAATTTCAAGTGATGTATTTAAGTCAAAATGATGTTACTTTTTGATGCACTCGATGTAAGTTATAAAAATGAAGAAAGAATTATAAAAAGAGAGATCATGAGGGGACGGGGACAAATATGTCCCCGTGTCATTCCCTAGCCCCATTTCGTCACTGTTTACACTGTCTTGAAAGATTGGTGTAGCGGTTTGTACATGATATAACACTGAGAGCTGCACAGTCCTTAAGGAAAACAGCAGTTGTAGAGACAGTACTGGCAGAAAGTCTCTGGAAAAAGTAGGGAAATATGTATAGAGCGAAGATGTTCAGAGGGCTTATTGGCTCTCGGGTCTTGCAATGAAGAATAGTGCGCTAGGGTCATGTTCCTTTTCTCATTCTTTTATCCTTTGTCACCTCTAACTCAGCCTGCGTTCTTAAGGGAATAGAGTGGTTGTTCCTAGTACTGTTATTCCTTTGTGCCTATCTTAACCTCAGTCCTTCTACAGCAGTGGTCTCAAAGTCCCTCCTTGAGGGCCGCAATCCAGTCGGGTTTTCAGGATTTCCCCAATGAATAGGCATGAGGTCTATGTGCATGCACTGCTTTCAATGCATATTCATTGGGGAAATCCTGAAAACCCGACTGGATTGCGGCCCTCAAGGAGAGACTTTGAGATCCCTGTTCTACAGCATTATTTTTCAATGCAAGGCTTGAGGGTCATTGGCTGAGCCCATTCATACTTTTGATTCTTATTTGAGCCAAGTATAGGATAATGAAGCCATTGTGACATCACTGATGAGATTGGTTCTTAGGCACTGGTGGAAGGAGACATTATGACATCACCGTCTTAGCTCTGGAATGCTTCTACTCTTTGGGTTTCTGCTAGGTACTTGGGAACTGGGTTAGCCTCTGTTGGAAACAGGACACTGGGCTTGATGGATCTTTGGTCTTTCCCAGTATGGCAGTGCTTATGGTCTTTTGTTCTAACCATCTGGTGTCATTCTTTAGTGTCTATCCCAACCTCAGTCCTTCTACACCAGTATTCTTCAAATCAAGGCTTGAGTATCAGTGGTTGTGCCCATTCATACTCCGATTCTTCCCTTTCTCCTTAAAGAATGACATGGAGATGGTTTCCCATGGTTATCCGCAGGGATGGGTACGTTGATGAATTTTCTCACTGTGTCATTCTCTGCTCTAAAGATTATATTGTCTCTGTATAAGGAGCAAAGGCATGTCTGGTCTACTGAACTTTACTCCTGGTGCAGTGCTAGAGACCCCAGCCCATGTTTAGCTTTCTCCTCAGTTCTATACTTCATGCAGTCTACCAACTTCAATGCAGTATGTATCTGTTGTGACTTAAGAAAACAAGTATTTTACCACAGCTAGCATTACTAATTCTGTTTTTGAATTTAAGCATTTTTTTTCGTGTCACAAGACTTTTTTTTTTTTTTTTGTATATGTTGATGAGTTTTAACTAAAACACTGGCCTCCTTTATTCAATCGGAGAGAGAGAGAGACTGCCAGATTATGAAAAAAAACAAACCAGAGGAAAGACTTGAGTGCATGTGTCATTTTCATGTGTGTGACATGGGATGTGTTTAAAGCAGATGATCCTGGTCCTGAAGTCTTAAGGTCCAAGGAAGCGGCAAATCTACCTGCTTCTCTGTGATAAAGCGATGTGAAGTTTCACTTTAAACGGCTTGCCAACATTGTAAATAAGCCTGGACTAAACTGGAAAGCACAGTCTTTCATGCAAAGGAAAAGACTGGATTTGGAATTAGGACTTTCTATACTGCAGTTTTGGAGCATGGAAAATTACGTAGGTTTTGTCTACATTAAGGCAAGTAAAGAAATATTTTTTAGTGCTGGCTAATGATTTAGGTCTTTGAAATATGGGACTGTAGTGGAGTATTTCTGCTTAGGCTTATCAGCAGTTAGTTTTCAAAAGAATTGCTGTTAATACAATTTAGAATAAATTTATGCATAAACCATTTTAAGTAGTTATTTTTTTCTTAGGCTTGCACATTGATGGTTGGATACAAGATGAGATGGTACAGTGATAGGAGCTGAATCAAGTTTAACCTTCATTGAAACCCATGGAAGGGGGAGATGGAAGTAACTGTGAGCCACCATCTCTTTTCCAGTGAACTAAATTCAGTTGCCTTGTTTTAGGTCATTAAAATCACAGCCAACTTTTATTTGATTTCGCTAATTCCCATCTCAGACCAGCTTTGTGACTGCTGGATCTTTACTTTTGATACCATTTAACTTAAGAGGCTCACAAAGAAACAGAAAAGGTTTAATCTAAACTAAACTAAACCTTAAGTTTATATAACGCATCCTTTCCATAATTATAGAGCTCGGCACGGTTTACAAGAGCTTAATCTAGGAAGGAATAACACATTGGATTTGGAGGCTGAGTATAGGGGGGGAGGAGAGCATTACATTTTTGTGAAAAGCCTAGTTTTACGGAATAGTTGGAAGGAGCCCTGATTCTAATCTAGTCTTCAGTTTATATACTGGGTCATCTCTCATTGGAGCGCGACTCAGTTTACAAGTAGGAGACCAGAATATACATAAAATAAGGAGAAGTAAGGATAGTAGAAATTAATTTAGTCCATCATAAAAGTAGATCTTGCAATGTTAGCAATTAGTAGATTCTACAGGTAAACTATTTAGGTATTGTTTTTAAGGTTTTTCGAAACAATTGCAATTGGTCTATCGTTTTAATAGAACCAGGAAGTCCATTCCAAATCTCTACCAATTTGAAAGCATAGGACTGACAAAGTTTCCCAGTTGATTTAATTCCCTTGAAAAGGGGAAACGATAATTTGTACTTCTGTGTGTTTCTTAAGTAGCAGGATCTGTGAGCATTCCAGTATAAAGGAATCAAAGGATCAAATATTCCATAAAGAAATTTGAAAATAATGCTTGCACATTTAAATTGGAACAGATCCTAAAACAAACAGGAAGCCAATGAAGCTTCCTAAGCAAAGGAGAGACATGATCAAACTTTCGTTCCAGGTGGCGCGCTAGGCCAGGAGTTCGCCCCACCCTCCACCCGCTGCTGCTGATTCGTCGTTGGGCATAAGGCTTCAGGGTCGGCGGCATGCAATTGCTGCACCCGCATGGCCCTTCCAACAAGATCTTCTGTTTCGGGTGCCGTGCTGAGCCAGGAGTTCCCCCCCCCCCCCCACTGCTGCTTCTTGGACGTGTCCTCGCAGCAGCAGCTGGAGGTAATTAAATCGGGCGTTTCCAGAAAATAAGTTTTGCCGCTGTGTTTTATAACAGCTGAAGACATTGCAAACTGCCTTACTTGATACCCAGATACACAGAATTACAATAGTCTAAATGAGCAAGCGCAGTGGACTACACCAACAATGAGAAATGCTCCTGATACAATAGTGATCTAAATTTTTTCAACATGCGCAGACTTAAAAAGCACTTTTTCACTAACAAATTTATCTGTTCACAGAATGTAAGTGATGAGTCCAGGATAATGCCCAGAACTCTAGAAGAAAACTCAATGTGTAGCGAGATAACCTGATTTTTTGTAACGAGTGGATGCTTGTGGATTTAAAAAAAGAAGATGCATCTGTACATAGTGCTTAGCAGTGGGTTGGAGTTTGGAATTATATTTATGCTTTTCCATATGGACTCTTTCTCAGAAATAATTACACAATGCCCTCTGCAGTTCTGTCCTTGGTTGGTGCTTTCCATGCTTCTTTCTCTCAAATTGTGGCTCTAGCTCTCTAGTTCACCCCTTATATTTTAGCAGCCAGGCAGAGGGGTGGTAAAACCTTTGTTGCACACACTTCATAGAAGTAAAAGAAAATAAATAAAGACTCTACTCTTCAAGAAATTCCTGCAAACGACTTAATACCGCTAGCTCCTTCCCACTTCCCAATACCACTGCCTAATACCATCCCGATTCCCCAAAGCAACCTCATCTACTCCGTATCTCCCCTAGAAATTACCAGATATCTTCATGTAATACTTTTCTGTAATTCTTTTGTAATCCGCCTTGAACTGCAAGGCAATAGCAGAATAGAAATCTCTAATGTAATGTAAGGACACTAATTCATAATTCAGGTAAGTCAGGATATCAGATATTATTCTATTAATTTGCACGTGAGGCTGGAAGGCAGTGAGAGGAACAATTGTTGGGCCTGAGTTGTGGGGGAGGCTTGGAAGGCAGTGAGGGGAACATAGGAGGGAGGGAGGAAGGAACAATTGTTGGGCCTGAGTTGTGGGGGAGGGGGGAAGCGGACAAGGCTGGAAGGCAGTGAGGGGAACATAGGAAGGAGGGAGGGAGGAAGGGACAATTGCTGGGCCTGAGGAAGGAAAGAAAGAAATTACCAAACAATAAAGGTAGGAAAAATGATGTTATTTTCAATTTAGTGATTAAAATGTGTCAGTTTTGAGAATTTATATCTGCTGTCTATATTTTGCACTATATTTGTCTATTTTTCTATAGTTGTTACTGAGGTGACATTGCATATTTTAAAAAATCATCTGCCTTGACATCTGTGCCCTATCCCTGCCTGCCCTATTCCCTATCCCTGCCCACCACTGTCCCACTCTGTACCCTGCCCAGAGGGGGGATAGGGTACAGAGCCTGGAAGGGAGAATTTGGTTCAGAATGTTTTTTTTCTTGTTTTCCTCCTCTAAAGGATGCGTCTTATGTTCAGCTGCGTCTTATGGTGCGGAAAAATACGGTAATCATAATTGTTTATTTTTGCTTAACTACTGTATTAAATTGCTCCCGAGTTGCACATTGTGGACAAGAAGCTCCGTGACTAGCCCCATTATAGTCACACACAGGGCTCCTTTTACTAAGGTGCGCTAGCGTTTATAGCGCACGCAGGAAATTGCCGCACGCTATGCTTCTAGAACTAACGCGCTCGCCATTCCGCACGTTAAAGCCCTAGAACACTGTAGTAAAAGGAGCCCATAGTCTCAGTGACTGATGCGGTTGTTAATTGGAAATTTCTTGAACTTGCCCAAGATTTAAGTAATTTAATTCTTGAGAAGGGTTGATCACATGAATAGATGCTGCCAAAGGTGGTGGCCATTGTAGAAGCCATCTATTTGGATAAATCTCAGAGGAAAAGGGAACTTAGATGTCAGGAAGATTATTTGACTTGAACGAGTCTTTCAGGCCTGTAATTCAATCAACTCAAAGATGAGAAAAGGAGACTACGAGGGGATATGATCGAGACATTCAAAATACTGAAAGGAATCGACAAAATAGAGCAGGAAAAAAGGTTATTTACAATGTCCAATGTGGCACTGACAAGAGGACATGGGCTGAAGCTAAGGGGGGACAAGTTCAAGACAAATATCAGGAAGTTCTGCTTCACACAACGAGTGGTGGACACCTGGAATGCTCTCCCAGAAGAGGTAATTGCGGAATCCACCATTCTAGGATTCAAGGGTAAGTCAGATGTATATCTCCTTATGAGTGGCATGAAGTGACATGGGTAGGGGTAGGCTAGATGCACTTCTCTTTACGAGAAGCTTGGAGCGATATGGGGACCAAAACTATGCCAGGGTACACCTGGCGGGGCCTCCGCGTGTGCGGATCGCCGGACTTGATGGACCTAGGGTCTGTTCCGGAGATGGCGCTTCTTATGTTCTTATGATAATCGGGACAGTCTGTTAAGAAATGGAAAAAAAAACTGTTTCCCTGTTTTGGGTGTTTTTTATAAGCAGCCTTCGCTGCATGACATAAACGAAGTGTAAAGCGCTGCTGTTACTGATGAACTCGGCCACTAGGCTGATTACTGGCGTACCTAGCAAGGCACATATTACTCCTGTCTTGAAAAAATTACACTGGCTCCCTCTGAAACAGAGTATGCAATATAAAGTAATGTCTATAGTGCCACAGGTTTTGTATAGACTAGCCCAGGAATGGGCAACTCCAGTCCTCGAGGGCCGGAATCCAGTCAGGTTTTCAGGATTTCCCCAATGAATATGCATTGAAAGCAGTGCATGCAAATAGATCTCATGCATATTCATTGGGGAAATCCTGAAAACCTGACTGGATTCTGGCCCTCGAGGACCGCAGTTGCCCACCCTTGGACTAGCCCCTATTTGTTTTCACACGTTATGGGAGATCTGTCGACCAGGAAGGGCATTGAAGTCAGAGGGAGGAATGAAGTTGACAGAACTCGGGAGTGCCGGTGTGAATTTGTGGAATGTCCTTCCTGAGAGCCTAAGACTCTGTACTGGCTGTGTGACTTTTAAGAAATTATTAAAAACACAGTTATTTGTTGATGCATATATGTAATCTATAAAAAAAATATAACTCTCTTCCTAGAACAAAATTCCTATTACAACTTTACATCATTCTTCAAATTTGGAAGGTTTATGATCAGAGACTTATAGAGGAGAAAAGGAGGGCTAACCTCCAAAAACCTCCTCAATCAATCATTGCAAGTTCTTCCAAACTCGTGGCATATTCTTATAACTCATACGTACTTATAAATGTAAAAGATAAGAAAAACACTTATCTATTTTTGTGGTCCCGACGTGCCATGTTTCGTTTCAGTGCTTCAGGAAAACAATTAGAAATCAAGTCTTTTTTTCAATAAACAACGGGTGATAATCTCTGTTCATATAAAAAAATTTCTTCGCTGCTGCTATAGCACTCCAAAAAGCAGCAGCAGAGAAGAAAATATTTTACACACACACACTTACACACACTTAAACAATGGACCAGATGCCATTCAGATGGAGGACGAGTCCAGCCAGCCAACAAAAAAAGGTTAGATGGGGGTCCAGGGGTGAGGGGGTTGCCGGGTAGCCCTCCTGCCACGATAATTCGGGGTGACGGGAGGTCAAGGCTTCTAAACTTATCACAGCAGGGAGATTCTTTGCCAAGATAAGCTCAGTGGCCACGTCTACTTACAATGACATTTACACGTCTCCTGCTGGCCTAGGGAGACGTGTAGGTCTGCCTAGGGCTACTTCTGGGCCAAACTATGCCTAGCCTTAGGCGGGCTTGCACGCCTCCCTAGGCTCCTCGAGGCACCTCCAATGTAGGTGGCCTGCCTCGGGAGGTTTTTTTAAAAAAAAACGTGCATCCCAATTGGCTGGTTAGACAGCGGTAGGACGCCTACCACCGCCTACAATCAGGACATTGTTTATAGAATCCGGGCCTGTGTGTTCTGTCCTTAACCCTTTCAGGACCAAGGGACATATTTGTCCCATAACTTTAAAATCCTATCAATTTTGATTGGGATAGTCTACAGTTCTAAATTTGATATGTACGGATTCCATAGGATACTGCCTTTATGTAAACAAACTGGTTCCGACATTCATTCATTAGCGTCGTTGCCAGATTGACGAGAAGATTCACTTGCCACACTGTCCATAAGCCAGAAGTGTGATTTTTTTTTTAAATAAAAATAATATTTCACAAAAAAAATCAATTTGTTGGCATCTGCAAGCCCTTTTTACCATAAAAATGTCGTCAAAACCACAAAAATTGGCCTACGATCCTTATGGTCCTGAAAGGGTTAACAACACTTCTGATGTTGCTTGTGACAGCACTGCTAGTTTCTCTCATTTGCCTTAGTGCAGGGGTGTCAAAGTCTCTCCTCGAGGGCTGCAATCCAGTCGGGTTTTCAGGATTCCTTTAATGAATATGCATGAGATCTATTTGCATGCACTGCTTTCATTGATCTCATGCATATTCATTGGGGAAATCCTGAAAACCTGACTGGCTTGCGGCCCTTGAGGAGGGACTTTGACACCCCTGCCTTAGTGCCATGTTATAAGAAATTGTGCTCCAAGAATATTTACTCAATAGAGAGGGGAGGAAATCCATGTCTGAAGTCAACATTTCTTTTTAATTGCTTTCTTACTAATCCCCTCTACTGGGAGAACAAACTTCAGTGACTAACCTTGGTTTGACATAAGAATTATATCAAGGAAAACTTTTTTATTGAGATGTGTTTTTTATTTATTTTTTTTTTTTTAGCCCGTCCTCCCAATAGAGCTCAGAACGGGTTACAAATCAGGTACTCAAGCATTTTCCCTATCTGTCCTGTAAGGCTCACAGCCCCATCTAATGTGGGGGATTAAGTGACTTTCCCAGGGTCGCAAGGAGCAGCGTGGAGTTTGAACCCACAACCTCACGGTACTGAGGTTGTAGCTTTAACTACTACGCCACTGACTTCCTCCTGCTGGTGGTCTTTCATCTTTGAGCCTGTATTCTAAAGCATATTTCTTGCAAAAGGCATTTCTTGCTATTCTTGGGTCAAAAAATTTGCCTGTTTTGATGCATCTCACAAGGTTTTTTTGTCCTTCAACTAGAAACATAGTATTTAGGAGTCAAATATTTGAAATTCCCTTGCAAGCATTTAGCAAAATATCACAGGGTTAGATACATCATATTTGATCCTATATAACTTTTAATGTTCTTGAAAGAGAAAATAGTCATTCATCGTGTCCCTATCAATGCCTCTATTTATCATTTGTGAGCTAAAAATCACTTCCATATTGTGTTTCTCCTTTGTACTTGAGCTATAGAATAGTTCACAGTTTCTATGTATATTTTTCTGTGGCCTTCTGTATTTGTTTCACTTGTCTTTATTTGTTTTGAAATATTAGTTCCCCTAATGTTTTTTTGGCCTAATGTGACAGATAATGCTGGTTTTATAATTTTTATTTTTTCCTTTGTATAAGAGATTATTGTACATATCTTCCTTTTCTCAACCAGTGATATGTGCCTAAACCTTTTGGAACATTGACCCTTCTGGAAGTTGTCATGTACAGATTGTAATAATCCCACACACACCTGGGACGTAAATATTTATTTCAGTCTGTGATATTTGGAATTTTATTTTATTTTTTCTCATAAAGCTATGGAACCCTGATTCTGAACATATTGTTGAAGAAATGGTCAGGAAAATTGATGGTAGATGTAATGGGCTCTAAGGGTCAAATTCTATAAACGGTGTTCTGACTGTAGGTGGCAGTAGGTGTCCTACCACTGCCTAACCAGCCAACCGAGATGCATGTAAAAAAAAACAAAAAAAATAAAACACCCGAAGCAGGCTGCAAACATTGTAGGAGTTTTCGCTAGCCTAGGGAGGTGCGTAGGGCTGCCTAAGCTTGCCTAAGGCTAGGTGTGGGTGTAGCTTCACCTGGAAGTGGCCTTAGGCGAGCTTAGGCAGCCCTAGGGGTGTCTCTAGGGCTGCGATAGGCGCCTGACATGTAGGCCAGCAAAAGACGCGGCCAGGGAATCTCCCTGGCACAATCAGTTTAGCAGCCACAGCAGGGAACCCACTTCCCTCCCCCCCCTTAAATCGACCGGCAAGAGGGATGCCCACTCCCTCCTGCTGAAGCTCCTCTCTCCGAATGTCTGCTGCAGAAGGAGTGTCCAGTTCCTCCTGCCACTGCCCCTACTGCTGGCCCCATCATCCCCTGAAGGCCCCCAAACACTCTCTAATTTCACCCCAACTCTCTCCAACACCCCAAGATCCCCTTGCCACCCCCGAACCCCCCCAAATGCACCTCATACCTTAATCTGATGGCTGGCAAGAAGGATGTTCAATTCTTCCTGCCGGCAGTGTCACTGCAAAATGGGCCTTCCCCTTCCTGGTGCCCTGATTGGCTCAGGGGCCTTAGGGATCTGGCCAGTTGGAGTTTTAGGCCATTCCCAGTGCATCCCAGGATGCATTGGGAAGGAGGCCTAGGAGTACCTTGATGTCGCTTGATGAAACTTAATGTTTAAATGTCAATTTGATGTCAAAAAGAATACTCAAATATTTAAAGACTTTGGTTGGATTGGAAAATCCCAAAGTGAGATGCAGGAGGGTTTTGGTGTCCAGAGAGCCAAGTCACTCACAGTGGTTTTGGGAGTGTTGAAAGCTAATTTGAGTCACTAACCATTGTGTTACTTTCTGTAGACAGGTTTGAAGAGGCTGTTTAAATCAATAGAATTTGGTAAAGTTGGAAACAAAAAGCAAAATGTTATCTGCATAGAAGTAAGAACGAATTCCAAATTGTTGGCTTTCTAAAGCTAATGGATTAAGGAAAATATTAAAAAGAGAGGGACAGGATAGGATATGATGCACTGTGGAATGCTGACATGAATGGTTGACTTCAAATGACCTATCGAAGAGAAATGATTTAAACCACTTTAGGACTTGACTGCCAATGCCTACATCCCGCAACCTTTGTATCAAGGGTAAATGGTCAACTTAGTGTGCAAATGGTACTTATATTTAGGGGTTGCGATTATAGAATTTGGGGATAAACATCACATTTTTGATGCCAAACAATAATTTTTTATGGTATTTCATTTCCATCTCCACCTTCCCCTGCTTTATATTTGATTAAGTCGTCTTTGTTTTTTGAATTGACCAAACAGTTGCTAGGGTTGGACTGAAAAATAGTTGGCGTGCTAATCATTTCCTGATAAGAAACTGGGAGCTTGACCAGCCGTATACTGATTGTACAAATCTGTAACCCCACCCAGGAGGGTTATGAATGAATAGTCATTTCTTAAAGGGTATATTACGTATTGTTTAAGTAAATCAGATGACGCGTCTCAATTTCACCTCTTGATAATTTGCCTGTAAAGCTAATTAAACTTTCTGATGGCTCTAGAGCAGCGATTTGTAGCCAGTGTGCCACAAAAAGTTTTGGTATATACAGCCTGTTGTTTCTTTAACTATCTTTGCCTGCAAGCTGGGGAGATCTGAGATCCTGTGAATCAAGCTATTGAAATCCCTATAGCTGGTCCTTATTTCTGCTTCCCCACTATCCCCAATAATTGCTGCCACCAGCCCCAACTGGAAATGTTGCAGATCTGTTCTCCATAGGTTCTTTACATAGTTTGAGAGTATATTTCAGGGTTTTGTGTTGCTTCATGGTATCTGGCATGACAAGAGAATTCAAATATACATTTCTTTAATACGGCAAGTGAGACCGCTGAGATTAATATGTTGTATACAGTTTTTTAAAAAAATGCAGAATTGAATAAGTAAATTCACATTAAACTTAGGGGCCCTTTAACTAAAGGTTAGCATGCTATAACAGACATTAGGGAGTGCCATGCAGCCCATAAGCAGCATTTAACACACGGGCCCTGAGTCTATAAATGGCATCTAACTCCTAGGCGCCATTCAGACGCCGTTTATAGAATTGCGCAGTGGTGATTGGACGCTCGTAAGCACTACTAGGTATTAAAATCCTTAAGCACACTTCATTTAGGCCAGGGTTTTCGTGGTCTAATTGAGTGTGCCTAACTTAATTCTTGCCCAAATTTCACCCGAATCAGCCCCTAACTACACCTACTTGCTGTGTAGTTGTCGGTAGGTGTCTTGATGTAGACTTACCTTGAAGTGGTAGGTGCCCAACTGCAAATTAATATTATTTAAATTGGTTTTTAATGGTGTTTTCATTGATCAGCTCTGATTAAGCCAATTAAAGAAAATTAAATAGATGCCTAGATTGGCTGGGTACGCTGATCCAGGAGGCACTTTGAGCTGCCTAAATTATTCTATACAGATACAACTCACTGTATATTCTCTATCTCAGATCTTTGGGGTAGATTCACTAAGCAAATCGATCGTGTACCGATCGGTTTGCGACCCCTTTGCGACCTGATTTTTTTTTCCCCAACCCGATTCACTAACCTTCCTCCTGATCTGATCAGCACCCGATCCGTGCATGCAAATGAGAGAAAAGGCATGCAAATTTTGGAAGGCAGCGATTCACTAAACAATTTATAAAAAAACCGACTGGGCTTGCCGATCAGAAAAGAAGTGACTGCTGAAGACCAGTCACTTAAGAACATAAGAATTGCCGCTGCTGGGTCAGACCAGTGGTCCATCGTGCCCAGCTGTCCGCTCCCGCGGTGACTCCTAGGTCAAAGACCAGCGCCCTAACTGAGACCAGCCCTACCTGTGTACGTTCCGGTTCAGCAGGAACTTGTCTAACTTTGTCTTGAATCCCTGTAGGGCGTTTTCCCCTATAACAGCCTCTGGAAGAGCGTTCCAGTTTTCTACCACTCTCTGGGTGAAGAAGAACTTCCTTACGTTTGTACAGAATCTTTTAACTTTAGAGAGTGCCCTCTCGTTCTCACTACCTTGGAGAGGGTGAACAACCTATCTTTATCTACTAAGTCTCTTCCCTTCATTATCTTGAACATTTTAATCATGTCCCCTCTCAGTCTTCTTTTTTCAAGGGAGAAGAGGCCCAGTTTCTCCAATCTCTCACTGTATTGCAACTCCTCCAGCCCCTTAACTATTTTAGTCGCTCTTCTCTAGACCCTTTCGAGTAGTACTGTGTCCTTCTTCATGTACGGCGCCCAGTGATGGATGCAGTATTCCAGATGGGGGCGTACCATGGCCTGGTACAGCGGCATAACCTTCTCCGATCTGTTCATGATCCTCTTTTTAGTCATTTCTAGCATTCTTTTTACCCTTTTCGCAGCCACCACGCTTCATTGACTTGTCGACCAGTACTCCCAAGCCTCTTTCCTGGGGGGTCTCTCTGAGTACCGCACCAGACATCCTGCATTCATGCATCACTTTATACTTGCATACATGCATCTCCTTAATAGCTGCTCCGTGAACTTGTTTCACCGGACCTCAGCTGTGGGTCTGAGTGTTCACTTAACCACATCAACTTGTGTTCTTGTGTTCTTGTGCTCTTGTGTTGTAATTTGTGCTTGAAGTAAAACAAAGGTGATTAGTACAACAGTGAAGTTGCAGAGAGAGTGTTTATATTGAGTATTTCAAAATGTATTGTTTATTAAGTTAGCAAGCTGTGTGGTGTAGTGTTGATTTGAGTCATCTTGTAATTGTAGTACCCCTCCTGAAGAAGCCAGCGGGTGAAACCTAGGTTGGGGGGTCGGTATTGTGAATAAACGGAGGAGCCCTGAGCAGTTATGTGTATCATCCACACCATTCAAAGTTAAGTTGCTGTCAAATTTATTATTTTATTTTCTTCAAGTTTATGTGCTGTTATTTAGTCTTTGTTTGGTGGAGGAGACTGTGAACAACAATGATGGTCTCCTTAATAGCTGCTCCGTGAACTTGTTTCACCGGACCTCAGCTGTGGGTCTGAGTGTTCACTTAACCACATCAACTTGTGTTGTAATTTGTCACTTTATACTTAACCACGTTAAACCTCATTTGCCATGTCGCGGCCCATTTCTCGAGCGTGCTTATGTCACGTGGCAGGTCTTCGCAATCCTTCTGTGTCTTCACTACTCTGAATAACTTTGTATCATCTGCAAATTTTTTTAGAGAAGATTTTGAGGAATTTTACATTAGAACCTGCTGGATTTAAATACTAATCATTAAAGATAGTTTTGTAGAACTGCCTTGATGTGAAGCACTCCAAATCCTCCACTCTAGAGCAATGGTTATTAGCTTTTCTTCTGTCATGACCAGTGTTCCCTCTAAGCGGGCGGGTGTTGTGAGCAAACTTTTTTCACCGTGAGCCAAAAATATCGGGCGCCAGCAAGTTATGAGCCAACTCGCCCGATTCTCCTCTCGCCGCCCTGCCATCTGCCGTACGCCTCTTCCGATCGTGCGCTGTGACGAGAAACGTGTGCGCTGCGATGTAATATTTTGTGCGCCAGCGCACGCCAGCGCAGCTTAGCGGGAACACTGGTTCAAATGGTTTTATTTATTTCCCCAAATTTATTTTTGTTATATGCATTGAAAATATTTGATATTGCGTTTAAATCAAAATCTCAATAAACTTGAAACGAGTGCCCGTGAGATTGTGGGAGGGTTAAATACTCAAAACTTAGAAGTTTTTGCTACGCCAGCTTTCTGGTATCTTTACATACAGTGGCGTACCTAGCATATGTAACATCCGGGGCCCATCATTTTTTGGCACCCCCCCCCCATCTGTAAGAAAAACATGATTTTTAGTAACAAACCACACGTCACACATGAGTACCTAGGAAAAGGCAGCATCTTACATATTGCAGTGAGCAGTACATCAATACACCCATTGTAAAACTAAACAAGCCAGACCAGCACAGATCAATCCTACACCGTCAATCCTAACAGAAAACCATGTCTTTCGAACACACAGAACACAGAAAACACCTTCGCCTAGTAAGGAATATGTAATCACAAACTAACCCCTCCCTCTTTTACAAAACTGTAGTGTGGATTTTAGCTACGGAGGTAACAGCTCTGATGCTCATAAAATTCTGAGCATCAGAGCTGCTACCACCAAGGCTGGTGCTAAAAACGCTTCACAGTTTTGTAAAAGGGGGGATAAAATAAAAATACATAGACAAAGGTTAAATTGAACCAGCAAGAAGCTGGACTCTGCATACAATGCTTCACAGAAACAGTGACACATGTCTCCTAAAGCAATAAATAAATAGAAATTTTTTTCTACCTTTGTCTTCTGTGGTTTCTCCTTTCCTCATCTTCTTGTAACTCTCTTCCTTCCATTCACTGTCTGCCGTCTCTCTTCCCCTATATGGCATCTTCTCTCCTTCTATGCCCCTTCCAGAAACTGTATGCCTCCCCCTTCCATCTCTCCTTTCACCCCATTGGTCTGGCATCTCTCTCCTCGCCTTCCCTCTCCCACACCTCTCCTCATAGTCTGGTATCTCCCCTTCCCTGATTCTCTGGCATCTCTCTCCTTTCCTTTTCTTCCATCTTTCGTTCCCCCTCCATGCTCTCACATCTCCCCCTTCCTTTTCCCTTAGACTGGCATACCTTCCTCCTATGCTCCAAGCCCTGGCATCTCCTTTAATTCCCTCCCTCATCTTCCTTCTCCCTCCAGCTGGGTACCGCAACACTCTTCCCTGCAGCTCTGCACTTCCCCCCAATTGCCCTGCTTCGGTTCCTCTTCTTCCTTCCTTCCCCCCCCCCCCCCCCCCCCCGCGGGACCCTGCGGCACCATCAACTCTTACTCCCTCTAATGTCGGCCCTGCAGCTCCAGACTTCCTCGCACCTTCTCCCCTCCCCCTTTGGATCGCTATTATTTTAAATGTTATAGCCGCGGAGCTGTATCCATCAGTGGAGATGTCTAACCTCGGCCTGCCCCGGAACTCTTACTGCAGCAGCCGCCCGTCTAGGCAGGAACAGGAAGTCACTGTTGCAGTAAGAGTTCCGGGGCAGGCCGAGGTTAGACATCTCCACTGATGGATACAGCTCCGCGGCTATAACATTTAAAATAATAGCGATCCAAAGGGGGAGGGGAAAAGGTGCGAGGAAGTCTGGAGCTGCAGGGCCGACATTAGAGGGAGTAAGAGTTGATGGTGCCGCAGGGTCCCGCGGGGGGGGGGGGGGAGGAAGGAAGGAAGAAGAGGAACCGAAGCATGGCAATTGTGGGGAAGTGCAATCCCCCCAATGCGTCCCCTTACCTTACCTCCCCTTACCTTTGCGACGCGTGTGTGCGCTGTGAAGAGAAACTTTGCGCTGCGATGTAATATTTTGTGCGCGCGCGCAGGCCAACGCACCTTAGCGGGAACACTGGTCATGACACATCTGAACACTAATTCACAGCTGAGCATAAAATAACC
This sequence comes from Geotrypetes seraphini, assembly GCF_902459505.1. NCBI lineage: Eukaryota > Metazoa > Chordata > Amphibia > Gymnophiona > Dermophiidae > Geotrypetes > Geotrypetes seraphini. Next base: position 16,798,205 of record NC_047097.1, read on the forward strand.
CACCTCCTAAATATTTCATCTTTTACATTATCTGCATCTACAAGTCAATCCTTGTTTTATATTGCTCACCGTGTTCTATGGACACCATATAAACTGTCCAGATTACCAAAGAGCAGTTCCCCAGTATGATTCCTTTGACATACAAGATTGTTATTTTATGGGCTTTAGCTTTACAATATAGAAACATAGAAAAGAAGGCAGAAAAGGGCTATAGCCCACCAAGTCTGTCCATTCCAAATTCCTGCCCCCCTGATTTTACTCCCCTAGAGATCCCACGTGAACATCCCAATGTCTCTTAAAATCTGACACGCTCTTGGCCTCAATCACCTGCAGTGGGAGTTTGTTCCAATGATCCACCACTCTTTATAGTTTGCAAAAATCAGACTCTAAACTGTTTGATATCTTAATGGGTATAGCTTTACGACAAATATTAGCAAATTGGAAAAATAGTTCAGATTTGGCTGAATGTGCCTGGTGGAATGTTGTTTGTTTGACAAAGAAATATGAAGAACTAGCTGCTGTTAAAATGTCTACTATAACAAATTTCAAAAAGGTATGGAGGCTTTTAGATGTTTATTGTGAAACTTCTGTATAATTTATTAGTACTTTGACCATTGTTGAGTATATTATATTTTTATAATATTGCATACATGCATATTTAATTACAAATTTACATACATATATACATATTTAATTACAAATTTAAGAAAAAGTTTAAACTTAAAAATAAAAGTGTGGCCCTGATTCTATAAAAGATGCCTACAGGTGTGTTCTGCCCCCATGTTATGTGGGCATTTGCTCAGTTAATTGTTACTCTATATGGAGTAAAATTGAAAGTACATTCAATTTTCAGATTCAATTTTACTCCATATAGAGTTCCAGAACTGGCTCACATTTTAACAAGTATATAACATATGGTGCATGGTCCCTGTTTCTGACTAACAAGCCCAGCATACTGGGGAACTGCTCTTTGGTAATCTGGACAGTTTATATGGTGTCCATAGAACACGGTGAGCAATATAAAACAAGGATTGGCTTGTAGATGCAGATAATGTAAAAGATGAAATATTTAGGAGGTGGGTTATTTTATGCTCAGCTGTGAATTAGTGTTCAGATGTGTCATGACAGAAGAAAAGCTAATAACCATTGCTCTAGAGTGGAGGATTTGGAGTGCTTCACACCAAGGCAGTTCTACAAAACTATCTTTAATGATTAGTATTTAAATCCAGCAGGTTCTAATGTAAAATTCCTCAAAATCTTCTCTAAAAAAATTTGCAGATGATACAAAGTTATTCAGAGTAGTGAAGACACAGAAGGATTGCGAAGACCTGCCACGTGACATAAGCACGCTCGAGAAATGGGCTGCGACATGGCAAATGAGGTTTAACGTGGTTAAGTATAAAGTGATGCATGAATGCAGGATGTCTGGTGCGGTACTCAGAGAGACCCCCCAGGAAAGAGGCTTGGGAGTACTGGTCGACAAGTCAATGAAGCGTGGCGGCTGCGAAAAGGGCAAAAAGAATGCTAGAAATGACTAAAAAGAGGATCATGAACAGATCGGAGAAGGTTATGCCGCTGTACCAGGCCATGGTACGCCCCCATCTGGAATACTGCATCCATCACTGGGCGCCGTACATGAAGAAGGACACAGTACTACTCGAAAGGGTCTAGAGAAGAGCGACTAAAATAGTTAAGGGGCTGGAGGAGTTGCTATACAGTGAGAGATTGGAGAAACTGGGCCTCTTCTCCCTTGAAAAAAGAAGACTGAGAGGGGACATGATTGAAACGTTCAAGATAATGAAGGGAATAGACTTAGTAGATAAAGATAGGTTGTTCACCCTCTCCAAGGTAGTGAGAACGAGAGGGCACTCTCTAAAGTTAAAAGATTCTGTACAAACGTAAGGAAGTTCTTCTTCACCCAGAGAGTGGTAGAAAACTGGAACGCTCTTCCGGAGGCTGTTATAGGGATTCAAGACAAAGTTAGACAAGTTCCTGCTGAACCAGAACGTACACAGGTAAGGCTGGTCTCAGTTAGGGCACTGGTCATTGACCTAAGGGCCGCCGTGTGGGTGGACAGCTGGGCACGATGGACCACTAGTCTGACCCAGCAACGGCAGTTCTTATGTTCTTATGTGTGGGAAATTGCATATTTCAGAAAATGCAATTTTTAAAACTTCTTCAGAAATAACGTATGAAAAATTGGAACTGACATCCCCCCTTTACTAAGCCATGGTAGAGGCTTCTAACACAACTCGGAGTGCTAATTGCTCCGATGTTCATAGAATTCCTTTCAGGGTCAGAGCATCTAGCGCCCCAGGCTGTGGTAGAAACCTCTACTGTGGTAATGTGTCATGGAAAGAGACCACAGACAGAGAGGCTAGAGAGGAGAGAGAGAGAGAAACAGAAAGCAAAGCCTCTTTTCCTTCCTTTCAACTCCTTCTCTAAGCCCTCCTCTCAAAAAAAGCTTGAAAGCAAGAGAACAAATTTAAAGACAAATAAAACAAAAGAGTGCAAAAAGTAGACACATTTCAAAGTGTTTTTCTACCATGAAATAGAAATTCAAGTTGGAGGGGTCTGAGAGGCCCCAACCTTTTTGAAAATCTGGAAAGCGGTGGAAGCGAGCTGTGGAAAATGGAAGACGTTGTAAAGAGAAGCAATTATTTGTGGGGTTTTTTCTAGGCAGTTTTCAGAGTGAACTTAGCAGGCTCTTTCATAGCAATTCAGCTATTTTGATTGCTTACATTTTAATCATAAATAATTTTTCTGCTTCACTTGCAGAGATGTCTCTTTATAATTACCAGATCACATCAGGTACATTTATCAAAGCATTGGCTATTCTCTCAAGAGCATATTGTTTAAGTAAACCAGATGACGCATCTCAATTTCACCCGTTGATAAGTATGCCGGTAATGCTAATTAAACTTTTCTGATGGCTCTAGAGCAGTGTTTGGTATATACAGCAGGCCTGTGCTTTCCTTAACTATCTTTGCCTGCAAGCTGGAGAGCTGAGTCTGAGTAAGAAATTTTCAAAGAAAGATACCACAGGAAGAAAGCTCCCTTTGGAAAATAAACCTATGTGTATGTATTTGTATATATGCCTGTATGTCTATATCTATAAGGATACATAGCTGTGTAAGATAAATATTTATATCTGTTTTCCTGACATTCCACAAATTAAACAAAAATAACATGATCAGAATTTCACAATCAATATCTTACCTGCTTGAATTAGTAACTCTAATTACGTTAAAATAAGAAAAGTGATTCATCACTGCTATTTCTACATGAAAAAGACTCTCGGTCTATGTTGATTTACAAGTATACATACGAGGCTTATCCTATATAATAAAAGGTTAGTGGCGCATGCGCTTTTAAAAAAGCGTGATTACTGCGGCCGTGGTGATGTTCCATTTTAGAACCCGGCCAATGATCACTCTGGCCACGCCCCTCCTCCCGCCCTCACCAACCCGAAGGAAGCTCAGCAAACCTCCCGCCCTCACCTCACCAAGCTCAAACCATACCTCCCGCCCTCGCTCACCGCTGATGTCGCTGCCGCTGCCACTGATCCTCCTCTTCTGGCCACCACTGCGATCGTGGCTGGCTTTGGCGGGCCTCGCGGGCCTCTTTCCGGCCTCGGTGGCACGTTCCCTCTGACGCACGGGATCGCGTCGGGGGGAGCGTGCTTCCGGGTTGGGGAGCGGCCTGCGAAGTTCGCTGGGGCTGGCCATCACGATCGCGGCCTGCTTTGAAGAGGAGCAGGCCAGGTAAGCAGGGGGATTAATTAAGGGGGCCATGGAGAGATAGGGAGAGGGAAAGGGGGCTTCTTTGGGGGGAGGTGTGCTGGGGACAGACAGTTTTACTCTGGGGGCAGACAGAAGGGCCCATGGAGAGACAGGGAGAAGGAAAGGGGGCTGCTTTGGGGGAGGGGTGTGCTGGGGGGAGACAGAAGGGGCCATGGAGAGATAGGGAGAGGGAAAAGGGGCTGCTTTGGGGGGGAGGTGTGCTGGGGACAGACAGTTTTGCTCTGGGGCAGACAGAAGGGGCCATGGAGAGACAGGGAGAGGGAAAGGGGGCTGCTTTGGGGGAGGGGTGTGCTGGGGGGAGACAGAAGGGGCCATGGAGAGATAGGGAGAGGGAAAGGGGCTGCTTTGGGTGGGAGGTGTGTGCTGGGGGCAGACAGCTTTGCTCAGGGGGGGGGGGAGACAGAAGGACACAGACAGCAGCCAAGGAGAGAGAGATAAAGAAACATAGACAGACAGACACTCTATTCTAGCACCCGGGCTTAAAGACTAGTGTTATTTATAAAGTTGCAAGGTAGCGTGAAATGTTTGCATGGCCCTGCTAGTTAATCACTGACTAGTACTGGAACTGGTTAATACTCGTGGGCTTGTATGTATGTCTTCCTAATTCTTTTGGATATGTGGAACTTAATTTCAATAAGAACGGGTGTAACATGTCAATTAACTAACTGGAAAAGGATCTCTAATCTGGCCTTTGGCAGTCATAAACCTTGATGGATAAATGCAAGCCAGTATCTCCATGTCTCTGGGACTGGAATGTTAGCAACGACTATACTGCTCTGTGAGACGCCCTCCAAACCCTAAGGGATTGGCTTCCAGCTCTCCAGTATGAGGAGCATCAGAACTTCATTTTATTATCTCTAGTGCTGCCTTTTGGTGCAGTGCATGATGTAGCTTAAATAGGAATTCCCCTGCTTCTGTTACTGGGGAAACAGTTGCTCCTCTTAGGCCCCACTTGGTTTATATAAAGAGGAAGAACTCTTCCTCCAGTAGAAATTGCAGTTTGCTTTTTAACTTGTTTAGTGTGTACTAGACATACACGGTACTTTACAACCCCATATAGTCATCTTTGCTTCTTGAATTTACAACTTAAAAAGAAATACTGTACAGACAGAACACCTAGGGGAAGAGTATCGTTTAAATGATAACAGCTGGGCCTCCTGCAAGGAGTGAGGCCTAGTTCATTTGAAGAAGCTGAGGCCCTGATGTTCTAAACTTACTGTTAAAATCCTGTGGATGGTTGTTTTGCTGGTAAATTTTCCAATTTTAAGAAGACGAGCAATAACTTTGCATGGAAATGAGCTCCACGGAGGTCCATGGAAATTCCATCAGATCACATAATAACATAAGAAGTTGCCTCCGCTGAGGCAGACCAGAGGTCCATCTCGCCCAGCGGTCCGCTCCCGCGGCGGCCCATCAGGCCCATTGCCTGAGCAATGGTCCCAGACTATCCCTATAACCTACCACTACTCCTATCTGTATCCCTCAATTCCTTTATCCTCTAGGAACCTATCCAAACCTTCTTTGAAGCCTTGTAACGTGTTCCGGCCTATCACAGCCTCCGGAAGCGCGTTCCATGTGTCCACCACCCTCTGGGTGAAAAAGAACTTTCTGGCATTTGTTTTAAACCTGTCCCCTTTTAATTTCTCCGAGTTCCCCATAATCTGAAAAATCTGTCCCTGTCTACTTTTTCTATACCCTTCAGGATCTTGAAGGTTTCTATCATGTCTCCTCTAAGTCTCCGCTTTTCCAGGGAGAACAGCCCCAGCTTTTTCAGTCTGTCAGTATATGAGAGGTTTTCCATACCCCTTATCAGTTTCGTTGCTCTTCTCTGGACTCCCTCAAGTGCCGCCATGTCCTTCTTGAGGTACGGCGACCAGTACTGGACACTGTACTCCAGAAGCGGTCGCACCATTGCACGATACAGTGGCAGGATGACCTCCTTTGTCCTGGTCGTGATACCCTTCTTAATGATACCCAACATTTTGCGACTGACACAACGCAGAATAGTCCATGGAGACATAAATGTGCGCATGCACCAGGGAATACAGTGTCATGAGCATCAATCATAGGTGTGCTTTATTGTAGCACATCATGGGTGCATGTCATAAGCATCCATCAGAGTTCCCTACCCCTGATCTATATGCCACACCCGTATTTTTTTTTTTTTTAACTTCCACCTCTCATGCAACCGACAGGCCCAGACCTGCTTTTAATGAATGTGCCTGAGACGCACCTTTAAGAAACGCACATGAGATGCACTTTTAACACGTGTGTATATGGAGCCCCCATCAACTATGATAAATGAATATTCAACTTCCATCCCTCATGCAATCTGCAGCCCAGACCTGCTGGTGTGCACTTTTGGCACACTTGCATAAGATGAGTCTTTAACACAGGCACCTGAGATGGCGCTCTTAATACACTTAAACTTTTCATTAACAGAAAAGTTATCTTCATAATTTACAGCCCATTGCATTGAACGGATGACATGCTTAGACATATAAGGCATTCGACAATATACATACTGTAAAGAAACCGAAAAATGACAGTAATGAAAAAGAGGTTAAGATTGGCTGAATATTCAGAAGGACTGAAACCTGCCAGTAACTTGGTTCTTAGACAAAGATAGTCATGGCGAATGCTGTTGTAATCAAGAAGTTCTACGGTTAATTTCTATCCATGTACAGTAGATTCTCAGTTGATGCCAGATAAATGTAGTTTCTGGTTGCTTGAGTGTTACTATTAAAAATAGGCCTAACTAATACTATACCCCATACTATGCCATACCATAAACTGTTCCGGACAAGCTACCAGACATGTGGTAGGCAAAGTGTGGGCACACTCGGATGTGGCGTGCCAAGTTTACACTTAAATTTCTGACAGAATTTGATTAGATTTTCATTTTTATTTAAAGCATTACAGTATTTCTTTGAATTATGATTATTTTTTGCTGGTTGCTTGAGAGTCCTGTTTTCTTGACTTCCGGTTAACTGTATCTATGTAGCTGATTTTCAAAGGGGAAACTCCCCATGGTAATTGGTTTGAAGGGATAGCCTGGGTAATCAGTCTAAATGTGGAAGATTTCTGCTGCGATTCCAGAATCTTTTGTAGGCTTTGCTTGGGTATTATCTGCTGTAGACTTTACAGTGAGCTCTGCTGAAGCCCCTCTTGGAAAGCCTTTCCTTTACCAGCTGTTCTGCTCTGCCTCTCATCGCTGAAATCAACACGTTAATTATAGCAAATAGAAAAGCTAGTTCTTAATTTAGCAAGTGAATTTCACATAGTTACTGTTGTATTCCTGTCAGAACTGTTTTCCACAGAAGTAAAATGATGTGCAATAAATTTATGTTGTCTCCATCCCTATACCAGTCAACCCATCTTTGGCAATGCAACAAAGGAGATGATATGAAATTAAGGATAATTAAACTAGTGTCCTGTGGTTGTCATGGTTTCTGTGCATTGTGTACAGATGAAAGTGAGGATAATGTGTCCTGCCAAGAAACACTTATTTTTCATGGCATGCTACCTGAAAGCAAGGTTTGATCATTGTAGCTGCAAGTAGAATGCAATATATAGGCCAGTGGCATAAGTTCGAATCAAGGGCCCCAAAGAGCACTGTTGTTGGAGCTACAGCCTAGGCACCCTGAAGTTGTGTTTGCAGTCCCATGCTGCTTCTCGTGACCCTGGGCAGGCCACCTGCTCCCCCATTATCCCAGGTAAATTAGATAGACTGTGAGCCCTCTGGGACAGTTAGGGAATTATGCTTAAGTACCTGAATAAATTCATGTAAACTCTTCTGAGCTCCCCTGGGAGAATGGTATAGAAATAAGTAAGTAACTAAGAAATCTTCCTTTTACAAAACCGTGAAAGTGTTTTTTAGCTAGTGCTCTGAATGCTCTTGCTGCTCCCGACGCTCATAGAGTTCCTATGAGCATCGGGAGCAGCGCAGAGCATTCAGTGCACCGGCCTGCACTAAAAAACACTTTTATGGTTTTGTAAAAGTGGGGGGTAAGTAACTAACTATTTTGGAAAGGATTAAAGTAAAGGGTGTTCCATCTCAGAACATTCAATAATGGGTACAACAAAGCTGGTTCCTTTCTTCCCTGGGCTCTCTTGCTCTGCTGAGACTGATTAAGTTGTGACATTATTGGCCATCTTAGTTTGAGAAGAATTAATCAAACAACTGGAAGCAAAAGAATGGTGGGTTGTTGTTTTTTTTTAATTCTTTATTCATTTTTAAAACTTTCAATAAGTGCAACATAAGATACAATCACTTTACACTTTAACATCACTTAATATTCCATCAAAGTCTAATTCACATCAAATATCCCTCCCCCCTTATACCCAACAATTATTGTTAAGCATAAGAAAACATAAAGTATCCCCACCCTGGACGTGTATGAACAAATGGAAAAAATAATATTCATTCTGTACAATATTTTGTTAAAAAAACGATGAAAAAAAGCAATATTTTATTAATACATACAAAAGAATGTTGTAAAAAGGAATATTGGTAGAGGCTGGGGCTCCAGCAAAGTTTAGTATCCAGAACAGTTTGTACGATCTGAAGAAGTTCCTGGTATAAGATGGTTATGAGTCTTGCCCTACCCTTGTGTATGTTGTAGGCCATGCTCTTGTGGGTCGAGCATGGTTATGAGTCTTGCCCTATCCTTGTGTATGTTGTAGGCCATGCTCTTGTGGGTCGAGCATGGTCAAACACAGAAGATTAATGGCTTCGTCTCTCAGAGAAAACAAGAAATCTGTGGGTTTTGTTTTAAAAATACATTACTGGAGAGCAAAAGCTGTATATGAAATTCTGAAGGTCTATGGAGCCACTTCCAGAGGGTATGAAAAGAGAATGGGGTCAGGCAATGGAGATAGAGGAGGTGAGGATATAGGAAGAGCGAAGAGCAGAAAAACACAATAAATGGAGATAGCTTGAATGAAATGGGGGGAAAAATACTTCCTGATGGCATTGGACTATTCAGTGCAAACACTATGTACTCAATGAGACTTTAATAATCTGTCAGACTATCATTTGGCAGACTCTGCTGTTTCCATAGTAACCATGTGCTCTTCTTCCCTCACTGTCTGAGCTTGAGCATTGAAAACAAGCTATTATAGCAACAAGAGAGAGCATTAAAAGCACACATTTTTTATGGGTAATTCTGTAACAGGCGCCTATGTCTACGCACTCCTTGCGTGCATAAAAGTACAGAATATTAGCACCTTTAAAAAAGGAAGATATGACAACATGAGAGCCATGGTAAGAAAACAGATCAAAAAAAGGATAGCTGAAATCGAAACGGTCTAGCAAGCATGGTCCCTACTAAAAAATACTATCACCGAAGCACAGAATCTATACATTCCGCAGATAACCAAAGGAAGGAAAACTAAAGCCAAAAGAGAACCAGCTTGGCTAACCAAAGAGGTGAAGGATGCAGTTAGGGAAAAGAAGGACTCTTTTAAAAAATGGAAACGCGAGAATACAACCGAGGCTTGGAACAGTCACAAAGACGACCAGAAGAAGTGCCACAAGGTGGTGAGAGAAGCCAAAAGGGCCTATGAGGAAAAGATAGCCCAAGAGACCAAAAACTTCAAACCCTTTTTTAGATATGTTAAGGGGAAAAAAACCTGCAAAGGAGACAGTAGGCCCTCTTGACGACCAAGGAAGAAAAGGATACATCAAAGAAGACAAACAGATTGCAGACAGATTAAATTCCTTCTTTGCTTCTGTCTTTACCAAGGAAGATGCCACTTCAATACCCGAAACAGTGAAAGTTTTCAAGGGAGAAATAGAGGAGAGCCTCACCACAATGAAGGTGGATCTGGACTAGATATACTATCAGATTGACAAACTAAAAAGTGACAAATCCCCTGGCCCAGATGGAATTCACCCGAGAGTATTAAAGGAACTAAAGGTGGAAATCGGAGAACTACTGCAATCCCTCGCTAACATGTCAATTAGAACCGGACGGATACCAGAAGACTGGAAGATAGCGAACGTCATCCCAATCTTCAAAAAAGGATCAAGGGGAGAACCGGGAAACTATAGACCTGTGAGTCTCACATCGGTCCCTGGGAAAATGGTTGAAGCTTTGATTAAAGGCAGCATAGTACAGCATCTAGATAACCATGACCTGCTGAAAGGTAGTCAGCATGGCTTCAGGAAAGGAAAGTCGTGCTTGACCAACTTACTTCAATTTTTTGAGGGAGTAAACAAACAAGTCGATAGCGGAGAACCGGTAGACGTAATATACTTGGACTTCCAGAAAGCGTTCGACAAAGTACCTCATGCGAGACTTCTCAAAAAACTACAAAGTCATGGAATAGAAGGGGATATACTAAGATGGATAGGAAAATGGCTGGAAAACAGAAGACAGAGAGTGGGCATAAATGGGAAGTACTCAGACTGGAAAAAAGTAACTAGCGGTGTGCCTCAGGGCTCGGTTCTTGGGCCTATCTTATTCAATATCTTCGTAAATGACCTGGAAGAAGAAACGACTAGTGTTATTGTCAAGTTTGCAGATGACACAAAGCTATGCCGGACAATCGGGTCACAAAAAGACATCGAGGAACTTCAGAGAGATTTGAAGCAACTTGAGAGATGGGCAGAAAATTGGTAGATGAGTTTTAATGTGGAAAAATGCAAAGTGATGCACCTGGGCAGAAAAAACAAGGAGCATGAGTATAAACTGTTAGGTATAACATTGGGGAAGAGCGAACAAGAAAAAGACTTAGGGGTACTGATAGACAGGACCCTAAAGCCGTCGGCTCAATGCGCAGCGGCGGCAAAAAAAGCTAACAGGATATTAGGCATGATAAAGAAGGGAATCGCGAGTAGATCAAGGGAGATCATAATGTCGCTTTATAGAGCAATGGTCAGACCACACTTGGAATACTGTGTCCAACACTGGTCTCCATACCTGAAGAAGGATATAACACTGCTGGAGAAGGTGCAGAGGCGAGCGACGAAGCTAGTAGAAGCTAGTAGAAGGAACTTGAGCTACAAGGATCGCCTCAGAAAACTGGGATTATTCACCCTTGAGAAGAGAAGACTGAGAGGGGATCTGATAGAGACTTTTTAAATTGCTAAAAGGAATCAACAAAATGGAGCAAGCTCACTCACCAGCAGGGGGAAAGGATGGAGAGCAAGAAATAGCTTTATTCACATTGGCGAATGTGACCCAGACTCGGACCCAGAGGTCATGGCCTGAAGCTGAGAGGGGACACGGCCAGGACAAATGTCAGAAAGTTCTGCTTCACACAGCGAGTGGTGAACGCCTGGAACTCTCTCCCGAAAGAGATGGTGGAGGAAACTACCATTCTAGGATTTAAGGGAAAATTGGACGCACATCTTCTTGCAGGACACATTGAGGGATACGAGTGACTAATGTATGCGTCAGGGTACGCCTGGCTGAGCCTCCGCGTGTGCGGATCACCGGACTGGATGGACCCCAGGTCTGATCCGGTGCAGGCATTTCTTATGTTCTTATGTTCTCAGTAAGTGTACACATGTGCAAGTGCTAGTACGATGCCTAAATGTTCTATAAGGGTACACATAAATTGTAAAGTACATAAATGTAAGGGGGGGGGGTTGGGGGAAAACACAGGGGCAGAGAGTGGAGCCTTCCACTTGCACACAGAGGAGGAGCCTAATGGCTAGTGCTGTTGCCCCTGCAGTTCCTGGTGGGCAAGTCACTTAACCCTCCATTATCCCAAATACAAAAACTTAGATTGTGCGCCCACTACAACAGAGAATATATCTGCATATAATAAATGTCAAACACTTTGGTTGTACCACAGATAGGTCACATCCGTGACTCTTTATACATGTAACTTACAGAGCACTAGAAACATAGGATGAAGTTAAAAGGCGATAGGCTCAGGAGTAATCTAAGGAAATACTTTTTTACAGAAAGGGTGGTAGATGCGTGGAAGTCTCCTGATAGAGGTGGTGGAGACAGACTGTCTGAATTCAAGAAAACCTGGGATCTCTTAGAGAGAGGAAGAGATAATGGTTACTGTGGATGGGCAGACTAGATGGGCCATTTGGCCTTTATCTGCCATCATGTTTCAATGTTTCTAGTGCTTCAAATGAAAGAGACTCGACTAATGCACATTTACATCACGTAGGTATTTAAACGTGTCTATCATATCTCCCCTTTCCCACCTTTCCTCCAAAGTATACATATTGAGATCTTCCAGTCTGTCCCCCATACACCTTATGATAAAGACCATGCATCATTTTAGAAGCCTTCCTCTGGACCAACTCCATTCTGCTTATATCTTTTTTAAAGTGTGGTCTCTAAAATTGTACACAATATTCTAAATGAGGTCTCACCAAAGTCTTATACAGGGGCATCAATACCTCTCTCTCCCTATGTCCCCTAGTATCCTTCTAGCTTTCGCTGTCACCTTTTTCAATCTGTTCGGTTACCTTAAGATCATCACATACAATGACACCCAAGTCCTGCTCTTCTGTCGTGCACATAAGTTCTTCACCCCCTAAACTGTAAAGTTCCCTCGGGTGTTTGCAGCCCAAATGCACAGCCTTGCATTTCTTAGTTACATGTGCCCTGGTTGCAGTTATGCTAGGTTTGTGGCTGGTATAACTGTGGACATTATTTGCTAGACATGCCTATGCCAGTTGTGCTGGATGTCCAGATGCTGTTTTAGATATCAAAGTTCCTAAACAGAAGTGCCCGCGCCGTTATTGGTGGCCCCCAGAAAAGTGGCACAGTTGTGTATCAATCATGTGATGGTGCTATTTACACAATTACGGCCATGTTGAAAGTAGGTGCCGTAAACATAGGCCATAGTTCTACTTTTGACGAGAATCACGTCCATACCTCTTTGACGTAGGAGCCAGTAGGTGCCTCTATGGATGGGAGATGGCCGCAAATCTTTGTAGGTGCCGCTTTTTTTGTTCTAATATGTTTTTAATCGGTTGTAAATGGCACGATCAATTACCGCACCGTTTATCACCAATTAAAACAAGTTAGGCGGCGTTAGGGCGCTTACCGCCCCCCTAACTTAGGGCTAGATGCAATAAAACAAATTGTTGCTCTAGCCGATTCATTGAGCGATTTTAGAACGGCGACTGATATGATGAATTTTTATTACAAATTAGTTTTGCGGCGGTCGGCCTTAATCCCACCCCACCAGTCACTGAAAAAGTGACTTTCACACATGCACACACAGCCTTCTGCCTCGGCTATTTGGGACAGGAAACCATTTTTTTTTTTTTTTTTTAATGGTCACAGATGTTGTGCATAGTGTTTAACCAAAATCTGAGCATGTGCAGCAGGGGGAGGCCAGCTCGATAGCAGTGCATAGACAGTGCTGCTGGCTGGAGTAAGTAGGAAAGGGAGTTGGTCTTGCAACTGGAAGTACACAACAGAAGAGTCGTGAGGATAAGATATCAATAATACAGCCATGGGCTTAAAATGTCCTCCACTTTATTGAAAATAGCACAGCGAAGACTCAACACTGGCAATGTTTCAGACACTTTGTCAAGAGTCTAATTATATATTTAAAATTATTTATAACCCAGTTATCTACAATTCTAGGTGGGGAACAATACACACGTACAAAATCATTCTAAATAACAAACAAATGAAATGCAATAAAAAACATCCATTAAACTATGACAAAACTTATACACCCCCCCCAAAAAAAAACCAAACAAACCAAAAAGTACTATCCCTCAGCCTAGAATGTATAAAAGAATTAGACATCCTCAATCTATCACATGACTTATGCCAAAAAAGCGCTCAAACAACACAGTTTATCCTTTTTCTGAATTGCCAAAACATAGTCGATGGGTGCAACGACAGAGGTTAGGGCATTCCCCAGAACTTGAACAGACAACATAGCTTTGCGGTTGCCCGTGAGCTTCACAGCTGCCCGTGATGGAATTTCCAATGTCAAACTATCTGAAGACCGTGGCTATTGAGCCGCGGACAGGTAAAAAGCAAATGAAAAACATTAAAACAACTGGAAGACCATTGCAACTGGGGGGCTTGGGGATCCCCACCAGCCATAAAAAGGGCATGAGAATTTTGGGTGGGCTTGAGGCCTAAGTCTGTCTCAATAGACAGGAGCGTTATCAGCACTTCCTTTCTGCTGGTTGTGCCTGTCTGTGCAGCTTAGCATCTCTCTGGCTTTGGCTCCGGCTTGTTTTCATCATTTTGCCATCTTGAGGTTCTCTGACACTGTCACCCCCAAGGTCTCTCTCCTGGTTTAGGCACATCATTCTTTTCCCTCATTGCTTTGGATTTCTGACCCCAAACATATTACTCTGCTCACATTAAACAAATTTCCATTTTTTGTGATCATTTTTAATTTTGTATGCTCCTTCAGGGATGGCCACTTTTATTTTTGAAAATATCTTGGTAGTCTCATTCACACACACAGGGATTAGGGGATCAATATGACCGTGAATACTGGAAAATCGCAAATAACTTTTTCATATGTTATTTGTAGTTTTCTTTTAAAAACCCTCCCGCATTTGATGAAACCATGAATAACAATCTCGCGTTCCAGTAGCTCAACCTTATTCCAATCTTACTTCATCCCTGTTCCCCCTCTGATGCAACCACTTTCCCTGTGCCACGTTCCGGCTCTCATCTTGACTCAACTTCCTGTTTCCGGCGGGGCGGGATGTGGCAGAGGGAAAGCTCCAGGTCCGCCGCAGGCAACCCCATGTAAACTACTGCCGCTGCCGGCAACCTCAGAGACAAGTTTGAAGGTAGAACCAGTGGGGTTTGGGAATGAGTGAGAGATGCCAGAGTTCAGTCGCAGTAGGAGCGTGGAGGAAAAGATACCGGACCATGGACAGGTGGGGGGGGGGAGGCATACTGACTGGAGAGAGCGCAAATGCGTGTTTCTTGGTCTCTTTTGACTGATTCTTGAAAAGAGGCTGGTAATCTGTGATTTTCTCTGTGTACCCTGCGAATCGGTGCTTGGAAAAACGCGGCAAAATTTTTCTCTGCAACCATGGATAACCTAAATCAGGTGGGAGGAGCCAGAGGTAAAAAAACCCGTGAATAATTGAAACCGCGATTGTGGAAACCGCGAATACGGAGGGAGAAGTGACTAATTCCTGAGGCACGTCACTCAGAGGAAATGAAGGGGGGGGTAGTGAATTCCAGTGACCCATAACCTCTATGGTCTGTCAGTCAATGAGATTCCATTCACTGAAGATTGTACAAGCAGTTTTCCTAAATTATGTTTGCTATGCTGTCTTAAAACAATTTGTACAGTAAAATCTTGGATTAATTCATACCTTGGATTACGAGCATAATCCGTTCCAGGAGCATGCTCGTAATCCAAAATGCTCGTTTATCAAAGCGAGTTTCCCCATAGGAAATAATGGAAACTCGCTTTGATGCGTTTACCCCCACCCCCCCCCCCCCCCCGAAAACCGGCATTGCTCCCCCCTAGATTGGTGACCATAGGAAACTGGATACTGGATTGGATGGACTATTGGTCTGACCCAATATAGCTGCTGTTCTTATGTTAGCTGCCAGTACATATCCTGCATAGACGGGAGATACGGAGCACAAAATTGATATGGCAGATCTAATTGCTTGACTTGACATTTTACCGTGCCTGTCTTTTTTCCTGTGCCAGAGATACTAATCACATGTGCTAGGCTGAATAAGGTCTGAAAATAAATGACAAGAAGAAAATTTTCATTGTAAATCGTATTGAGCAGTATTGTTATTAGGGGTGCCGTATATAAGTAATAAGAAAATCTTCTCTTGCTCATTGGTAACTAAGTATTGAGCTTAATAAATGTAAGGATATTTGGATCATCTCTAAGCTTCAGTACATGGGGGGAGGGGGCGAGGGATTAGGACTGGTATACCACATTTTTGTAGTTTTACAACCATACTCAAAGCGGTTTACATACAGGTACTTTGAACATTTTCCCTATCTGTCCCAGTGGGCTCGCAATCTACGTAATGTACCTGGGGCAGTGGAGGATTAAGTGACTTGCCCAGGGTCCCAGAGAGCCATGTGGGGTTTGAACCCACAACCTCACGATGCTGAGGCTGTAGCTCTAACCACTGCACCACACTCTCCTCCAATACAATATCAGAAGTGAGCTAAGTATCACTAACGTGACCATTTATTTTTTTCATCAAAACGGGACATAAGGACATAAGAAGTTGCCTCCGCTGAGGCAGACCATAGGTCCATCCTGCTCAGCGGTCCGCACCCGCGGCGGCCCATCAGGCCCATTGCCTGAGCAATGGTCTATACCTATCTATACCCCCCAATCCCTTTTTCTTCTAGGAATCTATCCAAACCTTCTTTGAAACCATTTAATGTTTTCTTGTCTACAACAGCCTCTGGAAGCGCGTTCCATGTATCCACCACCCTCTGAGTGAAAAAGAACTTCCTAGCGTTTGTTCTAAACCTGTCCCCTTTCAATTTCTCCGAGTGCCCCCTTGTACTTGTGGCGCCCCTTAATTTGAAAAATCTGTCCCTGTCTACTTTTTCTATACCCTTCAGGATCTTGAAGGTTTCTATCATGTCTCCTCTAAGTCTTCGCTTCTCCAGGGAGAAAAGTCCCAACTGCTTCAATCTGTCGGTATATGGGAGATTTTCCATTCCCTTTATCAGTTTGGTTGCTCTTCTTTGTACTCCCTCAAGTACCGCCATGTCTTTCTTGAGGTACGGCGACCAGTACTGGACACAGTACTCCAGATGCGGCCGTACCATTGCACGATACAGCGGCATGATGACTTCCTTCGTCCTGGTCGTAATACCCTTCTTAATGATACCCAGCATTCTATTTGCTTTCCTAGAGGCTGTGGCGCATTGCGCCGATGCCTTCAGTGTTGCGTCTACCATCACTCCCAGGTCTCTCTCCAGGTTACTAACCCCTAGTGGTGTTCCCCCCATTTTGTATGTGAACATCGGGTTCTTTTTCCCCACGTGCATGACCTTGCATTTCCCCACGTTGAAGCTCATCTGCCACTTTTCGGCCCACTTTTCCAGCTGCGTTAGCAGCTATTAATATTCAGTCCCGCCCCCAACCTCGCCCTAGCCCTGCCTTAGCTCCACCCCAATTTCTTCCATTCATTTTTCATGTACACATAATATCTTATTAATTCATAATAGTAATCATAAAATTAAAAAAAACCCCACAAAGCATACTATACGCAGAGAAAATGTTAATTATCATTTATGTTTGGGAGGTTTCCAAAGATGTCAAGGCAGATGACTTTAAAATATGCAATGTCAACTCAGTAACTATATCGGCGCTGGAGGGACCGTCCCCTTGTCCCTGTGCACAGCTTTGGGACGCTGTCCCTGAAAACGGGACATTTCGGCGTCCCGAAGCAGTGGGTCGGGACAACGGGACGGTCGGTCCAATAACGGGACATATGATCTCCTTAAGTATCACTGATGAGGTTGGCTCTTAGGCATTGATAGAATGAGGCCTTATGACATCAGGGAAAGGGATTGGGACTTGTATACTGCCTTTTTGTAGTTTTACAACCATACTCAAAGCAGTTTACAAATGGGTACTTTGAGAATTTTCCCTCTCAGTTCTTGGGGGGGTTCACAATCTATTTAATGTACTTGGGGTAGTGGAGGATTAAGTGAATTTCCCAGGGTCACAAGTAGCAGCGCAGGGTTTGAACCCAAAACCTCAGGGTGCTGAGACGGTCTTTAGAATTATTTCATGGTAAAAGAATTTGGGCTTACTTAGATGTTACGAAAACTACCCAAGAAAGAAGAAAGCAGTTTCTCTCTATTCAACAAGAGACAAGGGCATTGGGGGCTTCCTTCTTATTGGCATACTCTTATAAATGTATTATTAAATATGCAGAAGTCAAATAAGTTTTCTTTCTCCCAGAGCAATTGAAGGCCTTTTTGGATTTAAAAAAAATCACCCTAGTATAACCGATGAAAAGAAAAGAAAAACATAAGAACATAAGCAATGCCTCCACTGGGTCAGACCCGAGGTCCATCATGCCCAGCAGTCCGCTCACGCGGCGGCCCAACAGGTCCCTGCGCAGTAGCTCCCTATCTATACCCCTCTATCCCTTTTTCCAGCAGGAAATTGTCCAATCCTTTCTTGAACTCCAGTACCGTACTCTGTCCTATTACGTCCTCTGTGTTATGCCTTTCCTTAAATAATATAACTTAAAATTTGACTTCTCTTTATTTCTCTTGCTTAACTCCCTCCAAATTGTGGTCTAAAGAAGGGAAAAGCTTATTTTGGATTTATATTGTGATGTTCTATAAGCGAATGTTTTTTAAGTTAGGCGTGTAAGTGTGCTCCTCTGCGCACCTGTAAAATATACACAATTCCTGCGGCGTTTGAGCAGATATTTCATAAAGACAGACACTTATATGCTTTTATAATATAAGCTACAGATAGGTGCCTTCTTGCCCTCTAAATTGAGGCAACCTGTAATACAGTTACCCTCGGGGTAATTCTAACAGTGTGCATATATTTAGATGCCTATTCTAATAAAGGAAAATAGGGTTCTACTTTCCTTTATGCACCTAAATGTGAGTGCCTAGTTCATAGAATTGCTCTGTCTTGCCCTGTGTATTGTGTCTTTCTTCAGTTGGTACAGCAGATCCTTACATCTCTGATTTTGTCTTGCAGTATGCCAGAGTATGGATCCCGGACCCAGAAGATGTTTGGAAATCAGCAGAAATTCTCAAGGATTTTAAACCGGGGGATTCGGCCCTTCAGCTGCGCCCCGAAGAAGGCTCGGTAAGACCATGTTCCACCTCTTAAGAGCTCTGCTCAGTAGGCGTGATTCACGGCAAAGCTAGGCACCAGTAATGTAGACCCAGAAAAGCCTACATTTCTGGTGCCTATCTTTCCCGGAGGCTTCATTCTATATACGGTGCCATCACGTGATTGACATGCGATTGGTGCTCTATAGAGAATCCAGGCCTGAGTGATTAACTTTTGCAAATTATATAAGTCGGCAACATACCTCAGTTGGGTCAGATCTAGAGAGAAATCTCCATGCTGAAGCAGTAAATTGAGATTGGACCACCTTTCTACTGATGCTGAAGGAGGATGGAGACAAGAGCTTGCTC
The DNA here is from genome assembly GCF_902459505.1 of Geotrypetes seraphini. Lineage (NCBI taxonomy): Eukaryota > Metazoa > Chordata > Amphibia > Gymnophiona > Dermophiidae > Geotrypetes > Geotrypetes seraphini. The sequence continues at coordinate 16,817,095 of NC_047097.1, forward strand.
GGTCTTGGCAGCTGCTGTATGGTGTTAATGGACGTTACAACCAGTGTTAAGTCAGTTTTGTGCATAGGTGCTTGAAAATATTGAATAGTAAAGGTCATTTCATTTATTTGTTGCTTGCTTTCCTACAAAAGTGCCCAAGGAGGACTGCTATTAATTCATGAAACAATACAGTGATACAAAACAACAAAAAAACAAACCTATTGCATATACAGTCAAACCTTGGTTTGCAAGCATAATTCGTTCCAGAAGCCTGCTTGTAATCCAAAGCACTCGTATATCAAAAGCAAATTTCCCCATAGAAAATAATGGCAACTCGGACGATTCATTCCGCAACCCAAAAACTTTAATAGAAAATATTATATGTATTTGTATTGCAAGACCTCGTTCGTTTAGAACAGTGACTACGCTCCTGCAGTGTCAGCGAGAGAAGAACCATCGGCTCAGTTGTGATGTGTGTATACTGTATTGCAAGACATTGCTTGTATATCAAGTTAAAATTTAATCAAATGTTTTGCTAGTCTTGCAAAACACTTGCAAACCAAGTTACTTGCCAACCAAGGCTTTACTGTACTCATCTATAAATCATTCCCATGTATAAGTTGAGGGCAGTTTGGGGACTAAAAATAGCCAAAATTGGTATGACTTGCATATAAGTCAAGGCTACACAGACACATGGCCAAATTTTATCCCCAGCCAACATATCTTTCTCCCTGACACACACAAATACGTCTCCCTTCCCCACTCACACCCCTCCCTGGCCTACATGTTCTTCTCCCTATCTCACCTATTCCCCACCAAACAGATCCTGCATGCTACCTTTCTCTCCCCCCCCACAGACCCAACATGCTTACTCAGCTATACTACCCAAGCGTGTTGGGTTTTTTTTTGCCTCCCCTACCACCATGTATCTTCAGATCCGTTTCATACGGTACCACAACTAAAGCGCGCAGGACTAATGCACGCCGCCGCTTCTGCCAGTTTCAGGCCTTCAGGTTAGCGCTCGGGGGGGGGGGGGTGTTGGGGGGAACCCCCCTAGTACACTTAGAAGTCCTGGAGCTCCCATTTTGGGGGGGAACCCGCCTCCACTGCACTGAAAACTCCTGAAGAAAGGAGAATGGGAGTTTTCATGTCCCCCCCAACAGGAGCGCCAGGACTGCTAAGTGACACCTCCCCTCAGAGCGCAAACCTGAAGGCCTGAGACTGGCAGAAGTGGTTGCGCGCATTAGTCCTGAATGCAAATGTCACCGTGGGATTGTCGTCGCACCAATGTCCGGTGCGCTTTTGATGGGTCACTGTTTCATACAGCACTGGCACTGGTGCAGTACACCTAGGCTGACTGAAGTATGCTCTAGAGCAATGGTTCCCAAACCTGTCCTGGAGGACCCCCAGGCCAGTCGGGTTTTCAAGATAGCCCTAATGAATATGCATGGAGCAGATCTGCATTCCTGGCATCTCCATTTTATGCAAATCTCTGTCATGCATATTCATTAGGGCTATCTTGAAAACCCAACTGGCCTGGGGGTCCTCCAGGACAGGTTTGTGAACCATTGCTCTAGAGTGTTCTCTTTGATACATCCTACCCCCTCTCACTCAAGTTCCTGTTTCTGCAAGGGCAAGACTGGTCAGAGGAAGTACTCTGGATAGGGTTACCATATTTATGAAGTCAAAAAAGAGGACACAAGACTCTACCTTCACCCTGCCCCCAGCCCTGCCTTCCACCAGTCTTGCCTCTGCCTCAGCCCACCCCAGGCCCTGCCCCCCTTAGTCCCCCTTCCCATCCCCCTCCCCCCGTGAAGGTTTTTTTTGTTTGGGTTTTTTTTGAGGAGCGGTGTAATTATGGCATTTGGAGGCATCGGGAACAGTTGCAGTGGAAAGTGATTAGAATGAGGATGTAACAGATTTTATAAAGAGTGCTCATATTTGGACATGATCTTGAGATGGGCATGTAACTGAATTGGGTACTGAGCCATTAACATCAGTAATTGGACAATAACAATTATTAATGTTAGTTGGCGCCAATTTGTATTTGCGCATGCATCGTGCTATGCACTAGTCTATAAAATTTCACGCTCAAATCCCATGGTGTGCAACCCAAAAGAGAGGGTATGGCCAGGGGAAGGTCAGGGGCATTCTGAAAATTTGCGCACAGTGTTATAGACTACCGTGGATGTGTGCCCAAATTGGGTATTGGGAATTCTACCTGGTTTCAGCAGGTGTAAGTCCTGGTGCCTAAATGTGGGCACAAGAATCGGTGGTACATGGTATTCTATAAAGAGTACTCAACCCAGAGCACCCTTCAGTAGAATAACACATTTATTGAATATGGTCCTTTGTGATTTGGTTCATTTAGAATTAAAACTTGAACCAGCCGCAAGAGAAGAGCATCAGAGAAGTCTGCTAAGTGCTTGTTGAAATATAGCGCCACTAACAATGATCTCGAGCTGATTTAAAATTAATTTCCTTATGAAGATAAAGTAAAACCCATTGTTTTGAATATTTGTCTCTTGTCTTTAAGGATTTTGACTATCGTCTAGATCCCAAGACAAAGGAACTGCCCCCTCTGCGTAATCCGGACATTCTTGTAGGTGAAAATGACCTCACTGCGCTCAGTTACCTCCATGAGCCTGCTGTCCTGCACAATCTCAAAGTCCGTTTTATTGACTCAAAACTTATTTATACATATTGTGGTAAGTATTTACCCAGGCCTTTTACTTGTAGAGATCCATTCTTTTACTTCTGAAAGTAAGATGCCTTGCACTGAAATAGGAGGGTGCAAGATGGCTTCCTTCAGGAGTTGTTGCTTCCTTGAAATATCTATCCTTTAACATGATAGTCTCCAGCTGAAGCCTAAGGCAGAGCATCTTCAACCACAGATATTGAGTTACTAGTAATTAGTTACTATAGCTTATTACTTTCTTGCAGTAATCAATAAAGTAATTAACTACCTATTCACTATCCTAGTAATTGCAACATTGTATACCTGGGAACATCAAAAATTACAAACTATACAGAACACTGTAATAAAAGTTTATCTGTTTATTATAGAATTCGAGTTAAAGCTTTAATTCTTGTGCATCGAGTCTTCTACTCCTTGCAGCCTGATTATTTGCATTCTTTTCTAATTCCTTATTCATCATCAAAAACTTTAAGATCTATTCAAGAGTTGGGAGTGTGTGGCACAGAGGCTAGAACTACAGCATCAGCACCCTGAGGTTGTGGGTTCAAATCCCGTGCTGCTCCTTGTGGCCCTGGGTAAATCACTTAATCCCTCATTGCCTCAGGTACATTAGATAGACTATGAGCCCACCGGGACAGAAAGGGAAAGATGCTTGAGTACCTGAATGTAAACCACTTAGGCTGTAAGTGGTATATAAATACTAATATAAAATAAGACAATAGGTTAAGATTAGAGGCAAAATTTAAATCTTTTAAAATTATGCTAAAAACGTTTTTTTAAAAGAAGCATTCAGACAAGATTTGATCCAATCTGAAATTATCGATGTGTATTTTCAGTCAGTAGTCCTGTGAAATCTTAATATGATATTGTTGTTTTATTTAAGAGTGAATGTTATCTTGTATGCTTGCTGTTTATGTGGGTTAGGTCTATTCTATTTAACAATAGAGTTCTTTTTATTTTATTTTATTTTTTATTATTTGATTGTATTTTGTAAACCATTCGGACCAGTAAAATGAATGAGTGGTATAACAAGATTAATAAACTATAATTGATTACTTTTGAAGAGTAACAAGCATGACATGACAGAGGATATGGTTGACATTATTTTTTCCTTTTTCTGAACTCTTCACTTCTTTACTAATCTCTAGGCACCTTAGTTAGATTGTGAGCTTTCGGGACAGTGAGGGAATTTCAAAAGTGCCTTTCTTGCTCATAATTTTTAATGTATATTTTCTGTAACCGCTTTGAACCTAACGGATGTAGCGGTATATAAGAAATAAATTACATTACATTACATTACATTAGTTGGTCAACCCTCTTTGAATTAAGCATCAAGAGATGAAGTTATCCAAAATTCACATTGAGGTTTTATATAAAATGGGTATTTTACCTTTTATGTACCATAGTTTTGAGTCTAAGGCGTTGCTTCTCACTCCAGCCCTCTGTGCACAACCAGCCATTCATTTTTTCAGGATATTCATAATGAATATATACTTGGTATGCAAATCTTTCTCATGCATATTCATCATGGATATGCTGAAAACCGGATTGGGTGTATCCTAAGGACTGGTTTGAGAAGTACTGTACTGGTCTAAGGTAAGAGTAAAGGTAATGTATCTGTCAAAAATTACAAAGACTAGGGGACACGATGAGTTACACTCAGAGAACAGTTAACTCTGGAATGCATTACTAGAGGTTGTGGTAAGAGCAGATAGCATAGCTGGTTTTAAGAAAGGTTTGAACAAGTTCCTGGAGGAAAAGTCCATAGTCTGTTATTGAGAAAGACATGGGGAAGCCACTGCTTGTCCTGTATCGGTAGCATGGAATATTGCTACTCCTTGGGTTTTGGCCAGGTACTAGTGACCTGGATTGGCCACCATGAGAACAGGCTACTGGGCTTGGTCTGACCTAGTAAGGCTATTCTTACGTTCTTATCTGATAATACTGCAGTCTGTCTTGGAGCCTTCTCAGCCCAGTGGCATAGTAAAGGGGGTGCGGAGAGTGCGGGCCAGCACCTCTCCGCCATGCCATGCCACGCCACACCATGTTTGCACCATCCCTCCCCCTCTTACTAGTGTGAGCAACTTCTCCTGCCTGTTGCTTGCACCAGCCTGCTACCCCTCTGAATCACTTCCAGGTCATGGGGCCAGGAAGTGACTTCGGAGGTAAATACAATGTTGGCACAAGGAGCATGCTGCAGAAGCCACTTGCGGTGGCGAATATTTAGAGGTGGGGGGGGCTCAGGGGTGTGTGTGTGCCACCTACCCTTAATATACCACTGCCCCAGCCGGTCAGATTTCCAGGATATCCACAATGAATATTCATGAGAGAGATTTGTATGAACTGCTTCAACTTCATGCAGATCTCTCTCATAAATATTCATTATGGATATCATGCAAATCTGTGTGGCTCCAGGACAGATTTGGGAACCACTGATAAAACCACCTTTCTGTAACACAACCAAAATGATATACAAAAGAGAGGACAGGATTGTGTTCCAAGCACTAGGGGCAGTGCAACATAAAACTGATTAACAGGTGGTATCCAAACAGAGACATAACAGAAAGGAACTCAGTTGATTTACATAGTGAGAAGACAAGGGGCAATTGGTCCGATACAGAATGAGTAGATTCAATAAATTAGAAGACCAGAAAAGAAGGCTTTGTGAGCCAAAAGTAGGATCTTAAAAACAAATTTGGAAGGAAATAGGAAACCAATGTAATTGTTTCAGAATAGGAGTCATGTGGACATATCTTCCAGTGCCAATTAATTTAAAATACAGTTGCCAGATTTTTGACTAAAGGCGTCTAAAGGAAGCTTGCTTTATACCAGAGTATAAAGAGTTATAGTAGTATAGGACAATGGAAGAGATTTGCATATAACGGAGGCAGTGTATGTAAATCAAGTTCATGTATCTTCGTTGTGAATATTCTGAAAACCTGACTAGCAAGGGAGAACTCCAGGTCCAACTTGTGAAATGCTGATCTAGGCAGTTCAGCAAAACTGTCAAAACTTAAGTATTTCAAGTCCTCCTTGCTCAAAAAAATATCTTACTGAGTAGATCTGGCATAACGTAAAGAGAGAGAATCTAGCAACTGCAGAAACTTAATATTGAAGGTTGATAGGGAATTTTTTTTTTTTTTTAGAATTGTATTTAAGCCAACTGTTGCCGGTCCCAATTTCCCTAAATGTGTTATTATAATTAGTACTAATTGTTATGTTTGTGTGTTTTTATTTTAACCTAATGCTTGACTTATGTAAATCGCATTGGATTTGGAGTATGCGAGTAAATCAAAGAATTTGAATAAACTTGGATGGTAAGGTGACCTTGAAGTGCAGTTTGACGCTCTTGAATAGATGGGGCTTGCGAAGGAGTTGGACAGGACCTTGATACCCACATGATTTTTGACTTCAGTAGGTTGAGCTTCCAACCTATTAGTCTGAATCTAGTCAGTGATTGTGTCTAGTTAAGCATTGAAGCCTAAGCTTTGAATGTCAGGGGCAAGAGGTGATGGGAGCAAGGACTGATCCTTGATGTATCCCATCTACAGGTGTAAGATTTGCTGAGGATTCAGTTCCATCTAATATGGAAAAGTTATGATCTGCAAGAAGAGACAAACGATTGATAAACTGAACCTCTTAATTCTACGATTCTGCAATAAGAATGCAGGATCAATTAAATTGAATGTCAAGCTTAAATCTAGTGAGATATTCATTACAAACTGCCCAGAGTTTAGATGACATTGAATCCCATTTAAGATACAAAGAAGTGACTGTGTGCAGTAGCCTAAACGGAAGCCAGTCTAACTTTGATGGAGAGTGCTAGCACACTCTAAGAAAGTACTAAGATGATGGTGCACTGCCTTTTCAAGAATTTTAGATGCAAAGGAAAGATTTAAGATAGGCTGGTAGTTTTCTGTGTTTTGAGAGTTAAAAGATGCTTCCTTGAGGAAGGACAAATAACGGGTATGCCATATGAATGGAAAAACATTAGAGGCAAGGTGCTAATGAATAAGGAAGCAGGCCAGGTGGTACATGGGGAAGTATCTGCTAGTGAGAGGGCTCTATTGGCTTTAGATGAAGCCTTATTTAAGGAAAAAGGGAAGGCTGAGTGGAGCAGTGACCTCATAGGGGAAGAACAAAATCTTTTCCAGAGAAAGGAAAATGGTAAAACAAGAGGGCATAATCTGAGGTTGAGGGGTGGTAGACTCAAGAGTAATGTTAGGAAATTCTTCTTTACGGAGAGGGTAGTTGATGCCTGGAAAGCGCTCCTGAGGGAGGTGGTGGAGAGGAAAACGGTGACAGAATTTTTTAAAAAGTGTGGGATGAACACACAGGATCTCTAATCAGAAAATAATGGTATATGTTGAGGAACTAAGGCCAGTACTGGGCATATTTAAACGGTCTGTGTCTCGTATATGGACATTCAAGTTGAGGATGGGCTGGGATGGTTTAGATGAGCTGCAGTGAGCTTCGACGGAGACTCCAGTAGATTCACAATACCGGGCAGAGCTCTGGTATGTTTGAGCAGATTGGATGGACCATTCAGGTCTTTATCTGCTGTCATTTACTATCTAGGGGTTCTGATAAATCTCAAAAAGGTGCAATCAGAATAACATGGGGACAAATTTGTCCCCGTCCCTGCAGGATCTCAATATCTCCATCCCATCCCGTGAGCTCTGTCCCTGTCCAATTCCTGCAAGCTCTGCCTTAACAGCACAAGCCTTGAGCACTTATGATTTTAAAATGTTCAAGGCTTGTGCAGATGAGGACAGAGCTTGCAAGAATGGGACAGGGATGGAGAGATGGAAACGGGAAAAATTTATCTCTGTGTCATTTAATGGAAGAGATAATAGTAGCACTTTAAGTGAAAAACCTTTCTGACAAAAAAAAGTTTATGTAGATTTTGAATTAGAGGCAAGAATTGACTAGAGAAGGTGGCTTAGAAATAGTAAATAATTTCTTTGGATCAGACTGACTGTCCTTTGTAAGCATAAAGAAAAAGTTAAGTTTAACAAGAGAAACCTCTCAGCAATATGATTCCATCATGTCCTTACAAAGGACAAGTGAATATAAGATTTGGTCTTATGCTACTGCCTTTTTATCTAACATTGTCCAATTCAGCTGAGAGAAATTATCTCGCAGCGTTACCAACCTTCATTCACACTTAAGATATATTATTTTTCATTTATTTTTCACTGTTCCTCAGCGGGCCACCATGCACTCAAGCATTCTCATAGGGCATGGCTTTACGCTCCCACTCCTCATTGGAACCAGCGTATATTTTTTTTTCTTATTATACTTCTTGCGCTTTAATTATAAATAAATTATAAATACTAAAAGTACTTAGCTTTTAGCAAGACGCTGTGCAGGGGAGTTTGTATAAATACACCGACATGTTTCGCCCGTGCAAATTGATGGGCTTTATCAAGGTTCCCACTCGTTTGGACGCTATGGTGGTTGAATGTTTGTGAGAGGGAGTGGGAACCTTGATAAAGCCCATCAATTTGCACGGGCGAAACATGTCGGTGTATTTATACAAACTCCCCTGCACAGCGTCTTGCTAAAAGCTAAGTACTTTTAGTATTTATAATTTATTTATAATTAAAGCGCAAGAAGTATAATAAGAAAAAAAAATATACGCTGGTTCCAATGAGGAGTGGGAGCGTAAAGCCATGCCCTATGAGAATGCTTGAGTGCATGGTGGCCCGCTGAGGAACAGTGAAAAATAAATGAAAAATAATATATCTTAAGTGTGAATGAAGGTTGGTAATGCTGCGAGATAATTTCTCTCAGCTGAATTGGACATTGTTTAGTTTCTTCATTCTAAGATACTTTATTATATTAGTGCTGAAGTTTACATACTTTTTATCTAACATGACACTCCTGTAAATGGAGGCCTTGATGAAATCAGCCACTAAATGAAGGGGGACAAGAAAGCAAAACTTGGCTGGAACCTATGTAGTCTATGGCTGCTTGTAAACCAGAGTCCCAGGTAAACTGCAGGAATTCAATATTCAGATCCTTAAAATCCGATGGAAGAAAACAAAAGCCAACCCAGGTCCCAAGTACCTAGTTAGATCCCAAGTAGTAAAACAGATTTTATGCTGATTATCCTAAGAATAAGTAGTGGATTTCCCCCAAGCCATCTCAATAATAGCCCATGGAGTTCTCTTTTAGGAAATTATCGAAATCTTTTAAACCTTGCTAAGCTAACTTGATTTCACCACATTCTCTAGCAACAGATTCCAGAGTTTAATTACATGTTGATTGAAGAAATATTTTCTCCAGTTTGTTTTAAATTTTCTACTTAGTAACTTTATTGAATGCCCTCCCCAGTCCTAGCTTTTTTGTAAAGAGTAAACAAGCAATTCACATCTACCCTTTCCACTCCACTCGGTATTTTATAGACATCTATCATATCGCCTCTGTAGCAGGCCTGAGTGTGAACATTTGAAAGTCAGCTGCTATTCTATAATGGAACATAGGTGCCTAGGTTGCTTTTAGAAGAGGATCCAAAAGCACACCGTCGGGTACCTAAATGGAGGTGCCCTATTGAGACAGACATGGGGGGCGGCCACTGCTTGTCCTGGGCTTGGTAGCATAGAATGTTGATACTATTTGGGGTTCTGTTGTGACCTTGATCGACCACTGTTGGAAGCAGGATACTGGGCTAGATGGGCCATTTTTCTGACCCAGTATGGCCATTCTTATGCTCTTATGACCCCTTTATAATTTTTGAATTTGAGCCTATAAATGTTTGCCTTATTAATTTAGATTCAAAGTCCGATTCAACACATTTAAAATCATGGCGGCCTTCCCCTTGCATTAAAATCAGGATACAGTTGCTAGTTCAGATGGTTTTTTTTCTTTTTTTGCTTCCTTCCCAGTACATTGAAACAATTTGTATGGTTTTTAAGTTCTGTAAACATAAACCCTGAGTTTTTTTTTTCATTTTTGCACTTCCCACACTCATGAAGATAATGTGCTATTGCAAGGTTTGTGGGCTTTCTTTGGCTGTATGGAGCTTGCCAGGAACATAGTGTATCAGCTCTAACAGAGTCAGAGCTCTCGCCTCTTGCTGATGCTCCAGGAATAGCCACATTTTGCTGCCCAGAAGAGTGAGGTTAATTGCTGGGTCCATGTGTCTTACGCTTCCTTTGTGAGATAAGATCATGCAGAACCTCTTTGCTTTAGCATCTGTTAATCAACTCAAAACATATCAAAGGGAAACAAACAACCCTCCATCAGATTCATCTATTACCTCCTTTCTGATAAGTCTGGCCATTTGTTATTGCATTTGCTGTGTCTTGAAAACAAAAATCTTTCAGTTTCATCAGGTTATTAAAAACTCTAGATATCATCCATCATGCATTTTACCTCACCTACTGCAACCTGGCTAGATTCTAATTTATAAGATTTGCTTTATCTTCAGTCTGGATGTACATCATAGTCAAATGTTACCTACACATTGTATAATATTGTTATTTCTCAATCTCCTGTAGGTCACCTTGTATTCGTAATCTGACTTATATTTCCCTTTTAGGCATTGTTCTTGTGGCCATTAATCCTTATGAACAGCTGCCTATCTACGGGGAAGACATCATCCATGCGTACAGTGGGCAGAATATGGGAGATATGGATCCCCATATCTTCGCTGTGGCTGAGGAAGCATATAAGCAGATGGCTAGGTTTGTAAAAGGAAGTCTTTTGAGCTCAGAGCCATGACTTGGCTAGTTTGATTTTATGGTCAGGCTCTCCTTTTTAATTGTAAAGCTTGGTAATAGCACCAGAAGGCTACAGGAGTTGACAGTTAACCAATCACAGCACTAATCTACTACAAGATACCACAGCACCTGACAAATCCTGGCTCTGCTGCATGTTTTCCAGTGATGCTAGAATGTAGAACGTGGACTTAAAAACTGCTCATCCAGTTTCAAGTTTTATTTCTTTGAGAAAAATTCAGCCTAGTGGCAGTGCTTTGCATATCCACGTAAAATGCCCTTGGTTCAATTCCTGCAGTGGATTTTTTTGCTCTCCGGGATGGTAGGGGATGCTGCAGAGGCAGCGTTCATTCCTGGGGGAATGGCGTAGTTGCCCTTGTTTAAGGGCGACACCTACTTGCTAGAATCAGGACTGACTATGGGCTAGATTCACTAAGAACAAACTCAACAGAATTCTTATTACACTCAAGACCTCAAACACCCAAGACAGTACTTATAATAGGTTTTTCGTGCCTTTACTGGTAGACAATTAATATAAAGAAGAGCACTTACGTTTGCATGAGGGCGATTCATGAATCAGCCCCCCGGACATGGATCGGATCCCTCTCGGACATAATGTCATCAGGTCGACATCCACACACTTCCGGATGCCCTCCAACCACGGGCCTGCATTTTATGTGCTGCAGCTTTAAAAAGTTTGCGGCACGCTGCTGTAGACAATCCAGAGTGCATTCTGGGTGCAGTGCCTCCAAATGGGCTACTTTTGCACATATTCAACTCCTAAACCAGGATATATGGCGTATGATCTAATTCTCTTAAATTTACTGCTAATACTGTTGAAGTACTTGCGGCCAGACTACCTAACCATGCGCCCTACGTTCAAACCAGGAGTCTCTACTACAAGTACCCTCTTTCAAAGACATCAAATACAAAAGTACAAGGGCAAGAATGTTCTTTGTAATGGCTCCAATGTGGTGGAACACCCTACCGAAGGAATTAAAGCTAGAAAAGGACACTGGAAAATTCAAGAAAGGATTAAAGACTATCCTTTTCTCAGACTTTTTCAAAAATTAGGATAAATGAGAGAATGATACGGGGGCAAATTTTTCCCTGTCCTTGCGGGAACTCAATTTCTCTATCCCGTCCCTGCGAGTTTTGTTGCTGTCCCTGCCCCAGTCCTATAAGCTCAGCTTTAACTGCTCAAATCTCAAACACTTATGGTTTTAAAGTGTTTGAGCCTTGTGCAGATGAGGACAGAAGTTTCAGGAATGGGGCAGGGACAGGAAAAGAATGCGACGGAATGGGAAAATGAATTCCCTCGGGGATGGGGAAAAATTTGTCCCCGTGTCATTCTTAATTTCACTGTGTTTGATTTAGAGTAAAGTCAAAGGAGAACTATTTATTGTCATTGCCAGACAGTTTGTATTTCAGTCGAGAATGCACTCCTACACCCACACGCTCAGGCTTGCAGGTAGACGAGCAGCATCAATGCTAGTAGTAGAAATAGAATCGTGTTTCTATTCTGAGTACGCCTCTGCAGTCAGCAGGTTGTTTCTATGACTGCTAATGGAGTTTCCTTCTAGTGACAATATAGAGGCTCTATTATGTTTTCCTAGGTTATGATTGTTTTAAAGAGCAATATTCCCATTTGATAGCAGGCAACTAATCTCAACAAGGAGTTGATGCCCGTTCAAAAATATGAATGTTCTCAGGTGATAATTTGTGCGGCATTATTATAGTACAAGTCCTTGGCTGCTTCAGTATGTGATGCACCTTGCTGTTCAAGATGTCTTTTACCATTTTCTTGGCATCCTACCGTGTTTCCCTGAAAATAAGATAACGTTTTATATCAATTTTGGGTCTAAAAAATGCACTAGGGCTTACTTTTGGGGATGTCTTATTTTTTAATGTACAACAATTATCTCTCCTCCACCCCAGTTCTTCCTTCCCCCCTATGTGCAGCATCTTTCCTCCCCTCTCACCCATCCCCTTGTGCAGCATCTTTCTATCTCTCCCATCCCCCTGTGCAGCTGAACCCCATTGACCCTCCCTCCATGAGACTGACATACCTCCGCTCCGAGGCCTCCTAAAGCAGCAGGCAGCACCAGTGTCAGGGATGGAGTCAGGGAGTGTTGGGTACATGGGGGAGGGGGGCTTCAGGGCTCGATCTTAACTAGGGCTTATTTTGGGGATAGGTCTTATTTTCAGGGCAACGGGGTACTCTTCCCAGGAGAACTGGACAGCATATATTTTGCCGTTGTAGCTAACCATCAGATGACATAGGATAATGTCTTTCAACTTGGTCTTCAAAAAGCATCTGGTCAATTTGTTTTTCAGGAATTCCCTTTAACATAAAACACTGTAGCTCTCTCAGTCACTGGAGGAAGAACGTTGCATGAAAGCTAGATAAGCAAAAAGTTTTTTAAATCTTCTAATGAAATTGTTCATCTGGACATTCATGTACCTCCTGCATATTAACACAGTCACATTTACAGATTAAGAATTAAACAAATCGGGTACTTATATTTGTTAAGGTTTTTCTTTTGTTGTACAGAGTGCAGAGTTTGTTGGATGAACTAACTGATAAAAATGTGTCTCAGCTTGTTTCACTTGTTCTCATCTATAAGTGTAATGATCTATTAGACAGAAAGTCCTCTAGAAGCTATTTGTATTGCATATTTTTGAGAATTTTTGATATATCCAGAATCATTTGGGGGCATATAGTAACGATACGTATCATCTTCTGCCAAGACAGTGGGGGTATAATATCAGTTATGCTTCTTATATAAATCATATCCTGTGCGTGATATGCATGGAGCTGTCATGGGTATAACCCACAAGTAAGACATGACTGAAAGATTTGGACAACAGCCCAGAATTGGTGGTTATGTAGATTGTTCCAAGCTTGGTGGTAAGACACAGGTGTGGTTGGGATGTTGGATTAACTAAAGGTATTTTAAAAACCAAAGATGAAGAAGGCAAGCCCTAGAACAGCTCAAGCCTAATACAGAAGACAGTGGGGTTCAGATGTCAAAGAAAAGACATGGGAGGAGGAAGATGTGGCATTAGTTTAAGCATAAGACTTTTTTTTTTAGCTCATCTACTCAAAGTGGTAAAGAACTAGAGGTGATGAATTTCACAGACAAATGAGCTAATTAAGTGGAGGAATAGCCTGTTGATTAGTGCAGTGACCTGAGAACCAGGGGAGCAGTGTTCAATTCCCACTTAACCCTCCAGTGCCCCAAGTACAAAATAAGTAGCTGTCATTAACATGTAAACTTATTTGATTGCAACCACAGGCTGTATATCAAATCTCATCCCCTTTCCCCTTCGTCATCACTTTGTTGCTATGTAAAAGGCTTTCTGTTTCATCTCAAAGCAATAGCACAATTAACCTCTTCGTTTCAATTGACGATTGAATCTTGCTGATACTTTTTGCATGAAGAAAAGTATAATGGACTCTAGAAGCATATGACGTAAGCAGCTGTTTTCCTGACACTCTGACTCAGACTGCTGGAACAACCAACTTTCTTCTTCGTGACCTGTAATTATTTAATCGTGCTAATCCAGATGTTTGGGTATATGCAATGAAGATTTGGCAGCCATTCTTGTAATGCTTATATAGGGTTGTATCTGTATACATGGTAAAAGTCTGTAAGAGGAGGCCTTGGCGGAGCTGTTCATTGTATTTAGAGACCAAGAACAAAACGATTAGCAAATAAGATAAATTCCTCTTCACACTCTGCCTTTTCTTTCTCTGCATTCCAGAGATGAGAGAAACCAGTCAATCATCGTCAGTGGGGAGTCGGGAGCAGGAAAGACCGTGTCTGCGAAATACGCTATGAGATACTTTGCCACAGTCAGTGGCTCAGCCAGTGAGGCTAACGTTGAGGAGAAGGTGTTGGCTTCAAACCCCATCATGGAGGTAAAATACTATTGTCTCCCTTCTGATCTCTATGCAGAGGTGTCACTATCTCCCTCCATTCCCATCATTTTAACTTCACATGTTAAATGAAATTTTGAACTCTGCACTAGCTGTAGACATGAGTTGGTCTGATATTTCTGCATTTTGTCATCAGTAGATACTGTACAACCTGAATGAATTAATAGTTCTCAAACCATGGAGCTGACTCGCTGAGAAACTGGGCAAGAAGTAAACAGAACTGCTGGTTCCTTTTTAATCTTTAAATAACTTTATTGCTAATGTCACCTGAAAATGAGTCCTCCGTGGTGTAAATTCCACCCAAGCACTTGTAGGTCAGGCTGGAGCCTGAGGAAGAAGAAGGTGAATCCCCATGCTTTGAAGACCCTTGGGGGGCTCTTAATGTGAACTTGTACCATTGTGAAATCTTATATTTGCTGCCTTAAAGATGAACATATAGGGCTCCTTTTACTAAGGTGCGCTAGGGCCTTAATGCGCGGAATAGCGTGTGCTAAATTGCCCTGCGCGCTAGACCTTAACGCCAGCATTGAGCTGGCGTTATTCTAGAAGCGTACCGTGCGGTAATTTCGTGCGTGCGCTAAAAACACTAGCGCACCTTAGTAAAAAGGAGCCATAATGTAGTTGTTGCCTGATAGGTTTCTTGAATGGGCAAAGGTGGGAGGGTGCCTTTTTAAGTTTCTTGTTTAGCATCAGTGTTTTAGGTCAGATTTACCGTAATGAATATCAGAATAATGAATAAAGATACATTTACTATTCCTCTTATTTGTGATGGTGTCCCAGTCACACAGAGTGCCTGAATGTAGAGTTCTGGCTTTCCCGCTGTTGTAATTTATTTTTGTGTGTGGTACTATGTGACGTCTCCAAACAAAACTTTGGACTTAATTTTGCGGGGAATGGGTATTAGGTCTTAAGGCAAGCAGCTGCTATTCCACTTTAAAAAATATGTAGGTGAACTGTGGATGATGCAGAAAGAGGAATTTAATTTGCAGGGGTAGCAGAGAATGCTTTTCATTGGAAGTGGGACCAGGGGAATGATGAGCGAGGTGATCCAAGTTTGCAGATGACACAAAATTATTCAAAGTTGTTAAATTCCTCACGGGTTGTGAGGAACTTCAGGAGGATTTTGAGACTAGGCACCGAAACGGCAGAGAAAATTTATGGACACATGCAAAGCGATGCACATCAGCATGAATAATCCAAATTATACATATGCAATGCTAGGAGTCACTGTGCAAGTAGAAGATCTAAATGTCGTTATAGACAACGCATTGACATCATTTGCTCAGTGTACGGTAATGTCCAAAAAAGCAAGCGGAATGTTAGGATTATCAGGAAAGGAAAAGAGAATAAAATAATGATCATAATGATTGCTCACTGGTTGCCCATTACACACAGAATCATTTTCAAAATTCTCCTCCTTACCTTTTAAAGTTAAGCGAGATCACTCACCTGCGTTCATAGATAGACTGTTAATTCCATGCACAACTTCCAGGGTTCTTCGATCATCCCAACAGAATCTTCTGGCTACTCCATCCATCTGGCAGATTTTTTTACGACACGACCTGTAAAACAACTATTTCTGTGATAGCTCCAACATTGTAGAATTCTCTCCTTTCAAATATGAGGCAAGAAACCAACGTGGCCAAATTCAAAGCAAACCTAAAAACTTTTCTTTATAAAGATGCGTTTAGAGTACAAACAAAACACCTATCTTATTACCTTCCCAATTTGCTTTTTCCCACTCCTTCCCTTTTGTTTATTTTATGAAATGATGTATCCCAAAAGTTCTCCTTTCAATTCACATATCGTGTCTCATGTTGTCTATTTTACCCTATCTTAGCCTAATTTTTAGATAATGTTTTTTGTAAGCCGCTTAGGATTGGTAAACGGTATATCAGATCATAATAAACTTGAAACTTGCAGTTCAGGTCTTGCTGTGTCCAAACAAGTATAACTGATGTTTCATAAGAACATAAGAATTGCTGCTGCTGGGACAGATCAGCAGTCCGCTCACGTGGCGGCCCTCTTTTCAAAGACCAGCACCCTAACCGAGACTATTCCTAACAGTGCACGTTCTTGTTCAGCAGGAACTTGTCTAACTTTGTCTTGAATCCCTGGAGGGTGTTTTCCCCTATGACAGACTCTGGAAGAGGGTTCCAGTTTTCTACCACTCTCTGGGTGAAGAAGAACTTCCTTACGTTTGTACGGAATCTATCCCTTTTCAACTTTAGAGAGTGCCCTCTTGTTCTCCCTACCTTGGAGAGGGTGAACAACCTGTCCTTATCTACTAAGTCTATCCCCTTCAGTACCTTGAATGTTTCGATCATATCCCTCTCAATCTCCTCTGTTCGAGGGAGAAGAGGCCCAGTTTCTCTAATCATACGGCAGCTTCTCCAGCCCCTTAACCATCTTAGTCGCTCTTCTCTGGACCCTTTCAAGTAGTACTGTGTCCTCCTTCATGTACAGAGAGCAGTGCTCACCATGGCCCGGTACAGCGGCATGATAACCTTCTCTGATCTGTTCGTGATCCCCTTCTTTATCATTCCTAGCATTCTGTTTGCCCTTTTTGCTGCCACCGCACATTGCATGGACGGCTTCTTCAACTTGTCGATCAGAACTCCCAAGTCCCTTTCCTGGGAGGTCGCTCCAAGTACTGCTCCAGACATCCTGTATTCGTGCATGAGATTTTTGTTACCGACATGCATCACTTTACACTTATCAATGTTGAACCTCATCTCCCATGTTGATACCCATTCCTCGAGCCTGATTATGTCACGTTGCAGATCTTCGCAATCCCCCTGCGTCTTCATTACTCTGAACTTCGTATCGTCCCCAAATTTAATCACCTCGCTTGTCGTACCTATGTCCAGATCGTTTATAAAGATGTTAAAGAGCACGGGTCCAAGCACCAAGCCCTGCAGCACACCAGTGGTGACGCTCTTCCAGTCCGAGTATTGTCCATTTACCCCCCACTCTCTGTTTCCTATGTTCCAGCCAGTTTTTAATCCATGTGAGTATTTCACCCTCGATTCCATGGCTCGCAATTTTCCGAAGTAGTCGTTCATGCGGAACCTTGTCGAATGCCTTCTGAAAATCCAGGTATACAATGTTGACCGGAACGCCCTTGTCTATCTGTCTGTTTACTCCCTTGGACAACTGCAACAATCATGGAAGCCTAAGAGAACAAATGTCATAATGATTGTGTACTGCTCCATGGTGCGACTGCACTTTGATTATTATGTGGAATTCTGGTCACCACATCTCACAAAGATGTAGCACTATTAGATAAAGTACAGAGAAGAGCGACCAAAATAGTTAAGTGGCTAAGTAGAATGTTTAAAACAAATTGGAGAAAATATTTTTCACTCATAGTAACATAGTAGATGACGGTAGATAAACATAAGAAGTTGCCTCCACTGAGGCAGACCAGAGGTCCATCTCGCCCAGCGGTCCGCTCCCGCGACAGCCCATCAGGCCCATTGCCTGAGCAGTGGACCCAGACTATCCCTATAACCTACCTCTACTCCTATCTGTACCCCTCAATTCCTTTATCCTCTAGGAACCTATCCAAACCTTCTTTGAAGCCTTGTAACGTGCTCCGGCCTATCACAGCCTCCAGAAGCGCGTTCCATGTATCCACCATCCTCTGGGTGAAAAAGAACTTTCTGGCATTTGTTCTAAACCT
This sequence comes from Geotrypetes seraphini, assembly GCF_902459505.1. Lineage (NCBI taxonomy): Eukaryota > Metazoa > Chordata > Amphibia > Gymnophiona > Dermophiidae > Geotrypetes > Geotrypetes seraphini. The sequence goes on from NC_047097.1 coordinate 16,835,124, forward strand.
GTCCCCTTTTAATTTCTCCGAGTGCCCCCTTGTACTTGTGGTTCCCCATAATCTGAAAAATCTGTCCCTGTCTACCTTTTCTATACCCTTCAGGATATTGAAGGTTTCTATCATGTCTCCTCTAAGTCTCCGCTTTTCCAGGGAGAACAGCCCCAGCTTTTTCAGTCTGTCAGTATATGAGAGGTTTTCCATACCCCTTATCAGTTTCGTTGCTCTTCTCTGGACTCCCTCAAGTACCGCCATGTCCTTTTTGAGGTACGGCGACCAGTACTGGACACATTATTCCAGATGTGGGCGCACCATTGCACGATACAGTGGCAGGATGACCTCCTTCGTCCTGGTCGTGATACCCTTCTTAATGATACCCAACATTTTGTTGGCTTTTCTTGAGGCTGTGGCGCACTGTGCCGACGCCTTCAAAGTTGTGTCTACCATCACTCCCAGGTCTCTTTCAAGGTTACTTACACCTAGCAGTGATCCCCCCATTTTGTAGCTGAACATTGGGTTCTTTTTCCCTACATGCATGACCTTGCATTTCCCTACGTTAAAGCTCATTTGCCACTTTTTGGCCCATTCTTCTAGTGTCGTTAGATCCCTTTGCAGATCTTCGCCGTCTTCCATGGTTTCAACCCTGCAGTAGAGTTTGGTGTCATCCGCAAATTTAATAACTTCGCAATTTGTTCCCGCCTCCAGGTCATTAATAAATATATTGAACAGGAGCGGTCCCAGCACTGATCCCTGCGGAACTCCGCTCGTGACCCATTGCCAGTCTGAGTAATGGCCCTTTACTCCAACCCTCTGTTTCCTGCCTGCCAGCCAGTTTTTGATCCATCGGTGGACCTCCCCTTGCACCCCGTGTTTCCACAGCTTTTTAAGCAGTCTTTCGTGCGGTACCTTGTCGAAGGCTTTTTGAAAGTCAAGATAAATGATGTCAATGGATTCCCCTTTATCCACCTGGCTGTTTACCCCCTCAAAGAAGTTTGTGAGGCATGACCTACCCTTGCAGAAGCCGTGCTGACTCGACTTTAGCTGTCCATTGTTTTCTATGTGTTCACAGATGCTGTCCTTAATCAGTGCTTCCATCATCTTTCCCGGGACCGAGGTCAAGCTCACCGGCCTGTAGTTTCCCGGGTCCCCCCTTGAACTCTTCTTGAAGATGGGCATGACATTTGCAATTTTCCAGTCCTCCGGGATCTCTCCAGTTTTTAAGGATAGGTTACATATTTGGCGAAGTGGCTCTGCTATTTTGTTCCTTAGTTCCTTGAGTACCCTTGGGTGAATGCCGTCCGGACCTGGCGATTTGTCGCTCTTTAGTCTGTCTATCTGCCTGAGGACATCCTCTTGGCTTACCTCTAGTTGGACCAGCTTTTCATCCCGATCCCCATTTACGATGTCCTCCGGTTCCGGAATATTGGATGTGTCCTCCCTCGTGAAGACTGACGTGAAGAATTTATTTAACCTGTCAGCTATCTCTTTTTCCTCCTTTACCACTCCCTTTTTGTCTCCATCATCCAATGGCCCCACTTCCTCCCGGTGTCAGGTCAAAAAGCGCGCCGGGACAAAGGCGCGCCCAGACAATTGAGGGCTCCGATGGGGGTGTGTGTGTGTGGGGGACTCCCCCACTTTACTTAATAGACATCGCGTCGCGTTGTGGGGGGTGGGGGGGGGTTGTAACCCCCCACATTTTACTGAAAACTTCACTTTTTCCCTGTTTTTAGGGAAAAAGTTAAGTTTACGGTAAAATGTGGAGGGTTATAACCCCCCAAACCCTCCATAACGCCGGCGCGATAATAAATTAAGTAAAGTGGCGGGGTTCCCCCCCCACACCCCCACGTCAGAGCCCTAAAAAAAGTAATTTAGAGCGGCGTGCGCCTCCGCGCTGTGCTCAATTGTCCGGGCGCGCCTTTGTCTTTCGCGCCATTGTCTATGAACCCTTCCTCCCTTGCCGGTTGCTTCCCCTTCACATATCTGAAGAATGATTTGAAGTTTGTTGCTTCCTCCGCCAGTCTCTCCTCATATTCTCTTTTAGCTTTCCTAACCACACGGTGACACTCCCTTTGGTGTTCTTTGTGCTCCTTTTGGTTGTCCTTTGTTTGGTCCTTTTTCCATTTTTTGAAAGATGCTTTCTTGTCACTTATCGCCTTTTTCACTGCAGTTGTTATCCACGCTGGTTTTTTTGTTCGATTTTTTTTGCACCCTTTCCTGAATCTGGGGATGTACAGGTTCTGTGCCTCTTGCACCATGCCCATGAGTAGGGACCAGGCTTTTTCTACAGACTCCATCTTCCTTGCGTTGCCGTTGAGTTTCTTTCCCACCATTTTCCTCATGCCATCATAATTCCCTTTTTTGAAGTTGAGTGCTGTCGCTGTGGTTCTTTTCACCTTTGATGATCCAATTTCCAGCTTGCACTGGATCATGTTGTGATCGCTGTTTCCTAGGGGCCCTAGCACCGCCACCTCCTTTGCAGGTCCCCCTAGCCCGTTGAGGATTAGGTCAAGAGTGGCATCTCCCCGTGTTGGTTCCATGCCCAGCTGCTCCATGAAACAGTCCCTCGTGGTTTCCAGGAATTTGGTCTCCCTCATGCAGTTTGAGTGTCCAATACTCCAGTCTATCCCAGGGTAGTTGAAATCCCCCATCACCATCACACTTCCGCTTTTGCATACCTGCCTCAGCTCAGCCTCCAGGTCCTGGTCGAGTGCTTCCGGTTGTCCAGGTGGGCGATAGTACAGACCCAATTTTATGTCTGCTCCAGTTCCTCCAGGTAGCTTAACCCATAGTGATTCCAAGTCGTCCTCCCTTACTGTTGTTTCCATCCTGGTTGAAGGTATGGAGTCCTTTATATAAAGCGCTATTCATCCACCCTTCTTGTGTGTCCTGTCTCTCCTGTAGAGTTTGTACCCTGGTATGGCCACATCCCATTTGTTGTCATCAGTCCACCACGTTTCTGTGACTCCAATTATGTCCAGGTCCTTTGTACTGGCTATGACTTCTAGTTCTCCCATTTTGGCTCTTAGGCTCTTAGCATTAGTGTATAGGCAATTTAAGTCCATCCAGTCTGCCCAACTTGATTCAATCTAAAAATTTGTTGTTGGGGTTTTTTGTTTTTTTTTCTTCTTCTTAGCTATTTCTGGGCAAGAATCCAAAGCTCTGCTCGGTACTGTTCTTATGTTCCAACTACTGAAGTCTCTTATGTTCCAACTACTGTCAAAGCTCCCTCCAGTCCATCTACATCATCCCAGCCATTGAAACCCTCCCCAGCCCATCATCCACCAAATAGCCATATACAGACACAGACACAGTACTAGACTTAGTTCTTCAGTCTTTTTGTGTCCTTCACCAGATACGGTCTCCAAAACTGAACACAATACTCCAAATGGGGCCTTACTAATGACCTGTACAGGGGCATCAACACCTTCATTCTTCTACTGGTTACGCCTCTCTTTATACAGCCCAACATCCTTCTGGAAGCAGCCACCACCTTATCGTACTATTTTTTCGCCTTTGGATCTTCGGACACTATCATCCCAAGGTCCCTCTCCCCATCCGTGCATATCAGCCTCTCACCTCCCAGCATATACAACTCCTTCCGATTATTAATCCCCAAATGCATTACTCTGCATTTTTTTGCATTTAATTTTAGTTGCCAGATATTAGACCATTCCTCTTTTGTAGATCCTTTTTCATGTTTTCCACTCCCTCCTCAGTGTCTACTCTGTTACAAATCTTGGTAACATCAGCAAAAAGGCAAACCTTTTCTTCTAACCCTTCAGCAATTTCACTCAAAAACATATTGAACATGATTGGCCCAAGCACCGAACCTTGAGGGACTCCACTACTCACCTTTCCTTCCTCTGAGCGACTTCCATTAACCACCACCCTCTGGCATCTGTCCGTCAACCAGTTTCTAATCCAGTTCACCACTTTGGGTCCTAACTTCAGTCATTCAAGTTTGTTCAAGAGCCTCCTAAGAGGAACTGTGTCAAAGGTTTTGCTGAAATCTAAATAAATTACATCTAGCATATGTCCTTGATTCAGTTCTCTGGTCACCCAATCAACAAATTCATTCTGGTTCGTTTGATACTCAAAGTATAGTTAAGCTCTGATAATGCTGGAAGTTGTGGTAAAATGCCGAGTACAATTGAATAAAATCCCCATGGCAACTCCTAATAGGGAACCAAGCCAACTGGGGATGGGAGTGGCAGGCAGTTAGCATTTGTTGCTCCCGGGGACATTATATAATGGTGAAGTTTAGTGGCCAGATTTAGGATTACCACTGCAGTTGATGAGCCAAATTGGCAGTGGATAAAAATAGGGAGTCATCCTGTATCTCCCACCTGCCAATTAATTAACCAATTTATAGCCTCCTTTTTCAAGTACTACTTAAACAAAGTGAAGACATTGAAGTCTTGTTTATTTGAAGAGGATTAGGACTGTAGATAAGAGACTAGCTGTGAGGAAGCTGTCTCAGGGCTGCCCAAGTCCGGTCCTCGAGATCTACTGGCAGGCCAGGTTTTCAGGATATCCACAATGAATATTCATGAGAAAGATTTGCATACCAAGAAGGCAGTGCAGGCCAATCTCTCTCATGCATATTCATGGTGGATATCCTGAAAACCTGGCCTGCCAGTAGATTTCGAGGACCGGACTTGGGCAGCCCTGCATAGATTGTCTGGATTTATAGGTCCTGTGTTAAGACAACAGTTTTATTGTAAAGTTTTAGGCTATTTTATGTTTGTTGGAATATTTTTGAAGCCTATTGTATATGGGAGTGCTGTAACCTTTCAAGAAAAGGAATTGTTTTGTGGATCAGCAAGCTACAAAGCAACAGTTCTGTAAGAGGCACCTCTAAGTAGGCATGCCAATGTTGAACATCATTCTACAATAATCTCTCTGTACCAAGATTTTCTAGAATACTAGTGTTAAGTCAGCATTGATGCATTAAAGATTAGGCACAAAGAGTTATACCAGGTCAATAGCAAGAGCAAATGGTCATGCTTAAGTATTCCATGATATTCACATAACTTTAGAGTATTGTTTCTGTAACTGCCCCTCCCCTCGTGAATGTCCCTGGATAAATAAAAAATGGCACTTCGTTGATGTTGGAACAGTCGGATAGGGAAATGGTGACACCAGCAACTTTACTTTTAACAGTTGCCCTGGCACCAGATAAAAACTGGTTGCTAAGACTTTACTTCAAAAATAAGTTAAAAGAATTTATGGGCTTTAGAATACAAATGTTTCTGGACCTGGCACGAGATACCCAGAAGCGTCGTCGTGAATTCTTGATTTTAAAGCCGGGATTTATTGCTCTTGGAGCTTCCTTCTTTTTAAGACACCCATGTATTATGGAAATTCTAATAAGGCGGGAAAATTATTAGCAAATTATCTTAAGGCAAAAAAAAGGAGAACTAATATTAATGGAATAAAAGATGATAATGGTATAATAACAAATCAAACAAATATAATATTAAAACAATTTTTAAATTTTTATAAGGATCTATATTCTACCGAACCTTATTTGGAGAAACAAAAAGATGGGAAAAAATTTTTAGATTTAATAAATGGACCTAAGATTCCTGATCATATAAAACGAAGTTTAGAAGAACCTATATCATTAAAAGAATTAGAAACAGCATTGAGATCTCTTAGAGTTGGATCCGCTCCAGGTGGTGATGGTTACACAGTAGAATTTTATAAAACATTTCAAAATATCCTCTCCCCACATTTATTAAAATTATATCAGACACAACTTATAAAAGGTAATATAAAAGGTACTATGGCTGAATCAATAATAATTGTTTTGCCTAAGCCAAATAAAGATCCTACTTTGGTTTCAAACTACAGGCCTATATCTTTGATAAACGCTGATAATAAACTATTGGCGAAAATTTTGGCTTTGAGATTAGCCAAAGCTCTCCCACATATTATAGATATGCATCAAACGGGTTTCGTTGCTAAAAGACATTCCTCCAATAACTCTAGACTATTATTTCACATGCTAAACTTGTCAAAAAAAATGGATGAACCGGCATTTACAGTTTCATTAGATGCTGAGAAAGCATTTGATAGGGTAGAATGGAATTTTATGTATCAGGCTTTAGAATGGTTTGGTATAGGTTCTGGATTTATACAAATGGTAAAAACATTGTATAGCTTCCCGATTGCAAGATTAAATATTAATAATAAGATATCTGATGGTTTTCAATTGCAAAGGGGAGTTAGACAAGGTTGTCCTTTATCTCCTTTGTTATTTGATGTTGTATTAGAACCCTTATTGTTAGCAATACAGCAAACGAGGGAGATACAAGGAATTCCATATTCAGATATGGAATATAAAATTTCGGCTTATGCTGATGATATTTTGCTTTATTTGAGAAATCCAGAGTCTACCTTATCTTCTTTATTGGAATTAATTGATAAGTTTGGCAAATTTTCAGGTTATAAAATTAATTGGAATAAATCTGAAATTATACCCTTGAATGTTTACTGTGTAAAAGGATTATTTGATATTTTTCCATTCATATGGAAAGAAGAAGGATTTAAATATCTAGGCATTCAAGTTAAAAAAACAATTGAAGATACTGTAAAAGAAAATGAAAAATATGTATTAAAAAAAGTAACGGAGTTATGTGAACAATGGAACCCATTACATATATCTTGGTGGGGCAGAGTTCAAACTATTAAAATGATGATGTTGCCTGTGGTTTGCTACCAAATGAGTATGATACCTATTTATTTTCAGGGGTCCTTTTATAAGAAGCTTAATAGAATTTTAACAAAATTTCTTTGGCTTGGTAAAACACCTAGAATAGCTTTAGTAACCTTACAAAAATCAATTAAGGAGGGAGGGGTAAATTTTCCAAATTTCTATAGGTACCATCAAGCCTATATTCTACGTCAGGGTATGTATTGGATCCTCCCAGAACTTATAGATAATGCACCAGATTGGTTATATTTGGAATGGCGCCTTATGTTTCCCCTAAATTTAGTTCATTTACCAAGTATTAATATACCTAAAAGATACAGAGAAAATAAAATAATAATGGATACTTGGAAAACATTGAGATTTATTGATAAATTAACACCCATCCCAATATATAAATCAACTAATCAATCCATATGGATAAACTCCAAGATCAAAGTAGGCGGAGCTCAAATCCTTTGGAAGAACTGGATTATTGCAGGAATCAGATCTCTAGATGATATTATTTCAGAAGGTAAACTGCTGGATTTTTCACAATTGCAACATAGATTTGGTCTTAATAAAACACAAAGTTTTAAATGGTTGCAATTGAAGCAGGCCATTCAGGTTGGGTTCCCTGAATGGAAATCATTAAACAATCAATATAGTTTAAAGTTCTTATGCTTTAAAGCAGACTTCCTAGGACATCAAGCCGCATTGTGGTATAAATTAATATCTGGATATTTAAATAAAAAACCAAAAAATGGTCTAAGAGACATTTGGAGCATTGAGATTGGACATCAAATTAATGCATCTCAATGGCCACTAATTTGGTCTTGGAGAATGGGATGTACAGTGTCAGCGTCTATGAGACAAACATGGTTCTTTTTATTACATAGAGCTTTTTGGACCCCTACTCGTTTACAAAAACTAGACAGTTCTAAGTCTAATAGATGCTGGCACTGTAATCTAGAACCAGGGACATTAGATCATTTATTATATCATTGTCCTTATATTAAAATATTTTGGAATTCAATTTGGCCACAAATTAATAAATTAATGGAAAATCATATTGCAATATCATATGATACAATTTTATTTGGAACAATGATGAGAAAAAAAAGTCAAATTTCACCAGAAAATAATAAACTTTTATTAATTATGACAGGGGTTGCCATTCAACATATAACTAATAATTGGAAAAATTACAACAACCTAAACTACACATTTTGGTGGAATACAATATGCCATGTTTTTAAAATGGAAAGAACAATAGCAGTACAAAAGGGGACATATAATAAATTTATAAAAATATGGGGGCCATTGACAAAATACTGCAATGATTAAATAATAGAATACTTTTTCTTCTTTTCTTCTTTTAGAGATTTTCTTTTTTTTTTTTTTATGACACACATATAGGGGGGATAAGGAAAACAATTTATATATAATATATTATAATATATGATACAAAATGTAACAAATGATTAAAAAATAATAGAAGGGTGGGGGGAGGGAAATTTATCCAGAATATATTGTAGTAGATATAAATATGTTATTGAATAATTATCAATTGTATTCCAATATGTTGTATACTTTTATAAAATTTGAAAATATTATATTAAGGCAATAAAAGGGTGGGGGGAGGGTGAAGGGGAAAATCAAATTCAGACATACATTGTGTTATATATAAAAGTGATACCATGCATATATCAAATGTATTTTATTATTATGTACACTTTTTGTAAAATTTGAAAATAAAAATATAATGAAAAAAAAAACAAAAATAAGTTAAAAGAATTTATGGGCTTTAGAATACAAATGTTTCTGGACCTGGCACGAGATACCCAGAAGCGTCGTCGTGAATTCTTGATTTTAAAGCCGGGATTTATTGCTCTTGGAGCTTCCTTCTTTTTAAGACACCCATGCAAATGTGTGGTGTTATATCAAAAGCAAAAATATGTTTTCTTTGATCTTGGTCAACTGACAACCTTTTTGTCGGCTGTACCCCTGAAAGCTGGGATAAGATGAGTGCTCAATATTAATTTGGTCACTTCCTTCAGTTGATTGTTTCCCTGTTTTCCTTTCTTTATATTTCTATGATTTATTTTAGTATGCTCGCTCTTTATACTTCTTGGATCTATGATTTGAGGACTTGAGCTGGAGTTAAGTTTATTTTGTCTTGATTGTAGTTACATTAATTGGAAAACTTTTTATGTTCTTCTAGCTCCATCTTTCTGTACAAGTGGATACTTGATATGTCTATGAAAATATGATAAATAAATAATAATAATAAAAAAATAAAAATGGCACTTAAGACTTTTCTATTTTCCAATGTCTTTGACTCAACTTCCTCCTTTACTCAAAAGATATGATAGTCCCTGAGACCCCTACAAGTGGCAACATGGAGACTCTCCAGTGAGGTTGATATTTTTCCCCTTTCCCCTCTTCCCACTCTTCTTTCTTATCAATTATTGTAGTTCCTTTTACATTCTGATCTCTATTCCCTTCTCCTTTCCACACCTTTCGATTTATGTTGTACACCACTCGGATGTTCTCGATGGGCAGTATATCGAGAATTAAATGAACTTGAATTTGAACTATTGTATAATTTATGAACGTAAGATTTAGACATGTTCCGTCCACTTGTACAGAATCGTGCATAGGCGTGTAAGCACCAGTTATCGTGACATGTCAAGTGCATGGTGTACAGAACTACACATGTGTACAAAATACATAGATTTGTGCTTACAAATTAAGTAAATTTTATCGACAATAGATACCAGTATCAATCTAAAAAAAACAAACCCATGACTGAGGACTTTAGAACCATAGCTGAAGAGAGCATGGCTCCATCTGCCAAAACAATAAAAACAGGTTACGGCCATGTGCTTAGCTCTGTAGATTAAAGGATGCGTTGGACTGAGCATGAAGCCCTAGTGCACTGACTTGCAAACTTTGTGAAGCTGCGGCACACTAAACTTTGTGGCCACAGTTCAAGGGCATCCGGATGTGCGTGGACGTTGACATGATGATGTCACGTGCATGCGTGATGTTATTCCGTCAACATCTGCACATGTGCAAAGGTCCTCCAGATGGGGTGCTGGAGAAGAGGTGCCGGTGCCAGCTGACTGCCTACGGGACGCGCCTCTCGCCACAAGAGGCACCTCTCCTTTTTCCCGCCATCTCATGGCACATCTGGAATCTCGGGCGGCACACTAGTGTGCCGTGGCAAACAGTTTGCAATACACTGCTCTAATACCTCCTATCTGGGTATTAGAATTGATGCCTGTAGAAAGGAAGATGGAGAGATGGCTTTTTTGGAACTTACTTATATGAAATGTAATGTCTGTGGATTGTGAATGATGCTTTGTAAATTAACCTGCTGAGGCCATAGATTTGTTAATTGAAGGCTAGTGGAAAGCATTAACATGTTTCTTCCTTTACTTATTTTAAATTCTGGTATTCTAGGTTTTTTTTAGTGAGCAGTTATGGATAATCGGAGATGTGTTTGCTGGCAGCAGATCGCACACTGGCTGCAGGTTCTGCACTCCCTCCATTAGTTCTAATACATTATGCAAGTCTGCAGACCTGGGCCTCGAGTAGACAGAGACGGTGCTCTCATGGTGCTTTAATCAGCAGAAAAAAATCCCATCTTAATCTGAAACTTTCATGACGATGCAAACCTAAATTCCAGATTGTGCATCGAAGGCCACTTAAGGAGGAATGTGATGTGCATTGTTGGACCATATCCTCGGTTAAATGAATTATTTATTGTATTTAAGATGTTTTCAGTGAGAAAAAACATGGTTTGAAGTAGAAGGTACATGCTTGTACAGATCTGCTTCAGGAGCTTTTCCTTAGCAGATTTATGTCTGTTATACTAAAGAGGTTGTTTCTAACATTAGTGTTTCAGTCAAATACTTACTAAACCTTTGACATCCAGAGACTCTTATTTGTAGCAAGGCAAATCTGAAAGAGCCACATTTCAGATGGACACCAAATTTTAAGCAGTGGCTGAATTTAATTCTGTCGTAGGGTGAATAATGTTTGAGTAAAAAGACTTTGAATTGGATCTTTTGGGTCAGATTATTGATGAGGCGTGCTATGTGTATATTTGAAGACATTAAAGCTTCACTATTTGATAGACTGCTGCCAGGTTCCTGTAGGACATGGAACAAGGTGGAAACCCCCCCCCCCCTCCTTTCCATTCCGCACCATGTTCCCTCTGCCTCTTATGGAAGGACCTGGATCTGAGCAGTGAAACAAAAACTCACTGTGTCCTTTCTGATAACAATAAAACTCTCAATTTTTCACCCTCAGTCTATCGGAAATGCCAAAACTACAAGGAACGACAACAGCAGTCGCTTTGGGAAGTACATTGAAATTGGGTTTGATAAGCGGTATCGAATAATTGGTGCCAATATGAGAACCTACCTCTTAGAAAAATCAAGAGTGGTATTTCAGGTATGGGACTCTTGGTGTACATGTCCATGTGTCTCTCTCACATTCTATTTCTTTCTTTCTCACACCCCCATATGGTGTGTGTGTGTGTGTGTGTGTGTGTGTATGTTGGTGTATACATATTAATATACCTCTGCAAATGCTTAATTTTATACATATGTTAATTCCTCAGTGTGTATATGCTTTAACTTGGGACAAATAATGTTTCTTAACCACAATGAATATATTTACAGAAAAGTGGTTTTGTCTGCTCTGAATAGACGGTGGCGGTCTATTTTTATGTACACTGACCCCCCTGCATTATATATTTTGTAACTTACTATGCAGGTTTCTAGTAAATAGCAATTAGGCCTCACTGAAAAGTATTCCGTTAATTCAATGAATTTATTTTTTTTTTTAAGGCGGATGAAGAGAGAAACTATCATATCTTTTACCAGCTCTGTGCCTCTGCGGCGTTACCAGATTTTAAGTCACTACGATTAGGTAGGAATTATTGCCGCCGTTGGATGGAACTCTGCTGCAGGTTGAAAGCATCTTTTCTTCCTTTATGTGATCAATTTCTGTGTATGAACACCATATTCACTAGGGGAATAGTTTCCAGTGCAAGGTGCACAAACCACAAAGGTCTCGGAAAAAAGAAACTGTGACCAGGAAGTCTTAGCACATGTACAGAAATATAGGGATTGCTTGTTAAAAAAGCTTATAGTAGTTCCCTCTTTGAAAGTTATTGGAACACGACGACACGATATGTTTTCAGTGATGGCACCGCAGCCTCAGCATTTAAGAGAGGAAAATGACTTGAGTCGTTTTAAAAGTAATTTAAAAAGTTTTCTTTTTAAAGATGCTTTTAATCTTTAAATTATGATTAAACTTTATATTAGTTTCCTTCTTCGATTATACTCTTCCCTCCCTATTGTTTTTTCCATATATGGTTCTCCTCTGTACTTTAAAACACTGAATTGTAGTTCTGTTCCCTCTTAACTTGTGTACTAGTTGGTTTGTAAGTCTATTTGTCTAACCCATTATTCTAAATTTTAAATTGTATGTCTAAATGTATGTTTTAACATCTGGAACTGAAAAGTCAAAAATCGCCCGTCCCCCTCCCCCACCCCACTCACCCCCCCATGCCCCCCCATCACCACTCATAATAACTACCAGACACCAATTTTCTGGAAGATATAGGCCGCAGCCCTGTTTATTGGAATAAACAACAAATAACAATTCACAAATTATTATAACATCCGAGCTACCATGTAAAGAATCTTTATACACTAAATCCCCAATTCCCCGCCATCCTCAGCTAGGGCCTGGGGGTGGCATGACCTTGATGCTCCTTAGAATAGCATTCTCTAACGCTCGCTCCCCCTGAGCTCACCGGATGAGCCCACCCCCCAAAACGCTTGGTAGCTCGGGACACCGCCATAGCCTTTAAAACTTTACAGCCCCCCCCCAAATCAACAGAGTTGCAACCGGCCAGCGTCAGCTGCGACACAAGCCTCACAACATTTGGTAAAATCATTCAAAAACAAATCCAAACCTATGTCGGAAAGGTGCACACCATCCCGAGCAAAGAGACCCCAATACACCACATCAACCCAGCCATGGCATATCTGCAAACCCCCCTGGGCAACCAACCAACCAAGTCCCCACCTGCCTATTGACCTTAGTGAGTCCCCGAGACCAGCGCTTGGAGAGCAAACAACGCGGACGAGGGATAATGTCTGACCGAACTATCCGAGTACCCGGGAACCAAGACAGCAGTAAGCGGAAATCATCCCGAATAGTGTGAATAAGCTGCTTCCCAGTCCATGAATCAAGTTTGTTGCTCCCAGGATGGATGATAAGCACGTGGGGGCGCCGCTGGCGATCCCGCAACGAGCGCAACAGAGGCAGTAACGGAAGCCAGCGCATGCCTCGCTGACCCCACCAGGACACCTGGACTCCAGACCACTGATGCAAACCGGCAGGCCGCCAGACCGCTCTCTCGCATGCCCAGTGGATGAAAGAGTGACCAATTATCCACACGGCGTACACCGGAGACTCTGCATCTGCAAGAACAGTAGAAGGAATCAGAGCAAAACAAAAACAACGATTGAAAGAAGGAAAACACATGCCAAACTCAGAGCAACAGAAGTGCCCACATGCATTCCCCTTGCTCCCGTAACCCGTAACCGATGGGCCCTAAAACTCAGGCTCCGACGTCACATCAAACGGGCACTGGAATCCTCTAACCGAATATAAGCCTGAAAGGCGTCTGACCTCCACCTCCCCAAACGCTGGAGGCAGAATCAGGCATGCCCGAGATCTGGGCACTAGTGGTGGAACCATTACAAAAGGAATGCGACCCAAACAAAGCTGGATTCTCCCCGCACGCACCCAACACTTTCTTTAAAACCGCAGTAAACTGAAAGCGAGTAAGCGGGGAGGAGTCGAAGTGAATAAACGGAACCTCAGCGGCCGAAGACCAGCAGGAGGGAAAGTCCCGAAATGCTGAAACTGGACAAGACGGATAACCTGGGATAGCGGCCAGACAGACAGTTTGTCCCCGGCCCAACTGATCCGTTTAGGAGCGTGCGATCCGCACGCGAAGGGTGTCACCCAACAGCTGGACGTGCCCCACATGCAAACCTCCAATCTGCCTCTGCGTAGATGCCACCACCATTTCCCCCACCCGAAGAGCAGCAAAAAACGCCAGCGTAAAAACTGCCCTAAATAAGCAAGCTTCGTAGCCAGAAAAAAACCACTCAGGGCAGGGCCTGGAGGAAACGCAATAAGACAGGATGAGTGATAGGGCGCCGACCATCCGGCAGTGGCAGGTGTGCACGACCCAGGGCCATTAGCGAGTGCCGGACCAGGAAGCCTGCACCCGGATCGCCCCAGCCCAATGCCTTACAGAAAAAGGCTAACCCTGCCAGCCGATCCGCAATCGTACGACGGGAACAACCCTGGGTAGCACAATCAGCAACGTAGGCCGCGAGTAACACATCCAGAACCGGCCCAGAACTCCAGCCCCGGGTCCTCAGAAAGGAACCCACAGTATGAAAACCAGCCAAATAATGAGCCCACGTAGATGACGCTAGGGATCCCTTCAACAAAGTCCAGATGGTGCCATAATCAGCTGCCAAAGATGAGCTGGCATCTCCACACCTTCTGCATGGGCCTCCAGAGCCAGATGGCGAAACTGGGAAAACTGAAAACGAGACAACGCATCAGCAATACCATTCTGCATTCCTGGTACGTGGCGCACATGAAAATAAACATGAAGGGATAAACAACGCAGGACCAGCTCACGCAACAAGGCATTCACCAACAGACAGTGCGCAACTTGCTTATTGACCACCTCAAAAGCACCAAAACAAAATCCTCCGGTTGCGCAACAGATCAGGCCACAACTCACACGCCACCACCAAGGGAAACAATTCAAGTAAGGTAATATTCTGGTGGACACTCGAATTCCGCCATCTCTCAGCGCACCAAGCGCCCTGGCAGTACACACTGAAACCCACAGCCGCGGCGGCATCAGAATATAATTCCAAATCAAAGTTCAAAACTTCAGGAAGCTGAATCGGCAATGTGCCATTAAAGGACAGCAGAAAATGCACCCACATCCTCAAGTCTACTCATATGCCAGCCGTAATCCGAACAAAATGCCTCTTATGCCGCACCCCCGCAGTAGCGAACGCCATCCGTTGTGAAAAAGCTCGGCCCATGGGCAGCACCCTACACGCAAAGTTGAAAGACCCAAGGAGTGACTGAACCGTCTGCAATGGTACCTTTTTAGCCCCCAGAACCAACTGAATGAGGTCCAACAATTTTGCAATCTTGGCTGCCGTCAAACGGGTCACCATGGCCCCCAGAATCAAGTTCGATTCCCAAAAACGTCAGAACCGTTGTGGGATCCTCAGTTTTGTCCAGCGCCAAAGGAACGCCAAAGTCGGAAGCCATACTCCCAAACTCCTCCAACAGCCGCTGACACTCACCAGAACCCGAACAACCGACGAGTAAAAAAATCATCCAAGTAATGAACAATGGAGGAAAAACCTGAACGCTACCCCGCAACCCAATGAAGAAAAGAACTGAAGATTCCAAAGTAAGCACAAGAAACAGAGCACCAGGTCAATCGGCTCGCTCTGTAACCCACCGGCTTCGGGAAACGCTCCGCCTTCGCTACCACCAACCGCCTCAGCCATGCTGCCGCGCCGCACCGAAGGGAGGGAGGGAGGGAAAGCCACCCTCAGGAGCCAGGAACCTCTTACCCCGGAAGATCCCAGCCTTTATACCCCCCCTCTCTCGAGCCTTCCATGCCCCGACCTATCAGAAGCTCTGACAGGTCTTGGCGGGAAACTTACTCTCCTTTTCCCTACGGGCGATAACTGGGCCCTCCAGCCCAGTATTAAATTTCGCCTGTCGAGACTAGCTCTCGGGCTTACACATATTTTTATCAATTTTGTACCTCGCTTAGTAAAACTAAATAAGCGATTCATCAAACTCAAATAAAACTTGAAACTTGAAAAAGATAATTTCCATATTTCATAAGGAATGACATGAAAAAGTTGATTAAAATAAAAATTAATTAATTAGTAAACTGATACCGTATTGGACAAATTGAATACATTCAGGGATAATTTTCTAACAGGACACCTACAAAGATATCCAACAACATACCTATTTTTATAAAGACACTATTACTACTACTACTTCTGCTACTATTTATCATTTCTATTGCATGAAAGGCGTATGTAGCGCTGTACATTTAACATGCACTAGACTGTCCCTGCTCAGAAGAGTTTACAATCTAATTTGGACACGGTATTCGGTGAACGTGTTCTGGTGTCAGCCCTTCGGGGACCTCATCCTTAATGGGTACTGCTTTGGTACGTCCCATTCGTAAGGACTATACTGTGCTCTTCAACAAATTTATAAACGATCTGGGAATTGGTACGAGTGAGGTGATTAAATTTGCAGATGATACGAAGTTATTCAGAGTAGTGACGACGCGGGAAGATTGTGAAGATCTGCAATGTGACATAATCAGGCTCGAGAAATGGGCCACAACATGGCAAATGAGGTTCAACATATATAAGTGTAAGGTGATGCATATCGGTAACAAAAATCTTATACATGAATACAGGATGTCTGGGGCGGTACTCAGAGAGACCCCCCAGGAAAGAGACTTGGGAGTACTGGTCGACAAGTTGATGAAGCCGTTCACGCAATGTGTGGCGGCGGAGAAGAAGGCGAACAGAATGCTAGGAATGATTAAGAAGGGGATCATGAACAGATCGGAGAAGGTTATCATGCCACTGTACTGGGCCATGGTACGCCTCCACCTGGAATACTGCGTCCAGCACTGGTCGCCATACATGAAGAAGGACACGGTACTACTTGAAAGGGTCCAGAGAAGAGCGACTAAAATGGTTAAGGGGCTGGAGGAGTTGCGTACTGCAAGAGATTAAAGAAACTGGGCCTCTTCTCTCTTGAAAAGAGGAGACTGAGAAGGGACATGATAGAAACATTCAAGATACTGAAGGGAATAGACTTAGTAGATAAAGATAGGTTGTTCACCCTCTCCAAGGTAAGGAGAACGAGAGGGCACTCTCTAAAGTTAAAAGGGGATAGATTCCATACAAACGTAAGGAAGTTCTTTTTCACTCAGAGAGTGGTGGAAAATTGGAACGCTCTTCCGGAGGCTGTTATAGGGGAAAACACCCTCCAGGAATTAAAGACAAAGTTAGACAAGTTCCTGCTGAACCGGAATGTGCGCAGGTAAGGTTAGTCTCAGTTAGGGCACTGGTCTTTGACCTAGGGGCTGCCGCGTGAGCGGACTGCTGGGCATGATGGACCACTGGTCTGACCCAGCAGCGGCAATTCTTATGTTCTTAAATAATAGGATGGACATAGGTAATTTTATGGTGAGTTAGGAGATGAAAGCAGCCTCGAAAAAGTGTGCCTTTAACTTGGTTTTGAATACTGCTAGAGATAGCACCTGATGTAAAGACTCACACAGTTTGTTCCATGCATACTGCGCAGCAAGATAGAAGGGACGGAGTCTGGAGTTGGCAGTGGAGGAGAAGGGTACAGATAGGGGGGACTTGCCCGATGAGTAGAGTTCATGTGGGGGGAGCATAGGAGGAGATAAGTGTGGAGAAATATTGTGGGGCTGCAGAGTGAGTGCACTTGTGGGTCAGTAAGAGGAGTTTGAACTGTATTCACAAATGGATGAGGAGCCATTGAAGTGACTTGGGGAGTGGGGTATTGCGGGTATTGCGGCTCTGGCAGGATATAAGTCATGCATATGAATTTTGTATGGATTGAAGGGGAGAGAGAGGGTTGAGCAGAAGACCTGAGAGAAGCAAGTTGCAGTAATCTAAGTGAGAGATGATGAGAGTGCGGATGAGGGTTTTGGTAATGTGCTTAGAAAGGAGAGGTTGGATTTTGGTGGTGATATAGAGCAGTCTGTCTCAAACTTTTTTAGCTTCGGCACACGAAATGGAGCAAATGTTTTTCCTGGCCTGGCACATTATAATTGAAATTATATAATTGCAAAACCAACAAAAAATTAAATTTGAGAGTTATTTCAAGTTCTCTAAGTTATATATGGGTATTTGTAACAACAGCGAAACTAAAGCAGATAGAATAGAATTGCTAATCAATGCAATGGATGTGTTGTTTTTGAATGCAAATTAATTCAAAACGCAACTCGATAGTTGACAAGCAAACACACATTTTATCATCCATTATCTGCAGTGGTTCTATTTTTTTTTCAATTTAATTTCTGTCGGAGCTGAAAATCCAAGTTCGCAAAGATAAGATCCAAATGGTAAAGCCTTGATTGCTTTGTTGCTCAAGTTAGGATAACTACTTCATAAAAAATAAAAATAAATTTGCTTGCCATTAGTTTTCAAGAACCAGTCATGTCAAAGAATGATGCTTGTCTGGGTGATTGTATCCTTATGCTCACAGATGCTCGTAACATTACAGACTCTTGTGCATGTGCTGTACATGTCATTATTCTAGTGTATACTTCTGAAAGGAATTTTTTAAAATAAAGTAAAATTTTGGAATCTTTTGTGGCACACCCGGAATCACTTTGGGGCACATAGTGTGAGAGATACATAGAGGATGAAGTGACAGGCTTTAGCAAATTTGTTGGATCTGAGCAGACAAGGAGAGAGAGGAGTCAAAGATGACCCCGAGGTTGCGAGCTGACACTTCTGTATGTCTTTGGTGAGACTTCATTTAGATTAGAGTATTGTGTATAATTCTAGCGATCAAACATTCTAAAAGATGTAAACCTGATGGAGTTGGTCCAGAGGTCGGTGATCTTCATCATAAAGTATGAGGAGAGAGATTACGAGAAGAACTCTATATATATACTTTGGAAGAAAGTTGGAGAGAGGAAAGATGATAGAGGGAAAAGGCAGGAAAAGAGTTGCTTCGATAGCCAAAACCCTTGATTTCAGGGCCAAGAACTGTTTCTTTGTTCCTGAGTGGTTCTCATCACAGAACTGCTTTTTGTGCAGTCCTGTATGCCTGATCAGATATCGGGGCACCAGCACTGATTATCGGTGATGCCTGGATAACTTCCAGATCCAACCTGACTTCTCCCCCAGACCTCCCACAGCATTATCTGGATAGTGGTGATATGGCTAAAGCTAATAGCAGCACTGTCTGGTGAATAATACCTCAAGCCTACCACTGTGAAGATCTCAAAAATTATACCAATTCTATAGTTTACAGAACCACCATATTTGAAGCAATGTTTCGGCTAGCAGTAGCCAATCTATAGTGTTGGTGTTTTAATCATGAGTCTATATAGAGAAGAGAAATTATGTCTTACAAAAAAAATATTTTTTTTCTAAAAAATGTTATATATGTGCACCAATTCTGTAGCAACATTATAAAAAAACAAAATTACAACTTATCTCAAAGATAGCAGTCGCCGACAGTCTATGAAATAATATTGTTAGCGTTGTGCTTTTTCCCTTAAATTTTGAATATTTTTGATTTGGCTATTTTAGGAAGGCAGCATAGGCGCCTATGTGACTTTATTAAACAGGCTCCCAGAAGCCCACAAATATTTTTTGCACAAATTAACCCACGTTCTAAGGTAAGTGCAAATATGTGTGTGTATTCTGCTTGTGTGCACAATATAACTCTGCCTAGGCTTCAATCCCATGCCTATATGCAGTGGCCTAGTAAGGGGGTGCAGGGGGTGTGATCTGCTCTGGGCATTGTCTTCCTAAGGGCATAGCTGCACCTCTCCTCCTGTCCATCCCCCCAGCTCGCTTGCTCCCCACTCCACGTCCCCCTTGCCTTCCTCCGTACCTTTTTGGCGCGCTCTGTGACATCACTTTTGGGACCCGTGCCTAGGAAGTGACATCAAAGGGAGCCGACATCAAAGTGACATCAAAGAGGACGTGTGTACAGTAGGGTGGGGCAGGGGAGGGACGCTACAGCCCCGGGCACCACTCACTCTTACTATGCCATTGCATATATGTCTTTGTGTGTCTACCAGGGCTGGCTGGGGAGGGGAAGGTTCGCCATTTTGAATAGGTGGGCCAGCTGGCGTGAGGGAGTAGGCAACCCTCTGGCCAGCTATCTGAAAGTAAGGTAAGGAGAAGAGAGAGGTGGGTGTTGTGTGGCGGTAAGAGAGCATGGGCATCTCTCCTGCTGCCAAGGGGGGGTTATGTCAGTTGGTGGAGGGAGAGATTGAGCATCTCTCCTGCTACCAGGGGGGGGTGTCGGTTGGTGGCAGGAGAGATTGGGCATCTCTCCTCCTGTTGAGTGGAGGGTTACTTGTGGCTTGAATTTTTGTTGTGGATGGAGTGTGCCTTTATTCTGCACATGTGCCCATCGCTGTCACTAGCAATGGGCACATACAAATTTAGCAAATCTTCGCTACTCTCCGCTAACCTTATTTGCATGAGCGTTTTTTGGAGAATGACTCGCTTTATCAAAATCGCTGGTATAATGGCTGCGACAGTGGCCAGTCTGTTTTTAACATGTCTTTTAAAGAATCTAGGCCTTAGAGAGTCATACCCGAATCCGGGGTTGCTTGGGTGGAGGGCTAGGGGGAGAGCAAGAGAGAGGCTGTGCTGGGGGGTAGGGATTGAGAAAGCATCTCTGGGAGAGAGAGAAGAAACCACAAGGGGAGGGGGAAAGAGAGAGAGAGAAGCATCCAGAAGGTGGTGTTGGAGGAGAGAGAGGCATTTGTTGGAGGGTTTTGGAAGTAGAGAGAGAGAAAGAAAGAAGTATCGGCGGGAGGGAATGTTGGAAGGAGAGAGAGAGAGAAGCACCTATGAGGGAGAGAGGTTGGAGGGGGAAGAGAGAGAGAGAAGCACTAAAAGGGTACAGAGGATGGGAAGTGGGACTTAAGCAATGGGTGAAAGGTGGGGGGTGGGGCAGGGTAGGGGCAAAACTAGTGGGAAGCAGAGGTGGAGCTGGGCTCTGTGGATGGGCTGAGGCATGGGTGGGGCTGGGGACAGGGATGGGTTTGGGGTGGGGTCTTGTGTCCTCCTTGTTTGATTTCACAAATATGGTAACCCTACTGGTGGGGAACAGCAGGGTATTTCTGTCCAGGATTTGGCCCCTCTGACCTTCAGTCTTCCTGTCACAGAGGATCATATGCTAAGTCTGAGGGACAAATTCATGCTGCAGAGGTGCCTTAAAAAATGTAACACATGCTCTACCTTAGATAGTTTTTCAAAATTCCTACAACACTAATTTGACAGATTAAATGTTGTAGGGTTTCTTAAGGTACATGTTGATTTTTTTTTTTTTTTTGCCTTTAATTGTAGGTAACGCTGATTACTTCCACTACACAAGCCAAGGAGGCAGCCCAGTTATTGATGGGATAGATGATGCTAAAGAAATGAGAAACACGAGGCAAGCCTGCACACTGCTGGGTAACTCTTGCTACTTTCTGCTTCATCTGAAGGCGGAATGTGCCTGCTGTGTATGGATTATGAGTTTCTGCCACACCTAGATTACATAGTGGTTTCTTCTAATTGTTGTGCCTTAACTGAATAACATGGCTTTCAACTTACTGTATATGGGGAATAATAAAGGTATAGAAAATGCAGAATACCTCTAGCAGCCAAAATTTACTGTATTTTCACGCATATAACGCGCGCGTTATACATGATTTTACAAACTGTGTATAACCATGCGCGTTATATTCGTGAGCGCGTTATCCCCTTTTTTTTTACATAGTTCCCCCCCCGACGTCCGATTCCCCCCCCCCGCAGGACCGCTCCCACCCGCACCCCGAAGGACCGCTCGCGCTCGAATACGCACCCGCACCCCCACCCCGAAGGACCGCTCGCACCCTCACAGCCTCCCCACCCCCCCATCATGTAGAAGTTTCCTACCGTCGTCCTGTTGCTTCCTCTGCCGGCGGTCCTGCCCCTTCTCTTAACCCTGCGCCTACGCTGCTTCCTCTTCCGGCGGTCCCGCCCTTTCTCTGACATCAGAGAAAGGGCGGGACCGCCGGAAGAAGAAGCAGCGTAGACGCAGGGCTAAGAGAAGGGGCAGGACCGCTGGCAGAGGAAGCAGCAGGACGACGGTAGGAAACTTCTACATGATGGGGGGGTGGGGAGGCTGTGAGGGTGCGAGCGGTCCTTCGGGGTGGGGGTGCGGGTGCGTGTTTGAGCGCGAGCGGTCCTTCAGGGTGGGGGTGCGAGCGGTCCTGCGGGGGGGGTGAATCGGACGTCGGGGGGGGCATCAGGCTTTCAGGGTGGGGACAGGACTTCAAGGGGGAGAGGAGAGTCGGGGGGGGCGAAAGGAGAGTGGGCTGGCCAGAGGAGAGTCGGGGCGGGCTAAAGGAGAGTCGGGTTAGCCAGAGGAGAGTCGGGGCGGGCGAAAGGAGAGTCAGGCAGCGACGGGAGAGTCGGGGCAGCATGCGCGGTATACAGGTGTGCGCGGTAAATAAAAATTTATTTACGTAAATTACAGTTCCCCGCGCGCTATACCCGTGTGCGCGTTTTACACGGGTGCGCTGTATATGAGTGAAAATACGGTAATTGTTGCCCAGAGAGACATGGTGAAAATACTAATGGAGTTGCTTACTTTCAGCTGTACAGTCTCCCCTCTACCAAGCAGACAGGGCAAATGAGATAAGGAGACCAGATCTGAACTTAGTGCTCAAGGTGAGGTCGCACCATGGAGCGATTCAGGGACATTATAACATGTTCTAATAATTCCTAGCATCCTGCATGCTTTTTTTGGCCGCCACCGTACATTGGGCGGAAAGTTTCAGTGTATTGTCCACGATAACACCCAGATTCTTTTCTTGGGCGCTAACCCCCAAGGTGGACCCTAGCATCCAGTAACTGTGATTTGGATTATTCTTCCCAATGTGCATCAATGTTTGCCACGCTCACCTCCTAGTAATCTTAAGGCTTTGGAGAGAAAGGGAAGAATTCCCTTTCCACCCAAAAAATTGAAACTTGTGGAACTCAAAAATAGTTCCATCTAAGAATAATTTATTTTAAAAAATGTCTACACCGCCTAAACATAGGCGGTTTCAAAAAACATACATAATATAAAGACAGAACATCCTACAACTAAAATCAAGCTGTCTTAACATCTGCACTCCTGTCAAAGTGACAATGAGGAGGCACCAAGAAGGTTTGTGAGGACGTTTAAGTTCTGAGCCGTGCCCTGAGGCTTTCCCCTGTTCAATTTATTTGTTTATTGAATTGACCGACTAATTAATTAATTAATTCAAAGCACATAGAAAGTCGTTTATGTTTTGATTTATAAAGCTATGTGTTTATGTCTTATTCTTAGTTGGAATTATTTTTGATTGTGGAAGAATTCCCCTTTCCCCAGCTATGGGGACCCCAATTTGAACTTATGCCACTAATGCATCCTGTTCACAGTTCAGATACTCTTACCCATGTCCTTAAAGAGTCAGGTGAGGCAAGGTCTGCCCAGACTTCCTTTTTTAAAGTCCTGCAAGGATGTTCTGTGACTACATTGGACCCGATGTCTCCCTCCTCCGGTTCATAGACAACTCGGCGAAAGACAAAGGCGCGCGCCGACAACTGAGCGCAAGATGGAGGCGCGCGCCCCGAAGAAAATTACAGTTTTTAGGGGCTCCGACGGGGGGTTTTGTTGGGGAGCCCCCCCAGTTTACTTAATAGTGATCGTGCCGGCGTTGTGGGGGGTTTGGGGGGTTGTAACCCTCCACATTTTACTGTAAACTTCACTTTTTCCCTAAAAACAGGGAAAAAGTGAAGTTTTCAGTAAAATGTGGGGGGTTACAACCCCCCCCAGCCCCCACAATGCTCCCACAATGCGGCACAATCTCTATTAAGTAAAGTGGGGGTGTTCCCCCCCACACACCCCCATCAGAGCCGTAAAAACAGTAATTTTCTGCGGTGCGCGCCTCCACGCTGCGCTCAATTGTCTGCGCGCGCCTTTGTCCCGGTGCGCTGTTGACCTGACACCCCCTCCTCCTGCCATCTGGGTCTGCAAAAGGACGTCAGGAGCAGGGCCACCTTAGAAAATATGGCTGCAGGTCTGTGGGCTGTTAACATACTTGTATTTATCTGTCATGATGGTGGCACAGGAGAGAGGCTAAATAGGGACAATTGTGCCATTGAGCTAACATTTTGTGTCAAACTGTACCTGCTGGTGGTTAATAAAGCCCAATATAAAAAATAAATTGTGTATAAGTGCTGAGTATGATCCTTGAAATTAGTTGCAGGCTGCTGTATAGTATCTTTCTAAGTTACTTTAAGCAACTTGTTCATTCTTTTTTCAGGGATTGGAGAATCGTATCAGATGGGAATCTTTAGAATTCTAGCTTCCATTCTTCACCTGGGGAATGTGGAATTTAATTCTCGGGATTCGGACAGCTGCATAGTACCTGTAAGAAATGATTTTGCTATGTGCAATATCCCGTGGCTCTTGTTTGCCTTGTATAATCTTGACTGTGGTGTGGGTGTCCCATTCCCATAACACTTTCTTTATTGCACAAAATGATCTGGAAGACTTAAGTCACCAACTGCCTTCATTTATGGGTCAGCCCTGCTGTCAACCACAAAAGTACCATCAGAGAATGACACGGGAACAAAGTTTGTCCCTGTCCCTACGGGCTATGTTTCTGTCCCATCCCCATAGGCTCTGTCCCCAACCCCACCCCGTATCCCATCAAGTACAGAGTTGAGAGATGTTTTTAAAAAAAAAAAGGAGAGCTCAAAAGTACAGTGTTGAGCTGCCTGGGAGGAGTCTAGGATGTTTATAAAGAAGGTGGTGTGGGTTCTTGGAAAGGGGGGGGAGATTTTGGTGGGAATTTGGAGGTGTGTTTAAGGTATATCTTTGATAGAAAATTCCTGAATATATTCTTCTTGTATCGGGGAGGACTATTAAGAACCTGGGTCCTCTATGGCACTTCTTTGGGCTGTTAGGGACATTTTGGTTGGAAATTCAGATGGAACTTGTTTGAGGAGGTTAAGGATATGCTACAAGAGAAAACTTAACTGTGTTAATGGTTTACTTCCAATGTATTGTTCTGCTCATAAAAAAAGTATTGAAAATAATCAGAGAAGCAGACAGACGGGTGGTGGAAGTTGTTCCTGCTTCAGAATACCTCTGTTCATTGAGTCCTCGTTCTTTTCCTATTGCGTTTTGAATGGAAGTTAAGGGGTAAAACGTGGGTACAGGAGGCAATTCTGTAAATTGGCAACTCCAAGTAGATGCACCAATGCCAAACACCGGGTGCCAGTTCTATAAAAACATTTGAGTGCCAAGATGCCATTATAACGCAAGTTGGCACGGGCACACCTAAGTTTGGATGCAATTATTTACGCCATGTCAGAACCAAGTATAACTGGGTTTGGTTACATACAGCAAGTGATGTGCATAACGTTACACATGCCACTTGAATACACACTCATGCTCCGCCTACATATAACCCCTCCCCTGCGGGTAAATGATATATTATTTAGGCACTACCTTTATAGAATAGCATCAAATGCCACTGGCGTAACGAGGGATGGAGGCACCCTACATTACCGTACCATGCACCCCCTACTCTTCCCTGCCGCTCAAGCACCCCCACCCCCACGTATCTCTTGGAAATGTTTGCCAGCGCCTCTCCTTCTCTCTGCACCCTACCGTGTACCTCTTGTAACGTTCGCCAATGCGAGCATTATATTCCACCTCCTGCTTGCGCCAGCCTCTGCTCCCTTCTGATGTCACGTCCTGGTCCTACGACCAGGATTTGACATCAAAAAGGAGCTGAGACTAGCACGAAAGGAGGTGGAAGATGCCTTGCGCTAGCAAACATTTCAAGAGGTACACAGGGGATAGAGAGGAAGAGAGGCACCGGTGAACGTTTCCAAGAGGTACTCGGGGGGGGGGGGGGGGGAGGGAGAGGAGGAGAGGCGCTGGTGCCCCTGTCAAGCAATCTACACCCCTGTTCCCTCCCCCCCCCCCTTACTAGCCACTAGTTTATAGAATTTGCCCCATAGTGGCTGTTTAAGCATGGCCTTCACTCTCTTCAGGTAGGGCTGATGTATGTTGAGTTTAGCACTTCCAACAATCTTGAAAAGTTGGGTCCTGTGGTATAAAGTGGTACTGGCCTGAACTGAGTGACCCAAAGTTAGTCCTTACACCTAGTTTTTAGACGTTGCTCCTGTGTTGACAGAAAGGAGGAATTAATGGCTTTTCAGATCAGCTGCTATATAGAAACATAGAAATAGACAGCAGATAAGTGCCACGGCCCATCTAGTCTGCCCACCCCAATGACCCTCCCCTACCTTTCTCTGTGAATAGATCCCACGTGTCTATCCCATTTAGCCTTAAAATCAGGCATGCTGCTGGCCTCAATAACCTGAAGTGGAAGACTATTCCAGCGATCAACCACCCTTTCAGTGAAAAATAATTTCCTGGTGTCCCCGTGCAGTTTCCAGCCCCTGATTTTCCACCGATGCCCCCTTGTTGCTGCGGGACCCTTGAAAAAGAGGATATCTTCTTCCACCTCGATGCGACCCGTGAGATACTTGAATGTCTCGATCATGCCACCCCTCTCTCTGCGTTCCTCAAGTGAGTACAGCTGCAACTTATCCAGCCGTTCCTCGTACGGGAGATCCTTGAGTCCCGAGACCATCCGGGTGGCCAAATTCTGGACCGACTCCAGTCTCAGCACATCCTTACGGTAATGCGGCCTCCAGAATTGCACACAGTATTCCAGGTGGGGCCTCACCATGGATCTATACAATGACATAATGACTTCAGGCTTATGGCTGACGAAACTCCTGCGTATGCAACCTATGATTTGCCTTGCCTTGAATGAAGCTTGCTCCACTTGATTGGCAAGAATAATTTGAAAGATGAAACCAAATAGGGGAAAGGGAATATTAGCTTAATTAATGAGAATTATGATCATTACTTTAGTCACTTTGTCGCAGAGATGGTGACAGCAGTAGCCAATCATTCAGAAACAGTCCTGAATCATGTGTTTTAAGACTTCCCTATGTCTTGGGTCAGTCATCGTATCCTCCAGGACCTCCAGGATAGTTGAAAACATCTGCATTAATCAGACTTTTCCTGATCTAACATATTCAAACAATATAACAAATTGCCTTCCAGTGTTCCAGGAAAGTACATTTGAAACAAGGAATTCATTCAGCTAAATTTGACACAGAAATATTTTACTTTGCATTTTCTTCTCAGTAGAAATTGTGAAATGGTTTCAGCATGTCTTGCTTGCAAGGGACATTGGTGTTGTTAATGTATCAGTGTACCTAATAGAGAGAGAGGCAGACAGACTTGAAAAGCAAGCTCAGATTATGCAGATATTGATATATAAAATTAGTATTTTTTCATATACCACGTTCAAGTCCAAAATCTATCAGAGCAATGTACATAGATGTGGCAGGCGTTTTTAGCTGAGTTTTAACCTGAGCTAGTGGAGGGTTATATGACTTGCTGAAGGTTATAAGCTGCAGCAGTGGGATTTGTGGCTCTGGGAGAGAAGTTGAAGCAGTCAGGTGCACAGGTGGTATTCTCGTTGTTTATGTAATTTATTTTGTAATGTATTTTATTTCTTATATACCGCTAAACTCCGTTAGGATTCTAAGCGGTTTACAGAAAAAATAGACAATAGGGTGCATTAAAATTATAAGTAAAATAGGTACTTAGATATTCCCTTACTGTCCCGAAGGCTCACAATCTAACTAAAGTACCTAGAAAAATGACAATTAGTAAAGTAATGAAAAAATAAAATAGAGATAGATGAGAAAAAATAAGAAAATAAACATTCTAATAAGACTACAATGGTCTAAAGGACTTTCAAAGGTTGAAAAAGAGGGGAGATAGGAAATAGAAGCAGAAGGGAGAACCGTTGAAAATATAGAATTCTTGGGAAATTTAAATGAAATTTAAATAATAAAGTAGGAAACAAAAACCAAGCGGCAAAACAATGACTGAGATTTAAAAATAAAATATCATAAACTAAAAAAGAAAGTGAAAAAATAAAAACAAACAGTCAAGACTGAAGTCCAGCTTGAAATGACTTCACTGCTTTGGCTGCGAAACTTCTCCAGATGTCATCCGATCCTTGTCTGCAAACCGGAAGCCCCAAATCCAGTGTCTCCGGTCATCAACTCGTCTAAGATATTCACTCTCTGCGCCTGCATGTCAAATTCACTGAATCTGTCTCCTTTCAGGACAGGCACTGCTCGTTGTTTCTCCCTGACGAGAGTAAAGGCCCGGGCAGAAAAGCTCGCATCCTGAGATGAACGCATGGATGGTGTCGTTGAAAGCATTTTGGCTTTCTGGACCATGGAATGATTTTCCAAGGGCTGCTGAGCAGGGATGGTGTACATCTGTCAAAGAAGGAAGAAGTTTCTTCAGCTACAGCAGGGGTGTCAAAGTCCCTCCTCGACGGCCACAATCCAGTCGTGTTTTCAGGATTTCCACAGTGAATATGCATGAGATCTATTTGCATGCACTGCTTTCATTGTATGCTAATAGATCGCATGCATATTCATTGGGGAAATCCTGAAAACCCAACTGGATTACGGCCCTCGAGGAGGGACTTTGACAGCCATGAGCTACAGACTGGCTAACCTACTGAAGAGAGCTTTATTTTATTATTTATTATTTTATTTATCAAGTTTCAAATTATAATACAAGAATTGAACTCTTGCTCCAGAAACATAGCAGGAAACTATAATATCTTAATGAAAATATTAAACATTTATGAAGAAATAAATTCTTATTCCTTAGACCTCTATCCTGGAAAATGGTAAAACCAGAGGACATAATTTGAGGTTGAGGGGTGGTAGATTCAAGAGCAATGTTAGGAAATTCTACTATACAGAGAGGGTGGTGGATGCCTGGAATGCGCTCCCGAGAGAGGTGGTGGAGAGAAAAACAGTGACTGAGTTCAAAGAAGCGTGGGATGAACACAGAGGATCTAGAATCGGAAAATAATATTAAATATTGAACTAAGGCCAGTACTGGGCAGACTTGCATGATCTGTGTCTGTATATGGCCGTTTGGGGGAGGATGGGCTGAAGAGGGCTTCAATGGCTGGGAGGGTTTAGATGGGATGGAGTAGGTTTTAATGGAGATTTCAGCAGTTGGAACCCAAACACAGTACTGGGTAGAGCTTTGGATTCTTGCCCAGAAATAGCTAAGAAGAAAAAATTTAAAAAAATTTAAATTGAATCAAGTTGGGCAGACTGGAAGGACCATTCGGGTCTTTATTTGCCGTCATCTACTATGTTACTATGGTTCTTGTATATCTTATACACTAAGTATTACATATTACCAATTGTCTTCTGTTTTATTGCAGCCAAAGCATGAACCTCTATCCATCTTCTGTGACCTCATGGGAGTAGAATATGAAGAGATGGCACACTGGCTCTGTCACAGGAAGCTCGTCACTGCTGCTGAGACATACATCAAACCTATCTCCAAACTACAGGCTATCAATGCCAGGGATGCCCTCTCCAAGCACATCTACGCCAACCTCTTTGGCTGGATTGTACATCATGTTAACCACGCCCTGCACTCTACTGCCAAACAGCACTCATTCATTGGTGTGCTTGATATTTATGGGTAATAGTCTGCTCTTTGTACCTCCTGCTTTATGGGTAATGGTCTGCTGTTTGTACCAGGTCCTACAGAAAACCAGCATGCACTTCTAGGCGATGAACTCTACTGGGTCTGTCAGCTACTATCTCAGTATCTTGTTTTCTTCTCGTAAATTGACTGTACAGCCTAGAGACACCCCTATCGACACCATTTCCACAGCTATTGCTGTGGCTTTGAGAGGTGGATCCTTCTCCTCTGCTTCCGTGCCTATAAGAGTATGAGAAGTAAACCAGGCTCTAGAAAGAGCACTTATCCCAGCCTTCTGGTGCTCCTCAAATTAGTGGCTCCAAATAGATTTGATTTGCATGAACCATGGCAACAGTGAACCTCACTCCTAATCCGTGTCCTAAACCAGTCCTTTTCCCCTCCCCCGCCCAAGCCAGTTAGTTATGTTCTTATGTTCTAAACGGTGTACACCTGGCTGGGCCTCCGCGTGTGCGGATCGCCGGACTTGATGGACCGAAGGTCTGATCCGGAGATGGCAGTTCTTATGTTATTATTAGGATATCACTAATATATTCGTATCGTTGTTTTTTTAATGTAATTTAAAAAATAGTTCAGGTTGTATTGTTCATTGGGTCAAACGTTTTTTAGAGGAATTAAGAAGTGTTTTTTGGTTGTTTTTTTTAATGAATATGCGTGAGAGTTTGGCACAAAGTTGGAGACAGTGTATGCAAATGTCTTATGCATATTTATTAGGAGTATCCTAAAAGCCTGATTGGCTAAGGCAAGCCCAAGGACTGGTTTGAATGCAGCTCCTGGAAAAAAATGGGATAGTTACTGGGAATCAGGCCAATTAGAATAATCACATACTATTTTATGATCAATGACCCGAATTCTGTAAGTGGCACCAATTTTTTTTTTTTTTTTTTTTAGGGCACCCAAGCTCAATAAAATAAAACACTGTTCAAATGACGTTTTTAACTGAGTTTCAAGGCACCTAAAACATTGGTGCTGAATTGGCGCCTCCGTAGGCGCTTTAGGCCACCTAATGCCATGTTAGGTGGTCTAAAGCGCCTATGCGGTTCATAAGAAAGGATAGGTGTCAGAAATGTAGGCCTGGAAAACCCTGGCTTACATTTCTGGCACCTATCTTTCTTTCACAGAGTTATGATTCTCTATATGGTGCTGTCAGGTGATTGACACACAGTTGGCGGCCGCTTTTTAGGCAGCTGCTGATATTGGTGCCCTATAAAGAATCCGGGCCTACGTGCACATTCTTCTTTACTACAGTTTTTTTTTGTATTTTAAACTGAGTTTTGAGGTGATCGGTGATTCTGTAACAGCAGTATTTTGGCTTTGCAGGTTTGAGACATTTGAGATAAATAGCTTTGAACAGTTCTGTATAAACTACGCCAATGAAAAACTCCAGCAGCAGTTCAATATGGTGAGTGTGATGAGGTGCCGCGTTTCCACTTTTTCTTCCTACGGTGTTATGCAATTGCAGTCTTCGTTCACGGGAAACTTATGTAATCATTATAGACAGGAAGTGTAGTTTTAACCCCAGCTATTCTTGGAACAGAGTATCTTTTGAAATGGAGTCAGGCAAAACTGCTGGTAATAGGTTGCAAATTTTGGGTGGTCCATAGTGCAAAACGGATGGACGTGATGCATTTTTTCTCTGCCCCCGTGTCTCCCTGGTCCCCCATTCCTCTGCTCAAGTTAAAAGTTAAATATCTTAATTGGCAGGGATCCCTAAGCCTTGTTGTCAACTTCAGTTTGGCCACCTTTTTGGCATTTATTCGTTACTGAAACAGGTTTCAAATGTTGCCCTGAATGTTTTCTGCAATGTTCCATTATTGCAGATAAATGTCATAAGTCCTCCCTAATTCCACCCAAAACATGCCCCCTTGAGATTTAGACGCAGTTCAGACAAAGCATAGAAACCATCTAAAAAATGTGTTTTGAAAATGACAAATTTGGACGTTTTAATAAATAAAACATCCAAATGCTACAGTACTTTGCCATCTTTTTTGGATGTTTTTTCTCTTTTGAAAATGAGCCCCTTTGGTTCTACCAAAGGAGAGAGAAAAGTTCTAGTGTGCAGCAGTGGCGTAGTAACAGGGGAGTCCGCCCCAGGCGCCATAGTGGTGAGGGCGCAGGCACTCATCTTCCTCACCCCCCCTCCTTCCCTGCCCCCCCACTGCCGTAAGAGCACTCCGCTTCCCTTCCCCTTTACCTCTGTAATGTTCCTGGCATGAGCAGCAACTCCCAACCTGCTGTTGCCCCACATCGGCTCTTCCTCTGACATCACTTCCTGGACCCATGCCTAGGAAGTGGCATCAGAGGAAGAGCTAACGCTGACGCGACAGCAACTTGGGGGTTGCTACTTGCACCAGGAATATTACAGAAGTACAAGGGAAGGGAAGCGTTGCGTGAGCGGCAGGAGGGGGCGGGGAAGAAGCATGTGGAGGTGGGGGGTGCAGAGAAGAGGGCAGGGGAGGGGCGCCTCTTATCCTCGCTATGCCACTGGTGTGCAGTACTAGGAAAGTTCACATGCATCTTATTTAATTTGCTACTTAGAAGAAAATCTAATTAAGGTTAGCATCTCAGTCTGAATATCTAGTGATGGATAACTCTCCTCCTGCAGCATGTCTTCAAGCTGGAACAGGAGGAGTATATGAAGGAGCAAATTCCATGGACCTTGATTGACTTCTATGACAACCAACCCTGCATCAATCTTATAGAGGCCAAGATGGGTGTTCTGGATCTTCTCGACGAAGAATGTAAGGTAAAATACTGAATGCTGGCTGTTCAGAAATTCTACTTTTATCTGCATTTAGGCAATTTGTTGTGGGATTGCAGCAGTGTGCACACTTGTATTATCAGAAGTACATGTATTTTGGTTGAAAAACTACCCTCATGAAAAGGGGTGGATGTTGTGTGCAGATGTTTCTTTCTTAAGAAATTTTCAAAGCAAATGAGTGCATGGAGTTTTCCAGCTACACAGACAATATTAAAATTGTTCCAAAAGTGCATATTGCAGATTGAAATAGGACTTTGTTTGCCCCCCCCAAAAAAAACAAAACAAAACCAAAAAACAACCCAAATGCAAGTGATTAATGCTAACAAAAATGTTCAATTCTCCTATCTAGATGCCTAAGGATCAGATAATAGCTGGGCCCAGAAACTGTATAACACACACCTGAACAAATCCTCGCTTTTTGGGAAACCACGATTGTCAAACAAAGCTTTTATCATTCAGCACTTTGCTGACAAGGTAAGTTTTTAATCTTTTGCCTCCCTCCAGCTCTTGTTTTCTGGGATCCATTGTTTTTGCTTACAGGCAACATTCTGGACGGGGACCTGGGAAAGGCAAGTTTAATTCTGAACAGTAGCAAGTTCTTATGTTATCCAGATCTGCCTGAATTTTAACAATAAAAGTCCCAACAGCCCATATAGATTTTTTCTCCTCTGCTGTTCCCAAGTGGATGGACCTATGATTTTCATGAGCCATAGTCACCTAAGTCTTTACCCTAGATTTTCCTCTCTCCTACCTTGACCTAGGTGTGCTTGAATTTCACTATAGTTTCTGCTGATAAGACTATTCCAGATATCCACTACGCTCCCAGTAAAGAAGTAGTTCCTCATAATGCCACAGAGCCTTCCCTCTCTTGAGATTTTTTTTGTTTGTTTTATTGAAACCTTCTAAATATTTCATTGTTTCTGCCCTATACCTCCTTTTCACATTTTTCCCCCTGGAAGGTACATAGAACATGAGTTGCCCTACTGAGTCAGACCAAGAATCCATCTAGCTCAGCAGTCTCAAATTTGTGGCCTCCCCCCCAGGTACTGTGCTGCAGCCTGCTGTCTGAACGCGATGATCGAGTGTCAGCTCCCTTGCCATGGCCTTTTTTCCTTTCAAAGCCATGGGTGGTGGCTCCTTACATGATGTGCTCCTGCGTCGGAAGCCTTTTTCCATTCAAAGCCACTGGTGGTGGCTCCTCGCATGATGCGCACCTGCATCGGAAGCCTCTCTGATGTCAGAGAGAAGGCTTCTGAAGCAGGTGCGAGTAGCTGCCATCCATGGCTTTGAATGGAAAAAAGAACACAGCAAGGGAGCTGACACTCGATCATCGCATCCAGGGAGAGAGTTGGAAGAGAAATGCTGCTGCTGCACAGGAGAGGGGGAAGTACTGCACAGGGAAGGGGGGAGGAAAATGCTGCTGCTGCTGCACCCATTTGGGGAGAGAGAGGGAAAGAGGGAGAAGGAAGACAAGGGAGAGGAATAAGAAATGCCAAGTCCGAGGGAGGAAAAGGAAAGAATGAAAGGAGATACCAGACTATGGAGGGAGAGGGAGAGATGCCAGGGCATGGGGAGGGGGGGAAGGAGACAGATGTCAGACCAGGGGAAAGGAAGGAATGAGGGAGGGAGAGGAAGGAAGGAGAGAAATGTCAGACTGTAGAAATAGGGAGGGAAGGTGAGAGAGATAGGAAGGGAAGGTAAGACATGGAAAAGTAAATGGATAGACGGATGCAAGGCAGAAAGTGAAGACGGAGAGAAAAACAGTCAAAGGACAAAAAGGCCCAGGAAACATAGTAAAAAGCACAGAAAAATGAAGTCACCAGACAACAAAGGTAGGGAAAATGATTTTATTTTCAATATAGTGGTTGAAATGTGTCAGTTCTGAGAAAGGAAAGATGTTAAACTTTAACTGTGAGGGCCGCAAAAAAAATAGGGTACTTGGAGGGCCGCAGAAAAAATAGTTAATGTCTTATTAAAGAAATGACAATTTTGCATGAGGTAAAACTCTTTATAATTTATAAATCTATCCTTTAACAGTTAAAGGAAAGATTTATAAACTATAAAGAGTTTTACCTCATGCAAAATTGTCATTTCATTAATAAGACAACTATTTTTTCTGAGGCCCTCCAAGTATCTACAAATCCAGAATGTGGCCCTGCAAAGGGTTTGAGTTTGAGACCACTGATCTAGCCTGTTATCCTGTTTCCAACAGTGGCCAGTCCAGGTCACAAGTACAAAAACCGACAAGATTCCATGTTAGTGATCCCACCACGGGTAAGCAGTGGCTTTTCCTAAGACTGCCTTAAAAATGGTTTATGTGCTTTTCCAAAGAACAAAAAAGCAACGCACAATTCCCATGGAAATGTAAATCACAGAAATCAAGTGGGAAAGACGAGATGTCTCCAAACAAGCCTTCAAACCTTGCTAAAGACAGATAAGCCATTTTGAAAATCTGTCGCTAAAATGTGTGCAGATTAAACCATCGGAAAACAGTTTAGCGATGGCGTTAAAGTTTTTTGAGAATCTAGACCTCAGTCTTTTAATAAGAGCAGGAATACAATTCTATAATTCATGACTCAACGCTGCAAGCGATTCGGTACGGCTAAACTGAATCTTCTTCAGGAGTCTCAGATCACTTGCTTGCAGGAAAATGTACTGCTGTTGTGTAAGTCTGTTTTGAAAGAAAAACATAAACTTCACAGAGACTCGATAAACAAAAAAAGGTTGAAGGTGATTGTAGCTACTGGCTTCAACAAATGCTGTCAAACTGCTTTTCCTCCAGGAATTTGTCCAACAATTCTCTCTGCAGATGGGCTGTGTACCATTTTTTGGTAGCTCTCTGAAGTTCTTTTTTCAGTGTCCTCAGAAAGGTGAGACTTCCAGATCTCAGCATATTAAGAACATAAGAACATAACATATTACTACAGCAGGAAAAAGAAACCTTGCAGAGAAATTTAGACAATATTTTTCTAGGCATTTAAACTAGAAGGTGGGGGTGGTGTATGTATGAAGGACAATTATAGAGACCACCCCCGGCAAAAGAAAAGATGTGATAGTAGTAAAGGCTGCAACATAAGCAATATCAGCAACTCATTTCTTAGTATTGCAACGGAAAGTGAAACGACACAAAAATCCATACGAAAAAGGAGATTATCGCTGAAAAATAGCTGGAAAGCGATGACCACAAATGCTCGCAGTCTAAGCAACAAAGTTCATGATCTGCAAGCCCTGATATTAGAGGCAGATCTAGATATTGTTGCTATCACAGAGACATGGTTCAGTGAATCACATGGATGGGATGCAAACATACCGGGATATAATCTTTTTAGGAAGGACAGAGATGGTCATAAAGGTGGAGGAGTAGCTCTCTATGTAAAGATCAATATCCAAGCGACCGAAATGCAAGGGACCTGGGGAGAGGAAGAAGCGATATGGATTGCTCTGAAAAGAGAAGATGGAACTTCTATCTACGTGGGTGTAGTCTACAGACCTCCGACTCAATCACAGCAAATTGATAAGGTTCTGATTGTGGATATCCAAAAGTTTGGAAGGAAAGAGGAGGTTCTGCTGTTGGGAGATTTCAACCTGCCGGATGCGGACTGGAATGTTCCGTCTGCGGAATCGGAAAGAAGTAGGGAGATTGTGGATGCCTTTCAAGAGGCTCTGCTCAGACAAATGGTGACGGAACCCACAAGGGAAAAAGCGATATTGGATCTGGTCCTCACAAATGGAGAGAGTATATCTAATGTTCGAGTGGGTGCTCACCTGGGTAGTAGCGATCATCAAACGGTTTGGTTTGATATAACGGCTAAAGTGGAGAGCGGCCGCACGATACTTAAAGTCCTAGATTTCAAACGTACGGACTTTAATGCAATGGGAAAGTACCTGAAGAAAGAGCTGTTAGGATGGGAGGACATAAGAGAAGTGGAAAGACAGTGGTCTAAGCTGAAAGGAGCAATAAAAATGGCTACGGACCTTTATGTGAAGAAAATCAATAAAAACAAGAGAAAAAGGAAGCCGATATGGTTCTCCAACCTAGTGGCTGAGAAAATAAAGGCGAAAGAGTTGGCGTTCATGAAATATAAAAAAACCCAAGAAGAGGAGAGCAGAAAGGACTACAGGGTGAAACTGAAAGAAGCCAAGAGAGAGATACGTTTGGCGAAGGCACAGGTGGAAGAACAAACGGCTAAAAATGTAAAAAAGGGAGATAAAAATTTTTTCAGATATATTAGTGAAAGGAGGAAGATAAAAAATGGAATTGCTAGGCTAAAAGATGCTGGGAACAAATATGTGGAGAGTGATGAGGAGAAAGCAAATGTGCTAAACAAATACTTCTGTTCTGTGTTCACAGAAGAAAATCCTGGAGAAGGACCGAGACTGTCTGGCAAAGTTACACGAGAAAATGGAGTAGATTCTGCGCCGTTCACGGAGGAGGGTGTTTATGAGCAACTTGAAAAACTGAAGGTGGACAAAGCGATGGGACCAGACGGGATCCATCCCAGGATACTAAGGGAGCTCAGAGAGGTTCTGGCGAGTCCTATTAAAGACTTGTTCAACAAATCTCTGGAGACGGGAGTGATTCCTGGGGATTGGAGGAGAGCGGATGTGGTCCTTATTCATAAAAGTGGTCACAGGGATGAAGCAGGAAACTACAGGCCGGTGAGCCTCACTTCAGTTGTTGGAAAAATAATGGAAGTGTTACTGAAAGAAAGGATAGTGTATTTCCTTGAATCTAATGGGTTACAGGATCTGAGGCAACATGGCTTTACAAAAGGTAAATCGTGCCAAACGAACCTGATTGGATTTTTTGATTGGGTGACCAGAGAGCTGGATCGAGGACATATGCTAGATGTAATTTACTTGGATTTCAGCAAAGCCTTTGAAACAGTTCCTCATAGGAGGCTGTTGAACAAACTTGAAGGGCTGAAGTTAGGACCCAAAGTGGTGAACTGGGTCAGAAACTGGCTGTCGGACAGAAGCCAGAGGGTGGTGGTTAATGGAAGTCGCTCGAAGGAAGGAAAGGTGACTAGTGGAGTCCCTCAGGGTTCGGTGCTGGGGCCAATCCTGTTCAATTATGTATGTAAGTGACATTGCTGAAGGGTTAGAAGGAAAGTGTGCCTTTTTGCAGATGATACCAAGATTTGTACAGAGTAGACACCGAAGAGGGAGTGGAGATATGAAAAAGGATCTGCAAAGTTAGAGGAATGGTCTAATGCCTGGCAACTAAAATTCAATGCAAAGAAATGCAGAGTAATGCAATTGGGGATTAATAATAGGAAGGAACCGTATATGCTGGGAGGAGAGAAGCTGATATGCACGGACGGGAGAGAGGGACCTTGGGATGATAGTGTCCGAAGATCTAAAGGCGAAAAAAACAGTGTGACAAGGCAGTGGCTGCTGCAGAAGGATTCTGGGCTGTATAAAGAGAGGCGTAGTCAGTAGAAGGAAGAAGGTGTTGATGCCCCTGTACAGGTCATTGGTGAGGCCCCACTTGGAGTATTGTGTTCAGTTTTGGAGACCGTATCTGGCGAAAGACGTAAGAAGACTTGAGGCGGTCCAGAGGAGGGCGACAAAAATGATAGGATGGCTTGCGCCAGAAGACGTATATGAGGAGAGACTGGAAGCCCTGAACATGTATACCCTAGAGGAAAAGAGAGACAGGGGAGATATGATTCAGACGTTCAAATACTTAAAGAGTATTAACCGTAGAACAAAATCTTTTCCAGAGAAAGGAAAATGGTAAACCAGAGGACATAATTTGAGGTTGAGGGGTGGTAGATTCAGGGGCAATGTTAGGAAAATTCTACTTTACGGAGAGGGTGTTGGATGCCTGGAATGCGCTCCCGAGAGAGGTGGTGGAGAGTAAAACTGTGACTGAGTTCAAAGTAGCGTGGGATGAAACAGAAGATTATAGAATCAGAAAATAATATTAAATATTGAACTAGGCCAGTTACTGGGCAGACTTGTACGGTCTGTGTCTGTGTATGGCCGTTTGGTGGACGATGGGCAGGGGAGGGCTTCAATGGCTGGGAGGGTGTAGATAGGCTGGAGTAAGTCTTAACAGAGATTTCGGCAGTTGGAACCCAAGCATAGTACCGGGTAAAGCCTTTGGATTCTTGCCCAGAAATAGCTAAGAAGAAGAAAAAAAAAAAAAAATTTAAATTGAAATCAGGTTGGGCAGACTGGATGGACCATTCGGGTCTTTATCTGCCGTCATCTACTATGTTACTATGTATAAGAAAAGCCTTCACCAGATCAGACCGAGGTCCATCCAGTCCGGTGATCCGCATACGCGGCGGCCCATTTAGGTACTCCTGATTGGAGACCCAGATATACCGTAGCCCTCAATATGATTTGCAAGAAGGTGTGCATCCAACTTGCGCTTGAATCCCAGAACAGTAATCTCTGTCACAACATCCTCCGGGAGAGCATTCCAAACTCCCAGCACACGCTGTGTGAAAAAGAACTTCCTGACATTCGTCCTGAACCTGCTACCACTCAGTTTCAGTCTGTGACCTCTTGTCCGTGTCACCTCCGAAAAAGTTAGTAATGCTTCTTCTTGATCTATCTTATCAAATCCCTTTATTAATTTAAAAGTCTCTATTAAATCCCTTCTCAGTCTTCTCTGCTCGAGGGTAAACAGTCCCAATTTCCTAAGGCGCTCTTTGTAGCTCAAATTCTCCAATCCCTTGACAAGTTTTCGTGGCTCGCCTCTGTACCCTCTCCAGCAGAATTATATCTTTCTTGAGGTATGGAGACCAGTGTTGGACACAGTATTCCATTGCTCTATAAAGTGGCATTATTACATCTTCCGATCTACTCGTGATCCCCTTCTTAATCATGCCCAACATCCGGTTAGCTTTCTTTGCCGCTGCCGCACATTGTGCCGAAGGCTTTAGGGTTCTGTCAATCAGTACCCCAAATCTCTTTCCTGTTCGCATTTTGCTAATGTCGCCCCCCAACATCTTTATACTCGTGTTCTTTGTTTTTTTTTTCCTAGATGCATCACCTTGCATTTGTTTATGTTAAAATTCATCTGCCACTTTGTTGCCATGCTTCAGCTTGTTCAGATCCTTCTGGAGTTCCTCGCAGTCCCTTTGAGAGTCAACCGCCCGACATAGTTTTGTATCGTCTGCAAACTTTATTATATTGCAAGTTGTTTCCTCTTCCAGATCGTTTATAAAAATATTGAACAAGATGGGCCCAAGAACCGAGCCAGTTGGGGTCGCACCAGTGATCTATTGGAAGGGCAAAGCGATGCACTCAAGTATTCTATTTGCTTTTTCCTGTGCTTTAAGTAGCCTTTTTTAAAAAGTTTTGACAATCATGATGGCTTCACAGAGGACAGTTTTCAAATGGGTCTAGGCAAATAACTATGGAATTAGCTGCTTACATTGAAAAATACTTTTATTGATTGATGGAGTCTGGAGTTGGCTATACCTGTGTACTTTGTAGCTAGACAGCTTGTAAAAATTCCCTTCCAAGGGGGCAATAATCGAGTCTTAATGCAGGTAATGCACATTATACCTATAAACAGTATGAAAGAGAGTATGAAAATTGTCCCCTATCCCACCCTAATATTTCTGAAACATGTCTTCTGGATGGTAGTGCAGTACTTTTAGATATGCCAAAACTAGGGTTACCAGATTTTCTGGAACTAAAATCAGGACCCATGACCCACCCCCAATTCTGCCCGATTCACGCCCTGTTCTGCACCCCCAGCCCCGCCCCGTCAACCTGTTCATTTGTCAGGAAGGCATCTGCGCATGTGCTGGTGTGATGCGATGATGTCACTGCATGACATCACTGCATTGAATCCGCCTCATGTGCAGATGCTGTCCCGACCTTGCTACTAGCTAGAAGCTTTTCAATACCTGGACAAAGTGCCTGGTTTTGAAAAGTCATTCCGGATGCCCGGACAATATCCTCTAAAAATGAGGAACATGTCCCGTGGAAATCCGGGACGTCTTGGTAACCCCTACCAAAAACGCAGGCCCGTATAGGACTTGTTGGGAGGGGGGGCCACAGAGGCCAGCTGGCAGGCTGCGTTTTATTCATCTTCAGGCAGACTTGTGGTCTATGACATGGGGCTCAGTGCAAAAAGTACCCTTGTTTTGCTCCCCCTTAATGCCGTTCCTGCAAAAAGAGGGCAGTGTTGGTGGCAGCAGTTGGCATAGTGAGGGGGGTACGGAGGGGGAAGACCGCCCCAAGGTGCTGGTACCTCTCCTCCTTATCACCCACTCACCTCTTCAACCTTGTGCGACCAGGAAGTGTCATCAGAGGGAGACCTGAGGCTGATGTGAGCAGCAGATTGGAGACGTTATTCACTGCCGGCAAAGATTCTTTGAAGAGGTATGTGGGGCCTGGGCGTGGCAGGGAAGAGTGCAGGGGGTATGTGAAATGGCAATGCCAGGTGCCTTCTTCCCTTGCTAGGCCAGTGGGTGGCAGCATAGGAAGGTGTGCATGATGGCTTCATCTTGAAATTCCTGCTGCTTCAGTGCAAGAGCACATAAGAACAGCCTTAACTGGGTCAGACCAATGGTCCATCAAGCCCAGTAGCCCGTTCTCACGGTGGCCAATCCAGGTCACTAGTACCTGGCCAAAACCCAAGGAGTAGCAATATTCCATGCTACAGATCCAGGGCAAGCAGTGGCTTCCCCCATGTCTTTCTCAATAACAGACAATGGACTTTTCCTCCAGGAATTTGTACAAACCTTTCTTAAAACCAGCTTCACTATCCGCTCTTACCACAACCTCTGGCAACGTGTTCCAGAGCTTAACTATTCCTGAGTGAAAAAAATATTTCCTCCTATTGGTTTTAAAAATATTTCCCTGTAACTTCATTGAGTGTCCCCTAGTCTTTGTAATTTTTGACGGAGTGAAAAATTGATCCACTTGTACCCGTTCTACTCCACTCAGGATTTTGTAGACATAAGGTACAGGGTGGGCCATGGAAAAGTAGCCCATCTCTAATACTGGCACAGGTTCATGAACTGTTTACAGAGGAGCGAACTGTGAGCAAGGGGTTCTGGCCACCACTTTTCCGGGACTTGTCCACATGCGATTTTTTTTTTACCCGTGGGGCAATTTAAAGCAGAAAGTGTACATCAACAATTCACATAACCTTGGATGAATGTGAGGAAAACATCACGAACACTATCCACAGCGTCAATGTTGAAGAGGTGCAAAAAGTACCGGCCAACATGATACGACATGCCCAAAGGTGCATAGATGTGAATGGGGACCACTTTCATCATCTGTTGTAACTCGTGAGTAAGTGAATAAAAGCAATCCACTTGCTCGTTCATCCTGTCATACTATTGCCGGAGGCGGGCTACTTTTTCGTAGCCCACCCTGTAGAAGTGGTGTGTGCACCAGTCTGAATTTTCAGTGGGAGATTCTGTGAGAAATTTCTCCCCTCCCCCCCCCCCAATTCCAAGTTGAAAGCCAGAGATTGTAATATTTCCTGTGTGCTTGTTATCTCTTTAGATTTGGTACAGGCTTCTCACTGTTTGCATCCTATTAGGCCTCTGCAAGCGCACCAGCTACTGGAGTGGCCTGGCCAAAATTGTGACTCTCTGACCTCTCAGCTTCCACAGAGACTGCTGACCTTCTCTGTTTCATTTCCATTTCTTTTTAAAGGTTTTGCATACACTGACCTTTAATAGACCCAGTTTCAGAACTGATAAATGCATTTACCGTCTCAGAGTGAAATCCCTGCTTGGGAAAAAAAAAAAGTAAAACCAGCTTTCAAATATTTCTGTTTCAGGTGGAGTATCAGTGTGAGGGCTTTCTGGAAAAGAACAAAGATACAGTGTTTGAAGAGCAAATCAAAGTGCTAAAAGCGAGCAAGGTCAGTAATATTAGTTTTTTGGGTTTTTTTTTTTTTTTTTTTTAATCCTGTATTGAAGTACTGAGCCCAAGTTCAGCCCAAAGGAGAAAACTGTATCTCCCCAAAGCCAAAGGCCTTATCACAGCAGTAGTCATACGACCGTCACCGGACGTATAGAAGTGGAAGATAACATCTTCCTTCTTAGAGGCCCCTCAACCACAAGAGGGCACCCGCTCAAACTCAGGGGCGGAAAATTTCACGGCAACACCAGGAAGTATTTCTTCACGGAGCGAGTGATTGATCGGTGGAACGGGCTTCCAGTGCAGGTGATCGAGGCCAGCAGTGTGCCAGATTTTAAGAATAAATGGGACGCCCATGTGGGATCCCTAAGAGGGTCAGGGCAAAACACTAGCTAATCTTAAGGGGAGGGTCTATAGTGGGCAGACTTGATGGGCCTTGGCCCTTTTCTGCCGTCATCTTTCTATGTTTCTATGTTTCTAAGCGTAAGATCACGCAAGCAGAACAGTCACTAGCTAGCACTGGGCAAGCTGTCAGAGAGCCTAAGCAAGTCTGTGTTTGGCCACTAGGCCTTATCCGGTCAGCTGCTGAATATTGGCTTGGCTGGCTAACCTTGACCTGGATATTCAGTGCTGATGGCTAGATATGGCCCCCAACATTGAATATCCAGGATCGCTGTGGACCGTGGGAGGTAGCCGGACTGCTTTCCATGATCTCAATGTTGGGCCCAATGTTTATAGAATAGGGGCATAGAACAGTTATGCATTAT
Source organism: Geotrypetes seraphini (assembly GCF_902459505.1). Lineage (NCBI taxonomy): Eukaryota > Metazoa > Chordata > Amphibia > Gymnophiona > Dermophiidae > Geotrypetes > Geotrypetes seraphini. Next base: position 16,877,749 of record NC_047097.1, read on the forward strand.
TAGTGCCAGTTAGTGTTAAGGCCAATAATTTATACATGTAAATAGAAACATGATGGCAGATAAAGCCAAATGGCCCATCCAGTATACCCATCCGCAGCATCCACTATCTCCTCCTCTCCCTAAGAGATCCCACGCTTTCTTGAATTCAGACACAGTCTTTCTCTCCACCACCTCTACTGGGAGACTATTCCACACATCTAAAGCCCTTTCTGTAAAAAGTATTTCCTTAGGCTCAGGAGTAATCTGAAGCCTATCACCTATGCCCTCTCATTGCAGAGCTTCCTTTCAAATGAAAGAGACTCGTCTCATGTCCAGTTACGCCATGTAGGTATTTAAATGCCTCTATCCTATCTCCACTCTCCCACCTTTCCTCCAGAGTATACAGATTGAGATCTTTAAGTTTGTCCCCCATACGCCTTATGACTAATACCACACCCCATTTTAGTAAGCTTCCTCTGGACCAACTCCATCCTGTTTTTATCTTTTTGAAGGTGCGGCCTCCAGAATTGTACACAATATTCTAAATAAGGTCTCACCAGAGTCTTATATAGGGGTATCAATAACTCCTTTTTCCTACTGGCTATACCTCTTCCTATGCACCTTAGCAACCTTCTAGCTTTTGCCGTCACCTTTTCAACCTGTTTGGCCACCTTAAGATCATCACATACAATCATACCCAAGTCCTGCTCTTCTGTTGTGCACATAAGTTCTTCACCCTCTACTGTAACGTTCCCTCAAGTTTTTACAGCCCAAATACATGACCTTGCATTTCTTAGCATTAAATTTTAGCTGCCAAATTTCAGACCATTCTTCAAGCTTCGCTAGGTCTTTCTTCATGTTGTGCACAACATCCAGAATGTCTACTTTATTACAGATTTTGGTATCATCTACATAGAGGCAAATCTTACCTGACAGCCCTTCAGCAATAAAAATGTTAAAAAGAACAAGCCCAAGAACAGAACCTTGAGGCACACCACTGGTAACATCCCTTTCCTCAGAGCGATCTCCATTAACCACTACCCTCTGTTATCTTCCACTCAACCAGTTCTTGACCCAGCCCATCACTTTGGGACTCATCCTGAGGTCACTTAGTTTATTTATTAGACATCTGTGTGGAACACTGTCAAAGGCTTTACTAAAATCTAAATTCACCACATCTAGCGCACCCCCTCTCCCCAATTCTCTGGACACCCAGTCCAAGACGCATACCCAACTGTGTGCCTATCTCTAGGTGCCATTTATAGAATCATGATTAGAAGAGATATTAGTCCAGGAAAGGGATAATTTATCCTGCTGAATATTGGGATAAATGGAACTTTCAAGTGTGGCCAAAGCTGAATATTTATATTGAGGGTTGGTTCCAGTGTTTAACTGCTAAAGATAAGAGCCTTACTCTAAATGAGAGGGGTCAAAATAACTTAGAACTGCAAAATGAGACCTGCTCTCTATTCTCCAGACACGTATAAGGTTTCGGGCTGACCGAACCCCTTGTATAAAATGTACAAGTGTTGCATACAGGGTGTTAAATCATTAAGTGGGAACTCGTGTAAAAGATTGTATCCGAGTTTACTAGGGTTCAATACCGCCAAGTGAACAAACGTGCCTAGCAGACATTACCCACTCACATCATTTTAAAACACTCTGTGATTGAACTGAGAACTTAGTCATCAGAGGGAGGCTGTCATCAGAGGAAGGCTAAAGATTGGAAAAATAATTTATCTGTGGTTTGTTGGGGTTTTTTTATTGTTGTTGTTGTTATGCTGTTCATTATGAGGAAGAAGATAATTAACAGAGAAGGACATCTTCCTCCCTATTTCCAGAAGAGTTAAATCAGGAGCACTTTGCTTTATCTGTGGTAGAACTCCTGGCTTCTTTCCTTCAACCCCATTGAGAGGTCTATACTCTCTGAACAGGTTCTCTGATATGCCTGAATGCGGCCTTTGAAAAGCAGGTAGAAACTGAGGGCTCCTTGTACTAAGCTGTGCTAGCGGATTTAGCGCATGCTAGACGCTAACGCCAGCATTGAGCTGGCGTTAGTTCTTGGCGCATAGCGCGGGGTTAGCACGCGCAGCAATGCAGCGTGCGCTAAAAACGCTAGCGCACCTTAGTAAAAGGAGCCCTGAGTGTCCAGAAGCAACTGTACAAATAGTATTGAAAGTACTAATTCTTTTCTAGGCTAGTTTTTCCAGTAAGGGTTAGAATCCACAGCTCTAATAAATATTGACACCTGTAAAAAGCACATAGGCCTAGACTATATATAGTGCTGGTTTTAATTGGTTTGATTGCCTTTAATCGATGTGATAATGGATTGTGTTGTTTAAAAGCAATTAAAATACCATTTTAAAAAAAGATGGTGCCTCTACAAACAGTGCTGGAACCGCGACTACGGAGGTGCCTACTGGCGCCTAAAGGTAAAACAGGTGTGGTTAATGCTGGAAGTACTCTTAGGCATCAGTAGGCACCTCTGTAGTCACGATTCTTGTCACAGATAGGCGCCGTAATCGTAGGCCTTGAAAACTCTGGCCCATGTTTCCGGCGCCTATCTGTGACGTTACTGCGGTTCTATAAATGGTGCCATCATGTGATTGACGCATCACACACTAATCAAGGCGCAGTTTATGGAATCCAGGCCATAGTACCTTAAGATTTACCGTTATAGTTTGAAATGCCCCTGAAATGCTAGGCTTGCCATACCCGTTGTTTCAGTAACTGGGTCCATTGCTTTCCCACCTGACCTCATTTTCCTTTTTTCTTTTCATGGGTCAATTTAAAATGTCTTCCAGCGGAAGGTAAATGTAAAGTTGTACAACCCTTTTTATTAACCAAGCATCTCTTAACTCTGCATCCCTGTGGTTTGAAAGGCTGCCAGGTTTCACAGCCCAGGGGCACCTCGCCCGTCTTGAAAGCGCATGGCACGCTTGCTTCCATGACAGACTTGCTTAATTTGCAGCTTGAGCCACCAGGTTTCTGTAACTCCACAAGAAAGAACTGCTTCAGGGCCTGGGTTCTCGCCAAATGCTTGCTTACGAAATGTGTGGTAACAGCTAAAGGAATGTTACTGACAGAAAGAAACCACTTTCACTTGGCACTATCATCTCTCTTATTGGATAACCCAGCTTTAATATCTGATGCTACCTGGTTTGCAGGCCTTCTGCATGTCCTTTTCTTCTATATGTAGAACAGACTTTGTACATTTATTTCAATGAAAAGTAGATCAGATGATGGAGCTAGTGATGACCTTTCATTATGGCACAGGTGAGCTTATCCTGGGTCTCTCTTAGTGGTTGATGTGGTAAAGTGGCAACATTTAAAGAAAATGGGAGAGGAAATTCAGTATTTAAAGTATGACTGGAAGCAAGTGGCTTTATTGGAGGAGGCATGCCAGAGCTGCTGGCATTGACAATTGCGTGGGCTATAGTGTCATTTGTTTGGAAATGATGTCTAACTTTGACTTGAGTTTGGGAAAGACCAGGATTCTGCTTCAAAATCTACTAAGCATATGTCTTCAGGAACTTTCTCAATGGTTTTAAAAAAGCTGAATGAAAATTTAATCTTGAGAAAACGCACTATGGGCCAAATTCTATAAATGGCGCTGGAAAAGCCTGTACTATTTTATGATGGGTTTCACTTTTCTTCAGATGGCAGGGATTAGCTGGATCTCATATCATGCGACCAGGCTATTTTTCTTCTATTGAATCCACATTAGTGTACTTTTTACACAACATCAATCTGGACCCCTGAGGAAGGTGTGCCCGCTGAAACATGGACCGTGGTGGGTCCTGTCTCACCATAACTTATGTGGATTTTTTTACCTTTATAATTTTTGGACTCAAGAACATCATCTGCCACAGTCTCTTTTGTTTTCTTTTTTTGGACTCTTTCTACTATGGAGCAACTGGGTTGACCCTTTCTTTTGTTGTCGATTGGTGCTCAAAGTTAGGCACCGTTTATAGGCTCTCAGCGCCAGGATCTGTGCCTAACTTTAAATGTGAATATTTACCTTCTAAACCCTGGTGTAAATCCTCATGCCTAAATTAGGTGCAGATCCCCCTTATTCTAGAATTGTGCATATTAATTGCAGGCACTCCCTTGATTTTCCCATGACCCTCTCATGGCCACACCACCTTTTTGGAATTTTTTTCCCCCTTTTTGGAACCACACAAAAAATTTACATGGAAATCCTGGCCCTTAAAATGCACGTGTAAATTGTATTTAACGCCAATTAACACTGATAATTGATTAGCACTCAGTTATTGGCGCTAATTGGCTTATCATTCAGTTAAATTGTGTACTGTACACCCAGATTTCCACGCATAACCCCCATTTACTAAGCTATGGTAGAGGTTTCTACCACGGCCCAGAATGCTAACTGCTGATAGGAATTCTATGAGTGTCAGAGCATTTAGCGCTCCAGGCCACGGTAGAAACCTCTTCCACGGCTTAGTAAAAGACAGCCACAATTTAGCGCCATTTATAGGATTAGACCATGTATTTTCCAAGTTTCAAGACAAAATAGGGCCCTTTTTTGTCCCTGCTATTCATGGCATTTCTTTAATTGAAAGTGATAATTAAAAACCTAGGAGTGTAACTGGATAAAGATATAAGGGCTAGACTCACTAAACCTTCTCGGCTCAGCCCTAAGGAAGTCTCTGATTGGCTCAGGCACCTCAGGCCCCTCCCAAGGGAGGAGCCCAAGGTGCCTGAGCCAATTAGGGCCTTAGGCTCCTCCCCATGCATCACATGATGCACTGGGACGGGGCCTAAGGCCCGCATTCGCATCAGCAGGGCAGAGGAGAAGGAGCAGGAGTACTTTGCGGTACCTCCTGCTCCCATCACTGGAGGCCTACGGAGCAGGAGGGACTGAGCATCCCTCCTGCTCCTGCTAATTTTCTTTCTGTTAGCTGTGTGCAGCTTGGAAAGCTTTTCGTCGAGCAGCTTGGATAGGTGGCAGACGAAGACCTGCATGCCATCGTTGTGCTGGGGTGGGTGGCCGGAGATTGGGCTTGAGGCCGCCACGTTGGGAGTTTTTGCGGGCTTATCTTTTGCAGGCCGCGTTGTCTTTATCAGCATGCCTGCCGAAATGCGCCGCACTGGACTCCGACAGAGCTCCCGATGAAATCCGGGAAGGTAAGAATTGTTCAGACACGTTAGATGAGCTGACAGGCGCGATTTAGGGGTATTATTTAAGGAGTAGAGCGGAGCTCGAGCAGGAGACGTCCAGTCAGCACACTGCCATCACGTGACCCCCAGCCTATTACTTTCAACTGGCCTTTTTGCATTGATAGGACTTGAATTCAGTACTTCAACCTGCATTATTTTATGTTTCATTTTATTTTTATTCTGCTTATTTTATCTTTATCTTTTTTTCTATTGAGGAATGTAGTAAAATTTTTATATGATAGATGTATGATATTTAGTTTGTTTTTTGTTTTGCCTTTCCTATTTTTAAATGGAGTTCTGTTTATTAGTTTAACTGGATTATGTGGTTAACTGCTTTGATCCTATTTGGCAAATTGAGCAGTAAATAAAGATTTTTAATAAACATAAACATCTTACCTGCTAAGTGTTTTTATTTTTTTAACTGAGTTTTAGGTAACCTGCTTTCTGGAGGGAGACCTTGTCTTTAGGCTTTGGTTCTTAAGCCATAGACCAGCATCACATGTGTTGCTAATTCCAGGTTGAAGCAGGATTATGAATGCCACAAGCACCTCTCAAGCACCCTCTCAAATAAACAGAAAACAAAATATAATTTGCAAAACGAGCCTTAAACAATAAGCCATGAGAGAATCTATTTCTGTATCCTTGAATGTGAAATAGAACCCGGGGTTATATTCATGATGAAAATGTCCATATCTAATGCATGTTTTATTTTTTGTATGAAAACCAGTTTAAGCTGCTGACAGAGTTGTTTGAAGAAGAGGAGCATGCGCTGAGCCCTACTTCGAGAACCCCCACTGGACGTACCTTGTTATCTCGAGCATCTGTGAAATCCATCAAAACCAAACCTGGCCAAACAAGCAAAGATCACAAAAAGACGGTTGGCCACCAGGTATGTCGGAGCCTCTCTTGTCTGAATTAGAGAATGACACGGGGACAAATTTTTCCCTATCCCCTTGAGGACTCATTTTTCCGTCCCATCCCAGCGAGTTCTTCCCTGCCCCATTCCTGCAAATTCTGTTCTCATCGGCACAAGCCTCAAACACTTTAAAATCATAAGTGTCTGAGGCTTGTGTGGTTAACGCAGAGCTTTCAGGAATGGGACAGAGACAGTGACAAAACTTGCGGGGATGGGATGGGGAAAATTGAGTTCCTGCAGTGACATGGACAAATTTGTCCCTATGTCATTTCTAGTCTGAATGAATTCAGGGTAACAAATTCTGATGTTGTTTTTCCTTGGGTAAGATCACGCAGGAGTACTGATTCTATGGCAAATGAGGTTTAACATAGATAAGTGTAAAGTGATGCATATCAGTAAGAAAAATCTTATAAACAAATACAGGATGTCCAGTGCAGTACTTAGAGAGACCCCCCAGGAAAGAGACTTGGGCATACTGGTCGACATGTCAATGAAGCCATCTGCGCAATGCGCAGCAGCAGCGAAAAGGGTGAAAAGAATGATAGGAATGATTAAGAAGAGGATCACAAACAGATCGGAGAAGGTTATCATGCCGCTGTACTGGGCCATGGTACGCCCCCACCTGGAATATCGCATCCAACACTGGTCGCAGTACATGAAGGACACGGTACTACTCGAGAGGGTCCAGAGAAGAGCGACTAAAATGGTTAAGGGGCTGTACTGCGAGAGATTAAAGAAACTGGGTCTCTTCTTCCTTGAAAAGAGGAGACTTAGAGGGGACATGATTGAAACATTCAAGATAATGAAGGGAATAGACTTAGTAGATAAAGACAGGTTGTTCACCCTCTCCAAGGTAGAGAGAACAAGAGGGCACTCTCTAAAGTTAAAAGGGGATAGACTCCATACAAACATAAGGAAGTTCTTCTTCACCCAGAGAGTGGTAGAAAACTGGAACGCTCTTCCGGAGTCTGTTATAGGGGAAAACACCCTCCAGGGATTCAAGACAAAGTTAGACAAGTTCCTGCTGAACCAGAACGTACGCAGGTAAGGGCACTGGTCTTTGAGCTAAGGGCCGCCGCATGAGTGGACTGCTGGGCACGATGGACCACTGGTCTTACCCAGCAGCAGCAATTCTTATGTTCTTACGTCCATAGCTCGGAGTCTTGTGAATCTGTTGACCATGTTCTTTTTTACTTTCCCACCTTTACAGTTTCGCAACTCTCTTCAGCTGTTGATGGAGACCCTCAATGCAACAACTCCTCACTATGTGCGTTGCATCAAGCCCAATGATTTCAAGTTCCCCTTCACGTAAGTTTTCTCTGGGGTGGCCTTTTAGAGAACATATCATTTTCTGTATTTGGCATTGGGGCAGGATTATTCTACCAGCACTGAGTTTAAGTATTTAAAATGATTTACACTGTTAACTTTGGTGTTAACTGTATTAATCACTTTTTTAAAATTTGAAGCTAGTGAGTACATGAGCGGCCAAATGCTTTGATGTCTGGTCAAAAGTTTGTGTTTGGCTGAAAGGGTGGATTGGGTTAGAACCAGCGCAATTTCTTACACACACTCCTCCACACCTAACAGTCTGTGTGTTATTTTACGTAAGTCTACTTAGTGAAGTGGAGGTGCGGCCTAGTGGTTAAGGCAGCTGCCTCAGCACCCTGAGGTTGTCAGTTCAATTCCCACAGCAGCTTAACACTTCATTGCCCCAGGTACAAAATATCTAAACCATTTTGATTATGCAAGCTATACAGAAAATATATAATATATACAGAAAATAAATTATGCAAGCTAGGAAAATAAACTTCGCAGTAGTAGCTCCAACTTTGTGGAATGCTCTGCCACAGCCACTCCGATCCGAACATCAACTTGATAAATTTAAGATAAGCCTGAAGACCTTCTTATTTAGCGACACCTTTTCCTGTGTTTAGCTTTTCCTTTCTTTTTTTTTTTTTCCTTCTTTTTCTTCTTTTCACTCTTCATTTATTTCTTCTTTTCTTATTCTGCCAACCGCTTTTATAAAGCGATCCCGCCCCATATGTTTTACCCTCTTCCCTCTCTCTCCTTTCTTCTTCTAACATGTAACTCTCCCCCCAATCCTACCTACTTTCCCTCACCTTCAAGTCTGTCTAGTTAATGTCCTTGGTGTGCACTTTTATTATTTTTTTTTAAGTATTTATCTCTTTTTTTAAAATTTTTTATTGTAAACCGGCCAGATACTTGTCGATGGTCGGTATATTAAAAGTCAATAAACTTGAAACTTGAAAAAGCAGTATATCAGGTTCCATACCCTTTTCTCTCTCTCTATCTCTATCTATCTATCTATGTCTCTGATGAGACATCATTTAAAGTACCATGTACAATTGTGGAGACTACACATTTAGAAGGATAAAAACAAGATGGAGTCAGTCCAGAAGGCAACTACTAAAATTGTTAATGGTCTCTGTCATGAAGCATATGGGGCAGACTTAAAGACCCCCTTACGTAGACTTTGGAAGAAAGGCAGGAGAGAGGAAATATAATAGACATTTTAATATCTCTGTGGCATAAATGCACAGGAGGCAAGTCTTTGTATTGAAGGGAAACTCGGGATTATGAGGGCATAGAATGAAGGTGGATGGGAGTAATGTAAGAAAATACTTCTTTATGGAAAGGGTGGTTGATGCATGGAACAGTCTCCCAGTAGAGGTGGTGGAGATGAAGACTGTATCTGAATGCAAGAAAGCTTGGGCAGACTGGATAGTAAAATCAGAAAATGAATTGAAAAAAATCTCAGTTATACAGGTGGAATTATCAAAGAACATTCTTAAATGGAGAAAAAAAAGACCTTGGTGAACCTGTGCATGCATGCATTTCCCAATGTTATAAAAGGCATGCATAGGTTCACTGAGGGTTTTTTTTTTTCTCCATTCGCTGCTACTATTAATTATTTCTATAGTGCTACCAGACACATGCAGCACTGTTCAGAGTCACAAAGAGTAAGAAAACAAGCCCTGCTCGAAAGAGTATACAGTCTAAACAGGCAAGATAGACAAACAGGATGTCATGGATACAGTTAAGGGGAACGGTTAATCATGGGGCTTGGTTGGAGGGCAGAGGAGCAGGGTTAAGGAATGAAAGCTATATCAAAAAGGTGGGTTTTCAGTCTGCTTTTAAATAAGGGAAGGGGCTTGACAGACAAACCCAGGTAATTTATTCCAGGCATAGGGGCAGCTAGATGAAAAGAACAAAGTCTGGATTGGCAGTGGAGGAGAACGGTAACGTTAAGAGTGACTTATCTGAGGAACCAGAGTTCTCTGGGAGGTGAATAAGGAGAGAGAAATGAGGAGAGTTTAAGAATGTTCTTTGATAATTACACCAGTATGATGGAGATTTTTATTATTATTATTTGCAGACTGGATAGGCTATATGAACTTTATCTATTGCCGTTTTCTGTGGCTGTTGAGACAAACATGGACTCCATCTCTAGAAGCTTCTCGCATCTTCCTGATTTTTCATTTCTTTGTGTAGGTTTGATGCCAAGAGAGCAGTGCAGCAGCTCCGAGCCTGTGGTGTCCTGGAGACCATCCGAATCAGCGCCGCCGGTTTCCCTTCCAGGTACTTCACCTTTGCCGCTCTGCTGCCTTAGTTTTCCATGGAGTTTTACTGAAAGAATTGCCTGATTCATCAAATGCACCTTTCTCATTTCGTGTCTCAGGTGGACATACCAAGAGTTCTTCAGCCGCTACCGCGTTCTAATGAAGCAGAAGGATGTTCTCAGTGACCGAAAACAGACCTGCAAGAATGTGCTAGAGAAGCTTATTCTGGTACTGTAGTAGATAATTTTGTGGTAACCATTGTAGGGCTTGCTTCACCTACTGTATCCTAGAGACGTCCAAGGGTTCTGCATCAAAGATCTTTGTCAGGATGCATTTTGTTAGATCAGGTACTCATTTGGAGGGTATTTCTATAAAGTATACACAAAGAGTTACGCACCAATTACACACATATTTCATTAGAATAATGGTATATATATGTATATGTGAGGCAACTTTTCAAAATTATTGGGGGTGCTAAACACAATGGAAATTAGCTCTCCTTGGACACAGTCAGGGAGTTTGTTCAATATTGGGGGATGCTCAAGCACCCACAGAGCTGATTCCTATGTATATGCATAAATATGCTGTTTTTCTCAGCAGTGTGCTTGATGCATTCTTGTTCTACTTGAGAGCAGAAGAAGTGTTGTATATATTACTATTTTGGGGGGTGCCTTCTATTAAATTCTTTTTTTGGCATGATTCTTTTTTTTATGAGCATAGGAATTTTCCTTTTTTTTTTTTTGAGGTTTTTGTTTTTTGCTCATTTTTTTCCAGTCTAAATTGGCCATTGACATTACTGCTGGACTCCATAAGAGCACTGCTGATGCAACCTTGTGTTTGTTCGATGCTAGCTGAGTTTTTTGAGGCTATGTATATAATTGTGATTAATGATTGCCCCCCTAGCCAATAATATTTTTCTATCATTGTTATTTTAGTGGTTGTAATTTCAGATGTTTTTCTTTTGCTAGTGAACTGCTTCATTGAAGCTGATCCCTGATATTTTAGTTATGTGTGTGCATGCATGTGGAAATGCTAGAATTACACACACATTTACAGAGTAGAGCTTAGGTGCATCTTGAGGTGCATTTTACTGATGAGTGGAATCTTAGATGGGACCATACTTGCACATATGGAATACTATAAGTTGAGCACAGTGGTGTAGTAAGGGGGGACAGTCTGTCCCAGGCACTATCTTGGTGAGGGCGCAGGCACCCGTCCTATTCTCTGCCCCCCACTCATGCATGCCGCTTTCCTCCCCCCCCCCCCCCACCTGTTCCTGGCACGTACAGCAACCCCAAGCTTCCGTCAAACCAGCCTCAGCTCTTTCTCTGACGTCACTTCCTGGACCCGCACCTAGAAAGTGATGTCAGAGGAAGAGCCAACACTGGAGGGAGGTACGAATTGATAGAGTTGGCTAGGACAGTAAGCGGAAGGGATACCTCCTGTCCCAGCCCACTGCTGGATCACTAGGTCATACAGCAGGCCCAGTGAAGGCCTGCAAGGCATTGGGGGAGGGGGGAACAGGGTGCAGGAGGGAGGGGGAACAGGGTGCAGAGTCTTGCAGGGGTGGGGAGTGAGGGAGGGGATGGGTGCAGAGCCTGGCAGAACAGGATCTTGAATATAAACCCCTGGTTTATATTCGAGTCAACCTTTTTTTTTTTTCTTCCTTTTGTGGGAGGAAAACGGTTACCATAGTTTATATTTGAGTATACAGTACTCATTGAAATGAATGGAAATGATGTTTAAACGACGTGAATCTAGATAATTATTCTTTATAGACAGGGATCAATTTTATGATTTTTCTTGTTTCACAAAATATGGTTAGAATTTTATTTTAATTATTTAGTGGGATTGCTTCTTTGGGATTCCTTCTCAGTCAGAACTAGTCTCTTTAGCATTGTACCACCCTTACTGTTCTCTTGTTGGGTTTTATAATCTTCCAGCCAGTCTGGCTTTTGTAGGGGAGATTCCCTTTACAAATTCTTCTGTGTGTCTGTCTTCTCTACATTTGTGAAACATGGGAAAGTGCATGCGTGAATTTCAGAACCAACTTTCCATATATACTTTCCCTTCCAAGACCTGTTTTCATGCACATGTGAACAGTGAATGTACTTTACCTGCAGGAGGGAGGGGAAGGGGGGAGCAAAATTCTCAGAATGTATTTTTTTTTCTTATGAAGAAACATGATGTACCACTGAATTCTGTTGTTGATTATCTCTTTACCGGAAAACAGAACAAGGATAAATACCAGTTTGGCAAAACCAAGATTTTCTTCCGTGCGGGACAAGTAGCCTACCTGGAGAAAATAAGGGCAGACAAGCTGAGGGCTGCCTGTATCCGAATTCAGAAGACCATCCGTGGTTGGCTGATGAGGAAGAAGTACCTGCGTATGAAGAGAGCTGCTATTACTATTCAGAGATATGTGCGAGGATACCAGGCTCGCTGGTGAGTACATGCTGTGCAGTAGTTGGTGATCTGCCATTGAGATCAGTTACCACCTCTTGACTCTTTGCCTTCAGTCAGGGGTATAAATTGAAATGCGGGGTGCCCCCTCTCTCAGTGAGGGTGAATGCTCCTTTTCCTGCCCCCTCCCCCCCAACTAGCTTTACATTTTTAGGAGGCGAGAGTGTGGCAATGCTGTATTTACTCTTTATTTATTTATTTTAAAAATGTTTAACCTGCTTACGCCCTAAGTGGTTTCTATAACAATGCACATATTAAGCTGTATTTGTATTTGATATACCCCCTGTTGACAAAGCAATCTGAGCGGTTCACAATCTAATCAGATACTCTTAAGTATTTTCCCTATCTGTCCCAGGGGGATTACAATCTAATTATGGTACCGTGGGCACTGGAGGGTTAAGTGACTTTCCCAAGGTCACATGGTGCGGCATGGTGCGGCACCCACTACCTTGGGGTGCTGAGGCAGCAACTCTAGCCACTAGGCCACCTACATAACATATAAACAAATTAACTTCAACATACACAAATCATCCGAGCTGCCTCCCATTATCTTTCTTTAAATTACTTGATTCGGCTCTCCATGTTGACACTGTTGGGCCCAAGTCTCTTGATAAGAGTCTTATGATTTTGCACCTGGAATCACGAAGTTAGGGCCTGGCAGGAGGGGGTAATGCGCTTATTCACTACTTCAGCTGCCAGGGGTTGAGGGCGGAGTTAGCAAGGTGAAATAATTTAGAGAAAAATATCGAGAGGTGGCGCTGAAATACTGTTAAAGGTAAGTACGGTGTTGCCTTTCTCTGATTTTCTCTCCGCCATGTAGGTGTCCCCCCTCCCTCAAATATCATAAATCAAAATGAGCCCAACTTTTCTTAAATCTGCCTCACTCCTCTATGGTTTCCATTTTTACACCTGTGGAGGAAAATTTTAAGCTTTTATCTGAAATCAATAGGCTGAAGATTCTCTCTGGTAAGGCACAGCACAAGATAACCAGTGTTCCCACTTTGTTCCCACTCAGACGTGGTAGGCCAAGGTAAAGAGTAGTGCTATGAAACTGAAGTCTTCAAATTCAGCTAGAAGTATGCACAGGGTCCTTAGCACATTCTTATGGGTATGTGTAGAAGGGGGGATGGAACACCGTGCATATGTTGGGAAGCAATTTTCGAAACAACATGGATGTTTGCAAAGTCTATGCATACTTTCCTATTGAGATTTGCACCTTCCTTTGAAGATTTTTACCTTGCCTATGAAAATGAGGCAATTTTTTTTACCTGTGGTTATCAGTGAAAGAATCTATGAGCAGTACAAGTATGCTTTCCTCTTTGTGAGTTGCTCTATAGCTGCATCTGCTTCCAAAACCAAAAGTTCACATACTGTTGATCTGTACATGGGTAATTTTCATACAGCCAGTCTACTCAAGTATAAGTAGTTTACACTGAATAGTAATTAGGGAAAATACTTAAGAGTACCCACCTGTCCCAGGGGGCTCACAATCTATGGTACCTAGAGCAATGGAAGGTTAGATGACTTGCCCAGGATCACAAGGAGCAGTGTTGGGATCAAACCCACAACCTCAGGGTGCTGAGACAGCAGCAGCAGCTCTAACCACTAGACCACACCTCCTCTCCAGTAAATGGCTTTTGAAAATTGCTATCCTCATGTACACCTGCTTTTTGGCTCCTTCTCTACAACACACACTTTTCAATTGACAGTTTCAAAGAGAAATATCGTTGATTTCTCTTGAAAGTTTGCATAAAGCATGAATTGAAAAAATTACCCCTGTTGAGTACAGAGGAGAGCTAGTGAAAGCGTCCAATATAAATTTAGGGCAGATGGCCAGCTAGAAGACTCGGACAAGCACAGTTTTTGAAAATGAGAATTATTTGCTCAAAAGATTTACTTTTCTGCAGCTCTTGGGAAAAGGGAAACATCCACTGAAAAAATAGTAAGTCAGAATCTTCTGCACAAACAGTGATACTTTCATTCATTTTAGCACTGAAGACGGTGTTTTCCCAGAGCTTTTTGTACAAGTTTCTAATTCACGAAGAAGTCTAATGCATTTATAAATTGCACATCACCCTATGCAGAACCACCATCTAACTCTCAGAAATGCTGGCTGGGAGTCTCTGGAAATTATTTGTAGTGGCTTTGGTAAGCCTGGGTATTCAAACTGCATTGTTTAGGATTGCAAAATTATTCCAATATAGTGTATATTGTTTGGATCTGAGTGCTTGCACAGGAAACATTAGTTTATTTGAAGGGAAAAGGTCCTTTTTCAGAATTACATGTACACTTCTTCATGTCTTTGGCCAGCTTGGCTCAGTTTCTGCGCAGGACCAGAGCTGCCATTATTATTCAGAAATTCCAGCGCATGTATGTGGTACGCCAAAAATATCAGAGATTACGGGCCTTTACCATCGCGTTCCAAGCACAGCTGCGGGGCTATGCTGCCCGGAAGAGGTATCAAGCGGTAAGTAAAGCTAAGGGCTCATCTATCAAAGGGTGGGGGAGTCCTTAGACCAGCCACATAAGGTTTTGAAGTCACTTTTATGCAGTAACCAGGCCTGTTAGCATGGGAGGTTGCGACTCAGAATGACTCTTCAGGGCCTCTTGCTTTATGGGTCCATACACTGTCAAAGAAGCCCTGCCCTAGCTCTCCAACAAACTTTCCCATTCCCCAACAGTGCAATAGACTACAAGCTGCCATGGCTGCTAGCAGAGGTATCAGTGGTGCAATAGGAGCTGTGATGACAGATGGTACCAACAGCGGTCAACATATCCATCGTGGGTGTTGAAGTGTCAGTTACTGCCCATCATGTGAATTTCTTTTGACTTTCCCCTCCAGATGCTTCGAGAGCATAAAGCCACGATCCTTCAGAAGCATGTGCGAGGCTGGCTGACCCGGTTGTCTTATAAGAGGACCTTGAGGGCCATTGTCTACCTGCAGTGCTGCTACCGGCGCATGATGGCCAAGAGGGAACTGAAGAAACTGAAGATCGAGGCACGCTCAGTGGAGCGCTACAAGAAACTCAACATTGGCATGGAAAACAAGATCATGCAGCTCCAGCGCAAAATCGATGAGCAGGTAATGCCCCCCCCCCCTCCCCACCCAGCATAGTAATGTTGAGGTTTATGTTATGTATGTTTTATATGGAAACCGTCTAGATATAGACGGTATATAAATTTTAAAAATAAATAAATAATGACCGTCGGGATCAACCATATCAGGGAACATAGAGGCTATCGGGAAAGATCCACTGCCTGCTGAGGACATTAAAGTGCATTTTACTGATCCCCCCTTTTACAAAACTGCATAAGAAGTTTTTAGCACCAACTGGCGCACTGAATGCATAGGAACTCTTTGACCATCGGAGCAGCGCAGAGCATTCAGTGCACTGGTCAGCACTAAAAACCTCTTACACGGTTTTGTACCTGCCAAGTTTTTGGCCTGGCTCCTAAATTTAAAGAAAGCTTTTGAAAAGTTATCAAAAGTAATGACTTCTGCCAAATGCCGGAGAAAAACAAAAGCCCCCCCAAATATTCAAAGCTATTTAACTAGCCAGGAACAGCCACTGACCAGTTAAATAGCGTTTCAGTACCTAACAGTGAATACTCGGCACAAGATAACTGTTTTTCGCCCTTAAATAGTCATGGTCAGCGCTGAAAAGTTAATTGGCTATATATTGCGATAAATGGCAATATTCCGTGTTAACCGACTAACCCCCTCTTTTACAATGCCATGCGGTGACGGCCCCAAAGCCCTTTAAATCTCTGTGGGCTTCAGGGCCGTTACCGCAGCAGCCCGCATTGCGTGGCTTCGTAAAAGAGAGACCCTAAGTTATTTAGTGGCAAATTGGACCACACAAATAGCAGGCCTATATTTTCCCACTATTATCTTAACTGGCCAGCACTGACTATTTGCTTAGCTGGTTAAGTTAATGCTGGCCAGCGAATCCTGGATAGGGGAGTGTGTGGTGCAGTGGTTAGAGCCACAGCCTCAACACCCTAAGGTTGTGGGTTCAAACCCCACACTATTCCTTGTGACCCTGGGCAAATCACTTAATCCTCCATTGTCTCAGGTACATTAGATTAGAGTTGTGAGCCTGCTGGGACAGATAGGGAAAAATGCTTGAGTACTGAATGTAAACCACTTGGAGACTATAAGTGATATATAAATGTTTAAATAATAAAATAAATAAATGCCAGCCACGGAAACAACCTGGCATCGAATATCCGGGATCAGCACCAACTGCAACACTTAGGTGGCTGCCCCCTGCTGGCTGAATATCTGCCCCAAGGTTTTCACTTGTTTGCAAAAATCCAAGAAACCAAACTGCAGTTGTATAGTTAACAGTCAATGAATTCCAGCAGTTATGACCGTGTAGCAATATGGGTGCATGCAATATAGCTCTTACTAGGCAATATGCAAAGATGGAGCATTTAACTGGTCCTGAAATGGTTTAATACCATCTTCGTATGCACCCCTGTATCTCTCTTGGCCTTTAGATTACTTTTTATGTAAGAAATAAGCTTAGGGCCTGAGATTAGCAGTGGCTTAAGCGTTGCCAGCGTTTATACCTGAAACGCGATACTAGGGGGAGGAAGTGGCATCACCGTCTCAAGATGGCCTGAACTCTGAGCTTAGGCCTTAATTTAGCTCCTTCACTATCAGAATGCATTATAATTTGCGCAAAAAAGAAGCGTGGATGTAAGGCGCCTTTGCAGATAACGCTTTTTAAAAATTTGGATGGCCTCAACCACCCGTGAAGCTCTGAAAGATTTTGCTTTCATGCCAAGATGGCAGAGCAAGGCGAACAGGCGTGCGCCATCCACAGCTTTGGCAAAAGCCCGAAGTTAGCAATGTCTGCACCAGCCCAGCTGGAGCTGATGGCGAAAGTGAAGGAAATGCGATGCTAGGCTGTGGTCCAGGCTCTGGCATTTGAATTTCTAGGTATATGGACCTGGTGAATAACCATAGCTGGTTGAGTTCTGTATTTACCCAATATGACTCAGATACAGTTGATAAATCAATGATGATAGATAGTAACACCTTTCATAAATTAATGCATGATGTCAAATTGTGTAATGCCAGTGTAATGTAATGTTCAGTATTTAGTCATTTAACCAGCTATATAACTGTATAAAGGTAGAACTGACTTTTATATAGTCTTGTTTATGTAGCTACCTTGGTTGGTTTAAATGCTGAATGTTGGCAAATAATGGTCAAGTGCTGACTCCACCCCCAAAATAGCCACTTTCACTTTGAACACTAACCAAACATTTTCAGTGGCATTATCAGGTGGCATTATCAGGACCAGTTCAGGGTCCTGGGACGAAAGCTGAAGCGGAGCACACGGAGGATAGCATTCTCGGAGATCCTGCCTGTACCGAGAGCAGATGCAAAGAGGCAGTCAGACATCCAAGCTGTGAATGCATGGTTGAGGAGATGGTGCCAGGAGGAGGGCTTCCGCTTTGTGAGGAACTGGACGTCCTTCTGGAGAAGAACAAGCTCTACCGGCGGGACGGCCTGCACCTGAGCACAGCGGGAACCAGACTACTGGCAGCCAATGTGAGGAAGGAGATCGAGAGGGCTTTAAACTGAGGAGAGGGGGAAAGCCGACAGCTGATCTGATGTTGACGCTTCGGAAATACAGTATCCAGAACAGATGCTGAACGGGCTGACTGCAGGAGGAAACAGAGGGACCGGAAGATCTCAAATTAGACAGCGAGGGAAACAACAGGTAAAGGAGCTTGCTGGGAGAAGACTAAGGGGCACAGGGAACACGGGGCTGGGTGGGCATGAGGGCGAAAGCCGAGGGTAATATAGAGGTACCACAGGGCGAAGGGGATCAAACAGAGGCTCAAGGGATGATAGCCCAGGAGGGGGACGGTTAGGGCTAGGAATCCCAGAGGAAAAGCGGAGATGTGGGGTGGCAGGAATGTGGGGAAGCAGGAAGCCAAGAGGGTAAAGGCTGAGGGCAAAGCAGAAACACAGAGAGCGGGAAAATTGCCAGAAATCCAAGGGCAAGTGGCCCAGGTAAATACAAAGGTGGAAGAAAAACGACGGGACCTGCGGGGCTTATACGCAAATGCAAAGAAGCCTCTACGGCCCAAAGATGGGTGAACTAGAAGTCATGGCCAAGAGGAGGACTGGATATAATTGGGATTGTAGAACCTGGTGGACAGAGGAAAATCAATGGGATGTAGCGCTGCCGGGGTAACAAGCTCTACAGGAGGGACAGGACCCACAAAAAGGGGGGAGGGCATAGCACTATATATAACGGACTCTATCCACTCGATCGGGATGGATATGGCAACAAAGGCAGAGGGGCTGGAATCGCTATGTGTCAAATTACCGGGGAAACAAGGGTGCGGGCATAAAACTGGGGCTTTACTATCGACCACCTGGTACACCAGAGGAAAGTCGGACACGACTTGGAAGCGGAACTGAAACAGGAGTGCAGGACTGGAAGTGTAACAGTGATGGGGGACTTTCAACTACCCAGGGATAGACTGGAGTATGGGTCACTCCAACTGCACGAGGGAGACAGGATTTGTAGAAGCTGTGAAGGACTGCTTCATGGAGCAACTAGTCAAAGAACCGACGCGGAGGGGAGGTTACTTACTCTTGACCTCATCCTAAACGGTTTAGGGGGGCCTGCAAGAGGGGTAGAAGTGGGAGGACCGCTAGGAAACAGTGATCACAACACGATCAGATTCACATTAGAAAGAGGGACACCCATAGTTAGGAGGACCGCAACAACCTGCGCTGAACTTCAAGAAAGGGAACTATGTTGCTATGAGGGAAATGGTGGGGAGGAAGCTCAGAAACATCTTTAGGATGGAGACTGTGGGAAGCGCCTGGACCCTATTCAGGGACACCCTGCAGGAAGCGCAAAGAATGTACGTCCCCAGTTTCAGGAAAGGCTGCAAGAACAAGCGATCAAAGGACCCGGTTTGGATGTCAATAGAAGTAAAGAGGGCGATAAAAGACAAAAAAGTATCTTTCCAGAGTTGGAAAAAGGACCCAACAGAGGAAAACCGTCAGGCGCACAGGAAATGCCAAAAGGAATGCCACCGGGAGGTTAAAAAAGCAAAAGGGGAAATACGAAGAGGGGCTGGCCAGGGAGGCGAAAAACTTCAAAGGCATTCTTCAGTTACGTTAAGGGGAAGCGACCAGCGAGAGAGGAGGTGGGGCCGTTGGACGATGGGGTACAGGAAGGGAGTGATTAAGGAGGATAAAGAGGTAGCTGAGAGGTTGAACACGTTCTTACTCGTCGGTTTTCACGAGCGAAGACACTTCTAATATACCGGACTCAGAGGACCTCATGAGTTGGGGAACAGGCTGAGAAATTAGAACACATAGAGGTAAGTAAGGAGGATGTCCTCAACAGATAGACAGGTTAAAATGCGGCAAATCACCGGGCCCGGACGGGATCCACCCAAGGGTTCTGAAGGAACTAAGACAGGAAATAGCGGGCGCAATCCAACATGTTTGCAACCTATCCTTGAAAACGGGGTGAGGTACCAGAGGACTGGAAATTGGCAAATGTCACCACCCATCTTCAAGAAGGGATCGAGGGGTGACCCCGGGGAACTACAGGCCGGTGAGCCTGACTTCAATTATAGGGAAGATGGTGGAAGCTATGATCAAGGATGGCATTTGCGAGCACATTGAGAGGAATGGCCTACTGAGAACAAGCCAACACGGATTCTGTAAGGGGAGGTCGTTGCCTAACGAACCTGCTGTACTTCTTTGAGGGAATAAGCAGTCAGATGGACAAAGGGGAGCCCATAGACATCATTTACCTCGACTTTCAGAAGGCTTTCGACAAGGTGCCACATGAAAGGCTACTTAAGAAGCTTTGGAACCACGGGGTGGGAGGGGATGTGCACGGATGGATCAAGCACTGGTTGTCGGGTAGACTGCAGAGGGTTGGAGTAAAGGGTCAATACTCTGACTGGCGGGGAGTCACGAGCGTGTGTGCCACAGGGATCGTGCTGGGGCCGTTACTCTTTAACATATTCATCAATGACCTGGAAAAGGAGGCAAAGTGTGAGGTTATAAAATTCGCAGACGATACCAAACTGTGCGGCAGAGTTAGGACCAGGGAGGAGTGTGAGGACCTACAAAGAGACCTGGACAAGCTGGAAGACTGGGCAAACAAATGGCAAATGCGCTTCAACGTGGACAAATGCAAGGTCATGCATATAGGGAAAAAGAACCCGTTGTTCAGCTACAAATTGGGGGGGGGTATTGATGGGAGACAGCAGACTCGAGAGAGACTTGGGTGTGCTGGTGGATGCATCACTGAAGCCATCTGCACAGTGCGCAGCAGCCTCGAAAAAGCCAACAGGATGCTGGGCATCATAAAAAAGGTCATAACAACCAGAACACGGGAAGTCATCATGCCATTGTATCGAGCGATGGTGCGTCCGCATCTGGAATACTGCGTTCAGTACTGGTCGCCGCACCTCAAGAAGGACATGGCGGTACTCGAGAGAGTCCAAAGGATGAGCAACGAAAATGGTAAAAGGGCTGGAACAATGCTCATACGCCGAGAGGCTGGATAGGCTGGGACTCTTCTCTCTGGAAAAAAGGAGGCTCAGGGGAGATATGATAGAGACCTTCAAGATCATGAGGGGCATAGAGAGGGTGATAGGGACAGATTCTTCAGACTGAAGGGGACAGCAAATACAAGGGGGTCATTCTGAGAAACTGAAGGGAGATAGGTTCAGAACAAATGCAAGGAAGTTCTTTTTCACCCCAGAGGGTCGTGGACACTTGGAATGCGCTACCGGAGGAAGTGATCAGGCAGGGTACGGTCCAAGGATTCAAACAGGGATTGGACGGATTCCTGAGGGATAAAGGGATCATGGGATACTGAGGGAGGAGCTGGGATGTAACAAAAGTATAGAAAGTTTGTCAGGTAATGAGTATAAACCAACCAGGTCGTGCATGTGCAGGACCGGAGGGCTGGGACTTCGATGGGAAGGCAGGACCAAATTGGGAGGCCAAGGTGGCAGGGGAGCCCCTTCAGATGATTCAGACAGGTCGTGATCTGTTTGGGCCGCCGCGGGAGCGGACTGCTGGGCAGGATGGACCTATGGTCTGACCCGGCAGAGGCACTGCTTATGTTCTTATGTTCTTAACTGCCGTTGAATTTGATTGGTTAGTTTCACATGCACCCAGGCAGTGGCATAGCGAGGGTGAGAGGCACCCAGGGTGGTGGTGCCTCCACCTCCACATGCTCTTTCCCTGCCCCCTCCTGCCACTTCCCTTCCCCCATACCTCTATAACGTTCCTGGTGCGAGCAGCAACCCCCAAGCTGCTGTCGTGCCAGTGTCGGCTCTTCCTCTGACGCCAATTCCTAGGTGCAGGTCCAGAAAGTAACATCAGAGGAAGAGCCTACGCTGGCACAACAGCCAGCTTGGGGGTTTCTGCTCATGCCATGAATGATACAGAGGTATGTGGAAGAGAAGTTGAGCGCAGCTTCAACAATGGGGGGGGGGGGGCGGCGGGGAAGGAGTAGGGGGCGGAGAGGAGGGCGGGTGCTTGTGCCCTCGCCAAGACGGTGCCCAGAGTGGATCCGCCCTCCTCCCCCTTACTATGCCACTGCACCCAGGAGTCATTTCTTGAATTTCGACCCCTTAGTTTCCTTTTTAGACAGTGAAATTGTGTGGTGGCCATGCTAGTCCACTTTTCAAGGTAGTATATAGAAATAAAACCAAAGGAAATAAGGTAAGACAGAAGTTAATAGATGAAATAAGAAATATATTTCAAAATAACTGTTTAGACTAAAGCAAACTTTCACTGTGCCATTTGAACACCAGAACCTTTAAAGAATGTTCACAAAATGTATTCCCACTGTTTGATAATTAGTTGTTTTGTTTTTTCATCTGAGTATACTGTGGCTTCCTGATTGTCCTCTTATGTCTTATTTCCTACAGAACAAAGACGGCAAGTCATTGCTGGAGAGGCTGACAAGCCTGGAGACCACATACAACATGGAGACTGAGAAGCTGCGCAGCGATGTGACTCGCCTGCGCACATGCGAGGAGGAGGCCAGGAATGCCACTAACCGCAACCTCAGCCTACAGGAGGAAGTCACCAAGCTTCGCAAAGAGCTGAAAGACACACAGTGTGAGAAGCTGCTCATTGAGAAGAACGCAAAGGGCTACAGAAAGGAGACTGACATGGTGAGTCCTTTATCTGGGGAAGTAACAAGTCAGAGCCCTGAAACTCTCTGCACAGTCTTGTTGAGAAATTGGTGAATGGTGCTAGGAGAAGATATTTTCCTTGCTTGTTCCATTAGGTTCATTTCACTTGGTGCAAAATAAAGGACTTCAGATAATGTTCCTAAAACAAGCTCTTTGACTTGGTAAGCTCAGAAAATCAGATTTAAATAATCATCGGGGATGGATTGCATTACTTTAGGCAGTGGTTCTCAACCCCGAATGGGACACAGCAAGCCTGTTTGGTTTTCAAGATATTATTATTATTATACCAACACTTCTATACTACCTTTTACCTATTTAGTTCAAGGATGGATTACAGAAATTAATAGCTAGGTTAGTTGACCTAAGAATTACAGTGCATGAAATGAGTTGGAAAATGTGGTTGTTATGGGGAAAAAACTGCTGGTAAAAAAAGAGATGACTGTCCTGGGAGTGAGCTTAGATAGCGGTTTGACAATAGAAAACCAAATATTAAAAATAATCAGGGTGGGATACATGCAACTTCAAATGCTTTATAGATTGAAGCCGATATTATCCCAGGACAAGCAGGCAGCATATTCTCTACATATGGGTGATGTCACCGACGGAGCCTCCTAGCGAACATTTTCGCAAGCAGACTTGCTCAAAGACCTTCAGACTTGCGATTGGCCAGTGCATGCGTGCGTGCCCCTCCCGCCCTGCCTAGGGCATGCGTCTTCTCAGCGTGTCCTCAGTTCTCTGTTTTCCGTAAAGCCAGAAGCACTGCTCCCTTGCTTCGTGCGATCTCATTGTCCCTCTTGCACCGCGGCCTATTTTGTTAGTTTCTTTTGAGTCGCTGTGCTCGCGTCTTTCATTTTCTTTCTTTTCATGTTTTTCAGTTCGTATATTTTTGACCAGGTTCCCGGTCTTCCTTTGGCTGCCTGGCCTCGCGGAGCTGTGGCTCTCTTTCTTCTTATGTCCCGGCCTTGTTCCGGATTTAAACAATGCACTAAGTGCAACCGGGTTATCTCCATCACCGATGCTCATCGTTGGTGTGTGGAGTGCCTGGGTGCAGAGCACCGCGCTGAGTCGTGTCCCCGTTGTGCAACTTTACAACCACGGGCTCTTCGTAGATGGGTGGCCAAGATTCTCCAACTCTTTGGCCCCATGGATCCTGTGGGACTGGGCTCGAGCTCGGCCTTGACGCCCATGTTGGGCGCCTTAAAGTCCTCGGCCTCGAAGTCCCTGTCGGCCTCGAAGGCTCCAGTCTCGGCCCCTCCTTCTACTCCGGCTTCAGGTAGTCTCATGTTAGCGCTGCCTCATCAGCGTCTTCGAGACATCAATCTAAGCGTGCCTCCTCACGTAGGGAATACTCTTCCTCGAGGTCGCCCCCAAAGGAGTGCACTGCTGCACCTCCGACCCACCTACCTTTGGGCTCGGTGCCTATGTTCGAGGACATGCTTAAGGCTATTATTACCACACAGTTTTCCTCGGTGGTAAGCCAACTAGTCCCGACTTCGACGCCTTTGACCTCGGTCTCGATCCAGTCGTGGTCTGACAGCCTGAGCGTCCTCTCGTCTCTCGAGGCCTCAACCGTAAGACTTGTCGGATTCCCTTGAGCGTTTCTTCCTCTCCGGAGTCACCGGTGACTTTTCGAGGGTCCAAGCTGGGGGCTGCTTTTTCCCCCGCTTCTGCGGTGAGGCTCGCCTCTTCCAAACGGCCCCGGTCTTCCCCGCCTTGTCGGGGCATGTCTCCAACCTCGAAACTGTCCAGACACACACTTCTAAAGGGACTGCTTCGAAGCCGGTTGGGGATTTTTCCTATACCCCATCTTCTCCGAGGCATTCTCAGCACTTTCCTAGGACCCCGGGGTCTTCCCCGGTCCATCTGGTGCGGGGCCGTTCTTCAATGCCCCCTACACGCCTTAATCGAACCTCTTCGGTCTCCCGTTCACAGGACTTTGAGGCTCCGGCTTACTATTCTAGGGAAGTTTCTCTCTCTTTCTCGGCTGCACCCCGATCTCGGTTGGAATCACCGCCGCAGGATGACTCTTCTTCTCGGACCTCCTCCTTTTCTCATTTCATCTCTGACATGGGCAGAGCTCTAAACTTGGATCTTCAGTCCGACTCCCACTTTACCCAGGAATACCTGGCGGAATTGGGAGTTGACAATACGCCTCGTGAGGCACCTCGCCTTCCGTTGCATCAGGTTCTCCGGCAGACGTTTCTCTGGAACCTGGAGACACCATATGCTGTCACAGCTATTCCCTCCAAGTTGGAGTCCCATTACCGGACTATCCCGTTTAAAGGGTTTGAAGGTGCTCAGCTTCCCACCAATCTTTGGTGGTTGAGTCTTCCTTGAAGAAGTCTAACCCCTCGAAGGTCTATGCTGCCGTCCCCCTGGGCAGGGAGGGCCGTACGATGGACAAATTTGGTCGCCACCGTTATCAGAATTGGATGATGGCGAACCGTGTCCTTAACTACAGTTTCATCTTCACGTCCTACCTCCAGTTCTGTGTTGATGCCCTCCGCTCATTCCGGGAGGTCATGCCAGAGCCTCGGCGTCAGGAGTTTTGTCTCCTCGTGGAGACCCTCTCCCAGCTCCGCCTGTATATGTTCCAGGCCTCTTATGATGCCTTTAAATTGTCCTTGAGAGTTACAGCCTTTGCGATCGCCATGCTTCGCCTCGCTTGGCTCCAACTTGTGGATATGGATCCAAATCTACAGGACCGTCTTGCCAATCTCCCGTGTGTAGGTCATGAGCTCTTCGATGATTCCATTGAGGCGGCCACGAAGCTCCTCTCGGACCACGCATCTCTGGTGAAACTTAAACAAAAAGCCCCTCCGGCTCGCCAATATAAAATTCCTCTCCGGAGGTATCCACAAAAATCTACTCCTGCTTTCTCTAGGCCTCCTTCAAAATGGCCACTGCAACAGCAGCAATGTCAACCTAAGACTCAGCCGCTGGCCCTGTCGAAGTCCGGGCCATCCTTTTCACAATTCCTGTCCGAGCCTTCAGGCTCCCTTCCTTCTGGAGCCTTCCCCCTTCCCCATCGGGGGTCGTCATTTCTATGCCCAGTGGGAAAGTCTTACCACCGAGAGTTGGGTACTGTCTATCATCTGGGAGAGGTCCTCCCTCCACTTCAGTTGCGTTCCCCCGGATCTGCCTCCAAGAGAGTTTCCTTATGCTCAGTCTCAGCTTCCCCTACTCATGCAGGAAGCTTGGGCCCTTCTTCGAGCGGTTGAGGAAGTTCCCACGGAACAATGGAACTCCGGATTTTATTCCCAGTATTTCTGGTACCCAAGAAGACGGGGGATCTGCGTCCGATCCTGGACCTCCGTGCTCTGAACAAATTCCTGGTCCGGGAACGATTTAGAGTGCTCATCCTTCCCACGTTGTATCCCCTCTTGAATGAGGGAGACTGGCTATGCTCACTGGACCTCAAGGAGGCGTACACGCACATTCCGATTCGCACGGCCTCTCGCTGGTATTTGAGATTCTGGGTGGGGGATCTCCATCTCCAGTATCGTGTTCTTCCCTTCGGCCTGGCGGCCTCTCCGAGAGTTTTCACGAAATGTCTAGTTGTGGTAGCTGCGGCCCTGCGCCTCCGCGGCCTGCAGGTGTTTCCCTACCTCGACGACTGGTTGATCAAAGCGTCCTCTCGCGATGAAGTCCTGCGAGCGACGGAACAGACTATCTTGCTCCTTCAGAGTCTCGGCTTTGAGGTGAACTTTCCCAAGTCTCACCTCGGTCCATCCAAGTCTCACTTTGGTCCGTCCCAGTCTCTTGAGTTCATCGGAGCGGTCCTGGACACGGTTCGTCTCCGTTCCTTCTTGCCTCGGCCTCGTCAGGAGGCCCTTATCTGTTTGTGCCGAATGGTGACCCATCTGCACTCGGCACCGGCTCGGCTCATGATGGTCCTCCTAGGTCACATGGCCTCCACGGTTCATGTGATGCCTTTTGCCAGGCTTCACCTCCGTATTCCTCAATGGACTCTGGCATCCCAGTGGAACCAAGATCGGGATCCTCTCTCTCGACGTATTGTCGTGACTCCTTTGTTGCGGAGATCTCTCCGTTGGTGGATGCTCTCTTCCAATCTTTCCAGAGGTTTTCTGTTCTATGCTCCTCCTCCGCAAAAGGTCCTCACGACGGATTTGTGGACCTATGCTTGGGGGGGCTCATCTGGACGGTCTGCGCACCCAGGGTCTTTGGTCCCGTGCCGACCACCTTTGTCACATTAATCTTCTGGAGCTTCATGCGATTTTCCTCGTTCTGAAAGCTTTTTGTCACCTCCTTTGCGACTGAGTGATGCTGATTCGCACGGACAACCAGGTTGCCATGTATTATATCAACAAACAAGGGGGCATGGGATCCAGGTCCCTGTGCCAGGAGGCGATGCGGCTCTGGGATAGGGCCGCCCGCCGCAACATATTCCTTTGAGCTGCCTACATTCAGGGCCAGCGGAACTGTCTGGCAGACAAGTTAAGTCGTCTTCTGCAGCCTCACGAGTGGTCCCTCCACTCCGTAACCCTGCGTCAGGTGTTTGCTCGTTGGGGGACTCCGGACATCGATCTGTTTGCGTCCCCCCTCAATCACAAGTTGCTCTGCTTCTGCTCCAGGGTTTACACCCCTCTCGGGATCGAGGTGGATGCCTTCCTTCTGGTCTGGATGAATGACTTCCTGTATGCGTTCCCTCGGAGAGAACGTGAACTCGCAGGCCTTGAGCATGCGCATATGCTCAAGGCCAGCACAGAAGAGGAGGCCGACATGCCGGTGCTACATTAAAGTAAGAAGAAGGCTCTGGGGGACTTCAGGTTGTGGCGGGGGGGGGGGGGGGGTGCCTGATGGCGGCGGGGGGGGGTGCCCTATGGCGGCAGGGGGGTGCCTGATGGCGACGGGGGGGTGCCCGATGGCAGCGGGGTGGGGGGGGGTGCCAGATCGCGGGGCCTTCGGGGGGAGCAGCGCTCCTGGCCTCGGTGGGGGGGTGGGAACGCATCAAAGCGAGTTTCCATTATTTCCTGTGGGGAAACTCAGTTTGATAAACGAGCATTTTGGATTACGAGCATGCTCCTGGAACGGATTATGCTTGTAATCCAAGGTACCACTGTACTTAGGAGTTGTGAAAGGGAAGTTGTGGGCTTAGCAAATGCTTATTAACTCCGCTGCAAGATTAATCACAGAGGTTCCTAGGAGTACCCATATAATTCCTGGGTTGAAGAAACTACACTGGTTACCTATTCAACAAAGAGTGCAGTTTAAGATTGTTGCGATTATACATCAGATATTGGGCTATATTCACTAAGCAAATCGATCATGTACCGATTGATTTGCGAGCCTTTAACGACCAGATTTCCAACCGGCCTGATTCACTAAGGCCTGTAGCGATCCGATTTTGATTGTCCAATGCAAATTAGTAAAACCCCATGCAAAATAGCCAAGCGACTGATTCACTAACAATTGCTTGGCTATTTTGAGTCGGGTATTACTATTGCCAAACCCAACTGCTGCAGACCTGTCGATAACTGAGTTACCATCAAGTCTGCAGGCTTTTTGACAGGCCTGTCTGTCTTTTTTATTCATTTTTTTCTATGGCATAGATATTTTGCATGTGTTACACACGCAAAATATCTACCCATAAAAAAAAATGAATAAAAAGACAGGCAGGCCTGTCAAATAAACTACCCCCTCACTAAAACGCGCCCCTCCACCCTTGACCGGAGAAAAAAGCAGGCAGGAGAAAGCAGGGCCTGGGGGGGGTGTCGAGCAGATCTTTCTTGCCTACTCCCGGACTCTCCTGCTCTCTGCCGCCGTTCTCTGCAGTGCAGGCCTGCTTTACAACCATGGGCTTGTACTGCAGGGAACGGTGGCAGAGAGCAGGAGAGTCCGGGAGCAGGCAAGAGAGATCTGGGCTGGGCTGAGCCCTGACAGCAGTGACAGGAGGCTGCTTCTTCTGTCACTACTGTCAGGGTGTGCGCATGAGTGGGGATTGCTCTGACCATGGGTAGGGGTAGTACTAACGATCGTCTCCATTTGCATGCAGGCCTTTACTGAATCAGTCGGATGGCATGCAAACGGAAACGGATCGTGCACGGTTTGGAGGTTTAGTGAATCCTGCCCATTGTATAATGCTTCTCAAAAGATCTTACAAGAATTCTTCCAGATCTATAAACCAAGAAGAGAGCTTAGAGATGTAAATGGGATGAAATTAAGTTTGAAGGGTAGAATGTTGACTATGCATGCTAGGATTGGTGCATCAATGATATCTGTGGCTGGCGTACAACTATGGAATGCCTTGCCTGGTATCCTGCGGTTCTGTATGGGGAGGATTAATTTTAAGAAAATGGTGAAAACTCAATTATTTGCCAATGCTTTCTTATGCTAAGATGTATTTCAGTTGATAATCGCCTTCTAGAATTTTTCTGACATCAATGTATGATCTAAAGCTTATTTGTACTTATGAATTGATAGAATTTGTGCTCTATCCCTATTATAACAGGGATGATTAACGATGTTGTCTTGACATGTCTATGTTATATGTGAGAATCGGAGGGAAACAAGATTCTATGTATGTGATATGGAAATCCCACAGACTCAATGTGTTGCTAACACTTCAGAGCCCTGAAGAAATGATCAATAGATCATGAAACGCTGGCCACCGTCGGCTCATTGACTCAGAAGAGAAAGTAGCAGTGGCTCATTGACTCAGAAGAGTAAATAACAATCATGGCAGCTAAAAGATAAGTGCTGCTTTGTTTTTTTCAAGCAAGTCTTAGGGGGTTTTCTCGCCTATGATAGAATGCTGAAAGGGAGCCAATCAACAATTTAAGCTCTCCTTTCTAGTTTCAAAGCAGTGTCAGTTTTGTAACATCTGAGGCATTTCTCCCATTGTGTTGCACTGGCTTGAAGTTAGCTTGTAGCTATATGTTTAAGAGGGGTGAAGGTATTGAGCATGTTTCAGCAGTGTGTATTTAAACTGGAAACTTTGTTTTGTTTTCTTTGACTGTGATATGGAAACTGCATAGTTGTATGCAGTATATAAATTTTTAAATAAATAATAAAATAAATCCTGTGGTTTTGTATGGGGAGGATGAATTTTAAGAAATTGCTGAAAACTCAATTATTTGCCAATGCCTTTTTATGCTAAGGTATATTGATAGTCGCCTTTTAGAATTTTTCTGACATCAATGTATGATTTAAAGCTTGCTTGTATTTCTGAATTGATTGAATTTATGCTCTATCCCTATTATAACAGGGACGATTAATGATGTTGTTTAGACATGTCTATGTTATATGTGATAATCGGCGGGAAACAAGATTTTATGTGGTATGGAAACTGCATAGTTGTATGCGGTATATACATTTTTAAATAAATAAATAATACAGAATGTTGCTTAAATAAAGTATGAATTAGTTTGTGGAGATAATGCATGGAGATTTATCTCATGCATATTCATTGCAGATATCCTGAAAACCTGTCTGGGTTGAGAATTCATGCTTTTAGGGGTTTATTTGGGAGAAACCTTCCAGGATTGCTAAATTTCAGGGCTTAGCTGATTGAAACTAAGGGAGGTGAATGACTGTTGGTTTTTTTTGTTTGTTTAATTTTTTGGATCTTTTTGAGTTCTTTAATACTAATTTTTTGAAGTTTTCCCTAAAGTATTTTCTTCCTTCTTTTTATATATCTCTGTCATATACGAGTAAGTAAATATTTTTTCTTAAGTACTATAGTTAGATTGTGAGCCCGTTTGGGACAGAGAGGGTAGTTCAAAGTACCTAATTACAGTGGAACCTTAGTTTACGAGCATAATTTGTTCCAGAAGCATGCTCATAAAACAAAGTACTTGTATATCAAAGCGAGAACTAAAGGAAACTCGCTTGATATGTTCCCACCTACCCCCACCCCCCCGAGGCCAGCGGCGCTGCTCCACCTTAACCCTCCCCCCCCCCCCCCCGAGGCCACTGGCGCTGCTTCACATCCCCCTCCCCTGTGATCCGGCATCCCCCTGCTTGCGTCGCCACCCCCCCCCCCCCACGCCGCGATCTGGCATCCCCCACGCATCCACCCACCCACCCAAACACATTGGCTTACCCCCATCTGGCACCGGCACCAGCACCAACACACAGGATATGCTGGTGCCGGCCCAAAGATCTGCTGTCTTCTTTTTGCTGGGCCTTGAGCATCTGTGCATGCTCAAGGCCTTCTAGTCTCACTCTCTCTGAGATTCTTATGTTCTTTCCAAACCCAGGCTCGTGGTGGGTTACAGTCAGGTATGGTAGATAGTTTTCTGTTCCCAAAGGACTCATAAAAGGCAGCCCTATAATTGGGTGCCTGTAGTTGCTTGTGCCTTGTTTGAGTACACTACAAGCTAGAGGAGAGTGTGGTTAGAGTTACAGCCTCAACACCCTGAGGTTGTGAGTTCAAATCCCGCGCTGTTCCTTGTGACCCTGGGCAAGTCACTTAATCCTCCACTGCCCCAGGTACATTGTATAGACTGTGAGCCCACCAGGACAGATAGAGAAAATGCTTGAAGTACCTGTATGTAAACCACTTTGAGTGTGGTTTGTATAACTATAGAAAGGTGGTACACAAGTCCCAATTCCTTTCACTATTCTGTACAAAAGTATGTAAGTGTTAAAGTGCGTAACTGCTAAATTATATTCTTGCTCTTTAAATAGTACACCACCTCTGAATGCCCCCTAGCTCTATAGCTGGTGTAACTGTGAGTGCCTGGGTTACACTTGGATTCCCAGACACCATTATAGATTAGGTAGGGCAGTTATTTCATGCCATATAGAAATCTGGAACACTCTTCCAGAGGCTGTTATAGGGGAAAGCACCCTTCAGGGATTCAAGAAAAGGTTGGCTAAGTTCTTGCAGGAACAGAACATATGCAGGTAAGACTAGACTCAAATAGGGCACTGGTCTTTGACCTAAGGGCCACCGCGTAAGCGGACTGCTAGGCATGATGGACCACTGGTCTAACCCAGCAGCAGCAAATCTTATGTTCTTATATAGGGCCTGCAACTGTCTGGCTTCCTTGAAAGAGGATCGGTTGGAAAAAGAAAACAGCATAGAAGCTGAGAGGGTGGTGTACTGGATAAGAGTAAACTGCTGGACTGGTGGGATATGGGCAGAATATTAACTTTGATGCACTAAAGGGGCAACTTTAACGCATAAACATTAATATTCTGCCCGTTCCCCACCAATCCTATACTCTTTACCTGGTACACCACTCTCTCAGCTTCCATGCTGTTTTATTTTTCCAATTAATCCCCTTTCAAGGAAGCCAGACAGTTGCAGGCCCTATATCAGGGGTGCCCAAAAGGTCAATCGCGATTGACCAGTAGATCGCAAAGGCAACGCGAGTCGATCGCGGAGCCATAGACTCGCGTTGCCTTTGTTTTCTCCCTGCTTTCCCGATGCTGCAAATGCCAGGCCTGTGCACCCACTGCACAAGCGCCGGGCCCACAAGCCTTCCCCCGATGCCTGGAACTTCCTCTCCGACGTCAGAATTAACGTTGGGGGGGAAGGCTTGTGGGCCCGGCGTTTGTGCAGTGCATGCACGGGCCTAGCTTTTGTGGCTTTGGAGAAACAGGGATAAATTGCGGCGGTGGCTGGGGGGGGAGAGAAAGAAAGACAAAGAAAGGGGGGGGCAGAGAGAGAGAAAAAAGGGGGAGGGGGGCAGAGCGAGAGGAAGAAAAAGTTGGGCGAGGGAATGGAGTGTGTTGAGGGGCAGGCAGGCAGGGAGAAAGGAAGAAAAAGTTGGACTCATGGAGGAACAGAGAGAGATGTTGATTGGGGAATGGAATGAGGTCTGGAGGAGAGGAAGCATGCAGGGCAGAAAGAAGGGAAGAAATATTGGATGCACAGTCAGAAGGAAGTGCAGCCAGAGACTCATGAAATCACCAGACAACAAAAGTAGGAAAAATGATTTTATTTTCAATTTAGTGATAAAAATGTGTCCGTTTTGAGAATTATATCTACTATCTATTTTGCACTATGGCTCCCTTTTACTGCAATAGAGGTTTTTAGCGCAGGTAGCCTATGAGCATCGGGAGCAGCGCAGGGCATTCAGCGCAGCTCCCTGCGCTAAAAATCGCTATTGCAGTTTATTAAAATAGGAGAGGATATATTTGTCTATTTTTGTATAGTTGTTACTGGGGTGACATTGCATATTTTAAAGTCATCTGCCTTGACCTCTTTGAAAACCCCCCTGAATCTACTATAATAAAACGCTAAGCGCGCATGCATACTCTTACCTGCTTGATCCCTGATCCGTAATCTGTAGGTCCGTGGGGGGCAGGAGTGCGCATGCGCGCATACAACATTCCCTCTCTCCCCGGCCCCAAGGTAATGTGCGGTCTTGCCAGTTCCCTTACACTTCATGCCTGACCGAAGTTTATTTTTAAGTTTAAAAGCTGCGGAGGTGGTGGCTCCTCTCACGAGCCGCATCTATTTCGGAGAAGGCTTCCGACGCAGGCGGTGATCGTGAGAGGAGCCTCCGCAGCACCTTTAAACTTAAAATTAAACTCCGGCAAGGAACTAAGGGAGCCGTCCAGACCGTGGGAAGTGAAGGGAAGTGTGTGTGTGGGGGGAGTGGCGGCAAGGGACTAAGGGAGCAGGCCAGACTGCAGGAAGGGAAGTGGTATAGGGGAAAATGCTGCTGCTGATGCACAGGGACGTGTAGGGGGAGGGAAATACCGCTGCTGCTGCACAGAGAATTGGAGGGGGAGGGAAATGCTGGTGCACAGGGAAATGGAGGGAGAGGGAATGCTGCTTCAGCTTCTGCACAGGGTAGTGGGGGAGAGGGAAATGCTGCTGCTGCACAGAGAAGGGGAGGGGGAGGAAAATGCTGTTGCTGCTGTTGCACAGGGAAGTGGGGGTGGGGAGAGGGAAATGCTGCTGCACAGGGAAGTGGGGGTGGGGAGAGGGAAATGCTGCTGCACAGGAAAATAGAGGGGGAGGGAATGCTGCTGTGGCTGCTGCACAGGAAAGGGGGGGTAGGGAAATGCTGTTGCTGTTGCACAGGGAACTGGGGTGGGGGGAGGGAAATGGAGGGGGAGGGGAATGCTGCTGTGGCTGCTGCACAGGGAAGTGTGGGGGGAGAGAAATGTTGCTGCTGCATAGGGGACAGATAGACAGCGGGAGGGAGACAGAAAGAAAGGAAGAAAGCCACAGGGACAGGGAGAGAGACAGAAAGAGACAGACAAAGGGGGCCAGGGAGAGAGACAGAAAGAAAGACAGACAGCGGGAGGGAGAGAGACAGAAAGAAAGACAGACAGACATATATTCTAGCACCTGTTAATGTAACGGGCTAAAAGACTAATATAAATTATAATTAACATTTTCTCTGTGTACAGTGTGCTTTGTGTTGGGTTTTTTTTTTGTATTTTATTGTTGGTAGATCATTTTTGCCATGGTCATTTTAAAAGTAGCTCGCAAGCCAGAAAAATGTGGGCACCCCTGCCCTATATGCTTACAGCAGTGAGAAGAATCTGGCACAAAATTCTCACTAACTCTGATTTCAGAAGAGCAAGCTAACCTTTTACTCTTCCTCAGACCTTGTATTAAAGCCCCAGCATTAGAAAACCCCTGCACTTGCCCCTTGGGTTTTCTGCACACTTCTCTGCATCTGCCTTTTAATAGCTAATGCCTTCATTACCATGGCATTTAAATGAGCTGTGTGCTGTTGTCAGCACGAGTTTTTGCGCACAGTTAGCTCTTACGCAAAACTTGTTTTAACATAGGCAGAAGCTGAGCTAAGCTTTGTACAAAGGCAAGCATGCTTTATTTATTACTTACATGGGCCCTTCTGACTTTCAGCTGTTTGCTCATTACAGTCCCGAAATAAGCCATTCTTTGACCCATCAGATGGTTCTTGCCTTCAAAGTAGAGATTCACACACCAAACATATCAAAATGTTTTTTTTTATTATTTTTTGTTATTTTTTTATTATTTTTAGTTATTATTTTTATACTTTTTTATTATTTTTTGTTTGCATTTATCTCATGCTTTCACTAGTACTTTGAGGTGATTCTCATTCAAGCATGGTATCTGGAGGGCTTACAATCTAAATATGTACTTGTACTAAAATTTGCCCAAGATCAAAGGAATGTCAATGGGATTTGAACCCTGGCTTCTCTGTTTCTGCAGCCAGTGCTTTAGCCAGTGGCTACCTTTCCACTCTAGACATAACTAATGCTTTCTGTTATTGTCTGTAGCTGCTCTCGGAGCTTAAGGAGCAAAACACATCATTGAAGGGGGAGAAGGAGGAGCTGAACCGGCTAATTCAGGAACAGGCCAAGTCCATGACAGGTTGGTGCTTTCCTCATCTTAGGTTGTGTTTGCTCCTAATGAACTTTCTCTAAACCAACTGTCTGTCCAGAATGTAAATTTTTGGTTTTTTAGCCCCTAGAAGTCACTTTCTATAACACCCCTGTATAGATAAGCTCAGATAAAGTTTCCTAAAGCCCTCTCAGAGGAACCTTTCGCACTTAGTTGTGCCTACAGGTCATCGCTTCATTCCTGGAGATCTTTTCATTCATTGTCTAGGATAACTCTGAGTAACTATGGATGTGACTGAAGCCTGCAATTGTTACATATTCACAGCTTAGCGTTGTGGATTTGTCTATGTTTATTTCCTTTTTACCTGTACCTTTGACTTTTGTACATGATGTTTTTTTCTTGGATGGTTGCATTTTGTATTTTCTCGTATGCATTGATCCTTTAATAAACACATTTTCAAAAAAAAAGAATATTAGAAATATTAGAGAATTGTTGTTTTTTTTTTATTTCTTTATTCATTTTAAAACTTTCAACAAGTAATTCATTATGCAATCATATACACTATAATAATACTTATTAATCATACATTCACTGAAATCAAACTATAACTTCACCCTCCCATCCTTCTTCCAATATAATCATATAATTTTATACATATAAAATCCTCCCCCTCCTCCCCTTATACTTCAATAATCAAAAAGAGAGAAATAAATTATTAATTACTCAATTATAATTAATCCTTACAATAATTTGTTAATGGCTCCCAGACCTCCATAAACTTTTTATAACTTCCTCGTTGAACAACTATTATTTTCTCCATTTTAAAAATATGGCACAATGAATTCCACCAAAAACTATAACTTAATCTATCATAATTTTTCCAATTCACTTCAGGTGAATCGATTCGGATCGATTCCTTTTTTTAAAAAAATCAGCCTCCTGATTTGGTGACCTTGCTAGATTAGTTTGGAGCGGAGACAGAACATGGTTGACCAGTGAGCGTTTTTCCCATGAACTACACACTTCTAGGTAGCCGCCATTCCCTCGATCGTCTTCTGGCTCCTGCTTTAGGGGGCGAGGGGAGACGGTCAGTTGGGTAATGCTTAGGTGCTCTTTGCAGAATCCTCTGGCTTCTCCCCTGGCCTCCCGCTCTTACCTTAAGATAATTAGGCAGCCTGCAGAGAGAATCGCCGGTGCTGTAGTGATCCTTTCAGGCTGCCGTTGTCCTCAGCAGCCCATTCCCTCTGCCGCGATCCTGCCCCTGACATCAGAGGAGGGGCGGGACCACGGCGGAGGGAACGTGCTGCTGAGGATGATGGCAGCCTGCAATGATCGCTACAGCACTGGCAATCCTCTCTGCAGGCTGCCTAATTATCTTAAGGCAAGAGCGGGAGGCCAGGGGGAAAGCCAGAAGACGCTGCAAAGAAGAGGGGAACATGCAGCCTTCAGGGGGGGGCAGGCCTTAGGGGGCCCTGGTGTAGAAGTACATGAAGGGAGGGAAGAGGGGGTTCAAAGAGACGTGCATATCGGACTGGGGGAGGAGGGAGGGAAGAAATAATGGGTCTAAAAACAGAGGAGAGGGAGAGAGATTGTGGACAATGGGATTTAGGGAGGGAAGGAACAGAAAGGGAGAGAAGTTGGACACAAGGGATGGTGGGGTCCATCGCTACAGCTGCAGGGATGAAGACGAAAAAAGGAAAGATGCTAGACCTCCTGGGGAGGGAACGGAAGGCAAGGACAGAGATGGAAGATGGATGGTTAGCATGGAGAAAGAAGAAAATGACAAATGTGCAGAAGATCCTGGCAAGCGAGTTATCAGAAGACAGAGCCTGGGACCAACATGATTTGAATAATGACCAGACAACAAAAGGTATTAAAAATAATTTTATTTTCAGTTTTGTGATTACAATATGCCAGATTTGAAATATGTATCCTGCCAGAGCTGGTGTTAGAACATGAACGTGAGCTAGGATTTAACAGAGAGAGAAAAAGTATTTTTTGTTTGTTTATTTTGTTTACACTACAACGCCAGTGTGGGTAGGAGAGGGCAAAGGGGGTGAAGAGACTATAAAATAAACCCACCAGGATGTTTGAAAAAACATCCAATTGGGCAGGAAAATCAAATCGAAAATCGATTCAATAAGCTGAATCAAATTGAATCAATTTTTTTCCTGAATCGGGCAGCACTAATCCATATCATCGAGTAATAAAGATGTAAGAGAATGTATAGGACAGTTCCTGCTAAAAATGACAGCTCTTGTTTTGGCACCATTCAGCTGTATCTTGTGTAACTGCAACTGAGCATTAAGAGATGAAAGATCATCGAAATGTTCAAACGTAATTAGCAGAAGGAAACCCAGGGAACCAAACAGGCCCACTAACTGTGCAAGAAAAATATTAAATAATATGGGCATCTAAAGGGAGCTCTGAGGGACTTCGCTGGGTAATTCCTATGACAATTCTTATGTAAAGTTACAACTAATCTAATCTAATCTAATCTAAATCTTGGGTTTATATATACCATCATCTCCACAGATGGAGCTCGACACGGTTTACATGGTTAGGAAAGGAACGGAACTCCAGTGGAATTATATAAGTATGAGAGAAGAGAGGTTGGTGTGAGAGTGCCAGGAGCGGGACGGGGTTACGTTCTGGAGAAGAGCCAAGTCTTCAGATGCTTACGGAATGGTAGAAGGGGGCTCAAATTGCGGAGAGGGGAAGGGAGACTGTTCCAGAGCTGAGTGATTCTGAAAGGGAGGGAAGAGCCAAGTTTACCAACAAGGGAGATGCCTTTTAAGGAGGGGTAGGATAGTTTTAATTTTTGAGTGGATCTAGTGGAGGTTGGATTTGAGGAATTCCAGGATAGAGGGATAAAAGGAGGAAGGATACCGTGGAGGATCTTGAAGGTTAGGCAGGCACATTTAAAGTAGACTCTTGTACAACTCTTGTAACCTCCTGGTAAATCTTATGTAATCTGCCTTGAACTGTGAAGTAATGGCGGAATAGAAATCACATAATGTGATGTAATGTAATTTGGAAGATGCCGATTTTTTTCATGCATTTTGGTTCTGTCCAGCTGTTCAAGCCTTTTGCAAGCAGGTTGGAGCGTGTATTATGCAGGTATTGGATCAGAGACTAGCAGTTGCCCCAGAGGTCCTTTTGCTGTGTTTACTGGGCTCCAGCAGGATTCAGGGGGAGGGGGTCTAGACTTTGGGTCTGGAAACTGTGTGTAGTGGGACAGAAGGCCATCTTGAAAGAGTGGGCCTCAGATAACTCTCCCTCTTATTGGGGGTTGAGAATCAGTCTTCATAAATTGATGGGCTGGGAGGCTAGAAACGCTAAGGGCACCTATGAATGGAAAAATATTTTTCTAAGCATTTGGGATCCCTATTTAAATTCTCTTTCCTATTGACTGCGCAACCAAACTTTGAATGTTATAATGGCAGCCATTGTTAGTCTAGTTATTTCTCTTTCATTCACAATTTGAGGAACCAGTGTTTTGGGTAGGGGTTGGGGGTGCGTTGTGGATTGGGTGGATGGGGGTTAGAGCTTGGGGAAAGTCACGGGGGGGGTAGGTTGTTTGTTGGGGTTGTGGAAGGTAGGAGGGCCCCATGGGGATGGGGATTGTAGGGTTTGTTTTGTATTATTTATGCTGCATTCTTGGAGCTCTTTGTGAATTTGGGAGTGTGTGGTGCAGTGGTTAGAGCTACAGCCTCAGCACCCTGAGGATATGGGTTCAAATCACACGCTGCTCCTTGTGACCCTGGGCAAGTCACTTAATCCCCCCATTGCCCCAGGTACATTAGATTGTGTGAGCCCACCGGGACATATAGGGACAAATAGTTGAGTACCTGAATGTAAACCACTTAGGCTATAAGTGGTATATAAATACTAAAATAAATAAATAAAAATAAATTTTAACAAAAACCTCGATTGATAGCCTGTATATTATGCTACGCTTGATTGCCCATTCTGTTGCCTATCTTTGGTGTCTGTTTTTCTGCTTACTGTTTTACAATTGTATTTGTTGCTTACCAGATGCAGCTGAATAAAAAAAAATTTGCCTTTTAAACTACTTACCAATATGGGCAGCAGCTGGATTCTGCTACTATACGCACGTGAATGATTTAAATACCTCAACTGGTTTTAAAAAGAAACACCGACCGTGGAGTTCAAATATTGACCTGACATTGTTTATATATTTTTGACTATTGTCTGTATTTTCTGTTTTGCATTTGGCAGAGGCCATGGAGAAGAGGTTGATGGAAGAAACCAAAGAGCTGGAACACGACCTGAATGATGAAAGGCTGAGGTATCAAAACCTTTTGAACGAGTTCAGTCGCCTGGAAGAACGCTACGATGACCTCAAGGATGAACTCAACGTGATGGTGGTATGTGGTCCGGCACTCTTTGAGTTTATGGATTCATTTAGACCGAGACTTGCGTGCACCTCTTTGTGCTCTGGCACCTCTCTCTTTCATTTGGTTTGTAAGATCCTTTCCAGGCCACTGAGCAGTTCTGGCTTACCCCAGTCTTACGTATTTTACTAAGAATGATGTTAAATGACTATTCTAATGACTTTTAAGATCTCTGTTCCCCTTTTTACAGTTGAAGCATGGTGATGTTAAGCTCACAAACCCAATAAAAAGATTTTGAATCTGGGACCAACCGACCTACATAAAATTCTGTTTTTTCCATTCTATCTGATTTATTAGATAAGTGAAGAAAAGCAGAGGTAAGAACATAAGAATTGCTGCTGCCGGATCAGACCAGTGGTCCATCGTGCCCAGCAGTCCACTCCCGCGGCGGCCCTTAGGTCAAAGACCAGTGCCCTAACTGAGTCTAGCCTTACCTGCGTACGTTCTGGTTCAGCAGGAACCTGTCTAACTTTGTCTTGAATCCCTGGAGGGTGTTTTCACCTTTAACAGCCTCCAGAAAAGCGGTCCAGTTTTCTACCACTCTCTGGGTGAAGAAGAACTTCCTTACATTTGTACAGAATCTATCCCCTTTTAACTTTAGAGAGTGCCCTCTCGTTCTTTCTATCTTGGAGAGGGTGAACAATCTGTCTTTATCTACTAAGTCTGTTCCCTTTATTATCTTGAATGTTTCGATCATGTCCCGTCTCAATCTCCTCTTTTAAAGGGTGAAGAGGCTTAGTTTCTCTAATCTCTCACTGTACAGCAACTCCTCCTGCGCCTTAACCATTTTAGTTGCTCTTCTTTGGACCCTTTGAGTAGTACCGTGTCCTTCTTCATCTATGGCGACCAGTGCTTGACGCAGTATTCCAGGTGAGGGTGTACCGTGGCCCGGTACAGCAGCATGATAACCTTCTCCAATCTGTTTGTGATCCCCTTCTTAATTATTCCTAGCATTCTGTTTGCCCTTTTTGCCGCCACGGCACATTGCACAGACGGCTTCATTGACTTGTCTACCAGTACTCCCAAGTCTCTTTCCTAGGGGGTCTCTTCAAGTACTGCACCGAACATCCTGTATTCGTGTATAAGATTTTTGTTACTGACATGCATCACCTTACACTTATCCACGTTAAACCTCATTTGCCATGTAGCAGCCCATTTCTCGAGCGTGTTTATGTCACGTTGCAGGTCTTCGCAATCCTTCTGTGTCTTCACTACTCTTAATAACTTTGTATCGTCTGCAAATTTAATCACCTCGCTCGTCGTACCAATTTCCTGGTCATTTATAAATATGAAGAGCACGAGTCCAAGCACCGAACCCTACAGCAATCCACTCGTGATGCTTTTCCAATCTGAGTATTGTCCATTTACCCCACTCTCTGTTTCCTATCCACCAACCAGTTTTTAACCCACGTGAGTATTTCACCCTCGATTCCATAGCTCCCAATTTTCTGAAGTAGTCGTTCATACGGGACCTTGTCAAATTCCTTCTGAAAATCCAGATATACAATGTTGACCAGGTCACCCTTGTCCATCTGCCTGTTTACTCCCTCAAAGAAGTGCAGTAAGTTTGTCAAGCAAGATCATCCTTTGCTGAAGCCGTACTGGCTGATTTCTTAGAGGGAAAAATACAGTATGCCACTTAGAGCTAGAATATTGGGGTGTGTATTGCAAAGGCAGGGGGGGGACTATTTATTTATTTAGATTTATATCCCGTCCTCCCCACAGAGCTCAGAACGAGTTACAGTTTACATCCACAAGTTAAGACTGGGGTGGATGGAAATCTTCAGGTGACTTGCAGCACTGTAGCAGTGGGCAGGAAAACCAGCACGTGGCCTGAAGATGGTATTGACAGGCATTCCTTCCTTTCACACAGATTTTCTGGGTAGCAGAAAGTCCAGGAGAGAGGGACTGCTATTGCAGAGCCTGTGAGGACTGGTCAGCTCACAGGCTTCATTCTGAATTTTCCTCTTGTTGTTATGGTCATCTGAAGCTCTCCATGAGGCCTAAGGCTGGAACAAACCAAATGAGATGGGGGGGGGGGGAGAAGACTGGGGTGGAAGACACAGGAAGGGTTTATGGAGGAGCAGGACGAATAGCCTACATTTTCAGAAGTTGGTCTGGGTTTGGCTAACACGGATATAAATTTCTTCAAATAAACTTTTGAGCTGTAAACAGTTTCCCTCATCATGTCCATTCCTTTCCCAATAGGATAGCCAGATTTCCTTTGCCTTCCCCTGCTTTATGGGGAAGCACCTCTGAATCATGATTTTGGTACTGCAGTGGTAACATACCATGATAGGATTCTGATTGGAATTGAGCTCATATTCTCCAGCTCAGAGCCAACCTGGCATCTTGAACCCAACTGTAGAGAAGAGAATCTGGATCTCAGTCCATCTGGTTCTGGTATTTTTGAGGTGGAAAATCATAAATTGAACTCACACCTTTGTGAAAAATTTGTCAAGTTTCCTTTTCTTTGAGGATTTGCAGCCCAAAGCGCCTATTAAAAACTGTAGGATATGTCAGACCTTGGAAGAGGTTTGGATTGAGCTAAGAAGAGATTAAAACAGAACCTCACTATCATCCTGCAGAGTCTGGGAGAGACTTCTTGTTTGTGATGCTCGAAGCTACTGCTAGAATTTCTTGAGTACAGCCAAAATCTGGGATTTGCATGTATAACAGCATTGAGCAGAGCTTGATATTTGATGAAATTAGGCAAAATCTATTCCAGAGAAAGAAAAATGGTAAAACCAGAGGGCATAATTTGAGGTTGAGGGTGGTAGACTCAAGAGTAATGTTAGGAAATTCTTCTTTACGGAGAGGGTGGTCGATGCATGGAATGCGCGCTCCCAAAGGAGGTGGTGGAGAAGAAAACAGTGACAGAGTTCAAACAAGCGTAGGATGAACACAGAGCATCTCTAATCAGAAAATAATGGGTATACTTTGAAGGAACTAAGGCCAGTACTGGACAGCTTGCACGGTTTTTGTCTCGTATAAGGACAGGCTGGGGAAGGCTTCGATGGCTGGGATGGTTAAGATGAGATGGAGTGAGCTTTGACAGAGACTCCAGTAGATAGAACCTAAGCACACTACCAGGCAGGACTCTGGGTTTCTGGCCCAGAAATATCTAAGAAAAAGGCCCATTTAAATTAAATGATTAATTTATGGAGCATGTATGGTTGGGCAGACTGGATGGACCATTCAGGTCTTTATCTGCCGTCATTTGCTATGTTACTATCTTCGTTACTAACAGGCATTACTGATGTACAGTAATTTACGTTTCAGACCATTCCCAAGCCAGGACACAGAAGAACGGACTCCACGCACAGCAGTAATGAATCTGAATATACATTTAGTTCTGAGCTTATAGAGGCAGAGGAGGTACCTGTGAGAGCAGAGGTAAAATTAAAGAAATTTAAACACCTTCCATATTAAATGCCTACATGTCCTGGACAAAGATTTTTCAGATAAAACCTTGCAAGCTACAGTGCAGCAAAAATGCATGCAGTACCCAGATGATGACAGGACAAAAATATTAAAAATTTATTAAATGAGTCCAACATCTTGGTTTGGCTTTGTGATTACACTACTGTTTGTAGATAATAGATGTGGTTTCAGGATATATGGACTCCTGAGAAAGGCTAGCAATGCCAAAATATGAGCCATGTTAAGTCCTTATTTTTCACTGCACATCACCCAAATTAAAATACAGCTGTTTTTGATATTCCAATAAACAGTTTATTTGTTAGAAAATCAAAAGGGGTTTTTTAACTCGTTTGATGTATTTTTTTCCTGTCATCATCTGGGCACTATGTGCGTTTTTTGTTTTACTGTAGCTTGCATCTATTTTGTTGTACAGCTTCCCATCTTTTTGGTTTTCAGATAATACTTTGCCTTCTGAAACTATGGACTTCTCATAATTTCTTTTCACTTTCTAAATGAGAGTTATGTATCCTTTTTCTGACCTAGACACCCTATACAAAATCAGACTTCACTGGGGAGGAGCCTAAGGCTCTGATTGGCCCAGACACCTAAGGCCTCACCCATAGGAGTGGATTTAAACAACCTGGGCCAATCAGAGCCTCAGGCCC
The DNA here is from genome assembly GCF_902459505.1 of Geotrypetes seraphini. Taxonomy (NCBI): domain Eukaryota; kingdom Metazoa; phylum Chordata; class Amphibia; order Gymnophiona; family Dermophiidae; genus Geotrypetes; species Geotrypetes seraphini. Next base: position 16,920,855 of record NC_047097.1, read on the forward strand.
CTCCCCTGCACCGAGGAGGGGAAGGCCCGCCATTTTGAAGAGGTGGACCTGCTGGCTGGAGGGAATAGGCATCCCTCTGGCCAGCCATCTAAGTAAGGTGAGGGGACAGGGGTCATCGGAGGTGTTGCTTGGTGGAGGGAGAGAGTGGGCAACTCTCCCTTTGTCAGGGGATGTTGCTTGGCGGTGGGAGAGAGTGGGCATCTGTCTCGCTGTCTGATGGAGGGCTGCTTGACTTCAGCGGCTCAATTTGTTGTTGGGTTTTATGTGTTTATTTTGCACATATACCCATCGCTATCACCAGCGATGGGCACATGCAAATTTAGTAAATCTTTGCTAATCTCCGCCAACCTCATTTGGATGAGCATTTTTTTGAGAATGACTTGCTTTTTTAAAATTGCTACTATAACAGCTGCGACAGTGGCCCGTCAATTTTTAATGTGAATTTTTGAGAATCTAGCCCTAAGACTTGGAACACTCATTGGCAGAATAATGAATACCATTTAAAAAACCACAGGAGGCTGTTGAGGTTGGGAATAAACAGAGGGTAATTTGCAAGTAAATAATATCGTTGTCTCCTTTGGGTACAGGTGGGAGATTAATTGTGGGGATAGATCTCAGTGAGTGCAGATTAGGTTCCATTAGGGATGGGCAAGGATGGGTGAAATTTCTGTCCTTGTGCAGGGCCCTAGTGTAAATGCTGATGGGGATATTTTTGAAGTGTACATCTATTTCGTTTGCAAAATAAGAAGTACATATAAAATTTTAAGGTCCATCCAATCCCGCACTCCCTTCAAATCAGTTTCTGTCTGATGCATACTTGTAAAGAGCACCTCTTCTAAATTTGCTACTTACATGAATATGCATCTTGCACATTTGTAAACCTGAGATCACCTCCTTGAGGTATGTGAATGTTCTGTCATGTCCATCATTTCTCTCCTGTAGGGTACACACAGTCTAATTTCATAGGGTTCATGATTTACACAGGGAAAGCAAGAAAAAAAAAAGACTCAACAGCAGCCTATCAGGAGCTGCCTTAGATGAATGAACCAATAGAAATCCTTCCCTTTACATTCTTTTGCTCCTTTATCTTGGTTGTAAACAAATATCAATTATCTTTAAATTCCCATCTCAACCCTATTCGACAGATTTATCTCCTAATCAGATACCATTTTAAAACTAATAACACCATACTGATAACTTTGAGAAATATGTGTATTTTTACTATTTGTATTCTGTAATTCGCTGACTGTCCAGCTCTCTTCAGTGTAAACCGCCTAGAAGTCGTAAGATTGTGGCGGTATAGAAAAAATAAAGTTGTTGTTATTAAATGGCCGGATGCCTTTATTTTGGTGTTTTTAAAGTGCTTTTATTGGAATGATACATATTTGAATGACATTGACCTATAATTTAGACTTGCCCGCCTTCTCTATTAATGCCCTAACTCTGCTTTCAATGTCAGCCGCTTCAACATCATTTCCTGATGCTTCTTAACCACAGGAGCCAGCAGAGAAGAAGACCCCTCTGGACATGTCCCTGTTCCTGAAGCTGCAGAAAAGGGTTTCAGAGTTGGAACAGGAAAAGCAATCCCTGCAGGATGAACTGGACAGGAAGGAAGACCAAATCCTGCGAAGCAAAACCAAGGTACAGCCCAGGCGTTTACTCCACGATGACGGGAACTCCACTCGCCTCTCACCCCCTTCCTACTGTTCACTTTCACTTTTTTGGTTGATAACTGAATGGGACTGATAAAATTGCAATAGCTGTTTAAGAACTAGCATTTTCTGTTTCCCAAAATGATGGGACATTTTACTTCTGTTTTGTTTTCTAGGAGGATGCTAGGCCTCCACTTAGAGGAGCTGAATTTGAATACGAGTCTCTTAAGGTAATAGTAAATAGAGGTACCCACTACATGCATCCGGTATGCTCCATTTTCCTTGGAATGATTGATAACTTCATTATTCAGCTGTCTCTCCCTATCCATTTTCTCAACATGCATTAAAGAACTCAACCCAAATCCTCTTCCAGTGGTTTTCTCTCACTGCTTTTACTGAGCACAGTGTACATTTCAACACATTTATAACCTGCTCTATCTAAGCAATTCTAGGCGGCTTATAAAATATTAATTTTATGGGTTTCAAAAACACAAAGAGGGGCTGAATTAGCACATGTTTGAAACAAATAAGCAGTAGCACCAGTAATAGCTCAGGAACTAGGATGGGACTAGTGTTTTAAAAGCCAGTTTACAATAAAATAGAGATTAAAAAAAAGAAATAAAATAAAAGATATAACTTAGAGTTAAAAATAAATTAAAAGGGAGATTGAATGGAACAACGCATACGAAATAAAAGGGGAAAGGTGAGGGTAAGTTAGTAAATACATCGAGATAAAAATAAAAGGGAGGAGAGAGAAGGGAGGGAAAATACATTATGGGCTCGCTTCAAAAGAAATGTTTTTGTTATTTCAAGATACTTCAAAAAGCTTCATGAGAATGATTGAAAGAGCTGAGGTCAGAAATTATAAGCATCTTTGAAAAGAAAAGTCTTGAGTTTAGATTTGTATTATGTAGCTGTAGGGGCTGAAAGAAAACTTGGTTGAGCCGCAGCCTATAGGCCCATTGGCCCATTATTCTAATGATTTAAATGCAGGAGAGGCTCTTTCCCAGTTAAATCATGCAGAGCAGGTCAGAAGGGAATATTCCAGCGGGCACTAAACCGAGCAGTGACACTACACATTCCCTCTGACTGCCATGGCACAGCTGGGGCAGAATCCTGTATGGAGCTGGAAGTTATGTGGGTACTGGTGGCATTTCTTTCCTGTGTCTACACAGGAAATGGAGCAATTAGGACCATTTAAATGTTTTTGCCTGGTTAGCTGTGATGGTACGAAATTCAATAGTGGCCGTATCTGTGTGACTTCTAGCTACCGCTGCTGACACTGAATATCTGGGTCTAAATTAGCCAGCAGTGGTCAGTATGTTTTTTTTTTTAAAATACTTGACTTGCCACCAATTCAATATTAAAACAATCAGTTCAACGTCTGCATTGTAACTACGTTTTGTGAGGCAAGCTTCTGCTGTTTCTTCTTCAGATAGCAGCCAATGTAATGGTTTGCAATGTGGAGTGCAGTCAGACTGCAGACTGTTAAAAGAGTAATTTCAGGATTAGAAGGAACTCCTATTTACCAAATTCAGGTGGACTCGAGTGCATTAATCTCCTCCAAAGCAAATGCTTCCAGGCCTTGCAAAATGGTTTCTGCCTCTCTCTCATCATTGTGATTGTATGGGTGGAGAAAGGCTAAGTGAGAACAAGTGTACAGTTCTTCTCTTACTGAATCTTTGCAGCGCCAGGAACTTGAATCTGAGAACAAGAAGCTGAAGAATGAGCTAAATGAGTTGCAGAAAGCCCTCACTGAAAAAGGTGCACCAGAAGTAACTGCTCCCGGGGCCCCTGCCTATAGAGTCCTCCTGGATCAACTGACCTCAGTCAGCGAGGAACTGGAAGTGCGTAAGGAAGAAGTCCTCATCCTCCGATCTCAACTGATGAGCCAGAAGGAGGCCATTCCACCTAAGGTCAGTGATGGGAATTGTGGCTGCTCTGAATGCACTTATAAAGTGTTCGAAAGAGTCTTGCAAGAAATGTTTGATCTGTTTTGACCTTATTTTAAAGTGCTCGAGGCTTGCGCAGATGAGGACAGAGCTTGCATGAATGGGACAGGGACAGAACTTTTGGGGATAGGACGGGGATAAATTTGTCCCCATGTCATTCTCTAGACAAAATATAAAAAGTCTACCAACCCTATCTTGTAGAAATGACTCCACCCTTCATGATGGTCCCTGCATGCCCATGGCAGGTGCAGTCAAACCTGAATTTGGATTACATGCTTCTTTGCTTTGAGTCCAGACAGTGGCATAGTAAGGGGATGCGGTCCACCCTGGGCACAGTCTTCCTAAGGGCGCCACAGCACCCATCCTCCTCTCCGCCCATTCGCTGCTTCCCCGCTCCTTTCCTTGCCACGTGTGCCCCTTGCCTTCCCCTGTACCTTTTTGGTGCTCTCTCTGACGTCACTTCTGGGACCCACGCTTAAGAAGTGACGTCAAAGGGAGCTGACACCGACGTGGGCAGCATGCTGCCCATGCCAAAGAAGTTTAAAAGGTACGGGGAAAGGGAAGGGTGTGCGCGCACAGCAGGGGGCGGGGGAAGGACGCCGATCACCCTTACTATTCCTCTGAGTCCAGACCCAATAAAGACTCCATTTGATGACATATTCCTGGTTGGTGGCTTCTCTTCCTCAATGACTTTTGTGTTTGGATTTTTGTTTTCGTCATGGAGGTTGTTTGGTCCTATTTTGGTGATTCTATATTTGTTTCTGCTTTCATATTACTTTTAGTTGGTTTACTTGCAGTACAATCTGCTGAGTCACTCTTTCTTTTTCCTCTCTTTCTGCCTACCAATGTCTGATTTCCAGGAGGACAAGGTAAAATTAATTTGTGCCTTAGCTGTTCAAATATATTTGAATCTACAAAGTCTGTGCTAGTGCTGCCCGATTTCCGATTCGAATCAGGTGAATCGATTCAATTAAAAAAAAAAAAAAAAATCGGCCTTGCCGATTCGGTTACCAACCCTCCCCCTGGCCACAGGTACGGCAGCACTGCCTCTTGCTGGCTGTCCACTGCCGCTCCTGCTTTAGGGGGGAGGGTCAGTCGGGAAGTACTGCATGTTCCCCCAGCTTCCCTCCCCCCCCCCGGCCTCCCGCTCTTACCGTTAGCTAATCGGCAGCCTGCAGAGAGGATCGCTGGTGATGTAGTGATTCTTGCAGGCTGCCGTCATCCTGAGCACCACGTTCCCTCTGCCGCGATCCCGCCCCTCCTCTGACATCTGTGGTAGAAAACTGGAACGCTCTTCCAGAGTCTGTTATAGGGGAAAACACCCTCCAAGGATTCAAGACAAAGTTGGACAAGTTCCTGCTAAACTGGAGCGTCCGCAGGAGAGGCTGGACGCATTTAGAGCACATGTCTTTGACCTGGGGGCCGCCGTGTGAGCGGATTGCTGGGCACGATGGACCACTGGTCTGACCCAGCAGCGGCAATTCTTGTGTTCTTGTGTACTGGACTAGGGGGGAGGGAGGGAAGGAAGGAAGACATAATGGGTCTAAAAACAGAGGAGAGGGACAATGGGGTGGTGGGAGGGAAGGAACAGAAAGGGAGAGAAGTTGGACACAAGGGATGGTGTGGAGGGGGGAGATAGAGATACTGGATAGGAGGGTAGTTGGGAAGAGAAAGGGAGAACTTGTAGGCCCTGAGGTGGTGGAGAAGGAGGGAGAGATGCTGGAAGAAAAGGTAGTTGAGAAAAGGAGAGATGGTGGATCTGAGGATGGTGGGGTCCATCGCTGCAGCTGCGGGGATGGAGATGAAAAAAAGGAAAGATGCCAGACCTCCAGGGGAGGGAGGGGAAGACAAGAGATGGAAGATGGATTGTTAGCACAGAGAAAGAAGGAGACCCTGGCAAGCGAGTTATCAGAAGATAATCAGAGCCTGGGACCGACATGATTTGAATAATGACCAGAGAACAAAAGGTAGAAAACTTAATTTTATTTTCTGTTTTGTGATTATAATATGTCAGATTTGAAATGTGTATCCTGCCAGAGGTGGTGTTAGACCGTGAACCTGAGCTAGGATTCACATCTACCTTTCCACTTCACTTGATGCACATCGATGTGACAATTATACTTGCCATTGGCATGGCATAAAGCAGGGGTGTCCAACCTGCGACCCCGTGAAGTATTTTGTACGGCCCCGGTCGAGGGCGATGCACTGTTTTCCCCTGCTGCCCCTGGATGTTTACTGTCTTGCTGCAGCGTTTGTGCGGCCCCAGAAAATTTTTTTCTGCCAATGCGGCCCAGGGAAGCCAAAAGGTTGGACACCCCTGGCATAAAGGATCACAGCTAAGTTTTGCTGTGCTAGTGTGAGTTTTCACAAGTATTCTATAACAAACGAGTGCACCTAAATAATAGATGTGGGGCTAAGAGCTTCCCCTTGTAATGCCTAAATCAAAGTGCCAGGTTATAGAATTACCTCTCATCGCTTTTTTCTATGCCCCTGGTTATATAAAAAAAATCAGATTATAAAAATATAAGAAAGAACAGAAAGCATATATATGTATGTGACTAACCCCCCTTTTACAAAACCGTAGCTCTGACGCTCATAGAATTCCTATGAGCATCGGAGCTGTTGCCATCGCGGTTGGTGCTAGAAACTGTGCTATGGTTTTGTAAAAGGATGGGTAAGTGAATTAATGCTACCAGAGGATGCACTGGTTATATCAAAAGCTATGAACATACTCCTTTCAGCTTGCAGAATATACAGCAAATCATTGGAATGGTAGCAATACACTCTCAGGTTCGAAGGAAATTTCCTTCTTATTTCTCAGTAGGGCAAACTGCAATATTACCTCCTTGACAGTAGGGAGTGCTCTTTATACAGTGATATCCATATTGGCTTCATAGCAAGTTTTTATGTTAAATGCAAAGTTAGCTGTTTTGAAGGGGTGCATATTTGGGGAGTGGGGTTTTTAATCTCCAATACTCATATTATTATTAACATCTCTATAGCTCTACCAGGTTTATGCAATGCTTTATAAGCATACATGAAGCTCACAATCCAATAAAATGGGGGATGGGAATTGTACACCGCTTTTTCTGTGTGGTTACACAATCAAAGTGGTTTACATATAAGGTAAATGAGAAACACAAACAGGGCATAGGCCTTTACATTAAATAATAATAATAATTTTATTCTTATATACCGCCATACCGAAAATGTTCTAGGCAGTTCACAACAAGGTGAGCTAGTACATGGGATACAGATAAAATACAAATTAGAATAATGGACTTAAAAACAGATAAAGACAGAAAGCATTTACAATATAATGCAGAAAATACCGGCATGGCAGGGAAATAAGTAATACATAGAACAGATAAAATGCATCAAGTTGAATATAAGGAACTTGATTGATAAAATGAAGCAGAATGCATTAAGATACCAGCCTATCAAAGAGTTGAGTCTTTAACAATTTTTTAAAATCAAGATAGGAAGAGACCTCTAACATAATTTTTCCAAGCCATACATTCAATTTAGCAGCTACACAGAGTGAGACCTTGTGAGGGTCCCTTAGAAATACTGATAAACGTTTAATCCAGTTTTAATAAAACTTGAAACTTGTAGCAGCTTGTGAATATGGATAGGCGACCTGGGTGTTATGAATAGGTTTAAGATTTAAAAGCAGTTTCCAAGAAATATATTTTCAGGCTGGATTTATATCTTGCAAAAGAGAGGGAGCCGTTTGAGTATATTGCAATAGCAAGCTGGAAGATAGAGTTTAGATACGGAATACAGAAGAAGAATTGTAACAAATGATGATCTGTCTGTTTGTTGTATTATGTTTTAAAATTTTTATGCTTGTTTGATGATGATCTGTCTGTTTGTTGTATTATGTTTTAAAATTTTTATGCTTGTTTGATTGTAATCTGTCTAGAATGGTAGATGGCGCAGAATAGAAATTTTTAAATAAATAGTCGTGCATGCTTTTGAATTTATTCCTTATTTGGCTGGATACTGAATTAATAAAAATAAAAAAAATTAACTGCAGCCAAAAGCTGGACTAAGTTGTGTAGTAAGAGGGTTATTTTATAATGAGTTTGGAGGGTGAATTAGGTGCTTATTCTGAAGCTGTTTAACAAAAATCACATAGACACTGCAGGCCATATTCTATAAATGGTGTCTATATTAGGCGCTTTTAGGCACCCTAATTATGGCTGCCTAAGTTCGGGTTTCGCACTGAACTTAATTTTTTTTAATTGGCTTAATCGACGTGGTAATTGACTGTGGCAGTTATCAGCCAGTTAAAAAAAAAATTAATGAAGCAATTTAATAGCTTGACGTTGAACTCTTAGAACAGTGATGCCTAAATGAAGGCACCCTTTCACACCTAACAACGCCTATGTTAAAAAAGTAGGCGTGGTTATGGGCGGAGAATAGGTGTGGTTGACTTAGGCATCCAACTTGGGCGCTGCCAAATTAGGTGAGTGAAAAGCTGGCCTAATGAAGTGGTGCCTAAATCTGCTTAGGCACCATTAGGCATGATTCTATAAACAGCGCCTAGTGTTTGACACCCATGCCAAGCGGCGCCTATAATATAGAAGTGCTTAGGCACCATTTATACAATCTGGCCCTACGTGTCTTTATAAAATACATCACAGGTGCAGCAGAAACTGGTAAAATTGCAGCAACATGAATCTCTCCCAAATACCTTTACATATTTCATTTCATTTATTCACTTACTATACCGCTACAAATTGGCATGCAGAACTGTGCAGTTTACAATATTAAAAACATACAAAAAAAACAGTAGAAAAGGAACTCCAATCCATAAATAGCAAAGAGGGAAATTCATTCACAACAAAGAAAAGTGTATACATTTCAGAGAGATGGGTGAATGCCAAGGATTGATCTTGCATTATCCAGTTATCAAGAAGCAGAAAAAGCCTATTCAAAAAGCCAGGTTTTCAAATGAACTTTAAATATTTTAATTGAACCTTCTGCACATAAGTGAGCAGGTAGTTTGTTCCAGTTAAAAATGGTGCAGCAAAAAAAAATGCACATTTATGTATAGAATTTAACTGTGCGAATCGTGGACCAGGCAGAACCATCTCATAGTCATTCAAAGACCTAAGAAGTCTTGTAGAAGAATATGCTATGTAAGAGTTGATAAATAATCAGGGGCATCCTGTTTGAAAGCTATAAATGAAGTAAAATTAGCTTATATTGAATTTGATAAGCAACAGGGAGCCAGTGGTATTGTTTCAACAATGTGGTTACATGATCCTTGGAATGTGAATGAGCCAATAAATTAACGTACAAATTGCCCTACTGGGCATCAAGTCCAGTATCCTGTTACCAACAGTGGCCAACCCAGGCCCCAAGTCCCTGGCAGGAACCCAAAGAGTAGCAACATTCCAGAACTGAGATTGTGATGTCACAATGGCTTGATTGTTCCATACGTGACTCGTATCAGAACCTAAGAATTGTCATACTGGGACAGACCGAAGGTCCATCAAGCCCAGCATCCTTCTTCCAACAGTGGCCAACTCAGGTCCCAAGTACTGTACCTAGCTAGATTCCAAGTGTTAAAAACAGATTTTATGCTAGGAATAAGAAGTGGATTTCCCCAAGCCATCTCAATAATGGCCTATGGACTGTATTCTGAAGTGTTTGCACTCTTTTAATAATAAAGCTATTTACACCAACTAGTACAGTATTACAGTAATCAATCTGAGTCATCAGTAATGATGAGTAATGTTGGGAGTAGGTGTAAATGTATTTTATAAATTACACAATATGTTAACTATTTCTTTTTTTTCAAAAACTTTATTCATTTCAAATCTTAAATCAAGTACAATATGTTAACTATTTCTGTGCTGCACTAAAACAGTGGCAGTGGTCATGCCTGCAAGCAGTTGCACAAAACTAGGCATCATCTTGTCATCACCTGTACTATTATGTAAGAGGCTTTTTAGGTGCATAAAACAGGATTTATGCATGAAAAATCCTTTATAAAATTGTCTCCCAAGTTCATAACTAGTATTAACATATTAACACATTAGTGAATTAGCCCTAAGCTTCTACCTAAAGCAAATTAGAAGTAGAATTTGCATTCTTTGAGTTGTGAATCTTTAGACCTGGAAGGTCAGGAAATGAGCTTGAAGTGTTAGCTCCCTCTAGGATAACATCTTTTGGGTAATGATCATGACATCTGGCTAACTTCTTTCAGGATACAATGACAGATTCTAGGATCTTCCTGGAAGATGTGCAGAAGATGAGGGACAAAGGGGAGATCGCACAGGCGTACCTAGGGATGAAGGAGACCACCAGGTATGTGTCCAGTACACTGGATATTGTCTTCTTCTTTTAGTTAATGGCATTTTCTCAGGTTCACAGATGTATTGTGGCTCTCTTGGATTGTCTTTCTACAGCTGACCTGCCCCTGTCCAAATATCCCCAATCAAATCTTGGTTCCGTTTGCCACGATGAATACGTTTTTTCAGGTGCCATCCATGATGTTTTGCTTAGCTCCCTAGACTCTTGATGTTTAGAAGAACCACAATCCTACTTTATCATACTCGGATGATTTCTTCACCAATAGCTCCCACTTACACAGCGCTATGTCCTCTTTGGCTGTGTCTCTTCTGAAAATAGTTGCTTCCATGCATATGTTAAGAACATACCAGTAAGGACATTCTTTTCAAGAAAAAGCCTTTGCCATAATTTTATGTCTTAGAGCAGTGTCTCTCAAACTGTGTGCTACAGCACAGTGGTGTGCTCCAAAGAGGTTCTGAGTGTACCATGAGAGATTCCAGAATTTTACTAAATTCCCTTCATAAGTTATACACAAGAATAGATGATGTGTACACAAGAGTCTGTCAATGTTATGAGCATCTGTGCATAAAGGATACAACTGCCTAGACAAGCCTCATTCTTTGACACGATTGGTCCTTGAAAACTAATAGCAAGTAATTTTATTTTTATTTTCTATGCAGTAGTTATCCTAATTTGAGCAACAAAGCAATCTAAGGGCTTTGTTACCATTTGGATTTTCTTATCGTTGCGAACTTGGATTTTCAGATCTGACAGAAATTAAATAGAAAAAAAGAGAACTGCAGATGGTGGTTGATGAAATGTTTATTTGCTTGTCAACTATCGAGCCGCATTTTGAGTTAAAAACAAGCACATCTATCATATTGATTAGCAATTCTACTTTAATTTTCAAGTTTTATTAAAATTTTGATTGTCGCAATATCATAGTTTCAAAGTGATTTACAATTAAAAGCAGGGGTCCATATTACTTAAAATACAATGGAGACAAAGACATTGCAAACTGGCACATACGGGATGCGGGAAGAACTACAATAAGTATAGGAAAGAGAACGTAAAAGGTCTAAACAAGAGAAGGGTAAGACTTTGTTAGAAAGATGCATAAAGAAATCTCATATAGGTCTAAACAATGGAAGGGTAAAAGATTCACCATTGTTACAATTAACCCATTCATATCTTAAAGAACTTTAAATAATTAGCTCTCAAATTTACTACCCTCCCCCACCGTTTTATCAAGCCATGTTAGGGTTTTTTTAATCACCCAATGTCATGGTAAAAGCTCTTGACGCTCATAGAATTCTTATGAATTTTGGAGCTTTTATCACAATGGCCAGTGATCTAAAAAAAAAAAAAACCCTAACGCAGCTTAATAAAAGATGTGCCAGAACTAAAAAAGTTTGAGAGACACTGCCTTAGAGTCACATTAGCTCCATTAAGTCATATGCATGATACTGTATTGCACTATTGAAACAATTTAGATTTCTATGTTTCAGAGAAAATGTATTTGCTTTGTTTGTTACAGTATCATATCCATCACTGATCAGGTATAAGGTTACTCTTTCTCAGACTATAGAATCTGTCTCCACCTTGAGGATGTAGTAACACATCAACAGATGCGTTTCCATTCTGTAGCCATGGGGCAACATATTGAGTTCCATGGAGATTAGATTCTGGCTTCATATTAACTTTGAGCCTCGGTGGTTTACAAGGAGGTTAAAACCCCAACATTATCCCTCCCTACCAACCCCACAGCACATCTGCTAAAACAGTACAAATCTAATGGAAAGCTTTAACAAATAAATAGGTGGTAGATGCGTGGAATAGGCTCCTGGTAGAGGTGGTGGAGAAAAAGACTGTGTCTGAATTCAAGAATGCGTAGGACAGGAATATTGGATCTCTAAGGGAGAGAAGGAGATAATGGATGATGCGGATGGGCAGACTGGATGGGCCATTTGGCCTTTATCTGCCATTATGTGTCTTAACTAGACACGTCCTTCAGAGCAGCAGGACCTCCAGCTTGTGGTTAAATTACAATTTGCTTTATGTAGCAGCAGATTCATGGAGGAGTCAGAAAAGGGTCTGTGAAGTGTTCCTCTCTTTGCTTTATAAGAGGCAACTGATTATCCAGAGGGATATGAAGAAAACAGAGTGAGGAGAAGTCATGAAATCTAGACCATTCCTTTGCTGCTGTTTAAACTGGATTCATGTGAAAGAAAATGGTCCCCAGCAGCTGTTTTCCTTTGCCAGGGCTTGTCTTGCTTCGCTGCTAATTAAAATTTATCTGTGAACAGGAAACTTGCGATCATAATAAGCAAAGAGCCTTCTTGGACTGTTTCTCAAACTTTGGCCTTCGCAACTTGTCTGTTACCAGAGGGCTTCGACCCATCAGGAATTGGCTGGCCTTAGTTTTGTCCCACTAGAATCCTGCAGCATCTGCTGTGCAGCAAATCCAGGACAGGCTCAGTCTGATTCTGACTCAGAAGCCTCTGGTCACCTTATTGTATAGGCAAATATTGAAAGGGCTCTCCTAAATTAAAGCACCCAGATATGTGTACAGTGGCTGTGTGATCTGTCCATGTTGCTATCTATTATACAAATAAAGTGGCATTTTAGAAAGGATGTGGGGCATGCCAAGTTCCACTAGTATTTTAGAACAGGATCTTCTGACATAGAGCCTATACTTTGAGCATGGAGAGAAGGATGTTTATGCACAGGAGAATAAATATCAACGGGGCCATAGTAGGCTCATAAACATTTCTGTTCTGAAATGTCACATACTTGTACGTGTTATTGTGGTAGAACATAAACATCTGTTAGCCATTTTAGAAACAAAAACGTTTGTAGTACCTAAGCTATCATGGATGCAAAAGCTGGACACTACAAGGACATGACACAAAGAAGATTGACTTATTTGAGCTTTGGTGTTGGAGAAGAACATAAGAATAGCCTTAATGGGTCAGGCCAATGGTCCATCAAGCCCAGTAGCCTGTTCTTACGGTGGCCAATCCAGGTCACTAGTACCTGGCCAAAATCCAAGGAGTAGCAACATTCCATGCTACCGATACAGGGCAAGCAGTGGCTTCCCCCATGTATTTCTCAATAAGACTATGGACTTTTCCTCTAGGAACTTGTCCAAACCTTTCTTATAACCAGCTATGCTATCCGCTCTTACCACATCTCTAGCAATGCGTGCCAGAGCTTAACTATTCTCTGAGTGAAAAAATATTTCCTCCTAATGGTTTTAAAAGTAGTTCCCTGTAACTTCATTGAGTGTCCCCTAGTCTTTGTTATTTTTGATGGAGTGAAAAATCAATCCACTTGTACCAGTTCTACTCCACTCAGGATTTTGTAGACTTCAATCATATCTCCCCTCAGCCGTCTCTTTTCCAAGCTGAAGAGCCCTAACCATTTTAGTCTTTCCTCATACGAGAGGAGTTCCATCCCCTTTACCATCTTGGTCGCTCTTCTTTTAATCTTTTCTAGTGCCACTATATCTTTCTTGAGATAAGGAGACCATAATTGAATGCAATACTCAAGATGAGGTCATACCATGGAGCGATATAGGGGCATTATAACATTCTTAGTCTTCTTAACCATCCCTTTTTTAATAATTCCTAGCATCCTGTTTGCTTTTTTGGCCACCGCTACACATTGGGCGGAAGGTTTCATTGTATTGTCTACAATGACACCCAGATCCTTTTCTTGGGCGCTAATCCCCAAGGTGAACCCTAGCATCCAATAACTGTGATTCAAGTTATTCTTCCCAATGTGCATCACTTTGCATTTGTCCACATTAAATTTAATTTGCCATTTGGACGCCCAGCCTTTCAATTTCCTAAGGTCTGCCTGCAATTCTTCACAATCCGCATGCATTTTAACAACTTTGAACAATTTAGTGTCATCTACAAATTTAATCACCTCACTTGTTCCAATTTTATGCATGCCAGAAGAGCTAACAAATTAATTCTAGAAGAGATCAAACCAACCATGTCAACTCGAAGCCCAAATGATGAAGTTACAACTGTCTTATTTTGGTCACACTGTCAGAAGCGAGAGTTCATTGGAGAAGGACATCATGTTTGGCAAGATCGAAGGAACTAGGCAAAGAGGGCAACTTGCAATCAGATGGTTGGATATGTTGAAAAGAACCATGGGGATGACACTGGAGGACCTTACCGGACTAGTACAAAACCGATTTCTTTTTAGATCTGTAATTCATCAAGTCACTAGGGCTTGAGCACAAGTTGATGGCACCTAAAGAAGAAATGATCACAGAGTCTAATGTTCCTTGCCAGTTTCACATTTGGGAAGGGGGCAACCTTCCTAATCCCTCCAGTGGTATGCTGCACAAAATGAGGACCTTTCTGAAATCTAGAGGTAAATTCTGATTTCAGTCTTTTTGGACATAGACACCTATTCCCTTGCCGAAATGAGGGATAAATATATATATTTTTTTGACCTACTGTAATCCCACCCAAAACTTGCCAAGAGCAAGCCCCTTACCATATGCATGTTTTTCAGTTTGGGGTGTATATCCCAGCTTTGTAAAACTGGGATTTAGATGGGAGGGGGGGGGGGAGAGAGCGGAAGTTTTTGACATTTTGTCAGAGTAAGCTCGTCACATGTGGTAGTGTTTAAAGGACAATTTTCTCATGCAAACATTTCAAAACAATGAAGCACAAATGTTCAGATCACCTGTAGGAATAAATCCATGTCTGCATTTGTAGAGAACCTGAGCTATAGTTAATAGAGTGCTAATTAGTGGAATCACATTTTAAGCAGTGGGTGTAGATCTAATCATCTAATTAATTACCCAGAGATATGATTTTCTGGAACAGTTAAGCAGTAAAGGAAGAAATAAGGCCACAAATTGACTGAGCTGAGGCTTCAAACTGGTTACTTGCTGACCCAGGATGAGCTTGGCTGTACTATCATTCTTATAGTACTGGTGAAGAAAGTTCAGCATGAGGAAATCCTACTGGACTTAACGTGAAGAATATTTTTATTGATAGGTATAGAAAATACAGCATATCAATGAGAATTGCATAACAAACATCTCATAAGTAATACAATGACCTGTGTTGTGCTCATAAAACTTCCCCTTTACCCCTCCCCCCAACATAAGAAAAACAAACTCCCCAAAAGAAGAATGGCAGGCGTAAAAAGAAGAAATGTAATGCTAGTAGTCCGTTAGTGGAACCCCCAGAAAACAAACATCCGCCAGATACGGTCAAACTTATGTACAAAGCCATGTTTAAGAGCAGTAAGTTTATACATAGTATGCAAACTATGCAATTTGTCAACCACCAGGCGCCATTCAGGCTGCTCCGGCCTCTAGGGAGCAACCAAAACCAATCTATCGGCAGTAAAAAAAACAATTTGCAAAAACTCAATTCTCCAGGGTCCAAATTAGGATCATAGTTACAAAGAAGTGCCACCTCCCATGAAGCATGAACATCCCATCCCAGGATTTTAGATAGTGATTCAAAAATGAGAGTCCAATAGCCCGGGACCATGTGAAGATAGGTCCCCTCCAACCCACAGCCCCTCCAACAATGCCCTTCACTCCCTCTCTCCATATGTGCCTGCAGTACAGGTGTATAATACCACCGCAGGAGTACCTTATTTCCATTTACTATTAAAGGGGTTGCTAATTCCTTAGATGCCACTTGTGACCAAATACCCTCCCATTCTGATGTCATAAGCCTCTGTCCAAAATCATGCTCCCAGGCCTTCACATAGGATAAGGTAGCCCCACGTTGAGCAATTAAACACTTATAAATGGCCGATATTACCCCCTCTGAAGCGTGGGACCTATAAACTGCTCAAACCTAGTCTTCCTCCCCTCCAGCCCCCAAAGAAGGCCCAATGATTGCAAATAGTGTTGGACCTGCAGCTAGGGGAACAATCCTACTGGACTTTTAACTTTCTTATGACATAAAGCTGTTCTCCATATTTTATGAAGACCTAGTCCAAAATAGAAAGCAGGCAAGCCACCTCTCAAGTGACTGATTGTTAGTATAGACAGTGGGGGTGGGTGGATTGTGAATTTTGAGAGTTTTGTCCAAGCATGATTCAACATGTGGGCAGGAAAGGCTTTTCTCCATGATTTAAGGGTGTAGAAGGTTCAGGTCTGGATTCAAGACCTTTGGTGATGAAGACTCCATGAACATGGGATTACATGCAGTACATGCAGTTGTACATGCAGTACAACTAATGGAGGTGAGCACACATGGGGCCATGTCAAAGGTTGCTCCTGGATCTTTGGTGCAGTTTCAGAGGTATGAGCACTACCTGTCATGAACATCATTGGCTCAAAGCAGCTTAAAATGGTGTTTGGATCCTCAATCTTTTCAAGGGCATGGACTTGGAAGAACCCAGTTGGAGAGTGAACAGGGATGCCATTTTTTGGGCCCAAATAGCACAGAGCAAATGATCAGTGAATGGTTCACCAACTGGTTTGAAATGAGAGCTATCTGGAGGGCTCTTCAGGCCTTCCAGGCCCAGGCCCAAGGCAAAGTGGTCTGGATATTTTCTGACCATGCAGTGGTGGTAGCCCAGATGGCCTTCCTTCTGTTATAGTGGGCTGAGAGCCCATCTTTTGGCATTGTCAGTGTCTCATGTAGCAGGCAAACAAAATGTGCAAATAGACATTCACTGGACCCACTGGTTTGGGAGCTATGATCAAAAAATGGTGGAGCAATCCCATCATGGATTAGCAACATAACACAATATGAATGTGGCCCAGTTTTTAGGTTGCTGGAAGGAAATTGAATATATTTGCATGCCCTTTAAGAGAAGCCCCAAACTGAACTATGTTTTGTATCTCCATCCTGATGACTTTTGGGGTGAGTGCTGGCAGAGGATAGCTTCTTTTCCAGGACTGGTTATTCGGATAGGCCCAGAAGGCTGTAATGAATTTCAAAATAAGGGAGAGCTGGAGGCTTCCTCAAAGGTGAGGCAGCTAGTTCAGGGTCCACTTCCGATGGACAGGCTGTCTTACTTTTGTCTTATGTCTTGACTCTTGAAAGATCATGCTTAAGCCATTCAGGTTATAAGGAAGAGGTCATTACTGCCTTACTGCAGGTGTGTAAGAGATCTATATCCTTGGTGATACATGGTGCAAGGAGTGGGCATATTCTGCATTTTATGTGTTGGCCTCTCACATTCTGACAATTTTGCAAGAGGATCTCAAAAAAGGTGTATTACTTGGTCCCTTGAAGTTCAGGTAGCAGTGCAGACCTGTTTGAGAGGTTAGTTGGAAGGAATACCCTTGGCTGCTCATTCTGATGCAGCTCTTTTCCTGAAGAGAGTCTCACACTTAAGTCCTCCAGTATGGGTGGTTTTCCCAGCATAAAATAAACTTAGTTTTTGAGTCCTGGGTCATATTTACCTTTTGAGCTACAGGCTCTCTCCTGTTGGGAGCCATTCATGCACTTTACAGCAGCTAGTGCTTCCATCCAGAAGGTTGTTTAAGCTTTTCATGTCAGTCAGGTATTGGTTTTGCCATCTCTCCAGTGAGAAGATTGTGGGGAGGAAATTTATTTATTTATTGGGATCTATTAACCGCTTTTATGAAGAAATTCACCCACGGCAGTGTACAGCAGGTATAATTCAACATACAACTGGTCTGGAGAGAAGCCTGCAAAGGTGGATCCACGTCTGAAACCGGACCACTTGCTGAGGCTAAAGGCTCTAGGGTGGCAGTGGAGATGTGCTTGGACTTGGAGGTCTTGGAAAGCTTGAGGACCACCACAGGAACCTTCTGCTTAGATATCTGTCCTGAGGGGCTAAAGACTATCCAAACGAGGACAATCTGATGAGACTCGAGGTCGGAGTCGTGGAAGCAGGAGGACCCTCGCTGGAAGGTGGGACCGAGGCAGCACTCAAGGTCGAAGGTGTCACTGAAGAGTCCATCCTGAAGAGTTTCTCCACTAAAACCCGACGACATTTAAGGGCTCGAGGTTGAAGAGTAGCACAGCGCTCGCACAACTTAGGATTATGGTCAGGCCCAAGGCAATTGAGGCACCAGCGGTGTGGGTCCGTGAGAGAATCACACGCTGGCACTGGCTACACTTCTTGAAGCCCGTGACATAGGAGGGAAGATAGCCGCTGCAAAGTCGAAGCCCGCAGGCTGTGGCCGTGCGGCCTGGCCCGCCAGTTAGTCAACGAAGAAAAAGAAAATAAGTCTTTTTTTTTAAAGGAAAATGAAAGTAACACAGCGATTCATGACTAAAAAGAACACAAACCGCGGTTTGAGAAAGCACGAAGTGAACGAAGTTCAACGCAGAGTGTCAAACTACAGACTTTTCAGCTCTGCAGAAAACTGAGAACTGAGGAGATTTGCCCTGTGCTGGGCGGGAAGGCACTCACGTATGCGTGTGCACCTGATTTGAAACTTCTACGTTTCTACAAGCAAGTCTGCTTGCGAGGCTGTCTGCATCCGGGCTCCGTGGATGATGTCACCCATATGTGAGAATAGGCTGCCTGCTTGTCCTGGGATAAACCAAAACACCTCTACACAGAACCAAGTCACCCTCCGAACTGTCCAATCTGACAGTTAGAATGTTCAAGCAGCTGATGCTGATCTCTGCACTAGGACAACAACTGCACCAATACAAAAAATACACAAACCAAACTTCTCAAAATAGGAAAAAACCCACAGGTCTTACATTCCAGATTTTCTTTGCTTTAAAACCCTTTAAAATCTTTTTTAAACCCTGTTTTTCTCACTCAGGTAACTTTTAACTTTGGTTACATAATGTGCTTTCTGGATGTTCAAAGAATTCACATGCAGTTTGTTGAAGTAACCAATGAATTTTGAAATAGGTTCATTGTGCTTTTAGCAGGCACCAAGAGAAGGGAAGCAGCCTCCAAGGCCATTGTTGCATGTTAGCTGAGAGATGCTATTTCATCAATTGATATTCTCCACTCAGGGATCTCAAATCTCACTCTACTAGAGGTAGCTTTGTGGGAAGTAAACTAATTGGTATCTCCAGTGGAGGCTTGTAAAACTACAATGTAGTTGTCCTTGCAATCTTTTTTTTAAGAGTTGAGTTCCACTCAAGGCACATTCAACCAGAGGACTGGCAACTACATGGATAGAGTCACAGTTGGTATCTCTGCTGGAGGTTTTTAGAGATGCACATGGTTATACTTGCATACTTCCTCTCAGCACTGTAGACTTGATCTTTTTCACCAGAGAAGCAGCAGCAGCATTTGGTGCAGGGGTTTTAGAGTCCTGCCCAGTTTTTGGAGTGCTCTGTTAAATCTTTTTGATTCTGGACTGGTCTGATAGATGAATAGGAAGGTAAAATGTGACCTTGCTTGCTAATTTTCTTTCCTTGCATCCTACCAGAGTAGGCCAGAGTCCCCTCCTGAAGTACTGAGAATGCTAGTTTGCTCTGCATTCAGGGAAAAATTTCTGGAATTTGGTGTGACTCTCTCTTATGTAGGTGATTGTTGGTTGAACTCTGGATTCCATTCCCCCCTTTTTAGGGGGAGGAGTTTAAAGAAGAGTGGAAAATATCTTGCCTTGTTACAAAACTATTGAAGAGCAGGTGCTGCATAGTACATCTTTGTTCTCTGTCATCATCCATGACTGGCTGATGGGCCTAACTGGTTCTGGACTGGTCTGGTAGCAATCAATGAAAGAAAATTAGCAGGTAAGACCAAACTTTTCCTTGTGAGTTTCCAGCAAGAGAAGGTTTGACCCTTTTCACGTCCCAACTGCCTTAACCCTTGGAATGGGAGAATGGGATAAACAAGAATGAAGAAGGTTCTGCCAAATAATAAAGATTGAATTAATATCTCTTGTTTCACTTTTTTCCTAGGCTAGCGGTCCCGTTGTTTCTGTAGTCAGTCTGTCTTTGCGTGACAGCAATGAGCACAGTCATCTGGGTTCTTTATTAGAATAGGATATGCAGGCCTCAGAGCTTCTGTTGGGACAATTATCTGACAAGACCATCAGGGGCTGCTGTTTTATTTATTATTTATTTATTCCATTTTCTATACCGTTCTTCCCAGGGAGCTCAGAATGGTTTACATGAATTTATTGATGTACTCAAAACATTTTTCCTTATCTGTCCTGGTGGGCTTACAATCTATGCAATGTACCTGGGGTAATGGTGGACCAAGTGACCTGCCCAGGGTCACAAGGAGCAGTGTGAGTTTGAACCCACAATCTCAGGGAGTTTTAGTGATTATGCTCTTCATTTTACTTTTTACAGTTTGTATTTGTTACATGGCTTCTGTATACCATGTATCATTGGTTAGATTGAGATGGTGTTATACTGTTGGAAAGTCAGATATCCTAAGCATTTTTCTAGTAGATCCAAAAAGGAAAACTCCAGTAGCACACCTCATTCATTGGAAACCTTGAGCCCATAGCCTATATACTCAATAAATATACAAGAGCCACATTTGCAAATACTAGGGTCGGCTATGTATACAAATTCCTCTCATGCATATTCACTGTACATTAACTGTAGAAAGTCCAGTTTTAATATGCACCATCCGAGTCATCAATATTTGTAATCATTTAAGTTTCTTGTTCTTAACATATTGTCTTATCATCTGCATAAATCCGTTTTTTGTTTAACCTTTTAATTTTTATGTTGTTGTTTTGGTTTATTTTTTTTTGTAACTTTGTTTGGAAGATCACTCCCTCAGGACTATCAAATGCTGAATGAGGATGGAGAACTATGGCTGGTTTATGAAAGCTTAAAGCAAGCAAACAGGTTACCCGCTATCTCAGAATAGCCTCTCGTGCTCTGTCTGAAGTTTTGCCTTTCACTAACCCTTAATTGCTGTGTGTAACGGCTTTGGCAGCATTTCTTATGTGCTAATAAGCATTGTTACAAAAACCATTGGCCTCGTTAGGACTCTCCATAACTCAATTTATTTGCAGGTTGTCCTTTGATTTATAATATATTAATATCAATCACTTTCAATATTGAACAAAAGTAGATAATTTATGAGACAATGGCTGTCTTGTAATTTGTCAAATGTTTTTAATATTTGCTTAAAGAGCCTTAGTCCATCTGTTTTCACATTTAAGGAGCAGAATTGCCAAACATTCCTGTGTTTAGAAACTAAGATTAGTGGAAATAAGTTGGCCTAATATTTAAAGATCCCAACACAGTCTGTCTTCATAGAATAAGACTCACGCACAGGTTTTGTAAGAGGTCCCTCCCAACCCTGAGAAGATGGTGAGTTTCTCCATCACTGTTTTTTAGAGTTAACTAGTGGATCCAGTTCCAGGAGGAGGATTTTTGACAGTTCTGTCTTTTCATCTTATGTCCCAGTGCATCTGATATCTATAGTCTCTGCTTCTACCAGTTTGAAGTCAGCACTTCAGCTACCATAATGTAGCTGTTAGAAATCCAGGACTAGCCTCGAATGTCCTTCCTGGAACTGGGTCCCTTGGCTTGTCCGTGCTTTTAGCAAGCCCTGTTGAGAAGGGACAGCATACATTTCTTTTGCTAAGAGCTAACCTGCTGAAGTGGTGAGTGATGCAGTGGGAACTTGGGCTGCTTTTGCTTTCTGCCTTGAAACACCACCAGTAACAATTGACAAGAGCACCTATAATAGCACAGCAGAGAGAATGAGCCTTTTTAGTACTTGTTTTGTCTAGAGAACTCTTCCAGAAGCTTATTAAAACTCTGCGTCTCTGATATCGTACAAGTATCACATAGCTCAACTTTGCGAAGCTGTGGCACACTAAATGTGGTGACCGTGGCTCAAGAGCATCGAGAAGTGCATGGACGATGATGTCACGCTATGTGTGATGTCATCACGTCGACGTCAGTACATGCGTGAAGTACCTCCAGACAGGGCCCTGAGCCATCGGGGGGAGTGCAGGAAGGGGAGAGGTTCTGGCGCCATCTGACTGCCTACAGGATGTGCCTCTTGCCATGAGAGGCATATCCTGTAGGCAGTCAGCCAGCGCCAGCACCTCTCCTCCTCCCTGGCTTCTCATGGCACACCTGGAATCTTGGGCGGCACATAGTTTGCGATACACTGATATAGCTATTCCTAATGTGTTCATTTTGCTCAACTACTTCCTGTAAATAGGGTTCCTTAACTTACATCTGGTTCTGTTAAATTTTGCACATCATAAAATTCCAGCTCACCAAGTTACCAAAGTCCTGAACATTCAAATGTAGCCAGCTCATTCTGTTAATGTTGAAACATATTTATTGTCTCCTTGATGCATCCCTATTTTGCTTAATTCATCTCCATGTGAGAAGTGTTCCATCTCTTCATAAAATGGTGACATTTCTACAGAGAAGAGTCTACCGTTACCATGGATAGTTTCAAAGTTGTCACCCTGAAATGCAGCCTACCTGTAACCTAAACTTTGAAAAAAGGGCTTCCTGTGGACATGCTTATGCTAGGGAGAACAAGGATTCATATACATGCAATGTTCAAATGTATACACTTAATTGGTTCATCTCAGCTATTGCACACACTCACCACACACCCACACCCACGTGGGTAGGTTCCCTTTTAAAATCCATGTAAAGTGCTTGTGTTCAAATCACGCATGCAGTTTGCAGTCACGTGAACCGTTTTTTTCATTTTATTGTGTGCCATGCTTTTCATAGCAAGCTAGAACCTTCCTGTGCTTAAAATGTTCTGGGTATGAAGAGTCTTGCCTAAGGGGTGCTGTTTCTAGTTTTGTTAGAGGGCACATTGAAGGGTTTCAAGATGATTCTGCTTTGTTTGTGCGGTGAGTTGGCTCTCTGTGTGTGGTTTCCAAGCCAGGCGCTACTCCTCGTCCATATGCAGTGAGTTCCACTTTCCCGGAGAGTAACTCTGACAACTGCTAAGACCACCTTCCCTCTCTGACATTTTTTGTAATTTTTGCAGGCTGTTGGAAGCTCAGTTGCAGGCCCAGAAGAAGAGCAATGAGAATGAGGTGGAAAGCCTGCGTGGTGAAATCCAGAGTTTGAAGGAGGAAAACAATCGCCAGCAACAGCTGCTGGCACAGAACCTGCAGCTGCCACCTGAGGCCCGCATTGAAGCTAGTCTGCAGCATGAGATCACCAGGCTGACCAATGAGAACCTGGTAAGTGTGACACCATTTTATGAGGGCTGTCTGTCAAGCAGACTGGGCTGGGGCTCGTGGCTCAACTCATTATCTGAGAAATTGCCTACAGAGTTATTAGATGATGATATGCTGGTCACTCAATATTCAAAACAATTTCACAGGCCAGAAACAGCCGCTGACCAGTTGAATTGCTTATTCAGGGCTATCCGCTAATTTCTAGCAGTGAAGTGTCACTGAATGTTAATGGAGAGCGCTTGAGTGAAACCCAGCTATTTTGGGGGTGTTCCAGGGGCAGAGTCAGCACTTGGCTGGTTAAGTGCCGATATTCGTCACTTAACCAGCCAGAGTAACTGCATTAATGGGACCAGATAAAACTCAGTCCGGCCTTCATGCAGCAACCCGTGACTGATTAAGTTTTGAATATTGACTTAACCAACTATGTGTCAGCTGTCTCTGCATAAACTGGATATTCAGTGCCGAAACCCGGCATTGAATATCCAGGAATAACAGAGGCAAGTCATCAAAACACTCACTGCCACCAGCTCATTATTTATCCCAATAGCTGTTTTTATATGAATTTGACAAGAAAGCCTAGATAGTACTGCTACTGGGCCTTCATTTTTAAAATTGCAGTAAATCATTCAGTGTTTTATTGGAATATCAACTCGATACCAAAATAAACCTGTAGTACATCCGTTCAGCAACGTACCCTCATTTACAATATACACAGAGTCCATGCCAGCTCCAAAGTGGGCTGTTTTGTGTGTGTAATGATATCACTTTGCTAGTTTGTAACCTGGGTTAAAACCTTTGAACTGCAGAGAGGAGATGTAGGCTAGTGATCAGAGCACTAAACGCTGACCTGGAGAAGACCACTTTCTCCCCCTGTGCTGTGCTGTGCTTTATTTGGCTGTAATTAGGTAATAACAATGTATCTTCTCCCCTCATCTCTTCCAACAGCTTCCATTTTACAATTGCATTGTAAAATGTGTTGGCGTCTTGTGTGGATGAAAGCTAGATATCAATGAACACTCTTCCTCTTCTTAACCTGGTTCCTTGATGCAACCAATAGTCCAGCAGTGCCAAGCAGCCCTTTATACAAGTGGACCAGGGTCCTCCTCAGTCATAGAGTATAGTAGTCAAGGTACAGGCACAGTTAGAGTCTGAACAGATCCAAATAAGGTTGGCACAAGGAAAAGGAGAAAATGGAAGTCTCCAAGTAGAATCTAAATAGAGGGAGAACTGATGAGGTGTGGAAACTATGGCAGGGCATTACACAGAATTGAGGGGCCACGCAGGTGTATTTTGATACCAGTTGGGGACAGAACAACTTTTGGGAGGAGAAATTCATTACATAAGAACTGCCATCTCTGGATCAGACCTTCAGTCCAACAAGTCTGACGATCCGCACACGCGGAGGCCCAGCCAGGTGTATACCTGGAGTAATTTTAGTCACCCATATCCCTCTATGCCTCTCATAAGGAGATGTCCATCTAGTTTGCTTTTAAATCCTAGAAAGGTGGATTCCGCAATAACCTCCTCTGGGAGAGCATTCCAGGTGTCCATCACTCATTGCGTGAAGCAGAACTTCCTGATATTTGTCCTGGACTTGTCCCCCCTTAGCTTCAGTCCATGTCCTCTTGTCAGTGTCACATTGGACATTGTAAATATTTTTTTTTCCTGCTCTATTTTGTCGATTCCTTTCAATATTTTGAAAGTCTTGATCATACCCCCTCGCAGTCTCCTTTTCTCAAGGGAGAACAATCCCAGTTTCTTAAGTCGTTCCTCGTATTCCAAGTTCTCCATACCTTTTATTAGCTTTGTTGCTTGTTTCTGCACCCTCTCCAGCAGTTTTATATCCTTCTTTAGGTTGGGAGACCAATGTTGGACACAGTATTCCAAGTGTGGTCTGACCATTGCCCTATAAAGCGGCATTATAACTTTCTCCGATCTACTCATGATTCCTTTCTTTATCATGCCTAACATTCTATTTGCTTTCTTTGCAGCTGCCGCGCATTGTGCCGATGGTTTCAGGGTCCTATCTATCAGTACACCCAAGTCCTTTACTTGTTCGCTCTTACCCAGAGTTGCACCTGACATTCTGTACTCGTGTTCCTTGTTCTTTCTGCCTAAATGCATTACTTTGCACTTTTCCACATTAAACTTCATCTGCCATTTCTCCGCCCATTTCTCTAACTGACACAAGTCACTCTGGAGTTCCTCGCTATCCTTCTGCGATCTGATTGCACGGCATAGCTTTGTGTCATCTGCAAACTTGGTGATCTCACTGGATGTTCCTTCTTCTAGGTCATTGATGAAAATATTAATTAAGATGGGCCCAAGTACCGAGCCCTGGGGCACACCGCTAGTCACTTTCTCCCAGTCTGAGAACTTCCCATTTATGCCCATTGAGAGATTTCTGTTTTTAAAAGTCTCAAGGCTTAGCTTGAATGAATTTTGAAAACCATTTCATCCATGTCTTTATAAATCTGGACTATAGAGATGCAGCTCTGCGCCAGTCACCAGGAAGGGTAAGGAAACTGATTCCAGCAAATAGCTATTGAGTTTTCAGTTTTTAGCTTATAGAAAAACTCTGAAGTCACAAAGATTATATTTTGTGAAGTTCTGCAACATATGAAACTCATGCTACCTGTATTTTCATTTCACTACTTAAAGATGGCTGGTATACCTGAACCTGGGACTCCCAGGCACCCAGGAAAAACACCTCTTAGAAATTCCTGATTTGTTTTGACAAGGTCACAATAGACACTAGTTGACTACATTCAGTTTTCATTAGTTTCCTAATTACTCACGGCATTAACAGAGGAAGGAGGTGTGTGTGTGTGTGTGGGTGGGGGGAGGGGGGTGTCAGTAAACTATTTGGTGAAGCCACGTTTTTCACTGCTTCATATACTGTGCAGCTTGGATGTGATTTGAACATGTTAGGGCATGCCTGGGGCATCACTGGCTGTTTCCAACATATCATCATCTATAAGCATTTCTGCAAATTAGTCTTGGTGGAGTGTAATGAATTATCATGTATCCATATCTGGAGCAGATAAAAAGACTATTGAATTGATTCAGATGAAAGAGGAGGTGGGGCCATAGAAGTACTTAATTATAGCTTGCATGCTGCTGGACCCTTGTCTTGCACAGTTGGTGTAACATGCTTTTTCATTCTTCAGAGTCTTATGAAGTATTAGTAGCCCTAAGGGGGAACACATTCTGCCTGTTTTTTCAGTTTTATGATGATATATATGCAGATGACCCCATGAAGTATCAGTCCTACCGGATTTCACTATACAGGCGGATCATTGTATGTAGATCACGTGTCCTGTGTCTGATCTTTGTCACGTTCCCTGCCTCTGTTTGCTGGAACACTAACAGTAGAGCTGCCTGCCTGTTTCCCCTCCCTGCCTGTCACTGCAGGGAGCCCACGTTCCTCACCCTCTGCTTCCTATTCACCCACCACTGATCTCATGTCTATTGCAAAGCACAGTTCTTTTACTAATGTGCGCCATGATGGAAGCAAAGTTTCATTTGGGACGTGAAGCAATTTTTTAAAATCTTAAATTAGCCCTCAAAAACTGGCAAAGTTCCCTTCTGTCCAGGTTTGAAAACTGTAATCTGCTTTTTTAGCTTTCATTTTGGTCTGATGTTTTCCCAAAGAACTGATATCTTAAAATATCCTTTACTTGGCTGGCAGAGCTTTGCTTTTATGCCACAACAGTTCAGAATCCGTTTTTCTCTGTTTGGTTGATTTTGCTTTTTTTCATCTGGATTTTTTTCCCCTCATAACCAGTATTCTCTGATGTCCTTCAGAGTCTGAGGACTAAACTGTGGTCCACAGTGCCAGAGAAACAGGGGCTATTTGCTCTTTATTGCAGAGTTGGTTTCCTGTTCCCCGCCCCCCCCCCCCCCATACTGCTCTCCATTCCCCACCTCTATTCAGAGAATAAACTCTAAATTCCAGAACACCTTGAAGAGTTCCTGGAATGTTGAGTTAATTGCACAGATCTTTTTATTTAAAGGAACACAGTTTCTAACATTTTCATTTTATTTTACAAGTTCTAAGAACAGAACACATTCGCCCTAAATTTGTCATATTTTTCACTGAAAAGTTTAACACAGATTACATTACGTTTGTGTTTAATTAGGCATCTCCATCCATTTTCTAATGATATCACAGCTTCACTTTGACCTTCATGTGCTAAAGGAGCTTTGTGTCTTTCCCACTCTGTGTCCCTGACAATATAGCTTTGCTCTTACTGTCTGCTGTTTAAACTTATAACTTTCAGACAGATGGTGGCACTACTGTACAGCTTTCCCCACAGTCTTCTAACCTAACAGCTGGCTTGTTAGTTTTTAGTGGCCCTTTCACTCGTTCTCTGTTCTTGCATTTTATCTCAGCCTTTTCAATTGCAGGATTTGATGGAGCAGCTGGAGAAACAAGATAAGACTATCCGCAAGCTGAAGAAGCAGTTGAAAGTCTTTGCTAGGAAGATTGGAGAGCTGGAAGGTACCTGATTTAATATAAACAGCATTTATAATCTGCCTTTTTCAGCATTGGCCAATACAAAGTGGATCATAGTGAGATGTTAAAACAAAAGCAATTATAAAATACAGGACAGTTCTATAACATCTGTACTCGGTTACATACTGAGTTACTAGTATGTGTAAACCATTAGTATAATAGCTTATATGGTTTACTTATCACTTATATAGTGCTGAAAGGCATACACAAAGCTGTACATTTTGACATTTATAGACGGTCCCTGTTCAGAAGAGCTTACAATCTAACTTGGACAGACAGACATGACATTTAGGGTTGGGGATGCAGAACCCAGGGGAGAGGAGGTAGGAATCGAAAACACTCTTGAAGAAATGGGCTTTTAACTGAGCCTTGGGCACTGCCAGAGACTGAGCCTGCCTTAGGGATTTGGGCAGCTTGTTCCAAGCATATGGCACAGCAAGGTAGAAGGGACGGAGTCTGGAGTTGGCAGTTGAAGGGACTTACCCAATAGCAGCACATCTACATCGTGGGGATCCCCAAGCCTCATTAGCTAAAAACTCCCAAAATCTCTCCTGCCGCATACCTTTAAAGAGCTGATCTTCACCGATAGCGAGCAGCATGACTGATGCATGTTGCTGATGTTGGCCCTACAGCCTGCCTTCTGCTTTACTCCACCCATGCGGAACAGGAAATTGCATCAAAAGGAAGGCTGTGGAGCTGGCACAAGCAGTGTGTGTCAGTCACGCTGCTGGTAAAAATTGTCTCTCTAAAAGATATGGGGGAGGAGCGACCTAGTGGTTAGAGCTACAGCCTCAGCACCCTGAGGTTGTGGGTTTGAGCCCCGCATTGATCCTTATGACCATGGGCAAGTCACTTAATTACATTACATTAGTGATTTTTATTCCACCATTACCTTGCGGTTCAAGGTGGATTACAGAAGAGGATTTCTGGACATGTCCAGAGATGTTACAGAGTAGAGCGGGTTACTTCAGAGGATTGAAATGTTTCATTCAGTGTTAGTTAGTCTTCATGGATTTCTTGAATAGCAAGGTTTTTATTTCTTTTCTGAAAGTTTTGTAGTCTGGGGTCACGATTAGTAGATTAGAGAGTTGGTGGTCTAGTTTTGCTGCCTGTGTGGCTAGAAGGCCATCGTACAGTTTTTTCCGTTTAATGTTTCTGATTGGAGGGTATGTAAATGGTGTCTGGGTTCTCCTGTGTCTGGTTGTGGTAGTTTGGATTAGGCGGTTGTTCAAGTAGGCTGGGCTGTCACCATTTATGGATTTAAATAGTAGACAGTAGAATTTAAATAGTATTCTTGCTTGAATTGGGAGCCAGTGTGAGTCAAGGTATGTGATGTGGTCATGTTTTCTTAGTGAATAGATTAGTCTCAGGGCTGTGTTTTGTAATGTTCGTAGTTGTTTTATTATTGTTGCAGGGCAGGGGAGATAGAGGATGTTGCAGTAGTCAAGGAGACCTAGGACTAGGGACTGGACCATGAGCTGGAACTGTTTTCGGTCGAAAAATTTTAGAACTTGCCTTAGGTTTCTCATGACCGCAAATGATTTCTGTATTGTTTTGTTGATTTGTGGTTGCATGGTGCAGCATCTGTCCATCGTCATTCCCAGAAGTTTTAGAGTGGGTTCAATGGGGTATGTGATTGAGTTTATTACTAGGTTTGTTATGGTTGGGGTTTTATTTTTTTCGAGAAGTATGAATTTTGTTTTGTCTGTGTTCAGTTTTAGTTTGTGGTCTTTCATCCATGTTGCCACTGTTTCTAGAGTTCTGTGTAGTGTGTCTGTCATGGTGGGTGTTGGCTGATCAAAAGGAAGGAGAATGGTGATGTCGTCTGCATAGCTATAGGAGGTTAAGCCTATTTTGTCTAGGCAGGTGCCGAGGGATGCAATGTAGAGATTGAAGAGTGTTGGGGATAATAGCGATCCTTGGGGTACGCCACAGGGGTTGGACCATGGTTCTGATTTTTCATTGTTTGTCTTTACTCTGTAGATCCTGAATTGTAGGAATCCTTGAAACCATGTGTGTACTTTGCCTGTGATTCCTATTGTATCTAGTATTTGTAGCAGGATGTCGTGGTCTACCAGGTCAAATGCTGCGGTGAGATCTAGTTGTATAATCAGCATTTTTTTGCCTGGGCTGAGGTGTTGTCTAGCTGTGTCCAGAAGGGAGCCTAGTAGTGTCTCAGCGCTGAAGATGGTTCTGAATCCAGACTATGTAGGGTGGAGCAAGTTGTGGTTTTCTAGGTAGTTGAGGAGTTTAGCTATGAGGCCTTCCATTAGCTTGACATATAGTGGAATTGAGGCTATGGGTCTGTAGTTGGTTGATTGATCTGTTGCTCCTTTGACGATGATTTCGGAGAGGTCTAGTGGGAAAAGTCCTTCTGTGAGCATGGTTTGTATCCATTGCATGAGGAGAGTGTGGAATTTTAGGCTAGAGGTTTTTAATAGGTATGGAGGGCATTGGTTGAGGTCGCAAACTACATGGCTGTATTTTTTATAGAGTTTGTTAAGGTCGGACCATTGTATTTTGGAGAAGTGGGACCAGGTTCTATCTACTGCAGCTGAATCTTTTTCTGTGGGGGGCATTGTGATCTCTTCTAGGTGGGTTGGGGTTCCTGTGAAGTTTGTCCTAGCAGTTGTAATTTTATTTTTGAAGTATTCAACTAAAAGGGTGGCTGAAGGGGGAGGGTGTTGTTTTTGGCTAGGTAGGGTTTGGTGTCTGTGAGTTCTTTTAGTAGTTGGAATAGTTTTTTTGTGTCTTGGGTTTCTATGCCTATTTGGTTTGTGTAGTATGTCTTTCTTTTTTCTTTAGTTTGTATTGTTGGTTTAGTTTTTTCCATGCTGCTCTTGTATGTTCTTGGTTACTTTTTCTCCATTTTCTTTCTTTGAGTAGGAGTAATTCGTTGTCGAACCATTTGTCTGACCATCCGCTGATTCTGGTTTTTGTTTGTATTGGGGCTAGCTCGTCTAGGGTAGTTGTACAGTGGTGCCTCACACAACGAACTTAATCCGTTCCAGGAGCAAGTTTGTTATGTGAAACGTTCGTTGTGTGAAACGCGTTTTCCCATAAGAATACATGTAAAACAAAATAATTCGTTCTGCAGCCCTGTTTTCCCATAAGAATACATGTAAAACAAAATAATTCGTTCTGCAGCCCTACATTTCCCTCCCTCCACCTCACCTTATATGCAGAGTTTGCCAGCTTTCTTTTTCACCCAGCCGCACGCTTTCAAAAAGCTGTGCACGTGCAGCTGCTGAAGTTGATCAATGTTTTCCTCTCCTGCAACTTCCGGTTTCCGGTTGCGTCAGAGGAGAAGATTGAACAACAGAGCATGCGCGCATGTGCTGCTCTTTGAAAGTGTGTGGCTGGCCGAAAAAGAAAGCCGGAAAACTCGGCATCTAAGGTAAGGTGGAGGGAGATGATGGAACACTGCATTCAGACAGGAGGGTGCTGCTGTTCCCGGCTCACATTAGGAAGCGGCGAGAGTAGTTCCGCCCCCCCCCCGGGCCCCTCGGGCGACTTCGTTGTGTGAAACGAAGTTCGTTATAGGGAGCAAGACAAAAAGTTCGTTATGCGCAGCGTTCGCTGTGCGAGGCGTCCGTTATGCGAGGCACCACTGTACTTATATTGCACCATTGTGAGATGAAGTCTTTGGGGTTACATTCTTGGATTGTAGCGTCTGTTAATCCTCCATTGCCCCAGGTATGTTAGGTAGATTATGAGTCTGCTGGGACAGATAGGGAAAAATGCTTGAGTACCTGAATGTAAAAACTGCTTAAACAACCTCCATTGATAGGTGGTATATAAATAACTAATTTAAAAAAATAAAAAAATATACATATATATATATACCGGATCACCTGGGTAGGAAAGGGGTGGCCTGACACACTGGAGTGCCAGGGGTGGGAGCCAGATCGATCTGCCCACCTAACTTGGGTCCAGGCCCACCCAAACTTAGGTGTCTGTCTACACCCCTGCTCCCAGTTATAGAACTGCCCCCTAGTTTTCCACCTATTTCCCATCTGTGCATACCTGAAACTAGTGTACAGTAATGTGGCTACAAATCTGATGCCAATCCCAGTTAAACCAAAACTATGACAGAATATGAACCCTAATAAAATGCATATCAGATAAAGCCTCTATCCTAAAACAGCTCTCGCTGCCATCCCACCACCTCATACCAATGTTTACCTGACAAATGAAGCAAAGGGCTTCTTTTTTTATTTAAAACTTATGTTTATTGAAAGTGAAAAGGGTTACACTTGAACAGAATGCATACTCAGAAAAGTACAAGAGCAGCCAAATACAAAGAAATTTCAGGGCTTCTTAATCATTCACTGCAGAAAACAGCAGAATCTTTGAGGCCCATCTAAAAAGCAAACAATCCTACAGAAGCCTAACCCTGACAAACAAAAGAGTTCTACCAGCATGCAGAACAGCCATAAAGGCAATCAACGTGAGCTTTGTTTTGCATATGGCCCTTACTGAGGGACTTACCAGATGACTATCTTGACTGGATTACAGTGGTCATGTAGGTATAAAGGCCCAGATTCTATAAGACACCTAAAAGTTACGCACCTACGTAGATCTAGGCGCCTAACATAGTTTTCTTAATTAGTTTAATAGGTGCCATTAATTGAAAGCACCATTAAAAACTATTTTAAAAGTTAGTTATCTGGTAGACGCCTACCACTTTGAGGTTGGTGTCTACTCCAAGGCACCTACCAGAAAGTAGGTGTGGTTAGATGCAGAGTTTGGACATGGCTTGACTGAGGCGCACTCCATTTAGACCAAGAAAAACCTACTGGTTATTAACACCGCTCAGATGCCACTAGGCGCAATTCTATATACGACACCTAGCGGATGATAATTGCACTCAATGGCGCCTAAGGGGCCAAAATATGTGAGTTTATCTGATATATTGTCCTATTATGGCCCTTAGGCTTAAATTTCTTATCTTTAATACGCAGTGCAATTCTATAACAAGTCTCCCTCTTTTAGGTGTCCCAATGAAATGCAGGGAGCAACTATTCTGTAACAGCATTTGGACATGCTGACCCTAGTATAGACTAATAGTGTAACTCCAAACTGGTATGGCTACCACTTATGTCAGGTCCTTTGCAGGCATGCCTAAGTGCATTATGCAATGCACATAACTCATAGCATATCAAGAGAATCAATCACCCAGGACGGAGGTAGTGACCTAGAAACATGATGGCAGATCAAGTTTATTAGGTTTTTATATACCCCCTATCAAGGTTATCTAAGTACAATCAGGTACTCAGTCATTTTCCCTATCTGTCCCGGTGGGCTCACAATCTATCTAACGTACCTGGGGCTATGGAGGACTGAGTGACTTGCCCAGGGTCACAAGGAGCAGCGCAGGGTTTGAACCCACAATCCCAGGGTTCTGAGGCTGTAGCTCCAACCACTGCGCCACACACTTCTCCAGATAAAGGCCAAATGGCCCATCCAGTCTGCCCATCTGCAGCATCCACTATTTTCTCCTCTCCCTGTTGGCTAAGGCTCTTAACATTTGCATCTCCTCTTCCTATAGGCTAAGGCTCTTTACACCTGCATTGTGATGTCATAGAACTTTATGGTTATAGAAACATAGTGAATATGTCCACGCAAAAATATTCATCCACTCATTAATATCAGAGATTATATGTGCCACGTTTCTTTGAACGGAGAAAAGACCTCAGTGTTTCTCAGAGGTATACCTGGGAAACTTTCTATGGCAAGTACTTAGTTGCCACAGAGAAATACATCCTTGGTCTCAGAAAAACTCCATTGTATATCTTACTGTAGTTATTAAAACTTTAAGATAGATGTTCAATACATAAATTTTCAAAAAGTAGGAAACAAGCACTTATCTCTTTGTCCTCTGATATTGGAAAAATCACCGCAGTTCGCAGTTGAAACCAAGTGCAGGTCTACCGCACTCAGAAAACTAGTTTAAATTTCCTTTATAGATTTCCCATATAAAGGAAATTTAAACTAGAGACGAGAGGCACAGGAGAGGAGGGAGAACCTCATGAATGTACACTCATATCAGGCTGCTCTTTGGGATAAAGATTTTAGGCAACTATTCTTTGCATCTATGTCATCCTTGGAGTTCAGAAGGCATTTGAAGAATTATTTATTTTTTTAGATTTTTGGGTAATTAATTTTCTTCATTGTTCTATTTGTGATATAAGTTAATCTTTTGCAAACTGCGTAGATCCTCATAGTTATGCAGTCTATAAGTCGATTTTATGTTATGTTATGGTCTCAGTGGGTACCTGCCAAGATAATCCTGATTCAGTATGAGTGACCATTTCCCACTGCTGAATCAGGACTATCTTGGCAGGTGCCCACTGAGACCATAACATAACATAAAATCGACTTATAGACTGCATAACAATGAGGATCTACGCGGATTACAAATAGAATAATGAAGAAAACCACGATCCATCATATATAACGTTGCCAATTAGATCAAGGAGAATCAGGAACCTGACTCTCCTTGATTCAACAGCAGCCATAAGTCTCATAGCGCAGAGATCAGTAACAGTCTGAAAATGAGATCTGATCTGAACTGAGCTGGGCCAGGCCCTGCAAACCTTCCACACAGTCTCTGAGCTGAGCTGTAACTTCATTATCTTCCCCAGCACTGAGAAACTAAATATAGCACAAAGAGATTGTTTACATACTGGATTGATAACAGCTTGCTTTAATACCTCCTTAAATAAAAAAGTTAGATCAAAATAGTGCTTCTATGTTGTAAATAACATCTCTTTCAGCTTTGCCTTTTTCCTGTGCTCCAGTGTTAAGGGTTCTGCTTTTCTAGTATATGTATATCCCTCACTTTGCAAATGTTTTCCCCCCTAAGTTGGCCAGATGGAAACCGTATCCCCAGGACAGATTGCTGATGAACCCATTCGTCCTGTTAACATCCCGAGGAAAGAAAAGGACTTCCAAGGAATGCTGGAATACAAGAAGGATGATGAACTGAAACTGGTGAAGAACCTCATCTTGGGTAAGAATTTATTCCATATTGGTAAGGTGGATATCTTGTACAGGTCAACCTAACATGGCTGATCCAAGCCTACTGTTGCCCCATTGCATGCATGGAGTTGTACTTCTGCTTTAAAATAAGAAAAGTAGGCTGTGTTACTTAATGCATGCATCTGGGTACAAGCAGGTCTAATCCATGTTTTCGGTTTGACCCATTGAGGTGGCAATCCTACTGGCATTAGTTCCTTTGGCAGAGATTATGAAGAAGGATCAGAGGGTACCCACCAAAATAACTACTAGGGCAAATTCAGAATAATTTATTAAACAAATGTAGGTAAAAATGAGAGACTTTCACTGAATTCATATAAATAAATGTATCTGATGTGAAAATATATTTAGTGATGTATCACTCCTCCATATTTAAATAAAAGTGACTACTACCTCCATAAAGATTGTCGCTCTGAGCTCTGAAAGTTGAAAACCTAGTTTTACTCACAAACTAAACTAAACTAAACTATTAGGTTTGTATACCGCACCATCTCCGCATGCGCAGAGCTCGGTACGGTTTACAGAGGTTAAGAGGAAAGGAATTACAAAGAAGGTATATATGAGAGGGACTGAGAGGATAGAGAGGGGCAGGGGCAGGTGGAGGGATGTTTTCCTCCTTTTCTGAAGGGGTTCTTTAAAATGATTTTCATTGAATTTTGTTTGTTGAAGAGGTATGCCAGAGAGATAAAGAATACATTTTGTAGAATAGCTATTGAAGAATGTATCAGTAACTGTTGCTTTATTTATTTATATTTGCCCAATGAGATGGGCAGCCTGTAATTTGTGTCTGTCTAGCTTAGTAAGTTTTGAACTTTGCCCATTTCTGTACCTTCCAGATCTGAAACCACGTGGTGTGGCTGTCAATCTCATCCCAGGACTGCCCGCCTATATTCTGTTCATGTGTGTCCGCCATGCTGATTATCTTAATGATGACCAGAAAGTACGCTCGCTTCTGACTTCAACTATCAATGGAATCAAGAAAGTGTTGAAGGTCAGCTTGTTTTACTCCCCTCATGTTTTCCACTTTTGGGTAAGAACTTGTGGTGTAGTCATTGGGTCACCAGACTGAGAAGACAGCTCTCTTGGGTTCTGTCATTTGCCGTGGTAACTCCCTAGTTCATAATCTGCTTAGGTAATAAGATTCCACAGGGAACAATGGCAGTATTATCATACAAAATTTGATCATTGATCTTGAATATTATACTGCACATTTTATGGTGCTCATTTTATTAAATATCTATAGGCCAATGTTCAAACAAATTGATAACCAGTGGCTCATGAATGTGTAAGTCAACTATCTGTGGATTTTCAAATATTATAAAGATAGAGTTGGGCTGAAAATCTGTCTAATTGGCTTGACATTGGAATAAAGGGCAACTTGAAATGGGGAGGTAGCCGAAACTGAAGTTGCAGCCAAAATTCACTGCTCATTTTGGTTGAAACTGAAGCTGAAACAGACCATTCACTAGGACCTGGCCTGGCCCCCAAATGGAAATAGCCTCTCTCCATACCCCATGGTGACCTGCCATAACACTGGCAGTCTCGCGAAGTTGCCTTAGGACTTGCAGCAGCCATTTTTAGTAGAGAGACTGCATGGACAGGAGCATAGGAAGATCGCGTCTGCCTAGGCTCACTGCTGGACTACCAGGTTTGAGGGAAAGGCCTGCTTTGGGTCCGGGAAGGGGTGCTGGGTGCAGAGCCGGACAGGAGAGGATGCCTCGGGAAAGGGAGGGAAGGCAGGAATGCATATGCAATGGGGGGGGGGGGGAAGGGAAGAAAGGAGAGGGAGGATAACCTGTACTTGAATATAAACCATCAGTTTATATTCGAGTTAACGTTTTTCACCTAAAAGAGAGAGGGAAAATGTTATCTTGGTTTATATTCAGATATGTTTATATTCTAGTGTATATGTCCCATGGTCTTGTGGTTACATAGAATTCAGTGTTGGGCTACAGGTTACCCATCCCTGGCATGGCTGGATGCATTTCCAAATACAGGCAGTCCCCTAGTTACAAACACCCAACTTAAGTACAACTCGTTTACTTGTTTCCCCATATTTTATTGTAAATTGCTTGGAATTCTATGTAAAGTGATCAAACAAATTTTTAATAAACTCAAAACTTCAAGGTGTCAGATGTGAGCTTTGCTGTGCCTTTCACAGACTGATTTTCCAGGCAGCTGACTGGGAAAGCTATAGCCAGGAGTGGCCAGGTGCCAAGAAGTACAGCCCAACAAAATCTCCTGAGGCCCCTGACGTCATGGTTCACGGATTCCTTGTATGTGTAAACAATGAAGTTAAACAGCCCACACCTTTGGCAAAAAGCTTCCTGGAGTGCATGAGCAGTTGAAAACCAGAACTACTGTACAAACACTTATCAGAACCCCAGGCTCCCTTCCTTATTACTGATGAACTTGGGAGCAACAGTGTGTATGGACATGTGCTGAGGAAAAGAAAAATTGCCCAGACCAACAGTATGTCATGCTAATCAGTTATTGTACTGTATTGTATTATTTATTTATGGATATTTCTTATAATGCAGATTGCTCAAGAAAACTTGGGAGCTCTCAGCTCAGTCCTCGGGACATAACCAGCCGGTCGGGTTTTCACGAAATCCACAATAAATGTGCATGAGAGATTTGCTTGCACTGCCCCTTTGGTATGCTTTCATGCATATTCATTGTGGATATCCTGAAAACCTGACTGGGTTGAGAAGCCTTGGTGTACAATCGCCAGAATGTTACAGAAAAATAAAAATATACAATAACTATTATCCAGTGCTGCTCATCCATGTTGGCACTAATGATATCCCCTCCGAACATATCAGAAGTGACTTCATGGCTCTGGGAGAGAAGGTGAAGCAGTCAAGTGCACATGTGATATTTCCATCGATCCTTCCTGTTGAAGGTAAAGGCCCAGGCAGAGAAGGTCACATCCTGGAGATAAATGCGTGGTTATGTAGATGGCGTTGAGAATATTTCAATTTCCTGGACACTGGGATGATTTTCCAAGGGCTGCTGAGCAGGGATAGTGTACATCTATCAAAGAAGGGAAGAAGTGATTCAGCAGCAGGCTGGCTAATCTACTGAAGAGGGCTTTAAACTAGAAGTGATGGGGCAGGGTGATCAAAGCCCCCAGGTGAGTATAAGCAATCACTAAATACACAAATGGGAAAAAGCAATATCTGGAAAGCAGTATATACTAATGCTCGAAGTGTGGGAAACAAGGTTCTGTGATGGAAGAGGCTGAGTTGGATTTAGAGGTGATTACAGAGGAGTGGTTCACAGAGAATCATCACTGGGATAGAGTTATACTGGGCTATAATCTGTTCAGGGAAGATAGGGTAGGAAGAAAAGGAGGGGAAGTGGCGTTATTTGTTAAAGATCATATTAGAGCCACAGAATTACAGGATCTGCAGGACAAGGAGGAGGCACTGTGGGTCAATCTGGAAAGAGAGAATGTAAATGTAGTTATAATGGTGTGATATACAGGCCTCCTTCACAAACAGAAGTGGACAGAAATTTAATAGTAGACATTCAGAATACAGCTGTAAAAGGGTAAGTATTACTAACAGGTGATTTTAGCATTCCAGATACTGATTGAGATATCCCTATTGTGGGGTCTTCTAGAAGTAGAGATATCCTGGATTCTCTACATGGAGAACTGTTCCAGCAGTTGGTAATGGAACCCAGGCGGGATGGAGCCATACTGGACTTAGCACTTACAAACAGGAAAAATATTTCTGATGTTACAGTGGGTGATCATCTGGCATCCAATGATCACTGCATGGTATGGTTTAATATTAAGACAGGGTTCATTCAAAAGTAAAGGTTCTAGACTTTTAAAAAAACTACAGTAACTTTGTTCAGATGGGGGATTATGTCAAGCAGTTGTCTGGATGAGAACAACTGGAAGAAGTAAGAAAGAAGTGGTCAAAACTGAAAGGAGCTATTGTAAGGGCAACAAACCATTTATAAGGAACGTGAGGAAAAGAAGGCTGCTTTGGTTCTTATAAGTAGTAGCTGAAAAGGTAAGGAAAAAGAGGTTAGCTTTAGCTATGTTCGTGATAGGAAGAAGTGCAAAAGTGGCATAGTGAGACTGAAAGGTGAAGGGGAGAAATATGTAGAAACTGATAAAATAAGGCTAAATAGCAGAACAAATATTTCAATTCTATGTTCATAGCTGAAGCGCTGGGAGCGGGACTGCAGAAGACAAACACAAATAGGGGATGGAGGTGTGGTAGACCCTGATGGATTTTCAGAGGATTGTGTTCGTGAGGCGCTAGCTAAACTAAAATGATGGGGGCTGGGTGAGGTACATCTGAGGATACTGAATGAAATTAAGCAAGTTCTGGCAGCTTCACTGGCTGACCTTTTCAATGCTTCTCTAGAGTTGGTAATGGTGCCAGAGGACTGGAGAAGGGCGGATGTGGTCCCTCTCCACAAAGTGGAAGTAAGCCAGAAGTAGGCAACTACAGGCCTATAAGTCTGACTTCTGTGGTAAGTAAATTAATGGAAATGCTTTTAAAACAGAGGCAACATAATTCAGTAGAGGCAGGTCTTGTCAGATAAATCTGATCAATTTCTTTGTCTGGTGACCAGAGAATTGGATAGAGGGAGTGCACTAGATCTAATTTACTTAGATTTCAGCAAAGCCTTTGACACGGTTCCTCATAGAAGGCTCTTGAACAAACTTGATGGGCTGAAGTTAGGACCCAAAGTAGTGAACTGGCTAGAAACTGACTGACGGACAGGTGGTTAATGGAATTCGCTCGGAGGAGGGAAAGGAAAATGGTAAAACTAGAGGGCATAATTTGAGGTTGAGGGGTGGTAGATTCAAGAGTAATGTTAGGAAATTCTTCTTTATGGAGAGGGTGGTCGATGCGTGGAATGCGCTCCCGAGGGAGGTGGTAGAGAAGAAAACGGTGACAGGGTTCAAACAAGCATGGGATGAACACAGAGGATCTCTAATCAGAAAATAATGGGTATACATTGAAGGAACTAAGGCCAATACTGGGCAGGCTTGCACGGCCTGTGTCCCGTACGTGAACATTCAGTTGAGGACGGGCTGGGGAGGGTTTTGATGGCTGGAGTGAGCTTTGATGGAGACTCCAGTAGATAGAATCTAAGCATACTACTGGGCATGGCTCTAGATTTCGGGCCCAGAAATATCTAAGAAAAAGGACCATGTAAACTAAATAATTTATGGAACATTTATGGTTGGGCAGACTGAATGGACCAATCGGGTTTTTACTAGAGAGTTGCACGGGGACAGAAATCCCACCCATTCCCGCCAGGATCCTCTCCGTTCCCACCTGTCCCCGCAAGGAATTACCTCCATCCCCGCCCGTCCCCTTAAAAAGCAGCAATTACTTCTGACAGGATCAATTCCACAGTTTCTTATGTGTGTGCGCTGCTGTTTTCCTTGTGGAATCTCTTTGGTGGAAGCCTTTTTTTGTTTTCTGTTCAGGTAATTAACTTATAAACCCCCTCTTTTACTAAGGCTGACATTATATAGACGAACCCTGCTACCAAAGCCTTCCATCCCCGTGGGAGTCCCGTTGGCTAGAGGGGGGTCCCCATGGGCCAGAGGGGGGTCCCCGTGGGAGTCCCATGGGTTAGGGGGGGATACCCGCGATCCCCGTTCCCATGCAGACCTCTAGTTTTTACCTGCCATCATTTACTATGTTATTATGTTACTATGGTGTATTTAGATTTTAGCAAAGCCTATAACAGTGTTCCACACAGGCGTCTAATAAATAAACTGAGTGCCTTCGGGATGGGCCCCAAAATTACAGACAGCATCAGGAACTGGTTAAGTGGATGACACTGGAGTGTAGTGGTTTCCAAGTTTATAAAAAAGTTGATATATCGCCTTAAAGTTGTCAAAGCGGTGTACATTATAATAAAATTATAAAATTCAATTACATATCATTTGGACATTGGGTTAATTACATGACATATCGAAACATAAGGGAGGAGGGGTAGAACTGCAATCGTTTATAGAAAAGACGAGAGAGGGTAACACGATAGGATAGGGGAACTACGCTCTTCCTCAGTTATTAACTAACTGTAAGATCAGTAGTTTCCTTTTTTTTTCCGACTAGAGAATCATAAATTATAAGAGCCCCTAAACATGAATGTTTTTCAATGTTTTAAATTTATCAATGTTTTCCTCTTCTCTGAAATGTGCCGGTAATAAATTCCAATGTTTGGGTGCACTAACCGAAAAAATACGTTTATCCCAGGACAAGCAGGCAGCATATTCTTTACGCATGGGTGACGTCACCGACGGAGCCCACGGTACGGACCTTTTTACTAGAAAGTTCTAGTTGGCCGCACCGCGCGTGCGCGAGTGCCTTCCCGCCCGACGGAGGAGAGCGTGGTCCCCAGTTTCTTCGTTTCCGCGGAGCGAAGACGACGTGCGTTTTTCAACTCCGATTGAAAATCTCTTTTTGCCTTCCCGCTCGCGTTCTTTTTTCGTTATTTACCTTCGGGTTGCTTTTTTATTTCATTTCCCAAAAAAAAAAAAAAAAAATATTTTCTTTTTGTTTCGTTTTTTGTCTTTGCCCCGGCGGGGCCTGTTGTCACGATCCAGGCCTCGGGGTTTGATTTTGCGGAGGCCGTGTTTCCATTCATGCCCCCGCAGCCCGGTTTTAAGAAGTGCCAGCGGTGTGCACGCCCGATCTCCCTCACTGACCCACACAATTGGTGTTTACAGTGTTTGGGACCGGAGCATCGGGCGGATTCCTGCACCCGCTGTGCCACTCTTAAAAAACGCACTTTGAAGAATCGCCAAATCCAGCAAAGTCTGCTGTTCGGCACCGGCCCGACTATGGACTCGACTTCTTCAACTGCGGCACCATCGAAGTCGGCACCGACCACCTCGACACCGCCTGACATCACATCGGCGCCACCGGCGCCAGGTAAGCCGGCTAAGAAGCCTTCCACCCTTGAGCGCCCTCCCACCTCGGTGGCGACACCGGCTCTTTCGGCTCCACGCCGAACTAAAAAGCGCTCCGCTCCGATATCGGTGAGTGCCTCGTCATCGGCCTCCTCATCGCCGGAGCGTAGAGCGGCACCCATGGAACCAAAGCAGAAAAAAGTGGTTCCGGTGCCACCCCTGGATGACCGCATTGCGGCCATCCTCCAGGATAAGTTGCAGGAACAGCTCCAAACGCAACTTAAACAGCTCTTGCCCTCTATCCTGGCCCCGCTGCTTTCGGTACCAGACCGGCCCGAGCCCCACACCGTCCAACCGGTATCCACGCCATCGGTACCTATGGACCAATCCATGCCCATTCTCTCGGCACCGCATGTCCATGCCCATGCCGAGGCCGTCGCTCTGACGACATCCGATCCTCCTCGGGACCGAGCGGAACACCGGTCTTCCCGCGAACCTGACCGGCACCGTTCTTCCCGGGACCGAGACAGACACAGGTCTTCATCCCCCGGTACCGTCTCGGTACGCTCAGGCAAGTCTCGGTCTAAAACTCATCATACCGAGCCTTCCACTCCAGTCTCTCGGCACGCACACACCGATGTCAGAGACCCGGACCTCTGGGAGGAATCTCCCCTCGGTACCGAGGAGGATGCATCGTCGTCGGACGAAGAGCCCTCGGCCCCCGATACCACATCTAAACCTGAGCAATCTTCTTTTTCGAAATTCCTCAGGGAGTTATCGGGGGCCTTATCTTTGCCTCTGGAATCTGATTCCAAGAAATCACAAGCTTTCCTGGAGGCATTAGATTTCGATCAACCACCTAAGGAGTTCCTGAAGTTACCCGTGCATGACATCCTACGGGAAACTTTTTATAAAAATTGGGAAAATCCACTGACTGTCCCTGGGGCACCCCGTAAACTGGATAGCCTTTACAGGGTTATTCCAATCCCGGGATTTGATAAACCCCAGCTGCCCCATGAATCTCTCCTGGTTGAGTCCACTTTAAAAAAGACTCAAGGCTCCAGTGTCTATGCCTCTACCCCTCCTGGCAGGGAGGGCAAAACTATGGACAAGTTTGGCAAGCGGCTCTACCAGAATGCCATGCTTGCCAACAGGGCAAACAATTACTCTTTCCACTTTTCATTCTACCTGAAACATCTGGTAATGCAACTCTCCGCCATGCAAAAGTACATGCCGGAGCACAAGGTCCCACTATTCCAGCAGCACATCTCCAGCCTGCTTCAACTTAGAAAATTTATGGTACGCTCCATCTATGACTCCTTTGAGCTCACCTCTCGTGCATCTGCCATCGCTGTGGCCATGCGCCGCCTGGCCTGGCTCAGGGTCTCTGATCTGGATGTCAACCATCAGGACCGACTAGCCAACGCCCCATGTATGGGAGACGAATTGTTCGGAGAGTCTCTGGATACCACCACACAAAAACTCTCCGCCCATGAGACCAGATGGGATACTCTCATTAAACCAAAGAAGAAGGCCCCTCCTGCTCGGCCTTACAAACCACAGTCTTCTTACCAGCGCAGGTTCTCCGCTAGGCCGCTTAACCCGCCTTCCCAGCAACCTAGGCGGGCTCGCCAACAACACCACAACCAGGCTCGTGCACAGTCTAATCAACCTGCCAAGCCTATTCCTCCTGC
Source organism: Geotrypetes seraphini (assembly GCF_902459505.1). Lineage (NCBI taxonomy): Eukaryota > Metazoa > Chordata > Amphibia > Gymnophiona > Dermophiidae > Geotrypetes > Geotrypetes seraphini. Next base: position 16,964,004 of record NC_047097.1, read on the forward strand.
CAAACCTTCTCAGCCCTTTTGACTCCTCTCTCCAGGGCTTAGCCAGTCTTCCACCCTCATTGCCTCTCCCTCAACCAATCGGGGGCAGGCTCCACATTTTTCTCAGCCGTTGGGAGGTCATCACATCGGACCAGTGGGTCCTCAACATCATCCGCCACGGCTACTCTCTCAACTTCCAGACTCTTCCACCAGACAATCCTCCCGTAGAGTCTGCTTCTCTTTCAACTCACACCCCCCTCCTCCTGAGGGAGGTCCAATCCCTCCTTCTCCTCAATGCCATCGAAGAAGTACCTCTGGAACAAAGGGGCCGGGGATTCTACTCCCGTTACTTTCTGGTTCCAAAAAAGACAGGAGACCTACGTCCCATTCTCGATCTCAGGGACCTCAACAAGTGTCTTGTCAAGGAGAAGTTCAGAATGCTCTCCCTTGCCACGCTTTACCCTCATCTCTCTCAGAACGACTGGCTATGTTCCCTGGACCTCAAAGAGGCCTACACTCACATACCAATCAATCCAGCTTCACGTCGCTACCTGAGATTCCAGGTGCACCATCGCCATTATCAGTACAAAGTGCTACCTTTTGGCCTCGCTTCATCACCCAGGGTGTTCACCAAATGCCTCATTGTGGCGGCGGCCTTCCTCAGGTCTCACAACCTCCAGGTGTTTCCCTATTTGGACGATTGGTTGGTGAAGGCACCTACGTCTCCGCTTGTGCTACAAGCCACTCATCAGACCATCTCTCTCCTCCACCTCCTGGGGTTCGAGATCAACTACCCCAAGTCGCATCTGCTTCCCACGCAGCGCCTTCAGTTCATTGGAGCAGTTCTCGACACCACACTCATGAGGGCGTTTCTCCCCTCCGACCGTCAGCGGAACCTGCTCCACCTGTGTCGTCAGGTGCTCCTTCATCACTCCATTTCTGCCAGACGGATGATGGTCCTCCTGGGCCACATGGCCTCGACGGTGCATGTGCTTCCCCTGGCACGACTCCACCTCAGAACACCTCAATGGACTCTGGCCAACCAGTGGTCACAGACCTCGAATCTTCTTTCTCATCCCATCTCTGTGACATCGTCTCTTCAGCAATCTCTACAATGGTGGTTGAACTCCTCAAATCTTTCCAGGGGCCTTCTTTTTCATCTGCCCCCGCATTCCATGACCATCACCACGGATGCCTCCCCTTATGCATGGGGAGCTCACCTGGGAGACCTACGCACCCAAGGTCTTTGGACCCCGCAGGAGCGTCTTCATCACATCAACTTCCTGGAACTACGAGCCATGTTCTATGCTCTCAAGGCCTTCCAGCACCTTCTTTACCCTCAGGTTCTGCTCCTGTGCACGGACAACCAAGTGGCCATGTACTACATCAACAAACAGGGCGGCACCGGATCTCGCCTCCTTTGTCAGGAGGCTCTTCGCATTTGGACCTGGGCCACGGCCCGCAGTCTCTTCCTCAAGGCTGTCTACATCCAGGGCGAACAGAACTCCCTGGCCGACAATCTCAGCCGCATCCTTCAACCTCACGAGTGGACTTTGGATCCTCCCACGCTCCACTCCATCTTTGCTCGCTGGGGCACTCCGCAGGTGGACCTATTCGCAGCTCCCCACAACCATCAGCTGCCCCAGTTCTGCTCCAGACTCTTCTCTCCTCATCGTCTGGCCCCGGATGCATTCCTTCTCGACTGGACGGATCGGTTCCTCTATGCCTTTCCTCCTCTACCTCTGATGTTGCGGACTTTATCCAAACTCCGCAGGGATGGAGCCACCATGATCCTCATAGCTCCCCGGTGGCCTCGTCAACACTGGTTCTCCCTCCTGCTTCAGCTCAGCTCCAGGGATCCCATTCCTCTACCTGTGTTTCCTACTCTTCTTACACAGCAACATCAGTCTCTGCTACATCCCAATCTGTCTTCGCTCCACCTGACAGCTTGGTTTCTCTCGGGCTGACCTCTTCAGGAAATCTGTCTCAGCCTGTCCGTCTCATTTTGGACGCCTCCAGGAAACCGGCCACCCTCCAATGTTACCATCAGAAGTGGACCAGGTTCTCCTCTTGGTGCCTCCGTCATCATCACAATCCCACCTCTTTAGCGGTGGAAACTGTTCTGGACTACTTGCTCTCCCTGTCCAACGCAGGCCTCAAGTCTACCTCTATCAGAGTCCATCTCAGTGCCATCACGGCATTTCATGAACCTGTCTTGGGAAAACCTCTCACGGCTCACCCTCTGGTTTCCCGATTCATGAGGGGCCTCTTCAACATCAAACCACCTCTGAAGCCTCCTCCGGTCGTCTGGGACCTGAATGTGGTTTTATCTGCCCTCATGAAACCTCCCTTTGAGCCGCTTGCCACAACTTCGCTCAAATTTCTGACATGGAAGGTTCTTTTCCTCATTGCCATCACCTCTGCCAGGAGGGTTAGTGAGCTTCATGCACTGGTTGCCGATCCACCGTTCACTATTTTTCACCATGACAAGGTGGTTCTGCGCACCCATCCAAAGTTCCTTCCAAAGGTGGTCTCAGCTTTTCACCTCAACCAGTCCATTGTGTTGCCTGTTTTCTTCCCGAAACCTCATTCACATCCCGGAGAACAGGCATTGCACAGCCTTGACTGCAAGCGTGCCCTGGCTTACTATCTTGATCGTACAAGGGCTCACCGCTTGTCCCCTCAGCTCTTCCTGACCTTCGACCCAAATCGTTTGGGTCGACCGGTCTCTAAACGGACGCTATCCAACTGGCTTGCAGCTTGCATCGCGTTCTGTTACGCTCGGGCCGGTCTGTCACTAGACGGCGCTGTCACGGCCCACAGGGTAAGAGCTATGGCCGCTTCTGTTGCTTTCCTCCGTTCCACACCCATTGAGGAAATCTGCAAGGCGGCCACCTGGTCCTCAGTTCACACATTCACTACTCACTACTGTCTGGATGCTTTCTCCAGACGGGATGGGCACTTCGGCCAATCTGTACTTCAGAATTTATTTTCCTAATGGCCAACCATCCCTCCTCCCTCTTTGTTAGCTTGGAGGTCACCCATGCGTAAAGAATATGCTGCCTGCTTGTCCTGGGATAAAGCACAGTTACTTACCGTAACAGGTGTTATCCAGGGACAGCAGGCAGATATTCTTACGTCCCACCCTCCTCCCCGGGTTGGCTTCTTAGCTGGCTTATACTAACTGGGGACCACGCTCTCCTCCGTCGGGCGGGAAGGCACTCGCGCACGCGCGGTGCGGCCAACTAGAACTTTCTAGTAAAAAGGTCCGTACCGTGGGCTCCGTCGGTGACGTCACCCATGCGTAAAGAATATCTGCCTGCTGTCCCTGGATAACACCTGTTACGGTAAGTAACTGTGCTTTACGGGTGGTATCATAAAAGATATATCTGACAGAAGGAATATGTAGAAGATTTTGAGTATTAGATCTTAGTGTTCTTGGGGAGCAATGTGGAATAATCAATCTGTTCAAGAAATTAGGTGCGTGTAAAGGTTTTATTTTGAATGTTAGCAGTAAGATTTTATATGTGATTCGATGTGTGTTCAGGAGCCAATGGAGTGGTCAATGGAGATCACTCTGAGGAAAGGGATGTTACTAGTGATATACCTCAAGGTTCAGTGCTTTTTAACATTTTTGTAAGCAATATTGCAGAAGGGCTGTCAAGTAAGATTTGCCTCTTTGCAGATAGCACAGTTACCGTAACAGGTGTTATCCAGGGACAGCAGGCAGCTATTCTCACATATGGGTGCCGTCATCCAACGGAGCCCCAATGCGGACGCCTCACAAGCAGACTTGCTTGAAGAAACTAGAAGTTTTGAGTCGCCCGCACCGCGCATGCGCGAGTGCTTCCCGCCCAGCACAGGGCGTGTCTCCTCAGTTCAGATAGCTAGCAGAGAAGCCAACCAGGGGAGGTGGGTAGGTTGTGAGAATAGCTGCCTGCTGTCCCTGGATAACACCTGTTACGGTAAGTAACTGTGCTTTATCCCAGGACAAGCAGGCAGGTATTCTCACATATGGGTGACCTCCAAGCTAACCAAAATGGGATGGTGGGAGTGTTGGCAACTTAGGAGAATAAATTTTGTAATACTGTTTGGCCAAACTGTCCATCCCGTCTGGAGAAAGTATCCAGACAATAGTGAGAAGTGAAGGTATGAACCGAGGACCAAGTAGCAGCCTTACAAATTTCCTCAATAGGTGTAGATCTGAGGAAAGCTACTGAAGCTGCCATTGCTCTGATTTTATTGGCTGTGACTTTATTATAAAGGGGTAATCCAGCCTGGGCATAGCAGAATGAGATTAGTGCAGTTACATAGCCCCATGCTGATAAGCACTTCGTTAGTGCATGAGCACTTACCACCTACAAATTAGGTAGTAGTTAATGACTCATGCTCTAATGACCACGTTCTAATGGGAAAATTAGCGCATGGGCATTAATGCTGGAAATACAAAAATCAGCCATTTTACCCATGCAGGAAAAATGGCCTTAATGCTTGGGAATGACCCGTGTTAAGCATGCGCTAAGGCCACTTTTTACCACATCTTAGTAAAAGAGTCCCTAAATTAGGTCAGAGAAGGCCTGTTGAAAAAGCCAGGTTTTTAATCCTCAAAATGCTTCCAGATCAGGGCCAAAATGGCAAATTATAGAAGAGAGTAAAACTGTTAGAAGATTCGCTTGAGAAGACAACAGGGGTCTAGGAGGACTACAAAGATAAACAAAGAGCGTAGATACAAAGATGATCTTGAGTAGAATGCTCAGTGAACGACAGTGAGTAAGGAAGTGGAAGCCAAAGAACAGAAAGCATGGGAGACATGGTCAGTATGCTTTGAATTTAAGGCCCTAGGTTGAATAAGTTGGAGGCACTTTAAACTGTTACGGGGTGTGTGTACTAGAAGTGCGTTACATCAGCAACAGTACTGAGAGGCACTAAACATGGAGAGCAAGCTGAGATTTTAGAGGGTATGTTCTCAACACATAGTACACATACCCCATACAGAAAACTAGCGTGCTGGTTTCTGCTGCTACTGCTCCCTGTTCTCCCTCCCACAATCTTGTCAACAGAGGTGTGCCCCATATAGCCTAAACCGTGACACCCCGCTGTTCACCTTCCTGCCTTTGCAGGTCATCAGCTGTGGCTGCCATGGCAGCATCAATGTGAAGATGGACTGAACTATTTCCTTGCATGCACCGTTGTCGGCGTAATGGCCCCCTCTGATGTAACTTCCTGTGATGGAGGGGCATGATCAGTAGAGCTGACAATGGTGCATGTGTCTTCACATTGTTGCTGCCACAGCCAACAACCTGAAAAGATGCTGAGGTGAGCAGGGAAGGGGAAAGAAATGGGGCAATGCAGAATGGGGGGAAGAGAAATGGTCTGATGCTGTCCTTGGGGAGAGTGAGGTGAGAACGTCAGAGAGCGGATGGCTGCTTGGGGAGGAAGAGTGTCATAGAGGAGATGGCTACATGACAGGGGGAGAAATAGAGAAAGAGGAGCTGTCTGCATAGCTGGAAAAGGGGAGAGGGGAGAGTGAGTCGGAGAGGAGACCCTGGTGAGAGAATTAAGACAGAGGAAAGCAAAAACTAGATACTGGGACCAACACGATTACTGTAGAATAAAATGACAATGCAACAAAAGTAGAAAAAGTAATTTCTATTTCGTGATTAGAGTATGTCCGTTTTTGGAGTGTACTGTACATCTGCCAGATCTGATGGGAGCTCAGGGGTACTTGATTGAAATTTGTTTGATTTAGGGGATTACTTGGCTTGAACATGTTGAGAAACGCTGATTTAGAGTATTACATCCAGACTGTCTGTTTAACTAATTCAGTGTTTTTCCTTTCCTCAGAAAAAGGGTGATGACTTTGAAACAGTCTCCTTCTGGCTGTCCAACACCTGCCGATTCCTGCATTGCTTGAAGCAGTACAGTGGAGAAGAGGTAATTTCTCAACAGGCATACGAGGATTGTGTCCTGCTTGAGGTTCTGTGTTCCTTTCCTATGCTGTAGTGCAATGTATCGTAAATTGTGTTCTGGCGAGGAGATGCGCCGGCTGACTGCTTACAGGATGTGCCTGTTGTGGTGAGAGGAATGTTCTGTAGACTGTCAGCTGGCGCCGGCACCCCTCCTCCATCAGTAACGCCTACCAGCGTAGAAATAGGCTCAGGGCCTCAGCTGGAGGGCCTCCATGCATGCGTGGATGGCAATGTGATGATATCACACCTGTGCGTGATGTCATCGTGTCGACGTCTGCACACTTCTGGATGCCCGCCAGTTGTGGTACCCAGTTTAATGTGTTGTGGTGTCAAAAGGTTTGCAGTACACTGCTGTAGTGTATGCAGGCCTTTCTGCTTTAATAAATGGTGGGCCTCAATGATCCAGGACAGTCTCAGCCTATCAGCATAGGATAAGCTGTGGTTCGGTGTTTGAACACTGTTCCCCAGCTCTTTCCCTTCTTCCAAGGACCAATAACCAGTCACAGACTTCAGTGGGAAATTTCTGCACCGGTTTCTGTAGCCACAGCATGAGCTCACCACTGATTTTCAAAGGGAAACTGTGCAGGGCATGTCCCTTTAGAAAAACTGGTTTGTAGGCTTATTGGTACAAAGTCTCCATGAGCCTGCTAACTCGGTGGTGAATTTAAAAATTGGCCTGATTATTTCTCAGAGAATTCACTATTAATGCTGTGTCGTAACAAATGAAACATCTTAACAGGCAGCTGAGGGAGCAAGTACAGTCAAAACATATAGACACATCAGTTAGGTAGAACAAAGACTATCTCATAGTCCTGAGTTAGACGTAGCCCCTGTGGGAATAAGTTCCAGAGTGTGGGAAGCTACTTCTGAGAAGGCTTGTGCATATTACATTGTGCAATTTCTTTAGATGAGGGTACAGATAGAGTGATGCTTCTTGAGATAACCTTAAAGTTTTCACAGGTGTGCAGAGGACTGACTTATTCTTTAGGTACTATGGCCTACTTTCCCGGAGTTTTACAGGTAATGTACCTATTTGCAAGGTACAAAAAATAAGTAAAGTCTGTCGAAATGTTTCTTAAGTTATCTTTTCCTGTGAGCTCTTTTACCGCTTAAGGGTTCTTATAGTGCTGGAAAGTAGTGTTTCAGCTCAGCAGACATTTTTGAGCTACGTTTTTAATAAAGATTTTTCTTTTCATAATTAACACATTGTTTAAGAAAGCAAAGATTCTTCAGACTGGCGGGGGCAACAAAAACAAGAGGACACTCAAAAAAATGAAAGGGAGACAGATTCAGAACAAATGCTAGGAAGTTCTTCTTCACTCAGAGGGTGGTAGACACCTGGAATGCGCTTCCAGAGGAGGTGGTAGAGCAGAGTACGTTATTGGGTTTCAAAAAGGGATTGGACGAGTTCCTGAAGGAAAAGGGGATTGAAGGGTACAATTAGAGGGATACTATAAAGGACAATGTTAAGTAAAAGATCACTTACAGGTCATTGACCTGGGGGGCCGCTGCGGGAGCAGACTGCTGAGCACGATGGACCTACGGTCTGACTCAGCAGAGGCAAAGCTTTTAAGTGCTTATATTGTGCAGGAGGCTATCTTCCATTTAAATATGAGCTGTATTAATAATATACATCAGTTTGATGTATAATATTAATACAGCTGAGCAGACTTTTAAGTCAAATAGAAGGCAATGTAATTTCAAAATCCAAATTTGACTTTCTTTATTTTAAACATTTATAATCCACACTATCTAAACAATTCTAAGTATCTTACAAATTAGCATTCGAATCTGACAAAAGACAATAGACAAGAAAATGAAAATTAATAAAAGCACAAGAGATAAAACAATCTGCTTGATCAGATAAACCTCCCACTCAGGAAATTTGTGTGATTGTAAAAATAGTCATCTGTGAAAAGACCCAGGGAACTATCTTATGTTTAGTATTTACATGTAATATATAGAAATAAAACAAAAACATGAAGGAAATAAGGCGATACCATTTTATAGGACTAACTCTCTCCTTCAGATCAGAAAAGAAGAAGGGCCACCTTCAAAAGCTAATTAGAAAATGCATTTAGTTAGTCCAATAAAAATGGAATCACTACAACCCATTTTACTCAAGCTACAACCCATTTTACTCAAGATGGAAGTATTTTCTTGAAAACCTTACGATAAAGTAGAGAATGACACGATGACAAAATTCATCACCGTTCCCATAGATAACTGTGGAAAACCATCTCCCTGTCATTCTTTAAGGAGAGAGGGAAGAATCAGAGTATGTATGGGCACAACCATTGACCGTCAAGCCTTGCATTGAAGAATGCTGGTGTAGAAGGACTGAGGTTGAGATAACTAAAGAATGACATGGGGAGGGGAACAGTGATGAATTTTATCACCGTTTCACGCTCTACGATAAAGAGCTCTTTGATAGTGCTCCTGAAATGAAACACTTTTTTGATTGAGGTTGCAAGTACGCTGGCAATGAAGGAAGAGTGAATACTGGGGGAGGCAGGAGGTGAATATTATATCCTACATTAAAAATACATGAAAGGATAGGTTTTGGATATTTAATGCAAATATGTCGCCTTGTCACCCCAGGGATTTATGAAGCACAACACGACTCGTCAAAATGAGCACTGCCTGACAAATTTTGACCTTGCTGAATACAGACAAGTCCTGAGTGACCTGGCCATACAGATCTACCAGCAACTTGTCCGAGTGTTGGAGATCATCCTACAGCCAATGATTGGTAAGGAAGAATGCAATGCGTTATACACCCATGAGAGCAGACACAGGGAAGGTGAGAGGCACCTGGGGCTATGGCGCCCCTCCCCTGCCTTCTACTTCACCCCCCATCCACTCCTTCCCCATTCCCCCCACTACTACGCTCGCCCACCCACCCCTTCCCTTGTACCTCTTTAACGTTCATGGCGCGAGCAGCAACCCCAGCTCTTCTTCCGATGTCACTTCCTAGGGGGCGGGTCCAGGAAGTGACATCAGAGGATGAGTTGGCACAAGAAGCAGGTTGGGGTTGCTGCTTGTGTCGTGAGTGTTAAAGAGATACGAGGAAAGGAGCATGCGCATCTGGTAGTGAGGGGAGTGGGGAATGAGCAGATGGGCGGAGAGGATGGGTTCCGGCACCCCCACCAGGAAGGCCCCTGGGGCAGACTGCCCTCCCTCCCCCTTACTACACCACTGAGCAGACATCCACTCTGTAATTTTATCACAACATTTTTTGAAGTGTCTCTGAAACATCTGAATCCACTGTTCCTTCTAAGCTGCACGGGAGCTCTCCACTTAGTCTTGTCCACTGTTACATTTTCAAAAGTGAGGGACAGGCTACTTCTGTAGCATCCCAGGGAACCTTCTTGTCTCTAGCAATTGAAACATGTTTTCTGGGCCTCTTCCTTTGAGGGCCTTCAAGATCTGACATAGAACAGAATGCACAAAGCTCTGACACCTCTGTAGTCACTATCAGCTGAGTAGCAGGGGAAAGCCCCAAAGCCAGCACCTTAGGGGGTTTCTGATGGATCAGCTGATCAGGGAGAGCAGCAATGGCAGCTTTTTAAAAATATGACAGGATGGATGGGGAGGAGCTATGCTAGCAATTGCTCTTCTCAGCAAGTGCCAGGCACACTGTTTCCCCCTTTTAATGGGGCTGCTCCGCACGAATAGCATATAATTTGCCTGCAATTTGTGCAGAGCATCACCCAGAAAACAAAAATTGCTGTCACCATGGAATTTTTTTATCGTGTTTAGAGAATGACACGGTGGTTGTTACCTGTGGCTAGCCGCGGGTAACCCGCTGAAACGGTGGCCAAACAAAAAGGTCACCGCGAGATCGGGGACAAGGCCATTCACCGCCCCGTGGAGCAGTGAATGGTGAGCATGTACGGTGAACGAGCGTGCAGTCCAGCAGCCCCCTCCCTCCCTTTACCTTACCTTCTCTTGTGGTGAAACTGGCGATTTCTATAAGGCTATGCGCTGTATTATAGCCAGAGCCTTGAAGTCACGTCACATTGCCTGCTGAAAAAGTCTCCTCTGACACAACTTCTGTTTCTGGTTGCATCGGAGGAGACTTTTCCAGCAGGCAACGCGACTTGACTTCAAAGCTCCAGCTGTAATACAGCACATAGCCTTATAGAAATCGCCAGTTTCGCCACAAGAGAAGGTAAGGGAAAGGGAGGGAGATGCATGGCTGGCCGGCAGGAGGGAGCTGATGGACCATGTGAAGGGGGTGGGGGGATGGAGAGGAGAAGACGCTGAAGCAGCCTGAAGGGAACTGGGGAAGAAAGAGAGGGGAGAAGACGCTTGGAAATGGGAAAGAGAAAGTGGGATGAAGATGCTGGGAAATGGGGAAGAGAGAGTGGGGAGAAGATGCTGAAGGGAAATGGGGAACAGAGTGGGGAGAAGACGCTGGAAGGGAAGAAGACAGAGATGCTAGACTATGGGGGAGCAGAGGGAAGAAGATGGGTGCCAGACCAATTGGGGGGGGGGTGAAGGGAGAGGCACATTAACAGAGCAAATGGAGATGCAGAGAGACGGCAGACAGTGGATGGAAGGAATTGAATCAGAAGATGAGAGAAGCAGAAACCAGACAACATAGGTAGAAAAAAAAATGTTCTATTTATTTATTTAGCTTTAGAATAAAGTAGTATATTAATTGTGTTGATAAAAATTTATAAACAAAGCCCTGCCAGCTGAACATCTCTCTCTAGTTCAGCAGCCAGAACCTTGATTTATAAGGAAGGAATAAGCTAAATATTACAGTACTGAGACTTGTATGGATGCTATGGAGACGGGGCGGTGAAGGGGGCGGGGGACGGGGCAGTGATGGGGACAAAATTTTTCCCCCTGTCATTCTCTAATCGTGGTGTTGGAGCTCTGTGCATCCTGTCCTATGCCGGCTCTTCAAGACCCTCAAAGGAAGTGGCCTAGAATACTTGAAGAACAGGATCTCCCTCTATACACCTTCAAGGTCACTAAGGACCTCTCAAGGAACATCCCTAACCACACCCTCTCCAAAGGACATCACATGATGTGATATCCCCTAGCAATCCCTCTCCGGAGTAGCCTTCCACTCTGGAATGCACTCCATGAAAGACTTTGCTTAACACAAGACTATCTCTACTTAAGCAAGCAGATGCAATCTTGGCTCTTCAACCAGGCCTTTAAGGGGAGAAGTAACTATTTATTTTTATTTTTTAAGGTATTTCTCAGGTATTCAAGCATTTTCCCTGTCTGTCCCGGCGGGCTCACGATCTACCTAATGTATCTGGGGCAATGGGGGGATTAAGTGACTTGCCCAGGGTCACAAGGAGCTGCGTGAGATTTGAGCCTACAACCACAGGGTGCCGAGATTGTTGCTCTAACCACAATGCCACTCCTTGCTAGTCATATACAGATGCACACACACTGGCTGCACATACCATAGCAGGACATGTTTTCTGTTTTAGATTGTAAGCTCTATTGAGTAGGGATTGTCTCTTACATGTTAAATGTACAGAGCTGTGTATATCTAGCAGCACTATAAAAATGATAAATAGTAGTAGAAGTAGTAGTAATATCCACTCCTACCCTAGCTGATAATTTTCAAGCACCATTTTGACATCATGAACAACTTTCTTCAAATTAGTCCTCTTGTTTCCTAGCTACTGTTATCTATATGTAAAAGAACATAAAAATAGCCTTACTGGGTCAGAACAGTGATCCATTAAGCCCAGTAGCCCGTTCTCATGGTGGCCAATCCAGGTCACTAGTACCCTCGACCACAAGAGGACATCCGCTCAAACTCAGGGGAGGGAAGTTTCGTGGAGACGCCAGGAAGTACTTCTTCACGGAGAGAGTGATTGAGCATTGGAACAAGCTTCCAGTGCAGGTGGTCGAGGCACGCAGCATCCCAGACTTCAAGAACAAATGGGATACCTATGTGGGATCCCTACGAGGGTCATGCCAAGGGATAGGGTCACTAGGGTATGGACTTGAATGAGCGGGTCAGTAGAGTGACAGTATAATTACAATTATACTTTAGGGGGTCAGTAGACTTAAGAGGGTGGGTAAATAGTGTGGGCAGACTTGATGGGCTGTAGCCCTTATCTGCCGTCATCTTTCTATGTTTAGCCAAAACCCAAAGATTACCCATCCAGGACAAGCAGAGGTCTCCCCTATGTCTTAATAACAGACTATGGACTTTTTCTCCAGGAATTTGCCCAAACATTTCTTAAAACCAGCTATGTTATCCACTTTTACTACAATCTCTGGCAACACGTTCCAGAGCTTAACTATTCTCCGAGTGAAACAATATTTCCTCCTATTAGTTTTAAAAGTACAGTCGACTCCATCTAAGTGCACGTCGGATAGCGCACACTTCGGTTATCCGCACATGATCACCACAGTTCCGTTTTATTTTTACATTAAAGTCAATGGACGTAAACTCCAGATAATTGCAATTCTGATAAGCACACAATCCGCTTATGCACACAGATGTTATAGGTCCAACCACCATTCTCTCACATGTTCACGCCGGTTAAATGCAATCACACATACTGACGTGGATGAGCCACGTGTTTTGAAACTGCAGCCTAGGCATGAGAATAGAATGGCAGGGCTGTCAATATTTCCGGTGTTGAGAAGGAGCTTACTGGCTCTTTCACACACTAGTACAACTACTATTAATTATTTCTATAGTGCTACCAGACATATGCAGTACTGTACAGAGTCGCAAAGAAGACAGTCCATGTTCGAAAGAGCTTACAATCTAAACAGACAAGACAGACAAACAGGATGTCGTGGATACAGTTAAGGGGAACAGTTAATCTGCTGGCTGGGTTGGTGGGCAGTGAGGAGTACAGGACAATCGAGCCATTGTGACATCACTGGTGAGGTTGTCTCTTATTGGTGGAAGGATGCATTATGACATCACAGTCTCAGCTCTGCTTTCCAAAGACAAACAGGATGTCATGGATACAGTTAAGGGGAACAGTTAATCAGCTGGCTGGGTTGGAGGGCAGAGGAGTAGGGTTAAGGATTGAAGGCCATATCAAAAAGGTGGGTTTTCAGTCTGCTTTTAAACAAGGGAAGGGAAGGGGCTTGGCAGACAAATTCAGGTAATTTATTCCAGGCATAGGAGGCAACTAGATAAAAGGAAAGAAGTCCTGGAATTGGCAGTGGAGGAAAAGGGTACAGCTAAGAGCAACTTTTCTGAGGAACGGAGTTCTCTGGGAGGTATATAAGGAGAGAGAAGAGAGGAGAGATATTGAGGGGCACAAGAATGAACCCAGTAAGAGCTTAAACTGTATGTAAAGGCAGATAGGGAGCTAATGAAGTGATTTAAGGAGAGGGGTGGCATGAGTGTAGCAAGGTTGGTAGGAGATGAGTTGTGCAGCAGAGTTTTGCACCGATTGTAGGGGGAGAGGTGGCACTGCGGGAGACCAGTTAAAAGTAGATTGCAGGTAATCTAAGTGCAGTGGCGTACCTAGGGTATGTGGCACCCGGGGCCCATCATTTTTTGACACCCCCCCCCCCCCCCCCCCCCCCATGTAAAAAAATTTTTTTTTTTTTTTTGCAATAACCATGAAATGGAATAAATGGTCAGAATAGAAACAGGCAGTGAAAATTTTCTTTTATTGAACCTCATATATGTAACCATTATTCCAAACATAACAAAACATAAATTATGTCTAAATTGTCATGACATTAGAAGTACATATGGAGTAGTTGCAGGCAGTGGCGTACTTAGGGTATGTGGCACCCAGGGCCCATCATTTTTTGACACCCCCCCCATCTATATGAAAAATATGATTTTTAGTACCAATCTACATATCGCACCACAAGAGTGTACCTAGGAAAAGGCTGCATCTTAAACACTGCAGTGAGCACTAGAACACCAACACATACATTGTAAAACTAAACAAGCAGATCCCGCACAGTCAATTGGTCCTGTAGTCAATGCCAACTGAAAACTATGTCTTTTTCATACACACAGAACAGAGATACACCCTCGCCCAAAATGGAATAATCACAAACTAAAAATAGAAATATGTAGACAAAAGTTAAACTGATCCTCCAAGAAACCAGACCCTGGATACAATGCAACACCACAAAAAACAGTAACACATGTCCTCTAATACAGTGCAAAATATAAAGACAGTAGATGTAAATTTGAAAAAACTGATACATAACAATCACCACTTTATAAATTAACAAATAAAAATAAAACAAATAATGAGATATAAAAAAATACAATTTTATTGGACTAATCCCCGTAAACTCGGTCCCCATCCCCACAAGCCTTGAATTGTTTATATTAAAGTATAAAAAGAAACAATATTCTGTACAATTGTCAATTTATAAATCAGCGTCTTCTCCCCACTCTCTTCCCCATTTCCCTTCAGCATCCTCAGCCCACTCTCTCTCCACTTTCCTTCAGCGCACGCACATAAAAACAAGCAAGTAATTTTATATCATTTTCATTCTATTCATTCATAGAAATTAAAGTCTAGATAATGCCAGTCACATAACAAAACATGATTTTACAAAAATAATTCCCTGCAGTCAAGCCTGCAAGGATTATTAGATGTCTTTCAGCAGTTCCCCTCCCTCCCTCCCCCTTACCTTTGTGGCCAAGTCAAAATGATCTACCAACAATAAAATTTTAAAAACACAAAGCACGCTGTACGCAGAGAAAATGTTAATTATCATTTATATTCCGCGGGTTTTCAAAGAGGTCAAGGCAGATGACTTTATGCAATGTCACCTCAGTAACAACTATACAAAAATAGACAAATATTCCCCCTCCCTTTTTACTAAACTGCGATAGCGGTTTTTAGCGTAGGGAGCTGCGCTGAATGCCCCACGCTGCTCTCGACGCTCATAGGCTCCCTGCGCTAAAAAACTCTATTGCGGTTTAGTAAAAGGGGGCCATAGTGCAAAATATAGACAGCAGATATAAATTTTCAAAACGGACACATTTTGATCACTAAGTTGAAAATAAAATCATTTTTCCTACTTTTTTGTCTGGTGATTTCATGAGTCTCTGGTCCTTCTTCTGATCCTTCTTCTTTCTCTCTCCCCCTGGCTCCCCTCTTTATTTCTGCCTTTCTTTCTCTCTCCTCCTGGCCCCCCTCTTTCTTTCTGCCTTTCTTTCTCTCCCCCTTGACCCCCCTCTTTATTTCTGCCTTTCTTTCTCTCCCCTTGGTCCCCCTCTTTCTTTCTGCCTTTCTTTCTCTCTCCCCCTGGCCCTCCTCTTTCTTTCTGCCTTTCTTTCTCTCCCCCTTGACCCCCTCTTTATTTCTGCCTTTCTTTCTCTCCCCTTGGTCCCCCTCTTTTTTTCTGCCTTTCTTTCTCTCCCCTTGGTCCCCCTCTTTCTTTCTGCCTTTCTTTCTCTCTCCCCCTGGCCCCCCCCTCTTTATTTTTTCCTTTCTTTCTCTCTCCCCCTAGCCTGCACAAAGCCATCGTGCCGATTTCTCCACTTCCACGATTCTTTCCCTACCCTCACCCCCAAGCCAGCAGCCGATTTCTCCCTGCTCCTTCCCCGATGTCCTGAACTTCATCGGGCAGCAGCAGCATTCACAATTCACTGATGTTGCCCGCTTCAGGCCTTCCTCTCTGTCGGGTCCTGTCTTCATGAAAACTGGAAGTAGGCAGGACCCGGCAGAGAACAAGGCCTGAAGCCGGCAACAGCAGCGAATTGTAAACGCTGCTGCTGCCCGAAGAAGGTAATGGAGCACCGAGGCAGTCCGCTTCTCCCCCCTCCCAGCCGAACCCCCGCTGACCCTCCTATCTCCCCCCCCCCCCCGTGAACCTTTCCGACCTTCCCAGCGAGAGCAGCAAACCTCCTTCGCGGCTTTCTCCTCCCTCTGCCGCGTTACTGATGACGTCATCAGTGATGCGGCAGAGGGAGGATAAAGCCGACGCTACTGGAGGGAGGTTTGCTGCTTTCGCTGGGAGGGTCAGAAAGGTTCACTTGGGGGGGGGGGAGAGAGATAGGATGGTCAGCGGGGTTTCGGCTGGGAGGGGGGAGAAGCGGTCTGCCTTGGTGCTCCAAGGCCTGGCGCCATTACCTTTTTCGATAATGGCGCCGATGCTGCTTTCGCTGGGAGGGTAGGAGCGCGATAGGGACCGGGCCAGCTGTGCACCCCCCCTAAGGCGGCACCCGGGATGGACCTCCCCCTCGCCCCCCTTGGTACGCTACTGCCCTGGGGAAACAGCCTGCAACAAGATCGCGCGATGCCAGAGATTTTTGCCTGCTTCGGCTGTTTCCTCCGCCGCGGTCCCGCCCCTCCTCTGACATCAGAGGAGGGGCAGGACCGTGGCGGAGGAAACAGTCGAAGCAGGCAAAGATCTCTGGCATCGCGATCTTGCTGCAGGCTGTTTCCAGACGCGACACCCGGCGCAGGGGGGGGTAACTGGACCGGACCGGGAGCACCCCCTCAGGGCTTGGTACCCGGGGCGGACCGCCCCCCCCCGCCCCCCCCCTTGGTACGCCACTGTCTAAGTGTGAGGTTATGAGAGTGTAGACAAGGGTCCTGGTAGTGTGCTCAGAGAGGAAGGGGCAAATTTTGGTGATGTTGTAGAGATAGAAGCGACAGGCCTTAGCAGTTTGTTGGATATGTGTAGAAAATGAGAGGTTGGAATTGAAGACAACTCCAAGGTTGTGAGCAGAGGAGACTGGAACGATGACAGTATTATTTACAGAGATGGAAACACTGAAAGATGATATTCTGGGGGGAATTCAATAAATGGCACTCTGGTGCCAGGATGATCTGTACTAAGATAATTCCCTAACATTCTGCCTAAATCCTGGGATTGCCCCTCCCATGACCACACCCCCTTTGAGGTTGTGAATATGCACCATAAAATCTAGGCACACTGTTATAGAATTGGACGCAGGGCATATCTGTGCATATCTGCTAATGACTTCCAATTAACGTTAATTTATTGTTAATGTCCGATCAGTTTATACACAGATCTATCATCTGCATCTGGAGGTCTGTGTTCAAGTGTGTTTCTCAGCAAGCCTCTCACCTATAGGACCTGATGTTATATTTTTGCATTCTAAACACATTGCTAATACAGTAGACTAGTTTCTGAAAAGAATTATGGGCTAGATGCACTAAAATCAGCAGTCGTCGCTAAAACTGTTTTAACAGCTTTAGCGATGATTGCTGTTAACAACCCGATGCACAAAACAGCCAAAAGTGTTTTTCCCCTCAATTGCCCATTTTCCAATCTAGCCATGCAAATTAGCTAAAACCCCATACAAAATAGCTAAGTGATTGATGCAGCAACATCGCCTGGCTAATCCCCCCGCCACCCCCCAAAAAAAGGAGTTTTAGCGATCGTGAAAACTGACTTGTCTAGATCTGCCTGGCTTGGGTTTTTTTTTCCTTCAATAGCACAAATAATTTGTGTGTTCCACAAGTAAAATATCTGTCCCATTAAAAAAAAAAAAAAAAGTCCCCCACCGCCAATGATGGCCCTTCCCAAAGACTCCAGTCAAACGCAACCCTCCCAAGCCACTGTTCCCGCTGAACCCAAATGGCAGGAGGGATGCCCAATCCTTCCTGACATGTAGAACACCCCTGCACAATGCCCACCCCCTCTGCGCCAGGCATCCCGGAGCCACTGCACCCCCCCCCCCCCCCAAATGGCAGGAGGGATGCCTAAGGCCCCACCTCTTAGGAGGGCCTAATTAGGCATCTGAACCATTCAGGGCCTTTGGCCCCTCCCCCATGCATCACATGATGCACTTGGGAGGGGTGGGCCTGAAGCAGGAGCCTGAGAGCGAGCTTCCTGTTTCTAACATTTTAAAAAGGTATGGGGGAGATTTGGGGTAGGGAGGGTACCCGGTGGCAGTGGGCATCCCTCCTGCCATTTTGGGGGGTTTGTGGAGGGGAGGGCATAGCGTAGGGGTGTTCTGCGTGGCAGGAGGCATTGGGCATCCCTCCTGCCATTTTTTTTTTTTGGGGGGGAGCTTTTTTTTTTAATGGGACAGATTCTGCTTGTGTAACACACACACATCTGTGCAATTAAAAAGAAAAAGGAAGCCCTAACAACAGTAACAGGAGGCTGCTTCACCTGTCACTGTTGTTAAAGCTCTGCGCATGTGTCAATTGCTCACTGAGCGAATGATCGATTGTATTTGTAGGCAAATGATTAGCACCTCGGTATCTTTAGTGCATTTAGCCCTATATTAGCTGCCTTTAAACCCTTAGGAGGTACTGCTACAGGGAGCCAGCAGATCTTACATCTGCCAATTAAGTGAAGCCAAGTGATCTGCAGTTTAGTGTCAGTCTCTGTGGCAAGGACTCTGTTCTGTCTGTAATCATGTTTCTATGGTTTATGATCCATAAATTGCAAAATAAGAATTCCTGGCTTGCTAGACTGTAGTTCAGGAAATGCCCAGCCCAGAAAGGCTATTCTTGCATAATTAGTCCTGGTGTTAGTTAAATTTTTGCCCAACCTTGTTCATAACCATGCTGTGCTTTACCAGTTTCAGGAATGCTGGAGCATGAGACTATCCAGGGTGTCTCAGGGGTAAAGCCCACAGGCCTGCGGAAGAGGACCTCAAGCATTGCCGATGAAGGGACCTACACCCTGGACTCCATCATTAGACAACTCAACACCTTCCACTCGGTAATGTGCCAACATGGCATGGACCCAGAGCTCATCAAGCAGGTGGTGAAGCAGATGTTCTACATCATCGGGGCAGTCACGCTGAACAACTTGCTTCTACGCAAGGATATGTGCTCTTGGAGCAAGGGCATGCAGATACGGTGAGAAGAGAGAGAGGGCGAAGCATTGTGGGTGTGTTGTGAACCACTTCAGTTGATTTATTTAGTAATTTACTGATCAATGTCTGTTTTAGATTGCATAGATGTACCCAGGTAGAGAATGGCACAGAGACAAATTTTCCCATCCCAGCGAGTTCTTTTCCTGTCCCTGCCCCATCCCTGCAAGCTCCATCCTCATCTGCACAAGCCTCAAACACTTTAAAATCATAAGTGTTTGAGGCTTGTGCAGTTAAGCAGAGCTTACAGGAATGGAACAGGAACAACGACAAAACTTGTGGGGATGGGGAAATTGAGTTCCTGGGTGGACAGGGAAAAATTTGTCCCAACTCATTTTCTACATCCAGGTAAAAATTTCTTTTTAACCCCAAATCTTCTAGGGCTCTGGAAGGTGAATGATGAGCAATAGTTGAGATGCAACAAACAGCAGTATTGAAAATAAATATTCACATGCCTATTAAGCAAAATCCTCACAGCTGATCACACACCTTTTTACCCATATACATACATATCTCTATCTCATGTCATACACACACAAACACATACACATATATATACAGTATATATGGTATATTTCCCCCAGCCCCTGAATCAGTAATTAAGAAACTTGGCAAGGCTTTGGGGCTGTTTTGAAGCAAGTTCATTAAGTGTGACAGAAAGTGATGCTACTCCAGATAAGCTGAAAGACTGAATGCTTTTTCAAGACTTGCACTTTAGAGTTTCATGGTCTAAAACTCATTTATGAGCATGCTCTTTGGTTTAACAGGAGGGACTATGATTATAGTTATAACTGTGCCTATACTAGCGGATAAGATGACTGCATTGATGGCTTGGATCTTGATCAGAGTTTCCCTCCTCACAAACTATATTTTGTATAAACTGTGTGCAGAGCTATTTGGGAGGGTTTTTGTCTATTTTATAAAGGCAATAATAATAAATACTAACAAAGGCATCTTTTTATAAAATGGACCTCAAAAAGTCAGCTGCCCCTTCTGGCTAGTAGAATACACATTGATACTCCGACAATATCTCAGAAGCTGAGTATTTCATCCCTGCTTACTAGGGACAGATTGACTGGCTAGATATGAACTTGGTACAGCAGGTGGAAGGAGACATGGACATGATGAAGCTCAGAGAACACTACAGATTAATACTTACTCTGAGAGTTCCATACTTCCACACTGCATAAGAGTTTCTCAAGGTTTTTAAACTGAAAACAGACTGCCAGACATGCATCAAGGGGGCTTAAGAATAAAGAGAGAGATTTAAGTATTGGGCAAAAATAAATATATAAACCTTGCTTGTTTCCAAACTCTTAAAAATGAACACTCAAAAGGCAAAAGTCTCCTTTTTTCCGGAAGGTTCTGGCAGACATGACCTCTGTCCTAGAGTTCTTCTTTCCTTCCTGAAGATGCAGAAATTTAAATTCTTGAGTGAGGGGAAGATGTGTGATATCAAAACTTTTGAGGACATGTCCAGGAGTCTGGACAGCTTTTCAAAACCCGGTACTAGGTCCGGGTTTTGAAAAGCTTCCAAGAAATCCCTGTTGGGCAGGAGGGCATTCGCGCATGCCCTCCTGCCTGATGAGAACAGTCAGCGGAGGGGGGGGGGGGGAATTGGGGGCAGGTGAAACTGGGCAGTCCTGGGGGTGGGTCTAGGTGTCTAGATTTTCTGTTTGGAAAATCTGATAACCCTAGCTGTGAGACCTATGAGAGCAGTTATGGAAATCTGGCTAGGGCAGTGCCTTGTCTCATGCTTTATACAGCTAAAGGAATTACAGACTACTGATCTTATGCTAGACAATTATATTCTTCATATCTTGGAATAGTTCCTATTTGAAGAAGCCTGAATTTGACAGTAGTTTCATTGTAGTTTTGCCACAGTTGTAAATTATAACAGTATTCCCCTCAGCAACATTTTTTTTAGAAAAGAGGCGTGCCACGGAATATTCAGTCAGGAAAGTGATTGGCTAATATTTGTCCCATTCCAGTCAATGAACGGAGAGCAGTTAGCTCTCGAGATTTGCAGACTTACCATCCATGGCTCTTCTCTCCAGGTACAACGTGAGCCAGCTTGAAGAATGGCTGCGTGACAAGAATCTGATGAACAGTGGTGCCAAGGAGACCCTGGAGCCATTAATACAGGCTGCACAGCTGCTACAAGTGAAAAAGAAAACAGATGAAGATGCTGAGGCCATTTGCTCCATGTGCAATGCTCTCACTACTGCACAGGTAATGCTGGAAAGCTTTCTCTAGCAGCAGCACATTTCAGGTCTCTGTGAGCTATTGATTCATCAGGAGTCAGTGCTGCTAATATACATCCCTGTCCCCCCCCTTCGGAGGGGGGGAGTGCAGTTCTGTTAAAAAGCTCCAGCTGGTGACTTTATATATAAATAGATAAATACTTATAGGCCAAACAATCTAAACTCCTGGTGGCTTATTACATCTATAATTAAAATAAACACAAATAAACAAAATTATCATAAAATTCAAAAACAAAAAAACATAGAAACATGATGGCAGATAAAGACCACCTGGCCCATCACGTATAACTGTTTAGATGAGATCCCAGGTCTAGCATTCAGTTTAATCTGTAATGGTTATTTTACATTAAATATAAACCTCTTATTCACCATAATGTGTTTTTGCATTTCTGGACTTTCCACACTAGAAATGTTTGGTATGATATTTTATGTACATAACTGATCTTCATAACATAAAATTTTATTTACTGTATATACTCGAATATAAATAGATTTTTGGCCCATAAATGGGGGGGTCTCGGTTTATATATTCAGGCCAGCGCTCACCCGCCCTCCTCCCAGACATGTTGCAAGCCTCTGCCGGGCCACAAGACTCTGTACCCTGTCTCCCCTCCCTGCCCTGTCCATTGTACCTCCTCTCTGCTGGTATCCTGCATGCTGCTGCACCTTCTGTATGATCCGCATACCTGGAATCCCTGGTGGTCCAGAGGTGTAGCAGGCAGGAGTGAGCTTTCCACGCTCCTACGCTGCTGCTGCGTGTTTTGGTGGTTCAGGTGTACAGAGTAGGAGCATGCTGCTTGGCGCTGAGCGGCTTCCTAAATGGCTGCAGCAAGTCTTATGAAAATTTGTAGGAGCCATTCAGGAAGGGCAGGGAAGGAGCACACAGGGTGCAGAGCCTGGGAGGGAGGAACAGGGTGGAGAACCTGGCAAGTTGGGGAGGGAAGGGGGCTGGGTGCAGAGCCTGGGAGGGAGGAACAGGGTGGAGAACCTGGCAAGGTGGGGAGGGAAGGGGGCTGGGTGCAGTGCCTGGCAGGGAGGGTGCTGGGTGCAGAGCCTGACAGGGCAGTGAGTGAGTGGGTGCTGGGTGCAGACCCTGGCAGGACAGGACACTTGAATATTAAGCCGCCCATCTTATATTCGAGTCAACCATTTTTTCCTCTTTTTGGGGGGAAAAGGGGGTCTCGACTTATATTCAGATCAACTTGTATTCTAATATATACAGTATATATCGCTATACACCTGGTAGTTCAATGCGGTTAACAGAATTATCTAAAGGGTGAACAAAACCTGCACTTAATACAAAAACAGTGATCTAAAGACTGAGCAGAGTCTGCAAAGTATACAGATCTATAGATCAATGTTCTATCAAGAACCTATGGTACAAATGGGTTTTTAGGTTACGTCTGAAGTGCATTCAGATTGTATTGCTGTTTCTCAAATGCAAAAAAAAAAAAAAAAGATTTACTTCTGTTTTGTGGCTATAAGGATTACGGCCCCAAGTCCAGCTTTATAATTTCACAGCAAAAAAGTCAAGTAATTAAGAACTTGTAAAGCTGGTTAATTCAGTACTGTACGTAAAAAGCATGTGCTGTACCATAATCGCCTCTTCTGTTAATTCTGTTTACTATTTCTGTCCAAAGCAAAATAAGATGTGAGAATCTTCACAATAAATTAAGAGTACTTTTTTTTCCTTCACACAGATTGTAAAAGTTTTGAATTTGTATACACCAGTCAATGAGTTTGAAGAAAGAGTCTCCGTATTGTTTATTCGGACTATCCAGGTAAGGTCACAGAGTTCCTGCAGTGTGCATCATTTCATTGTGCCTTGTTCCACACACAAATAGTTTCTGTCGTTAAAAAGTGCTTTTACAAACTAAGAATGATTAGATCGATATCAAATCTATTAGAACCCTCCTCTCTTAACATTCTTTTTCATTCCTTAGTCATCTCTCAGTTAGACTACTGTAATTCGTTATATTATGGCCTCCCTCAAAAAGCACTTCGTAGGCTACAAATTAGTCAAAACACTGCTGTTAAACTTATACATAAAGGGAAAAAAATTGATAATGTAACCCCATTCTTTATAAAATCACACTGGCTTCCGATAACACACCAAATTACATATAAAATTTTATACAGTTAACATTTAAAATAAATCCCTTCATACACCCACTTTCCTGGACTGGCTGATTATTCCTTACAGTTGCATTAGAATGTTAAGATCAAATACCCAAAATCTATTACAGATTCTCTCAGTCAGACATCTTTTATGACACTACCTGTAAACATATCTTTTCGTTAAGTGCGCCTGAACACTGGAATTCTTTACCCGCCCATTTAAGAGAAGAGAAAAACATTGATAAATTTAAAATGAACTTAAAAACCTTTATGTTTAAGGACACATACAATCTTGATCAATTCAATGACTTTCCAAAACTTAAAGATAATTAAGGAAGAGTATAACTTCCCTCTTGTACTACCCTTTCTCCTCTTTTCTACGAATGAGTGTAGTTCCACCCTCCATTCCTTATGTTCCAATTTGTCTAATAATTACCCTACGTTATTAATTTTGAGTGGTATTTTTATTTAGTTTTAAACTTTATATTTAATGTCATGTATACCGCTTTGACAATATTAAAAGGGTATGTCAAATTTTTAAGAAACGAGAAACATGTGGTAGTTACACGTGCTTTTTCTGTCCTATCCAGTCCTTGTCCAACATAATTTTGGGGCCTGTAAAATGAATAATAGGTGCATTTAACTAAATGGGATATGACATAAATAGTGAGTTGAAGTAGAAGGGAGAACCACGGTTGTGTGGGCCACTGAGGAGCTATGAGAATCATGGTGGCATGTTCGTGTTTGAGTTTGACGAGTGTCTTGAGAATGAGAGGAAATGGAGGAAAAGCATACAGAAACTGATTCGTCCATTCCAGAAGAAAAGCATCTGCCTTGAGGCGATAAGGAGAGTATATCTTGGAGCAGAACTGAGGCAGTTTGTTGTTGTGGGGAGACGCAAAGAGATCTATCTGAGGAGACCTCCACTGAGAAAAAAATGTGATGGAGAGGTGAGGAATTGAGTGTCCATTCGTGAGGTTGCAGAAGACGATTCAATTTGTCCGCCAGACAGTTTTGCTCTCCTTGAATGTAGACCGTTTTCAGGAAGGTGTTGTGAAGAATCGCCCAATTCCAAACCTTGTGAGCTTCCTAGCAGAGAGGGAGAGAATCCTGTTCCTCTCTGTTTGTTGACGTAGTACATGGCGACTTGGTTGTCCGTACGAGTGAGGACTACTTGATCATGAAGAAGATGCTGAAAAGCTTTGAGAGTACTGAAGATTGCTCCGAGTTCCAACAGATTTATGTGACACTGATGATCTGTGCTGGACCAATGGCCTTGAGTATGGAGACCATTGAGATGAGCCCCCCAAGTGTAGGTTGAGGAATCTGTCTTGAGGACCTTCTGATGAGGGGACGTGTGAAATAGTAAACCTCTGGAGAGATTGGAAGAGAGCATCCACCAGTGAAGAGACTGTCTCAACGAAGGTGTCACTGTAATGTGCTGAGAGAGTGGGTCCAAAACCTGTGCCCACTGAGATGCCAGGGTCCACTGAGGAATTCTTGTTTAAGTTTTTTTTTTTATTGAATTTTTTTTCCATTTAACAACAAGTGTCATAAATTTTCATACAATTATCTTAACAATACACTTGATATTTTTATAAAATATTTTATATATAACATTTCTTGTCTTATTTTTCTTATGGTTTTATATATCATATAATTGTAATTATTTTTCTTATAAAGTTATACAATATATATATTGTAATGATTTTATCAATTATTATTTAAATATGAACCTTTTCCCCCTCCCTTTATTACGTTATTTTCATGTAAGAATATCATCTATTATAATATTTTATTTATAATATATGATAAAGAGAATAATTCCCTCCCCTGAGGAATTCTGAGATGAAGTCTGGCAAAAAGAGTCACGTGAACAGTAGAGGCCATGTGACCGAGGAGAGCCATCATGTGCCTCGCTGAAAGTTAAATGAGAGATGATACTTTTTGACAAAGTTGAATGAGAGCATTCTGACGTTGTTGAGGAAGGAATGCTCCGAGTTGCACAGTGTCCAGTACAGCGCCAATGAACTGTAGAGTCTGAGAGGGCTGGAACTGGGATTTTGGAAAGTTATTTCAAACCCCAACTTTGGAGGAACCAAGTAGTCCATTGGGTCGCTACAATAATCCCCTGAGATGTTGAATCTTTGATGAGCCAGTCGTCCAGATATGGGAAAACCTGAAGACCATCGTTGCGCAGAGCTGCTGCTACTACTACAAGGTGAACACTCTGGGAAATGATGCCAGGCGAAGGGTAGCACTCTGTACTGACAATGATGATTTCCCACCCGAAATCTGAGGAACTTGAGAGGCTGGATGAATGGGAATACGAGTGTAAGCCTCTTTGAGAGCCAGAAAGCATAACCAATCATTCTGCTCCAGAAGGGGATACAAGGATGCTAGAGACAGCATCTGAAATTTTTATTTGAAAAGAAATTTGTTGAGAACTCTGAGATCCAATGTAGGTCGCAGATCCCCCGTCTTCTTCAGGACAAGGAAGTAACGGGAGTAAAACCTCCTGCTCTGCTGTTCCAGAGGAACCTCTTCAATGGCCCAGAGATGAAGCAGAGCTTGAGCTTCCTGAAGAAGAAGGATGGTCTGGGATGGATTGGAAGGATACTCTCTTGGGTGACGATCTGGTGGAACCTGGATGAAGTAAAGAGAGTAACCTTCCCTGATGATTGTTAGGACCCAGAGGTCCTATCGTTGGAAAAAAAGATGGAGACGACCCCCAATGGGAAGAGGAGAGGACAGAGGCTGAACATTGAGGTTATGCTTTGTGTTAGATGGTCAAAAAGACTTAGAGGCTTTAGGTGCAGCAGGAGTCTGAGGTTTTTGCTGCTGCTTCTTAGGAGGCGGCCCTAAATAAGGGGCTGTCTTCTGAGGAAATCGCCTCTGGAAGGATGGAGTAGGCCTATAACCCTTAGCAGTGGAAGGTTTTGGCTTTGGCCTGATAATGGAAGCAAACGACTTCTCATGCTCAGATGTAAACATTTGGTAGCTGCCTCAATGGAGTCATCAAACAACTCATTGTCCCCATGTCATTCTTTGATAGCTACAGTGATAGTGCCTTAGTTTTCTCTGCAGCCTGTTGACTGGTTAAGGTTCTTTAGGAATGAACTGATTTAGGGCTTTCTTAATGAAGCCAATTAGCATGGGCCATTGCAGTAACTGCCCCAAAGCCCATAGGGATCTAAACAGCAGCTTTGGGCTTTTGCTGCATGGCTTTGTATAACAGGGGATTCGTTGAGTTAATAAATGCAGGGTTTAATTATACACACTTAATCGCTCTGGATGCTATTCTATAAGGCACTAGAAAAGGTTCAAAGAAGAGTGACCACGCTGATAAAGGGGATGGAACTCCTCTCGTATGAGGAAAGACTAAAAAGGTTAGGGTTCTTCAGCTTGGAAAAGAGACGGCTGAGGGGAGATATGATGGAAGTCTACAAAATCTTGAGTGGTGTAGAATGGGTACAAGTGGATCGATTTTGTACTCCATAAAAAATTACAAAGACTAGGAGACAACTCAAAGTTACAGGGAAATACTTTTAAAAGCAATAGGAGGAATTTTTTTTTCACTCAGAGAATAGTTAAGCTCTGGAACGCGTTGCCAGAGGTTGTGGTAAGAGCAGATAGCGTAGCTGGTTTTAAGAAAGGATTGAACAATTTTCTGGAGTTAAAGTCTGTTATTGAGAAAGACATGGGGGAAGCCACTGCTTGCCCTGGATTGGTAGCATGGAATGTTGCTACTCTGAGTTTTTGCCAGGTACTAGTGACCTGGATTGGCCACTGTGGGAACGGGCTACTGGGCTTGATGGACCATTGATCTGACCCAGTAAGGCTATTCTTATAAATGCAAGGGGGCAGATAGCACTCTATATGTTAGAGACATAACCAGCTATCAGTAACATACATCATTTGCTGCACTTAGGCCTCCTTTTACCAAACTGTGATAGCAGTTTCTAGCGCGGGGAGCTGCACTGAATAGCCTGTGCTGCTCCCAACGCTCATTGAGTTCCTATGAGCAGTGGGAACAGCACAGGCCATTCAGCATGGCTCCTCATGCTAGAAACTTGCTATCGCAGTTTCGTAAAAGAGGGGGTTAGTGTCACCTACTTCCATCTAGCACACATGGGTGGTGCACCGATGCAGTTTTATGTCAGTACTTTATAATGTTATCTGGGTGTCCAGGAGCTATTCTAGAGTAGTGGATTTCTGTACTGCATGTAGGTGCCCCTTTATAGCTTTGCCACCCTCCATCTTGGGGGTGCTGGCACCTCTCCGCCTCCCAATACTACACTCGTGTCTTCCCTTTCCCCCAACCTCTTTAAATTTTCGCCAGCATGAGCAACTTCTCTGGCCTGCTGCTCGCAGGGGCCCCTCTGAAATCACTTTCTGGTCACGGGGCCAGGAAGTGACATCAGAGGGAAAGCTAATACCAGAGTGAGTAGCAGGCCCAAGAAGCTGCTCGTGTCAGCAAAGATTTAAAGAGATATGGGGGAAAGGATGGGCGCAAGTGTGACATGGGGATTGGGGGGGGGGGGGGGTGACAGAAAAGAGGGTACGGGGAGATACCAATGCCCAAGGCACCTCCAATCGTCGCCATGCCACTGTATAGAATGCTTCATCTTCACCCTGCTGTCCTTTGCCCCCTGAGGCACATGGTTTTTGAGTTACCTAGACCTCAGCTGTAAGACAGTTTACAAAAAATTTTAACTTCAGCCCTTTGTATCCTGCTCTGGTTTCTCCTTTAGAAGCAGAATGCCTAACTCCTGTGCATTCTTTTTTTCTTTTCAGATTCGTTTGCGAGACAGGAAAGATTCCCCTCAGCTGCTAATGGATGCAAAACACATCTTCCCCGTGACCTTCCCTTTTAACCCTTCCTCTCTTGCTCTGGAAACCATTCAGATTCCAAGCAGTCTTGGCTTGGCCTTCATTTCTCGAGTCTGAAGAGGGGAGTGCCTATGATCGCCTGCTGAAGCGCCCATTTGACTAAAATTTGAAAGCATTAAACTCGGCAAGCTACTGGAAAAAAAAAAAAAGATTTTTGAACTTGACTGAATGACTGGGGAAACCTGCCTTCTGCAGCTGGCACTGATTGGCAGATTCTTCTATAAACAGATCTTTCATTTCACACTGACACTTACATCTCTGCTGAGCACTAGATTAGAAGACAATATGTGACTGAAGCCAGTTTTTGATAAACTTGCTACACGAGGGCATATGTGATCTGTCATAGGCAGGGATCAAGAAAGATCTTAAACATGGAAGAAAGCCCCTTCCAAATGAAAAGGAGGGCAGGTTCAACAGACAGAAAAACACAGGACATTTATTGAGCACTTGTGTAGTAGAACATTTGTGTTAGAAATTTACAACGTTTAAACTGTCTGCAAACTGGAATGGGAAAAATAATTGGCAATATATATATATATGTATACATACATAAACTAACTTGTAACATAGCTTCCTTGTTTGTCGCTATGATATAAATTATGAAGAACTTAAAGGTCCTCTGGCTTATGGTACACTATAGATGTTAGTTAGTTCTCTGATTTACTAACCCAAATGAAATAGCTGCTGTTGTGTATTGTGTTCCTGAAAATACACAATGTCCTTATTTGGCCCTGCTAAATAAAATATTCTCCTCCTCCTTATCAGTTTAATTTACAAGTCCCTGCAGTCCATGCTATGGACTTACAGTGACTTGTGAAAATTTCAGTGTTTTCCCAGAAAGGCACTTGAAGACAAACAAGAATGCTGGAAACATATAGCAGAGTTTTCTTTGGAGCTAACTATTGGAAGTACGGTACGTGAGCAATTAGTTTAATATTGAATTGGAGGTTTGTTTGTTTTTTTAACATGCTGCTTGATTTTGTTGTCTTGATTTGTTTTATTTTTTTTCTGTTTAAAGTGTCTTCAACCAGCCTTTCAGTATTTTATAGCACTTCATTGATTCTGTTTGCAGCAGTTCATCACATCTTTACGTACCAAGAACAGTCTTAATGGAAAGTGGATATTCCTGTTAAGTAGGCCTTTTTTTTCTTTTCCATTATGAGATCCCATAAAAAAAAATAAACAATTTCCCCTTCACTTCTGTTACCTGAAACCCTTAAGGTGTAGTGAGATCGACATGCTTTCAGCCTGGCAGTACTGTGTAGAAAAAGGAAGCTTCATCTGCACTGTTTTCCTGAAACAGAGGAGTTTTATGGTTTTAGAAACTGAATCGGCATTCTGGAATCCAGAACCAAAATCATGCAAACAGCCATGCGCAGATACTGAAAAGTCTATCTGAAGACAGCAGCAGTAGTAATGATATTCCCAAGGTGCAGTAGAGTTGGGGTTTTTTGTGTTGTTTTTTTTTCTCCTTACATTGCTAAATTTCTAGAAAGAAATGAGCTGCCAAGGGACTGCTTAAATTAGCTCGTAAGTCTTTAGCATTGTGGTAGTGGGAGAGAATGAGATTGAACCTGTCACATCTTGGCATATCTTCCTTATTTCCACATACATGCTAAGGACTGACATTATTTTTTTAAATTATTATTATCATGTTGTTTATCAACACAGTCTTTCAGAAGAGGCTAGATGCAAAGCAAAGAACAGCAGGAGTCTGGCCCTTGCCAGGAGTTAGGTGGTAAATCCTTTCTAATGCAAAGCTGTGCGAGACTAGAGTTTTATGTCTCTCACCTTGTTAGAAAACCTCAGCAAACAATTACATATAGGCAATTTTAAAGCATGGGAGAAATGCCAAATACCTAAGGAATATATAGTGCCACCATATATGATGCAGAAAAAAAAAAATGGGCCCAGCGCTGAAACATGCTGCTACACAATCTGAGATAGTATGTTTGCATTTTAGCATACAAAGTGTCATTTGCTGTGTTTCATCTTTTCCACAGAATAAAATTTTATTGTGTGGTATTCCATGTGCAAAATGTTATCCAGATTGATATGAGCTGCTCCAATGTAAAAAATCATGCAAAGCAACTCAATAACTAGTAGGTAAATAAACTATGAAATCAATTTCACACAAATTTTATTTTTAATATCTACACCTATTAAGATGTAGTTTTTGTTTCATCTTTTTTGCAGACTTTCCCATTACTAAATTCTGCATGCTACTTTTCTACCAGACTCACTTGCATATATAAAATGATAGTGTGCAAAATAAGAAATAGTACATATTAAAAATGCCCTTCAGCCTGAAATTATAAATTTGTTATAAAATAAGGCCCTACCACTGCTTATGTTCTAAAAACATGAACTTAATGTAATTTTGTGTTGTATTTTTCAATTACAATGTTTACATATGTGAATCCTTACTTTCTCTTGTAATAATGTTATAATTGATAACCCATGAATTCTCAGACGCAGTAACTTGACTAATGCTGCTTGCATAGCACATTAAAGGGCCTATTTACTAAGCTGCATTAGCTGTTAACACAACAGTTACTGTACAAACTAACATATAACATGGTATCTAAGAAGTTAGCGCATGCAAAGTTCTGTGTTAACCATTTAACAGAGAATGAATGGGAGACTGTGCCTTACAGTTAACATGGAGGCAGGTTGTGTTAACACTGAAGAAAAAGCCGGAAGGAAACCAAAACGAGAGCATCAAAGCAACCAATAATCAAAGTCGTAAGGCAGAAATGTCCACAGCCAAACTCAGGATCATCCAAAGCAATCTTTATTGGTAATAGCCGATGTAGACTCGACATGGACAGTGTTTCGGTCAGAATAGCCTGTGTCAAGAGTCCAACAAACCAAAATATATGTACATAAAACAAAAATTTAAACAATAGTTGTAAACAATATGGGGCTCATAATTGAAACTTAAATACATCTAAAAACCCGCCCAAGTTGGCACTTGAACGATCTAAAAGACTGGTCGTCCAAGTGTCGATAATCGACATGGCTTTTTAGTTGTATCCAGGGACATTTTAGGCCTCTGTGTGCCCAGAGCTGAAAGGGACATTTTTGGAGGAATGGTTAGGACAGGATGTGGGCAGAGATAATTGAGTTAGATGATGTAAAGATAGGTATAAGTGCCCAAAAGGTATCCAAAGTGACCAGATAACCACTGCAGAGACAAAGACCCCCACACACCCCCCCCCCCCCCCGTCACACCCCCATAAAGTTCAGAATAAAAACGTACTTACCTGCCTCTGGAACATCAGCACCTGGCATAGGAAAGCCTAGTAGAGCTGCACAGAAGTGGCTTAAGTAGTCTGGGGGGTGGGCTAGTGAACCACAGAGAGGAGGACCCAGGCTCATAAGTCACTCTAACCAATACATTCATGGTGGAAAATGTGAGCAAAACCCCACTCTGCCTTATAGGTGTCGCAGCCATAAGGGCTATTGGGGTTGTAGACAGGTGGGTATAGTTGGTTTGGGGACGGGATCACCATAACCTATAGAAGTTCTGGTGAGTTGTTTATGTGGCACCTTTTTTGTGACGTTCATAGCAGTGCCCACTGCTCTGTTGCTATGTCTGGCCATCACAATATGGGCATTGAGACAGCTGTTTAGGTGTAAGCGCTGGTCACTTATTTGTGTGATTGTTTTTATTATGTATTACTTGTGAGCCACTTTGGGAAAAGTGGGTTATAAATAAAATAAAACATTAAAAAAAACCAAAAACCAATGCTGGCCCCTCCCATGTCCAAAAGGTCTTGTTCTGGGCATGTGGGACTTGGGACAAATTTTTGGTCGAGAATGTAGTATAAAGATAGATGTAGTGGCAGTCTGGATGTCCAGATAATGTTTTTGGGAAACCCCCCCCCCCCCCACACACACACACACACATTTTAGATATACTTTTCAAGAATGGACATTTTGCCGCTGCTGATTTTGGCCGACTAGCACCCTATGTCCAAATCAGACTTATAGACATTCCTTTTTATTATGGTCCTCCCTCCACATGCATAAAACATGAGTTAGAGTAGAATAAAAAGCTAGTACAATGCTTATTTATTTAAAATATATATATACCACCTCAAGTCTAGGCAGTTTACAAAATAAATAACAATATAACATATACTCAGACTCCTACATCCTCAACTACAAACATACTCATTTCATTCATATACATGCATTGTCTTATAACTAAATATTCACGAGTTTTTAAAAGTATCATAGAAATATACTGTATTTTTGTTCGCATAAATACATCGACAAATAACTGTCTTCAGTTTGTTAAAAATAAAATAATGCATAAAAGAAACAACAAAATTAAATACATGAATTTAATCACTGCATAAATCTATGAAGTACCATATGAGATAACAAATAAACTACTCCTTTTACTAAAGGTGCGGTAGCCAGTTTGGCGTTTGCCAACGCATCCATAGGATATAATGGACACGTTAGCGTTTAGCGCGTGCTAAATCGGCTACCGCACCTTAGTAAAAGTACACAAAAATGTAATATTGACATGTATATATCATAAAAACGAAAATTTAAAATGTACCCAATATGCAATAGTCCTTTTAATGAACATCAACAAAAGACTAAAAAAGTTAAAAATATATAATAAATGAAAATAAGGCACGAGCATACTACCTCATGCTAAAATAGGTGAAGCAGTAGCAACGCAGAAGAACTCCAGGCTATAACTGTGCTTTCTGTATCAGAAAGTGGGTCAGGCAGGTGTGTTTAGACTCTTGACAAAGGCCATTCTGACCAAAACACTGTCGGTGTTGAGTCAGCATCTGCTGTTACCAATAAAGATTGCTTTGGATGATCCCGAGTTTGGCTGTGGACATCTTTGCCTTACAACTTATTTTTGGCTGCTTTGGCATGGTGTGTTAAACATTAGTATGGCCGATACCTCAGTATGTGTAGCTAACTGTATAACCTTATTTTATGTGCATTAGCAATGTTGCAGATATGTTCCTCTGAGGGATTCAAGGTGGCAGTAAGCAGACTGCACACTGAAGGGGGGGGGGGGGAAGAGTGTGGCGCAGTGGTTAAAGCTACAGCCTCAGCGACCTGAGGTTGTGGGTTCAAACCTACACTGCTTCTTCTGACCCTGGGCAAGTCACTTAATCCCCCCCATTGCCCAAGGTACATTAGATAGACTGTTAGCCCGTCGGGTCAGACAGGGAAAAATGCTTGAGTACCTGAATACCGTTCTGAGCTCCCGACCCAGCCTGACACTTTGGGACCCATCCCAAAGGCACTCAATTTATTTATCAGACGTCTGTGTGGAACACTGTCAAAGGATTTGCTAAAATCTAAATACACCACATCTAGCGCACATCCTCTATCCAATTCTCTGGTCACTCAGTCAAAGAAATTGATCAGATTTGTCTTACAAGACCTACCTCTAGTGAATCCATGTTGCCTCCAGTCCTGTAATCCACAGAATTCCAGAAACTTGACCATTCTCCGTTTTAAAAGTCCTCCGGCACCACTCCCGACTCTAGAGACTCATTGAAAAAGTCTGTCAGCGGAGCTACCAGAACTTCCCTAAGTTCCTTCAGCACCCTTGGATGTATACCATCCGGCCCCATCGCTTTGTCTACCTTTATTTTACCTAGCTCCTCATAAACACAACCCTCTGAAAATCGATCAGGGTCTGTTACTCCTCCATCCCTATTGACGTTTGTCTTCTGCGGTCCTGCTCCTGGCGCTTCAGCTGTGAAAACAGAATAGAAATATTTGTTAAGCAATTCGACCTTTTCTTTATCAGCTTCTACATATTCCTCCCCTTCACCTTTGAGTCTCACAATCCCACTTTTGCACTTCTTCCTATCACTAATATATATATATTTTTTTTAAAAAAAAAGTCGTCTCCCTTTTTACTATGTCAGCTATTTTTTCTTCCATTTACATCTTTGCTTTCCTGACTACAGGACCAGCCTCTCAACTTTTCCAGATATTTTTGCCTGTCTTCCTCTTTCTAAGATCTTTTGTAGTTTATGAACGCTATCCTCTTATTCCTTACCTTCTCAGCTACTACTTTTGAGAACCAAAGCAGCCTTTTCCTCTTACTTTTACTTACTTGCCTCACAAAAAGGTTTGTTGCCCTTACAATCGCTCCTTTCAGTTTTGCCCACCGCATTTCCACTCCTTCCAGACATTCATCCACACAACAATTACTTGACGTAAACCCCCATCCGAACAAAGTTAGTTTTATTAAAGTCTAGAACCTTTGCTTTTGAATGAGCCCTCTCTATACCCATCTTAATATTAAACCGTACCATGCAGTGATCACTGGATGTCAGATGATCACCCACTGTAACATCAGAAACACTTTCCCCGTTTGTAAGCACTAAGTTCAGTGTGACCCCATCCTGCGTGGGTTCCACTATGAATTACTGGAACAGTTCTCCTTGTAGAGAATCCAGAATCTCCCTACTTGCAGACCTGAGTGAGCACTGGAACCTGCATAATATCGATCAGCCCCATACTGCGCAGCCTGGTGATGAGTGCAAGCCAGAGAGCACTGGCCCAACACCAGATACAGAAATGGCATTGCTAGTTCAGGCTGAAAAGGAAAGCACTGGAATTTCTCTACCCCGCCCCCCGCCCTTCTGAGAAAAATCTGCTAGATGGTCAAAGTAAGGAGTTGGGTCCCCATGGTGAGGGAGAGGGGGTAGGCACTGGCAGTCCAGTAAAATAGGCCAGACAAGGACCTTCCAGAATGACATCTGGTAGATTGAACAGGTGCATGGAGGAGGCAAGAAATGTGTCTGCCTCTGTTGGAGATAGGCTCCCCTTTACTCTAGAGAAATACGGACCAGCTTTTGGGGGGTGATAAAGGCCTTGAAAGTGGAGGCTCAGCAGTGACGTCTTAGTTAGCTAGCTGTGAAGTTAAGGTGCCTGGAACTGCCTGATCTTCAGAACTGGACCATGGCTTTGCTTATGGATCAAATGGTGACTCATAATTGGACTCTTGATAATCAGAATCGATTTAATCTCTACATCTCTATCTCATGTACACTTGAAATTCTGTTAAGCAAATATATGATTACGTTGAAGCGTGCTGTGGAGTGTGTGACACTGGTGGTGCATGTGTACCATTTAAAAGGAGGCAGGAACTGTTGGAAGAAAGGACCGATGATCAACTTTTGTCCGTTAATAGTCTACTACTGTTATTACTACTATTAATTATTTCTATAGCGCTACCAGACGCATACAGCGCTGTACAGTCACAAAGAATCTTAGGCATTCTTGAGACTGAAAATTTAGGAGTGTAAGGATTCTGATTCAGAGTATGATCAAAATTGGATTATGAAATTGAATTTCTTCATAGAGAAGTTCTGGTTTTGGGGAAAATACTGGCTTTCCTGATGTGTGTACAGAAAAATTACATTAAGATTTTTTGCTACTGAGAGAAAGAGATAATGTCTTGGGCATCAACTTTCTGTTACAATGTCTTTATAAGTGTGTAATTTCCTTTCAAATAATTCTTTTTTTTTCTCAGTTCTTAAAAAATATTTCTTGATGCCAGGTCTAGCCAAGGAAAGTGGTCACTCAAGTAGTATCAGGAGGCCATTACTGCCTATGGTGAGAATGTCTGTTAGGGTTTTTTAAAATTTAATTTAATTTTTATTTATTATTCTACCCTTTGAATCCCCAAGGTTTGGGTTTTTTTGACAGGTTTTATTATTGTCTTGTGTTATGTTTACTTTATTTTACAACTAAGTGGTGTTATTTACTTTTGCGAGGTATACTTGTAGTTTACATTGTTAAACTGAAATCAGAGTTTAAATTTTTTTTCCTCTGTATTAGGTAAATGGGTACATTCCCTGAAGGTTTACACAGAACCATTAATTTTAGTAATTTTAGGACTTATCGCAAGTGAGTAAATAGGCCCCTCAGTGTTACACGTGATGTAAATGAGAGTTTTCACAGTCATGCATCTCACATTTGGGAGGATTTTTTTTTTTCTGGTACAGGGGTATGTAAAAAGTTACATTTTACTGTACCTACTTGAATTTAAAAGTTGCACACATCAGAAAATGTAAAATAGAAACCTGTGAACATAGGTATAATATTTTTATGTTATTATTGTATTTGGATAAATGCTGGAAAAAAATCTGTGTTTGTGTCCTCCCCTTTTATTTGTGTAATTAATCATTCCAAGAAAACTGCCTTAATTTTACTCAGTTTCTCATCTTAATTCAATCCATGAAATACAGAATCTGGGACTTAAGTAACTGAGATGTTACTTTTGTTCATTTGATTTGGGTTTATCCTGGTTTAGTCCATTGAAAAGACAAGTAAATGTGTACAGTAAGTTTTGTTGTTGGAGATACTTCATCCGATTTGGAAACTTGTCGTACAGGAGCCATAGAAGCTAACACTATTGAAAGCTTACACTGAAATGTGGTTCAGGATCTCACAATTAACAAAACTTTTTTTATTCTTAAATTTTTTTTTCAAGGCTCCTACTTTCATCTCTTACAGCTCAAAGCACCATTACATGTTAAGATTTCACTACAGTTCGTAAATGAAAACCAAAAACTAGGAGGATATGTAAGCATAGCTGTAGTAGCATAGCTGATATTGTACTTAGTGAAATGATGCACAATAAACACTGTATCCAATTCGCTGTTACAGCAAATTGTTTAAATAAATGTACAGTTTTGTCTCTGTTAAACCATCTTGGTTGTAACTGTGTATTTGTGTGCACAGATGGAGTGTCGGTATGCTACCACTGAATTCTGAAAA
Source organism: Geotrypetes seraphini (assembly GCF_902459505.1). NCBI lineage: Eukaryota > Metazoa > Chordata > Amphibia > Gymnophiona > Dermophiidae > Geotrypetes > Geotrypetes seraphini. The sequence continues at coordinate 17,000,807 of NC_047097.1, forward strand.
AGTATTTCAGCTTTTCTGGTATAGAAAGGAATTACCTCCCGCCCCCCCCCCCCCCCCCCCCCCCCGCAAAACAACCTTGGCTTTTTTTCACCATTTAATTTTTGGTGATATTTAGGGTGTGCTTTACTACTATGCAACAAAGTGAAGATAGAAAATAAAGTGTGAAACCTTCCCCAGTACAGGAATCCATGGGTTATTGCAAGCTGTTGCAATTCTGATATTTTGTTTCTGTATATCAAAGCAGAAACCAGGAGAAAAACCTCCACAAGCAAGTGAAGAATCAACAAACAGTAGAGGTCCAGAATAATGTTGGTGTGCTAATTTTATTCATCAAATCACAAAGTCTGGGGGGGGGGGGGGGGGTGTCACCTGATGCACTCAGCCTGAACGGACGTTTCCAGCTATCTTTCCCGATCCCGGAGCTGTTATCTCTGCATTAAACTGTTCATTCCAGATCTACTGCCCTGTACTTTCTCTCAGCAGTTGGGGCGAACGGCAGGCGATCTGCTATTCTCATTTTCAGTGGGGGTGCCCCCTTATGCCGACTAGAACATCGAAGGCTACTAAACTACCTCGAGACCCTTCTACTCCAGCCACGATGGCGGCGGCACAGTTTCCGGCTCGAGTACAACTAAGCCCGACGATCACCCTGCAAGCCGACGCAATCGAGGAGCTCAAAAAGCATTTAACGGCTTTTCTCGATGACAAACTTACCCGACTGCAAATCACAAAGTCTTGAGCCACCACACAAGACTTATTTATTTATTTAATTATTTATATACCACTTATATCCTAAGTGGTTTACATTCAGGTACTTTATCATATTTCCCTATCTGTCCCAGCGGGCTCAAACTCTATCTAGTGCACCTGGGGCAATGGGGGGATTAAGTGACTTGCTCAGGGTCACAAGGAGCTGCGAGGGATTTGAACCCACAACTCAGGGTGATGAATAAAATTACACACCAACATTATTCTGTACCTCTGCTGTTTGTTGTTTCTGTATATCACCAGCTTTATAAGATGGAATCCTCCATCAATGATGCATCTTATTGTAAGGATTTTCTTATGACTAAAGGGCTGATTCTATAAATGGTGCACAAATTATTTGGCGCCTTAAAAAAATGGCGTTGGATGCATGTCAATCATGCTTAGGCACCGTTTACAGAATTGCAGCTAACAGCACCTATGTAAAAACACAGGCACCTGAAACGTAGGCCAGGGTTTTAAATTAAAGTCCTACGTTTCAGGTGCCTTAAGTTTTTGGAGAATTCTGCTTAGCGGCACTTAACTCATGTTCGGCCAAAGAAATAAGAATTGCTGCTGCTGGGTCAGACCAGTGGTCCATCGTGCCCAGCAGTCTGCTCACGCAGCAGCCCTTTGGTCAAAGACCAGTGCTCTAAGAGTCCAGCCTCACCTGCGTACGTTCCAGTTTAGCAGGAACTTGCCCAACTTTGTCTTGAATCCCTGGAGGGTGTTTTCCCCTATAATAGACTCCAGAAGAGCGTTCCAATTTCCACCACTCTCTGGGTGAAGAAGAACTTCCTTACGTTTGTACGGACTCTATCCCCTTTTAACTTTAGAGAGTGCCCTCACGTTCTCCCTAATTTGGAGAGGGTGAACAACATGTCTTTATCTACTAAGTTTATTCTCTTCAGTATTTTGAATGTTTTGATCATGTCCCCCTCAGTCTCCTCTTTTCTAGGGAGAAGAGGCCCAGTTTCTCCAATCTCTTACTTTACTGCAACTTCTCCAGCCCTTTAACCATTTTAGTCGCTCTCCTCTGGACCCTTTCGAGTAGTACTGTGTCCTTCATCTACGGCGACCAATGCTGGACGCAGTACTCCAGGTGATGGCGCACCATGGCCCGGTACAGCGGCATGATAACCTTCTCCGATCTGTTCATGATCTGTTCTGAAGCACGTTGCCTCTGCCGCGGTCCCGACCCTGATGTCAGAGGAGGGGCGGGACTGCAGCAGAGGCAACGTGCTTCGGAGGCCAATGGCAGCCTGCTGAGTTCGCTGTGCAGGCTGCCGTAATTAGGTCAGCGGCAGTCACAGCTGGAAGACGACCTCTCGCTGGGTCAGGAAGCAGCTTGGCAGTAAGGCCCCGCCTGTCACACTTCTAGTGATCAGAGGGCAGTGAAAGTGCCTCACTTTAGAGATCACAGGAAAACAAAGCAGGAAGAGGGAGTAAGAATGCCTCATTTAGAGATCACAGGGAAGGAGAGAGCAAGAGTGCATCCCCCTATATATGACAGGGAAGGAGAGAGCAGGAGGATAGCAAACCGGCGGGACACTGGATCCGGGGGAGGGGGGTGGGGTGTGAGAGGAGGCTTCCAAAGGACCTTGAGGAGGGGCAGGAAAACAGACTTGAAGACAAGGCAGATGCAGAACTAGAGGGGGGTAAAGAAAGGAAACACTTAAAATGTTAGCAGAAGGATGATAGAGAGAGGAAGAAACCTGAAAGAAAAGGGAGGCAGAAGCGAAGTGGACAAGGTGAGAGTGAGTGAGAGAGAGAGAGAGAGACCCGTCACCATCACTGCCATCCCATTCACCGCCCCGTCCATCCACTGTGTGTCTTCTCTAGTCTGGCATTTGTCTTCTTCCCTTCCAGCGTCTTCTCCTCACTCTGTCTTCCACATTTCCCTTCACGGTCTGTTCCTCTCCACCCTCCTTCAATGTCTGTTCTATTCCTTTCCACCACCACCACCCTTCCCTTCCTCTTTCACCATCTGTTCCTTTCTACCACCCTTCAGCCCCTCTCGCGCGGCCTATCTACCTCCCTCTTACTTTCGTGGCACGTTACAATATAATTTGTGCAAGCCGCTGGAACCTGCGAGCTCGGTCCCCAAACAATCTCGCTTCTGTGTTCCTATTTTCCCCATTTCTAATATATCCCCTATGTATCTGGCATTGCACCCCCCCCCCGTGTCCATATACCATCCCCATGGCATGTATGTCCCCTTTATGTCTCTGTCCCTATGCCACCATGCACATAATTTCCCTTCTGTTACCTTCCTGTGTCCAGATTTCCCCTCTCTTCCTTTTCCACACCAATGTGTCTCTTCTCTTCAACTCCATATAGCTTCTTTCCCTCTTTCTTCCCCCCCCCCTGCTTCCATCATCTGACTCACCTGCCTGTCCTCCCCTTTCTTTCCTGCTGCGGGTTTCTTTCTCTCCCTCTTCATCTCCTTGGCCCAGAATCTCTTTCCCTTTCACTCCCTCCTTCCTAGTGTGAGCCGGGAACATGCACGGTCCAGCAGCCCCCTCCCCCCTGATTGCAGTGTTCCTTCATCTCCCTCCCTTCACCTCACCTTAGATGCAGACTTTGCCGGCTTTCTTTTTCGCCCAGCCACACGCATTCAAAAAGCCCCACACGCGCGGCTGCTCAGTTGTTCAATCTTCTGCTCTGACGCAACCGGAAACAGGAAGTTGCAGCACAGCAGATGATTGAACAACTCGAGCAGCCGCACATGCGCGGCTGGGCGAAAAAGAAAGCCAGCAAACTCTGCATCTAAGGTGAGGTGGAAGGAGGGAGATGGCGGAACACTGTGATCAGGCAGGTGGGGGTTGCTGGACCGCGTGATCCTTAATTGCATTCACTGCAGAGACAAGACCATTCAAGCCCAGTAGCCCGCTGGACAACCGGAAGCACTCGACCAGGACCTGGAGGCTGAGCTGAGGCAGGTATGCAAAAGCGGAAGTGTGATGGTGATGGGGGATTTCAACTACCCTGGGATAGACTGGAGTATTGAACACTCAAACTGCATGAGGGAGACCAAATTCCTGGAAACCACGAGGGACTGTTTCATGGAACAGCTGGTCACGGAACCAACACAGGGGGATGCCACTCTTGACCTAATCCTCAACGGGCTAGGGGGACCTGCAAAGGAGGTGGCGGTGCTAGGACCCCTAGGAAACAGCGATCACAACATGATCCAGTGCAAGCTGGAAATTGGATCATCAAAGGTGAAAAGAACCACAGCGACAGCACTCAACTTCAAAAAAGGGAATTATGATGGCATGAGGAAAATGGTGGGAAAGAAACTCAACGGCAACGCAAGGAAGATGGAGTCTGTAGAAAAAGCCTGGTCCCTACTCAAGGGCACGGTGCAAGAGGCACAGAACCTGTACATACCCAGATTCAGGAAGGGGTGCAAAAAAAACGAACAAAAAACCCAGCATGGATAACAGCTGCAGTGAAAAAGGCGATAAGTGACAAGAAAGCATCGTTCAAAAAATGGAAAAAGGACAACCAAAAGGAGCACAAAGAACACCAAAGGGAGTGTCACCGTGTGATTAGGAAAGTTAAAAGAGAATATGAGGAGAGACTGGTGGGGGAAGCAACAAACTTCAAATCGTTCTTCAAATATGTGAAGGGGAAGCAACCGGCAAGGGAAGAAGTGGGGCCATTGGATGATGGAGACAAAAAAGGAGTGGTAAAGGAGGAAAAAGAGATAGCTGACAGGTTAAATAAGTTCTTCACGTCAGTCTTCACGAGGGAAGACAAATCCAATATTCCGGAACCGGAGGACATCGTAAATGGGGATCAGGATGAAAAGCTGGTCCAACTAGAGGTAAGCCAAGAGGATGTCCTCATGCAGATAGACAGACTAAACAGTGACAAATCGCCAGGTCCGGACGGCATTCACCCAAGGGTACTCAAGGAATTAAGGAACGAAATAGCAGAGCCACTTCGCCAAATATGTAACCTATCCTTAAAAACTGGAGAGATCCCGGAGGATTGAAAAATTGCAAATGTCACGCCCATCTTCAAGAAGGGTTCAAGGGGGGACCCGGGAAACTACAGGCCGGTGAGCTTGACCTTGGTCCTGGGAAAGATGATGGAAGCACTGATTAAGGACAGTATCTGTGAACACATAGAAAACAATGGACAGCTAAAGTCGAGTCAGCACGGCTTTTGCAAGGGTAGGTCATGCCTCACAAACTTATTGTACAGTGGTGCCTCACACAACGAACTTAATCCGTTCCAGGAGCAAGTTTGTTATGTGAAACGTTCGTTGTGTGAAACGCGTTTTCCCATAACAATACATGTTAAAAAAAATAATTTGTTCTGTAGCATAAAATATGCTAAGATGACATAAAAAAAGATAAATTTTTGGTTATTATTTTTATTTAGATACATCTAAAAACAGAATTGTTTTTTAAAACAACACACATTTTTTAAATTTAAAGACAGACTAAGTAGAGTCTAATTTTACAGTGAGAGGGCAGAGTCTCAGCGGCAAAAACTGGGACTTAACTGTTCATTTTTTTTTTTTTTCTACCGTGTTTCCCCGATGATAAGGCAGGGCCATCAAATAAGACAGCCCCCCCCTTTTTAGAAAAAAATGTAAAATAAGGCACCCCCCCCCGCAAATAAGCCACCCACCGATACCTGCACTTACCCGAATCGGGTGGTACGGTGGGTGACTCCGTGTGGTCCCTGGCACCCCCGACACGATCGGGGCAAGAGGGAGCTCAAGCCCTCTTGCCCCCCCGACTCCCCGACACGATCGGGGCAAGAGGGAGCTCAAGCCCTCTTGCCCCCCCCGACTCCCCGACACGATCGGGGCAAGAGGGAGCTCAAGCCCTCTTGCCCCCCCGCCTCCCCGACACGATCGGGGCAAGAGGGAGCTCAAGCCCTCTTGCCCCCCCGACTCCCCGACACGATCGGGGCAAAAGGGAGCTCAAGCCCTCTTGCCCCCCCGACTCCCCGACACGATCGGGGCAAAAGGGAGCCCAAGCCCTCTTGCCCCGCCGATTCCCCAACTCCCCGACAATATCGGGCCAGGAGGGAGCCCAAGTCCTCCTGGCCACGGCGACCCCCTAACCCCACCCTGCACTACATTACGGGCAGGAGGGATCCCAGGCCCTCCTGCCCTCGACGCAAACCCCCGCCCCCCAACGACCGCCCCCCCCAAGAACCTCCGACCGCCCCCCCAGCCGACCCGCGACCCCCCGGGCCGACCCCCACGACACCCCCAACCCCCTTCCCCGTACCTTTCTGTAGTTGGCCGGACAGACGGGAGCCAAACCTGCCTGTCCGGCAGGCAGCCATCGACGGAATGAGACCGGATTGGCCCATCCATCCCAAAGCTCCGCCTACTGGTGGGGCCTAAGGCGCCTGGGCCAATCAGAATAGGCCCGGGAGCCTTAGGTCCCTCCTGGGGGCAGGGCCTGAGGCACATGGTCGGGTTGGGCCCATGTGCCTCAGGCCCCGCCCCCAGGAGGGACCTAAGGCTCCCGGGCCTATTCTGATTGGCCCAGGCGCCTTAGGCCCCACCAGTAGGCGGAGCTTTGGGACGGATGGGCCAATCCGGCCTCATTCCATCGATGGCTGCCTGCCGGACAGGCGGGTTTGGCTCCCGTCTGTCCGGCCAACTACAGAAAGGTACGGGGAAGGGGGTTGGGGGTGTCGTGGGGGTCGGCCAGGGGGGTCGCGGGTCGGCTGGGGGGGCGGTCGGAGGTTCTTGGGGGGGGGCAGTCGTTGGGGGGAGGGGGGGTTTGCGTCGAGGGCAGGAGGGCCTGGGATCCCTCCTGCCCGTAATGTAGTGCAGGGTGGGGTTAGGGGGTCGCCGTGGCCAGGAGGACTTGGGCTCCCTCCTGGCCCGATATTGTCGGGGAGTTGGGGAATCGGCGGGGCAAGAGGGCTTGGGCTCCCTTTTGCCCCGATCGTGTCGGGGAGTCGGGGGGGCAAGAGGGCTTGAGCTCCCTTTTGCCCCGATCGTGTCGGGGAGTCGGGGGGGCAAGAGGGCTTGAGCTCCCTCTTGCCCCGATCGTGTCGGGGAGTCGGGGGGGCAAGAGGGCTTGAGCTCCCTCTTGCCCCGATCGTGTCGGGGAGTCGGGGGGGCAAGAGGGCTTGAGCTCCCTCTTGCCCCGATCGTGTCGGGGAGTCGGGGGGGCAAGAGGGCTTGAGCTCCCTCTTGCCCCGATCGTGTCGGGGAGTCGGGGGGGGCAAGAGGGCTTGAGCTCCCTCTTGCCCCGATCGTGTCGGGGAGGCGGGGGGGCAAGAGGGCTTGAGCTCCCTCTTGCCCCGATCGTGTCGGGGAGTCGGGGGGGCAAGAGGGCTTGAGCTCCCTCTTGCCCCGATCGTGTCGGGGAGTCGGGGGGGCAAGAGGGAACCAGGCGGAGAGAGGGCAGTTAAGCGCAGTGCCTGCGCGGAAGGATGCAGCTCGGGCGACTTCGTTGTGTGAAACGAAGTTCGTTGTACGGATCAAGACATAAAGTTCGTTGTGCGCAGCGTTCGCTGTGCGAGGCGTCCGTTATGCGAGGCACCACTGTACTTCTTTGAGGGGGTAAACAGCCAGGTGGATAAAGGGGAATCCATTGACATCATTTACCTTGACTTTCAAAAAGCCTTCGACAAGGTACCACACGAAAGACTGCTTAAAAAGCTGTGGAAACACAGGGTGCAAGGGGAGGTCCACCGATGGATCAAAAACTGGCTGGCGGACAGGAAACAAAGGGTTGGAGTAAAGGGCCATTACTCAGACTGGCAATGGGTCACGAGTGGAGTTCCGCAGGGGTTGGTGCTGGGACCGCTCCTGTTCAATATATTTATTAATGACCTGGAAGCGGGAACAAATTGCAAAGTTATTAAATTTGCGGATGACACCAAACTCTACCGCAGGGTTGAAACCATGGAAGACTGCGAAGATCTGCAAAGGGACCTAATGACACTAGAAGAATGGGCCAAAAAGTGGCAAATGAACTTTAACGTAGGGAAATGCAAGGTCATGCATGTAGGGAAAAAGAACCCGATGTTCAGCTACAAAATGGGGGGGATCACGGATAGGGGTAAGTAACCTTGAAAGAGACCTGGGAGTGATGGTAGACACATCTTTGAAGGCGTCGGCACAGTGCGCCACAGCCTCAAGAAAAGCAAACAAAATGTTGGGTATCATTAAGAAAGGTATCACGACCAGGACGAAGGAGGTCATCCTGCCACTGTATCGTGCAATGGTGCAACCACATCTGGAGTACTGTGTCCAGTACTGGTTGCCGTACCTCAAGAAGGACATGGCGGTACTTGAGGGAGTCCAGAGAAGAGCAACTAAACTGATAAGGGGTATGGAAAACCTCTCATATACTGACAGACTGAAAAAGCTGGGGCTGTTCTCCCTGGAAAAGCGGAGACTTAAGAGGAGACAATGATAGAAATCTTCAAGATCCTGAAGGGTATAGAAAAGGTAGACAGGGGCAGATTTTTCAGATTATGGGGAACCACAAGTACAAGGGGGCACTCGGAGAAATTAAAAGGGGTCAGGTTTAGAACAAATTTCAGATTATGGGGAACCACAAGTACAAGGGGGCACTCGGAGAAATTAAAAGGGGTCAGGTTTAGAACAAATGCCAGAAAGTTCTTTTTCACCCAGAGGGTGGTGGACACATGGAACGCGCTTCCGGAGGCTGTGATAGGCCGGAGCACGTTACAAGGCTTCAAAGAAGGTTTGGATAGGTTCCTAGAGGATAAAGGAATTGAGGGGTACAGATAGGAGTAGCGGTAGGTTATAGGGATAGTCTGGGACCATTGCTCAGGCAATGGGCCTGATGGGCCGCCGTGGGAGCGGACCGCTGGGCGAGATGGACCTCCGGTCTGCCTCAGCGGAGGCAACTTCTTATGTTCTTATGTAACCAATAAATATGTTTCATTTGTATATTATGCGTACATTATGGTGTCATTACACTTTAAGTGTGAGAGGAAAGGGCTGCTTACACCTGCTCTGTTCATGCTATTGCTAAGATGGGATGGGGGAGCCTCAGATACCTCATAGACAAATCCCAGCGATTTACCCTCGCGGCAGCTCCAGGTGAGCCTCCGGCTGAAGCACAACTTTTGCACGTGAGCTGCCGGCCAAGGGGGGAAAAACAAACAAACCCTCTCACCTCACAGAATCCAGCAGCGTCCCGTAAAAGAACAGCCACTGGATGGACGGATAACTCTTCGACGCTCTCACTTCCAGATTCAGACGGTAAGCTACTCTCGGTAGGACTTTCGGACAGAAGCGCTTTTCCACTGGCTCGCGAGCAGGAAGGAGCTGAGGGGAGAGAGCGAAAAGTCCCAGCCTAACGGCCGCGTACTTGCCTCGTGCAGGGGGCGGGGAGCGAGGAGTCCTGGAGCAGCAGCCGCGCGCGCAGGCGCTCGGGAGTAGGTGGGACGGCGCGGGGGGGGGGGGGGGGGGAAGCGCTGCGGCGGAGTAGCCGGCGGGGCGGAATTGGGTTTGCCCCGCCGCTTCCTGTTTCCTCGGCACAGTGCCGCCGGCTCCGTCCCTCTCTCCTTGGCTCTGAACCCGCTGGTTTCCATGGCGCTGACCGAGCTGTACACACAGGTAAACGGCTTTCGCTTCACCGGGGGGGGGGGGGGGGGAACAAGTGTAGCAGCTGCTACTGCAGAGGGAAACTTCTTCAAACTGTTCTCAGCTGATCTGTAATGAGTCCCCCCTGCATAACAATTTAACACAGATCACCCTGTTTTATAATGAGGCTTAACTGTGCAGTGATGGCGCTGTAGAAAGGGGGGGGGGGGGGGAGAGAAACCTGACGACTGCATTAGGAAAACGAAATATCCCCGGGATGTTTATTCTACTAATTGAGCAGCATGATTAAAAAAAAAAAAAAAATCTTCTGGCTTTCAAACTTTCTTCTTAATAATGGGAAAAAACAACACCACTGCTTTACCAGTGAGAGAGAGAGAGGACTCCGAGGATGGAAACACCTGTTGCTGCTTTCAGTGGAGAAGAAACTAAAAGGTGTAAGAAGGTCTGTGGCTTACCGCAGGGAAATCGTTTCCTGATATGGTTGTAATGAGTGTTACAGGCAAAGAAGTGTTGTTTTGACAACTCGTGATCACGGCGATGCAAGGTGTAGGTTGTACGCATAGACTGGACGTTATTGACAATGTGCAAACGTTTTAAGATCTATAAGAACTGTTTGTAAATATATAGTTTTGCTTCCTAGGATCCCAGATCGATTCTGTAAGAAAGCACCATAGTGTCTGGTCTCGTACTATTTTCAAATGTTATGGTTTAGAACAGGGGTGTCAAAGTCCCTCCTCGAGGGCCGCAATCCAGTCGGGTTTTCAGGATTTCCCCAATGAATATGCATGAGATCTATTTGCATGCACTGCTTTCATTGTATGCAAATAGATCTCATGCATATTCCTTGGGGAAATCCTGAAAACCCGACTGGATTGCGGCCCTCGAGGACCGACTTTGACACCTGTGGTTTAGAATAATCTGACCGCGTTCACATTTGCAAAATATAATGGTCCCGCACTAGTTAGAAATTGTGATAGTAAACTGTTAAAAACAAGTGATAGAAATAGAATAACGTGTCCAATCTGATCTAGAAAACTAATGTATAAATGAATATCTGGTGTGAAACTCTGATAAAGGCTGCCTTTAATCTTGTTACATAACTGTTTGGGATCGTAGATTTTATTTGCTAGTGGTTCTGGTAAAGGTAAAATATATCTTGATCCATGACCTTTTCCAATGACCTCGCAACGATTGGGTTTCCAAGACATTTACAATAAATATGCAAGAGAAAAATCGGCCTGCCCCAGAAAATCATTATATCCATTAATAAAGATGCTTGAAAACCTAACTGGCCATGGGGACTTCCAGAAGAATGTAAGAATAGCCTTACTGGGTCAGACCAATGGTCCATCAAGCCCAGTAGCCCGTTCTCATGGTGGCCAATCCAGGTCACTAGTACCTTTCCAAAACCCAAGGAGTGGCAATTATCCATTCTAACGATCCAGGGCAAGCAGTGGCTTGGCCCCATATCTTTTTTGATAACAGACTTTTCCTTCAGGAACTTGTCCAAACCTTTCTTAAAACCAGCTATACTATCCGCTCTTACCACAACATTTGGTTGGTTGCAGAATTCTGCCAACACAGCCAGTTACAAATTAACTTTAAATCATTCTTGAATTCTTCTTTATAACTGCGTTAAAGGTTGTGATATTCTTAGTTTGCATTGCTATAATATGGGCCAGTCTCAGCAGCCACCTAAGAAGTGGCTGAGAATCGCACACCAGCATCCTATACAGAATTGCGTCTCTTAAAGAACAGACACCATACCCTCCTCTCCCCATTCTCTTAACCTGCGCCCATGTCACCGGCACTGGTTACAGAATTGCGCCTACCTAATCACAAAGATAGGTGGCTCAGCTACCTATATTTGCCGAGGGGTCCCTTGCCATCAGCTGATCGCAGCAAGGGAATTCCTGATCAGCTGAGCAAGCAGGACTCCCTGAAACTGTGGCTTTGGGGAGTCCCTCTGGTCAGCTGATCAGGGGAAATATACCCCTGCCACAATCAGTTTAGCTGGCGGCCGAGGACCGCTTCTAATACCTACATCTGTGCAACAGGTTCACCATGATATTCTTGTTTACCAACTCTCTGAGATAGGTATCAACTCCACAGTCCTAGGTTGGTTCTCTAAATTCCTCCGCTCTCGTTCTTACATTGTTAACATGAATGGCACCTCATCCTCCCCCTGGAAATCGAATTGTGGAGTCCCGCAAGGCTCTCCACTATCCCCTATCCTTTTCAACATCTATATGTCCTCCCTAAAACTCCTCCACCTATCCCCCCTTGAAACAATTTACACTTATGCAGACGACATCCTCGTCCTCCTCGAGACCGATTCGAACCTCACCGACCTGTCTTAAGAACATATCCTCTTGTATAATGAACCTACAATCCTGGGCCCACACTGTGCAAATGAAATTGAATGAGTCCAAAACAAGACTTCTTTGGCTCGGTCCAAAACTAGATCGCCTACCCACCTCCATCCCTCTACCCTCTGGCTCCTCTCTGCAGCTTGAGTTCTCGAGCAAGGTCTTGGACATCATCATTGATTCCACATTATCCTTCAATGACCACCTCCAATCCTTGGTAAAAAAAATGCTTTTTCAGCCTTCACATGCTGAGGAAAGTTAGATCCTGCTTCCATCAAAAACATTTTACCCTCCTTGTCCAATCCATCATCCTCTCCAGATTGGACTATTGCAACTCTATCTACTTAAGCCTAACTAAGAAAAACCTCCACAGACTCCAACGGATTCAGAATGCCATGGCCAAGCTCATCTTCGCTAAAAGTAAATTTGACCATGTCTCCCCACTCCTGGCCAAGCTCCACTGGATTCCAATAATCGCCAGGGTCCACTATAAATGCGCCTGTTTAACTTTCAAAATCCTATATGGTATCCTCCCTCCCTTTATCCCTCTTTCTTGGAATTCCTCAAACCCTAATACCACCAGATCCTCCCACAAATTAAAACTATCCTTCCCCTCGCTAAAAGGCATTTCCCACACAGGAAAGCTAGGGATCTCCCTCCACTTCAAAATCACTGAGCTCTGGAACAACCTTACCTCCCCTCTTCGGAACTTGAGCTCTCTCCAAGTTTTCCGCAAACATCTGAAAACCTGGCTTTTCTCAAAAAATGTATGTCTCCCTCCAATTTAGGAATCAAGGAAACTCTTATATCTTGGCATCCCAAGTCCTCTAAATTTTCTTCACACTTCTATCTCTAACCCTCTGTTGTAGTTCCTTCCTATTTCTCCTACTGTAAACCGCGTCGAGCTCTACGAACGTGGAGATGATGCGGTATACAAACCTAAGGATTAGATTAGATTAGATTAGATGTAAAATGTTTGTTTTTTCTATGAACTCGGATACTTGATTAAATACCACCTTTTCAGATAACTTTGCCAAGAAGGGGATATTTGCGATTGGCCTGTAATTGGATTTTTCTTCAGAACTAATTTTTTGGTCTTTAATAATGGGTTGAATGACTGCTTCTTTCCATGCTATAGGCATTACGCTTTTTTGAAGACTTTCTTGAATTAGTGCAAGGATGAAGGGCCCGAAAATAGTAAAATAGCGTTTGAGAATAAAAGGGGGGATAGAATCCACTTGAGAGCCCTTGGTATTAATGGTTTTGATAAGGGATTCAATCTCTGAAAGATTTTGTAAATTAAATTGGGAATATTTTGAGGATAGTGAGAATCTTGAATCGGTTTGCTCCTGATCTGATATGGAATATAGATTCATAGTAAAGATTTTCCTAATACTGTTAACCTTTTCTATGAAGTAGGTAGCAAGTTCATGGGCGGTGGGCAGGTTATTAGTTGTTTGATTTTGTTTATTAGAAATTGATTTTAGAATGGAGTAAAGAGTAGAAACCTTTTTAGCTTTCAGAATTAGTCCGGAATAATATTTCATTTTTGCCTGATTTATTTTTAGTTTGTATAGATTAGAATGTTCTTTATATTTTTCATGGTTGATCTGGGTCTTATTTTTCTCCACCTACGTTCTAGGGAACGAAACTGTTTTTAATAAGGGCGAGTTCTACCATAAACCAAGGATTTAATTGTTTTCGAGTGGAAACGGGTCTTATTTGGGTCAGTGCTAACTCATCTAATAGATGTCTTGTGGATAAATTCCATTGGACTAGAAAATTGTCCAAAGAGCTGGCCTTGAGGTCTGAAAGATTTAGTTTAAAGTCTGAAGTAATTGAGTCAAAAGAAAAGTTGTTAAAATCTCTATATTTAACAGTATGAGAAATATTATGCGCTTTGTGAAGTGAAGTTATGTGAGTTATCGAAATTAGAAAGTGATCAGACCACGGAACTGGGAGGCAGGGTCCTGTCAAGTAATTGCCAGTTGTAGAAGAAGAAATCAAAACCATGTCAATTGTATGTCCAGCTTGGTGTGTTGGGACTGTTGGTACTGGATAAAAATCAAGTTGGTTGATATAAGATAGGATTTCTTTAGTATAAATATTACTAGGTTCGTCAAAATGAATATTAAAATCACCTAAAATCAATGGATTTGAAGAGGAAGATCCAAAATCAAATAAAAGTGATTGTAATTGAGCAAAATTATCTTGACTAATAGGGGGAGGTAAATAAAGAAGAAGTATGTCTAACTTTGGTCGAGTCTGAATAGTAAATTGAATAAGTTCTACTGAAGCATTGGCTGGGGAATATTCAATACCTAATGCTATTGAGTCGCGATAAATAACTGCTACACCTCCTCCTCATGGTCAATCGTATCAAATGCAGATGAAAGATCAAGATGAAAAATCTCCTGTTGAGAAAGCTTCACTGGCTCCCAGTTTGTTTTAGGATCCAGTTCAAATGTGCTTGTGTTATTTTTAAGCTTCTCTATGGAATATTTGATCCTTTAGTCCCCTTATATTGGAATACTTCTAGATCTTGCCACTTGAGGATTACACAGAAATATAAACTATCGTTCCCCTCCTTTAGGGGAATCAAATCTGTCAGGATTAGCCAATTCTTTACTTTCAAACTGGTAGAAATTTGGAACAGACTTCCTGACTCTGTTAGACTAATAGGTCAGCTACAACATTTTCGCAAAGTCCTAAAAACTTTGCTGTTTACACAATATCTAAATGGCTTACCTACTGAACTAATGAATTGATAGCACTTCAACATTCTCTTTTTCATGTTCTCATTTTTATGTATTCTGGTCTTTAATTATTTGTGAACCGAATCGAGCTCTGTTATGAGATGATCCGGTATATAAACCGAAGACTAGACTAGATCATTTATAAATAAGTTAAATAGCACCAGTCCCAGTACAGATCCCTGCGGCACTCCATTGTTTACTCTCCTCCATTGACAAAAATGATCATTTAACCCTACCCTCTATTTTCTATCCGATAACCAATTCCTAATCCACAACTGAGCTTTGCCACCTATCCCATGACTCTTTAATTTTCTCAGGAGCCTCTCATGAGGAGCTTTGTCAAAAGCTTTCTGAAAATCTACATCAACCGGCTCACCTTTATCCACATGTTTATTCACATCTTCAAAGAAGTCAAGTGAATTGGTGAGGCAAAATCTCCCTCGGCTGAACCCATGCTGACTCTGTCTCATTAAATTATGTTTGTCTACGTGTTCCACAATTTTATTTTTTATAATTGTTTCCATCATTTTGCCTGGCACTGAAGTCAGGCTTACCTGTCTGTAATTTCCCGGATCTCCCCTGGAACCCTTTTTAAAAATCAGCATAACATTGACCACTCTTCAATCTTCAGGTACTACAGATGATTTTAGTGATAGGTTACAGATCACTAACAGCAGGACAGCAATTTCATGTTTGAGTTCTTTTAGTACCTTGGGATGTATATCATCCGGTCCAGGATATTATCACTTTTTAACTTATCAATTTGGCTTAGTACATCTTCCAGATTCACCAAGATTTCTTTCAGTTCCTTTGCATCATCACCCTTGAAAACCATTTCCAGTTCAGGTAGATCTCTTACATCTTCCGTAAAGACCAAAGCAAAGATTTATTCAGTCTCTCCGCTATGGTCTTATCCTCCCTGACCGCTCCTTTTACTCTTTGATCATCCTTCACAGGTTTTCTGCTGCTGATGTACTTTAAAAAATTGCTATGAGTTTTTGCCTCTTTTGCAAGTTTCTCTTCATATTCTTTTTTAGCTTTCTTTTTATCAGTGTTTTGCATATATCTTGCCAGTACTGGTGTCTCTTCTTATTTTCTTCATTTGGATCCTTTTTCCATTCTTTAAAGGATGGTTTTTTTTTGGCTCTAATAGCCACCTTCACTTCACCTTTTAACCATAAGAGCATAAGAAATGCCTTCACCGGATCAGACCTTAGGTCCATCTAGTCTGGCGACCTGCACACGCGGAGGCTAAGCTAGGTGTTCCCTGGTGATTACCATGTTTACCCGTAACCCTCAATGTGATTCGCAAGAAGGTGTGCATCCAACTTGCCCTTGAAGCCTAGAATGGTGGTCTCCGTCACAACCTCCTCCGGGAGAGCATTCCAAGCGTCCACCACTCGCTGTGTGAAGTAGAACTTCCTGACATTTGTCCTGGGGCTGCTGCCCCTCAATTTCAGACCATGTCCTCTTGTCTGAGACACATTTGACAATGTGAATAACAATGATTCTTGCTCTATTTTGTCGAATTCTTTTAGTATTTTAAGTCTGACTCTTATTTCCTCCTGTTTCCACCTTTGCTGATACGTAGAATGCATCTGGTCTGGGCTTCCATGATGGTATTTTTAAATAGCATCTACGCCTGGTTGACAGTCCTAACCTTTGCAACTGATCCTTTTAGCTTCTTTTTAACCATTTTCCTCATTTTATCATAGTCGCCCTTTCAAAAATTAAATACCTTTACAGTAGATTTCTTTTGTGACATCACTCCCAGTATCAGCTCAAATTTGATCATGTTATGATCGCTGTTTCCCAGTGGACCCAACACAGTTAACTCCTGTACTATGCCTTGCATTCCACTAAGGACCAAATCTAATATCTCCCTCTTTTGGTTTCTGGACCAGTTGCTCCAAGAAGCAGTCATTTATGATGTCTAGGAATTTTACCTCCCTAGCACTCCCCAATGTAACATGTAACAAGTCATTGTTGGGGTAATTGAAATCAATAATATCCACTATCTTACCCACATACAAGACACCAGGAGAGTAGTCTAGCAATATAAAAACTTTGCATTGAAAAATCTTGCATTGCAAGTATGACAAATTTAACCTGCAAACTGTATATTATGGATATTGGTATTAGATCCCTAGTATGTGTCAAGTTAGCATAAAAACTTGTACTGTAACTATGGCAAATTGTAACCTGTTAAATTGAAATCTGTAACCCATCCTGAGCTCTTTGGGGAGGATGGGATAGAAAACAAATTAAATAAATGAATATGGTTATAGGCTCTACTAGTTTGTTGTGAGATTTTTCTTCTTTAGTAAACCTTTGGTTATATTTCCTTAATGGATATCCCATAATATTTCTGTCTTTCTTGCCCCTCTCCCTTTAATTCTATTTTTCTTTCAAGTTGGTGTTAATGGTAATAGATTCTACATGTATATTTAAGTTGTTTGCCTTGAATTTTTCTCCAAGTAAGATCTATTTTTTTTGTTCATGTTTTTAATGTTTGTAATAGCATAAAAGCTCAACAAATAATCATTAAAAAATAATTTGGGCTGGTTTATTAGGTTGCAGGGGCTCAAGTGTATTCCATTGATCAATTCCAAATGCATTCCTGCATTTAGAAAAATGAACATGACAATAAAAAAATAACTCTGGATGTATGATGTTAGACTGAGTAAACCTGCTGTGTTTACTTGTAAGGCAGGGTTTTAGTTCTTTAGCTTTTAAGCTGGGAAGATATATTTTCTAATTGAGCCTGGAACAGTAGGAGCATTTTTCTAAGCATGACCTCACCTCAGTCACATGCTTCCTCTCTTTTCTGCACCAATTGTGAGGGGTTGTAATCATAAGAACATAAAAACTACTGCAGTGGCCCCCAGGTCAAAGACCAGCACCCTAACCGAGATCAGCCCTACCTGCGTACATTCTAGTTACACAGGAACTTGTCTAACTTTGTCTTGAATCCCTGGATGGTGTTTTCCCCTACGACAGCCTCCGGAAGAGCGTTCCAGTTTTCCACCACTCTCTGGGTGAAAAAGAACTTCCTTATGTTTGTACGGAATCTATCTCCTTTTAACTTTAGAGAGTGCCCTCTCGTTCTCTCTACCTTGGAGAGGATGAACAACCTGTCTTTATCTACTAAGTCTATTCCCTTCATTATCTTGAATGTTTCGATCATGTCCCCTCTCAGTCTCCTCTTTTCAAGGGAGAAGAGGCCCAGTTTCTCTAGTCTCTCACTGTACTGCACCTTCTCCAGCCCCTTAACCATTTTAGTCGCTCTTCTCTGGACCTTTTTGAGTAGTACTGTGTCCTTCTTCAAGTACAGCGACCAGTGCTGGACGCAGTATTCCAGGTGGGGGCGTACCATGGCCCAGTACAGCGGCATGATAACCTTCTCCAATCTGTTGTGATCCCTTTCTTAATCATTCCAAGCATTCTGTTTGCCCTTTTCACTGCTGCCGGATGGCTTCATCGACTTGTCGACCAATACTCCCAAGTCTCTTTCCTGGGTTGTCTCTCCGAATACTGCACCAGACATCCTGAATTCGTATACAAGATTTTTGTTACCAACATGCATCACCTTACACTTGTCCACGTTAAACTTCATTTGCCATGTCTCAGGCCATTTCTCGAGCGTGTTTATGTCCTGTTGCAGGTCTTCGCAGTCCTCCTGCATCTTTACTACTCTGAATAACTTTGTATCATCTGCAAATTTAATCACCTTGCTCGTCGTTCCAATTTCCAGGTCGTTTATAAATATGTTGAAGAGCACAGGCCCAAGCACTGAACGCTGCAGCACTCCACTGGTGATGTTTTTCCAGTCCAAGTATTGTCCATTTACCCCCACTCTTTGCTTTCTATCTGCCAACCAGTTTTGATCCACGTGTGTATTTCACCCTCAATCCCATGGCTCGCAATTTTTTTGAAGTAGTCGTTCATGCGGGACCTTAACAAACGCCTTCTGAAAATCCAGATATACAATGTCTGCCTGTTAACTCCCTCGAAAAAGTGCAGCAAGTTCGTCAAGCAAGATCTTCCTTTGCTGAAACCGTGCTGGCTGGTTCTCATCAGATTGTGTCCATCAAGATTGTCAACAATGCGATCCTTTATCAGCGCCTCTACCATCTTTCCCAGTACTGAGGTCAGACTCACCGGCCTGTAGTTTCCCGGATCTCCCCTCGAACATTTCTTGAAGATCGGCGTAACTTTCGCCACTTTCCAGTCTTCCGGAATCCTGCCCGATTTGATCGACAGACTGGCTATTAGTTGAAGCAGTTCAGCTATAACCCCTTTCAGTTCCTTGATTACCCTGAGATGGATGCCATCCGGTCCCGGGGATTTATCGCTCTTGAGCCTATCAATCTTCCTGTATACCTCTTCTAGACTGACCGTCAACCCAATCAATTTCCTGTCTTCGTTTCCTAGGTATAGCCTGTCAGCCTCCAGTAAGTTGCGTATATCTTCTTCTGTAAATACAGATGCAAAAAACGTGTTCAGTTTCTCAGCTATGGCTTTGTCCTGTAGCACTCCCTTTATTCTATGGTCATCCAACGGCCCCACCGCTTCCTTCACAGGTCGTTTCTCCTTAATATATTGAAAGAACGGCTTGAAGTTTTTTGCCTCCTTGGCAATTTTTTCCTTGTAGTCCCTTGTGGCCCCTCTTACCGCCTTATGGCGCCTGCGTTGATGTTGCTTGTGCTTTTTCCAGTTTTCATCCGTTTTTGACCTTTTCCATACTTTAAAAGAAATCTTCTTGTCTCTGATTGCTTCTTTCACTGGTAGAGTGAGCCACGCCAGTTCCTTGTTCTTTTTCCTCTTGGATCCCTTGTTGATACACGGTATTATAGATTTTGCGCCTCGATGACGGTGTCCTTGAAAAGGGACCATGCTTGCTCTAGCGTTTTTATAGCACCTATCCTTTTCTTAATCTTCTTCCCCACCATGAGTCTCATCCCTTCGTAATTTCCTTTTCAGAAGTTCAGCGCTGTGGCCGTCGTTCTGGATCTTTGTTTCACCCCCATGTCCAGGTTGAAGCAGATCATATTATGATCACTGCTTCCCAGTGTCCCTTCTACTTCTACATCTTGCGCCGGTCCTCGTAGTCCATTTAGAAGTAAGTCCAGAATTGCATTCCTCTTGTGTTTTCCTTGACAAGTTGCTCCAGGAAGCAGTCGCCCACTGCATCCAGGAACTTGGTTTCCCTACTGCAGCCGGAGGTGCCTAGGTTCCAGTCTGTCCCCAGGTAATTGAAGTCACCCATGATAACTGCATTTCCTCCCTTGCAGCTGAGTTTAATCTCAGCCGTCATTTCTTCATCAATTTCTTCGGACTGCCCTGGGGGTTGATAGTAGATGCCGATCTTCATTTCCGTTCTATTTGTTCCCGGAATTTTGACCCATAGAGATTCTAACTTATTCTTTGTTTCTGGCGTGTTCTTTTCGGCAGACTCTATTCCCTCTTTGATGTACAGGGCAATGCCCCCATCTTTTTTGACCCACTCTGTGTCTGTGGTATATCTTGTATCCCGGTAGCACAGTGTCCCAGACGTTTTCCTCGATCCACCATGTTTCCGTAATGCCGATGATGTCAAAGTTCTCGTTTTGTGCCATAGTTTCTAATTCACCCATCTTGTTCTTTAGACTCCTTGCATTCGAGTTTTCGGCGTGTTACTTTCTTGCACTTTCTTCCCTCTTGCGTCCCATTTGATCCATCCGGATTTCTGTACTGTCCATGATCCGCTGAGTCTTCCCCGCTAACTTCTTGCACAGTATCCTCTGGGTATACTGGTTTCCGAACCATCGACTTTCGGTCGACTGTTGGCTTTCCCCTTCTTCCTAGTTTAAAAACTTCTCAATCTCTCTCGTGACCTTTCTTTCCTCACTCCCATTGTCCACCATCTCTCTTCCTCTGCCACTGGATCTGGCATCTCTGTCCCTCCCCTCCTGCCAGCAGTCCAGCATCTCCCTTTCTTGTTCCAATCCCCCACCATCCCACCTCCAGCCTTGCCCCCACAGAGCCTCCTCTCTTCTTCTGAACAAGCTCCAGGCCATGTCTGGAGGACCTGGAGCATGCGCTGATGTGTGTGACATCACCCACACATGCGCAGAGGCTCTCCAGATGTGGCTGGAGCTCATTTGGGGTTTCTAAAACCCAGACAAATACCAGGTTTTGGAAAGTCCATCCGAGAGACTGGACAGTCCTCTAAAAAGAGGACATGTCCAGGTTTTCCTGGACGTCTGGTAGCCTAATGGTTAAAGCACTGGGCTTGCAACCAGGGAAGCCTGTTCAAATCCTGCTGCTGCTCTTCCTGATCTTGGGCAAGTCACTTAACTCTCTGCCTCAGGTACAAACTTAGTTTGTGAATCCTGTGGGGACAGGGAATACCTAGTATACCTAAATGTAAATTCACCTTGAGCTACTACTGAAAAATTCTGCAATACAGTAAATCCAAATAATAAATAAATACTTTAAACTCCTCTTTTTCGACAGGGCACTGGCAAAGACAGCAATTCATGCTTGCTGCCTACAGCTGACCTCCAAGTCTTCCCTGTAACCTGTTCTGCCCTGCTGGAAACAGGAAGTTGTGTCAGTGGAAAAGTTCCTGGATCAGCTGCAGGCAGCATGTGTGACTGTTGGTGTCTTATACAAGTTTTAAGGTAGACTAGGGTGAGTGGAGTTAAGGGAGAGAACGGGAGGGGAGATGCCAGATTGGAGAGGGGGTGATATGCTGGGGGGAGGGGCAGAGAAGGGGATAGACTCCTGAATATTTATGAAGAAGGGTGCTTGGTGTGAGAGCAGCCAAATACATGAGACTTGCTATCTCTGTTCCTCAATCTACCTTTTTGTGGCTTCATATCACATCTAGTTTTACAGCCTCCCCTCTTGGAAAAAAAATTTTCTACAGGAATAGTACTATTGCTTATTTCTATAGCATTACCTTTCAAGTGTATTAACATCAATATCATATTTCCCCTGTTCTGTTCTCTAGGATATACCTATTTATCTAAGTTTGATTGCTTTTTTCTGGACAAGCTCTAGTCTGTTGTGTTAAGCATTTATTTGCAACTCAACCAGGAGCCCACATTGAGCTTTTTATAATACAAATGGCCCAATATATTCAATCAAAATCGTATATTCACTGATGAAATGTATAATTTCTCTCTCTGGGTAATTTTAATTCTTATGCAGATAGCATTAGGTCAAAATTACAAGTTAAAGGCCTTGTGCCACCAATATAATATCGGGTTGAGTGAGGGCAGGCTACAAAATTGTCCAAAAAGTAGTCATATTCAGTAACTATCTGAAAAATTTGCATGTTTAATTTAGGCTGCAGACTATCAAGCTTAAACTAAACAGGAGGGTGTAATTCTATAACTGGGTACCTGGTAGGAACGTGTTCTATAAAGGAATGTGCCTATAACTTAGATGAGAGTACAGATGCCAGCTGGCATCAAGGTGAATTTGATAGGCAGAAAGACTTGATTTTAAATCATGGTTTTCTAACAAAAGACTCATTCTTTCTCTCACTAAAATCAGTGAAATCCTTTTTTTTTTTTCTTATCTTTCATCCTCTTCTTATCCCTTCCCCTATGTTCGGACCTTAATTGTCTCCTGTCCTATAAATTTTTTTAATTCTTCCCCATTTGACCTCATGTTAGTGGGTTATTCGAGTCTGGTTTGGCTATATGTGGTTTTGACATGTATTATTCTATGTTTTCCATCTTTTAACTTTGTACATCGCTTAGAAAATATTGATAAGCGTTTGTATCAAATTTTAAAGAAAACTTGAAAACTTTAAACTATGATCTTAATATTAATATTTACAATCAGTTTTTGAAAAATAACTTTTCAGATTAGTTTTACAGTTATATGAAAAAAAATTACTGCTTTGGTTGTACTATTGGAAATATATAGATAGTTCACCTCGCAATAATTTAATAATTATCTCCAGTTTAATAGGTTGATCATTCATATTTGGACCTTTCTGCTGTACTTTATTGAAATGAGAAAAATAATCATTACTTTAATAATTTAAATAGTTTTATTTAACCAAAACAATAATATTATAGCATATTTATTCTTGTATTTGCTTAAACATCCATGTTAACTGATCCAGACGTGAAAAACTTAAAATTCTGTCTTCTATTGCTCACTTAGGGCTCCTTTTATCAAGGTGCGCTACAGGGGTTAGCGCATCAGACATTTCATCACGCCCTAACCCTAAAATCCTAACATTTCATCACACGCAGCCTAAAATCCTAACGCCTCGTCAGTGGAGGCGTTAGGTACTAGTGCGGCAGGCGGTTTAACGTGCGGTATTCTGCACGTTAAACTGCTACTGCGCCTTTGTAAAAGGACCCCTTAATCTTCTTGTTGTGTTCATAATCTGGAAAAGAAAGACAAAATTTCCTGCTTTATTGGGTCCCAAATGATTTCTCAGTTTGGAAAAATGAGTTGAAAGGAATAGAACATTCTTTCTACGCCAGCAGAATATACTGCTCTTAAATATTAATTCATTACTTCAACTCTAAATCCAAATGCTTAATAAGTGACCTCTACCAGCTCACTGAAGTTACTTTCTTTAAAACACTATCGGCAAACATATATTTCTTGAATGGTTCCCCCTTAGCTCTGAAGTTTATTGTAATTGGCCTTACAGATGAATGATTCCTGGATAAGGTTTGACCCTGATACCAGATATTGACAATATTTGCAAGAAAATGAGCTGAAGATAGTGCTTATCCCATTCTTTTTTTTAATGGTTGTAATTTAATTCTGTCATTGTGCAGTTTTGTTTTAAGTGCTCACTCAGTTCCTTCCAAATTTCAACAGCATCAACAATAAAATAGCTATTTTTCTGCATTTTGTTTAAGGGCTCCTTTTACTAAGCTGTGCTAGTGATTTTAGCGCTTGTTGCATTGCCCCGTGCGCCAGACGCTAACGCCACCATTGAGCTGGTGTTAGTTTTTACGTGTAGCGCAGGGGCAGTGTGCACTAATCTGCAGCATGCGCTAAAAACGCTAGTGCACCTTAGTAAAAGGAGCCCTAAATCTTCAGAAATGGGTTTCAGGATTCTCAGCATATCTTCAACATTTCTCTTAAGCTCAATTTTGATGATTTTGACTATAACAGTGCCATCTATTTTCTCTATAATCAGAATAGGCCAGTTCTTGATAATACTGCTCAAAACAGTCCACTGCAGAGTTCCATCTAACATTTTGTGGGAGCATTAGCTTTGTTCCATCCATTCTTTTCAGAGCTGCTGGCGCAAAAATGATTGTTACAGAAGTATTTAGCAATTTCAACGACATTACTGTTTATTTTTAGGACACTGAAGTCTTAGACTAGGAGGTGCAGCAATTGAGTACCACAACCATATGTTATTAGCTTGGTGTTCTGTTCAAGCTCTTCTAAATTTCTCCTCATCTTTTAGTCTGTGACTAAACTGTAGGACAAGACCCTGCATTTTCTGATTGCCACCTTCGTATGGCTTATTCTAGACAAAAGAACCTTAAAGAACTACTAAGCCCTTCGGATAGTTGTGCTCAGAAACAACAATATTGTCATTCTGTAGGCAGTCATTCGAGATGTCAAAGATGCCAAATTTGTGCCATAACATTAGATCTAGCAGGCTGCTTTAAGCACCAGGCATCAGGGAAAATGCATTCTATTCATTTTCACACTACTTGTCTTACTGAACATGTAATTTATTTAATAATATGTCCGTGTAAGAAGATCTATGTGGGCCAAACATCATGCCTCTTCAAAACACGTATGACGGAACACAAAAGTTGTCTCCACACTGGCAAGTTGCAGGCTCCGATTGTGGCTCATTGTCAAGAGTTTAATTATAAATTTGAAGATCTGCAGTGTTGTGCAGTAAACTATATTCCTACAAGTCACTGTAACCGTCAGCGCATGCTCTTGGATTTGTGTTTTGGAAACTGAGGAACCTAAAGGGTTGAACTTTAGAACTGAATGGCATCATGTACTATGATACAAACTATAACAATTCTGGCAACTGAGGCATCTGTTGGACTGTTTTTGATATTTAATGACAGCATATCACATTATATATTGTGCTGTGCATCATGTTCATACCAACATAATAACAAGATTTTTGTTGTTTATCACCATTTTTTATTTTTATTTTTGTGGGTTTTTCATATTTATTTTATTTTGAAACCATAAGGTACATGTTTTCATCCAATCCCGTTTTTGTTTTGTCACGTGACTGTGACCAAGATCGAGGAGTTTTTTTATGCCAGTGACTGCACTTTACCCCAGTAAATCTTCACCTGTTTACAACTTGAGTTCATCAGTTTGGTGGAGGGGGGATCTGAGGCTTTTTCCTCCTCTTGATAATTTTCATAGAAGAAGCGTTGTTGAAGTGCTGTTTGTGGGCTATCTGGTCTTTGTCTAAGAACCCTGTGTCTGTAATAACACGAGGACTTCTTTTCATAGATTCCATTGGTTTTTCATGATTAGCTATACTGTGCTGAAAACCAGGTCGAAAGTGTGGTTGTAGTATTTTGGTCGTTCGAGGGGATTGTGTTGGATTTGCTAAACTGTATATAAGACATTTGAATATTGTTCACATTTTATTGTAGCTTTTGCTGCTACTTCCTGTAAATATTCTGATGTATGTGCATTTCCATTTCCTGAGGTATCAATTATTTCTTCAAGAAAGACATTCCCTTCTTCCATTGTTATACAAGCACATACAACAGAATCATTGTGGACATTATTCCACCCATCAAGACTTTAGGTTAACAATTTTACCCTCTAGACCTGTTGCACATTGCTCCATTTATCAAGCAGTTTCCCTGCAAGATCTGCTCTGCTGGGTGGAATGTATTCTAGTCTCAATGACTGAACCATATATTTTCAATCAGATGAAAAGTAAAGTTTGTCACATAAGCAAACGACAATATTTTCATCAATTTATCCTTTTTTTCTAATCTGCCGGTTTTTATCACATACTTTTCTGTTTTCATTGTTTTCACTGCCACTCAGTACTGCCCAAAAAGGAATATTTGCTTGTTTCAATTCTTTATTTTTTCATAACAACTGTATCAAAATGATGATAGTATGTAGTAATAACAAATATATTTTTGCTCAAGGGAGTCTTTAAGAAATATGATGAAATTAAAACATTTACCAATCTGAAGATCCTGCCTGAGAAACATGTTACTTTTTTTTAATTATTATTATATATTTATTATTAGTTTTTTTAAACTTAATTTCCAAGCATAACTTGTACAGAAAGCAAATATTAGACATATACAGATTCCATCATAATAAGCAGTGTTAACAATAAGAATAAAAATAAATTTGTCCTCAAATAGGATCCAAAATTTTATAATCCAGCAAGAGCAAAAGAAATTCAATAAGGATTAAGGCTGGTTAAAGTGTTGAGTGAAGGTGTATATTCCATCTAAACAGGGCTCAAGATTTCTCCTTTTCCAAGCGGGACAACGACAAAAAAGTTGTTAACTAGCATGACTCAAAAAAGACATATTTAACAGCATGATATAAAACAATACATTTACAAGGGTGCCGTAAATAAAAAGTGGCACCCAAAGATGTAACCCCTGGTTTCATCAACAAAAATCCACGGCGACGCTTCTGCGTCTCTTGTGTCAAATCAGGAAACATTTGTACTTTAAGACCTATAAATTCTTTTTGCCTGTTTTTAAAGAAAAGTTTTAACACCCATGTTTTATCAATTGAAAGAGCTACTGATATAATCAAAGTGGATGGCACTGCTGCCTCTTTATCAGATATTTCCAACAGGTAAGGCTAGTCTCAGTTAGGGCGCTGGTCTTTGACCTAAGGGCTGCCGCAGGACCGTGAAGTTCTATGCGGTTTACAATGATTAAAAAATGTTACAGATTGAGTAGTACTAACAGAGTTAAAGTTTAGCGGTCAGTTATTGTGGGGAAAGATTGTGCAGTGCAGCTGCCTACGTACTTTAGGAACAGATATGTTTTTAGGCGTTTCCCAAATTCCCCATAAGTATTCACAAGCATGAGTAATTGTTTCAGATCTTTACCCCATAATGAAGAGATGTTGATGATGTCTTTTAAATTTACATCCTCTAACCGGTGAGGAAACAAAATTCAAGTTTGAGCTTCTCATTGGTTGAGAAAGAGAAAAGGTCAATTATATATCTGGGGGCTAGGCTGAAAAGTACCTTAAAGCTGAAACATCAAAACTTAAATTTCACACGTGCCTCCATCGGCAGCCAATGCAGGAGTTGGTAGGAAGGAGTTACATGATTGAACGTCTTCAGCCCAAAAATCAACCTGACCGCCGCATTTTGCACCAATTGTAATCGCTGCAAGTTCTTCTGGGAAATTGCCAGATAGGCGATATTACAATAGTCAACTTGGCTCAGTATAAGGGATTGGACCATAATTCTGAATGATGAAGCATCAAAATATGCTCTAATGGACCAAAGCTTCTAGAGAGTAAAAAAAACCCTTTCTGACCAAAGAGTCCACCTGATCTTTCATGGTTAGGCCCTGGTCTAGTATTACTCCCAATACCTTCATAGTAGATTGGATAGGGGGGAACTAAGTTTGTTGATGCGCGGCGATGTTTTAGTATCAAATGGGTGTGGCGAGGCTACGAAGAATTTTGTTTTTTCTGAGTTTAGCTTCAATCTAAATTCAGTCATCCGTTGTTCCATCATTTTTAATTCTTCTGTTGCCATAGGAGTTACTTCAGAGAGAGACGTAGTGAATGGGATAATGATCGTGAAGCCATCTGCGTAACTAAAAAAATTTATTCCTAGTTGAGACAATTGCGCACCTAGTGATGACATGTAAACATTGGAAAGCAATGAGGACAATGGGGACCCTTGCAGAAAGCTAGATGGATTGCTCCAAGTGTCAGAGAGCTTGTAGTTAAAGCGCACTTGATAGGTGTGGTTCATAAGGAAACCTCGGAACCAGTCTAACACCTCGCCTCTGATATCTTTTAAGCATTTCCTTAGGTGTTACAGACGTAAGCCTAGGGAAATTAATCAATCTTAAATTATTATAATGTGAATTATTTTCAAGCATTTCCTCTTTTCTTCTATTCTCATGGAGTTGTTTAAAAGTTATTATTTTTTGGTCGTGTTTCTGAAGCAAGGCAGTCACTTCAACTTTCATATCCTTTAACTCTTTAGAATGTTCAAGTAGTTTCCTTTCAATTTGCTAAAGATTGGGACTTATGGCCTTCACCAAGCCGGCCATAAGATCCCATAGAGACTCCAGGGTTACCACTGCAGGTTTTTCAAGTGTTATTAAAGATGTTGTAGTAGAAAAATGCTCACCAGTCTGTAAACCTTTTTTTTGTCCGCCCGTTTGGCCCAATCCATCCACCAAAGTTGGAATTGACCCAGATATTCCAGTTGGGCTCCCTTGAATTGGGGTTCCAACCTCCAGGCTAGCAGCCAAGATGTTACACGCCTCTGGGGAGTGAAACGCACTGAGCTCCGGGGTTTCCTCGCCCATGGGAGAGCTGGTAATCTGAAGCTGCAGGGGTGGGGCCCTTATGTCGGGGCTTAAAGTTGTTTCTAACCCAGGAGGAACCGCGGCGGTCTCGCCTATTCCCTGCGTCCTCTGCAGGCTGCTTCCCGACTGTACTGACACCTCCTGCATCCATCTCAAGAGCTCATCTATGTTGCTGAAAACGGGCACCCCGGTGTGCCGTGAGGCCGCAGCAGCGCTCCAGCCTCTCCATTTCGGCATTTTAGGTAAGAAATCCTCTGTAGGAACTCTGCTCTGGTGCGATCCTCTCAGCGCATCCAGTCAGTCACCATCTTGGATCACCTCGAGAAACATGTTTCCTTTGTCATCTTCATTAAAACATTTCTCTTAGACATAGGGACAAAGTTTGTTCCTACCCCTGCCACATCCCCCATCCCTGTGGGCTCTGTCCCTGCCCTGTCCTTATGGGCTCTAGCCTTATTTGCATAAGCCTCAAACAGTTATGATTTTATATTTAAATCTTTTTATTGAAGTATAAAAATGGACAATATTTTGTACTACTGTTTATAAATCACAAATAGAGCCTGCACTGCACTGCGGTGATCTTGCCTACACCGGAGGATATATAAGATAAGTGCGGGTCTTTTTTGACTTTATTCATATTATTTTGGAAGATTTTGAACATTTAAGATCTGAATTTATATTGAACATTAATAGAGTTTTTCTCGGACCAAGAATGTGTTATCTATGACAACTTTGTACTTGTCATAGTAGTTTCCAGAGTTTATGCTTAGGAAACACTGAAGTCTTTTCTCTGTATTTTTCAATACCTGCTCTATCTAAAATCTCCGAGAAAGGGTTATAATTTAAGAATATCTGTTGATGGCTATACTTTGGTACAACCTACCCAAAGATTCAGTTGCCTGTGTTTTTACATTATCTGGGAAGGTAATTGGATTGTCTTCAGACATGGGTGTAGAAAAGAACCTAAACTGTGTAGTGGATGAACAGGAAAGTAAGTATCTATTAAATGCTGGAAATGTTCCTTAATGCCAGCAATGATGGATGAATCTGTTGCAGTAACAGTAAGATGCTTCAGCATCTGGGCACATGATGGAAGGATGTTGCAGATGTCTGATCAGCAGACCACACTCTTGTTGCTAAATCAAAGGCAGGCAATGAGGAGAACGGGATAGAAAATGAATTAAATAAATGATGTAATTAAAAGAAATTACAGAAGCTGATTTTGGATTCAAATGAACTACTGTTAATTACTGAATTCAGATGCCAATTGTCTAAGATGTGTTAAGTTTACACATATTGATACTAGTCTCAAGATTTTAGAGAATGACTCAAATTATGTCATTTTAACAGTAGTTCATTTGAATCCAAAAGCAGCTTCTGCAGTTTTTTTTTTTAAATCATTGAATTCAGTTGCCAATTGTCTAAGATGTGTTAAGTTTTCACATACTGATATTTGTCTCAAGGTTTTAGAGAATGACACAGGGACAAAGTTTCTCTGTTCCTGTGGGCTCTCCTGCTGCAAATATAGGTTTTCTCCTCTAAGAAGAGAATAATATGATAAACCTCAGGCTATACACAAAAAAATCCCAAGATGTGGAACATTGTTGCCAGTTACATTTTTTTATAATCCCACCCAATTACCTTGAAAAAGAAGCCCCAAAACAGCCCAGTGTCCAAGGGGTTGCTGAAAAGTTCTCAGCCCAACTAACTTCAATTGGGATCAATCGAGGGCTATACACTTAGTCCAGTGATCTTCCACGTTTATCATTCTGTTAGAAAAGTACTGAACGAAAAAGTGGAAACTAGCTGGACTAAGTGTTTGGCCCTTGATGGAGGCCACGTGAACTTTGTTGGATGAGCTGAGAACTTGTCAGCACAACACAAATATTTTCAGAGATGTACTGTACATTTCCCCAAATAAATGGAAAGCATTCAAGACCCCCCCCCCCCCCACACACACACACAATGAAGAGAAACAACTCTGGTCAACCTGGAGAAAACGCAGCTAGAACAGTGTGAACACTTTTGCATTTGATGACTTACAAGCTTATTTTGACAAATAAATTGCACTTGTACAACAAAAAACCATCCAGTTTAAATTTTAAAAAAATCAGATTAAAAAAAAAAAAAAATTTAAAAATAATCATTGATTTTTATTCACCCTGCAGATTAAACAGCCACCTATCAGGAGGCCCTCTATACCTCTTCCTATGTACTTGGCAAGACTTTGATTTTCTAGCCACAGACATAAAAAATGTGTGTACCCACCCCAGGGTCACCCTCATTCCTGCCTAGCTACATATGTCATAAATTTTATTTGCAAGAGCATAAAAGTGCTGTCAGTCTGATTTATCTACTCAGACCATGAACAATAAAAGGAGCGTCATCATTAATACTGCTTTTATAGTATCGGTTTATTGTATGTATTCATTTGGCTGTGTCGTTCTTCCTCAAATGCCTGTTGGCAGGATCTACAACTCGTCAGCATTGCTGTGCTCCTAGCCCAGGAGACTCATTTCTGTTCTTGGCTCCAAAAGAATATTGGGAATAATTTGGAACACGGTGCAAACGGTATCTCTTTGAAGATGGGTTTCAGTAACTGTAGAAGTAATTATTTTGTTTAGTCTGTTAAAAGTTAGCAGCTTAAGGAAATATTGTTTAAGAAGACTTTTTA
The DNA here is from genome assembly GCF_902459505.1 of Geotrypetes seraphini. Classification (NCBI taxonomy): domain Eukaryota; kingdom Metazoa; phylum Chordata; class Amphibia; order Gymnophiona; family Dermophiidae; genus Geotrypetes; species Geotrypetes seraphini. Next base: position 17,031,439 of record NC_047097.1, read on the forward strand.
CAATTAAAAAATCTGAGAATTTTGTTTTTGGGCAGAAATCCATGCATCGATATGGTGTTTTCTGTAGCTATTCAAAAAAATGTAATCACAAATCAGCTGCGTGCAATGATTAAAAAAATTATTTGACTTTTAAAAACCCCAAAACTTTGGGCTTCTTTTACAAAGCCGTGGTAGAGGTTTCTAGTGTGGGCCAGCAAAATAAATGCTCAGACGCTCATTGGAATTCTATGAGCGTTGGAGCATTTACCTTGCTGGCCCGTGGTAGAAACCTCTATTGCAGCTTTGTAAAAGCCAGCGTTTATCTTTTCAAATGCATGTTTTAGTTTCTGAAGCTAAAAATGTATTGGGTAATTGATACAATTTATAACAGATATTACTCATATAACACGTTTTATGTTGGTTTGGAGGAGAAGTGATGATTTTTCTTTTTTGCTTTTAGTTATCACTGAAAATTTTTTTTTGGGGGGGGTTCATTTATTTGGGGGTTCATTTATTTTGTGAGTGCATCTTCCTCTAAAAGGGGGTGTAATTAACAGTATTTCAGTAGATATTGTAATGTCTGCTAGAACAGGGCTGGTTATCCTGGAGGCACACCTAGCCGGTTGGGTTTTCAGGATCGCCACCATGAATATTAATTAATTATATTAATTTTTATTTATTTTATTCAACTTTCTATACCATTCTCTCCAGGGAAGCTCAGAACGGTTTACATTAATTTATTCAGGTACTCAAGCATTTTTCCCTGTCTGTCCCAGTGGGCTCACAATCTATCTAATGTGCCTGGGGCAATGGGGGGGTTAAGTGATTTGCCCAGGGTCACAAAGAGACAGATTTACATTTAATGTGTCCCTGAAGACCTGACTGACTAGATGTGCCTTCAGAAAAGGGTTAAGTGAGAGAATATTTTAAGAGGTTTTACCTTGTGGCTGATAATTTTCTGATTTCTTTGATATACCAAAACTTTATCACTTGCGGCCTCTTTTACAAAGCGGCGCTAGCGGCCCCAAAGCCCATAGAGATTTAAAGAGCTTCGGGGCTGTTGCCGCATGGCAACGGCTAGCGCGTCTTTGTAAAAGAGGCCGTTGGAGTGTATAATGCTAAGAAACTGGAAATGTATTTTTCACATATAAAAATGTTTACTTAGGCTGTACTACAGTCCCATCACCAGGATTCAGCTGTTCATTTCTCCTGAAAGAGGGTGAGGCTTAATAGACAGCAACTCTCTGATTGGATCCTTTTGTAGATGGGTGGGTTAATTTCTTCAACGACTAAAGCAGTGGTTCCCAACCCTGTCCTGGAGGAACACCAGGCCAATCGGGTTTTCAGGCTAGCCCTAATGAATATGCATGAAGCAAATTTGCATGCCTATCACTTCCATCATATGCAAATCTCTCTCATGCATATTCATTAGGGCTAGCCTGAAAACCCAATTGGCCTGGTGTTCCTCCAGGACAGGGTTGGGAATCACTGGACTAAAGTACTGTTTTCTTTTCATTATAAAACATTGGTGTTGTATATTTCTCTTTTTTTTTTTCCTTTCTTAAGTGTGTGACACTTTTACCCCAGAGAAATAACAGCAAAGGTTTACTAGCTATAAGTCCTGCTGAAATGTTTTATCTTATTCTGTTTCTCATTTTAGTACAATAGGGTCTGGATCCCTGATCCTGATGAAGTCTGGAAATCAGCTGAAATCAGAAAAGATTATAAACCTGGAGACGGAGTCCTTCATTTGTATTTGGAAGATGGAACAGTAAGTAAACTATGCAGCTTATATTTAACATTACGTGTTTGTTACTTTAATCTACTACTGTTCAGGGATAACAAAGAGTTCTCAGGGTTTCTGTCTGATGTTAAAAATTTGAATATTTAGTTTGCTTGTACAATTTTAAAATGGAATGTTCTGGACAGCTGTCAAACAGGCCACTTACCTCCTGATTCTGATGGGGATAAATTGTATTATGCAGATAAGGGGGGGAGCATAATCACTCGAGGGCGCCAGTTAAAGAATCACGCCTTTTCAGCCAAGATAGGTGGCTTAAATGTAGGCCCGGAAAATCCAGGCCTACATTTCAGCCGCCTATATTTGCCGCTAGACCACAGCAGTCATAAACTGATTGTGGCAGGGGAACCCTCCCCCCCCCCCCCGATCAGCTGAGCCGACAGGGCTCCCCAAAGCTGTGAGGAGTCTTCCTGAAACAGCTGATTGAAGGGAGGGGGTAATTCTTCTGCCGAGATCAGTTGAGCCAGCTGCCTCAGACAGAGGACCCCAACTGGCAGGAGGGATGCCCCCCTCCCTCCTGCCGCCGCCGTCAAACCCCTCCCACAACCGAAGGGATGCCCACTCACTGCCGATGTCGCCCACCATCCCACAAACCAAGCTGCCCCCCTGCAGTGGGAGGAATGCCCTCTCCCTCTTGCTGCTGCCCCTTCTCCACAGCGGGAGAGATGCCCACTCCCTCCCATTGCCACTGTTTCCCACCCTCCCTCCAACCAAGCTGCCTCCCACTGCAGCAAGAGGGATGCCTCTCTGTGGAGTTATGACATTAGCTGTCACTCCGAATGTGGCACAAAGTCAGCCACTTTAAAAACACCATGGCTTTTAGTTACAGTTTTCATTAGCTGCGCTGCATGTGTGTGGAGACTATTTTGCTTGGAGGTAAAATATGGTCTTTATGTATTATTATATTCTGGATTGGATTCTGTGGGCTTTGCAGAGGAATGTAGACTGTAAGCTGTTACTATCTCCAGCAGCCTTCACTGGCTCATATTCACATAATCAACCTTGAGTTTTTGGCTTTGGTTTGGCTGAAACCAGGTGATAAAATTCAGCTGCAGTTTCTACTTTGGCCAAAAGCTTTCAGACATTTCAGTTTCCATCGGCTTCCAGTATTGGAGGATCCATGTGAGGATATTGAGGCTGTGTTGAGGTGGTTGGGGGCATGATCGAGGGATCAGGTGTGTGTTGGAAGAGAGAGCTATGATTGGAGGGGGGTTTAGCTTTTTTTTTAGGGGGGGGGACAGATAGGGCCACTGTAGGTAGCTGTCTCGCTGTGTTTTAATGCATGGCCACTGAGTTTTGCACTAGGGTCCATAGTGCAGACCCTCTGCGCTTTATGCCCTGTGGAGTAAATACTGGTCATACCCCTTGCATTTAGTGCACAGGCTTTGATGTTACCACGTTAATTTTAGCATTAAGGCCCTGATTCTATTTTTTTTTTTTAAAGCCTACAGTTAGGCACCTAGATTAGCACAGCTAGCCAATCTAGGTAGGGTTACCAGATGTCCAAATTTCTCTGGACATGTCCTCGTTTTGAGGACTGTGTTATGAGTCCGGGTGGCCTTTTAATTTTACAACTTTTGTCCGGGGAAACCAGACATCTACCCTATAGCAGCTCGTGCACCTTTCTGGAGTCCTCCTCCCCACCTCGTGGGAGCCCCTCTTGCCCCCTAAAGCAGGAGCGGCAGCGCTGCCTCTTGCTGGCCAGCTGCTGCCGCTCCTGCTTTAGAGGGCGAGGGGGGAGGGTCAGTCAGGAAGTGCTGGTGTCCGGCTTCCCCCCCTGGCCTCCTGCGCATCCATTTACCTAATTTCAGCAGCGGAGCAGCCTGCAGAGAGGATTGCCGGTAGTGATCTTTGCAGGTTGCCATCAGCCTCCGGAGCTTTTGTTTCCTCTGCCACGATCCTGCCTCTGGAGGAGGGGCGGGACCGTGGCAGAGGGAAGACAGTTCCGAAGGCGTATGGCAGCCTGCAAAGATCGCTAACACCAGCGATCCTCTCTGCAGGTTGCTCCGCTGCTGGAATTAGGTAAATGGATGTGCAGGAGGTCAGGGAGAACACACAGGCATTCGGTAGTGGGGGTGCAGGCCTTTAGGGGCGGGGGTGCAGGCCTTCGGGGGGTGGGACAGGCCTTCATGGGTGGTGGTACAGGCCTTCAGGGGTGGGGTGCAGGCCTTAAGGGGGGACGGTGCAGGCCTTCAGGGGGAAAAGTCCTTCGGGGGAGGGGGGCCCTGGTGTAGAAGTACACGGAGGAAGGGAGGGAAGGGGGGGGTCAAAGAGACGTGCATATGCTGGACTTTGGGAGGAAGAAATAATGGGTCTAAAAATGGAGGAGAGGGGGAGAGATGGTGGACGATGGGATTTAGGAAGGAAAGGAACAGAAAGTGAGAGAAGTTAGACACAAGGGATGGTGTGGAGGGGGGATAGAGATATTGGATAGAAGGGTAGTTGGGAAGAGAAAGGGGGAGAGATGGTGGACCCTGGGGTGGTGGGGATGGACGGAGAGATGAAGAATAAAAGGGTAGTTGAGAAAAGGTGGATCTGGGGATGGAGACAAAAAAAGGAAAAATGTCAGATCTCCGGGGGAGGGAAGGGAAGGGAAACAGAAGGGGAGGACAGAAATGGAAGATTAGCACCAAGAGAGAAGAAAACGACAAATGGGCAGGAGACCCTGGCAAGCGAGTTATCAGAAGACAACCAGAGCCTGCGACCAAAATGATCTGAATAATGACCAGACTACAAAAAGTAGAAAAAATAATTTTATTTTCCATTTTGTGATTACAATATGTCAGATTTGAAATGTGTATTCTGCCAGAGGTGGTGTTAGACCGCAAACGTGAGCTAGGATTTAACAGAGAGAGGAAAAGTCTTTTTTTGTTTATTTTGTTTACACCACAGCACCAGTGTGGGTAGGAGAGGGCAAAGAGGGTGAAGAGGCTATAAAATAAACCCACCAGGATGTTTGAAAAAGCACCCACTTGGGCAGGAAAATCGAATCAAAAAATCGATCAATAGGCTGAATCGAATCAAAAATTATTTTCCTGAATTGGGCAGCACTAGTACATAGGGATGGAGGGGAAAGGGAAGAGAGATGAAAGAAATGCTGTTTATGAATAGATGGGAATAGGGGAGAAGAAAGAGGGAGGATGGCACATGTGCATGGTGGGGAACAGCAGAGAGAGGGAGGAGATAGTGTGCATGGATAGATGGAAAGGGAAGACATGGAAAAGTAGATAGATTTGAGGAGGAAGCAGAAAAATGGAAGAAAGTTGAATGTTAAAAGTTAATGAAAAAAATGGATGTAGGGCAGAAAATGAAAGAGAGAAAAACAGCAAATGGATAAGAAGGCCCTGTAAACAGAGTTAAGAGCACAGACAGAAGGAAGTGCAACCACAGACTGGGAAAAGATGAGTAGAAAAATAAAATCACCAGACAACAAAAGGTAGGAAAAGTGATTTTATTTTCAATTTAGTGATTGAAATGTTTCAGTTTTCAGAATTTACACCTGCTGTCAATATTTTGCACTGTTCAGGAAGAAATGTATTTCTTTCTATTTCTCTGGTGTTGTCTGATATCTTAGGGTTTGGTTTGTGTATATTATGACTTTTAGTCTGTGGTCCTGTGTTAGCATAGAATTTATCTGTGTTCTGCCCGTGTGACCAAGGCCAGGTGTTCTGGTAGGAATGAATGTCGTGAAGCATTATTGGTGTCATGGCTCCAAGTAGGAAGATATTTGCCAGAAGTTTGTCTGGGTTTTGGAAGGTCACTGTGCATAAATAGAGTGCACCTAAGCTTTCAACATCTACTCATGCCAAAGACCACTTTAGGCACTGCTAGGCAGAATTTTATAAATGGCACCTAGCTTATTATCGACACTTTTGCTCCTCAGCACCTACATATTAAGCACCATTTATAGAATCTGAGCCCAAATGAGTGGTAACAGCAAAACATACTACACTTTAGTAAAAGATCCCCTTAAATTGCTGCAGCTTTAAAAATGGGAAAAATTATTGTCCATAGAAACTTGGCAGAAAATACTGTGTGGAAGTTTAGTCCAAATGGGTCAAATTCAGTAATTTGATTAAAAAATGCCATCATGTCTTTAGCCCCTCCTTTTTTTTTTTTTTTTTTGCATCCAAGGTGTTTTCCATGGAATGCTTTCTCTTTGACAAGTTGCAGGAAACTATATCTTTGAGCAAAAGGTGCATTTTCCATTGACAAGCCGAAGCTAGAGATATACAGTACAGAAAAGACACTGTTCTATTTTCAAGACACTGGGAAGCTATGGAAAAACAAAACATTAAAACACCCAGAACTATCTTTAGTTTACTCCTGAGGAAATTCTGCACAACTGCACAGTGCAGCGTTTGCACAGAATAACTTCCTTTTGCAGAATTTTGCACAGGGAAAAGGACACAGCATTAGGTAGTGGCAGTCGCCATTATTTATTTCTACCCCTTCTTATTCTTACCAGAAAAACTCTTCCGTGTGCTCTCTCCATGCCTTCTGGCAACCACTCCCATGCCAATGTACACAATCCTGGCTTACTGGGTTTGGCATTAAATGGCAAGGAGGGGGAGAGTGGCTGCTTGTCAGATCGACGCCTACTCTTCCTCCTCTCCCTCTCGGTGTCAGATTGTTAATTTGAAAAGCATATTTTATGATTGATTTTTATGGGAGAAAATAGACCTCAGAAATCTGTGCAAAATGATTCTCATACTTATCAATGACTTTGAACCTTTGGATGTCTTTTTTCGTTGTGTACATATTTGGGAGATACAAACAGCATCAAGATTTTATCATATTGTAAAAAATCAGATTTGTAGACCCATAATTGATGCGTGTCTGTGAAGTCTCATTTTGCACAGACTTCTGAAGAATATTTCCTCCATAAAAAGTAATCGTATAGTGTGCTTTCAAGATATTAAGTCTAATCATTGCTTGGGAATAGAATCAGGGCCTTAATGCTAAAATTAACATGTGGTAACCTCAAAGCCTGTGTAAAATTTTATGCAAATTTTTTTATTTTTTTTGTGCAGAATTCTCCCAGAACTCTAAGTTTAAATCTTTTATTTCCTGTTGATTTGATTTACCCAGCTGAAGTCTAATTGCTGAGGAAATGATCTAATCTACCAGTGTCAGGATAACCTAGCATATGATGATTTTTCTGGGCCAGATGTTAAGTAGGTAATCATGTGAAGAAAAATAAGCAGTAGTATTTGTATATCCTTGGCATCTTTCATGGTAGTTGCACTAATATAGTCAAGCTTTGTATCTTTATTTTGCCTCATTTATTAGTTCCTACATTTTTCTGGTGCACACTAAGCAGCTGTCAGAACTGCTTGACCAGCCCTTGTTTGCTTTTCCAACAAGTAGAGCCAAGGTATGGGAGTAATACAGACCTAGGGAAAAATGAGGATGTGAGACCTCGGCATCAGGCAAATGGAAAAAGTTATTGAAAGCTGCATGTAAGTGCAAAACATAGCGAGTTGTTTGTATGGCTTTGAAATGTTACATCTTTTACGCAAAGATTAACTACTGGACAATAAATACTCTGCAAAAAAACTAAACACAGGGTGCCCACAAAAACACTCCTTGATTTTTAAATGGTTACAAAACCAAAATTTATTGGAATATTCTTTCACCTTTGAGGCTACAGTTTCATCAACTCATAAAGTTTCATATGGTATCTGTTGATTCTATACACTCGATGTGCGCCCCACCTGTTACTCGGCAAACATTGATGCGATAATCGAGCTCGGACCAAACTCTCCGAAGCATATCCGGCGTGATCGTGTTTATAGCTTCAGTGATGCGTTCCTGCAGATCATCCATAGTTGCGGCTAGTGGAGGTATGTACACTCTTATCTTTCATGTACCCCCAAAGGAAAAAGTCACACTTGAGGAACACCTGGTCATTTTGTTGCATTGCATTGTCTGAAGGTTGTAACTTCTGCACCAATTGCAGCTTATAAGGGTGAAATGGCAAGTGATTGTATAAGATCTTGCTAACCGTGCTTTTTGGGACTTGTATTTGCTGTCATTTATAAACATATTCCAATAATTTTTGATTTTGTAACCATTTAAACTCAAGGAGTGTTTTTGTAGGCACCCTGTACACTAATGAACTTGTGCAAAAGCGTGACAGAATTTGAGCCTCTGTGCTAAAATGTAGCATTTTTAGCAACAGTCCTCAAGGAGTTACCTGTGCAGTTTTCACCTTGCATTGAGTAAACTTGTGTGGTGGCCTTGTTAGTCTGCTTTTAAACATATGTACAAATAAAACATAAGGGAAAATAGGTAATACCTTTTTTATTGGAGTAATACATTTTTTTGATCAGCTTTCATAGGTAGCCGTTCTGATCTGAAGAAGGGTTACCTTTTGATAGCTAATCAAAAAACTTATCACCTTTTTTCTTTTGTTATATTTTATTTCTATATATCGTCATGTATTGGCATATATGTTTGTTAAATGAATTTCCCTTCCTGAAACTGCAAGAGATCATAATCTTGGGCAAATGATGCATGATTTCAAAAACTTTTGAGTAGAGTGTCCTGTTTGTTTTTTGCTTTCTTTTTTTATTGCTCTACTTTTGTAGAAAACTTTAAATTTGTCTTTAAGGTTGCTGAAAAGCATCTTGGAGGGAAGTGCTAGGTGATCTAAGATAGCAGAGGGAAGGTTTTCCTGATCTGAGCACTCCAAACTGTTCTGGGCAATTTCCTGCTTAAAATTACCTCATGGTAAAGCACAGGTTCGGGTGAGCTAGTAGAAGCAGGCAGCGAGAGGAGAAGGCAGGAGGGAAGCAAGAGACCAGAAGTAAAAGCAAAAACCGATAGTAAAGAGAGGGAAGGAAGGAAGAAGAGCAGGCAGCTAGGGGTAGAGGGAGAATAAGCTCCGCCCACCCCCACCGCATCGGCAGAGTCACCATCCGAGCTCCCCCTTAAAAGGGGAGGAGCCAACGGCGCGCAGCCGTTCGGTGCGCAGCAAAGGTGCTCGCCTTGGCGAGAGTGTCTTTGCGAAGGGCCTCAAGAAGGGCCAAGTCTTTCACGCAAGGATTCCAAGGAGGCAGCAAGCAGGCTGAGAGAGAGAGGACACCGGCAGCAGGCAGAGAGAGAGAGTGAGAGAGGACACCAGCAGCAGGCAGAGAGAGAGAGAGAGAGGAGAGCAGGGAGAGAGAGAGGACACCAGCAGCAGGCAGAGAGAGAGAGGAGAGCAGGGAGAGAGAGAGGACACCAGCAGCAGGCAGAGAGAGAGAGAGAGAGAGAGGACACCAGCAGCAGACAGAGAGAGAGAGAGAGAGAGAGAGGACACCAGCAGCAGGCAGAGAGAGAGAGAGAGGACACCAGCAGCAGGCAGAGAGAGAGAGGACACAAGCAGCAGGCAGAGAGAGAGAGGAGAGCAGGGAGAGAGAGAGGACACCAGAAGCAGGCAGAGAGAGAGAGAGAGAGAGAACACCAGCAGCAGGCAGAGAGAGAGAGAGGACACCAACAGCAGGAAGAGAGAGAGAGGACACCAACAGCAGGAAGAGAGAGAGAGGGCACCAGCAGCAGGCAGAGAGTGAGAGAGAGAGAGAGAGAGGACACCAGCAGCAGGCAGAGAGAGAGACAGAGAGGACACCAGCAGGGAGAGAGAGAGGACACCCAACAGCAGGCAGAGAGAGAGAGAAGACACAAAGCAATCACAGAGGGCACTTACAGGTCACACGTAATCTTAACTGTTATCTTATAGTAGGAACAACAATGGAAGCAGAGGGAAACCAGAAGATGAACTTTCCAGTGTTCTGCACGGACTGTCATTTGTATGACCACCTCCCATCGGGGAGACAGTCATATGTATGCGGTCGGTGCCAGGAGTTGAAAAGCTTGAAGAAGGAAGTCAAGCGACTAGAGGACAAGATACAGAAGCTAGAAGGACTTTACACCATGGAGGACCGAATCAGGACAGCTGAAGACTTCATGAGGAGGAAGTCAGGAAACTCGAGAAATTCATTGAGGAAGCATACAGGAGGAGGGTGGAAGAGAGCGAACTTGAGATGAAAGAAGAAGTTACACCAACACCAACATGGAAGGGAGAACGAGAAGCAGATGACCTCAAAGAAGACGCCCACAGAGGAATACTGCACGAGGAGGAGAAATTGGCTAGTCGATGCCTAGAAGAAGAAACAGCGAAGCACAGCAAGGACATTGACCTGAGACCAAAGCGAAAATTGAAGAAGGGAAAGTCAGCGATTCTAGTGGGATACTCGATCCTGAGGCATGTGGACAGCCACATAGCAGGAGGGAGAGAGGATCGACTGGTGACCTGCCTCCCGGGAGCGAGAACCAAGGACATCGTGGACAAAATTGGAAAGATCTTGGAAGGAGCGTAGACGGAAGAGAACACAGTAATGATCCACATCGGGACGAATGATGTCAGCTGGAGAGACTACAGAAGAAGCACGCTGATAGAACAGTTCAAGATTCTGGGAAGGAAGCTGAAGATGAGGACCCAGAAGATAGCATTCTCAGAGATCCTACTGGTAGAAACATAGAAACATAGAAAGATGACGGCAGAAAAGGGCTATAGCCCATCAAGTCTGCCCACTCTACTGACCCACCCCATTAAGTCTGAGTACTAATGACCTAGTTCCTTAACTCGACCCTCGTAAGGATCCTACTAGGGCATCCCATTTATTCTTAAAGTCAAGCACGCTGGTGGCCTTGATCACCTGCTCTGGAAGCCTGTTCCAGTGATCTACAACCCTTTCTGTGAAGAAATACTTCCTTACGTCACTATTGAATTTCCCTCTTCTGAGTTTGAGCGGATGCCCCCTTGTGACCGAGGGTCCCTTGAGAAAGAAGATGTCTTCTTCCACTTCGACACATCCCGTGATGTATTTAAATGTCTCAATCATGTCCCCCCTCTCCCTGCGTTCCTCTAGAGTGTAGAGCTGCAATTTCTTAAGTCTTTCTTCGTACAAGAGACCCTTGAGCCCCGAGATCATCCTAGTGGCCATCCGCTGAACCAACTCAACTCTAAGCACGTCTTTACGGTAATGTGGCCTCCAGAATTGCACACAGTACTCCAGATGAGGTCTCACCATGGTTCTGTACAGTGGCATTATGACTTCAGATTTGCGGCTAACAAAGCCTCTATTGATACATCCCATAAGTTGCCTCGCTTTGGATGAGGCCTTCTCTACTTGTTTGGCGGTACCGAGGGCAGATGTGAAAAGGCAGGAGGAACTACAAGCAATAAATGCATGGATGAGGAAATGGTGTGAGGAAGAAGGATTCCACTTCGTGAGGAACTGGACAACGTTTTGGGGCAAGAGCAAGTTCTACAGGAGAGATGGACTGCACCTGAGCGTGGCGGGATCCAGACTTCTAGCAAACAACTCAAGAGAGGAATAGATCAGGCTTTAAACTAAGGAGAAGGGGAAAGCCGACAGTAGACCAAGCATCGATGATTCGGAAGAAGGTATCCCGTGAAGATACTAAGGGGAAAAAAGGCTGGGAAGAAACAAGGGATAAATTGCAGGAGTCGACTAACCCAGAAGAGAAGGTTAGAAAGATTGTAGCAAAAGAGAAGAAACTAAAGACCGAAGCACAGGGAAAGGAAATGAAGACAACAAAATACCAGGATCTAAATTGCATATATACTAATGCAAGGAGCCTAAGAAACAAAATGGGAGAGCTAGAAGCCATGGCCAATGCAGAAAACGTAGACATCATTGGAATCTCTGAAACATGGTGGAATGAGGAAAACATATGGCATACAGCACTGCCGGGGTACAAGCTCTATCGCCGTGACAGGTCAGGACAAAAATGAGGTGGAATAGCCCTATACATAAAAGAAAGCATATACAATCAACAAGAATGGACACAGCAGAGACGACAAACAAGCTAGAATCTCTATGGGTTAAAATACCGGGAAGGAAAGGGCCTGAAATAAAGATGGGCCTATATTATCGTCCACCCGGGCAAACCAGAGATATCGTTGAGGAAATGGAAGCCGAGATGAAGCGAGAATGCAAAAGTGGCAACACTGTTATTATGGGAGACTTCAACTACCCCGGGATAGACTGGAATCTTGGAAGCTCAAATTGCGCTAGGGAGACAGAATTCCTGGAGGCTTCACAAGATTACTTCATGGAGCAGCTTGTTAGAGAACCGACGAGAGGAAATGCCACTCTGGATCTAATCCTAAATGGGTTAAGGGGACCTGCAAAGGAAGTGAAAGTAGTGGGACCGTTGGGAAACAGCGATCATAATATGATCAAGTTCAAGGTTGAGGTAGGAGTACCGAAAGGAAAAAGAACCATAGCGACAACTTTCAACTTCAGGAAAGGAAACTACGAAGCAATGAGGGAAATGGTAAGGAAGAAACTTAGAAACACTTCCAAAAAATGGCAAACGGTAAATCATGCCTAGTCTTTTTTCAAGGACACGGTGAGCGAGGCGCAAAATCTATATATCCCCAGATTCAGAAAGGGGTGCAAAAAGAGTCGAACAAAAGACCCGGCGTGGATAACCAAATTAGTGAAGGAAACGATAGGCAATAAGAAAAACTCATTCAGGAAATGGAAAAGGGACAAAACTGAGGGGAACAGGAAAGAGCACAAGAAGTATCAAAAAGAATGTCACCGTGTGGTTCGAAAAGCCAAAAGAGAGTATGAAGAGAGGCTAGCCAGGAAAGCACAAAATTTCAAACCGTTCTTTAGATATGTTAAAGGGAAGCAGCTGGCTAGGGAAGAGGTGGGACCGCTGGACAACGGAGACAGGAAGGGAGTGGTGAAGGAGGAGAAAGAAGTGGCAGAAAGGCTTAACATGTTCTTTTCGTCTGTATTTACAAACAAAGACACATCCAACATACCGGAACCTGAGCAATTCTTCAATGGAAGTCAAGCAGAAAAATTAACATCCATGGAAGTGAGCCTTGAAGAAGTGCGCAGGCAGATAGAAAAACTAAAAACTGACAAATCCACGGGTCCGGACGGAATACATCCAAGGGTTCTGAAGGAATTAAAGGAGGAGATAGCAGAACTACTGCAGCAAATTTGCAACTTATCCTTGAAAACAGGCATGATCCCGTAGGATTGGAAAATAGCCAACGTTACACCCATCTTTAAAAAAGGATCAAGAGGTGACCCAGGAAACTACAGACCGGTGAGCCTGACCTCAGTTCTGGGGAAAATGGCGGAAGCACTGATAAAAGAAAACATCGATGAACATTTTGAAAGAAACGAACTTCTGATAACCAGCCAACATGGTTTCTGCAAGGGGAGATCATGCCTAACGAACTTATTACACTTCTTCGAAGGAATTAACAAACGGATGGACAAAGGAGACCCTATAGACATCATATATCTAGATTTCCAAAAAGCCTTTGACAAGGTGCCCCATGAACGTCTACTCCGGAAACTGAAGAACCATGGGGTGGAAGGAGACGTACATAGATGGATCAGAAACTGGTTTGAGGGTAGGAAACAGAGGGTAGGAGTGAAGGGCCACTACTCGGACTGGAGGAGAGTCATGAGTGGTGTCCAGCAGGGCTCGGTGCTCAGGCCGCTGCTATTTAATATATTCATAAATGATCTAGAATCAGGGACGAAGTGTGAGATAATAAAATTTGCAGATGACACCAAACTATTTAGTGGAGCTCGGACTAAAGAGGACTGCGAAGAATTGCAAAGGGACTTGAAAAAAGTAGGAGAATGGGCGACGAGATGGCAGATGAAGTTCAACGTTCAGAAATGTAAAGTATTACATGTGGGAAGCAGAAACTCGAGGTACAGCTACACGATGGGAGGGATATTATTGAATGAGAGTACCCAAGAAAGGGACTTGGGGTAATGGTGGACAAGACAATGAAGCCGACGGCACAGTGCGCAGCAGCCGCTAAGAGAGCGAATAGAATGCTAGGTATAATCAAGAAGGGTATTACAACCAGAACGAAAGAAGTTATCCTGCCGTTGTATCGGTGAGAAGGCAGGGAATTCCATATTGTTGGTGCAGTATCCGAAAAGATTTTCTTTTTGGTGGTGTCATAGAATAAATGCCGCAGGGAAGGGACCACCAGAAGATTTTGGTTGCTGGATCTTAATGTTCTAGTTAAGAACATAAGCATTGCCTCTGCCAGGTCAGACCAGGGGTCCATCGTGCCCAGCAGTCCGCTCCCATGGCGGCCCCCCAGGTTTGTGACCTGTAAGTCCTTACCTAAATTCTTTATTCCCTATTCATTAGTACCTGTATAGTTACCCTCTATCTGTACCCTCTATCTGTACCCTTCAATCCCCTTCTCATTCAGGAAGTCATCCAATCCCTTTTTGAAGCCCAATATTGTACTCTGCCCTATCACCTCCACTGGGAGTACATTCCAGGTGTCCACCACCCTCTGAGTGAAGAAGAACTTCCTAGCATTCGTTTTGAATCTGTCTCCCTTCAATTTTTCTGAATGCCCTCTTGTTTTTGTTGGCCCTGTTAGTCTGAAGAATCTGTCCTTCTCCACCTTCTCTATGCCTTTCATGATTTTATAAGTCTCTATTATGTCCCCTCTAAATCTCCGCTTCTCAGGGTAAAGAGTCCCCAGCTTTTCAGCATATGAAAGGTTTTCCATGCCCTTAATCATCCTTGTCGCTCTTCTCTGGACCCTCTCGAGTATCGCCATATCCTTCTTAAGGTAGGGCGACCAGTATTGGACACAGTATATATGAAAGCAAATGCTGATCATTTTTTAACAACCCCCTCCTCTATATAAAAAAGTTATTTTTAGTAATAATCCATGAGTCACACAACAAGGGTGCACCTAGGAAAAGGCAGCATCTTAAACACTGCAGTGAGCACTTGAACACCAACACACGCATTGTAAAACTAAACAAGCCAGATCCTGCAGTCAATTGATCCTGTACAGTTGATGCTAACAGAAAATCATGTCCTTTTCATACACACAGAACACAGATACACCCTTGCCCAATATGGAATAATCACAAACTAAAAATAGAAAGAAAGGAAGAAAGAGACAGGGGCAGGGAGAGAGACAGAAAGACAGACAGACATATATCCTAGCACCCGTTAATGTAATGGGCTTAAAGACTAGTATATATATATATATATATATATACTAGTACAGTGTTCTTCAACCACAGGTCCATGGACCAGTGCCAGTCCACAGAAATTTCCTGCCGGTCCACAGGGCCAGCACGTGCATCAGGCCCAAAACAGTGTTCTTCAAACGCCGGTCCACGTCTTCGAGCCAGCTCCCTCTTCTTAACTGATTCAGTGCACAAAGCCACGGGCAGTGGCTCCTGCGGGCATCCTGCTACTGAAACGGAAGCCTTCTCTCTGACATTGCAACACCAGAGGGAAGGCTTCCAGATGAGGCACGGGATGTGCAAGGTACAATTAGTACTATTATGGGGGCGGGGTCTGGGGTGGAGATTGGGTAGAGATGGGCGGGGTCTGGCCCACGACTTAGCCCAGTGTTCTTCAACCGCCAGTCCACGGATTGATGCCAGTCCACAGAATAATTCTTTTATTTCTGCCGGTCCATAGGTGTAAAAAGGTTGAAAAACACTGTACTAGTACTTCAAGCACAAGGAACCACAGCCAAAATGGCTAACTTATATATATATATATATATAGATATATATATATATAGATATATATATATATATTTTACATATACATACACCTGTGTGTGTATATTTATATATATATATATATATATATGTGTGTGTATATATATATATATATATATATGTGTGTGTGTGTGTATACATACACACACACACACACACAGGTGTATATATATACACACATTTTGGCTGTGGTTCCCTCTTCTCTTTTTCTGTTTCCTGTTTGTACTAGATATCACTGGCTTTTCGACAAACTGAGCATGACAGGAAGCTACCAGGCAAATAGCCTAGAGCAGTGTTCTTCAACCTTTTTATACCTACGGACTGGCGGAAATAAAATAATTATTTTGTGGACCGACAAACTACTAAAACTGAAATTAAAAAAACAATTTCCACCCCATCTCCGTGAGCTCAGTCCCTGCAAACCATCTGATCCCATTCTGTACAATTGTCATTTTATAAATACAAATAATACAGAGCAAGGATCAACAAAACCCCTGTCTCCCCTCCCCTTCACATATATCCCCTCTACTATCAAGAAAACTGAATAAGCCAAATTATTACAGAATGCTACACAGAAATATCATGCTAAACTAAACTAAAACTTAACCTTATAATACCGGGTCATTCAACCATGGGAAGCTCGACACTGTTAACAATAAAATTACTAAAAAATACATGGAAATTAATTTTCAAACTGTTTAGCAAATAGATAAGTTTCAAGGATTTCCGTAAAGATTGGAAGGAATTAAGACACCTCAGAATCAAAGGAAGATCATTCCATAATTGGGAGAAATTGAAAGCCAAAGAAAGGCTGAAATTATTAATTCCTTTCTTGGAAGTGGGGAAAGTTCAAATTGTTGCATACCTCTCACATATGAAAATCTATAAACGTTCCATAGAAGAGGAACAAGACGTATAAATATACCATTGAGCAAGGGACATTGACGCCTTCTTGAAAGCTCAAGGTTTGAAAAATAATAAAAAACATGCAAAATGACACCAGCGCAAGGGTTTAAAAATTATAATTAAGATTTATTGAGTTATTGTTTCTATTTTTCCATTATGAGATTCAAAAGAATAAAGCATAATTGCTTGCATGAACAGTTGCGCTAATGGGAGATCGTAATAGTTACTAAATGCTGGCCTTCTGATAACGAGCTCAGCTTAGGATTTCCAGATCCTCTATTATATACTTTTGGCTCATTGTGACATCATCAGTTTGACAACCAATAAAAATTAACATGGGTGGTCTTAAAAGTTAGACAAAGTATTAGAACATTACATTTGTTTACTTATATTCATTTCTGAATATAAATCATAATTTTCACAAAAGTATATTAAGAACATTATTTGTTAAAAAGATGCTGAAATGTTCTCAGCCTTTAGAGGAAAAGAGAAGCTCTCCCTAAACTGACAGGTTATGGATCTGCACACAGAAGCCTTAGCCTGGAAAAGGAGGGGCTGGTCTCCCCCTCTCTACACTAGAGACTGCTACTCATTTCCAGATGTTTTAGGATTTCTTTAGGTTGCAAATATATATAATATATTTTTCAAAACCCATTCTTTTGTTCAATACACAGCCACACATTCACTCCAGGGGCCCCCATTCATTCATAATTTTCATTCATAACTCGGCCATTCATACTTAATGCATTTTATATCTTAGTTTAGGACACGTTATCTTCCTAGCCAGTCTAAAACACATCTGGTATTACTTAACACCACGATGCTGAGAACAAAGACTTGGAAAACAAAATGGATTCCAAAGACTGAGAAGATATAGAAAAGACAGAGAACCAAAATGGATTCCATGTAACCTCTGGTTTCCTTCATGATCTGGTCCAACAGCAAAGTACATAAAAAATATTATTATACTTTCCCTTATATTAATGTGTAGTGTGTTTTTCTGGCTTTAGCTTCATTTATATTCAGATTTTTATTCACCAGTTTGTCGTACGCTTCTATTGGGCGTGGCCTTAACTAACACATATGCTTGTATCTAACTAGAAGTACCCAGAATCATACGAAAAACAGGCAGTTTTGTAGAAAAACTCCACAAAAATACTGCACTATCATGTTCTGATATCCATTCCATTACCGTCCCATAAACATCACCCCCTACTGGCCATGAGCCACTACTCCTCAACCATGTAAAATTTTAAAAATAATACATATACATTTAAACTGAATTCTGGGAGCCAGTGAAGGCTCGAGAGCAAGGGAGTCACATGGTCGAATTTGCTTTTTACATAAATCAACTTCGCAGCGGTATTCTGAATCAACTGCAGTCTTTGAAGACAGATTCCTGTAATACTAAGATAAACAGTATTACAATAATCTAGCCGAGAAAGTACAATTGATTACCGCAGGAATAGTTTTAGGAGAGTGCAACTAGGGCAGCTGCCCCTGGTCAGAGAAAGCCCTAAGCCAGCTGGAAGCTAAAGAAGCACTGCCTGGGCTTTGCAGTTCCCAGTTATGTCTAACACCAGCTCTAGCAGGATATATATTTCAAATCTGATATATTCTAATCACAAAATAGAAATAAAATTATTTTTTTCTACCTTTTGTTGTCTCTGGTTTCTTCTTTCATCTTCTTTTCACTCTCTTCCTTCCATTGTCTGCCCTCTTTATTTCTTCAATCCAGCATCTACTCCTCATCCACTGTCTGCCCTCTCCCCCTTTCATATGGTAACTGCCTTCTTTCTGTGCCGCTCCCCTTTCCATCCAGCCTGCGCCCCTCTTTCTTTTTTACATGATTCATTCTGCTCTCTTCATTTTTATCGCTCCTACACCAGATCTAACATCTTTGTTTCTCTGCTGACTCCCTTCCCAGCATCAATCTCTACTTTCTCATTCCTCCGTCTCTCCACTTTCCCTCATATGATCTCTCCATTCCACCCTGACCCCTTCCCCTTCTCTAATCTTCTTGCCAGCTATTTGGTTCCTTTTTTCCTCCTCCCCTGTCCAGTAGTAACTCTCTTCTCTTCCCTTCTCACCTCCCAGCAGCATCTCTCCTTCTTCCTCTCTCCCTCCAGGTCAAGTAGCAGCTCTCCTTTTATTTTCCCTTGTCTAGCATCTGCTCAGCCTCCAACAGTGGCTTCCTCCCCTTCCCTCCGCTCCCCTCCCGGCAGCTCTCGGTACTTTACTGAAGCAGTGCAGCAATTGACTAAGGCAGACTTCGGTCCTTTTGATGGGTTGCGCCGCCTCTGAGGAAAGCGGAAGTTGCATTATCAGAGGTGGACTACAACTCAGCAAAAGCCCCAAGGCTGCCAAAGTGAATTGCGCTGCTGCAGGCAAGTACTGAATTGGGCCCCCATGATCTTGCTGGCCCTGCACAGAACGGCAGGAAATTTCAGCGAGTCGATCTTGCCGTCCCTGCGCGGACCTACAGGAATTTTCTGTGGACCGGCAATTGAAGAACACTGGCCTAGAGGGGAGGGAACAAGTTTTATTAGCTCTGCAGCTGAGGCTAAAGAGGAAGCAAGATCCCATGAGTTCAGCCTCCAGAGGAGATTTACAAGAAGGAAGATTAGCAGAGGTAAGAAACCTAATCTTTCTTTTACCTACGTATAGGGTAAGCAAGTTTAGAAAAGCTCTCTTCCACAGTTACCTATAGACATGGGCTTTAAAATTTGCCTTTTTTCATATTTCTCTTTTTCCTCCATGCAGGTTCAGAAGGTTTAACACAAATATTTTTCTTTATCTTTCACTGAGGTTTTTCTTCCCTGATTTCACAGCATAATGAAAATGCAATGTTCTTCTAGGAAATGGCATATTTGGTGGATCCAGCAAACCAAATTCTTCCTCCATTAAGGAACCCTGACATCCTTGTAGGTGAAAATGACCTGACAGCACTCAGCTACCTCCATGAGCCTGCTGTACTGCACAACCTGAAAGTCCGCTTTGTGGAGTCCAAACTTATCTACACCTATAGTGGTAAGTGTAGAGTGAAAACTTATTACAATTGTTTATAAGACTAATTCTCTATCTTTTTTTTTTTTTTTAGTTCAATAATTTTTATTATTGTTAATGTTAGAAAATTATTCTTTATGGAGAGGATGGTTGATGCCTGGAATGCGTTCCCAAAGGAGGTGGTGAAGAGGAAAACAGTGACAGAGTTTAAAAAAGCATGGGATGAGCACAGAGGATTTCAAATCAGAAAATAATGGTATATATTGAAGAACTAAGGCCAGTAGTGGGCAGACTTACACGGTCTGTGTCTTGTATTTGACCATGGGCTGGAATGGTTTGGATGAGCTGGAGTGGGCTTTGACGGAGACTTCAGTGGATGGGGCCTATGCACAGTGCCGGACAGAGCTCTATGTTTCTGGCCCAGAAATATCTTAAGAAAAAGAACAATTCAAATTAAATCATTAAATTATAGAGAGTGTATATTTGGGCAGACTGGATAAGAACATAAGAATTGCCGCTGCTGGGTCAGACCAGTGGTCCATCGTGCCCAGCAGTCCGCTCACGTGGCGGCCCTCTGGTCAAAGACCAGCGCCCTAACTGAGACTAGCCCTACCTGCATACGTTCTGGTTCAGCAGGAACTTGTCTAACTTTGTCTTGAATCCCTGGAGGGTTTTCCCCCCTATAACAGTCTCCGGAAGAGCATTCCAGATTTCTACTACTCTGGTGAAGAAGAACTTCCTTACGTTTGTATGGAATCTATCCCCTTTCAATTTTAGACCATTTGGGTCTTTTATCTGCCATCATTTACTATGTTAAAGGAAATGAACAATAAGGAAGGTATTCTTTGGTATTCTAATGTGGATTGGCTACTGGATACTGGACATGTTCATAGTTTGGTTTGACCCAGTAAGGAATATCTTATTTCTAACGTAAATGTATCTGCATAAATCTTTTTTTTAACTGTTTTTTTATCTGTAGCTTACAGAACAAAAGATACAACACCATCAAACATCATAACTACAGTTATCCAAAAGAACATATTTCTCAATGTTCTCTTAGGCTTCTGTAGCTGGTGTCATGATTGTTGCAGTTGTCCGAGGACAAATGCCTTCTTCCTCCCTTTCAAAGTTTTAGAATATGACCTCATAAAATCCTCCCCCACCAGAATTGAACCTGTCCCAATTTTTTTCCAGCCTCTTTCCCACCAGAATTTAAATTTGAGAACAAGGGATATATTGGTTGAATAAGCTTAAGAGGGAGTGGGAACCTTGATAAAGTCCTCTGAATCACACGGGCGAAGCATGTTGGTGAATGGTGAATTTACCCCCCCCCTGAATAGCGTCTTGCAAAAGCTAAGTACTTTTAGCATATATTTAGTTGAGTATATTAAATTATTTCTTAAAAAGGTTCAAAATAATACATACTGGATCCGATGACGAGTGGGAGCATAAAGCCCAGCACAATGAGACAGTTTGAGTGCGTGGTGGCCCGCTGAGGACCAGTGAAAATGTAAAAAAATAAATAAAAAAATAACATATTGTTGAATGAAGTACGGCAAAACTGTGGGATAACATCTTGCAGTTTACTTACCTTATTTGGAATTTTCTTCATTCTATTACATTATATTTGTGCCTCAGCTTACATATTATTTTGTTATATGCATATATAATAAATTAATTCACAATACCAAACACAATAGCAATCATCCTGCATTTATAAATGAAACCCTCCCATTCCTTTCAATCACACAAAGATCACCCCTCCCAACTTCAGCTCCTGAAGATGCATTGATTGCGAAACATAGAACTAGGTTGGGCTGAAAGCTGAATTGATTGTGTTTGCTTTTGAAGAGGAACATGGATAAAACATTGAATTTGGAAAAGTATCCATAAACCTGAGACTGGAAGATTGTGGTTGAACAAAAAGGCAAAGTTTTGCACAGAGATCTACAGGAGGATTTAAATAATGAATGAATGAACTTTGGGGTGATTGAAAGGGTTTCATGTATAAATGTAGAATGATTGATATTGTGTATGGTATTGTGAATTAATTTATTATATAAGCATGTAACAAAATAATAAACGTTTGAAAATTAAATTGAGTTATAATAATAGCGGGTATTGAGTGGATATATGTTGTGTATATATATAACGCTATTTAAATGTTATAATTAGCTCCGTGCTAGTTGATTGGTGAAAATAATAGGCACCAGAAGAGCTACAATTTTTTCAATCATAGCACCCCAGCTATGGAACAAGTTACCAGTTTATCTGCGTGGTGAAACTTCTTTACAAAGATGCATTCGAGTCATAAACAGGATAACTCTTTTATCAACAATCTCAGGCTCAAATACTTAAACCTAACCAGATCTATATATAGATCACAACTTCTCCCTTTCACTTTTAGACCTAGCTTTATTTGTAAAACATTTTCAATTACCCTCCTGATGTTGTTTTTCCTTAAATGTTCTTCTACTTTCTTTAACAATTGTAGTTCACTCCTCTTTCCCTATGTATCACTAATTAATTGTGTACATCGATTGTATGTTTACCTGTATAAATTGTTTTATTTTGTCCCCCCCCAAAAAAAATCTTTTATTGTTATACGCATTGAAAATATTTGATATTGCGTTTATATCAAAATTTTAATAAACTTGAAACTTGATACATAGAATATAATGATCACCTTAGCATTTAGCACATGCTAAATTGGTTAGTGCACCTTAGTAAAAGGACCCCATATTTATTTATTTTTAGCATTTATACACTGCTTATAGCCTAAGCATTATAAATTCAGATACTCAAGTATTTCTTCCTATCTGTCCCGGTGGGCTCACAATCTGACTAACATATCTGGGACAAGGAGTGTTAAGTGACTTGCCCAGGGTCACAAGGAGCAGTGCTGGGCTTGACCCTGCAACCTTGGGGTGCTGAAGATGCAGCCCTAACCACTAGACCACTCATCCATAAAAGCATCCCAATGGCAGTCTCATGGGAAAGGTAAGGGGAAGGTGAGAAACAGAGAGAGACTGATGGGTGAGTAGAGGGTGACAGAGCAGTATAATTTTGTGGCTTATAATGTGATTGGAAGCCCAGACCTTTAAATCCTGTCTGGTACGTGTCAAAAGTATTTCATCATTTTAACTTCAAAGGTTATATTCCTGGATTATTTTTAATTTTTTTAGAATTCTTACCATCAAGTCATTGAAACAGTGCTCTCGTCTTGCAAAGTGTTTTTTGCACATAAGTGACACGCTGGTTAGCTGTGTGGTATTTAATGTGGTGCTTGTATCTTTAGCATCTGACCTATCTTCTTTACATTTCTTTTTGTTTTAAATGATATAAAGTATATTTGAAGATGAACATGTAATGAGAGAAATGGATATTGATATTGAAGTATGACTACATTAGAGCTGTGGAAGTTAGCTAAGTTTAAACTTGTTTGTGGAAGCTGGTACCTTTGTCTGCATGGTCTACTTAGAATATCCCCCAGGATCATTGAGTATTGACCCTGGATATTAAAGTATGATTTCAATTTTACTCTGCCTTTGTGAAGATGAGTTCAAATGATTCTACCTAATTAACTAAGTAGTTACTTAGGACAGTGGTCCCCAACTCTGTCCTGGAGGACCACTAGCCAGTCAGGTTTTCAGGATAGCCCTAATGAATATGCATGGGGCAGGTCTTCATTCCTATCATTTTCATTACATGCAAATCTCTTTCATGCATATTCATTAGGGCTATCCTGAAAACCTGACTGGCTGGTGGTCCTCCAGGACAGGGTTGGGAGCCACTGACTTAGGAGAAATTGTTGGTTGAAATTGTCATCCTTTCTGTGGTTTTGCTGCACTCTTAATTCTGCCTACACTGCAAAGGGGCTGGAAAAGAGGAAGAGTAGACGGAAAATACGTGGGATTTTCATTTGGGAATCTTCATTCCTGTTTTGTACCTGCTCTTAAAGCAGGTACAAAGTCCCCAGATACCAGAGTATCCACGACACTGGCTGGCCCCGCATATTTATAGGCAAATTCTGACTGCAGTTTCCCTTTGAAAAGTTGCTTGCAGCCTTGAGGGTGCAAAGTTACCTGCATATTGAAAGCAATCTCACCTTTTATATCTACATCAGTGACATGAATGTGAACAAAACTGCTTGCATTTCAGTTATTCCATTTCTTTAATCAATTGTGTTACAAATCAATGCACTATATAATGATTCCATTAAACCTTTACAGAGCATACTCTTTTTAAAAAAAATTTTAACTATGCTGTTGAAATAAGCATGTCCTTTCCCTTGATGTAGGAATTATTTTGGTTGCCATTAATCCCTACAAAGAGTTACCAATATATGGCGATGCAATTATCCATGCATACAGTGGACAAAATATGGGAGATATGGATCCACATATCTTTGCTGTGGCAGAAGAAGCTTATAAGCAGATGGCCAGGTATTTGAATGCTAGCTCTTTGCATGGTCACTTTGCTCTAAATCCAGGGCAGTGCTAATCAGTTCTGCCATTTTCCCTTGAAATCACAATGCAGTAAAATTTGATTGATGCAGAAAGGAAATGAGAATAGTCATAATGCACACTGAAAAATTGTAGTCAAATTAAAACTGAGGTACTGGTCAGTGCTTTGGGTACTTCTGTATCCATGGACTTTGCACAACCTTTGAAGAGGATGTAAAATAGATACTGCATATAAGGGGCATTCAATAATTTAGCTACCAGAATATGAAAGAAAGTAGCAAGTATTTTGTGACTTGGGTCAAGGTTACTCACACACAGTTCTTGGAATGATAGAAGTCAGCACCCTCAGCTGTCAGTCCTTTGATTACCAGGAGCAAAATTCCACTCTATGGCTGGGGACAGTCTCACTCTTTCTCTCTCTAGCACAACACAGTACAAGGAGACTGTTCCATGGAACCTGGTTTCAGGATAGCCCAGGAAAGCACATCAGTCTAACACAGACTCTTCTCCAGACTGTCTTAGTCTCTTCACTCCAATCTTTTCTCCAGCACAATTTTGAAGTTACTTCCAGCTCCTCACCAACTCTCTCCTCCTACTGACCAAGCCCTTTGTTCATCCTCTCTTCTTCCTGCCACCGATGTCTCTGGCCAACTGGTGTCTGCTAACAGGGCATTCACTGGTCACATACCAAACTCAAGCATTCTCTGGCCAATGTCTGATGTCACCATAAATTGCCCTAGAGAGATAAGGGTGCCGAGCACTGGTTGTTACAGTTCTGAGCTAGAGATTTTCTTATCTCAAATTCCTCTTGAAATGAGGGGGCCCCTCTTAGCTGACCTGGCTGACAGACAAGCAACAATATAAAATTCCAAGGTGTGCTGGCAATAGTGAAAATGATTCTTGGCATCACTAGGCCCAAAAGCCTAAGATGGTAGTACAGGAATAGCCCAACTATATAGGATGGAATGGCTCAGTTATTGTCTTAGAGAATCTAAAATACTTCTAAAATGTAATTATCTCTTTTGTGCTTGGGAGGAAATATTGCAGAACATAAATATTAGTACAGTACCATAGGAGAGTATTCAGGAACTTGCATGAATTAAGTAATTCCATGATCTCTCAACATAAAAGAATTCGTTTTTTTGAGCTCTTAGTATATACTGTATACAGTGGTGCCTCACACAACGAACTTAATCCGTTCCAGGAGCAAGTTTGTTATGTGAAACGTTCGTTGTGTGAAACGCGTTTTCCCATAAGAATACATGTAAAACAAAATAATTCGTTCTGCAGCCCTGTTTTCCCATAAGAATACATGTAAAACAAAATAATTCGTTCTGCAGCCCTACATTTCCCTCCCTCCACCTCACCTTATATGCAGAGTTTGCCAGCTTTCTTTTTCACCCAGCCGCACGCTTTCAAAAAGCTGTGCACGCGCAGCTGCTGGAGTTGATCAATGTTCTCCTCTCCTGCAACTTCCGGTTTCCGGTTGCGTCAGAGGAGAAGATTGAACAACAGAGCATGCGCGCATGTGCTGCTCTTTGAAAGTGTGTGGCTGGCCGAAAAAGAAAGCCGGAAAACTCGGCATCTAAGGTAAGGTGGAGGGAGATGATGGAACACTGCATTCAGACAGGAGGGTGCTGCTGTTCCCGGCTCACATTAGGAAGCGGCGAGAGTAGTTCCGCCCCCCCCCCCCCCCCCCCGGGCCCCTCGGGCGACTTCGTTGTGTGAAACGAAGTTCGTTATAGGGAGCAAGACAAAAAGTTTGTTATGCGCAGCGTTCGCTGTGCGAGGCGTCCGTTATGCGAGGCACCACTGTACATGATTATATTTTCTATTGAAGACAGCGAGTTGCATGTTTTTCAAAAAGGTTTTGTTGTATAATCTGCTTTGTTCTTGTAGTAAAAAAATATTAATTGCATTGCACCAAAATCTCAAGATATTTAAGATTATTTGAAAAAAATATTCTGCACACTTTAACAGGAACAACAGAAATCAGTCCATTATAGTCAGTGGAGAGTCGGGAGCGGGGAAGACGGTGTCTGCTAGGTATGCTATGCGTTACTTTGCCACAGTCAGTAAATCGAGCAGCAGAGCCCATGTGGAAGATAAAGTACTAGCATCCAATCCAATTACAGAGGTAAGTTCTGTAAAACAGCTCGCAGCATGAGAAAGTTCTTGTTTCTTGAGGTATAATAAACTTCAGATAGGTTAAAGGTTTGAGAACAGGCTTGTCCAACCTTTTTTCTTTGGGAGTCACATTTTATATTTTGTAATATTTGGAGGACCAAATATTTTGCCTCATGTTTTATCAAATATTGACAAAATACAACGATGCATCATCCCATCCCCAGCCTTCACCCAGTCTGTCTCACTCATGTAATTTCCTCCCCCCACCAGTCTTCAACTAGTTTCTTTTCCCTCCCCTGGCTTCAACTGCAGAAGAAACAGCAGGATTCTTGCTTCCCCGCCATGATTCGGCTCTCTGCAAGCTTGAGCCGTGCAGTGCTGGAAGTTCAGGTTGGTCTCATGAGACTTGAAACCACAATAATAATAATAATAATAATAATTTTATTTCTTATATACCGCTGTACCGTGAGGTTCTAAGCGGTTTACAGTAGAAACAGAAGAAATGCAATAAGTAAGATTAATTAAGATGAAGAGAAAGTACTTAAAGTTCCCTGACTGTCCCAAAGGCTCACATTCTTGCTAAAGTACTTGAGAAAAATAAATTAGTTAGGTTATAAACATAGAGTAGAAGAAGGTAGGGAAACAGTTCATAGGAAAATTAATTTCGAATACATTATACATTATATATTGTTCAAGGCGGAATACAAATTATAGGAATTACCAAAAGAATTGCGTAATAAAGATTATCTAGATAAATTACTTAACAGTGATTCGTGTACATTAAATGGTGTGGTAGAGGATTCAATTTTGAGAATTACAAATCAAGGGAATCAAGTGATAACAGAATATAGTGGAGATTATCAGTATATACGGTTTACAGATTGGAAGTTACCTAATAATGAAGTAACAATATCCATCTGAACTTCTAGTACTGCATGGCTCATGCTTACAGAGAGCTGAGCTGTGGTAGAGAAGCAGGAATCTAAGAATTGCCAAACTTCCAAGGACTAGAAAAATGCATTTGTTGGGACAAGTCTGTTTTAGAATCTGATACTCATAGGCAGGAGCAAACCCTTTAGTTGGTCCCAGCTAAAGCATGCTTGCTGCTAAGTAGCATTTTTCGGTGTTTCTGGATTTGCCCAAAGGAAAAACTGGATCTTTTTATGGGGCGTCTGTATTAAGGAGGGAAGTTTATCAAGGTATAGTAAAAGGTGAGCCTTTACCATGCCTCAAATTACCAGGGGATTCAGCAAACCTGCAGTATCTCAGTACCACAGGTTGATAAATCCCATGGTATAAAGAAAAACCTTGCTTACAAGCTACCCTACAAACCAGGGCTCAATTCTCCCAGCCTTAACTGTCAGCACCCCCACTTAGTCTAGTCCAGTGTTAAGAACATAAGAATATCTACTACTTAGTAGCTTCATCATATGTCCCCTAGTCCTAATATTCTTGGAAACAGTAAACAAGCGATTCACATCTACCCTTTCCACTCCACACAGTATTTTATAGATCTCTATCATATCTCCCCTGAGCTGTCTCTTTTCCAAGCTGAAGAACCCTAGCCACTTTAGCCTTTCCTCCTAGGGAAGTCGTCCCATCCCTTTTATCATTTTTGTCACCATTCTCTGTACCTTTCCTAATTCCGCTATATCTTTTTTGAGAGATGACTAGAATTGTACACGGTATTCAAGGAGTGGCTGTATGATACAAAGGCATTATAACATTTTCATCTTTGTTTTCCATTCCTTTCCTAATTTCCTAACATCCTATTTGCTTTCTTAGCCACCGTCACACACTAAGCTGAGGGTTTCAACATATCCTCAACGATGACACCTAGATTTTTTCCTGGGCAGTGATTCCCGACATGGAACCCTGAATCATGTAGCTATAGTTCTGGTTCCTCTTTCCCACATGCATCACTTTGCACTTGCTTACATTAAATGTCATCTGTCATTTTGATGCCCAGTCTCATAAGCTCCTTTTGAAATTTTTCACAATCATCTTACAATTGAACAACTTTTAACAACTTTGTGTCATCAGCAAATTTAATTGTCAGACTAGTTATTCCCATTTCTAGATCGTTGATAAATATGTTAAAAAGCAGTGGTCCTAGCATAGACCCCTGGGGAACCCTACTATTTATCCAATATATACAGGAATAAGAGAGAACAAATTATATTCACAACTAATACCCCTCTCGTGTAGATTCAACTCGTGTAGATTAGAACTGTGAAAAATCTTCTTCCCACTGTTGATTATCTCAAAATTATTTTAATCTTTCATTAATGGAGGAAAAGAGCCTCAGATCCCCGTATGCTGCAAGTATAAAACTGAGCAGACATACTAGAAGGGGTAACTACCTCCATTGGCTAAAAAACCTCCAGTCCCGAATAATCTATATGTATTTCAACAACAGTGCACAAAAGGTAATAATTTACTCCTTATATAAGCTGTGCAAAAATAAATTGCAAAAACCTATCTTTTTCGATACAGTACTACTAGAGTAAGAAAAATCGTATACAAATAAGGAATCAGGTTGTGCATGATGATCCCTCATTTTAATGCATTCACTAATTTCACTGCACAACAAAGTTTTTGCTTCCTGAACACTGCTGGGTGTTTCTTATAGAATTTTGGGTGCTGATCATGAATATTACATCAAAAATTACCCATCACGTACCATTTCAGAGAAATCTTCAATTTTGTCGTGATTTTTTCTTATATTTGGATGCAAACAATTTTTTCTCCCATAAGTGTCTTATCAACAACGGTTTGTGCCGCCTGGGTATGTCCATGCATAAAATCTAGCCAGGTTGGAAGCTGTTTTATGGAAGATGACATCCTGGGCATGTCTGGGCAGGTCTGAACGAGCTTGCGCTGTCTCACCATGCTATAATGGTGGCTTCCATACACCGATCCTGCTCATTTGGTTAATATAGATAGTCCGTGTGTGTATATAGTATCAGTATAGTAAAGTATAGTAGCTGTAGCAATATAACAGTAAGTAAGCTTGATGCTATAGACGTTTTGGTGTCGGGCAATATGTCTCGTCGGTGTCGTAACAGCCGCGACACATTCTGCTATATCTGTGGGGAATATACACTTACGCCTCAGAGACGTTCGATGACTGCCCTTGTAAAGAAAGCCTATCATCTGTATTTTGGCTGCAAAATAGGTGATCAAGACAAGCAATGGGCGCCTCACATTTGCTGTGCGACATGTGCTGTTAGTCTGAGAGCCTGGCTCAGAGGTACTCGAAAGACGATGCCATTTGCTGTTCCGATGATATGGCGAGAACAGAAAGACCATGTGACGGACTGTTATTTCTGTTTGACTAATGTGTCTGGTTTCTCTGCCAAAAACAAGAAGTCAATTGAATATCCTAATCTGCCTTCAGCAATGAGACCCATGCCACATGATGACAGTCTTCCAGTTCCGAAACCACCAGAGGATTGGACCTTAGACGAACCAGATGAAGAAACTGCAGTGCAGGGTTCTAACAGTGACATTGACCCGGATTTTGAACCATCCTCATCAGGCGATCCACATCTGATAACACAGTCCGAATTGAACGATTTGGTCAGAGATTTGGGTCTGTCAAAAGCAAAAGCTGAGCTGCTAGGTTCGAGACTGCAGGAATGGTGTTTGCTATCACCAGGTACGAAAATTTCTGTGTTTCGAGACCGGCATCATGATATAACCAAATTTTTTGCACAAGTCGACAGTCTCTGTTTCTGTTGTGACATTGAAGGATTGTTCTCGGTCTTTGGTTGTGATCACAACCCGGAAGAGTGGCGTCTTTTCATTGATTCGTCAATGTTAAGCCTGAAAGCTGTTCTGTTGCACAATGGCAACGTTTATCCTTCAGTACCTGTTGGCTATGCAGCACATATGAAAGAAACATATGAGAATATGGAAATGTTACTAAAGTATGCCCAGTATACCAGGTATAACTGGAATATCTGTGGAGACCTCAAAGTCGTTGCTCTGTTACTAGGACTGCAGCTTGGCTATACAAAGTACTGCTGTTTCATCTGCGAATGGGACAGCCGAGACAGAGAGTCGCACTATTCTAGAAAGAACTGGCCACTCCGTAAAAAGTTAGTTCCAGGACAGAAAAATGTAGCACATGAATCGCTTGTTGACCCGACAAAGATATTTTTGCCTCCTCTTCACATTAAACTGGGACTCATGAAGAATTTTGTGAAAGCAATGAACAAGGAAGGGGAAGGTTTTCGTTATTTAAGACAGATGTTCCCAAGAATAACTGATGCCAAGATCAAAGAGGGTATTTTTGTTGGCCCCCAGATCAGACATGTTATGAGTGACAAGCGATTTGAAGATCTATTAGTTGGGCCGGAAAAAATTGGCTGGAAAGCCTTGAAAGACGTTGTTGACAATTTTCTGGGCAATTACAGAGCCCCAAACTACATTCAGCTGGTAGACAAACTTCTCAAAGCATACAAGAGAATGAAGTGCAATATGTCACTCAAGATTCATTTCCTCCATTCACACTTGGACTTCTTCCCCGCAAATCTCGGTGCTGTGAGTGACGAGCACGGTGAAAGGTTTCATCAAGACATAGCTACGATGGAGAAACGATACCAGGGCAATTGGAATCCGTCAATGCTTGCCGACTATTGTTGGATGCTACAACGTGATGCACCAGACACTGAATATAAAAGAAACTCGGGAGCAAAACACTTTTAATTCTGTTTCATTTAGTCGCTTGTGCGAAACGTAAACTTGACTATATATTTTATTGTCAGTAAACATAAAAATGTCTATTTCTCATAGTTCTTACGTGATGCAGTAAAACCAAAACCATATTTGAGCATACCAAGTTGGTACCTGTCATAATCACCAAAAACTTTTCAGGAATCAAGACTTAACCAAAAAATTGTTGTGCAGTGTTTTAGCTCACACCAGCAGCCATCTTTTCTCCAAGAGACTCATTTGAATGATATTGAACATACAAAATTGAAGCAATGGTGGGTTGGAGAATGTGTGGCAGCTTCTGCACAAAGTAAACACAGAGGAGTAGCGATTTTGTTTCGTAGGGGTCTTGTGGATAATCTACAAATTTTGAGTAAGGATGGAGAGGGACGATATGTGCTCTGTCAAGGGGTAATAACGCAGCGGAATTTTGTATTTTGCTGTGTATATGCTCCTAATGATAGTGATCCGACATTTTTTGCAAAATTAACCCGTTTATTATTACCTTTTGCTCAGGTCTCTGATTGTTGGGGGAGACTTTAATGCTGTACATGATTTTAATTTGGTTTGTACGGGTCCGGGGGGTGCTTTGCGTCAAATAGGAGTGAAGGAGCTCCAAAAATTTAGTGAAAATCTGGAATTAATAGATTCTTGGAGGGTACTACATGGTTTTGAGAAGGATTATACCCATGTATTTCGAGCACATGGTTCACAATCCCATATAGACTATATTTGGGTAACACATCCGGTTTTTCGACATCTGGTGCAGACGGATATAGGTCCTTATACTATGCTCACGCAGAAGGGGATCCTATTTTATTTTGGGAAGCGGCAAAGGCGGTGTTGAGGGGAGATACAATAAGTTATAGTTGTCATGTTAAAAAAGCTCAGGATAGGGAGATTTTGCGTTTGGAGAGGGATATTGTAAAGGCCATCAAGAAATGTGGGCAATCTAGCGACTCAATGCATAGACAGGAGTTGATGAAATATCAAATAACTCTTAATTCCCTTCTGCATCAGTGGGCATATAAATCCATAGCTTATTATAAATGCCAACTATTTAGACAAGGGAATAAGGGTGGAAAGCTATTGGCCCGATTGGTTTCACCTAGGGTGAAACCCCCAGTAGGGTTTGGATATTGATAAATGAGCAAGGGAAGCGGGTAATAACAGATCCGGAGATAGGAGATATTTTTTCCGCTATTTCAAGACTCTTTATGCCTCCCCCCTTCCCCCCCCCCGTTAGGGGATTATTGGCAGGTTCCTATTTGGATGGTATAAAATTGCCCTATATCTCTGAGTGTGATAGGAAGCGTCTGAATGCACCAATTACTCTGGAGGAAGTGTACTGGGCAATTGGGAATAGCCCTCTGCTAAAGGCGCCAGGTGAGGATGGCATGCACGTTGAATTTTATAAACACTTAAGAGAAGAGATTATCGAGCCACTTGCTGGGTTGTTTAACATTATGGTTGGAGCAGAGGCTTTGTCAGAAAGTATGAATACGGCACAAATTCTGGTGTTGCCTAAGCCAAATAAAGATCCCAAAAAAGCGGGATCATATCGTCCAATTTCTTTATTGAATACAGAAGTTAAACTGTTAGCGAAGATTATGGCAAATAGGATGGCGGCTGTTCTGCCCTCCCTCATTCATGATGCTCAAATGGAATTTGTGAAGGGAAGGAAAATAACTAAAAATGTAAGAAAATTGTTGCTGTCTTTGGAGCAGATATAATTTACCTTCGGTGCTAATCAGCTTTGATGCTGAAAAGGCGTTTGACAAAGTAAGATGGGATTTTCTATATGATACATTAAAAACATATGGTTTTGATGGTTTTTTTGTATCGGCGGTCCATGCATTGCATGCTCTTCCACAAGCTAAATTGGTGTTAAAGGATTTTGAAACTGATAAGTTCTCTATTAATAGGGGAATGAGACAGGGTTGTCCTTTATCTCCGTTATTATTTGTGCTTACTCTAGACCCCCTTGTTCGGGACATATATGCAATGCCGTCTATATGAGGAATTGACATCGGAAATACAACTTTTAAGCTTTCAGTTTTTGCAGATGATATTTTAGTACACCTCACAGATCTTTTGACTTCTTTAACCTCTTTTACCTCCAGAAGATTCACCTACCTTCAGATAACCTTCCCCCAAATTACCCACCTTAACACCTTAAATAGATTGTAACCTACCCTCTCTAACTGAATTCCATATGTATTTTTCATACAGTTCTTCACTGTCAGTTTAATTTCCATCCTATAAATTCACATAGAATTTTTCTTTTTTCAACCATCTTTATTTTCTCTTCTTTATTAATTTCCAGGTACTTTAGTTAGATTGTGAGCCTTCGGGACAATAAGGGAATTTTTTAAGTACCTTCTTACTTCTCATTTATAATCTTAATGTATATTTTCTTCAAACCGCTTAGAACCTAACGGATGTAGCGGTATATAAGAAATAAATTACATTACATTTAACGGCATTATTGGAATTGATTAAAGAATATGGTGACTCTGAAGGTTTCCATTTAAATTTAGATAAATCAGAGGCGCTAGCGTCCTCTGTGGCGGTAAAAGCCTTATGGGGGTCAGAGTTTCCATTGACTTGAGCGCAAGGGCAGTTTATGTATTTGGGGACAGTAATGACTATGTGGGCTTCTCAATTATATCGCCTTAATGTGGATAGGCTTGAACAAAAGACGGAGCTATTGTTGGATACCTGGCAGACGTTGCCCCTTTCTCTAATGGGTCGCATCTGTTTGGTTAAGCTGTTTATCTTTCCAAAATGGTTGTATATGTTGCAAACTTTGCCGTTATGTTTACTGAAGAAAGATTTACAGATTTAAAAAAAAAAAAAATAATTACTCGTTTCTGTTGGGTTGCTAAGAAACCTAAACTAAAATTGACATATTTGCTGGGTAATTGGAATAGAGGGGGGTTGGGTTTACTGGATATGCGGATCTATAATTATGCGTGTTTGCTTCATCATTTAAGAGATTGGGTAAATATGACAAGCATTTACACTCTTCTTCAGATGGAACAGGAGTTTTTAGCTCCTTATGATATATTTGCGTTACTACATAGTGCGCAGAAGGCATTGCCATCTCTTATTCGTTCAAGTGTATTATTTAATACATTACAGGCGGCATGGCATAATGTTCAATTATTGGGAGGGAATCCGATGGTTACTGATCTCTTGCCTTTACAAGGTAATCCAGCTTTTCTTCCGGGTAGAGACTCTAGAGAGTATAGATTATGGGGCACAAGAGGAGTTTCAAGTTTGGAACATATACTGGGAGATGATGGGGAGCCATTGACCCATGCAGAATTGTTAGCTAAGGTGGGGGAGACATGGGGTGCGCAGTTTGCATGTTTTCAAGTGGAACACTATGTGAGATCCCTTGACAGAGCACAGTTGAGTTTACATTTAGGGGCTAGATTGCGAGACTTGTTTGCTCAGGAGGAGGGGATGTCTCTTTCGGTGTCTAATATTCATGCTATTTTGCAAAAATTACAACCAGATAAGGACTACCTGAATATTCGGGAGAAATGGGAGAAAGATTTACAGCTTAATTTGAGACATTGGGATGTTGCCCGTACTTTAAGGGCAACACCTGGGGTGACACCATGTGCATGGTTAAGAGAAACATATTATAGGGTAACATTACGTGCCTATTACACTCGTACACAATTGTTTTATAGTGGAGGTCTTCCTACACCATTGTGTCATAAATGTGGGAGGTAGGGTCATACCTTAGGACATGCATTTTGGTTTTGCCCCATTCAGCACTTTTGGAAGCGAATAATATCTTACATGTCAAAGATAATTGGAAGATCTTTGCGCTGTTCTCCGTCCCTCTTTATTTTGGATTTGCCTGAAGCTTTTGGCCATTTGCCTGGGGGGGCATAAGGCGCTGTGTAGGAAAATGAGTCTATTGGCTAAAAAAAATGTATTCTTCAATATTGGACGATCCCTGACCCTCCGAAGTTTTGGCATTGGCGGAACCAGTTGTATCAGTTGGCCATCTGGGAAGCTAGAGATGCTGCAAATACTAGGAAGCGAAAGATGTTGTTTATACAAACCTGGGATTCATATTTGCAAGCTTTACATCCTAAAGGCCATATTGCGGTTTTAAGATGGGTTTCATAATTGGGTTTGTATTTAGTTGAATGAAGATAATAATGGTGTGTTTTGATGAGGTGGAGTAGAGAGTACCATGGGGGGTGTGGGGAGGGTGTAGGGAGGGGAGGTAGAGGTTATTGAAAGATTCAAACACATAGTCATATATAGATAAATTGGGGTTTACTGGATGGGGCATATGTTTATTTTATGTATATCATATTATTATATTTCATGCATCGTTGTTATAATAAGCATATTGATGTTGTATTTGATGTTGTTTGCATCAATAAAACTGTTTAAATCTAATATGTATGCCTAATATTGACCTGATTTTGCTTTCAGTTTTGAAGGGATCCTGGTGTGTGAAAAGTTTTATGTATACTTAAAAGGATGTGTATACCTGTCCGGTTTAGATGCCCTGTAGAAATTTTCCTGAAAAAGATTTAAATTTGTTTTTTAGGCTATAGGCAATGCTAAGACCACCCGAAATGACAACAGTAGTCGGTTTGGGAAGTATACTGAAATTAGTTTTGATAAGAGATATCAGATCATTGGAGCAAATATGAGAACATACCTGCTTGAGAAATCCAGGGTGGTTTTTCAGGTAAGCAATGAAGGACATTGAAATTTCAGTGAAAATATTTGTTTCATTTTACAATGAAAGAAGAAAAAGATACAGCTGCTCTTCTTATTTTTTTTTTTATTATTATTATTCAGCTTTGCATAAGTAATTATATTTTTCACATGTTCATAAGTAAATGAAGTTTTCTATAACTGATGCAGATTAAACTTTTGCTAACATGTCTGTCTACTGCAACTTGAAATAAGAGATGTAGAAAGCCATTTCATTTATTTCATTACTTAAAACTGACTTAAAAAGTTCAGGGCAAGTTCCATAAAAACATCAATAAAGTAACAATAATAACAGAAACAAAGGGCCTCTTCTACTAAACCGTGCTAGCAGTTTTAGTGCAGAGAGCCGCCACTGATGAGGTTGGCTCTTAGGCATTGGTAGAATTACATTACATTAGTGATTTTTATTCCGCCTGTGCCTTGCGGTTCTAAGCGGATTACAAATTAGAAGAGATCTGGCCATTACCGAGAGAATTACATAACAATGATTCATGTAAATTACATGATACGGTAGAGAATTACAAATTAGAAGATATCTGGATTTTTCCGATAGTTACATAGCAAAGATTCAAGTAATTACAGGATACAGTGGAGAATAACAATATATTCGGATAACAGCAGAAAGTTACCTAACATTGAAGGAAGAAATTTATTGGATACAGATGGTAGGTGCTTGTTTAGGAATCTGAATATTTTTGGTAGGTGTGGTTCGAGGAGTTGACTAATGTGTTAATCACGGGGGAGAAAGCATGTGCGATTGGAGAGGAGAATATTAAGTAGGGACGTCTTTTTTGAATAGAAATGTTTTGATTTCTTTTCGAAACACTTTAATGTCTGTTGTTTTGATCATCAGTTTGGTGATGGTGGGGTCAATTTTCGCTGCCTGGGAAATGACAGGGAAAGGGATTGGGACTTGTATACTGCCTTTTTGTGGTTATACAACCACACTCAAAGCAGTTTATATGCTTCAAGAATTTTCCCTATCTGCCTGGTGGGCTTACAATCTATCTAATGTACCTGCAGCAGTGGTCACAAGGGTCACAAGGAGTAGCGCAGGGTTTGAACCTCAGGGTGCTGAAGCTGTAGCTCTAACGACTACGCCACACTCTCCTCCAAAAGGTAAAATCTTTCTGCTTTCATCCCATGAGATTCAATGACTGATACCACATTAAATATATATATGAAGGAGGATTGTTCAGTAAAACAGGTGCACCAAGTTCAAAAGTCAAGTAGTCCTCTATAACAAGTGATTAAAAAGCCATCTAACTGAAAACTACCGTTGTGTTGCACAAGTGAAAATGCATGTAGGGATCAACACATGTGCTGGAGCAGTGTGGTATCCTAAATTATAATGCTGTATGTCTCCAAGTCGGGACCTGTGGGTCAGTTGGGCTGATGAGGACAAACTGTGGCCATGGCATGGGAGCAACATCTAGATCAGCAGTCTCAAACCCTTTGCAGGGCCACGTTTTGGATTTGTAGGTACGTGGAGGGCCACAGACAAAATAGTTAATGTCTTATTAAAGAAATGACAACTTTGCATGAGGTAAAACTTGTTATAGTTTTAAAAATCTTTCCTTAATTGCTTCTAATAATTTCAGCTATATTCAGCTGAAAGCAGTGCAACATGCAGAAAGTGAAGTTTAGAAAGATTTTCATTTTCTGCATGTTGCACTGCTTTCAGCTGTGTATAGCTGAAATTATCAGAAGCAATTAAGGAAAGATATATAAACTATAAAGAGCTTTACCTCATGCAAAATTATGATTTAGATTTTAATCTAAAGTATCAACTGCAAGAGACAAGATTTTGGTATAGTCCTCTAGGCTTTTTTGTAGAGGGGAGAATCAATATCTGCCTTGTGCCTGGAAAACGTGTGCCTTGGGTCTGGTGGTTGCGTCCACAACCGCCTTCAGCTCTCACCTCCTCCAGCACTGGACACAACCGCTATCTTACATCAAGCAGTCATCGCCAGGAGAGGTGCTGAATTTCACGAGAGTTAACAAAATTATATATACACACACAAGTTGCACTGCCTCCAATGGTTACCTTACATTTTGGAACGTTGCCCGGCTCACTGTTGTAACCTCACGCAAGTACTTTCATGCGTCTATACGTGATTGTACTCTCCACTCCACCTCACAATCACGAACAGACGAAGGAAAGCACTTGCGTGAGGTTACAGCAGTGAGGCAGGCAACATTCCAGAACAATGGTAACCTACCAAGGGCCTCAAATTAGTACCTGGCAGGCCGCATGTGGCCTCCGGGCCGTGAGTTTGAGACCACTGATCTAGATGGTTAGAGTCAACCACATGGTTGTAAAATTCCAGAGGGAGAGTGATTACATTGTCCATGATCCAGGATGGTGATTGCAGTGCCCCAAATGAGCATGTTATGAGGATGGCATACAAAATGAGAGAGAAATCTCTATGTAGTTCAAATGCTAGAATCCAGGCTGGTTCCATCAGAGATTGAGAGAAAAGAAACAGGAAGAACTACCAGGTTAAAAAACTAGTTGTATTACTCACAGGAAAAGTAGGCAGGCTTAGAGATGGGATTAGGGAAAGCACACATATACTTTCCTTTCAACAACTGGTGCATTGTCATCCAAGTTACTTAAAGCAGCAATTCTTATGTTCTTATGTATTTGTGCACTTTGCAACCACATGCATAGATTTCAAATGAATGGTATGTTTATGGTAGCATTCTTAATTTAAAAATCTTCTCCACGCACACATTTATGTTTAACTCCATTTTTAAAATTATTTCTTTTGTAGTCTGAGAATGAAAGGAATTACCATATCTTCTATCAGCTCTGTGCATTTGCAAAACAACCAGAATTCAAGCATCTTAACCTGGGTTTGTTTTGATTATTCAGTGGCATAGCTTTACCTTTTTTTTTTTCCCTTTTAAATAGACATTCTTCTGAGTTATTTGTTTTTAACCTGCAGCGAGCGCAGATGAATTTAATTATACAGCAATGGGGAGCAGTACGGATATCGAAGGCGTTGATGACAGGGCTGACATGATTGAAACTCAGAAAACATTTTCCTTGCTCGGTGAGTGGCATACAGGCTGTAGCTCTCATCCAGGGAAGACATCTTTATGAATGTTGAGTGTTTCATTTCTGAATATAATAGATACCATAGATGTTTATTTTCTTTTGAAATTTTCTTGCTGTTCCAAATCAACTAACTTCTAAGCAGAAATGGTGAGATGATGCTGGTTTTAAAAGGCAAGTCAAAGGAACCAATTATCGTTTCCCAGGCTCATTGATACATATCATCCATTGGTTACCATGATTTATGAATAATTAGCACCATGCTGAAAAGAGGTGAATGGATTTTTGTATAATGTTTTCCATTTCCCTTGTCCTGCCTTTAATCTCGGCACTAGTAAAAGAAAATGGGTGTGCCAATCTGTACTTTAATGACTATGTAGTTGAAATATTTGCTGCTAGTTTTCTTTATGTTAAAATGGGTTTATAATTTTCAGGCTTAAAGGAAGACTTCCAGATGGATGTTTTTAAAGTGTTGGCGGCCATCCTTCATTTAGGGAACGTGCATATCAAAAGTGTCAGTGATGAAAAGTCTTCTGTTGGTGTAAGGAAACTTTTTTCTTGTGTTTGCTTTTGCTGCTATTGTCACACAAGTGGGACTATGTTTAGAGCTGTGGATATTCTTTATATCCGTGTATATTTGATCACATTTATATTTAGCAATTACATAACAGAAATTGGGAGTTTGCTGCCAGTGCATTGATTCAGGTGCTATACCATCCATTTAGGGGGGGGGGGTGTATATCTTACACTGACATAACATACAAAGTATTGATATGGATGCAAAGAAAAGAATTGGGATTCAATATACAGTGGTACCTCGGTTTACGAGTGCACCAGTTTGCGAGTGTTTTGCAAGACGAGCAAAACATTTGCAAAATCGGTGCCTCGGAAAATGATCTCATCTAGGGCATGTCCTGCTATAGTATGTGAAGTCAAGTGTCAATCCTTCTGTGTGTGACTAGCAAGTTAGTTACTTTTTCCATTAAAGGATTGGTTGAAGAGCCAAGCTTTTACCTGTTTCCTGAAGTAGAGATACTCTTGTGTTAAACAAAGCCATTCATGGAGTGCATTCCAGAGTGTGGGGACTACTCCAGAGAAGGCTTCCTGGTGTGGGGGAGGGGATTATCACATCATGTGATGTCCTTCGGAGAGGGTGTGGTTAGGGATACTCCTTGAGACCTTGAAGGTGTCTAGAAGGAGATTCTATAAGCACTCTAGGCCATTTCCTTTGAGAGCCTTGAAGATGATTTTTGTTCACAGAAGTTAAAAATAGAGGTAATTATAAGTTGGGCTGCACTAAATATATGGATTTGATTCGATCCTGAATAATGCCCCCAAAGCATTATTTGTATTTGATCGAATAGCGATTTTAAATTTGAATATGAATAATCCTACGTGTTAAATATGTGTTAAATCCTACTGAAATAAACATACGATCTCCAATTACACATTGCTTCTTTTTTTATTTGTTGGGTTAAAGCTCAATGTCTATTATTCATATTCGGTCAAATAATATTTTTCATTATTTGTATTCAGCTGAATAGTATAATATGCTATTTGGTATTGCAGGAGGGTAGGTTTTCATGTTCTTTTTTTGGGGGGAGGGGGGCAGATATGTTTGAGCCATATCTGATAGGCCTTGATATTGAGTTAGGATTATCAACTGGTTCCAGTTTAGCCCAAATAAAGTGATCAAGTTCTGATTTTACCTTATTGCCTGCAGGGATTTGTAGTTCTTAATTGCTTTACCTAAGCAAAGCAAGACTACTGGTCTCTGCTTGCAATGTGGTAAACCCAGGACTAGTATGTTGGGAAAATCTGGAACCAGTTGACCACGCTAAAGCCTGCACTTAGCTGAAATAAGTAGAATGTCCAGATTTGAAGTTAATAAATATTTTTGAAACATCCCCACATTGGCATATGTGTTTACATTAATATTTGCCAGAGGCCTGGAGAAATGGATCCAAGATGGCGGCAGCATAATTTTGGCATCTCTCAATATTACCTGGTGCTGGAGCTGTTTTGCCGTTTCCTCAGCCTTTTTTCCTTGAGTGGTAATTATGCCATACACTAAGCGCAAAAGAAATGTTCGAGCTGATGATATCCCTGTGGCTCGAACATCTACTTCTTTGCAGCGCTCCATGCTCGCTTACGTTGGAGAGGGTTCCCGGCTTGGCACCGGGGGAGTGTTCGGCGGTTCCCCAGCTGGAAGAGAGGCTGAGGCTTCGGACTGGGAGGTTTCGCTCCCTCCTCCCCCCCCTCCAGTGTTTGTTCCACTACCGCGTCCGGAGTCTATTGCGGCTGAGCTGGAGGAATATCACGCTGCTGTTTCTGCAGGAGCCGTGAAAGTTGCACCGGAGGTGGAGGAAACCGTGGAGGTTCCTCCTCACTTTGAAAAACCCACGGCAGTGTCTTTAGAGAGCATCTGGGAGGCTCTCATGAAGATCAACACTACAGTCAGCAAGTCTTCGCAGGAAATTGCAGTGCTTGTGAGTACTGTCAATATCTTGGGAGAAAAACTCCAGGGTACTAAAGAACAATTTAATTCAGAACTTACTCAGGTTAAAAGTAAGTTGGAAGTTTTGCAGTTTTTGTCCTCAGAGATGGTTAAAGATAAAGTTGCATTAAATAGGAAAATAGAGCAACTAGAAAATTACAATCGAAGATTGAATGTTTGTCTACTTAATTTTCGGAGATAATTTGGAGTACTCCCTAAAGATATGTTCAAAAAATACTTAGTGGAAATTTTGAAATATTCCCCAGAGCTTAAACCTCCAGTTAATCGTATATATTATACCCCCGAAGAGAGAAATGGGAGTTACCCCTGAGGAAGGAATCTACGGGTCCATTGAATCTTACAGAATTAATTGAAACTTCTGTCCCAGATGCCATGGAGTGAGCTACCTTATTAATCTCATTTGTTTTTGAGCAAGATGCAAGTGCATTTTTAAGAGTATACTTCCGAAATTCACAAATGTTATTTCTAGGGAAAAGAGTTTGGATCTACCCAGATATCGCTAGGCAGACACAGGAACGGCAAAAACTTTTCTTGGCTACGAGAGCTAAAACGGTGACACTGGGAGCACCTTTCTTATTGGCCTACCCCTGCAAATGTTCAGTAAAGTACCTTGGAGTTAAATATGTTTTCTTTATTCCAGAACAATTGTGAGCTTTTTTTGCTATGAAGACACTGTCTATAGGCAGTGTTTAATGTTAAGTGAACATTTATTTGTTAAATGGGAATTCACTGTGAAGCCTATTTTTCTTTAGTTTTACTTTCATTGTTATTAGTTTCTCTTCACTATATTCAGGATCTCTCCCATGATTTAATGTGGTCTAAGAAAGTTTAAATTACCCAGGAGATTTAATTTTAATGTTATTTTGCTTCTGTTTTTCTAAAGCAAGGAAATCTTGTGAATTACTGGTATATGAAAATTCAATAAAGAAATAATAATAAAAAAAGATTTGCCAAAGGCCTTTACTAGGTCCTTTTGTAATCAAATGGGTGCATGTGTTTTCATCTGTAACTTCATGCATTTGTGGTGTCTATTGTATATTCCCCATTTACTTCATAGCACACAGCATTTGTTTGCAACCCATTTTTTCAAGCCAAGTAAACTGATTGGGCAGACTGGATGGACCATTCGGGTCTTTATCTGCCGTCATCTACTATGTTACTATGTGTGCAAGGTTATATCTACAGCAATGGGGTTCCTAAAGACATGTTTAACTTAAATAAGAAAAGGGATTTGTATACTACCTTTTTGTAGTTGTAGAACTACGTTCAAAGCAATTTACATACAGGAACTTCAAGCATTTTCCCTATCTGTCCCAGTGGGCTCATAATCTGTCGAATGTACCTGGGGCAGTGGAGGATTAAATGACTTGCCCAGGGTCACAGGGAGCAGTGTGGGGTTTGAACCACACTCAGGGTGCTGAGCCTGTAGCTCTAACCACTGCGCCACAACCTCCTTACTGGTCAAATTAATCTCTGCTGAGTAAAAATTTCATGAAAATAAAACTTTCTTTGCAAAATAATTCCTTTTTCATCTAATTATATGCCCCAAATCCCCTTTTTATTTGTGTTGTCTTTAAAGGGGAGTGATAAGCACTTGAAAATATTCTGTGACCTTCTGGATCTAGATGTTGAGAAAGTGGCACAGTGGCTGTGCAACCGAAAGATTATAACTACCTCGGACACTGTAATAAAACCCATGACTAAACTTCAGGCAACTAATGCAAGGGATGCACTGGCCAAGAAGATATATTCTCACTTATTTGACTTTATAATAGAGAGAATAAACACGGCTTTGCAGTTTTCTGGCAAACAGCACACTTTCATTGGTGTCCTGGATATATACGGGTACGTGGATGTTAAGACATCTCTTTGCTTCCATCTCCTTTAGACTGTGTATTCACTTGAAATTTCAGATAAGAATTTATTTCCCTCTTCCTTCCTTTTTTTTATTTTTAAACTAGGGCTTGATTTTTTTAAACTGCTTTTTCCCCATCTTTAGTCAAAGAGGGGTTAATTCTATAAAGATGGTAATACTATTTCACACCAACTGCAAACATAAATAATTAAAGTACTAGCATATAAGTTAGTTTTTTACTATCTTCTATAATAATAAAACCCTAGCCGCGCATGCGCACTTGAAACTCCGTGCCTCCGCATGCACAATAGAAGAACTGCCGAACAGGGAGGAATTGCCGAGCAGGGAAGTGTCTCAGGGAGGAACTGCCGAGCAGGGAAGCGTTTCAGCGGTAGAGGAAAGGCCCTTTTGGGGTGATAAATATAGTAGAGGATCGATGAGGGCCAAAAGGGTACAGAGGACTAAGGAAATGGTAATGGATAGTGCCAGGAGCTAATAGAAGAAAGAAATAAAGACATAAAAGACAGATAGGGGGCATGGAGAGAGAAAGAAAGAAAGGGGGCAGGGAGAGAGAAAGAAAGAAAGACGGGGGCAGGGAGAGAGACAGAAAGAAATTCTACACATCTATTCTAGCACCCGTTAATGTAACGGGCTTAAACACTAATACATGCATAAATGCTATCCTGTAAATATGTGCATATCTTACGTGGAGAGGCATTTTCAATAGGACTTCTAAGTCAGAGTTTAATTGTTTTGAGAAAGACGTCCAGAAATTCAGAAGTAAAAATGTCCATTCACTATCTAGACGTTTTAACTCTTAGTATGTCTATCTTTTTTTGACATTCCCAAATATAAAGATGTCCAAATGAAAAACACATAAAAGCCAGCTGTTCAGATGTGGTATCCAATTGTCCTAACCCAGGGGTGTCCAATGTCGGTCCTCGAGGGCCGCAGTCCAGTCGGATTTTCAGGATTTCCCCAATGAATATACATGAGGTCTATTTGCATGCACTGCTTTCATTGTATGCTAATAGATCTCATGCATATTCATTGGGGAAATCCTGAAAACCCGACTGGATTGCGGCCCTCGAGGACCGACATTGGACACCCCTGTCCTAACCCATCAGAACAGCTTTCAATCAGCTGATCACAGCAGAGGAATCCCCATCAGCTTAGCCAATTTCAGGGATTCCTGCCGGCTCAGCTGATGGGGATTCCTTGCCAGGATCAACTGAACTGGCAGGGAGATTAACCTCTCCTTCCCTTTCTCCCAGGCACTAATCCAACAGCCCCGTCCACAGAGAGCCCCTGCACTACACCCTTCCCCCCTGACACCGCCCGACATCCCTACACGCTCCCTGTACCTTCGGTACAAAAATCAGCGATATGTCCACCCCCTCCCGCCGGCAGGCCTGCCTCTTCAAAATGGCAGCCCTTTCTCTTCCTTGTGCATCCTGGGATGCAGTGGGAGGGGCCTAAGGCTCTGATTGGCCCAGGTAGGAGGGGTCTTAGGTCCTTTCCAGTGCATCCCAGGATGCACTGTGAAGGGGAAGGCCCATCATTATGAAGACGCGGGCCTGCTGGTGAGAGGAAGTGGGCATCCCTCCTGCTGGATTGTCATTGAAGGTATGGGAATGTAGGGGGGGATGTCACAGTAGGGTGCTAGGGGTTCTGGGTTGTCAGGTGGGGTGCCATGTCTTCAGGGGTT
This sequence comes from Geotrypetes seraphini, assembly GCF_902459505.1. Taxonomy (NCBI): domain Eukaryota; kingdom Metazoa; phylum Chordata; class Amphibia; order Gymnophiona; family Dermophiidae; genus Geotrypetes; species Geotrypetes seraphini. Next base: position 17,075,956 of record NC_047097.1, read on the forward strand.
CTGCGGTTTGGGGTGGGGTGTTGGGGTTTGATGGGGCCCAGCGGCAGGAGCGAGTGGGCATCCCTCTTGATGATTTTTGTACCAAAGGTGCAGGTTGGGGGGGATGTCAGGAGTGTGTGGGGATGTTGGGGGGAGGGGTATAGTGCTGGGGTTCTCTGTGGAGAGAGCTGGGGGATAGGTGCCTTTGAGAGAGAGTGGGAGAGAGGAATCTCCCTGCCAGTTCAGTTGATCCTGGCAGTGGGAATCCTCATCAGCTGAGCCGGCAGCAATCCCCAAAACCAGCTCAGATGATGGGGATTCCCCTGCTGTGGTCAGCTAATGTCAAGCCTACTGTTTTTTTCCCTCTCCACAGGAGGGGGGTCGTGACAACTGGGGAAGTAAGGGGGGATCATACCTTAAACCCTCCAGTGATCATCTTATCAGTTGGTCACTTTTGGAACACTTAGGGCTCCTTTTACTAAGCTGTTCTAGCAGTTTTGGCACGCTTTAGACGCTAACGCCACCATTGAGCTGGCATTAGTTTTTGGCGTAGGGGGCAGCACGTGCGGCAGTGTAGCGTGTGCTAAAAATTCTAGCGCACCTTAGTAAAAGGAGCCCTTAGATGCATGTAAAATAAGTCTAAATAAGTTCTGCCTTGGACATCCTGTGAAAGCTTCGATTATTGCTGCAGAACGTCCAGGTTTAAGTCTGCCCATAACACACCTCCCAACACACCCCTTTGAGATCTGGATGCACAGCGGCTTAGAAGTGCTGCTGGACATCTAGAAAGTCAGTTTCGATTATCAGCACTTGGACATCCTGGCTTTTATTTATTGTTGCTTTTCATAAAATTGAGGTTAACTCAATTGATACTAGCCTATCTATGTTGCTCTGTATTTTAATGAAATTATTCTCCACATGCCTGAGGTCACAAAAATAAAAATGTACATATACCACAGGTTGTGTGCAAGACAGAGGTGTTAAATGTTTAGTCCTGAATACGAAGTTTTTTAAATTAAATTTTTGAAATTTATGTGTTCCAATAATGATCAGGAAAATCGAGGGCCCCTTTTAAACACGAGCCAACATTGTAAATGCTCCAACGCTCATAGAACTCCTATGAGTGTAGGAGCATTTACCTTGCTGGCCTGGCTGGTGCCGGTCGGGGGGCTGGAGCAAGATAAAGAAAAATAAATTAAAGAAAAAAAATTACTGATTAAGCTCCTCATAAGAGAAAAAACATAAAGAAGCTCATTTTTAAAGCACTTTGACACACAAAGTATCATCGGTTTCTATGGTATTTGGTGTAAGTGCTTTGAAAATGAGCCCCAAAGCATAAGAATACAATACAAAATAATTAAGAAGTATGAACATCCACTAATAACGCTCTTATTAACATTCAAAAAATTTCCAAACAAGAAGGGGGGGGGGAGGAACTCTAGTTCACATTTACAATACCCTGTTCAGAAAAGTTTTCCATCTGTGATGGCTCAAAGAAGATGTGCTTGTTCTTTTGAAACACCACCATTCATTTGGATGGGAACCTTTAACTAAAAGGTAGCGCATGTGCCTTCAGTTGAAGAAAGAAAAAGGGGATGGGATTTGATAACCTGCCTTTCTGTGGTTACAGTCAAAGTGGTTTACATATTAAATGTAGGAACTAATTTGTACCTAGGGCAGTGTCATAGCGAAGGAGGTTGGAGCCTGGCATCGCTGTGCCGTGCGCCCTACCCCACTCTTTCCCGCCGCTTGAGCGCCCCCATGTACCTTTTGAAATGTTCCTTCGGCACAAGCAGAATCTTCCACTGGTGTCGGCTCCCTTCTGAAGTCACATCCTCAATGTCATAAGGGAGCCAACGCCAGTGGAAGCAGCTGCTCATGTTAGTGGTATGCGGTGGGAGGGGGGGGGGACGGAGAGGAGGAGAGACACTGGTGCCCCCTACGAAGACAGCGCCTGGGGCAATCTGCCCCCCCCCCCCACTTACTACACCACTGACCTGGGGCAATGGAGGGATAAGTGAGCTGCAGGGGGGAATCGAACCCAGTTCCCTGGTTCTCAGGCCACTGAAGTAAACAGTAGGTTACTGCTCCACTTCTTACAGCATAATTAAGTTGACTGGAAAACATTGTGGGAGCTTGTTGTTACCTTCTGCTCACAGAGAAAAAAAAATTTTTAACGCAAGGTTTAAAAATGGTAGACTTATCAAAGATAATTGAGACATTCTGCCTCATTTTGTTACACATATGTTAGCTAAAACATAGTTTAGAGATGTGCATTGAGATTATTCAGCACCTCTGTAAGAAACTTTTCTCAATAAAATTTCAAGGGACAGTAACCTCATAACTGTAAAATTAAGGAAGCATAATTTGTTTCATCTAGCAATATTTTCCAGTACCTTAATTTACAATGTAAGACAAAATTATCTCTTTATCTATAGCCTAGTCACTAATGATTCCAAGTTTAAAATATGTGTTTCAACTAAAACTGTTTTCAGTAATTCTGCAGACTTGTCAACAGTTTCCTTTGTAAAGTCAAATAACTGAGTCACAGTACCTTTTCAACAATCCTTTCATTCTGGTAAGCTTTTTGCAAACATCCAACAATGAACTTGTATGTTGTTAAGCTCATGAACATCTTGCCAGAAGATATTGTAACAGCGGTTAATGTAGATGGATTTAAAAAAGGTTTGGACAAGTTCCTGGAGGAAAAGTCTATAGTCTGCTATTTAGACAGACATGGGGGAAGGCACTGCTTGCCCTGGGATCAATAGCATGGAATGTTATTACCATTAGGGTTATTGTCAGATACTTGTGACTTAGGTTGACCACTGTGGAAACAGGATACTGGGCTAGTGGTCTAAACCAGTATGGCTATTCATGTGTTGGTCACATCTAAATTCAAGAAGTTTGCAAGAGCTGAAAAATCTAGGGCCCCCTAGAGGTTTTTAGTGCAAGCCAGTGCAGTAAATGCTCTGAGGCTCATAGAAAATTCCTATGAGCGTCGGAGCACTTACCTTGCCAGCCCACACTAAAAACCTCTATCGCAGCTTGATAAAAAAAGGGGGGGGGAGGGGTGTAGTTTGGTGGCTTCAGCATGGCTGAGCACAGGGCTGCCAGAGTCCCTGGTATGATTCTCTGATTGGCTTTTCTGCAGCCAGATTAACCAACACTGGGGATGCTGTACAAGTAGCTCAGGGAGAAAGGGAGGGAGTTCTGCTTATAAATAAGGGAGATGACTTGGTGTCAAAATTGTAAGGCCCATGATTGCAAGGTTCCAGAAGTCCTGGTGTATGGTCCTTTGGCCTCCATTGCTACAATAACCAAATGGAAAGGAGTCTATTTATAATAGGGGATTAAATCTTGCAGCAATTTTGAATGAAGACTCATGGAGCCAGAATCTCAGTTCTGACTGAACTAGAAGAAGTAAGAGTGAGGATGAATTTATATGCAGCACCAAAAAAGGCACAGAAATGGGAGGGTCACATGGGTAGATCAGGGGTGTTCCTTAAATGTAAACACATACGTAACTAGAGAATAAGGGGCATCTGTGCCTAAGCTAGGCATAAGGATTTGTACCATATTTCAATTGGTGCAAATGGACATGCTGAAAGAGAGGCACAGGTCCTGGGTGTAAGCATGTAGTTTATAGAATACCACTCGGAGTGGATTTTATTTTTTGACAGTGCTGATTTTTTTGCCCCATGTATAGAATTTACCCCCAAATGGATAATGAGTCTCCAACTTGTAGTTGCACTGGATTTTATATCTTTCTCCCAGTTAATAACCTTTTTTTTACCTTGTATAAACAGATCTTAATTTTTTTAAATTTTGTTTTACAGATTTGAAACATTTGAAGTGAACAGTTTTGAACAATTTTGCATCAACTATGCAAATGAAAAACTGCAACAACAGTTTAACATGGTGGGTAGCTAGAATTTGTTGAATGTTAATCATAAGCCCATTAATGTCCAGTATCTAGAACAGTACTGCAGATAACAGAATAGTTAACACGGAGGGAAGGATACTCAAAATTCTGCAGAAAAATTCAGATGTGGCATCAGATGGTCTGGTGACATCAGAAAAGACTGCTAAGAAGAGATGAGACAGGTAAAGAGGAGAAGTAGGGATGAGAGCATGGAATAATCTTGAGGGAAAAGTGTGAACAAGTATATGGAAAGGCAGAGCAACATTTCTTCAAAAAGAAATAAAAATTTCCTCATGAAAATAAGAAAATGTATTTACTCTCTTTTCATGTGGTGAGTTAATAGTCCAAAATTATGGAACTCATTGCCTTTCCAATTCAGAACAATGTGGAGCTTAAATGTGTTTGAAAAGGAATTAAACTTTTTTTTTTTCCAGCAGGCATTTGGAGCAAGTTCAAGTTCAGTTTATTCTTGATATACCACAATTCACAGAAATATCAATGCAGTTTGCATAAAATTCCAAATATTATAGGGAGATGGAATGAGAGATGGGAAGAAAATACAGTGGATCAAAGACAGATACGGTATTTGATAGGATAGTAAAGATAGAAGTGGAGAGACAGTGCAGACGTACAGGGTGATGTCCAGTGTCACTCGAGCTGAAAGGCTAAGGAAGAATGATCAGTTAAAGGTGTCCTCAAATAAGAATCTTTTAAGTAATGATTTAAATCTGTCAAGCAAAGTTTTGAGTCTCAGATGTGAGGGTAGGGCATTCCATAGAGTGGGGCCAGTTACTGAGAAAATTTATTTATTTATTTTTAAAATTTATATATTGTTTTTTTTCCAAAACGATTTATAAGGAGTTACATACATAAAATGTTAAAAATCTATACAAAATAAGGAAATAAAATAGACATGTTCAGGGTGTCAGGTCAAAAGCACGCCGGGACAAAGGCGCGCCCAGACAATTAAGCGCAGCGCGGAGGCGCATGCCGCTCAAAATTACTGTTTTTAGGGCTCCGACGGGGGGGGCGTGGGGGGGAACCCCCCCACTTTACTTAATAGACATCGCGCCGTGTTGTGGGGGGTTTGGGGGGGTTGTAACCCCCCACATTTTACTGAAAACTTCACTTTTTCCCTGTTTTTAGGGAAAAATTTAAGTTTACAGTAAAATGTGGAGGGTTACAACCCCCCAAACCCCCCATAACGCCGACGCGATGTCTATTAAGTAAAGTGGGGAGGTTCCCCAACAAAACCCCCCGTCGGAGCCCCTAAAAACAGTAATTTTGAGCGGCGCGCGCCTCCGCACTGCGCTCAATTGTCTGGACGCGCCTTTGTCTTTCGCGCCGTTGTCTATGAACCCATGTTCAGTGTTGCATAAAATCAATTGATCAGAAAAATGCATCAACAAATAGTTGAGTCTTCAGCATTTTCCTACATGAATTCCTCTCTCCACATTTTCGAATCTGGCCAACAAAGCCATTCCACAGCTTGACTGCTGCCAAGTGAAAATACTGTTACAAATGAAATCCTAGATGATCTGTCTGGTAGCTGGGACTGAGTAAGTTTTGCTGTAGTGAACAAAGTGTTTGGGAGGGTAGATAAGGAGTTACAGTAATAGGTGAGCAAGATAGGGAGGGGATTTTGATTGATATGTTTTGAAAACTAGTAGCAAGATTTTATATGTTCTGTGTTTTACAGGGTGCCAGTATGCCGATTTCAGCAGAGGTGTGATGTGATCGAATTTCTTCTTTCCATTTTCTATTTATAAACATTTATCAACACAGCTACAATGCTACTTTATCCTAAAGCAACAAAAATAAATAAAATAGTATTTTTTCTACCTTTGTCATCTGGTTTCTGCTTTCCTCATCTTCTTGTCATTCTCTTCCTTCCATCCAGTCTGCCCCGTCCAGAAACTTCCTCCTCCTTTCCTTTTCTTCCCTGATCTTCTTTCTCTATTTTCTGCCTCTGAATTAAATTATTTCTTATTATCCAGTCCTCTGTTTCCTTCTTTTCAGTGTGCCAACCCACAGCTTGCCACCCCTTTCCTTCACCCCCTCCAGTATCTCACTAATTCTATTCTCTTCCCCAATCCAGTATATGCCCTTTTTCCTTATCCCCTCCTTCCAGTATTTGTTGTCTTTCTCCACTTCCATTCAGCATTTGCTTCCCCCTCTCTCCCCTCCCAACTGACACCTAACATCTGCCCTCTTCTCTCTCTCCCTTCACCCCACTTCCATCATCTGCACCCTTCTCTCTTTCACTCCCTCCAACCCAATTCCATTGAATATCTGGCCCCCTTCTCTCTCTCTCTTCCAACCTCCAGCCCAATTCCATCAAGTTATCTTGCTCCCTTACCTTCCCATCGCTGCTGCTGCTTTCTCACATGCTCCTGAAGGCACAAGACAATCCTCTTCCCCTTGTTGGCCCATCTCCCTCCATTCCCTTCACCTTCAAGATCACATTTCCGTTTCAAAATCAAAATATTTTCTTTTTCAGATGGGCCCCGGCACCGGCAACCGTTTCTCTTGCAAGCGGCTTCTTGGCCCAAAGCTTCCCCTTTGACTTGAGCCGCCTAAGTGGAAACAGGAAGTTACGTCAGAGGGGAAGCTTTGGGCCGAGTAGCCGTTTGCAAGAGAAAAGGTTGTTGATGCCAGCGCCTGTCTGAAAAAGAAAATATTTTGATTTTGAAACAGAAATGCAATCATGAAGGTGAGGGGAAAGGAGGGAGATGGGCCAACTAGGGGAAGAAATGCCCAGATGCAGGGCCTCCTGGAGCTGTGGAGCTCAGGGCTCTGTTCTAGGACCTCTTCTTTTCTCCATCTACACTTCTTCCTCTAGTGCTCTAATCTCCTCCCACGGCCTCCAGTATCGCCTCTATGGTGACAACTTGCAAATCTACCTTACGCCTAAGTCTCGGTCTGCCTGTCTGACATTGCTACCTGGATGTCTCGCTGCCATCTAAAATTAAACATGTCCAAGACTGAACTTCTCATCTGTCCTCCTAAACTCCCTTTCCCCCTTCCTCCGTTCTCTATTTCTGTGGATAATGCTCTCATCCTCCTGTCTCGTTGGCTCACAACCTTGGGGTCATCTTTGACTGATCTATTTCCTTCTTTCTGCATATCCAACAATCAGTCAAAACTGTTGTTTCTTTCTCTACAATATCGCTAAAATCTGGACTTTCCTCTGTGAGCTTTCTGCCAAGACCCTCATCCACGCTTTCATCACCTCTCACAGGTCTTCCGTTAAGTCATCTCTTTTCCCTTCAATTTGTTCAGAATTCTGCACATCTCATTCTGCCAGTGTCATTATGCTCACATTACCCCTCCCCTCAAGCTGCTTCATTGGCTCCCTGTCCATTTCCGCATACAGTTCAAACTCCTCTTATTGACTCCTCAGCATTTCTCCTCTCTTATTTTTCCCTACACTCCGCCCCGAAAACTCTGATTGTTAGGTAAGTCTCTCTTGGCAGTACCCATCTCTTCTACAGCCAACTCCCGACTCTGTTCCTTCTATCTTCATGTGCCATATGCCTAGAACAACCTGCCTGACTCGATATGTCAGGTTCCATCTTTGACAGTATTCAAATCCAGGCTGAAAGCCCACTTTTTTTGAAGCTGCTTTTAGATCCTAACCCAGCCAACTTGTAAAGCACCCATTTCTGCTGGTCATTCCCTCCATAGTCCCCCACCCTATCTGCCTCATCATTCCCCTTCTAATTCCCTACTTGAGCAGTGTATATAGATTCACCCTTATGTCCTGTGTGTCTGTTATAATTAGATTGTAAGCTCTGTCGGGCAGGGACCATCTCGTGCGTGTTTAATGTACAATGCTGTGTGTGTCTGGTAGCACTATAGAAATAGTAAGTTGTTGTTGCGCCTTCCAATGCTTAGGGATGCCTAACAATGCCTAGGTTAAAAAGTAAGCATGGTTATGGGTGCAGGATAGGCATGGTTGATTTAGGTGTCAGGCATCTGACCTAGGTGCCACCAAATCAGGTGAGTGAAAAGCTGGTCTAATGGAGTGGCACCTATGTCTAGGATGCCTATCAACACCTAAGTCTGCTTAAGTCCCGCTAAACGTGATTCTATAAACAGCGCCATTTTTTTTTTTATTGATAACCATGCTGAGTGGCACCATTTATAGAATCTGTCCTTAAATGTCTTTCATGCAAATACTTTGATAGAGTAATTACTAAAGAGTGTATGAGGCTGTTTGATGCTGATGGGTAAAGAAGATGTGAGATTGATCGGTTTGTGTGCAATTTTTTAGAAGGTCTGCTGTGCTATACCACATAGGCGATTTGTGGCTGAAAAGTGAGTTTAGTGTCAAAGTGAATGCCTAAAAGTTTTAAGGTTGGTGAAGGTTGAACGATCTCACTGCAGAATATAAATAATGTGGATAAATCTTGAGATCCTTGGCTAGAGAAAAGAAGTGTCCTAGATCTTTTGGAATTAATTAATAATAATAATTATTATTATTATTTTATTTTTATATACCACCTAACCAAAAAATGGTTCTAGGCGGTTTACAACAAATAAGCACAAGTCATACAGTGGAGAGTAATTTTAAAAGGAAAAAACAATTCAAAACAAAATACAATAAATTAGAATTGGTCCTACAGTAGAAAATATGATTTAAAAAAATGGTTCTAAGCAGATTACAACAAATAAGAACCGACCATACAGTAAAAATACAATTTAAAAGAAGATACATCGCATGACGGAAGCATGGAATTATTAAACGAAACAACCAGTTAGGATACAAATTTTTCAAACATTTGGGTCTTCAATAGTTTTCTAAAATCAAGATAAGAAGAGGATCCTAGCATAATTTTACCGAACCAATCATTCAATTTGGCAGCTTGAGAAGAGAGCGTTCTCTCCAGAAATCTTTTGTAACAACATAATTTAGCGGAAGGAAATGTAAACAGACAAACTCTGCGTGTGACCTTACTTGGGTGGTTCAAAGAAAAATGGGAAACAAGTTATCCAGGTGAAGGTGGCTGTCTTGAAGTCAGTTCATTATCTTCATTAAGTTATGACTAATCAAATAGATTTGCTGGGTATCAGAGGGATCAAGTGGGTGTAAAAGATGTATGTTTGTGTAAACCAATTGATTGAGCAAGAGTAAATAGGGATGCCATGAAGATGATAAATGAAGTTGGTGTAAGAATAGATCCCTGAGGAGCCCCACAGGGTAGAGTGTAGGATTTAGATGTTTGATTTTGAAAATGGATGATATATTGCCGATCAGAAAGATAGGATATGAATCATGGTAAAGTAGTGCCTGTTGTGCCAATGTGTTGAAGATGAGTTAGAATTGTGTGATCAATTGTGTCAAAAGCTGCGGTGAGATTGTGAGAAATTTAAAATAACACATTTGTCATGATCTGTGTGATACTGAGCAGTCTAAGATGGGATGGTTGGTATCATTGACTTGTAAATACAGAGCTTGATACCAGAATTTTTTTATTGTTACGTATGGATGTCATGCTATCTGCCTAGAAGACTTGATAGTGCAGACTATATACAGTATATTTTAAATAAATAATTAATTTCATGTCCTTTATGAATTTAATTATTGAGAATGGTCAAATTTGTACAATATGATGACTGGTAAGGTGGCGTGCTAGTTAGTGTTCCTAAACTTATCTGCTTGCTACTTAACCCAAAAGGGATTTTCTGATCCAATTACTCTGTTATAATAATAAGAGACTCAGGGCTCCTTTTACGAAGGTGCGCTAGGGTTTTTAGCGCATGCACAAAATTACCGCGCGATATAGTGCATGGTAGCAAAAAATCTACCGCTTCCTAAAAAGGAGGCGGTGGTGGCTAGCGCGCTCGGGAATTTAATGCGCGCTATTGCGCGCGTTAAGGCCCTAGCACGCCTTTGTAAAAGGAGCCCTTGGCTAGTTACAGATTCTAAGAAATGCTGAAAAAATGGTTCCAAGGATAAATAGCTGGGTTTATGCTGCTGCTGGGGTTGTTTTTTTTTTTCAAAAAACAAATTATGAAAATGTACTTTTTTAAATATTAAAGTTTTTACTTAAAATAATGCAGATGTATAGAGGGGCATTTTCAATAGGATGTCTAAGTCTGATTTGGACATTTTCACAAGGAAGTCCAAAAGTCGGGTTGGGAAAGCCAACAATTTTTGAAACTGCCAGGCATCTATCTTCCCCCCCCCCCTCCCCCCCAATAATGCCTCATCTAGACATTCTGGCCCTTAGGACATCTATCTTTTTTGGTCAGGTTCACATTTCACCATAACCCCCTTATAGTGTATGGTGAGCCCTCCCAAACTCCCCCAAACCTACTATACCCTCCCCAATAGCCGTTATGGCTGCAGATGTCACACCCATATGCCAGTGGGAAGGGTGGGATATGGGCCTGAATCCCCCCTCTCTATGGTTCACTATATCACCCACTAGGCTACTCCAGACACCTGCATGCTACTCTACTATTATTTCCCATCTCTGCAGCTGTTGTAGATGCTAGTGTGTATTACACTTCTCCCTCCGTATCTGCGGATTCGCTATTTTTGGGCTGCTGACTCCGCCCCCTAATTTTCGTCACTGAACCCGACGTTTCACATTGGAAATCACTGCTCCCGGTGGTTCCTGAAGGAAATCACTGCTCCCTGTGTTGTATGGAGCAAATCGCAGGTCGGGTTATTCACAGTTTTATGTTTTTCAGGTCTATTTTACCGAAAAACCGCAAATATGCAAAAAGTTATTTGTGGTTTTTTGGTATTCACGGCTATTTTCTACCCGCATCCCTTGCGAATACAGAGGGAGAAGTGTATTTCTTTCACATCTAGGGGGGGGAAGGGTCAGTGACCACTGGGGGATTGTATGTGTGTGGGTGGGGGGGGAGTCATACCTTCACGCATCCGGTGGTCTTTTGGTCATTTTGGGTACCCTTTTGGCCCTTATGCACTTTTAAAACAGGTTTAACTCCAAATGCCTAAATTACACCCTTCAAATGTCTTCAAAAAGGTTTGATTATCCCTGTTACATATCCAAGTCCTAAGGCCGCCCTAATCCCACCCAAACAAAGCCTATAACATGTTGCCTTAAGATTTAGATGTATTAGAGGGCAAATGGCCTATAAGACGTCTAACAAGTCAGTTTTGAAAATTGGCATTTGGACATTTTGATGATTAAATGGGGTTAACAGACGTCCTGGAAAACCCAAACACACTTTCCCAAACCCGGAATTTGTCCAGGTTTTAGCCCCAAAGAGCTCCAGCTGCATCTGGAGGGCAACTGAGAATGCATTGATGACATCACACACATCTGCACATGCTCCAGGTCCTCCAGATGCAACTGGAGCTTGTCGGGGAAGAAGAGAGGAGGTTTGCATGGGCGGGGCTAGAGGCTGAACTGGTAACGGCTGGGGCAGAACTGTACAGTCCCGGGTGAAATGGAGTGGGTCTGGAGGCAGAAACGGATGGAGCCATGTGTCCAGATTTTTATGGCCCAAAAAATGGTAACCCTATGATTTGGGGGATTTTAACCCTATGATTAAAACATCCAAATGCCACTTTATGCTTTTTTGGATGTCTTTCTGTTTTGAAAATGAGCACCATAGTGTTTACAAGACATTGGCACATGAGTAATTTTCCTTGTTTGGTGGGATGTTTTTTGCCTTCAGTGGAAATTATTGTTTACTGTAGTTCTGCATTCTGAGACAGAAACCTGCTACATAAAGACAATATTAATGTGTCCTGTCCCCCCCATATCTGTAAGCATTTATTTTAAGCTACTTTTGGAGTTATTTACAGAAATATGGTTAATATATTTCTGCTGGTGTTTCTTATGCTACTCTTTGCATTTCTTTGCAATGTCTGATGTTTTTATGAAAATATGGGGGTTTGAGTTGATTGGCCTGCATAGGACCAAATCACATCAACATCAGATTTTATTCATGTCTTTAGTATGCACCAATTATAAAACACCCAGATAGGGTTAATACTTCCAGTATATAGTGTCCTTGTGATTTATTCTTTGCACGGAAGTATTTCTTTTTCTGAATGTTATCACAGCACGTCTTTAAACTTGAACAAGAAGAGTACATGAAGGAAGACATTCCCTGGACTCTGATCGATTTTTATGACAATCAGCCAGTCATTGACCTTATTGAAGCTAAGATGGGAATTTTGGAGTTACTTGATGAGGAGTGCTTGGTAAGTTCTGGACAATTTCTTCCATGCCACTCAAACATTCACATACTTTATTTTTAATAACTATTAACCTTAAATCATTCTATTGATGCGATTGCATAAATGATCTACCTGGTCCAGTAAAAGTCACATTTTTATGAGGGCAGGTCCAGCCCTGAAGTATCTGATGTCCTAAGTGAACAAAAATGGTTTTAATATTATCCTCTCAATATATGCACTACAAATTTGTAATTAGCCAGGATTGTTTGAAGTTCATAAGTGTATTGTTTCTTGACAACTTTCTTTAAAGGTTGTGATACCATTTATTGGACTAATAGGTGTTTTTTCACATGTACTTTGGAGGCTCCCTGGACCCACCTACATATAGGCAATGGAATGAAGTGGTCCAGTGGAGCCATAGCACTACCTATGTTTTGTCCACAGCACCACTAAATAGACATATTTGGGGGAGGAGCCATAGATTAGATTGTTTGGTTCCTCCAACCAATAAATAGAACCAGTGGCATGGGCCCAAGTGGACGTGGGCCTAGGCCCACCCACTATAGGCTTAGGCCCACCCAATATTCTCATGCCCTTGTTATGGCCGATGGGGATTCTCAAGCCACTAGCTGCAAGGGTCCTCCGGCAGAAAGAACTTCTCCCTCTCCCACTTGTTCCAGCCTCCAGCACTGTCCAAGCATTGGCCTTCCCTCTGCTGGCAGGGCAGCGTCAGTACACAGAGTTGCAGGCTGGAGCAAGCGGGAGAAGGAGAAGTTCTTGCCGCTGGAGGACCCTTGTAGCTGGTGAGGCTTGAGGATCCCCACCAGCTCAGGTATCTTTAATACTTTGAGTTGGCTGGGGGGAGGGGAGGGGATGTAGAGACCAGATATGCTCACTAGCTGAAAAACTACCACCTGCTCAAGAGGAGGCGGTAGCGGCTAGCGTGTGCGGCATTTTAGCACGCACTATTCCGCGCATTAAGGCCCTAACACGCCTTCATAAAAGGAGCCCTCAGTGTCCCTCCCAAAATTTGAGGCCTGGCTAGGCCTCTGAATAGAACATCTTTTAAAAGATTCTAGCCCCTCCTTCCCCCCTCCCCCTCCTCTCCAAGACCAGGATGGTTCATAGAATTGGTCACTCCCTCTTGAGCAGATAAAAGGATTTCCTATTAATATAGGCTGGCTTAGTTTTATCTAGCTTCTCAGGAAACAGTGTGTAATGCAGAAGTTGCATTTGTGTCTAGGGAGCAGCAGCAGCTTTTCTGTCACTTATTACATTTTCCTCATTTCATTTTTTTTGCTACAGTTGCCACAGGGAACAGATGAGAATTGGCTTCAGAAGCTCTATAATAACTACATCGACAAGAATCCACTATTTGAAAAGCCCAGAATGTCAAACAGGGCATTTATCATTCAGCATTTTGCTGATAAAGTAGGTATTAGTCTTGTATTGTTTTTCAGGTAACAACATGGGGTTCTAAAATATTTTATAATACTTGTGAAATGGGATAGCAGATTTTGAGCATGATGCATAAGGAGTTAGCCAGAGAGCTGTTGTAATTTTTTAATGATGCTGTCCACACCAGCCTCGGCTCTCCCTCTGACGTCACTTTCTATTCCTGCAACCAGGAAATTACTTCAGAGGGAGAGCCAAGGCTGTTGTGGACAGCAGGTTGGAGATGCTACTCACATCGACGAAGCACCAAAGAGGTATTGGGGGAGAAGGGTCAGAGAGGAGAGATGCCGGCACCCCTACCAAGATGGCACCCGGGGCGGTCTACCCCCTTAATGTGCCACTGCAGGGTAGACTTTTATGGACTAACTAGTGTTTAAGCCCGTTAGATTAACGGGTGCTAGATGACCGCCTCTCCTGCTTTTGAACCTGGGCAGAGGCAGAGCCGGGGCGGGAGGGAGTGACGGAGGGAGAGCAATTTCAAAGCCTCGGAAGCGGCGGCTCCTTGACCAATCCGTGCTTACAACGTCCCCACACTCGCGGTCTGGCTGGCTCCCCCACCAAAGCCCTTCGCAGTGGCAGCCCCTCCCGCATCCATCCCCGCGTCCCAAGCCTCTCCGAAGGCCGGCTCCCACGAAAATGGTACCCCTCTGTCCAAAGCCGCGGTGGCAGCCTTCCTCAAAACACATTTCAAATCTGACATATTGTAATCACAAAACAGAAAATAAAATTATTTTTCTTACCTTGTGTTGTCTGGTCATTATTCATATCATGTAGGGGTCCCAGGCTATGGTTGGCTTTTGATAACTCGCTTGCCAGGGCCCCTTCTTTCTTCTTCCCTCCCTCCATCCCAGCAGCTGAAGACAGGCACCTCCCCCCAGTGGTCTGAGACAGGAGGGAGCAGTTAGGAGAGGATCTGAGGGCAAAGAGGGGCTCAACAGCGCACAACCACCTTTCCTTCCCTCCCTCCATCAGGTGCAGTGAATCCACCAATGTTAAAAGGAGCCGTGTCGAATTCGGAGGCCTGCCACTGCCGTAGCACGTTCCCCTCTGCCTTGGTCCCGCCCCTTCTCTGACATATGGGACCGCGGCAGAGGGAACGTGTTACGGTGGCGGCAGGGCTCCAATTTCAAAGCAGCTGCTTTTAACATAGACGGAGCTGAACTGACGTGATGGAGGAAGGGAAGGAACGGTGGGGCAAATTTCGGCAACAGCAGGAATTGTTTGGCGGGCCAAGCACCGGTTTCTTTAGGCAGCCCCGGTTGTTTACTTGGATTAAATGTGAGCCGTGAGAGGAAGGCCACCGCAGCCTCGCAGCTAGGTAGGGGGACAACAATGGCGCTTATGCTCAAGCCCCCGCCGCAGCTCCTCTCTGGATCCTGGTGCGGTTCGAGAGAGGAGTCGTGGCGGCAGCTTGAGCATAAGCGCGATTGTTGTCCCCCTACCTAGCGGCGAGGCTGCGGCGGCCTTCCTCTCACGGCTGGCGGCCGGCGAACCCTAATGCTGACATTGAATCCAAGTAAACAACTGGGGCTGCCTAAAGAAAGATGGTAATCATATTCTGTTCTGAAAGCCCCCGCCGCAGCTCCTAGGCGGTTGAGGGGGGAAGGTTGTGGTCGGAGTTGCTGGGCTGCAGCGGATGTGTGAGTTGCGAGTGTGGGGCCTGTAGCGGCGCGAGGTGGAGAGCAGGCTGTGGTGACGTAGTAGGCGCGCATGCGCACTCGTGTTTCCGCGACGGGACCAGGGAACACGATTTTTTTAGTGCGCATGTGCGTCCTACCATTTTATTATATTAGATTCCCGCTGGAGTGAGCTTTGACGGCAACTCTAGTAGTTGGAACCTAAGGACAGTAGCAGCCGGACTACTATGGTCTATCTCCCAGAAATGTCAAAGACAATTTAATCATGAATATTAATAATGTGTTTGACTGTTGGTAGACTGGAGAGACCATTCAGGTCTTTGTCTGCCATTATTTACTATGTTACTATATAGGTGGCAATTCTATAAGAATCCCTCAGAGCTTTCTTGTATTCACACTGTGGCCCTTTACATGAAAAAGGTTGGGGACCACTGTCCTAGGTCTATCCAGTTAAATGATGATTAATGGAATCTTCTTTAGAAATACATCCAAACCTTTAAAAAATGTAGATGAAGCTTTTCCTTTAGGAAAGGGTCCTTTGTCCTGTTTTCTTGGCAGTCTCAAATTGTGGCAAATGTTGCAAGACCATGACAGAGAGACCGCCCAGTTAGCCAGTTCCACCTCAGTCTAAACACCAATTTATATTTTCCAGTGCCCAAATGCGGGTGCCATTTACTGAATCTGGGCCTAAGTTCTAGTATTCTGGACATTTATATGTCCAAGGCGTATGTGAATGCAGGTGCCTAGATTTCAGCATTCATCTTTTAGTTCCTTGTGACTCTTCTCTAAGATCTGACACTCTTTCGGGAACTAAAACATAACCTCATTTTCAGTCCTTTGGATTTCTACTAAGCTTTGAGAAGCCCAATCTCATCTCCGCAAAGAAGTATGCCTTTTTAGCCCTTCTAGATATAGACCAGGTGAAAGATTTTCGTCCACTAGATAAGACTACACCAGCTTGTCTACTCTGTTTTATAGAGACAGAAAACAGTGGTCAAAAGAGGCTAAACGTACAGCCTATCGAGTCTGCCTATCCAAACCAAATGCCTAACCCCTTCTCCCTCAGATCATTGCTGCTTGTTCCACACTTTCTTGAATTCTAATATTGTCCTTATCTTCACAGGGAGGCTGCTCCATGTGTCTACCTCTTTCCAGAAAGAAATATTTTCTCATTAATAAAGGTCTACCTGTCTTCTCTCCTAAACCTTATACATATCCGTGAAATTAATTTCTCTGCAATCTGTTCTGTAAAGAAGCTCTTGTCTACTACCTAAACAGAATGGAGATCTTAAGCAACTTGGCTTTTTGTCTCCTTTTGATGTAAAATAACCTGTACGCTGGTAGCAACTCGTATGTGCAAGCAATTTAGTTGGCATCCTGCATTCAGTTCTGCTATGGTCAAACTGGTATCATTCTGAGCAACTAATTTAAATGTCATCGGATTAGGGCCCCAGCTACCATGATTGCTCTCCTAAAGCTACCTTTTCTAAAGAATATCTCAAAGTAACTATTTGATCCTCACTCTACACTTCTCACTTCTGCCTGTACTGGACCTAAATAGGGACAGTGCCTTTTGGTCAAGCAGTGCTGAAGAATTAATCTATACAAGGCTACTCAACTCTTACATATATATAAGTTGTTTCTAACTGGTAGTGGTTCTCTCAGAGGATGGAGCAATCCTCAATGTGGCAGTCACCCAGGGCTAATTAATTGCTTACCTGTAACAGATGTTCTCTGCAGGCAACAGGATTAACCAGACCCAAAGCTTTTTTTTTTTTTAATTTTTTCTTCTTAGCTATTTCTGGGCAAGAATCCAAAGCTTTACCCGGTACTGTGCTTTGGTTCCAACTGCTGAAATCTCTGTCAAGACTCACTCCAGCCCATCTACACCCTCCCAGCCATTGAAGCCCTCCCCTGCCCATCCTCCACCAAATGGCCATACACAGACACAGACTGTGCAAGTCTGCCCAGTAACTGTGTTCATCCCACGCTTCTTTGAACTCAGTCACAGTTTTACTCTCCACCACCTCTCTCGGGAGCGCATTCCAGGCATCCACTACCCTCTCCGTAAAGTAGAATTTCCTAACATTGCCCCTGAATCTACCACCCCTCAACCTCAAATTATGTCCTCTGGTTTTACCATTTTACTTTTCTCTGGAAAATATTTTGTTCTACGTTAATACCCTTCAAGTATTTGAACGTCTGAATCATATTTCCCCTGTCTCTCCTTTCCTCTAGGGTATACATATTCAGGGCTTCCAGTCTCTCCTCTTACGTCTTCTGGCGCAAGCCTCCTATCATTTTCGTCACCCTCCTCTGGCCCGCCTCAAGTCTTCTTATGTCCTTCGCCAGATACGGTCTCCAAAACTGAACACAATACTCCAAGTGGGGCCTTACCAATGACCTGTACAGGGGCATCAACACCTTCTTCCTTCTACTGACTATGCCTCTCTTTATACAGCCCAGCATCCTTCTGGCAGCAGCCACTGCCTTGTCACACTGTTTTTTCGCCTTTAGATCTTCAGACACTATCACCCCAAGGTCCCTCTCCCCGTCCGTGCATATCAGCTTCTCTCCTCCCAGCATATACGGTTCCTTCCTATTATTAATCCCCAAATGCATTACTGTCCCTGAGAGCTGACTTTAAGCTTTATACTGAGAGATGACACTGTGGGGACTGCTGTACCTGGGAAGAGTTGTGGATGTTCATAACTGTACACTAGTTCTGAGCTCTTGGGAAAGCTGTTCCATCCTAGCACTGTGAAATGATGGGTTCATAGACAACGGCGCGAAAGACAAAAGCGCGCGCCGACAATTGAGCGCAGCGCGGAGGCGTGTGCCGCACAAAATTACAGTTTTTAGGGGCTCCGACGGGGGGTTTTGTTGGGGAATCCCCCCAGTTTACTTAATAGACATCGCACCGGCGTTATGGGGGGTTTGGGGGGTTGTAACCCTCCACATTTTACTGTAAACTGAACTTTTTCCCTAAAAACACCCCCACACCCCCCACAACGCGGCGCGGTCTATTAAGTAAAGTGGGGGGGTTCCCCCCCACGCCCCCCGTCGGAGCCCTAAAAACAGTAATTTAGAGCGGCGCGCGCCTCCGCGCTGCGCTCAATTGTCTGGGCGCGCCTTTGTCGCGGCGCGCTTTTGACCTGACACCGAAATGATGTCACTCAGTTGTGTGATTAATCCTTCTGTTTGTGAAGAACACATGTTACTGGGGGGAGGAATTTGGACTTAGGTGAGTACTTTCAGAGTTTCAAAAGTACACGAGTACATTTTCCCAAAAATTTGGTGTGTGTAAGAAAAATGAATAAAATTCTTGTATATATCAATTTATTTTTTCTGGGGATGCTTTTGTCAACATGAAATATAAATCTATAGTTTCTGATTAGAAGAATATTAGCATACAAATTTATATACAGTGTTTATATTGATAGCAAAAATAAATCAAATTGTTTAGATATTACTACTTATCACTTATATGGTGCCATCGATTCATGTTCCAGTGGCACATTAAGCCCATGTACTTATCACTTATATAGTGCTGAAAGGTGTATGCAGCACTGTACATTTTGACATTTATAGACGGTCCCTGCTCGGAAGAGCTTACAGTCTTAACTTGGACAGACAGACATGACATATACGGTTGGGGATGCAGAACCAGCAAGGTGAGAGGAGTTAGGAGTTGAAAGCACTCTCAAAGAGGTGAGCTTTTAACTGGTCCTTGAACACTGCCAGAGATGGAGCTCGCCATAGGGATTCGGGCAGCTTGTTCCAAGCATATGGCGCAGCAAGGTAGAAGGGACAGATTCTGGAGTTGACAGTTGAAGGGCACAGATAGTAGGGACTTACCAGCTGAGTGGAGCTCACGGCAGGGGGGGAGGGGGGAATCATAGGGGGAGATAAGCAAAGAGAGATAGTGAGGGGCAGCTGAGTGAGTGCATTTGTAGGTCAGTAAGAGGAGTTTGAATTGTATTCAGAAATGGATGAAAAGCAAATGAAGTGACTTTAGGAGAGGGGTAACATGAGTATAGCAACTCTCCCAGAATATGAGTCATGCAGCCGAATTCTGGACGGATTGGAGGGGAGTGATATGGCTAAGTGGAAGGCCTGAGAGTAAGCAAGTTGCAGTAGTATAAGTGCAAGGTGATGAGGGTGTGTGGATATGTGTTTTGGTAGTGTGCTCAGAGAGGAAGGGTCAGAGTTTAGATCTTTTTGCTTCTGACATGCTATTTAATGGCAGGGGATAATTCATTAAGGCACCAGTTGCGGAATCACAGCTATGTCCAAAATAGGCAACAGAAATGTATGCCAGTGTTTTGGAAGGGCCTAAATTTCCCACAGCTAGGTTTGATGCAAATAGCGACTATGGAGGCACCTAAGAATGCTTAAGGTTATTTCCAACATTAGCCATGCCTTCTTTGACCTTAGGCACCTCCATAGTCACAATTAGGGTGCCGGTTTGGGAGGCGCCAGCAGGCAGCAGAATTTTTTTTTGTTTTTGGGGCTTTTAAGGCAACATAGAAACATAGAAATAGACGGCAGATAAGGTCCACGGCCCATCTAGTCTGCCCACCCCAATGACCCTCCCCTACCTTTCTCTGTGAATAGATCCCACGTGTCTATCCCATTTGGCCTTAAAATCAGGCACGCTGCTGGCCTCAATCACCTGAAGTGGAAGACTATTCCAGCGATCAACCACCCTTTCAGTGGAAAAGAATTTCCTGGTGTCCCCGTGCAGTTTCCCGCCCCTGATTTTCCACGGATGCCCCCTTGTTGCCGCGGGACCCTTGAAAAAGAAGATGGTAGGTTTGGTCGCTTAAGTTAGGTGGCGGTGCAGCACCTACCACCACCTACCTTGAAGCACCATTTATAGAATCAGCCCCTATAGCTTTAATACACATTAATGTAATTAGCATGCACTAAATGCCAGAAGTCCCATTATATACCTTTGGGCATCTAGTAATTTTGGATCAGTTTACATTAAAAAGAATTGAAATATAAAAATTTGGTGGGTTGGTGTGTCAAATAGCAGGTGCAAATGTAATTTCAATGGAATGATTTTCAAGGAGAAGTATATTCCTACTTTCCATTGGAAAACCGGTGCAACTTACACACATTTGCTGCACAATTGAGGTGGCCTTTTAAAAATAATTCTGTAGATGACTGCAATAAAGTTCTTCTGCACATTGGTGGTATTTCTCTACACAGGTAGAGTATCAGTGCGATGGGTTTCTGGAGAAGAACAGAGACACGGTCTATGAAGTGCTGATTGACATCTTAAAAGACAGTAAGGTTTGTAAACTTATCAACCTAGTGGTGAATCTGCGTGTGCTTTTAATGTGTGCACTTTATTCAGATTTTCAAAAGCGAAACAGGCTATGATGTTTCTCTTTGAAAATTAGCAACTTGGGGGATAATTCGACAAAGACCTGCCAGGAATGTGCATCAACCGCTGTATTCAGTGTTGCTTTTAAGACTGTAATTCTGAACACTGTCTCCACTTCTTAGTAATGTTAAATGGGGAGTGTGTGGTGCAGTGGTTAAAGCAACAGCCTCAGCACCCTGAGGTTGTGGGTTCAAACCCACTCTGCTCCTTGTGACCCTGGGCAAGTCGCTTAACCCCCCCCCCCATTGCCCTAGATACATTACATAGATTGCGAGCTCATCAGGACAGATAGGGAAAATGGTTGAGTACCTGAATAAATTAGTGGAAACCATTCTGAGCTCCCCTTGGAGAATGGTATCAAAAAGTAAATAGAATAAAATAGAACACAATACAACATTTATTTAATCATTTATGTGTATAAGTGGCCTCCTAGAATAAGACTAGCAGAAATATATGCACTGTGATTTTACAGTTACCTTGCAAGTGGGCATACCCATAGATGGAGTGCTCATAAATTATAGTATTATATAATTTATGGGCATTTTGGTTAACATCTAGGTACCATGATCGGCAGCATCAATTGTGGTTCAGAACATGTAGACATGTCTGATGTACAATCTTGACATCATTGTGACATCAACAATATGCACCTAGATGGCAGATTGTCACAAAAAAAAAAAAAAATAGGAATATGTGCTGGGTTTCCTGACTATACTTGGAATTTGAACCCACCACCTTGGGAAGATAAAAGAAGTGCTTTTTACCACTGAGCCACAGGAAGTTTCTTTTAGGCAGGTGTTCCCGCCATGTTTGATGATACCTTAGGAGATCATAGCCATCTCAGGGTAAAAATAAGTTTCCCTCTGGATCCTGGAAATGACGGAGTGCAAATGTAAGGGCTCCTTTTACTAAGCTGCGATAGCGTTTTTAACGCACGCAGAATTTTAGCGCGCACTAAGCCCGTGCTACGCGGCTAGAACTAATGCCAGCTCAATGCTGCCGTTGGCGTCTAGCGCGTGCACTAAAACCGCTATCGCAGCTTAGTAAAAGGAGCCCTAAATGGCAAAGTCCACAACCCATCATACTCTCTTATGAGACCAAAAAGAAGCTGTTAAGGTCCTGGGGGGGGGGGGCAATGGAGGGTTAGGTGACTTGCCTAGGGTCACAAAGAGTAGTACTGGAATTGAACCCACAAAGCAGCAGCTCTAACAACTAGGCCACTCTTCCACTCCTGGTAGCACTATGCAAAACAAGTAATAGTAGTAGTAAACACATATTTCTGTTTTGAAAATGTATACACTTTCATGTGCACCTGTCGATTATCCAGCAAAACATTTCTGACACAACCTTATTTGATACAAAGGGTTCTCAACCCAGTCCTAGAAACACAACTTGCCATAGAAGGTTTTCAGGATTACCACAATGAATATGCATGAGATGGATCTACATACAATGGAGTTAATGCCTGCAAACTTACCTCATGTGATGCATTGTGGATATCCTGAAAACCTGACTGGCTAGGTGCATCCCAAGGACGAGATTAGAACTTCTACTTTATACATAATGTATTTGCACTTTTTTTTTTTTTTTTTTCTAAAAGAATACCATAAATGCAAATCCTGCTTAATTCAGGTAAAACAGCTGTGTATGACTTACCCAAGTTCTTGTTCCACTTTTGTTACAGTTCCATCTCTGTGCAAATGTTTTTCAAGAAAGTACAGCTCCGATACCTGCACTTGGCGTTGGTATAAAAGTCAAATCTGCAAAACCTGTGATCAAGTCTGTAAACAAACAATTCCGCTTGACGGTCGGGAGCAAGGTACAGTATGCAACTAGCCAGATGTTAACACGTTGTCCAGGATGGCCTTGATTAAAGAGGAAAACCGCAGAAATGATGTACTGAAATCAGGAATTTTATTGAAAGTCAACAAATGTTATTTTCCAAATAATGGTTCTTGTAGCACACCAGGTCCCAGTAAAATTCCTGATTTCAGTACATCATTTCTGCAGTTTTTCTTTTTTGTCCTTGCTACTTGATCTTCACTGCAGAACCAGTGGATTTTTTCTTTGTTTTCAACTCTTTATTAAAGAGGGTCGGAAGTAAGGTATTAGAACAGGGTACTAGGATTGCAACCA
Organism: Geotrypetes seraphini; assembly: GCF_902459505.1. Lineage (NCBI taxonomy): Eukaryota > Metazoa > Chordata > Amphibia > Gymnophiona > Dermophiidae > Geotrypetes > Geotrypetes seraphini. The sequence goes on from NC_047097.1 coordinate 17,098,653, forward strand.
CTGAGGCATATGCAGTGTCGCTGGTTAACGGTAACATCTTATTGCAGAATAAAAACTGAGATTCTTTAGACTAAGAGTAGCATTTATTTCATATTCATTAAGTTAGTCTGGTCAACATTCAAAGCTATTCAACTGGCCAGAAATGGCCACTGACCACATAATAGCATAATGCAAATATTTAGCAGGATTTAACCAGCTATCCCCCACCAGTATTCAAGAGTAGCACCTGCTGCATAACTGGTTAAATTGAAGGACTTTCTGGCTAGGCACTGAATAAATTTAATGCTTAAATCTGATCGCCTAAATAGCAGCCTTATATATATCAGCTTTATGGTTAATTTTTTTTTAGCAGTCAAAAAAAATGGATATTCAATGGTGGTGGCCAGGATATGACCTGGCATTGAATATGCATGTTTAACTCCTGTGGTGGACAACAAAAATGCTGCCCTGCTGCAGGCTGAATATTGGGGTGGAGTATTTTCTGATTTCTTTGCCTTTGGCAAAGTAAGGGAAACTTGGATGATTTGTTCCACATCCCAAAAAGACCCCCCCCCCCCCCAGGCCACTGGCGCACTTTCACCCCACTCCTGGGAACCGGCTTGCCTCCCCCCACCAGCCCAAACCCTTACCTCGAGCGGACAGGACACCGGCACACAGCACCAACCCACATGACGTGCCGGTGCTGAAAGATCCTGCCGCTGATCTCTGCTTGGCTGCTGTGGGGCCTTGAGCATCTGTGCATGCTCAAGGCCTTCTGGCTCCCACTCTCTCTGAGATTCTCATGAGATCAGCAGCAGGCTCTTCCAACACCGGCACATCCTGTGGGTTGGTGCTGCATGCCTGTGTCCTGTCCGCTCCAGGTAAGGGTTTGGGCCGAGGAAGGGGGGGGGGGGGGAGAGGGCAAAGCCGGTTCTCTGGGGTGGTGGCTCGGATATTGAGTCAAAGTTTGCAGGAGTATTTTGCAAAACACATGCAAACTGCGTTACTCGCAAACCAAAATTTTGATTATATGTATGTGTATCTATATATATTAAAAATTGTGATCTTAGGCAGCGCCCTTATCGGTGGCCATTGATTGCTTGTCATTCATGCAATGGAGCTGGGTACAAAATCATGCCTCTGACAAAAATAGGCAGTGGAAATGTAGGCCAGGGTTTTGCTGGCCTACAGTTCTGGCACCTACCTATGATGTGAATTGCGCCTCCATAGACACTTTAGGCCATCAAGAACCACACTCACAGTGGCGTTAGACAACCTAAAGCGCCCATGGAGGCACGATTCTAGCGCCAATTTTTTAGGCGCCTTGAAACTCAGTTAAAAATGTCATTTCAGTGGTGGGTTGTTTTTTTTTTACTGAGTTTAGGTGCCTACTGGTGCCTAAAAAGCTGACACAGTATAGAGAATCTGGGCCTGAGGCTGTTTAACCTCTTTAGTGTGTGGCTGAATGGTGCTTGTTAGATGGTCTCAATAGCTATAATTGTCTTTTTCTCTCCCTTATTGTCTTGAGCCTGGCTCTTTTTTTGAGAATTTTTAGTGGTAGATTTGATGAAATTCCCTTTGTTTCTTTTTTTAATGTTGTGTGTTAAAACAAATGTAACATTCCTGTAACACTTCTTATAATATATCTCAATGCCCATTCAGTTCCTTTGGACGTTGGAGGATTTATTGTGCTGGCCTGCGCTTCTGGCTTTTGTAAAAAAGGGAGTTATTTATTTTCTACATTTCTATTTTGCACTATCCAAAGTTCTAGGCAGATTACAACAAACATACACACAGTATTAAATGAAACAATAGACAATGTAGGGTTAGTGATAATTAACAAAAGCACCAAACCAAGACTGTTAGACAATGGGTACACTCATGAAAACCCCAGAGGCATGAAGGAAAATAATAGTCTTGAGCTTTTTCTTGAAAGATCCAAAGCTGGACAATGTAAGGAGAGTTGGCATAGCGTTCCAAAGTTTAGATCCCATAACCTGTAAATAAGGACAGAATATGTGGCTCTGGTGTTCCAGCAACATGAGCATGGGGATTCCAGAATTTATTTTTCTAAATTCTGCACTGAGGAAAGTTCATAAACCATTAATAGCCCTGATTTGGGAAGGGGGGGGGGGGGGAATTACTTAAGTCCCTGCTACTTTCCATAAATTGAGAGATTCATCTATCGAGTTTTTTTTAATTTAAAAAATATGATCAGCAGCCACAGTTGCTTCCAAAAATGTCATGATACTTTCAACTAATGAATCAAATTCCACACAATGCAACAGGATGAATCAAGAGATAGGAGGTGGAGGTTACGGATAGATATGTGCATTGTTAAAAATATCAAACTCCATGTCTCATATATTTGGTGTGCTGTATTTTATTCATCTGTTCAATAAAAATTGTTTCAACATTAAAAACCCCCCATCATATACCACTTTAGATCTCAAGAGCCTCAACAAAATAGTTAATTATGCCTACACTCTATCAGTCAAGTCTTCTGCAGCTATTAACTAGAAAATCCAAACTTCAGGGCTTTATTTTAACCCTAAAACTAAACTAGTTGGAAATGCATTGTATAGTGAAGAGCGTATTAGTTCTGAGCTCGTAGCGGAGTTTGATTTTTTTTTTTTTGTTTGTTTGTTTGACTAACCACTGTAAAGTGTCAAACCAAATATAAGGGCTTGATAGCCTGATGATAGTATTCAATGGACACATTAATATGTCTATCATTTCTGTCTTGTAGTTCCGCAGTTCCTTGTCTTTACTTATGGAAACACTTAATGCGACCACGCCTCACTATGTCAGATGCATAAAGCCCAATGATGACAAGCTTCCATTTGAGTACGTATACATTTAGTGAACCTGAAGTTCCACGTTTTCAATACCACACAAGTAAATGAAATGTATATGTTCATTTGATTCATATTCTGTAAATATCTAAAATAATGAATTGGTGTGTAGAAATAGGACGGTTTTCACATTATTCACTTTGGGCGTTTCGGAAGGTGGAGTCTGATGGAGTAAGGGGTAACATGCATACTTTCAAAATCAAAAAAAGGATCTTGGCAAAACTCCCTGCACAAAGTACCAGGTATAACTTTGTACCATTACTTATGATGAGATAATTTTGCAGGATGCTACAAAGTTACTCCTGTAAGGGATGATTCTTTAAGGAGCCCCTTAAAATTAGATGGGAAGAACACACAGAAATGTTGAAATACAGTAGACTCTCTGTTAACCAGAACTCAAGCAACCAGAACTCTCAAGCATCCAGCAAAATATCAAAGAAATACTGTAATACTTTAAATAAAAATGAAAATGAAATTAATTTCTGGCGGAAATTTAAGTGTAAACTTGGCACCCCACACCTGAGTACGCCCACAAACAGTTTATGGTATGGCATAGTATGAGCTATAGTATTAGTTAGGCCTATTTTTAATAGTAACTCTCAAGCAACCAGAAACTACATTTATCTGGCATCTGTCAATCCTCTTGAGTGTCGGTTAACTTAGAGTCTACTGTACCAGTCCATTTATGTGCTTATGTTGACAGTTGACTGAATTACATCCCTATGGGGACCTGTTTCACCTGTGGCTTCTTCAGGGGATATTACGTCGATAGTACAGTTCACAAAAACTGATGCCGAACTTTAAAAAAAAAAAAAAAGTCATCCTGTTGGTGCATGTAATTAAACTCTGGAACTCGTTGCTGGAGAATTTAGTGAAATCAGCTTAGTGGGGTTTAAAAAAAGTTTTGATAATTTCCTAAAAGAGAAGTCCATAGGCCATTATTGAGATGGCTTGGGGAAATCCATTGCTTATTCCTAGGATAAGCAACATAGAATCTGTTGTACTACTTGGGATCTAGCTAGGTACTTGGGACCTGGGTTGGCCACTGTTGGAAACAAGATACTGGGCTTGATGGACTTTTGATCTGTCCCAGTATGACAATTCTTATGTTCTCATGTAATTCTGTTAAGTGTTTCACCCAATGAATCTTTATGGTTATTTTTTTGTTTATTGAGTGCCTATGTTCTTATTTGTATTTTGGTGTGGTGTTTTTTTGACCTATGTTTATTTTCAACCCTTATACAAGCAGATTGTACAGTTGTAACACTGATACTACTGGAGTTTCTGAGGTTTTTCTACCACTTTTATTTATTTTTATTTATTTATTAAAAAATTTATATACCACATACAACTATGTGGTTTCCATATCATATACATAAAATCTTGTTTCCCTGTGATTTCCACATATAAAATATCTGTATATCAAGTCAAAACAAAATTCACCAATTAAAAAAACAAAAGATCAAATGATCGATTCCAAAGTAGATAGCCAAACCAATTCACATTAGCATACAAAGCAAGTCTAATTCAAGCAATTCAGAAATACAGACAGGCTTTAAATCATACATTACTGCCAGGGAAATCTAAAGAGGATATTATCAGATGGAATAAGCATTAGCATAGGAAGGCCCCCGTGTACCTCTGTAAATCTTTTCCAGCATGAGAAGTTTCTCTGGCATGCTGCTTGCACCAGCGTTGGCTTTCCCTCTGAGGTCACTTCCTGGCCCCATGACCTGGAAGTGATTTCAGAGGGGATCCAGGCGGTGCGAGCAGCAGGCCTGAGAAGTTGCTTGCGCTTTTGAAGATTTAAAAATGTATGGGGGTGGGGGGAAGGGAGAGCGTGAGTGTGGTGTAGGGGGTGGAGAGGTGCTGGCGCCCCCACCAAGTGCAACTTTAAGTTAGTCCTGTGTTTTTCCCCCACCTCCTGTTACTCTATCTTGTGTCTATATTATCTACATCAGCTTACATCCTATGCTGCCTATTGAGATGTTTTATTATACCATACTGTAGTGTATACTGTTTGACTATTTTTACTGTTGTAATTGTCTGATGTCTGTGTTTGACTTTTATTTTTGCTGTTCACTGCCTTGGGTGCATTTCTTCAAAAATGCAGTAAGTAAACAAATAGAATATATAGTACAGATTTTCAAACATAATCTTTTGCCTTATTTAAGGAGAGCTTTTTTTGGCCTTTCCTTTGTTATAAACTGCAATATTTAATAACTGAATGGGTTCAGATTATTTATGAGTGCTTGTTTTGTGGATCTCAGATATGACTCCAGAAGAGTTGTTCAGCAGCTCCGAGCATGTGGGGTTCTGGAGACTATCCGGATCAGTGCACAGAGCTATCCATCCAGGTACAGTTTTACTTCATTTGATTATACTTTCAGAAGTATTGTGGTTTTATTTATGTGTGTGTGTTGCTTTTGTTTCATAGGTGGACATACATTGAATTTTTTGGCCGTTATAGCATTCTCATGACTCAGCAAGAGCTTTTGTCTAATGACAAGAAACAGATTTGCAAGACTGTGTTGCAGAGGCTAATTCAAGTGAGTCTGTCTATGCTGATTGGCAAAGTTCTGTATGAAAGTGTTTGATGGTTATGAGCTTAAAGCAGGATTCACAAAGTGTCTGTGTTTTAGCCCTTTAACTTTTTTTTTTTCAACAGTTAAAAGAGCATAATATCTCTTGCAGTGGAAATAAACAGAACAGGCAGTTTGGAGTCCAGAGACGGTTTATGGTTGATTTTATTTAATATACTGCTCTTCCTTATACAGTAACAGAGCGGCTCACATAAGCAATAAAACATTCAGTAATCTGGGTTTAACTCATACCTTTGAGGTATGATAAGTAATTTTTCCTGTCTCTGGAGGGCTTATACTTTAATCGGTCAATATTCAGCTGGTGATGGTCAGTATTTTTTTTAAACGCTGGTCACTGTGGGCTGAATTAGGCTCCAGTAGTCAGTGCTGGCTTCTGCGTGGGTAGAGGCACTGAATATTCAGGATCTGGCCAGGCTCTGGCTGCAACCAAAATGGCCCCGGGTAGACATCATATTTATTCTGCTACCTAGTTAATTAATGGCGTATTCAGATGATTATCAGGTTTTATTTTAAATGTGCTGCTTCTCTTAAAACCAACTCTCAAGAACATTGGCCTCCTCCTAGGACCCACCCCCCTCCCTGCCATGCATCCCTTCCTCCCACAAAGTCAATTGTATCATACTTTTCTTGGCACCAATGTTGTTTTCATGTTTTTATACCTATCCAGTGTGTGAACTTGTGTAGCTTCTTTACATTAAGCAATATTGAAGATTGAGGCTGTCTGAATGGTTTGCCTTTTCCCAGATAACTCTGTTGCTTCTTAAGAGGGCTCCATAAAGCTGCAGAGTTTGAACAATGGCTTTGAAGGTTCTTAAGTATTCTAAAAGAGCTTAGCTTCTACAAGAAGGATAGCGTGTTTATGGGCCTTAAAGCAGTGTGGCATTTATTAAAATGGCCTCCAAAGGTCTTAAACAATGACTTTACTTAAGCAAGCAAGCAGTGTCTCACTTCCAGTTCACCACACAATTATTTCCCACGTACACACCTTTATAGGACCCCCAGGGACCCCTGAAGAAGACTTTTTGTCGAAACGCGGACCGTGTTGGGTCCTGTATCCCTAGCGGACTAGGTCCTTTAAGGCTCTTATGTGGATGATTTACTTTTATGTGGATGGAATTATTTTATGTGGATGATTTTAGTGTACCTTTAGAACTTTGATACTTTCAAATAAAGTCCATTTAGGAACATCGTCACTCCACAGAGTTTTTTTGGTTTTCTTTTTTTTTACTTAACATATCCCATTTTCTTTTCTAGGATCCTAACCAGTATCAATTTGGAAGAACCAAAATCTTCTTTAGAGCAGGCCAGGTTGCATATTTGGAGAAACTCCGATCGGATAAATTAAGGAATGCGTGTGTTATGATCCAAAAGAACATGCGTGGCTGGGTCCAGAGGAAGAAGTTTCATCGTGCTAGGCTAGCTGCAATTATAATTCAGCAGTACTTCCGGGGACAGCGGGCTGTGCGGTAACTATTAGTGTACTTTGGATGTTTTCATGTATCTTGTGTTTTCTGGGTTTCATATCTGCATCTATTTCAAAAAGTAGGCTCCATTAGTTCTGCCTGGAATTTCTTGTTTGTTTAATGAATAGCACGTGAAGTTCTGTAGCCAGAACAAGGCAAGAATACAGAAACCATTGTCTGTTCTTAGAGAGAATACCCATGAGACATTTGCTTAAGTGATTAGGATTAAGGCAAGGAGGCATTGTTACATAGTAACATAGTAAATGACGGCAGATAAAGACCCAAATGGCCCATCCAGTCTGCCCAACCATAGAGTGGGTTCTTACAATATCTAGATTCTTACCTGTCTGTGTGAATTTCCCTTGTAAGATATCCACATCAATATGGTAAGCTTGCCCTCTCCCCACCTCTGTGGTGAGCATCATCTTTGTAAATAGTTCATTTTTCTAAAATGACTTATACACATGTATGCTGCTCTACACATTTAAAAGCTGTTTCCAAGTGAGGGGAGATTGAGGCGCAGTGGTTAGACTCTACAGCCTCAGCATCCTGAGGTTGTGGGTTCAAACCCACACTGCCCCTTGTGACCCTGGGCAAATCACTTAACCCGCCCATTGCACCAGGTACTTAGATAGATTGTGAGCCCACCAGGACAGACAAGGAAAAATGCTTGAGTACCTGAATAAATTCATGTAAACTGTTTTGAGCTCCCTTGGGAGAACGGTATAGAAAATTAATGAAATAAATAAATAATTAGCCAATTAAGATCACGATTTCCAAAATATGAACTATTTCAACACATATGCTATCACTATACAGTGCATTTTTGTTGGCAATACAGTATGCCTAGAATTAACTTGAGTCTTTTATTTCCTAATTAAGACAAGCCATAAGTGCAAGGGCTTTAAAGCATGCATGGGCAGCTATAATCATTCAGAAGTATGCGCGTGGATTCCTCGTCCGTCGGCTTTACCAGCTCATCCTTGTGGCTACTTTAACAATACAGGCGTTTACTCGGGGCTATTTGGCAAGGAAAAAATATCGAAAGGTATGTCTGTTTCTACATCAAGTTGGTGGTGTCGAGAAACTTTTAGAACGCTAAATATCTGCCTGGTTTCTCTTTCTGGAACCTTCATTATACACACTTAGCAGCATGATGCAAATAGTAATTATAATAATATGGTAGTAGAAAAAACCAAAGGAGTATATAAGGCAATGATGGTTTAGCTCAGTGTTTTTCAACCTTTTTACACCTATGGACCGGCAGAAATAAAAGAATTATTCTGTGGACCGGCATCGGTCCGTGGACCGGCGGTTGAAGAACACTGGGCTAAGTCGGGGCCAGACCCCGCCCATCTCTACCCAATCTCCACCCCAGACCCTGCCCCCATAATAGTACTAATTGCACCTTGCATGTCCCTTGCCTCATCTGGAAGCCTTCCCTCTGACGTTGCAACATCAGAGCGAAGGCTTCCGGTTCAGGCGCAGGACACGCTTAGGAGCCACTACCTGTGGCTTTGTGCACTGAATCAGTGAGGAAGAGGGAGCTGGCTCGAAGATAACGCCGCATCTATCGCACCGTGGACCGGCGGTTGAAGAACACTTTTGGGCCTGATGCACGTGTTGGCCCTGTGGACCAGCAGGAAATTTCTGTGGACCGGCACTGGTCCATGGACCGGTGGTTGAAGAACACTGGTTTAGCTCATGCAGGTTCATCTGATATTAAAATTCCAGGTAGCTGTGTATATCCTTTGAATATCATTTTTTATTGGGCTGAAAGGATCTGTGTATATTCTTATACCATGTAAAGAGATGCAGCCATGGTTAGAGCTTCATCCTCAGCACCCTGAGGTTTTGGGTTCAAATCCCAAGCTGCTCCTTGTGACCTTAAGCAAGTCACTTAATCCCCTATTGCCACAGGTACATTAGATAGAGTGTGAGCCCATTGGGTTAAATAGGGGAAAATGCTTGAGTACTTGAATGTAAACCACCTAGGCTATAAGTGGTATACAGTATAAATACTAAAAATAAAATAAATATAGGTGTATAATTTTCATCCCAGAGAGTACCTCTCTGTGGCTAAATGCTTGTACATCAATGCTTCTCAATCTATGACTCACAATCCAAATGTGATTGCAAAAGTCACATATGGATTCACAACTTGGTGAGCCAACAATGCCCCCACCTCCCAACAAAAAACAACCCAACAACCTGCACTTCCTGTTGAACCCACACAGGTTTTGCAGAAGGTAGTGGATGACAGGAGCATCGAGTGTGAAACTGTAGCAGGGCTGAGAGCAGCAACATGGATAGAAGGTAGGCCTTCATTGGCCACATACTTTTTGTTGCCATGGACAGGAGAATCCCAACCTGGACTCACACCCTGTGTAACACGCCTCTGGTACGTCCACCTCACCTACTGCACTGCAGCCACCACAGAGGAAACTGTGGGGATACAAAAATCGCTCCCCGTCGTCTCCCTTGTAACCTGTGTAACTGCAATGCTTGCAACCCTTGGGTAGTCCTGGCCACAGAATTGAGTTATGGCCACAAAAACTGGATAAGTAGTGCGGTATATATTTTTAAATGACTCAAAATCCATCACAGCAGATTCAGCCACTCTATCTATGTAACTTCCAATTTTATGTCTAGTTTCCAACTAAAGTATTTGAAACTTTACTCCAAAAAGTACATTAATTGGCAGAACATTTATTTTTACTGTTGATTTTATGGGGGAATGTATATATACATTTGTGTATGTCTGTCTGTCTATCTTCACATGCAAGATTAAACAATAAATGTTTACGGCCTACATTTTAAGGTTTTTGCATTTCAAGGAGATCAGCCATCTTTGCTGTATCTGAATTGGTTGGTCTGGGACTCTGAGTCCATTTGGTAGAGAGTCAGTTTAAATTCTAAAATGTCATTGCTTCCTTTTTCAGAACAAGCCTGTATAAAGCAAACTAAAATCACAAAGTTATACATAAACCATAAAATTCCAATTAGTACAGTAATGAAAACCTAACAGACATGGGGGAAGCCACTGTTTGCCCTGGATTGGTAGCATGGAATATTGCTACTCCTTGGGTTTTGGCCAGGTACTATTGACCTGGATTGACCACCAAGAGAACAGGCTACTGGGCTTGATAGACCATTGGTCTGACCCAGTAAGGATATTCTTATGTTCTTATGTAAAATTACAACCCACTCATCCTTAATCTTGGGGAGAGTCAAGTTTTGGGCAATTTCCTAAATTTCACATGAGTTAGCAACCTTTTTTTTTTCTCTGTGGGTTTTGTTTTAAAGATGCTGGAGGAACACAAGGCTTTAATACTACAGAAGTATGCCCGAGCATGGTTGGCTAGACGCAGATTTCAGAGCATTCGCCGCTTCGTGATAAACATTCAGCTTTCCTATAGGGTACAACGGTTGCAGAAGAAGATTGAGGATCAGGTACTGCAGTCTTGGATGTGAACATCTACAAGAATCAACAAGTTGTACTTGTGCTGTTGAATTGTATTCATTTATTTACTTTTTTGGTTACAGAATAAAGAAAATCATGGCTTACTGGAAAGACTCACCACCCTAGCATCAACTCATGCCAATGATATGGACAAACTGCACAAACTTGAAGCAGAGCTTGAAAAACTTACTGCACAAAGAAAAGCACAAGAAGAAAAAACGAAGAAGTATAAGGATGATGCAGAGCAGGTAAATTCCTATCTTCTGTGTACAGTGTAGCACTTGGGGCTGGATTCTATAAATGGCGCCAATCACATGTCAGTCGCGCAACTATGTTTTTGGTAGAATTGCAGCTACATTTCCAGCACCTATGTTTGACGTGAATTGCATCTAAGGCAACGCCTAAGGAAGCCTAAGGTTGTTTCTGGTATTAGCAATACCTACTTCGACCATAGACGCTGCCATAAACGCAATCTAGGTGCCGGGTTTGACACCTCTAAACGCCTACATTTTTGATTTTAAACAATTGTGGCTTTTAAACGGCTTTGCTGCTTAAGTTAGGCACCGGTAGGGCACCTAATGGCACCTAACATATAATGCTGTTTATAGAATATAGGTCTTACTGACTTCTGGCATTGGTTTTTGTCTTCCTAACCAGATCATTACCAGTGAATTTACCAATTGTTCCTTTTTTGGCTAGGTTCACAACCTAAATAGTAATGGTGGAGGGGAGGACATGCAGGCAGTTGGTCTCTAAAAGGGAGGGAGAATAACCACAACTACAGAAGTAAAATCTCCTATAGGTACAAAAACAGTTCTGAGTAAGCAGATGACTTCTCCACCTCAACTGGAGGGAGAACTTAAAACTCCTTTCCTTAGCAACAGAAGCAGATGAATCCAGAGACAAGTGGGATAGCACACATCTACAAGCAGGTGGAGATAGAGAAACTGATTAACAGGTGGTCCTATTGGCTAGCATTACTCCTGTATCTTCAGTATGCTCTATCTCCAGCAGGCTGATGGTCACTATTCAACTAGCTCCTGAATTCTGGCTGTGACTGGGCAATGCTATTTATCTTGTTGAGGTTTCTCTTCAGTGAGATAGCAATTTTATTCTCCTGTTGAGGTTTCTCTTCAGTGAGACAGAGGTGTCAGGCTTTAGGGGTTATACCTGGGCCCCCCCCCAGGTCCATGCCTCACCCTCCCTCCAGTGATAAAGGGTCTGACTTGGTCTGTATTTTGCTTCTTTCCCTTAAAATAAATGGAGAGACCACCTATGCTATAAGGGACTATGCCCTAACAGTGCTGGGCAACCGGCATCTACCGGCATCTGCCTGCATTATCAAAGAAGTTGTGAGTATCTGTTTTACAATTGTGTTAAAACTAAGGGTTTGATTCTAGTTTATATTTGTAGGAACTGCGGGTTCTGCTGTGTTGTTGTGTAGCAACTGCGAGTTCGTCGTCGCGTGGGTTTAGAAATATTTTATTTATCATATGAGGAACTTTGTGAATCGGTAAAAATGGTGGTCTATGCAGTGAGCAAATTTTGAAATATGTGGGGTTCTGCATGTGTAATTATGGCACTGTGGAAGCAGCCAGTGCCTTCCTGCGCTTCAAGAGGCGTATGCTTGTTTTCATACGCGGCAGAGAGCGCTGCAGCGTTTATGGAGACCTTACTGAAGCTGAATTTACTCAGCGTATGCTGCAGCTCCGTTCAAATTGACCGGATAGCTCTGGGTATGTTGTTTAAAAAAACTATTCAATCAGCTGGTTATTTACAGCGCGCAAGAGGCTCGCTCTTGTGCTGGCGGCAACGCCACGGCGTTTAGGCAGTTTCTTTCTTCAGCTGAATGTGTTGCAGCTTCTGTACTTTCGGGGTCAGACACATTGGAAGTTTTGCAGCAGTTTTTTTAAAGTAATGCCAGTCAAGATCGGTGTGGGTATTTCGGCAGAGTTGCTTCGTTTGCCGTGACACCCGTTCTTTGTGTATGAGGACTGTATAGCCACTTATGAGAGAGAATCTAAGCTGTGTTTGGTTGCCCAGTCTCAGATTTTCTCCGTACTGAATCAGCAGAAAGCTAATCTCTGCACATGGATCTCAGCGGCAGGACAGTATCCTGTGCTTCTTGCGGGTATACTCTCGTCTCTCTTGGGTTCCCTAACAGGTGAGGCTAGGTATGTTTGGATGTTCCATTCTTCTTTGGGCTTCTGTGCAGCGCTGCTTGTGTTTAGTAGTGCTATAGAAATAATTCATGTTAATAGGGTGCTAGTTTACAGTTGGAGGAGACTCTTGTGGCAGAGCAAGGTAGCCTGGTGGCACCCATTTTCTCCTGGCATGAGCTAAGCACCCATATTTTTTCATGTACATATAGCTATGCGAGCGTTCATTTTGTCTTGGAGCCACAAAGCAGCCAGGTCTGACGGGAGTGAAGGCTAGATGGAATCATCCCTGAATTTTTTTTTCGGGATGGGAACCTTGCATCACATGCAGATCGTTTGCAATAGGATGGTGTATCCAGCTTCTAGATTTCTCCTAGTACATCTTCCTTTTAAGGGCAGTTGGGTTTTGGAGAAGCTTGCATGGATGGCCGCAGGTTAATTCTAGGAGTTCTTTGGAGTCCTTTCTGTCACAGCCCTGTTTTTAGAATTCCAAGATGTATAGTACAGGCTGGCCTTATTCTTCTCCTTATATTCCTTCTTTCACCGCAAAATGGATTTTTCATATCAAAGTTCCTTTCTTCCTCCCAGAATTTCCAACTCTCATCCAGCCCGTATTCTGACCGCTTGCACTTAACCCTGAAGAGGTGTGGTCTCCCTCTGCTACCTCATAAGACTTTTATCTCAGAACAAGCACCGATCTGAGTCTATGACACCGGCTGCACTTTCCTCTGGGGCTCCACCAGTGTGGAGTCATTTGACACAGGAGTCGATTCCTCCAGCTCCCCAGGGCCAGTTGTCCTCAACACAGACATCTCCAGATGCGACTCCAGTGCAGTCCTGGAAGGCATTGCAAAAGCTGAAGTATATTGAACCTACGACACCGAGTCTTTGGCACCATCCACATTCCGTTCAGGTTTAAGACTTGTGGGGAGACTCTGAACAGAATCCTCTTTTCTCTAAAGATACAGGTTCTTCTGATGATGACTCCCCTCAACGTTCCTCTCAGGAATCTCCTGTTTTGTCTGAAAAATCAACTTTTTCCAGATTTCTTCGTGAAATGTCAGTAGTTTTGTTATAGTTGGTACTTGTATTCTGTATGATTATCTTTGAAATTTGTTCTGGGAAAGAAGTTTTTTACATGTTAAGCATATTACTGGTTCCGGATGCTTGGGCAAGGAGCAATACTGAAGATACAGGAGGAGTGCCAATCAATAGAACCACCCACCTGTTAATCAGTTTCCCTATCTCCACCTGCTGATAGATGTGTGCTACCCCACTAGTCTCTGGATTCATCTGCTGTGTCTAAAGGAAAGAAAATTAACAGGTAAGGACATAATTTTTCTTTATTGGCCATCTTGGGAGGGGGGAACAGGGATAAAAACACATTTTAGGTATAAAGTATTGGAAACTTGTAAAAACATTCCATACTTTCTTTCCATATATCATATTTTGAGCTTGTGTTTTTTTCCCCTCAATGTAGAAAATAGCAAAACTTCAAGCAGAAAATTCAGAGCTGCAGAAACAGAAAGAGCACCTAGGAAAACAGCTGCAAGACAAGACTCAGGAAATGAAAGGTGAGGTTGCTAGATGTATTTTGCCATACACACACTTCAGGTGAGGATTAAAAACATACTTATCCAATAAATTCCTAGTAGAGCATTAAACCCCATGCTCTATCTGAGTCACATGCACCTCAAGATGATGGTAAAAGCTCTATGCACAGATTCAGCAATCCCTTACTACTTAGCCCATGCCCCCCTTCCCATCGCTCATTATTTGCTTTTGGGTCTCTGTACCGGTGTTCAAAAGCCATTCACTTGAGGGAGGGATGGGGTTGTATTACCTTACCATGATTGTATTCGACACTGACCTTGTCATACTCCTAAGTTATTTGTACTTGTACCCTCACCCAGTGGCATAGCACCCTTCCCCCACCCTCTTCTCTGTTCCTCCACACCTCCACACTTCTCCCCCCCCCCCCTCCCACTGTTGCGCATGCATGCTGCTTCCCTTCCCCTATACCTCTGTAATGTTTCTGGCATGAGCAGCAACCTCCAACCTGCTGTCACGCATGTGTGGGTCTCCCTCTGATGTCACTTCCTAGGCGCATGTTGAACATTAACCATGATTTTCCTTAGCAGAACTTTTGGAAAAAGACTTCAATTTTCTTCTGATCTAGTACTCACCTGCTGTAATATCTTTTAACAGTAAGGGCCTAAGTCACTCAGGGGCCCTTTAGTAACGTGGTTAGCAGGCAAGAACAGGCTACTGCAAAACACATTAAAGCTTTCTGCGGTAATTTGTCTGTTAGCCTACGGTCATCCATGCATTAGTGATTTTTTTTTTTTTTTTTTTTTAATTGGTTTAATTAATATTTTTATCATTTGAATTATGACAGTCGCATGATGGGGAGCCTGGAAACTATTAAATAAAAAGAAACAACGTTAGACACCATTTATAGAATCAGGCCCCCTGTGTTATCTGGCTAATGCATTATGATTAGCATGTGTCTGTTATATGTGGTAATCGTAGAGAAACAAGATTTTATGGAAACCGCGTAGTTGTATGCAGTATATAAATTTTTTAAATAAATAAATATGCTAATTGGATAACCCAGAGTTAATGGCGAAGCACTTAGGGCTAGATTCACTAAGCAAACCGATCGGTTTGCGACCCCTTTGTGACCTGATTTTCCTTCAACCCGATTCACTAGCCTCTGTTCGATCTGATTCCGATCCATGCATGCAAAGTAGGAAGGATGCGATTCACTAACAAAATTCAGGCACACCAATTGGGCTGGCTGATCCAAAAAGAAGCGACTGCTGAGGACCAGTCACTACTGTCCTTGTCGACTCTCCTGCTCTCTACTACCCTGAAGTCTCCTGTGTTTGATTAGGGGGGGGGGGGCGTTTTTTGACAGGTCTGCCTGTCTTTTCTTTTTTATTCCCATAGCACAGATATTTTGCGTGTGTTACATACACAAAATATCTGCCCCATAAAAAAAATAAAAAGGCAGGCAGACCTGTCAAAAATCGGCTAAGGCCCCCCCCCCCCAACAAATGCGATCCCCTCGTGACCCACAAATAGCAGGAGGGATGCCCACTCCCTTCTGCCATCAGCCGCTCCACCCCACGCTGCTCTCCCCGCCCGTGCGAATATGGCAGGAGGGATGCCAACTCCCTCCTGCCACCAACTGACTCAGCAACTGACTGGCCCGGCACACCTCCCCCGACCAGACCAGCCCGACAACCCCCTGTATCTATAAATCGGGAGCAGGAGGGATACTCAGTTCCTCCTGCTCCTTAGGCCTCCAGCGCTGTCTTCGGAAGCAGGAGGAGCCGCAAAGCCCTCCTGCTCCTCCTCCAGATGCAATGTGAATGTGGGCCTTAGGCCCCGCCCCAGTGCATCATGTGATGCATGTGGAGTAACCTAAGACCCGGATTGGCTCAGGCGACTCAGGCTCCTGAGCCTATTAGGGACTTCCTTAGACTCAGCCCCGTGCATCACATGATGGGCGGGGCCTAAGGCCCACATTCGCATTGCATCTGGAGGAGGAGAAGGAGGGCTTTGCAGTTCCTCCTGCTCCCGAAGACCGCACTGGAGGCCTAAGAAGCAGGATGGACTGAGCACCCCTCCTGCACCCAACTTTTAAGTACAGGGGGAGGGGGTGTCAGTCTGGTCGGGGGGGGGGGTGCTGGGCTGGTCGGTTGCTGGCAGGAGGGAGTTGGCATCCCTCCTGCCATTTTGGCGCACGTGGGGGGGTTGGCATGGGGGCGCTTTGTCGGGTAGGGGTAGACTTTTTTTTTTTTAATAGGCCCGATATAAAAAAAAATGAAAAAAAAAAAAGCCCCCAGTGCAGTCCGAAGAAATTGACAGAGAAATGACAGACGAGATTAAACGCAACTACAAGGGAGGCAACGCAGTTATCATGGGTGACTTCAACTATCCAGGAATAGACTGGAATGTAGGCACCTCCGGCTGCATTAGAAAGACCAAGTTCTTGGATGTTGTAGGCGATTGCTTCCTGGAACAACTTGTCAAGGAAAACATTAGAGGAAATGCAATTCTGGACTAGAGAGTTGCGCGGGGACAGAAATCCCACCCGTCCCCGCGAGGAATCCCACCCGTCCCCACCCATCCCCGCGAGGAATCCCTCCATCCCCACCCGTCCCTATAAACTTCAGAAATAGTTATTTCATTTAATTATGTTACTGAATTAAAGGCTCTGGTAGAGACCCATTTACAAATAAGCAAAGCCACTTTATTAATTTGGAAATATTAATTGGGAAGAATACTTACTTTGTAAATGGGTTTCTACCAGAGCCTCTAATTACATAAAATCTCAACTGATGAGAACCCCCCAAGCTGTCAGCTGAGGACTTCCTTTGCAGTTGGCCAGGGGTCATAAGAACATAAGAAGTTGCCTCTGCTGGGTCAGACCAGGGGTCCATCGTGCCCAGCAGTCCGCTCACGCGGCGGCCAATCAGGTCCATGACCTGTAAGTGATCCTTTTTCTAAAACCTTTCAATACCCTTTTATCATCCTATCTCTGTCTCTATCTATATCCCTCAATCCCCGTATCCTTCAGGAACTTGTCCAATCCCTCTTTGAATCCTCTTAATGTATTCTGTCCTATTACATCCTCCGGAAGCGCATTCCAGGTGTCCACCACTCTCTGAGTGAAGAAGAATTTCCTAGCATTGGTTCTAAACCTGTCCCCTTTCAATTTTTCCGAGTGCCCCCTTGTTCTTGTAGTTCCCAATAGGCTGAAGAATCTGTCTCTTTCCACTTTCTCTATGCCCTTCATGATCTTGTAAGTCTCTATCATGTCTCCTCTGAGTCTCCGTTTCTCTAGGGTGAAGAGCCCCAGCCTTTCCAGTCTGTCTGCGTATGAAAGGTTTTCCATACCTTTTATCATTCTTGTCGCTCTTCTCTGAACCCTCTCAAACATTTCCATGTCCTTCTTTAGGTACGGCGACCAATATTGGACACAGTATTCCAGATGCTGGCGCACCATTGCGCGATACAGCGGCACGATGACTTCCTTCGTTCTGGTTATAATACCCTTCTTAATCAGGTTTCAGGTTTATTTAAAAATGTGATATACCACCTTATCAAAATTCAAAGCGGTTTTACATAATATATAAAAACAAAGAGTAGAAAGGCATACATTAAAAACAAATTATAATTATTAAAACAGACAGTCAAACATAGACGAACATTAACTTACCGAAACAAAACGAAAAAGGGTAGAAATACATTTGTGTAATGAAAAAGAGAGGGAGAGGATCAAAACAAAAGGGAGGGAGCAAAATATAAATAATCTAGCACTTTGTAGAAAAGATTAAAATGAATAAGAAAAGCAAGGAGTCTCAGTTAGGGTGCTGGTCTTTGACCAGAGGGCTGCCGCATGAGCGCACTGTTAGGTACAATGGACCACTGGTCTGACCCAGCAGCAGCAATTCTTATGTTCTTATGACAGCAGTCATACTGTCACTACTGTCAGAGCTCTCCCCGACTCAATCGCTCAATCAGCGATCCGTGCAATTGGTTGGGGATGTGATTCCGATCGTCCTCATTTGCATGAGTACACATCGTGAATTGATCAGCCAGCAACCTCGGATCGCTATCGGATCAGATCCGTGAGGTTAGTGAATTTAGCCCAGATTCACAAACAATCGCCTTCTGTTAGCTGCTGGCAGGTACTTAGATCATCAAGTTTCAAGTTTTATTGTGTTTAATATACCGACCGTCAACATGTATCTGGCTGGTTTACAATGCTAAAAAAAAAGATAAAAAATAAAATAATTATATATATATATGGGGAGGAGTGAACATTAAAAGACAATAAACAAGGACTTACATGAATTTGAGGGTATTAGGGTGATGGAAAGGTCAATAAATACATTATTAAAATTAAAGTTAAAAGAAGGGAAGAGAGGGGTAGGATATAACCAGGGATAGGGTCGCTTCGTGAAAGCGGTTGAGATGATTTTACTGGTTTTGAGGAAGGAAGTATTATGAATTTATCAAGAAGATTTTCATGACGAAGTTGAGGTGGCATGGCGTTCCATAAGGTTGGAGCAGCTACAGAGAAGTTAATTTTCTTAGTGTAATAGAATTCTTTGATGGAAGGAACGGCCAGTAAGTTTTGATCTGATGATCTTAGGGCCCGAGAAGAACAGAGGGGGATAATAAGTTTGTCAAGAAAAGATGGAAGATGTGAGAGTTTGATTTTGAAAACCAGCATTAAGATTTTATAGGTGATAAGGTGCCTGATGGGTAACCAATGGGCTTCTTTCAGGAGACGAGTTACATGATCATATTTCCCTGCTTTATGTATAAGTTTGATTGCTGTATTTTGTATGAGCTGCAAACGACGTAATTCTTTTTGTGGGAGTCCATTATATAGAGAGTTACAGTAATCTAGATGGGAAATAACCAGTGAGTGCACAAGGGTTATGATTGCATTATGACTAACATAAGTGGTTTAATTGGGTTTAAGTGGTGCGATAATTGGTTGCACCATTAAAACCCTTATTTTTTTTAAAAATAGCCTCTGGGACTGGCACTTAGGTCTCTGACAGTTAGTGGCACATAATGACGCCGAAGCCCAGAAGTGGGTGTGTTTACGGGTGGCGCAGACTTTGGCATCACTATGTGCTGCTGGCCGTGATTCTTACAGGACCCTAGGCACTAGATATGTAGACCTGTTAAACCCTGGCCTACATTTCCGGCATCCAGGGTCCCTGCTCACTGGTATTCTGGAAGCAACACCTGTCTGCGATTGACATTTGGCAGGCGCCTGTTTTTTAGGCACCTGCTGTGGTAGGCACCGCTTCCAGAATCAGCCCCTTAGCATCTAAAGCAGTGTCACGCTAAATCTGGGCTTAGCAAATTCTAATGGAACATTTCCTCTGCGTTAAACCTGTTCTTGCTGTATATTAAAATCAATAAAATCTTTGAACTGAAAAACCCAGGTTTTACCGCACTGTAGTAAAAGGGCTCCTTGAATATAAAGAAAAAAAATCTGTCTATTGATTAGCGCACGCGCTGTGCACTGCGCCAATCTCGCTCTTAGGTGCTTAGGAATAATGAAAAATGATGCAGATATTACCAAATCAGATATTGGGTTTATTTTATCATAATAACTTTCAGAAGACGTCTGCGTCAGGAGATATCATATAAAGTCAGGCATGTCAATGCACATCTTTCCTGATAAATATGATTCTCAAAGAGTCTATACTGGTGCATTCCTTTTATATTTTCACACTGATCAATATGACTTCACACTTGTCAACCAATCAGTCAACAGTGGCTGTCCTTAGGTTTGAACAAAGAAATTCCTTTACATAGGAACAAGTTTTTTAAATCGTATTTTTGTTTACATTAATTTCTGAATGCACAACACATTATAACATACCCAATACACTTTTTGTCATTCTCAAAAAGCTTAAATCAAACAGCTTTTCTGTGTCAGACGAAAACTTGCTTTGGAAAAACTGACAGTCTCAAGTTTCACTGACACATACACAAACAGAAAAACCCAGACCCCCCCCCCCTTCCTATGCTGGAGGTCAAACTAGCTGACCTTTCCTGCTCTGGGCCTCTCAAAAACTGGTATTTTCATGGTAACAATGTCCCTGGCTTTAACTTAACCATTTCCAGATGTTGCCTCTCAGGCTCCCTTAAAGTTTCTTGAATCTTATATATGTAAAACATTTGAAATTAAATACAAATCATTCTCTCACACATCATTCATAGGAATCCCTTCACCCATACACACATGCAACACTCATATTTCATTCCTGATCAATACTGCATTCAAAGCCTATTCAAGAAAGATTTTTCTTCTATACCCAACATTGGAATGTGAAATCAAATATGCTCCAAACTAACCAGCTCAAGAACATCTGTTATCAATTAGGCCATGAGGCTCGAGGCAGGAAACTGCACAAAGATGCAGAGAGAGACACAGAGGCAATTTAATACCTCTCTGTGTGTATTATGTATATCTATACCTGATTTCCCCTTATGGTCTTGCTTTACCTAGCAATTCACATAACTATGAAATTCCCATTTTCCTACGCTATATATCGGTTTCTTGGTGTTTTGTTAATTATCCTGACTTCTCAAAGTTTTAAATGTGTTTATATAAGACCCTCTGATCAGGACTAGAAAGGTCTCTGTCACGTCCTGCTAATGCTTCTGCGCAGTTTGCGCCAAACCAGGCCTTCTTCACTATAGAGGAGAAATGCTTTTTGTGAATTGGGACCAGAATAACCAATACTCTTTTTTAACTGAAAGTATATTTAACAATATTTAGCAGTTCATTAACGTAAGGTGTTTGAGTAAATAGCTCAAAATCAGGGCTTCTGATTTTTGGAGATTGCTCCCAAATATTTAAGGCCTGAAGTATTCTTTTTACCCCACAGATAAAATGGATGACCTCACAAAACAACTATTTGCTGATGTTGAAAAGGAGGAGCGACAAAGAATGTACGCAGTTCTATCTTGTGAATTTGGGAAGACACTACACCCCTTTCGTAATTATGTTGGTATACTGCCTCTCTTAAACAAAGGTTTATCCCAAATTCTTACCTTACTTGAATGTAACTCGCCTTTACCTACCACTGAAAAGACATGAGCTTAATAAATATACAATAAAACAGAAATACTACATTAGATAATCTAAAACTATCGCCATCCAATGCAAAGAATAAAATGGGGTAATTTTAGAAAGAATTTTCTGTGTTTTACACAAAGACAATGGCTTTTATGGATCATGCATGTCATAAACCACCTTTCTGTGGTACAAACAGAACATTTTTCATATTATATGCAGGTAGATTTTTCTAGTGGGCTCACAATTTAAGGTTTTTTTTTTAAAAAAAACATGGGGTCCTTTCACCTAAGTTACATTACTATGGGCTCATTTTACTTTATTCTAGTTTGTTGTTGTATTAGATCCCTGTGAAGAAACCACATGGGTGATTTTTTTTTTTGGTATTCTGTCGTGAGTAAAAATAATACATAATTGAAAACAAATTAATACTTACACAGAGAAAGCAAGCAGCAAAGAAATAGATGAAAAATACTACATGTATATATTCCCTCATCGTATTCAGGGCTCTTTTTTAATTCACTGCAGCTTACTAGAGAAACGATTTGAAATAGAGAAACAAGATTATGAAAAGCAAACCAAGTCATTGAAAGAAGAGATTAAATCTGTGAAGTCTGAAAACATTCATCTTCAGCACCAGCTTGAAGAGGAGCGTCTCACAAATGATGGTTTAAAACTGGAAGTGTCTGAGCTTACGAAAGAGGTCAAGGTATGGGATGCAATCATCTCCTGATGCTGTGGGCAGAGCTGAAAATTATAATCTGGGAGGGATATTGCAGAATCTTCCTGTCACTTGGACAGTTTTGTGAACATCGGTTTAAATCTCTAGTTATAATCATTAAGAGGGTCATCTTTACACTGTTCGCTTTGCTGCAAAGCCTTGTGAATATGTTTTACCCAGGGATTTTGTAGCATGCTCCAAAGAGAAATGCATATATACTGTCATTTGAAAATTGTCAAATTATCATATCTGTGTTCACCTGCTCTTTATTGAAACTGGCATGCATAGATTTCAAACTACAGTCTACATGTGTCATTTTCTGATCCTCCCCAAAACATGTCTGCCCCTCTTTCCCCAGTTTACCTTCTCTGCATGCAGCTAAAACCCACATTGTGTTGACCAAATTTTCAGCCAGTTATTTCAATAGAGTAGATCACTGTTTATACACACATGGCTCTGAAATTTCCCCTCTATGGGGATAATGCTATAAAGTATTTTTATTCTGCTCAGAATTCAGGAAAAAAAAATGTGGGCTTGCATGATGATGACTAGTGCTGCCCGATTGAGGAAAAAAAATTTTGATTCGATTCAGACTATTGAATTGGTTTTTCGATTCGATTCGATTTTCCTTCCCAATTTTCCTTCCTGGTGGTTTTATTTTATAGCCTCTTCACCCCCCCTTGCCTTTTCCTAACCACACTGGCGCTGTGGTGTAAACAAAATCAATAAACAAAAAAGACTTTTCATCTCTCTGTTAAATCCTAGCTCACGTTTGCGGTCTAACACCAACTCTGGCAGGATACACATTTCAAATCTGACAAATTGTAATCACAAAACAGAAATAAAATTATTTTTCCTACCTTTTGTTGTCTGGTCATTATTCAAATCTTGTTGGTCCCAGGCTCTGGTTGTCTTCTGATAACTTGATTGCCAGGGTCTCCTTCTTTCTTCTTTCTCTGTGCTAACCATCCACCTGCCACCTCTGTCCTCTTTTTCGTCTCCCTCCACAGATCCACCTTTTCTTAACTACCTTTTCATCCAGCATCTTTCCCTCCTTCCCCACTACCCCAGGATCCACCATCTCTCCCTTTCTTTTCTCAACTACCTTCCTATCCAGTATCTCTATCCCCCTTCACAACATCTCTTGTGTCCAACTTTCTGTTCCTTCCCTCCCTAAATCCCATTGTCCATCAACTCTCTTCTTCTCCTCTATTTTTAGACCCATTATTTCTTCCCCCCCCAAAGTCCAGCACATCTCTTTGAACCCCCTTCCCTCCCTCCCTCCATGTACTTCTACACCAGGGCCCCCTCCCTTGAAGGTCTGTCCCACCTGAAGGCCTTTCTCCCCCCCTTGAAGGCCTTTCTCCCCCCCTTGAAGGCCTTTCTCTCCCCCTTGAAGGCCTTTCTCCCCTCCTTTGAAGGCCTGCCTGCCCCCCCCTTGAAGGCCTGTCTCCCCCCTTGAAGGCTTGTCCCCCCCTTAAAGGCCTGCATCCCACCCCTGAAGGCCTGCCTGCCTGTTCCCCCTAAAGACCTGCTTGTCCCCCCTGAAGGCCTGTCCCACCCTCCACACCGAAGGACTGCTCATCCCCTCCCCCCCCAGGAAGGCCTGCGAGTTCCCCTGGCCTCACACTGGTGTCCGGCTTCCCCTCTGGCCTTCCCGCACGGTTTACCTTTGAAGAGCAGCTTGCACAGAAGATCGCGGTGTTAGCGATGTTTGCAAACAGCTTTGGAGCCGTTTCCTCTGCCGCTGTCCTGCCCCTCCTCATCATCTCCTGCTTTAGGGGGCGAGGGGGGAGGGTCAGCCAAATCGGGAAGCCGATTTTTTGTTTTGTTTTGTTTTAAATTGATTTGAATCGATTCACCCTAGTGAATCGGTGAACCGATTCGAATCGTGAATCGGGCAGCACTAATGATGACACTTTGCTGGTTGACATGTTAAGGAATGGAGTTTGGGCAGAGCTCACAAGTCTGTGCATAGATTATAAAATATGTTAAGACAAAAACTTATAAACTTTTGCACCTACTCTCAAGCTGGCGTAACCAGGGGCATTGCCAGACACTCAATTTTGGGTGGGCCTGAGCCCAAAATGGGTGGGCATGACAATCCTGCTCCATGGCATCTCTCCCTCCCCCAATCAGTGATCAAGGGAGTTACTTAACTCCACTCCCTTGCTCCCTCACCACCAGTTCCCCTTAGGTCTTCACCGGCAGCAAGCAGCAACTCATTCCTCTTGTTTGCACTAGCTCTGAGCCTTCCCTCTGATGCAACTTTCTTGTTCCGCAAACAGAACAAAAAGATTTAAAGGCACCGGGGGTGGGGGAATCATGAGAGTAGAGTTAAGTGACCTCCCACCCCACCCCGACCTCCTGGAGGGGAGAGATGCCAGTGTTGTGTCCACCCATTGTTATGCCACCAATTATAACAATTCATGCCTGCATTCAAGATGTGATTTCTGCCATTTACACTAGTGTTCTATAATTTAATAAAATTGATAAACCACCCTTCATACAATGTCAGAATAGAATTCATTATAAATCATCAATAAAATACATATCATGAATACATCCATAATTCTAAACTAATAAAATATTAAAAAGTAAAAAATAAATAAATACAGAAACAGATTGGCATATTGCAGCATAGCCCATCAGTAGCTTTATCAAATAAACTTGTCTTTAATTTCTTCTTAAAACTAGACAGCAAGTGTTCCTCCCTTAAACTTTCTAGTAACTTATTTCACAATAAAGACTAATAGGCACCTATATGCCTAGGAGCCAGCTCTGTGGGTGCTTGAGCACCCCTAATATTGAACAAACTCCTTAGTCTTATCCAAGGAGTCTTATCCATTGGGTTTAGCACTTCCAATAATTTTTAAAAAGTTTGCTCCTATGCCTACGTGTCTTTTTAAAGTGGTGCCAAAGTAGGCACCAACTCTAATAAAATTACCTTAACCTGTATACATCTTCCTGCTCTCATTCTCTGTTATGTTCCTAATTTATTCTGCACAGTCACTTGTCTTTCCTATCCCATGCATCAACCAGCTTATAGCCCATTCCCCATGGCTTTCCCCTATGCGTGCTTTTACTGTGGAATAAGTTACCCACAGAGTCAAAAATCCCTCTAGACTGGAAGATTAGCCTTTCTTAATCCACCATTTCAAACTGGGCTTTTCCCAACTTTTGTTTTAAGGATAGTTTGACAGCTAACAGTTCTGTAATAGTTTTGTAATATTGTGATGTTTTGATGTTTTATTGATATGATAAAGATATGTATGTTTTATTGTAATCCACTTAGGATTTAAGTGGAATAGAAATTTTTTAAATAAATAAATATAGCAGGTTGTCACAAAATCACTCCTCAAAAACCACAGTCCAGTTTGTTTTTTTAAGTGAATTTTAATGAGATCTGTTAGCATCCTGGCCCAGATTCTGTATACAGTGCCGTTATCGGTGGCTGCCTAAAAAACGGCCGCCAATTGCATGTCAATCACGCAACAGCGCCGTTTGCAGAATCGTGGCTACGTGAAAGGTAGTCACTGGAAATGTAGGCTAGAGTTTTAAAGGCCTACGTTTCCGGTGCCTACCTTTTACGAAAATTCGCCTGTGGAGTCACCATATGACACCTAATGCCACTTCCGGCATTAACCACACCTACAGTGGTGTTAGGCACTGTAAATCGCCTCCTTAGGTGGGATAATGGTGGCCTTTTTGGAGGTGACCTTAGGCACCTCTCTCTTTTTTTTTAAAAAAATTGAGTTTTAATTGGTTTTTAATCAGTGCAGTCAATTAGTGCACTGAGTAAACCAATTAAAACCAATTAAGTTGGTGGGGGGGGGCTAGGGCTTGGTAAGGTGCTGCTAACTGGTGTGATCTGCATGGCGTCCACAGCAGGTTCCCGGTTTAAGGCTGGAGGGAAGGCAGGAAAGGATTCTGGAAAGACGAAGACCAAAGTGGTTTCCCGCTCGCAGAGAGCCGGCCTGCAGTTCCCCGTTGGCCGTATTCATAGGCACTTGAAGTTGCGGACTACCAGCCACGGATGTGTGTGGCGGCTACGGCGGCGGTATACAGCGCTGCCATCATGGAGTATTCATAGGCACTTGAAGTTGCAGACTACCAGCCACGGATGTGTGGGGGCTACGGCGGCGGTATACAGCGCTGCCATCCTGGAGTATTCATAGGCACTTGAAGTTGCGGACTACCAGCCACGGATGTATGGGGGCTATGGTGGCGGTATACAGCGCTGCCATCCTGGAGTATCTCACGGCTGAGGTTCTTGAGCTAGCAGGAAATGCATCAAAAGACCTGAAAGTGAAGCGTATTACACCTCATCATTTGCAGCTTGCTATTCGAGGTGATGAAGAATTGGATTCCCTCATTAAAGCAACAATTGGTGGTAGTGGTGTTATTACACACATTTACAAGTCATTGATTGGCAAGAAAGGACAGCAGAAGACAGTTTAAAAGTGTTGTTGGATTTCTTTTATTCTGAGATTACATTTACAGATGCCCAGTGTCAGTGATGCTAGTGGCCTGCCTCCAAAAACACAGATTTTGCCTTTGTAATTGATTCTGAAAAGTTGATGTTTGGTTATCTAGCATCCAAATTCATGGCTTAAAAAGTTTAACCTGTATTGTTAGTTTGTGGCTTCAAAGAAGCTGTTAGCTTGTGTTTTTAATTAAAGTTTTAATTACATTACATTACATTACATTAGGGATTTCTATTCCGCCATTACCTTGCGGTTCAAGGCGGATTACAAAAGGTTAATTTAAAAAAACAGAGTTACAATGATTAGCTAGAGAGGTAAGTTGTAGATCTTATAAACATTTAACGGGTTGTTGAGGGTGAGGTGGTTTGTAAAAGAATTAATAGGTGGTCATAGTGGAGGTTCTTTTGTTATTATTAGTGCGGTAATGGGTAGATCGAATGACAGTTTTAGAGTTACTAAGAGGTCGTGATGTTATTGCTGCTTCAGGAATTTCTTGAAAAGTATGGTTTTTATTTCTTTTCTGTAATACAAAAGTTTAAAACTGTAAATGTAAATGTCAGATCTAAGAAAAAACCCCAAAAACCAATTAAGTTAGGCGGCAGTAGAGCACCTAACTTAAGGCACTGTTTTTAGAATCGGACCCACTGTGTCCATTACATGCAAATAGCTATCATGAATTTTCAACATACTGCAGATGAAATGTTGTTTTACCCTTGGATAGGGCTTTGATTATTGCTCCCCTCACCTTTTTTTGAATAATTTTTTCTTCATGTTTCCTCAAATAAATGGTGAGCAGGGTTTTGAAGATAGGGACCATGGTCCTCTGAATTAAATAGTCTCGGTGGCTCACTCCTATCAGTCACTTAGGGCCTATTTTACAATGCTGCACAGTAACGGCCCTGAAGCCCATAGAGATTTAAAGGGCTTTGGGGCTGTTGCCGCGTGGCAGCCACTAGCGCGACTTTGTAAATCAGGCTGTTCGTATAAGCTGGAAAATGGGATTTCTACTTAAGTGAAATATAATTATGCATTTTTCTTCTGTGCCATATAATTCATAATTTCAGAGATATAATACAGAAGTTCTTATGCAGTGTACCACAGACACAGTTAGAAAAACAAAGGAGTTGAGACTGGGGACAGTACCATATTTTTATATAATCTTTTCTGAACCATTTTCTCACCAGACAATATCTAGCTTGCAGAAAGAGATCGTCCTTCTGGAGACACAGAAACTAGACATGGAAAAACAAGTCCAGTTACAAAAGCGTGAAATGAGAGGTAATTAAAACTCTGTAATTCCAAGCACAGCCAGGGAGGGGCTCCTTCATATCACTATGGGCTCTTTTTACTAAGCTGCGATAGCGTTTTTAGCGCACGCAGGATTTTAGTGCGCGGCAAACCTGCGCTACACGGCTAGAACTAATACCAGCTCAATGTTGGTGTTAAGGTCTAGTGCACGCTAAAACCGTTATTGCAGCTTAGTAAAAGGAGCCCTATATGTCTTGAGGCTTTCATATTGTCTCCCTGTCATAATGAGACCAATTAAAAAAAAAAAAAAAATTTCCTCAGGCAAGAGTGTTTTATGCACTGAACCAGACTGTTATGCATATAAATTTATGTGCATACATTTTGGGCAAGATTCTATAAATGGTGCCGGTGTCAACGGCCACCTAAGAAACGTCCGGCAATCGCGTGTCAATCATGCACCAGCGCAGTTTGTAGAATCATGGCTGTTTTGTAAAACAGTCGCCTTAAATGTAGGCCAGCATTTTAAAGGCACCGGTCTCGTGCCTACAGAGGTGCATGGGGTCGCCTACGGATGCCTAAGGCCAATTCCGGCACAAACCACAGCCCCCACAGGTCTTAGGCATCCTTATGTGCCTCTGTAGAATGATGCCTTCAATTTTTTTTAAAAAACGTGCTCTCTGATTGGTAAGGTGGTGATAGGGCACCTGTGCATCGTGTCGTGTACAAAATTTGGCTGTCTGTATCTTATATGTCATGTCTGTCTGTCTAAGTTAGATTGTAAGCTCTTCCGAGCAGGGACTATCTATAAATGTCAAAATGTACACTGCTGGTATGTCTTTCATCACTATATAAGTGATAGTAGTAGTAGTATATGCATAACTTTATCTGGGCTGATTGGAGGTATTCTTGGAGTGAAGAAGGGGCTAGCATTTAGGTGCATGTTTTAGAAAATATAAGAACAGTGGTTAATCTAGGCCAGTGTCCCGTCTTCACGGAGGCCAATCCAAGTACAAGTACCTGGCAATAACTCAAGCAGTAGCCGCATTCCATGCCACCGATCCAGGGCAAGCAGTGGCTTCTCCCATGTCTGTTTCAACAGCAGTTTATGCACTTTTCCTCCAGGAACTTGTCCAAACCTTTTTTTAAACCAGCTACATTAGCCGCTCTTACCACATCCTCTGGTAACACGTTCCATGGCTTAATTATTCTCAGAGTGAAAAAATATTTCCTCCTATTGGTTTAAAAATATTTCACTGTAACTTCATCACATGTCCCCTAGTCTTTGTAAATCTCGATGCAGTAAAAAATCGATCCACTTGTACCTGCTCTACACCACTCAGGATTTTGTAAATTTCAATCATATCAACCCTGAGCTGTCTCTTTTCAAAGCTGAAGAGCCCTAACCTTTTTAGTCTTTCCACATACGAGAGGAGTTCCATCGCATTTATCATCTTAGTTGCTCTTCTTGGAACACAATACCCAAGGTGAGGTCGCACTATTGAACGATACAGAGGCATTCAAACATTCTTTGTCTTGTTTACCATCCATTTTCTAATAATTCCTAGCATCATCTTGTTTGCTTTTTTGGAATATTTATGATTGTCAAAAAGTAGGGATAATTTTTAAAGCAGAAGTACGTATATGCTTGCATTTGTGTTAAATATTTGCCAGTATCTGCACAGCTAAAAATATGTACTTATTGCATGCAAGTCTGCACAATTAAGGCCCCCTTTTATCAAGCCATGTTAGGGTTTTTTTTTATCGCTGGCAGCCGGGGTAAAGGCTCCGACTCTCGCAGGAATTCTTTGAGCGTTGGAGCTTTTTCTGCAGCAACTGGTGATAAAAAAACCCCTAATGCAGCTTGATAAAAGGGGGCCTAAATTTCTTCCATTAATTTTACTTTTCTAAAAGGCTTTATTTATTCACAGAGAGGATGTCAGATGTTACAAAACAACTTCTGGACAGTTTCGAAGTGGCAGATGTTAAAAATAGGTAAAACTGCAGTCTTTTGTAAAAGGGTGGGGGGTAGGTGTTAAGGTTTAAGAGCTTTCTTGTGTTCTTTGCACATTACAAAAATACTTTTCTAACTTAACCTTTTAATGTGTGTGAGTTTTTATAACTTAGATGCAAGTCGTAGATAATAGTCGGTGCTCATTATTACAGCTTCCCCTGCCCTGTGTTACAGGATGGCTTCAGAGGATTTGGAGCATTTGAATGAAGATGGAGAACTTTGGTTTGCTTATGAAGGTCTTAAAAAAGCAACCAGGTTAGTGGGGAAGTATTTCATGGATTATTTCTGCACAGGTTGTGCTATTTAGTAGACAGCAGAAGAATTATCCAAAGATTTTACTGTGAAGGGGTTTTTGAAGACTGTGTAGATCCCATCTATGAGTTGGTCATTATTTTAATTCCACTTTCTGAGACTGCTTTAAATTGTACTCCTGCCTTTGAGGGATAACAAACATCAAACCTTACAACACATCGTAAGTCAGTAAAAGAGATTCTCTGTCCCACTAATACTTCAGCATATGAGCTGGAGAAGGGGGCCAGATGTGTGTGACCTGGCATGTTTAAAGGCATGTGCACATTTACACCTACCTCAGGTGTTTCTTTAACAACTCTCCAGACCAGCATAGGTTAATCTTACAAGCGGGTTATATCGCATCATGACCAGCAAGTGGAGACTGAGACAAAACTTTGGAAAAGTACATATCATGTGACTCCTCCCTAATTACCTCATAAGAATTGCCGCTGCTGGGTCAGACCAGTGGTCCATCGTGCCCAAGCAGTCCGCTCACGCGGCGGCTCTTAGGTCAAAGACCAGTGTCCTAACTGAGACTAGCCTTACCTGCATAGGTTCTGGTTCAGCAGAAACTTGTCTAACTTTATCTTGAATCCCTGGAGGGCGTTTTCATGCCGCTGTACCGGGCCATGGTGTGCCCTCACCTGGAGTACTGCATCCAGCACTGGTCGCCACCGGGCCCTGGACCAGGCGAATAGCGCCCTGGGTGGACCACAGGTAAATTGCACTGGCGTGTTGCTCAAACTGGAGATAGACCCCACAGGCTAAGTATCAGATAAACCAGTCAAGAGGAAACCAGGTAATTAATCAAATCCTTTCCAGAGTGCTTTATTCTTCAATAGCACAAAAATCAGAATGGCAAACCAGAAACAACAGAAAAAACTCAAAACAAAAATCCTGATCAGCAAAACAGGATATGCAAAGTCCCTGTGCCTTAGCAAGTTCAGCACAGCTTCCTAAAGCTAGGCCCCAGCCGGGCCTAGGCCTTACTCTGGAGAGAGTTAATCTCACTTAGCACAGTACAATAACCTTCACAGCATTACTTCATACAACACAAATGCAAAAAAAAAAAAAAAAGTTCAGAAGGTCCTCAGCTCTCTGCTCCTGAGCTGGGGCAGGAGAACTGCCAAGTTTGTCTTCATACAAATATTCCCACCCAGGGTCTTGACAAACTTCTCCCTCACTTTAGAACAGTTCTCAGTCCCTGTACATTGCTGCATTCAAACCAAAAGAAATGCAATTCAAAAAACAAAACAAAACATTTCTCCAGCAAAACAAGCTGTGAAAGCACCAGCCATAGTCCTTTATAACATTGCAGCTAAAGAGCCCTTGGGGATTGTCTTCCTCCCAGAGGCCTGGGTAAGCAAATTGCAATCTCAGATTTGCCTGCTTAATTTTTTCCCTGTTTTTTAGGGAAAAAGTGAAGTTTTCAGTATAATGTGGGGGGTTACAACCCCCCAAACCCCCCACAACGCCGGCACGATCTGTATTCAATAAAGTGTGTGGGGGGGTTCCTCCCCCACACCCCCCGTCGGAGCCCCTTAAAACACAGTTTTTCTTCGGCGCGGGCTTCCGCCTTGCGCTCAGTTGTCTCGGCGCGCCTTTGTCCTTTCACCGCTGGATGCAGTATTCCAGGTGGGGGTACAGCGGCATGATAACCTTCCCTGATCTGTTTGTGATCCCCTTCTTAATCATTCCTAGCATTCAGTTCACCCTTCTTGCCGCCGCTGCCCATTGCGCGGATAGCTTCATTGACTTGTCTACCAGTACTCCTAAGTCTCTTTCCTGGGGGGTCTCTCCGAGTACTGCACTGGACATCCTGTATTCGTGTATAAGATTTTTGTTGCTGACATGCATCACCTTACACTTATCCACTTTAAACATCATTTGCCATGTCACGGCCCATTCCTCGAGCGTGTTTGTCACGTTGCAGGTCTTCACAATCCTTCTGTGTCTTCACTACTCTGAATAACTTTGTATCATCTGAAAATTTAATCACCTTGCTCGTTGTACCAATTTTCAGGTCGTTTATAAATATGTTGAAGAGCACGGGCCCAAGCACCGAACCTTGCGGCACTCCAGTCATGACACTTTTCCAGTCCAAGTATTGTCCATTCACCCCCCACTCTCTGTTTCTTATCCGCCAACCAGTTTTTAATCCACGTGAGTATATCACCCTCGATTCCATGGCTTGCAATTTTTCAAAGTACTCATTCATATGGGACTTTGTCGAACGCCTTCTGAAAATCCAGATATACAGTGCCGACCGGGTCACCCTTGTCTATCTGCCTGTTTACTCCCTCAAAGAAGTGCAGTAAGTTCGTCAAGCCAGATCTTCCTTTGCTGAAGCCGTGCTGGCTGGTCCTCATCAGATTGTGTCTGTCAAGGTGATCAATGAAGCGGTCCTTTATCAGCGCCTCTACCATCTTTCCCGGTACTGAGATAAGACTCTGTAGTTTCCCAGATCTCCCCTCAAACCTTTCTTGAAAATCAGCATAACATTCGCCACTTTCCAGTCTTCCGGAATCCTTCCTGATTTGATCGACAAATTAGCTATTAGTTGAAGCAGTTCAGCTATAACCCCTTTAAGTTCATTGATTATCCTCGTAAGGTTGCCGTCCGGTCCCAGGATTTATCATTTTTAAGCCTGTCAATCTGCCTGCATACCTCTTCTAGACTGACCGTCAACCCTGTCATTTTCCCGTCTTCATTTCCTAGGTATACCTGTCAGCCTCCGGTAAGTTGCATATATCCTCTTCTGTAAATACATATGCAAAAAACGTGTTGTTTGTCAGCTATGGCTTTGTCCTCCTTTAACACTCCCTTTATTCCATGGTCATCCAATGGCCCCACCGCTTCCTTCGCAGGTCGTTTCCCCTTAATATATTGAAAGAACGGCTTGATGTTTTTCGCCTCCTTGGCAATTTTTTCCTTGTAGTCCCTTGTGGCCTATCTTACCGCCTTATGGCACCTGCGTTGATGTTGCTTGTGCTTTTTCCAGTTTTCATCCGTTTTTGACCTTTTCCATAATTTAAAAGAAATCTTCTTGTCTCTGATTGCTTCTTTCACTGGTACAGTGAGCCACGCTGGTTCCTTGTTCTTTTTCCTCTTGGATCCCTTGTTGATACGCGGTATATATAGATTTTGCGCTTTGGTGTCTGTGTCCTTAAAAAGAGACCATGCTTGCTCTAGCTTGCCCTGCCAGAATCTGCACCCAGTGTCCCCTCCCTCACACCCTCCCCTGCCAGGCTCTGCACCCAGCCCCCCTCACTCCACACCAGGCTTTGCACTCTGTCTTACCTTCCTACTCTGTACCCCCTCTGGTGGTCTAGTGGTAGGCCGGAACATGAGGGATGCCCCCTGTCTCCCGTCCCAGCTGACTAACTTTTTTTTTTAACCACTTTTTAAACTAAACCCCTCCCCTGCGCTTACCTTTTGTGACGTTTTTAATCCCTGGTGGTCCAGCGGTGTACGGGGCAGGAGCGATCTTTCCATGCCCTGCTCTGAGCTGAGCCTCTCTGACCCTGGTTCCCATTTCGAGCCCAGTGGCACACCCAACAGGGCCGAGCTTTTCGTGCTTCTTGCTTGGCCCCGCGCTGCTCTCTGAATGTCCTCCGCCAGTTCTGGTATGATGACCCGAATATAGGACGAGACGGGCCATTTTTTTGTCCCCAAAATCTCGTCATATATTTGAGTACAGTCAAACCTCAGTTTGCGAGTAATCCGGTTTGCGAGTGTTTTGCAAGACGAGCAAAACATTCTCGCAAAACTTGTCTCGCAAACCGAGTGTTGACTCGATTTGCGAGCCCCCCCCCTCGAGAACCGGCACCCCCCGTCCGAACAACTTGAAACTTACCCCCCGTCTGGCACCGGCACGCAGCCGACAGGACATGCCGGTGCCGCTTGAAGAACTTCCTGCCTCTTCCAGGCCTTGGCACTAAAAACCGCATTATGGTTTTATAATGGGGGGATTGGTTAACTGTGGAGTAAAGCTGAATATTTAGTTAATATCCAGCAAGGCTAATGAACACTGGCTTCACCATAATTACCATATTTTCACTCATACACCGCGCACCCGTATAAAACACGCACACAGGTATAGCACGCGGGAAACTGTAATTTATGTAAATAAATTTTTATATACCGCGCACACCTGTATACCGCGCATGCCGCCCCGACTCTCCCATCGCTGCCCAACTCTCCTTTCGCCCGCTCCGACTCTCCTCTGGCCAGCCCGACTCTCCTTTAGCCCGCCCCGACTCTCCTCTGGCCAGCCCGACTCTCCTTTAGCCCGCCCCGACTCTCCTCTCCCCCTTGAAGTCCTGTCCCCCCTTGAAGTCCTGTCCCCACCCAGAAAGCCTGATGCCCCCCCCCAACGTCCGATTCACCCCCCCCCCCCGCAGGACCGCTCGCACCCCCACCCCGAAGGACCGCTCACGCTCGCACCCGCACCCCCACCCCGAAGGACCGCTTGCACCCCCACAGCCTCCCCCCCATCATGTAGAAGCTGCCTACCGTCGTCCTGCTGCTTCCTCTGCCGGCGGTCCTGCCCCTTCTCTTAGCCCTGCGTCTACGCTGCATCCTCTTCCCGCCCTTTCTCTGTGGAGGGGGAGGGAGGCTGTGGGGGTGCGAGTGGTCCTTCGGGGTGGGGGTGAGAGCGGTCCTGCGGGGTGAATTGGACGTCGGGGGGGGGGGAACTATGTAAAAAAAAAGGTGATAACGCGCTCACACGTATAATGTGCACAGTTATGCATGGTTTGTAAAATCGTGTATAACGCGCGCGTTATATGCGTGAAAATACGGTAGTTGGAAAAGAGAAGTGTTAAAATCCTGCAATGTGAATTGAAATACTAAATTTATACACTTGAAGATTAAGATGTACCTATTCCTTTTTTTTTCCTTTATACAGAGTGTTGGAGAGCCATTTCCAGTCTCAGAAAGAGAACTACGAAAAGGAAATTGAAGTTCAAAATTATAAAGTTGAACATCTTAGCCAGGAAATCAGCCATCTACAAAAATTGTTTCGAGAGGAAAACAACATGAATGATAGCATCCGAGAAGAAGTGACTAGACTGAGATCAGAGAACATGGTAAGGTCCATCAAGGAATATGGTGAATGTATTAATTTTATATACTAGAGGCCTGAAGAAATACCTAATTTCGTAGCTATATTCTACTTTTTGATCTTTATCCATATTGGATTTCTAATACAGGAAGGGGCAATTTTAAAAGATTTTTACATAGGTGAAACTATGCACCTGCTTTCATGCAGTTGGAAAGTACTTGGCTGCAAACTTACATTGTGTAGGCTGACTACAGTTTCCTCATCATCACTCCAGACTAGTCCAGCCACTTGAAATTTTATGCTATCCCATTAGCAGATGGAGACTGAGAACAACGACTTGTGACATATCTCGTGATAGAGTATGGGGACCCATACTCTAAAATCTCCAGTAGGAGGATGTTTAAGGTTATTTTACTATAGTAAACCCAACTAACCTTGGATCAGTGGGTCCTTGAGGTCACTTGAGAGGGTTACATTGTAGAGTTTGCACAAGATCTTCCTGGATCTTTCTTGGAATATCTCTGTTAGTCAGGGCCAAACTAAAGGGTAGGCCTCAGGCCTGAGGAGGTCAGGGGAGGTTGATGTGCTGCCACTTGTACTCACTGTCCCTGGAGGGAGAGAAGACCACAATTATCTCCCCACTCCTAACACGCTGCTGCTGCTATACTCTGCGGTGGCAAAAACAAAGAAAAAGACTTTGCCGAACCATATGGAAACAGACTCTGGATGAGGGAGAGAGAAAGAGGGACAGATGCTAGATGGAGGGGGGGGGGAGAGGAAACAAATGCTGGATAGAAATAGGGAGGATGGGGCAGATGTTGGATGAGGGGCATAGAAGGGAGAGATGCTGGATAGAAAGGAGGAAGAGGGAGCAGACACTAGATGACATGGGAGAGAGAAAGCAGATGCTGCATGAAGGTGAGAAGGGAAAGACACCAGATGGAGGAGAGAAGGCAGATGCTCCATGAGGGTGAGGAGAGGGGACAAACACTGGATAGAAAGGGAGATGAGGGAGGCAGATGCTGTATGTCATGGGGGAAGGCAGACACTGGATGGGGGATGGGAGGGAGGGAGAAATGCTGGCCAAGGAGAGAAGACAGATAGAAATGTTGGACTTAGGGGAGGAAAGGAGAGCTATCAGATAATGGGGCAGGAGTAGGGAAGAAAGAGGGAGCAGAACTGGATGGGGGAGAAAAAGGAGAGATGGATTATGGTGGGGGAAGGGAAGAGAGTTGGGCCAGGAAGATGGTGGAGGGGAGAGGGAGAGGAGATGCTAGGCTATGAGTGGAGGGATGGGAGACACTGGAAATGGTGGGATCTTGTGGGAGAGATCAAGGGGAGGGGTGGCAAAGAGATGAGCATGAGGAGGATAGTGAGTACAAAGGTAGAAATGTGATAATGAGATGTAGATGAAAGGTAGCAGGAAATAGGAGGCTGAGGAAGGAATGAGATGGGAAATGGTTTTGTCAAGGCTTGATTATTGCAATGCCTTGTACTTTGGAATAACTAAGACAAGTTGCAGGGCACTGCAAGTTGTGCAAAATGCAGCAGCAAGATTGATAATGGGAATATCGAAATATGATCATATTTCACCCCATCTTCAACAATTACATTGACTGCCACTTGTTTTCATGATCTAGTATAAAGCAGTAATGATTTTTCATCAATTCTTGTATGGTACTATACCTGAATTATTTAAAAGCAAGATAACCAATTATTTATCAAATAGATCTCTGCGTTCAGAAAACTCAGCCTTACTAAAAACAAAATGCTAATCCAAAATATGTTGAGACCACTAAAATGACCTTCTGTTGTGCAGGGGCTAAACTGTGGTATTCATTTGTCAGCCAATTACAAAAATGTTGTGAAAAGGGCAGCTTTAGAAAACTACTTAAAACAGTTACAGTCAAACCTCGGTTTGCGAGTAACCCAGTTTGCGAGTGTTTTACAAGACGAGCAAAACATTCTCGCAAAACTTGTCTCGCAAACCGAGTTGCGAGCACCCCCCCCTCCGAGAACCGGCATCGCTCCCCCTCCCGCTCGCAAAGGCCCCCCCGCTCGAACCGGCATCCCCCTGCACGAACCGGCACCCCCCGCCCAAACAACTTGAAACTTACCCCCTGTCTGGCACCGGCACGCAGCCCACAGGATGTGCCGGTGCCGCTTGAAGAATTTCCTGCCTCTGCCGGGCCTTGAGCATGCATCTGTGCATGCTCAAGGCCTTCTAATTCTCCCTCTCGCCGAGATTCTCGGAGATATCCGAGAATCTCGGCGAGAGGGAGAATTAGAAGGCCTTGAGCATGCCGGGCCTTGAGCATGCATCTTCGCATGCTCAAGGCCTTCTAATTCTCCCTCTCGGCGAGATGCGCAGATGCATGCTCAAGGCCCGGCAGAGGCAGGAAGTTCTTCAAGCGACACTGGCACGTCCTGTGGGCTGCTTGCCGGTGCCAGAAGGGGGGTAAGTTTCAAGTTCAGGCAGGAGGTGCCGGTTCGTGTGTGTGGGGGTGACTTTGCGAGTGGGGGGGGGGAGCAGCGCCGCTGGCCTTGCGGATGGGGGTGGGTGGGAAGGTATCAAGCGAGTTTCCATTATTTTCTATGGGGAAACTCGCTTTGGTCGCCGTACCTCAAGAAGGACATGGCAGTACTTGAGGGGGTCCAGAGAAGAGCGACTAAACTGATAAAAGGTATGGAAAACTTTTCCTACGCTGACAGGTTGAAAATGCTGGGGCTGTTCTCCCTGGAAAAGCAGAGACTTAGAGGAGACATGATAGAAACCTTCAAAATCCTGAAGGGCATAGAGAAGGTAGACAGGGACAGATTCTTCAGACTGTGGGGAACCACAAGTACAAGGGGTCATTTGGAGAAACTGAGAGGGGACAGGTTTAGAACAAATGCTAGGAAGTTCTCTTTTACCCAGAGGGTGGTTGACACATGGAACGCGCTTCCAGAGGTTGTGATAGGCCAGAGCACATTACAGGGGTTCAAGGAAGGTTTAGATAGGTTCCTAAAGGATAAGGGGATTGAGGGGTACAGATAGAAGTAGAGGTAGGTTATAGAAATGGTCAGGAACCACTTCACAGGTCATAGACCTGATGGGCCGCCGCGGGAGCGGACCACTGGGCGCGATGGACCTCTGGTCTGACCCAGTGGAGGCAACTTCTTATGTTCTTATGATAAACGAGTATTTTGGTTTACGAGCATGCTTCTGGAACGAATTATGCTCATAAACCAAGGTTCCACTGTATTTGTAAATGCCTTCTTCTAGATAATGATTCTTTATGACTACTGCTTGTTGAAGAATTTTCATATGGTTCTTTGCATAAGCCTTTTTGGCTTTCATTTTTCATAGTTGATTTTCTGAGGATTATTTGTTCATGTTTGTCTGATCTTATTTGTTTTATAGAATTATGTATGTAAATTATGTAAACTGTTTAGAAAATTTTAAAAGAAATAAAGAAAAAGGTGAGAAAGAGGATGAAATTGAGTGGACAGGGTCATAAAAGAAAAAAAAAGGAGGAAAAACCTAAAAGGGAATGATCAGTATATCAAGAGACAGTTATAGTGAGGAAATGAAACAAGACAGGAGAAATGAGAAAAGCCAAATGGATAGCAGATACTGGAAAGAGAATTTTAGAGGACACAGAAAGACAGAAAAGAAACTGGGACCTACATGATGGAAAACCAAAATGTCCAGACAACAAAGGTAGATAAAAGATGTTTTGTTTCGGAATATGTTAGCTTTGTATTGTTCAGTGGTAAAGCCAGTCAGGTGGGGGGGTGAGACCAGGTGGGGCTGGGAGCAGGGCACGGCAGAGCTAGGGACCCAGTGGGGCCCTCAAAAGATTAATCCTGCCCTGCTGTTGGTCCCCTCTAAAGGTGACTATCGGGTCAACTGTGGGCAGATTGTTGCAGCTTCAGGCAGTGACGCTGGTTTCTTCCACCACAAAAGGCATGGGCCGGTGTCTCTAGGCTTTAGAAAAAGAGCCCCATAATCTTAAATTTGATATGGTGTTCAACAGGGAGATGGTGCAAATGAAATGAGCATGGTGAAATATGTTCTATTCTGGACTTATCTGTCAGAATTATTGCTGCAATATTCTGAACTAACTTCAACGTTTTGAGCACATTTACCGATAAACTAGTCAACATCATCTTGTATTAAGCCAAACAAGGAAAATAACCCCCGAAACACTGCACAAAATGTAATTTCATGTCAATAGAGGACAGTGTCACAACACTCAAATATTAAAAAATGATTTCTGCACAAATTTCCTAACAGGGTGACACAAGTTTAACTAAATAATAGCTTTGAAAACACAGATGTATTGAAAAACCAATGTATATAAACCAACACTTTCAATTGGCGACTGCTGTGAAAATAGGACATAAGAAAATATCGTTTTGCTAGAACATAGTGAAGCAAGTGTCACCTCACATTTCACTCAAAAAGAAGGACAAAAGCCTCAGAAAAGGCCCTCCCACCGCCACAAAAGTGGATATCAAGGTGGTTAGACGGTAACCTCACAGGCAAAACCTTCAAAAATGAGTTAATACGAGCAAAAGAACTTATACTTCACATGTATGTAATTATAGATAGAGGAATAAAGCCACTTATCTTCAACTGATCGGCACAAGTTTAACTAAATACACTCCTGCTCAGATTTGGCTGGTGTCAAAAACATGGTTTTTAACATCAAAGTTCTGAGCAGACCAAAAGCAGTGTCATGGGGAACCACAGTACCTTAGTTTTTGGTAATTGATTTTTAAACATAGAAGCCAACCTGTCTCTAGGGACACCTTCAATTAGGTCATACAGGCATGCTTATATGATGCATGTACATAAGATTGCACTAGAGAATGACACGGACAAATTCCTCCGTCCCATCCCCATGAGATTTGTCCCTGTCCCTCTCCCATTCCTGTAAGCTGTGCCTTAACCACACAAAACTTTGAACACTTATGATTTTAAAGTGTTTCGGGCTTGTGCAGATAAGGACGGAGCTTGCAGAAATGGGACAGGAACAGAACTTACCTGGATGAGAAAATGAGTTCCCGCAGGGATTGGGAAAAATTTGTCCCTGTGTCATTCTCTAGTTTGCACCCACAAACACCTGTTTGATGTGCAGAAACGTCTTACAAAAAAAAATGTATATTTCTAGAAATCTGACTTTTCTGAGCACAGCCTTAGCGGTACTTTTATTAAGAACATAAGAATTGCCGCTGCTGGGTTAGACCAGTGGTCCATCGTGCCCAGCGGTCCGCTCACACGGCGGCCCCTAGGTCAAAGACCAGTGTTCTAAATAAGTCCAGCCTCACTTGCGTACGTTCCAGTTTAGCAGGAACTTGTCCAACTTTGTCTTGAATCCCTGGAGGGTGTTTTCCCCTATAACAGACTCTGGAAGAGTGTTCCAGTTTTCTACCACTCTCTGGGTGAAGAAGAACTTCCTTATGTTTGTATGGAATCTATCCCCTTTCAACTTTAGAGTGCCCTCTTGTTCTCCCTACCTTGGAGAGGGTGAACAATCTGTCTTTATCTGCTAAGTCTATTCCTTTCAGTATTTTGAATGTTTTGATCATGTCCCTTCACAGTCTCCTCTTTTCAAGGGAGAAGAGGCCCAATTTCTCCAATCTATCACTGTACGGCAACTCCTCCAGCCTCTTAATCATTTTAGTCGCTCTTCTCTGGACCCTTTCGAGTAGTACAATGTCCTTCTTCATGTATGGCAACCAGTGCTGGACGCAGTACTCCAGGTGAGGGTGTACCATGGCCCGGTACAGCGGCATGATAACCTTCTTCGATCTGTTTGTGATCCCCTTCTTTATCATTCCTAGCATTCTGTTTGCCCTTTTTGCCGCCGCCGCACATTGCACAGACAGCTTCATTGACTTGTCCACCAGTACTCCCAAGTCTCTTTCCTGGGGGGTCTCTCCGAGTACTGCACTGGACATCCTGTATTCATGTATAAGATTTTTGTTAGCGACATGCATCACTTTACACTTATCCACGTTGAACCTCATTTGCCTAATCTTTAGCACGCACTAAATTGGTTAGCACACTTTAATAAAAGGACCCCATTGTTTGCTCTGTTCTCAAAGAAGCAGTAGACTATGGGCTAGATTCACGAACCTGCCTGATCGGACCCGATTCGGACAGGTCTGATAAATTCGCAAAACAACAATATGCAGATGGGGCGATCGGAGGAATGCCCCTATCTGCCTGCCCGGCGCATGCACAGACCATCTGTAGATGGTCTGTGCAGGCGCTGGACCTTTGGGCCAGCAGAAATTTTTCTTTTTCTTTTTTTAAATGGAGCCTATGGTTTTAACCCGCTTAAACCCGGGCTTAAAAGTTCGGGGTAGGCAGGAGATCAGGGCAGTTCGGGGCTGGCAGGTGATCCGGGGCACATTTGTGTGGATTGTTCAGAAAGAAACTCAAGATGCAGCTTAAACCTGTTTCTCTTCACTGGCGGCAGAGAGCAGGGCTTCAATAGAGCAGGAGAGTTGGAAAGACGTTTTCGACTGGTCCCCAGCAGTCTCTTCCTGCGTTGATCGGCCAGCACAAAATTTCTTTGGCGAATCGCATCCCTGTCTACTTTGCATGCGTTTCCCCTCATTTGCATGCACGGATCGGAAGCGGATCGCAGGAGAGGTAAGTGAATCAGGCTGGAGGGAAATTTGGTCGTAAAGGGGTCGCAAACCGATCGGTACATGATCAGTTTGCTTTGTTAATCTATGCCTATCTTCATTTGGGACGAGACTTGTATACAGGGCCAGATTAATCAATAGACCCAGTAGGCACGTGCCTAGGACCCGAAGCTGCGAGGGGGTCCCACTGAAGGAGGACAACTCACCTTGCTAGTTTTTTAAATAGCAAGGGCCCCCATGGCAACGGGCACGCCCCCCCCCGCAGCAACAGCAACAGCCCCCCCCCCGCATCAACAACAATGTGGCTGGATCTGTTACTGGAAGGTCCCACGATGACTGCTTCTGCCGATCCATCCCCCTCCGACGTCACTTACTTGCTCTGGAAGAAGTGACGTCAGAGGGGGATGGACCGGCAGAAGCAGTCATCGCGGGACTTTCCTGTAATAGATTCGGCCATGTTTCCGTTGCTGTGGGGGGGCCCGTTGCTGTGGGAGGGTCTGTTGCTGCGGGAGGGCCTTTGCTGCAGGAGGGGGTCCCGTTGCCATTGTTGCGGGGGAGGGGCATTGCCATGGGGGGGGTAACTCATTGCGGGCAGAACCAGCAGCTGCAATGTTTGGAGGGGGAGGGAGAAAGAGCATGGATGGGTGGTTGAGGGAGAGAAAGGGGGCAGGGTGGTATGGAAGGGTTGTGAGAAGAATGGCATGGAAGGGTGGTGGAGGAAGAGAAAGGGGACAGGGTGGTGTGGAAAGAGAGAAAAGGGCTGATGAATTGGTGTGCAGGGGAAGGGGAGAGATATAAGGGGAAGGATACTAGATGGAATTGGGTTGAAGGGAAAGAAAGGGGGACAGATGCTGATGGAATTGGGGTGCAAGGAAAGGGGAGAGAGACATAAGGTGGAAGGATCCTGGAAGGAATTGGGTTGGAGGGAGAGAAAGGGGGCAGATGCTGATGGAAGTGGGAGGAAGGGAAAGGAGAGAATGAAATTCCCCACCATGGGGGTGTGGGAAAAGGAAGGAGAGGAGAGAGATGCCAAACCATTGGAGGAGGGAAGAGAAGATGATGGATGCCACACCAATGGGGGGGGGAAGAAGCGATGGAAGGGAGAGGCAGACAATTTCTGGAAGAGGTACAGAAGGACAGAAGATGAAAGGAAGAGAGTGACAAGAAGATGAGGAGAGCAGAAACCAGAGAAGACAAAGATAGAAAAAAAAATTTCTATTTATTTATTTTTTTGCTTTAGGGGACATGCATCGCTGTTTTTGTGGTGTTGCATTGTATGCAGAGTCCAGCTTCTTGTTGGTTTTATTTAACCTTTGTCTACATATTTCTATTTTATCCCCCCTTTTACAAAACTGTAGAGCATTTTTTAGCGCTGACTGTGGCTAAAAATCATACTACAGTTTTGTAAAAGGGGTAGAGATTAGTTTATGATTACATATTCCATACTAGGTAAAGGTGTTTTCTATGTTCTGTTTGTATGAAGCACAAACAAAAAAAGGAAGAACCAACAAAATCTGCAGTAAAAGGGTCGAAGACAAAACAAAGCAAGGAGAACTGCAGTAACTTGTACAATGATACAGGCAAAGTTTATTAAAATCTATCAGCCCACGTACAAGCTGCTCTTCAACGTTCGTCTTCACACAGGCTTCAGCATGCTTTTTGCGGTTCAATTTGACTCCTTTCTAACCTAGGACCCCTGAAGAAGGCATGTACCGAAACACGGACCGTGTTGGGTCCCGCTGTTTGTATGAAAGACATGTTTTTTTTGTTAGCATTGACTAGCCTTGTTTGGCAAAATGCATCAGGCTTGGTTCTTGGGAGCACCTTGAATTAACCTGATTTGAATCTCCTTATTTTTCTGCCAATCTTCTTTTGTTTCAGGGGAGGGGCAGGGCCAGGGGGCCCAGTGTATTTGGGTGCCTAAGGGCTCTTGAAGAATTAATCCTGCCCTGCTTGTATACTGCTTTTTCTGCGTGCTTTACACGTTTTTAGACAGGTACTTATTTTGTACCTGGGGCAATGAAGTTTTAAGTGACTTGACAAGAGTCACAAGGAACTGCAGTTCGAATCCAACTCACAACATCGGGTTGCTGAGCAGCTGCCCTAACCACTAGGGCTACTCCTCCACTCAATGTATGTTCTATAAAGTAGAGAATGATATGTTGAGTGTTACCTGCAGCTAGCTGCGGGTAACCTGCTGAAAGGGGGATGAAATAAAAATGGTCACTGCGGGGACGGGGAGAAAGCCATTCACTGCCCCGTGGAGCGGTGAATGGCCTTGTCCCTGAAGTTAACTGAGGATCGCGCAGTCCAGCAGCCCCCTCCTTCCTCCCAATCGCAGTCAGGGCATCTCCCTCCCTTCCCCTTCCCTTCACTGACTTACTTTAATTTTCATCTTAACAAGCCGCCGGAGCCTTGAAGTCGTGTGCAGCTGTCGGAAAGTCCTCCTTTGACGCAACTTCCTGTTTCCGGTTGCGTCAGAGGAGGACTTTCCGGCAGCCACATGCGACTTCAAGGCTCCAGCGCCTTGTTAAGATGAAAATTATAGTAAGCCAGTGAAGGTAAGGGAAAGGAAGGGAGGGAGGGAGCTGCTGGACTGGGCGAAGGGGAGTGGAGAGGAACTGATGCTGTACACTTTGTTGGGGAATATATGCGGGGGCATGGATCGAGCTCACGGTGACAGGACAGGGATGGAGCTCGTGGTGACAGGATGGTGATGAGCTCACAGGGACAGGGCGGAGACGGGGACAAATTTTTCCCCCCGTATTATTCTCTACTATAAAGTAAGGAGATACAGTAGTTTAGTAAATTTTATGTTTTCTTTTATGAAGATAATTCCAGACCTCAAACAGCAAATTTCTGAACTGCAGCGACAAAAAACTGATCTTCAAAACCACCTAAAAGTGCAAGCCGAAGAAATCGAAGGTATGATACAGTAATAAAATGTGCAAGATCTCGAGTACAATCTAGAGAGTTGTACGGGGAC
This sequence comes from Geotrypetes seraphini, assembly GCF_902459505.1. Taxonomy (NCBI): domain Eukaryota; kingdom Metazoa; phylum Chordata; class Amphibia; order Gymnophiona; family Dermophiidae; genus Geotrypetes; species Geotrypetes seraphini. The sequence continues at coordinate 17,143,252 of NC_047097.1, forward strand.
AGAAATCAAACCCATCCCCTCTAGGAGTCAAACCCGTCCCCACCCATCCCCCCTGACATCAAATCCGTCCCCGCCCATCCCTATAAACTTCAGAAGTAGATATTTCATTTAATTACACTACTGAATTAAAGGCTCCGGTAGAGACCCATTTACAAATAAGCAAAGACACTTTATTAATTTAGAAATATTAATTGGGAAGAATACATACTTTGTAAACGGGTTTCTACCAGAGCCTCTAATGTAAATATAAAATATAAATACTCAGTTAATGAGGACCCCCAAGCTATCAGCTGAGGACTTCCTCTGCAGTTGGCTGGGGATCCCTTTTGCCAAGCTTGGCAGGCAGCAGTAGCGTCCCTGAGTCACAGATGCTGGCACCTTGGTGGCTCATGGATGCTGCCAGTGACTGTCGCACTTGGTGGAAGGGAGTTCTGGCCGTCTCTAGAGGAAGTCCAGCCACAGCAAGGGTCAGAAAGTACTTCAACACTGTAGAAATAAAACCAGAAATGCATTTCCTTTTCTTTTGAACACAATACAAAGACATCCGCTATATACATTTCCCAAAGCTAACATATTTTAATCTATAAATTTCGTTTTTTACCTTTGTTGTCTGGAGACTTATTTTTCCATAAAGTTGGTCCCAGTTTCTTTTTTCCGCTTTCCTGTCTCCTGTAAATTCTTCTGTTGCTGCCAATTGGTTCCTCCTACCATGGTCCAACTTTTATCCCTTTCTCATCTTTCGCCCCTGCCTACCAGTACTGGACACTCTACAACTCAGAGCATTCCTTCCTCAACAACATCTGGATGCTCAGAACGAATTATGCTCGTAAACCAAGGTTCCACTGTAGTAGTACCTCTTGGTGAAAATGAAACTTAATAATAATAATAATTAAAAAAAGAACAAACCCAACAAAAATGCTACACATGTATAACCACACAAACCAGGCTCATGGCATAATGTATTACAGCTCCACAAACAGTCCCTCCCTCCTTTTCTGCCCCTTTCCGCAAGATTGTACCTCTCCCGAGTGCTGCACTTCTTCGCAGGGCACTGGGCCCTGCCTTTTTTGCCCCCTCCCACAAGACTGTACCTCTCCCGAGTGCTGAAGTGAAGCCTTGCCTCCGACGTCAGCTCTGATATTGGAGTAAGACTTCCGGGTCAGCTACATGTGGCCTGCTGGGAGCACTGCACACTGCAGGAGGGCAGGAAAAGAAGACGAGCCACTCTGCTCGAGATGCCTCCCAACCCCATGGGATCGCCGAGACCACGAGGGGCATCCCCACGGGATCCCTGCGACCAGAGTGGGTATCCCCACGGGATCCCCGTGACCCAAAAGGGGAACCTACTGGTCCCGCAGGATTCCTGTCGTCCCCGTTCAGCTCCTCTAGTACAATCCTCACCAACCAACTAAAAGGATGACAGCAACTTTTCTTTCCTGGGATTGGATTTATTCTGAAATCTTTACAGGATCCCACAGCTTTGTAGGACTCGTGGGTACATAAGATTTAGGCTTCAGTTTCGGGGGAGACAGGAGCAAGTAAGAAATGTTGCTGTTCTCCTTCCAGAAGGAGGGGCAAAGAGTAGATGCAACCATGAGGCCTACATCACACTACTATCTCTGTCACACCCAGAGTCAGCTCTTGGCCTACTCAGAGAAGGATTTTCTCCTTTCTTTGCCTATGATAAAATTTATGAATAAAGCTTTTTATATCTATCATGGTTAGTGCATAACAAAATCCTGATGACAATTTAATAATTTTTCATTGTAGGAAAAATGGAAAGAATTTCAAATCAATTGCATCATGATCTTGAAGAAGAAGGATCCCAAAGGAAGTAAGAATTTTAAATTATATAAAGGGGAATCTAATTTTAAAGTATTTTCTCCATGTAAAGCATTACCGTATTTTCACGCATATAACGCACGCGTTATACACGGTTTTTACAAACCGTGCATAACCTTGCGCGTTATACGCGTGAGCGCATTTTACAAATTTTTTTTTACATAGTTCCCCTCCGATGTCCGATTCACCCCCCCCCCCCCGCAGGACCGCTCGCACCCCCACTCCGAAGGACCGCTCGTACGCACCCGCACCCCCACCCCGAAGGACCGCTCGTACGCACTCCCACCTGCACCCGCACCCCCACCCTGAAGGACCGCTCGCACGCACTCCCACCTGCACCCGAACCCCCCCTGCTCATCATGTAGCAATTTAAAGTGCTTTCTTTTTAACGACGCTTTTAATTGAACCACTTCTTCTTAACTATTAATCTTTTACTGTTCCCCTGGTCCTAAGTGTTTTTCCCTTAAATGTTCCTCACTTTTCTATTACAAGTGTATTTCTTCCCACTTATCCTTATGTTTCTATGGCAAATAGGTCAACATTTACCCAGTTTGTACGGTCTGTATTCCTGTAGTTTACTATAGGAAAGTATGTTTAATCGTCATTTTTGTGAAATGTTAATACTTTTTACTCTGTACAACGCTTTGAAGTATCGAAAAGGCGTTTAATCAAAAATTGAATAAACTATAACTATAAACTATAAACTATAGAAGCTCCTACCGGTGTCCTGCTGCTTCCTCTTGGCGGTCCCGGCCCTTCTGTGAGCCCTGCGTCTGCGCTGCTTCGTCTTCCGGCGGTCCCACCCTTTCTCTGACATTAGACATAATTTATGTTATGTTATGTTTGGAATAATGGTTACATTTATGAGGTTCAATAAAAGAAAATTTTCACTCCCTGTTTCAATTCTGACCATTTATACCGTTTCATGGTTATTACAAAAAATATTTTTTACATGGGGGGGTGGGTGAGGGGGGTTAAAAAATGATGGGCCCTGGGTGCCACATACCCTAGGTACGCCACTGGGTGTGCGCCTAAAGGACTGGGAGCCTGTTTCCTAAGCTGTGTCTTATTAGAACCTAGTCTAGGTTTAAAAGTGTTTGTCTTCATCCGGCTCCCACTCCTCCCAGGGCTCCTGCTCTTGTGAAATCTCTCCAGAAACAGGGTCTTGCTCCATGTTAGTTGGAGAGCTGCTGCACTGATCGGCATAAAATATAGGCTTGATGATACCTATAAAAATTTGGAAAATTCACCTACCCTCCGTAATTGTTTTTTGTAAAGATACTAAAGCAATTCTAGACATTTTACCTAGCCAAATAAATTTTGTAAGAATACGATTTAATTTTTTATAAAAGGACCCTTGAAAAAAAACTGGTCTCATACTCATTTGATAACAAACCACAGGCAACATCATCATTTTGATTGTTTGCACTCTCCCCCACCAAGAAAAATATAAAGGATTCCATTGCTCACACATTTCTGTAACCTTCTTTAACAAAAATTTTCATTCTCTTTCATTGTGTCCTCCAGCGTGCTTTTAATCCAAATTCCTAAATATTTTAATTCATCTTCCTTCCATATAAAAGAGAATGATTCAAACAAGCCCTTTGTGCAATGCACATTAAGTGGAATAATTTCTGATTTACTCCAAATAATCTTATATCCTGAAAATTTTCCAAATTTCTCAATCAACTCAAGCAAGCATGGAATGGTAATTTCTGGATTTCTCAAATGAAGCAAATTTCATCAAAGAATAATAAACTTTTAATGATTATGACAGGAGTCGCCATGCAACAGATAACAAGTAATAGGAAAAATTGGAACAGACTTAATTATAATTTCTGGTGGAATTTGATATGTCATATTTACAAAATGGAGAGAACAATAGCTATGCAAAAAGGAAATTTTAATAAGTTTAATGAGATATGGTGGCCATTGACAAAATATTGCAATGAGTAGACACCATTTTACATTATAAGTACAATTTAAGATAGAAGGGATGGGAGGGGGGAATTTGAATTTATTAAATGATTAGATCACTATGAAGGATTATTGATGTGATATATTTGAGAGTGTAAGACTGAAAGGGAGGGAGGGATGGGATATAGTTTTTATCTATTAGTTTCATAAATGATAGAATTTCAATGATGTATTTATTGATGAATGATTAATATATATGTATTTGTTGTAAGATGAAAATGAATAAAGAATTTTAAAAAAAAGACTACATTTGCATGGTTTGCTGGTAGTTATTTGCCCCCCACCCCCATGACACATATGATATACACAAAAAGGCATGCCTATTTATTTATTCAATTATTTAGCCCATCCAACCAAAGGAGCCCGGAATGGGTTACAAAGTACATCCACAATATAATCGAGACAGGACAGAGATGACATAATTTACAATATAGACATGACAATAAAACATATAAACTAAGTAGCATCTGGTGAGATTGCATGCCTATGACATAGCTTTTCCTGGCACATGTGCTCTTTTATTGCTATTTCTGTGAACTATTCTGTGCATGTGTGTGTTGCTTTCTCCATTAACTGATCGGATGCTATTTCCATGAACCTCATTTGCATGCAAAGTTTTTGTCACCACTACGACGGCTCATAGGATTTTAATGATGACTTTAGAGCATTAAGGGCCTGAATGGAAAAACTAAAACTGTGCACCTAAGGAGACCATTGAATGCAGGAAGGGCTGTGCAGCTCTATCTCAATGCTGTCAGATGTCACTCACTGTGTGCCTACCTCAATCCTAGGTGTGAGCAAAAAATCAACTATTTAATTTCCTTGTGTAAAATTGTTCTATTTGCATAAAATGCATTTAATTCATTTGTCTGTAGGACTTTGGAAGTCCAGAAGGAAAAATTTAAAGTGGAAAATGAGGAACTTGCTGCTAAAGTTCAAGAGGTAGAGGCAGTGAATGTTCATTTAAAGAAAAAGCATGAAGTGGAGAGTGAAATAAAGAATAAGATGATGCAGGAGGCATCTCGTCTGAGCACGGAAAACACGGTAAGGAATGACAGAACAACAAATTTCCTGCCACTAATTTGTTGTGGAAAGGAAACCTTGTAGGGAGTAATTTTATAGGCAAAAGGCCCTGATTCTATAAATGGCATCTGATTCCTAGGCACTGTTTGGCGCAGTTGTCAGTCAACCGCTAGATACTTTATAAAGTCGAGCTTAGTGATGCCTAAGCATTCGTAGGTGCTGGCGTTAAATCCTTAGTCATACTACCATTTAGGCCAGGGTTTTCTTGGCCTAAATAAGTGTCCTAAGGTAGGTGCCCAACTCAATCCATGCCCAAACTCCTTCCCAATAGGCACCAGTAGGTGCCTTGGTATAGACGCCTACATAGAAGTGGCAGGCACCTAACAGAAAATTCATTTTTAAAATAATTTTTAATTGGTTTTTAACAGTGCTTTCAATGATCAGCGCCAATTAAGTCAATTAAAAAGTTTTAAATTAGGCATCTAGGTGCCAAACTGTAAGCATCTTTTATAAAATCAGGGCCAGAGTTCATGCAGAGTTATCACTCTGTAGTCTTTTCCAGATTCTCAGAGTAAAATTGTGCAATTGTGTAATTGAGTAAAATTGTGTAATTGAAAATTACCTCAGGAAAAAGTATGTACTTGCATTTATACCTGAGGAAATTCTATAAAGCAATTCCACATGTAAAAATGTAAAATTTCATGGGGGAAATATACACACATAAAAAGTAGTAGTGGCTATCCAATCTAGACACCTAACTTAATGATTTAAAAAGCCTTAATCGGTGTACATACCCTATATGTCTTCCTGTCATATCTAATATTGTACTTCTCCCTTTTTACCCTATGTAATCATAGTTAGTCTATAATGTCTAATTGTACAATAATATCATCTTGTAATGACTAATGTCTGTATTTCCCCTAATTTTTATAATTTTATTACTGACGAACTTGCTGCACTTCTTTGAGGGAGTAAACAGGCAGATAGACAAGGGTGACCCGGTCGACATTGTATATTTGGATTTTCAGAAGGCGTTCGACAAGGTTACGCAAGAACAACTACTTCGAAAAATTGTGAGCCATGGAATTTTGCCAACTGATGCCTGGATCAGAGAAGAGTTCTTTATTTTCCCTTTCTTAAGAATTCTTTATTTAATAGGATCTTGGTAAACCACATCTCCATAGACATGCTTGGGACCAGAAACATTTCGGATTTTAGAATTTTTTGCTTTTTTGGAATAATGGCCTTAGCGATTCATATTTGTCGCCAGCTACATCCCTGCAGACTTCTCTCTGCCGCCTCCTGCCTTGTGTATATCGCTTCCTCTTTCCTTCCTGGCTGGATGCAACAGAGAGAAGCGTGCGGGGCCATAGCAGGGAACAAGTACCAATCACTGCATCTATCAGCAACACCTCAGAGGTACACCAGTGTGAGGTAAGTTGAAACAACTGAACTGCTATTACCATAGAGTGAAGTATTTAAAGTAACTTTTGGGCCAGGTTTCACTTTTGATGCTAAAAATATGCTTTTTTTGTACAAATTAGTAATGCAACAATGTTACAAAAAATTTCAGGATTTGGAGCTTTTTGGTTTTTAAAATTTCATATAAAGGATCTTGAACCTATAACAGAAAAAAAAAAAAAAAAAAGTAGATTAATCAAAGACCTCTGCACAAGCTAAATATCATTATTACCATCTGGGACTGAAATCAGTACCCTTTCATGTAATGAAAACCTCAGTCATCACTAACCCACTACATGATCTCTATTTATTAAGAACATAAGCATCGCCTCTGCCGAGTCAGACCATAGGTCCATCGTGCCCAGCAGTCCGCACCCGCGGCGGCCCCCCAGGTCCATGACCTGTAGTGTTCTTTCACTTAAGACATTTTATCCTTTATAGTACCCCTCTAGCTATACCCCTCAATCCCCTTTTCCTTTAGGAACATGTCCATCCCCTTTTTGAAACCCAAAATCGTACTCTGCTCTACCACCTCCCCTGGAAGCGCATTCCAGATATCCACCACCCGCTGGCTGAAGAAGAACTTCCTAGCATTTGTTCTGAATCTGTCTCCCTTCAGTTTTCTTGCGTGCCCTCTTGTTTTTGTTTCCCCCGCCAGTCTGAAGAATCTGCCCCTCTCCACCTTCTCTATACCCTTTATGATCTTGTAAGTTTCTATCATGTCCCCTCTAAGTCTCCGTTTTTCCAGAGAAAAGAGCCCCAGTTTCTCCAGCCTCTGAGAGGCCTTCCATGCCCCTTATCATTTTTGTTGCTCTTCTCTGGACCCTCTTGAGTGTCGCTATATCCGTCTTAAGGTACGGCGACCAGTATTGAACGCAGTATTCCAGATGCGGGCGTACCATCGCCCGATATAGCGGCAGGATAACTTCTTTGGTTCTGGTAGTGATTCCTTTTTTAATAATTCCCAACATTCTGTTCGCCTTCTTGGAGGCCGCTGCGCATTGTGCTCCCGACTTCATTGATTGGTCCACTAAAACCCCCAAGTCCCTTTCTAGGTTTCTCTTTTTAAACTACTCAAGATCACTCTTAACCCGTATCCATCTTTCCATCAATCCCCTGCCAGTAAAGTGACTTCAAATTTCAGCCTGAACCATCTTTTAAAAATAAAACATCCTTATTCTTCATTCTAAATAACAGATAATTTTTCTCACTTCTATTTGATATGGGCAATTAATTCCATGATTAAATGCTACAACAGAAAAGACCCTAAACCACAGAAATTTATATTGAACCTCATTTACTGTTGAGACATAGAAAAATTCACCTTGTGATGAACACAATACCTGATCAAGCTAAAACTATGAAACAAAGAAGTATAGGAGAGGGTCGAAGTACAAATCACACAAATCCCGCCTTTCAACTTTTAGTTCAGTCATTACTTCTAAGTCTTCTCTACTATTGTAACAGTCTCTATTTGACATGTACCAAGAAAGAGATGGCTAGGCTTAGACTGATTCAAAATACGGGGGTCAAATTAATTTATAGTCTAAAGAAATATAATCATGTGACCCCTTTCCCCTGTGAGTTGCATTGGCTTCCAGTGGAGGCACATGTTTTGTTTAAGCTGGGTTGTTTTGTTACAAAGTTGTGTATGGTATTGCCCCAAACTATATGACCAATAGATTTCTCATAGCATTCCATAAACATAGGAGACAATCACATGCATTGTTTAATTTTCCATCAGCTCAAGGTTGTAAGAGCAAGAAATCCTTGGAACATACACTAGCATTTCAGGCTGCTTTCTATGGCAGGGAATTTAGGCAACTTTTGCATAGTGCTTGCTCTTATAAGCACTTTAGAACTCAATTGAAAACTCATCTTTTTTCAAAATATTTGGCAAACTAATTTAAATCATCCTTGGATTATGTTATTTTTAATCTTTTGTTCACTGCATTGAACTTACGGTTATGCAGTTTATAAGTATGATGTTATGTTATCCAGATTTGGAAATTGACACTTTATTCCGGGACCCGACATAGTCCATGTTTTGGCATAAAAACACTTGCTTCAGGGGTCTAAAATAACAATAAATACTTTTTATAAAAAAAAAAATAAATAAACAAAAGCAAAATAACATAATCCACTGAAAATAATACATATGTATGTCGATATACAAATGCCAATATAAATAAAACAAATAGTAAAACACACACACACACACATATATATATATATATACACACACATACATACACACACACACACACACAAAAGCAAAATAACATAAACCACTGAAAATAATACATATATATGTCAATATATAAATGCCAATATAAATAAAACAAATAGTAAAACACACACACACACATATATATAAAAAGTATTTATTGTTATATATATACACACACACACACACACCGTATTTTTCACTCCATAAGACGCACCTGACCTCTAGAGGAGGAAACCCCCCCCCCAAAAATAAAAATTCTGAACCAAATGGTGTGCCCTGTATCCTGTCCCCCCTCTCTGGTGGGCTAGTGGTAGGCCGGGACAGGGCACATCTAGTGGTGGGCTCGTCTAATGGTAGGCAGCCCCAAGCCAGCCTGCCCCCATCCAGCCCGCCAGCCCTCAACCAGCCAGCCAACCATCCCCAAACCAGCCAGCCAGCTCCAGGCCAACCATCCAGCCAGCCCCAAACCAGCCAGCCAGCCAGCTTCTCTTCCTTCCTGCCTGCTACAGCAGCCTTCGCTTTTCCGGGCTTCTCAGCGGTGAAATAAATTAGAAGCCAGCAGTCATTGCAGTTCCCCCTTTTCTACCTGGTGGTCCAGCGCCCTCATCTTATTTTCCGGCCAGCGGCGAAACAGATGGCTGCCGTACGTTCTCGTGAATCCTGCGAGAACCTACGGCAGCCATTCATAAAGCAGCGCGGAGCCGAGCGGGAGAGCGTAAAGCTTATTCCTGATGTCCGTGCTGCTGATCTGTTTCGCCGCTGGCCGGGAAATAAGATGAGGGCGTTGTCCACCAGGTAGAAAAGAGGGAACAGCGATGATGGACGGGGGGCTTAAAAAAAAAAACGTGGTGCAGCGGGCAGGGGGGTTTAGAAAGGTAGTGCGGCGGTGGGCAGGTTTTACAATGGTACTGTGGGGGAGGATAACAAAATTTATACTTTCACTTCATAAGATGCATCGAGATTTCCACCCACTTTTGGGTAGAAAAAAAGGGCGTCTTATGGAGCGAAAAATACAGTGTGTGTATGTGTGTGTGTGTGTGTGTATATATATATATATATATATATATATAATATATATATAGATACTATTCAGTCTTCTTATGAAGAGCCCTTCTCATGCAAAACTCACAAACATGAGAATTTTAAATTTAGATTTACTAACCATCATTAGCCAATGTAATTGGTACTATATTAGAGACACTGAGGAACATTTTGGACAGTCATAAATGACAAGCTGCTCTGTTTTGGATTTTTGTAATTTTCAATTGAAGTGGCTCATAAAAGTCACATACAAGCCGTTACAATAATCCAATTGCATCAGCTTTAAAGAGTGAACCACCACTCTAAATATTTTTTTTTCTGACAATTATAGTTTCTACTATTTTACCAGTCAGAATTTAAGGAAATAATTACAAACTATAGTACCATTCCCACCTGGTGCTTCAACATAAGTCCTGAATCAATATAAACCCCAAATCCTTTACCAATAGTATTTGCAATTTTAATGGCACTGCAACTAGAGCCCCTAACTCGGGGGGGGAGGGGTTCAGGTTTTAATGCATCTGACTAGTGTTTAACCAGTTACTAATAATTACTTAGACAGCATGGGATCTCCTATGGAGAAAAGGAGATAGTGGATACTGTGGATGGGCAGACTGGATGGGACATTTGGCCTTTATCTGCCATCACATTTCTATGTTTCTAGAGCTTAGTTTCCTCCTTAGGTAATATTGGAGGCTCATAACAGTTGCGAGAATGAGTCTCATAACATAGTTTCAGAATTCCAATGCCATCATTGCTTTTTTTTTTTTTTTAACTCTAGGATTTTGAAGAGCAGCTCGACATGAAAGATAGACTGATAAAGAAGTTGCAAGACCAGATAAAGGCTCTGACAAAAACCATTGAAAAAGGTAGGAGATAATTTCACAATCAAAGCCTAGTTTCATAAAGGGCAATTTTATAAAAATCTCACACAACTCGGAGTGTTTTATAAAATACATGTTGAGTCACACATATTTGGTGGTATGTAAAGCAGAGGAAACCATTTTATAATTTAAAAAAATATATATATAAAAATAGAGGTGCACAATTTAAGATCTTTGCACATGCCAGTAGCACTATTTAGAACATAAGAAAAGCCTTACTGGGTCAGACCAATAGTCCATCAAGCCCAGTAGCCCGTTCTCACGGTGGCCAATCCAGGTCACTAGTACCTGGCCAAAACCCAAGGAGTAGCAATAGTCCATGCTACCGATCCAGGGCAAGCAGTGGCTTCCCACATGTCTTTATCAATAACAGACTATGGACTTTTCCTCCAGGAACTTGTCCAAACCTTTCTTAAAACCAGCTACGCTATCCGCTCTTACCACATCCTCTGGCAATGCGTTTCAGAGCTTAACTATGAAAATATATTTCCTCCTATTGGTTTTAAAAGTGTTTCCCTGTAACTTCATCGAGTGTCCCCTAGTCTTTGTAATTTTTGACAGTGAAAAATCGATCCACTTGTACCCATTCTACTCCACTCAGGATTTTGTAGACATCAATCATATCTCCCCTCAGCTGTCTCTTTTCCAAGCTGAAGAACCCTAACTGTTTTAATCTTTCCTTATACAAGAGGAGTTCCATCCCCTTTACCATCTTGGTCGTTTTTCTTTAGAGCCTTTTCTAGCGCCACTATATCTTTCTTGAGATAAGGAGACCAGAGTTGAACGCAATACTCCAGATGAGGTCGCACCATGGAGCGATACAGGGACATTATAATATTCTTAGTCTTGTTAACCATCCCTTTTTTAAATAATTCCAAAGTTTTGTCTTGGTCTCCACCTGCTGGTCATGGTGAGATATAACCCGCTTGTAAGATTAACCTATGCCGGTCTGAAGAGGCTAAAAGAAAGCAAATTAGCAGGTAAGAACCTAATTTCTCCTTTGTCTACGTGTTCCACAATTTTATTATTTATAATTGTTTCTACTATTTTGCCCGGCACTGAAGTGAGGCTTACCGATCTGTAATTTCCCAGATCTTCCCTGGAGCCCTTTTTAAAAATCGGAGTAACATTGGCCACCCTCCAATCTTCAGGTACTACAGATGATTTTATAGACAGGTTATAGATCACTAACAGCAGGTCAGCAATTTCATGTTTGAGTTCTTTTAGTACTCTGGGATGTATACCCTCCGGTCCTGGCAATTTATCACTTTTGGCTTAGTACATCTTCCAGATTCACCGAGATTTCTTTCAGTTCCTCCGCCTCATCACACTACAAAGCAATGATTTTTTTATTTTTTTTAATCTATTTGTGATCTTCTCTGGGAAAAGGTGACTAAAGTCTCAAATCCAAAATACTAAGAGCAATTGATTTTTCATGTTGTGGGTCCATAAACAGTCTGCAAAATTTACTTGTTTGGACTTCTGTAACTTTTTATTTACCGTATTTTTCAGTCCATAAGACACACTTTTTTTCCCCCCAAAAGTGGGTGGAAATGTTGGGGCGTCTTATGGAGCAAATGTAAACAACCCCCCCCCTTCCAAACTTCGAAAATGTGACGGTTTCAGCGGGGTTGGTCTCTCTCGCGGACCGAGGCTCCATGATGGTTAAAGGGCACGAAGAGACAGGCAGGCTCCATTGTGGTTGTTTGGCTTGCAGTGCATCAACGGAAGAGGCAGCTTGCGGGGGCATCCTGCATACTGTCGAGGGTACAGTCTTTCAGGGGCACATAATATCAAGAGCACGAAGACCAGCGATAAGGAGCGGCCGGCACCTGCGGCTGATGGAGTCACAGACGAGGGTGTCAGTCCTGATGGAAACAGCTGACGGTTGGACCCTGAGACAGTCCTCTTTCCTCGGCCTTCGGCCGTTGGGCCCTTTCTGCTTTTGCCTCCTTGCCTTTGGCTGCTTCATGACCTGTCACTGGCGATTGAGCCGACCTTTGAAAGATCTGCCAAGCTGCTTAATTGGTAACTGATTTCAATCTACTCCCCGTTTATTTTTATTTATCTATTTTTCCTCTTCTTACATTTGTTTTTGTTTTTATTTATTATTTTATTATTATTTCATACAATTTTTTTCTATGTTTCTGATTCTGTTCCTGCTCTCTTCTTCTTCTTCTTTTTTATTCGATTTAATAATGTCTATTCTTTTTCCCTTATTTGCACATATTTCCATCATTACTTTCCAAGCACCTCAGCATAGATTGTGATCCCTATCTGGGACAGATAGGGAGATTCTGTGTTGTATATTACCACATTGTTTAACCAATTTCTATGTTAATAATTTCTCCTTGTATTAAATTAAAATATTTTACCCGGGATCCGGGAGGTTCGGATCCGCAGTTTGGATCCGGGATTTTGCCGGATTCATGTGTTAGGTGGGTCATTTGTGGTTCCGATTGTGGCCACCGAAATTTGGGCCGCATTGGGCCTACAGAGAGGTGCTGGTGGCAGGTGTGTGAGGAGTGTGTGGTGCAGTGGTTGGATCTACAGCCTCAGCACCCTGGGGTTGTGGGTTCAAACCCCGTGCTGCTCCTTGTGACCCTGGGCAAGTCACTTAATCCTCCATAGCCCCAGGTACGTTAGATAGATTGTGAGCCCACCGGGACAGAGAGGGAAAATGCTTGAGTACCTGATTGTAAAAACCGCTTAGATAACCTTGATAGGCGGTATATAAAATCCTAATAATAATAAAACGAGGTGTTGGGCCACTGGGAAGTTTTGGGCCTGTTTCTGGCTGCGGGTCTTGCAGCCCTGTTGTTTTTATTTGGGCAGGAGGAGCCATAACCGAGGGAGACCGATTCCCGGGTGCCGCATCTGTGTCTGATGTCATCACGTGCGGACGTGATGACATCATGGAATTGGTGCATGCGCGGTGGGCCTGAAGTCAGCCCAAAGAGGAGGACGTCCCGGAGCTTTAATTTAGAGCTCCGGGGTTTTATTCTGCGGCGCGTTAGGCCACGAAGAGGAGGTAGGGCCGGTTTGGGCCTTTTAGGATGTCCGGGGGTCTTGGGAGCCGGATCGCTGGCACTGCGCTTGCGAGAGATGTCATCACGCTTGCATGGTGATGACGTCCCAGGTGCTGGTGCATGCGCAGTGCAGCGACCGGCATGAGATGCACCCAGGCAGATTTTTTTTTAAATCTAAATTTTTAAAGTTTAATGGTGATGTCGCCAAAGAATGGAGGAAGTTTGCGCCATGGGGAGAGACTTCGGAGAGCCTCCCCTGAAGATTTCTTCTTCTGGTTTGTTATTTTGGTTGCGAGTGGGATGCGGGCAGCTGACAGCGTCAGTGCTGTCATAGTGATGACTCAAGCTGTCAGTTGGCTCGTGCTGAACATTCTTGAAGTGAAAAAATAAGTTTTAAGAAGATTTTAAAAGTTTGAAAATCTTCTTTAAGGTAAGAATGTTGGTTTATTTTATTTTTTTATTGTTTGACTTGTTTTTTTTCATGCTTTCCTGTAATTTTGAGGTTGGTTGTTGCTGATCTCTTGTACAGGTTTGCTATCCTCGTGCAGAGATCAGCATCAGCTGTCTGAACATTCTAACTGTCAGATTTGACATTTGGGAGGGTGACTTGGTTCTGTGAGGAGATGTTTTGACGGGTGGCTCTTGTGAAGGTAATTATAGTTGATTTTATTTAATTTTGAATAGGAATTGTAGGATGTGGTTGAAGTTGAAGTTTGAGTCATAGATTCTGGTAATTTCCAAGGTTGAAATATTTCTTTCTGGCGGATGTGAAGAATTTTTTTATCTGTGAGACTATTGGGTGTTAGAAATAGTCTGTGAGATTTCTGTGTAATGTCATGAGGAAATATTGGTGAAGAAAATTTGATAAACTGTTTTGGAAGTTTTTTTAATATCTTCTGTAAAATTTATTGAGACTTTGGGTTTTATTTGTGTTTTGAGATATAGGAAATTTGAGTGATTTTAGAAATAGGAAATTCTGGGGAGGGAAAAAGTATAAGGAACATCAATTATCTATTTTTTTTCCTAGCTTAGAAAGTATATTTAGGCAATTTGGAGTTATTAGATTAGGATAGGGTTCTCCCATATTGGTTTGTCTAAGTCAGAGTAGTAGGTTGGTTCCAGCAAGAGAGAGTCTGCTAGCAACAGCGCGCCTACGTGGGACCCCTACATAGCAAGAACATAAAGCCTCAAATACCCAAATCTGAGGAAAAAGAAGAACTTTACAGAGGGGAAGTAGAATCTCTTTGTTTAGATTTGATTTACAGCATTTGTTTATTAAATTTTATTTCTATATTCAATTTTGAATCCTTAGTGCTTCTTTATATTTATTTTATTATACGTTTAATAACTATTTTTATTCCAAGATTATACCATATTATTATATATTATTATTTTGTTTATGTAATTCACCCCTTCTCCTGGGGAAAGATATCAATTTAACCCTCGGTGTGCACGACTACAAAACAAATCTTATTTCAAGATGAATACCTTTTACCTCAGTCTGAGAAGGAAGGGGTTACATTTTGTACACCGCCATGAACTGAAAGGCATATGCGCGGTATATAAATAAAGAATTATGTTATGTTTTGTTATGTTATCAGTGCGCCACAAGCCTAGGTCCTGCTGCAGCCTGAGAACGGTGGCTGCCACCTTCCTACAGTGACCAGTCAAGGATGCTCTGGGCTGTGAGGAGCGTTGGGGCGGCCCTGCTGGTCTCCAGCCTGGAAGGTGATCGCTTTGCCTTGGAAGTCTTCGCTTTCCGCTCATGTTCTTCTCTGTCAGGCCTTGCATCTTCCTGGACGCTGGGAGCCGGGAATCTCCAGGCAGCGGCAATGGGGATCTATCGAGTTAGTCCTGGGACTGAAAGAGCGGAGTCTGCCTGAGTGCCTGAGGAACAAGAAGCCCGTGAACTGGATCCACAACGATTGCCGCTTCTCAGAGCTCCTGACTTTGCTTAGTAACGGGTTATATCACTTATAGCCGGGCTTTAATTGGTAGCCAGAAGTATTGTCAGAAAGCAGGGCTACTTTAAAGTTCTTCTCCAGACATGGGATTGTGTCCCTCCACTAAAGACTAGTTTGATCAAACTTAGGAAGAGGTATGGTAACTGCTTTATATTACAAAAAAGTGTGGGCACCCCTGCATTAGGGTTTGATTAGCTGCATCTCCTGTTGGTCCAACATAGCCTGGTAGGGCAGAGAGGGAACGGGGCTGGGTGCAAAGCCTGGCAGGGAGTGAGGGGGGCTGGGTGCAGAACTTGGTTTACTGTATATTAGTACATAATTTGGTACAGAATGTTTTTTTTCTTGTTTTCCTCCTCTAAATCTAGGGTGCGTCTTATGAAACAAAAAATGCAATATTTTTTTCACATAAAAGATTGTGGTTTGGACTGTTCTATTACAAATTGTTTGCTCTAACAAAATTCATTTATTTTGTTTCTGGTGACTTTAGTCATATTTTCACAGAGATGGCTACATATGTGTAAGTGTTGTCACTTACACATGTAAATAGTGGATTTTGCAAAAGTGTATGTACAACAGGGCCCAATTTAAAGATCTGAAACTCAACCTTTTGCAATCTCAGGGTCACCTTTAACCCAAAGAGGTATGCGTTAATTTCCTCTCTACCTTTTCTCACAAACTCTGGTTCAAACAAGATGGCACAAAGCAGATGAGGGAAATTTTCCTAAATAGACGTGTGGCCATCCTAGAATAAAAATAAGGACCAAGTGTTTTGAAGGATCTTATAAAACACACCCAGAACATACTAGCTCAAATCCATGCATGCCACCAATATATGTGTATAAGTAGTAGCTTTTTAAAAATTACCATGTATATGTAGGGTGTAAATAAGCTTTCTATATGTATAAATGGTACCTAACTGTTCTAAAATCACCTACTTAGAATCTGTATCTACATGTGTAGTTACGTTAATTTTACTTTTTTTACATTTTTCTCAGTTAAACTTTTGATTGGTAACACAGCTGAACTATCAAGCACCAAGAAATAATATAGAAGGTTTTTTTTTTCTTCTGAATAAATAGTTCCATTTTGTCAACAGCCACTGAAGTTCAAGTGCCAACTGTGGCAAAGGAATATTCTGGAATGCTGGAATATGTGCAGGAGGATGAAGCAAAACTCATTCAAAATCTTATCCTAGGTATTTTTCCATTTCTTTATATGTTCTTGTGTTTTACAGAGGATATTGGGATGGGGGACGCAGAGTCCATGAGTAACTTGTATCTGTGGATTTGTGGATCTGATAGGAAATTTTCAAAGAAAATTTCTGAAAATTCACTTATGAACCAGAGTGGCTCTGCAGAGTACTCGTGCAGTGGGAGCCAGTCACGAGGGCCTGAGAGGTGGGTGCTGCCTGACTCCAGCAGTGCAGACATTATGGGAGACTGGCAAGGTCTAAGGAGTCAGAAGAGACTCAGAGGAACTGTGTTTGATGCCTGGTGATGTTGGGGAGCACTGGTGTGACTATGGGATGGAAAGAGAGGTGCTACAGAGCATAAGCTGGGGCAGTGAGGCATCAGAAAGACTGGTAAACTGTAGCAGCATTGCGCAGACAGTACAATAAAAACACATGCTGGTGCATGTGCCCAGGCAGCGCTGAGAGCAAGCAGTAGGCTGTTCTGTTGAAACAGAAATTTGAACGAAACAGACGTACCTCTTTATCAGTAACACATCTGTGGGTGGGTGGGTGGGTGTGTGTGCGAGGGAGTGTGCCTTCAGGCTGTTGGGTGGATTGAGAGCGGAGTGGCTGTTGTGGTTTGTGGTGTGGGCTTGGGGCTGGCTGGTGTGTGTTTGTTTGGGGAGGGGTATTATCTCAAAATGTCAATTGTGATGGGCATCCACCCATGGGATTTTTTTGTATTGTGTACCTCATGTTGGCATTCTCTTTTGTACTGTTTCCGAATGCTCTGTTTCTGCGGTCCTGCTCATGGTTGTTTGTTCCTTTGCAATTGTTAATAAAGATATTATTAAAAACAAAAAAACCCAGAAATTTTACTAAAAACAGTGTTTTGAGAACAGGCAGGAGTTTTGTTTAAAAGAGGAAATATTAATTAAACTTGTCACATAGTGCCTAATGTTTAATAATTGGAGTAGCGTTTAATTTGTAGGAATGCTTTATTTTAGGGGTCCTTTTTAGGGTTACCAGATGTCCAGATTTACCTGGACATGTCCTCATTTTAGAGGACTGTCTGGACGACTTTTCAAAACCCGGCACTTTGTACAGGTTTTGAAAAGCTGTTCAGACGAGGTTTACATTGAGCTGGGGTTGGGGGGCAGAACTGGGCTGGGGTTAGGGGCAGAATGGGATGTGCTTGTGTCCTCTCTTTCCAGATGCAAAATCTGGTAACCCTAGTCCTTTTACTAAGCTTTGATTAAAAAAAAAAAGTGGCCTTAGTGCACCCTTTCCCATATGCTAAGGCCATTTTTTTGCATTAATGGCCATGTGCCAATGAGGTCATTAGCATGTGGTAATATAGATGCATTAACTGGTTACTATTGGAATGCCCACTTTATCCCAGGACAAGCAGGCAGCATATTCTCACATGTGGGTGACGTCATCCATGGAGCCCGGATGCGGATAGCTTCACAAGCAGATTTGCTTGTAGAACTTCAGAAAGTTCATGACTGCCACACCCCGCATGTGCGAGTGCCTTCCCGCCCAGCGTAGGGCGCGTCTCTCCTTAGTTTTCCACAGAGCCGAGAAGTCCTATTTCAATGCTCTGCGCTAGACTCAGTTCTACTTCGTGCCTTCTCTCACTACGGCTCATGTTTATTTCTTTTCAGGGTCGCTGTGTATTTCTTGCGCGGTTTATTTTTATTTTTTTTTTTAACTTATTTTACTTTTTCTTTCAGTCACGGCGGGGCCTGCCTCGAGGCCTCAGCCGGCCGGTTTCGACTTAACTGCAGCTATTTTCCTGTTTATGTCCCAGCCAGCCACAGACTTCAAGAAGTGTAGCCGGTTCCAGTGCGCAATCTCCCTCACTGACCCACATCGGTGGTGTATTCAGTGTTTGGGACCTGACCATCGTCCGGAGTCGTGTGTTCGCTGCGCTACCCTTCAACCTCGTGCCCACAAACATCATCAAGTTCAGGTGGAAAAACTCTTCGGAGGTATGGATCCACTTGCCCCGGTCTCGACCTTGAATCCGGTCAAGCTTACAGGAGTTCTGCCTTCTGCCTTCTGCCTCGACCTCGGCTTCAACTTTAATCAAGCCATCCTCGTTAGGTGTGTCCCCGTCCTCGAGTAAATCTGCTAAGTCTTCTCCTGATGAGACGCTTGCCTCACTGCCTCACTCAGGTCAAGTGCCAGTAGTAGTTATCAAGATTCCCAAGTAGCATGTCTCCAAGTCGAAGAGTCATTCTTCCTCCTCTTCCCCAGAGATTATAGCCATACCAAACGTACCATATCTTCAAGTCTCAGTGTCACATTTTGGAGGCTGTGATCCAGACCATCTTGGATCGTCAGTTTGGTAATATGTTTGCCAAACATGCTCCTACCTCGACTCTGCTTCCTGCAGTCTAGCCTCAGCACTTAGCAGTATCACAAGGAGTCGAGCTGATCCTCCTCACTCTATACAAGGAGTCGAGTCCTTGTCAGTGCCTCGAGATGCCTCGACACCAGGCATTCAATCCCTTTTGGTGTCTCGATCTCGATCTCCAGCCCTCCCTCCTCATATAAGGCATCACCCTTCCCAAGGCATAGGGCAAAGACTCCTCGACTGTCTCGAGACCTGCCTGGTTCGAGGCACGGTTCTCCACATTAGTCGAGGCATTCATCGAGGCACAGGTCCTCTTCTCGAGACAAGACTTGTCTCTCCAGGCCTCGAGACTCTTCGAGGCCTCCAACTCTGAAGTCGAGGACACCACCTCCAAATACTGCTGCTTCTTTTCCTATGAGGGATTCCATCCACTTTCTCAGTGAGTCGTCTATACCTGCATATTCAGGCCTCAGGTATCAGTACTCCAGAGAAGCTTCACCCTCATTCTCTGCCTTGCGAGGCACCTCGAGGTCACCTTCTTCTCCTTGAGGTCAACCATCCTTGGAGCACATATCTTTTTCTTCTTTCCTACATCAAATGAGCAAGGAACTCAATATTACTCTGGATTATGATTCCAAATACTCTCAGGAGTATTTAGAAGAAATGGGTATGTCTCGTCCTCCTGCAGAGTCTCTCAAATTACCCATTAATAGACTTCTTTCTCAAACCTTCAAGAGAAACCTTGAGACACCTTATTCCATTCCTGCTGTTCCAGGAAAGCTGGAATCTCATTACAGGATGGTCCACTGCAAGGGTTTCGAGAAATCTCAGTTATCCCATCAGTCCCTTCTTGTGGAGTCTTCTCTAAAAAAGACCAATCCTGTCAAAGTTTATGCCACTGTCTCTCCAGGAAGAGAGGGCAAGACCATGTACAAATTTGGTCACCGGTTGTATCAAAATTCTCTCATGGCAACTAGAGTTTTGAATTACAACTTTGTTTTCATTTCTTATTTCAAGCATTTGGTTGACACACTGCATGAATATTTCAAATATATTCCTCAACATCGTCTTCCAGGTTTCAGCACACAATCACCACTCTGGCTCAACTCCTCGTGCATCTTCTACAATCTTCCTATGATGCATTTGAACTTTCCTCGAGGGTCACTGTCTTTTCAGTAGCGATGCACAGGTTTGCCTGGCTCTGCACTATAGACATGGACCCTAATCTTCAAGATCATCTGGCTAACATTCCTTGTCAAGGCACTGAATTGTTTGATGACTCCATCGAGGCAGCTACTAAACGATTATCTGAACATGAAAAATTGTTTGCTTCCATCACTCATCCTAAGCCTAAGCCTAAGCCTTCCACTTCGAAAGGCTCCAGACCTCTTCCATCTTATCAGAGGCGTTTTCCACAGAGATCAGCTCCTTATACAAGAGCTCCTCCTAAGAAACAACCACAACAGCAGCAGAGGCAACCTTCTGAAAATCCAGATATAAAATGTCAACCGTGTCGCCCTTGTCTATTTGCTTGTTTACTCCCTCGAAGAAGTGCAGCAAGTGTCTCAAACAAGATCTGCCTTTGCTGAAACCGTGCTGGCTAGTCCTCATCAGACCGTGTCCATCAATCAATCTTCCAGTGTTCTTTTCAGTGTACTTCCAGTGTTCTTTCCAAAGCCTTATTCTCACCCTAGAGAAACCGCTTTTCACACTCTGGACTGTAAGCGTTCTTTGGCTTTCTACTTGCAACACACTCAACCACCTAGATCTGCACATCAACTTTTTGTCTCCTTCGATCCAAACAAATTGGGACATCCAATTTCCAAACGCACCATCTCCAACTGGTTAGCTGCTTGCATCTCTTTCTGCTATACTCAGGCTGGACTGCATCTCCAGAGTCGAGTCACAGCCCACAAAGTCAGAGCCATGGTAGCATCAGTAGCTTTCCTAAGATCTACTCCTTTGAGGAAATCTGCAAAGCTGCCACTTGGTCCTCGGTTCATACATTCACTTCTCATTATTGTCTGGATACTTTTTCCAGATGGAATGGCCATTTCAGCCAGACAGTTTTACAAAATTTATTCTCCTAAGTTGCCAACACTCCCACTATCCCATTTGGTTAGCTTAGAGGTCACCCACATGTGAAAATATGCTGCCTGCTTGTCCTGGGATAAAGCACACTTACCGTAACTGGTGTTATCCAGAGACAGCAGGCAGATATTCTCACAACCCACCCACCTCCCCTGGTTGGCTTCTCTGTTAGCGCTTAGCACAGCTTAATAAAAGACCCCTTTAATGAATAAGAAGTTAATATAGGTTTCTGTAGAGAATGACACGGGGACAAATTTTTCCCTGTCCCCGCTGGAACTCAATTTCCCTGTCCCCACAATTTTGCCACTGTCCCTGTTCCTGCCTCATTCCAGTAAGCTCTGCCTTAACCGCGCAAGCCTTGAGCACTTATGATTTTAAAGTGTTTGAGGCTTGTGCAGATGAGGACAGAGCTGCGCTAGAGATTTTTAGCGTGGGCTGGTGAGGTAAATGCTCCGATGCTCATAGGAATTCTATGAGTGTTGGAGTGAATGGACAGGAAAGGAACTCGCCTGGATGGGAAAATGAGTTCCCGTGGGGACAGGGAAAAATTTGTCCCTGTGTCATTCTCTAGGGTGCTGCAATAACTACTAGCATTAGGATGTTGAGGGACTAATGCTTGTATTATATTGCTGACAGCAGAACTGAGTCAGAGAGAGCTCAGGGTTAGCCCTGTTAGTTCTTGCTATGCTGATAAAAACTGATACTGATTAGCAACTGATATATGCTACCGTTCATTGTGTTTTATTAACTTAAATTTATGGTTTATATTTTAAATTGTGTTTAACATAATATTGTGTATGTTGAGCACTGGAAGGTGCAAGCTATAAATTTTTAATAATAATCCTTTAAAGTTCTTTGGTGGGGAACTCATATTACCCCTCCTTTTACAAAACCGTAGTGTGATTTTAGCATTGGCCACAATGCTCATAGGAATTCTCATAGTGCACAGCTTCAGTGCTCATAGGAATTCTATGAGCGTTGGAACTAATGCTGCCATGGGCGGCTCTAAAAACCATGCTACAGCTTTGTAAAAGGGGGGAGGGGGGGGATAATTTGGACGAAAAGTTCAGAAGTGCTGAGAACAAGGCAGTGTTGTGTATGGTCAGCATTGTTCCTATGAGAGTACTGGCTTCAGCATTAAAGCTTCTCTGATTAAACTATTCAGTGATGGGTGCTAAATCAAGCTGCATTAGAGGGTTATTTTTTGTGTGGGCCGGCATGGTAAATGCTCCAACACTCATAGAATTCCTAAGAGCATCGGAGCATTTACCTCGCCAGCCCACGCTAAAAATCTCTAGCGCAGCTTGATAAAAAGGGGGGGGGGGGAGGGGGTCAGGCAATATGATGCACCTAAAATTCCTGACACTCGGTTAGCTTACAACTAAGCTGTGATTGCCAGACACATTAATATTTAGCTAGTGTGAAAGCAGCATAAAGCTGGGGATTCCAATTTTCAGAAAAGGATTTGAAAAAGCTGCAAAATAAAAACCACAAACAAATCTGTTTTAACTAAGTATCCAGCTCAACAGAAAGGGATATAAAGTAAAGAGAGAGTTAGGGCTGCTTGATTATTGATTTCAGGAGCTAATTGCACAAATTGAAGAAGACCAGAAGCATATAAAAACCAGGGACACAAGTGAGAAAAAGGGAGACAGTTTCTGATTTTTTTTTTTTTTTAATTTGATTAAAGATAGAGAATAGAATACTGCTTCTCCTGGTTCCTGGCTGTAGAGGCAACATCATGTTCTACTTTCACAGTTCTTTGTATTTTAAAAGGGCAATGTTTGTCTGCCTATATGCAATGTTTGCAGGTACTTTGCAGCTATGGGTGATGTACCTAGCTTTCAAAACTGACCACCTTTTATATGCTAGTGAATTTTCTGTGGAAAATCAATTTGTGTGAATTAGTTTTTGATCCCATCTAAAACATCACCTCCCCCCCCCCTCACCCACACCTTTAATCTGGCTAAGAGTATATGTGTATAGAAAAAATATAACATAACAAAATGCAGATAATGTACATATAGTTGGATTTACTGAGGGAACTCTTCAACCAGTAAATCACACTATACCCTTTGAAGTGGTTTTGAAAATCTCCCTGCATCCATTTTTAATACTTTTGAAAGAAAACCCATTTATTTGACACCAGAATGGCAATACATCATCGAGGAACATCGAGGAACATTCTTCTCTTATCACATATGACTATCTCATTAGATGTTGGACCCATGACACAGGCACACCTTGCTGAAACACCTCTCAATGAGTTGTGATTCCACACTGCTCTTCCCACCTGGTTCTGCTTCTGGCTTCCCTGTTTAACTTCTGCAGAATTATTAAATGTAAACCTGGAATAACCATTTTCTTTATGGACCTGTGGTATGTCTCAATATGACAGCTCTTATGTTCTTATTTTTTCACTCAGAGAATAGTTAAGCTCTGGAACTCATTTCCAGATGGTGTGTTAACAGCGGTTAACGTAGATGGGTTTTAGAAAAAAGGTTTGGACAAGTTCTTGGAGGCAAAGTCCATAGTGTGCGATTGACACAGACATGGAGAAAGCCATTGCTTGTCCTGGGATTGGTAGCATGGAATGTTGCTTCTATTTGGGATTCCAGAATCTTGCTAGTCTTTGAGATTCTGCATGAAATCTTGCTACTCTTTGGGGTTCTGGAATATTGCTGCTATTTGGGCTTTTGTCAGGTACTTATGACCTGGATTGGCCATTGCGGAAACAGGATACAGAGCTAAATGGACCACTGGACTGACCCAGTATGGCTATGCTCTTACATCTCTTTGCTACAGATCTAAAGCCTCGTGGTGTTGTTGTGAATATGATCCCTGGCCTACCTGCACACTTGCTCTTCATGTGTGTGAGATACACAGATCACCTGAATGAGGCTGACAGGCTGAAATCCTTAATGAATGCCACTATTACTGGAATTAAAGAAGTTATTAAGGTAAGTGTGTCTTTAGCAGAATTGTGTGTAGTTCTGAACCCTTCAAACTAGGTTAATCATGCTTGTAATACTATGTTTGTCATGCTGTGTATTATCATACTATGCTCTCCAAGCTATGTCTCCCCATATTATGTTTTACCATGCTTTGTGAACTATGTTTTGCCATTTTTGTCAGATAATGTTTTGCCATGCTATTTTGTCATCACTTTGCAAAAATACGCAATTGGTCCAGAATACTGCTGCTAGATTGATTTTGGAGAAGCATAAGTTCGACCATGTGACACTATTGCTTCATAGTCTTCATTGGCTCCCTGTGTATTTCAGAGTCCAGTTCAAATGTGCCTGTGTCATCTTTAAAATTCCCCTAGTTCCTTTATCTTGGAATCTTTAGATTCTTTTTTGCAAGGGGTGACCAACAATTCAAACTATCCTGTCCTTCTAGCAAAGGCATCAAAGGAGTCAAGATCTTTGGTCAATCTTTGACCTTCAAGTTCCCTCAACTTTGGAACAATCTTCTACTCTTTCTAAGAAGCTCTGTCTCCCTTCCCTCTTTTCGTAAGTCTTTGAAAACTATCCTGTTCACTAAGCATTTTGGTAACTAATTCTCTTTTGATATCTCCTTCTCTGTAGTTCTTATTGCCTAAACTAACTATTGTAAACCGAGACGAGCTTTCCTCTATTGAAGTCTCTGTATACAAAGCCAAGAGTTAGATTAGATTAGATTAGATTAGATGTAAACTTGTAATCCGTTCTAAGATCTTTTGGGAGGACGGGATATAAAACCAAATAAATAAATTTGTCTTGCCTCCATTAAGAATTATAGATGTATAGTGGCATCCTTACTGGCTTTGAAACGTAGTAGCAAACAGCATTACTGTAGTGTTTATATTGCTGGTATGAAATAGCACAGAAAAACTGAATCGGTGGAATTCTGGCTGTGCTAACTTAGCACAAACCAGTTATATGGAGAAGTTCTATAAGGCTAACAAGATACCTGTAATTTTGTAACAGCAACTAAGTAGCTTTTCCAACTCATGATTCTACTGGATATGAAAACTGAAGCTTTCAGAAAGGGTATTAGATGTTTGATGGGATTCTATTTGCATTTAAAAAAAAATGTTAGTGGTGATGAGAAACACAGAATTTTTTTTGTCTCTTCGTTGTTTTATACCTCTGACTGCATTAATGGCATTTTAGGGTCATAATTTTCATCTGTGGGGGAACAGCTCTTTTCTTTAGCAACTCTCCAGACCGGCATAGGTTAATCTTACAAGAGAGTTATAGCTCATCATGACCAGCAGGTGGAGACTGAGAAAAAACTTTGAAATAGTACATATCAGGTATCACCTCCCTAATTACCTCAGTCTCCAGCAGGTGTTGGTGAGCTGTACCATTCCCCCTTGGTAGGGCTTTTAGAATCTGTTTAGGGCTTTTTGTCCCTGTTTTGGTGCCAGATTGAGCTTGGGTGGACGCTGTTTGTGGGGTCCAACCTCGGGGGTGTCAAACCCAGCGGGTTGCATGCTGAGTCCCTCCCCCCCTTTCCTGCACCTCCACCTCCCCTCAGTTTTTTAAAGGTGCCTCAACAGTAAGCCTTACCCACATGGAGTCTTTTCTGTGAGAATTAAAAAAAAATCCTGAGGTAGTGCTGGTCTGAAGGGTTGCTTTCCCTTTAAATTTAATGTAAATTACTGTATTTTTATACTAACCGGCACTTTTCTTTAGTTAGGTTGTATATGGAGCAATGAGCATTTCACAGGAGAAATGCTCAATTTGCTCCAGACACGAGGCACTCGAGGCCATCCTGTGTAGACGCTGTACAGGCCGCAGGGGTGGAGAAGTCTCGTCAGCAGCAGCTGCCGGCGGCCAGAGTTCCCCGCTGCAAGTGCCTCGTAAATCGGCAGGAGTAGTGGGGAAGCCTGGTCTGCCCCTACTGTCCACAGAGGGATTTCCTCAGATGCCGACGGTGAGGAGAAAAAGGATTCCCTTACTACCGTAGTGGCTGGAAATTCCCTCACAGCTGTTTCTTTAACAGCTGATGCCTGCTTGCCTGCTATAGCAGCTGGGACAGTTCAGGCTTCCTAGCTGCTACAGGCCCTGAAGGGGTTATTTTTGGTGAGAACTTTGCCATTTTTGCTTAGCAAACCCTCCATTTGCTCTGCCACCTCAGGTGACCTTCCCCCTGTCTTGGAAAAACAGGGGCAGGTTTCTGCTGGGTCCCCTGCTCGGACATGGGGTCCCATGGTGCCGCCAGGGGGTTTTTCCACTGATTTATTTTTTGCTTTGTGCAGAGCATATTTTCAGGCAGCTGGGGGGTTTGCAGTTAGCCCGGGGCTCTCGTGGGGAGGGGGTTGTTCCCTAAGCGCCCCCTGCAGCATTGCCTCCTTCTACTCCATTTACGTCCCCTCTTCCTCCCTTGTCCAAGTGCCCGCAGGTGGCCAGGGATGAAGATTTGTGGCCTGAGGAGCGTGTGGATCTGGATGAGGACCTGGACCCTTGGGGAGACCTCCAGGATCCTCTCGAGGGGATGGCCGCTGGTAGTGGGACTTCAGCTTTTCTGGCTCCCAGATTTGATTCAACAGGTCTCCTCGGTATTACTGATAAAAGACAACAACATTGATGGACATTTTGAAAGAAACAAACTTCTGATAACCAGCCAACATGGATTCTGCAAGGGGAGATTGTGCCTAACAAACTTATTGCACTTCTTGAAAGGAATTAACAAACGGATGGACAGAGGAGACCCCATAGATATCATATACCTGGACTTCCAAAAAGCCTTTGACAAGGTACCCCATGTACGCCTACTTCGGAAACTGAAGAACCATGGGGTAGAAGGAGACGTACATAGATGGATCAGAAATTGGTTGGCGGGTAGGAAACAGAGGGTAGGAGTGAAGAGCCACTACTCGGACTGGAGAAGGATCACGAGTGGTGTTCCGCAGGGCTCAGTGCTAGGACCGCTGCTATTTAATATATTTATAAATGATCTAGAAACAGGGACGAAGTGCGAGATAATAAAATTCACGGACGACACCAAACTATTTAGTGGAGCTCGGACTAAAGAGGACTGCAAAGAATTACAAAGGGACTAAACAACCTAGGGGAATGGGTGACGAGATGGCAGATGAAGTTCAACGTTGAGAAATGTAAAGTACTACATGTGAGAAGCAGAAACCTGAGGTACAGCTATATGATGGGAGGGATGTTATTGAATGAGAGTACCCAAGAAAGGGATTTGGGGGTAATGGTGGACATGACAATGAAGCCGACGGCACAGTGTGCAGCGGCCGCTAAGAGAGCGAATAGAATGTTAGGTATAATCAAGAAGGGTATTACAACCAGAACGAAATAAATTATCCTGTCATTGTATCAAGTGATGGTGCGCCCGCATCTGGAGTACTGCGTCCAATATTGGTTGCCGTACCTTAAGAAGGATATGGCGATACTTGAGAGGGTTCAGAGGAGAGCGACACGTCTGATAAAAGGTATAGAAAACCTTTCATACGCTGAGAGATTGGAGAAACTGGGACTCTTTTCCCTGTAGAAGAGGAGACTTAGAGGGGATATGATAGAGACTTACAAGATCATGAAGGGCATAGAGAGAGTGGAGAGGGACAGATTCTTCAAACTTTCGAAAAATAAAAGAACAAAAGGGCATTCGGAAAAGTTGCCCTGTAAAAGGGTCGCCCTCCCGGCTACAGATTTCTGAACAGAGAATCTGTGTCTTTCCCAGGTACAGCTGCTTCAGTAGTACTAGAGACCTCACAGTTCGGATAAAAACCCAAAAATAAAAAATTCAGAGCAGAGCAGATCAGAAAGACAACTTCCAACTTGCTTGTAGAAGGAAAAACTGAGGAGATGGGCACAGCCTAGAGATGCAGGAGGCAGTGCTGAGAGAAAAAGGTGGATGATGCCTTGTATAAATTCGTGAGTAAAGGAGAATAACCCACTAGTTCAAGACTCTCTTGCCTTTTATACTAGAACAGTGTATCACAAACTGTGTGCCGCCTAAGATTCCAGGTGTGCTGTGAGATGCTGGGGAGGAGGAGAGGCACTGGTTGACTGTCTACAGGACTTGCAGGTAAGAGGGCAGTGAGAGGCACATCCTGTGGCAACTGGCACCAGCACCTCTCCTTCTCTCCGTGCCTTTTCCCTTACAGCACCCCCCCCCCCCATTAGAAGCTCAGGGCTCCATCTGGAGGGCCTTCGCACATGCGCAGACATCAACGTGATGAAGTCACACATGCACGTGATGTCATCACATCAACACCCACGCATTTTGGATGCTCTCGAGCCATGGCTACCACATTTAGTGTACCACAGCATCGCAAAGTTTACGAGACACCTCATTAGAACAAGCTTTCAGAGATGACACTGTTACTCCAGGGAGAATTCTCTCCAGACCCACATGTAGCTGAGTAGAAAGTAGATGGCAGTACTTGGTCCTAGGTGAATTTTGTGCTATGCAACGCCCTCCCCCTTCCCTTCCTGTGGTGCCACTATCTATTTCCTTCTCCCTATTGGTATCCAGCCTAAATCCATACACCTGTATATACCCAGTTGCACTGTACCCTATAAAAGAATGCAAGTGACTACTTTCCTATATAGCAGGTATGTCCAACAGGTAGATCATGGAGGGGTCAGAGATAGATTGCCAGCCCCACTTGGCTCCATCTCTCCAGCAGCTCGCCCCGTCGTTAGGAGAGAGCTCGTGCTGGCAGATTGTCTGCCAAGGGTTTGCTGCCGCTTCTGATCCTTTGCCTGTCTTTTTTCCCTGCCTGTGGGAATCTTACCTGCAGGTGTATTTGGGGTGCTTGTTGTTTTCGTGCCAATAGTTTGTGGGTACCCCAGGGGGTTGCTGCCTATGCTCCGCGATGATATGCCACAAGTCCGGTATCATACCTGGTCTCCTGCCCCCGCCTCAACACCCCTTAAAAGTGATATCCATTCGCCCAGGCTTTACCTGAATACACTTACTGTATTAGTTGTTGTGTGCTGGTCGTTGGTCGCTTTATAGTTCACTTTCATGAAACGTTTTTGGGCAGACACAACAAAGTTTCAAGAATTTGGTGATTTTGGTGGGCTTTCCAATTTTGTTCTAACTTGCCTATGCCTTGCCTTCGAATTGGTTCAAACCACTGTGACTTTTGCTTGTCTCTGCAATTTTATTTTGCCTAGCCTTTGTGTTGATTTTATACTGCAATTTTATTTCACCTTGCCTTTGCGTTGATTCTATACTATGTGCAGAATTTATTAAATTGTGTTGGTGGTATTTGAACTTGTTTATCGATATTTGATTTTATTTGGTGTGCTAGACAGGTGTTTGAGGGTTTTTTTGATGATTGTTTGCTGGTATTTGATTATTGGTGCCAGTATGATGAATTCTTATTTTTACTTTTAGAACTGCATGTGTGGTTTTGGCATCTCCAGTCCTTGTATTGCATATCATCCAGAGGTCTTCAGTTCCTGTTGATCTTTAATACTTTGGGACAGTGACAGTTTTGGACCAGATTCAGCCAGTGTTTATACTAACTTAGCAAATTTGGCCTTCTTATATCGAGCTACCACAATATAATGAAGATGAGTGTTCCAAAGAAGAGCATAGCCTACCACTTTCATGATGAATGGGAAATGGACTACTTCTTCATCATGGTGAAAGACAAGTGTTGTTGTCTAATTTGTTACGCCCTAGTATCCTTGCCCAAAAAGGGCAATCTGGAACATCATTATAAGGCTCTGCATAGCAATAAGTTTGATGCTGATTTTCCACCCAAAAGTGAAATTTGTAAACTGATGCTCAAAGAACTTAAATTGAAATTGGTTACTCAGCAACAGTTGATGGCGAAGCCAAGGTCACATTCGGTCAATGCAACCATAGCATCCTTCAAGATCAGCAACCTGATCGCAAAGAAATGCAAACCTTTCACTGAAGGGGAATTTGTAAAAGATTGTTTTCTTGAAGCAGCTGACAATCTTTTTGAAGGATTTAAAAAATAAGAGATCATAGTGCTATTCAAGATGTACAATTGTCAAGAAACACCGTTGTGCGGTGAAAAGATGTGTGGAGACACAACTGAACAATTGTTGGAGGATATTTCAAATTGTGTGGCTTTCTTACTCCAACTGGATTAATCTATAGACATAAAAGACATAGCCCAGTTGCTAGTCTTTATCAGGATGTTTTTTTTGAAGACTTCAGTGTTAAAGAAGAACTACTTGGAATGATTTCTTTAAAAGGGAGAACTACCAGTCAGGAAATATTCAGTTCTTTCTATTCTTTTGTGACAAAGTGTAATCTTCCATTGCATAAACTTGTTTCCATCACTACTGATGGTTAAGGGTTTCAAAGTCCTCTGTAGACAGCATGATGACTTCCCAGATTTCCTTTCTTACCACTGCATCATTCACCAGCAAGTTTTGGCAAGCAAGAGACTCAATACAAAGACTGTCATGGACATCACTTTCAAAATTGTAAATTCAGTTCATGGAAAATCACTTCAAAGACGGCTTTTCAATCTTACTCTTGATGAAGGGGTACCGGAAACCATTTTGCACACAGATGTAAGGTGGCTAAGTAGGCACAAATTTCTGCAAAGATTTTGTGATTTGCTGAATGAAATAAGAAGTTTTTTGAAGGAGAGGGGAGATGACCAAGCAGAGTTGGAAGATGAGGAGTGGTTGTGTGATCTGGCATTTCTCACTGACTTTACAGGCAAACTAAGTGATATGAACCTTAAACTATAAGGTAAAAAACAAATGCATTGGCGAGATGAGTACAGTTTCATCCTACTAGAGCAAATTTGAGCTGAGGACTGACCTTGCAAACAACACTTTTGATCATTTTCCTAATTTGTAGGACCATCTGGGACAATATCCAAATTTTGTTTTTCAGAACTAGAAGTATATGACAGAAATCTGTTCTGTTATCCAGGAATTCGAAAATAGATTCTGTGACTTCCAAAAAATTGGAACAGTTGTGGAGTACTTGTTATACCCATTCAAAGTAGGTGTGGACATTAAAGAAACTGCAGCTGCTATCAGTAAAAATTACTCATTGAACAAGCCATCTCTTGAAAATGAAATATTAACCCTTTAAAAATGGCTTTTTTTTTTTTCAAGAACCGTGCTGAGCAAGAATTGTTTTGGAAGCTAGTGGCTAGAGACAAATTTCCCGACTTGAGAAGATGTAGTGAAGCTGTACACTCTTGTTTCGGTTCAACTTATTTGTGTGAATCTGCATTTTCCCATCTGAAAATGACAGAGTACACAACGTTCCAACAAAGGAGATGAACATCTCCAGGATTCCTTGAGAATGGCCCTCAAGCAATATTCACTCAACTTCAAAAAACTGGTGGATGAAATACAGGCTCAGACGTCTCATTAATGAGCAAGAACGAAATATTAAAGATTGTGCAAGATCAGCCTGGATCAATACTCAACCGAAATTTAACACAAATTACTTAATAAAAGTTAAAGAAAGTTATTACTCAATAAAACTTTAAAGAAAAAATGTACTTTCCATTTCCCCTCGCAGTTCTTTTTTTTTTTTTTTTTAACTTTAAATCATTTTTCTTAGACAAATAATAAATACAATGTACAATATATACAGGAATAACTACAATCATGTATAACATATAAATATAAATACAAAATTAAACAATTCATAAATGAATGTTATAAACTTTGTTTCAAATACAATTATAATAAAAGAAAGATTATTCAACTATTACCCTCTCCCAAACCCCCCCTACCCATTCCCCTTCTCGACTGCATATATATATATATTAAAAAAATAATAATAATTTATGATCTACTCAATAAAACACGACTTCGTGCAGTCAATGTATTTAAAAAAGGTTGCCCTATCATGAGAATTAGTCTTCCCTGTTTCATCTCCCAATCAGAAATAGACATAGCTTTCATACATATAAGATGCAACATACGAGCTCTCCATTGACCATAAGTCGGACCCACAGATTTTATCTATAAATAAAGAATAGTTTTTAAACTCGTAAGAATAACTCTTTTCAAAAAACCTTTATAACCTTTAGGTATTGGATGTTGAATATCAAAAATCCAAAATAGGTTATAATTATTACAATACCACATATTGCTGACTTTAGAAAAAAAACTCTGTCCAAAAACTTCAAACCAAAGGACACTCCCAAAACATATGGTATAATGTTGCTTTTGGATGATTACATTTCAAACAAGAGCCCCCAAATATGATAGTTGCTCTATAGCAGGGGTGTCAAAGTCCCTCCTCGAGGGCCGCAATCCAGTCGGGTTTTCAGGATTTCCTCAATGACTGGATTGCGGCCCTCAAGGAGGGACTTTGACATCCCTGCTCTATAGGCTCTTCAAGGTGCTATATACAATCGACAAATAAATTTGTAACCCATTTCAAAAAATTAAATGTCAGGTAATAAACCATAAAATAATTGCAAAAAACACATTTATTTGTAACTCAATACTCCAATCAGAGGCCACTTTATCATAATCCATAGAATGAGAAAATTCCAACATTGAATGGCTAAAATATTTTAAAGGTACTATCATTTGAGCCTCTAATCAAAGTACCTCCGATAGAGTCTCAAATATTGTAGAACATAAAAATTTAGAATTTAGTGAAGATACATCAAATCGTAATTAAAGATATGAAAAACTATCCAGATGAGACCACCCGTATTCAACACATAGCTGAGAACAAGTTGGCAGAGTACCATCATCTTTAAGAATCTGATAAAAGTAAGAGTCCCTCTCTTTTCTGTTCTAAAACCAGCTGATGACATACCAGGTTGAAATGATCCATTGCCCCTTATAGGTAGCAAGGGAGTGATTTGAAAATTAATTGACAGCTTATTACAAATTTGATGCCAAGTACCTCTTAAAGGGGCCAGCAAAAAGTAATAAGGGTTCTTCAGGACAGCAGATTCTAATATCGAAGAATGCAAAAGGTAACTAAAATGAAAAGGCTTCCAAAAACAAAGTTCCACTGGAGTCCAAGAAAAATAAGATGTACTGAGAAACCATCTAGGTCTTTGTTTCTCTGTTTTGTTTTTGCTTAATTTGCTTAACAGCTGGTCACATCCAAGTAAATGACAGAAGGCTCATTAAAAATGGGGGGGGGGGGATCCTTTACTGGGTTAAAATTTAATTTGAAACTAATTTGAAACTTAATTTTCATGGTGGTAGATCACCGGCACTTTTGGCCGGAAAAAGTAGATCACGACCTGTTCGAAGTTGGACATGCCTGCTGTATAGAATGGACTTTAAATAGGCACCTAAATAAAGGTGCTTGCTTCTAGAATTGCTCTTCATGTACAGAGCCTCTGTGAAAGCTGTTTTGAACAAATCTAACTGATGCATGAAAAAATGCTATCTTCTGATACATTTGGCATGTTTCTTTTATTAATTAAGTTTTTAAAAAATTTTTTGCTGTTTATAGAGTCACGTTGATGATTTTGAGTTGTTGTCATTCTGGCTTTCAAACACCTTCCATTTTCTTAATTGTTTGAAGCAGTACAGTGGGGAGGAGGTAAGCAGGAATTTTAGCTGCTTCTCAGTTTAAAAAATAAATGTTGATTTGAAATTGTTGGATGGTTGTGAATGATTGGGTTGAGATGATAGACCTACACCAGCCCCCTTAGATTGATGCATGAATTCAGTATTTGGGCTCATTTGCAGTCTTTTTCTTGATGCACTTAACTGCCTGCTCCTCTTTCAGGAATTCATGAAGCATAACACTCCCCAGCAGAACAAGAACTGCTTAAAGAATTTTGACCTGTCAGAATACAGACAGGTTCTCAGTGACTTGGCCATACGTATCTATCATCAGTTCATTACTGTTATGGAAAACAACATTCAGCCAATGATAGGTAAGAGTGAAAGGATACAACTTCCTGAAATATTGCCGAGTGATTCATATAAAGAAAAGTTCATTAACTGAACTCTCCCCCCACCCCCACCCCGGTAGTAGAATGGATGTTCACCTTTAATAAATTAGGCAAATAGATTTGGTTTACCAGGGCCTGTTTTTATGGGGTGCAACCTGCACAGTCACAAGAGCGTGCTGCCATATTGGCATTGCCTCCCATGTCATGTGAGAAGGGAGTTGAGTGGAGAGAGAAGAAAGAGACTGCAAGGCAGGGAGCACTAGCTAAAGTTACCACTGCCAAAGGAAAGGGGATGCACCAGTTTCAATTTCTGCAGAGGACATTAGTTAACCAGCACATAGGAACAGCCAGAAGAAAAAAGTTGTATTGATGCTCTTGTACAAGACTCTGTATGAGACCTCATTTAGAATATTGTGTACAATTCTGGATACTGTACCTTCAAAAAGATATAAACAGGATGGAGTCAGTGCAGAGGAATTGCAGTTGGTACAGTGATCATCATAAAGCAAATGGGGATAGACTTAAAGATCTTAATATATATACTTTGGAGGAAGGGCAGGAAAGGGGAGATATATAGATGTTTACAGTGGTGTCATCGTCACGGGGGTGCTAGTGCCTCTTCCCTCCACCCCCGTTCCCTGCGTACCTCTTGAAATGTTCATCAGGGAAAATGCTTGCGTACCTGATTGTAAAAGCCGCTTAGATAACCTTGATAGGTGGTATATAAAAATCCCAATAATAATAATGGTCAGCACGAGCAGCATCTTCTACCTGTTACTTTTGGCAGCCTCGGCTCCCTTCTGACATTACTTCCTAGTCGCAGGACTAAGACATGATGCCAGAAGGGAGCCAAGGCCAGCTCGAGCAGCAGGTGGAAGATGCTGCTTGCACTGGTGAATATCTCGAGAGGTACTTGGGGGCAGGGGGCGCACAAGCAAGCAGGGAAGAGCAATGCCAGCCGTCACCGCCCTGGGCGCCAACCTCCTTAGCTGCGTCACTGAATGTGGCATAAGTACGCATGAGGCGAGTCTCTTTCAATTGAAAGGAAACTCTGAAATGAGGGGGCACAGGATGAAGGTGAAAGGAGACAGATTGAGTAGTAACCTCAAAAAATACTTTTTCACAGAAAGGAAGGCTCTACTTCTTCTTAAAATGAGTTCTTGCCCTAGAATTCTGTCCTACATGCCTTAAACATTCTAATATGCTATAGATTTATTTCTTTGAGGATTTGCCAACCAAGAAATTCTTCTCACCCACTCACCTCACCCCCAAAAATATCATTTCCTCTTTTTTTCCTTCAGTACCTGGCATGCTTGAGTATGAAAGTCTCCAAGGGATCTCTGGTGTGAAGCCTACAGGATTCCGCAAACGTTCTTCTAGCATCGATGACACAGATTCGTACACCATTACTTCCATCCTGCAGCAGCTCAGTTATTTTTACAGCACAATTTGTCAGCACGGCATGGACCCGGAGCTTGTCAAACAGGCAGTCAAGCAGCTCTTCTTTTTGATCGGAGCAGTCACTCTGAACAGCCTCTTCCTCCGTAAAGACATGTGTTCTTGTAGAAAAGGAATGCAGATAAGGTAGGGGGACAGTGAAGCCGGCTGAAAGAGATTGCTGGGGGGGGGGGGGTCCAGAATCACTTTTGGTTTTGGTTGTTCTATTTCGTAAGGCAGCAGTGCATCTTGAATTATATCTTTCAGTGAGTTAAGATATAATAGTGTTCCTCAGCAAGTGAGAGCTGGCCTTGTAGAGAATATCTTTATGTCATTTTCATGTATAAATGTGCTTTTACACACTTTTAGGAGTGACCTGAAGTGAATGAAGTCTACAAAATCCTGAATGGAGTAGAAAGAGTACAAGTGGATCAAATTTTACTCTGTCGGGAATTACAAAGACTAGATGACACTTGAAGAAGTTTCAGGGAAATACTTTTAAAACCAATAGGAGGAAATTTTTTTTTTCACTCAAGAGAATAGTTATGATCTGGAACGCATTGCCAGAGGTTGTGGTAAGAGTGGTTAACGTAGTTGGTTTAAGAAAGGTTTAGACAATTTCCTGGAGGAAAAGTTCATAGTCTGTTATTGAGACAGACATGGGGGAAGCCACTGCTTGCTCTGGGATTGGTAACATGAAATGTTGCTACTATTTGGGTTTTTACCAGGTACTTGTGACAATGAGATACTGGGCTAGATGGACCCTTGGTCTAACCCAGTAAGGCTATTATTTTCTTATGACCTAATTTTATACCAGGCAGGGTGCTCAGGGGAGGAATTAGGATGGAATACGGGTAGAATCATAATTTAGGTGCATTTGTTTTTACTAAAATAGGCACATGAAGATCCTTAGGCGCCAATGTGTGTTTTTTTTTTAACTATTAGCACAGATAGGTGTCTTCCTACCCTATTAATCTAGGCACCTTGTTATAAAATTACTCCCTATGGGGTTAACCCTTTCAGGACCAAGGGACATATTTGTCCCATAACTTTAAAATCCTATAAATTTTGATTGGGATAGTCTACAGTTCTAAATTTGATATGTACGGATTCCATATGATACTGCCTTTATGTAAACAAACTGGTTCCGACATTCATTCATTAGCGTCGTTGCCAGATTGACGAGAAGATTCACTTGCCACACTGTCCATAAGCCAGAAGTGTGATTTTTTTTAAAAAAAATAATGGTATTTCACAAACAAAATCAATTTTTTGGCATCTGCAAGCCCTTTTTACCATAAAAATGTCGTCAAAACCACAAAAATTGGCCTACGATCCTTATGGTCCTGAAAGGGTTAATTTTATACATTACTTGTGTGTGCAGAACAGTGTTTTACACACTTGAGTAGGTGCTCATAAAAGTGTTTCTTGTGTATATACACACACATAATAGGCATTAAGATGAGATAGGGGGGAAATCAATAAATGCTCAAAAAATAGGTGCCAGAAAAGATCAGTCCTGTGCCTAGCTCTGGGTACCAGACTAATGCCTGCTTGGGCACAGAGACCCATTATTGTATAATACTGCATTCAACTTTTTGGAATGGACCTGAGCTACTCACATCTCTTTCCATGGCTACACCCCCTTTTGGGTTGCACACTATGGGATTTAGGCACCCAGCATTATAGCATGTGCAAATCTTAATGTCAGTAACTGGTTACTGGCATCCAAGCTATAAAATTAAGCTCTGCACTACTCCTTCACTCAAGATGTACCATAGATTTGATTTCTTAAATGTTCATTAAAGTAAAACCTTGGATTGCAAGTAACTTGGTATGCAAGTATTTTGCAAGACAAGCAAAACATTTTATTAAATTTTAACTTGATATACAAGCAATGTCTTCCAATACGAGTACATACAGTATACATGCATCACATCACAACTGAGCCGATGGTTCTTCTCTCTCTGATGCTGCGGGAGTGTAGTGACTTTTCTAAACGAGCGAGGTCTTGCAATATGAGTACGTATAGTATTTTGTATTAAAGTTTTGGGGTTGTAGAATGAATCGTCTGAGTTTCCATTATTTCTTATGGGGAAATTCACTTTGATATACAAGTGTTTTGGATTGCAAGCATGTTTTCGGAATGAATTATGCTCGTAAACTAAGGTTTTACTGTATTATGTATCATATACTAAAAAGACTGTCAGTTTGGGGAACAGAATTTTAAATTGCATGGAATTTTGCTTTAGAGGACATGTTCAGCAGGAACATGCATAAAGAAATTTTTTTTTTTTAACATGCATTTTGTTTTTATTTATATATTTCTTTGGTTGCTTAGCCCATCCTCCCAAAAGAGCCCAGAATGGGTTACAGATCAGCATACATAGTACAGTGGAACCTTGGTTAAGAGCATAATTCGTTCCTGAAGCATGCTCGTAAATCAAGTTACTCGTATATCAAAGCAAGTTTCCCCATAGGAATGAATGGAAACTTGCTTTGATTCGTTCTACCTCCTCCTCCCCCCCCCCCCCCCCCGAGGCTACCAGCGCTGCTCCATCTCCCCCTCCCACCCACCCCCACTCTAACCGGCATTGCTGCCCCCGAACCGGCATCGCACCCCCCCCCCGCGAACGCCCCCCCGCGAGAACCGCATCGCACCCCCATGCTGAAAGCGGCATCCACCCACCCTTCCTCCCAAACATGCTCCTTACTCCATCTGCCGGTTGTGCCACTGAAAGAAATCTCCCGCCTCCTGCCTGTGCTGGGCCTTGAGCATCTGCGCATGATCAAAGCCTTCTGGCTCTCATTCTCTCCGAGATCTCAGAGAGAACGAGAGCCAGAAGGCCTTGAGCATGCGCGGATGCTCAAGGCCCAGCCCAGGCAAGAGACGGGAGATTTCTTTCAGTGGTACAACCGGCAGATGGGGTAAGGAGCATGTTTGGGAGGAAGGGCGGGCGGATGCCACTTTCAGCACGGGGGTGCGATGTCGGTTCGGGGGGTGCGATGCCGGTTAGAGCAGGGGGGAAGTACTTGTGTAGCAGAACCCAGTTTGCGAGACAAAAGTTTGCTAAGTGTTTTGCTCGTCTTGCAAAACACTCGCAAACCGAGGTTCCACTGTATAATTAAATAACTACATAGCACAGACAAATACTCTTACAAAGAATGATATTAATTTTCCTGGTAACAGTATTTTAGACGCATTCAGGTAACAATTTAGAAGTCAGAGTTTATAATTGCAGTCCAGTTCATGTGAAAATAAGGGGTTCATAATCAAAAAAAAAAGTCTAAAAAGTGTCCTAAATGGCTACTTGGACGATCAAAAAGTCTGATCGGCCAAGTACCCATAACCAAAGCTGGTTTTTAACGTATCTAAAACCAGCTTAGGCCTTTCCCCTGCCTCTAAACGCACAGAGAGAAAAGAGGCGTGTTTAGAGGAGCGGAAAGGGCGTGCGGTGGGCGGGAGGTGGGCCGACCTACACCTAGGCGTGCAGCAGGTATAACCAAAACCGTAGGCAGGTTGCCTAGTCGGCACTTATATCTTTTTGACTTAGACGAAGTCAAACCAGGTCTAAGTGCCGAAAAAGGGGCCGCTGAGCTGATGGCCGCTGGCACGATCAGTTCAGCGGCCCGGCAACCTACCCACCCACCCACCGCAACCATCGCGGCAGGAGAGATGCCTTATCTCCCCTACCGCGATGCCATCACTCCTCTACCCGAACTGCCGCGACCCGTAGTAGGAGAGATGCGGCTGCCGCGGGGCAAGAGAGCATGGACTCTCTCTTGCCCGATGTCGTCGGGGGGTGCTGCGGGTGCCTGGAGCAGGGGGGCTGGGTTCCCTCATAGAAACATAGAAACATAGAAAGATGACGGCAGAAAAGGGCTATAGCCCATCAAGTCTGCCCACTCTACTGACCCACCCCGATAAGTCTAGATGCTAGTGATTCGTGCTATGTAGGGATCCCACGTACATGTCCCATTTACTTTTAAAGTCAAGCACGCCGGTGGCCTCGACCACCTGCACCGGAAGCTTATTCCAGTGATCTACCACCCTTTCCGTGAAAAAATACTTCCTGGTGTCACTATTAAACTTTCCTCCTCTGAGTTTAAGCGGATGCCCTCTTGTGGTCGAGGGTCCCCTGGGCAAGAGGAAGACATCTTCCACCTCGACCCGTCCTGTGATGTATTTAAATGTCTCAATCATGTCCCCTCTCTCCCTGCGTTCCTCTAGAGTGTAGAGCCGCAGTCTGCTCAGTCTCTCTTCGTATGAGAGACCCTTGAACCCCAAGATCATCCTAGTGGCCATCCGCTGAACCGATTCGATTCTAATCACGTCTTTACGGTAATGTGGCCTCCAGAACTGCACACAGTACTCCAGATGAGGTCTCACCATGGTCCTGTACAGCGGCATTATGACTTCTGGTTTCCGACTGACGAAACTTCTTTTGATACATCCCATCATTTGTCTTGCCTTGGATGTGGCCTTCTCTACCTGCTTGGCAGCCTTCATGTCTGCACTGATGATTACTCCCAAATCTCGTTCTGCTGAGGTCGTGGCTAATGTTTCTCCATTTAGGGTGTAAGTTCTGCACGGATTTCTGCTACCGAGGTGCATGACCTTACATTTCATAGCATTGAAGCCTAGCTGCCATGTCGAGGACCAGTTTTCCAATGTACGAAGGTCCTGTGTCATACTATCCTGTAAAAAGCTTTCACTTACTATGTTGCACAGTTTTGCATCGTCGGCGAATAACGTTGCTTTACCCTGTAGCCCTCGTGTCAAGTCCCTTATGAATATGTTAAAAAGGAGAGGACCCAGGACCGAGCCCTGCGGCACTCCGCTGGTCACCTCTGATGTTTCAGAAAGGGTACCATTGACCATCACCCTCTGAAGTCTACCACTCAGCCAATCATTGACCCATGCAGTTATCGTCTCGCCCAACCCCATTGATTTCATCTTATTTAGTAGCCTGCGGTGTGGGACGCTGTCAAAAGCTTTGCTGAAATCCAAGTATACTATGTCCAGAGACTCTCCTGAGTCCAACTTTTCTGTTACCCAATCAAAGAAGCTGATGAGGTTGGATTGACACGACCTACCCTTAGTGAATCCATGTTGATTAGGATCCCTAAGATTTCCCTCATCCAAGATCGTGTCCAACTTACGTTTAATTAGTGTTTCCATGATTTTACATACTATCGATGTGAGACTCACTGGTCGGTAATTCGCAGCCTCTGCCCTGCAACCCTTTTTATGCAGAGGAACAACATTCGCTGTTTTCCAATCCTGGGGGACCCTCCCCTTCTTTAGGGAGAGATTGAAGAGCATGGCTAATGGTTCCGCCAGGACCTCGCACAGCTCTCTGAGCACTCTTGGGTGCAATTCGTCTGGACCCATAGCTTTGCTCACCTGGAGTCTTGACAATTCGCTGTAGACATCAGCTGGTGTGAACTCAAAATTCTGAAATCGGTCTTCCGCGCTTGACATTGCTTCCAGATGTGGCCCTTGCCCTGGTGCCTCGCAGGTAAAAACCGAGCAGAAGTATTCATTTAGTAGTTTGGCTTTATCGGAATCTGTTTCCGCGTAATTCCCGTCTGGTGTTTTGAGGCGTGTTATTCCATTTGTGTTTTTTTTCCTGTCGCTAATGTACCTGAAGAAGGATTTGTCCCCTTTCTTAATGTTCTTTGCTAGAGTTTCTTCCACCGCAAGCTTGGCCTCCCTGACTGCTGTTTTGACTGCTGCAGACCTGGCCTTATATTCAATGTTAGCTTCACTTGTTCCCGTACGTTTGTATGAAAGAAATGCTCTTTTTTTCTCCTTGACGAGGTGCGAGACCTCTTCAGTGAACCATCGGGGTTTTTTGTTTCTTTGTTGTTTATGTACCAATTTTATGTAGCGGATAGTTGCCTCGTGTAGGGTCAATTTCAGGTTTGACCACATGGCTTCCACATTATCAGTTGCCTTTTGATCCTGCAGCGTCTGCTGGACGAAATCTCCCATACGTGCGAAATCAGTGCCCCGGAAATTGAGTACCCTCGTTTTGGTTTGTGATTTAGGGAAACCTTTCCTGAGGTTGAACCATACCATGTTGTGGTCACTGGTAGCTAGCGTTTCTCCCACTGAGACCTCCGAGACACTCTCGCCGTTTGTAAGTATGAGGTCTAGGATGGCCTCAGCCCTAGTGGGCTCTAGTACCATTTGTTTGAGCTGTACTCCCATCATGGACGTCAAAATCCTCCTGCTACCACAAGTTGTTGCTGAGAGTGTGTTCCAGTCTACATCGGGCATGTTGAAGTCCCCTAGCAGAACAGTGTCCCCCCGTAGAGTAATATTTTCAATGTCTTCAATCAATTCATTATCCTTGTCCTCTGTTTGTCTTGGAGGTCTGTATACCACACCAAGGTACAAGCACTTTTCTCCACCTCTGGCTAGGTTGACCCAGATGGATTCCCCGGTGTACTTAACATCTGTGATCCTGGTTATCCTGATGTTCTCTTTGATGTAAATTGCTACCCCTCCTCCTAGCTTACCCTTCCTGTCTTGTCGAAGCAGGTTGTATCCTGGTATAGTTGTATCCCACCCATGGGAGTCCGTGAACCATGTTTCTGATATTGCCACCACATCTAGGTTGGCATTCACAATTTCTGTTTCCAGTTCTAGAAATTTATTCCCTAAACTATGTGCGTTGACATACATAGCTCTCCACTCTGTACGTTTATTACACCTTTGTACAGAGATTCCTATCTGACTCAGAGTGTTTCCTAGTGAACCTTTAGCAGTGAGGGTACTTACCTCGGACTTAGAAGCGCAGTTTTGGTTCACCACATCAGGATTGTTTCTTACTGCACTGGTATATAAGTGGGTACCTGATGTTGTGTGTGTGTGTGGGGGGGGGGCTTGGGGGGGATTCTGTAAACGGTGTTGTTTTTGACAGATACCGGTTACAGAATCCAGCTTTTAGGCGAAGGACTGGCTCCTCCTTCGCCTAAAAGCCCTTGTGTTGGGACGTTTTGGGCTTATGCATTTTTTTGGTTCATTATGGGGTATAAGTGTAGACGTTGTGGGGGTGTACTTGTAGACGTAGTGATTGGCTGGGCATTTAAACAGCTGAAGGTAGAGGCAGGCCATTATCATAACAAGGACGTTTGTTTTGGTTATGGACACTTTCCCTGCTTCTGCTTTCAACGTTTAAGGCTTTAGACCAAAAAGGGACTTAGACGGGTTTTTTTGATTATGCCCCTCCATGTGTTTACTGCTTTTATGAAGTTTGATAATTTTTAAAGAGTTACCCGGTGTATGCAGTGCCAAGACAAGAAATACAGAAATCAAGGTGAGCCTGGGGAAGCCCAGTTCAGCCATATTTATTAAATTTCAAATACAAACAAAATAGTAGAAAAAAATCATTTCAACTACAAGAAAACCAAAATTTACAGAGTTAATATATAATAAACATTATCACTAAAAGCAAATATACCCAATTCCCTCCCCTTTTTAGAACTGTAATTACATATTAAATAATATGCGACTATGAGTGTGTGGTGTTAATGTATCTAAATAAGGTTGCCAAATAGTAAAAAATTGTCTTCCCTGTCTAGTGTCCCATTCTGATAATTGCATACTTTCCATTGTTAAAATGTGTAACATTCTAGAACGCCAATGACTATATGTTGCTCTTAAAGGTCCAATCCAAAGATAAAGTATGACTTTCAAACCCGATAAGATTGTTCTTTGAAGAAAGCCTTTTAGGTCTCTTGGAATAGGACACTTAACATCAAAAATCCTAAACATATTATAACTATTGCAATACCAATCAATTCCCCACATTTGCTCAACATTAGAAAAAACAACATTCCAAAATTGGCGTATCAAAGGACATGTCCAAAACATATGAGATAAATTAGCTATAGGGTGACCACATTTCAAACGAGAGCCTAATGTAGCAAAAGTCACCCTATAAGCACACCAGGGAGCAATATATATTCTACAAATAAATTTATAACCCATTTCATAATAGGTGATATCAGAAAGAAAACCATATAAAATCTTTAAAAATCTTTGAATATGGAATCCCTGAAGGTGAATCCCCAACTCTTCATTCCAAGCTTGAGCTATTTTATTGTAATCTAAATTAGGAGAAAGATTCACTAATGAATGTCTAAAATATTTAAGGGGCACAATCAACTGGGCATCTTCCTTTGAATCTTCCATTGTAGAGCTGTATAGAATAATATATTTTACTATTCAGCTGAATACCGAATGTGAATGGACATGGAATGTTGACATGGAGCTTTAACATAATAAATGATTAAAAAAAGCAACATGAAATCAAACATTTACTTCAGTAGGATCGAACCCTGGATTATTCATATTCAACCTTTATACCACTATTTGGTCGAATATAAATAATGTATTTTGAAGTCCAATTGAATACAAATATTTGATACATCCCTATACGGTTGTGGTAGTGTGTATAGTGTTGTCACTGTTCTTTTTGTTAAGAGTGTGTTAGCATTATTTACAGAGACTGAAAAAATGCTTATGTCCTTGTGCATTATATCTGCCCACTAACAGGTGTAATATCAGTTACTTGGAAGAATGGCTGAAAGA
The DNA here is from genome assembly GCF_902459505.1 of Geotrypetes seraphini. Taxonomy (NCBI): domain Eukaryota; kingdom Metazoa; phylum Chordata; class Amphibia; order Gymnophiona; family Dermophiidae; genus Geotrypetes; species Geotrypetes seraphini. The sequence goes on from NC_047097.1 coordinate 17,187,225, forward strand.
CAAAAACTTGCAGGGCGGCACTGCCAAGGAAACCTTGGAACCCCTCTCGCAGGCCGCCTGGCTGCTTCAGGTGAAAAAGGTCACCGATGATGATGCCAAGGAAATATGTGAGCGTTGTGTTTGCATTTCTACTGTGCAGGTAAGGCAGCAACTACATGACACAGTTCACCCAAAATCTGGACTTGCAGTAGAAGAAATTTGATTTAGGATGCCGTTTTCATTTAATAAAGTTAAAACAAACAAAACAAAACAATGACAACCCCCTGCCCCCCACCATGGTTCAGACTGAGAGTAAGATCGACTCAGGAAAAACAGACATAATATTCTATGCCAGTGGTAGACAAACCTGGTACTCTAGAGCCACAGGCAGGTCAGGTTTTCAGGATATCCACCATAAATATGCATAAGGTAGATTTGCATCTTAAGGAGGCAGGTCATGCAATCCATCTCATATATATTCATTGTGGATATCCTGAAAACCTGACCTGCCTGTGGCTCTCGAGGACCGGAATTGCCTACCCCTGTTCTATGCTAAAGGATAACAGCTTACTACACTGGGGCTTCAGACATTCAGCCTCAAATACCAAGGACAAATCAAGTATACATATGTAGTATCACATGGCACATTGAGTTTATCTTGTTGGACAGACTGCATGGAGTGTACAGGTCTTTTATCTGCTATCATCTAATTTGTTAATATATATTATGAAAGCTATATAAGCAGCCTGCCAGCCACAAATGAGCAGAGATGATCAAGATATCCAAGCTGGCAAAAACTTTAATAGGTAGCTCGCATGGAACACACTTCAAATGAACCCGACATGGGCCTGCTTCAGGGGTTCACAGTCTCCTTAAATTTTAATACTTTTTGCAGTCCATTATTTAGAATGTGCGCCAATGGATAAGCAGAACCAGCACTTCAGCATTTTTTACAATTTAAGAAGATTGTGAATCCCTGAAGCAGGCATTCACCGAAACACGGCCCATGTCAGGTTTGTTTGAAGTGTGTTCAATGCAATTTACCTGTTAAAGTTTTTTTCAGCTTGGATACCTTGGTCATCTCTGCTCATTTTTGGCTGATTGACTTTATCCAGAGTTTGTTCTTTGTTTTTCTTCACTTACATGCACCCTTACATAAGAGTGCTCAGCTGTTTTGCTGCCAATTATGTGCATAAGTGTACACTTACCCGCAAAAGTGATGGGATTCCATACTCTTATGCCCATCAAAGGGAATGTAAATGCAGGCACCCAGTTGTAGAAGTGCCCTTTCAGATGACATGCACTGCTATGCACAGAACAGCACCCTAATCAAATATGAACATAAGAACATAAGTAGTGCCTCCGCCGGGTCAGACCATAGGTCCATCCTGCCCAGCAGTCCGCTCCCGCGGCGGCCCAAACAGGTCACGACCTGTCTGAATCACCAGAAGGGGCCCGTTGCCACCTTGGTTTCTCATTAAAGTCCTATCTTCCCATCAAAGTCCTAACCCTCCGGTCTTGCACATGCACGACCTGGTTGGCTTTCTATACTTATTACCTGGTTAGCTTTCTATACTTGTGTTACATCCCAGCACCTCTCTCAGTATCCCACGATCCCTTTATCCCTCAGGAATCCGTCCAATCCCTGTTTGAATCCCTGTACCGTACTCTGCCTGATCACTTCCTCCGGTAGCGCATTCCAAGTGTCCACGACCCTTTGGGTGAAGAAAAACTTCCTTGCATTTGTTTTGAACCTCATGGTATCTCTGGGGTCCTCTCCAGATAGTCCACCTCTACAAAACTCTCCTAACCATCTCACTTTTAGAGAGTTTGCTTTCTCCTGAGTAACTAAGGGTATTCTACATTAGGAGGGACAGAGTGGTAATGAAGCTCCAGTGTTAATAAAATAGGTATTTTTTTAAACGCATAGTATTACAAATACCGGCTCCAATACTTTTATTTTTATTTTTTAATTAAGCAAGTCTTTTATTGAAGAAAAAGCACAAGCATGCAAATATATGCACAGGCATAATAACAATACAAAGCTCAAAAGTCAAACTATGCTAATGCAACCAAGCATAATACAACTGAACATATGTACAGTATAAGCAGCCCAATTAATACAAATAAAAGGCCATATGACCTCATATTCCCCCTCTACAAAACACAAACCCATGAACTCTACCACATTCCTGCCTCCCCTTTTCGTTTCCCCTCCCTCACTTCCCTTCTGTAAGCAAATCCAATGGTAGAGAATCGTACCAAGGTAAAGAAACTTCAAACTGGAGAAGTCTGTCAAAAACCTTTTGATCATGTAAAATTCCTGTTCCCTGACCAGATTCACTTTACAGCCTACCGCCCACTTAATGATCCAATCCACCCATGCCAACTGCTGTAGACCTGTCGGTAGCTGTCTTACCAGTAAGAGATAAAAAGATTTCAGCCTACACAACATCAAACCCATATCCAAACCTCAATAGCAAAAAATGGGTTTATGTGCATAAGTGTACACTTACCCACAAAAGTGATGAGATTCCGAGGAGTAATTTTCCTGCTGAAATTGAACTTGAGCAAGTTTGCGTGAAAGCCCCAGCAGAGTCAGCTTTATTCCAAGTTCCCCCGAAGAAGACCCGTTTTTTGTGTTGAAACGCTCAGACTAAAACAGAGCATCGGGAGTCTGGAACAGACATCAATGTTGATGGTGGCAGGATCCACCGAGATAAGTGTTGCCTTTAACGTACTATACTATTAGGTATATTATCCTAAGACTGAACATGATTTTTTCCTTGTGTTTCTTTTATATATTTTGTTATCCACGTCTGACCAGTCTTTTTGTTCTCTGTTACTGTTTTGTAGGATGTTTTCCTACTGTTATATTTTTGAGGCATGATTGACAGATTGTATTGTTGCTGATTTCATTGACCTAGATTGTTGGTCACTCATGCCTGCTTGTTATATGCTTTAAAATGTCAAAAAAAAAGAATATATATTTTTTTGTGGTTACAAAACTTCTTTTGGTTAAAACATAATACCTAGACATCTTTTTAGTAACAATTGTTTCATTAAAAATAAAGATTAAAAATTTGATATACAGTGGTACTTTGGTTTACGAGCATAATTCGTTCCAGAAGCATGCTTGTAAGCCAAAGCACTCGTATATCAAAGCAAAGTTCCCCATAGACCACAATGTAAACTCAAACAATTCGTTCCACAACCAAGGTTTGCTATGGTGGCCCAGGGGTGGGTACCTGCCTGTGGGTGTTGCAGCGCTTTCAGCATGGTGGCTTCCTTCCCTTGGGGTCCCCATGCGGCTGCTTTCCCGCTTCGGCCGATGCCTCTGCCAACCATCAGCATCTCCCGGCTCCCGATCCAAGCCGGCCGCCATCCTGTGCGAGCATACGCACAACCGTTCCTCTCCTGAGCCAAGCCAGCCGCTGCCCCAACAACACGCTCACCACGTACAAGTACGCAGGACATCCTATATTTCCAGAATCAAAATATTGAAGAATTTCAAGTTCATCTTATGGTCCTTTAAGGTTTGGATTATTGTCAGTGAAGAAATATTTATGACTCTCAAAGCTTATCTTCTGACTGTAAAATACTTGAAAGAAGGATTGTAAAATAAAAAGAAAATGACATCATTTGTTTTTTGGATTGACGTTTATATATGTTTTGACGGATACCAGAATTCATTTAGTTGGAAATTGGTGTATAGTAACATTGAACTTGAACTCAAAACAAATAAGAGGATTTTAACGAGGTTACACAATTGAAAGATGGATTGGATGGATGGAGGATCGGTTATTCAAAATTGACTTTGAATTCTTTCTTTGTGTTGGTTATCCAGAAACAATGTTGGCATAGATTTGTTGTGTTAGATATATTATTTTTTGCTTTTAAAATTTTAGCGGAATAGTAGTTTCTTTTGGCGCAATTAATTTTCATCTTGTAATAAGATGCATGTTCTTTATAAAGTTTTAAATTTGTAGGAGATTTATTTTGACGCCATTTCCTCTCAAGGGATCTTAGTTGTATTTTGAGCAGGAAAAGCTCATCTGAAAACCAAAGGTTTGGGATTTTACGGGTGGAAATTGTTTTGGTGATTACTGGTACTTCATTATCTATTAGAAATTGGTTGATGAATTCCAAGCAGTAAGTTGATCTTCCAATGAATCGGTGTTTATGTTTAATGTTTTTGGGTTAAATGAAGAGAGGATATTTGATAGTTCTAGTTTTGTATAATCACGATATGAAATCTTTTTGGGTTGTGAAGCTATTGTTTTTTTATTTTTTAGGTAGATCTTGATAGAAATAAAATGGTGATCTGACCAAGGAACAGGTGTGTTGTAAAGATCTGAATGCGAAAGGGATTGTGATTTTGAAATTAGCAACATGTCAAGAGTGTGTCCTGCAGAGTGTGTTGGATCTTGAATTATTGATTGTAGGTTCAGGGCATTGTTATGGGTTAAAATTTCTCTAGTGATAAGGTTCGTTGTCTCATCAAAGTGAATGTTAAAATCACCTAGGATCAGGGGGAGGTTTGATGAAGAGCAGAAATCGAAGATTAAATTTTGCAGAGGAGTTAGGTTGCTGTGACTGATAGGTGGAGGAATATAAAGCAGAAGAATGTCAATTTTTGGATTAACATTGAGTTTAACTTGGAGAAATTCAATGGCCAGATTTCCGGAAGAATAATCTATGGGACTAACTAGATTATTATTATAGATGATGGCTAAGCTTCAAGTTTGAAATTTGAAATTTTGATGTAAACACAATATCAAGTATTTTCAATGCGTTTAAAGCCACCACCTTTACGTTTATAGCGATGGTTAAAAACATAAGAATAATTAGGTGGACAGCAGAAAGAGAGATAATAAATAGTAGTAGTAATAAATAAGTAAGAGATAAGCTTCTGGAAGTGTGCTGCTTGTAGGTTTTATCAACAGGACCCGAATTAATGTTAAAAATGAAGGTGCCCTCAGGCTGTGCACGAAGGAGCGCACTAAGGAGCAGAACCTGCCCCTTATGCACCTTTTCTGAAAAAAAGTGATGTGTATACAAAACATAAAAGTTTAGAAAATGAACTTCATTAAAAACAGGATAGCCTACAAGCTTCTACTTCTTACTTTTTCCACAAAAATTTGAAAATTTATCTACTTAAAACATTTTTCTTAATCACATTTTTTAATTGTTTTTCTCTCTTCCCCTCTTTCCTTTCTCTGTTTTATTTTTGTTATCTACTTTGAACCAATGTTTGGTGGGAATTAGCGGGATACGAGAACCATATTATATTACATTCAGATGCTTCTAACCCTGTGGTCTCAAACTCGCGGCCCTCCAGGTACTATTTTGAGGCCCTCAGTATGTTTATCATAATCACAAAAGTAAAATAAAACAGTTTCTTGATCATATGTCTCTTCAGCTGTAAATTACAATATTATTATTAAGATTTAGCCAAAAGGAAAGATTTATAAAATATAAAGAGTTTTACCTCATTCAAAATTGTCATTTCTTTAATAAACATTAACTATTTTTTTCTGAGTACAGTGGTGCCTCGCACAGCGAACGCCTCGCACAGCGAACGCTGCGCACAACGAACTTTATGTCTTGATTCGTACAACGGACTTCGTTTCACACAACGAAGTCCGGGGTTCCTGCAGGGTTGGATCGCAGCGGGGTTGGTCGAGGGTAGTCTCCTTCTCCTTACCTGCCCTGTCGCAGCACACAGCCGAACGGAAATCTTCCCGATGTCAGCGCTGACGTCGGAGGGAGGGCTTAAGCAAAGCCCTCCCTTCCTCCGATGTCAGCGCTGACATCAGGAAGACTTCCGTTCGGCTGTGTGCGGCTGCGGCAGGGCAGGTAGGAAGAAGGCAATGGCGAACGAAAGAGGGGGGAGGGGGGGAGGGGGCGGTCCGCCCCGAAGAATGTGCACAGCTGGTCAGGTCCCCCGATCGACCGACAACAGGCCCGGCCGACAAACCTCCCTGCCCTGTAGCCGCGAATCTAAATTACCTCTTACAGCAGCTTCACTACTCCAGCTGCTGTAAGAAGGTAATTTAGATTCGCGGCTACAGGACAGGGAGATTTGTCCGACCGGGCCTGTTCTGTTGTCGGTCGGGTGCAAAAGCGCCACAAAGGTGGAGGCAGGGAGGGAGGAAAGGTGGAGTGGAGAAGAAAAGACGCTTAAGGGGGGAGAAGGCCGCTGAAAGCACATGTTGGAGCAGGGGATGAGAGGGAGGGAGAGAAGGGGAAATATTGGACAAGGGCAGAAGGGATGCTAAATCATAGGGTGACAGGCAGAGAGAACAACAGGAAAAAGAGTGGAAGCAATCTTGAACCCTGAGGGTGAGGGCAGAGAGAGGTGGTGAGATGATTGATCATGGGGAGAGGGACAAAAGGGAATAGAGATGGGATAGGAAGATAGTGGAAGTAAAAGGACAGGGAGATGTATGTTTTTAGATGTATCTAAATAAAAATAATAACAAAAAATTTATCTTTTTTATGTCATCTTAGCATATTTTATGCTGCAGAACGAATTATTTTTTTTTACATGTATTCCTATGGGAAAACGTGTTTCACATAACGAACGTTTCACATAACAAACTTGCTCCTGGAACCAATTAAGTTCGTTGTGTGAGGCACCACTGTACCTACAAATCCAAAATGTGGCCCTGCAAAGGGTTTGAGTTTGAGACCACTGTAATAACCTGTCTCAATCTGAGGTACTACTTGTATCTGAAGTTGCTAACTTATTAAATTCTCCCTTTATCTTTTATTCACAGATAGTAAAAATCCTGAATTCATACACCCCAATAGATGACTTTGAAAAGCGAGTAGCACCATCATTTGTACGCAAAGTTCAGGTAATCTCTTTCTGAATGTTGATTTCAGCCAATTAGCATGTCATGAAAACTTACCCATCTTAGCTTCTCTGATATTCTGCCATTTATGTGCAATAATTTTTTTTAATATATATTTATTTATAATTTTCAATTACATAATCAAGTATAAACTTGTACAGAAAGCAAATTTGAGCATTACACAAAAATAAATAATGTTCCAGTCAAAATATTGTTTTGTGCTTAAATTCAGCTCAAGTCCTCAATTTGTAGGATCCAAGATTACAAAGCGAGATTTAGATCCTAAAGAAAAAAGGAAAGCACATACTGGCTAACTGAGCTCATTACATTCTAATTAGGCTAGTTCTTATCTATTTTCCTTTCTCCAGTCGCAAAAGCGATAAGAAAGTAGACAGTTGAAAGGATTCAAAGAAAACATATTTTTTAGAGGAATAATGAATACATTTGCAAGGATATCGCAAATAAAAAGTCGCCCCCCAGAGATAACACTCCTGGCATTAACAACAAAAATTCTTTCCTACGCCTCTGCATGTCTTTGGACAAATCTGGGTACATTTGGATTTTTTAATCCCAAAATCTGCTGCTTAATCTCAATGCTCGTTTTTGGTTTCTTATTCATATAGCCATATATTAATTTATACCACTTGGCTGCCTGATGCCCTAGCAAATCTGTCTGGAAGCATAGGACCAGCAAGCTATACTGATTTTTTAGATTGCACCAATCAGGGAACCCTTTCTGAATGGCCTGCTTCAACTGCAACCACTTATAAATTCGAGACTTTAAAATACCGAATGATTGTTGCAGCTGTGAAAAATCAAGCATTTTCCAATTTGATAAAACATCATCTAGTGCAGTGTTCTTCAACCGCCGGTCCGTGGACTGGTGCCGGTCCGCAAAAATCTCCCGCCAATCTGCGAAGGACCAACGTCCCCCGCAAGCACCGAGTTAAAAAGGTGGCTCACTGCAAACACCTCATGGACCACCCAGGCAAAAACATCAGTGCAGCTGTCCTCCAACACCTCCAGGTAGCACCAGGGCCGCCAACGGGGAGCTCACACGAACCTGGTGCAGTGGCCAATGGGCAACTCTGGGTCAAAGACTACTGAAGAGCTATTAATCTAGAGACTATTAATCTAGAGACTGCTTCTCGAATGAGTGTCCTTAAAAAAAAATGCAGTCCCCACTATTATAAAACACTATTATTTAAAATTTACAGGTCAATATTCAAAATTTACAGGTCAAAATGGCATTGAGTCAAGTGATGCCGACCTCTAAGAAGTCCCGTAAGCGCCGGTCCCGATTTCAGTGAGTGCCTCGACATCGGCCTCCTCATCGCCGGACCGGAGTGTGGCACCAGTGGTACTGGCTAAAAAGCAAATGGTACCGATGCTCTCCCTAAAGCAAAAGATTGACAATTTGCTTCGGGAGGAATTGGGTGAGCATTTTCACATGTTGGTACTGACACAGCTTATGCCCATGTCGACACTGACTCTCCAGGTGCCGGTCCAATCTGAACAATTCACAACCCCAACCATACTTTTAACTAATGCTCCACCGGTGCCGAGACCGTCAATACAGGAGTGTGTGGACCCGTCTCCATGGCACCAGTCGTCTTCAACACAAACATCTAGAGAGGTGACTCCGGTGCGGTCCTGGAAGGCCTCTCGTAAGATGAAACACCTTGAGCCTTCGACACCGAGTCTTCGGCACCGTCCTTATTCCATTCAGGACTCAGACTTATTGGGAGACTCTGAGCAGGAACCACTCTCTTCTGATGAGGAGGATTCTGCTAGTTCAGATTCACCTCAGCGTTCTTCTCACGATCCAACTTCCTTGTCAGTGGAATTTGTGTTGGATTATCTACTTCATCTTTCTGACTCTGGACTGAAATCTACAACTATCAGAGTCCATCTCAGGGCTATTACAGCTTTTCATATACCAGTTGAAGGAAAACCTCTCACTGCTCATCCTTTGGTCTCCAGATTCATAAAAGGATTTTTCAATGTGAAACCATCTCTCAAGCCTCCTCCTGTAGTCTGGGACCTTAATGTAGTTCTTTCCAGATTGATGAAGCCACCATTTGAACCAATCACCATGGCTCATCTCGAAGATCCTTACCTGGAAAGTTGTTTTTCTTATCTCGCTCACTTCTTCCAGGAGGGTCAGTGAGTTACAAGCGTTGGTGGCAGATCCACCCTTCACAGTTTTTAATCATGATAAAGTGGTTCTATGCACGCATCCCAAGTTACTTCTGAAAGTTGTGATGGAGTTTCATCTCACTCGATTGTTCTCCCAGTTTTTTTCCCTAAGCCTCATTCTCATACAGGAGAAAGGACATTGCACACTCTGGACTGTAAACGTGCTTTGGCCTATTACATCGACAGGACAAAGCCAAATAGAACATCTCCCCAACTTTTCATCTCATTTGATCCTAATAAGTTGGGGCATCCTGTTTCCAAGAGAACAATTTCCAACTTGGTAGCTGCATGTATATCGTTCTGCTATGCTCAGACTGGACTGTGCCTGTAGAGTCGTGTCACAGCTCACAAAGTCCGAACTATGGCAGCTTCTGTAGCTTTCCTCAGATCTACGCCTATTGAGGAAATCTGTAAAACTGCCATAAGAACATAAGAAGTGCCTCTGCTGGGTCAGACCAGAGGTCCATCCTGCCCAGCAGCCTGCTCACGCGGCGGCCCACCAGGTTTAAGACCTGTATTGTAACCCTCTATCTATATCCTCCTTTCCCCTTTTCCTTCAGAAAATTGTCCAATCCCTTCTTGAACTCCAATACCGTTCCTTGTCCTATCACGCCCTCTGGAAGCGCATTCCAGGTGTCCACCACCCGTTGGGTGAAGAAGAACTTCCTAGCGTTGGTTCTAAATCTGTCCCCTTTTAGTTTTGCCGAATGCCCTCTCGTTCTTTCAGATTTCAAAAGTTTGAAGAATCTGTCCCTCTCCACTTTCTCTATGCCCTTCATGATCTTGTAAGTCTCTATCATATCCCCTCTAAGTTTCCGCTTCTCCAGAGAAAAGAGCCCCAGTTTCTCCAGTCTTTCAGTGTATGAAAGGTTTTCCATACCTTTTATCAAACGTATCGCTCTCTTCTGGACCCTCTCGAGTATCACCATATCCTTCTTTAGGTATTGCGACCAATATTGGACGCAGTGCTCCAAATGTGGGCGCACCATTGCCCGATACAACGGCAGGATAACTTCTTTCGTTCTGGTTGTAATACCCTTCTTGATTATACCTAGCATTCTATTTGCTTTCTTAGCGGCCACTGCGCACTGTGCTGACGGTTTTATTGTCTTGTCGACTATTACCCCTAAGTCCCTTTTTTGAGTACTCTCACTCAGTAACAGCCCTCCCATCGTGTAGTTGTATCTTGGGTTTCTGTTTCCTATGTACAAGACTTTGCATTTCTCTACATTGAACTTCATCTGCCATCTCGTTGCCCATTCTGTTCAGGTCCCTTTGTAAATCTTCGCATTCCTCTATAGTCCTAGCCCCACTAAATAGTTTGGTGTCGTCTGCAAATTTTATTACTTCGCACTTCGTCCCTGTTTCTAGATCATTTATAAATACATTGAATAGCAGCGGTCCAAGCACCGACCCCTGTGGAACACCACTCGTGATCCTCCTCCAGTCCGAATAGTGGCCCTTCACTCCTACCCTCTGTTTCCTATCCGCCAGCCAATTTCTGATCTATCTGTGTATGTCTCCTTCCACCCCATGGTTCTTCAGTTTCCGAAGTAGGCGTTCATGGGGTACTTTGTCAAAGGCTTTTTGGAAGTCTAAGTATACGATGTCTATGTGAGTCCCCTTTGTCCATCTGTTTAATTCCTTCGAAGAAATGCAATAAGTTTGTTAGGTACGATCTTCCCTTGCAGAAGCCATGTTGGCTTGTTTTCATAAGTTTATTCCTTTCTAGATGCTCCTCGATGCTATCTTTAATCAGCGCTTCCGCCATTTTCCCCGGAACCGAGGTCAGACTTACCGGTCTGTAGTTCCCTGGGTCACCTCTTGATCCCTTTTTAAAGATGGGTGTAACGCTGGCTATCTTCCAGTCCTCCAGGATCACGCCTGTTTTCAGGGATAGATTACAAACTTTCTGTAATAGTTCTGCTATTTCCTCCTTAAGCTCTTTCAGTACTCTGGGATGGATTCCGTCCGGGCCCAGTGATTTGTCAGTTTTTAGTTTTTCTAACTGCCTGTGTACGTTTTCAAGATTTACTTCCATGGATGCTAATTTTTCTGCTTGTTCTCCTTTGAAGATTTGTTCAGGTTCCGGTATGTTGGATGTGTCCTCATTTGTAAATACTGACGAAAAGAACGTGTTTAGTCTTTCTGCCACTTCTTTCTCCTCCTTCACCACATCCTTCCTATCTCCTTCATCCAACGGTCCCACCTCCTCCCTGGCCGGCTGCTTCCCTTTAACGTATCTGAAGAACAGTTTGAAATTTCGTGCTTCCCTGGCTATCTTCTCCTCATATTCTCTTTTTGCTTTTCTAACCACGAGGTGACATTCTTTTTGATACTGCCTGTGTTCTTTCCAGTTTTCCTCGGTTTTACCCTTTTTCCATTTCTTGAATGAATTCTTCTTATCACCTATTGCTTTCTTCACTTCTTTAGTTATCCACGCCGGGTCTTTTGTTCAGCTCTTTTTGCACTCTTTTCTGAATCTGGGGATATACAGATTTTGTGCCTCGCTCACTGTGTCCTTGAATAGAGACCAGGCTTGCTCTACAATCTGCCAATTCTTTCAGCTGTTCCTAAGTTTCTTCCTCATCGCTTCGTAGTTTCCTTTCTTGAAGTTGAAAGTTGTCGCTGTGGTTCTCTTTCCCTTCGATATTCCTACTTCAACTTTGAACTTGATCATATTGTGATCGCTGTTTCCCAACGGTCCCACTACTTCCACTTCCTTTGCAGGTCTTCTTAGCCCATTAAGAATTAGATCCAGAGTGGCATTCCCTCTCGTCGGTTCTCTGACAAGCTGATCCATGAAGCAGTCCTGTATAGCCTCCAGGAATCCGGTCTCCCTAGTGCATTTTGACTTTCCAAGACTCCAGTCTATCCGGGGATAGTTGAAGTCTCCCATAATAATCATGTTGCTGCTTTTGCATTCTCATTTCATCTCTGCTTCCATTTCTTCATCGGTAGCTTCGGTTTGCCCAGGTGGACAATAATACATGCCCATCTTTATCTCGGACTCTTTCCTTCCCAGTATTTTAACCCATAGCGATTCCAATTTGTTGGTCGTCACTGCTGTGTCCACTGTGGTCGAGTGTATGCTTTCTTTTATGTATAGGGCTATTCCTGCTCCTTTCTGACCTGACCTATCTTTGCAATAGAGTTTGTACCCCGGCAGTTCTATGTCCCATTTGTTTTCTTCATTCCATCATGTTTCGGATACTCCAATGATGTCTAGGTTCTCAGTTTTGGCCATGACTTCTAATTGCCCCATTTTGTTCTTTAGGCTCCTTGCAATAGTATATAAGCAACTTAAGTCCTGGTATTTTTTAATCTTCATTTCCTTTCCCTGTGCTTCGATCTTTATTTTCTTTTCCTGTGCTACAATCCTATTATCCTCCTCTTCTGGATCAATCATCTCCTGTGTTTTGCCCGTTGTTTCTTCCCAGCATTTTACCCACTTGGTATCTTCATGGGATACCTTCTTCCGAATCGTCAACTCTTCTTCTTAGTTTAAAGCCTGCTCCATTCCTCTCCTGACGTTGTTTGCTAGAAGTCTAGTTCCCGCCGTGCTCAGGTGCAGTCCATCTCTCCTGAAGAGCTTGCTCTTGCCCCAAAACATTGTCCAGTTCCTCACGAAGTGGAACCCCTCTTCCTCACACCATCTCCTCATCCATGCATTTATTGATTGTAGTTCCGTCTGCCTCTTCACATCTGCCACCTGGTCCTCAGTTTATACTTTCACTTCTCATTATTGTCTGGAGTCTTTCAATAGACGGGATGGGCACTTTGGCCAGTCAGTATTACAAAATTTATTTTCTTAAATGCCAACACTCCCACCATCCCATTCTGGTTAGCTTGGAGGTCATCCATGTGTGAGAATATGCTGCCAGCTTGTCCTGGTATAAAGCACAGTTACTTACCATAACAGGTGTTATCCAGGGACAGCAGGCAGATATTCTCACAACCAACCCACCTCCCCTGGTTGGCTTCTTAGCTGGCTTATCTTAACTGAGGGACCGCGCGCCTAGTCAGGCAGGAAGGCACTCGCACATGTGCAGTGCGGGCTATCGCAAACTTTCCAAAGACTTAAAGTGGCGATGCACTTTTGAAGTGGTCCGTGCCAGGGCTACGTCAGTGACATCACCCGTGTGTGACAATATCTGCCTGCTGTCCCTAGATAACAGCTGTTACTGTAAGTAACTGTGTTGTATCTCAAACTGTGTGCTGTGGCACACTAGTATGCCTCCTGAGATTCCAGGTGTGCCACAGCACACTGTGGAGGAGGAGAAGCACCGATGCCAGCTGCCTACAGGACGTGCCTCTTGCGACGTGAGGCATATCCTGTAGGCCAGTTTTTCTCAACTCGGTCCTGGAGTACCCCCTTGTCAGTCAGGTTTTTAGGATATCCACACTGAATTTGCATAAACTCGATTTGCATACACTGCCTCTATTATATGCAAATTTCTTTCATGCATATTCATTGTGGATATCTTGGAAACCTGACTGGCAAGGGGGTACTCCAGGACCGAGTTGAGAAACATTGCTGTAGGCAATGAGCCAGCGCCAATGCCTCTCCTTCTCTCTGGCCCTCTTCCCTACTGGCACCCGCCACTGGCATCTCGGGGCCCATCTGAAGGGCCTTCACACATGTCGCAGATGTCAATATGATGATATCACTCATGAGCATGACATCATCACAGCAATGTCCACGCATTTATGGATGCCTCGAGCCACAGCCACTACCTTTAGTGCGCCGCGGCTTGAGAAACTACCATTATTTGGGGGGTGGAGGAGAACAGAATACCAGTTTATATTACTGTGACATCATTAACAGCATACTTTTGTCTGGGGAGCAATGTTGGAGGCCTATCACAAGCTCTCCGGAGTAATCTAAGGAAATACTTTTTTACAGAAAGGGTGGTAGATGCATGGTACAGTCTCCCGGAAGAAGTGGTGGAGACAGACTGTGTCTGAATTCAAGAGGGCCTGGGATTGGCACGTGGGATCTTTAGAGAGAGAAAGAGATAATGGTTACTACGGATGGGCAGACTAGATGGGCCATTTGGCTTTTATCTGCCATCTTGTTTCTGTGTTACCCAAAGTAGCAAAAAATAGCTGATCAAGGAAGCACTGCAAATGATCTGGGGCATCCTGCTACAGCAACCAGTCGTCAAGTCTGTTAAGAACTCCCCAAAGCTGAGGGGTTGATACTTTGAGCATTCACAGTGACTATGAAATTCTGACACATTGTCAATTGTGTCATTTGAATGATGTTAGAACTAAAACATAGTAAAATAACATTTTTAACATGCAAAAATCACTAGATAGTAATGCTAAAATATCAATAACATCAACATAGCTTATGATAATTAAATGTTGTGTAATAGTAATCCGTAGGTATGATGACTAAATAAGTATGTAAAATTTCTCATTGAAATTAAGCGATTGCTGAGAAAATAGCAAAAAATTCTAGGGGGTTACTTTTTTTTGCCTTACCCTGTGGATATATATACTACTTTTCTTACTAGAATCAATAAGGAAATCAATCGTGTGCTGATAGAACAATCTGTGCATTAATAATGGATATCAGCATGTCTAGGACAAATTTCCAAGTGCCCTCTATTTTCCCAAAAGTGCTGAAATTCCACTACTGTACGATAATTTGTAAGCAGGGCTAATGTTAGCCATGCTAGGGCACAGGGCAGAAATTTGCAAGGAGCCCCAAAGCCTGCCCGCCAGGCTGTGCTTCCTTTGGTTTTAAGCGGCTTTGTGGACCCTTCTGTATATGAGGGCTCAAGGCAAGTGCCCTGTTTGCACTGCCCTAGTGCCAGCCGTGTTTCTAAGACAAAGGCTGTTGTCTGTGTATAGATCGATCTCTCTCCACTGTACTGCTAGATTATTCGTGGGAATTTTGCAGGAATTCTTTACATAATAGTTAGCCGTGCAATCATTTATAGCAGAAATATTTTGAATCTGTAGCAAATGTTTTAATGATTGATCATGGTTTTATTGCAGTCTAAGTTAAGCAATCGAGAAGATGCCCCCCAGCTGATGCTAGATAGCAAATACCTCTTTCAAGTGACATTTCCATTCAGCCCTTCACCACACGCCCTGGAAGGGATCCAAATCCCCAGCAGTCTCAAGCTTGGCTTCTTAACAAGACTGTAAGAGAGGAGCAGAACATCATGCTTTCCTTCATCCTGAAAGGACTACATGAAGATGAACCCCTTGGGCTTCGTTCATTAATAAAGAAAGCAATTAAAAAAAAAAAGGCGAGGACACTATAGACTGTTAACTTTGTATGTCCTTATTTGCAACACCTGTATCCATGCATATCTCATAGAAAGGAAAACAGGAAAAGAAGAAAAGGTCTGAGGCTTTGAAACTACACTGCCAACTGTAATTTATAATTCTTGGGTACTTTTACTGGTCCAGGGCATCCCAGAGGTGCTGGATGATCACGCCTTTACAAAAACATAAATCGCCTCTTCATCATTTTTGTTAGAATGTGGGTTTTTTTGTAATTGGGTTTTGAAAATTTCATACAATACAGGAACAAAAATACAAGAAAGTGAATGCCGGAGCATGTCAAAAAGCAACAGAGCAACATATCAAAAGGCCAAGAAATTTCTCCCCAAAACATAAAGCCCTTATCAGTGGGGGAGGATATGCTGCAATAATGTGAAATAATATATTTATATATACTGTAGATTGATTGATGTTAGTTTGGGGAATAGCACTGTATGTTTAACATGCTTAGAACATTAAAAAAAGACTAGATTCATATTCTACAGAACAGAGCAAGTTTATTTACAATACTATACAGGTAATGCTGTAATTTAGCTCTCAATTTAAGGACCTTACACAAGGGAGATATGCAACAAGATAAATATTGTTGGAGAATCTGAATGATTAATTATGCTGGATTAGGAGGAACTCACTCTGAATAAGGGCCAGATATGTTCTTTCTTCTTATTGTTGCTTCAGGTTAGAGTGGTAAAGGAGGAGTCCACCAAAGGTCCAAAGAGAATGAGGCTCAGTGAAAAGTCCACTTTTATCATTCTAAGACTCCAGAGTCATTCAAAATTCGGCAGTTTGACTAATTTTTGAGCAAAAATGCTCAAGTACCTGAATAAATTCATGTAAACCTTTCTCAGCTCCCCTGGGAGGATGGTATAGAAAATTGAATGAATGAGGCGAGGAACTTGAAGATCCTATCAATTGCTCGGAACCTCAACATTTTCTCAGAGACCCCTAGGTCACTTTTACCCAGCAGAGGGCTCCTAAAATGGCCATTTCCTCCTAGAGATTTCCCTCTTCTAACCCAACTGATTTTCTTATACTGCTTCTCTTTCCAGGTTCTTGGGAGAGTATACACTCTGTTACAGATATCCATATAAACTTAGAATGACTATATGTGTGATCTGCTTATATGGATAAATTTATCTGTACTGCAGCTGGGTATTGCCACTCCATGGATAGATGTAGGCCCTGTTTCTGGAACACCCTAACTCTTAAAGACAGACAGATACATTTTGGATGTATACTCATAGAGGACCATTTTTGCTTTGATATCCAAGCCCAAGTTTGGACATTTTGTGGAAGAAGTACAAAAATCCTGAATCAAAAATGCCCATTTTCAAAACTGCAAAATTATTTATTTAAAATGGCCATCTTTATGAGCCATTTTTTGGAAAAAAAAAAAACATCCAAAAGAAAACAACACAAAACAAGGCATTGGAATGTGGGAGGGGCAGTTTTTGTAGTAGACTGGCCACATAAACATCCCAACAGAGCAGCTCGGGAGACACTACAGTGAACTTCTCATAAAGGGCGTGAGCCCTCTAGACCCCATTGGACCATCATATAGGTGACACCTGCAGGCATAAGGGCTATTCTGATGTAGAGCTGGGTCCAGTAGGTTTTCGGTGAGTTTTAATGGGCTCACACCCTCTACCACAAGTGTAGTAGAGTGGGATATGGACCTGGGTCTACTGCATTGACCACTATTCCACTCCAGTGACCTGCTTACTGCTCTACTAGGACTGCCCAGAACATCTAAAGCTGTCATACAGGCAGGTATGTACTGTTTCATTTACATCTTTGGGGGAGGGAGTCATACTTATATCCCTCCAGTGGTCATCTGGTCCGTTTGGCAAAGCTTCCTGTCAAAATCGCATCAGGAGGAGGCATCCGCGCATGCATGGACGCAATGCAGTGATGTCATCACTTCCCATCCCTGCATGCGTGAATTTTAGGTTGGGGCTGGGGGGTGGAACGAGATGTGACGCAGGCGGAATGGGGCAAAACTGGATGGGCCTGTGGGTGTGGCCATGGGTCCAGATTTTCCTTTGGGAAAATCTGGTAACTCTACCCTAGGCCCACCCACAGCATGTCTCTAACACACCTCCTTGAGATTTAGACGCATTGCAGAGAACCACCATAGAAATCCGCCTAGAAAATAAGTTTCGGAAATAGCAAATTGAAAGGGTTTGGTGAGAAAAACATTCATCTGCCCCTTTAGGGGTGGGGGTGTGGTATCTGAACTTCTGCTTCAAAGCAAAGCTGCATCTTGTGTCCTACATATCTAAGCAGAGGGCAAGTGCAAGAAGCAGCCTGGACCTAGATGTTATCCATTCTTATCCTTCAAAGTCAGTACCAGGTTAATGCATGTAATTAGACTGACTATGAAATTTCAATATATAAGGTCAGGGTGAATATCCTGAAAATGAGAATTCTAGTGAGATTTTGGGTGTGTTGAGACTGGTTATGAAGCACAAGAAGGTAGATTCAGGAACAATAGCAGACAGTATTTCTTATGGAGAGGGTAGTGGGTTTGTGGATGCCTGGAATGGACTCAGAAGAGGAAGGAAAGTCACAAAGGATCCTGGGAATTAAGCAAGGGGGGTGACATGCACAGGGCAGCAGTGCAGCTGAAGAGAAGCATGGGGGTGGCCTGAGTGCAGCAGCAATTATACCCCTGAATAGAAGGCATGGGGGAGGGTAACCTACTGTACATAGAATAACACTTAAAATCTGGTGTAGTAAGGGGGCGTGGTGCCTTTCCCCAGACCTATTCCCTGCCCCCCCTGCTGCGCGCACACCCTCTTCCCTGTACCTTTTTAACTTTGGCGTGAGTAGCATGCCCACGTCGGTGTCCACTCACCCTTTGATTCCACTTCCTAGGCACGGATCCCAGATGTGACATCAGAGAGAGCGCCAATGCGGGCAGCAAAAAGGTACGGGGAAAGCAAGGGGCATGCACGCGTGGCAAAGAGAGGAGCAGGGTGGGGGCAGAGAGGAGGAAGGGTGCTGTGCCTGTAGAAAGCCCGAGCAGACACCCCCACACACACACACATAGAAAGCCCAAAAAGATGACCCCAGCCCATCCCTTAAAATAGATGTTGCTGGGAAGAGACATCTGGATTTTACTTCCATTATTCTCAGGGAAAGTAAAATCTGGATGTCTCAATCCATCCTTTTTCTGGAGCCATATGGTAACTCTAATTATTGTTGCAGTCTTTATCTGCCATTATATACTGAGGTCCTTTTAATAGAAAGTGTGAGAAATTTTTGCGATTAAGTGTGAGGCCTGTGAGTGCTCCCCTCTTGTTCCTATACTGTTACCACACAGAAAAATATTTTACCATGAGGTACTGAAAAATTCTCAGCCCAACCAAGAAAAGAAATTTACAAGTTATTCCACATATTCACCCCTAAGTTCAACGCACATGGCGCATCGTGTCCCAAGTTTCTATAACCCTTCCAAAAAATACTCTGATGTCTGGTCATTGAAATACTGCTTCGCTGCTGCAATCACCTCCGAATCATTCAAACTGTCATCCTTTCACACTCTTTTTAAGATTTGGAAAGAAATAATAGATGGCACTAGGTCTGGTGAGTAGGGTGGATGGTCTATGCCAGGGGTGTCCAATGTCGGTCCTCGAGGGCCGCAATCCAGTTGGGTTTTCAGGATTTCCCCAATGAATATGTATGAGATCTATTAGCATACAATGAAAGCAGTGCATGCAAATAGATCTCATGCATATTCATTGGGGAAATCCTGAAAACCCGACTGGATTGCGGCCCTCGAGGACCAACATTGGACACTCCTGGTCTATGCACTGAAGCCCCAGCTGCGCCAAAACCTCCATCGTGTTGTCTCTTATGAGCAGGTGCATTGTCTTGCAAAAGATAACTCCTTTCCACACCTTCCCGCTCCTTTATTCTTTCAATACCTCTTATTGGCATAGCAAGTTACACTAGTATTCTGCATTGACAGTTTGGCCTCTCGGAAGATAGTCATTACAACACCTTCCTGATCCCAATACACTGTGATTATGACCTTTCCTGCTGGCTTTTGAGTCTTGAATTTCCTTGGTGAACCTGAGGGCTGCCATTGCATGGACTGTTGTTTTGTCTCTGCATCATAGTAGTATAATCATGTTTCATCCACAGTAACTAATCGTTCCAAATGCTAAATATGCTGCAAAATCAACTTGGAAGTGTCCACTCGCCATTGTTTCTCGTCAGCATTCAAACATTTGGGCACCCACTTGACTGACTGCTTCTGCATCCCAACTGTTCATGGATTATCCATCCCTGGATATCTGTAGTATCTCAGCAATTGTTTTAGCCAATGTACACTGATGTGCCAAAATCAGGTAATGGAAATGGTCAACAATTTCAGGAGTTGACCTTGTTGCATCTTTGATCTCGAAATCTTCACGCTGAAAGTTTGCACACTGTGGAGTAGGATGGGCATTTAGCACTCAATGTTTGCTTCATACGTACTTTCACGGATTTCCTTTGGAGGTTTCTTCTGCAGGAATAGGAACTTCATGACGGCTTGGAGTTCCACACTTTTTGTTGGCATCTTTTCAGCACCCCCTTGTAAATGACAGCATATGTGTTGCATTAGTGACAATATGGTAAAATTTTTTATTGTTATTACACCCATAGTGATATTGCTTGTCTAGATCAGTGGTTCTCAACCCTGTCCTGGAGGACCACCAGGTCAGTTGGGTTTTCAGGATAGACCTAATGAATATGTATGAGAGAGATCAGCATATAATGTAAGTGCCTGTCATGCAAATCTGCCCCATGCATATTCATTAGGGCTATCCTGAAAACCCGACTGGTCTGGTGGTCCTCCAGGACAGGGTTGGGAACCACTGCTCTAGATATCTGAAATCAATACAGGCATTCAATTAAAATTCTAGACAAGCAATATTACTATGAAAACAGTATAAACAGTAGTAAGAAAGGGTCCCTTTTTACTACTGTGCTGTGCAGTTAGCACGTGAAATAGTGCATACTTAATGTGGTAACTATTATCATAGCAGACTTTGAACTAGGCACTTCTTATCTGTGGTCTGTTCAACCATAGCCAATTAGATACTGATTTTTTTTTTCTCAGGCACCAGCCACCTTGTGGTACTATTAAAAGAATTTTCAGTCCATAAAAATGACTTGGCACAAGGTGCCCTGCCCAACTCAACCCCTCCCCTTACCTCTTCCATAAACCACTTGGACAAAATTCTTTGATGTAAATGTTTTTATTACCGAACGACATTTTAGCAATGAAAGAAACAGGTCATCACTTTACAAAACCAATAGACAGCAGGTCTAACTGTAACTAAAGGTTACCATCTGGCTCCAGAGAAAGGAGGACAGATTAAGACATCCGGGTTTTACTTCCAGTGCTTTCAATGGAAGTAAAACCCGGATGTCTCAATCCATCCTCCGTTTTACTTCACTCACACCAAGGCACCAAGAAAACATAGGTTTGCTTATTATTACTAGTGTTTAAGCCCGTTACATTAACGGGTGCTAGAATAGATGTATAGACTTAGGCATTTCTTTCTTTCTGTCTGTCTGTCTCTCTCCCTGGCCCCCTGTCTGTCTTTCTTTCTTTCTGTCTCTCTCCTTGGCCGCTGTCTGTGTGTCTGTCTGTCTTTCTGTCTCTCTCCTTGGCCGCTGTCTGTGTGTCTGTCTTTCTGTCTCTCTCTCCTTGGCCGCTGTCTGTGTGTCTGTCTTTCTGTCTCTCTCTCCTTGGCCGCTGTCTGTGTTTTTCTTTCTTTCTGTCTCTCTCCTTAGCCGCTGTCTGTCTTTCTGTCTCTCTCCCTGGCCCCCTGTCTTTCTGTGTGTGCCTTTCTTTATTTCTGTCTCTCTCCCCTTAATAACCTATCATACTGCCCTTCTCCCCCATCTCAAATTACAAAAACACTTTATTATGCCACTCGGTCACTCTGGTGCTACTTGAATGCCCTGATACCGGTAAGCAGCACTGTTGCCGGCGGGGACCCTAAAGTTTTAGTGGCTTTCCTCACCATGTCATACACGATGAGGAGCACGAGCTGGTTCCCCGTAGCTTCTTTTCTCTTGGCTCCTTGGTTCAGTGCACTGTCCTCCTCATCGGTGGATACTTTTAGTGTTAGACGGAGTGAGGGCAGGAGGGGGGAGTCGCCGCCATGGTAACTTCAAACTCCATGCCTCCACATGCGCAGTAGGAGCCAGAAAACCGCCGCACACAAAACATCACAGGCTCCTTCTACTGCACAGGCGGGGCCACAGAGCTAAGGATCATGGCCACAGAGATTACGGAGTTTCAAGTGCGCATGCGCGCTAAGGGTTTTATTATGATAGATGGCCCAAACTAGTCACAGCTTGTTGGATGCCTGGGGCATGGGATAGTTGCTTTGTGCTTTCTCTACCATTTTCATTGGTTAGAGCAGTGGGCTGGGAGCCAGGGTTCAAATCGTACTACTGTTCCTTGTAACTTTGGGCAAGTCACTTAACTCTGTTGCCTCAGAGCCAAACTTAGGGTCCTTTTACTAAGCTGTGTTTGGTGCTGACACATGCCTAATGCAGTGCAAAATGGAATACCACGGGATGCACTAAAGCATCACACAGTAATTCTGAAATCTGCATGTACTAACCATGTGCTAAACAATTTTATTTTTTTTATGAGGGGCCGTGCCATAAACAGACAGTTAGTGCACAGACACTGCATGGGAGCTAATCTAATCTTCTATTTCTGTGTCGTGCATACCTAAGCAGACTCAAGGCGACTTACAAAGAGAAGTGAGAGGAAGTGGAGAGAGGCAGGGAGAGAAGGGGAGGAGACATGGGGGAACATTTGGGCAGGGGAAGATCTGAGATGTTCAAGTGTCAAAGAGGTAGGTTTTCAGGGTTTTTTTTCCGGAGAGCTCATGTGGTAATTTAAAAAAATGGCCGTGCATTCATGGTAACAATGTTGTGTGTTTATAATTCAGTTAGACGATGTGAATTCCATACAACTCCTATATCAAACCACCACATGTCAAAAATATTATTTTTCCATTTTTAGGGATCATCAGAGGTAAGAACAAATACTCACATAAAAGCAATGTATTTACTGTTCTATTCACAATTCATAATCAGTCCTGATTTTTCAATCCTTAAATCATCTATTTTATATTCCAAATTGGATTCGTAATACCTAGATATATTATTTTGTATATTCCAATGTATACTATGACTCAATCATATTCAAAATATAAAGAGAGCAGTCACTTATCT
Organism: Geotrypetes seraphini; assembly: GCF_902459505.1. Classification (NCBI taxonomy): domain Eukaryota; kingdom Metazoa; phylum Chordata; class Amphibia; order Gymnophiona; family Dermophiidae; genus Geotrypetes; species Geotrypetes seraphini. The sequence goes on from NC_047097.1 coordinate 17,209,820, forward strand.
ATGTCACATCAGGGGATATTATAACGCCAATATGAATTCATGTTTCCCCACCTTGCAGGTATTAATGGTAACATTAAAAAGTCCAACAGGATAGAGGACCCACAGGTATAAAATAGTACAATTCTTATGTTCTTAAAAGGAAGTGGGAACGAACAATGAATACTCCACTGAAGATCACTGATGTAAAACCAACTTGTTTATTTCAGAAAAGGACACAAGCATAAGCTGTGGACCCGACACAGCACTGTGTTTTGGCATCTGAGGAACGCCTGCATCAGGGGTCACTAAACATAAAAACATAACACAACATATTAAATGACATCAAATAAAAATTACCAATTTTTTCATAAGCCATACAAATAAATCAATACCAGAGGCCAATCAAATAAATAAATACATACATATAAATACAACGAATGATAAATATGTCAAAGATATGTATATGTGACAAACATAACATATGATAATGTATATGCAAATTCATAAAAATGAAACCAAACCTGTTGCGTATATGTTCACAGATAACAGGTCTGGGACAAAACAAAGCTGTGTAGTAAAAATATGGAAATAGGACCATCAAAATACCATATTTCATCAGGAGAAAAAAAACTCTAAAAAAAAACTACAGCATAACATAATATTTACATAAGACAATAAAAGAACACAAAACATGTAGCTGCGTGAACAAACTTCAAAAGCTGTTTGCCTGAAAGAACAAGTTTTGTAACAAGCTAGCTAGCAACCATACAGGATGTTAATGCAGAAAATCTCAAGTGTATCACTCCATAATTTTGTAATGAAATAGCAACTTTATAGAATGTTAATACAGAGAATCTCGAATGTAACGTTTCATGCATTGTAAAACCTGAACTGAAGAAAGAGGAAGGTGAGTATAAAGAGAGATATGAAACTATGCAACATAGTAGATAACAGCACCTTACCCGACAGTATGGAGCAGGACCTGCTCTTATTGGAACATTGGTCCTCGACTTGGCAGCTGGGCTTTAATGCCAAAAAATGTAAGGTCATGCACCTAGGCAGCAAAAACCCATGCAGAACTTACACTCTGAATGGTGAGACCTTAGCTAGGACTGGGGCAGAACGTGATTTGGGAGTAATCATTAGTGAAGACATGAAAACTGCCAAGCAGGTGGAGAAAGCTGCATCCAAGGCTAGACAAATGGTGGGATGCATCCGAAGAGGTTTCGTCAGCCGGAGGCCTGAAGTTATAATGCCCCTGTACAGAACCATGGTGAGACCTCATCTTGAATATTGTGTTCAATTCTGGAGACCACATTATCAAAAAGATGTGCGGAGAATCGAGTTGGTTCAGCGAATGACTACCAGGATGGTCTCGGGACTCAAGAACCTCCCATATGAGGAAAGACTGAATAGACTACAACTATACTCGCTCGAGGAACGTAGAGAGAGGGGGGACATGATTGAGACTTTTAAATATATCACGGGCCGCATCGAGGTGGAAGACGATATATTCTTTCTTAAAGGACCTTCAACCACAAGAGGTCATCCGCTGAAAATCAAAGGTGGGCAATTTCATGGCGACGCCAGGAAGTATTTCTTCACCGAAAGGGTGGTCGATCATTGGAATGAACTTCCATTGCAGGTGATTAACGCCAGCAACGTGCTCGATTTCAAAAAGAAATGGGATATGTATGTGGGATCTCTAGCCGGGTGAAGTCTGGGGGTGGGTCATTAAGGTGGGCAGACTTGATGGGCTACAGCCCTTTTCTGCCGTCATATTCTATGTTTCTATGTTTCTATGAAAAGCCCCAGGTAAGATTCTCTATGATGGTGGGAGACTGGCTATGCCCTGGAGGAAAAAGTCAAAAGGGCTGAGATGGTTTTGACGGAGGGAGAGGCTTGGCAGGTTGGTGAGACTGTGAGCGAGCCTGAGATTGATGCTGTTGACGAGGTCGGTGAGGCTGCTGTTGAGGCGGGTTGAGAGGTCTGGCCGAGAACCTGCACTGGTAGGAAGACTGCTGTCTGTAGGCGCGAGCAGGTGGAGTCTTCTTTTTAGGTTTGATCAGAGTGTCCCACCTGGTCTCATGTGCTGAGAGCTTCTGGGTTGTTGAGTCCAGGGACTCTCCGAAGAGTTCATCACCCAGACAAGGTGCGTTCGCCAGGCGGTCCTGGTGGTTAATGTCTAGGTCAGAGACTCTCAGCCATGCCAAACGGCGCATGGCCACCGCCATGGCAGATGCGCGAGAGGTCAGCTCAAATGAGTCGTAGATGGAGCGAACCATGAATTTCCTGAGTTGGAGGAGGCTAGAAATATTTGCTGGAAAAGAGGGACCTTACGTTCAGGAAGATATTTCTGTAAGGAGGAGAGCTGTTGCACCAGATGCTTCATGTAGAAGGAGAAGTGGAAGGTGTAGTTGTTGGCTCTATTGGCTAACATGGCATTTTGGAAAAAGCGCTTACCAAATTTATCCATGGTTTTTCCCTCTCTGCCAGGAGGGGTGGAGGCATATACACTGGAACCCTGAGATTTTTTCAAAGTAGATTCCACCAGGAGGGATTCGTGGGGCAATTGAGGTTTGTCAAACCCTGGGATTGGAATAACCCGGTACAAGCTATCCAATTTACGAGGGGCTCGAGGAACAGTGAGGGGAGCCTTCCAGTTTTTATAGAAAGTTTCCCGTAAGATGTCGTGGACGGGCAACTTCAGAAATTCTTTGGGAGGTTGCTCAAAGTCTAGGGCATCGAGGAAAGCATGAGACTTTTTAGAGTCGGACTTTAAGGGAATGGAAAGAGCTGCTGACATCTCCCTAAGGAATTTGGAGAAAGAGGATTGCTCTGGTTTTGAGACGGTGTCGGTCATGGAGGGTTCTTCGTCGGTTGACGAAGAGTCCTCCTCGGTACCGTGAGGGGAGTCTTCCCCCAAGTCCGGGTCCCTAATGTCGGGGTGCATACGTTTGGACATCGGTGTGGAGGGCTCGGCATGGCGGGTCTTTGAGAGAGATTTGCCTGAGCGCACCGAGGCGGTACTGGGTGAGGAAGACCGATGTCGTTCCTGGAACTGGACAGGGTCGGCAGCATCACGGGTATGCACTGTAGGTGTTTCTGCCAAGAGTACCGGCATGGAGGTATTAATCGGTACCGAGGGGGTCGACACCGATGGGACAGTGCGAGGCTCGGACCGGTCCTGTACCGGAAGGTGCGGTGCCAGCAACGCCGGCAATAGTTGTTGGAGCTGTTGTTGCAGCTGCTCCTGTAACTGTGTTTGGAGTATGGCCGCGATGCGGTCATCCAGGGGAGGCACCAGTACCGCTTTTTTCTTCTTCGGTACCATAGGTGCCGCTCTACGCTCCAGCGATGAGGAGGCCGATGAGGCACTCACCGAAATCAGAGCGGAGCGTTTGCGGGGCCGGTGCGGTGCCGGGAGGGCCGGTGTCGCAACCGTGGCAGGAGGGCGCTCAAGGGAAGTGGGAGGCTTCTTAGCCAACTTACCTGGGCCCAACGACCCCGAGGAAGGGTCCGGTGGTGTCGATGTCGTCGGTGCCGACTTTTGGGGTGCCGTCGACATCGCAGCCGGTTCCATGGCAGATCCGGTACCAAACAAAATATTTTGCTGGATCTGCCTATTTTTTAAAGTACGCTTTTTAAGCGTAGCACAGTGGGTGCAGGTGTCAGCCTGATGCTCTGGACCCAAGCACTGGATGCACCAATTGTGCGGGTCGGTGAGGGAGATCGGGCGTGCACACCGCTGGCACTTCTTAAAACCCGGTTGAGGGGGCATGAAGGGAAACACGGCCTCCGCAAAATCAAAACCGGAGGCCTGTATGTTGACAATAGGCCCCGCCGGGGCCGGCTCGAAAAAAGAAGAAAATTCGACGAGTTTTTTTTTTTGTTTTTTTTAAAGAAAAATAAAGTAATCCAAAGGGAAAAAAAGAAGAAATTTGGAAAAAATACGCGAGCGGGAAGGCAAACTAAGAGATTTCAACAGCCGTTGAAACACATGCGACTTCTTCGCTCCGCGGAAACGAAGAAACTGGGGACCACACACTCCTCCGTCGGGCGGGAAGGCACTCGCGCATGCGCGGTGCGGCCAACTGGAACTTTCTAGTTAAAAAGGTCTGTACCGGGGCTCCATCGGTGACGTCACCCATGCATTAAGAATATGCTGCCTGCTTGTCCTGGGATAAAAAGAGAATCCCGCAGCCGCCAGAACAACGGTAGCACTTTCTTTGTAAGACAGTGCACGCTAGGTCGACGGAATCTGTCTAGGTGCCCTCCCTGGTTTGGCGCTCAGAGTTGGGTGCTATTTATAGAATAGTGTTTGGTGCCAGGATCTCTACCCACTTTTAGGCATGAGAATTTACACCCAGTAAAACCCAGTACAAAATCTTATGCTTAAATTATGTGCAGATCTCCCTTATTCTATAAAACCATGTGTAAATGCCAGCAATGCCCCCTTTGCCCTATTTTTGGATCCACATTTAAATTTTTGTTTGTTATTCAATTTAATTGCATGTAGAAATTGGGACTGCAGCCAAATTTCCACATGCAATATTTAGCACCATATATAAAAGATGAATGTTATGTATTCTAAGACAAAAATCAAAAGACCAGAGCTGCAAGTGGTGGAACGAGGTAAAAACCAGGACTTCCAGGATTCTCATTTAACAGTATTGAAATCCTGGGGGGTGGGGGGGGAGCAGGAATTTCAGGATTTTCCAGGATCACTGTGGAGATGATGGCAAAGTGCTGGGGGGGGGGGGGGGGCTCCCCGGTGACAAGGCGATCGATCTCTGGTTCTCGGAGGTCTCCGCCAGCTTCTTCGATCCTTCTGGATCCTCCGTCATTGCTGTCGCCCGAGAGGTGGGGTGCGATCAGCGGTAGGAAATGTCAGAGCCGAGGTCCTAGCTTCGGGGAGGAGCGCCCTTAGCAAGCGGTGGCAAAGGGCAGTGCTTGCTCAGTGCACACTTTTATTTGAAGGCCGGGGTTATCTGGAGAAAAGAGTTGGGCATTTCGTTGTTGTTTAGTTTATTTGTGCTTTTGAAATAACAAACAGTGTAAACTAAAGCATACAAGTGAGTTCCAACAAGAAAAAGGAGAATTATAATATAAGGGGAAGGGAGATAACAAGGTACGATAAGTACATGTTCTAAGTTAATGCATAGATGATGGAATCTATACACAGCCTCAAGGAGTCTGGGTGAAACCAGGATTTTCATGGAAAATCCTGCTTTTTTTTTTTTTTTTTACCAGGATCTCAACACAAAATCCTGGAAATCCTGGTTTTCACCTTGTTCCAGCCTCAAGTCTTTATAACAGGGGTCTCCAAAGTCCCTCCTTGAGGGCCAAATCCAGTCGGGTGTTCAGGATTTCCCCAATGAATATGCATTGAAAGCAATGCATGCACATAGATCTCATGCATATTCACTGGGGAAATCCTGAAAACCCGACTGGATTGCAGCCCTCCAGGAGGGACTTTGGAGACCCCTGCTTTATCATATGATACAGAAATAAACAGTTTTACCGGCCAGGGGTGTCAAAGTTCCTCCTCGAGGGCCGCAATCCAGTTGGGTTTTCAGGATTTCCCTAATGATTATGCATGAGATCTATTTGCATACACTGCTTTCATTGTATGCTAATAGATGTTGGGTTTTCAGGATTTCCCCAATGAATATGCATGAGATCTATTTGCATGCACTGCTTTCAATGCATATTCATTGGGGAAATCCTGAAAACCCGACTGGATTCCGTCCCTCGAGGACCAGAGTTGCCAACCCTTGATCTAGAGCAGGGGTCTCCAAAGTCCCTCCGAATCCAGTTGGGTTTTCAGGATTTCCCCAATGAATATGCATGAGATCTATGTGCATGCACTGCTTTCAATGCATATTCATTGGGGAAATCCTGAAAACCCGACTGGATTCGGCCCTCAAGGAGGGACTTTGGAGACCCCTGCTTTATCATATGATACAGAAATAAACAGTGTTAGCGGCCAGGGGTGTCAAAGTCCCTCCTCGAGGGCCGCAATCCAGTTGGGTTTTCAGGATTTCCCCAATGAATATGCATGAGATCTATTTGCATGCACTGCTTTAATCCATATTCATTGGGGAAATCCTGAAAACCCGACTGGATTGCGGCCCTGGAGGAGGGACTTTCACACCCCCTGGCGTAGCCCATTCACATCAGAGCGTCGGACTTTTTCCGAGTCGCTCATCCAGAAGCAGCAGGTTGAAAGCTCCGTTTCTTGGGCAGTGAAGTTGCTGCAAAAACCCCGCCCTCGCGCACGTCACTGCTCGCCACCCAGCTTGACCCGGGCTTTCGCTTTTGCCTCGGTCACGTGACGACCCCGCCCCGCCCCGCCCCGCGTTCGCTTCTCCTCGACGGCGGCTTAGGCGTCGCCTCTTGGTGCGGTCCGGCCCGGGGGGAGCCGAGCGCTGCTAACGGGTAAGTGGGCGCCTCCCTCCTTCCTCTAGCTGTTGGTGCCTCCTCGTTGCCTTGTCCCGCTCTCACCCCCACCTTCGCAGCGGCAGCCGAGACGTCGTAGGGATCTCTTGGGTATTATGTAACTTTTTAATTCCCACGGATGCCCCCCCCTAAGTTTAGAAATAATTTCACAACCACCTAGTTTCCTTGCACTTCTGGAGGGGGGGGGGGTGAATGCTGTGGGAGAGCTCGGACATTAAAAAAAAAAAGTGCTTATTCTTAGGGTACTTATTCTTTAAGGTGGGATGGAAAATGCATGTCCTGTTCATTCTTGGAATAGTGGCTCCAAATGGGTTAAGATAGGACACAAAGTACCAGCAACGCACCTCTCCCCCCTGTGCCAAGATAGGCTGGGCATGATTTCACTCTCTAGGCTGCCCTGTGACATGTTCAACTCCTTGAGACTGATTCCTGCAAGACTGCTTTGCATCACCCGTTTGTAAAGGGGAGGGAGGGAGGGGGGGGGGGAAGCTCCTTAACTGTTGAGATTGCCAGAGGATGTGGTAGCAGGGGTTAGCGTAGCTGGGTTTAAAAAAAAATGTTTGGACAAGTTCCTAGAGCAGGGGTGTCAAAGTACCTCCAGCAGGGCCGCAATCCAGTGGAGTTTTCAGGATTTCCCCAGTGAATATGCGTGAGATCTATTTGCATGCACTGCTTTCAATGCATATTCATTGGGGAAATCCTGAAAACCCGACTGGATTGCGGCCCTCGAGGAGGGACTTTGACACCCCTGTCCTACAGGGAAAAGTCTGTAATCTGCTATTGAGGCAGCCATGGCCCTGGGTTGGTAAATTTGATCAAAATCACTCTAGCTTAAAATCTAAATCATTTACTTGAAATTATATCAATTTATATTGAAACTTATGCTCAGACATGAGGGCAAAGAACAAGGGGCGAACCCCTAGACTTATCGCCTCACCACCCAATCATCGCATGTTTGAATTGATTTTGTTGATATCAAAAACATTCATTGTACTGTGTACCCATAGCTACCACGTTCTTATAAGGTTTGAAAATGCAAAATAACAAATTTATCTCAGATTGTAGGTTCGGTAGCACGTTTTGATAGTGCATCAGGGAACCGAAAGGAGACTGAAAAAGTTTTAACTGTGGCGGTGTAGTCTCTGAAACATAAAGAATTAAAAGTTTAATTTTTATTCAACAACATTTAAACATAATTTACTCTTATAAATCTCGAAACAAAAGAAAAATCATGGCTGTGCACAGGGGACTCACCAAAAAGGATTGCAAAGAATTCCAACTTATAACTCACAGGTTTACGTCCTTCACTTGCCCTGGATTGGTAGCAGGGAATGTGGTAATTAATGTTTGGTCTTCTGCTAGATATTGTGATCTGGATTAGCCACTGTTGGAAACAGGGCCCTGGGCTATTCCTGTGCTTAGGCCCTGGCCCTTATGCCCATCCTTACATAAGCTGGGTGTTTTTTGCTTTCTTTTTCCTCTTTGCCAGTGTTTTCTCTCTGGCTCTGGGTCTTCAATGTATCTCTCTTGTATCAACATGTACCAACCTATTTCACTGCACAATAAACCAAAGAAACTGAGCTCAAGTTGCTTTTTCTAAGCTGTCTCCCACAGGGCTGACCTAATTATTTTGCAGATGAGGTAGTCACCTGAAGAAGAAAAGAGCAGCTTACGCGCAAAGCAAAAAAAAAAAAAAAAAGATTCTGATAATTGCACAAACTCAAAGAATCATTAGTGCATACTGTTATCTCAGAATCCTTTAGCCATAATCATTCTGGTAAAAGTATCATTTTGAAGTGATCATAATTGTGGGAGTTGAGTGGGCACTTATATATTTAATCCCTTTTCTATACTGTTCTCCCAGGGAAGCTCAAAACAGTTTACATGAATTTATTTGGGTTCTCAAGCTTTTTTCCCTCGCCATCTATCTAATGTATCTGGGGCAATAGGGGGATTAAGTGACTTGCCCAGGGGCACAAGGAGCAGCGTGGGTTTCAACCCACAACCTCAGGGTGCTGAGGCTGGAGCTTTAACCACTGCGCCAAACTCTTCCCCGCTTGGGAAGAAGGTAGCAAAGACTTGGAGGGAATAGGGCCTGAGAGTTGGGATGGATGGAAAAAAAAGTGCCTGGAATGAAGGGTTGGTAAGAAGGAGAGGAGGGAACAAACCTCGGGTGGAGGTAGGAGAGCAAGGACTCAGGTTGGCTAGAGACTTGGGAAAGCGGGGATTGGAACCCACACCAGTTGCATTTCCAGGATACTCACAATGGGCAAGAAAAGTGTGGAATAACTTGTAAGTTTCATGGCTCCACATCATGTTTATTGAATTTTCTATACTGTTCTCCCAGGGGAGCTCAAAACAGTTCATATGAACTTTTCAGGTTCTCAAGCATTTTTCCTTGTCTGTCCTGGGAGGCTCACGATCTATCTAATGTACCTGAGTTGCACTGGGAGGGAGGCGTGGGAAGGCTGTGGGCCCGGTGCTTGTAACACCAGGGAGCAGAAGGTAAGGCACAGCAGGGAGGGAGGGAGACAACGGTAGGGGGAATGATGTTATTTTTTAATTTAGTGATTGATTTAAATCTGTCTGTTCAGGAAGAAATGCATTTGTTTCTTTTCCTCTGGGGTTGTACTGCTTGCAGAGTCTTGCATCTTAGGGTTTGTTAGTAAATATTAGTACTTTTAGTTTTTGGTCCTGCATTTGCATGGGGGTTATCTGTTTTCTGGTAGGAATGAATGTTGCAAAGCATACAGTGTGTTTTGTGTATTTTTATTTTGTGGTTAACCATTATGTGTTGTTAATACAATTATATTGTGTATAGATGAAAAATGAATGGAAAAAATAGTGTTACAATTAGTACTATTATGGGGGCGGAGATTAGGTAGAGATGGGCGGGGTCTGTCCCACGACTTAGCCCAGTGTTCTCCAACTGCCGGTCTGCGGACCGGTGCCGGTCCACAAAATAATTATTTTATTTCCGCCGGTCCACAGATGTCAAAAGGTTGAAAAACACTGCTCTAAAGGACTTGGGTGCCTATAATGTACGCCTTTAAAAACCCTGGCCTACATTACAGGTGCCTTTAAATTAGGTGCAGTTCTGTAATAGGCCCCTAAGTGTGATTGACAAGAGATAGGCACCTCTCTTTAGATGCCAGTTACAGAATTTCCCCCAGAGAGCACACTGAAGTTTTAACTCTGCAGGCTGATTTCTGACTGGCTGTATAGAGTGCAAAATAGCCTGTTTTCAGGGCATTCGGGAAAGGATGTTGACACACTTCCTCCAAGATGGACCTCAAACACTTGCATTACACATTCTGTGAACGTGTTATAATGGTCTTGAGAAATCCCAGCTGGCTATTACATTATATTGACCTAGGAAGCCATCAAATGCTGAAGTACAGTTTATTGTATCCATTAAGATTTACAGAAATAATCTTGTGTCAGCTGCTGCCTGTATCTCTTGTTAGTTTTAAAGACTACAATATTTCCAGAAGTCTGGAAACAAAATTGTCTCTCAGGGCCTGATACAGATCTTTGGCACTTTTAATCACATTTAGAAAGCCCCACCACCACCACCGAAACTCTTAAAAAGCACACTGTGGCCCAGTGCTAATATTCACCCTCTGAATGACTAGAATGCTTCAGCAACCAGTGTTTGAAACTACACTTTGCAATTTTATTACATTTAAGACAAAACTGGTTCAGCAATCTGCTGTCATAGGGTTGCTGCAGAGCATTTCCAGACATGAATTAAAAAAAAAAAAAGGCAGTATTGCAGTAGTTAGAGCTATTGCCTTGGCACCCTGAGGTTGTGGGTTCAAATCCTGCACTTCTCCTTGTGAATCTGAGCAAGTCACTTAATTCCCTTTGCCCCAGGTACATTAGATAGAGTGGGAGCCCACCGGGACAGTTAGAGAATAGTGCTTGAGTACCTGACGAATTTGTAATCTGCATAGAATTGTAGGATAATGCGGAATATAAATTATAAATGAAAATGGTATGAAGTTAAATTTGAGGGTAAGATAATAATAATAACAACTTTATTTTTGTATGCTGCAATACCACAAGCAGTTCAGAGTGGTTTACAGAGGAAGAGAGTATAATAATAATAATAATAATAACTTTATTTATATCCCGTCATACCTTTCAGTTCAAGACGGTTTACAATAAGGGAGACTGCATAATGGGAGCCCGAGGCCTCGTGCCGATGGGCAAAATATAATACGGGGCTGGTGGGCCTCCGTGTTGCTCATCGGCCGGTGCGGTCGGGGGGGCGGTGTGATTCACCCGGCGGCTGATTGGCCTATTAAAAGGCGTCAGCCAGCTTTTAAGCGGATTGGGTGCGTGCCGGAGGAGGTGCGGAGGCGAGGGGATTTAAGGAGGGGGCAGTGGAGGACTCAACCGTTTGGGTCCTCCAGGGCGTTTTTTCCCTCCCACCCTCCCTTTGTTTTTTGGTGTTTTGGGAGTAGTTCGGGGGCGGATCTCCCGAGCTATTCGGTCTTTGGGCTCATCGGGTGATGAGCGGTGGGCCGGCGGGGTGCCGTGCCCGGGGGGTCAGGTGACCCGGATAAAGGGGCATGAGGGACATGCCACCCCTCTGACCCTTGTTGAGGTGGCAGGGTCGAGGGCACTGAAAGTTGGTTTTTGGGGTAGCTCGGGAGGAGCTCTTGGATTTATGTTAATCACTGTTTGATGGAAATTATAATATGTTAATTTTATTAATAAACTGAGCTGCGGCTAATTCCCAAAGTTATTGTCGTGTTTTTATTAAAAGGTAGGAGGTGTATCAGGGTGACATTTGTAGGGTAGGGGTGATTAGTCAGGGAGCAAAGGGGCACATCCAGATCCCGATGTTAATAGGCTATCAGAGCAAAAAACAAACAAACCATCCTTTAAAGAATAGAAAAAAGATCTGAAAGAAGAAACACAAGCACTGGCAAGTTAGATGCAAAGCATGATAAAGACAGCTAAGAAAGAATATGAAGAGAAACTTGCAAAAGAGGCAAAAACTCATAGCAATTTTTTTAGGTACATCAGAAGCAGAAAACCTGTGAGGGAATCTGTGGGACTGTTGGATAATCAAGAATCAAAAGGGGCGCTCAGGGAGGATAAGGCCCTAGCGAAGACTGAATGAATTCTTTGCTTCGGTCTATACAGAAGAAGATGTAACAACTCTATCTGAAAAACACTGAATTATGCTCAATGGGTTAAGTCCTACACGTCTATAGACCAAATGAAAAAATAGGACTAATCGTCAGAGAATGCTCCTAAGCTCTCAGAAGCCTGCATTGATAATTCAAGGTGTTTAAATCAGTAATTGCAGGAACAGGATATCTTTCATCGAGCTGTGAGCTGTATTTTAGATTTTTTAAATAATGATTCTAAACTTTTTTTAAAGTGCTATATAACATGCTAATATTTAAAATGACAACGAACTTGAGACTTAGTAATTGGCACTTATCTTTTGGTTTCTGTTTTATGTGCCATTACGGCTCTTTGTTGTGCCTTGCAGCCGTTAACCCTACGTGCCCCGTTTCACCTTAATGTCGGCTTCTTCAGGGGTCTATCGGTATATAGATCGAATGGCATACATCCCAGGGTATTAAAAGACATCAAAAACGAAACCTGTTGAAAAAATCATCTGTAGTACCTGAAGATTGGAGGGTGGTGATGTTACAAAAGAAAAAAAAAAAAAGACTTTCAGTTTGCATTAGCATGCCAAGAGTAGTCAAGATTTATCCGGAAGCATTTCAAAGATACAACAAGACAGGAAAGGAGTCGGAGAAATTGATCAACAAGGTAGGTTTTAATTGATTTCCTGAAGGTTTGGTAGGAGGGTGCATTTGAAATGAAGGTGATTAGACATTTATTCCATTTGCCTGCTTGGGAATGATATTGATCTTTCAAGGAATCTCTTATAGATACAGCCCTTCAAGGATGGAAAAGCAAACAGATAGGCACAATGTGTGCAAGTGGTGCCTGGAAATTCAAAATGGTGAGACAGGTAGATTGGGGATGAACCTGTTATGGTTTTGAAGCAAAGGCAAGCAAACTTGAAAATGACCCTTGCTTCCATCGGCAGCCAGTGTCGTTTTTTTGTAACGCGGTCTCACATGATCCGATTTTTTGAGACCATAAATGAGACGGACGGCAGCATTCTGAATGTCTCTCAATCGTTTGATGGTTTTCTTAAAAGATCCCAAGTATATAATATTGCACTAATCTAAGATGCTTAAGATCAGAGACTGAACCAGAAAAGAGAGGAAGTCCAAATAGTGTTTGATGGTACGAAGTTTCCATAAGGTGAAGAAACATTTTTTAACCTGAGCAAGATGTTAGTCTCTCGTGTTAAGATTGGGGCAAAAATGCTGTCTGTAGCAGGTGCCAAGCTTTGAAATGCGCTGCCTGGTAGTCTGCGATTCTGTGATGGGAGACTGAACCTTAAGAAAATGTTGAAAACGCAATTATTTGTCAAGTTGTTTTTTTGTTAAGTTTATTAGGATTTTATATACCGTCTATCAAGGTTTTCTAAGTGGTTTTACAATCAGGTACTCAAGCATTTTCCCTCTCTGTCCCGGTGGGCTCATAATCTATCTAACGTACCTGGGGCTATGGAGGATTAAGTGACTTGCCCAAGGTCACAAGGAGCAGGTGGGATTTGAACCCACAACCCCAGGGTACTGAGGCTGTAGCTTCAACCACCGCACCACACACTCCTTCATGTGCTAACGCTATTTTCTCCTAAAGCCTTACCATCCTGTAAATGTTTTTATGGGATCTTGTCTTTCCATCTTGTTGGATGAATTTGGAAAAAGGTTTTAATAATGCTACTGTTAGTTAATGTTTTATTGTGTTTGTTCTGTCAAAACATGTTTTAGTATTTTTAATATGGATGAATGTAATTTTGTAAACTGCATAGTTTTTATGCGGTATATAAATTTTTAAATAAATAAAAGAAAAAAGCCTGAGGAAAATGAGCTAAAAGAGCCCTTTGATGGTTCAGTCTTTTATGAACATGTCTAAATACATCCGGTTCTCCCCATTGGTGTAGTTTATCTGCTTCAGAGGGGCAAAGGGAAGGAAGCCTTATGAACAGTGGGGGGGGGAGGTGAGGGGGGGAATAGGACCAATTCAGCATTTGGGGTGGGCCAATGGGTTACAATTTTATAAACGCTTTTCTTAATCAATATGCAAATAGAGGCTTTTTCATTGCCCCTGATTCCTTCCCAAGACCCTCCTCCCATAAATCAAATTTATGTTTCTTGAACTTATGTCCTACTGAGAAACCTATTCAGAATTAAGATAGGACCGTTTAATTTTTCCAGGGTCACCCATACATTTTCAAGTCTTCCAGGTCATTAAAAGGCGTCATGTAGGCAGTTAAATTAGGGAAATCCCTTTTCTTCAAATTCACTGAGCTTTGGAACAACCTCCCTGCCCCGCTGCGGAACCTAGGCTCATTCCAATTATTTCGAAAGCATCTGAAAACCTGGCTTTTCTTCAAAACGTAAAGCTATCTATTTAAAATATAAAGCTAGCTATCCTCTTCATAACCTCTAATTTCTTATTATGTCCTTCCTTCATTTATTGAATTTACCTGTAAACCGTGTCGAGCTCTATCTTTATGGAGATGATGCGGTATACAAACTTAAGGTTTAGTTTAGTTTAGTTTCTCTTCTTCTCTTTTTTTTTTCTCTCTCTCTCTCTCTCTTCCTCTTTCTCTCTCTCTTCCTCTCTTTTTTCTCTTTCTCTCTCTCTCTTCCTCTCTCTTCTCTCTCTCTTTTCTCTCTCTCTCTTTCTTTTTTCTCTCTTTTTCTTTCTCTTTCTTTTCTTTCTCTCTTTTTGTTCCATTCTCATTAAAGGTGTCATATATGCAGTTAAATTAGGGAAATCCCTTTTCTTCAAATTCACTGAGCTTTGGAACAACCTCCCTGCCCCGCTGCAGAACCTAGGCTTATTCCAATTATTCCGAAAGCTTCTGAAAACCTGGCTTTTCTCCAAAACGTAAAGCTATCTATTTAAAACGTAAAGCTAGCTATCCTCTTCATAACCTCTAATTTCTTATGTCCTTCCCCCATTTATTGAATTTACCTTTAAACCGTTCCGAGTTCCATCTTCATGGAGATGATGCAGTATACAAACTTAAGGTTTAGTTTAGTCTAGTTATCCTGTAACCCCAAGATTCACCCACAGTTCTCCCTCTTGTCAATCCCGAACGATTATATCTGCTGTTTCTCTTCTGCCCACGTTCACTCTGTTTGGGTGAATGCCTGTCTAATAATTTTCCAAAAGTTTTGCTTCCTTAAAACAAACTGGTGATTATGATAGACCCCCTTCGAAATAAACACAAATATAATTTCCCTGTGATGAGTACCTGAGACATTTTATGTGACGTTCACTGCAGTGACCCCTAGGCTGCCCTGCTGGCCCCCTGACATCCCATATCATATGAGGAAAGGCTAAAGAGATTAGGGCTCTTCAGCTTGGAAAAGAGACAGCTGAGGGAGATATGATCGAAGTCTACAAAATTCTGAGTGGTAAAGTATGAAAGTGACTCAGTGTTTTACTCTTTTGAAAACTAGGAAGACCAAGGGACACTCAGTGAAGTTACATGGTAATACTTTTAAAACAAATAGGAGGAAATATTTTTTTCACTCGACAAATAGTTAAGCTCTAGGATCTGCTACCAAAGGATGTGGTAACAGCGGTTAGCACAGCAGGTTAACAAAAAAGGGAGAACAACAGTCCAGAATTATAAGAGTAATGTAATAGAGCTTAAAAACAAAATTATTATTGTTTCCATTACAAATAATGTTGAGAACAAATACAATTTCAATTCTTTAAGAAAATGAATATAAGAAGGACATGGTTTGATATCTCATAGGGTCATGTTCCAAAGTTTTGCTATTTGAAATGGAGTAGAGTTTTCAAGAGCACTTTTCAATTTAGCACCTTTAAAGGATGGACATTATTAGAACATGAGATATTTTATGATGTCTATTCTTGTGTAATATGTTATACTTTTATAATTTTATAATCTGTATATTGTAATTCGCCGATTGTCCAGCTCTCTTCAGTGTGAACCGCCTAGAAGGGTGTCAGGTCAAAAGCGCGCCGGAACAAAGGCGCGTGTAGACAATTGAGCGCAGCGCGGAGGCGCGCGCCGTAGAAAATTAGTTTTTATGGCTCCGACGGGGGGGGCATGGGGGGAACCCCCTCACTTTACTTAATAGAGATTGTGCCGCGTTATGGGGGCGTTGTGGTGGGTGGGGGGGTTGTAACCTCCCACATTTTACTGAAAACTTCACTTTTTCCCTGTTTTTAGGGAAAAAGTTAAGTTTACAGTAAAATGTGGAGGGTTACAACCCCCCAAACCCCCCCACAACGCTGGCGCGATCTCTATTAAGTAAACTGGGGGGGGCTCCCCAACAAAACCCCCCGTCGGAGCCCCTAAAAACTGTAATTTTCTTTGGCGCGCACCTCCATCTTGCGCTCAGATGTAGGCACGCGCCCTTGTCTTCGCCGAGTTGTCTATGAACCCCTAGAAGTTGTCTGATTATGGTGGTATAGAAAAATAAAGTTATGTTATGTGTCTTGAGTTTATAAACACGTGAATCTCTGCAGAGTTAAGCGAGTACACTAGCACCTAATCTTGGTTCCCATGCCACGTTTTGGGCGCCAGACTTGTGTCTGCTGCAAATGCAAATGCCCAAGTGAAGGCAATCGAGCTGGTGTTCTCTAAGCGAAGCGAATGTGATTTGTATACCAACGAAAAGTGATCAGGTATTCTAGATGTTTCCCGCTCTGTCCTGTCAGGCATACAATCTAACTCGGTGTACCTGGGACAATCGAGGGTTAAATGACTAGCACAGGGTCACGAGGAGTGATGCTGGGATTGAACCCAAAATGCCAGGGTGCTGAAGCAGCAGGTCTAACGACCAGGCCACTCTTCCACTATACACATAACTTTTCAGAACACCCCTGACACGTCCAGGCCCTTCCCATGGCCACACCCCCTTCATAGGACACTCCAAGTGTTAGGTGCCTTGCCTTATAGAATAGGATACCAGCACTTATGGACTTAAAAGTACTAGCAGGGCAACTAAATTCCCAGTATTAATTACTTGAACTTAAATAAATACTATTCTGTAAGGGTGCACAGAAATAGCATGGGGGTCTTTTTATTAAGGTACGCTAATAACTTAGCACGCACTAAATACTAAGATGCCCATAGGATATAATGGATGCCTTAGCACAGGGGTGTCCA
Source organism: Geotrypetes seraphini (assembly GCF_902459505.1). Taxonomy (NCBI): domain Eukaryota; kingdom Metazoa; phylum Chordata; class Amphibia; order Gymnophiona; family Dermophiidae; genus Geotrypetes; species Geotrypetes seraphini. The sequence continues at coordinate 17,226,528 of NC_047097.1, forward strand.
ACCTGCGGCCCTGGTCGAAGGTGATGCAGTGTTTTCCTCTGCTGCCCCCGGGTGTTTACCGTCTTGCTGCAGCGTTTGCGCGGCCCCAGAAACATTTTTTTCGGCCAATGCTTCCCAGGGAAGCCAAAAGGTTGGACACCCCTGCCTTGGCATTTAGCGTACCTTAAAAAAAGGACCCCGTAGTGCGTTAAAGCAAGGGGATGTGGTCAAAGCAGCACAGTTGAGAAGGAAGGAAATTGTAAAGCTCAAATCTAGAGTTTGGGCCAGAAATGCCGCGTTCTTTTTGAAATGTCCCTGTAAGTGCTTGGTCGGTTATACGAGAATTAAGCATATCTTTGTTGACTTTCTACAATTGGATAATTTCTTACAAGGATATGCTATTTCATAAGTTTTTCTTCTGTATGTTTTGGATTGATGATAATAATTTGGGCCTAGAAGATGTGATTTATGGCACTCTCAAGGTGTTTTAGTTTGATTTCCTCCCCTTATTGTGATTGTATAATTACATCGATTTCATTAAAATGTCTTTTGTTCTTTGTTATTCTGGGCCCTAGACTTAAGTCCACCTGGTACTGTCCTTAGGTTTCAACTACTGGAGTCGCCGTTGAAGCTCACTCCAGTCTATCCAAACCATCTCATTTGCGCAATTCAGACCGTGAACGTCTGCCCATTCTAATTAGTGATCCTCTGTGTTCATCCCACAGTTTTGTTGGGGGTTGTTTTTTTTTTTTTTTTAGTTTTCCTCTCCACCACCTCCCTTGGGAGGGCAATCCAGGCATCCACCATCCTCTCCATGAAAAAGAATTTCCTCCTAAGTCTACCACCCCTCAAACTCAATTTATGTCCTCTGGTTTTATCAATTTCCCACATTTAATAATAATAATTTTATTCTTTTATACCGCCATAACCAAAAGTTCTAGGCGGTTTACACGAAAAAGAGCTGGACAATCAGCGAAATACAATAATACAGTAAAAAATGCAAATATTTGTAAAATAGAATTTCAATAATAAAGCTCACCAAGTAATAAACTTATCGAACAAAGTGGTCTTAATTAATTTCAGAAAACTGCAATAGGATAACAGCTTTCTGAATACATTTACCTAACCAAGATTGTTGCCTACCAGCTTGAAATGCTAAGGTCCTATCTAAGAAGGTCTTATATCTACACCCATTAATTTTTGGATAAGCAAATACACTTCTCCCTCGTCATTCGTGGGGGATACGGGCAGAGCCGGACCGCGAATGGTGAAAAACCGCGATTATTTGGCTCTGATCCACCCCCACCTCCCTGCCGCCTTCCCAGCCTTACCTGGTGGTCTAGAGGGCTTTTGGGACAGGAGCGATCTTCTTACGCTCCTGCCCCGTGCAGATCACCATAAGGAAATGGCTGTAGGGAGTTCCCGTCGTAGTCTCAAGGAAGATCGCTCCTGCCCCGAAAGCCCTCTAGACCACCAGGTAAGGCCGGGAAAGCGGCAGGGAGGAAAAAAATATGGGTTATTTTAAAATTAAGACTGCTTTTTTTAATTTTCCCCCTCCCCAGAAAAAATTGCGATTATATGAAACCGCAAATGGGGAGGGGGAAGTGTAAGTAGAAGTCAATGGATTGTGACAATCCACCTTCCCTGCTCTTCAGGTTATCATACAAAGACTTTGCCTTTCCTCATATCATCACAGAGTCTACCGGAATTCTCTTCTTGTAGCAATCCTGCACCCACAGAAATGTTGCAGCTTCCATACATCACCGCATTGTATCCGCGCGCACGCAAAAGCCCTCCGGACCCCTGGACATGGCCTCCGAAAGGAGGACATGTCTGGGGAAAATCCGAACATCTGGAAACCCTAGATAGGGAGTCAGTGAAGTGATTTGAGGAGAGGAATAACCTGGGTGTAATGAGGTTGGCAGAAGTCGTGCAGCTGAGTTTTCCACAGAGTCTAGTGGGGAGAAGCAGCTCAGCGGGAGACCTCTTAAAAGTACATTGAAGTCGTCTAAGCATGAGGGTATGAGCAAGGGTCTGGATAGTGTGCTCAGAGAGGAAGGGGTAAATTTTGGTGGTGATGTAGAGTAGAGAGTTGCACGGGGACAGAAATCCCATCCATTCCCGCAAGGAATTCCTTTCATCCCCGCCTGTCACCATAAAAAGCAGCAATTCCTTCTGACAGGATCATCAATTCCAGTTTCTTTTGTGTTTGTGCTGCTGTTTTCCTTGTGGAATCTCTTTGGTGGAACCCTTTTTTTGTTTTCTGTTCAGGTAATTAACTTATAAACCCCCTCTTTTACTAAGGCTGATGTGTCCATTATATTATATGGATGAACCCTGCTTCCAAAGCCTTCCATCCCGTGGAAGTCTCGTGGGCCAGAGGGGTGTCCCCGTGGGAGTCCCATGGGTTAGGGGGGGATTCCCGTGGGACCCCTGCAATCCCCGTTCCTATGCAGACCTCTAATGTAGAGATGGAAGTGTCAGGCTTTAGCAGTCTGTTGGATATGTGTAGAAAATTCAGTCTCATTCAAGCACTAGGGGGAAGTGTGGTCTTGAAGATCATATTTGGTCTGAGCTAAAAACAGCTTCCTTCCTTACCACTTGGCCCAGGCCTTATCCAAACTGAAAAATATCAGTTCTTCAAACCTACCTTTTTAAAACAAAAAAATCTACAATAGAAATACATTACTCCCGCGATATTCGCAGGGGTTCCGTTCCAGGAACCCCCGCAAATCTTGAAAAACCGCGAATATGGTTTTTTCATGAGGGAGACTGAAGAGGGCAGCGGGAGAGCAGCCGGAGCGCCAGTGAGTGCAGGAAATCACTCACGGTATGCTCCGACCGCCTCTTCCTGCACTAAGTCGAGCCTTATCCAATCAGGAGCTGCGTGTCAAAGCAGCTCCTGATTGGATAAGGCCCAACTTAGTGCAGGAAGAGGAGGTCGGAGCATACCGCGAGTGATTTCCTGCACTCGCCGGTGCTCCGGCTGCTCTCCCGCTACCCTCTCCTTGTCGGCAGCTCGCGATCGGAAAATACCGCGAATGACTGGGACCATGAACCGCCGACCGCGAACCACCGGGGGAACACTGTATTAATTTTTCCTTTTTTTTTTTTTTTACAGTTATGATATTCAATTATCTTTCGAACCTAATACAATACAAGTCCATACATCTGGAAGCCACAAAACCAGACCGCCTGAGAATCCAGACTCTTGAGGAGGGGGTAAGAGAGAGAGAGAGAGGGGATGCTAGATCTTTCTCAGTGAATGTTACAAAGAGGAAAAAAATGAGCATTCAAAAACAAAATTTACATTAAAATACCTAGGTTTTGCATCTATGAGACAAACTTGGTTTTAACAGCGGAAGCTGGAGCGGCCCGCTTCCCCCATGCATACCATTTCAACCTTAATTACCAATCCCACCCGCACACCAATGAGACACATAGACCTGAGTGGAAAAAACCTGGCCGCAGCCCTGTTTATTGAAAAACATATTTAAATACAATTTACATATAGTAAACCACATATATTAAACATCCTTAACTAACATTTTACCTGATTAAACCGCCACAATGGAACCCACCATTGTGACCCCTGATCCCGAGCTACCGACATAGATGAAAATGGCCCCCGACCCTGCCGTCTAAGCAAGAGTCCGAGGGGTGGCATGTCCCCACATGCCCCATTGTCCAGGGTCATCCGACCCACCGGCACGGCTCCCAGCCGGCCTACCACTCATCCCATGATGAGACCAGCCGCCAGTAGCTCGGGATACCGCCAAATAGAAACCCCCACTACCTCACACAGAACTAACGGGTGGGAGGGCGGGAAAGCTGCCTCGGAGGACCGGAAACCGTTACGGTCCTCCGAGCATTCAGCTTATATACCCCCCCACCCACGCAACCCTGCGGCCCCAATTTGACCTATAGGAGGTCCATCCCACGGTGGGAAAGACCTCCTCCCTTCTTTAAAATTTTACCTGCCTACCCACCTCCTCCTGTCTATCTTCCCGACGGACGGCAACGCGGGCCACCAGCTCCGCGTTAGAGCCGCCCGTCGAGACAGGCTCTCGGGCTTTTTATTCTTGTTGCATAGGATTTTTTGGACCCCAGTTCGTTTGCAAAAGTTAGACAGCTCAAAATCTAATAGATGCTGGCACTGTCATGTTAACATAGGGACTTTGGATCATCTGTTATTCTTTTGTCCATTGATACATAATCCTTGGAAGCCAATTTGGGGACAAATTAATCTCATAGTTGAGTCATCAATTTCCTTAAATTATGAAGCAATAATTTAACATAGTAACATAGTAGATGACGGCAGATAAAGACCCGAATAGTCCATCCAGTCTGCCCAACCTGATTCAATTTAAATTTTTTTAATTTTTTCTTCTTAGCTATTTCTGGGCAAGAATCCAAAGCTTTACCCGGTACTGTGCTTGGGTTCCAACTGCCGAAATCTCTGTTAAGACTTACTCCAGCCCATCTACACCCTCTCAGCCATTGAAGCTCTCCCCTGCCCATCCTCCACCAAACGGCCATACTCAGACACAGACCGTGCAAGTCTGCCCAGTAACTGGCCTAGTTCAATATTTAATATTATTTTCTGATTCTAAATCTTCTGTGTTCATCCCACGCTTCTTTGAACTCAGTCACAGTTTTACTCTCCACCACCTCTCTCGGGAGCGCATTCCAGGCATCCACCACCCTCTCCGTAAAGTAGAATTTCCTAACATTGCCCCTGAATCTACCACCCCTCAACCTCAAATTATGTCCTCTGGTTTTACCATTTTCCTTTCTCTGGAAAAGATTTTGTTCTACGTTAATACCCTTCAAGTATTTGAACGTCTGAATTTGTGGTACTTTATTGCATATCAAACCTTCTTTAGATAGACATAAAAGCCGTCTTTTCTTGATTATGATGGGAATTGCCATCCAGATGGTTACGCGTAACTGGAAAAATTACGACAGACTTAATTACACATTTTGGTGGGCAAATTTATAAGTATGAGAGAATGAATGCGGAATGTTTGGGGTTTAGTAATACATTGAAGAAAGTGGGAAGGTTATTGTATTTTTGGAATTATATTTATAAATATATATTTTTAAATAATTACCAGTTAAAGGAAAAGGGGGAGAAAATGATATGTTTTAAAATATTTGTATGTTTAAAGTGCATTTTCTGATTTGATTGTAATAATTTATTGTAGTGCACCGTTATTTAAAAATCAATAAAGAATTAAAAACAAAACAAAACCCAAACCCTAGGTTTTCTGTGATGCTTCTGACATGGTCGAATTTAACAAGGCATAATATTTAAGTTTGGTGAAAGGGGGTGGTGCATTGGCAGGCTAAGGCATGCCAAAAGGTGGCACCCAGCATTGTATCATTTACATGCCCAAATGCCATTTTTTCTTTAGTTGGAACCCAGCCGTGACGCAGATTGTGAAACATGCATGTTGGCATGGGGTTTGGTATTTAAGATGCATAAAAAGATCATGAGCACTTTATATATGTATTGAGCAAGATATTTAAGAAGTGATTATGCTATTATATTATTGGTAAGCCGGTGAGGAAGCTTGCAGTCTTTTTTTTCATCGGGTAACGATTCCCGTAAAACAAGCCGCTTCTGAAGCTCCATGCAATGATTAAAAACAAAAAACTTGATATGTCTAACACTATATGAGTTTTTGGAGAGGATGATTGGCGTTTGTTGAGCTGAGCGCTGGCATTTTACACCAGGTTTTGGCTGGTTTGGATTCTGAAGGAATCGGCTCTTAAGCGCCATTTTGTAAAGGATGCGCATCCCAGAATGCCCTTCATGGAATAGTGCTTGCCTGACACTGATTTTTCAGCACCATTTGTAGAATTCCCCTAAAGTGTCTGTCATTTAATTAATGATAAATCTGTTGTGGGGAGGTCTAGTAGTGGGGGAGGGGTGGGAGTGGCACAGAGAGAACTTGGCAAGTCACATATTCGAGGGCAAAATAATTACCAATATGCCAGCCGAAATCCATAAGATAAGAGAGTGCCATGGACTGATTGCTGATGATGTATCCAGAAACTGTAGAGATAAATGGACAGTTTTCTATTCGGATGTGTTTATTTTTAAACAGACATAAAAGTGAGAGTTGGCTCTCAGCAGTATGTTTCTATGTGTGTTCAGGAAGTGGGTTTACAGTAGGCAAGTGCCAATGGGTAGGCAGCCCCCTCCCCCAATACCTGTACAAGTTGTCTGTTTTGAATCTAGCTAAGGCTCTGGCATGTCTGAACAAATCACAAAGGTGACAAAGGGGAGAGGGGGACACCTGGCTGCCCACTTACCTCGGGGGGAACCAGTAAACATGCTGTACATCTGCCACTGCACATGTGTAAAACATAAGCGTGTCTGTGCCATCTGGTAATCGTATTTATTACAAGAACATAAAGCAAAACCATCTCCAAGAGTCTATATACATGCAGAAGATTCCTGAGCTGGTAGATGGATTCAAATTAGTCCATTAGACAAATGTCCCGACTAGGATCCAAGTTTCGGCATATCTAAAATGCCTTCCTCAGGGGACACTGATGTTTAAAACACTGCAAAACGATATCAGCGATAAGCCAGAGCCGTGTCAATGACATCTTATGGACTAATTTGATTCCATCTACCAGCTCAGGAATCTTCGGGAAGGGGTAAAACGCGGACCTCACGGACCTGACGTACCTCGCGGATCTAAACCCGTACGGCCTTAAAAATCTGAGGTCCATGTTGGTCCGTGTCCGTGGCGCTTGTAGTTTCTGTCGCTGACAGACCTTAATGAGATTTTAGTGCTGACGGATCTGTCTCAGCAAAGGGAGGGAAAAGTGGTAGGATCCGTCAGCGCTAAAATCTCTTCCATGTCTGTCAGAGCCAGAGACTAGTGCTGGAGCGGCAGAGCAGAAGTCAAGAGAGTGGGGAAAAGAAGTCTCTAAACTCCAGCACTAGTCTCTGGCTCTGACAGACCTGGAAGAGATTTTAGCGCTGACGGATCCTACCACTTTTCCCTCCCTTTGCTGAGACGGATCCGTCAGCGCTAAAATCTCATCAAGGTCTGTCAGCGACAGAAACTACAATCGCCACAGACACGGACTGACACGGACCTCAGATTTTTAAGGCCGTACGGGTTTAGATCTGTGAGGTCCGTCGGGTCCGTGAGGTCCGCGTTTTACCCCTTCCCGGAATCTTCTGATGTATATAGACTCTTGGAGATGGTTTTGCTTTATGTTCTCATAATAAATACGATTACCAGGTGGCATAGACATCTCACTTGCCTTTATTTTGTTGGTCTCTCATACTTTAAGGCAAGGTACCTTCTCTCTTCTTTGGTACTAAAACATAAACATGGCCATCTTGTGTGGAGCTGGAGGAGATGCGAGTAAGTCATGTGTCTACCGTGGCTCTCTGTGCTCCGTCTTCACCGTTCCTGGAATGAATTTCCAGGTCCCAAGACTAGGGTCGTCAAACTAGAAGAAGCTTTCATGACCAAGCTTTCTTCAGCCGCTCACGCTCTTTGCTCTTCTCTCTCTTTCTCTGCAGATTTCCACCGAGTGATAAAGATGAGTCTTGGGGTCATGCCGTCGGCGTCTTCTCTCCGTCAGTGTACGCGGATGCTCTGGCCAGGGGCTCAGCTCGGCAGCTCCTGTAGGCTGCACATAAGCAGCAGCCCTTATGCAAAGGACTACTACGAGGTGGTGGTGGTAGGAGGTGGATCAGCTGGAATTACAATGGGCGCTCGCATGAAGAGGAAAGTGGGAGCGGAAAACGTGGTTATCGTTGAACCCAGCGAGGTAATAGTCGACACAGCACAGCGGGCCTATGCCTCCCATAGGAGGTGTGAAATGCCAAGAAGATGCCAGCAAGTTCTCTGTGGAACAAGTTCTATAACGCACTGTCACCCTCATCTTGATGAAGCAGCAGCTGACTTCACTGCTTGACTTCTGTAATTTGGCATGAGATCAGAGTATGTGGAGATGGCAAGCTCTGTCGGAGAAATTTCTGGAGCACCAGAGAAAGTAAATAAAACCCCAAAGCACTGTAAACCAAAGGGGAATAATTGCAATCATCAAGGACCACAACCTAGTCAGGTTTTCAAGATTTCCACAATGAATATACATGAGTGATTTGCATGTACTGCTTTCATGGTATGCAAATAGATCTCATGCATATTCATTAGGGCAATCTTGAAAACCCGACTGGGTTGTGATCCTTGAGGACCTCGATTGCCTACCTCTGTTTTAAACCTTGCCAACAAGAAAAGTCAGCTAGGCTAAATTATTCCTCATGAGTCACATGGAGATAAAAACTCTTCATTTAAAGAAAAATGGCTCTAAGCTTTTGAGGCACTTTAGCAGTGCTTTTCAACTCGGACCCGAATTACCCCCTTGTCAGTCAGGTTTTCAGGATATCCACTTTGAATATCCATAAACTTGATTTGCATACACTGCCTCCTTTATATGCAAGTTTCTTTCACGCATATTCATAGTGGATGTACTGAAACTTGACTAGGGTGGACTCTGGGACCAAGTTGAGAAACACTGCTTTAGCAAAATGCAAAGCCAAGCCATAGAGTATATCTGATCCTGCAAGCTGTCAGAGATAGAGGGGAGTATGTAGGAGAGGAAGAGGGTTTCAGCAAGGCTTAGGAAGGAGAGGCTTCTAACTTCAGCCACCAGGTGGCAAAAAAACCCCTGTGTATTGGAAAGTCCTATCTCTTTTTTAAAGCTATGAAATGCAACATTGTAGCACTAAGTCCTGTCTCTTTTTGAAAGCTATGAAATGCCACATTGTAGCACTAAGTCCTGTCTCTTTTTGAAAGCTATGAAATGCCACATTGTAGCACTAAGTCCTGTCTCTTTTTGAAAGCTATGAAATGCCACATTGTAGCACTAAGTCCTGTCTCTTTTTGAAAGCTATGAAATGCCACGTTGTAGCACTAAGTCCTGTCTCTTTTTGAAAGCTATGAAATGCCACGTTGTAGCACTAAGTCCTGTCTCTTTTTGAAAGCTATGAAATGCCACGTTGTAGCACTAAGTCCTGTCTCTTTTTGAAAGCTATGAAATGCCACGTTGTAGCACTAAGTCCTGTCTCTTTTTTAAAGCTATGAAATGCCACGTTGTAGCACTAAGTCCTGCCTCTTTTTTAAAGCTATGAAATGCCACGTTGTAGCACTAAGTCCTGTCTCTTTTTTAAAGCTATGAAATGCCACGTTGTAGCACTAAGTCCTGTCTCTTTTTTAAAGCTATGAAATGCCACGTTGTAGCACTAAGTCCTGTCTCTTTTTTAAAGCTATGAAATGCCACGTTGTAGCACTAAGTCCTGTCTCTTTTTTAAAGCTATGAAATGCCACGTTGTAGCATTAAGTCCTGCCTCTTTTTTAAAGCTATGAAATGCCACGTTGTAGCACTAAGTCCTGCCTCTTTTTTAAAGCTATGAAATGCCACGTTGTAGCACTAAGTCCTGCCTCTTTTTTAAAGCTATGAAATGCCACGTTGTAGCACTAAGTCCTGCCTCTTTTTTAAAGCTATGAAATGCCACGTTGTAGCACTAAGTCCTGCCTCTTTTTTAAAGCTATGAAATGCCACGTTGTAGCACTAAGTCCTGTCTCTTTTTTAAAGCTATGAAATGCCACGTTGTAGCACTAAGTCCTGTCTCTTTTTTAAAGCTATGAAAGGCCACGTTGTAGCACTAAGTCCTGTCTCTTTTTTAAAGCTATGAAAGGCCACGTTGTAGCACTAAGTCCTGTCTCTTTTTTAAAGCTGTTAAAGGCCACGTTGTAGCACTAAGTCCTGTCTCTTTTTTAAAGCTGTTAAATGCCACGTTGTAGCACTGAGCACTAGAAGGGTGGAGGAGGGGGAATTGCCACTTTTAGCCACTGGAAACCAAAGGCTGTTTTGGGTTCAGTGTTTTTTTTTTTCCTTCATTTAATCCTAGATAATTTTGATAGACAGTATATAAAAACCTAAAATAAATAAATCAGCTGAGGGTGTTCAGTTAAAAATTTTAAGTTCACTTGTGGATTTTTCCCATTAATTTTTTTTTCTTCAAAATGTTGTTTCAAAAACTTTTTATTAATAAAAGCTTGACTATGTTGAAATCAACTTTATGCACATTTAATTCATAGGTTAATGTCACTCAATTCAATTTTGCATGCCCTTTTTTAAGGTCCACGAAAGAATGTAAGTCCTTGCCTTTAACTCGCATGTAGACAGAAGCCAATAGTGCAGAGACGTAGGGATCCTTTTACGAAGATGCGCTAGCATTTTGAGCGCACCTACCGGATTAGCACGCGCTGTGGTGTGCGCCAGCCGAAAAACTACCGCCTGCTCGAGGAGGCGGTAGCGGCTAGCACGTACGGCATTTTATAGCACGTGCTATTCCTCGCGTTAAGGTCTTTACGCGCCTTTGTAAAAGGAGCCCCTAGTGAAGGTCTTGCGGTAACTCCTTGTTAACCCTGTCAGGGCATTATAGGGCAGCTTCATCTTGAAACAAGTCCCATATCAGTGATCGGTCCCAGACAAATTGGCTATTTCAAGTGACAAGATTGAAATGCTGCCTGCATAATATGAAGGCTTTCCTGCTCTTAACTATCGCTAAATGAGAGACCAGAGCTACCTTCACAGCTGTCGGAACAACTTTGACTATCTTGTTTGTTTCTATTTCTTCTAGAAACACTATTACCAGCCCCTCTGGACTTTGGTCGGAGCTGGGGCCAAACGACTTCCAACGTCCGTGCGCTCAACAGCCAGTGTGATCCCTTCTGGAGTAAAATGGATCAAATCTGCAGTTCAGGGCTTTGAGCCTGACAAGAACCGCATCCGCATCGGTGATGATAAAGAGGTAATGTCCTGGGTCCTGTCCTCCTGGTTCAAGGCTTGGCTGCAATTTGTGCTTTCTCGTATTTCAGAACTGTTTTATAAATAGAAACCCTCGGCTGAGATCAGTTTCAGTTGTGCTAGCTCTCGGTCGTACAGCAGATTTTCATTCGACTGTGAACCCTTCCAGAAAGGACGACGACATTTCTGGAGAATTGCTCGGTCTTGGATCTGCATCATTGCTAGAACTTTGCATGACATGTTCTTATAATGTATGTTTTTATTTTTCAATATCATGAAACTTTATTACAACAATGAGAGCAAAAGGTCAAATTTTGTCACATAATAATAAACTTTTATTCATATTAACTGGAGTAACAATTCAACAAATAACATGTAACTGGAAAAATTATGACAGATTAAGTTATAACTTTTGGTGGAATTCGGTATGCCATATATATAAAATAGAGCGCACTATAGCAACACAGAAAGGTTATTTTGGTAAATTTCTGAAGATTTGGAGACCATTAGCAGATTTTTGTAATGATTAATAACATTTTCCCATAATAAGAGATTTGTTAAGTGGGGATGTGGGTGGGTATTATTTTATTTACCTCACAATATGTATGAATTAATTAATGTATTTTGAAGTATTAGGTTAGATTTTCTGAAATAGGAAGGGAGGGCTTGGGGGGGGGGCTTTTTTATTTTATTTATATTTGTCATACATATTAAATGATTTACATATTATCTAAAACATTATAAAAATATGAATATAAATATGATATATTGTACTTAAAGTATTCATGAAGGAAAATCAAGTGTGTGTTTATAAGATTATATGTATTTTTCTGATACACTTGTTGTAATATGAAAAAATGAATAAAGAAATTTATAAAAAAAAACAAAAAATTATGATAAAGAACAATAGGTAAACAAAGTCCAGAATGAAATAAGAGAACAACACAAAGAAACCCCCACCCATTTTTTTTACTAAGCTGTGGTAGGGCGCTAAATGCTTCGACGCTGTTCATAGGGATCCTATGAGCATCGGAGCATTTAACGATCCGGGCTGCAGTAGAAACCTCTACCGTGGAGGGGGGGGGGGGGATAAGTAGGAAAAATAATTATGATGTATGGTGGTTATATATATATATTTAAAAAAAACAAAAACCCATTGACATATACAATTTTTCTCAATGAACTTTTCCAATCCTGAAATTATGATGATCCAGTCTTGGTTTTTTTGTCATCCATCTACACTAGTGTCTCTCAGACTTTATTTTTAGCTCCAGCACATTAAATGGAGCACATGTTTTTCATGGGACATTAAGTTATAATATTGCAAAACCAACAAAAAATTAAATTTGAGAATGATTAAATATGAGAAGTATGATTGTTAATATTTTACATTGAAGCTTTGGAAACATTTATATTTTTGTAATACCTGATAATATGTGTCATCTTCCATTCAAAAGAGGGGGGGGGGAATTGGGGGGTGTAGGGGTAGGATGAAATAGGTCATTTTGAAATATATATTGAAGGAATGATAAATTTCATTTTATATTATAGTTTTATTAATTACTTCAATATAATATGACTAGGAGGGGGAAGGGGAGGGGGGAAGGGGGAAAGGAGGTGGGGATAGTAGGGGGGTTGATTTGGGTCATATGGAAATATATTTTGAAGGAATGATAGAAATATGTATGTAAATATTATAATTATGACTCTATTTGAAATGAAATCTATTTGTATTATATTATATTTAATTATTTCCTTCAATAAAATGTTATAAGAGCAGCGGAGAGGGGGGGCTGGCCAAATTGCTGCTACCAGTACTGGGAAGCAAGTTAACCTGCCAACCAACACACACATCCGCTGCAGCCTAGCAACTCCGACCACAACCTTCCCCCCTCAACCGCCTATGCCGGCTCAGGCTCCCGCCGCAGTGGAGGGAGCAAAAAGCCTATGACCCCCCTCTTTCCTTCCCTCTCTTCACAGTTGGTCTCCAGTGCCTCTTCTTTGCTCTCCGCTCACCTCTCTTCCGTTGACTCCGAAAGGGCTGCAGTGCGGCTGTGTGGAAGGAGGGTGGGGGGAGCGAATGGTACTGTCGGATGGGAAGGGAAGCACTTTAGTCCATGGGTGACGAAGGGAGCGACACTCCACGGTTTGACCAGGCAGGTTGGTTGGCGTGTACGGGAGGGGTGGGGGAGGGCCGGCCAGGGATTTCTGCTAACGGGGAGTTGAATGAGAGATGCGGACAGGGCAAACACTAAAGAGAATGAGCAGCAGGCTCCCGTCCCTGCAGGCTCACAGGCGCAAGCGTAGTGTGCTGTGTTTTTTTTTTGTGTGTGTGTGAAGGATGTTGCAAATAGGAGCCAGGCTGTGCATGCTGAGCACCCGACTAACACGCAAGTGGGATTCCCCTCCCACACCCACACACACACTGTGCCTAGGAAGGAGTCATTTGTATTGTGTTTAGCGCCCTCATTTATTTTGAAAGGTCAGTTTGCGTGCCTCATCCGAATCTAAAAGCAAACTGCAGACATGACAGGACCCAGAGGAAATAAGTGAGACCCCCCCCCAAAGCGCCTTGCAGTGCTAATTCAAAGGGAGGGCCTGTTAATGCCATTTACGCAGACAGAGGGGGCAGTAAAAGGGAGGCATACTGCTGGACAGTGGGAGCAGGAAAGAGGGGTTGATGGAAAGGGGAAGAGGTGCTGATGGACAGGGGGGGGCAGAAAAAGGAAGGGAGGCATGGATAGGGGGCAGATAAAACAAAGGGAGAAGAGCTGCTGCTGGATAAGGGGAGCAGTGAAGGGGTGGAGGTGGACAGCCAAGGAAAAAAAAAAAGACAGAAATACAGAGAGAAAAAGAAATAAAGACAGACACGCACACATATATTCTAGCACCCGTTAATGTAACGGGCTATAAGACTAGTTATATTATATTTAATTATTTCCTTCAATAAAATATTATAAATTAAAGTTCTTTAAGCTATGTGTGGGTAATTGCAACAACGGTGAAACTAGAGTAGATAGAATAGAATTGCAAATCAGTGCGATGGATGTGCTTGGTTATCAGTGCAAATTAACTTAAAGAGCAGCTCGATCGTTGACAAGCAAATGCGCATTTCATCATCCACCATCTTCATTCGTTCTTTTTTTCGATTTAATTTCAGTCTGAGCTGAAAATCCAAGTTTGCAAAAGATAAAGAAGATCCAAGTGATAACAAAGCCTCGATTGCTTTGTTGCTCAAATTAGGATAACTACTGCATAAAAAATAAAGTGACTCACTGTTAGTTTTCAAGGACCAATCACATCAAAGAATGATGTTTGTCTGGGCGGTTGTATCCTTACGCATACAGATGCTCATAACTCTGACAGACTCTTGTGAATGTGTACAAGTCATCTATTCTAGTGTATACTTATGAAGGGAATTTTTAATAACTAAACTAAAACTTAGTTTTATAGACCAAGTCATCAACTTAAAGGAGCTCAACTCGGTTAACAATAATGTAAAACATAATACATCAATTTGACAAGGAAAAGTAGATTGAAATAGTTAATTTCCAAAATGTTTAGCAAGCAAAAATGTTTTCAGAACTTTCCGGAATAAAGCAAAAGAACCAAAACTTCTTAATGTAAATGGTAAAGCATTCCAGAATTCGGTTTATTTAAAAGCAGAAGAATAACTAAATCTCTTAAAGGTTCTGTTTTTACCACTGAGAGAGGGAAATTAAGTTTTAATTTTTGAGAACTTCTGGCAAGATGAGATCTATGAACATCCCAGTCTAAAGGAATCAAATTGGTAAAAATGCCAAATAGGATCTTAAATGCAATACAAATGCACTTAAGTTGAATTCTGAGATACACTGGAAGCCAATGTAATTCCTTGAGCAGAGGGGTTACGTGATCAAATTTACTGTTACCGAAAATAGGTTTAGCTGCAGTGCTCTGTATTAGTCTCTGCAGACTGACCTTTGAAAGACCCAAATAAAGCAAAATTCTGGAATGTCTTGTGACACACCCAGAATCTCTTCAAGGCCCACAGTTTAAGAGACACTGATCTAAGGGCATCCTACAGGTCACACAACTCCAAATTGCAATGAGTGCTGTTCTGTACTTTCAAGTAAATAACCCCAGGTGGGCTATTGGGAAGTAGAAAACCAGGCCTTGCAGGAGGAATCTTGTATGCAAAACCCCAAAGTAGCCACTTTGGAGATTTGTTGCTTTCATTAGCGGCTAGCCATGTCTTGTCTATACCAGTAACAACGGGATCTGGATGGGCTCCTTGTTCCCTGTGACCCATTCCCTAGATCCCCACCAATACTCATCCTACCTAAAAACAACACGCCAACTCTATTTTGGTAATTAGCCGCAGCTCAGTTTATTAACAATAAAATTAACATATTATAATTTCCATATCAGCTTTAATTAACATAACTCCAAAAGCTCCTCCCGAGCTACCAAAACAAACATTCAGTGCCCTCGACCCTGCCACTTCAACAAGGGTCAGAGGGGTGGCATGTCCCTCATGCCCCATTATCCGGGTCACCTGACCCACCAGGCACGGCACCCCGCCGGCCCACCGCTCATCACCCGATGAGCCCCAATGACCGAGTAGCTCGGGAGATCCGCCCCGAGCTACTCCCAAGGACCATAAAACAAAGGGAGGGTGGGAGGGAAAAAACACCCTGGAGGACCCAAAACGGTTGAGTCCTCCACTGCCTACTCCCCTTTATCCCCTCGTCTCGGCGCGCGTGACCCTCCCCAGCCAATCAATTTAAATATGGCTCTCTGCCTTACTGAAGGCCAATCAGCCACTGAACACAATTTTTTCCGCCCCCCGACCGCCCCCCCCCCCTGCGAAAGACACGGAGGCACACCAGCCCCGTGTTACCTTCTGCCCTTCGACACGAGGTCTCGGGCTTCCATTTACTGGATAAAGGAGATGTTAGCATGTTATAAGATACAGGCTTTTAGGACCGGAAAAAACTGTTCCTCTGGCTGATGGCGCTTTAAGTCTGGTCCTTATAATTTCCATCATGAATATCCGTGACACAGCTGGAGACGTTTTAATAACTCCAGATTCAGATGTTCCCTTGAGTCAAATTAAGTCCTTATGGTCACCCAGTGAGGAACGCCCCTCCCCTCCCCCTTTATGGTTTTCCTGGCATAATGCAGGAGTGGTTTGCCATTGCCTTCTCCTGAGACAATAGAGGGTTAAGTGATTTACTCAAGGTTACAAGGACTTGCTGTGGGATTTGAAACTGGACCTTCCAGTTCCCCAACCTACTCCTCCTCCACTCCATTTTAAGAACTACAGACGCATTATTCAAAATCAAAAGTTCAGCTGATTGTACAAGTACTACTTATCATTTCTGTAAGGCTGTTTCCTAAATTAGGCTCCTAGATCTGTACTCCATTTTCAACCCAACATAGTAGCCTAAGTTTTCAGCTGAAAATTCATCTTAAATTTAGGGGCTTTAAAGTTAGGTTTATAAATTTAGACTTGCTACTCATTAGCCTAAATCAGGGGTGGGCAACTCCGCTCCTTGAGGGCTGGAATCCAGGCGGGTTTCAGGATTTCTCCCAATGAATATGCATTGAAAGCTGTGCATGCAAATAGATCTCAGGCTTATTCATTGGGAAAATCCTGAAAACCCGACTGGATTCTGGCCCTCGAGGACCGGAGTTGCCTGCCCCTGGCCTAGATTTAGTTATTTAGATTTTTATCCCATCCTCCCAGTAGCTCAGAACGGCCTACAAGCAAACATTCACAGTGGAGTACATTTGGACAATACAAAGACTATACAGTAGTTTAAGTACAAGGACTATACAGCAATTTAAGTAAAGGTTAAGAATGGACGGGAAGGGGTAAAACGCGGATCTGACGGATCTAAACCTGCACGTCCTTAAAAATCTGAGGTCCGTGCCACTTGTAGTTAGTTTCTGGCTCTGACAGATCTCGATGACAATTTAGCGCTGACGGATCCGTCTCAGTTTAGGGAGGGAAAAGTATTAGGATCCATCAGCACTAAAATGTCACCGAGGTCTGTCAGAGCCAGAGACTAAAAGTGGTGCGGCTACTTTGGTGGCAATAATTGAATGTTTATAGAGCCCGGACGGTTGAGCCAGGTCCCCGCCACTGGAATCTTTTGCAGGAGAGATTTTCTGCAAAACTTCATTAAGGGGAATGGTTTTAGTCTCTGGCTCTGACAGACCTTGGTGACATTTTAGGGCTGACGGATCCTAATACTTTTCCCTCCCTATGCTGAGATGGATCCGTCAGAGCTAAATTGTCATCGAGGTCTGTCAGAGCCAGAAACTAACTACAAGTGGCACGGACCTCAGATTTTTAAGGACGTGCGGGTTTAGATCCGCGAGGTCAGTCAGGTCCGTGAGATCTACTTTTTACCCCTTCCCAGAATGGACTATAAAGCAATTTAAGTAGAGGTTCAGAAAGGAGAAGAGAGGGTAGAAGGAAGGGGGAGTTTAAGGGTGGTGAAGAGGTAGATTGCAGTTGTAATTTTAGTTGAAGTGGATGGTCTTTACCGCTTTCCGGAAGGTCATCAATGAGTTCTGTAATCTGATTTGGGGGGGGGGGAGGGAGTTGGTGCCAGAGTTGAGTGATGAAGTGCCTGTAGGAGTGTTTGCGGGCGGTTTCTGATAGGAGAGACCTTCCTGGGGGGATGCATAGGCATTTCTCCATTTCCGAGCAGAGGGGGCAGGTGGGGGTGTACAGGGTTAGCTTGGATTCTGTGTAGGCTGGGGTGGTAGCATAGATTCTTTTATGCGCTATTACCAGGGCTTTGAATGCGCAGCGTTGGTTAATCAGAAGCCAGTGCTCTGCGCGGAGGACTGGGGAGATGGGATCATGGTAGTTGGTGTAGGAGGCGGATTGCTGGGTTTTGTACTTGCTGGAGGCGCTTGATATCTTTTTTGGCTACTCCGTTAAATAGGGAGTTGCAGTAATCCATCCTGGAGAGAACATAGGCGTAGAGGAGTTGGGCCAGGTCAGGTGTGGAGATGTAGGGTTTGATCCTTCTCAGTTGGTGAAGGTAGTAGAAGGAGGTAGAGACTACTTGAGATATGTGGGTGGACAGGGACAGGTTGCCGTCTGATGTTACTCCTAGGCTGCATACCTAATCTGCTGCTGTTAGTAAGGTGGAGTCCCATGACAGTGTTGGGAATGTGTGTTTGGTACTTTTTGTCCTGATCTATAAAAGTTCAGTCTTGGAGGCATTCAGCTGTAGTTTGTCATCCAGGTTTTCATGTCAGAGAGGCAGTGTTGGAGGTTGGCGATTTGGTATGATCGGTTTTCACCTAGTGGGAGGAGCAGCTGGATGTCATCGGCATAGGAGTGGATTTTAATGTTGTACTTCTGGGCTATATCAATAACAGGTCTGATGTAGAGTCAAATAGGAAGGCGGGGATAGAAGGGCGCCTTGGGGAACGCCGTATTGATAGGCTTGGGGTTAGATTTGTGCGGCCCTAGTAGGACTGTTTGGGTACTTTGGTGAAGGAAGGAGGTGGACCACTGGAAGACAGAGTCCTTGATTCCAAGGTCATAGAGTCTGGATAAGAGGAGGTGGTGGTTGACAGTGTCAAAGGCAGCGCTGAGGTCAAGTAGAACTAGTAGGGCATCAGTGCCTTTGTCAAATATCGACCAGCTGTCATCAATGATGTCCAGGAGTACTGACTCTGTGCTGTGGCCTGTTCAGAAGCCAGATTGTGCAGGGGACAGGGTGGCTTGTTCTTCAATGAAAGGGTGTAACGGCAGAGCACTATTCGTTCTAGGAGTTTGGAGACAAATGGGAGGTTGGAGACTGGGCGGTAGTTGCCGGGTTGGTTAGAATCGAGGGTGGGTTTTTTGAGAGTGGGTTTGATAATAGCTGACTTCCAGCTGAGAGGTACTGTCCCTGTGGAGAGAGTTAATGATGGGGAGTTAATGATGGGGAGGATAGATTCTGCCATGGTGTCTTCTGTGGACAGTAGGAGGTTGGATGGGCAGGGGTCAAGGAGGTTTTGGGAGGGCTTGAGTTCTCTCAGGGTTTCGAGAACCTCAGCATGGGTGGCCATATGAAGTTGGGGGAGAGTGGTAGAGGATGAGGTACTTGGGTTAGGCTGGGGGTATGCTAGTGGGGGGGTTGGTGCTGGTGGTGGTGTCAAGATTATCGCGGATAGTTTGTACCTTGGACTGGAAGAAGTCCGAGAGTCTCACTATCAAGTTCTGTTGGGTGTGGCTTTTTCCTTGGGTGTTGGCTAAGAGTTGGTTTGTGAGGGCGAACAGTTGTTTAGATCTAGCTGGGACTATCTGTAGGATGTGAGAGTAGTAGTAGCCTAATTCAGTGTTAAGCTTCTAACTTCTCCCCTCCCCCCCTTAAATCTACTCCTATTATCACCCTAAGTTTAGTTAAGTTCTGAATCTAAAGTTATTCACTCAACCCTAGTAACTTTTCAGATAGGCCAGTTGAGTTGCCTAATTGGCAGAAGCATAAATCCTTGGAATATTAGGTCCTGTATTAATTAACCTATTTTGGATAGTTTGTAAACCTGCTCCGTATGAGGGCCTCAAAGACCATATTGGAGAACATTCGCCTTGGACATCCTGCAGAGCCTGGTGGCTTAAAAGTTTACAACTAGACTGGTCTAATAAACATAAAGTTAAATATGTAGAAACACTTATACCAATTATTTTCTGATTAGAGATCCTCTGTGTTCATCCTACGTTTGTTTGAACTCTATCACGGTTTTCTTCTCCACCACCTCCCTCGGGAGCGTATAATTGGATGGTCTTTCAGACGTGGGTGTAGAAGAGAACCTAAACTGTGTAGTTGAACAGGAAAATAAGCATCTATTAAATGTTGGAAATGCTCCTTGATGCCAGCAGCGATGGGTGTATCAGTTGCAGTAACAGTAAGATGCTTGAGCAGCTGGGCACGTGATGAAAAGATGTTGCAGATGGCAGATGAAACAAATATGTCATTAACCGTAGTTCACTGAAATCCAAAAGCAGCTTCTGCAGTTTTTTTAAATCCTTGAATTCAGTTGCCAGTTGTCTAAGATGTGCTAAGTTTATATGTATTGATACTAGTCTCAAGTCTGTCCCTGTCCCCACCCTTCGGGTACCCGTGGGTACCCATCACTGTGCCATTCTTTACTGTAGAGCTTGCCTGCCCCTAACTATTGAAAATGTGATCAGGGTAATTCCATATCAACTGGTCCATATCAAGGGTCCAATTTCATGGATACAAAAAAGTGGCCCAAATAAAGGGGCCCTTAACTCTGGTTAAACAGTATCTCCTGCGTAGCTTAGAGGCAACAGTGCTATAAGAGGTAGCTGTACATAAATCCATATTCTGTCATGCAGTGAACATTAGTCTCTAGTCAGTGATCTGGCTTTGTCTTTTTGGTGAACAGAGCTGCATCCATCTGTTACTGACTGGTATACCAGAAAAAGAGAAGAGTCCTTTAAAATTTATATTCTTACAAATGAAAAATATGTGAATGATAATTGAATTATTTGCTGAGAAAATTGCAGGAATTTGTTACCTTTCCGAGGCTGAAATAATTGTGATGGTGGTCTTTTTTCCTCCCCCCTAGATTTCTTACAAGTATTTGATCATAGCTCTTGGCATCAAGCTGCAGTATGAAAAGGTATGTGGCTGGGATCTGGCTCGTCTGCGCTGGCAAAAGTCTTGGTATGTTCCAAAGTGTGGGGGCCACGGAGGCAGCTTTCTTTCCTCTGCTACAGGAATTCTTAATCAGTGGTGCTTATAATCCCATGGATATAGGAAGAGGTCAAATGGGGTGCAGAGAAGGGCCTTGAAATCTGAAGTGATTTAGGGGGGAAGTCATCAATGCACTAACTGATAAAGATGCCCATAAGAACATAAGAAGTTGCCCCCGCTGAGTCAGACCAGAGGTCCATCTTGCTCAGCGGTCCGCTCCCGCGGCGGCCCATCAGGCCTAGTGCCTGAACAGTGATCCCTGATTAATTTTGTAACTTACCTCTAATCCCATCCCTATAATCTACCTCTACTCTTATCTGTACCCCTCAATCCCTTTGTCTTCCAAGTACCTATCCAAAGCTTCTTTGAACCCCTGTAGCGTGCTCCTGTTTATCACATCCTCTGGTAGCGCGTTCCATGTATCCACCACCCTCTGTGTGAAAAAGAACTTCCTGGCGTTTGTTCTAAACCTCTCCCCTTTCAATTTCTCTGAGTGCCCCCTTGTACTTATTGATCCCCTTAATTTGAAAAATCTGTCCTTGTCTATTTTTTCTATGCCCTTCATAGGAATATAGTGTGTGTTTTTAGCGGTTAGCATGTGTAAAAGCTCTTAGTGACCTTTGATGAATTCCCCCCTAGACAGAGTGAAGGCAATTATTAGGACACTTCTTGGAAGTATAACTGTGTACGATGCCACAAAAAAGCGTCACAATGTACCCATGTAAAGATGACACAGAAAAACAAGTGGGAATTGTGAGAAGTCTCCAAATGTGACTTTTATTATATACTCCTTCTCAAAAATGTTGCAAACAAATTCCACTATTATCTCAAAATGATGAAAACAAGAAATGGTAATTTTTTTTATTTCTTTTTTACGTTCTTATCTTTTTTTTTTTTTTTTTTATACACACAGACTCAACGCTGCAAGTGTTTTGGTACCTAAAAAGTACCTTCTTCAGGAGTCTGCAAATACGAAGATGATGTAACTATCTGATATAAGGTAAGAGCTCTGAAATTCGTTTTGAAAAAAAAAAAAAAGGTTTGAATTCTGAAGACGCCGAGTTTATCACCCTCTCAAATCAATCCGAAATCAAGCGATACCACAGTCTGAACAACATCCGGTGCTATGGAGATCTGTGTTTGCCGGCGACGCCAGAGGATACAGCCATCCTCTTAAACACAGGGCTCCATAGCGCTGGATGTCGTCCAGACTGTGGTATCGCTTGGCTGCGGATTGATTTGAGAGGGCGGCAAATTCAAATGTTGTTTTCAAAATGAATTTCGGAGCTTTATTCCCCGATATCTGATGGTTACGTTGTCGTCATATTTGCAGACTCCTGAAGAAAGCAATTTTTTGGTACCGAAATGCTTGCAGCATTGAGTCTTTGTGTATAACAAAGATCCTGTTTGGAGACATCTCACGATTCCCACTTTTTGGTATCTGTAACTGTCTACTATGTAATATTAGCAGCATATTAGCACCGATAGGATGGAAGTTTAAAAATAGCACCAAAAGTTAGGCACTGGGATAATCCATGCTAAACTAGTGTTCTGTAAAAAGTGTAACACACAGACCCTTTACAGAAAACTAGCTTACTACAGATTTCCCTTCTAACTTTGGACACTGGCATTTGCCCCTGCCAAAAGCTGATAGAACTTGGCACCCAATTTATAGCAGTTAGATGGGCACCTGATGGGCACATGTTGTAGAGCAGTATTTCTCAACTCGGTCCTGGAGTTCCCCCCCCCCTTGCCAGTCGAGCTTTCAGGATATCCACGTTGAATTTGCATAAACTTGATTTGCATACACTGCCTCCATTCTATGCAAATTTCTTTCATGCATCTTCATGGTGGATATCTTGAAAACCTGACTGGCAAGGGGGGACTCCGGGACCGAGTTGAGAAACACTGTTGTAGAATACTGAATTCTGGAAATGCCCCCGATCTGCCCATGGCCACGCCCCTTTGGAGTTGCACACTGCAATTTAGGTGTGGCTTTTATACAGTAGCACCTTGGGCAGGTGCGTGCCTAACTCCAAATTGTTACCCATTGACATCAATTGTTGATTATTGAAGCATCGTTAGGTAATTGATTTGAATGTGGATCTGCGAACAGTGCCAAAATTGTGGGTGACCCGTTCAGCGAAAGATTAGAGAAACTGGGCCTCTTCTCCCTCGAACAGAGGAGATTGAGAGGGGACATGATCAAAATATTCAAGGTACTGAAGGGAATAGACTTAGTAGATAAGGACTAGTTGTTCAACCTCTCCAAGGTAGGGAGAACGAGAGGACACTCTCTAAAGTTGAAAGGAGATAGATTCCGTACGAACGTGAGGAAGTTCTTCTTCACCCAGAGAGTGGTAGAAAACTGGAACGCTCTTCCGGAGTCTGTCATAGGGGAAAACACCCTCCAGGGATTCAAGACAAAGTTGGACAAGTTCTTGCTGAACTAGAACGTACGCAGGTAGGGCTAGTCTCAGTTAGGGCACTGGTCTTTGACCAGAGGGACTGCTGGGCACAATGGACCTCTGGTCTGACCCAGCAGTGACAATTCTTATGTTCTTACGTAATCTGCAAGTAAGGGCCTGATTCTCTAAAGGATGCTGATCTCAGCAACTGCCTAGAAAGCAGCCACTGATTGCGTGTCAATCACGCATCTGCTTCCTTTAAAGAACTGTTGTCTTTTTTTATTTTTTCTCTAACGGACACCTTAAATGTAAGCCAGTGCTTTACAGGCCTATATTTAAGGTGCCTGTCTTGTGCCTACGGAGATGCTTACAAGCACCCAAGGCCACTCAAAGGAGCACTAAAAAGCTTTTTATGGGCCATTTGGCCTTTATCTGCTGTCATATTTCTATTTAAAGATGCCTTTTAATTGTAAAGATAATCCGCCCCTCTTGTAGTCCAGGATGGCCTCCAGTTCCATCAACCTTTTCAACTTTCCCCTCCTTTTGTCATGTCTTTACTCTTTAGTTATTGTAGTTTTCCCCTTCCCTCTTGTTTTTCGTTGGTCATCTTTTCATAAGTCATTTTTTTTTTTGTCTTTTAAAATTACAGTCAAACCTTGGTTTGCGAGCATAATTCATTCCAGAAGCTTGCTTGTAGTTCAAAGCACTCGTATATCAAAGCAGATTTCCCCATAGGAAATAATGGACACTTGGACAATTTGTTCCACAACCCAAAAACTTTAATACAAAATACTATATGTACTCGTATTGCAAGACCTCGCTCATTTAGAACAGTCACTACACTCCTGCAGTGTCAGAGAGAGAAGAACCATTGGCTCAGTTGTGATGTGTGTATACTGTATGTACTCGTATTGCAAGACAATTGTCGGCGCGCGCTTTTGTCTTTCGCGCCGTTGTCTATGAACCGCTTTAACCACATTAAATTTGGTACCTTTCCATTACATTTTCAGAGAATAGTTTTGCCCCCAGTTATCCGGCCACCGGTCTGTTTTTCTTCCCCCAACCTAACTAAAGCAAATTAGCTCTGACATTCCTGCATCTGAGGCATATGACTCCTGCCACTGAAAGGCTATGTTTCAAAAGTTAACACCAGCCTTTTTGTGAGGGGGGGGGGAGGTGATCACTTGGGTAACCAAGTCTATTTCTACCTTTGTAGTTACCCTGGAAGACTGTTTATAAGCATCTTAAATAAACTAAAACCCACAGGCAGAGCCAGCATCTCTCTCTGTTAACAGGCCACTTCGGTGACTTTGTAGAGCGCTAGGAAGCCTCTGTAGCCCTTCAAAATACCGCTGTCAATAATTTGAAGGTGGGCCGTCCAGGACCTCCACAGGGCTCCCTCACTGCAGGGGAAGTGCCTCCGGGTGGGGGGCATTTGGCCTATGGCACCTTACCGTCACTCCGTACTTGAGCGCAATGCCCTGCAGCGTATCGCTGTCGCCCACCCGGTGCGCCACGTAGCTCTCGGCCAGAGGCGCTGTCACGCTAGCCGTACTGCCATAGGAACGCGTCTTGGTGCGGGCCAGGCTCTGGGAGAGCTCGCGCAGACCTCCATCAAGGAAAAACAGCACTACCGGCCAAAGTTTATTTTAAAGTTTAAAGCCGCTGCGGCAGCTCCTCGCACTATCACTGCCTGCGTCGGAAGCCTCATGAGAGGAGCCGCCGCAGTGGCTTTAAACTTTAAAATAAACTTTGGCCAGTAGTGCTGTTTTTCCTTGATGGAGGTCTGCGCGAGCAGGGCGGCAGTGTGGGGCCATTTATTTTTAATTTTGAAGGCGGCGCGAGCTGACTCGGGCTTGGGGCCTTCCGCTGTTGCAGGAGCGGAGCGGGCTTCTGGAGGCGATCAGCGGGTGGCTGCGGTCCCATGCTGAAGTTTGGAGACGGTGACACAACAGCGTCCTCTATCCCAATTCTCTGGCAGACGCGGTAAGAGCTGAGAGGGCCGACGGAATAAATATATAGCCTCCCCCCCCCTCCAGCGCGGTCTCAGAACTGGTTCGGTGTCATCCGCCTCGGGGGAGGGAGAGAGATAGTTTCACGCGCATGCTCACTTTCTATGGGTTGCTACAGCTCACGGAAAACTGGCGTACGCATAGGAAGTGTGCATGCGCGGCTTACTGTTTTATTATATATATATATCATTGTATTGTTTGCTGCTATGTGCGTTTGCAGCTGCTTTAAGTATCACAGACTAAGCAGTAAGAATGTCATTCAATTGTTAACATATCAAGTGTGTAAAACAAAATTAAAAAAAAGTAAGAAAACACAAGATAATTATGTAAAAGAAACGCACAGTAAGGTAGCATATATAATTTTTGTGTAAATTTATTCACATAATAGGTTGGTGTTTCTGAAAATATGAGAGATTTTTTTTTATAGGCTCTATGATTGAAATCTAGAACCGATAAGTCTCAAACTTAAATCTTTATTTTATCAGTCTCTGAGCAGGTTTCTGAGATCCTTTGTTGGTTTCAGCTTTAGCTATTTTTTGGCTTCCCTACCCCTTTCCTCTCTTGATCCCCGAACCTCTTCCTCTCTCTTCTCTTTGATGATCGGAGAGCAGCCCTCCTCACTTCCTGACTCTTCATCCACTGCTGCCCCCTCCTTCCATTTCAGTCATCTCCCTCCTTTGCGCTTGGGACAGCTGGCCCTTTCACACATTCCTAGTTAACAGCCCTGCCACCCATCACAGATCTTTACTCCACCTGACTCATAACATCAACCTGAGTTTTAATTGAAATTAAAAAAAAAAGAAGCAATGATAGAAAATGCAAACAGAAGCTGTATTAATCTCCTGGCAGCTGGTCTCTTTCCAATGAGATAAACTGTTGACTGCTTATCTGTACCCCAGCATGCACAGAGCTTTGGCCAGAATGCAGCTGTAAAAGAGGGAACATAGAGAATTATCTTTCCGAGGTGGGGATTGAGCTCACAGCCACGCCAGTGTGTACAGAGGGAACAGCAAATACTTAGCGACCGCTTGCGTAATGTCTCTGACTCCATCATAACTGCCTTGTAACCTAGAAAGAAACAAATTGTCAGGAGAAACCTTGTTCTGTTAAGGTTTTGTTCCTGTTTCCATGTTCTGCCCTTTTCTCTCATCCCCTCTTTCTTGGAATATGTGTTTTACAAGATTTTTTTTTTCCCCCTCCACCTTCATTTTTTTGTTTTTACCGTAGATTAAAGGTTTGCCGGAAGGTTTTAAATATCCTAAAATAGGCTCCAATTATTCAGTTCATACTGTAGAAAAGACATGGAAGGCGATGCAGGACTTCAAGAAAGGCAACGCCATCTTCACGTTCCCCAACACTCCGGTGAAGTGCGCTGGAGCCCCTCAGAAAATTATGTACCTGTCCGAGGCCTACTTCCGAAAGGTACTGGGCGAGAGCAACTTCAATCTTATGGGCTCGGGGTTAATTTGAAAGTCAGGTCATTGAAAGTTAGGTGCTGAGACGCTGCAATCTACACACGAATTCTGTATCCGCAATTGCGCACATAATTCTTGTAATATAATAGTTGTGTAAGTTTGTGTTTATGTGCTAACATTTGGGTGCAGCACTTACACCAGGGGTGTCAAAGTCCCTCCTCGAAGGCCACAATCCAGTCAGGTTTTCAGGATTTCCCCAATGAATATGCATGAGATCTCTTAGCATACAATGAAAGCAGTGCATGCAAATAGATCTCATGCATATTCATTGGGGAAATCCTGAAAACCCGACATCTATTAGCATACAATGAAAGCAGTGTGTGCAAATAGATCTCATGCATATTCATTAGGGAAATCCTGAAAACCCTACTGGATTCCATCCCTTGAAGACCACCCTTGACCTACAGCAGGGGTGTCAAAGTCCCTCATCGAGGGCCGCAATCCAGTCGGGTTTTCAGGATTTCCCCAATGAATATACATGAGATCTATTAGCATACCATGAAATCAGTGCATACAAATAGATCTCATGCATATTCATTGGGGAAATCCTGAAAACCCGACTGGATTGCGGCCCTCGAGGAGAGACTTTGACACCCCTGACTTACACCATGTCAATAGTCGGTATAAAGATCCGTGACTAAACACTGGCAATTTTGTGCAGAACTGACTATTTTCTATAACATTAGCGTGTAAATCCTGGACACATCTATGACTTGCCCATGTCCATTCCACGTCCACCCCCCTTCCCCTTACACTCTGAAGCAGTGATTCCCCAAACTGGTTCTGGAGGCGTCCCGGCCAGTCAGGTTTTCAGGATATCTATCATGAATATTCATGAGAGAGATTTGCATGCACTGCCTCCACTGCATGCAAATCTCTCTCACGAATATTCCTGATAGATATCCTGAAAACCTGACTGGCTGGGGCGTCTCCAGAACCTGGTCTGGGAACCCTGCTCTAAAGGATTTCTGCGCTATGGTTCTAGAATTATGACGAAGTGCAATTACACACCTATCAGCCCAATTAACTCTAATTATTGGTAGTCAGGGCCAAATTTATCAAGTTGTGCACATACTGTAATTGGAACTGTTCTACATTATATCTTCTACAAGATTATAGAGAGAGGGTGTCTATTGCCTATATCCAAATTGGTCTTGTACACTGCCTTGGTGAATTTCTTCCAAAGGGTGGCAAATAAATCCTAATAAATCCATAACTATATCACTTAACACTTCATTGCCCAGATATACAATAAGTACCTGTCTAAAATATGTAAACCACTTTGATTGTAACCACACAAAAGAGCGATATATCAAGTTTCAATTCTCTTTACATGAAGGTACCAGCTTTATGTGTGTGGTGCAGTGGTTAAAGCTACAGCCTCAGTACCCTGGGACTGTAGGTTCAAACCCACGCTGCTCCTTATGACCTTGGGCAAGTCACTTAATCTCCCGGTTGCCCCAGGTACATTAGATAGATTGTGAATCTGCCAGGACAGACAGGGAAAAATGCTTCAGTACCTGAATAAATTCATGTCAACCATTCCGAGTTCCTTTGGGAGAGAATGGTATAGAAAATGGAATAAATAAATACATTTATTGTGATGTTGAAACACCAACAGGAAAATTGAAAGATTAAATATCCTCAGACTTTTCTGCATTTAATAATATTTGTTGTATTTCTTTTTTTTTTTTTTAATGTGCTTAGGTCTTGGATCATTGTGGACGAAATAATGAATCTTATGCATTTCTTTGGATGGGGGATACCATCCATGGTTACTTATACTTTAATTTTAATCCATATTCAAGTTGAAGTGCTTGTTTAAAATGTAAAATTTGAATAAAAATAAAATAAAAATACATTTTGTCATTTCAGTCTCTCAGTTTCTAGAAAATAATCTAATGGTTCTCTTCCCTTTCAGACAGGAAAGCGAGCAGAGGCCAATATCATTTTTAATACTTCCCTAGGAGCAATCTTTGGTGTGAAGAAATATGCCGATGCCCTGCTGGAGATTATCAAAGACAGAAACATCAACGTCAACTATCGGCAGAGTCTCATTGAGGTCCGAGCAGACAACCAGGAAGCTGTGTTTGAGAACTTGGACAACCCTGGGGAAACGAAAGTGTTTCAGGTCTGTAAGCCTCTTTGGAAGATTTCGACTCATGGTTTTTATGTTCAATATGTTTATTAATTTTCAAAAAGGCAACAATACACACAGGCAAGTGAGACATGGTGTTCAACAATACAGATGAATACAGGCATTCTCCCAAAATTCACCATGGAACTAAACACCCTGACTCATGGTTTTTAAACTGCTTCGTGGAAATTCTCTGACCACTAAGGTTTTTGGCTTAATTGATTCACATGATAAGCACAACAGGCCCCGAGACAAGGGACATCGAGCGCTTTTATTGACCCAACTCGGCCCATGTTCTGGCCGAAGCCTGCATCGGGGGTCGCTATTCCCATCTGATGGGTGTCTCCCCTTCTTAATTAACTTGTAAGTCTCATATGACTGATATGACGGTGATACCTTGCCGCTCTAGTTAAAGATTGCAGATGCAAACTCGCCGCTAAAACATGCAAAAAGTGCCCACACAACACCACCTCATTCCAAATAATACACAGCGAGTATGCATGAGAGATTAGTCTGCACTGCCTCCATTATGTGCAAATATATCTCACACTTATTATCTGTAAGATGATTTGAAATCTGAAGGGCTGGGGAATCCCCAGGGGGTCAGACTAAAGTAGGGTTACCAGATTTCCTCCTTAAAAAAAAAAAAAGAAGATACCTGACCTTGCCCCATTCTACCCTCAGCCTTGCCCTGTTCCTCCCCCACACAAACCTTGTGTCTCCTCCCCTGAGCTCAGGTCTGCATCTGGAGGACCTCAGCGCATGCACGGAAGTCAGCACGATGACATCGTGTGCATGTGCAGAGACCCTCCAGATGCGGCCCCGAGCTTGAGAACTTCCAAAACCCAGACAAACTGCTGGGATTTGGAAATCCCTCTGAGCACCCAGATAGTTCAGGTTTACCCAGACATCTGGTAACCCTAGGCTAAGAACCACTGATAGAACACATTGTCTTAATCAAATAAATAAAGCAGTCAGGCAGCCTGTCATAGAGTCGGTGCAACGGATGGCCGCCAGGATGGTCTCGGGGCTCAAGGATCTATCGTTCGAGGAAAGGCTGAAAAATTTGCGGCTGTACTCACTCGAGGAACGTAGGGAGAGAGGAGACATGATCGAGACGTTTAAGTATATTACCGGCCGTATCGAGATGGAAGAAGAGATTCTCTTTCTCAAAGGACCCTCAGCCACAAGAGGGCATCAGCTCAAACTCAGGGGCGGCAAATTTCATGACGACCACCAGGAAATATTTCTTCACCGAGAGAATGGTTGATCTTTGGAACGAGCTCCCGGTGCAGGTGATCGAGGCAAACAGCGTGCAGGAATTTAAGAGCAAATGGGATGCCCAGTGGGATCCCTTAGAGGGTTAAGCCAAGGGAACCTGTCACCAGTAGTGGGATCCCTAGGATAGTAGACTTGGGGGTGGGTCAGTAGAGTGGGCAGACCTGATGGGCTATGGCCCTTATCTGCCGTCATCTTCTATGTTTCTATGTTTCTCTTTAACCCCTGCATTGTACACAGTTATAGAAATGAACAAGATAATTATTTTCCCTGTTTTTTTGTGGTTTCATTATAATTTTTTCAGGCTGGAAGCATATGTACCATTTTAGCTATATGTGTGTGCTACCAGGACTTTTAATATATCCACAATTAATATGCACGAGAGAAGGTAAATATGCATTAATAGGTCTGCATACACTAAGACAGTGTTCTTCAAACACCGGTCCATGGACCAGTGCCGGTCCACAGAAATTTCCTGCCGGTCCACATGGCCAGCACGTGCATCAGGCCCAAAACAGTCTTCTTCAACCGCCGGTCCACGGTGCGATCAATGCGGCGTTATCTTCGAGCCAGCTCCCTCTTCCTAACTGATTCGGTGCACAAAACCACGGGCAGCGGCTCCTACGGGCATCCTGCGCCTGAACCGGAAGCCTTCTCTCTGACATTGCGACATCAGAGGGAAGGCTTCCAGATGAGGCAAGGGACGTGCAAGATGCAATTAGTACTATTATGGGGGCGGAGTCTGGAGTGGAGATTGGGTAGAGATGGGTGGGGTCTGACCCACGACTTAGCCCAGTGTTCTTCAACCGCAGCCTGGTCCACAGAATAATTCTTTTATTTCTGCCGGTCCATAGGTGTAAAAAGGTTGAAAAACACTGCACTAAGAGACCCAATCTCATATATGTTCATCGTAGACAGCCTAAAAATTTGGCTGGCCGAGGAGTCGGTAGGACAGGTTTGGAGAGCCCTGGCCTTGATACTAGATACATCGCAGCAAATTTATGAATAGAAATATTGCTTGATTTATGTACTAAAATGGTGCTTGGGTTTGTCCGTTTAGATAATATGATAAGTTTGGTCCACCGTGGGCTCCTTTTACGAAGCCGCGTTAGCGGCTTTATCGCACGCAACTTTTTAGCGTGCGCTAACCCCCACGCTAACTGAAAAACTACTGCCTGCTCAAGGAGAGGTGGTTGCGGCTAGCGCGGCCGGCAAATTAGCACCCGTTAAACCGCTAACGCGGCTTCGTAAAAGGAGCCCCTTGTGTTTTCTCTAGGTGGCTGGAAAAATTGAGCTTTATTAACTGGCAGATGGAAATCATAGGCTGCGCATTAATAACTTATAGACTGTATTTGCTGGTGTGTAGGACGCAGCGGCTTATAAGACGCACCCACTTTTTTTTTTTTACACATTTTTAACCCTTTCAGGACCAAGGGACATATTTGTCCCATAACTTTAAAATCCTATAAATTTTGATTGGGATAGTCTACAGTTCTAAATTTGATATGTACGGATTCCATAGGATACTGCCTTTATGTAAACAAACTGGTTCCGACATTCATTCATTAGCGTCGTTGCCAGATTGACGAGAAGATTCACTTGCCACACTGTCCATAAGCCAGAAGTGTGATTTTTTAAATAAAAATAATGATATTTCACAAAAAAAATCAATTTTTTGGCATCTGCAAGCCCTTTTTACCATAAAAATGTCATCAAAACCACAAAAATTGGCCTACGATCCTTATGGTCCTGAAAGGGTTAAGAAGAAAAATAATTCTCGACATTTTATTCATGAATTTTCATAATGATTTACTGTACTAATTTTATAGTTAAGTTTACAAAAAATGTAACTAGGGAACACTGTAGTTAGGTACCTTTTAATCTTCATCCTCAAAACCCAGAAATTCATCTCCAGAGCTAAATGAAGAATCACTTGAAGCTCTATATATTAGTGCAGAAAAAAATTTTCACTAAACGTTTACACTGACTCTATGGTAAAATAATTTTTATTGGAACAGACAAAAACACAAGTACCAAGAGTCAGCCCAACAAGCAGTGCTCCAAAGAAAACAGGTTTATACCGACCAATAAATCCCCCTCTCCCCCCACACACACAGACCGGAGTCCCCAAAAATACAAAATGGAAAAGAACAACACAGATAAAATAGCTATAGACACATTCAGCAGTTCAAAACTCTACTGCGCGCAGCAGGAGTCAAGGTATTCCAAAAACTTTCCCAGGTAGCCGTAAATCGCTGCCCCCGTACTGTAGAAAGATCGGGCGCCTCGCGGCGCTCCCAAGTCAGCAACAAAATCATTTGAGAGCGCCACAGAAAGATGGTAGGGGCATCAGTGTCCAGCCATTTTAGGAATATACATTTCAGGGCACATAAAATGGACCACCGCAGAAAGGCCTTCAGTCCCGGTGGCCGCGGATGGCAAGAGGGAGAAATACCAAACAGAAGGAGAGGCTGAGGTCGTATAGTCGCATTCCAAAGAGTCCCTATAAAAGTAAAAAGTTGTGTCCAAAAGGCTTGAACAGCCGGGCAAGGCCACAGCATATGTCTCAGAGCAGCAACTAAATGACCTCATTTATCACACAGAGCTGAAGACCGAAATTTAGCACCAAAGGCTCTATAAGGGGATACATAAAGTCAAAATAACAACTTAAATTGCATTTCCCAAAAGTATATATATTTTCTTAAGGCCGGCAGATGTATTTTACACATAGATGCGCTAGAGTCACTTGATGGACTGTGTCCTTAATAAACGCCGGCCTAACAGATTATTTGTGAGACTACGGGCTCCTTTTACGAAGGTGCGCTAGCGGTTTAATCGTACGCGCCCGCTAGCGGAAAATCTACCGCCTGCTCAAAAGGAGGCGGTAGCGGCTTGCGCGCGGGGCATTAAGGCCCTCTCGTCCCTTCGTAAAAGGAGCCCTAAGGTTTATTTTACTTATTTTGATCGTTTGGCCTTTTAGCTGCTGTCATTTTCTCTGTTTCTGTGCAGGTTAAAATGACATTTAAGAAATATATTTGGGGAAATACAAAACAGAAAATAAAATTCAAGAATTATTGATAGGGTTGTAGAATTTGCATCACAAGTTCCTGCATACGTCGAACTAGGTTTGTTTCAATGTGCTGGATCTGAATATTATGTCTGAGCACGAGCTGGTCCCAGTTTATTATTAGGTGTGAGTTCTGCAGAGGCTTTCTCATACCTGGATCATTTTGGACAGTTGCATGCATGATTGTCCCGTTTGTTTGTTTTTTTTTGCATTCCTCATTTTTTTGCATGTCTCTCTTCTCCTTTATAGTATGAAATGCTTCATGTCACTCCCCCCATGGGTCCACCAGATGTGCTGGTGAATAGTCCAGTGTCCGACACTGCAGGCTGGGTGGATGTTGACAAGGAAACTCTTCAGCACACTAAATACCCCAATGTCTTTGGCATTGGAGATTGCACCAATCTGCCTACATCCAAAACAGTTGCAGCTGTAGGTAAAAGCCCTGACTTTTTGAGGATTTTTCTAGCTTTGTTAGAACTGAAAGCTCATAAGTTGTACTGTGCTGGTTAGGAATGTTGATTTATTCTGTTTCCGGGATCTGAGATGTAACAATTCAGGCCTCAAAGAACAATGAATTACTGTATAGACTTGATTATAAACCGTGGTAAACTCCCCCCCCCCCCAAGAGGTGGGGGGGGGCGAGACGTTCACTCAAATATAAACCAGGGGGGGGTTTATATTCAATTGCCATGCCTTGCATCCAGCTGTCCTACCCTCCTTCTCAGCTCTGCACCCGGCCTCTGATGCCCACTGCAGGCCTGCCTTAAGCCCTGGTGGTCCAGCGGTGAGCTAGGATAGGAGCAATCCTTCCTGCGTCCTGTCCCAGCCAACTGTTAACCACCCCGCCTCCCAGACTCCTCTCCAACATACCTTTTGAACCCTAGTGGTCTAGCAGTGAAGCGGTGCAGGAGCGATTTTTCTTCGCTTGTGCCCGATGCTGAGCTGACTGCCCCTGGAACTTGTGCAGCCATTTCTGATCGCAGCTCTGCACGGGGCAGGAGTGAAGAAAAATCACTCCTGCCCCACTTCAATGCTAGAGGTTCAAAAGGTATTTTCAAGAGAGTTGGGAGGGAAGAAGGGTGATTAACTGTTGGTCGGGACAGGATGCGGGAAGGATCGCTCCTGTCCGGGCTCACTGCTGGACCACCAGGGCTTAAGGCAGGCCCGTGGGAGGCCTACAATGGGTCTGGGAGGTGGGAGGGAAGCATGGTGGCTAACAGCTGGCTGGGACAGGACACGGGAATGATTGCCCCTGTCCTGGCTCACCGCTGGACCACCAAAGCTTAAGGCAAGCCTGCGGGAGGCCTGCAACAGGTCTGGGTGGGGGAGCAAGCAGACTTGAGGATCTGAATATAAACCAAGAACCCAATTTTTAGGCCTTTTTTTTTTTTTTGCCCCAAAATCTTGGTTTATATTCGAGTATATACGGTACAAAAGAAGGAACCCAGGTAATAGTATTAAAATATAATGTGTATATAGAGCACAAAAGTGCTTTACAATTATAATTTCTTGAACATAACATACCATATGCTGCTAGTTTTGGTGACTGATTTACCTGAGAATTTTCAAGACTGGACTCTCCCCCCCCAAAAAAACCCCCAAAACAAAACTATTGCTGTTCTTACCAGTTACAGAGGGATAAACAGAGGCAGGGACACTACCTTAACCTGGGCAGTTCAGACTTGTTTAACAAAGGGTCTAATCTCCCCAGGAATGATATTACTGGATTATTACGCCAAGCAAAGGGTCTAATCTCCCCAGGAATGATATTACTGGATTATTACGCCAAGCAAAGGGTCTAATCTCCCCAGGAATGATATTACTGGGTTATTACGCCAAACAAGCTTACTCCTAAAGAAAATATTATATGGATTGAGAGCAACAGTGTCAGGGGGGTCTTATCAAATGAGAGGCACACTGTGAGTCATTCTGCAGCAGGCCCATCCTTATCCTATGATGTCATCAAATGTCCAGCACATGAAAGACTGCACCAAGCTTTGGATTATTGTACACCCCGATCCCGCACCAAAGCTCTGGTGCTGGAGAATGATTTTATGCATGCCATGGACCGCCAGAACTAAAAAATCGATTCTGGAAGAGATGAAGCCCAAATGATGAAGTTACGACTGTCAGAAGAGAGAGACCATTGAAGAAGGACATTGATGGCACCTAACTAACTAGTCTCCCGCACAGCATCTGGGCCTTCATTGGTGTAGTAAGGGGGGGGTGGACCATCCCGGGCACCATCTTGGTGGGGAACCAGCACCTCTCCGCCCCCCCCATGCCACACTTGCACCCTCCATTCCCACCCCTGTTCCTCTTTAAAACCTTCCTCAGCATGAGCAACTACTCTAGCCTGCGGCTCATGCTGGCCTGTGTCCCCCTGAAATCACTTCTGGGCTGCGGGCCCAGGAAATGTTGGAGGGAATGTTGGAGGGAAAGCCAGTGCCAGTGCGAGCAGCAGGCCGGAGAAGCTGCTTGTGCTGATGAAGATTTAAAGAGGTATGGGGTGCGAGTGTGGAGTAGGGGAGGGGGTGGAGAGGAGGGCGCCTCCTACCCTTGCTAGGCCACTTTGGGCATGTAATCAAAGAGGAAACCACTGAATTAAGCGACTCAGAAGTGCGAATCCTGGGGGAACCATCATTAGTTTTTAAATGACAAGTTGTATTGCCCCGGGGGCACTTTCAGATTCTTAATGGCATCATTTTCCATCCTTTGGATTGCCTTTTCTGACAGTGTTTTTCTGCCACTAGTTATATCTTTCACTGTTCTGTAAAGAGTAAACACAGAGACATATTCTTACAACAACAAAAGTCTCACAAGACACGTGTCTTGTTTGTAAAGTACAAATTGTACAGAAATTGAGTGAAAAAAGTATTGGTGTTATCTCTTTGCAAACTAGCAGGCTGGCTCATATCTCTGAACGTTGGGGATGTTTGTAGCATTTCTTGGAACGAATCCTACATTTGCTTCACCGCTGTAATGCAATATGAAGCAAGGCGGGTCTCTGGATTATCTTGTGTGTTAAAGCTCCAAGTTTAAATTCAGGGAAGATTTAGGACTCTCTTCCCTGAACTGACTCTCCTAGCGTAGCAGGATGCCTTTAGACTGTTTAAACAGATGATTGAGGGATCACAACAAGGCTTTTATTTAAATAACTGTTTTCCTGGTTCATTTTGGGACTTTTTCCCAATCCCCCCCCCCCCCCTTTTTCCAAATGTATCAAGAGCCCAAGTTTTTCAGCATGCAGGACATGCATTTTTATTAAATTTTCAACAAAGTGCGAGAAAAATTATAGATAGGTATACCAAATTCTCTTACATGTGCACAAACCATTCCCCAACCGTCTCCTTTCCCCCTCCCTTCCCTCCTCCCGCATATAAAGAATAGAGTCCAGTAGCGTCGCAGGTAGCCCGTAGTCATCTTCACAAATTAATGCAGGACAGATTTAAAAAGAAAGCAAAACTTTAACCCTACCAACAGAACAATGCTGGGGCTAATGATTTTTGTGACTCCTGTTTTTCAGTTCCATGTAACAACATTATTGTACACCAAAAAAATGTGCTGTCATTAAATAGGGAAACTCGGGTTGACCCTCTGCTTGGTCCCCATAACTCCAAGCCCTCTGATCCAGCATTGCATACCGTTTGGTTCGCTCCCGAAAACTTTACATGGAAAATTCATTTAAAGCTGCTAAACTGGAGCTTCCAGTTGTTCCCACAATAATACTATAAGCCACTTTGTGTGAATCTCTCCATGAAAAGGCAGTTAATAAATCCCAATAAATAGATGCTACGGAAAAATGTAATAAAGATATTAAGCTGTCAAACATTTAATTGTTGGTACATATTGTAATTTGACATGAATCCACCAGTGTTTTACTGGTCATTTGAGTGGGGTGGGGTGGAGGGTGTGAAATATCCAAAAGCCAGAATAATATCACACTTTTTGAACTGGAATTTCGGTGGTTTTAATATGAGCTTTTGAGACCCTACAGCTCCCCTTCTATAGTTGTCTTGAGACCTATGAAGTACTAGATCAGAGGCGTAGTGATGGGTGGGCAAAGGCCCATCCCTTTGGATTCAGGCCCAGTCAGCATCAGCACAGCAGTAATATGGCTGACAAGAATCTCCAAGTCCTGCAAGCAAAAAGACTTTCAATATCTCTTCCTCCAGGTGATCACTTAACTTCTCTGCCCCCTGACTTCCCACCCCACCTTTAGTTCTTCACTGGCAGCGGGCAGCAAAACTTTCTGTTCATCGGAGGGAAGGCTTGGACCTGGTGCAAGGAAGGGAAATGAATTACTGCTCACTGCCAGAGAAGACCTAAAGGATTTAAAGGCACCAGGGGGTCGGGGAAGTGGAGTAAAGTGACCCCTCTACTATCATCTGGTAGGCAGGGAGCTATGTTGGGCAAAAGGGCGGGATGTCAAGCCTCCCCACTCAGGGTGTCTGGCTTTGCCCCTAGAGCAGGGGTGTCAAACTCAAGTCACATAAGGGGCTGACATCTAAAAGACAGGCTAAGTTGCGGGCCAAATTTTTTATTAAGATACTTAGGGGTCCATTTACTAAGGCACACTAGTCATACTTCCAGGCTAGTTCATGACCCACAGATTGGAAGCCCTGCTATAGAATGAGGCACATTTCTAGCCTCATGGATGGGTGAGGGAAGAGTGAGGAGGTCAGTTGAGAACATTCTGTGCACGTGCCCACTGCGTTTGCTACCATCACCATTTAAAATAGACCTAATAAATCAGCTTCAATTGTGAAACATCAGAGTACCTGGTCTGTAAATGCTTTAAAGCCGGGGTGTCCAACCTGCGGCCCCGTGAAGTATTTTTTGCGGCCTTGGAGGAGGGCGATAACAGTGTTTTCCTCTGCTGCCCCCGGGTGTTTACCTTCTTTCCGGCTCCCTCCTCTGTCTTGCTGCAGTGTTTGCGCGGCCCCAGAAACATTTTTTTCGGCCGATGCGGCCCAGGGAAGCCAAAAGGTTGGACACCCCTGCTTTAAAGCATCAACAGTGGAGCTGCTGTGAACTGGATGCTACCTCTGCTGAGACACTTGCATACTTAATATTAGCCGAAATAGTGTCTAGAGGAGGGAGAGAGAGCGATTTCTCACTGCCCAGGGCACTTCTGATTAAGTCTCCAGCCTTTTAATAATTGCAGTGACAGCCGTTGCTTCTTTTTGTGCTGTGATCAATTTAAAATGTGTGGGTTTGCCAACCCCTTTTCCTCCTTCCCCACAGTGCTGGATGACTGTTGATACAGAGGCCTTATTTTTAATTGAGGCCTGCCTCATTTCAAGCTACAGAAATATCCTGGGTTTATTCAAGTTCACTAGCAAAGAGGCATGGCATGAAATGTACTTAAATTCTTTATATACTATTTTTCTGTGGTGTAATCAAAGTGGTTTATGCATAAAACTCCCCGGTGACCAGAAAGAGTGCTACAAAACCAATTCCAGCACTGAGTCAGAATCACCAACCAATGCTCAGCGCTAACAGCGTGCAAATTACTGTATATGCACATTATTAGTGTTGCCTTCAGTCAAAAATGTCAGAACTAATCTAACATTTGTGCGGCTCTTCATTAACCTCTCGGCGGGCCACCAGGCACTCAAGCTTCTTTCATAGTGCCTGGCTTTATTTTCCCAATCGTCATCGGATCATCTGGTTCTGTTAATTTATTTTGATATTTATACTTTATTTGTATGTATGTCTTAAATAGATCTGGAATAACCTCACCTCCCCTCTCCGAACCTCAAGCGCCCTCCAACTCTTCCGCAAACACCTAAAAACCTGGCTATTCTCAAAACTGTAACACTTCCCCCCTCTTAGGCCTCTCACCTTCCCCCTTTACACCTAACTCTTTAATCTCTCCACTGTAGTTCCTCTCTCATCTTTCTTCCTGTAAACCGTGCCGAGCTCCGCATTCGTGGAGATAGTGCGGTATATAAACCCAAGGTTTAGTTTAGTTTAAATAAATATGTACTGAAAGTACTTAGCTGTGAAAAGACGCTTCATGCGGGAGTAGATTCACCATGTTTCGCCCGTGAAATTCTAAGGGCTTTTTCAAGGCTACCAATTCCCTAGTTTTAACCATTCAAACCGACCACAGCTAAGTACAAATAAAGAAGTATAAGTATCAAAATAAATTAATAGAACCTGATGATCCGATGACGATTGGGAGCATAAAGCCAGGCACTATGAAAGAAGCTTGAGTGCCTGGTGGCCCGCTGAGAGGTTAATGAAGAGCCGCACAAATGTTAGATTAGTTCTGACGTTTTTGACTGAAGTTTATCTGATAGCTCTTCATTCAAGTCTGTTAAAATAGTGCCATAGGCTGACATTATTAGTGTTGAGCATTTGATCGATTAAAGGGGTTCAAGTCTACCTGGCATATGCCCCAGTTAGTGGACCACTCACGACATCCCCCCCAAACCTCTCAAAAAAAAAAAAAAAAAAAATTTCCCCGGTAGTCCAGTGGATCCCCCTGACACTACCCCCCAAGTCATGAGCAGAAGTTGGGTTCACATTTGTTTACTCGCATTTCAGGTAGGAAACTTCATAAAAGCTTATTTACACCGAAATATGTTCTGAAAATTAACCTCAAAATGGCCTGTCTTTCTAGTTTTGTAAAAAAAAAAAAAAAAATGGGGGGGAATTATCTTGGTTTTTAGTTTATTCAATTACAAACAAGTACATCAAAAAAATCAGTACAGCCCACATCGGTTGGAGAACAGAGAAAAAAAATCTGTATCAAAAGAAATCGGAAAATAACCTATCAAATAACCGTGACAATATTAACTATACATCCACCTATGCTTGAACTATATTTGCTTCCCTATATCAAAAGAGTCCTTCTAACTGATCTGGTTGAAAGAAAATGGTACATTTAACGTCTGTCAATGTTATTAAACACTTGGAAGGAAATTTCAAGAAAAAGGCAGCTCCTATTGCCAATCCTGTCTAGGATTTAACAGAAGAAATTGCTTGTCTCATCTGGGTCGCCTTAAAATTTATCTCGTTTTAAATCCTCTAAATATATGAACTTCATGTGAAACTAGATAAGGGTGAATATACTTTGAATACAAGGAGTTTAAATTGATACGCTATAACCCTTTTTCTTATGTAGCGGCACAATCTGGAGTGCTTGACAAAACCATATCGTTAGTCATGAAGAACCAAACACCTACCAAAAAGGTATGCCAGCATTTCTTTCTTTTTGTTTTGCATCCTCCTTCTCCTCCTCCTTAAAAAGCCTTTCAAATTCATGTTCTGTTTGTATTGTCTACCACTGTACACAGTTGTGTAGCGAGGGTGACTGGCGCCCCTCCCTGCCCTCTTCTCTGTCCCCCCCAACCCCCTCTGCCATTCGCACATGCGTCCCCTTCCTTTTCCCCTGTACCTTTTTAATTTTCCAGGCAGTAACAACATCACAAACTTGCTGCACGCATCGTGTCAGCTGTCCCTCTCAGGTGACTACCTAGGCGCAGGGCCCGGAAATGATGACACTATCATGGGCAGCACATTCATAATACTTTTCACGCAGGGAAAATTTAAGAGGTACGAAGGGAGGGAAAGGGGCGCGTGTGTGCAGCAGGGGAGGGCGGAGAGGATGGGTGGAACGCCTCCCCCCCCCGCGCCCCCCTCTTACTATGCCACTGACTGTACAATAACGAGTGCAGTGCACGTCCAGGAAGAGGAATGCTCTGACAACATTTTGTTCTAACATGCTTCAGGGGTATGACTACATTCTTATCTATGCTGACCAAGATGTCATTTTCTTTATGCTTCTTTTACTTGTACTTGGCGTCCTAAGGAAGGATACAATAAAAATAAGGAGGGGGGGGCCTGGTCGGTGGCATAAATTTAGGGCTATTTGGGCTCTAGTATGGGACACCTTGCCCCTAGAGCTTGAAGTGCTCTATTGAATTTTTGACATTGGATTGCTTGGGAAGGGGTGGGTAGTGGATTCTTGGTTTGCTATTTTTGACATCTTTGAGTCTCCGTGAAGAAACCACATGGTAGACTTTCTTGTCTGTTTGGTACGTTGAGTATTGTTGTGCTCGTTGTATGATTAACTGTATGCCCGGTCTTCCAATTTCCTAAGGTCCACCTGCAATTTTTCACAATCCACATGTGTTTTAAAAACTTTGAACAGTTTTAGTGTCATCTGCAAATTTAATCACCTTACTCGTCGTTCCAATTTCCAGATCATTTATAAATAAGTTAAATAGCACCTGTCCCAGTACAGACCCCTGCGGCACTCCACTGTTTACTCTCCTCCATTGAGAAAAATGACCATTTAAACCTACCCTCTTTTTTCTATCCGATAACCAATAGTAGTGTCATAAG
Source organism: Geotrypetes seraphini (assembly GCF_902459505.1). Lineage (NCBI taxonomy): Eukaryota > Metazoa > Chordata > Amphibia > Gymnophiona > Dermophiidae > Geotrypetes > Geotrypetes seraphini. The sequence goes on from NC_047097.1 coordinate 17,267,809, forward strand.
CCCTTATATTAGACTCAGGGACATCATCCGCTGAGTTTGACTGTAAGTCCGAGTCATAAAAGTCTTTTGGTGAAGGACTGTGTTGGGATCGATGACATCGAGCTGATCTGATGAAGATAATGAAGTATGATGTGATTTCTTTTTACTCTTAGAAGAGTGGGACGGAGAGCAGTGTTTACACTGCAATGTAGCTGAGGATAAATGATGCTGAGCAGACTTGGATCGTTGAGAGGATCATGAACGCTGATGTCTTGAAGAACATTGATGAGATACGCTGCTTTTATGTTTAGAACATCGGCGTGGGACTTGAGATCCAGTATCGGTACTGCAGGACCTGGTAACTTATGCTCAGGCTGGGCTGGTACCGATGGAGAGTGTCAGAGGAAGAAGCTTAAACATGTCACTAACTTGGAAAAGTGCTTTGAACTTCTCACGAAGGCACTGGTACCGTTTGACGTTCTGCCAGTACCATTGGTGCCCTGTCTGGCTTCGGCAAGGATATCTGTGAAGAGGATGCACACCTCGATGTAGGAGAGGCCAGATGTAAAAGCGATCATCGCTTGGCCAGCATCAAGGGACTCGATGCAATAGTGATCAGATTTTTAGCTGACAGATTTTTAGCTAAAAAACTGTCGGTTTCCCAGCAGTCAATTTTAAATTCAATGAGCATAACCCGTGAGGGGAGAACAGTGAGGGAAAAAATAACCTGAACTATTAGTTTCAGTTTTTTTTTTTTTTTTTTTTTTAAACTCAAATAAAACACCTATATAATACGAGCATAAAAAATACTACTAAAAAATATGTGTGAGCAGGAAGGCAAAGGCAAGAAATTGAACAATGTTCAAAATCATGATTTTTTAGCTCCGCAGAAAACTAAGAACTGAGGTACCGCAAACCTATGTTGAGCGGGAAGGCATTTGCACATGTGCGGTGTGGGCTATTGCAAACTTTTTTAAAATTCTTAAAGTGGTTATGCACTTTTGAAGTGTTCATACTGGGGCTCTGTGGATGACGTCACTCACATGTGAGAACATGCTACCTGCTTGTCCTGGGATAATACAGGTTCCCGGGTCACAATGGCAGCCAAGAAACCTCAATGATGCTAGACCTCCAGCCACACTTCAGAAAATTGAAGGTTGTCTGATATTCTGGAGGCCAGGGAAAGCATAACGACAGATCTTTGGTATTGCCCAAGAAGGTCACAAGTTAGAGTTTACATATCTTCTGTCTGACTGGTTCGTGGATTCTCCAGTGTTCCAAATCCGGGCAATGTTAAACAGATTGTTGGATATTCAAGCCATAGAACCAGTTTGGGAAGAATGCTCAGGCTTGGGCAGATACTCAGTGTATATATATATATATATATATATATATATATATATATATATATACACACACTTTGTTGTGCCCAAGATTCTGATGACTGGATGTCCATTCTGGATCTCAAACATATCAATATCAATGCAGCCTTGAGGGTTCCATATTTCCAGATGGAGACGGTGAGATCGGTCATTGCAGCAGTCCAGCCAGGAGAGTTTCTGGCTGCCCTGGAAATGACAGATGCTTATCTTATCTTCACATTTCAATTTTTCCGGCATACAGAAAGTTCCTAAGATTTCACATGTTGGAGAATCATTATCAGTTCTCAGTGCTACTATTTGGGCTGGCAGTGGCACCCTGGACGTTCATCAAGGTGATGACTGACTCATCAGAGCCCCCTCTCGAGAAGAAGGAAAAGACAGCAGTGGCAGCAGTTGTGCAAACTTTGCAGAGTCTGGGCTGGATTGTTAACTTTTGAAATAGCCAATTATCCCCACTCAGTCTTTGGAATACTAGGGAGTTCTCTTCAACACAGCGGAAGTCTGAGTTTTTGTACTAGAGGCATGCAGACAGTAGCTTTGGGGGGGGGGGGAGGGGGAAATTATGAACCTACTGTCACAGCCAGCGCTTACAGCATGGCACTACCTACAGGCTGCCATAGAATTAGTGCTCTGGGCAAGGATGCATATGTTTTGTTTTTATTTGTTAATTGATTTGTTACTTCTCTTTTTTCAAATTTACATCTATGTTCTTATATTTTGTACAGTATTAGAGGACATGCACCACTGTTTCTGTGGTGTTGCATTGTATGCAGAGCCTGGCTTCTTTATGATTCAGTTTTTGTATACATATTTCTATTTTTAAATATCCCCCTCCTTTTTACAAAAGATCAGAAGAAGTTTGTAGCACCAGCCAGCGTGCTGAATGCTCTGCACTGCTCCAATAGTAATAGAGAGTTCCTATGAGCTTCGGAGCAGCGCAGAACATTCAGCGTGCCAGCCAGCACTAAAAACTTCTGTGCTTTTGTAAAATGGGGGAGGGGGGAAGGGGTAGTTTGTGATTACTTATTCCATACCAGGCAAGGGTGTTTCTGTGTTTAGTGTGTATGAAAGACATAGCTTTCGGTTAGTGTTGACCACCTTTGTTTGATGAAACGCATCGGGCATGGTTCTTGGGAGCGCTACCTCTGGAGGAGATATGTAGAACTGTGACATGGTATTCCCTGTACACTTTTACTAAATTCTATAGGGTGGATGTGGCAGCGCATAAGGATTCCACTTTTGGATTCTCAGTACTGAAAGCAGGCTTATTTCTCCTAACTAGGACTTCGGAGATTGCTTAGGTACTTCCGTAAGGTTCAGTTTAACATTTCTATTGCACTGGAAAAAGAGATTAGGTTCTTACCTTGATAATATATTTTCCAGAATGGTATGCTGAACCTCTCCTGCCTGACAATTTCTGATGTGCCTGTTTCTGTCTTATGCTTCATGGTCCTCTCCATAGCTAAGACTTCTCTGCCAGTCAAACTATGTGTTCAGAATCAGTTTGTAAATAGAATCTCATGAGATAATTGAGCTCCACTAATATTGAAGCTGTTGCTTTTTATTTGATGTGTTTTACCGTTCAGTGGTACAGTAGGTAATGTTTGTTCATTTGCACATTACAGTTTAATTATTGACTGTTATAATAGTATATGAGCACGTTGGTTTTGGGGAATTTCCTGTGTCCCTTCTTGTACTCTAGAGCTCTTGCATGCTTTGGAATGTACTGAAAGGGACAGCAGACTCCTAGAAGGAGGAGATTTCAAAAGCTGTGATTGACATCTTTTTGCAGTATGCTCATGAGAATGACAGGGTAGCTAAGGTTCAGCATACTATTCCTGTCTACTGGAAAGATATTATCAAAGTAAGAACCTAATCTCTCTCTCTCTCTCTTTTTTTTTTTGCATGTATTATATTAATATCTGTAATCTGATTTACATTTATTTTACTGGTTGTAGTATGATGGATATACATCCTGTCCACTTGTTACTAACTACAATAAAGTGATACTAGCAGAATTTGACTACAATGCTCAGCCGCTGGAAACCTTTCCCTTTGACCAAAGCAAAGAAAGATGGACCATGTACCATATGAAAGCTGATATGATGCCTTTCCTTTACTGGTATGGATTGCTAAAGTAAGTATTTAAATGCCAGTATACATATTGTATTTATTAACTGCAAAATAATTGATATTACATTACATTACATTAGAGATTTCTATTCCGCCATTACCTTGCGGTTCAAGGCGGATTACAAAAGATTTATGAAGGGGGGTTACAATGGAAGAATATTTGTCATTACTAAAGTTGTAAAGAGTAGATCATTTGTCATTTCAAAAGTTGTATGGAGTAGAACATTTGTTAGTATTTGAATGGTAAAAAGTGTAGGTAGAAATTTAGGAAGACAGGGAAACTAGGGAAAATCATTTGTTGTTTTTCAGATTGTACGATGGAAGAACATTTGTCCTTTCTAGAGTTGTAAAGAGTAGATCATTTGTCAATTCAAGAGTTGTAAAAAGTGGATCATGTCAGGATTGTTTCAGGAATTTCTTGAAGAGAATGGTTTTTAATTCTTTTCTGAATATCTTGTAGTCTGGGGTGGTTATCAGTAGGTTAGAGATCTGGTTATCTAGTTTTGTGGCTTGAGTGGCTAGGAGGCCATCGTGTAGTTTTTCCTTTTTACTTCTTTGATCGGGGGGAGGGGGGGTATGAATGGAAAGTGCGTTTTTCTATGTCTGGTTGAGGTTGCTTGGATGAGGCGGTTGTTTAGATAGGATGGGCTGTCTCCATATAGGGTTTTGAATAACATGCAGTAGAATTTTATTGGTATGTTTTCTTGGATTGGTAGCCAATGAGTTGATGTATGCTTCTGTGATATGGTCATATTTTCTCAGTGCGCAGATGAGTCTCAGAGCTGTATTTTGGATTGTTTGTAGCTGCTTAGTCATAGTAGTGGGGCAGGGGATATCTTGTTGTAACTCATGCTTCAGTGTTCAGAAAAAAAATATTCTCCTTAAAGAATTAACAAAGACATTGTAGTGCACATCCAGACATCACTTTGTTAGTCACGGATTAGTGGAAGACCCTGGAGGATGCCTTTTGGGTAGCTAAGACTATGTCTAGGCTTTACCCCCATGGCTTCTGAATTTCAGCAGCTTTTTGTTCAGCTGTAGGTGGATTCCACAGCTCAGATTACCAAACGTACCTCCTTACCTAGTGAAGGAGGCGTGATGCTAAAGGTAGATGTGGTCCTCAAAAGGCAATTTGAGATCCTGACTTTGGAGATGAAGGTTGCAGCAGCAGCCTTGTTTGTAGCATGGGCATGCCATACCACGTTATATCCGATTTTGGCACAAGGTGACTACATAATTTCCGCAGCTGGTGCTGGAGAGGATGGATTATGTGGCAGATGCCTTGTATGATATCATCAGAGTCATGAGCAAAGTTTCAACTTATGTTATTTCTGCTCGCAGAATGCTCTGGCCCAGGCAATGGGTAGGAGATTCAGCCTCCAAGCTACTTTGAACATGCTTCCCTTTAAAGGGCAGATGTTCTTTGGTTTAAACGGTATAGAAATTTTTAAAATAAATAAATAAAGGACTGGATAACCTTATGGCCAGCATGGCAGATCACTGCCCTAAGTCCTTGCCAGATAGACCGTGTGCCCCCAGAGGGGCCAATTGGGTTAATTTTCATGGCTCATGATGGTCTTGGCAATACCATGGAGGCTCCTATATGCAGAGATCCTTACAGGGATTCAGGTAGAGGTTTGGCAGTACCAGATAATAATAATAATAATAATTTTCTTATATACCGCCATACCAAAAAAGTTCTAGGCGGTTCACAACATGGTGAGCTAATACATGGGATACAGATATGACCTCAAGGCTCTGAAATCAGGGTTTTGACTATTGGAGCAACCTTTTTTTTTTGTTCCTGCTTTTTCCCTGTAGATATATTTTAGATTATCAGGGTGAACAATTTATATTTTTTGATCATAACCATTTGGAGAAATTCCTATTGAAACATGAAAAAAAAGGGTAAGTAAAACAGAATATGGATCTCACTTTATAGTTAGGATGCTAACTGGATTTCCATCAGGAATTATTTAATTTTAGTTTATCCTCATAAATCTGTCCTTGAAGTGGACTTTAAAATTAGTTTCTTTCTATCCTATATAATAAAACGCTAGTCGCGCATTCTTGCCATTCTTGATCTATATGTCCGTGGCCGGCAAGAGTGCACATGCAAGCTTACAACGGCCCGCATTCACGTCTGGCTGGCTCCCTAAAGTTTTTCACGGTGGTGGCTCACCTGCCCCGCCTTCCTCTTCCTGCCAGTCTCAGCTGGGCTCACTCTTCCCCTCTTCCCTCTCCCCTGGCAGCCCTGAACCTGTTTTCCGTTCCCCGCCAGTCTCCTCCTCCAGCGGCTAATCCACTGTCGCCTCCGTCACTGTTCAGCACTCCCAAGATGGCGGGATCGCTGGTGGAGAGCGACGGGCCAGTGAGTGGCGCGGCGGGGGCAATGCAGGTGGAGACTATCGGCCGCGGCGGCTGCAGAGGATCGTGAGAGGAGCTACCGCAGGCACTTTTAAACTTTAAAAAAACCTTCCGCCACAGCAGGCCAGCCCTCGGGAAGGGAAGGGGGAGCCGAAAAAGAACGGGACATTAATTTGTGTGCTTCGGCTGGCTCTTCAGGCTGAGCCGAGTCAGTGCGGGGAATCGCCATCCTCCAGTGAGCCCATGCCACCTTATTTCGCTTCAGTTTCACGCGGCGGGTAAGAGCAGCAACAAAGCCCCTAAACCCCCCACATCGAAGGAAAGTAAAAAAAAAAAATAATAATAATAATAATAAGACACCATTTTGGAGTGGTCTTTAGCGGGTCCCCCCGGCACATGCCTAGAGTTTTGCATTGCTGTGTTTTGGAGAATGTCTCCTGGCTTTATTAGGGTTATGATATGACTCCAGAAAAAGGAGGATGGATTGAGACATCCAGGTTTTACTTCCATTGTTTCAATGGAAGTAAAACCTAGATGTTTCAATCCCTCCTTTTTTCTTTTTTTCTGAAGCCATATGATAACCCTAGGGTGGTGGGGGAAAATGCTGCTACTGCTTCACAGGGACCTGGAGGGGAATGGAAATAATGCTGCTCCTTCTGCAAAGGAAAGTGGGGGGGGAGGGGAGAGAAGGGAATGGGGGGTGGTGGGGGAAAATGCTGCTACTGCTTCACAGGGACCTAGAGGGGAAGGGAAATAACACTGCTGCTTCTGCAAAGGAAAGTGTGGGGGGAGGGGGGAAGATGGAAATGCTGTTGCTGCTGCACATGGAAATGGGGTGAACATGCTGCATAGGGAAAAGGAAGGAAATAATGACAGACAGAGGGAGGGAGGGAGACAGACAGAAAGAAAGAAAGACAGAGTGGCAGGGAGAGGGACAGAAAGACAGACAGAGAAAGGGGGCAAGGGAGAGAGAGACACACAGCGGGAGGGAGAGAGACAGACAGACATATTCTAGCACCTGTTAATGTAACGGGCTTACAGACTAGTTTGTAATATTTCTTGTAAAATATGTTTCACCAGTGTTATTCTTTTCATGTATATCTATACTTGATATCTATACTTGTATAATTTAAATTACTACATTAAAAAAAAGACATTTTCAATGCAAAATATGCTGCTTTCACCTATGCTACTTGTGTTCCCATGCGCATGCTCAAGGCCTTCTGGATCTCACCCTCTCCGAGATTCTCATGAGAATCTCGGAGAGGGTGAGATCCAGAAGGCCTTGAGCATGCGCAGATGCTTAAGGCCCAGCAGCAGCGCAGCAGAAAACCGGCGGCAGGCACTTTCTAACACTGTAACACCGGCAGCGCATGGGTAAGGACAGTGCCGGTCAGTGTGTGGGGAGGAGGGAGACGATTGTGAAGAGAGGAAGAAGTGCTGGTGGGCTCGGGGGGAGCAATACTGCCGGTTCCAGGGGTTGGGTGGGGGCTCGCAAATCGAGTCAATGCTTGGTTTGTGCGTTAGTTTGCTCGAGTGTTTTGCTCATCTTGCAAAAATACTCGCAAACCGAAGTTTGACTGTACTTAAGTGGACCAACACAGAAATAAATAATTTAATCTAAGTGTGATCTGAAGACTAGCATGCCTGCCTCTGAAAATTCTAGAAGATAATTTACTTCTGTACAGCAGAAAGGATGTTTAATGAAACTGTTTTCATATTCTCTTCTAGTGGACTCTGGGGAGGACCAGCTCCCATAAGAAAATTGCTGCATCTCGGCCTGAAATAACAATGACAGCTTATTGGTATCTGTAAAGTGTTTGCTATACTATTTCCCTTTTCTGCTATCATAATCAAATTGTTAAAAGAACAATATGTTTTTAAGATGAACATAAGAATAGTTGAAATCATGTGATCATTATACTATCCCCAAGTGTGTACAGTAAACATTTGTAGAATTATATAAACAGTAAAATTACTGAGTGATGGATGTTAACTGTCATTGAAAGTTCCTGATGTGGAGGGGGGGGGGTTAACCCAAGTATATTTTTGATATTCATAAATTATGATTTTCAAAATTAAGTTCTAAGCATTATAGGCAGGTTGAAGAGAGGTAGATCCTTGAAGTGGATTTTTTAAATGTAATTTTTTTTACTACAAAAATGGTGTTTGATGCTGTATATCCTTTTTTGAAAATCGAATTTATCCTAATATGTATTTTGTTTGTATTCTCTTGTCAAATTTATTGAACTGTTCTGTGCCTGTGCGCATGAATAAATACACAAAATAAATTTACTTCAGTGATCATGCCAAGTGGCCTATGCCAACTCTGTTTACTTGGAGAGATTTCAAGTTTTGAGCCATTTGATATGGACATTAGAGAGAACATATATAGGATGGCAGCAATTGTTTTCTATGGAAGAATTCATCTGGCGCTTCAGCAATCCTTGATTGAAATATGATAGGCTCTTGTTTTGAGCCCTGCTGTGAAATTAAGATGGAAATAACCTAAAACTCTCAGACAAATATTTTGACAAGTTCCTTCAGAAAAGCCCATCTTATTTAACTTGCCTTGTGGAACTTTAGAATTAAAAATAAAACAGGAAGTGATCGAGCAGCAGTGATCTGAACAGGTGTCTCCTTTCAAACAATTTTCTGAGGTCTAAGGAGTGGGTGTTCTCCGGCGACAACGTAAGGAAGTTCTTCTTCACTCAGAGAGTGGTAGAAAACTGGAACGCTCTTCCGGAGTCTGTCGTAGGGGAAAACACCCTCCAAGGATTCAAGACAAAGTTAGATGAGTTCCTGCTGAATTGGAACGTACGCAGGTAGGGCTAGTCTCAGTTAGGGCGCTGGTCTTTGACCAGAGGGCCACCGCGTGAGCAGACTGCTGGGCACGATGGATTACTGGTCTGACCCAATAGCGGCAATTCTTATGTTCTTATGAGAAGCAGGCACACTTGTTGGTGAAGTCCTCTGACTGAGTTGTGCCGGTGCTCTCCCTTAGCTAGGTAAGCTTTTGAGCTTATTGGGCATGTGTAGGAATCCCTTCCCCTCAGCTTGTCAGTTTTTTCTTTGGCTGCTCCTGACAGGCCGCAGCTCTCCCCTCAAAAAAAAAAAAAAGGAAATTCATAGATAAATTTTATTTTAATATTGGGCTTCTTCCTTAGTAAAAAAAAAAAAAAACAACAATAGGAGGAACAGGAACTTTTGAATTCATAGTAAAAAAAAAAAAAAACCAACCCACCCCAAACCCCATCTTTTCCTTAAAAAAATAAATAAATACTGGAAAGGAGACAAGTGCTTTAGTGTCCGAGTTTTTTAAAGCAGCGAACACTGCTCGACAACGACGCTGGTTCCTGCAACGGACGGCAGTTCGAGGACAGTGGCTCTTTGCAGCAAAACTCCCAAGAAGGTGACGAAGCTGCCAATTGTGCCACTTGCTCCCTCCCCCCAGGGCCTTGTCACTGTACTGCAAAGGGAGGGAAGCCAATTGCCACCAAAGCCTTTAGAAAACAAAAAAAGCGGCAGGCTCAGCAGGCCATTGTAAAAAAAAACTCCCTGTGCTTGAACACTGCAGTATTTCTTTGCTGCCGGCAGAATCAACAGCAGGAGCTCAACTTGTGAGGTAGAAGTGGCTGTATTTCTGAGGTTTCAGTGAAGGCTCCCGCAGGTTGTTTCGGCATCGTAGTCTTCTCCTGGTCTGACTCAGATGACTTCATCCTCGACTTCAGGTAACACTACAAAACCTATTAAAAGCCACTCCAAGTCAAAAAGGGGAGCTTCTCCATTTCCTCTCCTTCAAGACACTATTCCTACTAATTGTGTCTCTCCCGTCTTGTGTCGGATCCTCCTTCTCAAAGCACAGAGTCCATTTAGCTTGTTTCAAATTTTTTCCTACTCTTACAATGCTTTATGCAGGACAGCAGCCTCCTCCTACTCCTCCAGTTCTGGAGACCCAACAATGCTCAGCCCAAAATTCCTTCAGAGGACCCTTTAATACAACATGCAGACATGACCCTGGGGTCCTTGCACTCCCGTATGCTCTTCTCCATCTCAAGGTGCTCCTTGCCTTCCAGATTGGTCAGATCTGGATGCAGTTCCTAATTCAGACTTCCCTGCTTAGTCTTACTCAAGTGGTGACACCCACAGGCAGCAAGGATTTCCAAGCTATTCTTCAATTGTGTAAAACTCCAGTAAAGGAGCTTGTTGCACTGCCAGTCCATCAAGTACTGCATGACCAGCAGTTAGTTGGAAAATGAAATATAAAATCCAAAAAGCTCCTGGCCCTGACCTTCAACGACCTCACCATTCAATGGTCTCAGAGTTGGCTACTAAAAAAGCTGACTTCAAAATCTCCATTAATTACGCCCTCTGGAAAAGAGCATCATCTCCTTGATTCCATAGGTTGCAAGGTCTATCAAGGGTCTATGCTTTCACGGTTGTTGATGGGGAACATCCCGTTATGAACATATTTCCCCCAATTCTAAAAAGATTGCATTGGTTTCCAATCCATTTTCGGATTCAGTTTAAAATCTTGAAAATTGTTCAGCAGGGAATCTATGGCTCCTTGCCTATTTGACAAAATGCCTTTCATTGTATACATCGTCCAGAGCACTGAGGTCAGAGAACCGTTGGTTACTTGACACAGGCAGCATGAATTCAATGTGTTATGAGCAGACAAAGAAGTCATGTATTACTGGGCTCGTTCTCTGGAATGCCCTAACAGACATATTGAGATTTTGTGGCAACCAGCTACATTTTCAAAAACTATTACACTAATTTTTTTTGCTCATGCATTTTTACATTAATTGTCCCTACATTGAGCAGATTTTGTTGAGACAGTATATGATAAAATAGCCTGGGAAAACCAGAGAACCCTCAAAAACAGAGATTTTAGGGGTGGGGTGGGGATAGGGCATGCAGGGAAACCACCTGAAAACCCCTTTTGAAAGAACCCTCAAAATTTCTGATTCAGTCTATTAGCTGGTACTCACAGAAACATGTTCTGATAGGGGAAACACTGGAGCTAAAACAGCTCACAGGGATAACTTTGCCTCAACTTGCCGGAAAGCTGAACATTGAATCTTCTGACTGCCCCACTGACTTCCACAGCTGGTCACCTCCACCACCCTCTGACACGCCGCTCAGCACACCTGTCGGAGGAACACAGTCCGGCTCCAATCCCAGGTGCGCCTCCACGGAACCACGCAGCCTGGGGTGAGTTAGCTCCTAAGGGAACAGTCCCTCAGTCCCGATCTGAACTGCATGCTGTCCTGAGGGCTTACTGACAAGCAGGAAACCCTTTAGAGACAGACTTTTCCCCAAAGGTCTGCAATCTCCTGCGGTCAGAGTTGTCCCCGCAGGGAACCTCCGCAGCATGAGGGCAAAAACCGTGAGCACAAAGACTAAAATTACATAAAATAAAACTCAAGCAGAAAAGACAAGCTCCTAAAGCCTGGCCTGTAGGAAGAAAGACTGATGTTTAAAGAACCAGTGACAGTGATGAGGTATGAGAGGGAGGGGTTTAAGTCTATGAAATTTGAGGCTTTCTACAAAGTCATGGCAGGTAGACGGAAATAACCCACTGGTCCCAGAATAAAGTGAGATTGTACAAGAAGGAAGGTTTTTGTTCTCCTGCAATTTCATTTAAGAGCTTGTAAATCAATTGTACAGTAATACAGAGTAGATGCAAAGAGTAAAATGTGCTTTGTGATTATGTTCACATACTACAAGCAATCTTTTATATCACCAAAATATACAACTGCCTAATCCTCCACAAACATGGAATCAAGCTACAATTAAAAAAAGACCAACCAATATTTTACAGGTGCTTTATTGATGTGGAGTGCTTTTTAGTAGAGAGCCATCCAGTTGCCAATCCATTTATCTGAACAAAAAAACTTAAGAATAAAAAGACGCCCTTTGATCGCAAATTAAAACAGACACAAGCTGAAAAGATGAGTTTAAATAGGTAACACATTATAACTTGCGACAGACATCTTTTTGTAGAAGAGAAGCTGAAGTGCGGCACTTAAATCTGTAAAAAAAAAAAGGAAATTCAGTGTAAAATTAAAGTACTTAATTAAACAGATTGTTACTTAAGGCCCCTTTTACAAAGCTGTGGTAGTACTTTTCCCATGGCAAATGCACCAAAGCCCATAGGAATTGAATGGGCTTTGGTGCATTTGCCGTGGAGAAGTGCTAACACGGTTTTTAATAGGGGCCCTTAGTTACTTCCAGTAGGTTGTTGAAAGCTTCATAAAGCACAGTTACTTACTGTAACAGGTGTTATCCAGGGCAGGCATATATTCTTTTTTTAAAAAAAAAAATTTATTCTTTATTAAATTTTCAGTTCTTACAAAAGTGAAATATGACATACTTGTCATAAATCTGAGAATTAAGCACTTATAAACATTCAGAAACAGTTCATATATTCTCACGTATGGGTGACGTCACCGATGGAGCCCCGGTATGGACCACTTAAAAGTGCGTCACCATTTTAAGTCTTTAGAAAGTTTGCGATAGCCCGAACTGTGCATGCGTGAGTGCCTTCCCGCCTGACATAGGGCGCGCGGTCCCTCAGTTAAGATAAGCCAGCTAAGAAGCCAACCCAGGGAGGTGGGTGGGTTGTGAGAATATTTGCCTGCTGTTCCAGGATAACACATGTTAAGGTAAGTAACTGTGCTTTATTCCAGGACAAGCAGGCAGCATATTCTCACGGATGAGTGACCTCCAAGCTAACAGAAATGGGACGGTGGGAGTGTTGGCCTCAGGAAAATAAATTTTGTGATACAGATTGGCCGAAGTGCCCATCCCACCTGGAAAATTTCTCCAGACAGTAGTGAGAAGTGAAGGTATGAACTGAGGACCAGGTGGCAGCTTTACAGATTTCCTCAATGGGAGTAGATCTGAGGAAAGCCACAGAAGCTGCCATTACTCGAATTTTATGGGCTGTGACACAACTCTCCAGTGCCAGTCCAGTCTGAACATAACAGAACGAGATGCAGGCAGCCAGCCAGTTGGAAATTGTTCTCTTAGAAACAGGATGCCCCAACTTGTTTGGATCAAAAGAGATGAACAGTTGGGGAGATGTTCGATGCGGCTTTGTCTGGTCAATATAACAGGCCAAAGCTTATTTACAGTCCAAAGTGTGCAAAGCGATTTCTCCTGGATGAGAATGAGGCTTAGGAAAAAACACTGGTAGAACAATGGATTGATTGAGATGAAATTCAGTGACAACTTTTGGTAGAAACTTTGGATGGGTGTGCAGAACCCCTTTGTCATGATGAAAAACTGAAGGGTGGATCTGCCACCAACGCTTGTAACTCACTGACCCTCCTGGTAGAGGTGAGAGCAATAAGGAAGATTACCTTCCAGGTGAGAAACTTGAGATGAGCTGTGGCCATTGTTTCAAATTGGAAAGAACCACATTAAGGTCCCAGACTACAGGCGGAGGCTTGAGAGGTAGTTTCACATTGAAAAGTTCTTTCATGAATCTGCAGTAAGAGGTTTTCCCTCGATTGGCATGTGAAAAGCTGTAATAGCACTGAGATGAACTCTGATAGATGTGGACTTAAGACCAGAGGCAGATAGGTGAAGTAGATAATCCAACACCAATTCCACTGCCAAGGAAGTTGGATCATGATGATGAAGATGACACCAGGAAGAAAACCTAGTCCACTTTTGTTGATAACATTGCTGGTTTCCTGGATGCATCAAGGATTTGTCTAACAGGCTGAGAGAGATGTAAGTCAGATGGATTCAGCCCAAGAGAAACCAAGCTATAAGGCTGGGGTGTCCAACCTGTGGCCTTGTGAAGTATTTTGTGCAGCCCCGGTCGATGGCGATGCAGTGTTTTCCTCTGCTGCCCCTGGGTGTTTACCTTCTTGCTGGCTCCCTCCTCTGTCTTGCTGCAGAGTTTACACATTTGTGCAGCCCTAGAAACATTTTTTTCAGCCAGTGCGGCCCAGGGAAACTAAAAGGTTGGACACCCCTGCTGTAAGGTGTGATGGCAGGTTGGGATGCAGAAGAGATTCCCGATTCTGAGTAAGCAGAGTAGGAAATATTGGAAGAGGAATCGGTTCCCCGGAACTGAATTGAAGTAGAAGGGAGAACCAATGTTGTCTGGGCCACCGTGGAGCAATGAGAATCATGGTGGCTGCTTCTCGCTTGTGCTTGAACAGAGTTCACAGCATGACAGTAATTGGAGGCAATGCATATAGAAAGAGGCCCATCCAATCCAGGAGAAAGGCATCTGCTTTCAGACAGAGAGGAGAGTAAAGTCTGGAGCAAAACTGAGGCAACTGGTGATTGTGAGGAGCTGCAAACAAGTCCACTTGTGGAGTGCCCCATTGAGCAAAGATGGACTGGAGAGTTGCAGAGTTGATAGTCCATTCGTGATGCTGAAGAATTCTGCTGAGGTTGTTCTAGGGAATTCTTCTCTCCTTGAATGTAGACAGCCTTTAAGAAAAGGTTGCGAACCATTGCCCAAGTCCAGATTTTGGGGGGCTTCCTGACATAACAAGAGAGAGCCCGTGCCTCCTTGCTTGTTTATGTAGTACACTGCTATTTGATTGTCCGTGTGAAGGAGGAGGACTTGGGAGCAGAGAAGATGGAGGAAGGCCTTGAGGGCATAAAATATTGCTCTGAGCTCCAGGAAATTGATATGAAATTTCCACTCCTTGGCGGTCCATAGACCTTGGGTCTGAAGATTGTCCATATGAGCCCCCCCAAGCATAAGGGGATGCGTCCGTCGTAATGACCTTGTGATGAGGGGATAAGTGAAAAAGTAGACCTCTGCATAGATTGGAAGAGGTCATCCACCATCAAAGCGACTAAAGAAGAGATGATGTTGTGAGAGCTGATCCGTCGCTTGAGACCCCTCACTAAAAGGTATCCTCTATGTGGGAAAAATTGGGAAAATCTCTCTTCTTCAGAATCACAGGGCATTGGAATAATCTTACTGCCCCACTACGGAATCAGGGCTCCTTTCAACTATTCCGTAAACACCTGAAAACCAGGCTTTTCACAAAAATGTAATACTCTCCTCCCCCATACACTCGACCTCCAAACCCAATGTGTTATTTCTTCCTAGATTACACTCTTGTAAACCGTGCTGAGCTCTACAATTATGAAGAAAATATATGACAAATATATGACAATGTCACAAATCCGCGAAAGCGGGAAGGCAGCGAATAAAAAAGTTTCAACAGCCGTTGAAAAATGTGTCTTAGCTCCGCAGAAACTAAGAAACTGAGGGACCGCACGCCCTACGTCGGGCGGGAAGGCACTTGCGCATGTGCGGTTCGGGCTATCGCGAACTTTCTAAAGACTTAAAGTGGTAATGCACTTTTAAAGTGGTCCGTACCGGGGCTCCATCGGTGATCTCACCCATACGTGAGAATATGCTGCCTGCTTGTCCTGGGATAACACCTATTACGGTAAGTAACTGTGCTTTATCCTAGGATAAGCAGGCAGCATATTCTCACAAATGGGACACCCTATCTTTGTGCAAAGGGATAGAGGTAGAGTTGGCCAAATTAAGAGAATAATTTTTGTAAAACTGCTTGGTCGAAGTGAGCATCACATCTGGTAAAGGATTCCATACAATGGTGAGAAGTAAACATATGCATTGAGGACCAAGTAGCTGCTTTGCAGATTTCAGCAATTAGAGTTGAGCGTAAGAATGCAACTGAAGCTGCCATAGCTTGGATCCTGTGTGTCATCATACAACTCCCGAGTTTTAACCCAGCCTAAGCATAGCAAAAAGAATTACAAGCTGCAAGCCATGTTGAAATGGTTCTCTAGGTGACAGGGCTGCCCAGCTTATTTGGGTCAAAGGAGATGAAAAGTTGAGACTTTCTGTAAGACTGAGTCCTTTCTACATAATAAGCCAAGGCTTGTTTGCAGTCTAGGCCTTAGGCCTCGCCCCGGTGCATCATGTGATGTACCGGGAGGGGCCTAAGGCCCTGATTGGCTCAGGCGTCTCAGGCCTCTCCCAAGGGAGGAGCCAGAGGCACCTGAGCCAATCAGGGACTTCCTTAGGGAGCAGAACGGGAGCCAGAAGGCCTTGAGCATGCGCAGATGCTCAAGGTCCAGTCAGGGGAGAGGCATGATCTTCCGGCACTGGCACCTCCTGTGGGTTGGTGCTGCGTGCTGGTGCCACATTGGGGGTAAGCATTCAGTTTGGGCAGGGGAAGTCGGTTTGTGCGGGGTGTGGGGTGAGCGTTCGCATGGGGGGGGGGGGTGATGCCGGTTTGTGGGGGGGGGGATGTGGAAGCGGACCAGTGGCCTCGGAGGGGGGGGGGGTCTTTTGGGGATGTGGTGGGGTGGAGCTGCGCCGGTGGCCCGGGAGGTGGAACAAATCAAGCAAGTTTCCCTTACTTCCTTTGGATTAACTTGCTTTGATATACGAGTAAATTGGTTTACGAGCATGCTTCTGGAATGAATTATGCTCGTAAACCAAAGTTCCACTGTGTATATATATATATATATTGTTTGGATTACTTTTTGAGTAAAAGCTTATTCTGAAGATGATTTTGCACATCATAGTAAAATATATGGCATGCAGTGGAGTGTTTTTCTGACCAGTGATAGAATATATGATATCCTGAGTTTCACTATAGGGATTCGTTTTACACCAAGGTCTTTTTTTTCTCCACATTGGGCTAGATTCACTAAGCAAACCAATCGTGTACCAATCGGTTTGCGACCCCTTTGTGACCCGATTTCCCTCCGATCCGATTCACTAACCTCTGTCCTGATCATCCTCTGATCCGCGTATGCAAATGATGGGAAACAGCATGCAAAGTAGGAAGGGCTGCAATTCACTAACAAAAAGCAGGCACACCGTCTGGGCTGGCCGATCCAAAAACAAGCAAATGCTCAGAACCAGTCGCTTGTGTAAAAACTCTGCTCTCTGCCCTGATCTGCTCCTTTCTGCCCTGATCTAGAGAATGACAAGGTGGCTGTTACCCGAAGTTGCATCAGAGGAGAAGCTTCTGCCCGTAGGCTCCAGCGGCCTGCACAAATTACACTAACGCGCCACGAAGGTAAGGGGGAGAGAGGGAGGGAGAGGCTTGGACCCTGTGAGGGGTGCTGAAGGGTGGTGGAAAGGAACAGGCACTGAAGGGGGGTGGCAAGAGGGAAAGATGGTGGTGGAAAGGAATGGAACAGATGCTGAAGGGAGGGTGGGGTGGAACAGACGCTTAAGAGGAGTGGGGAGGCACAGATGCTGAAGGGAAATGTGGAAGACAGAGTGGGGAGAAGAAGCTGAAGGGAAATGGGGGTCAGAGAGTGGGGAAAAAGACGCTTGAAAGGAAGAAGACAGATGCCAGACTATGTGGGGGGAGTGGAGGGAAGAAGATGGGTGCCAGACCAATTGGGGGGGGGTGAAGGGAGAGGCACAGTAACAGAACAAATGGAAGACGCAGAGAGAAGACAGACAATGGATAGAAGGAACTGAATGAGAAGATGAGGAAAGCAGAAACCAGACAAAGGTAGGGACTGAACGTGAACTCGCAGGCCTTGAGCATGCTCAGATGCTCAAGGCCTTGCAGAAGAGGAGGCCGATCTTCGGGCACCGGCACCAAGCACAGGACATGCCGGTGCCGGTGCCCAGATGAGGGTAAGAAACGAAGGGGGGGGGTGCCGGATTGTGGGGGGGAGGGTGCCGGATTGCGGGGGGGGGGGGGGGGGGGGGCGCTTGTAAATCGAGCCATGCTCGGTTTCCGAGGCACCGATTTTGCAAATGTTTTGCTCGTCTTGCAAAACACTCGCAAACCAGTGCACTCGTAAACCGAGGTACCACTGTATTATATTCAAAGATATTGAAAAACCAATAATATAACTATACATCTCCCCCTTTTCCATTCTTATAACATACTTTTTGTGCAAAAACGGTGTCTAATCATATGCATGGCATTTTTGATATATGATCTTTATTTATACTGGTGAACAGTGTCTCTTCAGACTAAGTTATTTTTTTTTTTTTTAAACATTAAAAGAATGACTACTTGGACATATTTTTGTGGGTTTTCATTCACTCATCCTATTGTTAATTGGTGTAGTGAAATCAGTTATATTGCTGCCCCCTAAACTTTATAAACATTTCTTCCTCTGTCTGCTCATTCTCTCCCAGAGGACAGTAGAGCACAGTTACTTACCGTAACAGGTGTTATCCAGGGACAGCAGGCAGATATTCTTGACTGATGGGTGACGGCACCGACGGAGCCCCGGTACGGACAATTTTAGAGTGATCTCACTCTAAGAACTTTTAGAAAGTTCTAGCTCGGCCGCACCGCGCACGCGCGAGTGCCTTCCCGCCCGACAGAGGCGCGCGGTCCCTCAGTTAGTATAAGCCAGCTAAGAAGCCAACCCGGGGAGGTGGGTGGGACGCAAGAATATCTGCCTGCTGTCCCTGGATAACACCTGTTACGGTAAGTAACTGTGCTTTATCCCAGGACAAGCAGGCAGCTATTCTTGACTGATGGGTGACCTCCAAGCTAACAAAAAGAGGGATGGAGGGAAGGTTGGCCATTAGGAAAACAAATTTTGCAAAACAGATTGGCCGAAGTGACCATCCCTTCTGGAGAATGTATCCAGACAATAATGAGATGTAAAAGTGTGAACTGAGGACCAAGTAGCAGCCTTGCAGATTTCCTCAATAGGAGTGGAACGGAGGAAAGCTACAGATGCTGCCATTGCTCTGACTTTATGGGCTGTGACAGAACCTTCCAGTGTCAGTCCGGTCTGAGCATAACAGAATGAAATGCACGCTGCAAGCCAATTAGACAACGTACGTTTAGAAACAGGACGTCCCAATTTATTCGGATCAAAGGACAGAAAGAGTTGGGGAACTGATCTGTGGGGTTTCGTACGCTCCAGATAGTAAGCAAGAGCCCTTTTACAATCCAAAGTATGCAGAGCTTGTTCCCCAGAATGAGAATGAGGTTTTGGAAAGAAAACAGGTAAAACAATGGATTGGTTGAGATGAAATTCAGAAACAACCTTGGGGAGAAACTTTGGATGTGTACGCAGAACCACCTTGTCATGGTGAAAAACCGTAAAAGGTGGATCTGCAACCAGTGCATGAAGCTCACTGACCCTCCTGGCAGAGGTAATGGCAATAAGAAAAAGTACCTTCCAAGTGAGAAATTTGAAAGGAGAGGTAGCTAAAGGTTCAAATGGAGGTTTCATTAAAGCGGAAAGAACCACATTGAGATCCCAGATAACCGGAGGGGCTTTAAGAGGTGGTTTCACATTGAAAAGCCCACGCATGAACCTGGATACCAGGGGATGAGCTGAAAGAAGTTTTCCATGGACTGGCTCATGAAAAGCTGCAATGGCACTGAGGTGGACCCTGATGGAAGAGGACTTCAGGCCAGAATCAGACAAAGAAAGAAGATAATCCAACAACGTCTCCACCGCTAGGGAAGTGGGATCAAGATGATGAAGAAGACACCAGGAAGAAAACCTCGTCCACTTTTGATGGTAACATTGTAGAGTGGCTGGTTTCCTGGAGGCATCCAGAATGGAACGAACGGGCTGAGACAAAAGAGTATCAGTCGAGTTCAGCCCGAGAGATACCAAGCCATCAGGTGTAGAGACTGGAGGTTGGGATGCAGAAGGGTTCCCTGCTGTTGCGTAAGCAGAGAAGGAAACAGAGGAAGAAGAAAAGGTTCCCTGGAACTGAGTTGAAGTAGAAGGGAGAACCAATGTTGCCTGGGCCACCTCGGAGCAATCAGAATCATGGTGGCTCGTTCCCTCTTGAGCTTGAACAAGGTTCTCAACATGAGAGGTAGAGGAGGGAAGGCGTACAGGAACAGATTCGACCAGTCGAGGAGAAAAGCATCTGCTGTGAGACGGTGTGGAGAGTAAAGTCTTGAGCAGAAACGGGGCAGCTGGTGATTGTGAGGAGCTGCAAAGAGGTCTATCTGAGGAGTGCCCCATTGAGTGAAGATAGACTGTAGAGTTACAGGGTCGAGTGTCCACTCGTGAGGCTGGAGAATTCTGCTGAGTTTGTCCGCTAATGAATTCTGTTTCCCCTGAATGTAAATAGCTTTCAGGAAGAGATGATGGTCTATGGCCCAATTCCAGATCTTCTGGGCTTCCTGGCATAAAAGGCGAGAGCCTGTCCCACCCTGTTTGTTGATGTAGTACATCGCAACCTGATTGTCTGTGCACAACAGAAGGACCTGAGGAAAGAGAAGGTGTTGAAAGGCCTTGAGGGCGTAAAACATCGCTCTGAGTTCCAGGAAATTGATTTGATGCTTCTTTTCCTGGGCTGACCAAAGACCCTGAGTCTGGAACTCGTTCAAGTGAGCTCCCCATGCGTACAGAGAGGCGTCGGTGGTGATGACTAGTTGATGAGGAGGCTGATGGAACAGAAGACCTCTGGATAGATTTGAGGATACCAACCACCATTGCAGAGACTGACGAAGAGATGATGTCACAGATATGTGTCGTGAGCAAGAGTCCGACGCTTGGGACCACTGGGTCGCAAGGGTCCATTGAGGAGTGCGCAGGTGAAGACGGGCATGAGGTGTGACATGAACTGTGGATGCCATGTGTCCCAAGAGCACCATCATTTGTCTTGCTGAGATGGACGGCAGAGGAAGTACCTGGTGACATAGAGACTGAAGGGTCTGAAGCCGATTGGATGGCAGGAAAGCTCTCATGAGGAGTGTGTCTAGGATCGCTCCAATGAATTGAAGTCTCTGAGTGGGAATGATATGAGATTTGGGTAGATTGATCTCGAATCCCAGAAGTTGCAGAAACTGGATGGTTTGGTTGGTGGCCAGAAGGACCGCTTGGGCAGAAGTGTCTTTGATCAACCAATCGTCCAGGTAAGGAAATACCTGCAGGTGGTGAGAGCGCAGAAAAGCCGCCACCACAATGAGACATTTGGTGAATACCCTTGGAGATGAGGCAAGACCGAAGGGCAGCACCTTGTACTGGTAATGACAATGATTGATCATGAATCGGAGATATGGTCTTGAGGTTACATTGATCGGTATGTGAGTGTAAGCCTCTTTGAGATCGAGGGAGCATAGCCAGTCGTTTTGATTTAGAAGGGGATAAAGTATGGCTAAAGAAAGCATCTTGAATTTTTCTTTTACTAGATGAATGTTGAGATCGCGAAGGTCCAGGATGGGTCTGAGATCTCCTGTCTTTTTGGGAACTAGAAAGTAACGGGAGTAGAATCCCTGCCCCTTTTGATCTAGAGGAACTTCCTCTATAGCGTTCAGAAGGAGGAGGGATTGGACCTCCTGAATAAGGAGGGCTGATTGAGGACTGTTCAAAGCAGACTCTTTTGGCAGGCTTTGAGGTGGGAGAGTCTGAAAGTTGAGAGAGTAGCCGTGGCGGATGATGTTGAGGACCCATTGGTCCGAAGTGATTACTTCCCACCGGCTGAAGAACAGAGAAAGTCGACCTCCTATTGGTTGAGGCAGGAGAACAGGAACAGGGATACTGGCTATACTGCGGAGAATGAAGTCAAAAGGGCTGTGACTTCTGCTGAGGAGGTTGTTTCGCAGGTTGCTGCTGTTGCTGCTGTCGGGGAGGCTGACGTTGCTGTTGCCTCTGACGTCGAGGTTGTTGAGCAGTGGTAGGCAATGGACGGGCTGTGAAACGGCGTTGATAAGCCGATTGCTGCCTGTATGGTCTTGGTGGAGGAGGCTTCTTTTTATTCTTGAGCAGGGTATCCCAGCGCGTCTCATGAGCCGAGAGCTTTTGGGTGGTAGAGTCCATGGAATCCCCAAAGAGCTCATCCCCTAGGCATGGGGCGTTGGCTAACCGATCTTGATGGTTAACATCAAGCTCGGATACCCGAAGCCAGGCCAAACGGCGCATAGCCACCGACATAGCTGTCGCTCTGGATGTAAGTTCAAAGGTGTCATATATGGACCTAACCATAAACTTACGAAGTTGGAATAGAGACGACAAGCAGGAGTGAAAAGATGGATGTTTTCTTGAAGGAAGATACTTCTCGAAGGAAGCCATGGTGGTAAGGAGATGCTTTAAATAAAAAGAAAAATGAAAAGCATAATTACTAGCTCTATTTGCTAACATAGCGTTTTGGTAGAGCCTCTTACCGAATTTATCCATGGCCCTTCCTTCTCTGCCAGGAGGGACAGATGCATATACACTGGCTCCTGAAGTCTTTTTAAGGGTGGATTCGACAAATAAGGATTCGTGTGGAAGTTGAGGCTTGTCGAACCCAGGAATGGGAATTACCTTGTATAGAGAATCCAGTTTACGTGGGGCCCCTGGAACAGTTAAAGGAGTCTCTAAATTTTTATAGAAAGTTTCCCTCAAGATGTCATGAAGGGGAAGCTTCAAAAATTCCTTTGGAGGCTGATCAAAATCAAGGGCATCCAAAAAAGCTTTAGACTTTTTGGATTCAGCCTCCAAAGGAATGGACAAAGACTCACACATCTCTTTCAAGAAATTGGAGAAAGAGGAAGTGGTCTGTTTGGAGGATGGGTCAGGGAGAGCCGAATCCTCCTCCTCTGAGGAACATTCTCCTTCAGAAAGAAAGGGTTCCTCTGAGTCCCCCCATAGATCAGGGTCTCTGACATGGGAAGAATGGTCCCGAGACTCAGGTGTCGATGTTTGCATGTGTCGGGTTTTGCGTACCGACTTACCCGACCTCATCGATACCGAGTCAGGCGATGTTATCGGTCGCACCGGTGCCGAAGTCTGTACCGATTGATGGTGAGCTGTCGGCTCCGGTGCAAGGACTGGCATCGATACCGATGAAGTTAGGTGAAGCGGTACCGAGACAGTAGAAGCAGGTAAGACAGGTTCGACAACCGGTACCGACACGGGTTGATGTACAACCGGTACCGATGGCTCGGTGCGGACTGGCACCGGAAGGTTCGGTGTCATTATAGCAGGAAGGAGTCGTTCTAATTGCTCCTTAAGCTGCACATGAAGGATGGCCGTAATGCGGTCATCGAGGGATGGCACCGGTACCGCTTTTTTCTTCTGCGGTACCTGCGGTGCCGCTCTACGCCCCGGAGATGAGGAGCCCGATGTCGAGGGACTCACCTCAATAGGGGCGGAGCGCTTCCGCTGGCGTCTAACCGGCGGCAGGACTGGGCTCACTGCACTCGAGGCCGGAAGACGTTCCAGCGGGGAAGGCTTCTTAGCCGGCTTACCTGACTGTTGGGATGCCGGTGTGGAATCACGCGGCGTCGAAGACGAGGGTGCCGACTGAAGCGGTGCCGAAGCCGGAGTCGAAGGAACGGGGTCGGACATCTCGGCACCGAATAACAAACGCTGTTGAATTAAGCGATTTTTTAAAGTTCTTTTCTTTAAAGTAGCACAGCGGGTGCAAGAAGAGGCCTGATGCTCAGGACCCAAACACTGCAAGCACCAGTTGTGTGGGTCCGTGAGAGATATAGGCCTAGCACACCGCTGGCACTTTTTAAAACCCGGTTGAGGGGGCATGAAAGGGAAAACGGCTTCCGCCAAATCGAAGGCCGAGGCTTCGATGGTGGCAGAAGGCCCCGCCGGGGAAAAACCGAAATTGAAGAAAAAAATGTAAGATTGTTTTTTTTTTTTTTTTTTCAAAATAAAAGAAAGGTTAAAGAAATCAAACGTTTACGCGAGCGGGAAGGCAAGTTAAGAAAAAATTTCAACAGCCGTTGAAAACGCGTCTTCTTAGCTCCGCGGAAACTAAGAAACTGAGGGACCGCGCGCCTCTGTCGGGCGGGAAGGCACTCGCGCGTGCGCGGTGCGGCCGAGCTAGAACTTTCTAAAAGTTCTTAGAGTGAGATCACTCTAAAATTGTCCGTACCGGGGCTCCGTCGGTGCCGTCACCCATCAGTCAAGAATAGCTGCCTGCTTGTCCTGGGATAATACAGCCTTACCTGTATATCCCTTCACACGTGGAATTTCCATCCATATGGATTCTACACTGCTCTCTGTTATGCTGAATATTTATTTTGATTAAATTCTCTCTTTAATATATAGCTCGACCCCCTCCAATTTGATCTACTCTATTGTGATATAATTTGTACCCCGATAAGTGTCCCACTGGTTATCTTCATTCCACTAGGTCTCAGAGATACCTATTATATCTATCCTTTCACTTAGTTCAATTTATTCTAACTCTTTCTTCTTGTTTCTTAGGCTTCTGGCATTTGCATACAGACATTTTAAACAATGTAACCAGTGGCATAGTAAAGAGGGGGTGGACCACCCCAGTCGCCATCTTGGTGGGGTGTTGGCACCTTTCTTCCTCTCTGCCCCTCCCCACTCCTTCCCATTCCTCCCCCACTGTCTGCCTTCAATTCCCCACCAATGTATCTCTAGCTGTTCCTGGCGCAAACAGCAGCTCCAACCTGCTGCTTGCACTGGCCTCGGCACTCCCCTCTGATGTTACTTCTGGGTTCCACGTCTAGAAAGTGACATCAGAGGGAGAGCCGAAGCTGGCAGAAAGTTAGAGATTCTACTTGCGCCAGGGAAGCTAAACAGGTATGGGGAAAGGAAGTGGAGTGCGTGCGTGCAGCAGGTGGGGGGGCAGGGAGGGCACGGAAGTGGGCAAGGAAGGCACCACCGCCCCGGGAACCTCCCACACTCGCTATACTACTGTTTGTAATTCCTATTTACAACTTGTTCAGTAGTTAAAATAGATAATTGCAATCTTTAAAATCTATCTGCTTTTTATTTAGTGACACCTGGTCAACTATGGTCTCTATTGTAACCTTGCTAATGGGATGACCTATCTTCTGTTTTGGTGGTATCTTTTAAAGATATCTTGGTCCAAACCATGCACTTTTGAGCTACTGGTAGCTTTCCGCTATTTTCTAGTTTAAAAGCTGCTCTATCTCTTTTTTTACATGTTGATGCCAGCAGCCTGGTTCCACCCTGGTTATGGTGGAGCCTTACCTTGCAGAATAGGCTCCTCTCCCCCAGAATGTTACCCAGTTCCTGACAAATCTAAATCCCTCCTCCATGCTCCATTACCTCTGGAGCTCTACCTGTCTCCTGGGTCCTGCGCATAGCGATAAGCTAAGTCCTGATGATTTTAAGCCACATTTAGTGGACTAAAATTATGACTAAATATCAGTTTTTAGAATTAGGGTTTACAAAGCTGTGGTAATGATGCTGCCATGGTAAATGCACCGAAGCCCATTCAATTCCTATGGGGTTCGATTCATTTACTGCAGCAGCTTTACTACCACGGCTTTTGTAAAAGAGGCCCTTAGCTAACTAGCTGGCTAAATATACTCTCAGCAATACATTGAAATACAGATATTGGTAAAATTTGAATGGCAAAGAGTACCAAGAAACCATTTAAAGGATAAACTACCAGCTATAATTATATTGAAGAATTTGGAAGGAAATATTCTTCCTTAAAGCAAAACTGGACTTGAAAAAAAAAGCATGCTACAAATTACTAAGTCAATTTACCTTTATGTTCAGCAGTTCATCAAGCTTATTCTGGATGTCTCCATATACTGTATTAAGCAGTTCTTCTCTAGATTTTGTTCCATCTAATTGCACTTCATAAGTGAAAAACAAAGATTCACCATAGTAAATTTTTACTTAAAATGAAAAGTTCCCAATGACAACACTTCTTCCAGAAAGCGAAGTTGCTTACCTGTAACAGGTGTTCTCCGTAAACAGCAGGGGAATGCAGCCACACTTGTTGGTGAAGTCCTCTTAGCCTTTATGTCGGTGCCCTCCCCTAGCTATAGTAAGCTTTAATCTTACTGAGCGTGTGCAGGATGCCCTACTCCTAGAGCCCCCTCCTCTCGTCCTGTCAGTTTTGTCTCTAGCAATAGAAGTCAAGAAGAGGGGATGGTGGGCAGGAAAGTGTGGCTGCATTCCCCTGCTGTCTACAGAGAACACCTGCTACATGTAAGCAACTGCTTTCTCCAGAGACAAGCAGGGGATATGCAGACACACTTGTTAGTGAGTCCCAAGCTGAAAAAGCGTACGGGAGGTGGATACAGACTATAATGCACCCAGAGCATGCTCACTGAATCCCGAAGCGCCTGGATATCCACACAGTAGTTTTCACACAAAGGAATGCAGAGAAGACCAAACCACGGCCTTAAAAATATCCACTGGAGGCACCAGATATGACTCAGCCCAAGAAGCTGCCTAACCCTGAGTGGAATGAGCCTTGAGAAAATCCAGAACAGGCTTCTTCCAAAGAAGGTATGCAGAAGTCTCCTTGATCCAGCGCACAATAGTAGGCTTGGAAGCACCATCCCCCTTACGAGGACCTGCTAAGAGAACAAAAAGATGATCTGAATTCCAGAACTCCTGGGTCTGCTGAACATAAGAGCGAAGAACCCGACAGACATCCAACTTGTGCAACTGCCTCTGCTCTAACGAGCACTTCCGGCTACCCAAGACTGGAAAGACTACAGACTGGTTGACATAAAAAGGCGAGACCACCTTCGGCAGAAAGGAAGAACAGGCCGCAGCACAACCCGTTCTCTAGAAAACTCCAGGAAGGGAGGCCTACAAGAGAAAGCCTGCAGCACAGAAACATGTCTCGTAGAAGTAATTGCCACCAGGAAGATTATTTTGAGTATATAGTCCTTCAAGGAGCAAGAACCCAGGGGCACAGACAGGACCAGATTGAGATCCCAAGCTGAAACCAAAGGCCGTATCGGAGGCCAAAGGAATTTGGCTGCCCTCAAAAAGTGAACCACATCCAGAATAGATGTCAAGCACTTACCCTGCAGCAACCCACAAAAAATGGACAAAGCCACAACCTGAACCCGGAAAGAAGGCCAGGCCCCTGTCCAGGCCATCCTGCAAGAACTCCAAAATGTGGGACAAAGAGGCGCCAAAGGAAACCACTACACACGCGGCACATCACTCCTCAAATATACACCTAACACAAACATATAGCCCGAGAAGTGGAAGGCCTCCGAGACCTAAAGAGAGTAGGTGTTCCCTTTCAAGGGCCAAGCCGTAAGACAAAAGGGACTCGGGAGCAGACAAAGTAGGAGAACAGTCCGAGACAGAGCTCAAATCTGAGTCGTATAGAAGACTTGGAGATGGAGTGTGTTGAGCGCAATCCGCATGAGAGGGCTTTCAATGTCTCCTGTACCGATCCTGTGAAGAAGAGGACGAGGCTCAATGTGTATACCTTTTTTGAGTCGATGCTTAAGATCGATGTAATGAGTGTCTCGAAAAGGATCGACAATACTTCGAAGTAGAATATCAATGCTTCGAGGAAGAACATTGACAAGAAGACCTGGAACATCGATGTAAAGAGCAATTATTGGAGGGTGAATATCGAGAAGGAGTGACGATGCCTCACAGGAGATGATCGATGCTCCACGGTACAGCTGGCACTGGTATCTTTAGATCTCATAACACTATGCTCAAGCTGGCCCGGTACCGAGGGAGTGGATTGTGTCATAGGCAGCAGCTGAAACACACTACTAAACTCCCTCTGGAGAAACTCATTGAGTTGCTCCCAAAACGAAGACACTGGTACTGAAAGCTGAACAGCCAGTACCAATGGTGCAGCAGGTTGTCTTGAAAATGAGACAACCTGCGAAGCTGGGGAGCAATGGTGTTGTTGTTTGGTCTGCATTGACAGTGTCTATACTGTAGAGACCTGTTATGCTTGTTAGGAAGCAGATGGCCTCTTGGCTGGCTTCCTCGATGCCATAATGTCCTGTAATGCTGATGTCAATGCTTTTGACATCGAAGGCGGCAAAGGCTGTCCATGCCTTCGCCGAAGAACTGTTCCTGACAAAAAAAAAAAAAAGGGCGCGAAAGAATTATTTAACAAAAAATCAAGAAGGTGTTACAGAAGAAAGCTGCCATCCTTTGAAAAGGTCAGTAGCAAAAACCGTAACTACTCTCGAAGAAACCGCAGCCACGGACGGAAACGGCCTTTGATGGAAAAGTTCTCTTTTTTTTGTTTGTTTGTTTGTTTTTTTAAAGAAACTCGTCAAAAAACAAATGTAGTACAAAAGAATATGGGAAGAAGCGGGAAGGCAACAAAATCGGAACAGAGTTCAGTTTAAAAATCAAATTCTTCGCTTTGCAGAAAACTAAGAAGTGAAGGGCATGAGCTGATGTCGGGCAAGAAGGCACTTGCACATGCGTGGTGTGGGCAGTCGCAAAGTTTTTCAAACTTAAAGTGACAGTTCACTTGTCAAACTGTCCATACCGGGCTCCGTGGATGACGTCACCCATATGTGAGAATATGCTGCCCACTTCTCCTAGGATAATTGGGCCTATAGGAGCCTTCCCTTCTGTTTGTAGGTGACCTGAGGCACTGGCAGACCTCGTGAAGTCCTCTGATGTCAGCGCTTAGCTGGCCAGTGGTTAAGTGGAGTATCTTGCGGCTTCTGTTCTCAGCTGCACGATGATCCCGTGGGATCTGCCACTTTATACTAATTTGAGGTTGTCAAGGAACGGCGAATTACCTCCCTTAGTGATGCCGAAACAGGGCCCTGGGGGGAGGAACCATTGAAGCTTCTGGTGGCTGAGTAGAAATCAGCACTGAGCCATACCCTGTGGAAAAATCTGTTGCTGTATATGCTTCAAAGACTCCCAGAAAGAGGGAACTGCAGCGGTCCTAGTGCTCTGCTGGTTTAGATGATAGGGCAAGTCTTCCTGTGTAGTTTCTCCTGCACTTTTGAGAAGTTTGGCGCATGTGATTTTTCCTATTAGTCTGTGAAGAGAAGTAGATTGGTTTGAGTTTTTTTTGTAGATAAACTCCTGCTATTAGTCTTCTGGTCTTCCTTTTATTATTATTTTAATAGTTGTTTTTTTTAAATAATGAGCGAGATAAAAAAAAGGGGAGAGCTGTAACCTGAAGAGTGACTGAAGAAGATACTGAGCTGGTGAAGGGGAGATCCACTGAACGCAGGAGTCCCTGTACATGCCCAGTAAGCCAAAAGCTTACTGTAACTAGGGGACAGCATCGACATATAGGATCAGATGGAGGACTTCACTAACAAGTGTGCCGGCATCTCCCCTGCTTGTCTCTGGAGAATGCTTTATTTCATGAAAAGTCATTTTATAAAGGTCCATGTCGAGGAGGACAGGCTGAGCGCGTGTTGGATTACACCATTAAATATACAGAGTTGTAATCCTGAAGATTTTTCTTCAAGGGAAAATAAAGCAGAACTACAGGCAGTCCCTGGGTTAAGAACGAGTCATGTCTTTAAAGCTCTTTAAGTCAGATTTGTATGTAACTCAGAACTTGTAGATTTTAAGATTCTTGCTGCTTACCTCTACTTCCAACTGATAAAAGGGCCAACTGTCCCTACCAGTATTTCCTCTAAGGTACAGCATGCACAACCACACACTGTTCTAAATGCTACAGGAGAAGTGTTGGAGTCTATGCCACCGGACATACTGCTCAGTGACATCAAATGAAGCTGCAACCACGTTCTTAGTACAAGTCGTACTTAAGTCGGGCGTCTGTAACTCGGAGACTGCCTGTATTGCTCCCCGTTTGCAATAAGGTAAAACCAGGTCTGGTTTAGTTTATTGTCAAAGGGCACCAAGTTACACCAGGGTTTCCAAACCTCTCCTAGTGATCTTATAAGCAGTTGTTTTTTTCCAGGACATCGAGAATGAATTTGCATACAAAGAAAACCCAGTATAGATAAAATTGATCTCTTGTACATTCATCATTGACATACTGAAAGCCCAACAGGCTATATTTACTGGGTGATATTGCTGCAATATGGCAAGTTGAAGTTGCAAATGAAATAAACCTGCAATGGGGTTAGTCATTGGATTACAAATCCTCCAGGGCTGAGCTGATTGAAGGCTGCCAGTCATCTTCGTCTCCTTATCATTGAGACTTAAAGGTTCATTTTACATAAATGGTGGTTATGCAGTAACCAGTGTTCCCTCTAAGCGGGCGGGTGTTGTGAGCAAACTTTTTTCACCGTGAGCCAAAAATATCGGGCGCCAGCAAGTTATGAGCCAACTCGCCCGATTCTCCTCTCGCCGCCCTGCCATCTGCCGTACGCCTCTTCCGATCGTGCGCTGTGACGAGAAACGTGTGCGCTGCGATGTAATATTTTGTGCGCCAGCGCACGCCAGCGCAGCTTAGCGGGAACACTGGTTCAAATGGTTTTATTTATTTCCCCAAATTTATTTTTGTTATACGCATTGAAAATATTTGATATTGCGTTTAAATCAAAATCTCAATAAACTTGAAACGAGTGCCCGTGAGATTGTGGGAGGGTTAAATACTCAAAACTTAGAAGTTTTTGCTACGCCAGCTTTCTGGTATCTTTACATACAGTGGCGTACCTAGCATATGTAACATCCGGGGCCCATCATTTTTTGGCACCCCCCCCCCATCTGTAAGAAAAACATGATTTTTAGTAACAAACCACACGTCACACATGAGTACCTAGGAAAAGGCAGCATCTTACATATTGCAGTGAGCAGTACATCAATACACCCATTGTAAAACTAAACAAGCCAGACCAGCACAGATCAATCCTACACCGTCAATCCTAACAGAAAACCATGTCTTTCGAACACACAGAACACAGAAAACACCTTCGCCTAGTAAGGAATATGTAATCACAAACTAACCCCTCCCTCTTTTACAAAACTGTAGTGTGGATTTTAGCTACGGAGGTAACAGCTCTGATGCTCATAAAATTCTGAGCATCAGAGCTGCTACCACCAAGGCTGGTGCTAAAAACGCTTCACAGTTTTGTAAAAGGGGGGATAAAATAAAAATACATAGACAAAGGTTAAATTGAACCAGCAAGAAGCTGGACTCTGCATACAATGCTTCACAGAAACAGTGACACATGTCTCCTAAAGCAATAAATAAATAGAAATTTTTTTCTACCTTTGTCTTCTGTGGTTTCTCCTTTCCTCATCTTCTTGTAACTCTCTTCCTTCCATCCACTGTCTGCCGTCTCTCTTCCCCTATATGGCATCTTCTCTCCTTCTATGCCCCTTCCAGAAACTGTATGCCTCCCCCTTCCATCTCTCCTTTCACCCCATTGGTCTGGCATCTCTCTCCTCGCCTTCCCTCTCCCACCCCTCTCCTCATAGTCTGGTATCTCCCCTTCCCTGATTCTCTGGCATCTCTCTCCTTTCCTTTTCTTCCATCTTTCGCTCCCCCTCCATGCTCTCACATCTCCCCCTTCCTTTTCCCTTAGACTGGCATACCTTCCTCCTACGCTCCAAGCCCTGGCATCTCCTTTAATTCCCTCCCTCATCTTCCTTCTCCCTCCAGCTGGGTACCGCAACACTCTTCCCTGCAGCTCTGCACTTCCCCACAATTGCCATGCTTCGGTTCCTCTTCTTCCTTCCTTCCTCCCCCCCCCCCGCGGGACCCTGCGGCACCATCAACTCTTACTCCCTCTAATGTCGGCCCTGCAGCTCCAGACTTCCTCGCACCTTCTCCCCTCCCCCTTTGGATCGCTATTATTTTAAATGTTATAGCCGCGGAGCTGTATCCATCAGTGGAGATGTCTAACCTCGGCCTGCCCCGGAACTCTTACTGCAACAGTGACTTCCTGTTCCTGCCTAGACGGGCGGCTGCTGCAGTAAGAGTTCCGGGGCAGGCCGAGGTTAGACATCTCCACTGATGGATACAGCTCCGCGGCTATAACATTTAAAATAATAGCGATCCAAAGGGGGAGGGGAGAAGGTGCGAGGAAGTCTGGAGCTGCAGGGCCGACATTAGAGGGAGTAAGAGTTGATGGTGCCGCAGGGTCCCGCGGGGGGGGGGGGGGGGAGGAAGGAAGGAAGAAGAGGAACCGAAGCATGGCAATTGTGGGGAAGTGCAATCCCCCCAATGCGTCCCCTTACCTTACCGACGCGTGTGTGCGCTGTGAAGAGAAACTTTGCGCTGCGATGTAATATTTTGTGCGTGAGCGCAGGCCAACGCAGCTTAGCGGGAACACTGGCAGTAACCTCTCCATAATACAAAGATCATGCATAGGTATAAGCAGAAACAATGAGCCACAGACCAAATAACCACTCAGGCTCACCATTTTTGCTTGAAACAATCATTACTGATGGAGCATTTTAAACTGTCAAATATACTGTTCTTGTTGGTTTAGTTAAAAATACAAAAGAGAGAACTTTGGTTTGCTCAATTTATGCTATAGATATGGAAAAAACATAAGCTGAAGAGCCCTCCCCCCCCAAAAAAAAAATCCCTTTAAATCTGGTACTGATTATCCAGTAAGACCCTGCACACTTACCCACATCAACACTGAGATCTTCCATTATCTTCTTATGTTTAATATACATGGGCCAGACATGGCCATCAAACAGTCCAGGTGGATCAGGAACAGTGTAGTTTCTTGAACTGAGAAATAATTGTGAATAAGCCTATTAAAAAATAAAACTAAAAAAAAAACACAAAAACTTAGCATAAATGTCTGCGTAGACATCTTTAAAAAGGGATTCAGACGTAAAAATAATGCCATACATATGGTTCTACATGCCTAGGAAAACCTAAATTTACAATGTATTTAGAAATTGGCTCAAAGTTTATCAACATATTATAGAAAGAAAGAAAACAAAACACCTAAGACTGATAAATATGTTAATTGTTTTTAATTTAGTACTTCTGCTTTATACCCACTAAGAGAACAAGGCATATCACAATATAACTTAAATAAGGAAAAAATATGAATTCAATAAACTGATAATATGAGTTCAATAAACTGATAATCATATAAATAGAGAACATAATTTATTATAAATAAATAATTTTAAATTAATTTTTCATAGGCTCTATAGAAATATAAACCTCCTGAAAGTTATTAAAATTACCTTTCGGCAAGGCTAACATTCTTTCCAACTTGTACATATAACATAATGAATTCCACCAAAAACTATAATTTAATCTATTCCAATTTTTCCAATTAAATGTAATCTGCTCCAATACTCTTAGGATTTCTGTGAGTGTCGGAGAAGTGTCTGTGCATTTAACGCTCTGGGCCGTGGTAGAAACCTCTACCACACTTAAGTAAAAGGTGGTTTGGGGGGGGGGGGGGTTTAAAATCATGCATTTAAAACGGAGAAAGGATGACCTAAAACACAAATTCTGAAGGTAAAAGGCAAGTGTTCTTTAAACTATATTCCTAAAATGCACCTTCCCTTCTCTTTACAAATGAGGTCAAAACACTATGAGATACAGATTAAGAAACAGAAACTGGAACTTAGAAAATCTATACAAATAAAGCCTACCTTCTTCTCTTTTTGCATTCTTCATAGGGAATAGAAAGAAAGTAACGTTGGTTGAATATATCAATTAGTGGCCTGAAACACAAAAATCCGTAGTGCTTATTTGATAACTGAAATAGTCAGTTTTTCTGACAACTACAGGTTGAAACAGAACATCTGACATCAAGTCAATATTTTCAATTCAGTGATAGCTTTTTTTGGACTGTTCTATAATGAAAAAAATTGGAAAACAGTAATCTCAGAAAAATCAGAGCAATTATTGCATTATTAATAGTATAATTATAATAATGGGAAAGGGGGGATATATTGCTATATTATTGGTATAAACAATATTTTTGAATATATTACATGTATGATATGTTTGATTTACAATATTTGTGGAAAGGGAGGGTGGGGGAGGGGCTTAATTTATATATTGAAATTGATAATAGGAAAGAATTTCAAGTGATGTATATGAGTCAATTGATATAATATTGTACACTTGATGTAAGATGAAAAATGAATAAAGAACTCATGGAGAAGCTTCCAGATTGGTTATGGTTGGAGTGGCAGCTCATGTCTCCTATCAGGCTTCGTCATCTGCTTAGCATTAAAATGCCTAGAATAAGGAAAACCAATAGGATATTAATGGACACATGGACAACATTAAAGTATGTAAACAACTTAACTCCTATTACTATTCAAAAATCTACTTGTCAAAATATATGGCTGAACTCCAAGATACAAATAGGCGGTTTTATGATTGTCTGGAAGGATTGGATTGAAGCAGGAATACGTACTTTAGATGATGTTATTAATGATGGTAAGCTGCTGGAGTTTTCACAATTGCAACA
This sequence comes from Geotrypetes seraphini, assembly GCF_902459505.1. Classification (NCBI taxonomy): domain Eukaryota; kingdom Metazoa; phylum Chordata; class Amphibia; order Gymnophiona; family Dermophiidae; genus Geotrypetes; species Geotrypetes seraphini. The sequence continues at coordinate 17,301,686 of NC_047097.1, forward strand.
TAAATTTGGACTTAATAAAAAACAAAGTTATAAGTGGTTGCAATTGAAGCAGGCTATTCAGGCAGGGTTCCCTGAATGGAAGTCTTTAAATACTCATTTTACTCTAAAATTCTTATGCTTCCAGGCAGATTTTATGGGTCACCAGGCCGCACAGTGGTATAAAACATTATCTGGATATTTAAATAAAAAACCAAGGACTGTACTTAGAGATATTTGGAGCATTGAGATTAAGCATCAAATTAATGCATCTCAATGGCCACGTATTTGGTCTTGGAGGATAAGATGTACAATGTCTGCGTCTATGAGGCAAACATGGTTTTTCCTGTTGCATAGAGCACTCTGGACCCCTGTTCGCTTACAAAAATTGGATTGCTCTAAGTCTAATAGATGTTGGCATTGTCATCTTGAGGCTGGAACTCTAGATCATTTATTATTTTATTGTCCTTTTATTAATAATTTTTGGAAATTGATCTGGGGTCAAATAAATTGTATGTTAGAGAATCCTGTGGCCCTATCATATGACACAGTTTTGTTTGGAATGTCTATGAGGGCCAAAAGTCAAATTTCATCGAATAATAACAAACTGTTAATGATTTTAACAGGAGTTGTCATCCAACATATAACACATAACTGGAAAGACTATAGAGGATTGAATTATTGTTTCTGGTGGAGTTCGGTTTGTCAGGTGTATGAAATGGAAAAAACATTGGCAATCAAGAGAGGTTATTATAAGAAATTTAAAGAGGTGTGGAGACCATTAATTGAGTATTATAATAAATAAATAATTATATTTATCCCCATTAAATATATGTAGGGGGGGAGGAGGGATGGGTGGGTTTTATGACATTATGAGGGGTAATATATGGAAAGGGAGGGAGGGGAGATAATTTATGGTATAAAATGAATGTAGAGTTTCAAGTGAAGAATGTATAGTATGACTTGAATTATTGTACACTTGTTTGCATAATGTAAAAACGAATAAAGATATTTTAAAAAAAAAAAAGAATTGGAAAAAAGAAAAGAAAAATCAGAGCAATTATTGCATTGTTAATTGTGTTATTTTGCAACACTTATTTGTTCCTTATTCAGCAATTCATTTCCATAAAATTATCTCCCTACTTTAGGGGCCCTTTTGCTACACTGCATTAGGTCTGGCTAACACAGCTTAAAATGGCATATTGCAATATGCCTAAAAAGAAGAGAAACCCAAACATTTCCACAAGATACCAAGAGAAAAACAACAAAGATTAGGAATGACCCAATTGCAGCGTACAGAAATTCCTTTATTGGTCATAAAGTCCTAGTATATGTGGGTGCCTTAATTAATCAAACATTCATTCCCAAAAACTGTATACATTTCTTTGGAGACAGGTCCTACTGGGGTCATGTTTTGTTAATCAGTCTTCATCAGGGGTCTTTAAAACATAAGTATGCACATGTGATTGGTAGATAAATGAAAAAGACTCAGTGTGGTTAAAACACTGGCCACTGTTAATAGAAAGTATATTATAAAATTTTATTTCAAACTTTTCTCCTATTATAATGATGACCACTACATTTGTAGTTAACCTCCCCCAGTATTTACAGTAAATGTAACTTTTGCCTTTCCATTGGAAATACAAGCTAAGTTACCTATAAGTATTATGGGGACAGAAAGTACTAAAGTCTAAGACCTCTATTTACTAAACTGTGTTATGCCAATAAAAAGAGATTAGATTCTTACCTTGCTAATATCTTTTCTAGTAGATAGGTGTGTCATTCTGGACGGATGGGTAATATCCCTGTGCTTGCGAGCCATGCAGAAGGAATCCGCTCTAGGTTTTGAATCCCTCCACCTTCACTAGAGGGCTCTGCTGCTCCCTTCAGTTTGTATCAAAGCAGGCGATAGCCCCATATAGAAACACATGTGAAGGAGGGGTACAATTCTGTTCTGCTCTAAAAACATAATAAACATGTTAAATATTGTTATGTCAAAACAAAAAAACAGTTCAACGGATCTGCAGTAAAAAGTCAAATGACCAAAACAAGGAGAAAAATTGCAGATACGATTTGCAAGGTGTAACAGTCTTATCTTTATTGGAGAAAATACAATATAACATTCCAGAAAAATGGCTCTCTTGTATGAGTACACAAGACCCAACATGGTCTATGTTTCAGAAAAACACTCCTTCCTCAGGGGTCTAAGATGTTATGGTACATAAACACAGAGAACCTTATTAAGAAAAACAGGTAATCTTTGAAAAAACAGATGTAATAATAGTAACTTTAATTCTTGTATACCGCCATACCCTGTGAGTTCTAGGCGGTTCACATTAATTAGACATGGTTACATGCAGTTAAGTATTGAACAGATTTACATTAATTAAACATAGTTACGTGTATAGTTAAACATAGTTACGTGTATAGTTACATGTGGTACACATTATTTAAACATAGTTACATGCAGTTAAGTATTAATTGAACAGTTTTACGTAGAGTTAAGTGTTCAATTAAATAGGGATGCGGGCAACGAAGTAGATAAAATTGGGGGGAAGGATAGAATGGATCGGGGGTGGGGGTGGGGCGAGATAAAAAAGGGGGGTGGGTGGGGTTCTTTGGGGAGGGGGCAATTAAGTGTCGTGGCATTGGAAGAGGTGTGTTTTGAGTAGTTTTCTAAAGCTGAGGTAGGTTGGAGCCCCGAGGATTGATTGGGCTATCCATGGGTTTAGTTTGGCGGCCTGGAAGGCGAGGGTTTTGCCGAAGAATTTATTGGAGTGGCAGAGTTTTAGGGAGGGGAATGCAAATAGCTGGATTCTGTGGGAGTTCTTGTTTCTGTGATTCAGGATGAAGTGTGGGTTGATGTAGTTTGGGGATAGGCTGAATACTGTTTTGTAACAGAAACAGGCGAATTTAAATAGGACTCTGGATTCCAATGGTTGCCAATTAAGTTTGTGGTAAAAAGGGGTAACATGTTCCCATTTTTTCAGGCCGAATATGAGGCGGACAGCGGTGTTCTGGATCATTCTGAGTCTTCTGATAGTTTTCTTCGTGGAGCTCAGGTAAATGATATTATAGTAGTCCAGTATGCTGAGAATGGAGGATTGCACTAGGAGGTGGAATGACATGTCGTCAAAATATTTTTTTATGGTGCGTAGTTTCCAGAGCGCCGAGATGCTTTTCCTAACTGTAATGTCGGTGTGCTTCTCCAGGGTTAGGTGTTTGTCTAGTGTGACTCCTAGTATTTTTAGGGTTTGTTCGAGGGGAAAGGTCGATCCTTTTACTTGAATTGTGGTGTCTATGATTTTGTCTTTGGGGCTATCCAGGAAAAATTTTGTTTTTAGTGCTTCTGTACAGCTGCAACTCAATAGACTTGCAGTTTCACTACCTGCAAGTCTATTGAGTTGCAGCTGGACAGAAGCACTACGTTGTCGTGTTGGGTCCTGTGTACTCGTACAAGAGAATCATTTTTCTGGAATGCTATATTGTATTTTCTACAATAAAGATAAAACTTTTACACCTTGCACATCGTATCTGCAGTTTTTCTCCTTGTTTTGGTCATTAAACATTGTTGTAGAACAATAAAAACAGTGAAATGAACATGCCCAACCGAAACCTTTATGGAACACAAATACTACTTCATTGAGTTATAGCAGTAGATAATTCTTCATACCCCTAAGGTCTGACTGACATCTAAAATTTCAGTTTTGGACTCAAACTTTCTGAGACAGTAGGCAGGTGCTGGAGATAACTGACAGGGCGGGGCTACAGAATGACATACCTTTTTACTAGAAAAGATATTAGCAAGGTAAGAACCTAATCTCTTTTTTTTTTTTTTTGTAAAGCTTTATTGATTTTAAAACTTTGATAGTGCAATACAAATGGTAAATCATACAAACTGCATGAAAACACACTATTAACTATACAATTATTACATTAAACAATCATTTTCTCCCCTTCTTATCTTAATTATTAAACAATAATACATATGATATGAATTCAATATTATAATGAAATAATTTAACTCCTCAAAGTACGTTTCCCCCCCCCCCCCCACCCTCCCTGGATGTGCAAGGACTCTAATGGAAAAAGAAAGAAAGAAACATAACCCTGATTATAATGCAATAAAATTAGTCAATGGACTCCATACATCATTAAAGGACTTATTATTCCCCCAACATTCCGCCATCATCCTTTCATACTTATACGTAGTATACACAGTTACCCACCAAAAAGTAAATTTAATCCTATCATGGCTTTTCCAATTATGAGTATTCAGCTGAACCCCTATTCCTGAAATAAACAGAGCAGATCAGAAAGACTCCTTCAGCTCGCAAGCAAAAGGAAAAACTTAAAGGGGCAGAAGAGTCCTCTAGTGAAGGAGAAGGGATTCAAAAGATGTAATGGATTCCTTCTGCACAGCTTGCGAGCATGGGAATCTTACATCTACTGCACTAGAAAAAGATTTATAATACAAAGGCAACTTACTTGTAGGTGTACAGAAGAAAACCTTCCACAATAAGAATATGAATAGTTTCATCTTCCTCCTCTGACTGTTGCGAAACATCAGTATCCAATGTATTATTGACTCCATGTGAACGTTCAAACTTGACTGGGTTTTTTATCCAGGCTTCGATGGTACTCATCATAGCTTCCATATCCAATGAATTGATAACTTCAAAATAAAACAATAAGTGCAATACTACATTTCCTGATACATCAAAACTGAGTAATAAAATGGTCACAAAGGCAACATGCTCTACTTGAGATCTTAAATTTATCCTGAACTTAACATAAAATGTTCTTACCATCATATTGCTTAAATCCATCTTCAACTGCTATCTGGTCCTGAGGCTGAAATAGTTATCAAAAACATACAAAATCCTTATCCACCTAATGATCAATAAATGATAAAATTCTAATTTAAAATGCAAATGAAGGGTTTTAGATATGAGCCATATGTTTTACATTATACTATTTTCTAACTAAAACATTTTTAAATACAAAAGAACCTAAGAAATAAGTCTTGCAATACAAAAACCCAGCTAGAATAAGGTAAAAAAAAAATACAGTATCATCCAAGAAGTCATATGTATTCTCAAACATCTTACACACAATGTACTATACTAAAGACAACAGGTCAGCTGCTTTCCTTCTCAGCTTTTACAGACAGTAAATAAAGGGAAAATCCATTACTTATTTTGAATAAGTAATTAAACATTTAATTTACAGACTAAAAAGAGATTATGTACTTACCCTGGTAAGCTCTTTTCCAGTAGATAGGAGAGATATTCTAGACCAGGGGTGTCAAAGTCCCTCCTCGAGGGCCGCAATCCAGTCGGGTTTTCAGGATTTCCCCAATGAATATGCATGAGATCTATTTGCATGCACTGCTTTCATTGTATGCAAATAGATCTCATGCATATTCATTGGGGAAATCCTGAAAACCCGACTGGATTGCGGCCCTCGAGGACCGACTTTGACACCTGTGTTCTAGACAATAGGATTATTCCCCCATACTCACATGCTGCAGAAGGAATCAACTCTGTATTTTTCACTCTGCCTCCAGTGTACTTCACAGATCAGTTTAGCACCCTCTACAGTCAGTACCCAAGCACCGAGAGGCACCCATACAAGTGAAGTAGAGGCACCTGCAAGAACAGGCTAAACAAATGGTTTTGCTCTAAAGAACTTAAAAGTACCCTTAACCGCCAACACAGGCTTCAAAGCAGCTCAGAAACTACTCTCCATGAAATTGAACATATATAGAAATTCTTTGCAGCCCTGAATGGCTGCCAGCTTCCAAGAATCAACTTGGAAAAGCATAAACAGATTGAAAACTGTAAGCAGGCACAGAAAGGACACCCATCTACTGGATACCTATCTACTGGAAAAGAGCTTACCAGGGTAAGTATGTAATTTCTTTATCCGGTGAAATAGGTAAGACATTCTAGACAATAAGGATGTACAAAAGCAGTCTCCCCCCCCCCCCCAAATAGCTAGGGTGGGCTTGCTGTGCCGGCCCTTAAGACCGAGGACCTGAAGGCTGAATCCTGCCTGGCAGCAACATCCACTCTGTAAAACTTGGCAAATGTGTAAAGCGAAGACCATGTTGCTGCTCTGCAAATCTCTTCAGGAGGAACAGATTTAGCTTCGGCCCACAAAGAAGTCACACTCCTGGTAGAATGCACCTTAACAGAAACAGGAGACCATTTTCCAGCAAGAATGTAGGCTGACGAAATGGATTTATGGATTCATCTGGAGATCGTGGTCTTAGAAGTGGGAGTACCCTGCTTAATCAAATGAGTCAGCACAAACAGATGGTCAGAAAGGTGAAACTCGTTAGTCCAAATAACGCAGGAGAACCCTGCGCATGTCCAGTTTCATCAATAGGCAATCCTGTATTCTGGAACTTTTTGGCTGAAAGACAGACAAACACACTTCCTGATTGACATGGAAAGCCAAAACAACCTTCAGCAAAAGGAAGGAACCATCTGTAGAGAAACCCCTGCTTCCGAAATTCAGAGAAAAGAGTCTCGACAAGACATCTGCAGTTCTGAAACCCTAAGGGAAGATATGATGGCGACCAGAAAAACAGTCTTGAGCATCAAGTCTAAGAGGGAAGCATCCCAAAGAGGCTCAAAGGGAACTTGCTCGACAGCTCCAAGTTAAGGTCCCAGGCCGGGAAAGGCATCTGCTTGATCCGAAGAGCTCCCTTCAAGAAATGAGTGACATCAGGATGCGATGTTAAAGAGGACTGACTGTCCCGGGATCTAAAACAGGACAATCTAGCCACCTGGAGCCACAGAGATGCCACAGTAAGGCCTTTATCCAAACCAGCCTGAAGAAGGTGAGAATCTACGAGACGAGAGCTGAATAAGGGTCCACCGATTATGAAAGGTCTTCCATGCCTTAGCATAAGATCCAGGGAGGCCAGGAATACCCCCAAAGCTACTGCTGCAGTGACTGACTGCACAGTCTCCATTTGGAAGCGGAGAATCTTGAGAGCTGCATTCACATGCTGGAGATCCAGAATAGGCCTCCAATCTTTGGAGCCTTTCTTTGGCATGATAAAGTATACAGAGTATCTGCCTAAGCCCGAAAGGTTGCGTGGCACTGGCTCTATTGCTTGAATATCCAGTAAATGCTGCGCGCCTTTTCCAGGCATCTGGATGGAGGATCCACAAACCAATCTGACTGAGGCTGGGCAAATTCCAGCTTGTAGCCTGATTGAATAATGTCTAAGACAAACTGGTCTGCTGTAGTGCGCATCCAAGTAGGCAGAAACTCTGTAAGCAGGCCCCCTATTCACAGAGGGGCATCTGGCATCATTATATCTTTCTGGTAGGGTGTGCAGGACGGATGGGGGAAAGAACCCTATTGTCTAGAGAATAGAGTTTCTCAACTTCTTCAAGCCAAGTACCCCCTAATTCTAATAAATATCAACCGAGTTCCCCCACCCAGGCTCCGCCCCTGATCCCACCCCCATAATAATCGTACTAATTGTAATGCAATTTCTTCTGTCCATTTTTCATATACATACAATATAATCTTAATACATGACAACCACAAAATTAAAAAGAAAAAACAAAGCACACTGTATGCAGAGAAAATGTTAATCATTTAAATTCGGTTTTTTTTAAAGAGGTCAAGACAGATGACTTTACAATATACAATGTCACCTCAGTAACAACTATAGAAAAATAGCCAAATATAGTGCAAAATATAGACAGCAGATATAAATTCTCAAAACTCATACCATTTCTATCACTCTATGCCCAATTTTCCTTTCCCCATGTGCCACCATATTTCCCTCTAACTCACACATTCGTACCCAACTATTCTTCCTTTCTATTCCCTCCCATGTCTCAAGTTAATACCCCCTTTCTCCCTCTCTTCTGTGTTCCATGTTCATGCCCCCTCCCTTCCATCTGTGTCGAGTTTGTGCCCCCTCCTTGCACACAAATAGCTGCCTGTCTGTAGAAGCTGCCACTGTCTCCGGGAATCCCGCTTTCCTGCCCGCCCCCTGCTGCTGGGGATCCCTCACCTCCCTGCCCCCCCACCCCCCAAAGACAACCCAATTCTTGTTTGATCCGCACGCGCTCCTTCTGTCTTCAGTGGGGATAGCACAAGCAGCGATTGACATGCTGCCCGTGGCTGACCCACAAGCTTTCCCTCAGAGAAGGTTTCTGTGTCAGCTACTTGCGTGCAGCATGTGAATCGCTGCAAGCGCTGTCCATGCAAGCAGTGCTGCTGAAGACCGAAGGAGCGAGTGTGGCTCAAAGAAGGTGGTACCTGTACCCCCAAGAAGCGGCCCGCGTACCCTTATATCATGTGTTGAGAAACACAGGTCTAGAATGTCACACCTATTGCACTGGAATATGTTTTAACAGTTTAGCTATTTGTGAAAAAGTATTTAGTCACCAACGAGAAAATATTTCTTTTTTTTTTTAATTCTTTATTCATTTTTCCATCTTACAAGTGAATAAATAATTAAACATTTGAAATTGAATACATCACTTGAATTTCTTTCTTTTATAACATTAATACACAGTTTACTCCCTTCCCTCCCCCCCTATCCTTAACTAATTCAACCAAATAAATCGTACAAATATTCTTTCCTATTAATCTAAACAATTAATAAAATTTAGAACCCCCACCCATCCCCACATTTGCAATTGTATTTGTAATGGAAAATGGTATCTATTCATTACAATAATTTGTCAATGGCCTCCAAATCTCTTTAAATTTATTATAATTCCCTTTTTGTATAGCTATTGTTCTCTCCATTTTATAAATGTGACACAACGAATTCCACCAGAAATCATAATTGAGTCTACTCCAAATTCTTCCAATTACTTGTAATATGTTGTATGGCGACTCCTGTCATAATCAATAAAAGCTTATTATTGTTTGATGAAATTTGGCTCTTTGTTCTCATTGACATTCCAAATAGAATCGTATCATATGATAAAGCCACAGGATTTTCCAATAAACAATTTATTTTTAACCCCATTCTAGAATATTAGAAATGCAAGGGAAATATTTAAGAGGCACTCACCTTAAAGAAATCGTCTTGATGTACTACGCAACAGTTAGGTAACTGATTGGCAAGTTTATTGGTAAGAGTCGTCTTCCCGCCGTTGGTAACGCTAAGAAGGAAGAAAGACAAAGTCTAAGGTCATTTTTTGAGTACATCTGCGCCTGTTAGACAATCTAATCAGTCCCACAGTTAACTTCTTATTTGTAATTAAAGATAATTTATTTTATATAAATTTAGACAAACGTAAAACCGGCTACATTGAGTTGATCGTTCAAATAATACAGGGTTTTGAAAAGTCATAGTTTGAGTGTACAAAATTTTGGTATATATTTTAACAACTTTAACATATTTGTAGCACATAGTTTATTCTTATATCTCAAAAGGTGGAATAAAAATTGTTCTTGCTGTTTTTGATTTTTATTACTATTATTCTAGTATTTAACTATTTAGCAACAAACCAACCTAAATACTGTACTTCAAAGCCAAGCTTCATAAATTATGAAGTTAATGAAATTATGCCGACGCCCCATTATTGAAAGATATAAAATATTACATGCATGGGTTCTGGACTAGAGAGTGGTTTTCTTTTCCTCGAATTCCGAACAAGTGGTTTCCAATGAAGAATTTTCAGTGAGAGTGGCAACTTGTAGCAATCATGTCTAAAAATCAGACAGATCGTCTGACTTCTGGGACCGGAGAAGCCCCTCATTTCACTTGAATGGACAGAAATAAAAGTGAATAAATAAACCAAAACATTTTTTGGACTCGCTTTCGAGATCAGCCTGAGAAAAGAAGCGTTAGTTGGGCCAGGCTGAAAATGGATTCAGTTGGTTCGATAAAAATTATAGATCCTAAACATTCCTTTGGTTATTGTTCTCCTCTCACATCAAGCAGCATTATGGGGGTAAAGATCTAGAACAATTGCTACTACTTATGGGGAATTTAGGAAACAGCTAAAAACGTATCTGTTCCTAAATTACTTGGGCAACTAACCTGCACAATCTCATTCCACAATAACAGATCCCTAGAGCTGTTAATCACTGTTAAAGTTGTTGTATAACTTTTCTTATTGTTGAATAATATAAAATAAAAATATTGAACAAACCAAAAAAACCCATAAACTTTGTTAAATCCACTCAATTTGTAGCATCTTTTAATTATTGTAAACCACATAGAACTTCACGGTCGTGCAGTCTATAAACTGTTTTATTATTATTATTATTTTTGTTGTTGTTTAGCTTTCGAGTTTGCTAACTTTTCGTTTTGGGGTCATTTGCTTTGTTAGCCAAAAGGTTACTCAGTCGCGCGACGACAGTTACTGCACCTGACGCGCGCGCCATCACCGGCCGTCAACGACACCGAGGCTTAGGCGTCGCTTATGATTATTTGGGGCTTCTTATTTATTGAGCCTCAATAAAGATATCTGGACCCCCCCCCCCCCAAAAAAAAAAAAAGGCGGGCACTTTAGTTATCCTATTACTGTAACTGTCATTCACGAGTTCTAAATAACTGTTAGTCTCTCACTCACCCGCCGATTCCCAAGATGTACTTCATGGTGCCTGCTGTTCGGCTACGAAGGGAAGCCAAATCTACGAAGCCGTAGACCTGAAACCCGGGCGGACTCCGCGAGGAAGCCGAGAGGAGGAAAGGGAGAAGGGAAAGAGAAGAAGGAAACGTCAACTACTTAACGTCGTCATGTTTGAGAGGAACCGCTAACTCGGCCGACTGAAGCTCCGGCGCGCGAGCTCCGCTATTTAAGCGAGTTGGGGGGGGAGCGGACGTCAGCAAACAGCTGCGGCGATTGGCTGCTCAAGCCGTGCGCGGCGACCAATGGGAAGCCGAGGGGGTCGGGTTTCGTTCAGCAGCAGGCACACGGGGCCCCTGGATGTTGATGGGTGGTACGAGTCGTGTCTTCCCTATTAAGAAAAAGGTCGGATTCAGAAGTATGGCCAAGGTGGAGGGGAAGGGGAACAGGAGGAGGTGAACAGTAAGCACTCCCCAGAAAACTAACTTGCTACCCCCCTTTCTGGCCAGGGTACAAAAATAATGGACACCCTACACAAGCCTTTATCTTCACAATCTCTCCTGAGCCCAATGGAGTATACTCAACACAACAAACATGATTTGGGGCTTCTGACTTGTGATTTTAGAGTTGGAAGTCCTAAAAGCAAATATTGCATTACTGCAAGAGACCAGGCTGAGGGGGGCTGAACGTGATCAACTAAAACTAGGGTGTTGTGAGGAAGTATATTTTGGGATTTCAGCTCCAAAAAGAGTAGCAATATTGGTAATATGAGATGGGAAAGAATACTCAGGGGAGAATGGTCTGGCTACTAAGGAGGAGAGGAGAAGAGGACAGTTCTTTGGATAAGTATACATTTATTTTGCTCTATGCTTTGATAATTTTGGGGCTAAAAGCTAAATTGTAGGTTCCTTTATAAAGCCAGTTTAGATTTTAAAAGAGCAAACCTTACTTAGCTAGTTTCCTTAGTATAAAATCCTTTTTTTAGTTTTTGAACTTTCTGCTAGAGAAAGTCTCTGGCAACTTAGTCTTCATTCCTGTCCATCCCTAGCTCATTTCTTTACTTATAGACTTAATTTATAGTCGATTATTCTAATCAGGATAACAGAAGAGCTGTTTATTACATATTGCTATGCATCAAACACTAAATAAAGCACACAATATAATCTTAAGACTCTCTATATTAGTCTAATATTCTTAGTACCTTAATAAGGTTTAATTATTCAGCTCAGTAATACTAAAATACAGACTAGTTCAGCAGCAAGAGGGGTGCTATCCAGTCTTTTGCACTTTGTCACATATATGATTATCTCCCAGTTGATGGGAAGTTATATGTGTGTGCTCATTGCAAAGAGCTCCTAGCTCTCAGAGAATAAGTTTATTCCCTTAGTGGGAGCACCAACTACTCACGCATCTCGGCTCCCTTCTGACTTCCTTTCTTGGTCGTGGGACTAGGACGTGACATCAGAAAGGAGCCATGGTTGGTGCGAGCAGGAGGTGAAAGATGCTGCTCATGCCAGTGAATATTTTAAGAGGTAGGCGGGGGATGAGGACGCTTGAGAGGCGTGGAAGAGTAGGAGGGAGAATGGCATGGTGATGCTGGGCACCACCGCCCTAAGCACCTCCCTCCCTCACTACACCACTGATTATAACCCCCTTATAATGTATGGTGAGCCCTCCAAAACTCCCCCAAAATCTATTATACCCACCTGTCTACCACCCCAATAGCCCTTATGGTTGCAAGTCCCAAACGCCCAGAACAAGACCTTTAGATTCTAATAAGTTGTAGTAACATAATCTTCATCCTCAATAAGAATAATTTTAAAAATGTGTTTTTAAAGCTTTTCTAAAGATTGGGAGAAATGGAAGAATTCTGATCTCAGCAGGAAGTTCATTCCAAATAGATGTAAAGACATACTCTGTTGCATGTCTGGGTGTCCAGTCCATCACTTTGCTGGCCCCTCCCATGTAAAAAAGGTCTTGTTTTGGGCGTTTGGGACTTGGACAAATTTTTGGTCTAGAATGTGGTATAAAGACAGATGATTTGGCAGCAAACGGCTGGATGAATTTAAATAAAGTTTTACTGCTGCTGGTTTGGGAAAGCGACAGTATAGGGCAGGATGTCCTGGCCTCAGTTGCCGACTGTGCACCCCTTTACAGCGTGCACCTAGGGCAGACTGCGCCCCCCCCCCCTTGATATGCCATTGCCCTGAGGTACGCTGACTGATAATGGAATGGCAGCAGAGGAGGATCCTTCAGAGCATATGTTAAAAGTGTGACGGGAAAGGTAGGAAGAAAACCAAGAGATGCTTGGAATAATCTTCCAGTAGAGGTGATGGAGACAAAGACTGTGTCTGAATTCAAGAAAGCATGGGGCAGGCATATAGGATCTCTTAGGGAAATGAAGAGATAGTGAATGATGCAGATAGGCTATTTGGCCTTTATCTGCTGTCATGTTTCTATCGACTCCTGGTTCTACATAATCAGTACTTAACTATTAATGGCATCCAGTTTAGTAATACAACTTTGGCTACTACATAATTCCAGTCTCTTGTTTTCACTTGCATAATAACTTTATTCTTTTATACTGCCATAACCAAAAGTTCTAGGCAGTTTACACTAAAAAGAGCTGGACAATCAGCGAAATACAATAATACAGTAAAAAATACAAATATTTGTAAAATAGAATTTCACTAATAAAACTCACTAAGTAATAAACTTATCGAACAAAGTGGTCTTAATTAATTTCCGAAAACAGCAATAGGATAGCATAGCTTGCTGAATGCATTTACCTAACCAAAATTGTTGTCTACCAGTTTGAAATGCTAGGGTCCTATTTAAGAAGGTCTTATATCTACACCCATTAATTTTTGGATAAGCAAATAAGTAGAAGTTTCTAGTTTCTCTTGATGGTCTATGCAACACAAAATGAGGAAAAAGGTAAGATGGAGACAATCCCGATATCAGCTTAAAGCAGATACAGGAAAATTTGAATACTACTCTTGCCTCCAAAGGCAGCCAATGAAGTAAACGATAATATGGACTAATATGGCCGTTCTTTTTTCAACCAAAAATCAATCGAACAGCTGTATTCTGAATTATCCTTAATTTCCTTAGAACTGACTACACCATAACAACATCTACAGGTACAAGGTCCTCCAAATCCTAGTCTATTTAGCTTAGGGTTCTGTAGCCTTAGCTGGGGAGTCACCTGTATATTGCTGTCTTACCCTGTTTGTGCAGGGAGAAAGTAAGGTTAACTGTAATTGGGGGTTCTTCATGAACAGCAGGATGAACCGCCACATAACCTTCCCACCTCCCCTACAGTTCAAGTTCTATTTCTCATCTGGCTCTGCTGTTGCTGTAGCTATACAAAAAGGACTGATGAGCATGTGCAGCTGAAGTGGTTACCACAAGGGAAGGGCCCTGGGGGGCCTGTCTTACACCTGCTCAGAAGGGTTTTACATACTTTTCTGAGCTATGGGGGAGCAAGTATGAGCTGGCACTATCAAGCAATGACATCACTTATATTTAGCTGGCTTATCCTGCTGTTCACGGCAAACCCTGGTTAAAGGTTAGTAACCTCACTTTCCTCTGCTAGCACCTCCTGGAGGCCATGCATTTACACTACATTCTGGTTGAAGATTGCTAACTTGCTGTCTTCCTTTGTGTGCTTAATTATTTCTATAGCGCTACCAGACGTACGCAGCGCTGTACAGAGTCACAAAGGGTAAGAAAACAGTCCCTGCTCGAAAGAGCTTACAATCTAAATAGGCAAGACAGACAAACAGGATGTCATGGATACAGTTAAGGGGAACTGTTAATCAGTTGGCTGGGTTGGAGGGCAGAGGGGTGTATAGGACAATGAAGCAATTGTGACATCACTAATGAGGTTCTCTCTTATTGGTGGAAGGAGGCATTATGACATCACAGTCTCAGATCTTCTTCCCAAAGACAAACAGGATGTCACGGATACAGTTAAGGGGAAGGGTTAATCAGCTGGCTGGGTTGGAGGGCAGAGGAAAGTACAAGACAATCAAGTCATTGTGATATCACTGATGAGGTTGTCTCTTATTGGTGGAAGGAGGCATTATGACATCACAGTCTCAGATCTTCTTCCCAAAGACAAACAGGATGTCACGGATACAGTTAAGGGGAAGGGTTAATCAGCTGGCTGGGTTGGAGGGCAGAGGGGAGTACAGGACAATCAAGTCATTGTGATATCACTGATGAGGTTGTCTCTTATTGGTGGAAGGAGGCATTATGACATCACAGTCTCAGATCTTCTTCCCAAAGACAAACAGGATGTCACGGATACAGTTAAGGGGAAGGGTTAATCAGCTGGCTGGGTTGGAGGGCAGAGGGGAGTACAGGACAATCTAGTCATTGTGATATCACTGATGAGGTTGTCTCTTATTGGTGGAAGGAGGCATTATGACATCACAGTCTCAGATCTTCTTCCCAAAGACAAACAGGATGTCACGGATACAGTTAAGGGGAAGGGTTAATCAGCTGGCTGGGTTGGAGGGCAGAGGGGAGTACAGGACAATCAAGTCATTGTGATATCACTGATGAGGTTGTCTCTTATTGGTGGAAGGAGGCATTATGACATCATAGTCTCAGCTCTGCTTCCCAAAGACAAACAGGATGTCAGGATACAGTTAAGGGAAACAATTAATCAGCTGGCTGGGTTGCAGGGTTAAGGATTGAAGGCTATATCAAAAAGGTGGGTTTTCAGTCCATTTTTAAACAAGGGAAGCTGCTTGCTAAGAATCTTTAAACATATTTTATATAAATTTAGACAATCGCAAAAGCGGCTACATTGAGTTGATCGTTCAAATAATACAGGGGTTTGAACAGTCATAGTTTGAGTGTACAAAATTTTGGTATATATTTTAACAACTTTAACATACTTGTAGCACATAGTTTATTCTTATATCTCAAAAGGTGGAATAAAAATTGTTCTTGCTGTTTTTGATTTTTACTACTATTATTCTAGTATTTAACTATTTAGCAACAAACCAACATAAAGATTGCACTTCAAAGCCAAGCTTCATAAATTATGAAGTTAATGAAATTATGTCAACGCCCCATTTCTGAAAGCTATAAAATATTACATGCACGGGTTCTGGACTAGAGAGTGAGTTTCTTTTCGTTGAATTCCGAACAAGTGGTTTCCAATGAAGGGATCTTTTCCAGATAAGCCCCGCCAAAAAGTTAACCCCCACCACCCAAAAAAAATTATAAAAAAGAGGCGCGATCTGTAGAAAGTAAAGTCCCCACGCCCCCATGTCGGAGCCCTTAAAAAAATGGTCGACAGTTTATCCTATTTTTTTATAATGTTAAGTTTCATATCCTCTTTTTTATAATATTTTTTGAGTGCTCTGACGGGGGGGGGGGGGCGTGGGGGGGAACCCCCCACTTTACTTTATACAATTCCGGAACTTGGAGGCGAGGAGGATGGCAGTTTGAGTGCAGAGCTCCTCTCCCTGGACAATCTGCCTGCTTTTAAATAGCAGCAGCAGTGGGAGATCAATTGCTTTTACACCCAGCAGCAACGGGACCAACCCACCAAAAACCCACAGTCCCGATCCTGCAAAAATATGAGCTCCACCCTCCCTGCAGTCCGCTAGGAAAATCAACTGCTTTTACACCTAAGCAGCAGCAGGACCAGCCACCACTACCAAGAGCCCTTTGCCCCTATCCAGCCAGGCATGTGAGCTCCTCCCTCTGCAGTCCATTGGAGAGATCAATCTACCTGCTTTTAAATATCAGCAACAGTGGGAAATCAACTGCTTTTACACCTCAGCAGCAGCGGAACTATCCGCAACTACCAAGAGCCCACAGACCCGATCCAACCAAGAGTGTGAGCTCCACCTCCCTCTGCAGTCCACTAGGAAGATCAACTGTTTTTTACACCTAAGCAGCAACAGGACCAGCCACCATTACCGAGAGCCCTTTGCCCTGAACCAGCCAGACAAGTAAGCTCTTCCCCCAGCATTCCGTTGGAAAAATCAATATGCTTGCTTTTAAATATCATCAGAAGGAGGAGATCAACTGCGTTTACACCTAAACAGTACCAAGACCAGCCGCCACTATCGAGAGCTCCTCCCCTTATATCCCGTTTAAGAGATCAATCTACCTGCTTTAAATATCAGCAGCAGTAGAAAAACAACTGCTTTTACATACAAGCAGCAGCGAGACCTACCGCAACCACCAAGAGCCCACAGACCCGATCCTGCCAGGATTGTGAACTCCTCCCCCTGCAGTCCATTGGAGAGATCAATCTGCCTGCTTTTAAATATCAGCAGCAGTGGAGATCAACTGCTTTTACACCTAAGCAGCAATGAGACCAGCCACAACCACCGAGAGAACACAGACCCGATCCTACCAAGAGTGTGAACTCTTCCCCCCCTGCAATCCGCTATGAAGATCGACTGTCGGCTCCGGGCGGCTTTCCCGCAGAGGAGAGAATCCTGCATTCACCGTGGGCCTCATCTGGGGCAGCCTCCTTGGAGCGGCTGGGGCACGGGCAGTGTGTCTGGGAGGGAATGCATGGATGGGAGAACATTGCAGGGGAGGAGACATAGACATCCTGGGACTGTCGGCCAAGTCTCTTCCCTGAAGAAGCCCTTTTTCTGGAAACGTCAATCGCTCCTCCTAAACTTACTTGCTCCACTTCATCACTGACGCTGAAACCGTGGATTGAAGACAAAGTTTTATTTTATTTTTCTTTCCAGCTTATGATTTATCTTTAATCTTATCTATTGTTTTGCATTTTGTCTTTGTTTTGTTCTATTTCTATCATTTAAATTTCTGCTTCTATTCCTTTCTCTCCTCTCTTCTACCTCCCAAAGTATTTAGATCAATGCTGTCTTGTTAAAATGTTTATTTTATTTTTATTTTTCCTCTAACTCTACTTTTCACTTCTCTATTACCCTCCAGGTACTTTAGTTAGATTGTGAGCCTTCGGGACAGTAAGGGAATTTTTCAAGTACCTTTCCTATTTCTAATCTTAATGTATATTTTCTGTAAACCGCTTAGAACCTAACGGATGTAGCGGTATATAAGAAATAAATTACATTAAATTACATTACATCGCGCTGTGTTGTGGGGCCATTGTGCTGAGAACTTCACTGGTTAAGGTTGCGTGCGCTGGCAAAAGGTGGCGGGGCTTAACTTTCGGCGCGTCCACTTTTTCCATTACTGGCGGGGCTTATCTGGAAAAGATCCCAATGAAGAATTTTCAGTGAGAGTGGCAACTTGTAGCAATCATGTCTAAAAATCAGACAGATCGTCCGACTTCTGGGACCGGAGAACCCCGTCATTTCACTGGAATGGACAGAAATAAAAGTGAATAAATAAACCAAAACATTTTTTGGGGTGTGGTCTGTGCACTGAAGAAAAGCAAACGCATCTCCCCCCCCCACCCTTCCAGACACAAAAGAAAAACCTCTTTCTTTCCTGTTGTGCAGACACCGCCCTGTAGGTGGCGCGCTGGGAACGCGGGGGGCTCGCGCCAGTCTCCCGAGTCTGCGCAGAACGGGCTATTTCCGGAGATTCCTCCCATAACCCGGCTGCTCGC
The DNA here is from genome assembly GCF_902459505.1 of Geotrypetes seraphini. Lineage (NCBI taxonomy): Eukaryota > Metazoa > Chordata > Amphibia > Gymnophiona > Dermophiidae > Geotrypetes > Geotrypetes seraphini. The sequence goes on from NC_047097.1 coordinate 17,319,812, forward strand.
CTGCCCTCTAGGGGGAGTGAAGTGGCGGCGCGGCAAAGGAGACATAACCCGGCCGGTTGATGTCGGTAAGCGTCACCCCTTGACCCGAGTTTATGCTGCTAAAGAGGGGTTTAAAATATTGTAAAACACGGCGTTTTAACTCTCTTCTATGCCGAATGACGATTTCTCCAAATAACTGCTGAAACTTTACTGTTTCTTACAGAAGCTTTCAAACCTTAAGGTGCTTTATTGCATTGTTGTATTTTTAAAATTAGTATTTGGTCTTTTATTGTTGTCGCCCTTTCTTAAGCCATAAGAGCAAAATCACAGCTAGAAGGCAATATATTTAAAATTATTCGTTTGTTTACATTTTTATTTATAAATAAACGAGAGTTTCTTTTTTTAACCCCCATTCAGTCTTGTCTAACCTCTTAGTTAGCAGAATTGATTTTATTGACCCTTTTCAGACTGGGGTGTTAAAAAAATTTGTCTGTAGTTTTAACGAAGGGAAATCACTTAGATGAGAGGAGATATTGGCAACTTTTTAAAATTGTGACGTGTAGGTTTGTTTGTTTTTTTATTTATTGGTTCCCCTCCTGTATCATTGCTGGCAAATCTGGTCAATTCACGTTTATTGTCAGCACATGGAATACATTACTATAGTGATTTGAATACTTGTTATGTATCAAATGTTATATATCAAAGTATTGATTATGTATATATGTTATATATCAATGTATTGATCAAAGAAATGTTATATATCAAAGTATTGATTCTAGTAGCAAGATCTAAAAAAATAAATAAATGATGAATTAGATCAAAATACAGCAAAGCACAATTAAATAAATTAATTCAGAGCTTGCGAGCCATGCTAAAGGAATCCACTCCAGGTTTTCAACTCCGCTCCCTTTAACCTAGGGGCAGGGGTGTCAAAGTCGGTCCTCGAGGGCCGCAATCCAGTCGGGTTTTCAAGATTTCCCCAATGAATATGCATGAGATCTATGTGCATGCACTGCTTTCAATGCATATTCATTGGGGAAATTCTGAAAACCCGACTGGATTGCGGCCCTCGAGGACCGACTTCGACACCTGTGACCTAGGGTGTTAATGCCCCCTTTGTTTTTCCCTTCTGCACATGAGCCGGAACGTGTCTTTCTAATCTGCTCTGTATATTTCTGGTAATTGTTTTGAAGTTTTTGTGGTTATTGGTGCACCAGAGCTCCCAAGTTCGGGGGAGAACTCTTCCTGCGTGGAGAGGATGCGGACTAGGATCTGCAGCCAGCAGGTTAATCCCTTGGGACCTGTTTGTCCAGCAGAGATCTTTGTGGAGCTTGCAGTCTCTACCCCTAGTAGCTTATCTTGCTTACTGAATCACAGGTGCTTGATTGCAGGCTGTTAGGCATCCACAGGAAACTCAACAGAGCTGTTCAGAGTGCCGGCTGTGATTTCGCCTCCCTCCCTTCGTATGTGTGGTTAAGAAAATAAGAATTGCCACTGCTGGGTCAGACCAGTGGTCCATCGCGCTCAGCAGTCCGCTCCTGCGGCGGCCCCCAGGTCAAAGACCAGTGCCCTAACTGAGACCAGCCCTACCTGCGTATGCTCCGGTTCAGAAAGGGTTGATGATCGGTCTGACTGGCAGCCCAAAGATCTCAGCATTGGAGGAATGGCTGATCGAGGCAGAGTTTCTTCTCCCATATCCAGCTACTACTTAGAGCTGACTGCAGCACCTTCAAAGCACGTGTCACAGTGAGTAAGGCTATTAGAGCCTATGGGCAAAATCGGGTGGAGGGGGGTGTCTGAAAATCCTGTTTTTAAGGGTTTCTGCCACATCCTATACTGTCCTGCACCTCTAAAATGCTGTTTTCTAGGCTTTGTACTCTTAGGTAAGTCATTTTTGAGCCTTTTTTTTGGTACTAAAACACTGCTGGGGCAACCATCTTGGATTTCCCAAAATTTTTTTGAAGTTCTCCAGAACCTTCAAATCATCTCATTTTGCTTCAAAACTTCCTTGGGCTCCTTTACCCATAATTCATGCCAGAGTTGCACTGGATGGTCACTTGGAGAGCGCCCTTGTGCCACATGCTGTGCAGCATATGAAAGGGAGGAGGGACCATCCAGCTTAGCCTCCCTTTTGGTCTGTAGGACTGAGGAATTGTTGGGGGGCCTATCTGTTGGGAGAAAATCCTTTCCATTGCCCCAGAACAGTGATGTGATAAGTGCAAGAGTGAGAAGCTGCGGAGCCCAAAAGATATAAGGCAGAGTTACCTAGAAGGGACTCACTGCTACCTAGTAATGCCTTTTCCAGTGCAATAGGAATGGTATTCTGTACCTTAGGGCAGTGGTTACCAACCAAGTCCTGGAGGACCACCAGGCCAATCGGGTTTTTAGGCTAGCCCTAATGAATATGCATGAAGCAGATTACTTTCATTATATGCAAATCTCTCTCATGCATATTCATTAGGACTAGCCTGAAAACACGATTGGCCTAATAGACCTCTCGGAGAGGGTTGGGAACCACTGCCTTAGGGTACTCTGTCCATTCTCATGAGCATACTGCAGAAAGATGCCCCCTTCAAGTTTCTCCTTCTGCATTGTAGGACGTTGGGGGCGTCCAACGTTTGATCTAATGGCAATGGCATACAGCAAGAAAGTGCCTCGGTGTTTCAGTTGAAGATACGAGACTGGAAGTGCAGGGCTGGATGCCCTGGTGCAAACATAGCCAAAGTCCGGACAGCTATATGTGTTTCCTCCAGGGCTCCTGTTAGACCAGGTGATATGTTGCATAGCATCTCACCCAGGGAGGGTGATCCATGTGGCCTCAGATTGACTCAGGCATCCTCGGTATGTGGATCTAGTACACCTATAAATGGACGAGTGTCTCCAGCTCTAGGAGTATCTGGACTTGCTCACACAGGGGCTGGTTGCTCTAGAAGATCTGGGTCGCTTTGGTCTTACGGCATGGCTTTTGAGTGTGTGGTGCTAACCAAGAAAGGATATTCAGAAGTGGTCATAACCACCCTATTGAAGGCCAAGAAACCATCCACCGTTTTGGCATATGCCAAAGCATGGGATACTTTTCAGCACTGGTGCAATAAGGAGATTGGAGTCCAACTGGCCTTCCTTGAAGAGGGTCTGGACAGGATTAGCATTGGTGTCCCTTAAGGTGCAGGCTTGGCTTGCTTTAGAGGCTAAGAGACGTGAGTCTCCCTGGCTGCTCACCCAGACATTATTAGATTCTTCAAAGGAGCCCTGAGGCTCAGGCTGCCAATCTGAGATCCCTTCCCGGAATCTCAACATTGCGTTGGTAGCTTCTGTCATTGGAGGAAGCTTCTCTCATGGATCTTACGATCAATGCGGTGTTCCTAGTTGTGATTACTTTGGCTAGAAGAGTCTCAGAATTGCAAGCTTTGTTGTGCAGGGAACCATTTTTGAGGATCACAGAAATAGGAGTGACTTTGTGTACAGTACCTTCCTTTTTGCCAAAGATTTTTTTAGCATTTCACATCAACCAGGCTGTCGGGCTACCAGCCTTTCAACCTACTGATTCTAAGAAGAAAGACGAGGCTTTAAAGCTGCTGGATGTTTGCAGAGTTCTCTGGTATTACTTGGAAGTGACTGAGTTTCATCTATTGGAACATCTCTTTATCCTAACCAAAGAGTCAACCCAAAGCAGACCAGCCTCCAAGGAACACTAACTGGAATTGTTTTCTGTCGAAGAATTTTCGAACTTGTCTTAGGTTTCTCATGACTGCGAATTATTTTTGTATTGTTTTGTTGATTTGTGGCTGCATGGTAAAGCCTCTGTCTATCAGCATTCCCAGAAGTTTTAGAGTGGGTTGAATGGGGTATGTGATAGTTTGTTAAGGTTGGGGTTTTTGCTATTTTCAAGGAGGACAAATTTTGTTTTGTCAGGATTTAGTTTCAGTTTGTGCTCTTTCATCCATGTTGCTACTGTTTCTAGTGTTCTGTGCAGTGTGTCTGTCATGGAGGGCGCTAGTTGATCAAAAGGAAGGAGGATGGTGATGTCGAAGCTGAATTTCTTAACGAATATTTCTGTTCTGTATTCACTGATGGAGTGCCGGGAGCAGGACTGCAGAAGACGAACGCAAATAGGAATTGGGATCAGGAGGATCTAGCTAAACTAAAGGTGGACAAAGTGATGGAACTGGATGGTATACATCCAAGGATACTGAAGGAGTTTAGGGAAGTTCTGGCAGCTTCGCTGGCTGACATTTTCAATGCTTCTCTAGAATTAGGAGTGGTACCAGAGGACTGGAGAAGGGAGGATGTGGTCCCTCTCCACAAAAGTGCAAGTAGGGAAGAAGTAGGGAACTACAGGCCGGTAAGTCTGACTTCTGTAGTAAGTAGTAAGTAAATTAATGGAAACACTTTTAAAACAGAATAGTGCAGTTTCTGGAATACAGTGGATTACAAGTCCCAAGGCAACATGGATTCACTAGAGGCAGGTCTTGTCAAACAGATTTGATCAATATCTTTGACTGGGTGACCAGAGAATTGGATAGAGGGAGAGCGCTAGATGCGGTTTATTTAGATTTTAGCAAAGCCTTTGACAGTGTTCCACACAGGCGTCAAAGTGAAGGACTGGGTCAGGAATTGAATGAGTGGAAGGTGACAGAGGGTAATGCTCAATGGAGATTCTCTGAGAAAGGAATAATGTTACTAGTGGTGTGCCTCAAGGTTCAGTTCTTGGGCCTGTTCTTTTCAACATTTTTGTAAGTGATATTGCTGAAGGACTTTTGGATGATACCAAAATCTGCAATAGAGTAGACACCTGATGGTGTGGAAAACATGAGGAAGGGCCTAGTGAAGCTTGAAGAATGGTCTGATTGGCAACTTAAGATTTAATGCTAAGAAATGCAAGGTCATGCATTTGAGCTGCAAAAACCCGAGCGAATGGTACAGTTTAGGGGATGAAGAACTTTGTATGAAAAAAAAACAGGACTTGAATATGATAGTATGTGGTGATCTAAAGGTGGCCAAATAGATTGAAAAGTTGACGGTGAAAGCTAGGGTGTATAGAGAGAGGTATGGCCAGTAGGAAAAAGGAGGTATTGATGTCCACGTATAAGACTGGTGAGACCTCATTTAGAATATTGTGTAAATTTTAGAGACCGCACCTTTGAAAAGATATAAACAGGATGGAGTCGGTCCAGAAGAAGGCTGGTCAGTGGCCTTCATCATAAGGTGTAAGATCTTGATATGTATACTTGAGAGGGAAGGCAGGAGAGGAGAGATATGATAGAGAGGTTTAAACACCTATGTAGTACAAATGCGCATGAGGCGAGTCTCATTTGAAAGGGAGCTGCAGACTGAGAGGATGAAGTTAAGAGGTGATAGGCTCAGGAGTAATCTAAGGAAAGACTTTTTTACAGAAAGGGTGATGGAGACAGTGTCTGAGTTGAAGAAGGCATGGGCAGGCACGCAAGATCTCTTAGGGAGACATTGTCCAGATTAAGGCCTTTAATTGTAAGGTCCTGGCTCTAGATTAGGGATGCCCAATACCAACAACTGGGTAAATAAGTGAACAAAAAATGTTCCCAAGGTAAATATAACAACAACAGCAAAAAAGGAACAAAAGTAGAAGTTTTTAATACCTTCCAAACCAAAGTGGCGCTCAGAATCCAAGAATGGAATGGAAAAGCTCAACGTGGGGAACAAACCCCTAAAGAGTCTTTCACTGAATCTATCATTGCACCATCTTATTTGATAGAAAGGTGATTAAAATGGCTTCATAAAAAACAGTGTAAATATCTTATATATCCATAAAGTGAATAAAATGTCCAACACCTTGTAACTGCAAAAGGTAGTGTAATCAAAAACTTAGCTTCAATGTCCATACAGCGATGGTCCGGCGGGGTTCTGACGCGTTTCGCTGAACTGGCTTCCTCAGAGAACCCGCTATGCTGTGTGCGACCTCAATTATAAATCCTCCCTAAACAAAAGAAAAAGAGGGTGATGCATAACAAAATCGTTCAACGTAAATGAAAATATAAAATGAAACTCACGACGCTGACAGCGGGGTACCTAGTTCAAAGGAAAAAATCTCTCATATCCTGTGACGTCAGTGCTCAGCTGAGCACCCAGTACTTATGCTGTGTCGACCTGTCTATCATCTGTGAAGAAACTCCCACCATTCAACTTCTCGATTCAACCCAGCAGGAGTCACTGTCTTCCAATGATAAATCCATCTCTGTTCTCTTTTCCACAACCAAGCTTGGACATTGCCTCCTCTCGTCAGCTGAGCCACTTCCAAAACTACAAATTGGAGATCAGAGAGCTGATGGGGAACTGAATGCCAATGCTGCACTAATGGGGCCCCCATGTCACTCCTCCTGATTTTGCTCAAATGCTCCGTGATACGGACTTTGATGCTTCTGATGGTATGGCCAATGTATAGCAATTTGCACGGGCATATGATCGTATATACAACTCCCTGCGAGTCACAATCCGTGTGTTGTTGAAGAGTATGAGACTTAGGCAGGTTAGGATGGTTAATGCAATCTGTTTTGAGAGCATGGGAACATATAGTGCAACGTCCACATTTGAAGTGACCTTTGAGATGTTGAGGGGTACTGGTGTGAACACTGACAAACTGGGAAGTGGTGAGATGGTCACGTAAATTTCTGCCTCTGGAAAATGCAAACAATGGGGGTTGGGAGAGACCTTGATGTACCTGTAGGATATGCCAATGAGATTTGATGATCTTTTTAATACCAAAAGCTTTGTATGAGTATGGAAGCGTGCATACCATATGGGTTTCTGCAGGGACTGGAGTATGATGTAACAGGTAAGTACGGTGAGCATATAAAGCCCTTTTATAGGCCTTCTTGATGATACCACGAGGGTACCCTCTGTCAACAAACCGTTGCCACATATCTGAAGAGCGAGTTTTATACTCTTCTCTGTCACTGCATAAACATCTGAGCATCAAAAACTGCCCTACCGGTAAGTTTCTTCACAGGTGGGCGTTTCTTCACAGATGATAGACAGGTCGACACAGCATAAGTACTGGGTGCTCAGCTGAGCACTGACGTCACAGGATATGAGAGATTTTTTCCTTTGAACTAGGTACCCCGCTGTCAGCGTCGTGAGTTTCATTTTATATTTTCATTTACGTTGAACGATTTTGTTATGCATCACCCTCTTTTTCTTTTGTTTAGGGAGGATTTATAATTGAGGTCGCACACAGCATAGCGGGTTCTCTGAGGAAGCCAGTTCAGCGAAATGCGTCAGAACCCCGCCGGACCATCGCTGTATGGACATTGAAGCTAAGTTTTTGATTACACTACCTTTTGCAGTTACAAGGTGTTGGACATTTTATTCACTTTATGGATATATAAGACATTTACACTGTTTTTTATGAAGCCATTTTAATCACCTTTCTATCAAATAAGATGGTGCAATGATAGATTCAGTGAAAGACTCTTTAGGGGTTTGTTCCCCACGTTGAGCTTTTCCATTCCATTCTTGGATTCTGAGCGCCACTTTGGTTTGGAAGGTATTAAAAACTTCTACTTTTGTTCCTTTTCTAGATTAGGGATGCCACAAGGGGTGGGCATTGACCATCTTGCTGTAGTTATTGGGCTAGGTAAGTTGAAGGGGATTATAAGAAGGGAAGAATTCCTCAAATGGTTAAGAATGAAGACTCTAGCACCAGATCCCTAATCTGTTTCTGATTTGAGCCTGAAACCCAGATGGACTGACAGAAATCCCCTGGTCCCTAGAAAATAATTCTTGTAAATATTATGGAGTTGCGAGAGGTTTTCACTTGATTCCTTTATGATATTTTGCCTCTTGTGTGAATAGAAATTTTGGTAGGTGCTTCTGATAATTGTCTCGCAACTGCAAGATTTGTATCCCTCTCCCCCTTTTTTTCTTTTGAGACTGTTTTACTGATTTAAGACCTGCAGATACAGTGGCTTTGAATGCACACCAGAGGAACAGATGTTGTTCTTGAGAGACCAGCAGTGCCACTTACTGAACATTGTACTTTTTGGTATCCAGGCCTGAGTATTCTAGTCCTTGCAACTTGATTTCTTTCCTCGGCAATTTCTGAGAAAACTGATGTGATTGCCAGCACAGATGTAATCTGTTTAATACTTAAGAGACACTCTTTCAACTTTCGTTCTGCTAAACCGTACCAGATGAATGGGTTTGGGAGAAAAAGAACAGAACATTTCTTTTTAACATAGGGATATAAAGCTATCAGCCAGCCAGGGGAAAAAATACTACTACTTCTTATCATTTCTATAGCACTGAAAGGTATATGCAGTGCTATACAGTTTTTAACATGTAACAGATGGTCCCTGCTCAGAAGAGCTTACAGTCTAATTTGGCCAGACAGACAGGACATAGAAACATAGAATGTGACGGCAGTAAAGGGCCGACGGCCCAACAAGTCTGCCCACTTGAGAACCCTCCCTCCAACTAGTCTGCCCACTCAAGGACCTTTCCTCCCTGGAGTATCTAATTCTCCCCATGTAGGGTCAAGGAGGGTCAGGGAGTTTCTTGCAGAGAATGATAGGGTGCCCTGACATGAGTAGTTTTTACCGGGAGTGGGAGTTAGGGGTTGAAAACAGCCTTGAAAAAGTGGACCTTTGGCTTGGATTTGAATACTTCTAGAGAAGGAGCCTGACATAATGACTTGACCAGTCTGTTTCATGCAAGATAGAAGGGACAGAGGCTGGTATTGGCAGTGGAGAAAAGGGTATTGTGACAACCCTAAGCCCGTAGCTCAGCGTTTGCCAGCTGTGGCTCGGTTGAAACCTAGCCCTGCCATCAGAAGGGCTAATCAATGCGATAGGGTTGTGACCAGTCATAGGGAGAAGCCTACCTTTCCCTTTAGCTCAGATTTGGCTGATCTCCAGGGAGGAGAGGAGTTGGAGCAGAACAGCTCACAACAGCCTGAGAGGGATCTCCCTCCCCCTGCAAACTCCCAGCTGAAACAGTTAATGAGGAAGCCAAGACAAACCAGGCAAACTCTGCAGGCAACTCCGCCCCCTCAGAGTGCAGGGCAGGTTCGTCTGAGTACTTTAGAGGCTGCTCTAAAGAGGAGGAGGGCAGTCTATCCTGAACCAGCCCAGGGAAGGGTCCCTCCCGAATGTGCTCTTGATTCCCAGGACTGGGAAATGCAAGAGCCTGACACTGACCCTTTGGCCAACCAGCTAGCTACTGAGGAACCTATGGATCTAGGTGAAACTTCCAGTCTGCCTGAAGACGTACTAATGGAATACAGCTAAGTGGCAGGGCTGGGAGTTGTAAGGTTTATTAACCTACTATGTTTGTGTTTGGACTGTTTGGGAAAAGGTGCTTTTGTTTGGAAGCCCTTGGAGGACTTGTGCTGGTTGGGGCTGTTCCTGTTTGAGTACAGCAGGAAGAAAAAAAAAAACACGTTTTTATTTTGCAAGTTTAATTTGCTGGCTAAAGTTAAGCTGGCTGGGACTGCCATGGTTTGAATGAAAGAGAGGGAAGTAATGTGGGGAGAATCTACTTACCATTCCAGGTTGGGTTAGTGGGGCCATTATTGGCATTCTGTGAATCAGAAAGTAATTAGTAGATTCGTTTACTCCCCTCCCCCCACCATCTCCTTTAGAGTTGGTTGGGGACAAGCCAGAACACCTTAAGGCTTGTACACGAGAGCTTTTGAGCAGTGCTGTGAATATGGGTGTTGTTTTGCCTATAAAGTTAACAGCCTTTTTGCTTTTGTGATTTATTTTGGTTTACTTACCTGATTAGGGGGCAGAGCTGTCCTTTTTGCCTTTAGACAGCTCTAATTTTTTGTTTCCTGACATAAATTGTTTTCTTTATGGCAGAGAGTTTGGGGACTGACTGTTGACCAACTCTCTTTAACCCACCACTAAATAAAGTGGAGATTTCAGGACCAGTAAATTGACTCTTTTGTCTTTTGATTTCCTGACAAAGTAGTGAATGCTATCCAGCAGGACTTCCCTCTACCTAGGGAAGCACGTCGGAGCAGCGCGAACGTGAGCGTAGGCCGTACCTACTGCAACCACAGGTACCGGCCCGCCACAGTATGGATAGGAGGGATAGGCTAGATCAGGGATCTCAAAGTCCCTCCTTGAGGGCCGCAATCCAGTCGGGTTTTCAGGATTTCCCCAATGAATATGCATTGAAAGCAGTGCATGCACATAGATCTCATGCATATTCATTGGGGAAATCCTGAAAATCCGACTGGATTGCGGCCCTCAAGGAGGGACTTTGAGACCCCTGGGCTAGATGGAACGGAGTTCATAGTGGGGGGAGCATAAGAGGAGATAAATGTGGCTCGATATCAAGGGGCTGCACAGTAAGTGCACTTGTAGTTTGGTAAGAGGAGTTTGAACTATATTTGGAAATCGATGGGAAGCCAGTGAAGTGACGAGGAAAAGTGTAATGGGATGTGCATGACTTATATTCCGCAGGAGCCACCATACTACAAAAGAACATAAGAATAGCCTTACTGGGTCAGACCAAAGTTCCATCAAGCTCAGTAGCCAGTGGCAAAGAATGTCCTCTTTGGGTTTTGGCTAGGTAGTAGGGACCTGGATTGGCCATTGTGACAATGGGCTACTGGGCTTGATGGGTCTTTTGGTCTGACCTAGTAAGGCTATTCTTATGTTTTTATGTAGTATGGTGGCTCATGAGGAATGTTAGTTGTGCAGCAGAACTTTGCACGAATTGAAGGGGAGAGAAATGGCTGAGTTGAAGACCTGAGAGAAGAAAGTTGCACTAATCTAAGTGAGAGGTGATGAGAGTGTGAATAAGGGCTTTGGTAATGTGCTCTGAGAGGAAACGTTGGATTTTGGTGATACTATAGAAGAAACAGTGACAGGCTTTAGCAGTTGAATCTGAGCAGAGAAGGAGAGAGAGGAGTTGAAGATGACTCTGAGGTTGTGAGCTGAAGAGACAGGAAGGAAGAGTGTGTTGTCCACAGAAATAGAGAATGGGGGGAGGAGAGAGGTGGGTTTAGGCAGAAAGATAAGCAGCTCCGTCTTATTCATATTCAGTTTTAGATGACAGTGAGAGATCCAGGTGGCAATGTTAGATAGGCAGTCTGGGACTCGGGCCTTGATTCCTGTAGAGATACTTGGTTTGGAGAGGTAGATCTGGGAGTCATCAGCATAGAGCAGTGGTCTCAAACTCACAGCCCAGGTGCCACATGCGGCCCGCCAGGTACTATTTTGAGGCCCTCAGTATGTTTTTCATAATCACAAAAGTAAAATAAAACAGTTTCTTGATCGTATGTCTCTTTAGCTATAAATTACAATATTATTATTATGACTTAGCCAAAAGGAAAGATTTATAAACTATAAAGAGTTTTACCTCATGCAAAACTGTCATTTCTTTAATAAGACATTAACTATTTTTTTCTGAGGCCCTCCAAATCCAAAATGTGGCCCTGCAAAGGATTTGAGTTTGAGACCACTGGCATAGAGGTAATTAGTACACTGAGGGAGTGGGCATATATGAAGAAAATGAGAGGACCCAAGACAGCCTTGAGGTACACTGATTGACAGTGGGATAGCAGTGGAGAAGGATCCATGATTGCATGTGCTGAAAATGCGATGGGAGAGGAAGAAAACCAGGAGAGATCAGAGCCCTGGAATCCCAGTGAAGATAGCATATCGAGGAGTTGGCGGTCAACAGTATCAAAGGCAGCAGATAGAGTAGAGGCCATTGGATCTGGCCAGGAACAGGTCATTAGAGACTTTAGCAAGGCAGTGGAATGGAGTGGGTGAAAGCCTGATTGAAGAGGGTCAAGAATAGCTTGAGATGAAAGGAAGTCCAGGCAACAGCTGTGAACAGCACATTCAAGTAGCTTGGATAAGAAGAGGAGGAAGGAGATGGAGCGATAGTTTGAGGGGGATGTGAGGTCTAGTGAGGTTTTTTTGAGGAAAGTTGTATAACAATGGCATGCTTGAAGACATCAGGAACAGTAGCAATGGAGAGTAATATGTTTAGGATGTGACAGGGATGACAATGGGAGAGCACCAAGTAGGTGGGTAGGAATAGGATTAGAGGAGATGTGCAGTTTCCTCTTCAGTGATTTCAGAAAAGGTGGCAGGCATTGAAGGGAGGTTGGCGGAGTGGACAACTAGAAAGGGGTGGGAGGTGACCTGGTTGAGAATTCGGGATGAATCTTGTAAAGTTTTGTCATAGAAGAACTTTGCCATCATCTGGGGGAAAATGAAGGGGGGATTGGAAGTTGGGGGCACTTTGAGTAGAGACACACTTTGTGTGTCAAAGGGATGGCGAGGATTAGAGCTAAGAGAGTTAGTTAAATGGGCATAGTATTCTTGTTTGACAAGCGAGAGGGCAGATTGGAAGGATGTTGCAGGAATTTGAAGTGTATGAAGTTGGCGTGTATGCGGGATTGAAGCCAAAGATGTTCAGCAGATCATGCACAGGTAACAGATGTTGGGGGTCAACCAAGGCTGAGATTTGGCATGCCTCACAGGACGTGAGATGGGAAGAGCGAGGATATCTAGAGCAGAGAAGAGTGGTGTTATAGGAGGAGATGGCTTAATTGACTTATAGTAGTTGAAGGGAGGGATGAGATAGTGGTGGAGAGGGTGTCTGAGTCAATAGCCTGAAGGTTCCTAAACGTATAGGTAGTAATTGGCCAGTTCTGGGGGGAGGGAGGGTGATGAGTTATGACGGTTAAGAGATGATGCTCAGAGAGAGGAAGAGTTGGAGAGCAGTTGGAGAAGACAAGGTCAGGGTAGTGGCCATTCTGGTATGTAGAAGTAGTGCAGCACAGCTGGAGATTGTATGAAAAAGTTAGGGCGAGAAACCTGTAAGTATAGGAGTCAAAGGGATCATCGGCATGGATGCTGAAGTCACCAAGGATGAGGGAAGGAGATGAAGGTTCAAGAAAGGAGAGTCAGGAGTTGGTCTTTGAGGAAGGAAGGGACTTAGCAGGGGATGGGTAAATGACTGCTACTCGAAGATGGATGGAATGGACTTCAAAAGAAAGGAGAGCAGTGAGATTGAGTCAGAGGAAGAGATTGATGTCTACAAGATGGTGACAGTAACAGCCTAACACCACCTCCACAACCAACTGAGTGAAGTTTATATGAGAAAAGGGCGGCAGCTAAAGCAGAGTCTTCAGGTGCTAGCAAGTGGAGGGTTTGGGAGATAAAGAGGTCATGGATGAAGGTAAGTTTGTTGGAAACAGGGCGCTTGAGAAAATAAAGCCAAATAGCAGCTTTTCTAGCTCTTCTCTTTTTCTTCTTATTCTGAACTAAGAGCTCCTGAAGGGGTGCAGCAGGGGGTGGGAAATGATACACATTCATACATACCCTACTGCCAAAGGTCCCATGTTGACTGCTGTCTGCCCACCATTCCAAGTTCAAGCATTTAGGTTAGACTGGGGGGGTGGGGTACCTTAAAGCTTGACTGAGAGTAAGGGCCACAGCCTGAACCCCCCAGGAGCAACTGGCCACAGGGACTGCAACCTAGGAAGTCGGGCTCAGGAACCAAACTTGGTATGCCAGCCCAACCTATACCATATGCTGGAGGTAGAGAAATATGGAAGATTTTCAGTTTGCAACAGCCCTATTTACTGATGTCACTGGAAGAGTTCAGTTTTCTTTCTCTCCATCCGCTTGTTGGAGGCACAACCCGTTTATCTGGACTTGTCTAGTAGGATTCAATGAAAGGAAATTAACAGGTAAGAATAAACTTCAGTTTTAGAGTCTTATTTAGATAAGTGCAAACCAAAGTGAAACTGTTGGCTAAAAGTAGCAAAGCTAGAAAGGATTTATAAATGTACTTTAAGGTGAGGAATGGATAAACTGGTATTTACACAACATTACAGTTGTTGCTTGGTTTTCTAATTTCCTAATTCATCATGCATAAAGAACAAGAATAAACATTTCAAAAATATATACAGTATGTAACTCTGTTTTAATAGTGGTCTTGGACCAGTTTTCATTTTTTTCTTCTCTTTGATACTGTTGTAGAATTGTATTAATGATTTCCCTTTCACAGCAGGTAGTAAATTAATGAGATCTGTAAAGATGAATAAACTCTTCTCTCGTTCACTAGGTATAGCATAGGTGCTTGCAGATCCCGCTGATGCCAACTTGTTGTTGAAAGAGCTGCTAAAAGAAAACCAGCTTCAAACGTTGGACCTTCCTGTATGAGTGGCTTCCGGCACGTTTGTAACAATATTGTGAACAGGAAGACTACACTCTGTCCTTTTTAAAGGAAGCTGCAGATTCAGAATGACTGAGATCCTGGTTTGTTTTGGTTGGTGCATTGGGGAACAGCGGCAGCCTGTAAGTAAATATTCAAGTGATCCCTCTCACATTTAGACAGTGGGACATGTTGCAAGCCTCGTACTTGATGCAGAATGAGATTGAACAGCTGTGGCATGGCACCAGCTGAAGTAACTCAAGAAGAGTAGTCATTTACATTTTCAACTGACTCCTCCTGTTAAAGAAGGGAGCCAGATTAACACTTTTTTTTTTTTTTTTAGTATTTCAGATGAGGCTCAACTCCTGAATGGAGAGCTCTGTTATCAGCTGACCTCATTTAGAAACCAGTGTGCCAGAATTTCGGCACAAAAGCGCATCTCATGATTTGCATTCAGCATATTTTCCTGGCCGGAATCCAGGTCAGATGGTGTCTTTTTATGCTCAGGATTTTTACACTGTCTTGTTCCTGCTACAGAAATTGGCAGGAGAGAAGCAGTCCCATAAGTTTTTCAGGTGGAGTCCTGCATGGTAATTAAACCTTGAGCTCTTGCTATTTTCATGCCATCTGTGGACTTTTGCTTTTGTATTTTTGTAAAAGATCTTAAGATACTGGTGGTTTTGCAAGTACAGTATAACTTTGGATTGCAAGTAACTTGGTTTGCAAGTGTTTGCAAGACAAGCAAAACATTTTATTAAATTTTAACGTGATATACAAGCAAAGTCATAGAAACATAGAAACATAGAAATAGACGGCAGATAAGGGCCACGGCCCATCCAGTCTGCCCACCGCAATGACCCTTCCCCACCTAACTCAGTGAATAGATCCCACGTATCTATCCCATTTGGCCTTAAAATCAGGCACGCTGCTGGCCTCAGTGACCTGAAGTGGAAGATTATTCCAGCGGTCAACCACTCTCTCAGTGAAAAAGAATTTCCTGGTGTCACTGTGCAGTTTCCCTCCCCTGATTTTCCACGGGTGCCCCCTGGTTGCCGTGGGACCCATGAGAAGGAAGATATCTTCTTCCACTTCGATGCGACCCGTGAGATACTTGAACGTCTCTATCATGTCTCCCCTCTCTCTGCGTTCCTCGAGTGAGTAGAGCTGTAACTTATCCAGCCTTTCCTCGTAAGGGAGATCCTTGAGCCCAGCGATCATCCGGGTTGCCATTCTCTGCACCGACTCTAGTCTTAGCACATCTTTTCGGTAATGCGGCCTCCAAAATTGCACACAGTACTCCAGGTGTGTGGTCTCACCATGGATCTATACAATGGCATAATGACTTCAGGCTTACGGCTGACGAAACTCCTGCGTATGCAGCCTATGATTTGCCTTGCTTTGGAGGAAGCTTGCTCCACTTGATTGGCAGCCTTCATGTCCTCACTGACGATCACCCCTAGGTCACGCTCTGCATTAGTTCTTGTTAGGATCTCGCTATTTAGGGTGTAAGTCTTGCATGGATTATGGCTGCCCAGGTGCATGACTTTGCATTTTTTGGCATTGAAGCTGAGTTGCCAGGACCTAGACCAGCGCTCCAGTAGTAGTAGGTCGTGCATCATGTTGTCGGGCATTGAGTTTTTGTCTGTTGTACTCTTGGCCACTACATTGCTTAGTTTGGCGTCATCAGCGAATAATGTTATTTTACCTCGGAGACCTTCTTGCAAAACAAGTACCTACAGTATACCCACATCACAACTGAGCTGATGGTTCTTCTCTCTCTGACACTACTAAAGTGTAGTGACTGTTCTAAATGAGCAAAGTCTTGCAATACAAGTACATACAGTATACACGCATGACATCATCACAACTGAGCCGATGGTTCTCTCTCTGACACTGCAAGAGTGTAGTGACTGTTCTAAATGAGCACAGTCTTGCAATAAAAGTACCTACAGTATACACGCATCACAACTGAGCCGATGGTTCTTTGCTCTCTGACACTGCAAGAGTGTAGTGACTGTTCTAAATGAGCACAGTCTTGCAATAAAAGTACCTACAGTATACACGCATCACAACTGAGCCGATGGTTCTTTGCTCTCTGACACTGCAAGAGTGTAGTGACTGTTCTAAAACGAGCAAAGTCTTGCAATACAAGTAGCTACAGTATACACCCATCACAACTGAGCCGATGGTTCTTTGCGCTCTGACACTGCAAGAGTGTAGTGACTGTTCTAAACGAGCAAAGTCTTGCAATACAAGTAGCTACAGTATACACCCATCACAACTGAGCCGATGGTTCTTTGCGCTCTGACACTGCAAGAGTGTAGTGACTGTTCTAAATGAGCAAAGTCTTGCAATACAAGTACGTAGTATTTTGTATTAAAGTTTTTGGGTTGTGGAACGAATCGTTTGAGTTTCCATTATTTCCTATGGGGAAATTCGCTTTGATATACAAGTGCTTTGGATTACAAGCATGCTTCTGGAACGAATTATGCTTGCAAACCAAGGTTTTACTGTATTTTGATGAGGTTAAAATTTTTATTATGACAAATTTTTACAGTCCTGAATTTATAAAGGTGATACATTTTATAATGGCACTGGTACTTTTTCCTTTCCATAATGAGAAGCACAGAACCCAGGGAAAGTGAGACAAAGCTCAGCCCGAAGTGTACCTGATATTGTCCCCATTTATGCTGTACCTCTGTAAGATGCCCTTGGCCAACCCATTGGTAATTCCCTTTCAAGGACTTGGAGTTTTAACCAGCAATAACACAAGAGTCTAGCAGGCAAGCATTCAGACCTCTCCAGTGAGCCATGTGTTGATCAATAAGGAAAGTCTGCCTGAATCTTTTTATTCATGTTATAAAGGCTTTTAAAGAACTGGAAGCAAAGCTTCATATTTAGTGTGTTTAGAGCTACTTCAGAAGATTTATCTACAGAGGAAGTAACATCGGTGTCAAAAGATGGCTGCCTCCCTGAGGAATGAGCTAAGAGAGGGGTCCAAAATCCCCAATCCGATCGGAGGGGGGTTGGCAGTGTAGTATGAAAACAGTAAAATGGCAATGCAGACAAGAGGCAGTGGATCGAGGTGTGGGTCATATTGCTGCGAGAGGTAGGTACATGTGTCACAGCTTTCTTAAGGCTGGAAGGCTTGCTGGAGGTGGAATCGGAGGAAGAGCGCCCAGTGAAGGCATTTATGTGCCAGCAGTCACAAAAACCTATTTGAGGACATGGATGTTAGACTGAAAGCCAGCATTGCCTCAGTGAAAGTTTTAGTTTTACTCTCCTCATATTTTATTTCAATTAAATCTTAAATTTTATTAGATTTTTCTAATTTTTAATATTGTAAACCGTCCAGATACATGTGATGGTCGGTATATCAAGCCATAAATAAACTTGAAAGCAAGGCCACAAGGGACTTTAAATAAACATACAAAATATCTTGGGATTATAGTGAAGGAGGGAATTTTGTAAGGTGACGTTTCTAAAATGGGGGTTGGGATTGAGTTACAAATGGCTCTTCCCTTTTGAGTTGTTTTAAAAATGATGATAAAGTCACCTTTTTGGGAAGAGGCCTGGTAAGTATTAGAGATGTGGATTCTGTTGGACAGAGAAAGGGCTGCAAGAGAAGATTTTAAAGAGAGGCTTACAAGGAATGAAGGAAGGAGAGATTGATGATCAAGGAGCAATAGATGAATTGGTAGCTAAGACAAGGCTGAAGCCCAAAAAGAGTGGAGGAGTAGTTGCCTGAACAGTTCCGAGTCCTAACCAGTGCAGGATGTGATGAGATGACAGTGGACGCTAATGGAAAGAGCTGGACTGTCTGATTACTGAAAGACATGTGCAAAAAGAGGTTGGACTATAGTCTCAAGAAACATTGGTCATACTAAAATACAAAGTGCATAAAAGGTTAATTTCTTAAGTACAGTTCAAGTAAGTTTTCAGAAGGTGTCTAAATATGTGATAGCAATCAACCACACTAAAGGTAAGTGGAAGCCTATTCCATAGGCCAAATCCTCGGTCTGTGTTCGATCTTTTGTCATGTGGCAGAAGGAGTCTTATTCTTCAGCCAAATCTTTACGTTCATCTTAGATTCCTAACATACTAAAGTAGTCAGTGCCAAGTCTATATGTTTTAAATCTATTAACGTACCGTGATCTTTGTGTAGTTTTTGCATAATTTTTTGGATCTCTTTTCTCTCCACAATGTAGTGAATACATTTGGAATTGCACTGATCAGCTCCAGCTGCAAGTCTCCCATAGTAAAGTTTTGCTGTGTGATTGAATTTTCAATTGAGATTTTTAGATGGCTGGAAGTGCCCAATTTGATCGAGTATAGGGCTCATCTAGTTGGCTGTCTTCGTTGCCACAGGGCTTGGATTATAAATGATTCCTGGTCTGTCTTGTAGCCTTATACCAGTGGTCTCAAACAGACCCTATGCAGGGCCACATTTTGGACTTGAAGGTACTTGGAGGGCCTCATAAAAAAAGAGTTAATCTTTTATTAAAGAAATGACAATTTTGCATGAGGTAAAACTCTTTATAGTTTATAAATCTTTCCTTTTTGCTAAGTCTTAATAATAATATTGTCATTTATAGCTAGAGAGATATATGATCAAGAAACTGTTTTATTTTACTTTTGTGATTATGATAAACATACTGAGAGCCTCAAAATAGTAGCTGGAGGGCCGCATGTGGCCCCCGGGCCGCGAGTTTGAGACCACTGCCTTATACTGTGGCTAATTTTTATAATATTCTCCACTCTAGAGCATACATATTTAAGTCCTTAGTCTTCATGTCTGGACTTCTGGTAGAGCCTCTATAACAGGACAAAGTCCTCCAGGGGAGATTCAATAATGGGCTTTTATCACCCTACCCTTTGTTTTTTCTCTGCTGTATGCAGCCTAGCATTCATTGGGCAAGTTCCATGTAATATTACATCATTACTCTGATTTGGGGGCTGATTTCACCAAGGTCTGCATTGTACTTGGCAGATGTCCATATCTCATCCCTCTTTTTGCGTATTCCTCCTTTGTAAGAACATAAGAACTGCCGCTGCTGGGTCAGGCCAGTGGTCCATCGTGCCCAGCAGTCCGCTCATGCGGCGGCGCTCTGGTCAAAGACTTCCTTAGTGCTAGCAGCCTTCTAGAAGTGAAAGTTATCACAAGTCCACCTGGGGTGGGATGGGAGTTTGAGAAACCATGATTGATGCCAGACAGGTAAGTAAGAACGTAAGAACATAAGCATTGCCTCTGCTGGGTTGGACCAGAGGTCATTATGCCCTGCAGTCCGCTCATGCGGTGGCCCATCAGGTCCAGGACCTGTATAGTATTCTTCTATCTATACCCTTCTATCCCTTTTTCCTTCAGGAAATTGTACAATCCTTTCTTGAACCCCAGTACCGTACTCTGCCCTATTACGCTCTCTGGAAGCGCATTGGCTAAGGCTCTTAACATTTGCATCTCCTCTTCCTATAGGCTAAGGCTCTTTGCAACTGCATTGTGATGTCATAGAGCTTTATGGTTATAGAAACCTAGAAACATGATGGCAGATAAAGGCCAAATGGTCCATCCACAGCATCACTATCTCCTCCTATCCCATAAGAACATAAGCAATGCCTCTGCTGGGTCAGACCTGAGGTCCATCGTGCCCAGCAGTCCGCTCATGCGGTGGCCCAACAGGTCCAGGACCTGTATAGTATTCTTCTATCTATACCCTTCTATCCCTTTTTCCTTCAGGAAATTATCTAATCTAATCAGAATTGAGCCATTTGATTTTGTGTTAGTTATTTTCCCAACATATTCCCAGAAAAAAACTCCCAGTTGCTTCAAGAAGTGTACCCGGTGCAACAGGATCATGTCCATCATAAGACATTCAGGAATTGGTGCCTGCAGTACTTGAGACCTGATACTAGCAAAAACCCTGTTGTGATGGCACAAGCTTCCTCTACCCATTTTCACCCCCCTCCATCCCCAGTATATCTTCTGCAGTGAAGCTCGTCAGCTGTATTTGTTACGTGTCAACCCACCACTAGTGGGGTATGCATGCATATATCACACTTTAATCCCATTTTATATCTTATATATTTTTTTAACTTAGCAGCTTGCTGCTTTCTCCATTGTTATTCATGACTTGATTACAAATATTGGGACTTTTTTTCTTCCATTATCTGCTTCCCAGCCCCACTCCCACCTCCTCCCCAATACGTCTAGTCTTGTTATTTTGTAGTGAAAGCCTGGACCCTGGGGTCACATGTCGGATCTTTCTGGAGCCCTGCAAAGACATCTTGAATCCAGCCACTAGATGTCACCCTTAAACAGATGATCACACCTGGAACTATACAGTATATTGCAGCAGCTTCAAAAGATCTAGGGAGCAGCAGACACAAGTCAATGAGAGGGCTGAGCGACTTCCACATATGGTTAATAGCACTTAGCTACCAAACAGACCCCCCCCCTTTTTTTTTTTCTTCCTTTTTGTTCTCTAACTATTTAGTTTTCTTTACCATTCTCCCAGGGAAGCTCAGAACGGTTTACATGAATTTATTCAGCTACTCATAGTAACATAGTAGATGACGGCAGATAAAGACCCGAATGGTCCATCCAGTCTGCCCAACCTGATTCAATTATAATTTTTTTCTTCTTAGCTATTTCTGGGCAAGAATCCAAAGCTCTACCTGGTACTGTGCTTGGGTTCCAACTGCTGAAATCTCCATCAAAACCTACTCCAGCCCATCTATACCCTCCCAGCCACTGAAGCTCTCTCCAGCCCATCCTCCCCCAAACGGCCAAGAGCATTTTTCCCTGTGTCCTAGTGGGCTCACTGTCTAATGTACCTGGGGGCAAGTCTTAACAAAGATGGCAAAACAAAATTTACAAAGCATGGTAAAAATATGACAAAACATGGTATGGTGAGACATAGTATAATGAGCCTAGGTCAGCAACTTAGCACGGTAAATATAGGGCTCCTTTTACTAAGGTGCGTTAGGGCCTTAATGCGTGGAATAGCTCGCGCTATCTGTTAGGATGGGAGGACATAAGAGAAGTGGAAAGACAGTCCTAGTGGCTGAGAAAATAAAGGCGAAAGAGTTGGCATTCGTGAAATATAAAAAAACCCAAGAAGAGGAGAGCAGAAAGGACTACAGGGTGAAACTGAAAGAAGCCAAGAGAGAGATACGTCTGTTGAAAGCACAGGTGGAAGAACAAATGTCTAAAAATGTAAAAAAGGGAGACAAAATTTTTTTCAGATATATTAGTGAAAGGAGGAAGATGAAAAATGGAATTGCTAGGCTAAAAGATGCTGGGAACCAATATGTGGAAAGTGATGAGGAGAAAGTGAATGTGCTAAACAAATACTTCTGTTCTGTGTTCACAGAAGAAAATCCTGGAGAAGGAAGTTACACGAGAAAATGGAGTAGATTCTGCGCCGTTCACGGAGGAGGGTGTTTATGAGCAACTTGAAAAACTGAAGGTGGACAAAGCGATGGCACCAGACGGGATCCATCCTAGGATACTAAGGGAGCTCAGAGAGGTTCTGGCGAGTCCTATTAAAGACGAGTTCAACAAATCTCTGGAGACGGGAGTGATTCCTGGGGATTGGAGGAGAGCGGATGTGGTCCCTATTCATAAAAGTGGTCACAGGGATGAAGCAGGAAACTACAGGCCGGTGAGCCTCAATTCAGTTGTTGGAAAAATAATGGAAGTTTTGCTGAAAGAAAGGATAGTGTACTTCCTTGAATCTAATGGGTTACAGGATCCGAGGCAACATGGCTTTACAAAAGGTAAATCGTGCCAAACGAACCTGATTGAATTTTTTGATTCGGTGACCAGAGAGCTGGATCGAGGACATATGCTAGATGTAATTTACTTGGATTTCAGCAAAGCCTTTGATACAGTTCCTCATAGGAGGCTGTTGAACAAACTTGAAGGGCTGAAGTTAGGACCCAAAGTGGTGAACTGGGTCAGAAACTGGCTGTCAGACAGACGCCAGAGGGTGGTGGTTAATGGAAGTTGCTCGAAGGAAGGAAAGGTGAGTAGTGGAGTCCCTCAGGGATCGGTGCTGGGGCCAATCCTGTTCAATATGTTTGTGAGTGACATTGCTGAAGGGTTAGAAGGGAAAATGTGCCTTTTTGCAGATGATACCAAGATTTGTAACAGAGTAGACACCGAAGAGGGAGTGGAAAATATGAAAAAGGATCTGCAAAAGTTAGAGGAATGGTCTAATGCCTGGCAACTAAAATTCAATGCAAAGAAATGCAGAGTAATGCATTTGGGGATTAATAATAGGAAGGAACCATATATGCTGGGAGGAGAGAAGCTAATATGCACGGACGGGGAGAGGAACCTTGGGGTGATAGTGTCCGAAGATCTAAAGGCGAAAAAACAGTGTGACAAGGCAGTGGCTGCTGCCAGAAGGATGCTGGGCTGTATAAAGAGAGGCGTAGTCAGTAGAAGGAAGAAGGTGTTGATGCCCCTGTACAGGTCATTGGTAAGGCCCCACTTGGAGTATTGTGTTCAATTTTGGAGACTGTATCTGGCGAAGGACGTAAGAAGACTTGAGGAGGGCGACAAAAATGATAGGAAGCTTGCGCCAGAAGACGTATGAGGAAAGACTGGAAGTCCTGAATATGTATACCCTAGAGGAAAGGAGAGACAGGTGAGATATGATTCAGACGTTCAAATACTTGAAGGGTATTAACGTAGAACAAAATCTTTTCCAGAGAAAGGAAAATGGTAAAACCAGAGGACATAATGTGAGGTTGAGGGGTGGTAGATTCAGGGGCAATGTTAGGAAATTCTACTTTACGGAGAGGGTAGTGGATGCCTGGAAAGCGCTCCCGAGAGAGGTGGTGGAGAGTAAAACTGTGACTGAGTTCAAAGAAGCGTGGGATTAACACAGAGGATTTAGATTCAGAAAATAATATTAAATATTGAACTAAGGCCAGTTCTGGGCAGACTTGCACGGTCTGTGTCTGTATATGGCCGTTTGGTAGAGGATGGGCTGGGGAGGGCTTCAATGGCTGGGAGGGTGTAGATGGGCTGGAGTAAGTCTGAACAGAGATTTCGGCAGTTGGATCCCAAGCACAGTACCGAGTAAAGCTTTGGATTCTTGCCCAGAAATAGCTAAGAAGAAAAAATTTAAAAATTTAAATTGAATCA
This sequence comes from Geotrypetes seraphini, assembly GCF_902459505.1. Classification (NCBI taxonomy): domain Eukaryota; kingdom Metazoa; phylum Chordata; class Amphibia; order Gymnophiona; family Dermophiidae; genus Geotrypetes; species Geotrypetes seraphini. The sequence continues at coordinate 17,343,105 of NC_047097.1, forward strand.
GATTGGGCAGACTGGATGGACTATTCGGGTCTTTATCTGCCGTCATATACTATGTTACTATGTTAGACCTTAACGTCAGCATTGAGCTGGCGCTATTCTGTAAGCGTACTGCGCGGTTTAGCCAAAGGCTCAACAGATAAAGCAAATAGTAAGGGAGACGGGGCACACCCCTGTCTGGTGCCTGTATACCCCCCATTAATGTGTAAACTAGCCAGTGGTTTATTAGAAAGACTGCCTATTCTAATATTAGTAACTTTCATGCCACCTAACAGGGACATCTCCCTTCTACCTTCCCCCCTCCAACACACACAGATGAGTCCTCTTTGTGTAGCTCTTCATTTTTTCCCTAATATACAATTGAAGAACTTGGGAAATAGGTTCAGCAAATTTTATTGTACGAATTCCTGATGCACAATCTCTGTCTTTCAGAAAAGACATCGAAGGATAGACAGAAGTATGATTGGAGAACCAATGAACTTTGTACACACTGCACATGTGGGGTCAGGGTGTACAGACACTGGATTTGCAATAGTAAGTATATGTTCATTTTTCTTAAACCTTCCTCCCCCAATATGTCTATCCATCTGTCTCTTTGTGACCTAGTGGAAGTAGATAAACCAGCAAACGGAGTGAATGAGCTGATTTGAGAAATCCAGATGTTGGGGACTCAGGGCTGGTGTTAGGCCTACTGGGGTCCTGGGCAGGAATTGAGGAGGAGGTCCCCATTCTCCTCTCCTCCCTTCTTCTCCCCACCCGCCATTACTACTAAACAATGTGTGTGTGAATAAATGACTTCACACATGCACACATTATGGATCACAAATTAGAAATATGAATATCAAAACTGAACTGGGAACCCCAGAAAGTTAAAATTCGTCAAGTGCTGCAACACTGGAGAAATAAAAATAGAAATGCACTTCATTTATACTGAACTCGATCAGTGAAATAACCATGAAGAGGGGGGGGAAGCTTGGGCCCCCCCAATTAACATCTCCCTTTGTGCCAGGTGAAGATTCCCAAGCTTTCACTAGCCCATGACCTGACCTCCACCTCCTGAGGTCCAGGGACCAAAACTCGCTCAGCTCTGCAACTAGCAGCAGTGTTTTAGAGCTGCTGCTGAGCTCCCCACCCTTGGCACCTACTAGGCCTTCACACAAGCATGAAAATCAAATGTGCGTGATGGTGACAGCAGCAGTAGCAACTCTTGGGGTTACTGCCATCAGCTGCAGAGCTTGGAGATTTCAAGCGGCCAGACTGGAGAAAGCCTTCAGTTGGAAGGAAAATCAATTTTCAGTTACTCTATCCAGAATTTTTGGGTTGCAGCAGTGAAGGTTGTCTACAATGATTATTTTGAAAGATGACTAAACGAGTCAGCAAGGTGACATAGTGGGGTGTTTTGCTCCTGAAGAAGCAGAGTTGAAACGGGAAAGCTCTGTTGACTATAGGACACCTCTATTAAGCTGAATTGCTGCTGATCTTAAATATAAAGCAAAATTTTGAGGAAAAAAGCATTGGATTGAGAATATTGGCATGAACTGTTAATATAAAAGGAAGGGATTTTTTTGACTGAGAGGTCACATCTGTGTTTGTTCACTTGAGCTATTGGGCAACTGTGTCTTTTTGAACGCTTGAAATCTCTTCCTTCCTTGAAGATTATCACTTGGTGAATTGAGCATTTTGAACTCGCATAGTGAACTTAAGAATTGCCGCTGCTGGGTCAGACCAGTGGTCCATCATGCCCAGCAGTCCGCTCACGTGGCAGCCCTCTGGTCAAAGACCAGCACTCTAACTGAGACTAGTCCTACCAGCGTACATCCTTGTTCATTATGAACTTGTCTAACTTTGTCTTGAATCCCTGGAGGGTGTTTTCTCCTATGACAGACTACGGAAGAACGTTCCAGTTTTCTACCACTCTGGGTGAAGAAGAACTTCCTTACGTTCATATGGAATATGTCCCCTTTCAATTTTAGAGAGTGCCCTTTAGTTCTCCCTACCTTGGAGAGGGTGAACAACCTGTCCTTATCTACTAAGTCTCTTCCCTTCAGTATCTTGAATGTTTCAATCATGTCCCCTCTCAATCTCCTCTGTTCGAGGGGAGAAAAGGCCCAGTTTCTCTAATCTTTCGCTGTACGGCAACTCCTCCAGCCCCTTAACCATCTTAGTCGCTCTTCTCTGGACCCTTTCGAGTAGTACCATGTCCTTCTTCATATATGGCGACCAGTGCTGGACACAGTACTCCAGGTGAGGGTGCACCATGGCCTGGTACAGCGGCATGATAATTTTCTCCAATCTGTTCATGATCCCCTTCTTTATCATTCCTAGCATTCTGTTCGCCCTTTTCACCACCGCCGCCGCACATTGCGTGGACGGCTTCATCATAATTCCCAAGTCTCTTTCCTGGGAGGTCTCTCCAAGTACCGCCCCGGACATCCTGTATTCATGCATGAGATTTTTTTGTTTGGATACCTACATGCATCACTTGAGAGTTGTTCATGGATTAGGATGTGTGTGTCATGTTATAGTAGTCTATCCAGATAATGCCACTGAAAATCGAGGGATGGCCCAGTCTAGGTAGTAGATGTTACTGTCTGGAAAAGTGCCCTTGAATAACAAGCTGAGAGTGTTGTGGAGTTCAGTTCTTTAAATCTGCAAGATCTGAAACACAGTTGCTATGAAAATGTTTGATGCATTTGACTGAATGCTGCACTAGTGTACTAGTAGGAGAGAGGAACTTTCAGAAAAACAGTTAAAGAGGGAGACTGAAGAAATTGCAATGATAATACTTTTTTCACAGTTGTCTCCTAAACAGCTGAGTCTAAGTACTGTGGGAGAGGCAGATGAAACATTTCTAGGTAAAAGTATATGTGTTGGTTGAAAACAATAGGTGGTATTTTGAGTTTGGATGATACCTATAATATCGTCTTTTTTTTTTTTTTTTAACCTCCAAACTGTAATTTTGATCTCTGAGATGAGTATTATACACTTTTGATTACGATGTGCAGATCTACAAGTTTGTATGCAAACACTATTAAGTATCATTTATTTTTAATTTGGAGGTAACGGAAGAACTTTGTGAAAAGTAAAGGATGGAAGTAATGGTCGTGTATAGGGAAACTCCTATTTAAACCATGTATGTTTTTTTCAAAGCTGCCATTTTTCCTCCAAACATCAATTTATCTAGTTTGTCTCCTATCCTTTGGTTGTTAAATAGACTGATAACTTGAAAGTAGAACAGTCCAACCTATAATGTTAGGTCTTCTCGTCCTCAAACATACCCTAAACTCACCTTTTGCTATAATTCTACTTCCCAGTTGATCAAATTATTGTCCAACACACAGTAATTTTCTCAGTACTTCTTTTTTGATTATTATAGGTTTCTGCCTTTCTTCTGGCTAGACTCGCGCTATTTTTGTTGTTTTTTTTTAAAGGTGCACCAGCTTGTTCAGTAGAGAAGGTGTCCAAGTTGAATGCCTGGTCATCTGTTTATAGCATGAATACGAGGTGCTATCCAAAGGTTCAGGGAATTCAATTGTAAAAAAAAAAATTGCTTACCGAAACTCCTAGTTTTCACCATCTCCTTCGAAGTAGTCTCCTTGAGAATGTATACAGCGATCCCCGCATTTTTCCCATGAGTCCATGCATCTATGGAAGTCATCGTGGGTGAATGCCTTGAGGACCTTCTAAACGGCGCCCTTTCAGTCGTAATTTCATTTTGGGGAATAGGAAAAAATCACAATGGGCAAGGTCAGGCGAATAGGGAGGGTGCATGATCACTGTAATGTTTCTGGAAGTCAGTAATTGAGTTCCAAACAGAAACGCGATGGGCCTTCTGTCTTGGCACAAATTACACAGAAATGCGTCTCATGTTCAATTCATCTGACAAAATTCGTTGAACTGTCCCACTATCTCACAAACTTAGTGGATAGTTTGGCTATGATCTGCATGGATAGTCTCACAAACTTTTTGCTATGGTTTCCGGTGTTGTGCTTGTTGACAGTCATCCGGAACCGTCATCTTCGTGGACAGATGTTGGTCCATCCTTGAAGCACTTTTACTAAAGAGAGGGTTTTGCTTTGGCACATGGCATTATCTCCAAAGGCTTCCTGGAGCATACGATGGGTTTCTGCAGCAGTTTTTTAAAGTTTGAAACAAAATTTGATGCAGATTCTTTGCTCAGTAAAATCTGTCGTATCGAAATTCGCTGAGTCACTAAAACACAACCTTACAAAATCGCACAGAACAAAACAACGCGATCACTCAGCTGCACGCCCGTTAGCACACTGATTCACAAAGCATACTGCTAGACACCTCTAGTGACGGAAGGGCACACTATATCTAGTTCACGTGCGCTGTCCACATTCCCCAAACGTTTGGGTAGCACTTCGTATATTGTACTACTGTTCTTCTCACGGAGGTACATAGTGCCCGTCTTTTTTATATGTTTTAACAAAAGATTTGACATGATCGAAACATTCAAGATAATGAAGGGAATAGACTTAGTAGATAAAGACAGGTTGTTTACCCTCTCCAAGGTAGAGAGAATGAGAGGACACTCTCTAAAGTTAAAAGGGAATAGAGTCCGTACAAATGTGAGGAAGTTCTTCTTCACCCAGAGAGTGGTAGAAATCTGGAACAAAATCTGGAAAACACCCTCCAGGGATTCAAGACAAAGTTAGACAAGTTCCTGCTGAACCAGAACGTATGCAGGTAAGGCTAGACTCAATTAGGGCATTGGTTTTTGACCTATGGGCTGCCGCGTGAGCGGACTGCTGGGCATGAGGACCACTGGTCTGACCCAGCAGCAATAATTCTTATGCTCTTAAATGGAAGAACCTAATAAAGCAGGGACTAGTAAAATTGTAAATATGTATTTGTTTCCCAGGGAGGGTCATTTCAAGATCAAATGAAATCCAAAGGTGGTTATGCAAGTGGGATTTCTTCAGAGATACGGCATTAACACCTGCAATAGGGAACTGAGGTATGACCTGTTTTACTAATATGTTCAAATGCAAAATTTTTTTGTATTAACATTGACAGTCTTGAAGATCCCCCACCCCTCTGTACAATCAATTATGTGCAACAACTGAACAAATAAATCAAATCCGAGTCATTAGTTTTGCAGTGAAGTTTAAAAGGCTTGGTGGTGCAGGGGAGAGTGGGAAATACTTGTGCCCACCCAGAAATTGTCTTCTGGCTATGCCACTAACACCATAATGTGAGTGTGGTGGGTTTTTGTGTTTGGGGGGGGGGGGTGAAGTTACGTTGTTAGGAGTTAATCTCAGAATATAAGGAGGGCTGAACCCAAAACAACTTGCTCAAAAAGAGAGTAATTCTGGGCACGCTTTTTTACAAGAATCTCTGAAATGTACAAAATTTCACATTGAGATTCTGGTCATTGATAGAATTCCAAGTGTCTGCTTTCAACATTCAGGTTCTACCTTAAGAGTCAGCACTCAAGAAAAATCTAAGTGTCATTGTAGATAATACACCAAAATCTTTTATCCAGTGTACAGTGACAGCCAGAAAAATCAAGAGAATGCTAGGGATTACTAGGAAAGGAATAGAAAATAAGGCAAAGAATATTAAAATGCCTCTGTTGAATCCACAGTTCAACCTCAACCTTGAGTACTGTGTGCAATTCTGGTTACCATATCTAAAAAGATATATAGCAGAATTACAAAATATTCAATTAAGGGTGAAGTAAGAGGATGAAACTCCTTGTATGAGTAGGCTGTTCTGATGGAGCAGGTCGGATGGGTCCTTCTTTGGAGGCTGTTTCTAGATAATCCCTTCCTGAGGAAGCACAAGGCGAAATTCGAGTAGAAGGGAAGATATTTGTAATTTTTGGCTTCCAGAAGTTATTATTTATTAGTACACACACAAGTACTTTAGGACACCAGCTGCTTATTAAACGACTATCGAAGAAGCAGTAACCACCGCAAAGATAAGTTTATTTTATAGTAATTGGATGTTGGATTGTTATATGGTGGTACAGACATTAATAGTGCCATGATGGTCTGATGGCAACTGGTGTTGTGTGTTTTTACACTAGAACACTATGGTTGTGGGTCTGAGCACTATTTAAATTATTAATTCTTTTAAATTGTGATATGAATATTGTTATATAAGTTATTATCACAATTGAAAAAAAATATAAATCCCTATATTTATTTAAAGTATATTTGTAGTCAAACCAATCAGTGAGTACTCTGTGAACCCTGTCTGGTTTGGATGTAATACATTGGTCGATTCGACGAAGTCTGATAATTGATCAAATACTAATCTTTCTGTTAGTTTAGCTAAGAATGGAATATTGGCGATGGGGCGATAATTTGAGGCTTCCTCAGGCCTGGATTTATGATCTTTTATTATTGGAAAAATTGTTGCAGTTTTCCATGACAATGGTAATGAACCCGTGTTAAGGCTCTTTAAGATGAGAGATTGTATGAATGGGCCGAAATAGGAAAAAAAAATTTTCTAAGATAAATGGAGGGATGATCTCTGATCGGGAACCTTTTATATTAACTCTTTGGAAAAGACGTTCAATATCGGCTAATGAAGGAAGATTAAAAGTAGAGCATTTAGCAAGAGGTAAGTGACAATTATTTGGAATATCGGTGGAATCTCCTGATAAAGTATGGTCAAATTTTTTCCTTAAATCATTGATTTTTTTACAAAAATAGTTGGCAAAGTTGATCTTGAGATTATTTGTTTTCTTTCTGAGATGGGGGCCATGGATTTTAAAATAGAATAGAGGATGGAAGGATTTTTTGCTTTTGAGATTTTAGTGGAATAGTAGTTTCTTTTGGCACAATTAATTTTCATCTTGTAAAAAGATGCATGCTCTTTATAAAGTTTTAGATTTGTAGGAGAATTATTTTGGCGCCATTTCCTCTCAAGGGATCTTAATTGTCTTTTGAGCAGGAAAAGCTCATCTGAGAACCAAGGATTTTGTATTTTACGGGTGGAAGTAGTTTTGGTGATTACCGGTACTTCGTTATCTAATAAAGATTGGATTGTTGAGTTCCAGGCAATGAGCTGTTCTTCCAGTGTGTCAGTATTTATGTTTAGTGTGTTTGAGTTAAATGAAGAAAGGATATTTGTTAATTCTAATTTTGTATAGTCATGGTATGAAATCTTCTTGGATTGTGGAGCTATTGTTGTTTTTTTGAGTAAATCTTAATTGAAATGAAATGATGGTCTGACCAAGGAACCGGTGTAATGCAGAGGTCAGAATAGGTAAGGAATTGTGATTTTGAAATTAGCATCATGTCTAACGTGTGTCCTGCGGAGTGTGTTGGATCTTGAATTATTGATTATAAATTCAGGGCATTGGTATGGGTTAAAATTTCTCTGGTGATAGGGTTAGTTGTTTCATCGAAGTGAATGTTAAAGTCACTTAGGATCAAGGGGTGATTTGATGAAGAGCAGAAATCGAAAATTAATTTTGAAGAATAGTTAGGTTATTTTGGCCAATAGGTGGAGGAATATATAGTAAAAGAATGTCGATTTTTGGAGAAATTTGATGGCCACATTCCCGGAAGAGCAATCTATGGTACTAACTAAATTATTATGATAAATGATAGCTAAGCCACTGCCTTTACGTTTGTAACGATGATTAAATACATAAGAATAATTAGAAGGACAGCTGAAGGAGAGATAAGCTTCTTCGCCATCTGGTAGCCAGGATTCAGTCATACAAAGAATATGTAAATCCTGAGAATGAAAGATTTCTTTTATGAGATGGTATTTACCTTTGATAGACCTTACATTAATAAGTCCTAATTTTAAACGTGTACTATTTGAGGTGTGATTAGTGAGAGAATGAGGAATAGTAGTAGTTTCAGTGAAATTAGAAAGAGGATGAGATAAAATAGGGATTTTGGTGATTACTGATTGGTGGGGCGAAGGCCCCAGAGCATCGGAATGTTAGAGGATTGAGAAGACATGCTAGGGATTTTAGTGATGTTAACTGGGGATTGAGGGACAATTATAATCGAATATACAGAACTAAGTAGTAATATATAAGTGAAAAATAAGCTTCTGGAAGTTAGTTGCTTGTTGATTTTATCCACGGGACACGAATTAATGTTTAAAATAAAGGCGCCTTCAAGCTGCGCACGAAGGAGCGCACAGTGAGCAGTACCTGCTCCTTATGCGCGCCTTTGCGGCGTGTGTCGCAAATGGCCCGAATTTAAAGAACGTGAGCAGACCTGGAAGGTGGGCGGAGTCCAGCGGGCCGCCGCTTTGCCACGGCAGATCAGAAAGAGGCAAGGAGATCTACAAAGTAAGAGTTAAACAAATAAACAAACATTATAAAAATAGCTATTAAGAATATAATTCATGAGTAAGGTGACATCAAGTGCGCTGGTGCAGTGCAGGTAGTTAGGTGGAGCGTGCGCCGCAAATGGCCCGAATTTAAAGAACATGAGCAGACCTGGAAGGTGGGTGGAGTCCAGAGAGAGGCAAGGGGATCTACAAGAATTCTGTTGGGTTATGTAAGGTTCATTGCCCACAAGGCTAGATGCACTAAAGATACCGACTTGATTGCTGTTGGCTGCCTTGAGCTCCCGTAGTCTCCCGAGCCATCTGCACGGGGCAGGAGCGTGGGAAGATCGCTCCTGCCCCGAAAACCCGCTAGACCACCAAGTAAGGCTTAAGGGCTTAAAATAGCTTGAAAAATTAAAATGGGTTTTTGGGTTTAAAACCGCGAATAACCGAATCCACGGATGTCGAATCCGTGGATTTGGAGGGGGAAGTGTATATGGAATTGGATGGAGAACCAATGAAGTGACTTGAGGAGATGGATAATGTGAGTATGGTAGTTCTCGTTGGATATGTTGAGCAGCAGAATTTTGAACAGGTTGAACGGGAGAGAGATGGTTGACCGGAAGACCTGCGAGAAGCAAGTTGCTGTGTCTTCTCCAAACTAAAGAGCCCTAAACAGTTCTTCCACCCCCTTAAATCACTCTGGTTGCTCTTCTCTGTACCTTTTCTAGTTCTGCTATATCTTTTATGAAATGTGGAGACTATATTTAAGCCTTTTTGTGCTATATGCTATTAAGTGCAGTGTTTCCTGTTTGGATTGCTGTTCCCCCCCTCCTCCTTTGATAATTTTTCTCTCCTTTTATCTTTTTCTTCATACTCTTTTCTATAGATGCAGATGATGCTTTCGGACTGTATATAGTTTCCAATACATTTTCTTTCCAAAGTGGTTCTAGATGTTTAATATACGTTTCATAATGTGGGCATAAGCGGTAAAGACCCTCCTCTTCAACTAAAATTCAACCACAGTCTACGCCTCACCCCTTTAACCCCCCCCCCTCCCCTCTACCCTCTCTTCTCCATTCAAAACTTCTACTTAAATTGCTGTACAGTCCATTCTTAATCTGTACTAAAACTACTGTATAGTCTTTGTATTGTCCAAATGTACTCCGCTGTGAATGTTTGCTTGTAGGCCGTTCTGAGCTACTGGGAGGATGGGATAAAAATCTAAATAACTAAAATAAGCTAACTTTTTTAACTTTCTTACAGTTACTTGAAGACACCAATAAATAAAAGGGACCAAATTTCCACATCATCACATTTTGCCAACTCTAGAGTGCCACATCTTTCTGCTGCAGGACCTTATAAAATGTTGTTTGGGTTGAATGAACTGTAAAACATTTGCTGGAACTATAAAAGTTTTATGTTTCCATTTAAAACTAGGAAATGAGTGTGCTCTATCTGAAACATGGTTATAGATCATCTAAAAGGACCCTAATATAAATCTAATTTTTATCATATCAACTGTCACTATGTAACACCTAGAAGTATACAACCCACTACTAATGGTTTTGGAAGGTTTTTTTTACGTGTTTGAAAGATGGTCATTGTAATACAGCAATAAAATGTATCGGGAACTTCTTACATTGATCTGTTATGGATTTCAATGTAAAATTATAATAAGAAAATAGTGCTTTGAGGGGTGGAGTATGGAAAGGTGCAAGTAATCTACCTCTATATTGGTGCAGGGGCATAGTTACAGGTAGCCGAGATCCCACCCCTTTTGGAGTTGGAGTCATCTAGCCAGTGGCAGTGATGTGGGCCAATTTGAGATCTTTAGGTGATTTCATTAACATCTGCATTGTTTCAGTGCCCACAATTTTCACTTTCAGTCCTACCAAAAAATCAACCCTAGCTATGCTACTGTTAGTCACAGCCAAGAAATGGAGCTCAGGCTATAATAGAAAGTGTTTCCTATTGCCGTCTATTTAATGGAGCTGTTCTGCTTCCAAGTAAATGGTTGCATGTTCCTAATTAACTCAATAACTTTGCTATGGTTGCTTGAATAAGACTGCTTTATTTTGAAGACTAGGGGCTCCTTTTACTAAGGTATGCTAGCGTTTTTAGCGCACGCCCGAAATTACCACGCGGTACGCTTCTAGAATAACGCCAGCTCAATGCTGGCGTTAAGGTCTAGCGTGCGCCATTCCGCGCGTAAGGCCCTAACGCACCTTAGTAAAAGGAGCCCTAGGTTTATGTGACCGTTACGGCCTTTGAATATTTGGAGATTACCAGATTCAGTCTATACAGTTCTAGGAATGGTTTACATTGGCATGTTCTGTTTTTTTTTGCTCTCCAAGTGACCTAGTTTTGAGTGTGTTAATTGAACTAAGAATTCCATAAGTATAGTAGGCTAGGGCACATTGTCCTATTTATCAATGAAATGAAGGTCAGAACATTTACAAATAGGTTCATAACTGCTAGCTTTTTTTCCTCTTAATTGTTTGGTGTCTTTTTTTAAACAGCTTTTTTATACAGTCCAAAACAAATTGACACACCTTTTTAATACAAGAATATTAAACTAAACTAAACTAAACCTTAAGTTTGTATAGCATATCATCTCCATAAAAATAGAGCTCGGCACGCTTTACAGGTAATTCAATAAATGAGGGAAGGACTTAATAAGAAATTAGAGGTTATGAAGAGGACAGCTAGCTTTACGTTTTGGAGAAAAGGTTAAATATTGACTGTAGGACTTGATCTTGCACATGCTCCTCACAAATATTTTGTACATGGTTTCAGAAACCAAAGAAACATTTTGTAAGCACTTTGAACTATACGGTATATATTTTTTAAAGCCAAAGATTTTACCTTTGCTACTTTTTTCCTGATTGATTTAATGGAGGTAACTAAATTTGCCTTATAGGTTCTCTGGTGTTACTGTACTGTTTCATTCTGTGAATTTTTGTACGGTTAACATCCCTTTTGGAATATGTATTATGTAAAGATGAATGTGCCTCATTTTTGAAGTTCCTGTTGTATTTCAAATGAAACTTGGTTTTGAATTGCTATCTTAAGCTATTTGTAACATACAATGTTAAGTAAAAGTTGTTTTACTGAAATTATCACAGGAGTTAAAAGGCTGCTTTTCATTTTTATTCTCCTGACCTTTCTTCATATTCTGTGTATTTTTTTTCCTCAAATTAACATCTGGTGTACATTGATGTAACTTGTTTTTTTGTAAGGATTAGGTGTACTGCATATCTGTTTTCCTGTACAGAAATATGAAGCAGGTTTCATTACATAACAGCTACTGTCCCTGATTTTAGGCATAGGGAGCTTTAGGGAACTGCCTGAGGCCCCCAATTTAGCCACAGGGTCCCAAATGACCAGGCCAGAGAAGTCTTTTCCCACTTGTTTTAGGGTTGTAAACTAGCGTTGCCATGATACTTTGGGCATACCCATTCTCAGCCCAAAGCTTAGTTCTCATCTAGCTTAATTTCTGTTTTGTGTGTGTTTGCACCCCCTCGGTACTATTCATCTTCTAATTAAAAGATTTAAATAAAATGTGTGTACCTTGTTTCCTGCCAATCCCAATTTTATAAAGTAGCTTTCCCTCAGTTTACTGTGAAGCAGTTTGGTTAAAATATCTTGAATTTCTGAGACTTCTGGCAGCTGGTAATGAAACCCACTTGGGGAGGGGGGTGGGACATAGAGGGAAGGTGAGAATGTTTTGGATACCCTAGTAATGTGTTATCTAGGATCTTGTGATTACTGAATGCTGTGGGTTCATTGGCACAGACAGAGATGACTTCAGAAATCTAAATTAGGTTAGATTGTGAGCCCATTGGGACAGAGGGAAAATACTGACTATTCAATGTAAACCGCTTAGGATCCCTTAGGTTATAAGCAGTATATAAACAAAATAAATACATTTCATCAGAATGGGGCACACCATGCATCTCCAGTGCCAGAAGATGGAGGAAAGAAGGGAAGGTATATTTGAGTAATGTACTCCCCCCCTCTCTTACCTTTCTTCCACCCTGTTCCCTATTGTCTTCCCCAATTTTCTCATTCTTCCTTTATCCCTTTTATCTACCACTTCACCACATTGCTCATTCTCCATCCCTTCCTCCTTTATGTCTCATCTCTATTTTCTTTTATCCCAGGACAAGCAGGCATCCACGGAGCCCGGATGCAAGCAGACTTGCTTGTAAAACTTTAAGAAAGTTCACGACTGCTGCACCGCGCATGTGCGAGTGCCTTCCCGCCCGAGGTAGGGCGCGCGTCTCCTCAGTTCTCAGTTTTCCACGGAGCCGACAAGCCACTTGTTTCGATGCTCTGCGCTAGATTTAGTTCTACTTGTGCCTTCTCTCACCGTGGCTCGTGTATTTTCTTTACAGGGTCGCTGTGTTTTTTTGCGTATTTCTTTAAAGAAAAAAGTTTTATAAGTTTATTTTTCTTCATGTCACTTCAGTTTAGCCACAGCTGTTTTTCATTCTACGTTACGACCGGTTACAGGCTTTAAGAAGTGTAGCCGGTGACAACGCGCGATCTCCCTCACTGACCCACACAAGTGGTGTGGACAGTGTTTAGGACCTGACTATTGTCCATAGTCGTATACCCACTGTGCTACCCTTCATCCTTGAGCCCTGAAACGTCATCGAATTCAGGTAGACAAGCTTTTCAGCGGCATGGATAAGGCCTTGACCTCAATTCCTGCCCCAGCCTTGTCCTCTCCTTCGATTCCAGTGAAGTCTTCTACAGGCATATCGCTTTTTCCCTCAACCTCGCCCTTAATCAAGCCTTCCTTGTTTTTAAAGTCATCGTCTTCGAGGAAATCAGCTAAATCTTCTCCTGAGGAGCCATTATCTTCACTGCCTCCTTCAGGTCAAATAGCTAACCCACCTCCATCAGATAAGCCATCCTTGAAACCGGTGGTTTTGAAGCTGTCTAAAAAAAACATGTCTCAAAATCCAAATCTCTTTCTCCTTCGAGGTCGTCTTCCGCGGAGACTAAAGCCGCATCAAATGTACCAGATCCAGTGGTCTTGATGCTGCTTTTGCAGAATATGATCGAGACTATTCTGCATCAGGAGTTTGGTAACATGCTTGCCAAATTCACTCCTGTCTCGACTCTGCTTCCTGCGGTCCAGCCTGAGCACTCAGCAGTATTTCAAGGAGTCGAGTCCTTTATAGTGCCTCGATGAGTCTTTTTTGGTATCTCGTCCTTGAACTCCGTCCACCAGTCCTTCCTCTTCACATAAGGCGTTGCCCTTTATGAAGCATAGGACGAGGACTCCTCGACTCTCATCTTCCAGACTGGATCTGACTCAATCACAGGACCATGATTCGAGACTGTCGAGGCATTCATCAAGACCTAAGTATTCTTCTCGAGACAGGTCTCGTTTATCCAGACATAGAGACTCATCGAGGCCTCATACTCCTTTGTCAGTTGTAGAGCATCGCCACTCTTGTCAGTCGAGTTCTTCTGCGAGGTTCTCTTCACATTCCAGAAGTGGATCATCCTTGCCTCTGGACTTGGATATCAGGTATCAATACTCCAGAGAGGCTTCACCTTCATTCTCTGCTATGAGAGAGACCTCGAGGCGTTCTAGATCACCTTCTCCTCAACGAGGTCATTCCTCTTCAGACAGGTATCCTTTACCAAGTTTCTTTCTAAAATGAGTAAAGATCTTAACATATCTTTAGAATCTGACTCAGAATACTCTAAAGAGTATCTGGAAGAGCTGGGTATGTCTCATCCTCCTAGAGAGTCTCTCAAATTACCCATAAATGGCATTCTTTCTCAAACTTTCAAGAGAAATCTTGAAACACCATATTCAGTTCCTGCTGTGCCAGCAAAGTTGGAATCTCGATATTGGATGATTCAGTGTAAGGGATTTGAGAAGTCTCAATTATCCCATCAGTCTCTTCTTGTGGAATCTTCTTTAAAAAGAACCAGTCCTGCCAAAGTTTATGCCACCGTCCCACCTGGAAGAGAAGGCAGGACTATGGACAAGTTTGGTCGCCGCCTGTATCAAAACTCACTCATGGCGACCCAAGTTTTGAATTACAACTTTGTCTTCACATATTATCTTAAGCATTTGGTTAACACCATGCCTGATTTCTTCAAATATCTTCCTCAACATAGACTTCCAGAGTTTCAACAACTTCACAATACTCTGGGACAACTTCGCATGCATCTAGTTCAATCTTCATATGATGTATTTGAATTGTCTTCTAGGGTCACTGCTTTTTCGGTGGCCATGCGTCATCTTGCCTGGCTTCATACCGTGGACATAGACCTGAATCTCCAAGATCGCCTGGCTAACATTCCATGCCAGGGCGATGATTTGTTTGACTCTATTGAGGCAGCTACCAAGCGTTTATCTGAACATGAGAAGTCCTTTGCTTCCATCATCAGGCCAAAGCCTTCCACTGCCAAAGGTTTTCGGCCTGCTCCATCCTACTACAGGCAATTTCCTCAGAAGGTGGCTCCTTATTCAAGGCCGCCTCCTAAGAAACAGCAACAACATCAGCAAAAATATCAGACTCCTGCTGCACCCAAGGTTTCTCAGCTTTTTGACCCAACTAACACAGAGCATAACCTCAATAGTTCTGCCTCTGTCCTCTCCTCTTCCCATAGGGGGCCATCTCCATCTCTATTACCATCGATGGGAACTCAATACATCTAACCTCTTGTCGGAGAGAAATTTTGGATGCTGTCTCTGACATCCTTGTATCCCCTCCTAGATCAGAATGATTGGTTCTGCTCTCTGGATTTTAAAGAGGCTTATACTCACATTCCCATTCATCCAGCCTCTCAAGTTCCTCAGATTTCAGGTGAGAAATCATCATTTTCAATACAGAGTGCTACCCTTCGGCCTGGCATCATCTCCCAGAGTTTTTACCAAGTGCCTGGTAGTGGTAGCAACAGCTGTGCGAAATCATGGTCTTTAGGTTTTTCCATCCTGGACAACTGACTCATCAAGGATTCAACATCTCAGGGGATTATTGTAGCGACCCAACGGACTACTTGGTTCCTCCAAAGCTTGGGGTTCAAAATCAACTTCCCAAAATCCCACCTACAGCCCTCTCAGACTCTACAGTTCATCAGAACTGTACTGGATACTGTGCAACTCAGAGCATTCCTTCCTCAGCAGCATCAGGATGCTCCCATTCAACTTTGTCACAAAGTGTCATCCATCACTTCACTTTCTCCTAGGTCACATGGCCTCTATAGTTCACGTTACTCCTTTTGCCAGACTTCACCTCAGAATTCCTCAGTGGACCCTGGCATCTCAGTAGGCACAGGCTTTAGACCCACTCTTTCAGCACATTACAGTGACTCCTTCATTGAGACAGTCTCTCCACTGGTGGATGCTCTCATCCAATCTCTCCAGGTTTACTGTTTCAAACGCCCCCTCATCAGAAGGTCTTCACGACAGGTTCCTTGACTATGCTTGGGGGGCTCATCTTGATTGGTCCAGCACAGATCGGCAGTGTCACATAAATCTGTTGGAACTCAGAGTGATCTTCAGTGCTCTCAAAGCTTTTCAGCATCTTCTCCATGATCAAGTAATCCTCATTCGGACAGACAATCAATCAAGTAGCCATATACTACGTCAACAAGCAGGGAGGAACAGGATCTCTCCCTCTCTGTCAGGAAGCTCAAAAGGCGTGGAATTGGGCAATCCTTCACAACACCTTTCTAAAAGCGGTCTATATTCAAGGAGAGAGAAACTGTCTGATGGACAAATTGAGTCGTCTTCTACAACCTCACGAATGGACACTCAATTCCTCGCCTCTCCATCACATTTTTTTTCAGTGGGGGACTCCTCAGATAGATCTCTTTGCATCTCCCCACAACAACAAACTGCCTCAATTCTGCTCTAGGATATACTCTCCTCATCGTCTAGAGGCAGATGCTTTTCTTCTAGAATGGACAAACTAGTTTCTATATGCATTTCCTCCCATTCTCAGGACACTCGTCAAACTCAAACACGAACATGCCACCATGATTCTGATAGGAGACGCGCGCCCTACTTCGGGCAGGAAGGCACTCGCGCATGTGCGGCAGTCGTGATCTTTCTTAGTTTTACTATCAAGTCTGCTTGCGAGGCAGTCCTCATCCGGGCTCCATGAATGATGTCGCCCACATGTGAGAATATCTGCCTGCTGTCCATGGATAACACCTGTTACGGTAAGTAACTGTGCTTTCCTATCTTTCTCCCCTTCCCAACCATGCAGAGGGAACAATATAGGCCCTGGAGCAAAACCAGCAAGCAAGAACAGCAGAAAAAACACACTTTTTTTTTTCTTTGGGGCAGGTGATCAAGTGTGAGTAGTAGTGCTGCATGCTGGAGACTGACACAGGAACAAAGTTTGTCCCTGCCCCATTGAATTCAGTCTGATCCCATCTGCACAGATATCAGTTATGACTTTTTATATTTAAATCATTTTATTAAAGTATAAAAAGAAACAATAGTTTGTACGACTCATTTTATAAATCACAAACAATACAGAACCAAGCTCAACAAAACCCCTATCTCCCCTCCACTAGCAAGAGAGCTGAACAAGCCAAATTACTACAGAATGCTACATAGAAAATTCATGCTAACAGAGAATTCCTCAGTCATATGTAGAAAACAAATGTGAAGTACATAATAGCTGGCTAAAAATAGTAAATTTAAGTTAAACCAAAATCCCAAGAAGCCATACCTTGCATGGAGTACAATACCAAAGAAATTAGAAAGATCCATTTCCTCTTATACTATATAAAGATCACAAATGTTAGGGGTAGTGTTAAAATGAAACTAGGGCAACTGGCCAGAGAGCCCTAAGTCTGCTGGAAGCTGAAGGCAACATAGCCTGGTAATGGGCTGGGTGGGGGGGGATCCTGACCCAGCCATGTCTAACACTAGCTTTAGCAGGCTACACATTTCAAAACTGCCATATTGTAATCACACAATAGATATTTTTATGTTTTTACTTTGTCTGATTATGTTATTCATTTCAAATCATGTTGTTCCATGCTCTGGTTTCTGTTTTAACTCACTTGCCAGGATTTTCTGCCCATTTGACACTGCATCTCTTCAATTTGTACCAAAGAGGTCGATAACTTCGGAGTTGCCCACCCTTGATCTAGAGCAGGGGTCTCCAAAGTCCCTCCTTGAGGGCCAAATCCATTCGGGTTTTCAGGATTTCCCCAATGAATATGCATGAGATCTATGTGCATGCACTGCTTTCAATGAATATTCATTGGGAAAATCCTGATATGCGCCTGGACCCAAGCGTTTCTCACTGTAACTGCCGTCTCTAAATCGTTTCCAGCTCTGTTTCAAAGTAAAAATACAATTAGCCAGTTCCCTGGAGGCCGGAGAGGATAACTGGCTGCAGATTCCACGCGTATGCGTATGCGCCTCTCGTTGCCGGCACTGGATTAGAACCCGTGAAGCCGAGAACGAGCGTGCCGAATGGCCCGTCTCTGGCCCCATCCTAAAAGCAGGCCAGGCGAAACTTTCCCACCCGGTGCTCCTTCGCTTCCTTTAAAGCAGAAGACAATAATCACAGCTGGGCAGTTCAAGCTCGCGCCAGGCGCTATCGGGAGGCGCCTACGAGTGAGTCATCAAGCTCGCGCCAGGCGCTCCTATCGGGAGGCGCCTACGAGTGACTCGTCAAGCTCGCGCCAGGCGCTCCTATCAGGAGGCGCCTACGAGTGACTCGTCAAGCTCGCGCCAGGCGCTCCTATCAGGAGGCGCCTACGAGTGACTCGTCAAGCTCGCGCCAGGCGCTCCTATCGGGAGGCGCCTACGAGTGACTCGTCAAGCTCGCGCCAGACGCTCCTATCGGGAGGCGCCTTCGAGTGACTCGTCAAGCTCGCGGCAGGCGCTCCTATCGGGAGGCGCCTACGAGTGACTCACTAGTTGCTAGGCAGGTTTCCTCGGGGCAGTCCGCTCTTTGGATTGCACACGTAGCTTCCGGTAGAGGAGGGGAGCGAATTGGAAGTAGGAAGCGCCGCCGGTGGGTCGCGAAGTGAGGGCCGGTGCCGAGCTGTTGGGTGACATACTCCTGCTCACGCTGTGCCCTTGAGTTCCGGTTTTGTGGACAGGCGGGCGTGGGAAGGCTGAAACCATGGGGGGAAAGAGCTTTCAGCTGTGGAGTCCCTGGGGCCTGTTGCTGTCACTTATACTCTTCTTTCAGCACCAGCAGGTAAATGTCTAAACTCCCCCAATCCCTCCCCTTACAGTTTAAGGATCAAGTGTGTGTATTTTTTTTTTTTAAGTTCAATAATTTTTATTGACATTTAAATAGAACATACATAAATGAATCACAACAGTATAAGATAACATAAGTCAAATGTTTGAAAAAAGAAAAGATAGAGACCCCCCCCAAAAAAAAAAAACCCCAACCCAACAACTACAATATAGCAATATAATGACAATTAACAATCAAAAAGGACATTATGGATGTACACCTTGTTCAGCCGCCTGCCTGAGATTCTTTCAGAGCTGCTCAGGTACCCTGTTAAACTCTTCTAGCATAAGAACAGCCATACAGGGTTAGAGTCAGACCAGTCTAGCTTAGTATCTAGTTTCCAACAGTGACTAATCCAGGTTACAAGTACCTGGCAGAAACCCAAATAATAGCTGCATTGAGTTCAACGGGTAACATCAGAAACTAGAAACTGGTAAAAAGAGGCTCCGTCCTAGAACTTGGTAACTTCCCTGAACACCAAATCTAGATTCATCCTTTTGTCATATGTGTCTTTATCACAATTAGATTGTAAGCTCTATCGGGCAGGGACTGTCTCTTGTGTGTTTAATGTGCAGCGATACATGCATCTGGTAGTACTACAGAAATAATAACCCCCCTCCTTTTTACAAAAACGTGGAAGAGGTTTTTAGTGCCTGCCGGTGCACCAAATGCACTGGTCTCATAGGAACTCTATGACCATCAGAGCAGAGCATTCGGCGCACTGGCGGCGCTAAAAACCTCTTTCTTCCATGCTTTTGTAAAAAGGGGGGAGGGGATTGTTGTATATTTTTCTCCAAATCTTTGATAGTAGCATGCAAAATACCATTCAGCTTTAACCCCCTTCCCCCCACACACATTTTTACAAAACCGTAGCATGGTTTTTAATGCCAGCCACAGCAGTAACAACTCTGACGCTCATTGAATTCCTATCAGTGTCAGAGCTGTTAACCGCCATGCCAAAAACCACACTACGGTTTTGTAAAAAATGTGTGTATGGGGGGGGGGTTAATTTGTTTTCAAAAACTGTCATGATAGCCAATATAGATGGTTTGCAAACTGATTTGTTTACATCATACACACTACCATTTATTTATTCAATTTTCTATACCGTTCTCCCAGGGGAGCTCAGAACGGTTTACATAAATTTGATTCAGTTACTCAAGCATTTTTTCCTGTCTGTCCTGGCAGGCTCACAATCTATCTAATGTCCCTTGGGCAATGTGGGGAATTAAGGGCTCCTTTTATCAAGCCGCGCTTGCGGGGTTAACGCGTGTGACTTTCATCACGCGCTAACCCCTGCGCTGGCCTAAAAACTACCGCCTGCTCAAGAGGAGGCGGTAGCGACTAGCGCAGCTGGCAGTTTAACGCACGGGGCGGCTTGATAAAAGGAGCCCTAAGTGATTTGCCCAGGGTCACAGGGAACAACTTAGAAGTTTACACAGTCACATTAGGAAGTACGTGCTGGTAAACTAGTCATTTCTTGTGTATCCCATTATTAGCATATCTAATGCTGTTTGACAACTAGGCAAAGTACAGTAGTTTTACTCCTGGCAGAATTTTGCTTGCACAGATTTCCTAACCCCCCCCCCCCTCCCCCCTGCAGGATGCACAGAATTGTACACATGCTATGCAGAATTCAGTGTACGCATGGGCAACAGCGGCTCTTCTCACTCTCTTTTCCCCTTCAGCGTTAAGCTACTGCAGGAAGAGTAGGAGGAAGTGAACTGCTACACAACGGGTCACTTCCTCCCTCTGCTAGCTTAGACCTACCTGACTGTTTATGTGAACCATGATCCTTTGGTTTACAAAAACAGTTGAGTCTCAGTCTCACAAGAAATTTTTTTAATGACTATATTAGTTGGATAGATAAAGCAGAAAATGAATAATAGCAAATTCACAAGCTCTTTGGATGAATAAAACCTGAAAAATTTTCCAGGTGTTTCATGTACCTATTTTATTATTGAGTGTATATCACGTGAGAGAAGCTGGACTATGTAAGTCTGTTTCCCTAGCTTGCTGTTTGGCAGACTTGTAAAGGACTGATGTCAACTCACAAACCTTACAATTATGGTTTGGCTGTAGAGGAAAAAGGAATACTATATTTGAATACAAATATAGGAAACAGCAAAACTGATTGTAAATAAACAGCCTCTGAATATAAATATACATTTACAGTGCTGTCAGCATGGAGAGCACTGTGCTAGATGATACACATGGTTACAGTGTTCTTAAGCTAAAAAAATGAAAGTCTGGATTCTGAACACAAAAATTAAGGTGCAGTGCCTTATCCCCATACCTGCGGTGACCAATTTTTTACATCCCTGTTTCGGCAGGTTACCCGTGGCTAGCCGCGGGTAATGGTCACCGTGTCATTCTCTATGCATAAAAGTTATATAAGAATTCAATTGTTTATCAACTTAATTAAAAATTAATAAAAAATAATAAACTATATTTAAATTATAAGTGAGTGCTCAGTTTGTAACATCATTCAAACACAACAGTGTTATAAAGCAATGATGTTGTATAATTCCATCATTGCACTCTCCTACCTGCCTGCCTTATATATAATGAATTAAATAACTTAATATTAGTCCATTTGATCAACAGTTAAAGCATATAATAAAGATGGTACTTAGCTTCAAGCATTGGTCATCAGCGTCAGGATTCAGGTGCAAGGGAATCCAAAATTTCCTTTTAAATCATTGTCGCTGGTTTGAAATCAGGTTCAAATAGTTCAGGTGTTGTAATGTGTCCCCCCCAAAAAGAGAGAAAAAAACAAATTCCACTGTATGGTTTTTGACATCATACGGTGAAATTTGTTTTTTTCTCTCTTTTTGGGGGGACACATTACAACACCTGAAGTATTTGAACCTGATTTCAAACCAGCGACAATGATTTAAAAGGAAATTTTGGATTCCCTTGCACCTGAATTGATTTTATTTTAATTTTTATTTAAAGTATTAAAGTATTAGATTTTTTTGTTGGTTGCTTGAGTTCCGGTTAACAGAGAGTCTACTGTACTGACTTTCTGTGGGTAAACCAAATGGTTTACATATATTATATTCAGGTACTTTTTCTGTCCCTAGTGGGTTCATAATGTAAGTTTTGTATTGGAGGAACAGATGGTTAAGTGACTTGTTCAGGGTCACAGGGAGCTGCAGTGGGAATCAAACGGGTTTGGTTCTCAGCCCACTTCACTATTAGGCTACTCCTGCACACTTCAGTTTTAACACATGACTCCTATTCAAGAAAAATTTTCTGAAACCAACTAAATACTTTGCCAGATATTCCTATTTCACTCAATTTAGTAAGCAGCAATGTATGGTCAACTATCGAAAGCAGCTGAGATGTCAAATTGCGGTTCATAGTCAGTGGCGCGTGAGACACCAGCGTGCTGACAATTCGGCGCAAGAAAGAAGTGCGTCGCTGAAAAACTAATTTTTAAAGAGCTCCGATGGGGGATGTGTGTGTGGGGGGAACCCCTCCACTTTACTGCATAGTGTTCGCGCTGCTGTTGGGGGTTGGGCGGTTTGGAACCCTCCATTATAGAGAAAACGGAACTTTCTCTGATTTTTTTTCGGGAAAAGTTCTGTTTTCTCTATAATGTAGGGGGTTGCACCCCCCACACCACCTCCCTACCGGCAGCGCGAACACTATGCAGTAAAGTGGGGGGGGGGGAGGTTTGCCCCCCCACACCCCCTGTCGGAGCTCTTTAAAAATAAGATTTTCCACGGTGTGCTTCTTTCTTGCGCCGAATTGTCAACCCTGGATTGTCGGCGCGCTGGTGTCTGGTGCGCGATTATCCCGTCACCCAAATTGCAATAGAACTGCTTAACCAGTGTGGTGCAGTGATTAGAGCTACAATCTCAGCTCAAATGCCATGCTGCTTTTAGTGACCCCAGACAAGTCACTTAATCCCCCATTGCTCCAGGTACATTAGATAGAGCATGAGCCCACCAGGACAGATAGGAAAAAATGCTTGAGTACCTGAATGTAAGTGGTATATACTGTAAATACTACAAATAAATAACCATCTTTGCTAAGAATTTTCTTTGCTTGTAATACCAAAGTCACAAACAGATTTTCAGTGCTATGTACATTTCTAAACCCAAATTGAGAGGAAAGTAAAATGTTAAATTTATCTAGATGTCTCGATGGCTGTTGATCTACAGTCAATTCAATCAACTTTGTGAATAAGAGCATACTGGTAATTGATCTGACTTGGATCTGGCACTTCCAAGTAATTACAGCAGACTTGGGTATAGGAGTAAGAAAAATGTTTCTCATATCAAATTAAAGGTATCCAGAATAACATTCACTAAAGTGTACAATTCATTGCACTATTTCAGAAGGCGGATTATTGAATAAATAAGTTACTCATGCAGGTCAGTGTCATGTACATTTGTGAACATATTCTCCTTCTTATCACCTCGGTTGTTAATATATTTCCATGCTGTTTTTTAATAGATAGTACAGTTTTATACCCTGTCAACCATTCCACCATGTTAGTGTTGGATGAAACTGTTAAACTGAGACATCTCTGGTCACCTTGTAGGTATATGCACAGCAGGGAATCTTACATGTATCTGGAGGTGAATCAAGTCGTGTAACCCTTGACTATTGTATGCTGTACAATTCATCATGGACTACTCTACCAAGTACTCTTGACAATGCTGTAAGTACTGTAGTTTTAATGATGAACTACTGACAAAACTGCACAACCAAAAGGTTGACCCTTAGTACTCCACAGAAATAAAAATCTGATAAAACCAAAGACACTGTGGAGAAGATGATCAAGATACAGGCTTTATTAAAAGTTCAATCCAATAATCCACAAAATATCTAGGACCAAACCGTTGAAGACAGTGGATCTAACACGGTCCGTGTTTTGACAAAACTGTCTTCCGCAAGGGTCCCTGATACAGAAACTCGAGGATAAGAGGCTAAAAATGCGCAGAGTTTTGCCAAGAGTCGTTTTTAGCCTCTGATCCACGAGTTTCTGTATCGGGACCTTTAGGGACCCCTGAGAAAGACAGTTTTGTCGAAACACGGACTGTGTTGGGTCCACAGTCCCCAACGGTTTGGGTTCTACTGACAAAACTGACAGTGTTGGATCTAGTGGGGCAGTTTTCATTAAAATCAGAGGACATAAGCATATTCAAACAAGTCTGTCATCATTGTTAAAATGCTATACTTATCACTTGCATTCTTGATCATGCAGAATTAAAATCCATAATTTTAGCATGCCCCTTCTTGTGTAAGTAGTTCACCAGTAGCCATAGGAAAAAAGTTTAATGTTTCTTCTATTATCTAGTAATTCCCTCAAGAATTAACATTTACATATCACAATTATCAAGCTGGAGATCTTGCTTCCTCTTAAGACATCATAGGGAAGATGTAGTGGAGGCTATAAGTTGCAGGAGAGAACTTGGGGGTTAGGGTTTCTGGCTTTCGGGGATTTTCTTTTGGCAACATGCAGATCTCAAGAGAAGTTGCAAGCAGCACCAAATTCTTTCAACTACTGGCAACTGCAGCAACAATCACGAGCACCAAAATATTAGCAGTTGCAAGAAATCATGGCTGTCTGCAACTCAGAACTCATGGTGGCCAATCCAGGTCACAAGTATTTATTTAAAAGATTTGATCTACCGCTTACCCTTACCATATCGGAGTAGTTCACAAAATTAGTCTGAATATTCAGAATTGAAAAGAACTCCATAAAAAAAATAGCACAGACTTAATTTCATTTATTTCAAGAATACTATCATGTTTATATTATATCCCTGTATCATATCCATACTTTCCACATTCAATATTTCCAAAGGCCCATTAATTTCTCTATATATTATTCATGAACTTCCCTGGAGGACATCCCAACTTCCCTATATTGAGAGTTGCAATCCAAAAGCCTATTTAAAACAGTATGTTGGTTTTTTCTTGTGTCGCAGAACTGCCTGAATATGAGTTACATGGTGCCTGAAATTTTGTGCTGTTCTCAGAGTCTCGTAAAAACAGCACAAGACTTTGGACACCACATAGATCACTTTCTGAGAGAGTTCCAAGATATTGGAAGAAAACACTCACTCCTTTTCTGCAGACCACCTTTTTCTGTGGGCTTGTGGACAACTTCTGAGCATATTCTGCATTGTGCAGAATCCCCACCGGATCCAACTTGATTGTTTAAAAGTTAGTATTTGTTTGCTGGAATAATACCAATTGGAAATCTCATCTTATAGTCTTGTTTAGGACACACAAATTTAAATGATTGTGTTAAACATTTGTGTTTCTCGGGCACATTTGCTCCATTTTGTGATAAAGCCACAAACTTTACAAACTATTGGCGTCCAATAATAGGATGAGAAGTTTGATCACCTAGTTAAGATAAATGTCTGCTTCAAAAAATGAAATCAAGTATATTTTTGGTAGCATACCAGAATACCAGTTAGTACAAATAATCATGCAACTCTCAAAAAAGAGAAGAAAATCGCTATCCTTATTGTACTGCTAGATTAGTTCAGAGATGTAGGTAGAGAAAGAAATATCTCGAAACTGACCAGGGACATCTGCTGTTAGAGATCATAGAAATGGCATGAATTTAGAATATCTCCACGATACTGCATATAACTTCCTAATGGATTCATGTGGGTCTGATTTTACTTCAAGGTAATTAAATGTAAAAATCTATTCTTTTGTTAAACTGATTTTAAATGAGGGGTCACATAGGTCAAACTGATTAATTTTCTCTTGTAGCATTAAAGGTATTCAAGCCTGTTTGGAAGTATTCAGGTCTTTGTCATGGAGCTCTTTTGTACAGTTTTTGCATATCTCATGAATTGCACAGAATAGATGACATTGCTGTTGGTAGGGATAACAAGCCACCCTGTCTCCATTTATGTCTAGAATTTTCATTTATAAATCTGGTTTAGGAGCATCCATTAAAGATGAAAAAAAATAAGCTCAATTCCTGCAAAAAAACATTTATGTCAAGAGTAAATCTAACAGCATTGTAACTTGTCAGAGTATTCAAGCACTGCTGCTAAACATTTGTTTCATGTTATAAAATTTTATCTTTATATTGTTTTCAAAATTTTATTTTATAAAACATTGCAGAATGTTATTTTTACACAGTTCTTTAGATCTACATTAAACTTGAAAATATATAGAGTTCATGTGGATTTTGGTTATTTTGACTATAGACTGTAGCCATATAGTAAGTTTTTAGAATAAAACAATAATTCAGTGGTGAAATATTCTCTTTGTAGACTTCATACAAGATGGAAAACTTGATCACAAGGCAACTGTGCAGTGCTTCTGATGTCCCTGCCAGAGGTATAAAAGATAAAGCAGTTGTGGTGTTCCTGGAGAATTGCAGTTTTATAGAAACTGCCAGGATTGCTGAGAACAATAGTGCAAGAGTTCTACTGATTGCAAGCAAAACTGGACTTGTAAGTTCTAAAAGTGTACTAAGAAAATTCTTTGTAACTTGCCTGTCCTTCTTGTGTTTTAGTCTGGACATGCAGGTATGTTGTATTTATTGATTTATATACAAGATTTTGGCCTTATTTCTGTGGGCCTGGGTAGATACACTGAATATACTTTGTATACCAGTGATCTATCTTGTTGATGTATTTTATGTAGATTTGTAAACCAGTTGCTCGTTATTAGTTTTTCAGTCCCTCTCTGACTCAGAGTTCAGTCATCATTACAGGCTTCCTCCAACTTGTAGAATATATCACTTCTGGGTATATCTGCTTCTTGGTGTTCAGAAAAATTTTGGAAGCATATTAGTAATGTATATTTGTCTGAAAACTGTTATGTTGAAAAGACATAGCAGTAGCAATGCTTGGTTTTCTTTTTTGGTATTATAATTTTAAAAATGACATAAAAAGGCCAAATTGACCAATTCAGTCTGTTCATTTAAGATTATTCCATTTTGGGTAGATGAATGTATACATTACTAAACACCACACCAACTTCCTCTCTGCCACCCCTCTTCATGTCTCTTTACCTAAATTTCCAATCGTTTTCCCTACCATTGCCTTTCATTTCAGTCTCAAGCACACCCAGAATCTGAACTACTGGCCTCCACTTCCTTGTTTGGTAAGGCTTGAAATGGCCCATCTTTCTCTCGCTCTTAAAAGATCAACACTAAAATACACTCACATTTCCTTCCATGTCTTATTACAAAGTTTTCTAATATTCCACACAGCTACTAAAACTAAAACAACCGTTGTCTAAAATATGTGGCTTTTCCACACTGCTTGAAATTTAGGGTTTTAAATATGGTCACTCTATGCAAATTCCCTCACTGCTTTCAGGACTTGCATATGCAAATCTTTTTCATGCATATTTATTTGGTTTATCCTGGAAAATATGGTGTGCATGCGGCCCTTGAGGATTGAACTTGGATAAACCTGCACTAGTACCTTCTTGAAAGTCACTTCTAATAGGCTTCTCGCCACCATGATGTAGGTCAGGGGTAGGGAACTCCGGACCTCGAGAGCCGTATTCCAGTCAGGTTTTCAGAATTTCCCCAATGAATATGCATTGGATCTATTTGCATGCACTGCTTTCAATGCATATTCATTGGGGAAATCCTGAAAACGCGACTGGAATATGGCTCTCGAGGATCGGAGTTCCCTACCCCTGATGTAGGTTATGTTTTGGCTGGTCAGTGCAATGGCCTGAGAATCAGGGGAACTGAGTTTGATTCCCACTCCTTGTGACTCTGGGCAGGTCATTAAACTCCATTGTTCCAGGTATGAAATAAATATATACTGTAATATGTAAATCACTTGGATTGTAACCACAGAAAGATGGTATATGAAATCCCATCCCCTTTCCTTCCCTATTCATCTGTGGTGTCACTGATTTGTGCTTCCATTATTTACTTTTTACAAATAACATGCTGTATTTACTTGAATATAAACCAAGGTGACCTTTTACCCCCCCCCAAAAAAAAAAAAAAGAGGGGGGGAAGGTTGACTCTAATATAAACCGAGGTTAGAAATTTGGATTTTCAAGGTCAGCCAATCTACAAACACTGGACATTCTTGCCATAAGTTTTAATACATTATTTATCTTTACAATGTATCTTCTCTTAGGCTTCCATGGCTGGCATCATGATTGTTGCCATAGGTCTTGCCACATCTGTTTAGGTAGAACTGACATTTGAGCCATTATGCTTTGGCTTTCTTCAGGCTTAAGAAAGCCACAGCATGATGACTAAAATGTTGGTTCTGCCTACCCAAATGTGGCGAGACCCGGACAAAAGCAACAATCTTTACAATGTATCCTCTTAACCTTTTTGCTGCCCGGAAGTAGTAAACTCCAAAAGTAAAAAAAAAAAATATAGCTACTTTACTTCTTACAAAGAGAACATTTATAAAGGATTGAATCAAACAGGGCAAAATGTGCCAAAAACGGTATCAAACAAATTCCAACAAATATCTCAATAAGTGGAGAAAAACCTCAGAATTTAATAATAATAATAATAATTTATTCTTATATACCGCCAGACCACGAATGGTTCCAGGCGGTTCACAGCAAATAAGGCTGAACATCCAGCGAATATACAGTTCAAAAAGATACATCAATTTCTAGAATGTACACAATACATGTTATATTTAAAAAGCATTAGGAAGCTTGGGTTACAAATTTGTCAAATAGTTGTGTCTTTAATAGTTTTCTAAAAAAAATAATAGGATGAGATTCCTGGCATGATATTGCCAAACCAGACGTTCATTTTGGCTGCCTGGAAAGAGAGAGTTCTCTCGAGAAATCTCTTCAAACGACACGATGTGACAGTAGGATATGGGAAGGCTTATTGGAGTGATTTAAAGAGAAATGGGAAACAAGGTAATCTGGGGACATACCGAAGATTGATTTGAAGCAAATACATGCAAATTTGAATAAAACTCTAGCCTCAATCGGTAGGCAGTGTAATTTTTGGTAATAAGGAGTAACATGCTCCCATTTTTTCAGACCGAAAATCAGTCAGACAGCAGTGTTTTTTGAAGATTTTCTTATAAGCGTCCAGGTAAATTTTATTACAATAATCAAGGATACTCAGTATCGATGACTGAACTAACAAACAAAAGGAAGCTGTATCAAAATATTTGTTAATGGTACGGAGTTTCCAAAGAACTAAGAAACATTTCATGAGTAACAAATCTGTTTGTTGTTCTATGGTAAGGTGTTGGTCTAAAGTCACTCCCAATATTTTTATGAACTGTTCTATAGGATAATCAAAACCATTCAGGTGTATCATTGATTCTTTAATCTTGTTACTAGGGCTTGCAAGAAAAAATTTAGTTTTTTCAGGGTTCAGTTTCAATTTGAAATCAATCATCCAGAATTCAATCTGTTTCAGAATAGTTGCTATGAAATTTGTCAGACACGTTAGGGGGATTACTATAATGATGTCGTCAGCATAAATAGAAAACCTAAGATTTAAACTTTGCAAGAGGTTTCCTAATGATGCAAGGTAAATATTAAACAGGGTCGGAGATAAAGGTGAACCTTGAGGAACCCCACATACATTTACCCAACGATAAGAGAGTTTATCGTCCTTGAACACTTAGTACGATCTACTGACCAGTTCAGGACATTTCCTGAAACACCAATAGATTCTAAATAGTCAGTTAAAATAATATGGTCAACCAGATCAAAAGCGTTACTTAAATCAAGTTGCAGAATCAAAGCGCTTGTACCCTGACTAAATAATGTGTGGAGATAAACTTAACAGGGAAGCCATGACTGTTTCGGTACTGAAATCTGACCGAAAACCTGACTGGTTATCATGTAATAAATTAAACTTATCTAAGTACTTCTCCTACCGCATAAAGAGATGACTCATCATACCATCATGGGCCTTAAAAAAAAAAAAAAAAAAGAGTCCACTACAATTTATATCCCTATAATACAAATCCTTTATAAAAATGTTCAGGTTATTTGAAAATGACTATGACCACCTGAACATTTGAAGATACAGTCTCTCATATAATAAACATTTAGCTCAATCCAGTAGTCTGTTCTTCAAATGTGCTACATCACGTTCCAAAGCATCCAGTAAAAATGCTCTAA
This sequence comes from Geotrypetes seraphini, assembly GCF_902459505.1. Lineage (NCBI taxonomy): Eukaryota > Metazoa > Chordata > Amphibia > Gymnophiona > Dermophiidae > Geotrypetes > Geotrypetes seraphini. The sequence continues at coordinate 17,372,714 of NC_047097.1, forward strand.
GAAAGGGAGTTAGACAAATCCATAACCAGACAGGAAGTCCCTGTTCTGCAATTCCTGCTGTTTTAGGAGAAGCTCAACACTGTTCACTCACTACAATATAACAAAATGGTGGTAGAAAGGAAATCAGTCGCCAACATTGAAACTCAACGTCACCAGTTTCTTCCCTTCCACAATGAAGTTGAGCAGAAATCCCAATAAGAAAAAAGCTGATCATTCTACCATGACATTTAATCCTTGTAGTTCTCGCCTTAAACACCATCTAATGTTGCCTTGGTAAACCAAGAAACAAATTGCAGCAACACAATACAGTGAATGTTTCCTTTCAGCAAAGTGGGCTACCAGAAGCTCCTCCATTTTTTGGGCTTTAGTACAATGCCAATGCTCTCAGTCTTACACATCTGTACCCCCTGCCCCCCTGGCCAGCATCAACCAGCCAACCAGCTCTTACCAGTGCCGATGCTGTCTGTTGGGCCACTGTGGGGCCTTAAGCATCTATGCATGCTCAAGGCCTGCCAGTTCCTGCCCTCTCTGAGAATTTTGGAAAGGGAAGCAGGCGGCAGAGGGCTTGAGAACGCACAGATACTTAAGGCCAGGCACCGGTCCATGACACTGCATTGGCGTCAGCTTTGAGAGCAAAAGAACAGTACTGGTCAGTCAGCGTCGGGGTACAGATGTGCTGGTCATTGAGTGGGAAGGTGGTAGAACTGAATTACCAGTTGGGGGGGGGGATAGAAGTAAGTGCTGGTTAGTAGGTGGAAAAGAGGGAGGAAGGAAGCAAGTTAAGAAAGACCCAGAGACCCGAATATAAACAGAGATCCCCATTTATGGGCCATTTTTTTGGCCCATAAATCTCGATTTATATTTGAGTATATATGGTAATAATAGCATAGTAAAGGATGATGATAAAAAGCCACCTACTTCATCTAGTTTTCTTAGCTATGCTGCTCACACTGCTAGGGATATAACCCAAATGCAAGCCTTTGATTGCTTCTCAAATCTTCTTAGATCACGTGTTTCCTTCTTTGACTAGATGTGTCTCCTATTTTTCAGATTCTAAGATCATCTGCAAAAAGGATAACTTTACCTTCTTACCCCTCCACAGTATTTTTTTAAAGTTCTGAACAGAACCTGTCCCAGGATGGATCCCGAGGCATTCCTCTAATATACAGTATATGCTTTCTTGATTTCCATTTTCTACTAACCTCTGTTTGTCACTCAACTAGTTTATAGTAGCTATAGTTGGAACTATTACAACTCTAGGTAAAATGTTCAGCTTTGAAGATCAGAAATACCTACAAAATAAATATATCTTCTATTTTAGATCACACCAACAGGCAACAGGTCCACTTTTAAAGATGTGACCATTCCTATTGCTATTGTCAAATACAGAGATATAAGGGAAATGCAGCAGGTATGGGTTTAAAAAATGTTAACAATAGATAACATCTGCTTATTTTTAATTTTCTGTTAATTTTCAGTTTGATACTTTTTTTTATTCATCCTGTGAACATTGATCTAACAATTAGCAATCTGTATATTTGTATTGTTTTATCAAACTTCATACTTAAGTAGAGATATGTTTTATGTTCTGTTGTTGCAAAGGGATTTTCTGCTCTAGGTCTTCTTTCATTTTTATCTTTGAGAATTGATTTTTATGAAGTTTGAAATTCAGAGTTCATTTTATCACTACACTTCTCCCTCTGTATTCGCTGTGATAGGGGATTAACAGAACCTCAAATACAGAAAAACAGCAAATAACTTTTTCATATGTTGTTCGCTGTTTTCTATTAAAAACCATCGTGAATATGGTGAAACGCGAATAACATGGTGGGATACCTGGTCTGTTCCTAAAGGAGAGGCAAAACATGGTGAAGAAAATGCTGGGAATTGGTGATTTTCTCTGTAAATGCTTGGAATCTGCGATTTTTCTATGCAAGCTGGTGTCATTTGGGGGTAGGAGCCAGCAAGCTAAAAACCGCGAATAATCGAAACCGTGAATGCTGAAACTGTGAATACTGAGGGAGAAGTGTACTACTACTTATCATTTCTATAGAGCTGAAAATCATACACAGCGCTGTACATTTAACATATAATAGACGGTCCCTGCTCTGAAGTGCTTCGGCTCCTAGGCTCCTATCTATTTCTAATTATGTATTCCTAGCTAATCTTTTATAAACCACATAGAACTTAAAGATAATACAGTCTAGAAATGGATTTTATGTTATGTTATTTGGACAGACAGGACAAATAGGGGTTGGGGAGTTTCTTGCAGAGAGAATGATAGGATGGATGTGTGAGTGGGAGTTAGGAATTGAAAGCAGCCTCAAAAAGTAGGCTTTTAGCTTGGATTTGAATACTGCTAGAGAAGGAGCTTGATATAGTGACTCGAGCAGTCTTGCATACAGCGCAGCAAAATAAAAGGGACAGAGGCAGGAGATGGCAGTGGAGGAGAAGAGTATGGATGGGAGGAACTTGCCCGATGAATAGAGTTCATGGGGAAGAACATAGAGGGGAAATAAGTGAGGAGAGAGATTGAGGGACTGAGAGTAATGCACTTGTAGTTAAGTAAGAGGAGTTTGAATTATATTTGGAAATTGATGGGAAGCTAATGAAGTGACTTAAGAAAAGGAGTCATTTGAATACGGTGGCTCTCGCAGAATATAAGTCATGCAACAATTTTGCACGGATTGGAGGGGAGAGAGATGGTTGAGCAGAAGACCTGAGAAAAGCAAGTTGTAATGATCTAAGCGAGAAGTGATGAAAGTGTGGATAAAGGTTTTGGTAGTGTGCTCTGAAAGGAGAGGTCGGATTTTGTAGTGCTGAACTGTTTTTTGTTTTCTACTTGGAAGATAGAAATTATAGGAAGCTACAGTTAGTGCTGCCGGGGAGTGAATAGAAAACTCCAGAGGGGATGTAGAATATTAGCTGCTTAAACCATTCAAGGGAGATGTTACTAAGCTGCATTAAAATAATATTGCATTTGATTGCAGCTTAATCTACCACAGGAGTCACTAACTTGTAATAAATTGGTACCACAGGTTAGTAACTCTCATGGAAATCAAGAATAACACGACTTGCTTTCCATTTTGCAAACTACGTTATATTTTTCCTTAGGATTCCTGGGAGCCTTCTTAAAAGGGCCAGCATATAAAATAATAATAATAATAATAACTTTATTCTTCTATACCGCCACAATCTTGCGACTTCTAGGCGGTTTACAATCAAGAGTGCTGGACATTCAGTGAAATACAATAAAGTAGATATTCAGAGGAAATACAGAGATCAGAGACCTCAGGAGGCAATAGTATAGAAATACAATTTGCTGAGCGAAATGTAATATGTATATTTTAGTAGGTAATGTCCGACAGGACCTGTTGGGGATAAATAGCAATGTAAAGTTAAGATAAGATGAAGATAACAGATTATATTTATAACAGTGCTGTAAGTTCAGGTGGAATAGGGAGGGGAGAGGGAGAGCAGGTCAATTGTTTAGGTATTTCTGGAACAGGTATGTTTTTAGGCGTTTCCTGAATTCCCCGTATGTAGTGGGCGAAAGCAGTTGGTCTAGGTCTTTGCCCCATAGGACTGCTCTCCCCCAATCCCTCCCAGCAAGAACAGCTAGGTATCCTTTGGATCTGCTTTCATAATTTATGACGACTAGCAGTAGGGGGCAGGCATGATCCCCAGTTGCTTCTGCACCCCTAGGCTAGCAGATTCAAATGGCATCAATTGACCTCTAGCAGTAGTCTCATAGTACTACCACAAGGGTTCAAGCTGCCATAATAGTAGTACCGAGAGACAACTGCAAGGGATTGCCTAACATCATTTAGTACACAGGCTTCTAGGGACCAAGATCAATTGAGAATCACTCCTGCACCCTCACTTCTAGATGTCAAGGGTAAAGAACATAAGACTAACCTTACAGGGTCAGATCAATGGTCCATCAAGCCCAGTAGCCCGTTCTCATGGTGGCCAATCCAGGTCCCTAGTACCTGGCCAAAACCTAAGGAGTAGCAACTTTCCATTCTACTGATCCAGGGCAAGCAGTGGCTTCTCCCATGTTTGTCTCAATAGCAAAGTATGTATGGACTTTTCCTCCAAGAAGAAATTGTCCAAATCCTTCTTAAAACCAGCTTTGTTATCCGCTCTTACCACAACCTCTGGCAATGAGTTCCAGAGCTTAACTATTCTCTGAGTGAAAAAAAAATTTCCTTCTATTGGTTTTAAAAATATTTTCCTGTAGGTTTATCGAGTGTCCTCTAGTCTAGGTAATTTTCGATGGAGTGAAAAATCGATCCACTTGTACCCGTTCTAGTCCACTCAGGATTTTATAGACTTCAATCATATCTTCCCTCAGCCGTCTCTTTTCCAAGATGAAGAGCCCTAACCTTTTTAGTCTTCCTTCATTTGAGAGGAGTTCCATCCCCTTTATCATCTTGGTCACTCGTCTTTGAACCTTTTCTAGTGCCGCTATATCTTTCTTGATATAAGGAGACCAGAATTGAATGCAATACTCCAGATGTGATACAGAGGCATTATAACATTCTTAGTCTTGTTAATCATCCCTTTTTAAATAATTCCTAGCATCCTTTTTGCTTTTTTGGCCACCACCACAGATTGGGTGGAAGGTTTCATCGTATTGTCAACGATGACACCCAGATCCTTTTCTTGGGTTCTAACCCCCAAGGTGGATCTTAGCATCCAGTAACTGTGATTTGGGTTATTCTTCCCAATGTGCATCACTTTGCATTTGTCCACATTAAATTTCATCTGTCATTTGGAGGCCCAGTCTTCCAATTTCCTAAGGTCTGCCTTCAATTTTTCACAATCCGCTTGCATTCTGACAACTTTGAACAGTTTAGTGTCATCTGCAAATTTAATCACCTCACTCATCGTTCCAATTTCCAGATAAAGTATAAATAAGTTAAATAGCACTGGTCCCAGTATAGACTAGTGCTGGCCGATTCACGATTAGAATCGGTTCACCGATTCACTTCGGGTGAATCTATTCGAATCGATTTAAATTAAAAAAAAATCAGCTTCCCGATTCGGACCCTCTCCCCCTAAAGCAGGAGCGGCAGCGCTGCTCTTGCTGGCTGGCCGCTGCCGCACCTGTTTTAGAGGGGGAGGAGGGAGGGTCAGTTGAGAAGTTCTGCAGTCTGGCTTCCCCCTGGCCCCCCTGAAGGACTGCCCCCTGAAAGACTGCACACCCCCCCCCCCCCGGGAAGGCTTCCTTGTTGCTCCTGGCCTCCCCGAACCATTTATCTTATTGCTGGAGCCTGCAGCCGAAGATTGCGGTTACAGTGTCTTTGTGCTCTGAGCTGTTTCCTCTGCTGCGGTCCCGCCCTTCTCTAACGTCAGCGATAGGATCGCAGTGGAGGAAACAGCTCAGAGCACAAAGACGCTGTATCTGCGATCTTTGGCTGCAGGCTCCAGCAATAAGGTAAACGGTTCGGGGAGGCCAGGAACAACACGGAGGCCTTCCCGGGGGTGGGGGCGCAGTCTTTTTGGGGAGGCAGTCTTTTGGGGGGCAGTCCTTCAGGGGGGTGGGGCAGGCCTTGGGGGGGGTGGAGGCCTTCAAGGGGGGAACAGGCATTTTAGGGGGGAGACAGGCCTTCAAAGGGGGGACAGGCAAGGGATGGTGGCATAGGCCTTCAGGGGGACAGGCAATCCTTCAGGGGGTAGGACAGGCCTTGGGGGGGGGGGTGCAGGCCTTTGAGGGGTGAACAGGCCTTTAAAGGGGGGTGCAGACCTTTAAGGGGGGCCTTCAAAGAGGATGTGGCATAGGGATGGTGGCATAGGCCTTCAGGGGGAACAGGCAGGCCTTCAAGGGGGGGACACAAGCCTTCAGAAATAGGGTTACAGGCCTTCAGGGGGGAGGTGCAGGCCTTCGGGGGGGACAGACCTTCAGGGGAGGGGGCCCTGATGTAGAAGAACACGGAGGGAGGGAAGGGGGGTTCAAAGTGCATATGCCGGACTTTGGGGGGGAAGAAATAATGGGTCTAAAAATTGAGGAGAGGGAGAGAGATGATGGACAATGGGATTTAGGGAGGGATGGAACAGAAAGGGAGAGAAGTTGGACACAAGGGATGGTGTGGAGGGGAGGATAGAGATACTGGATAGGAGGGTAGTTGGGAAAAGAAAAGGAGAGATGGTGGATCCTGGGATGGTGGGGAAGGAGGGAGAGATGCTGGATGAAAGGGTAGTTAAAAAAAAGGTGGATCTGTGGAGGGAGACAAAAAAAAGGAAAGATGCCAGACCACCGGGGAGGGAAGGGAAACTGAAGGGGAGGACAGAGATGGCAGATGGATGGTTAGCATGCAGAAAGAAGAAAGAAGGAGACCCTGGCAAGCAAGTTATCAGAAGACAACCAGAGCCTGGGACCAACAAGATTTGAATAATGACCAGACAACAAAAGATAGAAAAAATAATTTTATTTTCCATTTTGTGATTACAATATGTCAGATTTGAAACGTGTATCCTGCCAAAGCTGGTGTTAGACGGCAAACGTGCAAACGTGGGTTAGGATTTAAGAGAGAGAGGAAAAGTGTTTTTTGTTTGTTTATTTTGTTTACACCACAGCGCCAGTATGATTAGGAGAAGGCAAAGGGGGTGAAGAGGCTTTAAAATAAACCCACCAGGATGTTAAAAAAAACACCCAATTGGGCAGGAAAATCGAATCGAAAAACCAATTCAGTAGGCTGAATCGAATCAAATTTTTTCCCCTGAATCGGGCAGCACTAGTACAGACCCCTGCGGCACTCCACTGATTACACTCCTCTATTGAGAAAAGTGACCATTTAACCCCACCCTCTGTTTTCTATCCGATAACCAATTCCTAATCCACAACTGAACTTTGCCACTTATCCCATGACTCTTTCATTTTCTCAGGAGCCTCTCATGAGGAACTTTATCAAAAGCTTTCTTTTTTTTTTAATTCTTTATTCATTTTATAATTTACATCAAGTGTACAGTAAATATCGAACAATTAGAATACAACATCACTTGAAAATCTACAATGTCATACAACAAAAAGATTTAACCCCCACCCCCTCCCAAATTCATATACAACAAAAAATATACCACATGAATATAATATCTTATATCATTCATATATATTATTTTTTTTTAATATCTTTATTCCTTTTTACATTATACAAACAAGTGTACAATAAATCAAGTCATACTATACATTCTTCACTTGAAACTTTACAATCATCTTATACCATAAATTACCTCCCCTCCCTCCCTTTCCAAATATTTTTGTAACTACTCATCCTAATGTCATAAAACCCACCCATCCACCCTCCCATCCTATACATACTAAATGGGGATAAATTCATTTATTTATTATAGTAATCAATTAATGGTCCCCACACATCTTTAAATTTCTTATAATATCCTCTCTTAATCGCCAATGTTTTTTCCATTTCATACACATGACACACCGAACTCCACCAGAAACAGTAATTCAACCCCCTGTAGTCTTTCCAATTGTATGTTATTTGTTGGATGGCAACTCCTGTTAAAATCATTAACAGCTTATTATTATTCAAGGAGATTTGACTTTTGGCCCTCATAGACATCCCAAACAAAACTGTGTCATATGACAGGGCCACATGATTCTCTAACATACAATTTATTTGTCCCCAGATCAATTTCCAAAAATTATTAATAAGAGGACAATAAAATAATAAATGATCTAGGGTTCCAGCCTCAAGATGACAATGCCAACATCTATTAGACTTAGAGCAATCCAATTTTTGTAAACGAACAGGGGTCCAGAGTGCTCTATGAAAAGCTTTCTGAAAATCTAGATATACTATATCAAGCAGCTCACCTTTATCCACATGTTTATTCACACCTTCAAAGAATTCAAGCAAATGGGTGAGGCAAGATCTCCCTCGGCTGAACCCATCCTGACTCTGTCTCATTAAATCATAAGAACATAAGCAGTGCCTCCGCCGGGTCAGACCATAGGTCCATCCTGCCCAGCAGTCCGCTCCCGCGGCGGCCCAAACAGGTCACGACCTGTCTGAATCACCAGAAGGGGCCCCTTGCCACCTTGGTTTCCTATTGAGTCCTATCTTCCCATCAAAGTCCTAACCCTCAGGTCTTGCACATGCACGACCTGGTTGGGTTTCTATACTTATTTTCTGGTTAGCTTTCTCAGTATCCCACGATCCCTTTATCCCTCAGGAATCCGTCCAGTCTCTGTTTGAATCCTTGTACCGTACTCTGCCTGATCACTTCCTCCGGTAGCGCATTCCAAGTGTCCACGACCCTTTGGGTGAAAAAAAACTTCCTTACATTTGTTTTGAACCTATCTCCCTTCAGTTTCTCCGAATGCCCCCTCGTACCTGTTGTCCCCTTCAGCCTGAAGAATCTGTCCCTATCCACCCTCTCTATGCCCCTCATGATCTTGAAGGTCTACGTGTTCCACAATTTTATTTTTTATAATTGTTTCCACCATTTTGCCCGAGGCTTACCGGTCTGTAATTTCCCGGATCTCCCCTGGAATCCTTTTTAAAAATTGGCGTTACATTGGCCACCCTCCAGTCTTCGGGTACTACAGACAATTTTTGTGACAATTTCATACTTGGGTTCTTTTAGTACCCTGGGATGTATTCCATCCGGTCCAGGTGTTTTATCACTTTTTAACTTGTCAATTTGACTTAGTACATTTTCCAGATTCACTGAGATTTATTTCAGTTCCTCTGCGTCATCACCCTTGAAAACCATTTCCGGCTCAGGTAGATATCTTACATCTTCTTCCGTTTAGATCGAAATAAAGAATTCATTCAGTCTCTCTGCTATGGCCTTATGCTGTCTGTATGCCCCTTTTCCTCACAGGTTTTCTGCTTCTGATTTACCTAAAAAAATTGTGATGAGTTTTTACCTCTTTTGCAGCTTTCTCTGAGACTGCCTTTGGAGAAGTGGGAAGGTGCTTCTGCCAGGAATAGACTTTGGGGGTGATAGTTTGGAAAGTGTATTTTATACACAAGTTCCTTTTTGAAGCAGATGCTATTTTTTCACAAAGTTAAATGCAAGCTACATTATTTAGTTTATATATTAATGAGGTACTTTGAATGTTATGTAATTTCATTGTTATATAATGTGTATGTTGAAGTAAACTATTGTGCATTTTGGTAAAATAGCACAGAGTTTTGCCATTTAATGCACATTAAATTACAAATGTCATGCATCATTCCCTCCACATATGTTAATAACTACCCCACTAAATAAGTAGAATCTTGCCATTTTGTTATTTAAATAGTGATTTCTACTGGTATGTGCCAGGAACAGTGATTTCAGAAGTCTGCTGCAGATCCTTCTTCCTAAGTTAGGTTAAGCTGGGATATTGGCCAACTCTAGGAGTATGCAGGCAAATTGGGGGAAAGGCACATTTCATTTTTTTGTTTTAACTGAGCTTTTTTATCTTTTAGATTCTTGGAAACAATATCATGGCAACTCTTTATTCACCCCCATTGCCAGTGTTTGATTACAGTATGCTGGTCATCTTTCTTATTGCTGTATTCACTGTGGCATTGGGAAGCTATTGGAGTGGAGTATCAGAAATGTAAGTTTGACATGACATATACATATATATATATTTACTAACCAATGCAAATTTTTGAAGGAGTGATATGGTATAGAGCATGTATTATTAACAAATATCCATTCTCGTCCTGCTATAACATATTTTAATCTTCTTCTGCATTGTATGCTTGGAACATTCTACCTGACTGTGCATCATTCCCTGTCTCTGGTGGTGTTCAGATCTAGACATAAAACCTACTTTTTTGAAACTATGTTTACATCTGACTTTACCAACTTGAAGAAGCACCCATATCTGTTGTTATTTCCTCTTTACTCCCCTACCTCTAAATCCTTTGTGTTTTCCTACCTGAGTTGCATGTATAAATCATTTTTGTCCTCTATGTCCATCATATTTAGATTGTAAGCTCTTTGAGCAGGGACTGTCTCTTGCATGTTTGTTGTAAAGTGCTGCATGTGTCTGGTAGCTCTTTAGAAATAATAAGTAGTAGTAGTGTGCTTTTATTCTAAAAATAAATTATGTGCACAGCAGGGAGGGAGTGAGAGCTGTTTAGGAGCAAGGCCAATTTTGGTTTTGCTCAGGATCTAACAGGTACACTTACAGAAACATAGATGACAGATAAAGGCCAAATGGCCTATCCAGTCTGCCCATCTGCAGCATCCACTGTCTCCTCTCCCTAAGAGAGCCCACATGCCTGTCCCATGCTTTCTTGAATTCAGACACGGTCTTTGACTGCACCTTCTCTATTCCATACATCTACTACCCTTTCTGTAAAAAAGTATTTCCTTAGATTACTCCTGAGCCATCACCTCTTAACACCATCCCATGCCTTCTCGCTCTGGAATTTCTTTTCAATTGTAAGAGGCTCGCATCATGCGTATTTATGCCACATAGATATTTAAACGTCTGCATCATATTTCCCCTCTCCCGCCTTTCCTCCAAAGTATTGAGACATTTGAGTCTGTTCCCATGGTACACCATCAAATGTGTGCAAGACAAATGCGCGCTGACAATTGCACCCCGTCAAAAGCACACACGACAAATGCGCACAGTCCCAACTCGGTAACCCGTCAAATGCGCACATGACAAATGAGTACAAACAAGTGAGTACATACATTTGTGTCCTGCCATACATTCACCTGTTTGTTGCAGATATTATTTTCAAGGAATGAGGACGAGGTACTGATGAGTCCTGATGAAGGAGCATGCTGAGGTATAGGGACCTGTCCAATTCTGAGGGTTGACATCTTCCAGCCCAAAATTATTATTGAGGACAGTCTGTAAACGAGGGGACGTGAGGCAAGGATAGGGTTATCTAGTGTAGATTGGCCTGGGCAGTCATTGCACTCTCACATAACATATTTGATATGGAAGTCATAATATCACAGAGTGGCAAAGAGAACTGGGTTCAAGAAGGATATCGATATCGTCGTGACAGAAGTAATGCTGACGGATCGTCATCCTGGAGGTGTGTGCGTAGCAATTGTATAGGCAGAAGAAAGAGGCTTTCAGACGGATCATCTATAGAGATAACAGTGTATATCCATGCACCTGATAATGCCAAAATAGTAGCTGAAAAAATGATGGCAGACATATGCCAATGAGCTGTGAACATGGTTGAAAAGCCCCGACAGATTATTCTTGGAACAACAGCCTCAAGTTTAGAAGTGCCTAAATTATTGCCTTCATATACGTCGATGCAGTGAACTATCCAGAGAAAAAGAAAATGAGGTAATGCGTCTTATGGTCAGGTGTATCTTATGAAGCGAAAAATACAGTATTGTCGTAACAGTGAAAAAATGTTTCTATGTATTAATCTGACGCAAGGGAAATTAGCAATTTGTGGTGGTAAATAACCAGTTTTCTACTTGCGTGTTTTACAGTGAAGATTTGAAATCTGCAATGATTTGTGCTAACAGAGACTCAAGAAAAAAAGAGGAAAATGCAAGTCTGTCTCCCCTTTCAGTAGTCGTATTTGTGGTCATCTGTTGTGTTATGCTGTTGCTACTTTACTTCTTCTACAAATGGCTGGGTAAGATACTTTATTGTATTCAACTGTTGTAGTCATTGCTTGAAACAACATTTCAGATTCTTTGTCTTAAATTCTACTCTGTTTCTCTATTGAAAAGTTACTGGAGGCAACCACAGCTTGCTGTTTTCCTTATACTATAATGCATTGCTTCCCATCCAGTCAGGATGTCAGAATATCCCTAATGAGATAAACTTGTATGCAGTGGAAGCCACACATGCAAATGTGTTTGGGATTTAGCTCACATTTTTTCAGCAGTAGTTTAAGGTGAATTACATTCAGGTACCCTAAGTTTTGTTTCCCTATCCCTAGAGGGCTTACAATCTAATTTTGTACCTGAGGCATCCAAGGGTGACTTGCCCAAGATCAGAAGCAGCTTCCCTGGTAGGCAGCTTGATATATTGACCTAAGCTTCTTATCTCATGCATATTTATTCTAATGTAATGTGTCTAGTAGTCTTGAACGCTAGGGTTATGTATCTGAACCCACAAGTTGCTTGCAAAATGATATCACCCATCATTCAAATCTGCCTTCTTCCCAGTAGGCTTCTGTCCTCTCAGGTCGTTCTGGACCCTTGCCCTGTCATTTGTGTCCTGCGCCTGCCTACTCTCTCAATCAGAAAGTTTGTATCCAACCTGACATTTGAATGCCAATCAGATCGCAAGGGTGTGCAGAATAAACTGCTGCTATAGTGTTCTGGAGTATTGTTTGAGTTCCATAAAGGTTTCTTTTTCCCATGTTTTTCATGTTTTATTTATTCAATGGCAGCATTTAACATGCCCATTATGTTTTCAGTGCAGAACAGAATTGTTCTTCGAGGAGTTTCCCCATACCCCTTCTTCACAGGTGTTTCTAGAAGGGGCTATCACCTGCTTTGGAGCAAACTGAAGGGGGCAGCAGAGCCCTCTGGTGAAGTAGGATGGATTCAAAAGCTGGAGTGGATTTCTTCTGCATGGCTCGCAAGCACTGGGATATTACCCGTCCATCCAGAATGACACACCTATGTACTAGAAAAGATATTAGCAAGTTAAGAACCTAATTTCTCTTTCCTCCAGAAAATTGTACAAATTTTTCTTAAACCCAGCTATACTAACCGCTATTACCACATCCTCCGACAGTGAGATCCAGAGCTTAAATATTTATTGAGTGAAAAAAATATTTCCTCCTTTTTTTTTTTTTTATAAAGGTATTTATTTCCATGTAACTTCATGAATGTCCCTTAGTCTTTATAAGTTTTAAGAGTGAAAAAATCAATTCACTTTTACTCATTCTACATTCTACAGCCATTAAAATTTTGTAGTCCTCAATCATATCTCCCCCTCAGTTGCATGCTTATGAAGTGCTGACACCCTGATGTTCACCAGTTGTCATCTGTCAGCAGTACTCTTCAGAATTTGAACATTGCAGTTGAATAGTGTAAGTCCCTGATATAGTTCCTTTTGCCACTCAGAAGTAAAAATAAAAAAAAGGAAAATGTGAGGTAATATAGAAAAAGCCACCCTACTGGAGTCATAATATTGTGTGTCCCAGTATAGTCCCTGATCACTAATATAGATGGCCCCAGTATAGTATCTCTAGTTTTTAACCTATTACTATAGCTTTCTGCTGCTTGCTGTATGCTTATTTTATTCATTATTTACTTTTTGTCTTTCTCCAGTATATGTTATAATAGCAGTTTTCTGTATAGCATCTGCAGTGAGCTTGTTCAACTGCCTTGCTGCATTAATCAGAAACATATCATTTGGACAATGCAGGTAAAGCTTTTTCTAGTTATATCTTTGTTTATGTTTTAAATGTACCTTGTCTTTCATTGGGTGATTGGATGAAGAGCGAAGATACAGATTTTTTTTTTTGTGCAATTCATTACTTCTGAGAAAAGTAGAATTTAGAACACTTGATGATTGTCCAAAGTTGCACAAGGAAAAAAACCTTCCTAGACTTTGGATTCTAATTTCACTATACAGGAAATAATTTGTAAAAGAGGCTTGGAAAAAACTGTGCCTATTGTGTCTTGCATGGTATGGTGAAATTGTAGTACAATCCCATCTTGCATAGCATGTCAGCAGAACACAGTGAAGCACTCTTCTCTTCCTCATTAATTGGATTAGGATTTCCCAGATATTACTTGTGATTGAAATTACTAAAGACACAACACTTTGTTGATGCCTATTTGTAAGGAGGCTATTTCCTTCTTCAACTGCCTTGATATTCAGTCACTGTATATGATGAGAAAATAGTGATTGCGTTTTTTAATGTTAATATGTTTTATTATAAATTTTATGTATGTTTGCTGTTGGAAACCGCTTAGATATTAAGCTGTCTCTAAATGTTTATTTTAAATAAATACATTTAAATACCGTAGAGACAGGATTCTGAGCTCACTGGACTTTGGTTTGATTTGGTATGGCTTTTCTCAGTATTAAGTACATAAGAACATAACTTGTGGCTCACTAACCCCCTCTTCTACAAAGCCATGCGGTAACGGCCCCAAAGCCCATAGAGATTTAAAGGGCTTTGGGGTTGTTGCCGCACGGCAGCCGCTAGCAGGGCTTTGTAGAAGAGATGGTAAGTAAGACATTCTTAAGCTGTTCTCATGAAATTTGCTTAAAGCTCCTGAGAGAAGCCGTTATAGGTAGAGAGTTAAATGTTTGATCATACTGATGTATATGTGAGGGCCATTTCATAAATAATGCACACTATTTTATTTATTTTTTTTTTACTTTTACATGTTTAATTTTTTTTTCAAGTATTTCTTTACAATCCTTCAATATAGTCTCCCTGCTTTGCAATGACCGAGTCCCAACATCCGGGAAGCTTCATTATTCCATCAAAGACACCGTTTTTGATCAGTTGCCAAATGGCTCAGGTAACGGTGGAAAAAAGCTCGTCCAGAGATGCAAAACGATGTCCACGCATAAGTTTTTTCAACTTTGGAAACAGGTCGAAGTCTGGTGGACACCTCTCAGCCATATTTGCGTAGTTTTTCAATGACGACATTCCCTATGTGTGGGCGAGCATTGTCGTGAAGAGTGAGTGGCCCAGCCAAGAGCAACTGAGGTCGGGCTTTGTGCATTTTTCTGCGCATTTTTTTGCAAAAAATCCCAATACACTGCTGTGACACTTCTTCACATGGAACTTTGTCTGTGATGATGCCTTCATGATCATAAACAAAAATCATTATTTGACTTTTGATTCAGCTCGTCGAAATGTTTTTGGTTGTGTGGAAGATGGAGCTCTCCACTTGTTGGACTGTGATTTCAGCTCCGGCTCAAAGTCTCTGACCCATGTTTCATCAATAGCAACAATGCAATTCAAGAATGTGTGACCTTCAATGTCAAATCTGTGTTTCAGCATGGTTGCATTGTCCAGGCGTCTCTGCTGCTGTTCAGCAGTCAAGAAGTGGGGGACCCATTGTGCAAAAATTTTTCTCTTTTTAAAATCATTTGTCAGAATTCAGTATACTAATGTCGGTGGTTTCAGAAAGTTTCTCGCATGTCGCATGATGATCTTGTTCAAGAGCATCAGCCATGAGTTTCACACATCATTCATCGGTTGTTGATTTTAGCCTTCCTGGTCTTGCATCATCTATGCTCACACGACCACTCCGAAAATGAGTTGCCCACCGAGAAACTGTACTATGGTCCACTGTTAACTCACCACAAACTTCACGTAACGCACTGTGAATTTCTGTCGGGTTTTTGCCACGTAGAGTTTCAATCTTTTTTTTTTAATTCTTCATTTTATAATTCACAACAAGTGTACAATCTTAATGTACAACCTCTGATCGTCAACAGACACAGTACCTGAGACACCTGCAGCCTCCATTTCCCACACTTGTCACAACCCACTATGTACACTACAGAGATCTTAAGCACACATCCTGCTGCTTCAAGCACTGAAGTGAAAGTGAAACAAGGTTTATTGCAATTGCATCATCCACTCCCCAATGTTGCCAACCTGTGCATTATTTATGAAATGACCCTCATAGCAAGGGGCTGATGCAGAAAGCTACCGTGGTTGCAGTGCGCAGCTAACAAGCAGTTTACTTGCTTGTTAGTGGCTGCTGCCTGATAAAAGGGTTCCTGTGCTGAGGTTTACTCCTGCAATTGACTTCAACACACAGCATATTAAAATGTATGCTTCAGAGCCTATTAGTTATTCCGCAGGGCTGTGCACAGGTGTCTACCATAGGGGCTCAGTGCCAGAAATCTACTGCCAGATCTGAAGCGGCATAAATCCCCTGAGGTTAACACTGTCCTCATCTTCTAACCCACAAAATTTAGAATAAACAGTATCCCTCTGGCACCCTTCCACCCCCTACACCCCCTCCCAGAACTGGCCCCTTCCCACCCAAACCCCTCTCCTGGTCTAAAAAAAAAAAGAATTTCCCTGGTGCCTAGTGACCCTTCCAACACTCATTGTGACTGGCATTAGCCACCCTCCCTTCCATCTTCCCACCCCAATAAGTCCGATTCCCTCCCTTCCTACTTAAAAATATCTAGTGGCATCCTCCACCTCTCTTAAATGGTAAAAAAAGAACCTAAAAAATAAATCTTTAGTGTCTAATGGGGATCTCAGGTTCCCCCCCCCACCCCCAACCCATACCATAAGCAAAGCAGGAGTGATGTCTATTCACTTCTGTCTCGGGGCTTTCATCTCCAAAATGGCACTGCTCTGTCCCTTACGGTGCATCCTGGGTGGACCAAGTGGGGCCAGTCTGCCATATAAGGGAAGCATTTAAAGCATTGTTCCCTTCTTATTTAATTTCCAGGTCTAGGAAGACCTGGGAAGGGATGGGGAGTCCCCACTATCCACCTGGGACTTACTGGACACATTTTGGATTTGTAGGTAACTGGAGGGCCGCAGAAAAAAATAGTAGTTTATAAATCTTTCCTTAATTGCTTCTGATAATTTCAGCTATACACAGCTGAAAGCAGTGCAACATGCAGAAAGTGAAAAACTATCAAAGAATCAACTGCAAGAGATAAGGTACTATTTTGAGGCCCTCGGTATTATAAAGAATGATTCTTTATGGAAAACTTGTGCCTTAAGTGTCCGGTGGTCGCGTCCGCAAACGCTATCAGCTCTCACCTCCAGCACGAGATTACATACACACGCACAAGCTGCACTGTCTCCAATGGCTACCTTACGTTCTGGAATATTGCTCGCCTCACTGCTGTAACCTCATGCAAGCGCTTTCCTGTGTTTGTACGTGATTGTCCTCTCCACTCCACCTCACAATTGCATGCAGACTGGCCCCACCTAGTCCACCCAGGATGCACCATAAGGGACAGAGCAGTGCCATTTTGGAGATGAAAGCTCCGAGACAGAAGTGAAAAGACATCACTCCTGCTATGCTTTTGGGTGTTATTATAGACTCAATACTTTCATTTAATGACCATCTTAATTCTCTGGTAAAAAAAAAAAATGTTTCTTTAGTCTCCATATGCTGAGGAAAGTGAGATCCTGTTTCCACCAGCAACATTTTGCTGTCCTTGTACAATCAATCATTCTTTCGAGGTTGGATTATTGTAATTCGGTCTATTTAAGTCTAACCAAGAAAAGTCTTCAAAGACTTCAACAGATCCAGAATACTGCGGTTAGGTTGATCTTTGCAAAAAGCAAATTTGATCATTTTCCTGCTTTTGTTAAAACTTCACTGGATCCCCGTAATCTCTAGGGTTTACTTTAAATGTGCCTGCCTAACATTTAAGATCTTGCATGGCATTCTTCCTCCTTTAATTCCTCTATCTTGGAATTCTGCGAGACCTGATATTACCAGATCTATCCAAAAGCTTACATTATCTTTCCCCTCGTTAAAAGGTGTTATCTCTATTGGAAAATTAGGGAAATCTCTTTACTTTAAAATCACTAAGCTTTGGAATAATTTTCCTGTCCAGCTGCGTAATTTGGGCTCTTTCCAATTATTTTGAAAACATCTGAAAACATGGCTATTTTCAAAAATGTAAATTCCGCTGCTTATATTTTCCTTTCGTTAAAACTCTTGTAAATCTTGTTGAGCTCTATCTCTATAGAGAAGATGTGGTATAAGCTTAAGGTTTAATTTAATTTAGTTTAGTTTACAGACGCAGGAAAGTGCTTGCGTGAGGTTACAGCGGTGAGGCAGGCAACGTTCCAGAACATAAGGTAACCATTGGAGGCAGTGCAGCTTGTGCGTGTGTGTACATAATCTCGTGCTGGAGGTGAAAGCTGAAGGTGGTTGCGGACGTGACCACTGAACACTTAAGGCACAAGTTTTCCATAGAGAATCATTTTTTATAATACCGAGGGCCTCAAAATAGTACTTGGCGCAAATGACCCGTGAGGCCGTGAGTTTGAGACTACTGATCTAAGCTTAAGAGGGTATTTGGGCATGTAAATTTAACCCAGTTTACAGAATTACTCTTTGGAAGTCTGCTTGATGTGTCTAGGTAGCACACTTGTGTCTAGGTTGCTATCTGTAAAATCCTACAGAAAACATTACATCATAATATAGTTTCTGCATGAATATCTGCACAACAATTTTAAAATCCATTTGCATGGATAAATAGCAATTTACCTGCCTAAACTGGCTGTATAAAGATTACTGTCCTTTACTACATCAACAAGCACATTGTGTTCCACAACATTACATTTATAGGAGGTATTCCTCCAGGTGATGTGTTGTTGAGCAGGATCAGAAAATGATGCATGTAGATTGTTTCTATAAGCCTATGCAGTTTGTTTCCTTACAAAATCTACCTGCGCTACAAGTAGGTGAAAGTCACATGTATTTGTGCCCATAGTAAGTTTTAAATGAAGAATATGCTTATAAAAAGTACCTGCTGACTTTTCCTCAGAGCGGAGTCTAAAATTTGATCTTTCTGTTACGTCCCTTCCAGATTCAGTACGTTAGGTGTTCAATCCCTTCCCGCAATCTGGGAGTTGCAGAAATCCTAACACTTTTCTGAGCACATGCTCTTCCCACCTTAGAGAGAGAGTTAGAGTCCCCTGCAAACAATCCATGCAGAAGTCATCTGCTTTGCTCTACTTCTATGTCTTATCTTTTTTCACTTAAGTTTGTCTTTTTTGGTGGCTTGAGTGCCATGAGACCCCTTTCCGGTGGCCCTTTGTCAGAGGAAAGGGCGCAGTCTCACAAAGCCAGACTGCTGCTTCACAGAGAAACTTTGGCCGACCCGTGGAGTGAGCCTGCTGTGTGCCACCCTTCTCAGACTCGTGGGGTCCATTCCCTGGGGAGTTCATGTGCCCCTTGACTTTATCAGGGGTTTAAGCGCAGGCTGTGTGCGTCCTGAATAAAAGTCCCTACAGGTTTCAGGGTGCAGGATGCGTTTCCTGCTGTGGTGGTGGTGGAGTTTGTGTTGGTTGGCAGTGGGAGAGATTGACCATCTCTCCCACTGTTGTTGTTTTGGGGTTATTTTTGTTTTTTCTGCGCATGTGTCCATCACACTATCACCAGCGATGGGCACATGCAAATTTAGCGAGTCTTTGCTACTCTCCACCAACCTCATTTACATGAGTGTCCTTTGGAGAATGACTTGCTTTTTTTAATTTACTACCTGAACGGCTGCAATAGCAGCCCGTTGTTTTTTTACACTGTTTTTTTAAGAATCTAGGTTTGAATCCTTTAGCACAGCTCTGGTATTGGCAGGGATAAGCCCTGCAGTAACCTGGGTCTGAAATGTGTCCAAGCCCTGCCTACCAGAAAGGAGACAGAATTCTATGCTGCAGGGCCCAGAATGTGCTCCTGTCATGAGTTGGTCTACTGCCTAAACATATTGTGCAAAAACCTAGTTACAGGTTGTTCAGTGAGACATGAAGGAATCATCATGCCTCTGTAATCTAAAGTGTGCAAAACCCCTCCCATGCATCATTGCTTGACTATTGCCTTGAGTGTGGCAGACAGTTGGTGGTTAAAGTTATGATATAGCAAAAGAGAGAGGCTGAGGGTACCCCAACTTTTTTTCTCAAATGTCTAGCTTTGTTTAAACTGCATTTGTATTAAACATGTTTATTGTAGGAAACAATGGACCTCTCTGTCCTATTTACTTTATGAAGGGATGTCATTTTTGTTATAAATATTCAATTTTACTATCGGTAAACAACATGGCTGCCTTAGAGGGTTATTGCCTTATGTAAAGTTTTAAATCTTATACTTGGAATTTCTAAATTTGACTCCTTCTTTTATCCTTAGGATTTCATGTTGCAACAGAACTATTGAAGTGAGGCTTGTATTTCTGGCTGCGTTCTGTATAGCTATGACGGTTGTATGGGTAGTATTTCGAAATGAAGATAGGTATGTAATAAAAAGATAGCACTAAAGCAATTCACGAATCTACTATGGCATTTTACAATTGTACTTTTTTTTTTTTAAATCTTTATTGATTTTTCAAAACTTAGACAATGCAATACAATTATCTGAACATAAATATTTCATAAAATGCATTATTAAACATACAATTTATACTTATAACAATCATTTTCTCCCCCCCTCTTCCCAGATTTAATACACAAAGTCAAATTATGTAATTATAATATTATAATCAAGTAATTTTAATAATCAAAATACCTTTCCCACCCCCCACCCTCCCCTGGAGTCCACTAACCACAAAAAAATAAACAGATAAATACATTACAATTATTATGATGTTACAAATATAGTCAGTGGGCTCCACACTTTATTAAATGTACTGCTAAACCCCAAACACTGCATTCATTTTCTCATATTTATACGTGGTACAAACATTTGTCCACCAAAACGTATAATTTAATCTGTCATACCTTTTCCAATTGTGTGTAATCAATTAGATCGCTATTCCCGTCATTATCATAAAAAGATGACATTTAGATTTATCCAAAGAAGGCTTGACATGTAAAAGTGTACTACAAATTATGGCTTCAAATGTTAGGGGAATTACTGAATCAAGAATAAGATTAATTTGTCTCTAAATTGATTTCCAGAAATTAAGTATCAAAGGACAATAATATAACAGATGATCCAATTATACTTTCTCACAAACATACTGAACAATTGTTATGGCTCAGTTAGCACTGCTAATCGTTTTGTGTACCACATTGGGGAAACAAGACCATTGACTCTGCAATATCTAACCTAATCTAATCTTCTATTTGTGTGTCGCTCATACCTACACAGGCTCAAGGCGACTGTAAAGAGAGGGAAGAGGGGAGAGAGAGAGAGAGGAGGTGGATACGTAAGAGGGAGAGGAAGGAGAGAGAAAAAGAGGGGAGAGAGGAGGAAGGGAAAGGAAGAGAAGAGAGGGTAAAGGAGATTAAGGGCTCCTTTTACAAAGGTGCGCTAGCGTTTTTATCGCACACACTGGATTAGTGCGCGCTAGCCGAAAATCTACCGCCTGCTCAAAAGGAGGCGGTAGCGGCTAGCGCGTGCTATTCCACGTGTTAAGGCGCACCTTCGTAAAAGGAGCCCTAAGTATCGAACAGAATATCGGAACCATTTGAACCCATTTTGCTACAGGTATCACAAACGAGTCAGTTCTTCTACTATCACAGAATAATACTGTTGTGTGTGGAAATGTGTTTTTGGTTTCTTAGAGGGTTGAAGCAGTCAGTATGTTCAGGTCAAACAGGGTGCCCTTCAACTTTGCAGAGTCCCTTGCTCTTTCCAAGCTTTCTGCCTGGTCTAAGTGCCGATTAATATGTAAGCTTTGATTTTTTTTCTAGAAATTCCAGATTTCAGGGGCTTAACACCAAGAATCTTATGAGTAAAAGAGGAGTTTTATTTCACAAACACTTAAAAGCCACAAGTAGGAGACTTCTGAGTTTAACAAGCACATATGAACAAGAAAGTCATTCTTAGTCAGAGCGTCAGGACAGTGAAGCAGTGTGTTTCCTTAGAAAAGTTGTTTGGGCTGTGTGGGTGGAATGGTTTCTCCCAGCGTAGAAGTTCCCAGAAATCTCTGAAGACATCCCTATCCTTACAGGAGCATAATGATTGTCAGTGGTTAAAATAATCTTACTTGAAAAGTGAACCCATTCATTACAACAGCTTTATGCTTCTTAATCATAAAGTTACCAGGTAGGCAAGCTGATGCTGCTGTTTTTGTTTTTCTTGCTGTGTTCTAAATTCTGGGACATATGGCATAACAAATCCAACATTGGATTTTGATTTTATTTAAACAAAATATATGTAGGATAGAAAATCCTACAGGCTTAGCCTTATTTAAAGAGAGAGTTTATGTTGATTTATGATTCAAAAGTATTTCCACAGATGTGTAATTCTAGACGGAAATAGAAACCTGTTTTAGGTGCATAAATGAGCTCAAGTATAATCAGCATGTGGTTTTACAGCAGGTATGCTTAGGGGAGGAGCTAAGTCAGAGCACAGGGAGAATCACAATTTATGTGTGTATGATATACGCTAACATTTATGCCTACTTTCAAATAGCATAATGTTCATGCCTTCAATCTAGGTATGATTTCTGCTAGTATTTTATAAAATAGGCGACAGATAAGCATATTATCCTAGTACAAGCAGGCAGCATATTTTCACATGTGGGTGATGTCATCCACGGAGCCTGGTATGGACCGTGCAGAAGTGCACTGTCACTTTAAATGTCTTAAAAGTCTTGAGACCGCCTGTACTGTGCATGTGCCAGTGCCTTCCCTCCTGACATCGGCTCGCGGGACCATCAGTTCTTAGTTTCCATGGAGCTAAGAAGTCGTGTCTTTTAAAGTCAATCCAAAAGCACTATTTTTTCTTTGTTTCCTTCATTTTTCTTTGATAATTGACTCTCAGAGGAAAAATTGCTTCTTCAATCTTGCATTGGCAGTTTTACCGTCAAAGCCTTCTAGCGACTTCAAAAGGTGTTCTCGGTGCAACAGGGCCATATCAGTCACTGATCTACACAGTTGGTGTCTTCAGTGCCTTGCTTCTGAGCACCAGATTGACTCTTGTTCTTGATGCTCAAAGCTCCAAAAATTCTCTTTGAAGGCTAGACGTCTGCAACAGGAAAAGTTATTCAGGACTCAGGAACCATCAACGATGTCTGCCGCATCTGATGTGGATAAAACTCACACTCTGGCAGCATCCTCGTCGACACCTCCATCAATGCCTCACTCAGCGTCAACCTTCTTGGTACCACCTTCGGCACCATCTGTTAAACAGGCTAAGAAGCATTCTCATACCTCACCTTCTCACCATATGTCACCGGCATCTCCAGCATCAAGTAAGTTGATGCATGCCAAATGATGTTATAAGCAGTATTTCTCCTCATCTTGCAGGTTGTGTCTCCTCAGAGGCATGCCTCCTCATCGAGATCATCAACGCCTCAACACCCTACAACACCGGTTATACCAATGACATTCTCGGTACCAGTACAATCCATCCAGGATCAGCTTTGGGAGTTGCTTCAGAAGGAGTTAGCTGAAATGCTTCAAAATCTATTGATGCCAGCTGCTGTTCTACCTCCTTCGGTACTGGCCTAGCCCAAGCAACACTGTATGAGTTCTCATGATACCAAGTCCTGATCTCCTTGGCATCACAAATCCAGATCTCGATCTTCTCGACACTGAAGCACCTTTTCCACATCAACATCTAAACATCATCGGAGGAGAAACAGGAGTTCTTGACACTCCCATCAGCACCACACAGCGTTGTCTTCCTTAAAACAAATTTTCAAAATCTCCAGGCATTGAAGAATTGGACTTGGACCTTTCTACTCAAGATTTCTCTGACCCAGACTTGTCTGACCCAGAATCAAATGGAATCTCCTTAGATTCATCTCCTCCTCCATCTAAACATAGGCCTCCACCAGAAAGCCTTTCCTTCACCAAATTCATTAGACAAATGGGTCAAGCTCGTCCTGTCAGAATGGATTCTCAATCTGAACCAAGGGTTGAACTTTTTGATGCTTTGAATTTTGAATAAATCCCTAAAGAAAACTTAAAGCTCATGCAAGAAGCCAAGTTTAAAAACTGGGAGACTCTTTTACTTAATCCAGTAGCTCCAAGAAAGTTGGACCCTCTTTATAAGGTACAATCCTGTCCAGGATTCGACAAAACCCAACTGCAGCATCATTTTCTTTTGGTGGCATCTGCTTTAAAGAGGTCATCTAGTTGCAGAACATACATTAGCACTCCACCAGGTAGAGAAGGTCGTACTTTGGACAGATTTGGCTGTAGGCTATTCCAAAACTTCTTGCTCCAGCCGCATCCTTAGTTACAACTTTTATATGACCTTTTACTCGAAACAGCTTATACAGTAGCTTTCTAATTTTGAACAGTTCATTTCTGAGGACCAACTTGCTGACTTTCAACAAACTACCCATGATCTCTTGGAAACAAGGAAATTCATGGCAAGATCAGTGTTTGATATCTTCGACATAACCTCCCGAGCATCAGCCCTGTCTATTGCGATGCGGTGATTAGTGTGGCTTTGAGAATCGGACTTAGATCCTAATCCTAAAGACCACCTGGCAAATATTCCTTGTTTAGGTGACAAACTTTTTGGTGATAAGATTGAAGAAGCCATGCAAAAGATCACCAGGCATGAGCAAAGTATGACCACTCTCTCAGCCTCTAAATCGGCAATAACCAAGCTCCTAGACCAAGGGTCGACAACCTGTGGCTCTTTTTCCATGTGGCTGTGGTTCTTCAGGCCCCGACCCTTTAATCTCCCTCCTAACCCCACAATCTCCCCCCCTTTGGGCCTAACGAGGTACCTGGTGATCCTGCAGGGGTCTTTGCGGCAGGATCACGGCCCTATCACTCCTGCCTCCTCGCAGCTGCCTTCTAAAATAGCTGCTGTGACTTCTTGCAGCTGCTCGCGACATTTCTTGTAGTGAGAGAGGTCACGGTTGCCATTTTAGAAGTCAGCCGTGAAGCAGCAGGAGCGAGAGGGCTGCACTCCTGCCACAAAGACTCCTCCTGGACCACCAGGTACATTGATAGGCCCAAGGGGGAGGGGGGAATCGTGAGGTTGAGAGGGAGATTAAAGGGTTGGGGCCTGGAAAGGGGCAAGAACCTTGGGGAGGGAGGGATGAGAGGTACAGAGACCTGTGAAGGGTTGGAAGGGAGAGAAGCTACACCTTGTGGCTCTTTGTAAATCTTGTGTCAAACATTTTGGATAATTTGGCTATTTGCTGTTAAAAGGTTGCCGATTCCTGTAGCTATGTTTTTAAAATGGTGCTACACTCTACCATCAGTGTCATCCAGGACTCCAGCATAAAAGCACTCTAGAAACCAACGTTCCCAAAAACCTCAGGCTCCATCTCAGCAGAAGTCAACTCAGTCCTTTTGACACACTTCTAGAGAGCCTGGCTATAGTTCTACCTTCTCATCTTCCACTCCACACCATCGGAAGTCAACTCACCCACTACCACAAATATTGATCTCTCATCACCACCGACGCCTGGGTTTTGCACATAGTGAAGGAAGGGTATGCAGACTTTCCTCCTTCTTAAGAAACTCTCGGCCCTTCTGCAACTCAGTGCCATTGAACTAGTACCTCCTCAGTAGAAGGTCCAGGGGTTCTACTCCAAGTGCTTCCTCATACTGAAGAAGATGGGAGGTCTATAACCAGTTCTCAACAAATATTTAATCAAGGAAAAATTCTCTGCATGCTCTCCCTAGGAACATTGTATCTCCTCCTAGAAAAGAATGACTGGCTTTGCTCTCTGGATCTTAAAGAAGTGTACACAATTATACCCATTCTTCCAGCCCATAGACTGTACCTGTGTTTTTGAATAGGCTGGCATCACCTCCAGTACAGAATGCTGCCCTTTGACCTTACATCAGCACCCAGAGGGTTCGCAAAGTGTTTAGTGGTGGCTGCAACACTCCGCTCTCACGGCTTTCATGTGTTCCCTTTCTGGACAACTGGTTGATAGTCATCATCTCAATCAGTTCAATCAGCCACCAACTCAACACTACATCTCCTGGAACTTCTGGGGTTTGCAGTCAGTTACCAGAAGTCCTATCTCCAACCATCCCAGAATCTGGAATTCATAGGGGCTCAATTGGATACAATTCAAATTTGTGCTTACCTCCCTCAACAGAGGCTAGACATTCTACTTCAACTTTGTAAACTCTGCTCTCCAAACCATCACAGCACGACAGCTAATGCGTTTGTTAGGACACAACATAGTAGCATAGTAGTCTACCCAACCTGATTCAATCTAAAAATTTGTTGTTGCGGGGTTTTTTTTTCTTCTTCTCCTTAGATATTTCTGGGCAAGAATCTAAAGCTGTGCCCGGTACTGTTCTTAGGTTCCAACTATTGAAGTCTTCGTCAAAGCTCACTTCAGTCCATCTATATCCTCCCAGCCATTGAAGCCCTCCCTAGCCCATCCTCCCCCAAACGGCCATATACAGACACAGACCGTTCAAGTCTGCCCAGTATTGGCCTTAGTTCTTCAATATTTACTATTATTTTCTGATTCTAGAACCTCTGTGTTCATCTCGTGCTTTTTTGAACTCCGTCACCGTTTTTCTCTCCACCACCTCTCTCGGGAGCACATTCCAGGCATCCACCACCCTCTCCGTAAAGAAGAATTTCCTTACATTGCTCTTGAGTTTCCCAACCCTCAACCTCAAATTATGTCTTCTGGTTTTACCATTTTCCTTTCTCTGGAAAAGATTTTGTTAATATATTTCAAGTATTTGAACATCTGAAACATATCTCCCCTGTCCTCCTTTCCAGTCTCTCCTCATACGTCTTTTGTCGCAAACCTCCTATCATTTTTGGTGCCCTCTGTACCGTTTCAAGCCTTTTTGTGTCCTTCGCCAGATACGGTCTCCAAAACTGAACACAATACTCCAAATGGAGCCTCACCAACAACCTGTACAGGGACATCAACACCTTCATTCTTCTACTGGTTACGCCTCTCTTTATACAGCCCAGCATCCTTCTGGCAGTAGCCACTGCCTTGTTGCACTGTTTTTCCACCTTTAGATCTTTGGACATTATCACCCCAAGGTCCCCCTCCCCATCCGTGCATATCAGCCTCTCCCCCTGCCAGCATATACGGCTCCTTCCGATTTATTAATCCCCAAATGCATAACTCTGCATTTCTTGCATTGAATTTTAGTTGCCAGATTTTAGACCATTCCTCTAACTTTTATAGAGCCTTTTTCATGTTTTCAACTCCCTCCTTGGTGTCTACTCTGTTACAAATCTTGGCAAAAAGGCAAACTTTTCCTTCTAACCCTTCAGCAATGTCACTCACAAACATATTGAACAGGATCAGCCCCAGCATCGAACCCTGAGTGACTCCACTACTCACCTTTCTTCCTCCAAGCGACCACACTCTGGCATCTGCCCGTCAACCAGTTTCTAATCCAGTTCTCCACTTTGGGTCCTAACTTCAGCCCTTCAAGTTTGTTCAAGAGCCTTCTATGAGGAACTGTGTCAAAGGCTTTGCTGAAGTCTAAGTAAATTACATCTAGCATATGTCCTGGTCACCCAATCAAAAAATTCAGTTAGGTTTGTTTGGCACGATTTACCTTTAGTAAAGCCATATTGCCTCGGATCCTGTAACCCATTAGATTCTAGGAGTTCACTATTCTTTCTTTCAGTAACACTTCCATTATTTTTCCAACAACAGAAGTGTGGCTTACCAGCCTGTAGTTTCCCACTTCATTCCTGTGACCACTTTTGTGAATAGGGACCACATCCGCTCTTCTCCAGTCTCCAGGAACCACTCCCATCTCCAGAGATTTGTTGAACAAGTCTTTAATAGGACCCGCCAGAACCTCTATGAGCTCCCTCCCTTAGTATCCTAGGATGGATCCCGTCCAGTCCCATCGCTTTGTCCACCTTCAGTTTTTCAAGTTGTTCATAAACACTTTCCTCTGTGAACGGCGCAGAATCTACTTCATTTTCTTGTGTAACTTTGCCAGATAGTCTCGGTCCTTCTCCAGGTTTTTCTTCCATGAACACAGAGCAGAAGTATTTGTTTAGCACGTTTGCTTTTTCCTCATCACTCTCCACTTATCGGTTCCTAGCATCTTTTAGTTTAGCAATTCCATTTTTCTGATATATTTGA
This sequence comes from Geotrypetes seraphini, assembly GCF_902459505.1. Taxonomy (NCBI): domain Eukaryota; kingdom Metazoa; phylum Chordata; class Amphibia; order Gymnophiona; family Dermophiidae; genus Geotrypetes; species Geotrypetes seraphini. The sequence continues at coordinate 17,400,321 of NC_047097.1, forward strand.
AAAAATTTTTGTCTCCCTTTTTTAACATTTTTAGCCATTTGCTTTTCCGCCTGCACTTTCGCCAGGCGTATCTCCCTCTTGGCTTCTTTCAGTTTCACCCGGTAGTCCTTTCTGTACTCTTCTTCTTGGGGTTTTTTATATTTCAGGAACGCCAACTCTTTTCCCTTTATTTTAACATAAGAACATAAGAATTGCTGCTACTGGGTCAGACCAGTGGTCCATCGTGCCCAGCAGTCCACTCACACGGCGGCCCTTAGGTCAAAGATCAGTGCCCTATTAGAGTTTAGCCTTACTTGCGTATGTTCTGTTCCAGTCGGAACTTATCCAACGTTGTCTTGAATCCCTGAAGGGTGTTTTCCCTATAACAACCTTCAGAAGAGCATTCCCGGTTTCTACCACTCTGGGTGAAAAAAACTTCCTTACGTTTGTACAGAACCTTTTCCCTTCTAACTTCAGCGAGTGCCCTCTTGTTCTTTTCACTTTGGAGAGGGTGAACTGTCTCTCTTTCTCTACTACTGCTACTACTAATTTATTTTTATTTACCTCCTAACCAGTTTAGAGAACCATGTCGGTTTCCTTTTTCTCTTGTTTTTATTTCTTTTCTTCACATAAAGTTCCATAGCCATTTTTATAACTCCTTTCAGCTTACACCACTGTTTTTCTACTTCTCTTATGTCCTCCCATCCTAACAGCTCTTTCTTCAGGTACTCTCCCATTTTATTAAAGTCCGTACGTTTGAAATCTAGGACTTTTAGTATTGTGCGGCCGCCCTCCACTTTAGCCGTTATATCAAACCAATCTGTTTGATGATCACTACTTCCCAGCACCCACTCGTACATTAGATATACTCTCTCCATTTGTGAGGACGAGATCCAATATTGCTTTTTCCCTCGTGGGTTCCGTCACCATTTTTCTGAGCAGAGCCTCTTGAAAGGCATCCACAATCTCCCTACTTCTTTCCAATTCCGCAGACGGAACTTTCCAGTTCGCATCTGGTAGTGCATTGAACTCCATTTGTATGACTCCATGTCAGAACTGCTTAATGGAATCTAGCATCTCAGTAGTCACAGGCTACAGATCCTTTCTTCCAACATCTCAAGGTCACTTCCCCACTCCGTCAGTCTCTTCAGTGATGGTTGCAACCCACCAATCTCTTCACCCTTCTTATCAATCTAGAACTCTGAATGATTCGCAACATCTTTCACACCTTTCAAGATCGTCTCCTGAACCAAGTAATTCTAGTCAGGATGGACAATCAAGTAGCCATGTACTATATCAACAAACAAAGAAGCGCAGGTTCTCATCCTCTCTGCTAGGAAGCAATACAGATCTGGGCTTGGGCGATTTCACACAGCATCTTTCTCAAAGCAGTATATCTAGCAGGCAAACATAATGCTTTAGTTGGGGCATCAATTTACTTACATACCTTGAATCTGCCCTAGCCAGGTGGCTGGATATTCAGTTTGAGAGGATCCACTGCACTTTCTCTCACTTTCATCATTCAGGTTGTACCTTTGGCCTGTTGTCAAGAAGGTGTTAAGATATCCACAGGCCTTTCATATTTCAACCATGGGTAAAGGAACAGTTCCAATCATGGTGGAGGGCAGAACACTCTTATTGTGCCTGATTTGGCACCTTCTTTCTCTGCAATCAAAAAATCCCTTGCTGTATGCTTTGGATTACTGCAACTCCTTATACATCTGTATTGCAGAATACAATTACAAGAGATTGCAACTGCTTCAAAACACAGCAGCTAGATTGATTTTCCAAAAGGGCAAATGTGAAAGTATCTATCCATTCCTAAAGGAATTACACTGGCTCCCTATGAAGAGAAGAATACAATACAAGATAGCCTGCATGGTCTACAAAGCCATCTACAGGGAAAACTCTGCAGGAATTATTTCAGACATCACACTTATGCACTCCTTTCTCAATGCAAGGACACACCAACGGTACAAACTAGCCTCCCCCACTCCCCGTTCATGCATATATAGGAAGAAGCTGCGTGAATCAACATTCGCATACCAAGGACCCAAGATATGGAACAGTTTCCCTCTCCACCTATGACAACCATGACTTAGTGCAGACATCACAGTTATGCACTCCTTTCTCAATGCAAGGACACACCAATGTTAGAAACTAGCCTCCCCCACCCCACCCCTATTCACGCACATGTAGGAAGAAGCTGCAAGATTCAACATTCGCGTACCAAGGACCCAAGATATGGAACAGTATTATATCTTCAGAAAGAAACTTAAGACCCACCTTTTATCCTTGGACCTATAACAAAATCTCAGGAGCTTACTTCCTATCTTTCATTCAATGTTCATGTCCTTAATCTTGTTGTAAACAGCATTAAATCCTAGCTGAAATTTGCGGTATAGAAGAAAAATGTATAGTATGGTAGTAAGGATGAAGATTACATGGAACAATGTAATCCACCATTTTGATCAATCTTCTGATCTGCAAAAATTTGTGGATAACCGGGAGGCTGTTGAGAAATCTTCTTGTATATGTTTGCTATTAATTTTTCTTATACATGAGTGAGAAGGTACAATCATGTCCTCTGGTATTCTGCTGAAAGGTGCTTTGCATCACTGATAATGGAGTTTGGATAATAAATCAGATGTTCTTGATCATAGTCTTACAGGATCCTTTTATGGACAACTCTCAATTTCAAATAGGCAATAAGCCATCAGTTCAAATTTATGGCAGCATGTAAGAATTTGGGAAATAGATGATCTTTTACAACATAATCAGTTCTTATCATTTCAACAGTTGTGTTTGAAGTTTAACCCTCCTCATATACAACTCTTGGCTACAATTATTTTATTGATTTAGAAAATATCAAGGCAAGCGTCACATCTTTAGTAAAGAACCTGTATTACCGGATGTATTAATGAAAGTAGTAAGCTTAGATCATGATGCTTCTAGGTTTTATAAAACACAAAGAGCTTTTGTTACAATTCTTTTTGGCCTTGATAAAAACAGGGGAGCATGAATGGGGTGAATCAAAGCCTTCCTGTACTGGTTTGATCCAGGTTTTAGATTAACAAGAACACACCAGAGAAACCAGATCTCTGCATACCAATTAACGATACAAACAACAGCAGGATAGACAAAAACTAGAAATAATTCAGTAGTATTCAAAAAAACTCTTTATTGTCAACAAGGGCTTAACTCAACATGATTCATGTTTTGGCTAAATTGCCTGCTTCATGAGTCTAAACCTTGTGTCCAACTTGGAACAGTCACATAGAAGACAATAGCTATTGTTGGGGGCAGGGGAGGTAAGGGCTGGACTATGTACTTTTTAAATTGGTATGAGGGCAATGCAGGATGTGTTTTATGTACAGTTTCTCTTGAGCTGGGGTTGCAGATTCATCCCCCTTTGGATAGTCCCTAGCAAGTGTGTGTGTTTTGTTGAAAATTCATTATTAAAAACATTGATGCAAAAAAAAGACAATAGCTATTATAAAACTGTCTCTCTAAACTAATGTGATAAGGGTCATTCCATGTCAAATGGTCCAATGTTAAAAATCATCCGACCTCCTCCAAATTAAATACAATTTTGTGTGGATGTTCCCTGTAGACTCAAATGAAACCATGTAAAATTTTCATCTGGATCTCTATTGGTTTCAGACCTAGAAGCTGTTGAATGTAACATAACATAACATAACTTTATTCTTCTATACCGCCATAGTGGGACGACTTCTAGGCGGTTCACACCGAAGAGAGCTGGACAATCAGCGAATTACAATATACAAATTATAAAAATACAACATATTGCTCAAGAAAAAACATAATAAAATTATTAGATTTATTGTAACTTCTATTTAGGAGATAAATCTATCAAACAATGCAGTTTTAAGTTCTTTCCTAAAAGTGACTTAGGTCAGCCTAGCTCCATTAATGTAGTTACCTAACCAAGACTGCTGTTTACTTGCTTGATACATGAAAGTCCTATCCAAAAAGGATTTGTATTTACAGCCAGTAATGCTTGGGTATGCAAATAGATTACGATTTCTGGTTATCCTCGAAGGACTATATAACACGAAATGATTAAAATGATTCTTATAGATAGTCCCCAAACCAGCTGCCATTACAAAGATTTTGGAATTTTTGCTGAATGGATTTTTTTGGTACTAGCCATGGAAAATCATCATGTGATGGGGGCACATGCAACAATGATTTGCCACAAAGGAGTTTTTGTGTCAGTTTTTCAAAATATGGGAACAAATAGATGACGATTCATTCTTTTTGGTCTAGATGGATTTGGATTTTACATGATATCTTGGGAATTGCATTCTGCCTCAACTTCATTAAAACCTTGAGAATGACAAGCTTCAAGGTAGGGTGAAAATGTATTATTGTTATAGCCCCTAAGAAGATTTTCTATTCCATTCATGTTTATCTCCATTCCTCCTTATTTTAGATCAAAATCTGCTAAAGAGGCCTCAGGCCTAGCAGTTATGCCTCTGGAAACTGAATGACCAGATGTTATGGGGGTCATTTGTTAATACCGTGTTTCCCTGAAAATAAGATCTACCTGAAAATAAGCCCTAGCATAATTTTCGGGGTAGGTCTTCCTATAAGCCCTACCCTGGATTTGGTGGTGGCAGCAGCGCTCCAACCCCCCACTGCTGCGCAGCTGACCCCCCGCTGACCCATCTTTCCATCTCTCCCTCCCATCTGAACCTCGCCGACCCTGCCACCGCAACACGACCAACATACCTTCCTCCAAACAGCAGCATCGGCAGCACTCTAAACAGGCTGCTTCGCATGGGGGATGGGAGGGAGGGAGGGATAGAAAGATGTTGCAGAGGGAAGGCACAAGGGAATGGGTGAGAGGGGAGGAAAGATGCTGCACACGTGTGGGAGAGAAAGGAAAGAGGAAGAATTGGGGTGGAGGAGAGGAATGGAGAGAGTGTGTGGTGCGGTGGTTAGCGCTACAGCCTTATCACCCTGAGGTTGTGGGTTCAAATCCCTCACTGCTCCTTGTGACTCTGGGCAAGTCACTTAATCCCCTCTTTGCCCCAGGTACACTAGAGTTTGAGCCCACCAGGATAGATAGGGAAATACAATAAAGTACCTGAATGTAAAACCACTTAGGATATAAGTGGTATATAAATTAATAAATAAATAATAATAATGATCATTGTACATGAAAAAAAATAAGACATCCACCGAAAATAAGCCTTAGTGCATTTTTTTGTCCCCAACTTAATATAAGACAGTGTCTTATTTTCGGGGAAACATGGTAGCATGCATTATTTACTGCAGGGCCCATTTAATGCAAATGGACCCTGTAGTATCATTTTTTTTCTCTTACTTACAAGAAACATACTGTATGGTCTAGTTCAGTGCTTCTCAACCCAGTCCTCAGGGCACATCTAACTAGTCAGGTTTTCAGGTTATCAGTAGTAAATATGCATTAGATAAATATGGATACCAGGGAGGCATTGGATGCAAATCTTTCACATGCATATTCATTGTGGATATCCTAAAAACCCAACTGACTGGATGAGCATTGGTCTAGTTATTGAATGCAAAAAATGTATTCCAGCCTAGCAAAATCAAGATGTCTGTAGGTTAAAATGATTCTTATAGATGCAGTATAATAACTTATCCCAGGACAAGCAGGCAGCATATTCTCAACAGTGGGTGACGTCACCGACGGAGCCCCGAAGCGGACTGCCTCGCAAGCAGACTTGCTTGAAGATCTTTGTAAGAGCTTACGAGTGCTGCACTGCGTATGCGCGAGTGCCTTCCTGCCCTAGTGAGGGCGCGCGTCTCCTGTGAGGTACCTCAGTTCAGAGTTTTCCATGGAGCCAAGAAGTCCTCTTCACTTCAGCTCTGCAGCCTTCGTTGCCTTCTTTCATCGCGGCTTTCTTATTTTTGTTAGTCGCTGTGCTCGCGTTTTCTTATTGTCTCTTTTTTGTTAAAAAAACCCCAACTTTTATTTTTTGACTTTCTTCCGGCCAGCGGCCTTTTGGCCTAGGACTGGCCGCTTACCTCGTTCGTTACATCGGCCTTTATTTTTTTCTATGTCCCGGCCTCTTACCGGGTTCAAAAAGTGTAACCAGTGCGGCAAGGCCTTTTCAATAACCGATCCTCATAGTCGGTGTATTGCTTGCCTGGGTCCTGAACATTGCCCCGACGCCTGTTCACGCTGTGCTACCCTTCAACCTCAAGCCCTTCGCAGACGACGTGCCAAGCTTCTTTAACTATTTGGTGCTATGGAACAATCTGCTGAGAGGGTCTCGACCTCGACTTCGGGGACGGCCTCGACTTCCAAGACCTCGACCTCGACGCCCGCATCTGCCTCCACCAAGGCCTTGACCTCGACACCTCCGGTCTTGTAGGCCTCGCCAGCAGTTCCTCGAAGTCTTCCTCGGTGGGTAAGTCTCCTGTCTCTCCTTCAGGTACTATTCCTAAGAAGCCTCCAGAGTCCCAGGCATCCCAGGCCGTTTCTGCAGTCCTACCAGCCTCTTCCAGACCTCCAGCCAAGCATGTCTCCAAACATAGGGAATACTCATCCTCGTGGTCGCCCTCATTGGAGCGCACTGCTGCACCTTCGAGACCTGATCCCTCCCCTGGTTGACTTCTTAGCTAGCTATCTGAACTGAGGTACCTCACAGGAGACACGCGCCTTCACTCGGCTGGGAAGGCACTCGCGCATGCGCAGTGCAGCACTTGGAAGCTCTTACAAAGATCTTCAACCAAGTCTGCTTGCGAGGCTGTCCGCTGCGGGTGCTCCGTCGGTGACGTCACCCACTGTTGAGAATATCTGCCTGCTGTCCCTGGATAACAACTGTTTCGGTAAGTAACTGTGCTATATGGCATTAGACATGCTCAAAAGCAGCACATTCTTCAAACCCTGCTTCCCTGCTGCCTTTGTATCATTTTTCATTCAAGTTGGGAGGCTATATGTAAATAATGCTAACATTCTTCTGTCTGTGCTGTGCATGTGTTAGCAACCGTTTAACCCATCTATTTATTAATGTGTCAGGCAGAACATTGAACAAAGATCCCCTAACAAAACAGCGCTGAGCAACAGGACACAGTATTTTCATGCACAAAGAAAAATATTTTATATTGCGGTTTTCAACATGTAGAATTATCTTAAATTTCTGATGTTTTATAAATCAATTTACTTAGTTTAACTTTGTTTTCTTCTGTGCAGTCGTGTGTGCTACTGTTAGTCCTTTTCCTATTGTATGATGTATTTTTTGTCTTCATAACACCACTGATCACAAAGGTAAGCACAGTTTCAAGTTTTCTTCAAAATGCAAATAACTATAAAATACTTCCAAATGATGTACGTGTCCTACTAGCTCTTTGCCCTGTTTTTCTCATCTGTCATTAGTTTTCTACTTCATTATCTTCACTGCAGTGGTACATGCTATATTAATTACTGTCAGTTCTTTTATTAAATGTTAATGTGTCTTGACATCTGAGATTGATGCTAATATGTGAGTTAATCAAGTATGTATCTTTAAGTTTTATATGAGTTTAATTGATACACTTGTTGTAACATACAAAAATGAATAAAGAATTATAAAATAAAAAAAATGTTAATGTGTATTCTAGTACAATGTGCCTAGTCCTGAGCTGTAGGGTTATGCATCTGAAGATGATTGCTGTCAGTTATCTTTGAACTCTGCCTCTTTCCCAGGTAGCTGCTCCTGCCCCCTCAGTTTTTTTTCTGCAAGCAAATTGCTCAGAAGTGTTTCTGTTCTGCAGTTTTATTTGGGTATTTTTTCTTAGTGTTCGGCTGGAGGCTCAGTGCCCAGGTTTCCCACTTGTTAAGACCTCTGCCTGGGAGAAGATGCAGACTTGTGTTGAGGAAGTCTGCTGCTAGCAGGATCAACCTTTGGGGACACCTATTTAGACAGCCTGCATTTGTATTTTATGGAGTTCAGGGGCTGTACCCTGCATAGCTGCTTACATCCCTGATTTATCAGGAACTTGAGCGCAGGCTGTTTGACTCCTTACTGGCTTAGCTGGGATTAATAGTGGGCCAGCTGCTTGGACTTCTCCCCCTTTGCGGCATGAGGTGTTCTGGGGATTGAGGCTCAGTTCAACCAGCAGCTCAAAGACCAAGTACATCCTGTGAACCTATGAGGCAGAGTTCTCCTTTTGTCCCAGCTTCATTCCTAAACTGAAGCAGACAAGCACATGGCATAGCGAGTAATGCTCTTTCAGCCTAAGAGGAAAATCAGAGAAGTCTCCAAAAGTGAAATTTGAAGGTTACTGCAGCCAATCCTAATGTTCTCCACGTCTAAAACTTATTTTCCTGCAACTTTGGTGCTTCAGAGGAGTCCCCACAGGCTGTTTTTGACACGAGTTTGCTGGCAGTGGCCATCTTGGATTTTAAACAATCTTTTTTTCTAAAACCTACAATTGCCTGAAACTCCCTTGATTTTACTTAAAGTCAATAGAGATGGACCTCGCAGGCCTTCCTACCCCTGTATCATGCCAAGTTTGCGCTGGATGGCTGGCCAAGGAGTGTCCATGTCTCACTTGTGGCGGAGCACACGGAGGAGGGCCAGGAGCCTTGGGATCCTCTGAGTCCTCCAGGGCTGGGGATCTGCAGTAGATGTGCTCCCAAAGGAAGAAACCCTTCCCTTAGCCCTCCAAAGGTGCATTGGCTAAGCATAGATGTGTGGTTGGCTTGGAGCCCAGGAGTGCAGAGAATTGGAAATGCTGCTCCTGTTGGGGCCTTCAAGACCTCTTGTGCAAGGCTTCACTTTGGATTTTGTGAGCCTTATGTGAAAGACCTATTTGAACTGCCGAGGGTCCTCAGCATCTGTGTTCAGCGCAGTGGAGGCGGTGGTGCAGAAGTTCTTCCTTCAGCAAGCACCCTGACCAGATGAGGCCACAGACCTGGACCTGGCACAGTGGTTAAACCTACAGCCTCAGCACCCTGAAGTTATGGGTTCAAACCCTTGCTGCTCCTTGTGACCCTGGGCATGTCACTCAATCCCATTGCCCCAGGCACATTAGATAGATTGTGAACCCGTTGGGACAGACAGGAAAAATGCTTGAGTACCTAAATAAATTCATGTAAACCGTTCTGAGCTCCCCTGGGAGAATGGTATAGGAAATTGAATAAATAAATAAATAAAAGAGAAAACATGAAGCTTTAATCCTAGGGATTAAGTAGCCTTGACTTCCTTTGTGGCTTGCTACACCCAACTATCTCGAGTCCTGCCTTCGGAGGAAGACAAACTCAGATGTTCCTATCTGGGTGAATTATACAGCGGATGCTCTGAATGACATCATCAGACATGAGCAAAGTGTCAGCCTTTGCAATCTCCACCCAGAGGATGCTTTGGATCAGATAGTGGGCAGGAGATTCAGCCTCTGAAGCCACACTGAGAAGGCTTCCCTTTCAGGAGCAGATGCTATTTGGCAGTCTGGCACTGATGCTATTTGGTTTTCTGGCACTGATGGCCAGTGTTACTGGGTATTGCTCTAAGGTCTTGCTGGACAGCAGACCTCAGATAGCTTGGGGTCTGGGACATGGGAATTTTTGAGGCTCTCGAAGATTCCGTCAGCCTCTGGCCTCTAGCCCCTCCAAGAAAGCACAACAATGCTAGGACAGGGGCCACAACATGCGAGAAAATAAAGTCTGGTCTAAGTCTCTGAATGATAGCAGGACATGCAAGTAGTTCTTTACTCTATACTCCTTCCTACCTGTGTGTGGTGACTGGAGATCGTTTTGGGGAGATTGTTGCTGGAGGCGGGACCAGTGGAGGCATGGTTGATCGCCGCTGGTTGTTGCCTAGGATGGGGCAGTGTCTGCTCTCTTATTGGGGAGGAGCTGGTGGTGTCTCCGGATCCGTGGAGTGGGGCCCTGCCATGGACTCTTTCTCCCGGTTGTCCGCCGATGGAGGCAGAGTGCTGTATTCTTCGGGAGCTGCCCATGAACATCCGCTGCAAACCGAGAGCATTGCGGCCCGGCGCTGGATTGTTCTATCTCTGTACATCTTCTGCATGGAAGCGATGAGTCGGGGCTGCAGCAGCTGGAAAGCCCGAGTGATATTTGTCCTGTGTGGACTTTTGTTGTTGGGATTATTTAAAATATGCTGAGGCAACAGAGCTGCTGCAGGAAATTGGATTTCTGTCAGACTTATTTGATTTTTTTCCAGTTTATGAATTATTTTAAATTATATTCCATTATTTTTATTTTATTAATTGAATTTCCCTGAATTTTATTCTTTAACGGTTCCTCCCTTCTATTCCTTTTTACATGTGTATTACTTTAATTCATTTAGATATCATTTACATAGATAGTGCTCCTATCTGTAAAGTTAGGAATTTCTATTAAATATTATACATGCTTCTCTCCTCTCCACTCCTTCCTGACCTCCATAGTCCTCCCTACCCTCTTCTAACTCCTTCCTCTGTAATGTCGCCTAGAGCTTGTATAGGTAAGTGCGACACACAAATGGAAGAAACAAATAAATAAATATTAATGCTGGTTGCACATCGTTTTGGTATCTGTTACTTGAATGTTATAATGTTCATTGATATCTTTGTTACAGAGCAGATCAGAATTGTAGTGTCTGGGATTTTCCCCGTTTCCCTCCTTCCAGTTATGTCTGTCATTGCAGTGCTCCTTGATTACTTTTGTACAAACTCAGTGGGCAGGAGCAGCTGCTTGGGAAAGAGGTGGAGTTCAAGGATGATTGACAGTGGTCTGCAAGCAACTTGTGGGTTCAGATGCATAATCCTAAGGTTACTAGACACATCTAAACTAAACTAAACTAAACTAAACCTTAGGTTTGTATACCGCATCATCTCAACATTCGCAGAGCTCAAGAAAATTATTGAGGTAAGAACCTAATCTTTCTTTAGATTCTTGATATGCCACATTTCTATAGTAGAAGCAAAGCTGTCTACATATTATATACAGGTACTTTCTCTGTTCCTAATGAGTCACAATCTTAAGTTTTTGTACCTTGAGCAATGGAGGGTTAAGTGCCCAGGGTATTCCTCCTGCCATTAGTTTGGAGGGGGGGGGGAACAGTGGTTGGGATGGTCGGGGGTCATTGGGGAGGACCATTGGGGGGACTTCTTTCTTTTTTTTTTTTTTTGTGGGACAGATATTTTGCATGTGTAATAAACGCAAAATATCTGTGCCGTTGAAAAAAAACCCCCAAAACAGGCAGACCTGTTGGTAACACAGTTACCGACAGGTCTACAGCAGTCAGTTCTTAAGATCACTAAAACCCGATGCAAAATAGCCAAGCGATGTTAATACATCAATTGCTTGGCTATTTTGCATGGAGTTTTAGCTAATTTGCATGGCAGGATTGGAAGATACAGTGGGCTGTTTTGTGCATCGGGTCGGTTATCGGCGAACGTCACTAAAACTATGAAACAGGTTTAGTGACGATCGCTGACTTTAGTGCATCCCCCAGTTAGTTGGGAGCACACACACACACACATACACGTCTAGGCTCTGAAATGCCAACTTAATGTGCAAATGCTGACACTTAGGGAGCAAGATATCAATGTGCGCTACCATTAAGATATGTTATTTTACTGTTAATCCAGGTTATTAGTAACTACTGTAGGTCTCATTGCATAAAATAGCATGAATCAGTGGTAAAACAGCCCATCTTAATGATAATCCATGTTGATAACATCCCCCCTTAATTATGTTTGGCTCTGTTGATGTTTTAGACTTTGACAGTCCTAAAATGGGCTACTTGTGCCACATAGTTTCAAGTTTATTTATAGCTTGATATACTGATCATCACAAGTATCTGGTCAGTTTACAATAATAGAAATTAAAAAGATATTTAAAATTGCTTAAAGAAAATAATAAAATGAAAAAAAGGGGAGGGGGATTGAGGCCAAGACAAGAACATACTCTTGTATTCCTGTATGTATTTTGGAAGAGACCCTACCTCAGATCCTTTTCTGAAATACTGGAACTGCACACATCCTGACCTTGATGTCTCAATTTTGGTTTCTATGTTCTATCTAAAATAGTGCTTTTTAAGTTCTTACTATTCACCAATTAAATATATTATTGTTTTTTAGAATGGGGAGAGCATTATGATTAATGTTGCAGCTGGTCCTTTGGAAAGCCAGGAGAAGGTAACAATGATTGGTATTGAATCGAACTTTAAAATGAGTACCATGCTGTCACTTTCCCATTACTAGTTCAAAACGTAAATTAAGCACAGAGAAGTGTATTTTATTTTGATATAATATAGCCAGCTTGGCTGGTTTCTCTACCGTATTAAACGCCTGTTAACTTGGATTTGATCCTAGAGAGATGAAAACTTGGTGGAGGTGCCTGCTGAACCCTCTGCTCTCCGTGAGAAAGTAAGGATTGGATTTTAGATAAGTTGACAACTGCTGAAATCACTTTATTCTTTGGGAGAAAATATACTTGTATCAGACTTCTGTTTAATTCGTCTCTGCCTGGTTATTACTGTTGATAATTACTTTTACAGATGGAAGAAACTTTGGATTTTAACTGTGATCTTATACTTGATGATATAATGCTGTCTTTAATTTTGATGACCATGGTCTGTCTATAAAACTGCAAATCGTTTTCTGTGTGTTCCTTGAAGCATCTCCTGCAGATGTAACATATTGATTCTTATTCTTTTAACTTGGGTCCCCCTAATTACATTTTTTTTTCCTTTCGTTTCAAACCTACTTTAAATTAACAAATAAATATTTCCAATGTGTTGTGCAATGCTGTCATCCAAAAATTATACTTTCTGTATAAATGTGTAACTGTGGGCTTCTGTATTTTCATTGTTTTACAGTTACCAGTAGTTATTAGGGTGCCTAGACTGGATTTCTCTGCACTTTCATTATGTGGAATGCCTTTCTCATTGCTAGGCTTTGGAGACATCATTATTCCGGGTTAGTATGTCTGTTTTCAGAACTTTTATTTATGTTTGTTTTATTTAGCTTGCCTTTAGAACTGCAGAATTTTCCTTTTTGGCAACAAAAACAGATCAGCTATGCTAAAAGTAGAACTTCAGTTCTGTTACGTCCCTTCCCGATTCAGTATCTAGGGGCTCCTTTTACTAAGCTGCGTTAGGGCATTAACGCGCGGAATAGCACGCGCTAGACGCTAACGCCAGCATTGAGCCGGCGTTAGTTCTAGCCGCATAGCGCGCAGTAATACCCTGTGGGCGCTAAAACTGCAAGCGCACCTTAGTAAAAGGAGCCCTAGGTGTTCAATCCCTTCCCACAATCCAGGAGTTGCAGAAATCACATTTTTCTGAGCACATGCTGCCTCCCACATTAGAGAGAGAGTTAGCGCCCCTGCCATTTTCAATTTCTGCAAGCAATCCGTGCATGCCGTTTAGATTTGCTCCAACTCTAACAAGACCTCCAGTTATGCTGTGTTATCTTGCCAAAACATTCACTCTGTGTTACATAGAAACATGACGGCAGATGAAGGCCAAATGGCCCATCTAGTCTGCCCATCCACAGTAATCATTATTTCTTTCTCTGAGAGATTCCCACGGGCCTATCCCAGGTCCTCTTGAATTCAGACATAGTCTCTGTCTCCCACCACCTCTTCCGGGAGACTGTTCCACGCATCTACCACCCTTTCCGTAAAAAAGTATTTCCTCAGATTACTCTGGAGTCTATCACCTCTTAACTTCATCCTATGCCTTCTCAATGCAGAGTTTTCTTTCAAATGAAAGAGACTCGACTCATGCACATTTATATTATGTAGGTATTTAAACAACTCTATCATATCTCCCCTCTCCTGCCTTTCCTCCAAAGTATACAGATTGAGATCTTTAAGTCCGTCCCCATATGCCTTATCAAGAAGACCACATAGCATTTTAGTAGCCTTCCTCTGGACCAACTCCATCCTTTTTATATCTTTTTGAAGGTGCAGCCTCCAGAATTGTACACAATATTCTAAATGAGGTCTCACCAGAGTCTTATACAGGGGTATCAATACCTCCTTTTTCCTACTGGCCATACCTCTTCCTATGCAACATAGCATCCTTCTAGCTTTTGCCGTCACCTTTTCAACCTGTGTGGCCACTTTAAGATCATCACATACAAGTCCCGCTTTTCCGTCATGCACATAAGTTCTTCACCCCCTAAACTGTACTGTTCCCTTTGGTTTTTGCAGGCCAAATGCATGACCTTGCATTTCTTAACATTAAATTTTAGCTGCCAAATTTCAGACCATTTGTCAAGCGTTGCCAAGTCTTTCTTCATGTTATTAACACCATCCGGCATGTCTACTCTATTGTAGATTTTGCACAAATTGTAAGGGGGAGAGGTGACACTGAGAGATACCAGTTAGGAATAGATTGCAGTAATCTAAGCTTGAGGTTACGAGAGCTTGGACAAGGGTCTGGGTAGTGTGCTCAGAGAGGAAGGGGCGAATTTTGGTGATATTGAAGAGATAGAAGCAGTCTTAGCAGCTTGTTGAATATACATAGAAAATGAGAGGTCAGAATCGAAGATGACTCCAAGGTTGCGAGCAGAGGAGACTGGAACAATGACAGTATTATTTACAGAGAAAGGAGAAGAAGAACCAGAGGGTTTAGGAGGAAAGAGAAGCAGCTCAGTCTTGGACATATTTAGTTTCAGATGACGGCAGGACATCCGGGCAGCAGTGTCAGCCAAACAAGCAGATACTTTATCTTGGGGTTTAGGTGAAATTTCAGGTGTAGAGAGGTAAATCTGGGAATCATTAGCATAAAGATAATACTGGAAGCCATGGGAGTAGGTCAGGGCACCGAGGGAAGAGGTGTAGAGAGAGAAGAGGAAAGGTCCTAAGACAGAACCCTGGGGTACACCAACCGCTAGCGGGGTAGCAGCAGAAGGGGACCCACCAACACATACACTAAAGGTGCATTGGGAAAGGTAGGAGGCAAACCAGGAGATGATAGACTCATGGAATCCAAATGAGGACAGCATATCAAGGAGTAAGCTGTGATTTACAGTATCAAAGGCAGCAGACAGGTCAAGAAGGATAAGGATAGAGTAAAGGCCCTTAGATCTGGCTATGAACAAGTCATTGCAGACCTTAGTAAGGGCAGTCTCTGTGGAGTGATGAGGCGAAAACCGGATTGAGAATCTGTCCAGTTGAAAGGAAGACCAGGCAGCAACAGAGAATAGCACGTGCGAGTATCTTGGATAGGAACGGAAGAAGGGAGACAGGGCGATAGTTGGACGGGCAGGAGGGGGTCCAGTGAGGGTTTTTTGAGAAGCGGGTTAACCACTGCATGTTTGAAGGCAGCAGGGACAGTTGCAGTGGAAAGAGATAGAGAATATGGCATATGGGAGGGATAACAGTATATGAGAAGTGGTCGAGTAGAGGGGTGGGAATAGGGTCTGAGGGGCATGTAGTAGGCTTGGCTGAAGACAAGTTGTGCAGTTTCTTCCTCTGTGATTACAGAGAAGACAGAAAAGTCAGTAGTAGTTTATGGAGGGACAAGCGGGAGGGGCCAGACGGGAGAGGCTTCCTGAGCTGTTTGGGTGAAGGATGAAGGGGAGGTGTGAGGTGTAACATTTCTCCCTCCCTCCTCTCCACCACTATCATGTCCAACAATTCTTTTTCCTTCTTCCTTTCCCCATGTACATCATCTCTCTTTCCCTATCACGCAACACACCTATGCACCTATGTCCAACTATTTTCCGTTCCTTTTCTCTCCCCCACTGGCAGCATTTATTTCTCTCCCTTCCCACTACTCTACCTGTGTAGCATCTCTCTTTTCCTCCTTTACTAACCCCCCAACTGGTGCATTTGTCCTTCCCAACTCTTTCCCAGTATGTGCAGTATCTGTCTTTCCCAACTCCCTGAGCATCTGTCCTCCCTGCCTTACCAACTCCTTACCCCCTATGCCCAGCCACCCTCTGACAAGCTCTGCACCCAGCCCCCTTCCCTCCCCTGTCAGGCACTGCACCCAGCCCTCTTCCCTCCCTCCCCATCAGGCACCCAGCTCCCTTCCTTCCCTCCCTCCTCTGTCAGGCTCTGCACCCAGCTCCCTTCCCTCCCAACCCCTGTCAGGCTCTTCACCCAGCCCCCTTCCTTCCTTCTCTCCCTCCCCTTTCAGACTCTGCACCCAGCTCCCTTCCCTCCCATCCCCTGTCAGGCTCTTCACCCAGCCCCCCTCCCTCCCAAGCTCTGCAGTGCACCCTGCCCCATCCTCCTACCTCCTCACGGTTGGAGGCAGCTGATTTCTTCTGCTGCTGAGCAGCAACCAGCAGGAGCGCGCTTTGGCGCTGCCTGCTTGGCACTCAGCGGCTTCTTTGACTGGCTCCTACAAATTCTCACGATTTTTCGAGAATTCACGGGAGCCAGTCAAAGAAGCCACTGTGCGCCGAGCAGGCAGCGTCAAAGTGCGCTCTCACTGATTGCCACTCAGCGGCAGAAGAAATCAGCTGCCACCGACCCAGTTAGCAGCAGGCAGGAACGCGGAAAGCTCTCTCCTGCCCGCTGCTCCCCTGAAAATCATGGATCAACCTTTTGGGGAGGCCATGGTCCCTGTGGCCCCCCCCTGTGTTGGCGCCTATGAAAGTATCTATTTCCATGGTTTGTCACACTTTGTGAATCTGTTCATCAAAAAGAAGATGGCACAGGGCTCTTCCACCTAGACAACACTAATTCCAATATATCATCTGCTGGGGTTAGTCTTAGAAAAAAGAACTTTGGGTGAGTGTAATGTACTGCCCACCTCACAAGAATTGTAGGCCAAGATAAAAGAATGTGTGAGAGCGACCCTCTTTCCTCATATCTCTTCCAATAAAGACTGAAAATTAATAATTATCTTTTTTTTTTTTTTAGGCCTTGTAGTTGCTTATTGTCGCAGGTTTGATGTTTGGACAAGTTCTTCATATATTTATTATGCTGCCTGTACAGTAGGTAAATAATGATTTTTTCTTAGTGTTTACTAATGCTGCTTTGATAGGTAGTTCTAAAACATTTCACCATTTTAATTAGAATCTGTTCCAGATGGAACTACAGCATGATGAATCTTCATTCAGAGCAACTTGAATTTCAGTTCATTTTTATTCCCTTGTTTTCACCTGATTTGGCCTGGTCATCGCAGTAACAGCCCTCTGACAGAGAGAGAAACTCCAGGGCTCTCTACAGAACCTGGTACAAATGGACTCTCCAGCCGGTAGTAGATGTTGATCTTATGTGACTCTGGGACTCTCTCCATCCTTGGGCAAATAAACACGCAGGTTGATATTCAAAGCAATTTAACTGGCCAGAAACGACTCTTGAACAGTTGATAGCTTGTTTGGGGCTAACCAGTCATTTGCAGCAGCATTTAACAGATTAGTGCCACTAAAAATATCTGGTTAGCACCTATCTCAAAACTGGCTATTTTGGTGGTGTTTAGTGGCTAGAATCGGTAGTTGGCCGGTTAAGTTCTGATATTTAGCACTTAAATGGCCAAGGTAACCGTATAAAAGTCAATCCTATCTTTATGCAGTGCTTCATATCTATCCTCATGCATGAGAGAACCTGCATAGCTACAATTCTCCACTGAGTTAATATTTCAGCAGGTAGTGTCGGAGATCCTCTTTCC
This sequence comes from Geotrypetes seraphini, assembly GCF_902459505.1. NCBI lineage: Eukaryota > Metazoa > Chordata > Amphibia > Gymnophiona > Dermophiidae > Geotrypetes > Geotrypetes seraphini. The sequence goes on from NC_047097.1 coordinate 17,417,879, forward strand.
TTTCATAAGAACATAAGAATTGTCATACTGGGATAGACCGAAGGTCCATCCAAGCCCAATATCCTGTTTCCGATAGTGGTCAACCCAGGTCCCAAGTACCCTGAAGATCCCAAGTAGTAAAACAGATTGTATGCTGCTTATTCTAGGAATAAGCAGTGGATTTCCCTAAGTCATTTCAATAATGGCCTATGGACTTCTCTTTTAGGAAATAATGCAAACCTTTTTTTAAACCCTGTTAAGCTAACTGATTTCAACACATTCTCCGGCAATGAATTGCAGAGTTTAATTACACGTTGTGTGAAGAAATAGTTTCTCCAGTTTGTTTTAAATCTACTACGTAGTAGTTTCATCACATGCCCCCCTAGTCCTAGTATTTTTGGAAAGAGTAAACAAGAAATTCATATCTACTCTTTCTACTCCACTCAGTATTTTATAGACCTCTATCATATCACCCCTGAACCATCTCTTCTCTATGCTGAAGAGCCCTAGATGCTTTAGCCTTTCCTCATAGGGAAATCGTTCCATCCCTTTTATCATTTTTGTTGCCCTTCTCTCTATTCTTATCTTCACCTGCTGCTACATGGATGCAAACCTACCAGTTCTGGACTTTTCTGGTGAGACTAGGAAAGATAATTAGCAGATAAGATCTAATTTCTCCTTTTTCCTTTTTGAGGGTGAGGGTAGGGGTAGGAATAAATTTGTTAGTACCTTTATTTTGCCTATGAGGATGATGGTGGTATGTGAGGGTAGCAAGCAACTGAGGCTGCATACATTTTGGAAACATTATTACTTAGTTTGTATATACTGCGACTAAAGTTGCATATGCAAATCTGTATGCATTCCCTAAAAGTGCAGTGCAGTGTTATAGAATACACCTGATCTGTGCATCAATTAGACTCAGGCATTTAAACCAGGTTTTAGTTGGAATAAATGGCCGCACCTAAATTTTAGTTGTTGGGATGGGCATGATGCATATTCTATAAACTGTGCCTAACTCCGGATGTAGAGTATAGAGTAGTACCAATTTTTTAGGCAACATAAATAGAATTCCCCCCCCATGTGGTTAATTTTATAAATGATTTTTGTACAGGAATGTAACAGTAAACATGCATAAAAGGCATATGTGCTATGTATCTTTATAAAATAGGCTTAAAATGGATTCCTACTTGGCCTCTCAGCCAACATGACCTGTTATAAAATTAACATTTACCTGACTTTCCCCTCTTTTACTAAGCCACGTTCTGACGCTGCTCCAACACACATAGAATTCCTATGAGCGTCAGAGCATTTAGCGCTCCCGGGCCATGGTAGAAACTTCTATTGTGGCTTATTAAAAAGGAGGTGGGAGGGGGGGATAGTGGAAAATACTGGAAGATATGCTTTGATTTTGAATTAAATGGATATTAAGCTTAAATCTACAGTAATTATCATAATCAAAGTATGAGGTGTAGTATATTATATCCCAATTAATCTCCAAATCCCTTTTGAATTTCTCCAGCCTATGCTGTTGGTATGGGGGTAACATTCATCGCTCTGGCACTGATGAAAACGGGACAGCCAGCCCTTCTGTACTTGGTTCCCTGTACGCTCATTACCAGTTCAGTAGTTGCCTGGAGACGCAAAGAAATGAAGAAGTTTTGGAAAGGCAACAATTATGAGGTAAAACATAATTTATTTTTTATTCATTTTATTAGGTATTTATATATCACCTACCTATCAAGGTTACCTAAGTGGTTTACAATCGGGTATTAAATAAAGCATTTTCCCTATCTGACCCGGAGGATTGAATGACTTGCCCAGGATCTCAAGGAACATATTCTTTTGCAAAGATTACATTTTTGTGTCGTAAGATGCTATTTTTTTTTTTGCTGACTTTTAACCAGAGCACTTTAACATGATAATTGTTTAGTTCTTTTCATCCAAACATAGTCACAATTAATTTAAGTGCGATAATAATGTAGAAATATAAATCCCCCCATCTGGTCAGGAATTTTATGACCCATTTTGATCCAGACATATAGAACACCACTTGATGGAGTGATTGGACTAGGAATAATGTCCTTTTACTAAGCTGCAGTAAGTGCTAGTGCGCTTACCACAGCTTAAAAGGGCATAATGCAGGAGGTTTTGTGGTAAAAGGAGCCCTAAGTGTTTTAGCTAAATCGCGTGCACTAACCGCTAACGCATCCATAGACTAACATGCACGCATTAGCATTTAGCGCGTGGTTAGCACGTGCTAATATTTAGTAAAAGGAGCCCTTAGTGTGCGCTGAAAAATATTCCCTTCTTATGGCGGAGGGAGGGGGTCTGGGGCAGAGAGTGTGCATGCCAGCACTGATCAGTTGGTATGTGCTCATGCACTAGTGTACAGTCATTAATTTTAAAAAAATGGGAAATCAACCGTTTACTGGTGCACTAGAAAGTGTCCTTAGTGTGCAGGACAAGGGTGTCCTAAGGCAGTGTTCTTCAACCACCTGTCCATGGACCAGTGCCGGTTCACAGAAATTTCCTGCCGGTCCACAGGGCCAGCAAGTGCATCAGGCCCAAAACAGTGTTCTTCAACCGCCGGTCCACGGTGCAATCGATGCGGCGTTATCTTCGAGCCAGCTCCTTCTTCACTGATTCAGTGCACAAAGCCACGGGCAGTGGCTCCTACGGGCATCCTGCGCCTGAACCGGAAGCCTTCTCTCTGACGTTGCAACATCAGAGGGAAGGCTTCCAGATGAGGCATGGGACGTGCAAGGTGCAATTAGTACTATTATGGGGGCAGGGTCTGGCCAACAACTTAGCCCCGTGTTCTTCAACCGCCGGTCCACAGAATAATTCTTTTATTTCTGCCGGTCCATAGGTGTAAAAAGGTTGAAAAACACTGTGCTAAGGCACTTTTACTCACACCTTTGTAAAAGTCCCCTTAATTACTAAATCACAGTGATGTTCCCAAGATCATGCACAGAATTGGAGGTAGAGTATTTTTTAATAGAATAATAACAGCATAGCAGTATGGAAGGACAGGTTTATCCTTCGCTAGGGATATAGCCACAGTTATGTCTTTTGGAACACCAGTGTACAACACTTTTTATCCAGTCTTATTTTTGCATTTAATGACGATCTCTCTGTGGTTCATTTGACTTGCCTAGAAAAAGTATTTCCTTGTACTTCCCTCATTTTCTTGTACTTTGTTGACTTCTTTTCACTTTTGAATGATTAACATGCTTTCAACATTTGCACAGTAGTAAGATATTTTAGGCGCTATATACTGTGGTCTCTATCCTCTATACAAATTAAAATTTTAATCTGTTTATCTTTTCCATGCAATCGCTCCCAAACAGTTTCATTTCATTTCAGTCCGGAGATTTGCATGATCTCTTAATACAGAGATGATACTTCAGCTTCGCAAACATATTGTCTCCTTTAAATGTATGATGACATTTCTAGAACTGTAAACATTTATATTAAATATAATTCTTACTAGTTGTTTAGTCCGTTACATTAACAGGTGCTAGCAGCCCTTTTCCCTTATTTTTACCTCCTCCCTATCCAGCAACACCTCCCCCCCTTTCCCTGCTCCCCCCATATAGCAGTAGCCCTTCTCCTTTTATCTCTCCCTGTCCAGCAGCACCCCTCCCATTCCCTCCTCCCCCTATCCAGCAGTAGCTCTTCTCCTTTATGTCCTGCTCCCCCCCCTGTCCAGCAGTAGCCCCAGGAAAAGAGTGAGGATCACAGGACCAAAGCTTTTACTCCAGTCCTCTTGATGCCTGACATCCAAGTAGGGGAAATCCACTCTCCCTACCTCCTTGCTCCTGCTGCACTTCCTCCTCAGCTATACACACACACACACACACTTACATACAGCTCTCCGGCTCCTCACGCCCCTCCTCCACCTTCCGCTTCTTCGGCGGGGGCCAACGTTTTCTTTATTTTCTTTTGTTTTCTTTTTGCGTGTTGGACCTAACAGTCCGAGCCTCCAGCAGTCTAACTCTGAAGTTGAAAAAAACTTCGGCCCGTCTCCGTGCTCAGCCGCGGCAGGCTACAGCTGCCTGCAGCTGCCGACAGCCGCGGCGGCCGACATCCGTCTTGACTTTTTTTTTTAAACTTGAAAGACGCGGCGGTGGCTCCTCTCATGATCTCCACCTGCGTCGGAAGTCCGACGCAGGCGGGGATTGTGAGAGTAGCCACCACCGCGTCTTTCAAAGAACCGTAAGCCGCGCATGCGCACTTCCTATGTGTCGCTACAGCTCACGGAAAACCGGCGCACACATAGGAAGTGCGCATGCGCGGCTTAACATTTTATTATATTAGATTTTTCTACTTGAGCTAACCTTAAATTATGCCCCCCCCTGCTTTTTGCAAAGGTACAGTAGCGAATGCCATGCAGCAAAGCTCTGAAGCCCATTGAATTCCTATGGACTTTGGAGCAATTACCGCAGCCCATCACGGTAATTGCCTTTGTTAAAGGGAGTGTAAACAATTTGTCTATTGCAGCGCCTTATTTAAAATTGAACACGGCCTTCATAAATGATATAATTTTGTTTAAAAGCTGTGTATCCTTTCTTAAAATAGTAGGACTTAAGATTGTATTAAAGTGTTTATGAAATCCTGTTTCTGGTGGCAACAAAGGTGGTTCATAGTCTAAAGCGCGTGAGGACAAAGGCGCGCCACAACCGCAGAAACAAAGGTGGTTCATAGTCTAAAGCGCGCGAGGACAAAGGCGCGCTGACAACCGAGCGCAGGACTTCATCGCGCCGAAGAAAAACCATATTTTAAAGGGCTCTGTTGGAGGGTGTTGGTGGGGAACCCCCCCACTTTACTTAATAGAGATTGCGCTGGCTTTGTGGGGGGTTGGGGGGGTTGTAACCCCCCTCATTATACTGGAAACTTAACTTTTTCCCTGTTTTTTAGGGAAAAAGTTAAGTTTTCAGTATAATGTGGTGGGTTATACCCCCCCCCCCAACATGGCATTGTGAGGCAGCGCGATCCCTATTAAGTAGAGTGGGGGGGGTTCCCCCCCACACCCCTTGTCAGAGCCCTTTAAAATACATTTTTTTTTCGGTGCGATTAAGCCCTGCGCTCGGTTGTCGGTGTGCCTTTGTCCTTGCGCGCTTTTGACCCGTCACCAACAAAGGCCCTTTTACTGAGGTGCGCTAAGCGGTTAGCGCACATTAGTAGAAGAGGGGGAAAGTATTTTAGTTAATTATGTTTAAATACTTTTTATTGGTGTGCTAAAAATATACATCACAAAACCGTTGTTTGTTTGTTTTTTAAGTATATTTCTTGAATGTCTCTTCAGGACTTTTTTCTCTAACTATCTGCTGTAGTTAACTGACATGTTTGAGCTTGCATGTATTTGTTTTTTGTCTAGATAATGGAACCTCTGGATAATGGAGCAAATGCAGACAGTGCTGTGACAGACCCTGAACCTTCAGCAGTACAATAACCTTATAGAAGTTGGCAGACAGTAGTGTTGTACAAAGTTATTTCTTCCTGATTTTTAAACAGAAATTCAGAATTTACATGGATTTGGTTTTAGTGAATTACCTATTTAATAAGATTTTTTTTCATGTTGCACATATATTTTTATGATATGGAACTGTTAAGATGATTAAAATATATTGCAGAGCCACAATATATGTTGAGGGAAATGTGCCTTTAAATAATAATATCTGATCTATGCAATTTGTAGAATATGTATGTACCTATAAAATATGTGCTGATATAAACTTCTCCCTCCAAATTCATTGGTTTAGTACTTGCGAATTTGGTTATTTGCTATTTTTTTTGCCTCCTAGTTTGTAAAGTCTGCCTCCGATCCATCCCTGTGTCCTGGACCTCACCAGACCTTACCTGGTGGTCTAGTGGTGACGCGGGGCAGGAGCGATCTTTCTACGCTCCTGCCACGTGCAGAGCCATCATCAAAAATGGCTGCCCTGAGTTCCTGTAGTCTCGTGAGACTACAACGGAAATTCCCGGCAGCCATTTTTGTTGATGGTTCTGCACAGGGCAGGAGCATAGGAAGATCGCTCCTGCTCCACGTCACTGCTAGACCACCAGGTAAGGTCTGGGGAAGTCCGGGACGCAGGAGGGAGGCAGGAGTGGGTCAGAGACGGCCCTAAAAGTTATTCGCAAATTTTCCATATTCGCGGGCCGGTTCTGCTCCTAACCCTTGTGAAGTCGGAGGGAGAAGTGTATGCATACATATTTAAATAATTATAAATAAATAGATATGTATTTGGTTCATTTTGTTGTTATCCATAACAGGGTATAGAGTACAATAAACATGACAAATGCAACGTATAATGTCTTGCTTTGTTATGTACAATTGTTCTACATTCTGAATTCAAGTCTGTAATTCAATACTTTTATTGTCATGAGACAGATTCAGTTTACAATCCATTGAGCCCCCTAAAGGGTTAAACGCCCTGCAGCTGAAGTCTGTCAGATTGAGGTGATTTGTATTCAGACATCTGGATATAGATAAATATCTGTATTTCTAGGTGTTTACAGTACTCACCAGTGACTGACCCCCCCCTTTGTATAAAACCGTAGTGTGGCTTGTAGCCCTTTCAGGACCAAGGGACATATTTGTCCCATAACTTTAAAATCCTATAAATATTGATTGGGATAGTCTACAGTTCTAAATTTGATATGTACGGATTCCATATGATACTGCCTTTATGTAAACAAACTGGTTCCGACATTCATTCATTAGCGTCGTTGCCAGATTGACGAGAAGATTCACTTGCCACACTGTCCATAAGCCAGAAGTGTGATTTTTTTAAAAAAAATAATTATATTTCACAAAAAAAATCAAATTTTTGGCATCTGCAAGCCCTTTTTACCATAAAAATGTCGTCAAAACCACAAAAATTGGCCTACTATCCTTATGGTCCTGAAAGGGTTAATGCCAGCCACCATGGTAATAGCTCCGATACTCATAGGAATTTTATGAGCGTTGGAGCTGTTACTGCCGCAGCCAATGCTAAAAACCATGCTATGGTTTTGTAAAAGTGTGTGGGGGGGGGGGGAATAATTAGAATGGTGAAGTACAAATCAGATTCCATGTAGCAGTTAGCTATGGACTTACAAGAGTTCCAAATACTTTGTTGAGATTAGTGAATTAACATAATTGTTTTCTGTTTCCTTTTTGCTGAAATTGTTCCAATACATGCATGGCCCCTTTGTCATAATGTTTCCCTGCATTTATACAGATTGATTTCTGACATTTTGAAACCTTTGATTTTATAAAATATTTCTTGTATAGTTGCCAAATATTAATTGACTTGGGTTACTGATATATATTTTCTAATCTGAATTTCTGGTTGTTTGTGCGCTTATCGAATTAGCACGCGCTAAACGCTAACCCATCCGTAGACTATCATGCACGCATTAGCGTTTAGCGCGTGCTAAATCGATAAGCGCACCTTAGTAGCATCCAAGAGCTCTATGTCCTTAGCAAATTCAAAAACAAGAGGTGAGGCAAAATCCATCGTTTGTGATATGATACCTTCCCTTTTGGAAACTCAAAAGGGTACTTTTACTAAGCTGCAGTAAGCACTTGTGCCTGCTTACAGCAACTTAGAATGTCTTGCGGCGGGATGCACTGAGGCATCGCATGATAATTTTGCAGTGTGCACGTGCAAACCACACACTTAAATATAATTTTTTTTCCCCCCCCAAAGGAGGCATTTCTGCACCAATCAGTTAGCAGGTCTGATTAGTGCATGAATAGTGTGTGAGCATGTATTGCCTACAAAACAGGCGTTGGCAAGTGCTCATTTTTAATAATGGTCATGCACTAATGGCAATATTAGCGCATGGCCATTAATGTGGAAAATTAGCCATTTTCCAGCCGTACTAAAAATGGCCTTAGCGTGCGGGAAAGACCTGCATAAGGGATCACTAAGACCACTTTTTAGTGCAGCTTAGTAAAAGGAGCACTGAGTGATAAGTTGTCCCTTTTTCCCCTAGAAGTATACTTAAAACATGTGATTTCTCTTGTTTCTTAACCCTTTAATTGGCAGATTATGAAACAGCTGCTTTATGTAACTTGATGTTGAACGAGAGCAACAGTGCCAAGTTACAGGCATTTAAAGCCATAGAAGACACATGTTGCGACAATGGCACGCAAGGTTGACGGCGCGCCAAAGAAAAGCACTATTTTAAAGGGTTCTGGCGGGGGGTGTTGGTGGGGAACCCCCCTATTTTACTTAACAGACATCGCGCTGGCGTTGTGGAGGGTTTGGGGGGTTGTAACCCCCCTCATTATACTTGAAACCAAACTTTTTGCCAGTTTTTTAGGGAAAAAGTTAAGTTTTAAGTATAATATGGGGGGTTACAACCCCCCAAACCCCCCACAACGCCAGCGCAATGTCTATTAAGTAAAATAGGGGGGTTCCCCTCCTACACCCCCCGTCGGAGCCCTTTAAAATAGTGCTTTTCTTCGGCGCGCCGTCAACCTTGCGCTCAGTTGTCGGCGCGCCGTTGTCTCGCGCGATTTAGTCCCGTCACCGTTAAACACTACCAGTTTTGTTTAAAGTATTCAGTGTTTTGAAATGATACTGTTCTACTGAAAAAGTAGTTTGAATTACAATAAAGACTTGTAGAAAATGCTTTGCATGTTACTCAGAGAAGTGAAAGTGGCTGTTTCTTGTAGTAATGCAACTTTCCCCTTTCCACGGCTCTAATTTTATTCAACAATAATTTTTAGTACACTTTAATAATGTATTTTCATATCTCTAAAAATGCATTTTGGTGGTACAAGAGCCACTAGACCGAATAACTGAAATAACTTAAAATTTGCGCGCTCCGTTAAAGTGATAAAAAGCACACTATTTTATAAATATATAATCCTGAAATTATGTGACCCAAAGCCTGTGGCAGTTCTTGCATTCTAAATTGACAGCATCAACATCTTGAAAACTGAAAACAGTATTTTTTGATGAAACAAGATTCACTTCTCCCAGGGAATGTGCATTGTCTTCTGATAACTCTTTTGTTTTAAATTTCATGCCATATTATGTAAACCCAATGAAACAAAAGTTTTGTGAGTAGAGACTAAGGGCTCCTTTTACAAAGCTGCGCTAGGGCCTTAACGCGCGGAATAGCGCACGCTAAATTGCCGCATGCGCTAGCCGCTAATCCGGTGTGTGCGTTAAAACCGCTAGTGCGGCTTTGTAAAAGGAGCCCTAAGAGAATCGTATATTTTGTTGTTTGTTCATTAGCAACAATGGCAAAATGTTAGTATTGAGTGATCGTAGTTTGAATAATTTAAAGTTTTTCTGTTGCTTAGGAGTGTCTTTTCCTCAGAAAGAGAAATAGTCTGAGAGAAAATGTTCCAATTTGTTTCTTCTACTTTTAACCACCAAAGAGTTTGCAGCTAATAAAAACGGCATTTACGATACAATATGCTGCTTGTAGGGCATTATTACTCCATGAATCAGCTGATGGTTCACTGGCAGTAGAGAATGACACGGTGACAAAATTCATCACCGTTCCCGTCCCCGAGGATAACTGCGGGAAATAATCCCATGTAATTTTGTAGCGTCTATTTCAACCTCAGTCCTTCTACCCCAGCATTCTTCAACGCAAAGCTTGAGGGTCAGTGGTTGTGGCCATTCATACTCTAATTCTTCCCTCTCTCCTTAAAGAATGACATGAAGATGGCTTCCCGTGGTTATCCGCGGGGATGGGAACGGTGATGAATTTTGTCACCGTGTCATTCTCTAACTGGCAGCATTGAACAGTTAAACACAGCAAGTGACTCAGTTCATAAATCCAGTCTCTGCTCCTTGAGGCATCCAAGAAAATGTGCAATAGTGCTAGGGGGAGAGAGAAGAGTCCTTTTTATTTTGTAGAGAGAGACTTTTTAAAACCTTTCCTATGGACTCTTTTGGAAAAAGGAAGCCATAGAATACTGCTTGTTGTACATTAAGCTTGAAGTGGACATATGCTGTGGAGGTAGAGATGATAAAAATACTTGTACAAAGGGGGTGAAAAGACTGACACAATTTGAGATGAACTGAAAACAAACACCATGCATGGTTCTAATGAAACTGCTAAAGAAATCTATTTTTAAAAAAATGTATATCCTTTTACAATTCAACATCAAGCATTACAATCTTGAAAAGAGATCAAAATATTCAAAAATGAGAAAATATTTTTAACATATATTCAATCAGCTATTTAGTCCACAAAGTTTACGAAATCTATTTTTGCTTCAGAATAATTTATTTCTCTTATATGTTTTTGAAATCAAGCTTTATTTTCTGATGTAACAAACTTTCACTCACTAGGGATTGGATTTATAAGGCTCACATGTCAAGATCTTAAGTTATGTATAAGTCCATTAAGTCTAACTTTTCTGATGCACAAACCCTTGGCATGTAGGCAATGTAGAACTAATTAAGAAGCTCAGGTTGGATTCTAGGCCTATATGGTTAACATCTGTTCTTTACACATGTAAAGGTTTGTGTTTTAGAAAACAGATTCATTCAACTCTTTCTTATACATAAATTCATTTCTATGTGAGCAAAATTTTCACTTTGACTCTCATATCTGTACATTATATTGTAAAATGTTAACTTTTTAAAAAATTTGAATAAATATTTTTTTCTTCTGACTCTGGTTTCTTATTGTACGTTGTGCATATCAATGTATTTTTACACCACAGAATGTACAAAAATGTGAAAACCTTTGCAAGGCACTGTGTGATTGTATTAGTGTGGACCTTTTAAAAAAATTTAGAATTCCGTGTTTGGCTTTCTAGTTTCAACTATTAGTCACACTTCAGTTTATTACAAAAATGGTACTAACTAAAACACTTTTGATTTTATATTAATGATATGATATTAGAATTTAATCCCTGACTTTGGCTGGTTTTAAGCTTTAATTAAAAAAAAAAAAAAAAAACAACAACCCTGATGCAAAAACAGTTGTTTTTATTGACTAAAACTAGACAAAACACCACTACCCGACTATCTTTCTCCTCCCCTCCCTCCTTGGATTCTCCACTCTGTTTTTGGCTGCCTTTTCTGCACTGATTACTTCTTCTCAGTTGCATAATTACTTATTAGTGATGCATCTCCAGTCTCTTCCTCCTGTCTTTTCTCCTGCACAGTTGTTCTCAACATAGAGTATTGGAGCTAGGGGTAAGAAAACAGAATGAATGAGGGCGTAGGCAAATTGAGGGAAGGAACAGGAGGGAGTGCTGGAGAAACTACCCTGAAAAATAGATGTAGCTTAGTAAAAGAGCAGAAGCAAAACAAAAAGAACCAATAAAAAAAACCTGCAGGAATAGTGCACAGCAAAAAAACCAAAACGAAACAAAACTAAAATGTACAGGGGACAGGAAAATTTATTAAAATGACAAAAGATACATAAAACTGGTCCTGTTGTCCAGGCGAACCGGACCCAAATGTAAGGAAATGTGTCAACCATTCATAGATCCTGAGGTTAGTAAAAACATAAAAGGAAACTGTCAAATGCTGTAAGTAGTCTTGAATGAGACTGAATCACAAAGGGAGATTGCATTTGTTATTTTTGTTCTTGTTATAGGAAATGCTTAACAAACATTTGTAAAAAAAATTTACCTATTTGATAACCTGCAGAATGGGTTTCTGAGGGTTACTTGTTTAATCAGCCAGCCTTCAGATAAAATATTTTAAATGTCCCCATCCTATAATTTGTGTGGAAATGATATAAGCTCTCAGGGGTGAGCTGGCTATGTTGAAACAATAACATACTGAGGGATAATTTTCCATGAAGACTAGAGCAGTAGAAAAACAAAACCTGAATCTGGTTTTAACTGTTAGAGCAGTGTCTTTCAAACTTTCTTGACCCGGGGCACACTAAAGCTAGTGGCCACGGCTTGAGGCGCAGATGTCGCTGTGATGACATCACGCATATGCGTGACATCATCACGTTGACATCCGCGCCTTTGCAGAGGCTCTCAAAATGGGCCCTGTGAAGCCAGCAGGGAAGAGGGCCGGAGAGAAGGAGAGGCACTGGCACCAGCTGATTGCCTTCAGCAGTGTTTCTCAGCTACTTCAAGCTAAGTACCCTCTAAGTCTAATAAATATCAACTGAGTACACCAACCACAGACCTCCCTAGGCCCACCCAAGCTCTGCCCCACATCCCATCCCCTTTACTAATTGTAATGCAATTTTTTCCATTCATTTTTCATACACACACAATATACACGGCAGATATAATTCTCAAAAATGACACATTTCAATCACTATATTGAAGATAAAATCATTTTACTTACCGGTGATCCTCTGCAGGCTGCTGTAATTAGCTTTAAAGGTGAGACTGGGAGACCAGGGGGGAAGCCGGAGGAGGACGCTAGAGAGAAGGGGGAAATATTCAGGCCTTCAGCAAATCGGGCAGCACTGGCGCTGTACCATGTAGGGAAGTCAGCTGGCAGGTGCCTCTCTTCCTCCTCAATGTGCCTTGGTAAAAGTACTTTAAAGATAAGGTTACTTTGATAAGGGATTCATTAATACAATGGTCGGGTAAACAGCAGATTCAATCACTTTTTATGAAAAAACTCAGAAACAGGTATATGTGAAGAAATGTTGGTCCTTTTTTGAACAACTGACTTTTGAGGAAACTTAATTTAGGAAACTTTTTGTGCTTTGGATTGTTGTCCAAATTATTTGTTGAACAATCTGCCTAAGAATATTGTTTTTGGGTTATGTCTATGCTTAACAATGCTCTTGGGAGGGGATTCTTTCACCATTCCTGTGAGACTGTCACTAGAATGCTTTTACGTTTCCCTTACATATACTTATATTTTTCAACATTTGCTTATTTCTGATCTGAGGAAGAAGGAGTTACCTTCAAAAGCTAATCATAAAATGCATTGGTAGGCCAATAAAAAAGGTATCACCTTATTTCCTTTATGTTGTTATTTCTATATATTCCTATTCTTTTGGAAAAATTGTTTTAACACCATTCCAAAGTGAATAGGAAAGATACCGGGATTCTCATGATTTTCCTGGATGTGGCAGGAATGCTGTTATACATGAATGCATTCAACTTTATAAAACATGACATGCTGCACTAGAGATTGCAGTTCCTTGTAATTGGTGGTATAGTCTTTCAATAGTTATCTTACGTGGCTGGATGAAACCGCAGGTTTGAGTAGGAACTTATCCAGCTGGCATTCCTTGATGAGAGGTGACTCAAATGGGGCCTGTCCTATTGACTTTATTGTTTAACTTCTACTGCAACCCCTGTGTATAGTCATTGAGATGCATAAAGTTCAATATACTTTTTATGGTCATCATAAATTATGACATACACCTGAATGAGAGTTTTCAAGCCTCGGCTGTCCTTTATTGCTTCAGAGACTTGGATCTTGGTTGAAAGCCCATAGAACGTTTATAAAAACATTGAGAAACTGAGGCTTTCCTTGTCACACATTCGAGTCCTTTGTTGAATGATGTTGAAATAATGGTAAAGAAGGAAGTCATGGATCTGGGAGAAACTTTTGGATGGATCAACTTCGTACTTGCTCAAAGCTGGGGGGGAAGGAAGCAGGGCTGGTGGGTGAGTGAGTGCTTGAGGTATGTGTGTAGTGTGAATGGGGGCTGATGGGAGGGTGGGGAAGGATTAGGGGATAAAATAGAAAAATGCACAGTGGTAAAGAGCCAATATTTCAATGGCTACCTAGCTGAATAAGAAGCAATGTACTATGAGACCCTTTCTCTCCTCTCTTCTACCTTCCAAAGTATTTAGATCAATGCTGTCTAAAATGTTTATTTTATTTTTATTTTTCCTCTAACTCTACTTTTCACTTCTCTATTACCCTTCAGGTACTTTAGTTAGATTGTGAGCCTTCGGGACAGTAAGGGAATTTTTCAAGTACCTTTCTTATTTCTAATCTTAATGTATATTTTCTGTAAACCGCTTAGAACCTAACGGATGTAGCGGTATATAAGAAATAAATTACATTACATTACATAGTAATAAGCTTGTGTGATTAGTGTTTTATGTCCTAGACCAGGGGAGTTCAACCTTTTGGTTTCCCTGGGCCGCAGTGGATGAAAATTTTTTTTCTGGGGCCGCACTAACACTAGCTAATGAGCAAAAAAAAAAAAAAAAGTTGATTAGGTTCCAAATTTGCTATCACTAATATAGAAGATGTACATATCTAATAATAAACCTTCATTAAAGGGACACTGTGGAGAAGAACCCAAAAAAGCAGTAATACTTACCCTGACTGAGTGATCCTCCATGTGCACTGCATCCCCACTCTGATGAGCATGGATGGGCGCTCCTGGTTCTCTCATTCACTTCTATTACAGCTACGGTGAGCCCCATTATAGGGGGGATGCTGAATCAGCTGTCAGTAGGGCATGTGAAGGATCCTTCAGTCAGGGTAAATATTACTGCTTTTTTGGGCCTTCCACTTTGAGCTTAGGCTCCCTCAAAATTAACATCTCCCCTGCTGTAGCTAGTAGAGATCCCCAAGCTTCACCAACTGACGGCCACCTCTTCCCCTCCAACTTCTCAAGTTCTGCAGCTGGAAGCAATATTGCAGAGCTGATGCATGAAAGCAGTGGCAGCTTGAGGATACTGCCATTGGCTGCAACACTTGGAGATTTTGGGTTGCCAGATGGAGGAAGAAGTCTTCAGGTGGCAGGGCTTGGGAATCCCCAATCCCTCAAGTATTTGTAAATTACACTCGGTCGGGGAGAAACTTTGGTGCCCATCCACTAATTTTGGGCTCCAGTCTCTCCCCTAAATCAGCTGTATATGACTACGCCATTGAATACAAAAATAATTGTGATGCACATATCCCAAAGCTAACCCTGTGGAAATCAGAAGGAAGGCTACAGAGACAAATTTTAAGGAAGACAAGGGATTTGGGGGTTTCCCGATGCCAGATTAAAATTCCCCTAGGAAACTAGGCCCTTACCTGTGCTCACACTGTCCACAAGAAGTTGGTCTGTCTATGTTCTTTTTCTCATGATCAAATTGTATTGTCTCTGAATTCAAGAAAACGTGGGAGATGCATATGGGATCTATTAGGGAGAGGGTGCTGTGGATGGACAGACTGGATGGGCCATTTGACCTCTATCTGCTGTCATGTTTCTAAATTGGTTCTTAGTGATAATGGCTGTCCTTATGTGTGAAAGTTTGCTTGTGCACAGCTAAACCATAGTTCTAATAGAACCGTGTCTGGGTATTAGCACCTGGAATCACTAATAGGTTGGCCTTGTTCCTAGATAGGCTGCTGTTATGTTTTTTAATACTTTACATTCCGTTTCACGCAATTATAACTCATTCACAAGAAGACTATTACTGTGAGGCCACTGTTACCCTTTGGGGTTTAAACTAGGTGTTTAAAGTAATGTTGCATAACTTGTTCGGTCATACCAGGATTACATTTTCAAGTTCACTGAATCATTAATAGCAAACAGTATAGCTAAGAGCAAGGCGTAGGACAATCTCATAAATACAATAAAAAGTGTTTGCTTAGTACAATAAGTGAGTGAATAATAAATAAGGGACCTAATACAGTGCTGTAGTGCAGTACATAATATATTCAGTTTCAAGTTTAATTAAAATTTCTTATACCGCCTTAATCAGCCTTCTTGGCGGTGTACAAAATCATCTATAATAATAAAATGCTAGCCACGCATGCGCACTCTCGCCGCGTGTTCCCTGAGATCTGACCTGTCGCGCTGTGCCAGCGAGAGTGCGCATGCGCACTTAGTACATCACTGACGGGGATGGAGAGAAGCAGCGCTGCTGGGCAAGGGGCCGTCCTTGCCCGCCCCGAGACCAGGGCAATCTCAAGGCGCAGTGGCCATGCTAGGGGTAGGGTAGGGAGGAGGGCTTTGAGGCAGGCGGCTGTCGGCGGAGAGCAGCCAAATGCAGGAAGCGGAGCAGCCAGGTAAAAAAACCCACAACCAACCGAGCGAGCCGGGCCGCTGAGAAAGCGTGGGAGGCCCGGGCCGGGCTGCGGACGGGGACGGAGCTGGGGCAGTAAGCCTTCCCTGCGACTGTCCGCTGAGGCGAATAGCTTTCCAGTGGCTACGTTTCGCTCCCTCTGCCACAACTTCCCGTTTCTGGCAGGGCAGGACGCGGCACATGGAAAGAAGTTGCGGTGGAGGGAGCGGGACGTTGGAGAAGCAAACTTTTGGGTGGTGTTGGAAACTTCAGAGACAGGTTTGTAGGTCGGACGTGGGGATGGGGCATTTGAGAATGAGGGAGAGAAGTCGGGCCGTGGACGGTGAGACTCGGGAGTGCTGATTTAGGATGCTTTTTGGATGTTTATGTTTTTTATTATGAGACTAAATATATTCAAGAACTAGAATAGTCTGACCGAAGTGGGGGGTTTTGGGTGTGGTATAAGAGAATTATAGATTTTCTGGCTGTCTCACTTTATCATTTTTGAGTTTCTTTTAGAATGCCTGATTCCAGGGCTTTATGTTGAATTTCTCTCTTTTTTTTATGGACCTGAAAATAATAGTTGTCCATTTGTGCTTGTATTTTTGGGGGAGGGGGCTGGTTTCAGTTGGGGGGGGTCTCAATTTATTTATATTACAGTACAGGTATGCTTTTTTCTGTTGAGTTGTACCTGGCATTAAAATTTTAAATGCAAATAAAGAAAGAAGAAGATAATCAAGAAAAGAACAAGTTGACATGTTCAATTTAATTTTAATAATGTGGCCAAGTATATAATCCACGTGTAGGTATCATTTTGCCTATTAAAGGAAACAAATCATTTTTTACCTGGCCAATATAAGGTAGTTTTTAAGAAGTGGAAACGCCAAAGGAAGGAGTTATTGGAATATTTTTTAAGGAGCTACAATCCACAGTTGGGACTTGCTTATTGCCAGATATACCACTACTTTAACATAGGTAGGGGCATTTTCGATAGGATGTCTGAGTTTGGACATTTTGGAAAAGAAGTCCAGAAATCCAGATATTTTGGCCCTTAATGCATCTAACTTTTTTGGCCATTTTCAAATACAAAAATAGTCAAATGAAAAATGCACAAAAATAAACCATTGGGATGTCTAAGCAGCCAGTATTCGTAAACAAACTGGCCACACAGCAGAGCAGAGGAACACTCTAGGGCAGGGCTCTCAAAGTCCCTCCTTGAGGGCCGAAATCCAGTCTGGTTTTCAGGATAGAGACATCTTGATGATCTGGGTGTCCCAATTGCTTGGACGTCCAGATAGAGGTTTAAAAAAAAATTATATATATATATATGTCGACTTTGGACTGCTAGCACCATATATCCAAATTGGACTTAGACATATGTTTTAAAAATGCCCCTCATTGTCTATGTGCTGATTTTTATCAATGAAAAACCTCAATTTGGAGGACTCAAAAGAAAACATATTTGATCTCACCAGGCAATATGCTTACATGCAATGTAATAAGAAAAGTGCCTAGGGCAAATGTCGCTGAAACACATCTCAAGAAGTTTCTTCCTCCTGGCCTGGGTGTCACAATACAGGTCACGGAAAATCAGAATCTTCTAGTCTATAAATAGAGTTAATCTTTTCCTAAAGTATGGTTTTATAACTGCATATCTATCTCAGGGAAACACAAGAGTAACAAGGAGTATAGCTCTTTCCACTTCTATGCCTGATGATTCTAAAAGAGCTGTAATATCCTAGCAACCTATGGAGAGTGCCAACGGCATTTCACTTGAAGTACCGTTCATTCTGAGTTTAATTTAAAAAAAAAAAAAAAAGCTCCTGCTAATTGAAGGGATGCTGTCATTTGAAAACCCTGAAATCCATCTCTGATACCTTGGACAAACGTCGCAGAGAGCAGAAAAAGCCGACTTAGGTCTACTTTTACGAAGCTGCGATAGCGTTTTTAGCGCACGCAGGATTTTAGCGCGCCCTACACGGCTCAATGCTGGCGTTAAGGTCTAGCAGGCGGGGCAAGTCAGCGCGTGCTAAAACCGCTATCGCAGCTTAGTAAAAGGAGCCCTTAAAGATTTCAAGGAGTTTTCAATATGTTCCCTTTTTCAATGCAACACACAACAAACAGATCCAACAAAGTCTGCAGTATAGTAGGCAGGAGCAAAAAACAAGAAAAAAACTGCAGTTCAAAATGTACAAGATGCAGGCTATGTTTATTTATACCAAATATTAATGCAGTTACTGTTATCACCTTACTACAAACCAAGGGACCCAACACGGTCCGTGTTTCGGAGAACACACCTTCTTCAGGGGTCCATGGTTGTTAAGGTTTGAGATAAACCGCAATGAGAATGGTATAAAAAAAAAAAGCCTGTATGAATCAAATGCAAGCCGACAATGCAATGCCTAAAGTGAAGGTAAAAAAAAAAAAAAAAAAATCAGTTAGTGCACCTCAATAAAAGGCCCACAATAATAAATGGACCCCCAAAAATCATCAAAATTCCAAATGCTACTATATTGAGTTGACAATAATAGTCTGGAAGGCCGTTCCATTTTTGAAAAACAGTTGGTCCTCCTTTTGACAGTTGGACAGTTTTGTCCATCTGTGATTCATGGCTAAACTCACCTTTTCTCTTTCTAGATTTTCTAGTTCCACTTGTGAAGGCAGCAAGTCCATTTCTCACCACTCTCATCCCTCCTGCAATATATTTTCTTCCCCTCCAACCCCAATCCCACTCACAAATATTATGCTGTTTCTTGCTTCAATGGGTCGGCGGCGATTCCTATAGCTGCCTGCTGCTAACCCGGAAGCCTCTCCTCTGTCACGTCCCACCTGGGCAGAAACAGGAAGTTCTGACAGAGGACGTGACACAGCAGAGGAGAGGCATCCAGGTGAGCGGCAGGCCACTGTAGAAATCGCTGCCGCTAACCCGTTGAAGCAAGTGCGGGAGATACAGTGACCACGGGAGCTCAACGCAGGAGGTAAATAATTGGCAGGGGTGATAGCAGCTCCACGAACGGGTTGAATGCAAGGGTCATTCTGAGAAGGGCCGCAGCAACATAATCAGAGAGCCACATGTGGCTCGCAAGCTGCAGGTTGCTAACCCCTGGTCTGGTGTAATGACTACCAGTTTTACCAATATGGCTTGTTCTTTAACCCAGAAAAAGCTTCCATTACTTTTAATCACGCGCTAAACCCCCGCGCTGGCCAAAAAACTACCGCCTGCTCAAGGCAGGCGTTAGCGGCTACTGCGGCCGGCAGTTTAACACTTGCTATTACATGCGTTAAACCGCTAGCGCGGTTTGATAAAAGAAGCCCTGAGTTGCATTTATGATTTATCATTTATTACAATTTAATATACCATATTTCCTATAGAGATAACAAAGCAGTGAACAATAGACAATAAATCTAAATCTGAGATGAAAGAATACCAATTGTCAAATGGAAGGCAATAAAATTGAAGGAAAGGGTAAGAAAAATAATAGTAGCAGTAATATATTACTTTAAAAAATATGATTCTTGGTTTGTCAGTGTGTAGAACTGCTCTGGTTTATACAGATTTTGTAATGAGACAGGGTCAGGATGTGTTCAGCCGAGGGTGATCTTGCCTCACCAATTTGCTTGACTTCTTTGAAGGTGTGAATAAACATGTGGATAAAGGTGAGCCGGTTGATGTAGTATATCTAGATTTTCAGAAAGCTTTTGATAAAGTTCCTCATAAGAGGCTCCTGAGAAAATTAAAGTGACATGGGATAGGTGGCAAAGTTTAGTTGTGGATAAGGAATTGGTTATCGGATAGAAAACAGAAGGTAGGGTTAAATAGCCATTTTTCTCAATGGAGGAGAGTAAACAGTGGAGTGCCGCAGGGGTCTGTCTGTACTGGAACCGGTGCTATTTAACTTATTTATATATGATCTGGAAATTGGAACGATGAGTGAGGTGATTAAATTTGCAGATGACACTAAACTGTTCAAAGTTGTTAAAACACATGTGGATTGTGAAAAATTGCAGGCGGACCTTAGGAAATTGGAAGACTGGGCGCCCAAGTGGCAGATGAAATTGAATGTGGACAAATGCAAAGTGATTGGGAAGAATAACCTGAATCACAGTTACCGGATGCTAGGGTCCACCTTGGGGATTAGCGCCCAAGAAAAGGATCTGGGTGTCATCGTAGACAATATGATGAAACCTTCTGCCCAATGTGTGGTGGTGGCGGTGGCCAAAAAAGCAAACAGGATACTAGGAATTATTTTTAAAAAGGATGGTTAACAAGACAATGGGGTCCTTTTATCAAGCTGCGGTAGGGGTTTAACGCGTGTAGTACCGCGCGTTAAACCGCCTGCTGCGCTAGCCGCTAATGCCTGCATTGAGCAGGCGTTAGTTTTTTAGACGGCCGCAGGGGTTAGCGCATGATGAAATGTCTGAGGCGCTAACCCCACTAGCGCGGCTTGATAAAAGGACCCCTAGGAATGTTATAACGCCCCTGTATCGCTCCGTAGTGCAACCTCACCTGGAGTATTGTGTTCAATTCTGGTCTCCTTATCTCAAGAAAGGTATAGCGGCACTAGAAATGGTTCAAAGAAGAGTGAGCAAGATAATGAAGGAGATGGAACTCCTCTCGTATGAAGAAAGACTAAAAAGGTTAGGGCTCTTCAGTCTGGAAAAGAGATGGCTGAGGGGAGATAATTATGATTGAATTCTACAAAATACTGAGTGAAGTAGAATAGGTACAAGTGGATCGATTTTTCACTTTGTCAAAAATTACATAGAATAGGGGACACTTGATGAAGTTACAGAGAAATACTTTTTAAAACCAATAGCTCTATATTAATCATTACAGTGGATTGTATTTGCATAGCACAATTAAAAACAAACTAATCCCCTCCTTTACAAAGCAGAGCTAACGTTTTTAGCATTGGAGCTAGAGAATGACACGGGACAAATTTTTCCCCATCCCTGCAGGAACTCATTTTCCTGTCCCATCTCAGTAAGTTCTTTTCCTGTCCCTGCCAATTCCTGCAAGCTCTTTCTTCATCTGCGCAAGCCTCAAACACTTTAAAATCATGTGTTCAAGGCTTGTGAAGTTAAAGCAGAGCTTAGAGGATTGGGGCAAGGGCAGGGACAGTGACAAAACTCGCGAGGACTTGGACAAATCTGTCCCCGTGTCATTCTCTAGTCACAGCGTCGGAGTTTTTACCGTCATGGCCGGTGCTAAAAACGCTAACACCACTTTGTAAAGGAGTGGGGTAAATTTTGTTAAACTTGGAATAGGAAAAATAAAATATTTGGGGCACCTCAGCCAAAGAGGATGCATTTCACACAGTGGATTAACAATACATCATTTTGTCTTCTAGAGCTTATCAAAAGGAAAAGACAGGGTTTCAATATTTAAAAGCAGCTTGAAAAAATTTGTGTTTTTAGTCTATGCTACTATTTCTTTATGATGGATATTCTGTACCATCCTAATAATTTAAAAGGCCCTCTAGAAAAGACATCCTGTAGAGCAGGGGTGCCCACGCTTTCTTGGCTTGCGAGCTACTTTTAAAAGGACCAAGTCAAAATGATCTACCAACAATAAAATTTTATAAAACACAAAGCACACTGTACGCAGCAAAAATGTTAGTTATCATTTATATTCTTTTTTTTTACAAAGACAGATGACTTTAAGGGCTCCTTTTACTGATGTAATTTGGGGGGAGGAGCCAGCAAGCTAAATACCATGAATAATCGAAACTGCGAATACAGAGAGAGAAGTGTATACAAAACTAGACAAATATACCCCCTCCCCTTTTACTAAACCACAATAACAGTTTTTAGCGCAGTGAGCTGCGCTGAATGCTCCGCGCTGCTCCTGATGCTCATAGGCTTCCTGCACTAAAAACTGCTATCGCGGTTTAGTAAAGGGGCCATAATGCAAAATATAGACAGCAGATATAAATTCGGACACACTTGGATCACTAAATTTAAAATAATTTTTCCTACCTTTGCTGTCTGGTGATTTCATGAGTCTCTGGTTGCACTTCCTTCTTCTGACTGTAAATCCAGTATTTCTTTCTTTCTGCCTCCTGCATGCTTCCTCTACTCCAGACCTCATTCCATTCCCCAATCAACATCTCTCTCTGTCCTTCCATGAGTCCAACTTTTTCTTCCTCTCTCCCCTGCCCTCCCCTCTTCTTTCTTTCTTTCTAAATTCCTTTCACTCTCCCTGCCCCCCTGTCTTTCTTTCACACTGCCCTTTTTTTTAAAAAATTATTTTAACAAGTTTTATTGAATTTTCACAATGGCAAAATACAGCACAAAACAATACAACCAATACACCAGATAGCCAAATCTCCACCCCAAAACATAAACAGCCATACTGGTACTCTTCAGTATAAGACAATACTATCCAACCCCAAATTTCCCCCCTCCCTCTTTCTGTCTTCCTGCCACTCTGTCTTCCTGCCACCCTTTCTTTCTCTCTCCCTGCCCGCCCTTTCTTTCTGTCTGTCTTTCTCTCTCCCTGCCCCCCCCCTCCCCTCCACCTCTGCCGATTTCTCCCTGCTTCTCCAACACCAGGCCAGGTGTGTGCGTACAGCGCTGGGCCCACAGTCTTCCCACCCTGACATCAATTCTGAGGTCAGAGAGGAAGTTCTGGGCCAGCCAGGCGGTGATTGGTTGGCCCGGAACTTCCTCTCCACTGTCAGAATTGACGTTGGGGTGGGAAGGCTGTGGGCCCAGAGCTTGTACGCGCCTGGCCTGGTGTCGGGAAAGCAGGGAGAACAGAATGCAAAGGCAATGCGAGTCTATCGTGGCTCCCAGGATGGGCTCCACGATCGACTCGCATTGCCTTTGCGATCTACTGGTCGATCACGATAAACCTTTTGGGCACCCTGCTGTAGAGGATGTGCTATTCTATTTCTTTTTCAATCCACATAGATCAGTCCACATCAGTGTGGCATTAATCTTAAGATCCCTGCCTGAATCTCGATGTGCCTTCTAATAATTGCTCTGAGATTAGTCCTATCTAATTGGAAATCTTCTGACTTGTTAAATGTCCACTTTTGGTGGCAATCAGTGCTCTTACAACACAGATTTCCACTTCCTTACCTCTGAACAATAAAGCTGTCCAGAAATGGGCCATTTTTGAGACTTATTTGCATTCTTTATAATCATGCAAATTTTTTTCATTTATGAGTGTCATGTTTCTTTCTTTCTTCTCTCTTTGGCCTCTGAGGGATCTCCTCTTCTTTTACTTCTCTTTCCCCCCCCCTTTCGTTCTTCTTTCGTTTCCTTCCCCCCTTTCCCTTCCTCCTTTCCTTCCCCTTCTTAATTCATCTTGAGTAGACGGAAGCGTTCATGTTTTGTATTATTGTTTCTTTTGCTTTGCTAACTCAATTTGTTTTGCTGCAAAGTTTCTGCTTTTGTATTTCGCTGAAAAATGTGTCAACAAAATTCACGCCTGTCAGCACGCTTCACGCCCAGCCCTGCGGACAAGCATGTAAACGTCGCAGCACTACCCAATCGCCGGGACGCGATGCACGTCACAGAGAGGCGTGCGCGCACGTACAGCGTCCTTCCCACGTGACCTGCTCCCGTCTGCTCGTCATTCCTCGCCAGTCTGGAGTCGCACAATTATGAAAAACTCACCTTCCGCTGGTGCTGGAGCGGAGCTAATTTGGCAAACGTTTAACCGGGCTTGCTCCGTTGGTCTCTCTGTGGACATCCCCGATAGATGGCTAATAGCCTCGGAGGAGCTCTTCCGGAGTCTGAATGGTGAAGAGAATGGTAAGCTAGCGCCTCTGCGCTGCCGGTACGGTTTGAACTGGGCTTGAGGGATGGGGAACGAGCGAGGATGGAGGGCGCGCGTGAGACCGCCGAGGAGGGGGGGGGGGAGGAGGGAGTAGCGTACGCGCCTGCCTGTCACCGGCACGCGGAAGGAGGAGCTGACCCTGCGGTAGAGGGGGGGGGGGAGTTGAGCCACCTCGTTTCTCTGCAGAGTGCTGCTTGGTCCAGATTAGCCGCCTTAGGGCAATGTGGCATTTATCAGGCATTTATCAGAGCAGCCTCTTCCTTTCCGGGGAGGTGTTATGGCTAGGAAGGTAGACTTGCAGGGGTCTCAAAGTCCCTCCTCGAGGGCCCCAATCCAGTCGTGTTTTCAGGATTTCCCCAATGAATATGCATGAGATCTGTGTGCATGCACTGCTTTCAATGCATATTCACTGGGGAAATCCTGAAAACCCGACTGGATTGCGGCCCTCGAGGGAGGGACTTTGAGATCCCTGGACTAGTGCTTGTTGTGCCTTGCAAACCCAGCCTTTCATGTGGATGTCACTTGCAGCTTGTTAAACTGGAGTCTAACTGAAAAGAGTACATTTTCGTTTTCAAATATTTATTGAAATGCAAAAGATTCATAAACATGGAGAATTTATTGGAGCTATGTAGAAACATGATGGCAGATAAAGGCCAATTCTGCCCATCTGCAGGTTGACATGAGCATACCCCCATCTGCTTCAAAGGGTAGCATTGTTTCCCATATCCTGTAAGGCAGTGCTTTTCAATCCTTTCCTGGAGGCACATCTAACCAGTAAGGTTTTCTAAATTACTGCAGTGAATATGCATGACAGACATTTGCATATAGTGGACACCCCTTTTCGTGTATATTCATTGTGGCAATCCCCAAAACCTGACTGTCATAAAAGAAGCATTAGCTAATAACACTGTAGGTCAGGGGTGTCAAAGTCCCTCCTCGAGGGCTGCAATCCAGTCAGCTTTTCCTCAATGAATATGCATGAGATCTATTTGCTTTCATTGTATGCTAATACATCTCCTGCATATTCGTTGGGGAAAATCTGACAGGATTGCGGCCCTCGAGGAGGGACTTTGACACCCCTGCTGTAGGTCATGGAAGTTGCGTCCCCCCACCCCCCCCCCCAACCATCTGGGTTGCTGACATTAGGCAGGGCCTTTTTTAAGGTAGGATGACTTGGAGCAACTGCCCTAGGATGCATGCTTAATCCTTTTTTCTTTTTCCTTTTCCCTTCCTTACTGGCAGGATGTAAACCAGGTGGCCTACTGCATCTTGCTCTTCCAAAGTATTTCTTGGATCTACTGATCCCATCAATCCTGCCTACTCTCTTACATTCTCTGAGCAGTCTTCATCCACTGAAATCATTAGGAAACACTGTACTACACAATGTGTGCTCATGTCGGTTCTGGAGTAACTCCTGAGATTAATTTGCATAAACTACCTCTATTGCAGTGGTCTCGAACTCAAACCCTTTGCAGAGCCACATTTTGGATTTGTAGGTACTTGGAGGGCCTCAGAAAAAATAGTTAATGTCTTATTAAAGAAATGACAATTTTGCATGAGGTAAATATTTCCTTTTTGGCTAAGTCTTAATAATAATATTGTAATTTATAGCTAAAGAGACATATGATTAAGAAACTGTTTGATTTTACTTTTATGATTATGATAAACATACGGAGGGCCTCAAAATAGTATCTGGCGGGCCGCGAGATTAAGACCACTGCCCTAGTGTATGCAGATCTTTCATACAAATTCATCATGGATATCCTGAAAACCTGACTGTCAAGGGAGTATTCCAGGATCACTTGGGAAACTCTTCTGTAGTGAATGTTGCTTCTTTGCCTTTTAGGCTGAAATAACCTACCTCAGATTTAGCTCTGGTGTTAGGAGCTGGCTATTCTCAAATGCCTACAGCAGCAGATGAACCTCAGACCACTAGAGAAATTGTCTTGGTAATTGCTTATCCTATATTTCAGCCTCAGTGTTTCCTGTTTCCTTCATGATGGATTGGAAACTTTTAGCTTCTACCTTTGGAAAGGGGCAAGGTATGGGGTCCTTTCTGTGGTTACATTCGGTTTACTTATTATAAAGTACTTATTTTTTTATCTGTGGCAATGGAGGATAAAGTGACTTGCCCAGGAGCTATAGTGGGAGTTGAACCCAGTTTCCCTGGTTCTCAGACTACTGCACTAACCATTAGGCTACTCCTTCACCTGTCCATCCAGCCTGTCTGATTTTTATTTCTGATGATTTCTCTCTCAAATATTTTTTTGTAAACCACTTTTGATATTCATGACAAACAGCCACATATCAAATTAAACTAAATAGTTTCATAGTTTATTTAAATTTTGATTAAACACTTATCCAAAGGTACAAAGCGTTGCACATAGTGATTAAAAAATAGCTGGGAGACAAACATTTTAAATAATTAGGCATAAACCAACTAAACAAACATACTTATGACATGGAAGTGATGTCATTGCAGTGGTAGGTCGCATATAAGAGAATCTCCGTTGAGGCTGCACTAAATAATTGACAAAACGCCCAACAAAAGTCACTTTCCTCATAGAGACCGTTCTCTTACCGTAAATAGATACAGCAATGTCCACACGGTACAAATTAGACACCTGTCACTTCACCGGAGGTAAAATGGGACTGCAAAAAGAGAAGAGCACTAGTTCGCCGCATGTAAGCAAGATGGCGGTGACCATAGAGACATTGAGTACGTTGGGGACTGCCTCCGAGGATATAGGAATGCCCAGTGGAGATGGGCTGAACTCGGTGCTGTTACTGGACCTCAAATCAGAGATGCAGTCAGTGAGACTCGTATGACATAAGGCAAATAGTAGCAGATTTAAAACAAGAAATGACAAAGCTCACTTGCTGCCAGGATGAAGTGGAGGAACGCTTGGACAGGAGTAACAGAGGACCTGGTAGATGCACAACAGGAGTTGGAGGTGTTGCGTAAAAGTGAAGCTGAGTTATGGGAGAAACTTGAAGACGGCGAGAAGAGCACCTGGCAGTGTAATTTTAAGAATTCAGGGAGTACCGGAGGAGAATGCCTAAAAGATGTGAGGCAAGTATTCAGTGATATTTGAGGAGACATTTTAAGGCAGGCACGTGGACTAGAAGGGCCCATGCCTGAAATCGGTATAGAAAGAGCACCTCAAACCCTGGGTTGTCCAGCAAATAACTTTCTCTGAGACATGATTTGTCTAATAAGCTTTTTTTTTTTTTTTTCATTTTCAAAATTTTTATTCATACAATTCTTACAGAACAGTAAAGAATAAAGATACAGTCCATACAAAGAAAAATAAACAATATCTCAAAGAATTCTTTCTAGCCCACATTAATTGGAGGAACTACCTTAATTTACAATCAGGGCAAAAGGAAAATATAAAACTCGGAAATATCCTAAGTTAATGGTAATCTCTAGTGCTCTGTTTCTCTTACTCTCAGCATAAACCAGCTACTTAAATTATTTTCCTTTATCTATTTCTTGTTCACGATAACTTAACAATTGCTGAAGTTGAGTGGGATCCCAAAATATAAATTATTTTCCTTTATCTATTTCTTGTTCACGATAACTTAACAATTGCTGAAGTTGAGTGGGATCCCAAAATATAAATTATTTTTCCTGTATGTTGATTATACACTTGTATGGGAATTTTAAGAAAAACAATTCCTAGTGGGATTGTTTTGGGGGTGGTGGCGGCAGGAGAGAGTGGGCATCCCTCCTGCCGGGGGTTCCGACAGGAGGGAGTGGGCTTCCCTCCTGCCATGGACAGTGTGTGGGGGAGTTTGGGGGTGGCAGCGGAAGGGAGTGGGCATCCTTCTTGCCGGCCAACTTGCGGAGGGAGTGGGGGTGGGGTTCAGGGGTTCCCTGCTGCTGCCTCTCAATTGATTGTGGCAGGGAGATTCCGTTGCTGCAACCAGCTCAGCGGCAATGCGATTCTCTAAATGGCGCCTTTGACATGGATGCTGGTTAGAGAATCGGGGTAGTTAGGCGGGGTTAGATGTCTGTCTGTTAGGACGGACGTGATTCTGTATAGGACGCCCGTGTGTAAATCTCAAAAGCCCCTTGGGCAGCTGCTGAGACCAAGCGTCATATACAGAATCCAGTCCAGAATGCTTGTTGGCTGAGGGAAAGCTACTACCGAGTTCTATTACGAGCCTATTTCACCAAGAAACAATTGTTTTATAGTGGGGGCATTCAAACCCCTATATGTATTAAATGTGGACAAATGGGCAATGAGTGTGCAATGGGCACTGTTTTCTGGAACTGTCCTAAAATTCATAGTGGATTACATGTTAGTTCTTTTGAGCTCATTGACTCAGTGTGTGGCAGCAGCTCAGCTAGTGCATGATGTATCTGAAGCGTATGGATGAATGAACAGGGGACAATGGCTGTTGTGTCGCAAGATATGTGCATCTAAATGTATTTTGCAAAGCTTGACCACCATTGACCCCTCCCCCTGCTTTCTTGCACTGGCAGAGTTAAATGGCAAGCTGGGAGGTGAGAGGCACCAGAGGGACACAGAAAAGAAAGACATTATTTTTGAAAGTCTGAGATCCATATATACAAAAGTTACATCCCAGGGGGCACAGCATGTTATTGAATAAGTTTATAATGTTTCAAATTGAAAGATGGGATTCGGTAGTTGAATGGATAACATTGATGAATTTAAGGGATGGTGGGGAGGAAGGAAGGGAGGGTGAGTGGAGTAAAATATGTTTTGTTGCAACTAATGATGTTCATATGTTTCTGAAACGTAGAGTTGCATTTAATACAATTTTGAACTATAAACTAAAGTAAAATGGTGCTTCTTACTTGTGTCTCCCTTGTGTTTTGCCAACTTGGTCTAAAATTTGAACCCACTGGGCCCTATAATCCCGGTTACCTTCAGGTTGCAGTGAGGAATTTTGGGGAGGAAAGAGTAGGATGTGGAAAGACTATGCCAAGGGAGTGTTTTTTTTATGGGGCACTGACTTCCTTCCCTGCACGTGACACTGCCCGACCAATCAGCAGCAACGCAGTGAGCTCAGCACATAGACACACTGAGCACCTATGTGCTGAGCTCAATATGGCTGTTCCCACCACGGTGCCGGACCCGGACTGTTTTTATCTTGAAAATTTCAACTAGATTGACAGGTAGGCCTCGGAATGGGAACCCCGGTTCCATCCCCGTGGGAGTTCTGTTGGCCTTGGAAGGGTCCCTGTGGGCCTGGGAGGGGTCCCCATGGGAATCCCGTTGACTTTGGAGGGATCCCCGTTCCCATGCAGACCTCTACTTCAAACAAGCTGGTATATCCAAGGTTCCACATTTACCTTGGATCAGACTCAGGTCTTTAGCTTACCATAGAACTTGGCTATAACTTACAAACTACAGGATTGTCAACAGAGCAGACAGTATTAAATTGATACCAACTGACCCATCTAGTCTGCCCAGTTAAGTCAGAGAGCCAATATAGAAGACACCAACTCATCATTTTGGGTATATGAACATAAATACTTAATGTAACACGTATTCTATCTTTTTTCTTGGTTCTCAGACTTAACTAGACAGATTGGATGGGCCAGTTGGTGTCCATTTAACATTCTTTCTGTTCTGTTGATATTGTATGATATTGTTTAACATTTAAAATTGATATATACCATCTTGAATGGCTTTTGCCAAGAAAAGGGTTCTTGAGGGTTTTAAATAAAATATTTTACTGTATTTTTCTAAAGGAGCTGGTGTGCTGTTCTGATTCTAAATATTTTTAAATATAAAAGGTTTCTCAGAATTGAGGGTTTGTTTGTTTTTTACTGTATATTTTTTGTTTTGTTTGCTTTAAATTTGCTTGATTTTTAACACACAGCACAACAAGGGATAGCAAAGGTAAGATCTTGCTGCCAACAATACGTTGTATAATCCTTTGCCTAAATTTATCTCAAAATAAAAATGTTCATAATTAATAATAAAGGAGCAAAGGATCTCAGAAACAATTACCCTTCTAGACCCTATGAATTCTTATTGTGTACCAGGCCAGAAGAACTCTTCTCATTTTTATATTACTTTTAGAATTTAAAAGCATCCAGAATCCAAGTCCGTGCTTAGTAGTATTTCATTTAAAAGTCTGTGTATGCAAACCTAAATTGATGCCGGTGAATATCAATGATTAATTGTTGATGCCTCGTTAGTTAATTTGCATGTGAGATCTGCCTTTGGCGCCCAACTTGGAATGATCTATATAGAATCCGGGGTATAGAGTATTATAATTTGCTATTTATATAATTAAAAACATCCCATCATTTATTTCACAAAAAAATTCCAAGATTTTGCAATCATTTGAATAAATTGTCATAAACTAGACCTTATTTTCTCTCATATTGTTTTGCTCCTACTGCCCAATGGTGGCCTTTGTTCAAGAGCACAGATCTCTAACTGTGGTGTAACAAAACTTGGCAGAAAAGTGTTGTTGTTTTTTTTTTAATGCAACAAAGAGATCAGCTAACAAGCCAGCTTTCATCCATAAATCTCCCAATCAAGTCATAGAAATACTTGCGAATCAAAACATTAAAGCTAATAAGGTTCCACCTTGAGTTTAGAAATATATCTTTGCGCAAGTTGTCGTAAAACTTCAGTGTTCTCGCTAGAAATTTTTTCCAGCCGGGTGGCATGAAAAAGTAGCCGGGGGGGGGGGGGGGGGGGGAGGGATTTGGTGGTGGGGAAAATTAAATTTGTACTATTTTTATTAGTTAATTATTATTAATTATTTTCCAGTGTTCAATATTACATGACATTAGGGATTTCTATTCCGCCATTAGCTCGCGGTTCAAGGCAGATTACAAAAGAGTTATAGAAGGTGGATTATAAAAGATATCTGGTCATTTTCAGGGAAAATAAAGAGAGTAGGTTGTTTCAGGGGTTGGGGAATTAGTGGGGGGAAAGAAGGAGACTTGTGTTAGGTCTTTTTCAGGGATTTCTTGAACAGTATAGTCTTTACTTCCTTTTTTAAGGTTTGACACTTGTGCCAGAATATTTTTATTAAATTTAAGAAATATCCAATTCTAGAAGTGAATAATTAGATATTTGCCCTCTTTCAAATGGTATAGAGGTTTAAAAAAGGGAAATGTGTTAATGAAGTCATTAGGTTCAAACTAGCCATTTATTTCTGCATGAATTTAAATAACTAAAAAAAAGATAAATATAGCTCATCCAGTCATCCAAGAAACGACTCTACAACACCTCTAATAATGTTTTGATCACTAGGTTCCTTCCTGAGGTCTCACTGAGGATATGAAATAGATGCGATCCACACTTCCACATAAGTTATGGAGAGGTGTTACTGAGCCTTACACTACAACAAAATAAAAAAGTAGCAGATAAAGATCATAAGAGAGCTAGGGCAAAACAGTTTAGGTAAAGATGCAGGTAATAATTAACAATGTATTAAAAATATTTTATTTGCTAAATAAGCTAGCGCTCTGCCTAGCTAAAACGCGCTAGGGAGAACATTGCAGCGATTGTAGTAAAAGTGGATAGCATAGCTGATTTTAAGAAAGGTTTAGACAAATTCCAGGAGGAAAAGTCCATAGTCTGTTATTGAGAAAGACATGGGGGGAGCCTCTGCCTGCCCTGGATCAGTAGCATGGAACGTTGCTACTCTTTGGGTTTTGGCCAGCTACTAGTGACCTGGATCGGCCACCGTAAGAACGGGCTACTGGGCTGACCCAGTAAGGCTATTCTTATGTGCATTAAAATCTCTATTTGAATTTCAGTGCTGATAAGTATATTTTTTTTAACTATTTCATGGTAGTCCTATTTTTAATTTGCTAGTCTCTTTACTACTGTTGTGCTGTTAATAAAATTTTAAGTTTCATGTTGAATTGTACTTGCTTTGGGTGAATCTCTTCATAAAGGTAATTAATAAATCCAAATAAGTAAATATATGCAAAAGAACAGAGAATACTACCACACATTGTTGCAACTAGAACTGCACACAGGACTCATCTTAAATACACAACAGAACTAGAAAAGGTACAGAGAAGGGCATAGTGATAAAAAGACTAGAATGGCACTTTTTGATTAAATAGAGTTTGCAAAGCTCACAAATACCCATCCTAGTGCAGTGCAAAAGCAGGTTTGCAGGTATTCTTATCATAATCCAACAAATCTGATGTTTCCCACACAGCCTATGGATCCTAACACACAGAAAATCAACAAGCAGTTCTGTAAATCTGTTCACTAGCTACAATATACGAATACTACTGCTTCATTACATTACAAAAGGAGGAATGTTTTTTTTAAATTATAAAGTTCTAGATTAGATTATGGAATCATAGTACATTATGTTGCACTTGACATCTTCAAGTTACCAACAAGAAGTTTTTGGAAAGGGTTGTAACAGTAAAGCAATGGTGACACCCCCCCCCCCCCACCCAAATAAAATAACAAAACAACCACAAGAGAACAAAGGATCCACAGATGTGATAAGCAAGAAAAACCTTTTTTTAAGTTTTCTGACAGCTGTTCTTATTAGATATTGTACATAGTTTGCAGAGACAATGTGGTATCAGCTCACAAAATTTTCCATTTTCTGCAGGTGCGACTCTGCTGCTTGAAATTTTGTAATACTGTACATAACAGTGAGGACATGGAAGTTGTAAATATAACAGGGTCCGAGTACTGCAATTAATTAAAAAGGAGGGAAGCAAACTAAATGGAAATATGAGACAGAACCTATGCTGACTGAGGATCTAATAATTTCATTTCCAGCTCTCTCTCTAGTCTCCTACGGCTATCAGTCAAATGTTATTCTATGCGAGACAAACTATTTCATTTGTAAAGACTTGCAAAATTGAAGGTTTGCCACTAACATCCCAAATCGGGAAAACGAATAGTGTGACTATAGATAATATTCCCCGAGTTAACATTTAAAGCCCTTGCTTGAAGTTGTTAAAAAGATAACCCGGATCTTTGGCTTTCTCCCCCCTTTTCAGGACACAAAGAATTGAAACCACATATTCTTCGCATCTGACAGTCTTTTCCTACTGCAGCCCTTTCTCAAAAGAGCTTTTTTTAATGACCCCAGCAAGTAAAAACGTTAACCTCAGTTTGGTGGGATAAGGCTTTAGAAACTTGGTAAGCCCTACAAGTGGTTCGCTGCTAGGCGCGCTGGGACAAGGCAGGGAGGACGGGGGTTTTCGTTACAGAAGTTGCACAGGCTGACAGGCGCAGACAGGTAGCGGCTTCCCAATTCCTCGAAGGTGAGTCCCAGCAGTACGACCATGCCCACGCACGACACCATATCGGCATGATTTTGAATCACGAACTCGTGGCTGAAGACCGGGGGGGGCTCTTATTTTTCGTCCGCAGCCCCGTGCTGGCTGGCCAAAAGGCTCATTGCCCCCCCTGCACCATAGCACAATGAGTGCCAAGAGGGGCCAAGCATGCAGACGCTAACCCCCCCCATCTCTTTCCAGAAGCAAACCGAAAACCAATTGTCCTACCAGCCCACCCTGCCTCCTCCTGCTCCTCCCTCCTTAGGCACAACTTGCCACGCACATAAGCTTGCTTCCCTTCCTTCCTTCAACTTGCTGCCCTATCTCCCGCCTTAGCCTGCAGTGAATTGAAGCCATGCTCCAGGGTTTTAAAAAATTTTGACAGCCGGGTGCTCGCCTAAATTAGCCAGGCGGAGCGCCCGGCTAAACCCGCTAGGGAGAACTCTGAACTTTATTTCAGTCATCACTCCTGTTTCATTCTGGTATTCTATTTAGTATGATTCAATGCAAAGTAGAATATTCATGTTCTTTCTCCACAATTTGATTTCAATAGGGCAGCCATCATCTTGCATGTTGGGATTATTAGAGCACTTTTTTTTCCTTATTTTTTTTTTTTGTTTTGTGTTTGTTTTTTTCTTATTTCTTTTTTTTTTTGTTCAACATTACAACATTAGAGTACTTTTCTGGTACATTATGCTGAACTTGTATTTAAGATAAATCTTTTCAAATTATTTTTAGAAGTACATTTTTCTGAAATTATGCTGAAGGACTGGGGGCATAATAGATTCTTCTCGACAGACCAGACCAGTTCAGGCTAGTTGGATATAGCCCCTCTTGCCAGAAAGTGGAGATAGAATACAACTACTTGCTTTTTCTTTATATAGCCTAGTGCAGGGGTAGGCAATTCTGGTCCTCGAGAGCTGGAGCCAGGTCAGGTTTTCAGGATATCCACAATAAATATGCATGAGATAGATTTGCATCTCAAGGAGGCAGTGCCTGCAAATCCATCTCGTACATATTCATTGTGGATATCTTGAAAACCTGACCCAGTTTTTCAAAATAAGTTGTATGGCAACCCCTGTCATAATAAAGAGAAGTTTATTATTATGGGAAGATATCTGACTTTTAGCCTTCATTAACGTGCCAAATAGCACGGTATTGTACAACCCCAAATGGATCTCCAAAATTTAAGTATCAAGGGGCAATAGAACAGTAGATGATCCAGTGTCCCTACATCGAGATGACATTGCCAGCATCTATTTCTCTGCCTCCAGCAAATGGTAGAGATGGACTGGCACAGCAAGATGCCCGTTTTTGTTTAATTTTTAATACACCAGCCAACAGGAAGCCTGTATGAAGTAAACAAACTGGAAGTAATATGTTCTGATCACTGAACCCAAGTTTGAGAAGAAACACGAATAGAAAATAAGGGCCATTTTACCTACAGTACTTGGCTTAGCCATTCACACCAGTTGTTCAGCTTCCATTAGAGATGCTCTGTGCTTGTCTCTCGCTTTCTTGAATTTAGATGCTGTTCTTAACTTTAGCGCTTTCGTTAGGAGTCTGTTCCACGTAATCTTCACCTTTTTTCATAAATTAATATTTCCTTTTCCTTTTTATGCTATGAGCCATTTTTTCAGAGCTTTCTGACCATTGGAAAATTAACTTAAGTATAGTAATAAATAACTGATATGACTCAAACATGTAAAACTGATGTAAAGTTATCTGGTAAATACTTTCAGAATATATAATAAATTTTATTGATCCAAAGTCTAGTTAACTATGTAGGTGCCAGTTTTCATACATATAAGTTTTTCCTACTGTTCATTCGGTCCTGTTTGTCCAGCTTTGCAAGAAATTCACTAAGCCTTTAACTTAATACAATTTTTGTTGGAATGCATGTTTTGAGAAGTAGTTTGAACTTGTGGTATTGGAATGTTAATACAGTGGATAAGGATTAAGGCATGCTCATTCAATTTGGAATTCTTAAATTTTAACTGCCTTTTTTTTTTTTTTTTTTTTTTAAAGTAACAGTGCTAGCTAACTTCTTCAAATCGACAACTTTTATTGGTTTGCCCGTTTCCTTTTTTGATCTTTATTCCTAGGTCAGATATCTTCCTGCCCTAATATCTTATCCCAGCTTATACCGTCACACTTTATGAAGCAAGAACAAATACCGTATTTGCCGGCGTATAAGACGACTGGGCGTATAAGACGACCCCCCAACTTTTACAGTTAAAATATAGAGTTTGTTATATACTCGCCATATAAGACTACCCTTTCTTCCGCACACCTTCTGCACAACAAATAAAACTTAAAAGAACATCAGAATTTATTTCAACAATTTTAATTAATTCACTAAAGCTGAATAGAACAATAAACCCATGGGAGCTGCCATGCTATTTGTTTTCTAAACTGTTAACCAAACTGAAACTGTCAAAGATAGAAGGAAGATAACACATAGAGGGAGAGAGCAAGTGCCGGGCAAGTCCCTAGCAAGTTTGCTGGC
This sequence comes from Geotrypetes seraphini, assembly GCF_902459505.1. Classification (NCBI taxonomy): domain Eukaryota; kingdom Metazoa; phylum Chordata; class Amphibia; order Gymnophiona; family Dermophiidae; genus Geotrypetes; species Geotrypetes seraphini. The sequence goes on from NC_047097.1 coordinate 17,453,340, forward strand.
ATGACAGTTTCCCTTTAAAAGCCTTCAAAAGCCTCCTGTTCGCCCCCGCAACTTCCTTAAGGGCTAGACTCCACACACGGCCGCATGTGCGAGAGACGTAGTAAAGAGAAAAGGGGTGGGGCCAGAGCGCCGCTGCTTCCCGCTGCGCAGGATGAAGGAGCTGGCACCCTTGTCACACTGATGTCCCGCCATGGCCCCGCTGATGTCCCGGCAGGTTTACTAGTACCGTAAGCACCGTAAGGAGGTAAGGAAGGAGATGTTAGGGCATGTAAAGTAAGGGCATGTAAACAGTACCCGGCGTATAAGACGACCCCCGACTTTGGGGAGGATTTTAAGGTACTGAAAAGTCGTCTTATACGCCGGCAAATACGGTACTTTTTTTTTTTTAATCCATAAATGTGCCAGGGTGTGGGTTTTGTTTTAGGGGAGGGGGGATAAACCTTTACTGAAGATTCTGTTGTTCCAATCAATAGAGCATTGAGGCAGCCCTTGAATCCAAAGCTATAAAATTCCAGAACTGCAAGCCTTTAAGATGGAGGCAGACCTAGATATCTTTACAGTCAAAAAAATTAATTTAGTGAGTCCCATGACACATGGCCATACTAGGCTGTAGACTATTCAATAAGGAAAGGGATGGAAGAAATGGAGTAGCAATAGCTCCCTATGTAAAAAAGAAAAAATAGCATGGATAGATGCCCACCTGGGTACCTTCGCATCGCTTTGGCTTTTTCAAATGACTTTACCTTCCGATGATATGTTTTATGTAAGTCAGAATCCTGGATTTAAACAAGTGGGGAAATCATGCAGAGCCAGTTGGGTGACATCGACTCGTGCTTGAGTCCTAGTGACTTGATGAATTACAGATCTAAAAAGAGATTAGTTTTGTGCTAGTCCGGTAAAGTCCTCCAGCGTCATCCCTATAGTTGTTTTTAACATGTCCAGCCATCTGATTGAAGGTCTCCCTCTTTACCTGGTTCCTTTGATCTTCCGAAACATAATATCCTTCTTCAATGATCTTTCTCTTCTGACAGTGTGACATGTGTAAGTCTGTATCTGAAGTGTCTGTGTGCCTGTTTGTTTTATGTGTCTTCTGCACATGTACTATGTGGGTATCTGTGTGTGTTTTTATTTTATTATATACTGCTGTGATCTATTCAACCAGGTGGTACGTTAAATACATAAACATTAATAAAAACTTACAAGTGTGTTTGAGTTGACTTTCATATATCCCTGATATTACATTACATTACATTAGGGATTTCTATTCCGCCATTACCTTGAAGTTCAAGGCGGCTACTCCCACAGGCTTACAGGTTGAATATGGAGGCTGTGGGTAGGGGAACCAAGGGCTTAGAAGTGTCTCCTCAACCTATTTTCTTCCCTTCCTTTCTTCATCCCAGGCTCATTCACGCTCTTCTCCCACTTCTGTGCTCGTCCCTTCTCTCTTTTACTCCCATGTTCATTTCCTTTCTCTTTACAGATACCTACAGATACACAAGCACTTCTTCCCAGACTCGATAACTCATCTGCTTTCTCTCAAGTTCGCATCTCTACTTATTCCTTCAGTCATTTCTACCACACTGCAGATCTTGGCATCATTTGCCAAAGGACAGACTTTTCCTCTTCATCCCTTCATAGTATATTTCCCTAAGATTGATCACAAGTCTTTCCACAGATCATTTCTCCTTTCTCAGAGAGAATTTGGTTTACTGTACCATTATCCAATATCACTCAACCAGTTTCTAATCTAAAGTTTCCACCTTATGCTCGCCTCCAAAACTGTTTATTACAAAATTACGATATGTATCCATAAAACTGTGAATTGGGCCACTCTTCATAGGCTGAAGTTGAATATTGATAAGATGAAAGCTTTGTGGCTTCGTAATCTTATCTGTCTCTGTTCCATCTACCTTATTGTTAACTTTGGGTTTAATATTAAAGGTTGAGAAATCAATGAAGTGTTAGGAGTAAACCTAGATTCTTCTCTCAATTATAAACAAGTGGCTAATTTGTGGTGAAAATTTTTTAATACCTTAAGAAAGCTTTGGTTAAGTAGGTCTTACTTTTGTGAGCATCATATGACATTGTTAGTTCAATGTTAGTTTTGACACAGATTGATTACTGTAATTCTTTATATTTAGGTTTGAGTTTGTTTATGGTGAATACGTTACAACTGATTCAGAATACAACAGTTAGTGATTTTTGATTTGAGGAGATATGACTCATATCAGATTTCATTAGTTATCAATAAGAAAATGTTTTGGTTTTCATAAATTGAGTAGATTCCTCTGAAGACTTGTTTATTTTCTCATTTGTATTTTTTTTCTCTACCAGGATTAAGGATAATTGTTTATTGAAGCTTATTTATTTACAGTATTTATAGATTGCAAATCTAACAACCCAAAGTGGTTTACAAAAACAAAACATTCGCAACATAAATACTGTCCTACTAAAAAAACACACCTCATAATACAGCCAGTTTTGCTTTACTATTTTGCTCCATAAAACTGCAGAAATAAAATAGTCTTAAGCTCCTTTTTCAAAATAATAAAATTTGTTTTAGTTTTCTCATTCCTGGATGTAAAGAATTCCATAGCTTATGTCCCATTATTGTAAAACAGGACGGCCTATGCTTTTTTCTAGCCTGATAACTGCAAATCGTCAGAAGATTTGTAACATTTCTACTTGGTTGATAAACTTTCAGCTTAGCAGAAATCAATGGCGAGATCATATGATTTATATTTTAAAGACCATGCAAAGTAAGTTAAATTTGATATGCTGTTCAATCGGTAAGGATTTCAAAATTGGGGTAATATGATTATAACTTGAGACCCTTATCAAAATTCTTGCCTTAGCAATTTGAACTACTTGTAAACTTTTTGGATAACTTTTAGATAAGCCCACTAAAAGGCTATTGGAAATTGGAAATGTAATTCTTTGCACAGCTAAATGAAAATCAGTCCCAGTTAAAAAAAAAAAAAATCCCTTAATCTATATATTAGTTTCAGTCTATAAAAGACCAGACCAATTTTTTTTGAAACCTGATGTTTCATAAAGAGTGCAGAATCCATCACCATTCCAAGATTTCTCATTTTCTCAACCACTGGAATCTCAATATTACTGATCACAAAACATTGAGGACTATTGGAAGACTTATCAATTGGAAACAATATCTGCATTTTGGCCATGTTTATTTGTAATTGATTATTCTTCATCCACTGGCTAATCATATATTAAATACATTTTTGTTACATCTACTCAGGAGTCTATACGTTAAGTGATCAGTCCATTTCCACGAACCTAGTTTTGCAGAAGTATGATACTTACAACTTTCAGCACCTCCCATACTGCCAGTAGAGTGTAGAGCCCCTTCAGTTACGTCCCAAAGCAATCAAGCTCTATTGGAATAAAATGCAAAAAGGAGGGGAATGTCAGTCGCTTTTGGATGTGAGTTTTCATTGAATTAGCTTATTTTTATTGTCTAATTGTTGAGTGGACAACCTGGGGACTCATGATGCAGGCTTTGTAGCCGAAACACGACCCATGTCAAGTCCATTTTTCTTGTTCCACTTCCTATTGGTGACATTAAAAGCTTCAGTTTTGAAGATCTGGTCTTCTCTGCTCCTTTGTTTATCCATTTAGTTTTGTGCAGAGTTTTGTCTTCTCTTTGCTTTTTTTTTTTTTTTTTTTTAATTCCTGTTGATCATTTTTCTAATTTTTTCTAAGTTACAGAGTAGAACAGAATGGTAAGATGTTTGTGGGGAAGTTTCCCATACCCCTCCTTTTTTGCATTCTAGTCCAGTGGAGTTCGATTGCTTTGGGACGTAACTGAAGGGACCGTAACTGAAGGGAACACTATACTCTTCTGGGAATGGGAGGTGTTGAAAGTTGTAAATATCACACTTCTGCAAAACCCGGTTCACGGGAATGGGTTGATCACTTTAACATACGGACTCCTCAGAAGATTATCCAGGTAAGAATCTGGAGGAGAGTGTGGCATAATGGTTAGAGCTGCAGCCTCAGCACCCTGAGGTTGTGGGTTCAAACCCCAAGCTGCTCCTTGAGACCCTGGGCGAGTCACTTAATCCTCCACTGCCCCAGGTACATTAGATAGATTGTGAGCCCACCAGGACAGACAGGGAAAATGCTTGAAGTACTTGTAAGTAAACCGCTTTGAGTGTAGTTGTAAAATTAAAAAAAAAGCAGTAAACAAGTCTCAATCCCTTAAACCTAATCTTTTTTTCATAACACATTCAAAGTGTCTTCAACAGATTTATCAATTCTGATAAGAAATTCGATATCATCCGCATAAATTCCAAAGTTAAATCCATGACTATTCAATACTTTAGAAATGGACAGTAAAAAAATATTGAACAAAACAGCTGACAAAGAAGATCCTTGAGGCATTCTTATCAGACACTTAAACAATGTGAATGTATTGTCATTAAATGCTACACAATATGTCCTATCGTTGAGAAAGAGCACAAACCAATTTAGAACATTGCCCCCAATTCCATTTGAGCTCAACCTATTAATCAAAATTAAATGATTAATAGTGTCAAATGCAGAGGAAATATCTGGACTGACCAAAAAAACAACATTAATTTCTGTCAGAACCTCTAATTACATCACATAGTGATAACATTAGTATCTTAGAATCATTCATTGCATGAAACCCAAATTGATTGTAGTCAAAAAAAAATATTGCGGTCCAAAAAATCTAATAGTTGATCATACATCACCTTTTCTAGCAATTTTGCCAGAAATGGCAAAGAGAGAGAGGTCTATAACTAAGGGCTCCTTTTACAAAGGTGCGCTAGCGTTTTTTTAGTGCACGTACAAGATTAGCGCATGCTATAGCTGAAAAATTACCGCCTGCTTAAAAGGAGCCCCAAGTTGCTGTCAAGTTTATCACTCTTCAACAATAGCCTCTGTTTAAACTGATCAGGAACTAAACCACCTAAGAAAGATTTATTGATGATATTGGCAATGCCAGGAAGTACTTCTTCACTCAGAGGGTGGTGGATACCTGGAATGCGCTTCCGGAGGGAGTGATAGGACAGAGTACTTTACAGGGATTCAAAGAGAAATTGGATAAATTATTGAAAGAAAAAGTTATTGAGGGATATAGGTAGGGAAGATATGGGATAAAGAAGGGTACAGGAGAAGGATATGGATAAGGAAGGATAAAAGGGATGGAAAGATATAAAGGATCACTTACAGGTCATGGACCTGATGGGCCGCTGTGGGAGCGGACTGCTGGGCATGATGGACCTCTGGTCTGACCCAGCAGAGGCACTGCTTATGTTCTTATGTTCTTAAAATATATGCAGCTAACACACATATACTCCTTTCAAGACTGAAGATGAACACAAATCTAAGGGAGAATTAGAGTTATTCAACCTTTTGAAAGACATAAATACAAATTTTGTTGAATGACCATAATCCAGAAATGTATGTTGGCTAATCAAATGTAGAGAAGGAAGAATGTTGTTCTCCTAGCAGTTATCAACCTTTGAAGTATGAAGCTGCAAGCCTGAGGTACTATTTTTAAACATAGGCACACTATAACTATCCCTCTTATAAACCATAATTAAATGTCAAGATAACTGACACTTTTGCTTTCAAAAAACATTTTTGTATCAGCTGGAAGACCTAAGCTTCTGGTCCACTTTTTTCTGTATATAATATTATTTATGTCATTAACATATGATTTGAGTCTCTGACTCAAGAGCTTACAGATTTTGAGCACAGTTAAGTTAAAAAGTTGCTCAAGGCTTTATTCCTGGAACATTTGAAGTGACATTTGGATCTTGGTCTCAGGATATCACAGCTTAGTGCTCTAAATGCCAAGTTTCACTGCCCGCCTAGACAGCTGGAACTGATTTACCTAGCCTCGACAGGATGCTTTTTATATGGTACTTATATGATAGAGACGTTTAAATACCTACCTGGTGTAAATGCGCATGAGTCTAGTCTCTTTCAATTGAAAGGAAGCTCTGGAATGAGAGGGCATAGGATGAAGTTAAGAGGTGTTAGGCTCCAGAGTAATCAAAGGAAATACTTTTTTACAGAAAGGGTGGTAGATGTGTGGAACAGTTTCCTGGAAGAAGTGGTGGAGACAGAGACTGTGTCTAAATTCAAGAAAGTGTGGGATAGGCACGTGGGATCTCTCAGAGAGAGAAAGAGCTAATGGTTACTGATGATGGGCAGACTAGATGGGCCATTTGGCCTTTATCTGCCATCATGTTTCTATGTTTCTGTAGATGAGTAAAACATCACGGGCACCAGCTCCAGCCACTGGATGTTGATGTTAAGCAGTGACAATTATTGTTTCCCTCTTTTTTCCAGGGACAGTGGGTGCTGTCTCTTTGGTATCCCTGACTATGCCAGAGAATGGAAGACCTGAGCCAGAATTGTAACCCATGCACCTCCACATGGCAATATGCTTGGCCACTATGCCAGCCACCATGCCAGCCTGGGGTAGAGTGTGGCACAGTGGTTAAAGCTACAGCCTCAGCACCCTGGGGTTGTAGGTTCAAACCCAGGCTGCTTCTTGTGACCCTGGGCAACTCACTTAATTCTCCGCCCTCCATTGCCCCAAGTACATTAGATAGATTGTGAGCCCACTGGAACAGACAGGGAAACAAAAGAGGAAATGATGCCAGCAAGCAGGGCTGTGGAGTCGGTAGATAAATGTTCCGACTCAGACTCCTCAGTTTTTTGTACTTCCGACTCCAACTCCAGGTACCCGAAATTTCCTCCAACTCCGACTCCTCGACTCCGACTCCACAGCACTGGTTAATTTTCAGATCGTTAAAATGGAATGTCAAGTTGAGAGAAATGAGCATTTTCGACACCACCTTCTTTTTGCTTTTAATCAAGGTTCTAAGGCCGCAGAAGCTGCTCGCAACATTTGTGCTGTGTATATAGTGGGTGCTATAGCTGAAAGAATCGCTCGTGATTGGTATGCCAAGTTCAAAAATGGAGTCGGTAGATAAATGTTCCGACTCCGACTCCTCAGTTTTTTGTACTTCAGACTCCGAATTCGACTCCAGGTACCCGAAATTTCCTCCGACTCCACAGCACTGGTTAATTTTCAGATCGTTAAAATGGAATGTCAAGTTGAAAAATATGATAATAGCCCAAGATACAGTGCTTAGAATTCATAATTTTTAAAAGCATTTCTTGATACCATAAATGAATAACAGCTTTTCTCTATTGATGGAAAACCAGCTTCAGAAAGTATACAGATTTATGTTAGCATGAATTGTGATGTTTCTGTATTTCATTTAAAAAAATCTACATAATTTGCTTCATATTGTCTCATTTCTTTAGCTTTTTAGTTATTTTTGTCATACCTCCCTGTTTTTAGATTGAAGAAACCCATAATTTTAAATTAACTATAAAGAAAGCTATACCTATTAAGTACTATGAAGTATTTTAGGGTACATGAAAATAGTGAAAATTAACATGTTATCAATTAAAAAATCTTATTGCATAGTCATAATTTAAGTACTTTCAACAGAACCCTTGTAATTTCATTAAAATTTTTAATAGCAGCTATGTCAGCAACAAAATTGCACATTTGTTTCATTTTTACAGGGCCCAATTGGTCCATATTGACAAGTGTTATTGGTGATGTCACACATTGTAAGAACTGGATGATCCTGTGTCATGTGAGGTTATTTGTGTCAAGAATTGGAACATCTGATTTCAGGGTTTAGCAAAATTGTAGAGTAGTTACTTAAAGGCTTAACAGTGATGAGTGTAATTGGAAAGGTTGGTGTTAGGACTACTACTTATGAAATGCTTTATAATATAGTAGAGTCTCAGTTAACTGGGACTTTCACATAACCAGCAAAAATATTGGCAGTGGGAAAATAAGTCCTCTGAAGCACCAGTGGCAGCATCCTGAGCCTCAAATTCTCTCCCTCCCTCAAGCCCCGAAGTGGCAGAAGCAGGCGGTGGTCCTGAGCCGTGAACCCTCTCTGTCTGTGTCTCTGCCTCTCTCTCTGCCTCTCTCTGTGTCTCTCTCTGCGTCTCTCTCTCTCTGTGTTTCTGTCTCTCTCTGTGTCTCTCTGTCTCTGTCTGTCTCTCACTCGAAATGCAGCAGTCAGCAGAAGGCAGCCTCAAAACAGGCTGCTTTTGGCCAGTCCTAGCAGGGCCTTACCTCTGATACATAACTTCTGACGTATCACAGGAAAGGCCCTCCAGGGCTAGCTGCGAGCAGCTTGTTTTGAGGCTGCCTCCTGCTGATCACTGCGGTAAGGGGGAGAGAGAGAAAGTGAGGGAGCGAGGAGATTTGTGTCTCAGGACCACCGCCTGCTTCTGCCACTTCAGGGCTGGAGGGAGGAGAGCTTTGAGGCTCAGGACCACTGCCACTCTTCGGGGGGGGGGGGGGGGAAGGAGAGAGGGGGGAATTGAGTGTGTTAGATAAGGTTTCTAACACACCCTCAATTAACCAGAAAAACAGTTATCCGGTATCCACCAATCCCCATGGGTGCTGGATAAACTGAGATTTTACTGTATGTAAAAAGTGCAGCTTTCTTATATAACATAACTTTATTCTTCTATACCGCCATGATCAGATGACTTCTAGGCGATTCACACTGAAGAGAGCTGGACAATCAGCGAATTACAAAATGCAAATAATAAAAGTACAACATATTACTCAAGAATAGACAGAATAAGATTATTAAATTTAGTGTGACTTCTGTTTAGGAGATAAATCTATCAAACAATACTTGGTTTTGGTGACCTTCAGCTGACAGATCTAGGATCTTGTATAGGATTGATTAGTGCTGCAGTCTTTTTGTGAACATAGATGTCTGGATTTGTATTCACTGTACTTAGCTAGAAAGCAATACTTTTGAACGTAATTGTTTAATATGCTTAGTATATTTGTACTTGTCTGCATATCAAATTTTGGCAACGTGAATTGGTGACTAACATTTTGTTTTGACAAAGAATTGGCAAATCTGATTAAAATATAGGAGGAATGAGGAAAACTAGGACCTCTTAATGTAGTTTGTTTAGTTTTTCCCATAGGCATGTAATGTGATACTTCAGTAGGAATTTAAGACCCTACATGCCCATTTTAGTCATGAATTCTCATTTAACACTCCTCCCCACACCTTTACGAAGCTGCATTAGGATTTTTTATCGCTAGCTGCGGAGGTATTAGCTCCGATGCTTATAGAAATCCTATGAACATCGGAGCTAATACCACTGCGTCTGGTGATAAAAAAAAAAAAAAAAAGCCCAATGTGGCTTTGTAAAAGGAGCCCTTAAGGAGGTGCATTATAGTTATGGGATAAAATCTCCAGATGATGATCTAGCATCTAATCAAACATTTTTACTGTATTCTGTTTTTATAAATTCCTCATAGAAGGTCTTTACTGACCATGACCAACAGCATGATAAAAACTTTTGTTATCCAGTAAGTTAATTTGCTACCTAACTATTTGCATAGTGAATTCAATATAAAACAATTTAAAGCAAAACTAAAAACATTCTTGTTCCAGGATGCTTTTGGACAACAACTGTCCTCTTAAAGACAAAAATTAAATCAAAATTATTACTTTTTACCCTAACCTATTGCATTTCCCCTTTTTTGTTGCACTTTTCTTTAACGATTGTAGTTCTTCCCCACTTTCCCATTATCTGAAGTAGGTCTATACGTCTTATCAGTGCTTTATTATGACACTTGGATTTTATCCAGTATCCCCAGTTTTTTTTTTTTTTTTTTTCAGTTCAAATGTTTTTATTAAGGGTTATAAGGAAAATAACACGAAAAAGCATACAGAATGCACTTTGACAGGATGTTCATGATGAAAAACAATACATACTTGATACAACTACAAACAAGTGTATGATTTTTGGGGAAGCATATACATGGATATGGGTATGCACTGTCTCAAGATTTAGGAGGTAATGAACAATACACCAGAAATTAAGACTTATTGTTAGACTTCTTGCAATATCTAAGTAAAGGAGACCAAATGTTATTGTATTTGCAAAGGGAAGCAGATCGTTCAGCCAACGCTTTTTCATATCTACTGATCAGACATAGGGAATTCCACCATGTATGATAGTCAGTCTTGGAGAGATCCTTCCAGCAATAAAGGACATTTTGGATGGCTAGAGACAGCATTATAGTCAATAATCTACTTTCAAATTGATCTAGAGAGGAGCGAACACCATGTGATTGCAAGATGACAATCTTGTATGTGAGCGGCTCCTGAAGGCTTAACACTGAACATATTATGTTCCAGATCTTCTCCCAATATAGTGACAAATGCTTACATGAAAATAAGAGGTGCTTCAGAGTGCCAGGGTGATCTGAACAAGACCAGCAACATGTGGAGTTTGTCGAGTCAATCTTATTGGCTAATATGGGAGTCCAATTTGCTCTGTGTAGTACATAATACATAGATTGCAATAAAGATGCTGACCTGATAGACTTAAACATTTGCAGCCATACAACAGACCAGTCAATGGCGTCTGATGGTAGATTCAGCTCTTCATTCCATTTGAGAACTGTGCTCGTGGGGGAGCGAAAATATGATTTTTGCAACCATTTATACCATAAAGATGCTTTATTGTGCCACACTGAAAACTTACATAGTAGTGACTCCAAGCTTGGCCGAGAGGTCAAGGTAAGAGCATCGGGAATAGATTTCTTGATACAGTGTGTTAACTGAATCCATTGAAACTGTTGGTTATTGGGTAAGTTCCATTTCCGAGTCAAATCCTGAAACGTCATCCATTAGTCATCCAACATCAGATCTTGTATCGCGTGTATACCACATTGCTGCCATATCCGCCAGGAGACTGGAGATCCTTGTATTTTGAATCTAGTGCTTAGAAACCTGATTAAGCGGTTTAAAAAATCTTTTAATAAACTTGAAACTTGAAAACTTGTTAATTGTCATCATGTATGTGTCAGTACAGTTATTAAAAAAAAAAAAAAGTCATACTTTATACTGTAGAGCAGTGTTCTTCAACCTTTTTACACCTATGGACCGGTAGAAATAAAATAATTATTTTGTGGACCAGCATCGGTCCATGGACCGGCGGTTGAAGAACACTGGGCTAAGTCATGGGCCAGACCCCACCCATCTCTACCCAATCTCCACCCCAGACCCCACCCCCATAATAGTACTAATTGTAACACTACTTTTTCCTTTCATTTTTCATAGATAACACACAATATAATCTTATTAACAACACATAATGGTTAACCACAAAATTAAACTACACAAAGCCCACTGACAGCAGATGTAAATTCTCAAAATTGACATAATTCAATCACTAAATTCAAAAATAAAATCATTCCCTCCCTCTATGCTATGCCTTACCTTCTGGCCTGCTCCCGCCTGGCCATTTTATGCCGCCCCCGGTGTTATCTTCAGGCCGGCTCCCTCTTCCTCACTGATGCAGTGCACAAAGCTGCGGGCAGTTGCTCCTTGTACGTCCCACACCTCATCTGGAAGCCTTCCCTCTGACTTTGCGACGTCAGAGAGAAGGCTTCTGGTTCAAGCGCAGGATGCACGTAGGAGCCGCTGCCCGTGGCTTTGTGCACAGAATCAGTGAGGAAGAGTGAGCCAGTTCGAAGATAATGCCGCACTGAGCGCACCGTGGACCGGCGGTTGAAGAACACTGTTTTGGGCCTGATGCATGTGCCAGCCCCGTAGACTGGCAGGAAATTTCTGTGGACCAGCACCAGTCCACAGACCGGTGGTTGAAGAACACTGCTGTAGAGGTTGTCTTCAGTTTGGATTTACTTGGCAGTGCAATTTCTTCCTGTTTTCTTCTCAGTTTATCTTGGACTTGGGGAGATTATAAAAACTATCATGGACCTGCAAAGAGAATGGTAAAGCACACAGTACATTGTCACATTCCCAACGAGGAAAAAAGTTGTAATAGAGTCAGTGCGAAATATATTACCGTACATACTTATACTCTCGTTGGTTGGTCATTCATTAACTACAGTGACTCCTTTGGTATAACTGATAAGAAGATAAAGAGAATTTGGAATTTTTGCCTTTCAGCTACTGCACATAGTCTGGTGTATTTTATGGCGAGTTGTTACAGGAATGCTATAGCCAAATAGATCTGAATCGCAGCTTGGTCTCATGGTCTGTCAGGTGTTAGGTATAATTAAAACTGCTCTTAAAAGAGAAAGATATTACATTAACTGCTTTACCTTTACCCAAACACAAAAATTTGTTCCATGTTGTTCTGATTGCTTACTAAATAATTTTAACTGTCCATTACTTGTAAACAAAGTCTCAAATTTAAGTGTACAGTATACTCTTAACTGGAACGCAATTAGCAACCAGAAAAAAAAATCAAAAAAATACTGTAATACTTTAAATAAAAATGAAAATAAAATTAATTTCTGGTGGAAGTTTAAGTGTAAACTTGGCACGCCAACCTGAGTATGCCAATGCTTTGCCTACCACATGTTTGTTAGTTTGTCTGGAACAGTTTATGGTATGGCATAGTATGGGCTATAACTGAACAGCAATGTCAATCGTTCCTTTGGCACCTTGAAACCAACAGCTTTGCTGCATTTGAAAGCCAATGTTCCGTCAGTGGTGGCACGCTAGTACAGGCCCATCTCATCGGCGTTGAAAACGTCACATGGTTCATATCCACCAGTGACCAATGGCAACACTTCCATGACCCATCTTTCTGCACCAAACTCATCAGCGTCTTGTTTTTTGCCACGCTGCTTCTTAAATTTTATGCCATTATGAACGTTCCATCTCTCTAACCATCCATTTGCTGCTTTGAAGTCTTCAACGCCCAGTTCTTCAGATAACTGTGCCACTTTCTCCATCAGCAGAGGCCCACTGATTGGCAGTTGTCGACTTCTAGCTTCAGCAAACCATCGCAGCAACGTCTGTTCAACGTCTTCAGCCTTCCCAATTCTTTTCTGTTTTCTGGTAGGATTGCTGTTGTTTAGCCAGTCTTTCAATATGGCTTGCTTTTTTTTGTAAATCCGAGTAATCTGGCTAGGATGAATGCTGTAATGTTTTGCAATAGCGACCTGACTCTCCCTTTGGTCAAGTCTCTTTAAGCCATTGACACGTTCAGCCAAAGACAATGATTTTTGTCCAGCATGGTGCATCTGTTCAGCAAAAGACAATGATTTTTGTCCACGCGACGCCATCATACAGTTCCCAAAGTTCGAACGCCTGGCCAGGCCTAGGCTGCAGTTCCAAAACACGTTGCTCATCCATGTCGGAATGTGATTGCATTTAACCGGAATGAACGTAACGTGAAAGAACAGAGGTGAGACCTATGTCATCAGTGCGCAAAAGCAGATTGTGTGCTTATTAGAATTGCAATTATCTGGAGTTTACGTCCATTGATTTTAATGTAAAAAAAAAGGGACCGTGCTGGTCAGGTGCGGATAACCGAAGCGTGCGCTTAACTAATGTGCACTTAGGTGGAGTCGACTGTAGTCTGCCTTCCAAATTAAGGTGTATTCTCAATGTTGTGGCGGGATTTGAGCAACAGTCATCAGCATAACTTACTCCCTTATGTTGTTGGGTCTCAACACTCTCAGATCTTAAGATAGTAAAGATTTGTAAAGAAAGGTAGTTTTATTTCTGCTGGATATTCCAAGGTATGGGGGAAGCCAATGCTTGCTATGGAGTTGGTAGCATGGAGTGTTGCTACTATTAGGGTTTTTGCCAGGTACTTGTGACCTAGATTGGCTACTGTGGAAACAGGATACTAGGCTAGATGGACCATTGGTCTGACCTAGTGTGGCTATTCTTATGTTTTTAAAAGCAACTATTTTGCCCTAGTCTTAATGAAATTTTTGGTGTCAGATTTCCGTTGGCTGTTTGATAGTACTTTGTCTGTCCCTAGTGGGCTCAGAATCTTAAGTTTTGTACCTGAGGCCATGGAGGGTTACCGTAATTGACTTGCCCAAGGCCACAAGGAACTGCAGTGGGAATCGAGCCCAGTTCTCCAGGACTAAGCTCGCTGCATTAAACATTGGGCTGTATCTACCCAAGTAGGTGACATTGCACACAGCTGGAATGGAACAGCTTTCCAGAGCTCGGAATTTAGTGTAAATGTTTGAACATAAGTACAGATAAGAGTAGAGGTAGATTATAGGGATGGGATTAGAGGTAAGTTACAAAATTAATCAGGGATCACTGTTCAGGCACTAGGCCTGAAGGCCGCTGCGGGAGCGGACCGCTGAGCAAGATGGACCTCTGGTCTGACTCAGCGGGGGCAACTTCTTATGTTCTTAAGTGCAGTCCTTCCCATGTGCAGAAGTTTCCTCAGCTTCTCTGTTTTTTTTTTTAGCTCAGCCAAATGTTAGCAAGTCAAAGCACTCTCAATAATAATTTTCTGTAGATTATCTTGTTTTTTTTCTGGCATTGTTTTGAATTTAAGAAGGTGAGTTTATGATCCTGTGTACTTTTGTGTGATGATCACATCTTAATACTAAGGCAAGTTTAATCACTGGATCATCTCCCTAGGGTGAAGCTTTGACTATTGTCATTACTATTCAGACTTAATACTTCTACTAATTCAACACTTCTAGGTGGCTTTTTTTTTTTTTTCTTTCCAAATTTGACTTTATTTTGAAAGTAGGTTTGTAAATTAATTTTTTTTCAAATTATTTAATGAAAGTACCACTACAATACTGTTAAATTTTCAACAACAATCAAGTGATTGCATTTTGCTGAGAAAGCAATTTAGTGATAGACCTACAGTACTCCCTTCACTTGTCTGGAAACAGTACAGAACTGATGTGTATGCATTTCGTCACTTTGGTTAGAGGACCGAGCTTAGCAAAATAGGTTAACTGTTACTTTTCACTTCTGATGTGATGAATAAGCCTAGGGTGGTCCCTAGAAATGCTGTTGTGTCAAGTGTTAAATAATATTTTTTAAACCTGATCTCATGCGGTGCTTTGGCGTCTTCCTCTTGCTGTAACCTGCTATATTCAAACCCTCAAATTAACATATCCTGTGTATTATAGAGTTGGTTCTACTTATGAACTCACTAGTTGTTGCTGGTCATGGATTTCAGTAGAGAGAAAATCAGAACTATTTCATATCTCGATCAGGTATTGCACGTTTTATTTAGATTGTTTATTTGTGTTTGCATTTGTGTTGCTTTAATTATGGTAATTTAGCTGTGTTTTGCCAGGCATTGATTCACATTTTATCTAATTTTTCTGGTCTGGAAATAAGTCATATGGCAGCAGAACTGTGCATAAAATTGCATGTAAATATCCAATAGTGAAAGTTAACGCTAATATGTTTAACAGGTTCCAAAAGAGTTCAATTTAGCTTATTCAGTGTAGTTGAAGTGGGGTTTGAATTTAAATAAAACAAGTTTTTAAGCTATAAGTTCATTGCTGGAGATGTTCTCTTACATTATTATAGAGGCTGTCAGAATTCTCGAAACGCTGAGCTCTTCGCAAGCATTTCCGTCACTACTTGTATTTTAATTGTGCAGTGTTTTCAGCTTTAAAGAAAGTAAAATCTGGTGCCAAAAACAGATTGTTGAAATGACTGATCTGTGCTTGTTCAAGTAAAGTATGAGTGTTTGCAAGCTTTTATTTACATTTAGAAGTAATGTTACAGCTATTGCAGCATGTCAGATTTCTCAGTTTACTGGAACTATATACGGTATATGTGCAGCGGTGACAGCTAAGGAAGCAAATAGAATGTTAAGAATTAGGAAAGGAATGGAAAACAAAGATGAAAATGTTATAATGCTCCTTTACAAGCTTCACTGGCTTCCCGATAATTTCCAGAGTCTACTTCAAATGCATCTGCCTAACTTTCAAGATCCTCCACGGCATCCTTCCTCCATTAATTCCACTTTCTTGGAACTCCTCAAATCCTAATACCATCAGACCTACCCAAAAATTGAAATTATCCTTCCCCTCATTAAAAGGCATTTCCCTCCCAGGAAAACTGGGGACTTCCCTCCCCTTCAGATTCACCGAGCTCTGGAACAACCTTACCTCCCCTCTTCGGAACCTGAGTGCTCTCCAACCCTTCCGTAAACATTTGAAAACCTGGCTTTTCTCAAAAATCTAACACTCCCTCCTCATCTGACATCCTAGCCCTCTAACATCCTTCTTTCCTCCGATCTTCATCTATCCCTTTCCTTGGAGTTCCTTTCTCATTACAATTCCTGTAAACCGTGCCAAGCTCCACGACTATGGAGATGGTGCGATATACAAACCTAAGGTTTAGTTTAGTTTAATGCCCTTGTATCGCTCTATGGTGCAGCCACACCTTGAATACTGTGCAACTCTGGTCGCTGTATCTCAAAAAAGATATAGTGGAATTAGGAAAGGTACAGAGAAGAGTGATGGGAATGGGATGGCTTCCCTATGAGGAAAGGCTAAAGCTGCTAGGGAGCGTGGAGAAGAGACGGCTCAGGGGAATATAATGAAGGTCTATAAAATACTGAGTAGGGTGGAAAGGGTAGATGTGAATCACTTGTTCACTCTCCCCAAAAATACTAGGACTAGGGGGCATGTGATGAAGTTACTAAGTAGTAGATTTAAAACAAACCAGAGAAAATATTTCTTCACACAATGTGCAATTAAACTCTGGAATTCATTGCCGCAGAATATGGTGAAATCGGCGGGATTTAAAACGGGTTTGGATAAACTCCTAAAAGAGAAGTCAATAGGCCATTATTGAGATGGGTTCATAGTTATTGCCCCTGATGCATCTTGTGGGCGAAATATGGCCAAGTCGGGTGTTATTAATAAATCGGTTTACTTCCATTGGGACTGATTGGCTTTTTGGCTTGTTGCAAAATGATTTCAGTTCTATAATATTTATATGCATATAGGGACTTGCGACAATTTCTTTCACATAAACATGTCCTCCCTCCTCCATGCATAGATGTACATGCATGGACAGGTAGAGTAGTTGGAAAGAATTCTGTGTGCCTTTCACTGCATGCTTTCCCCACTTGTTATGCTAGAAATGTATTAATTATCTACTACATAAGAATAGCCTTATTGGGTCAGACCTATGGTCCATCAAGCCCAGTAGCCTGTTCTCATGGTGGCCAATCCAGGTCCCTAGTACCTGGCCAAAACCCACAGGGGGGTGTATTTCATTAGAGCTCTGCTAGATGATCTTTTTCATTTTTGGCCAAGAAACAATGCTTTACTATGTTTCTGTGTCCTATGAATTGTATATATGTACTCACCAAAGGGCAGGTCTAACCTGTGACTAGCTTTAATTCCATTATGGGGTGCATGTTTACAAGTTTAGGTGATTAAACCAGCTTGAAAATCCACTGTTGATGGGAATATCCATCTTGTGCCCAGCAGCAGAATCAATCTGTGATGGTTTTTTTCCCCTATTCTACTCGCATGATAGACAAGCCAACATGGCTTCTTTCCCTCTGGACTAGCTTCAGAGCTTTGGTTTATGTGTTCAGTTAAAACAAAACAGGTAATTTCTATCATTTTTAACATTTTTGTTTTACAGTCCCAGAAATCCTGGATAGAAAGCTCTTTCACCAAGAGGGAATGTATATACATTATTCCAAGTTCAAAGGACCCTCACAGGTAAAGAATAACAACAATCATTTACTTACTGCTGACCTGCTCTCTGTTGCTTTTGGGCTTTGTCCAGTAGATGCTTTTTCATACTACCATGTTTGCTGAAAGAACCTATTGTTTAGTTGTTGATGGTATGCCTACATCATTTTTTACCTTTTTATATCACCATTTCTCTGTCCTTTGGGCACAGTGGTCCTCTTTCTTTGAGATCTCACAATAATACCCTTGACCAGTAGATAATAACTTCAGAGTAATGATGTAAAGAAGGAGGGAAAAGAGATTTTGGGAGGAAAAAAGGGTTCAGGAAAGTAAGGATTTTTGATGCTTCTATAGTTAAAATTTATCTTATATAGCAATAAGATACTAGGGAGCCATAGAAACTGAGTATAAAGTCAGTAGTATACTTTTAGAAAAATACTGCTACAGTTTTAGATATTCTTAAAATATATTTTTGGGGGTAGGAATAATAGAACAAGAAGCCTGTATTTACAACTCTGAAACTTCTCTTTATAGTATATTGAGAGAGAATGGCTAAGAAAGCAAATAGATTGCTAGGAATTATCAGAAAAGGAATGGAAAACAAAGATGAAAATGTTAAAATGCCTTTATATTGCTCTACGGTACGGCCGCACCTTGAATATTGTGTACAGTTCTGGTCACCGGATCTCAAAACAGATATATCGGAATTAGAAAAGCTTAGGCGCTTTGTTTAAGAGCTTTCCTATTGTTCAAACTATATTGCATATTTTATAATCATTTTTGTATATTTTATGATAATCATTTTTGTATTACCGTGTAATATTTATATATTCTTGTATCTACAAAAGTTTTCAATAAAAAAAGTGAACTAAAAAAGAAAATCTTCAGAAAAGGGGTGAAGAGATGGCTCAGGGGGAAATACAATAGAGGTCTATAAAATACTGAGTGAAGTGGAATGGTAGATGTGAATCACTTGTTTACTGTTTCCAAAAATATTAAGACTTAGGGGGCATGTGATGAAGCTACCAAATAGTAGATTTAAAATAAACTGGAGAAAATATTTCTTCACTCAAGGTAAAATTATGTCTTATCTGATAATTTTCTTTCCCTTTGTCACAGCAGACAAATGTGGAATGGGATGATTCATCACGGCCCTTTTCAGCACAGCATGCTGAAAAGTGCAGTACAGTACTCCCCCCCCCCCCCGATATTCGCGGGGGTTCTGTTCCAGAAACCCCCACGAATCTCGAAAAACCGCGAATACGGTTTTTCATGGGGGAGCCTGAAGAGGGCAGCAGGAGAGCAGCCGGAGCGCCGCGAGTGCAGGAAATCACTTGCGGTATGCTCCGACTGCCTCTTCCTGCACTTAGTCGGGCCTTATCCAATCAGGAGCTCCTTGTCGGTGGTTCACGGTCGGAAAATACCACAAATGACCGGGACCTCCAACCGCGAACGGCCGGGAGAACACTGTAGTGAAAAGCGGGCTGTGCTGAATCACCCTAGACCCCTGTGAGGTTTTTTTTTTTTTTTTTTCAGTTGCTATTTCCTGTTAGTTCTGGCAAGTAGACAAACAATAAAATAAAAGATACCAAAGAAATCTGACTCCTATATTTTATTTTTTCTAAACCGTTGCCTATCTAAAATCCCTACTGTACCCAAACTCATCTTGATCTACAAGTGAAAAAATTGTGAGCCAAATAAACATACATAAATAAATATTGGAAACTGAGATCGGGTTCAGTTTACTGCCTACCTTCCTCTTGCATCAGGTATCATTTATATACATACTTCACTGCTTCCTTCAAAGGACCGGAACATCTGATTTTAACACATTGCTTTTGTTTGTGTTTCTTATACCATTATACTTCCTATTTGGGGAATTAAGCTGTTCACAGTGACATCCTGTACAGATGGTCAGAGACCTCAAAGCAGCTCCCAGATTAATGATCTGTGAATCCAACTTGGAGCTTAGCACACACATGTATACAAAGCAGTGGCCCAAAAAGTGACAAATCGCAGCCTGTCTTGCTGCATTTTTAAATCAGGTGGGGAAAGTGGAAAGAGCTCCAGCCCCCCCTATGGAAAGGGGAGCAGCAAGATGGAACAGAGTGACACCTTGGTCGGGAGCTTTAGTCTAAGCTGCAGTCCCCGGAGCAGCGCTGCTCTCCATGGCACATCCACATGCAAACAAAACCCAGAATTGTGGTATTCTCTGCACTGAACTGGCCTCACTGAAACGGTCTAGACCTGATGATCTAATTACTTACAATGGAGAAAAAACAGACTGCAAAATGCGGCTAGGACTGAGAAGAGTAAATAACGCTGATGTGGGGGCCAAATTGGAACATGAAGGTACGCTTCCTTGAGATCCAGAGCTGTTAAGAATTCCCCCTAAACTGTTCAAAGTTGTTAAAACTCATGCAGATTGTGAAAAATTGCAGGCAGACCTTAGGAAATTGGAAGACTGGACGTCCAAGTGGCAGATGAAATTGAATGTGGACAAATGCAAAGTGATGCACATTGGGAAGAATAACCTGAATCACAGTTACCGGATGCTAGGGTCCACCTTGGGGGTTAACGGCCAAGAAAAGGATCTGGGTATCATTGTAGACAATACGATGAAACTTTCAGCCCAATGTGCAGCAGCGGCCAAAAAGCAAACGGGATGCTGGAAATTATTAAAAAAGGGATGGTTAACAAGACTTAAGAATGTTATAATGCCCCTATATCGTTCCATGGTGCGACCTCATTTGGAGTATTACGTTCATTTCTGGTCACATTATCTCAAGAAAGATATAGTGGCGCTAGAAAAGGTTCAAAGAAGAGCGACCAAGATGGTCAAGAGGATGGAACTCCTCTCGTATGAGGAAAGACCAAAATGATTAGGGCTCTTCAGCTTCGAAAGAGACGGCTGAGAGGAGATATGATTGAAGTCTACATAATCCTGAGTGGAGTAGAACGGGTACAAGTGGATCGATTTTTCACTCCATCAAAAATTACTAAGACTAGGGGACCATCGATGAAGTTACACAGAAATACTTTTAAAACTAATAGGAGGAAAATTTTTTTTTCACTCAAGAGAATAGTTGAGCTCTGGAACGCGTTGCTAGAGGATGTGGTAAGAGCGGATAGTGTAGCTGGTTTTAAGAAAGGTTTGGACAAGTTCCTGGAGGAAAAGTCCATAGTCTATTATTGAGAGAGGCACGGGGGAAGCCACTGCTTGCCCTGTATTGGTAGCATGGAATATTGCTACACCTTGGGTTTTGGCCAGGTAGTAGTGACCTGGATTGGCCACCGTGAGAACGGGCTACTGGGCTTGATGGACCATTGGTCTGACCCAGTAAGGCTATTCTTAAGTTCTTATGGTATCTCTTGGAATCTCGCAGGAGAAGTCTCGCCTGCAACTGCTTCCATGATGCTCGAGTACGCTGCTCCTTGTGACCCCGGGCAAGTCACTTAATCCCCCCCCTCCCCTTTACTCCAGGTACCTTAGATAGATTATGAGCCTGCTGGGACTGACAGGAAAAAATGCTCAAGTACCTGACTAAATTCATGTAAACCGTTCTGAACTCTCTTGGGAGAACAATGTAGAAAATTGAATAAATAAATGAGGCAGTTCTGAATTCCAGATTAGAGAGAATGGGAAGTGCAGTAGGATGTCAAATGATCAAAGAGGTAGAGAGGGGTTTCTGTAAAGTGTATCTTAAAGACACGCAGCAGAATCTTGTATGCTATATGATGAGGACTTTGGAAGCCAGTGAGCTGATTTTAAAAAGTGGTGAAACATAATTGAATCTGCGATGACCGGTGATTAGTTTAATAGCGGTGTTTTGTATAATCTGGAGACGTCGTTGGGTCTCTTTATTCTAATGCTTTTGTAGAGTGAGTTACAGTTAGGGTTGGAAGCTTTCTTGTCAGGGCTTGATTACTGTAATAATGTGTTTTTGAGGTTTCCAATTTGCGTGCCTTACAAATGACGCAGAAATGAATAATTAGGCTACGGTTGGGATTACCAAATTTGAGCACATCTCTCCGTATGTGATATCGATGTACTGGTTATCCTTGGAATATCATGTGTGAAGTATAAATTGTTACTAATGGTTTATCAGAGTCTTATACAGCAGTTTCCAAAGTACTTGCAGAATTGTTTAAGAGAGTGTATCACATTAGTGTGCCGCCTGAGATTTCAGGTGTGCTGCGAGTCACTGGGGAGGAGGAGAGGTGCCAGCTGACTGCCTACAGCAGTGGTTCCCAACCCTGTCCTGGAGAACCACCAGGCCAGTTGGGTTTTCAGGATAGCCCTAATGAATATGCATGAGAGAGATCTCTATATAATGCAGGTGCCAGATATGTTAATCTGCTCCATTCATATTCATTAGGGCTATCCTGAAAACCTGACTAGCCTGGTGGACTGGCGTGGCGAGAGGCACATCCTGTAGGCAATCAACCTTTCCTTTTCTCCACGCGTCTTCCCTGCCGGCACCTCCCACTGGCGGCTCAGGGCCCATCTGGAGGGCCGTTGCGCAAGCACGGACGTCAACATGATGACATCACGCATGTGCGTGACATCATCATGTCAACATCCATGCACTTCCGGATGCCTTGAGCCAGGGCCACTATGTTTAGTGTACTGAGGCTCAACAAAATTTGCACTGGCTTAAGACATTATGCACCATCAAGGTCCAGTGCTCGGCAGCTGTTTCAGAATTGGTTGTCCCTTCTCAAAAACAATTAGGTTTGGAAACAGTAAGCATATTCTCCTGTGCAGGCCCTACAGAATAGAGCAAACTTTCAGTACCTCTTTGGCACCAGAAAGACTTGTGTTAGTTTACGAAACTCTTGAAACGTCATCTGTTTTGTCAGATGAAATCAGCACTCTAATTTTTGGTATGACATGAAGAAGGACATGGTACTACTCGAAAAGGTCCAGAGAAGAGCGACTAAGATGGTTAAGGGGTTAGAGGAGTTGCCGTAAAGCGAGAGATTAGAGAAACTGGGCTTCTTCTCCCTCAAGCAGAGGAGATTGAGAGGGGACATGATCGAAACATTCAAGATACTGAAGGGGATAGACTTAGTAGATAAGGACAGGTTGTTCACCCTCTCAAAGGTAGGGAGAATGCGAGGGCACTCTCTAAAGTTAAAAGGGGATAGATTCTGTACAAACGCAAGGAAGTTCTTCTTCACCCAGAGAGTGGTGGAAAACTGGAACACTCTCCCGGAGGTTATCATAGGGGAAAACAGACAAAGTTAGACAAGTTCCTACTGAACAAGGAAATACGCTGGTAAGGCTAGTCTCAGTTAGGTCACTGGTCTTTGACCAAAAGGGCCGCTGTGTGAGCAGACTGCTGGGCGCGATGGACCACTGGTCTGACCCAGCAGCGGCATCTCTTATGTTCTTATGTTTGGTGTGATGCACCTTGGATAAAGGCAAACTATAAATAATAAGCTATTACTAGTCTTGCTGCATAACCCAATTACGCTTTGTCTTCGATTCCTCACCAATCAGGAGCTGCGTGTCAAAGCAGTTCCTGATTGGTGAGGCCCGACTTTAGTGCAGGAAGAGGCGGTTGGAGCATACCATGAGTGATTTCCTTCACTTGCCGACACTCCGGCTGCCCTCTCCTGTCTTCCCCGCTAAAAACCGTATTCGTGGTTTTTCAACTTTCACGGGGGTTCCTGGAATATCGTGGGAGTATTGTATATAGAATTAGCAAAACAAAGTGGATAGCACTGTTTCTACTGTAACTTTGCTTAATATTAATGTTAAAATATTGCAAAGTAAAGATCTAACAGCCACTTTTCTGGACAGTACAAATGTATCAATAGTAAGTCTTATTACACATGGGATTTTAATAATATACTTCTCCCACCGTATTTGTGGTTTCAGCAATCGCGGTTTGATTATTCACGGTTTTTAGCTTGCTCGCTCCTCCCCAAATTGCATCAGCTTGCATAGAGAAATTGCTGATTCCAAGCGTTTACAGAGAAAATCGCTGATTTCCAGCACTTTCTTCACCGTATTTTGCTTCTCCTTCAGGAACAGGCCAGGTCTCCTACCATGTTAGTCGCGGTTTCACCATATTCACAATGGTTTTTAATAGAAAACAGTGAATAACATATGAAAAAGTTATTTGCGGTTTTTCTGTATTCGCGGGTCTGTTAAATCTCCTATCGCAGCGAATATGGAGGGAGAAGTGTTCATTAGTTTTAGTTGTATAACTTTTTGTTGAGTTTGCATTGACCTTTATGAAATGATGAAATGATAACTTGTTTGCTGACCTTTTATTTATCCCCATGCAATTGGGCTAATATAGTAATCCCATTTCTTCATTCTGCTGGTCTGAGTGAAACTGCTCTGATGTGATGCTTATTAAGTGCATGCAGAGTGGCAGAAAAAGAGTGCCGTGTCTTTGAAAGCTGGTCAAAAGTATATTAAGTTAGGGCCTCCTTTACGAAGCTGCGTTAGAAAGTTCCATGCAACAAAAGCCCTATGGGCTTCGGGGCAGTTACTGCAGTGGCCTGCTCTAATTGTCTAAGGCCTAATTGTCTAAGCATGCAGTGGCCCGCTCTAATTGTCTAAGCATGGACCAATCAGGCCTTAAGCATAGGGGTCCGCCCATCCCCACTAACCCTAAGGCCGGCCAACAATTTAGAGGTTAGTTGGAGAGGGGGTGGTTGGGGGATGGTAGCGCGGTGGGGGACGTTAGCGTGGGGGGTCCGGAGGGGGTGCGGCTTTCCGGCAGGAGATGTTTGGCACCCTCCTGCCGGCGATCGGACAGGCGGCCGCTATACTTATCGCAGCAATAAGTGTAGTGGCCGCATCTACTCTAACCCGATTCTCTAAATGACGTCTGTAACATGGACGCAGGTTACAGAATCGGGGTTAGTGTAGACCCGATTCTGTATAGGACGCCCCTCCCAGGCATCCTATACAGAATCAGGGCCTTAGTGCAGAGGCTGAAACTAAATTTTTATATTTATGCGGATGATATTTCTATTCTAATCCCTTTAAATGACTACTACTGATATCTTAAAACAAATATCCTACATCATGACTTTGATAGAAAAGTGGACAACCAGTTTCCAATTGAAACTTAATACAGAAAAGACTAAACTTTTTTAGCCAGCCCAAATTATAAAATAACTAAATCATTACTTCATCTAAATGGTTATGACTACCCAATTTCAAAAACTATTAAAATATTGGGAGTCACATTAGACTGCCATTTAACCATGATGGAACATACTAATCTAGTGGTAAAAAAATGCTTTTTTGCACTATGGTAGTTAAAGACCATAAAAATATATTTTGACCCATTATCTTTTAGACTATTTATTGGTGCAGGCTTTAGTAAAAGAAGCCCGTAGTCCAATATTAAAGGGATCACCTTTCTTTTCTTTTCCTTTTTTTTCATTTCTGTTATTGCACAATGGCTGGCACAGTTCATTGCATTTTTGCATTCACTGTTGTAAACTGCTTTGCACTATTACACTTACTGACCACCATTCCTGGAAAGATTAACAGAACGTAATGCTTGAAGTAGTTTTGTTACTGGCAATTTAAATTGACTAGTAATTATTAGCAATATTTTTACACACATCTGGGAAAGGAGTAAACTTGGGAATGCATTCGGGAAGTGGTGCATGAGTTCTTGGTATGCTCTGCATCGTTTTAAAGAAAATTTAGGGGAAAGGGGGAGTTGTCACTGGTTCATATTAGCCTTGTGTATCCTAAGAAGTGTATGGAAGCTCTGTTGTGTTACTGATAGGTGAATGTATTAGGTTTATGCTGTAGGACTACGTTGGCAGTACACTTATGCTCCAAAGGCATGATAATGCATGATATTGAATTTTGTGTGTGGTGATTTTCTAATTTACATCTAGTATCTTTCTAAAAACATTGAGTTGAAACCTCGGATCATGAACATAAGCAATGCCTCTGCCGGGTCAGACCCGAGGTCCATCGTGCCCAGCAGTCCGCTCACGCGGCGGCCCAACAGGTCCAGGACCTGTGCAGTAATCCTCTATCTATACCCCTCTATCCCCTTTTCCAGCAGGAAATTGTCCAATCCTTTCTTAAACCCCAGTACCGTACTCTGCCCTATTACGCCCTCTGGAAGCGCATTCCAGGTGTCCACCACATGTTGGGTAAAGAAGAACTTTCTAGCATTTGTTTTGAACCTGTCCCCTTTCAACTTTTCCGAATGCCCTCTTGTTCTTTTATTTTTCGAAAGTTTGAAGAATCTGTCCTTCTCTACTCTCTCTATGCCCAGATTGCCAGTCTGACTAAGGGAGTTTGATAAAGGTTTATATCTCGCCCTTCATTATGTACGATTTCTGTTTGTATTAGGCAGTTAATGTACAGATAAATTTAGCAAGTATAAAGCACTGGAATAATATAATTGGGACATTTCAGTCCCAATACAGTGTGGGTTTGTTTTTTTTTTACTGTATTTGTTTTGTTATCTACTAATTCATTTTGTTTCTAAATTTAACTAAAGTTCATTACAGATGTATGGAAACACAATCTAATGGACTTGTTATGTGGCTGCATGAAGTATACATATAAAATAAAGTATTGGTCCAATTTTAAAATCTATTTATTTAATGTGTTTTATATCCCGTTCTTCCCAACAAGCTCAGATATGTTTACAGATTAACATTCATAATATAGAGTCAAAAATGGGTTACAATTAGCCATGCTCATAATACAGTGGGCTTTCAATGGTGGTGTTTTAAAAGGCTTTAACACAACATGGCCAACTGTGGTGATAGTTAAATCACTATAGTAATGAGATGTAATGCATGTAAAGCAGCTCATTACTATATAAGAATCGGAATGCAACTTGGGTGCGTTATAGGCATAAAATAATGATAAAATAGACAGCTGATGACTCCTCTTTTAAAAAAGAAAAGTTTGGATGATCTCGGGGGGGGGGAGGGGGGAGTGGCTTTGATGGCAGCACTGCTAATGCATTTGTAAGACTGCTGGAATCTGTTCAGCTGATTCTTTGTTACCTTTTGCCATTATGCCACATAAATAAAAAGGGGTGGTGAAGTCTGTTTCCTCCAAAGCTTTGTTGCTCCCCATTTCTCAGCAGACAATAGAGTGGTTTACCGTGGGACCCCTGTCGAAGATTAGAGAGGCTTTCCCTCTTCGATGGAGGAAGGACGTAGTCCTCCCTCGCTGGGGCATGAGACTTAATTATTGCCCCCTGACATCAGCAGTACATCCTAGAGAATGACACGGGGAAAATATTTGTCCCCTAACTTTTCCCTGTCCCCACGAGCTTGGTGCTTGTCCCCGCTCTGTGAGCTCGGTGGGCGTCCCTCCTGCCGGGTGTTATTTTGGGGGGTTCTGGCATTTGGGAGTGGGCATCTTTTTTGCCACAGACATTGTGTTTGGGAGGGTTCAGGAGTGGCAGCGGAAGGGAATGGACATCCCTCCTGCTGGCCAACTTGCAGTGAAGTTTGGGAGTTCCCTGCTGTGGCCACTCAGCTGATTGCGGCAGGAGAATTCCTCCCCCCTCCCCCCATCAGCTGAGCGGCAGAGACTCCCCAAAGCTGTGGTTCTGTAATCGGCGGCCTCGAATGATTGCCAGGCAAATCCGACTTGGGTGCCAGTTACAGAATCACTGCTTTGGGGAGTCTCTGATGCTCTGCTGATGGGAGAGGGGGGAATTCCCCTGTTGCAGTCAGCCGTTGTTGACTAGTGGCAAAGATAGGTGGCTAAAATGTAGGCCAGGGTTTTCCAGGCCTACTTTTCAGCCACCTATCTTGGCATGAATTGCAGCTGAGTAGCCGCTTTAGCCCGCCTAATGCCACTTCTAGTATTGGCCATGCCTACTTTGGCATTCCGCGGCCTAAAGCAGCTACCTAGCTGTGATTCTAGTGGCCATTTCATCTGCCATTTATTTAGGCATCGGTAGGCACTTCAACACTGCCATATCTGACTGCATTTTTCAATTACGTGGGCATCAGCAGGGTGCCTACTGACACCTAAGCTTAGGCACTGGTTATAGAATTTCCCCCAAAGTGCATGTTAGGTACAGGTACTGTGTGTTAATATGAATGTTAACGCATAATCTGCAAAAGAAAAGAGTGAGAGCTCTGCTCTAATACTTGACACTTTAAAAGATGCAGCTACCACTTGATGAAATCCCACTGTAGTTTATTAAAAGGGCTCCTACATCGTTCAAATACTTGAAGGGTATTAACGTAGAACAAAATCTTTTCCAGAGAAAGGAAAATGGTAAAACCAGAGGACATAATTTGAGGTTGAGGGGTGGTAGATTCAGGGGCAATGTTAGGAAATTCTACTTTACGGAGAGGGTGGTGGATGCCTGGAATGCGCTCCCGAGAGAGGTGGTGGAGAGTAAAACTGTGACTGAGTTCAAAGAAGCGTGGGATGAACACACAGGATCTAGAATCAGAAAATAATATTAAACATTGAACTAAGGCCACTACTGGGCAGACTTGCACGGTCTGTATACGGCCGTTTGGGGAGGGCTTCAGTGGCTGGGAGGATGTAGATGGGCTGGAGTAGGTTTTGACGGAGATTTTAGCAGTTGGAACCCAAGCACAGAACCGGGTAGAGCTTTGGATTCTTGCCCAGAAATAGCTAAGAAGAAAAAATAAAAAAAATTTAAATTGAATCAGGTTGGGCAGACTGGATGGACCATTCGGGTCTTTATCTGCCGTCATCTACTATGTTACTATTAAGATTTAAATTGAAATTCCACAAGTAAGCACTGATATCACCTGCTTCTTTTGTTTGTGTCCCTCGAGACACCTTATTACATTTATTAAAAAAAATAAAAATACAGCTTTTATGGTTATAAATACTACTTGGTTTTCAATCATCTTTCTAATAAATTAAAAATAAATTGCACTAACAATATTAACATGATACTAATTACATTTAAATTTACTAGCATATATGAAGTTTGATTTAAGGCATGGAGAGTTGCTGTTTCCTGTGTGAAATGTACTGTATTGCTCTTATTTCACCACTTCCCATGAAGATGTAGGACCCTGAGAAGCCATCAGTTACTGCCATAATCTGATTGAAAAACTCATGGAAAATTTGCAAAGTATATGGGAGCAGAGCAATTAGGAAGCTCCTAAAACTTCCAGAACATTTCCTGTGGAACAAATAGATCTCTCTAACACCTGCTGGTTATATTTAACTCATTCATAGCATTTTTATATGGGCAAATTAGGGGGTCCTTTTACTAAGGCACACTAAAAGATTTAGCGTGTGCTAAGGATTAGTATATGCTAATAGCAGCCCATAATATTCCTATAGGCTGTATGGCATTTAATGCATGCTAATCATTAATGTGCCTTAGTAAAATGACCCTTATGCAATTAATTATCCCAATTGACCTTGATAAGGGAATAGATATCTCCTTCTAAAACTGAGATATTTATGTCAGTTTAGTTTATTAATTTTCCTTACTGCTTTTCATATAATTAACAAAGCAGTTTAAATAAAGGGAATAAAATATCAAGCAAGAAGCTAAGAGCTATAAAGAGTAGTATATTTAAAAGAAAGTTATAATATATTTCAGTACCAATCATAAAGGCATATTTTATTCTCCGAAGACAAACAGGTTCACTGTGTCCCATAAATTGGTCATTTGACTGCATGTGGTGCCATGTGGAATTTTTTAAAGCTTTCTTTTAGATTAAGGGGCCTTTTTATTAAACTGATTTGTTTTGATTTTGGGTTTTTTTTTTTTTTTTTTTTTTAATTTGAGCTGGGATTCCTCTGTTTGTTTTATTGATTGTATGCATAGGATAACTTTTGGGGTGGATAGGTGTGAAATAAAACAAAATTCATTATTAATACAAGTACATTTTAAAATTAGTTTTCCATATTCTATCATTAAATGCATAGCAGGCACTGTTACAACTAAGCAAACAAGGTGAGATAGCATTTCTTGTACAATCCCACTTTATTCCGGGATGGATGGGTATTATCTATCCTGGCCCGCCAGGAGCTGTAGGAAATTTAATTGGTAGAAGCTTTGACTCCTCCCTCTGTTATCTTACCCTGAAGCATGCTCCCTGGACCTCAGTCTTCAAGCAGCCAGGAACCATTACAGGAAAAACAAAGAGACAGAGGGAGGGAAATGGGGAACTCCCCGCCAAACAATTGATTCTGCTCATGTTAACATATGCAAAACAACAACAATGAAAACAGAACCTAAACGACAAAAAACAGTGCTATAGGAGACACAACCTGCACTGTTAGAAGGGAGCACTAACCCAGGGACTCTCCTAACATAATGCTACATCAATCTTTTGAAAGTCTTGTCTGAGACTAAAATCCAGCTTACCAGGCAGTCGATCAGCAAATTGGACAGACATAGATAGGGCAGGTTCCCGGAATAAAGTGTGGATTTACAAGAAAGAAGATTATCAGAGATAAGAACCTATTCTTTCATTCTTGTACAATCCCACTTTATTCCGGGACGGATGGGATGTAACAGAGCAGTCCTCCAAAAATCAGGGTGGGACCAATGAACTCGTTGCCAACACCGATGCACTGAAAGCTGACATCCTGCTTGGCTGCCACATCAATCTGATAAAACTTGGTAAAGGTGTACAGGGAAGACCATGTAGCAGCCCTGCAAATCTCTTCCAGCGAAACTGCCCAAGACGAGGACATAACTTTGGTAGAATGAGCCCGTACCCCGAGGGGGGGGGCTTTTCCTTGATGCTACATAGGCAGCAGAGATGGCTGCACAGATCCATCTTGAAATGGTAGCCTTAGAGGCAGGTCTACCGTTACGGGCTGGACCCGCGAGGACAAACAGATGGTCTGAGAGGCAAAACTCATTGGTGACCTCCAAATACCACAGCAAAAGTCGGCGAATGTCCAGGGACTGCAAAACCCAGTCCTGGGCCTTGGAACCCAAGGGAATGAACGCCGGAAGACGAATTTCCTGATTCACATGGAAGACAGAAACTACCTTTGGAAGGAAAGAAGGAACTATCCAGAAAATGCTTAAGACTACACTTTTTGTAGAAGCATTGTTAAAGAATGATGATTCTTGTTTATTCTGGTTTTGATTGCTATATAACAGAACACTATGGATAAATTTACAAGAAAGAAGATTAGCAGAGGTAAGAAATTAATCTTTCATTACTAAATGAGCCCATCAGCACATGTGTATGGCAGTGCCCTAGTTAATAGTTTTTTTTTTTGTTTGTTTTTGTTTCCTTGCTTTGGTAAAAGCCTTCTTTCCTTGTCATCAACAGCAGATGAATCCAGACGAGTAGGTTATGTCCATCCACCAGTTCAGAGTACTGAACTGAGATCTCTGATTATAGAATGGCACGCTTCCTGGCTGTTTCCTTGTCTGATCACCTCAGTTTGTCCAGGCAAGTTCATGAAATATTTTAGATCTCATGGAAGCCTATCTGCACATTCCCAAGTGATATCTCTACTTTTGTGTGCTTGGGTGCCATTTCCAGGTTTGGGCCCTTCCTTTTGGGGGGCTGGCATCTTTTGTACATTATCTGAAGACATTTGTGCTCTTACCTGTGTTTTCAAGACGATGTAAATCAAGTGTGTTTTGGTGGGTTTTTTTTGCTATACATCCTCAGAGTCATTTAATTGGTGGTATTTCAAGATTTCCTTGGACTCCTGATGCAGGCTCTTTAGCCAAAACTTGGTCTGTGTCAGGTCCAGTTTCTTGTTCCACTATCACACGTGTTTTATTAAAGTGTTTCTACCACCTTGATGACTTGGTCTTCTCTGCTGTTTTCTGTTTGTTTTTTTATTTATTTTTTGGGAATTGTTCATTCTTCTTTTTCCATGCACAGAATAGTGCACCATCTCAACTTGTCTTTCTTGTGGCTCCAGATTTGCCTTGTTGTGGCTCTAGTGCGCTTATTGGTGGCCAAACCATTTCCTCTATGGCTGTCTTCATCAGGGTCCAGTGGAAGTGAAAGATCTGAATCTTGTCTGGTCCTTGAAAGGAATCATTTATCAAATTGTGTGTGTATGTTTTTATCTGCAGTGATTTCTATCTTGCTCAAGTCCTAGAAGTGTTCCACATCTTTTGCTTATGTACAGGTATGAAAGATTTTTGAATAATGTTAAGTGGGCTCTGTCTTCATGGATGACACAGATTCCCGGTCTTGTTTTTTGCATTTGCAGCAAGGACTGGATCAGGGCTGGCACTGAATTCCATCACAGTTCAGGTGACTGCCCTTTCTGTTTGAGTGAAGGGCCCAAGGGCTTCTTCCTGGCAGTGCATGGGGAAGTAGCCTGGTTTTGAAGGGGATCACTCATTTATGGTCTCCAATGCACCCTTCCTTTCTTTTCTGGGATCTGAATTTGGTTCTTCAAGTGCTCTCTGGGGCTCCCTTCAAGCCCTTAAGGGATGCCTCGATTAAAGGACCTTGCCCTCAAAGTGGTTTTCCTTGTGGTGATCACTTTGGCTCGCAGGCTCTCAGAGTTACAGGGGTTGTCCTTTTGGGGTTGTTCCTCTCATTTTTTTGAGTACTTTGGTGTTTATCTGCATAGTTCCCCCTCTCTTGTCCAAGAGCATCTTGGCATGTCTTGTGAATTACATTACATTACATTACATTACATTAGGGATTTCTATTCCGCCATTACCTTGCGGTTCAAGGCGGATTACAAAAGGTTAGTTTAAGGACAGAATTACAATGAATAAAGAATTACAGAGTTACAGAATAACAGAATTATATGAATTGTAGAGAATAGCTAGAGAGGTAATATGAAGATCTTGAGGGCTTTTAGTGGTCGTGTTGTTATTTCTGTCTTAGGAATTTCTTGAAAAGTGTGGTTTTTATTTCTTTTCTGAACGTCTTATAGTCTGGGGTGCTCATCAGAAGGTTGGAGATTTGGTTATCTAGTCTTGCAGCTTGTGTGGCTAGGAGGCCGTCATGTAGTTTTGTTCTTTTCACTTCTTTGGATGGAGGGGGTATGAATGGGGAGTGCGTTTTTCTGTGTCTGGTGCTGGTTGCTTGGATGAGGCGATTGTTCAGGTATGATGGACTGTCTCCGTGTAGTGTTTTAAATAATATGCAGTAGAATTTGAATCTGGAGGTCTATTTGCCCTCCCTTCCTGAGGAAGGGTCTTATTTGTCCTTTGAAGCTACACAGATTGAATGTCTTAAGGATGTTACTTTGTTACTTGGAAGAGTCTGATAAATTATCTAATCATCTCTTTATTCTGTTCTATAACCCTCATAAGAACCAGGCAGCATCTAAGGCTGCTAACATACGGTGGATCAGGGTGGCCATAGAGTCCACCTATGTTTGTAGAAATCATCTGGTGTCTCCAGGTCTGAAAGCTTACTCAACCGGGGCTTAATTGACTTCTTAGTTGGAAGCCCAGAAGGTTGTCTTAATAGTTCTGTTTGGACGCATCCCACTTATTCAGAATGGTGCAACCTAGACAACAAGGAAGGTGAAACTTGTCTTACTAGATAAGTTCCTTTCCTTTAGTTGGCTGCACCGTTCTGAAACTGCCTTTGCAATACTAAAGCCCATAGCTCTCTAGGTACTCAGCTCTTTTCTTTTCAATTCTTTAAAAAAAGAAGAATGTGAGAAACAGTGAGGTAATCCTTGGCGATTTGGGGGTAGCGAGTGCTACTCAGTGTGGTTTTAACACTCGCTTGGTTTATCATTGCAGTAACGCAGAGGTTGATGGACTTGGATTTCCATTGGGAATCAGCAGGTTATACTGGAAAAGGCTAGCTTTTGCTCTGCCTCCAAACTTCTGGTATGAGGGTATAATACCCACATGTTAGAAGGGTGCAGCTGACTAAAGAAAAGGAAATTAGCAGGTAAGATGAATTTCACTTTGAACTAGCACAAATTTATTCAAAAATCTGTGCATATTAGAATTTTTTTTATTTATGACTTTTTTTCCATTAACAATTTTTTTCTTGGTCCAGAAATAAAAGCAATTTCAGTTAAACACACACATACAAAATAGTAAGAATAAAAAGGGGGAAAAAATTGCTATAACTTAAAAAAATGCTCCTAGCCTTCAAATATGGTAGAGGAATAAAGATTACAGAAATTTATATAAGGGGATGATTCTTATCACATTACACAAAAGAAACAAAAATTTATAATACTTAGAACATTTTAGAACCTTTATGCTAAAAATATCTCCTTATACGCTGTCTTGCATTTTGTATTATACAGATGTCTTCCAGGATGTCAGATTTGCCAACAGCTAGTCAGGTAAGTGATTTTTTTTGTTTGTTTATTTTTAAACAATATTGTGTCTGAGAAGTTGCTTAGGACTTTTATGTATTTATTAATTTGTTTTCATGCCTAAATTAAAAATATATCATTCAAAACATGGTACAATAAAATATATAAAAGCAGTAGTTCATTTTTGTCTTGCTAGACCAGTCTGGAATGATGACTTTGTCATCCAACCAGCCGATGGGGACAGAATCTAAACACTTCCAGTAATATCACTGATACGAGGAATGGTACAGCCTTGAACTTGTTGGTGTTACTCAGCCTCTAGCAGATGGTTAGGGATGGACTGGTGTGGTTGGTTTTCTTCTGAGTAGGCCTTTCTTCCAAGGGTGCCATCCACAGCCTGCAACCCTTGGCCTCACTCTCATGAATCAGTCCATGACCCTTTTTCCCTGTTTGAGTTTGGAGAGGATCCAATCCTCTATAGCCTGAACCCATGGGCTTTAGCTTGTAAGGCTAGCTGACAGATACTCTTTGGGATCACTGCTGACAGAAATGAGTTAGCTTTCTACCTTCTCCCTCCCCTCCCCCTCCAATAAACCAATAGGAAAAATAAACAAGCAAGGTTTTATTTTTTTATCATCAGCCAGATACTTGATTCCATAAAGCTGTTTGAGGAGGGGGAAGCCTCTCTTGTAATTGGAGATTAATTACAGCTTATTAACAGGCAGGCAGCTGTAGCTGAGGGGCTTGCCTGGACCAGGGGCAAATGGTGAATCACAGGTGGTTTGCTTTGTTTGTATCAGCAGTGAGTCTATGTGGCTGGAGTAAGTGAGCATGCGGGGTGACAGATGCTGTGTGGCAACTGGCATGTCATTTGTGCTGCTGGCTCCTACTTGTTCCATTTGTGATGGGGAGACCACAATTTCAGCCTTGGGTGCTTCTGGAGCTGGGGACCAGTGGGTCTGGGGGATTTGCAATAGCCTTTTGTGCCTTCAGTGCTGACTTTGTGGGAACCAATTTTGATGGGGACCACTGTCATTTTGTTTCTGCACTGTAAAAATCCTTCACAGCTTAGGGATGTGCAGAGACCAGCAGCTTTTGTGGCTAGTGCAGCCCTATCCCATCTCTTGGAAAAGGGGGTGGGTCTTAGAGGAGATCAGGCAAGCCCTCTGGGTACCTGGTGTTTTAGTAGCCTATGGGACCAGAGTTGAGAATGTTCTGGCAGTCTTCTTTGGCCGACAGTTCCTAGTCTCAGGAGCATGATCTGTCTTGCAAGAGATGTTACATATGATCTTACAAGAGCTGTGGTTTGCCCCAGAGGGTATTGTTGGCTTCGGCAGAAAATTATAAGGCCAGGTGCTTTTTTGATTGATGAACAGTGAGGAAGCTAGGGCTAGAAGCCTTGGTTTGGCTGTGGCTGGCTCACGAGTTCCTTTATCATGTTCCCTCCGTGGCCTCTGGTTGGTTGGGTCATCTGCCGGAAAGCGATGCATCCTGGCCTGGTGCCTCTAGGGACTCTGGATTGGTCTTGCCGCCCCTGGTATACGGATCTCGTATGTTTTAAGTGGGACAAGACACTCCAGCTCCCTCTTCATCGATATCTTCTCAGTCGGGGACCGGTGTCCATGGAGAACCCAAGGCATTTTGGTCTTATGGCATGGCTGTTGAGTGTTCAGCCTTGATGAAGCTGCATCGTTGGGGGAAATTCATGCGATTCATTCTGATGAAATTTGCAGGGCGACTTCTTGGTCCTCTTTTCATACTTTTGCCCAGTTATGTCGAATTGTTGTGGCAGCAAGTTTTAATGCCGCTTTCGAGACCTCAGGTTTGAAGGCAGACTCTTCTGTCCCTACCCTAGCTACCGTGGCTTTGGTATGTCACCTAGCATATATACCTTCGATAATCTTCTTTCTGTTAGTCCCTGGAGGATTCTATATGACCCACCCTCTCTTTCTTCACTCAGCAGTTTGGAGTAGCCTGCTCCTTTCTGCTCGGTCTGAAGTTTTTCCAGCCAATTGGCAGATCCGGTGGGGAGTTTCTGTGAATTTACACATTACCGAAGGCCTTTCATGGGGTGCTCACTGCACACTAGGTTAGTGATACATTGTTCCTCAATGTTTTTCTGAGTTGCCTTTGTGCCTGTTTTATCACTTTTTAATATTTTGCAGAGCACACCAGTTCAAGAATTGCTTCTGTTGATGGGGATTATCCCCCGTACCCCCTTGTCATGGATTTATTCAGTTATGTGCTTGGTTTTGGGACTTAACTGGAATTGTTTACTAACTCTCAGGCTAAGAGGGTGGAGCATGTGCTCATAAAAGTTGTAGATTTCTGCAGTACCCTAACTGCGGGTTGGGATTGAACACCTATCGTATGAAATTCTCCAGGGACTAATAGAAAGAAGATTATTGAAGGTATGTATAAACCTTATCTTCCAATATATCAGGGCTTCCCAAACTGTGGTTTGCAATCCCATTCTGGGCAAGCTGGAAAAAACCCTTAATGGCTCTTGTCTCTCGACGATCCCATGCTACAATTACGGGATCCACAGGAGACGAGGGCTGGTGGCCAGTTTGGCTCCAGTGTTGTTGGTTGGAAACAACAGCAAGGATAGAAACGTAGGTCTCTGGGGGGTTGCATGTGTTCGCTGGCTTTGATAATGGGGTTGTGGCCATAGAAAATCGGATAAACACTGCTTTGAATGGTCAGTGGGAAAGAACAACTATAGAAAAATGTAAAAAATAGTTAATAATAAGAAACCAAAAAGGCCTATTAATTTCTTTATACCCTTTGCCATAGCAAATTCACATTAGTTCCAGCTCCAAACTTTCCTTAATTGTACATTGTAAGTTAAATAGAGTCCACTTGTGTCCAGTCATAGTAGTTGACCTGATTCATTCTGTATGTTCTTGGAAGAAGAATCGAGTTGTTTTCATTTCATGAAATGAATTTGAAACAAAAGTCTAAATGTGCTGAACATGTAGCTTTCAAAAGAACTCTTGGAAGTATGTTATTTAAAGATAGAGTGGAGGAAGGCTTTAAATTAGGGCTTCTGGTTTTAGTTTTTGAGAGCTAATTTTTCCTAGCTTTCTGTATAAATATGATATACATTTTATTTATAAAATGGAAACAGGATACTGAGCTTGATTGACCTTTGGTCTGTCCTGTAAGGCAATTCTTATATTCTTATAATATGTTTTTTGTCAGGGTTCATACTGGATACAATATTAAAACATAACCAAAATCATAATAAGTATGTTAAACTACTGATCGGCTAAAGAGGTTTATGGGACTGTCAATTTCTGGAACTAAATTCATTACATTTTTCCACAAGGTGCTGCTGTGGTCGGTTGGTCAGGCAACATGCCTGCTTTACTGCAAGTCTTGCCATGAAATACTCAGATGTGAAACTAGGTGAAAATCTGAATCAAGAATTAGAAGAATGGTCTGTGGAAAAGCATACAGAGGAAAGTCCAACTGATGCATATGGCATCATTAACTTCCAGGGTGGTTCACATTCTTATAGAGCCAAGGTGAGAAGAAATTGTAATATCTTGATAAATTGTATCTTTTACCTAACAGAACAAGTTGTTCTAGTTGTGTTGACAGCACCAATTTGGCAGAAACGCACTGAAAGGGAGGAGGTGTTGCATACAGGTTGAAGCACTGGACTGTGTTTCCCAACATGCAGTACGCGTACCCCCAGGGGTATGGCAGACATTCACAAAGGGGTATGCCCTGTGCTGCCAGCAGCATTTTGGCAACTCTCCCTCCCCCCTTTTGCATGGGCTGCAGTCAAAGTAGCGACAGAGGGAGGTGCTCGCCATTGCCGTGCCTCCTGCACATTTCCCTACCACATGCACCCTCGCCTATACTCCTCCACCACACGCCTCCGCATACGTCTTCAAAATCTAAAGCCAGCAACAAACAGCATCTCCTACCTGCTGCTTGCACCAGGCGGGCTCGCCCTCTGATGTCATTTCCTGGTCCCGTGCAGAGGAGAGCAGAGGCTAGTGGGAGCAGCAAGTAGAAGATCTTTTTTTTTCAATGGCACAGATATTTTGCGTGTATTATTTTAATGGGCTCAACTGTTGTGCTGTGTTGTGTTCTCACACAACACATGCACAAAAACTGGGGCCTAGAAAATAAAAAAAGACCCCCCCGTGTTGAGCCCCCCCCCTCCACCGACACACACGGACAGCCATTCCCCGAGAGCCAGCCAACACCCCGCTGATGCCTTGACCAGGCCCCCCCAAACAAAGATGACACGTCCCTGCCCCCGCACTTTTTAAAAAATCGACAAGAAGGATGGCCCACTCCCTCCTGTCACAGTCCAGGCCCATACCACCTGGCCCCACGGCCTCCCAACTCTCCCCATACCTTTTTTAGAAGACATGGCAGGAGAGATGCTCACTCTCTCCTGTTGTCTTAAGAGAGGCAGCTCTTCACACTTTGCACTGCAAACGTTCTCTGGCATACTATCTGGACTGAACCAAACCTCATGGAGGATCCTCCCTGTTTTTTGTATCTATTGACCCCTAAAAGACTTAGAAATACTGTTACCAAATAATCTCCACTGGGCTAACAGATTGTATCTCCTTCACGTATACTCGGGCTGGGCTGATGCTGCAGGACCATGTAGCAGCCTACAATGTCTGAACTATAGCTGCTTCAGTGGCTTATTTCCGCTCTGTATCGTTTGAAGACTTCTGCAAAATGGATATTTGGTCCTCAGTCCATACCTTGACTTCTCACTACTGTTTGGAATAAAACACCAGCAGAGTTGGTTTGGACAAGCAGTTCTGCAAAATTTTTTTACTTCCTGGATGCCAACTTTCCCTCCTGTCCTATAGAGTTTTGACAGTCTCCTGTATATTCAATATTTAACCTCTTCCAGTGACATGATTCTGGCAGCTTGGGAGTCCCACATGTGAGAAGGCAAAGATACTTACCTGTAGCAGGTGTTTTCCGAGGATAGCAGACATATATTCTCACATTCCGCTCAACTGCCCTAGTTGGCTTCTTAGCTTTGTTACTGAACTGATGGTCCCACAAGCTGATGTCAGGTAGGAAGGCATTGGCACTTGTGTGTTCAGTATGGGCACTACCTAGAGATTTAAAGTGACAGTGCACTTGGTTGTGTTTTGTACTAAGTTCTGTGGATGACATCACCCACATGTGAGAATACATGCCTGCTGTCCTTGGAGAACACCTGCTATATTTTCGCTTTTCCTCCATTGTGTGCAAATATCAGGTTAGGTTGAAAACCACTGCTCTGTATGTATTTCAAGTTTTCACTCCCATTCATTCTGGACGAAGTTCATACTTTCTCAGTAGCTCAAGGTAAGATACATTGAAGTTCATTTGGTATTTTACTGTTCCCAGAGAACTTAACAATAAGATTGTACGTGAGACAATAACAGGTTAAGTTATGCTGTGATTTATTTTTTTCTCCCCATTTTTATAGAAAAATGAAAAGGTTTGGCCTCCTGTATGTATGTATTTTTTGCTCTATAAGACACACTTTTTCTTCCCCCCAAAAGTGGGTGGAAATAAGGGTATGTCTTATGGAGCGCACGCAAAAGCGCACACGCACGCACGCTATAGGGCAGGAGTGTTCAGCCTCCTGCCCTTCCCTCCAGCTAACTCCCAAGCGTCAGTCAGAGCAGCGCAGAAAACAGGTGCAAGCTTTGTGCTTCTTGCCTTGTCCCGCGCTGCTCCATGAATGGCAGGAAGCAAAAAGCTTGCACCTGTCTTCTGCGCTGCTCTGACTCTGCCGCTGCCGCTCAGGAGTCAGCTGGAGAGAAGGGCAGGAGGCTGAAAGCTCCTGCCCTACAGCGCTGGACCACCGGAGGAATTAAGGTAATGGGGGAGGGGGTACCTGCCTGTCATTAGGCCAGCTTGCCTTTCACTAGGCCACTAGGCCTGCCTACCTTCTACTAGGCCTGCCCTGTGCCCTGTCCTGGCGTGCTCTGTCCTGGCCTGCCCTGTGCCCTTGTCCCAGCCTATCACTAGACCACAGAGGGGGGACAGGGTGCAGAGCCTAGCAGGGAGAATTTGGTTCAGAATGGTGTTTTTTATCCTTGCTTTCCTCCTCTAAATTTAGGCATCTTAAGGTAAGGTGTGTCTTATGGAGCAAAAAATATGGTATATGTGTGTAGAGCTAAAATCTCATCCCTGCAGTATTCATAAAAGGTGGAATTTGAATTTGGTTGTTTAGAATTGAACTGGGTGTATTTAAACCTAACTTTCTCTTGCCACAGTATGTAAGATTGTCCTATGACTCCAAACCTGAAGCCATTTTACAGCTTATGCTGAAGGAATGGCAGATGGACCTGCCTAAGCTTGTTATCTCCGTGCATGGTGGCATGCAGAAATTTGAGCTTCCCCAGCGCATCAAGCAATTGATTGGCAAAGGCCTTATCAAAGCTGCAGTAACAACAGGAGCCTGGATTATTACTGGAGGGGTAAATACAGGTAAATCTTTTATCTATATACAGATGCAGAGACTGTTTTTTAGTAGATTTTGACACTTCGGGCTAGATTCACTAAGCCCACCGATCGTGTTTATGATAGTTTAGCGACCTGATTTTTCCCCGACCCAATTCATTAACCTTGTGGCCGATCAACATCCAAACCAATCCGCGCATGCAAATGAGGGGAAACGGCATGCAAAGTAGGAAGGACGTGATTCACTAAACAAAATCAGGACCTTACTGGGCTGCCGATCCAAAAAGAATGACTGCTGGGGACCAGTTGCTCATGTCCTTTCCGAATGTCCTGCCTGCCCTGCAGCCCTGAAATAAACCTGCTCTCTGCTGCCCCGAAATAGAACCTGCTCTCTGCCTCCCCAACTCTCCTGCTCTCTGCCGTGACTTGCTCTCTGCCTCCCCGACTCTCTCTTTCTGCCGCCCCCCCGAACTGGCTCTCTCCCTCCCTGACACTCTCTCTCTGCCTCCCTGGCTCTCGTGCTCTTTGCCGCCCCGAAATAGAACCAGGTTTCTGACTCCCCAACTGCCGCCCTTCCCTGCAGTGCAAGCCTGTGGTTTTAACCCATGGGTTTAAAGCGGGGCTGCACTATGGTGTGTTCTGTTCCAGAACACGCCACAGGGCAGCCCCGCTTTAAACCCATGGGTTAAAACCACAGGCTCGGGAGTAAAAAGTAAAAGAAAAAAGTTATGCAACGGGGAGCAAGCACATGCGCAGATCATCTACAGGCAAAGAAGATGATCTGTGCATGTGTCAGGATCGCCTTTCAGCGATCTGTCTGGTCGTTGTGGGCCGGGCCTCTGTTACGTTCATCTGCATAAAGGCTGTTGGTGAGCGCTTCGGATAGGATCGGATTGATGCAGGTTAGTGAATCTAGCCCTTCATTACTTGTTGAACAAAATGTCAGCAAAACCTTAATCTGTCCACTCTGATAATCCAAATTACTATCTAGTCTCATGTTTTCATTTCAATTCCAGTTAATAAAAATATTGCTTACAAATTTGATTTTGTGAAATGGTTGGTGGCTACTAAAATTCAATTGTGTTTCTTTTAAAATGGGCTGTAACGTTTTATCCTACCCTCTATTCAACTAAAGGTCTCTATATTCAGTCTGAATTTCATTTTCTGCACTAAGTGGTCTTTTCCTTGTCTTAGCTAAGATGCCTGCTAAGGATTAGAAAAACACTCATGTGCAAAAAATGTGAGAACCTGACTGTGAAAGATGAATGTGTCTTCATGAAAATTAAATTATTACTCTTTAAGTAAGATGGAAAACTGTACAGCCTTGGGGAAATGACTGATGATTGTTTGTGTTAAAAAATGAGCTTCTAGTGCAATGTTTCTAGTGGTTCTTGTATCTGAACCAGCACGTTGCTTGCAGAAAACTGTCAATCATGCTTTCCAATTCCTCCTCCTTCCCAGGGAGCTGCTCCTGCCCCCTCAGTTTGTTTTCTGTAAGCAAGTTGTTCAGAAGTATTTTTGATCTGCGGTTTTATTACTTTGGGGTATTTTTGCTCAGTGTTCTATAGAGGCTTGGCACCCAAAGGTTCCCATTTGCATGGTAGAAGTTTACTACTAGCAGGATCAGCCCCTTGGGGACACCTAGCTAGCCAGCCTGTTGAAATTTTTTAGAACTTAGCTGCTCGCATCCCTGATTCAGTCAGGAGCTTGAGCGCAGGCTGTGTTTGCTCCTTCCCAGCTCAGCAGGGACTAACAGTGAGCCAACTGTGTGCCCCCCCCACCTTTCATGGCATGGTTTTCTGGAAGTTGAGGTTCAGTTCCAACCTCTGTCCGACTGGCAGCTAAAAGACCAGGTTCGTCCAGTGAATCTGTGAGGCAGATTTCTTCTCCCTTTAATTCCAACTGAAATCCTATACTGAAGCAGGCAGGCACCACTTGGCACAGTGAGTAAGGCTATTGAAGCCTATTGGGAAGATTTGCCTGCCTTCTGCCTGAGGATCAATCTGTATTGGAAGAATTTTCTCTCTCAAATGAGCTGAGGAAAAAAACCCATAACATAAATATAAATCTTTATTTATGAATAGCAGATACCTCATGGTCCTATGTGATTTTATTGTATATGGATTTTGCCTGCTGGTCTACATTGTATATCTGGATTTTCAGAAGGTGTTAGACAAAGTCCCGCATGAATGACTACTTCAAAAAATTGCGAGCCATGGTGATATACTCGCATGGATTAAAAACTGGTTGGCGGATAGGAAACAGACTCAGACTGGAAAAGTGTCACGAGTGGAGTGCCGCAGGGGCCCGTGCTCTTCAACATATTTATAAACGACCTGGAAATTGGTACGACGAGCGAGGTGATTAAATTTACAGACGACACAGAAGGATTGCAAAGACCTGCAACGTGGCATAAACACGTTTGAGGAATGGGCCGCAACTTGGCAAATAAGGCTTAACGTGGATAAGTGTAAGGTGATGCATGTCGGTAACAAAAACCTTATACACACATACAGGATGTCCGGTGCAGTACTCGGCGAGACCCCCCCAGAAAAGAGACTTGTTAATGAAGCTGTCCGCGCAATGTGCGGTGGTGGCAAAAAGGGGCAAACAGAATGCTAGGAATGATTAAGAAGGGGATCACAAACAGATCAGAGAAAGGTTATAATGCCGCTGTACCGGGCCATGGTATGCCCTCGCCTGGAATACTATGTCCAGCACTGGTCACCGTACATGAAGAAGGACATTGGACTACTCGGAAGGGTCCAGAGAAGAGCGACTAAAATGGTTAAGGGGCTGGAGGAGTTGCTGTACAGTGAGAGATTAGAGAAACTGGGCCTCTTCTCCCTTGAAAAGAGGAGACAGAGAGGGGACATGATCGATAATGAAGGGAATAGACTTAGTAGAGAAAGAGAGGGCTCTCTTTAAAGTTAAAAGGGAATAGATTCCGTACAAACATAAGGAAGTTCTTCTTCACCCAGAGAGTGGTGGAAAACTGGAACGTTCTTCCTGAGGCTGTTATAGGGGAAAACACCCTCCAGGGACTCAAGACAAAGTTAGACAAGTTACTGCTGAACCAGAACATATGCAGGTAAGGCTAGGCTCAATTAGGACACTGGTCTTTGACCTAAGGGCGCCGCGGGAGCAGACTGCTGGGCACGATGGACCACTGGTCTGACCCAGCAGGAGCAATTCTTATGTTATGCTCTGCTCGAGGATCAATCTGGATTGGAAGAATTTTCTCTTTCAGATGAGCTGAGGAAAAACCCATAACATAACATAAACATAAAGCTTTATTATGAATCGCAGATACCTCATGATCCTATATGATTT
Organism: Geotrypetes seraphini; assembly: GCF_902459505.1. Taxonomy (NCBI): domain Eukaryota; kingdom Metazoa; phylum Chordata; class Amphibia; order Gymnophiona; family Dermophiidae; genus Geotrypetes; species Geotrypetes seraphini. The sequence continues at coordinate 17,496,893 of NC_047097.1, forward strand.
ACAGTACGTTAACTGTTGAATTTACAATCAGTTAAAACCATACAATATTAATTTTCAGAATTTGCTAAATAATTGTCATTAATCTTCTGAAATGCAAGTAAGAGAATGATACACGCTGATGTAGTTGTGCTAGGTAAATCATCATGACCACACAGTATGATTTGTCTCTGCTTGTTAGCAGGTCATGTGAATAGCTACGAGCTCTATACATCATTGGTGCTGGTTGCACAAGTTTGAATGCTCCAATGTTAATGTTTGTTACAGAACAAAATTGTTGTGTCGGGGATTCTTCCCCATTTTTCTTCTTCCTGTCTTTTAGAGCTCTATTTGATTGCTTTTGTACAAACTGAGGGGACAGGAGCAGCTCCCTGAGAAGGAGGTGGATTTGGAAAACATGATTGACAGTTTTCTGCAAGCAGCTTGCTGGTTTAGATACAAGACCCTAGCATTCAAGACCACTAGAAACATCTACAAGAAAGATTACTGAGGTAAGAACCTAATCTTTCTTTGATTTAAAAGGGAAGGAAATTCCTAAGGCATCGAATGAGACAATTCTTTATTAATCATACCTCAAGTGCTGTTTGTTCACTACAGGGAAAGACTGTTTAGCACCAACACATACTAAACGCAGGATGTGCTAAAGTGTTCATTTACAGTATTTATAGACTGCAAATCTACAAATTCTAAGCAGTTTAAAAAATAAAACTCACAATATCAACTCATATGTTTGATATATACATCTTCTATATTAGTGATTGCAAATGTGGGACTTGCTCGACCTTTTTTTTGATCATCAGCGTTAAATGTTTGTGTGGCCCCAGACAATTTTTTTCTTCCAATGCGGCCCGGGGAAGCCAAAAGGTTGGACCACAAACTAACAAATTTTACTACTTTTAGGCAAGAACTTTTAAAGGAGGAATTAAAAACAGTATTGTTTTTATAACCTTATGGAGGGACAAGAGTGTTAATCATGCTAAACACTTTCTATTGACTGGATATTAGTGCTGCCTGATTCAGGAAAAAAAAAATTATTGATTCGATTCAGCCTATTGAATCGATTTTTCGATTCGATTCGATTTTCTTGCCCAATTGGGTGGTTTTTTCCAAACATCCTGGTGGGTTTATTTTATAGCCTCTTCACCCCCTTTGCCCTCTCCTACCCACACTGGTCCTGTGGTGTAAACAAAATAAACAAACAAAAAAGACTTTTCCTCTCTCTGTTAAATCCTAGCTCACGTTCGCGATCTAACACCAGCTCTGGAAGGATACACATTTCAAATCTGACATATTGTAATCACAAAACAGAAAATAAAATTATTTTTCCTACCTTTTGTTATCTGGTCATTTTTCAAATCTTGTTGGTCCCAGGCTCTGGTTGTCTTCTGATCAGGCTCTCCTTTCTTCTTTCTCCTTGCTAACCATCCATCTGTCCTCCCCTTCTATTTCCCTTTCCTCCCCCGGAGGTCTGGCATCTTTCCTTTTTTTCATCTCCATCCCCCCACACCTGCAGCGATGGATCCCACCATCTCTCCTTTTCTCAACTATCCTTTCATCTAGCATCTCTCTTCTGTGTCCCTGTCCCTATTTTCCTCTCCAGTAGTGTCCCCTATATGTCCCTGTTCCTATGCTCCCTCCATGCCCAGCATCTTGTTTCTGTTTCATGTCTCTCTCAATATCCAGCTTCTTCTTTCTCTTCCTTACCTCCTGTTTCCCCTTCCCCAGGTACAGGCTTTCTCCTACTATCTCTCTTGCCATCCTGCACCCTGCCCACCTACTTTGGAGCAGTATCTGTCCCTCTTGTACCCTTCCCCTTGTGGTCTTGCATTCCTCTCTCCCTCTCTCCATTAGTCCAGCACCTCTCCTCTGCTTTCCTCCCCCTCTTTTTGGTTTGGTCTCTCTCTTCCCTTCACTTCACCCCAAGTCTAGCATCTCCCTTCTCTTCTCTTACTCTTTCTTACCCCTTCCTCCTCCTCCCTCTGCACAGGCCTGGCAGACATATCTCAAATCTTCATACGAGTATAGAAAATGTGTTATACTGCCCCCCCCCCGTGAAGGCCTGCCTCCCCCCCCACGAAGTCCTGCTCCCCCAGCTTCCCCGCTTTTGCCTTAAGCTAATACGGTAGCCTGCAGGATCGCAGGTGATCCTGATGTCAGAGGAGGTGCGGGATCGTAGCAGAGAGAAAGTGCTGTATTGGCTTAAAGTAAGAGCGGGGAAGCTTGGGAAACATGCGGGCCTTTCTGACTGACCCTCCCCACTCAAGCAGGAGCGGCAGCAGATGGCCAGCAAGAGGCAGCGCTGCCACTCCTGCTTTAGAAAGGCACGGGGGAAGGATCGGTCATTGAATCGATTCGAATTGTGAATCGGACAGCAATACTGGATATTGCAAAGTGTCTTCTGGAGGGAGTGTTTCAGGTTTGGAGAATGGGTATGGAAGTGCCATTCAGCTAGTGCACTGATATTACTGGCACTCTTAACTGGTTAGCTCATTCATAACGCAAGAGCCCTTAGTGCCTCTTAAATAGGAGGCGGTAAGTGCTCCTGCATTAATTTTTTAAAAATAGTTGGGCAGTAATGCTAATATTTAATGCATGGTCAGAAATTTAATAAACAGAAAAATGCCTGTTTTATGTCTATATTAGAAAGACCCACGTAAGCCTATTTACTAGTTCAGCTTAGTAAAAGGGCCCCTGAGACTGCTTCCCTTCACAGACTGCTTTGAACAAGAATCCCACAGTGATTTATTTATTTATTTTAGAAAGAACCTCCTCTTCTCAGTTATCAGGTAGTTATCAGTTTTTATGAGGATAATATTTAGGTTTAGATAGGTGCAGACTGTGCTTTCTGCATTGTGCAAATTTTCACAGCTGAATTTTGAAATCTTAAAAAAAAAAAAAAAAAAATACTCAAAAAAGGTTTTTGTTGTAGTTTCAGTAGCAAATAACCATGGCTACTGAAATCCATTTTTTTCCTTTGGAGAAAGGGCAGCCGTTTCTTCCTGCTTCTTTAAATGTCCAGCTTAAATGAAGTTGATGTTGGAATTGAGTGCCATGGCTCCGTGAATGGTGAACCGACCCTTTCTTTTGATGAAGTATTTAAATTTTTGCTAGCACCTCTTTAGACATCCACAGCATTTATAATTGCAGGTTTAAAAAAATAGTACAATACCAAATTTTAAATCTGTACTGTTACCTTCTTGCATCTTTAGCGCAACTTAAGCTCAGGGCAGAAGGCATTTAAAGTTAAACCATGAAATGGATAAATTGGACTTTGAGAAATGTGGCTTGCATATCTGCTTTTTAGTATAACGTTTAATTGCATGACCATGCAAGTCTCTCTTGTTTTGGGTATAGGTGTTGCAAAACATGTTGGTGATGCACTCAAAGAACATGCTTCAAGGTCATCTCGAAAAATTTGCACTATTGGAATAGCCCCATGGGGTGTGATTGAAAACAGAAATGACCTCATTGGAAGAGATGTAAGAGACCATGCAATTTCTCTCTTCATGCTTCTCTTGTCAAAAGATCCTTTGCAATATGAGTTACTAAATTTAATTTTGTTGTGTTTCACATAGGTTATCGCTCCATATCAAACCTTGTTAAACCCGCTAAGTAAGCTAAATGTCCTAAACAACCACCATTCGCATTTTATTCTGGTGGACGATGGAACAGTTGGAAAGTATGGTGCAGAAGTGAATCTGAGAAGAGAATTGGAAAAAATGATCAATCTACAACGGATTCATGCGAGTAAGTGATGTACTTTAAGAACATAAGAAGTTGCCTCCACTGGGTCAGACCAGAGGTCCATCGCGCCCAGCGGCCCGCTCCCGCGGCGGCCCATCAGGTCCGTGACCTGTGAAGTGGTTTCTGTCTAATCCTATAACCTACCTCTACTTCTATCTGTACTCCTCAATCCCCTTTTCTTTTAGGAACCTATCTAGACCCTCCTTGAACCCCTGTAGCGTGCTCTGGCCTATTACAGCCTCCGGGAGCGCGTTCCATGTGTCCACCACCCTCTGAGTGAAGAAGAACCTCCTAGCATTTGTTCTAAACCTGTCCTTTTTCAATTTCTCCGAGTGCCCCCTTGTGCTTGTAGCTCCCCACAGCCTGAAGAATTTGTCCCTGTCTACCTTCTCTATACCCTTCATGATTTTGAAGGTTTCTATCATGTCTCCCCTAAGTCTCCGCTTTTCCAGGGAGAATAGCCCCAGCATTTCCAATCTGTCAGCATATGAGAAGTTTTCCATACCCTTTATCAACTTTGTTGCTCTTCTCTGGACTCCCTCAAGTACCGCCATGTCCTTTTTGCACTTGTGGTAGTTTTTTGTGTTTTTATATTTTTTTTAAGTTTTTAAAGTTATGCATACTTAATGAGGAAAAGGGTATAAACATTCCACAAAATAGATGCAGCTTTGGGCATGTGCTTATTTTGGAAAGGCCATCAACCTTATTGCCAAGTTGATAACGCATATTCCTGCACTTTACCAGTAGGTTTTTATTTCCAACTGAGATTTGCACATTGTAGATCAGACAAGATTGACGGAGTGCTGTAAGATACTTGGATCTTAAGAGATGAGAAGTCAAGTGCAGTAGTAATGTGAGAAAGGAAGAAAAAAATCATTCGGTATTAAACTAAATCAGTTATTTGAACCTACAAAAATATGAAAAAACCCTGAATTTTATTTTGAAGAACCCACCAACAAGTATAATAAGCTGTACTCTGTTCATCACACAGAAATGTTTTCTTGTTTTGGGGGTGTTGTTTGTTTTTTTTATAGAATTTTCATAATTATATCCATAAACATACAAGATGTGGAAATAAATAAATAATCAAAAACATACCATTTACATTAATTTTTTTTAAAATTTAATTTAATTCTTATATACCGCTAATAAACGTGAGGTTTCTAAGCGGTTTACAAAAATGATGTATTAAAAGATACAATAAATAAAAATAAATAAGATAGGTACTTGGGAATTCCCTAACTGTCCCAAAAGCTCACAATCTAACTAAAGTACCTGAAGAAACAATTTATGTAAAAGTAAAGATAAAAATATAAAGACAGAGATAGAGATAGAAATAAATATTCCAACAAGATGGCGGCTAGTTAATACTTCCATCAAGCCCTCGTTAAAGGGAAAGGAGCACATCTTTACCAAACAAATGTTTTCTTGTGTTTTTCTTCTCTGAGAACAAGCAGACACAATAGTCTCACATGTGGATGAAGTCATCCACAGAACTCAGTACGGATACTGCCAAGTGCACTGTCACTTTAAATCTTTAAGCAGTGCCCATACCACGCATGTGCAGTGCCTTCCTGTTGGACATTGGCTCATAGGACCAACAGTTCTTAGTTTTCCGTTGAGCTGAGAAGCTGTGTATTTGGTTTCTCCTCAGTGCGTCAAACTTAAGTAGTTTTTGTGCTTTCCTGATATTCGTTTGTCTTTTTCCTTATGATTCTGCATCTTTTTGGGGTTCTGTTTGTATTTTCCTTGAGTTTGGTTCAATTCGGTCAGTTTTTCATTTTTTGGCCTTTGGACTACTTCAAGACCCTTTTTTGCCCCAGGGAGCATTGCTATTTCTTGGTATACTTTTTACTTGAGCTCCCCTTTGACTTCGTATCAGCCATTTTTCCCTCCATATCAAAGAAGATACCGAGGGGGCTTCAAGAAATGTACTTGATGTAATTGGACAATTTCAGGCCCCGATCCCATAACTAATGTATTCAGTGTCTAGGTCCTGACCACTGAGACATTCTTTGTGCCCTTTGCAAAAGAGGACACTGAAAGGTCAACTCCTCCAATGCAAAAAGCTTTTTAGTTTGACCGATCATGGCAGGAGATTTGGGATCTGACAACAGCCTACATTGATACCGACACCGGTGACTTGCCAAAGAGAAGAGTGGGAATTGAATCTTGGTTTCTCTGATTCGCAGCTCACTGATCTAACCATTATGTTATTTCTCCACTCCTTTTGGGTTTACAGCGTTATTGAACTAGTCATTTCATGACCTTGCATCTTGCCTTAGACAATGGTATTTACTGTTTTAGCTAATTTTAAATATTGAACAAAAAATATTGTTAATCAATACAATAATTCAGGTAGCACAATAAATGATATTGGATAAAGACCTGACCAGTCCATCCAGCCCGCGCAACAATCACACTCATTATTAATTCATGATTAAATTGTCTGGCATTTCTGAGACATAGAGTACAAAAGTCCACCTGGCACTGTCCTTAAGTTCCAGCTACTGGAGTTACCATTGAGGCCCACTCCAGCCTATCCAAATCATCTTATTTAGGTGACGGGACCATCGCGTGCCAGACACCAGCGCGCTGACGATTTGGCGCAAGACACAAGCGTGCCACGGGAAAACTTAGTTTTAAAGAGCTCCGACGTGGGGGGTGCATACTGTTCGCGCTGCCGTTAGGGGGTGCAGGGGGTGCAACCTCCCACTTTATAGAGAAAACGGAACTTTTCCCGAAAAAAATTGGAAAAGTTCTGTTTTTCTCTAATGGTGGGGTCCAAACACCCCCCCAACAGCAGCGCGAACACTATGCAATAAAGTTTCCCCACTCACACCCCGCTTCAGTGCTCTTTAAAACTAAGTTTTCCCACGGCGCACTGGTGTCTTGCGCTGAATTGTCTGCCCTCCATTGTCGGCGCGCTGGTGTCTCGCGCGCGACTGACTATGAACCCTTATTTACTGGACACAGACCATAAAGTCTGTCCAGCACTGTACTCGTATGTATATTCTTAATTCCCTAGACCTTAGCAAGTTATTGAGTATTACACGTTACAGTAGAAAGATGTATTTTAATTCAGAAGTATGATCAAATTAGTAAGAGTTGTTTATATTAGGTAATAAAAGAAAAACACCAGTCTGTTCAATTCTTTGTACTTGCTACTAAGGGATATATCCCAGCTTCCAGTGATAAGAACATAACCTCTTGTGATATATCTAATCTAATCTTGTATTTGTGCATCGCTCATACCTATACAGGCTCAAGGTGACTGTAAAGAGAGCTAAGAGGGGAGAGAAAGAGGAGGGAGAGAGAGGAGGAAGGGAAAGGGAGAAGAGAGAGGGTAAAGGAGATTAAGTATCGAACAGATAGGTTTTCAGTTTTCTTTGGAAGATGATGTGGCAAGGTTCAGTTCTGGTCTTTTCTGTAAGGCCATTCACTCCAGGACAGTGTTTTTGTCATCTTCCAGTTCAATATTCCTCCGTCTTGGATAGATACAGGATCCGCTAAGTAGTTTGTACAATACTAGTAAACCTCTCTTCTCGTGTCAGACAAACTGTTGCTGGAGCCTGGCCTCAAACATGAGCACCTCCATTTCTTCTAGGACTTCACCTTACCAGACAGATCCAGCTACTAACTATAGCAATCAAAGGTTATGTCCACATCTGTACTGACTTTCTGAATATATTTAAAGGACTTCTGATTTACAGTATCTCTTTTCTACTTGATTCCAGCTCATTTCATGTCTGTATATTCTTATCAGAATGATATCTGACATAATCATTGTTATTTCTACAGTAGCCTTATTCTGCATTTATTTACTTTGTAGTCTTGGTTGAAACCTTGAGGCTTGATGGCTGCTTTACTCGCTTTGACGTGAGAAATACTCATGTTAGGTAATTGTCTTGCATGTATCAGGAGTAACAGAATATAGTTTTAGGGCAAAAATGAGATATGCATTCGCTTGTACCATTCCATAGTTGATGCAAACGTGTGGTCTGATTCATTCTTTGGATGTCATAACATGTTTTTTTGGTGTTTAGCTTACCTCATTTGTGAAACATAACTATAAAGAGCTTATACTTTAAATTTGTGTATTATATTCTTTCTTCCATGAGGTAGCAGTATATTGATTCATCTTTTTTGATTACTCTTGTTGCATTTGCAGGTAATGTTATGAAGTGAGGTAAGATTGTGGACATGAAAAGTCGTCATAATTTAATATTTGTGTATGCAAAGCTTACTGTTTACGCAGATACTAGGTGGATATATCAAGATTCAGCGTGATGTCAATTTTTGAAGGATAGATAATGAGTAATGGTATGTAGTTGCAGCCAAAGTATTACCGTTGTTTTGAAACTGAAATAATCTACATTTGTCATGCTAGGCTTACTGTTTACGCAAGTACTAAGTGGATATTTCAAGATTCAGCATGATATCAATTTTTGAAGGATAGATAATGAGTTGCAGCCAATATTGTAACCTATCATTTATATTACTCTTGTAAATTGATCTAAAAGTCAGATATCATCGAGTAAGAGTCAGATATCATTGAGTAACAATAAACTTTTATTGATCATGACAGGAGTTGCCATCCAACATATTACTAATAATTGGAAAGACTTAATTTTAATTTCTGGTGGAATTTGTTGTGTCACTTTTATAGAATGGAAAGATCATTGGCGGTACAGAATGGAAAGTATAAAAGTTTTATAAAAATATGGGAGCCATTAACATCTTTTTGTCATGATTAAATGCCATTTTTCTATTAATTATACACCACTTAGTGATGAAAGAGGGGAAGGGTTTAATGGGAGGGTTTATGATCTTATAACGAATAATGGCCTTAGAAGGAGGGTGGGGGGAGGGTTGCATTTATATTTATAAGATACAATGATAAGATGTTCAAATGATCTAATTAATAGTGTTTATTATTATTCTTGTACACTTGATGAAAGTTTAAAAACGAATAAAGAATTTAAAAAAAAAAGTAAATTGATCTAAAAAAAACCCCAAAACAAACAACCAATTCAGAAATGAAAAAGTACCACCATAGTTTTGAAACTGAAATAATTTATATTTGTCATGCTGTTATTGTTTCAGAATCATCTGCCCTCTAAATCCTCTGACCTGTGTTCTATCTACATATAACCAAATCAATCATTTTCTCTAGGAATTGGTCAATGTGTACCTGTGGTGGCACTTATATTTGAAGGAGGTCCCAATGTCATCCTCACAGTATTGGAGTACCTAAAGGAAAGCCCTCCTGTACCGGTAGTAGTCTGTGAGGGGACTGGCAGAGCTGCAGACCTGTTGGCCCATGTGCATAAGCAAACAGATGAGGGAGGGTAAGCAAGACCAATACATGTGTTGCTCATGTTATAACAAACTATAATTATATTTTTCAAAGCTTTCCTATCAAACAGATGCTTGACAAAAAAGAATGTGGTTTAGAAAATGTTTAGTTTTTTTAAATTTATTGAAACATACACTTCTCCCTCCTTATTCGCGTAGTCTCTCGAGAGACTATGGGAACTCCCCACAGCCATTTCCTAATGGCTATCTGCACGGGGCAGGAAAGTAGGAAGATCGCTACTGCCCCGAAAACCAGCTAGACCACCAGGTAAGGCCGGGATGCCGGGGGGAAGACAAAAATATTACATTACATTACATTACATTACATTAGGGATTTCTATTCCGCCATTACCTTGCGGTTCAAGGCGGATTACAAAAGGTTAGTTTAAGGACAGAATTACAATGAATAAAAGAATTACAGAGTTACAGAATTACAGAATTATATGAATTGTAGAGAATAGCTGGAGAGGTAGTGAAGATCTTGAGGGCTTTTAGTGGTCGTGTTGTTATATCTATTTTAGGAATTTCTTGAAAAGTGTGGTTTTTATTTCTTTTCTGAACGTCTTATATGTTTTGTTTTTTCCTTCTCCCCCCCCCCAAAAAAAAAAAAATTGCGATTATGTGAAATCGCGAGTAGGGAAACCGCGAATGGGGAGGGGAAAGTGTATAGCATATAACATAAAATTTCTTCTCCAGATGAACCAAAGGTACGCTCACATAAGCTGGCTTTTGAGTAGATTGCATCCACTGTAAATGACAGCTCAAAGTAAACTTGCCTCCAGAATTTAAATATGAACTTAAACTCTCTCATTCCTAGAACAGTTAACTCTTTCATTCTCTTTGTTCCATATATCCAGTCTGGCCAGCATAACACACTGCAAACTGGGACCATGTTTCCTCACATTGCCTATCTCTAGAGCGACAGATACATTATTCCTGAACCTTCGGGTAGTCAAACCATTCTCGCGACGATTCTTGTAGAGAGCCTCATTAGAATTCTTTGGCTCTGCCTCCCATCTCTCTGGTCTGTCCTCCAATTCCTCAGTTGTCTCTCTACAAGTGAGATGGTAGGAGCCTGTCTTTTCTGCCTGTGCTTATTTTTCAATTAAATTCAGTTTTTGCTTACTGTTTGCAAGTTTTTTTTTTGGTGCTGCTGAGGACCCCAATCATAGGGCATCTCTAGCTGCGAGAGAGTGCAGACTCTAAGGTTGAGGGTCTGCTTCCAAGGAGCAGACTGCTTTGCAGTGCACCTACTTGTTTGGCCTGCACTAATAGCGCGGGGGCTCAGGGACTGCTCCCTTGGGAGCAAGGATCCAAAATTCTAAAATTGCTAGTGTTTGGATCCCAGTGTAGCTCCCTTTGGATCGTTTTTGGCGCTAAAATCACTGCTGCAGTGGACATCTTGGATGTCCCAATTTGAAAATAAGTCTCTATATGCCTCAAACCACCTTAATTTTTCTTAGAAACAGGTATGATGGACTCCTCAGGCCAGGATACCTTGTATTCATGCCAACTTTGTTATGGATGGCTATCTGAGGATTTATCATGTCCAACGTGCCATGCGATGTGAGGGGGTGGGAGCCCCTGGCTTAGCCTCCTCTAGTCCATTGGGAGGATGTGTGTGTTAGTGCAAGGCTGAGAGGACTGGAGTCCCATCAAGTCAGTGGAATCAGTGTGTTCAGTTATTGCAGCAGTGGCTCTGGGGAAATTTCTTGCATTTCTGGATGCGACAGAGGCTTATTTTCATATTTCTTTATTTCTAGGACACCAGAAATATCTCAGATTTCATGTTCTCCAGTAGCATGTCCAGTTCACAGCCCTCCCCTTTGGGCTGGTGACTGCCCCCCTGCACCTTCACCAAGGTGATGGTGGTAGTGGCCGGCTCATCTTCAGAATGAAGGTCCAAATTCAATCCCTATCTGGATGACTGGCTGATCAGAGCTCCATCCAGACTGGAGTGTGAGCAAGCAGGGGAGATGGTAGTGTCTCTTCTACAGTGCCTGGGCTGGATTGTTGGTTTCAAGAAGAGCCAGCTAATGCCTTCTCAGGCGTTGGAAGATTTGGAAGATTGGTTCGACACGATCCAAGAACATGTTTTTCTTCCTGAGCCACGCAAAAAGAAGATCTAGAAACAGATCATGGATGTGCAAATAGACTTTCTCAGTTGCCAAGTCCTGGACCCAGGAGAGTGATCCCTCTTACAGTGTGTTTCATCTCATTGTGAGGTGTTGGGGCAGGCTGGTGATAGATTTGAAGGGTTCAGCCAAACACTTGAAAGTTAGGTATTTCTTCAATTGCAGAACATAGCCAGGAAGCTTAGAGCTAGATGCATTGGTTCAACCCTAACCAACTCAGGAACCTCCTTTATGTCTTTCTACCTTGGCCTTTGGTGAACCGAGTCATCCGCAGGATAGTTATTCATCCTGGTCGGTTGAGCCTAGTGGCTCTGGACTGGCCTTGTCATCTGTTGTGTGTGGATTTGGTCTGCCTTCAGCAAGACAAAAAGCTCAAGCTCCTTCTTCATTGCATCCTGCTTAGTCAGGGACTGGTTCCCATGGAGAACTCCCAGGCTCTTGAGCGCAGGACCTTGATTCATAGGGGCTATTCCAACATAGTTATTCACACTCTTTTGAGGTCCAAGAAACCGTCTACCATGGTGGCTTATGCCAAGGCTTGGATGGCTTTCCAACAATGGTGTGCCAGAGACTAGGTGGAGCCATTGTGTGCTCCGATTCCTGTTGTCCTCGCTTTCCTCCAAGCTGTTCTGTTAAAGGACCTGATGGGCCGCTGCAGGAGCGGACTGCTGGGCGCGATGGACCCGGCAGAGGCAACTTCTTATGTTCTTAGTCATTTGTTTGTCTGACTAGCCAGTCCAGATGAGGTAAGCTAGTGTCCAAGGCCGCTATTGCCCGATTGATCTGCATAGCCATTTCGTCGACTTGTATCGCCTGTGGCAAGCAGCTGCCAGTTTCTCTCAAAGCTCACTTGGGTAAGAGGTGTTGCTGCTTCATGGGAAGTCTCGAGCGATTCTTCCGGCTGAAATTTTTAGAATGGCCACTTGATCATTTCTTCATACCTTTACACAGTTTTACAGAGTAGATGTGGCAGCTCGGTCTGATGCCACTTCTGGGCTTCTGCATTGCAGGCAGGCTCTTCTGTCCCACCCTAGACGTTGCCATTGTTTTGGTACATCACCTATCATGTTGACTCCGGAGGGGACGTAACAGAATGGATAATTAGGTTCTAACCTTTGGTAATCTTCTTTCTGTTAGTCACTGATGGAGTTAAAACAGTGTGCCCTTTATCTACTCTGTGTTTCTCTTTATCTCCTTCATTTTTCTGCCTCAAATGTTTCTCCTTTCAGGCCTGAGTATCTTCCAACCAACAGACAGGCCCTATGGGGAATTGTTCTGTATATGTAAGTACATACCTCTACTGCTGGCTTTGTTCCAGCTAGTGATTGTTGCACACAGCAGGTTGATTCCATGTTCTTGTCTGTTTTCATATTGCCTGTTTATTCATTGTTGTCTTATATATTGCAGAGCAGAACAGAATACTGTTCAGTGGTGGGGAAGGTCCCTGTGTCCCCTTTGTGTGTATGCTTTCTTCCAGTACTATTTGTTTGCTTTTGGACTCAACTGTAGGGGGCTTTGTGTTCCTCAGACGAGTGGGAGGAGCAGAGGAAAAAAAGTGTGTGGTTTTCTGCAAGACCTGGTTTGCGGGTTGAGATAAAACACCTATCGTATTGACTCCATCAAGGACTAAACAGCAAGAAGATTACCAAAGGTAAGAACCTAATCTTCTGTTTGTAAAAAATGTACTTACGTTTTTCATTTCCAGGTTTTATCTTCCCAACCATCACCTCCTTTGCTATGAGTATTGAGTATTCTTTTATGCACTATGTTGATGGGGCTAAATATTAAGCTTGATTAATTTGCTGGTGTCAGTGAAGCCCTGCCATTCAGCCCAGCGATGGTCACATTTTCTAAAATTATTGTGTTTCCTAAAATTGCAACCTTATTTGATATTTATGTGTTTCAGAAATCTTCCTGAAGGAGCGGAATCTGAAATAATTTCAACAATCAAAAAAACATTCAACTTTAGCCAGTCTGAAGCAGTTCATCTTTTTCAGACTTTAATGGAATGCATGAAAAGTAAAGAACTTGTAAGTAGCTTTTAACAAAGAAAATCTGTAGTTTTAATTGATGAGCATGAAGGGGCTATCATAAGATAAATCTAGAATTACTGTGCCAAATACTATGCAATATTTTTATGTTAGGTTTATAGAAGAATATGTTCTGAAAATCCGAGTGGACAGTATTAAGAACAACTGTTCTTAAGAGAATGATATGGGAACGAAAACCCGCAAGGCAGGAATAGGGACAGAGCCTATGGGGACGGGAGCAAACTTTGTCTCCATGTCATTCTCTAAAAACTTGAGACTAATATCAATATGTAAAAGCATAACACATCTTAGACAATTGACAACTATATTCAATGATTAAAAAAAACTGCAGAGGCTGCTTTTGGATTTCAAAAAACTGCTGTTAAATGACATCATTTTTGTCTTGTCTGTCTTCTGCAATGTCCTTCCATCATGTGTCCAGCTTCTCAAGCATCTTACTTTTACTGCAACAGATTCATCCATTGTTGCTGGCATCAAGGAACATTTCTAACATTTAATAGACACTTATTTTCTTGTTCATCCACTATACAGTTTAGGTTCTCTTCTATACCCATGTCTGAAAGACAATCCAATTACCGTCCTAGATGATATAAAAACATAGGCAACAATCTTTGGGAAGGCTATATATTATATCATATATATATGGTTCTTATATCTCACAATTCTCTGCTTGGATTCATTCTCAGTAAGATTGATAATGGGTTACATTTAAGACTTTATCAAATCCAAAAATGCGGAAAAAAATCTTGCTCAAGTTATTGTCGCACACCTAAAGAAGGACCACAATTGGTCAGCAAAGCTACACCTGAGAATAGATGGATACTGCACCATTCACAAAAGAAAATGTTAATGAATAGCTTGAAAAATTGAAGGTGGACAAAGCTATGGGACCAGATGGGATCCATCCCAGGATATTGAAGGAGCTCCGAGAGGTTCTGGCAGGTCCTCTTAAAGATTTGTTCAATAAATCTTTAGAGAGGGGAAAGGTCCGCGGGGCTGGAGAAGAGCGGATGTGGTCCCTCTTAACAAAAGTGGTTGCAGAGATGAAGTGGGCAACTACAGGCCGGTAAGTCTCACTTCAGTTATTGGAAAAATAATGGAAACGTTGCTGAAGGAAAGGATAGTGAAATTCTTAGAATCTAATGGATTACAAGATCCTAGGCAACGTGGGTTTACTAAAGGTAAATCGTGCCAAACAAATCTGATTGAATTCTTTGACTTGGTGACCAGAGTTTTGGATCAAGGATATGCGCTAGATGCAATTTACTGAGATATCAGCAAAGCCTTTGACGCGGTTCCTCGTAGGAGGCTCTTAAACTCCATGGGCTGAAGTTAGGGCCCAAAGTGATGCACTAGATTAGAAACTGGTTGATGGACAGATGCCAGAGGGTGATGGTTAATGGAATTCGCTCAGAGGAGGGTAAAGTGAGTAGTGGAGTGCCTCAAGGATTGGTGCTGGGACCGATTCTGTTCAATATGTTTATGAGCGACATTGCTGAAGGGTTAGAAAGTAAGGATAGCCTTTTTGCGGATGATATCAAGATCTGTAAGAGTTGGCACCCCGGAGGGAGTGGAAAACATGAAAAAGGATCTGCAAAAGTTAGAAGAATGATCTAGAGTCTGGCAACTAAAATTCAATGCAAAGAAATGCAGAGTGATGCCTTTGGGAGGTAAAAATCCCAGGGAACTGTATGTGCTGGGAGGTTGATAAGCACAGATGGAGAGTGGGACCTTGGCGTGATTGTGTCTGAGGATCTAAAGGCATCTAAACAGTATGATAAGGCGGTGGCTGTAGCCAGAAGTTTGCTAGGCTGTATAGAAAGAGGAATAACCAGCAGAAGAAGGGAGGTGTTGATGCCCCTGTATAGGTCATTGGTGAGGCTGCACTTGGAGTATTGTGTTTGGTTTTGGAGACTATATCTGGTGA
Source organism: Geotrypetes seraphini (assembly GCF_902459505.1). Taxonomy (NCBI): domain Eukaryota; kingdom Metazoa; phylum Chordata; class Amphibia; order Gymnophiona; family Dermophiidae; genus Geotrypetes; species Geotrypetes seraphini. The sequence goes on from NC_047097.1 coordinate 17,512,105, forward strand.
AGGATATATAAAGACTTGAAGTGGTCCGGGGGAAGGCGGCAAAAATGATAAGCAGTTTGAACAAAAAGAAGTATGAGAAAACTGGAAGACCTAAACATGTATACTCTGGAGGAGAGCAGGTACAGGGGAGATACTTGAAAGGCAATTAATATAGAACCAAATCTTTTCCAGAGAAGAAAAAATGGTAAAACTAGAGAGCATAATTTTGAGGTTACAGGGAGGAAGACATAGGAGCAATGTTAGGACATTCTTCTTCACGGAGGGAGTGGTAGATCCTTGAATGCCCTCCCGAGGGAAGTGGTAGAGAGGAAAACTGATGGAATTCCAAAAAGCTTGGGATAAAAATAGAGGATCTCTAATTTTAAAATGAAGGATATAAATTAAGGAACTAAGGCCAGTATTGGACAGACCTGCATGGCCTGTGTCCCCTATAGGGTGATTCGGTGTAGGATGGGCTGGGGTGGGCATCATTGTGAATTCCACTAATATGGAACAGGAGGATGTTACTGGTCAGACCTTACAGTAGATATCCTGCAAACAATGGGATGATTGGATAGGCTGGAGTGAGCTTGGATGGCAACTTGAGCATTTGGAACCTAGGACAATACCAGACTTTACAGTCTACGGCCCAGAAATATCAAAGAAGAGACAAGTTAATCTAATCATGTATTTTTTTAATGGGTATAACTTATGGGCAGACCGGATGGACTGTTCAGGTCTTTATCTGATGTCATTTACTATGTTACTATGAGTCAAGAAAAGTGAGACCAATCGCATCAATATCACACAAAGTGAGAGGTAAACCTGAAATACCCAAACACCCACAATGCACTGGGGTCTTTACTTGGGTTATGAACATCATCATTGGCTCACATGTACTCACTAAGGCTGTTATAATATTCTTAATTTCAACTGTAGATAAATTATTGTAAAAAGGTACTTGGCTTCACCCGACGGGAGCTCTGCATCTGTATTCATTTATGTTATAAACAGCTGGTACTTCTCTAGCTCATAAAAGTAAACCTTTCCAAATCAGAACCATTACTCTTACCATAGCTCTTTTGAAGTCTGCCCTTATTATTATTATGTAGTCTTATAGCCCACCAAATCTTTGCACAATGGAGTTCAAGGCAGGTTACCATTAGCAACGCCATTATAAAATTTTTACATTTAATGTAAGGTTACAGACAACATGTCACTACAGTAAGTACACATACAAGCCACAAGGTAGGGTTGCAGGTAGGTTTGCTTTATATTACAAATACAGATACAAGATCCTTTATCCAAAATCCTTGGGGCCAGGCATATTTTGATTTTTGGAATGATAATGTTAGAAAGACAGATCATTTCCTGCTTCTCACTGCCACCCTGAGTGGAATCTGTGGCTCTTTGCCATTTTTCCAGCTCTCTGACTTGAATTGCACAGAGAACAGGAAAAACACACGCACCTGTGTTGGTTTCAGCATGCGTCACGTTGGGGAAATTGACTACTAAGGTTCGCGTCTAATTTCAGTTTTCAGAGCTTTTTTTTGTTTTTGGAATTTTGGATAAAGGATCTTGTACCTATACTTGGGCAATGCTTATATAGGTTTTATCTTAGACTGATACGTACATATAGTGCAGCACCAAGATTCAGTCTAAACTATTGATACCCTTTTTGAAAGAGCCATGTTTTCCATGGTCAGTGGTTCAGATCTTTCTCGGAAGTGAGTTACAAATTTTCTCAATTCAGTAGTTGAATGATTTGCAGTGTATCACTTTATATTTTACCCTTTCAGAGAAGGGGAAGATAGAATCAAACAATCTGAGTTTCATTGTTCAGCTGATCTCCCTCATAATTTCTATTAGACAGTTAATTCAAAGTATCTGCATAGTCCTCTCTATTATGTATTAGTCTTCAACTGAGGACAGTACATTATAGACATGTTCAACTTGTCTCTGTAACTTCAGTAACTCTTGAATCGTCCTCTGTCCATGAACAACCTGCTCATAGTAATCAAATTACTTGTAACACTGAGAAGCCTTGAGCTTGGAAGTCAATCAGTTGAATGCCTGACTCAATCCTTCTTGCCAACAGAAAAAGCAATGTTGCTCCCCTTTATGTAGGTGTTTTCCAAAGGGTTGACCAGATGCACAATCTATCTTACCTCCTTCAGAGCTTCACTCCTCATTGAACTTGAACTAAGGGATTGAGGGAGATCGATGTGCCATGAGAAGGGCTGTGCATGCGCAGAATTTTACTTGTAGTTCTGACTTGTGGGAGAGCTTTCATTTCCTGACATTGTCCGATGACACCATGCGCTTGTGTACCTGATTAATCCTGCTATCTTAAGGGGAACCTCTGTTACAGATTTAAATAAAAAAAAAAAAGAAGATTGCATTTAAAAAGTACAACTGGCCACAAATTCAGAATTTTTTTTTTCCCTGCTAGGTTTATCAAAGTAAGTCCATAATAAGAGTTTTTCTGATTAAACCCAGCATGGTACTTGGACTTTTTTTGGGGGGGAAGGGATTCCTCATTCTCGGACATCTCTTTTTGGATAAATAAATGTTGCTTTTGACTTTCCTTTTTTCAAACAGGTAACCGTATTCCACGTTGGCTCAGAAGAGCACCAAGACATTGACGTCGCAATACTTACAGCGCTGCTAAAAGGTAACATTAATTTTTTATAATTTTATAAGCAATATCAATCTGACACCAATCTGTAGCGGAATTATATTGCTTTGAGGTTTTAGACCGGAAATATATTTTCAATGATGAATGCAATGTGTTTATCCAGCTAAAGTGCCAATATACAAAAATCTGAAAAACTCTTCAAATGGTATATGTTAAGTGCCATTTGCAAAGAATTAAATTCAGAGATCCTTTTACTAAGATGTGCTAATGAATTAGTGTGTGTTAAGTGCCATGCAGCCCATAGGTATACCGTGAACTGTGCAGCATTTAGCGCAGTTTTTAGTAAAAGGACCCCTTAGTTCATAATAAGCTTCCACAGACACAATTGTATCCGTTAATAAGCTGCCACAACACAAAATGATGTGATACAATTTGATTTTTTGTTCATTGACTGGGATTTATTAACTGCTTTATGAAGAGATTCACCTAAGGCGCTGTACAACAGGTATAGTTTGACATAAAACAACTTACATTGAGGTAAACAGGGCTGTTGGATGATTTAATTTCACATTGAAAAAATATATCTTGAGTTAACTATACCTCTCCTTCCCTCACCCCCTGTGATTTGGTGGTTCTCTCCCTCCCTCCAGCCAATTTTTAAACTCTCCTATCACAGACAGCACCGGGGACGGAGGGGATTCCTTGTGGGGTCGGGCAGGGATGGAGGGGATTCTGGTGGGGGCGGACGGAAATGGGCGGGATTTCTATCCTCGCGTAACTTTCTACTTGTCACTTAAGGAATCTGGTCTCCTCAAGAGAAAACACTACAAATCAACCTTCTAGAGTTAACGGGCAATCCGCAGTGCTCTGTTCGCCTTTCAGGATCACTTGCACAACCATGTAGTTTTCGTGCACTTAACCATCAAGTAGCCTTGTATTACATAAACAAGCAAGGTAGCACAGGCTCATATCCTTTTGCAAAAAAGCCATCCAAATTTGCACTTGGGCAGTCGCTCACAACATCTTCAAAGCAGTACATCTAGCAGGAAACGAAAACCGCCTGGCAGACAAATTGAACAGACTTCTCCAACCACGCGAGTGGTCACTCCATACAGTGACTCTGCATCAAATTTTCACATTATAGGGAACTCCCGATAAAAATCTCTCTGCGTCTCCTACCAACCACAAGTTGTCGCATTATTTCTCCAGACTGTTCAATCTCAACTGTCTCGAATCAAAGAAGAGTGACCAAGTTGATAAAGGGGATGGAACTCCTCTCATATGAGGTAAAACTAAAAAGGTTAGGGCTCTTCAGCTTGGAGAAAAGATGGCTATGGGGAGATATAATTGAAGTCTACAAAATCCTGAGTGGAGTAGAACGGGCACAAGTGCCATCAAAAATTTCCAAATTACAACTCCAGATGTTGATGATACGTAGTAGTCATGCAAAAATGGAAAGTCTACTTACCAAAGACGGCTAAATATTTAGCATTTGGGAGAGAGGAATGGAAGAGCTTCACTTTTTAGCTACCACTCCCTACCATTGCACCACATGACCCTTCCTCTAGTGGCAGTCGGTTTAATATGTAAAAAATATACTTTTCTATATATTAGCATTGTTAGTTTTATGTATACCTGTCCTCTGCATATTTATAGGAATCTTATTTACAATTATAGTCTTGCTATTGAACAATTTAGAATGTAAAATGTTTTCTGCATATTTTAAATAGGCACAAATGCATCTGCATTTGACCAGCTTATCCTGACACTGGCATGGGATAGAGTGGACATTGCGAAGAACCATGTATTTGTTTATGGGCAGCAATGGCTGGTATGTAGATGAATTTCACCTTAAATCATAGAAACAAAAGTAGAAATGCTTGTAAGAGTGAAGAGATTTACTGGATGTTTTGCATAGGAGATGCATAAGTTTGGTATGTAGTTAAAAGTAACGCTCTCATTGGAAGTGTAATGTTTGTTCCTGAATGACTAGAGGTTTAAGTGAAACAATATAGGCTCCTTTTACTAAGCTGCGATAGCGTTTTTAGCGCACGCTAAACCCGTGCGACGCGGCTAGAACAGCTCAGAGTTAGCGTCTAGTGTGCTATCGCAGCTTAGTAAAAGGAACCCTATGTGTCTTCAAAAGCTCTGGTTAACTCCTTGCTATCCAAAATTGTGGGGTCAAATTCTTGTAAAGCAGGGGGTAATATAGATAAATATATCTTAAATTATTCCCGCACTAAGCCTCTTTGATACAATTCTCTCGTTAACATTTTCTTTCAAAGACCTCTGCAGCGGCTGGTTTCACACAGGGAACAGAGCCCTGTGACTCACTTCACTCAACATCGGTCTAATTATTTCATACATTTTTTTATCATATATACTTTAATTCTTTAAATCTTGTTAAAAAAACAATGTTTTACTTATCTATCTTATAGTAGCAGGAGCTGTTGCTATAAAAAAAAAAAAAATTAATAAAGCATTCTTTTTTAATAAGAGATTTAAAAGAGTTAAAGTACGTATGATTAAAAGAAATTTATGAAATAATTAGACAGATGATGAGTGAAGCGAGTCACAGGGCTGTGTGTGAAGCAAGGTCTAATGAATAAAAGAAGCTTAGTGCAAGGCGATTTGCTTTGTCATGATTGCAAGAGGCCATATTCATATTGTGTACTCCACCTTTCATACTTGATTTTTCTGAAGAAAAACTAATAATGGGGTTAAAGTGTTTTAGGATGCAAGCCTTCATCGCTAAGCTTGAATACTGAGGTTGTCACCCCCATGCTACTGATGTTCATGGCAGGCAGGGGATAATATTCTGTATCCAATAATTCCCACTAATCACCACCTATGAATAAGGTAATATCAATCCTAATCTAAGAGAGTTAGCCTCAGTAATGGAGCCTACGCGTAGCCATTCAATGACTGGGAAATTCAGCGTAGTTATACTTGCTCCTTTAATCTCCAATCATTGGCCTCACTCTCATTTTCATTACTCAAAATTTCTAAAATTTTTATCCTTATTAATCTTTTTTCTTTTTTTTGTTTTTTATATATAAATCCTTAAAAAATCTATCTTCATATCAATTCCTATCATTTGTGAAATACAAGTGCTGACTTAAGATGAGTGCTGTCTTAAAGATAAGCCTTAAAGATAAGTAGGCTTGGATAAGCCAATGTTTGTTAAGAACTGGCTCTAGCTATGAAATATAAGTGCTGATTGATAGATAAGTAGGCTTGTATAAGCCACCATTTAGAAAATAACGATAGTTTTGATTAATTACACAACGCTGAAGTTAAGAATTCTATAAACACAATGTAAAATAAAGATAGTGCAGTCTCAAACATGTGAATAAGGATGGAATGATAGGAATTGATATGAAGATAGATTTTTTAAGGATTTATATATAAAAAACGAAAAAAAGAAAAAAGATTAATAAGGATAAAAATTTTAGAAATTTTGAGTAATGAAAATGAGAGTGAGGCCAATGATTGGAGATTAAAGGAGCAAGTATAACTACGCTGAATTTCCCAGTCATTGAATGGCTATGCGTAGGCTCCATTACTGAGGCTAACTCTCTTAGATTAGGATTGATATTACCTTATTCATAGATGGTGATTAGTGGGAATTATTGGATACAGAATACTATTTATACGTTTTCCCATTGGGGATCTTTATATAGTAGGCAGGGGATAATACTCATTTTTCACTGTTCTCCTTTTTAATCTTTTACTTTAGAAATTGTAGCCAATCTAGGTCACAAGTACCTGTCAAGATCCCAAAAGAGTAAAACCGATTTTACGCTGCTTTTCCTAGAAATTAGCAGTGGATTGTCCCACGTCCATCTTAAACATGGCTTAAATGTATGTACAGTCAAACCTCAGTTGACGAGTAACCCGGTTTGCGAGTGTTTTGCAAGACGAGCAAAACACTCAGCAAACTTGACTCGTAAACCGAGCATTGACTCGAGTTGCGAGCCCCCACCCCACCCGACCGCGGGAACCAACACTATTGCTCCCCCCGAGGCCACCGGCGCTGCTCCCTCCCTTCACAATCGTCTCCTCTGCATCTACCGACCGGCCCTGTCCTTACCCATGTGCCACCGGTCTGCTGCTGAGCCTTGAGCATCTGCGCATGCTCAAGGCCTTCTGGATCTCATCCTCACCGAGATTCTCATGAGACTCGAGATCTCATGAGAATCTCGGAGAGGGTGAGATCCCGAAGAACTGAGCATGCGCAGATGCTCAAGGCTCAGCAGCAGACCGGCGGCAGGCACTTTCTATCCCCAGCGGTGTAGGGGTAAGGACAGGGCCAGTCAGGGAAGGGGGGGGAAGAGGCGATAGCAGCACCGGTGGCCTCGGGTGGAGCATGGGAGTTGGGGTGCATCCGGCAGGAGTGAGCCAGCACCTGAGAGTCCCAGCAGAGGGGGTAGTGGCATCGGGGGGGGGGGAGGGGCAGTGTCCGGGAGCAGCAGACCAACAGTGTCCAGTCGGACTCTGTGGAGGCGGCAGCGTTTGCTTAGCCAGCACCACCTGCAGTGAGAGGCAGCGAACAGCAGCAGAGGAGGAGAATTGGAGGAGCCGCGTGGATGGGTCTGTGGCAAAGGCAGCGGTGGAGGCGTCCCTAATGGTAATTAAGTTTTTGGGGATGTGGAACGAATTTTTCAAGTTTACACTAACTCTTATGGGAAAAGTTGCTTTGATATACGAGTGTTTTGGTTTAAGAGCATGCTTCTGGAACGAATTATGCTCGTAAACCAAGGTACCACTGTAGTTGGTGAAATCAGTTTTTTTTTCATACCAGTGCTTTAAATAGCTAACTGTATGTTCATAGGTTGGGTCCCTCGAGCAGGCTATGTTGGATGCCCTTGTCATGGACAGAGTTTCATTTGTGAAACTTCTTATTGAGAATGGAGTAAGCATGCACAAATTCCTTACAATTCCCAGGCTGGAAGAACTTTATAACACAGTAAGTATAAGGCTGCAATTTTTAATGACATCTTTACCTAACATAGTAAATTTTGCATAGTACAAATTTTGAATTTAGGTAATTATGACCAGTGCTGTTTTTTGTAACAAAAAAGGTACCAGAACTCAGATGCAGAGTCATCCTTTAAAGGGCGGGATGATTACTGAGGGGCTTGCTCCACCCCTGCAATCTGCCACTGAATCTATGAAAAGGCAGTATTGCAAATATTACTCCTGTCCTTAGAATACACCTCTTATTGGAAAAAGGAAAAAAAAAAAAAAAAAAGGCAGATTGCTACAAGTCCCTATGTAAAAATCACATACAGAAATATCTCACTTTGGTCATACATTCAAAATGTGCAATGTGCCTTACCAACTACAGAACATAAGAATTGCCATACTGGGACAGACTTGAAGGTCCATCAAGCCCAGTATCCTGTTTCCATCAGTGGCCAACCCACAGTACCTAGCAAGATCCCAAGTAGTAAAACAGACAAAAACTGAACTAACTGAGAAAAACACTGAACTAACAGAGAAATAGAAACAGAAATGTTTCTTCCTGTACTTTGCAAAAAGACAAGGTTATCTGAGATGCTGCACATTAAAATCCCCAAAGCTGAAATTATTCAAATCGCTAAAAGCAAAACTATAAAAAAAAGTTCTCATCTTTGATTGTCTAGACCAGTGTCTTGCAAACTTTGCGAAGCCACAGTACTCTAAATGTGGTGGCTGTGGCTCGAGGGCATCCAGAGGTACGTGGATGTCGACACGATGACATCGTGTGCATGCGTGACATCATCATATTGACGTCCGTGCATGCACAAAGGCCCTCCAGACAGGATTCTGAGCCACCAGTGAGGGATGCTGGAAGGGAAGAGGCACGGAGAGAAGGAGAGGCGCTGGTGTTGACTGACTTGCCTAAAGGATGTGCCTCTTGCCGTGAGAGGCACGTCCTGTAGGCAGTCAGCCAGTGCCGGTGCTTCTCCTCCTCATTGGCATCTCAGGCACATAGTTTGCGATACAGTGGTCTAGGCCAGGGGTAGGCAATTCCGGTCCTCGAGAGCCGGAGCCAGGCCAGGTTTTCAGGATATCCACAATGAATATGTATGAGATGGATTTTCATGCACTGCCTCCTTGAGATGCAGATCTATCTCATGCATATTTATTATGGATATCCTGAAAACCTGACCTGGCTACGGCTCTCGAGGACCAGAATTGCCTAATCCTGATCGAGGCAGTTCAGCCCACGTTTTATGAGAACTGAACTATTACGTTCTGGCTGCAGCATGTGTCTTCATTCTCCCATGATTTTAACAGTTAAAAGAAAGATTTATAAAGTATAAAGAGTTTTACCTCATGCAAAATCGTTATTTCTTTCATAAGACATTAACTATTTTTTTTCTGCGGCCCTCCAAGTACCTACAAATCTGTTATAGGGGAAAACACCCTCCAAGACAAAGTTAGACAAGTTCCTGCTGAACCGGAGCGTACGCAGGTAGGGCTGGTCTCAGTTAAGGCATTGTCTTTGACCTAGGGGCCGCCACGGGAACAGACCGCTGGGCACGATGGACCACTGGTCTGACCCAGCCGCAGCAATTCTTAAGTTCTTAAAATGTGGCCCTGCAAAGGGTTTGAGTTTGAGACTAGAGAATGACACGGTGACAGAATTCATCACCGTCCCCGCCCCCGCGGATAACCGTGGGAAATAATCCCATGTCATTTTCTAGTGTCTATTTCAACCTCGGTCCTTCTACACCAGCATTCTTCAAAGCAAAGCTTGCGGGTCAGTGGTTGTGGCCATTCATACTCTGATTCTTATGTGAGCCAAGGATAATGAAGCCATTGTGACATCACTGATGTGATTGGCTCTTAGGCACTGGTGGAATGAGGCATTATGACATCACAATATCTGCTCTGGATACCAGAGACTGTCATTCTGTAGTGTCTATTTCAACCTCAGACCTTCTACACCAGCATTCTTCAAAGCAAAATTTGTGGGTCAGTGGTTGTGGCCATTCATACTCTGATTCTTCCCTCTCTCCTGACATGAAGATGGTTTCCCACGGTTATCCGCGGGGACGGGAACGGTGATGAATTTTGTCACCGTGTCATTCTCTATTTGAGACCTCTGGTGTCTAGGCAGTTTGCAAATAACCTTAGAAATGTAAACACAACACATACACACACAAAAATTTCTGCAATGCTCCAAACAATCCAGCATAATAGTCTCCATCTTCTACAGATAATAAAAATCTGGATTTTAAAAAAACCTTTTTAAAATTCCATCTATTAACACACAAAGGTAAATGCCATGCTGAGTAAGACTCGATGGACCATGGGTCTGATCCGGAGATGGCAATTCTTATGTTCTTATGTTCTTATGTTCTTAACTTTTACTATCATTTGCATAGATGAATTCCTCTTCCTCTGGGCCTTCATTGAGTAAGAAAGTACCATGATCCTTTTATGACTCAGAATGTAAAGGTCACTTCCTGGTTTGAGGTTATAATTGAAAAATGTCAAGTATATGGAAAAACAGCAGATAAATTTGAGAAGCAATTGGAAATTACTGACTTGCCATTGAGATAGAAGTACAGTCAAACCTTGGTTTGCGAGTAACCCGGTTTGCGAGTGGTTTGCAAGACGAGCAAAACATTCTCGCAAAACGTGTCTCGCAAACCAAGTGTTGACTCGATTTGCGAGCACCCCACCCCGATAACCGGCATCGCTCCCCCCTGCTCGGCGAGAGGGAGAATTAGAAGGGCTTGAGCATGCGCAGATGCATGCTCAAAGCCGGCAGAGACTGGGAAGAAGAAGATCTTCAAGCGGCACCGACACCGGCACTTGTGGGCTGCGTGCCGTGCCAAAGGGGGGGTGAGTTAAAGTTGATCGGGCGGGGGGGTTCCTGTTCTCGTGGGGGGGTGCCGATTCGAGCGGGGGGGGCCTTTGAGAGCGGGGGGAGCGGTTCTCGTGCCGGTGCCAGACGGGGGGGGTGAGTTAAAGTTGGTCGGGTGGGGGGTGCCTGTTCTCACGGGGGGGGGGCACTTTGCGAGCGAGGGGGGGGGGAACAGCGCCCTGGCCTCGGAGGGGTGGGAACGTATCAAAGCGAGTTTCCATTATTTCCTATGGGGAAACTAGCTTTGATAAACGAGCATTTTGGATTACAAGCATGCTCCTGGAACGGATTATGCTCATAATCCAAGGTACCACTGTATACTGAATGAAATTTTGTAATTGCATCTTCATAAAAGAAGGACTAGAATTATTGAAATACAGGGAATCAGTGATTCAATAACAGTATTGCTTTGAGGTTGCACTTTAAACGCTAAATTTAGTCATAATAAGGCTGTTTGCTTTGTTTTTCTCTCCAATCATCTTTCTTTAGCTTACTATCAAGAGAACAATCACAATAAGTTATACAATCTAGTGTGAAAATACATAATATTGGCGTAGAGGATGTGGGATCTCAAAGTCCCTCCCTGAGGGCCGCAATCCAGTCGGGTTTTCAGGATTTCCCCAATGAATATGCATTGAAAGTAGTGCATGCACATAGATCTCATGCATATTCATTGGGGAAATCCTGAAAACCCAATTGGATTGCAGCCCTCAAGGAGGGACTTTGAGACCCCTGTGTTAGACATTATCTTAGCTCGCAGTGAACCGTGATCTGCAAGTCCTGTGATGCCAATCACAGCTGAAAACTTAAAAGAAAAAATACTCTTTAACAATGCAATCTAACCATGTCTCAGTCTGTTATGTTCCTAGTGCAGCACTGTAATCCATACCCACCCCCCAACTGGTAAATAGGAATTAGGACATCAGAATATGTCTGAATACACCACTGAACAATGCTAACATCTTAAACAACAAAAGCGTGTGAATCTTGAGGCATATACTATAGCTGGTAAACCCTTATTGAGGTTTTGTAATTGCCCCACCTTCCTGATAAGGTTTTGAAATGAGTACTTTTAAGGATTTTGTTTCCTTTTAGGAAAAAGAATACTTTTATACTGTAGTTGATTAATTATATCATGCTATCATTTTTTTTTTTCTATATAGAAACAAGGCCCCACTAATCCAACACTCTTTAATCTAGTGCGAGATGTCAAACAGGTAAATCTCTGTTTTATGACTACTGCAAATGTAAATCTTTACTACTGAACTGTGTATGGTCAGAGACTGTATTCCTTGAAGAATAAGGTAGAATGGGTTGGGAGGTAGATATAAATATCTAATTTTTGCCCAAACATACACATTTGGTTGGTGTGGCCTCCAGGCAATCGCTTCTGGCAGATCTGCTTGGGTACTATCAAGTAAGTGAATGTAGCACCTGTTTGTGATGTAGCCCTTTTGAATGTGAAAGTATAAGATCTTAATAGGTACAGGATACACTGGTTAGACTGTATGAGCAATACATAAAACCCATATAACACAACCAAACATACTTTGAACTCCTCCTGCAATGCCAACTACTCATTAGCAAACCAGAAAATGTTCAAACTATTCCCTAAATACTTCTTAATATCTTAACAATTCTTATGTAATCCGTCTTGAACTGCAAGCTAAAGGCGGAATAGAAATCACTAATGTAATGTTATCACCGTATTTCACATATGTTTTATTTCTGTATGCCTAGGGAAACCTTCCTCCAGGATATAAAATCTCTCTTATTGATGTGGGGCTTGTTATTGAATATCTCATGGGAGGAACCTACAGATGCACATACACCAAAAAACGCTTTAGAATTATATATAACAACATCAATGGAAGCACTCGGGTATGTATAGCTGAGAAACTGAGAGCTTGGAGCACTAGGAATCTTTAAAATTTGTGTTTTGTAAAATAACTTGCCTTTTATAATAGCTTGAAAAGTAAATTGACAGTAGTATACTGTACTTGCTGAAATGAGTATTAGACCCCCTAGAATGTGTCAGGATTAAAAACTTGTAAATTTGTTCTGAAATTATGTATGTTTAACCTGTAATCTATTCTGAGCTCTTTGGTGACAGCAGGATAGAAAATGAATTAATGAAATGCTTAATTAACAACGTTAATGAATTGCTTCATTTGTGTAGATCAGTGTCCTTCAAATGTTTTGAAGCCTCGGAACACTAAACTCTGGGCCACAGCTGTAAGGCATCCAGAAATATGCATGCATGATGTCAGTGCATACTCAGAGGTCCTCCAGATGGGGACCTGAGCCTATTATTACTACACCATTGGGGGGGTGGGGAGGGTACTGGAGGAGGAGAGGTGCTGGCGAGGAGTAGAGGCACTGGCATTGGCTGACTGCCTACAGGATGTGCCTCTTGCTGCGAGAGGCACATCCTGTAAGCAGTCAGCTGGAGCCAGTGCCTGTCCTTGCCGGCATATCGTGGCACATGGTTTGTGATACACTGTTGTAGATCATTCCACACCTTGTATGATATAATTATTTTTTAATGTCTTAAAATAGAAATACAACAAGATTAATGGGTTTGGGGTGGGGTTTTTTCCAAATTTCTAGCGATCTGGACGAAATCCTTCAATAAACAGTACATCTCAATTACGAAAAAGCAACGAGTCCTTTGGCAATCGAGCAGAAAAAAAGGAAAAAATGCGGCACAATCATTTCATTAAAACTGCACAGCCTTACAAACCGAAGGTACTTCTTCATGTGTCTAATTAATAGGTCTCCTCTGTACATATGTAATTGTAACTTTGTCACTTTCTACTTTTTCTGAGTCTACTTTTGCAATGTGATAGAACAAAAGCTTTTACCAAATTGAAAAGAAAGGGCTCTAAGATTCCGTCTGTAACAAGATCTACCACCTTCTGTTCCACATCAGTGCTGGATTTTGATAATTACAGTTCCAGTCAAGGCATTTTTGAACTGGGTTTCTTGATGGAAGGTGATAAGGTAGGCAGTTCTTGATTCATGATGAAAACTGTTTGATTTGGAAATCAGTTCAATATAAAGAAACCAAATGGAAATGAAAACAAAATTTCAAACCTGTGAGCTGCTTGAAGCCTTTTAATTCTTTTTTTTTAAACTACTTACTTATACAATTTCAATTGCATGTCTCTAATACTATATCTGAGAAGGGAAACCAAGATAGATCCTAATATAAACGTCTCCTCACATCTACAGTAATAAAAGAAATAGAGGAAGCATACAATACTGTTATATATATCTCATAGAGAAGCTATATTTCAAGAGGGTGCAAAGCTATTTCCATCAGTAAATCTATGCTTTACCCACAGAAATAAGCTTTTATAAAATGCTACCCTGTTTATGGGTAAAGTTAAGTGCATACAGACTATATGCATGTAACTTTATTAAGAGGAGTTTCTGAGGATGGTTTTGGTTGAGATTTGTAATTCTTCAGTACTTCAGAATTTTCAAAAGTATGTTTGTTTTAGCTCTGAAAAAGTTTGCATATTAAATGACAAGCAGAAATTACAAAGACTACGGGGACACTCGATGAAGTTACAGGGAAATACTTTTAAAACCAATAGGAGGAAATTTTTTTTCCACCCGGAGAATAGTTAAGCTCTTGAACGCGTTGCCAGAGGATGTGGTAAGAGCGGATAGCGTAGCTGGTTTTTTAGAAAGGTTTGGACAAGTTCCTGGAGGAAAAGTCCATAGTCTGTTATTGAGAAAGACATGGGGGAAGCCACTGCTTACCTTGTTTCGGTAGCATGGAATGTTGCTACTCTTTGGGTTTTGACCAGGTACTAGGGACCTGGATTAGCCACAGTGAGAACGAGCTACTGGGCTTGATGGACCATTGGTCTGATCCAGTAAGGCTATTCTTATATTCGTATGTTCACATAGTTTTTTGAGGGGAGTCTATTTTGAATGCAAACATATGCATGTATTTTAGTTTGTTTTTTTTAATTGAAATTTCTTAATACATTACAATATTAGCAATCGGGCAAATGGCATAAAAGAAAATAACCACATAGGTAACATAATTCAATCATCCTATCAAGTCTACTTCACGGGGAAGGAAGGAGGGAGCAGAAAACATAAGGAAAACAAATTCACAACTTTGGCTGGAAATCAAATATATAATCCCAGTTTACCTTATGGAGTAGATTAAACTGATTTTTTTTCTCAGGTTTATTCAAAAGAAAAGATTCTAGCTAGAGAATGATACGGGGGCAAATTTTTCTCCGTCCCCGCGGGAACTCATTTTCCTGTCCTGTTCCCGCGAGTTCTTTTCCCGTTCCCAATCCTGCAAGCTCTATCGTCATCTGCACAAGCTTCAAACACTTTAAAATCATAAGTGTTCTCGCGGGGACGGGGGTAAATTTGTCCCCGTGTCATTCTCTAATTCTAGCTGACTTGGTTCCAAAAATACATAAGAATTATTTTCCCACGTGACCAGGCATTTAGACGGAAACTTCAAAAAGAAAGTGCCTCCTATTGCCAGGACTTTGGGTCTCAGCAAGAGAAAAAAGCCTTACGTCAAATTTGTGTCTGCCTGGACATGTCGGAGAAAATCGAAATTGACTCTCCAATGTATTTTAGTTTTGCAAACCATATGTGCAAGTATAAAGAATAACCCCTATGGTTTTGGACAGCTATTTTGGCCCATTGCATTAATAAGTGGAATTTTTAGGCCAATATTTAAAGCAAGTTTTATGTAGGGCTTCTGATTTTATTTTAACCGTTAAACACTGATACAAAAATTGAAAATATATGTGTTTTATTGGATAACACAGGAAAAACACTATGGGGCTCATAATCGAAACAGAAATACGTCTAAAATCCCGTCCAAATCGAAATGGTTTTAGACGTGTCTAAAAACAGCTTAGGCCTTTTCAGTGCCGCTGTACGCCCAGAGCTGAAAGGGTCATTTTAGGAGGAGTGGTGAGGGCAGGACTTGGATTGATCTAGACTTATGGCCTCTTTTACCAAACCGCGCGGCAACAGCCCTGAAGCTCTTTAAATCTCTATGGGCTTCGGGGCCGTTAGCAAAGCGCAGCCGCAAGTGCGGCTTTGTAAAAGAGGCCGCTAGTCGTACTGCAAGTATAACCGAAAATTTAACGAGACTGCCTAAAAACAGGTCTAAATGCCCAGAAGGTATCCAAAGTGACCAAATAACCACTGCAGACACAAAGTACAGACCCCCACACACTCCCCCCAGTGATCACTAACCCCCCCCCCCCCCGCACTGCCATAAAAATTGGAATAAAAACATACATACTTGCCTCCAGAACATTAGCACCTGGCATAGGAAAGCCTAGTAGAGCTGCACAGAGGTGGCTTAAGTAGTCTGGGGGTAGGCTAGTGAACTATAGAGAGGAGGACCCAGGCCCATAAGCCACTCATGGTGAAACATGTGCCCCCCCAAAACCCTATTGTATTGCCATATAGGTGGCACCTGTAGTCATAAGGGCTATTGGGGTGGTAGATAAGTGGGTTTAGTAGGTTTTTTGGGGGAGGTTTGGGGGGGCTCACTATGACCTATAAGGGAGTTGTGGTGAGATGTTTATATGGCACCCTATTTGTGAAGTTCGCAGCAGTGCACTGTAAGTTGCCCCGCTACTCTGTCACCATGTCTGGGTGTCCAGTCCATCACTTTGCTGATCCCTCCCACGTCCAAAAGATCTTGTTCTAGATGTTTTTGACTTGGACAAATTTTTGGATGAGAATGGGGTATAAAGATAGACGACTTAGCGGTCTGGACGATCAAATGGCTGGACGTACAAGTAGATGGTTCTGGGAAAAAAAAATTTGGACGTATTTTTCGAGAATGGACTTTGGACATGTCAGACTTTGGGTGACTAGCGACTTAGGCCCAAAACAGACTTAGACGTATTTTTTGATTATGCCCCTCCACATTCCCTAGTATTCTCTCACTCATTCCATGGCTTTTCTTGTGTCCTGTAATCAGGTTTTCTGTACTGATTCTTAAGTGATTTCAGACATAAAATATTTGATTCTAGTGGAAAAGGTTCATAGTAATACCTGGGATGCATGAACGCCTAATTTTTTTTTTAAAATAATCTTTATTCATTTTTACATCTTACAAGTGTATCAATAAATTGACAATTAAAATTAAGTACATCACTTGAATTTCTTTCATATCTAATAGTAATACATAAAATTTAACCCCTTCCCTCCCACCCTTACCATAACACATGTAATATTTTTTTTTCATTTTTTTTAAACATATACAATAAGTGAAATACAGAGTAAATCACTTAAAATTGTCAAAAATTCATATTTATTAATACCCTCCCCTTACCCACCAAAACTTTTCCAACCTTATTTACCTCCCATCCCTTTCCCCCCCCCCTGGATGTGCATATTATCTTATGATAAACCATAACTACAGAGATTCTACAAAGGACGTTAATGGGCTTTCTGCCACCTGAATTGCAGCGGGGGGCGACGAGGGCGGGGAGCCCGAGCTGCGGGTGTTTATCAATTTGTGGCGAGTATGAGATTGACTTTGCAAGGAAATGCCATCAGGCTAAGGCCAAACTATACCCATCTAGTTCACTTTTACTTAGCGATGCTGAAAGGATGAGATGGAACTCGGCTTCTAGTGAAAATGAAGGAGAAAAGAGATTCTACATAATGTACTATTAGTAAGACCTCTCTGACCTTATTTTCATGAACACCTAATTTAAAAAAAAAAAAAATTTGGTACCTAATAAGCTGAAAAATAAATACCTTAGTTTTATATGCTCACCAGCAGCCAGGAAACATATAACTTGCTGTCCTTATTCATGCTAGACCAACCAGATAAATCTACATGCCAACAGATGGAGTGGGAGTAAAAGAGCTCAAAGCTGACTTCACTCTCCTTATAGGGAGCTGTTGTTGCCTTCAACTCCTTGGCATTTCTCTGACTTCAGGGAATGTGGCGTGGTGCAGCAGCTATAAATAGGCCAATCTAGGACGTCTGTACACTCAGATTCCTACTGGAGAATGGACTGAATCTATGAAGGGGCCAGAGATCTCAGAGTGCCAGATGATTAAAATTTTAAGTATTTCAGAAAAGTTTGGGCCATTTCATTCTCCATATGTACCTGTTCTCACCAGTTGCTGTTGTGCAGTGTTGTCTTTTCCATTGAACATTTCGGGTATCTATCATCCTCTCCATGAAAAATAATTTCCTGATGTTTCTTTTTCCTCCTTGCAGCTTCATTTCATGTCGTTTAGTTCTAAAGTCTTCCTGTGTTTGGGAAACGTTCGTATATTTCAAGTATTCAATTGCCTACATCATATCCTCCATATCCCTTTTCTCCTCCAGGATTTGCCATATATACTCGAATATAAACTGAGATTTTTGAACCAAAAAAATGGTCCAAGAATGGGGGTCTCAGTTTCTATTAATCTTCTCCCTCCACTGCTTCAGCAATCCCTCTGAACAGGCAGACTTTTGTCATAGTCATAGTAGATGACGGGCAGATAAAGACCCGAATGGTCCATCCAGTCTGCCCAACCTGATTCAATTAAAATTTTTTTAATTTTTTCTTCTTAGCTATTTCTGGGCAAGAATCCAAAGCTCTATCCGGTACTGTGCTTGGGTTCCGATTGCCGAAATCTCCGTCAAAACCTACTCCAGCCCATGTACACCCTCCCAGCCTTTGAAGCCCTCCCCAGCCCATTCTCCCCCAAATGGCCATATACAGACACAGACCGTGCAAGTCTGCCCAGTACTGGCCTTAGTTCAATATTTACTATTACTTTCTGATTCTAGATCCTCTGTGTTCATCCCACGCTTCTTTGAACTCCGTCACCGTTTTCCTCCCCACCACTTCTCTCAGGAGCGCATTCCAGGCATCCACCCTCTCCAGCAGTGGAAAACTAGATAATATGGCTCGGGTATATGTTGTGTCCTTAATTTACATGTGTTTGTTTTTTGACTGTGTTAAAGATGAGGGAAACGGGGACAACAAAAGAGAGAATATTATCTTTCCATACTATTGCTTGTTTTTTATTTTTTCCCAGTCAGAACTTGAAGTGTGACATTTCCTTCTCTTGTAAGCATAGCTTTTTAAGATCAGAAGAGAGTTTTTTTAAAATTAAAGCAACATATCGGCTCTAATCTGAAAGCTAACTGGCATGTGGATATTCAGTTCTCATATATAATGTTATGCTACATAATCTTTTATAATGACGTGGTGTTAAATTCATTGTTTTGAGAAGCTTCTGGATGCTCACAATCTGGGTGGAACTAGTGGAACGCATTAACTTAACTAGCAGGCCCAGCAGAAGGCTTTGAAGACCTCTGTCATAGGACCTGTAAATTAGAGAATGACACGGTGGATGTTACCCATGGATGTTACCCGCCAAAATGGTGGAGGGGGGAAAGGTGCTCACCGCAGGTATGGGGACAAGGCCATCCACCGACCTGTGGAGCGGTGAATGGCCTTGCCCCGAAGTTAAGGGAGGGAATGTGTGTAGTTACTGATCGCGCGCGACCACCCCCCTCCTTACCCATCTATCTACCTTCCTCCCTTAAAGGAGAAGCTTCTGCCCACACATGCACACGACTACACGAACACTCCGGCAGCTTTCAACAAGCTACTCAAACCTTAAAACGCGCCGCGAAGGTAAGGGGGAGGGAGGGAGATGCACGGACCGCGCAAGGGGTGCCGAAGGGCAGTGAGGTGGCAAGAGGGAAGGGTGGATGCTGCGGGGACAGGGATGGGGCGGTGAAGGGGACGGCGAGGACGGGACAGTGAAGGGGACGGTGGTCGGGGACGGGGCAGTGACAGAGACAGATTTTTTCCCCTGTGTCATTCTCTACTGTAAATATCTGCTCTGTACTAAAGCTTGAATTAGGGAAAGCATGTTTTTTTAGTTGTATTTTACATGAAGCTATACTGCTCATTGTTGCACATATACAAACAGATGCATTCCATGTGCATTAGACTAAAGTGTCAGCTTACAAAACATGTCTCTGTGCGGTCCTTATAGCATGGCACATGGGATTTCTCAGAGAGAGAAAGAGATAACGGTTACTGCAGATGGGCAGACTAGATGGGCCATTTGGCCTTTATCTGCCGTCGTGTTTCTATGACTTTAAAATTGTTTAAGTAATTTTCTCTTCAAAGTGGTTAAAACATCTCTTACTTTTTTCTAGGATAAGCAGCCTAAAATTGGTTTCAATCTTTTGAGATCTTACCAGGTACTTATGACCTGGATTGGCCACTGTTGGAAAGAGGATACTGGCCTTAATGGACCTTTGGTCTATTACAATATTACAATATGGCAAGGCTTATGTTCTTAATGTTGTATTAAATTCTAATAGAAGAGGCTAAATATTTTCTGAAAAGTTTTTATTTTCTTAAACAGATGGATACTGTTGCAGAGGAAGGAAAAAGAAGAAGAACTAAAGATGAAATTGTAGACATTGACGACCCAGAAACTAAACGTTTTCCATACCCTTATAATGAGCTCTTGGCTTGGGCTGTGTTAATGAAGAGGCAAAATATGGCTCTTTTCTTTTGGCAGCACGGAGAAGAGTCCATGGCCAAAGCTTTGTTTGCTTGCAAGATAAATCGTTCCATGGCTTGTGAAGCAAAACAAAGTGATGTTATCGATGACACATCAGAAGAACTGAAGGAGCATTCTAAGTGAGTTTTTTTTTTTTTACTTGCGAGTTATGTCTTTATTTCACAGGAAAGAGGAGGAAACAAGTATACTGTCTTCTCATTTCTTTTGCTTTCTTCCTTTGTTTCTTTCTATGGCAGTTGACCTACATAGGATTTTAGCCTTTAATGTTCATAATTACTTAATTTTCTCTTGACTAAAGTTCTTCAGAGCACTGAATAAGTTTTATAGCTGTCAAACAAGGGACCCATGAACTTTGAGCCTAGTTCAGTTTCAGAAAGCTAGACTGTATAATATTTGTTGCAATAAAGCCATGACACTGGATTGTCTAAACTAAACTAAACTAAGTTTGTATACCGCATCATCTCCACAGAAGTGGAGCTCGACACGGTTTCCAGGAATTAATATAGAAAGGAACTCCAATGGAAAGAAGAAGGGCTTAGTAAAAAAAGAAAGAAAGAGGGGACTTAGTATAATGGAGAGGGAGGGAGTAGTTACGTTTTAGAGAAAAGCCAAGTTTTCAAATGTTTTCGGAAGCGTTGGAGGGAGGTCGAACTCCAAAGAGGGGCAGTAAAGCTGTTCTGCGTTACTGATGATGTCATCAGTAATGCAGAAGAGTGAATTCATGGGTGGACAAGGTGTGGTGCTCACTCGAGGGATGGGAGGAAGGGAAGCTGAGCAAGGGTCCTGCAGCACGAGGGATGGGAGGGAGAACATAAGAATTGCCGCTGCTGGGTCAGACCACTGATTCATCGTGCCCAGCAATCCGCTCACGCGGCGGCCCCTAGGTCAAAGACCAGTGCTCTAAATCAGCCCAGCCTCACCTGCGTACTTTCCAGTTCAGCAGGAACTTGTCCAACTTTGTCTTGAATCCCTGGAGGGTGTTTTCCCCTACGAAAGATTCTGGGAGAACGTTCCAGTTTTCTACCACTCTCTGGGTGAAGAAGAACTTCCTTACGTTCGTACGGAATGTATGGAAGTTTTTCTTCACCCAGAGAGTGGGAGGGTAGGATAGAAGCTGGGCAAGGGTCCAGCTGCATGAGAATATGGGAGGGATGGGAGGAAAGATGCTGCACATGTGAGGGAGAGAAAGGAAAGAAGAAGAATTGGGGTGAAGGAGAGGAAGGGAGAGATGATCATGTACACACCCGAAATAAGACGTGTGTGTTTGGGCCTAAAATTAATACAAGACACTGTCTTATTTTCGGGGAAACATGGTAGTAGTGAAAGCGTAGAAATACGCTGAAAATCAAGGAAGTCAGAGACAAAGGCCCCGATTCACTAAAGTCAGCGATCGTCGCTAAACGATCGCTGCTAACTAACCCGATTCACAAAATGGCCCACCGCCTGTTTTTCCTCTCGATCGCCCGTTTTTCGATCCGGCCATGCAAATTTGTAAAACCCCACACAAAATAGCCAAGCGATTGATTCACTAACATTTGCTTGGCTATTTTGCATCAGGTTTTACGATCCTAAAATCCGACTGCTGTAGAACTGTTAGCAACTGTGTTACCAACAGGTATGCCGGTGTTTTGACAGGTCTGCCTGTTTTTTTTTCCCATGACACAGATATTTTGCGTGTATTACACATGCAAAATATCTGCCCCATTAAAAAAAAAAAAAAAGGAAAACCCGCCCAGGCAGACCGTTCAGAAAACCACATCTCTGATAGGAGGGATGCGCACTCCCCCCACCATGCTAAAAAATATGGTAGCAAACGTGTCGTTCCCCCCCCCCCCCGCACACGGCAGGAGGTATGCCACAACCACCACTGTGCTTTGTCGAAGAGGGGGGGGGGGCTTTTTTTTATTTTGTTATTGTGTGTGTGTAATACATGCAAAATATCTGCCCAAGAAACCGCCCCCCACACCCAGTAGAAGCCCTGACAGAAGTGACAGTAGGCTGCTTCCCCTGTTATTACTGTCGGGGCTTTGTACTGACTCAATCGCTCATTTGCATGCAAACTTGATAGTGAATCAAACACTGTTTAAAATTCAGCCAACAGCGATTGAGTTATCTGTAGTGAATCTGGGCCTAAATCCTTCTCTTACTGATGAACCTTTTGTGATCTTTGGCAAATCTATTAACCTCCAGTTGCTTTGGGTATAAAATTTAAATTTATAGGCCCTTCGGACAAGGAAATAACCTGGTCTACATTTGTCTGTCTGTCCTAATTAGATTGCATGCTCTTCTGAGCAGGAACCATCCTTTACATGTTTAATATCTACCGTTGCATATGCATTTCAGTGTTATAGAAATGATAAATATAATTGCTCTCAACACAAATACATTAGCCTATATCACTTTATGCAATTTTATGACTAAAAGATAGATCTCCAAGATACTGTACATATAGTCACTGATACTTTAATTTTTACCTTGAGAGAGCAGCATGTGGTGAGGAAGGGGAATTCCACTTTTTAATTCAGGGTTTGTTTTCACTTCCTTGTCACAGTGAGTTTGGACAGCTAGCTGTTGAGCTTCTAGAACAATCCTTCAGACAAGATGAAACTATGGCGATGAAGTTGCTGACGTATGAGCTAAAAAACTGGAGTAACTCTACATGCCTTAAATTAGCGGTTTCTTCAAGACTTCGCTTGTTTGTAGCTCACACGTGTACACAAATGTTGTTATCTGATATGTGGATGGGAAGGCTGAATATGAGGAAGAATTCATGGTATAAGGTATACAAATTTATGTTGCTGTTAAATTTTTGTTGGTTTAATTTATAGTGCTGTTGTATAGAGAATGTGCAATAGAAATTGTTTGCTTCAGACTACCTTTGAAGGGATTCGCTTTTCTTTTGATGCATTTTTAATATCTTTTTTTTTTATGTAAGGCAAAGAAATGTACAGTAGAAGGTGGAAAATACAGGCAAGTAGTCATTAGTCATACTAATCAGCTACTAAAAATGGAACTACAAAAATAACTTTAGACAGAAAATGCACTAAAATATAATTTCATAATAAATTGTCTTTCCTTAGTCACTAAAGTATGATCATGGCTTTTATATTTTTAAAAAGAACTGTTTCATAAACGCATAAGTGAAGACAAAATTGCAGCGTAAGGATGTTCTCTTCGGTGCATGAATTTAATCTTCAACTCTCCTAATCCATAGCAATGATAGATAAGAGTTGTATAGTTATGTTCAGATCCTAAACCAGGGATCTCAAAGTCCCTCCTCGAGGGCCGGAATCCAGTCGGGTTTTCAGGATTTCCCCAATGAATATGCATTGAAAGCAGTGCATGCACATAGATCTCATGCATATTCATTGGGGAAATCCTGAAAACCCGATTGGATTCGGAGGGACTTTGGAGACCCCTGCTCTAGATCAAGGGTGAGCAACTCCGGTCCTCGAGGGCCGGAATCTAGTCGGGTTTTCAGGATTTCCCCAATGAATATGCATTGAAAGCAGTGCATGCACATAGATCTCATGCATATTCATTGGGGAAATCCTGAAAACCCGACTGGATTTGGAGGGACTTTGGAGACCCCTGCTCTAGATCAAGGGTGAGCAACTCCGGTCTTCGAGGGCCGGAATCCAGTCGGGTTTTCAGGATTTCCCCAATCAAGTTTCAAGTTTATTATATTATTTGATTAAACGCTTTTCAGAATACAAAGCGTTTTACAAAGAAATAAAATTAAATTTCTAAAATCACAAATACATTGTAATTAAAATTAACTACTTTAAATTAAAAATAAAAGCAAACTGGGATAAACAATCCACATGAAACAATAGGAAAGGGGGAAGAAAGAAAAAAATACAATTGAAAATGTATTGCATTGAAAGCAATGCATGCACATAGATCTCATGCATATTCATTGGGGAAATCCTGAAAACCCGATTGGATTCGGAGGGACTTTGGAGACCCCTGCTCTAGATCAAGGGTGAGCAACTCCGGTCCTCGAGGGCCGGAATCTAGTCGGGTTTTCAGGATTTCCCCAATGAATATGCATTGAAAGCAGTGCATGCACATAGATCTCATGCATATTCATTGGGGAAATCCTGAAAACCCGACTGGATTCGGAGGGACTTTGGAGACCCCTGCTCTAGATCAAGGGTGAGCAACTCCGGTCTTCGAGGGCCGGAATCCAGTCGGGTTTTCAGGATTTCCCCAATCAAGTTTCAAGTTTATTATATTATTTGATTAAACGCTTTTCAGAATACAAAGCGTTTTACAAAGAAATAAAATTAAATTTCTAAAATCACAAATACATTGTAATTAAAATTAACTACTTTAAATTAAAAATAAAAACAAACTGGGATAAACAATCCACATGAAACAATAGGAAAGGGGGAAGAAAGAAAAAAATACAATTGAAAATGTATTGCATTGAAAGCAATGCATGCACATAGATCTCATGCATATTCATTGGGGAAATCCTGAAAACCCGATTGGATTCGGAGGGACTTTGGAGACCCCTGCTCTAGATCAAGGGTGAGCAACTCCGGTCCTCGAGGGCCGGAATCTAGTCGGGTTTTCAGGATTTCCCCAATGAATATGCATTGAAAGCAGTGCATGCACATAGATCTCATGCATATTCATTGGGGAAATCCTGAAAACCCGACTGGATTCGGAGGGACTTTGGAGACCCCTGCTCTAGATCAAGGGTGAGCAACTCCGGTCTTCGAGGGCCGGAATCCAGTCGGGTTTTCAGGATTTCCCCAATCAAGTTTCAAGTTTATTATATTATTTGATTAAACGCTTTTCAGAATACAAAGCGTTTTACAAAGAAATAAAATTAAATTTCTAAAATCACAAATACATTGTAATTAAAATTAACTACTTTAAATTAAAAATAAAAACAAACTGGGATAAACAATCCACATGAAACAATAGGAAAGGGGGAAGAAAGAAAAAAAATACAATTGAAAATGTATTGCATTGAAAGCAATGCATGCACATAGATCTCATGCATATTCATTGGGGAAATCCTGAAAACCCGATTGGATTCGGAGGGACTTTGGAGACCCCTGCTCTAGATCAAGGGTGAGCAACTCCGGTCCTCGAGGGCCGGAATCTAGTCGGGTTTTCAGGATTTCCCCAATGAATATGCATTGAAAGCAGTGCATGCACATAGATCTCATGCATATTCATTGGGGAAATCCTGAAAACCCGACTGGATTCGGAGGGACTTTGGAGACCCCTGCTCTAGATCAAGGGTGAGCAACTCCGGTCTTCGAGGGCCGGAATCCAGTCGGGTTTTCAGGATTTCCCCAATCAAGTTTCAAGTTTATTATATTATTTGATTAAACGCTTTTCAGAATACAAAGCGTTTTACAAAGAAATAAAATTAAATTTCTAAAATCACAAATACATTGTAATTAAAATTAACTACTTTAAATTAAAAATAAAAACAAACTGGGATAAACAATCCACATGAAACAATAGGAAAGGGGGAAGAAAGAAAAAAAATACAATTGAAAATGTATTGCATTGAAAGCAATGCATGCACATAGATCTCATGCATATTCATTGGGGAAATCCTGAAAACCCGATTGGATTCGGAGGGACTTTGGAGACCCCTGCTCTAGATCAAGGGTGAGCAACTCCGGTCCTCGAGGGCCGGAATCTAGTCGGGTTTTCAGGATTTCCCCAATGAATATGCATTGAAAGCAGTGCATGCACATAGATCTCATGCATATTCATTGGGGAAATCCTGAAAACCCGACTGGATTCGGAGGGACTTTGGAGACCCCTGCTCTAGATCAAGGGTGAGCAACTCCGGTCTTCGAGGGCCGGAATCCAGTCGGGTTTTCAGGATTTCCCCAATCAAGTTTCAAGTTTATTATATTATTTGATTAAACGCTTTTCAGAATACAAAGCGTTTTACAAAGAAATAAAATTAAATTTCTAAAATCACAAATACATTGTAATTAAAATTAACTACTTTAAATTAAAAATAAAAACAAACTGGGATAAACAATCCACATGAAACAATAGGAAAGGGGGAAGAAAGAAAAAAAATACAATTGAAAATGTATTGCATTGAAAGCAATGCATGCACATAGATCTCATGCATATTCATTGGGGAAATCCTGAAAACCCGACTGGATTTCGGCCCTCAAGGAGGGACTTTGAGACCCCTGTCCTAAACCATTCTAGTGGAGGCTGAATGTTTGGGTTTTGTTTTGTTTTTAAATTCTTTATTGATTTTCCAAATGTCAATAGTGCAAGACACACTCTATAACATATAAGAAGTCAATAAAAGCACATTTAACTTACACATATACATAACCAACCAGTTTATCCCCCCCCCAATTCTTAATCAATAAAACACAGAAACTAGATTTTCCCAATAACCTTACCCTATTCAGATTAATAATATCCTCCCATCCCCCATAAGTGTACATACTCAAAGGTCAAAATTAGGACAGAAATATTCCCCCTTCCCTGGATGTGTACGAAAATAAATGTTAAAATATATAGCTACAGATCTGTTTTGTAACCTGGTTAACATACTTGTGCTTTAACAACATACTGATTAACAAATTGTATTTTAGTTAAATTGTTTGCTTTGTCAGAAAGCTGCTCATAAAGACTTATGAAGGGCTGTTCTATTGGATACCTGCATTTGTGCTCCTTATGCATGTAAATGTACAGAATATTAGCATTTACATGCCTAAGTGCTATTCTATAATGGTGTGTGTAAGTGGCATGTCGTATAAATGCAAGGAGGACTGCATTTGGGCGGAACTCCCACTTATGTGGGTAAGAGTGGTGAGACAGTCGTAATGGGCAAACAGCAATGAGGGCATGGGACAGCTCAGTGACACGAGTGATTCTTGACTTTTGATCTCAATAATAGAATAGTATCTCTTGTTAATGAAGGGACTCCATTATTGACATCAAAAGAATGAGGCTTTTTGATCACATCCCATCATCTACATTTTGCCCAAAATTCACAGATATTTAATTGGTCCTCCTGATATACCCGTGTTGCTAATAAGGTCTATATTAGAATTAGTATCAAAGGCTTTTATCTTTTTTTCCTTCTTTCCTTTGTTCCACTTGTTCCATCCTCTGTCAAAGACGCCTTAAAAATGATTAATATTTGGAAAGATATTCCTTTCAGAAAACATAAATGATATTTAGTTACTTTAGATATCCATGTACTCTATACCAGTATTCCTCAGAAAGGTGATATCAACAGTATAAGATACACATTGTTGACCAGGACCCATCCTTTAAGAATTCCCAGAGTTCAGATCACAGAGAGCTATTTTGAATTCAGTGGTACCTTTCACAAGCAAGTAAAGGGTACTGCCATTTGGACAGATATAGTTAATATCTCTGTCAGAGAATATGAGGGCTCTTTGATATTTATATGTTTTAATAAACCATTTTATGCTCTTGCCATACCAGGAATTGGGATTATTTTTTTTTTTGCCGTTTGGAAATACGACCTTCCTTCCTTTCTCCTAGCCAGCGTCTTTGCTTGATCACCAGATAATAATCCATGCTTGTATGAGTATTAATGTGTCCAGCTTCACCTGCTTCAAACTAATAGTCCATAAATGTTAGATTGCTACAGTTAAACATCCAATATTGTTCACAATGCTATGATCTTCATAATCTGATCTGACAACCTATCATGCTGGCAAAGAGTCAAAAACCTGGGCTTAATATAACCATACTAACAACTTGTATAAATGCGCTGTCTCACAAATATATATCCGTGCATAGGTATTCTAGAGAAAAACAGGGGTCTCAAGTGCTCCCGGCCAGGGCTTGAGGTATACTTCAAAGCCACTGACTGATACTGTGAGCTATCATCGGTCCCGGTTATATTCTCTATACCAATGACTAATGATTTTTATATTTACATTCTCTTCGTAGAGTTAATGAGAGGGAGAATAAAGAGTCAATGAGGAAGAAAAAAAGCTAAGTAATTTTGAATTATACAGACTGGCAAAAGAACTGATTTAGTAAAATACTTTTTAAAAAAATAAAAAAGAACGTAAAAACGTAAGAAGAGAATGTAAATGTAAAAATCATTAGTCATTGGTATAGAGAATATAAACGGGACCGATGATAGCTCACAGTATCAGTCAGTGGCTTTGAAGTATACCTCAAGCCCTGGCCGGGAGCACTTGAGACCCCTGTTTTTCTCTAGAATACCTATGCACGGATATATATTTGTGAGACAGCGCATTTATACAAGTTGTTAGTGTGACACACAATATAAATTAAGTGGCTTAATATAACCATAACAACGCTGTTTCCAAACAGTTAAACTTCGATTTATTTCTCCATAACTAGCTGATTAACTCAATTTATAATCTCTTTATTATTAGACCACATACAAAAGAATTGAATATCATCAACATGCATGTGAGAGGGTTGCAAATATATGTTAATGTCAAGGATAAACTAGACCCTTGTGGCATCCCACACTCCACCAGCCTAGAAGGATAACATGCTACACCATCTAACTTGCTGTATTTGTCCTATCAAAAAGGATCTGCACAAACCCAAAGGAGTTTGCACTACCTCTAGATTTTCCAACCACTGTAATAAAATCAACTGTATCAAATGCAGTCAGAATATTCTACACCACAATCAAACCTCTTCACCTTGATCCAGTCTTCTGCACATGTCCTCTACAAGACCTACTAACAATCTCTACTCCATACGCTGTGTAGTTAACTAGCCCATTGACCAGTTCCAAATGATTTACCAAATACCAAATGACTTCTGCTTGAAAAGATTCCCTACAAATGGAATTTAACTGGCCTAAAATGATCCTTCTTAAAATAGCTAATAAAAGTATCTTTAGGAATTGTGGGAGAACATAAGAATATAAGAACATAAGAAATGGCTTCGCCGGATCAGACTCTAGGTCCATCCAGTCCGGCGACCCACACCCGCGGAGGCCAAGCCAGGTGTTCCCTGCTGAGAAACCTTGTTTACTCGTATCCCCCAATGTGATTTGCAAGAAGGTGTGCATCCAACTTGCTCTTGAATCCCAGAATGCTGGTCTCCATCACAACCTCCTCAGGGAGAGCGTTCCAAGCGTCCACCACTCGTTGTGCGAAACAGAACTTCCTAATATTTGTCCTGGGACTGGTGCCCCTCAGTTTCAGTCCATGACCTCTTGTCCGAGTCACATTTGACAATGTGAATAATGATGTTTCTTGCTCTATTTTGTCAAATCCTTTTAGTATTTTAAAAGTCTCTATCATGCCTCCTCGCAGTCTTCTCTTCTCGAGGGTGAACAATCCCAGTTTTCCGAGGCGTTCTTTGTAGCTCAAATTCTCGATACCTTTTACTAGCTTCGTGGCTCGCCTTTGCACCCTCTCCAGTAGGGTTATATCCTTCTTTAGGTAGGGAGACCAGTGTTGAACACAGTACTCCAAGTGTGGTCTGACCATTGCTCTGTAAAGCGGCATTATGATGTCCGCCGATCTACTTGTGATTCCCTTCTTTATCATGCCCAACATCCTATTTGCTTTCTTTGCTGCCGCTGCGGCTGGGAGAGGGAGGAGGGAACTGAGAAACTCTTTCCTGTGATGAGGCATTAACTATATTCAATAATAACAGTGCTAACTCTAATTTAACTGCTTTCATTGTAATATTATGTACTTGGGCTTACCTGTTTCTTCTCTTCAGGCATTGCTTGTGATTGTATTTCTCCAGTTTTGTTTTCCTTGCAATGTCTTCCAATTGAGTGGCAGGTGATGTATAAAGATTGTGGTCCAATCCCACCTCCCCCCTTCCCACGCCTGTTTTTAAAGTGATGAGAAGTGATTGCTATCAAGACTACTGTAACATCCTCTATCTCCCCTGCCCCGCAGCCATGATAAAGCAAATACAAACAGTACAAAACACAGCACTGAGACTTACCTATTCACTGAGGAAACACGACCCCATCACCGCAGCATGCCTCGACTCACACTGGTTCCCAATACAAGCAAGAATACTGGCAAGTAGTACAGAGGCAGAACAATCAGCAACAAAAGTGCAAGATATTCCAATAAAACACAAAACTGGCTAAGAGCAAAAACTGCCGAAGTGCCCGCCTCTCCTGGTAGCCTCATAAAGTTTTGAATAAGTTTCATCCCACCCCAGGAGTATCCCACACAAGAAAAATGCTTGTTTCTCTTGTGGTCTCGTTAATAAAAATGATGTTCAAAAAAACAAACAAACAAGCAAGAATACTATTGAAATTCTATTGTCTACTATTTAAAACCATAAATGGAGATAGCCCAGCCTACATTAACAACCGCCTAATCCAAACTACTACACAGGAGAACCCACACACTATTCACACACCCTCCAATCGGAGACGTCAAACGAAAAAAAAAACCTATACGATAACCTACTAGCCAGACAGGCGGCAAAACTAGACCGCCAACTCTCCAATTTACTGATCACAACCCCAAACTACAAAACTTTTAGAAAAGAAATAAAAACTCTGCTATTCAAGAAATACTTGAAAACAAACTAAATCGCCACAGCAATCATCTCAATACCCGGAAGCAACCTTCTCTACTTTACACTTCCTCTGAAAATGTCCAGATAACTTCCTATGCAATCCGCCTTGAACCGCAAGGTTATGGCGGAATAGAAATCACTATGTAATGTAATATAGTCATGGCCTTTTATAAATGCCATCCTTAAGGCTAGCATATAATGTTGAAATATGCAATCCATGCACTTTCATTTGCAGAACCAGCAATACGGAATTCCCTGCCTCAAACTGACAGATTAGATTTTAAGAAACAAGAGCTTTCATTTATAATTCTTGAGTAAGTCATATAACATATAGCTATGACTGACTTATTTTGGATTCTTTTGTTTTGTTTTTCATGATCATATGTGTTTTATTGGAATCCACTGAGAACAGTTAGGATCAACGAATATAAAAAATTCTTTCCAATAATTTTTGTTTTCCTGTATTGGGTTTATATTTGATTCAGTATAATTGTGATTTCTATTGCTTACTGTTTTGTTTTCAGTTGCTTTTTAATTAATCTTGTACTGAATTTAACTACTTCTTCTTCACGGAACGAGTGATAGAGCATTGGAACAAGCTTCCAGTACAGGTGATCGAGGCCCGCAGTATCCCAGACTTCAAGAATAAATGGAATACCTATGTGGGATCACTGCGAGGGTCATACCAATGAATTGGGTCGCTAGGATATAGACTTAATAGAGCAGGTCAGTAGAGTTAAGGGGGCCAGTAGACTTAAAAGGGGGTCAATGGTATGGGCAGACTTGATGGGCTGTAGCCCTTATCTGCCATCATCTTTCTATGTTACTGTTAATCCAATTTGAGCAGTACAGTGTTCCCCCGGTCATTCGCGGTATTTTCCGACCGCCGACCAGAAGAGGACAGTTGGAGAGGCAGGAGAGAGCAACCGGAGCACTGGCAAGTGAAGGAAATCACTCGCTGTATGCTCCAACTGCCTCTTCCTGCACTAAAGTCGGGCCTTACCAATCAGGAGCTGCGTACGGTTTTTTCAAGATTCATTGGGGTTCCTGGAATGGAACCCCCGTGAATTTTGAGGAAGTACTGTATATTGAGAATATGGGGTATAAATGGAAATCTGAGCTTAGAAATGAAGCATGTCTGTAGATTTCTACAGGAGAGAGGAGCCTATTTCCTGAACTGAACTGGTCTAGATCTTCCTCCTTTTGTGTTTGCTGTAATCCACTAAATCATGCTTAACATATATTTCCATGTTATTAACCATTTACTCAACTAAGAAATTTTTCAAAATAGAGACTTTCTGGTTAATTGTTAAACGTTATTATTCAAGGACAAGCAGACAGCATATTTTCACATGTGAGTGACGTCATCCATCATCCATGGAGCCCCATACCATGCATGTGCTGATGCCTTCCTGCCTGACAGCGGCTTGTGGGACCATCAGTTTTTAGTTTTCTGCAGAGCTAAGAAGTTTCTTTTCAGCGTTCTCTTCAGTGTGTGCCTCAAGTTTTACTTTTTGGGTATTTTCCCAATTTAATTTTCCTAATTTTCTTATTTTTCTTTTTTTTTTAATTTCTTTATTCAGTTTTGCATATTACAACAAGTGTATCGGAAAAATTCATATGATCTTATAAATACACACTTGATTTTTCTATCTTTGATAATCTTTCTTTTTAAATGTTTATTGGGGTCTTTTGCCCCTTCCCATGCCTGGGAGCATTGACAGTGTTCGGCTTTATTGTTACATGAGCTCCCCCTCCATTGAGTCCTTTGACCTAGCATTGGTTGTTTTCCCATCAATGTCAAAGGTGGCTAGTGGGTTCAAGAAGTGCACAGTGTGCAACATGACCATATCTGCTACTGACCCACAGTCTTGGTGTGTTAAGTTCTTTGCATATAAATTGTGGATATCCAGGCTAATGATAATTATCAATAACGCTCTTCTCAGAGGCATGACCTGGCAGCTAGGCAGTCCCACATGTGAGAATATGCTTCCTGCGTAGAAACTTACTTGTAGCAGTTATTATCTGAAGACAGCAGACAGATATTCTAACAACCCTTCCACCTTCCCTAGTTGGCTTCTTAGCTTAGTTCGCGAGATCATTAGTTCAGTAACAATCATCGGGCAGGAAAGGCACCAACACATGCTTGGTATTGGGCAGTGTTAAAGTTTTTAAAGTGACAGTACACTTTTTGACTTTCTATGCCTGGGCTCTGTGGATGATGATACCCATGTGAGAATATCTGCCTGCTGTTGGATAGTACTTGCTATAGTTAATAACTATGTTTTATTGCAATTACAACTTTTATGTTTTTACAATAGAAAAAAAGGCTTTTCCCTTTATTTCAGAAATTATTCACATTGAACTATGTATTATGAATGAATCGAGTTATATTATTTTAATATACAGGTGATCTTGAGTATCCTGGTTCCTCCTGCCATCTTAATGCTGGAATACAAAAGTAAGGCAGAAATGTCCCACATTCCACAGTCTCAAGATGCACATCAGATGACAATGGAAGACAGCGAGAGCAACTTTCAGACCATGACAGATGATATATCAATGGTAATAAATTATTCAGAGAAATAGATTCCTAACTGCTTCCCCTGGTTCGGTAGCATGGAATTTTGCTCTATTTGAGTTTTTGCCAAGTATTAGGGACCTGGATTGGCTACGGGGCTAGATGGACCATTGGCCTGACCCAGTAAGGCTATTCTTATATTATGTTCTTAGCATAATTTGTATTGGCCCCTGCCTTATAAAAATAAATCAAATCTTGTATAGCATTTAACGTTTGTATTTCAGTTACTAGACAGGAAAGTTGTATTTGAAGTGCAAACCTGCCGTTTTTAAACGGCTAAGGTTTTAGTTTTGTTTCTCAAGTTAATTTCTAATATAGAAACGTGTCTTTCTATGAATACTTTATATAAGCACACCTCTTGGGAACACTTCATTAAAAATCCATCATACTCTAATAGAACATAAGAATTGCCATCTCCGGATCAGACCCTGGGTCCATCAAGTCCGGTGATCCACACACGCGGAGGACCCGCCAGATGTACCCTGGCATAGTTTTAATCCCCATATCACTGTATGCTTCTCAAGGGAGATGTGCATCTAATTTACCCTTACCCGTATCACTCTATGCCACTCTTAAAGAGATAATAATAATAATAACATCTTATATACTGCAATACCGTGAAGTTCTATGCGGTTTACAAAGATTAAGCAAAGGTACAAATCGATTGACTTTAAGAGGGGAGGAAGAAAGAGGGTTAATAGGACAGGAAATCCATTTTTGAGGAGAGAGTGATCAATAGAGCAAGTTAATCGCTATAGAGGGGAGAGAGAAGAGAGGATCAGTTGTCTAGATACTTTAGGAACAGGTATGTTTTCAGACGTTTACTAAATTCCTCATAAGTAGTGGGCGAAAGCAATTGTTCTAGGTCTTTACCCCATGATGCTGCTTGGTGCGAGAGAAGATGTTCATGGTGTTTTTTCAATTTACAACCTCTCACTGGGGGGGGAAACGAAGTTGGAATGTGAGCTAGGAGATGTGCATCTAGTTTACCCTTAAATCCTAGAACGGTGGATTCTGCAATTACTTCCTCTGGGAGAGCATTCCAGGTGTCCACCACTCGTTGCGTGAAACACAACTTCCTGATATTTGTCCTGGACCTGTCCCCCCTCAGCTTCAGTCTATGTCCTCTTGTCCGTGTCACACTGGACTTTGTAAATAACTGCTTTCCCTGATCCATTTTCAGTATTTTGAAAGTCTCGATCAGATCCCCTCGCAGTCTCTCTTCTCAAGGGAGAACAACCCCAATCTCTTTAAGTCGTTCCTCGTAGTCCAGGTTCCCCATACCTTTCACTAGCTTCGTTGCTCGTCTGCACCCTCTCTAGCAGTTTTATATCCTTCTTTAGGTATGGAGACCAATGCTGGACCAGGTATTCCAGGTGCGGTCTGACCATGGCTCTGTAAAGCGGTATTATAACTTTCTCTGATCTACTCGTAACTCCCTTCTTTATCATGCCTAGCATTCTATTTGCTTTCTTTGCCGCCGCCGCACATTGCGCCAACTGTTTCAGGGTCCTATCTATCAGTACACTCAGGTTCTTTTCCTGTTCGGTCTTTCCCAGAGTTACACCGGACATACTATACTTGTGATCTTTATTTATTTTGCCTAAATGCATCACTTTGCATTTTTTCACATTAAAATTCCACATTCTTCTGAAAAAGATTCTTCTTTCTTTTCAACATAGCAAAACATCGTATTTCTAGACTGCATACCCATAAGTTTGATGCGGATTACAAAATGACAGTACAATAGAATCTGTTCAGTCAGATATTTTGAAAAGAGGAAGGTTTTCAACTAATTTCTGAATTGTTCATAAGGACAAGATGTAATCAACAACGATTGAAATTCATATCAGATTAAATGAGTATCTGGCAGCTCTTTTTATGGTTGCTGGCCTGATTTTGTGGAATCCTTTGGGCTCCTTTTGCTAAGGAGCATTAGCGTTTTTAGCGCACGCTAAACCCGTGCTACACGGCTAGAACTAATGCCAGCTCAATGCTGGCGATAGCGTCTAGCGCATACGGCAATTTAGCGTGCGCTATTCCACGTGTCAATGCCCTAACGCGACTTAGTAAAAGGAGCCCTTTCCCTCTACATTTGTGCGAAATACTGTCTTTACTTTCTTTCCAGAAACAGTTAAAAAGCATATCTTTTCAGCAGGCTTTTTTTTTTTTTTTTTTTTTTGCAGGATGATATTTGGTGTACTAGATGATGGTTTATTTTACTGCTGATGGTTTTATTTTTTTATTTTTATGTAGTAGTTTGAATATTATTGCTGTTTTGTTTGTCTTTGCATTCATAATACGTTTTGTGCTGTAATCACTCTTAGACAATGAAAAGTTAATTCTGGACAAAAACCAACCACATTTTATTTGTGGAGATCTACTGAAAAGAGTTCAGCTCATGATTTGTGAGCCTTTTTGTCCTGGAATTTCCAAACTGATAGGAGAATTTAGGTGTCTTTAAGATGAGAAGTGAAAATTTTCATTGGGATTGTTTTTGAGTTTTAGTGAACAGATATTACTTTTTTTTTTTTAGATAGGTATTTCTTTGAATAATTTCTTGTTTTTCTTCATGAAAGGAAGTATTTAAGGAAGTAAGGTTCTTGGATGAGACTGAAGTGAAGCATGAAATTGAGACACAGGCAAAACCTCGAAGACTTCCAATCACACGGAAATTTTATGCATTCTACCATGCACCAATTGTGAAATTTTGGTTTAACACAGTAAGTTGTTACAATTTGGCAATAGTTTGAATTGACCTGGCTATTATTGTCTATCAATAATTAAAATAGAAATCCTGCTATAGAATTAAGCAAGTTTATTCTTGAGTAATGCAGATGGTCATTTCATGTATTGAACCTTATCTAGAAATGGCTTCACATCATCTGTGCCAAGCAAGAGAAGTAAGGTTTAGATAATTGACCTTCCAGAAGATCCAGAGGAAAATTAATCGCAATTTTATTTAAGAGCTCTCACTGTCTGTCATACAAAGATATGACTCAACACAGGGCTGTGTTGAGTCACTTAAAAGCCTGCATCAGGAATCGTGATTTTGTAAGTTAATGCAAAACCATACTGGTAGCGGCCATCTTTCCTACGCCAACTGCACCATTCAAGGTGTAAAAGCGCTGTGTGTGTTGAACATATAAAACTTCACAACTGTTTATGTGTGCTCTCAGCCTATATTACATGGCT
The DNA here is from genome assembly GCF_902459505.1 of Geotrypetes seraphini. Taxonomy (NCBI): domain Eukaryota; kingdom Metazoa; phylum Chordata; class Amphibia; order Gymnophiona; family Dermophiidae; genus Geotrypetes; species Geotrypetes seraphini. Next base: position 17,548,468 of record NC_047097.1, read on the forward strand.
TTGCACTAACCTACAAAATCATGATTCCTAATGTAGGCTACATAGCACTGTGTTGTCATATCTATGTATGGTGGACATTGAGAGCTCTTCAGTAAATAAATAGTGATTAATTTTTCTCTGGCTCTTCTGGAAGGTCAATTATCTAAATACTTCTCTTGCTTGGTTTTGTTTTCTTTATGTGGTGTTCATCTCATCTGTGCCACTGGGAAATATAAATATTAGATAAAATGTTTTCCTTCCTTATTGGCCTATCCAGACTGGTCCAGTCACTTGACTGTAGGGTTATGTATGCCTACCAGCAAGTGGAGACTGAACACCAAAAACTTTGAACAGTATAAGTTCCCTGTACATTCCCTAAGAAGCCAGTATGTTCTCAGTCTCCAGCAGGTGGTGGACGTCTAGCTGTGCAGCCTGTGACATGGTCTGGTAGGCCCTTCTTGGAGGCAGTTTTTTCTTTTGCTTTGTGTCAGAAGTAGTCACTTAACTTCCTGGTTGTTCCCTTTGACTGCCTGTTTGCCAAGGGGTATTGGTCCATGGGAGCCTTCTGTCTACCCCAGGGATGAATTACTTGGGTGGCTGGGTCTTGGCCCCGTCTTGGACTCCCCCATAGAGAGGACCATGTGCCTTGGCTCTAGTGCTGAACACTGGACCCTTGTTTTGAGCAACTAATGTCATCAAGAAAGGAATAAAGGAAGTTCCTGGTTGACATGGTGCTCCACAGCTCGGCTGGCCAGAGTGGAGAGTTTTTATTTTCCAGCATGTCGGCAGAGAAACATGCCATTGTAAAGCCTGTGGCTTCAAGAGAATTGATAAGCCTGGAGCAGCCTACAGGCTCTGTGGCGATTCTAGAACAGCTTCCACAGCGGTTTCGGAGACTCAGGAGGGAAAATTGTGTGACCATGTGGGTGTGGAGAACTTACTGTAGAATAGCAGTAGAACGGTGTCCTCCATAGTTTTGGCACCCATTTCCTCTCCTGATGCAGTGCTGGTGGGAACAGCAGCCATTTCTGATATGAACTGCGTGTCTGTCATGGCCAAGCGGTTTCTTAAAGAGGTGCTGCCAGACCCTTCTTTGGCATCCAAGGAGACTGCAGTTTCCTTTTAGAGTTTGTATAGGCAGTGCTTATTCATTCAATTTTCTATACCATTCTCCCAGAGGAGCTCAGAATGGTTTACATATATTCAGGTATTCAAGCATTTTTCCTTTAAGGCTTGGAAAGCTAGGAACTCCATGAGCTGTGTTCCTGCTGGGCAGGCTCAGGCTCCTCCAGTTGATAAGAAAGCTTGACTGGATTGGGTTGAGGAGTTGGAGGATTTGGGCTCCATGTTATCTGAGGGGGATCTCATTGGCATTGAAGAGTATGGCACTCATATTCTGGACCCTGTGGAAAACTTTACCAATAGATGAAGATTCTTCTGTTGTTTTTTTTTTCATCGAGATGAACTTGAGGAATTTATTGCTCAGTTCTCTGTTTTACATTTTGAGAAAGAGGGTACACCTCTGGTGGGGGACGGAGGCAGCAGTTCCTTCACTCATCACTATCACATTGATGTTCAAGTGACACAGGATAAGAACATAAGAACATATAAGAACATAAGAAATGCCTCTGCTGGGTCAGACCCGAGGTCCATCGTGCCCAGCAGTCCGCTCGCGCAGTGGCCCAACAGGTCCAGGACCTGTGCAGTAATCTTCTATCTATATCCCTTTGCCTTTGGGGCAGGGATTTTGACTTCCGCTTTCCGGGGCTTTTGACCTTGAGACTTATTGCTTTATGATTTTTGATTTATTAATCTTGTTGTACTGCTTATTCATTTTACTGGTCCAAGCAGTTTACATAATACAGCGTTCCCCCGGTCATTCACTTTCGGCGGTTCGTGGTCCTAGTCATTCGCGGTATTTTACGACCTCGACCACCGACCAGAAGAAGACAGCTGGAGAGGCAGGAGAGAGCATCCGGAGCATCGGCGAGTGAAGGAATCACTCGCTGTATGCTCCGACCGCCTCTTCCTGCACTAAAGTCAGGCCTTACCAATCAGGAGCTGCGTGTCAAAGCAGCTCTTGATGGTGAGGCCCGATTTTAGTGCAGGAAGAGGCGATCAGAGCATACAGTGCTTCACCGACACCGTAAAAGCTAGGCACGTACAGCCACTCCAGAAGCGCCAGGCCCACAAGCCTCCCCCCCCCCACGTCAATTTTGACGTCATAGAGGCAGTTTCGTGCCAGCCAATCGGTGCCTCTCGGATGTCAGTGGGGGGAAGGTTCATGGACCCAGCGCTTCTGCAATGCATCAGAAAAGACAGCCATGGTTCCCTGATGTGAAATGATTGAGCCATGATCAAAAGGTAGAAAATTAGCAGATGGCAAAATTTCTTCTGGAAGAGAAACTCTGCGATTGCGATCAAAAGGTCCTGTCACTATGGAACCAAATGCCCTCAGAACTTGAAGAAAAATCAATTAAAAAAAGTGGATGACCTTATTGAAGCTTATATGGGAATAAGAGACATTGAACTAACTGCAACCATGGTAGAAGCAGGGAGAGAAAAGAAGAATCCAGATGAGTTGACTGTGGCATTTGATGAAACTCTTGAGATTTTGGATTTCCAGATGAGTTTGCTTTTGATGTGTGGGAAGTCATAGGGGATGTAAAGCAGGGAAGATTTTAAGGATGTTTAATCTTTTGGATGATATTAATCCCTTATTTGATATGAATACATATGATCGTAAATGTAAATTATTAATGATAATTTTTGAATGAAATACCCATTTTTACACCAAATATATATTTTGAAATGTTTGGGGTTTTTTTTTTTGGTTTTTTTTTAAGAAAGAAGTTTTATAAAACCGAATGATGTTTAGTATTCAAAGAAAGGGAGGCAGGGAGAGAGAAAGAAAGACAGAAAGAAAAGGGAGCAGGGAGAGAAGAAAAAGTTGGGGAAGGAAATGGAGTGTGTCTGGGGGCAGGCAGGCAGGGAGGGAGAAAGGAAGAAAAAGTTGTATTCATGGAGGGACAGAGAGAGATGTTGGTTGGGGAATAGAATGAGGTCTGGAGGAGAGGAAGCATGCAGGAGGCAAAAAGAAGGGAAGAAATATTGGATGCACAGTCAGAAGGAAGTGCAACAAGAGACTCATGAAATCACCAGACAACAAAGTTAGGAAAAAATGATTTTATTTTCAATTTAGTGATCAAAATGTGTCTTTTGAAAATTTGTATCTACTGTCTATATTATGCAATGTCACTTCAGTAACAACTATACAGAAATAGACAAATATACCCCCTCCCCTTTTACTAAACCGCAATAGTAGTTTTTAGCACAGGAAGCCTATGAGTGTCAGGAGCAGCATGGGGCATTCAGTGCAGCTTCCTGCGCTAAAACCCACTACCTCAGTTTAGTAAAAGGGGAGGAGGTATATTTGTCTATTTTTGTATAGTTGTTACTGAGGTGACATTGCATATTTTAAAGTCATCTGCCTTGACCTCTGAAAAAAAAAACCCTCAAATATAAATTATAATTAACATTTTCTCTGCGTACAGTGTGCTTTGTGTTTTTAAAAATTTTATTGTTGGTAGATCATTTTGACAAAAAAGTGTGGGCACCCCTGGCCTAAAGGAAAGAAGATTATCAGGTAAGATATAATTTCTCTTTAGGCAGCATAATACATTTGTGAATTCTCAGAGTTATATTGCCTTCATGAGGCCATTGAAAAACACAAAAGAAAACCCAATCTGGTGAAGGCAGTATAACTGTATTTAAAGCAAGTTGATGTAATTGTTGCTGACATATCTACATTTAATCTGTGTTAAAGTTATTTGATGGCCATGAAGCAATGTTTTTTATTTGATTTTTCAGTATGTTGCACCTTTTATGTTCCTTTTACACGGTAGTTTTAATGCACAAATCGATTCCATACATATAAGCTAAAAGTACAAAGTTTGTTCTTATAGTGCCAGGAATTAGTTATTAAATAATTTCTTTCTTTCTTTTTGGTTTGTAGCTAGCATACTTAGGATTTTTGATGCTTTATACCTTTGTGGTCCTTGTGAAAATGGAGAATTTGCCATCAGTTCAAGAATGGATTGTTATTGCTTACATTTTTACATCAGCTGTTGAGAAAATTCGTGAGGTAAGCAGATACTAGCCAAGATTTAAAGTGTCTTTGTTCCCACTTTTGTGTGTTGTATTTTTTACTGCTGAGAAGTTAATATAATGAAATATAGGCAATTTTTTTAACATAGTAGATGATGGCAGATAAAGACCCGAATGGTCCTTCCAGTCTGCCCAACCTGATTCAATTTCAATTTTTTAAATATTTTCTTCTTAGCTATTTCTGGGCAAGAATCCAAAGCTCTACCCGGTACTGTGCTTGGGTTCCAACTGCCGAAATCTCCATCAAAACCTACTCCAGCCCATCTACACCCTCCCAGCCATTGAAGCCCTCTCTAGCCCATCCTCCCCCAAACGGCCATATACAGACACAGACCATGCAAATCTGACCAGTACTGGCCTTAGTTCAATATTTAATATTATTTTCTGATTACCATAGGAACAAGGCTTTATACTACTCCTGTGGGGCTATAAAAGACCTTATTCCTGTTTCCCTGGTAGACTGGGCAAAAGTTTTCCCATTCCCACAGTTTACCAATGGAATCTGCCCCTTGTCATTCTCTAGTTGGAAGCTTAAGGTATTCTCTACTGTGGTACTTAAGATTTTGAGTTTGTACAAAGTGTACTTGCTGACTATTTGTATAGCTGAGTAGCAAAAGTCCTGGGTTCTTTCATCGTATAAAAGCCTTTGATTTTATTTTCAGGATTAAGCTTAAGTTTATTTTCAGTGAGCCAGGCTATTGTTTTTACAAGTTTACTATTAAGAGAGAAAATATCCTAAGGATCCTCCAATAGAGGAGGAGATGTTAAGATTCCTGTATAAGTTGTTGGTGAGGTCCCCTTTGGAATATTGTGAAATATTATGGATCTTGTGCCAAAAGACACATGAGAAGAGACTTGAAGACTTGAATTTATATATTTGAGAGGAAAGGAAAGGGGGGATAAGATACAGATGTTGAAATAATTAAAGGTATTAATAGGCAAACTAATCTTTTTCAGAGATGGGATAGCGGCAGAACTAGAGGTCATGGGTAGATGTTGCAAATGGTACATTTTTGAGCAACATTAGGAAATAACGTTTTCATAGAAAGGAAGTACATGTTTGGAATATCCTCCTGCAGGAGATAGTGAAGACAAAAACGGTAATAGAATTCAAGAATGCATGGGATAAACAGAGAAGATCCCTACATAGGAAAATGATATAATCTACAAATTAGAACAAACCTTAAATGGCCTCATAGCTGGAGTGAGCTTGGATGGCAGCTCCAAAGGTTCGGAAGAAAAACCAATGCAGGTAGCCATCTATAGTCTGGGTTGTGAAAATGGCAAAATCATGATCAAAACTGGAGTGGGCTTTAACGGTAACTCCAGTATTTTGGGAAACAGGACCGGTGCTAGACAGACTTCTACTGTCTGGATCTCAAAATTGTCAGGAAGAGAGAGATTTTAATGTTTAATCATGAAATGAAACTTTTGCAGACTGCAGGATAAACTCTGATCACCTTTTTGGATTGTGCATGTCTTGATCCACTGATATTTATTATTATGATTGATCTAGTCAAGAGTGGCAAGCATTTGAATTTCATCTGTGACCGTATACAAATGGTATCAAAAAGTGATTGAATTATAGTGACTAATGGTGCAATAAATATACTGAAAAGAATTTGAGCCAGGATTGGCAGATACTATGTGCTTTGGTGATTCACATTTTGGCATTGAGGTTAAAAGTACTGTAATTTTGAAAGATCACTGTTCTACCCTACAACAGCTCTAAGCAGTAGGTCCACTACCTTAATTCTGTAAACAAAATAGCACAACCCATTAATTGCAAGAGGACCTTGCAAGATTGGGAGACTGGGCATCAAAATGGCCAATGCCATTTAATGTGAGCAAGTACAAATTGATGCATGTGGGAAAGAGGAACACAAACTGAGACTTCAGGAGTTGGAACCTAAGAGCAGTATCGGGCAGAGCTTTGGAGTCTTGCCCAGAAATAGCTAAGAAGAAGAAGAAAAAAAAAACAATAAAACACAAGTTTTTAAATTGAATCAGGTTGGGCAGACTACATGAACCATTCGGGACTTTATTTGCCATCATCTACTATGTTACTATGTAAACTATAACTATGTGATACAGGTTTCCACATTAGGAGTTACTGCCCAGGAAAAGGATCAAGATGTCCTCGTTAAATATATGTTGAAACCCTCAATTCAATGTGCGGTGGTGGCTAAGAAAGCAGATAGAATGTTAGGAATTATCAAGGAAGGAATAGAAAACAAAGATGACAATGTGTCACTCCATGGTACAGTTCTGATCATTGCATCTCAAAAAAGATATAACGGAATTAGAAAAGGTACAGAGAAGGATGCCGAAAATGATAAAAGGGATGGAACGACTTCCCTATGAGGAAAGGCTAAAGTGGCTAGGGATTTTCAGCCTAGAGAAGAGAAGGCTACTTTCCCCACTGTTCGAGTGTCCCTCCTCGCATACCTCTTGAAATGTTTGCTGGCGCAAGCAACGTCTTCCACCTCTGCTCGTACTGGCCGTCGGCTCTCTGCTGATGTCACGTCCTGGTCCTGCAACCAGGGAATAACGTCAGAAGAGCCAAGGCTGGTGCTAGCAGGAGGCGGAAAATGCTGCTTGCGCCAGCGAACATTTTAAGAGGTATGTGGGGGGAGGGGGCTTGGAGAGAAGGAGAGGCGCCGGTGCCTCCACCAAGGCGGTGCCAGGGGTTGTCGCCACTCTCCTTCCTTTCCCTCTCCCCCCCTTACTATGCCATTGGTTCCTTCTACATTTTAGGCTACGTTAGAATCATTCTCTGTTATACTCTGGTGCCATAGAACCTTTATTTGCAGCTACCTAAATAGATTTTTTAACCTTCAGTTGTCCTTGACCAGGAGCCACAAAAGAATTTCTGTTGGAATCTGGTACGTCTGGCCACTAAGGACCTGATTCTGTAAATGGCGCCTTAATCGTCAGCCGCCTACAAAAATGTCACCGGCTGCACGCTTAAACGCCGTTTAAAGAATCACGGCTAACTGCGCCTATCATAAAACTTAGACAGGTAATGTAGGTTAGGGTTTTACTGGCCTACGTTGCAGACACCTAAGATCTTTTGAGAATCTTGCTTAGCGGTGCTTTTGATCATCTCCACCCCTAACCATGCCTACTTTGACCTTAGGTGCTGTTAGCTGCCTTGCTGTACATGGCAATTACAACACCTATTTTTTTTAATTAGTTTTTAATTGGTATTTAATAACACGGCCCATTACCACACTGATTAAAGCCAATTAAAGCAATTGCATTAGACGGGGTAGGGCACCTGCCTCCATCTAATATACAGTGCTATTTACAGAATCAGGCCCTAAATGTCTCGGTGCACCTTGCCCAACTCCACCTCTGAGGCTTTGGTTACTGCCCCCACAGCATCCTCAGGTGGCCTGAAGAGCAGAGTTCTGGTTTGATATCAAGTTAGGTCATCCGTATGGCAAGTTTTTGAGATGACTCGTACATTGCTCATAGTATGAAAGAATGATCACTTTTGATTTCATTGTAGGTCTTCATGTCAGAAGCTGGGAAAATTAATCAGAAGATCAAAGTGTGGTTTAATGATTATTTCAATATTACGGATACAATTGCCATCGTTACTTTCTTTGTTGGGTTTGGACTGAGATTTGCAGCAATGGAGAGTTTTTCTGCAAACCCTACTGATGAATTTTCCGAAAGCCCTACTAATGACTCAGTACATCCAACACCACAAATGTCTGTCTTAACTGCTGGAAGATTAACTTATTGTCTTGACATAATATTTTGGTATGTGCGGTTGCTGGACTTTCTAGCTGTTAATCAACAGGCAGGACCTTATGTTATGATGATCGGTAAAATGGTGAGTTCTTACAAAACATGCATTGCATTTCTAGTCCAAAAGGGAGAAAGAAAATCCAATGTAGTCTGCAGTAAACAACAGCAACCAGAAAACAACGAACAGACTGCAGATAATGTACAAGATGCAGGCGTTGTTTATTAGTAAATGCAGTAACATATACAACCTTATAGCCAACCAAGGGACCCGACACGGTCCGTGTTTTGGATAACACGCCTTCCTCAGGGGTCCTAATGAATTTAAGCATAAATACTTAAGATAATGTGTAAACATAAAAAGGTGAAGCAAGCAAATGGTGATATGACAAAGGTGATAATGTCATACAAAAACATATTAAAGAGAAATAAAGTGAAAATGTGCAAATAATATCGGGTGTCTCTTAAGTGTGATTAAAATATATCGTGATATAGTGCAAAAGGAAGCAAATTGTGCAAATAATATCCGGTGTCTAAGTGTGATTGGAATATATAATGATATAGTGCAAAAGGATGCAAAAATTTTTAATGACTAGAATATCACTGAATGAAAAACTAGAAATAAAGTGACACGTGTCAAATGAAAAACAATTAGTATCGACATAGGGATACGTGACAGACGGAAGAAAAAAATCACAAATATAAGAAAAGAAAAGGGAACCAGAAGTGGTGATGAAACGAGAAATGGAGCAGACCAACAGTAAAAATAATCCAAATCTTAATAGCCGGAAGTGATACTGCATAATAGGAAAGGGGCAGTACGTGTGTGAATAGGAAACCAGCATATAGGTAACAAAAAACTGAAAAAACATACCATGGTGGTTAAGGTATAAAGCAAACTGCATAAAAGATAACAAACTGATGAAAATAAAAATGATAAAGCATGGAGTCAATAAAAGCATTGATCCTAAAACATTAAGAACAGAACTGAACAGGTTAAGAATATCTAATATGTACAGTGGTTGTCTCATACTGGAATTTGTGTAACATGTGATACAGAAGACAATATAGTATACACTTCTTAAAAGGTTCTAATCAATGTTATGATTACAACTTTAAATAACAGATGATCCAAATATAAAGTGAACTGGTGAAAGTGCATTTTAATGCCTAACAGTTAATAAAACCCTAACTAAAACGTAATATACGAAAGTTAAAATATTAAAATACATTACCGTATGTTAATGACAAAAAATGATTAAAAGACTTTATTAAAAAACAATGTTAAACAACAATATTAAACAACAATAAAAAGAAACTATATTAAAAACAGTGTAAAAAATGATATTAAAACAATATATAAAAAAGTCATAAAATGTTGTTTGCTAAAACTTAAACCTGTTGCATGCCACTTCTGGTTCCCTTTTCTTTTCTTATATTTGTGATTTTTTTTCTTCCGTCTGTCACGTATCCCTATGTTGATACTAATTGTTTTTCATTTCACACGTGTCACTTTATTTCTAGTTTTTCATTCAGTGATATTCTTAGTCATTAAAAATTTTAGCATCCTTTTGCACTATATCATTATATATTCCAATCACACTTAGACACCGGATATTATTTGCACAATTTGCTTCCTTTTGCACTATATCACTATATATTTTAATCACACTTAAGAGACACCCGATATTATTTGCACATTTTCACTTTATTTCTCTTTAATATGTTTTTGTATGACATTATCACCTTTGTCATATCACCATTTGCTTGCTTCACCTTTTTATGTTTACACATTATCTTAAGTATTTATGCTTAAATTCATTAGGACCCCTGAGGAAGGCGTGTTATCCGAAACACGGACCGTGTCGGGTCCCTTGGTTGGCTATAAGGTTGTATATGTTACTGCATTTACTAATAAACAACGCCTGCATCTTGTTCGTTGCATTTCTAGTCCTGCATACTCTTTATTCTGATATATTTAGAGATTGCTTTTTAAGATATTTATTTAAAATTTGCAGGTAACTTTGAACAAATATTGTTTAGACCCTCATAAAGCAATCATCAACAATTACTTTGATATAAATAACCTAGAGCATGGTAAAAATAGAAAGATTATACCAGTTCAGTAAGAGTCTTAATGGTAGTTCTACATTGTCCTTTTTTTTTTCTTTTAGTCTTTGTTTGGTGTTCATCCCTCTTTGTTGTGACTAAGGGGTCCTTTTATCAAGCCGCTCTAGCGGGGGTTAGCGCGTCGGACATTTCATCACGCGCTAACCCCCGCGGCCGGCTAAAAAACTAACGCCTGCTCAATGCAGGCGTTTGCGGCTAGCGCGGCAGGCGGTTTAACGCGCGGTATTACGCGCATTAAATCCCTACCGCAGCTTGATAAAAGGACCTCTAAGAATTTATCAGGCATAAGAACATAAAAGCAATGCCTTCGCTGGGTCAGACCTGAGGTCCATCGTGCCCAGCAGTCCGCTCACGCGGCGGCCCAACAGGTCCAGGACCTGTGCAGTAATCCTCTATCTATATCCCTCTATCCCTTTTTCCAGCAGGAAATTGTCCAATTCTTTCTTAAGCACCAGTACTGTTCTCTGCCCTATTACATCCTCTGGAAGCGCATTCCAGGTGTCCACCATAGTTCTGGTTTTTATAGAATCACAATTCTTGATGAGACCAGGAAGAGTATTCCAATCTGAAGCTGCTCTATATGAGAAGGATTGCTCTAGAGCTTTTTTAAAATGAGTGCACATAAGAGGGAAATATCAGCCTATGGATCACCTTTCCTGTAAAATTTAAAAAAGAAAGTATACTAATGAAAGGAATCGAGCCATGGAAAAATTTTAAAATAAAACACTGTAGCAGAAACCATTGATGTTTCCCAAAATGCAAGGAAACATGGTCAAATTTTGATCTTCTAAATATCAGTAGAGTGGCTGGGTTTTGAACCAGATGTAATTTCCTCAAAACACTCATAATTTTGCCCCCATAAAGGGAGTTAACAGTAGTCAAGTTCTGATCAATTGTAAAACTGGACTAAAACAGCAATGTGGGTAACTTTACTTAAAGAACATACATAAAGAATAAACAGATCTCAGTTGTTGCAATTTGAAAAAGCATTTTTTTTCACGAAGTTGTTTATCTGAGGTTGAAAAGTCAGCAAGGATTACAAAATAGCTCCAAGTATTTTCGAGTGATTCTGTTGCATTCAAGACTAAAACTGTACATCAGGATGTACTAATTGGAGGATAAAGATGTCATCAGCATAAGAATAAAAGAACTCACCCCTGTGTAGTATATATATATATTGAAAACAATAGATGCTGCTTGTTTGCAAACGTTCGGTCGAGTGTCGGGCTTCACGGTGAATCTAGTTAAATCTGAGATTTTTGAACATCAATGTTCCTCCGGAGACCGCGCGACTCCTTCGGGATTTCCCTTATCGGTGGGATTCCTCTTCCCTTAAATACCTGGAGGTCGGGCTTACGGTGACTTCTTCTCTGCTTTATGCTGTTAATTTTCTGGAGCTTTTAGGCAATCTGTATAAAGAGCTTGAGGAATGGGGAGGACTTACTCTGGTCAAATAGCGGTGAAAATGATGCTTCTCCCGTGCTTGCTCTATCTGTTTATGACTCTTCCTATCTCGTTGCCGGATTCCTTTTTTCACTGTCTCAACAGAAAGGTGTTTGCTTTTATTTGGAATAAAAAATCTCTGCGGGTGCGTCAGGCAGTCTTGTGTCAGCCCAAATTATTGGGCAGGATGGGTGTGCCCAATTTTGGGGGTTATTATCAGGCCGCCAGATTGCAGGAAATTGCTGCTTGTTGTTCCTATTTAGATAGGCCCTGGATACAGGTAGCGCAGAAGTGCTTGCCTATAATCTCTTTGTAGAAGTTGCCCTGGGCACCTATCAGCATCATGCGACATTATACCCATACCTCCAATCCTTATTTGCAGTGCACATTGCGGGTCTGGTATCAGGTGCCACGTCAAATGTTTCCTGAGCGGTTATATTTTAGTCAGACCCCGATTTTTTTTTGATTCCAGGGTTTTTTCCGGGAGGTGAGGAACCTTTTTGTCGGCAGTGGTCTCGAGCGGGTTTGCGTACGTTGGGCCAGGTATGGTCGGAGGTCCATGTGCACCCATTTGAGTATTTACAAGATGAGTTTGGGCTGTTGGCAGTGGATTCTTTGTACTATACTCAATTCCGTTCTTTCCTATATAAGCACGCTTTTTGGGAGCTTTGCCTGAGTGATATGAAATTGGAACGGGCTCTCCGGACAGGAACTGGTCAGGGTGGGATTTCCTAATTATATCTGGCTTTGTTGGCTCAAGTTCCACCCTCGGACCCATATAGGAAGTAATGGGAGGTAGATCTAGGGGCTACGCCTTCTCACTCTTCTTGGGGCGCTGTGTATAAATTTCTGTTTGCTACTTCGGTCTCTTATGCTTTCATTGAAAACGGATATAAACTCTACTGGCATTGGTATTACACCCCAGTCGGGCTTAGTCAGATTTATCTTTCGGGATCTGCGCTTTGTTGGCGTGGATGTGGGCTTCGAGGTGACTTTTGCCATGTGTGGTGGAGTTGTCCTGGCGTGAAAGGCTTTTGGCAAGCAGTGGGCCAGTTCTTGGTTGCCATTGTGAGAAAACATTGTCCTTTATTGATGGCCTGTTGCCTATTAAATGCCCCGATTCCGGCTTTTCCCAAAGCGGAGCATATTTTTGCTCTTCATTTGTTCACGGCAGCGCGCCTTGTAATCGCGGCCTATTGGAAACCTAGGAATGTCCCGGGTTTTTGCAATTTTGGTTTGTTAAATTGCAATTTTTATCGCCAGCCACAGTGGTGAAAAATCCGACACTCGTAGAATTTCTATAAGCGTCATAACTTTTACCACCGTGGCTGGCGATAAAAATCGTTAACTCTGCTTCATAAAAGGGGGTATAAAGTTGTTATCCAGTGCACAGCTATAGAAGGTGGTGTTCTAAACTAAACTAAGCCTTAAGTTTATATACCGCATCATCTCCACGGAAGTGGAGCTCGACACGGTTTACAAAGCTTAAAAATATAGGAAGAGAGAGGAGAAAGATTTACAAGAGCAAATGAATAGAGGGGATGTAAACAGGAGAAGAGATGTTATATGTTACTGAAAAGCCAGGTTTTCAGTTGTTTTTGGAAAAGTTGGAGGGAGCCCAGGTTCCGCAGCGGGATAGTTCTAATGACCACTGAAGGGCAGGGATCTAAAGGATAGGATGACATACTTTAATTTAGAAAGTAAGTTCTAGTGCAAAAGGACTGGTAGTATTGACCAGCGGGTAAAACCTTCATTAACTGCGAGGGTTGTAGAGAGCCCACTGTTTTGTTTTAATTTTGGGGTCTTTTTCCTAAGGCCACATGCTAACGCATTCATAGGATACAATGGATGCGTTAGCGTTTAGCGTACACTAATATTTAGCATGCGCTAAAACGGTTTAGCGTGCCTTAGTAAAAGGACCCCTTTATTATCAAATTTTCCACAAGTATAGCAACTTGTTAAGGAAATACAGAGTCGTATTCCAACATATATAAAAAAAATCAAAGTCCAAAATTAGAAAGCAATGACAATCTTAATGGAAATAACTCTTTCTTGGACCACCATTTCAGCCGGTAGAGAGATCAGAATTGGGGAGAGATAAATTTTAGGAAACAAATTAAGAAAAGGCTTACTACGTCTAAACCCTCCCCCGGTTTTAGGGGTTTACAAAGGCACGGTAGCGGTTTAATGCGCAGAATTCCGCATGTTAAACCGCCCTGCCGCGCTAGTACCTAACGCCTCCATTGACAAGGCGTTAGGATTTTAGGCTGCCGTGGGGGCTAGCGCATGATGAAATGTCCAACGTGCTAACCCCCGTAGCGCGCCTTGATAAAAGGAGCCCTTCATTTTTAAAGCTAGACTCGCTACCTCTAATTAACCCCTTAAGGTGTAAAAAGGAACAGGCATATAGAAAACATATTTTAAACCCATATAGTTAACAATACGTTTGCAGGGATAGGCTAACATAAAGGTAGCACCCAATTTCTTTATCTCTTCTCTCATTGCTAAAAATAATTTACGCCCCTCTTGTGTTAACTTTGTTACATCATGATGTAACCATATACGTTGACCGCAAAAAAGTGAATAATAATTACCGTAATTACCGTATTTGCCGGCGTATAAGATGACTGGGCGTATAAGACGACCCCCCCAACTTTTACAGTTAAAATATAGAGTTTGTTATATACTCGCCATATAAGACTACCCCTTCTTCCGCACACCTTCTGCACAACAAATAAAACTTAAAAGAACATCAGAATTTATTTCAACAATTTTAATTAATTCACTAAAGCTGAATAGAACAATAAACCCATGGGAGCTGCCATGCTATTTGTTTTCTAAACTGTTAACCAAACTGAAACTGTCAATGATAGAAGGAAGATAACACATAGAGGGAGAGAGCAAGTGCCGGGCAAGTCCCTAGCAAGTTTGCTGGCATGACAGTTTCCCTTTAAAAGCCTTCAAAAGCCTCCTGTTCGCCCCCGCAACTTCCTTAAGGGCTAGACTCCACACACGGCCGCATGTGCGAGAGACGTAGTAAAGAGAAAAGGGGTGGGGCCAGAGCGCCGCTGCTTCCCGCTGCGCAGGATGAAGGAGCTGGCACCCTTGTCACACTGATGTCCCGCCATGGCCCCGGCAGGTTTACTAGTACCGTAAGCACCGTAAGGAGGTAAGGAAGGAGATGTTAGGGCATGTAAAGTAAGGGCATGTAAACAGTACCCGGCGTATAAGACGACCCCCGACTTTGGGGAGGATTTTAAGGTACTGAAAAGTCGTCTTATACGCCGGCAAATACGGGTAATTTTCTTATATACCGCCCAACCGGAAGTTCCAGCGGTTCACAGCAAGAGAACTGAGACATATCGGCAAAGACACAAAGCACAGTAGAATTCAGTGGAATATGACATGATGCAGTACAATGTAATATAATGTAAAATCATTGCATAAATTTACCAAATAGGTTTTTATTGATTTTCTGAACTCAAGATAAGATTGGGCAATTAGAGGACACAGCTGGTACTGTTGGCTCAACAGACAGTACCATTGATGCTGCAGGGTGTCGAGGGGTGGGTGACCATGATGAGGAAGCATGCCCTGGAGATACAGCCTGCACAGGAGATTGGTAATGGCGTTGCTTGGCATGCATTGAGGGACTTGATGTTGAAGATGCCTGCAACGCAGGATGTGAAGAGGATAGTTTCTTAGCAGGTTTACCCAATGCTGGTAATCAAGAGAGGCATCAATGCTGGTACAATTGGTACTGATGGGATCAATTTGTCACTGGAGGCCATGGCCGGTCCAAACAGCTTCTCTTGCTGGATGCGTCGAGCCTTACGAGAGTGTTTTTTGTATAGTTGAACAGCAGATACAAGTGTCTACTTGGTGCTTCAGCAACAGACACTGAATGCACCAGTGGTGCAGGTCAGTGATGGAGATAGGCCGCTGGCAACAAGTGCACTTTTTGGACCCACTAGAAGGCCTCAACTTTAAAGGAAAAATCTTGGTGGCAAGGTAAAAAAAAAAATACGATTGCAACCCAAGACGAAAAGTAAATTGAGGAAATGGAGAAAAAGAACCAAAGAAAATAATAATTATAAAATAAAACAAAATAAATAGCCGAAAAAGTCAAAATTAAGTTGACTGGGAAGGCAACTTGGATTGGCCAGAAACGAAAAACAACTTCTTCGCTCTGCAGAAAATGAAGAATTAAGGAACCACAAGCTGACATCGGACGGGAAGGCACTTGCATGTGCACAGTGCGTGCAGTCTCGAAGCTTCTTAAGAAGTTTAAAATGACAGAACACTTTCAGCACTGACTGTACCGGGCTCCGTGGATGACATCACCCACATGTGAGAATATGCTGCCTGCTTGTCCAAGGATAAAGGGATTTTTTTTATGGAGAGAAGGAAAAGCTTATGTAGAACAGGGATTGTTCATTTTTATATTTTGCTCATCAACTGGTTCTCCCGCTGCTAAAAACGAAGAAAAACGGAAAGGACTGCTAATAAAATGGATAGGATAGAAGAAATGGGAAACTTCTAGAAAAGGTAGGTGTAGAGGTTAAAAACATTGTCTTGGCAGAAGCCCCTCAGTCCAGCCCCAGTCTGAATAGTTTTGCCAACACACTTGTCTTATTTGAGGAGTATACAGAGATCGGTAGCTTTTAAACCAGAAGTTATTATGGTATTTCCGACCTTTCTTGTTATCCTATAGTAGCTTTTCCTGCCTAGTTTTCTCCGGTTCTTAAAGATGAAATTATGTGTCTTATACAGGAGAGATCAGAACAGCTTCTGGGTCTCTGTTTAATCTGTATTTTACATGTCCTTTATAAATGGTACTAATAGACAGTATTAGGCTTTGTGTTTCTTGCCATTAGCTGCTGTAGAGTTCAAATTGGTTGTAAAGATCATTACAGAAAAAAGAGGAGAGGGATAGAAAGTTCCATAAGGACAATGTCTGGACTGTAGTAGCCCACAAGTTGTGACGTTTTAAGAGTTCAAGTTTCAAGTTTTATTTTAATTTGATGAATCGCTTATTTAGTTTTTCTAAGCGAGATAACGACATTACTAAAAATATAAGCATATATTTAGACATACTGCTCCTTGTGACCCTGGGCAAGTCACTTAATCCTCCATAGCCCCAGGTACGTTAGATAGATTGTGAGCCCACCGGGACAGAGAGGGAAAATGCTTGAGTACCTGATTGTAAAAACCGCTTAGAAAACCTTGATAGGCGGTATATAAAATCCTAATAAACTTAAACTTAAAACTTAAACTTCATACACACATTTTGCTGGCCTGCATTGTACGCGTCTCCCGCTGGCCTAGGGAGATGCGTATGGCCGCTTAGATCCTCCTAAGGCTACTTCGAGCCAAACCATGCTCGCGCCTAGGTGAGCTTAGGTGGACTTGCGCGCCTTCCTAGGTTCCCGGAGGCGCCTCCAGTGTAGGCGGCCTGCCTCGGGAGCTTTTTTTCTAAAGTTAATTGAAAAGGAACTGTTAGTTCAAATTCCCCTTCTTGTGCTAATGTTGTTAATGTTCATTTACAGGTGGCAAATATGTTTTACATTGTAGTGATTATGGCAGTTGTTCTTCTGAGTTTCGGAGTTCCCAGAAAGGCAATTCTTAATCCTGATGAGCAGCCATCTTGGTCACTTGCTCGAGATATTGTTTTTCAGCCCTACTGGATGATCTTCGGTGAAGTGTATGCATATGAAATTGATGGTAAGCTGTTAAAATTTGAATATTTCTCCCGATTAAAAGATCTGTAAACCAAAATGATGTTGTACTTTCATGTTATTTTGCAGTAGCTTTATTTAAATAAAATTACAGTAATTTCTAGGGCCCAAATTATAACAGCTTATCCCTTCAGTGTGGGCAGCTTCCCTCTTCCCTTTTTTTCTTTCTTTTTTTTTTTTTTTTTTTTTTAATTTTATTTATTGAATTTTTCAATTTTTACAATGTTTGAAATTCAAGTGATATAATTAATTACTATATATCATTGTATCTATCATTAATACAACTTAATTTATAAATAGTATATATTATATATAATCAAAAGTTATACATCCCTCCCCTTTTTCCAATTAATGATTCTAAAAATTATACATGTCCCTCCCCTTTTCTATATAAGTATTATAATTGTGCTAAGAAATCTAATCATTAGAATAATTAGTCAATGGTTGCCAAATTTTATTGAAATTATGAATGTTCCCGTGTTGTAATGCTATTACTTTTTCCATTTTGTATATATGACAGACAGAGTTCCACCAGAACGTATAATTTAATTTGGTATAGTCTTTCCAATTCTGAGTTATCTGTTGCATGGCGACTCCTGTCAATATTAATAGTAGTTTATTATTGTTTACTGAGATCGGACTCTGAGTTCTCATTGCAGTTCCAAATAATACAGTGTCATATGAGAGTCAATACCTGGAACAAACTGCCCAAAACCCTATGGCATTTCTGGCAGTGTTCAAATTAAAAGCCCACCTCTTCAAGACTGCTTTCAAGTTTCAAGTTTTTTTCAAGTTTTATTAGGATTTTATATACCGCCTATCAAGGTTATCTAAGCAGTTTTTTTTACAATCAGGTACTCAAGCATTTTTCCCTCTCTGTCCCGGTGGGCTCACAATCTATCTAACGTACCTGGGGCTATGGAGGATTAAGTGACTTGCCCAGGGTCAAAAGGAGCAGCGCGGGGTTTGAACCCACAACCCCAGGGTGCTGAGGCTGTAGATCCAACCACTGCGCCACACACTCCTTTCAACTCCTAACTTCTCTCACCTTGGTTTCTGCATCCCCAACCCTATATGTCATGTCTCTCTGTCCAAGTTAGTGTAAGCTCTATCTATTAAATGTCAAAATGTACAGCGCTGCATATGCCTTTCAGCACTATAGAAATGATTAATAGTAGTATAGTAGTTTCAGTGCCTCCTTTAATTGGCACAACAAACATGGCCAATGGGGGGCAGAAAGGAGGAAAACCAAAGGAAACAAATTTTTTTTTTTGGGGGGTGGGGCATATCTGCAGCTGCCGTTCCCCTAGTGCTGTGCATGTGTAGCTCTGGGTGTCAGGTCAAAAGCGCACCGGGACAAAGGCGCGCCCAGACAATTGAGCGCAGCGCGGAGGCACGCGCCGCTCTAAATTACTGTTTTTAGGGAGAAAGTTAAGTTTACAGTAAAATGTGGAGGGTTACAACCCCCAAATCCCCCATAACGCCGGCGCGATGTCTATTAAGTAAAGTGGGGGGTTACCCCCCCACGCCCCCCCGTCGGAGCCCTAAAAACAGTAATTTAGAGCGGCGCGCGCCTCCGCACTGCGCTCAATTGTCCGGGCGCGCCTTTGTCTTTCGCGCCGTTGTCTATGAACCGTAGCTCTGCCTGGCCCAAAGATCCATGCTCTGGGTGCAGCTCATAGCCGCTCGCCTCAGATTGATGGGGGATTAGCTGCAGGAGCTGATGATCAACCACTTGAAGTGGCTCCTCTAGTAGGAGGAAGCTTTGACATCTGCTTCCTCTGCAGCATCACTCCAATTGCAGTGCTATTGCTGCTGTGGGAAAGAAGAAGCTGAGAACTAACCACTGAATCGGCGAGGCCTTTTTTTTTTTTTAATGAATCTATTAGGATGGAGTAAATTGGTGAATTGATTTGAATGGAACAGCTCTAGTGTGAAATAGTCTCCCAGTAGAGATGGTAGAGATTAACTGTCAGAATTCAAGAAAGAGTGGGACAGTCATGTGGGATCTGTTAAGTAGAGGAGGAGATAGTGGATGCTGCAGATGGGCAGACTGGATGGGCCATTTGGTCTTTATCTACCATCATGTTTCTATAAAAGTGATGAAGTGAAGCCTGTTGATTTATTATCCTTCCAGATTTTTCCAGGAAGGCCAATAGACCTAATATATATCCTTGCTCTGCTTGGTTCTCTGCATTCATTTTGCAGGCAAAAATGGATCTGTCTTATTTTATTTATTTAAAACATTTATATCCCGCATATCAAGAAATCTGTGCAGGTTACAAAATTGAAGTTCATAAAATAATTTACAAATATTTATATATATTGTTTCTGCAACCCTTGATACATTTAAAACAAACAGCAAAACTGCCTATCACACAGAATATAACGCCTTTCTAAAAAAGTAGGAATTAAACGAACTGTGTCAGGAAGAGAATTTCTCAATCGAGGACCCGGGAATGGCTAGCTGCCTTGGCTAGATTCCCTAAACTTACCGATCCTGTAACGATGGTAGCAAAACCGGTTTTACTGCTTTTGCGATCGTTCGTGTTCCCTGACCCGATTCACTAAACTGCTGTCGGATGAATCTCCTATCCAATCCGATCCACTTGTGTAAATGAGTAAAACCCCATGCAAAATAGCCAAGCGATTGATTCACTAACAATTGCTTGCCTATTTTGCATCAGGTTTTACGATTGTAAAACCCAACTGCTGTAGACCTGTCAGTAACTGCCTGTTTGTTTTTCTCTTTTTTTTTTTTTTTTTTTTAAATGGCACTGATATTTTGCGTGAATGCAAAATATCTGCCCAGTTTTTTATGCCCCCCCCCCACTCGACAGTGTCCCCTCCCTCCTGAAAAAATGCCCACCGATG
Source organism: Geotrypetes seraphini (assembly GCF_902459505.1). Classification (NCBI taxonomy): domain Eukaryota; kingdom Metazoa; phylum Chordata; class Amphibia; order Gymnophiona; family Dermophiidae; genus Geotrypetes; species Geotrypetes seraphini. The sequence goes on from NC_047097.1 coordinate 17,568,555, forward strand.
CCTGGCACTGCCACAAACAAATGGCAGGAGGGATTCCCACTCCCTCCTGCCATCGGCCGCTCCCCCCTCAACAAATGGCAGGAGGGATGCCCTCTCTCTCTTGCCACCAGACACCGATGCCCCCTCCCCCTCACCATACCTTAAGGTGGGAGCAGAAAGGATGCTTAGTCCCTCCTGCTCCTCCGGCCTCCAGTGAGAAACTGTGGGCCTTAGGCCCCGCCCTAGTGCATCATGTGATGCACGGGGAAGGGCCTAAGGCTCTGATTGGCTCAGGCGCCTCGGGCTCCTCCCTTGGCCTACAGCAATGAATTGTAGACCTTAGGCCCTGCCCACGCATCATGTGATGCACGGGGAAGGGCTTAAGGCCCTGATTGGCTCAGGCGCCTCGGGCTCTTCCCTTGAGAGGGGCCTGAGCCAATCAGGGACTTCTTTAGGCTACTCCCTAAGGAAGTCCCTGATTGGCTCAGGCGCCTCCCTGTACATTATATGATGCACCAGGGCTGGGCCTAAGGCCCACAATTCGTTGCTGGAGGCTGGAAGAGTGGGAGGGACTGAGCACCGCTCCTGCTCTCAACTTAAGGGAGGGGGTGTGTCGGTATCTGCTGTCCGGTGGCAGGAGGGAGTGAGCATCCCTCCTGCCGTTTCTTATGGTGTTGGGGGGGGGGGATAAGAAGAGGGACTGATGGCAGGAGGGAGTGGGAATCCCTCCTGCCATTTGATTGCGGCGGTGGGCATCTTTTTTTTGTTTGGGTTTGGGGGGGGAGCTTTTTTAAAAAAACATTTTTAATTGGGCAGTCCCAGTGTAACAGCTAGGTTGGAGCAGGGCGCTCCACACAAGTGCCTGAGGTGTCTGAGGGTGAGGAAGGATCTAAACTTCTACTAATACTAAGGGCTCCTTTTACTAAGGTGTGCTAGCGTTTTTAGCGCACGCACAAGATTAGCGCGTGCTAGCCGAAAAATTACCACCTGCTTAAAAGGAGGTGGTAGCGGCTAACGCGCACGGCATTTTAGCCCGCGCCTTAGTATTAATAAAAGATACTTAGGGCTCCTTTTACAAAGTCATTTTTATTAAAAAAAATTCTGCCCGCGACTTAGCTTGTGTTTTAGATTTCGGCCCCTTATGTGGTTGAGTTTGACACCCCTGGTTTAAGGTGTCAGTAATAGAATTAAAACTACATAGACAATTCTCCCAGTATTTTTGTGTCTGAACATTCAGCTTGGACTCAAATCTGTACTGTTACAAGTAATTGAGAAGTTTAAAGCAACAATTTGACGTAATAGTGTCTGGCTTGTGTAATTATGGAAGAAGCATGCTAGCAAGAGGACAGGGATTAAGGAACATTCCTTCATTTATTATTTTTAATTTCTGAGCAATTTCAAATTAACAATCCAGAATTCTTTTATCTATAGTATCAACTTTCCTGCACCAGAACAATCAAAAAAGTATTAAATAGATGAACCTGATGTTTTGTTCCTTGCTAAAGCCCCCTATTTAGGAGGAAGAAAAAGTCTAAGTTAATAAGTAATCAGAAAAGATAAAGAAAAGCACAGAGCTGAATCAATTAAGATTTGATTCACAATATAAGACTTTATTCACCAGCACTATGACAGACTCTAGGAATGTGAAAGACACCAAAGGCCTTTTAGAAGCCAGAAAGCTGGTAATATCCAGATCAAAAATGTATTCATCGCACAGATTATGTCCAATGGATAGAGAATAGTCTACTTTTGTGCTCGTTTCTCCTTATGCTTTACAAGATCTAGATCTGGCTGGCCACTGGAGAGTTTTCCTTCTTTTTTGTTAAAAAGATCTGTCCTCGGATTTATTAAATAACTTAGGGTTATTTGTTAATATTACATTAGGAGCTGGAATGGTTTTCCCAGAAAATTGGTAAGATTGTACTTGCTCCAATATCTAAGAAGTTGGATGCAGATTTATCTCAAGTTTCAAATTTGGGGTCAGTAGTAAACATCTCGTTTCTTGCTGTTAGTCCAGTTTGTAGTCGGATCCCAACTGACCAGTTGTTTGACTTGTTATTATTTATTGCATGTTTGATAGCACAGATTTCACAGTCTTCATACTAAAGAAACTTTCTTGTTGTTTTTGACTAATGAAGTGAAGAAGGTATTGTAGAGGAGGTGAGACAGTGTTGCTGCAGTTTGACATCTCTGCTGCCTTCTCATGAGATCGTATTGATAAATTAATCTGAATTTGGATTAGCTGGTTCTGTATTAAACAGGTTTCAGTTCTTTTTGAAGAACTGTCAATATATTTAGTATTAAAGGATGGAATTTTTTCATTACCCTGGGTATCCCCTTGTGGAGTTCTGCAGGGGTCTCCCATCTTTGGTGTCAGGTCAAAAGCGTGCCAGGACAAAGGCGCGCCCAGACAATTGAGCGCAGCGCGTGCCGCCGCGCCGCTCTAAATTACAGTATTTAGGGGCTCCGACGGGGGGTTTTGTTGGGGAACCCCCCCACTTTACTTAATAGACATCGCGCCGCGTTGTGGGGGGTGTGGGGGGTTGTAACCCCACACATTTTACTGAAAACTTCACTTTTTCCCTGTTTTTAGGGAAAAAGTTCAGTTTACAGTAAAATGTGGAGGGTTACAACCCCCCATAACGCCGGCGCAATGTCTATTAAGTAAACTGGGGGGGTTCCCCAACAAAACCCCCCGTCGGAGCCCCTAAAAACTGTAATTTAGAGCGGCGCGGCAGCGCATGCTGCGCTCAATTGTCGGCGCGTGCTTTTGTCTTTCGCGCCGTTGTCTATGAACCCCATCTTTTCCCCTTCTATAAAATTTATACACCCTAGAACTTCATACAGTTCTTTATAATCTGCTTCCTGCAATTTCTTCCAAAGCAACTCTACAAGTCATCTTCATATCCAAAATGGCATGCATAAGTGGATATATAATAATTGCAACTGCAGTGAGATAGTAAATTCACAAAACAGATACTTTTACATTTTGTATCATATGAAATTCTAGCCTATAAAAGTGAATTTCATTCTCTTTCTAAAGTATGTGCACATGATTCAGAAGTAAAACAACTGTGTGGTGTTGGAACATGGCTGACTCCATTTCTTCAAGCAGTTTACCTCTTTGTACAGTATATCATTATGGTCAATCTTCTTATTGCGTTTTTCAAGTAAGTTTATTAATTTATTTTATTCATAAATGATTTTGTTTATTGTAATTCCAGCAATTCTGTGTTTTAATCCATTAAAACAGTGTATTGCAAACTGTTTGCTGCGGTGAGATTCCAGGTGTGCTGCGAGAGGTACGTTGTGTACGCAAGTCTGTCACTGCCGGCACCTCTCCTCCTCTCTGCCCCCTGCCGCACCTCTATAAATGGAATTTTAGGGTTACCAGATGGAGGGATTTCCAAAACCTGGCTGGCTATAGCTGGTTTTAAGAAACATTTGGACAAATTCAGGGAGGAAAAGTCCATAGTCTGTTATTAAGACATGGGGGAAGCCTCTACTTGCCGTGGATCGGTAGCATGGAATATTGCTACTCTTTGGGTTTTGGCCAGGTATTAGTGACCTAGATTGACCACCATGAGAACGGGCTACTGGGCTTGATGGACCATTAGTCTGACCCAGTAAGGCTGTTCTTATGTTCTTGAAGACTAGGGCGATACATCATGAAGTTACTAAGTAGTACATCTACAACAAATTGGAGAAAATATATATATATTTTTTACTTGACGCAGCTGTGTTTTCTCTGACATGTTTTTTTCTTCATCAGTTGCTCAGGATGATAATAGTGAAATTCTAAAACATATTGGGGTAAAATGGCTTTTATAGCATTAGTTCAGGCATAAAAGTAATGCACATTGGCTTGAACACACATAATTTTAATGTAGGCTTTGCCAGGAGTGGAGCGTGGCAGAGTCATAACATATACCGCCACTCATGAATGCTCAGTAAAAACATCCATACAATTTCGAAAGCAGATAGAACCCAGAACCTCAGAACACCACTCCAGGCTCACTTAGCTCATAGCCTTAAGTTTGACGTGTCCATTCCTCACTGGTTCTTTTGTTAAAGTGCAAAGTTTTATATATAAATACTTCAATAGCTTATAATACTTTTAAACGCTTAAATAGCTGAAATCATAAAGCTTATTTGTTCATATACTGTACTTAGCTTAGTATATGTGGTCCAAAGTAAAACAGGATTATCTTGCCAACATGTTTCGCCGGAGCTTTTTCAAAGGCATAATCCCTAAAATCAAATATACAAATATACTAAAATATGCTATTTTACACATACATTTTAGTTCTCCCACCAACTGTCCAGACCACTTTGGTTTTTCATAGATGACGGCAGCATTTATAAAGAATATTTAAATACCCGATCGTCTGGTCACCTGACTAATACAGAATTCGAAATCAGCCTCAAACCAGACCTAAAGGCCGGTGTAGTTTAAATTGTACTTTTAATTTGTAAATTATTCTAATTTTATTTTCCATTCCCCTTCATACTTAAAGAAGCCCATTCTAGCTCCGCATTAAGACCATGCGGAGTCGCTACATTGAGATTGTATATCCATCTTTGTTCCATAAAGTTCAAATGTGCCTCAACATTTCTCTCCTCCCTCCCTATATCCAAACTATCAATAATTCTCCATGCTATCTGATCCACCGTATGAGCCTTTTCAATCCAATGTTGGGGAGGGTGGGGGTGGCGGCAGAGTGATTCTCCCACGCTGGCCTGATTTGCTCCAGTCCTCAATGCTGCTGGAAGAGAGGGATGCAGTCTGCTTCAAGCTCCTTTAAGGAGAGGAGTCTCTTCGCCAATGGTAAACTTTTTAAATTTAGCACCTGGATTGGCCTTGTGGAGCATTGGTGGGGATCCTCCATCCCCACCAATGCTCCACAAGGTCAATCCAGGCACTTATCAATTATCCCATGCCGTTCCCACTTGCTCTTGTCCCCAACGCTGATCCATGCAACCCACTCAGTATCTTTTCTGCTTCAATACCTTCTCACACAGATTTGGGCCTCATTACAAGTTCTGTAAGAGTACACCTTGATGCCATTACAGTCTACTACAAATATATAGACAACCTATTTCTAAAAACACACTTGTAGCAGGATTTATGAAAGGTATCTCGAACCCCAGACCACCTTTCAAAAATCCACCTGAACCACAGGACATTGGAACCTTGTGTTAAACTGTAAGATCCATTCTTTCATACTTGTTCATGGTGACATCTTAATAGTTAGATACGTTATTGCACTTTTTCATTTTATAATTTTTTCAAACTAATAGAATATTTGATATCTCACCACTCAAACCATGCATGTCTTCTCCCCTCCAAGTCAGACACATGCAAACAAAATACGCATGCACACAGTCACCCACAGAAGTTGAAAGAATCGCATGAGCTATGCTCCACATACTTTCCCTGCTTGTCTTTTTCTTAACTGGATTCTCCTCCTTGTCATTCTTATGGATTTTATGAAGTGATACACACTTATGCATATTGTTTTAACCTGTTTAAAAGTTGAACAGTGTAATTAGAAACGGTGGTCATAGGTCAAGTTAAAAATGCATTACATCTTATTTTCTTTGTTAGATTGTAAATTAGCTAAAGACATGTTTGAATTGCAATAATTTTTAATATTTAGCAGTAATGGAATCGGAAACCATATTAAATAGAATTATAGTTCTGATTTGTTAAATATTCTTGAATTGCTAAACCAAATATTGCCCTTTTCTCCCCTTATTAAAGCAATGTCTATTTTCAAGTGAAGGCAATTTCAAACATTGTATGGAAGTATCAGCGTTTTCATTTCATCATGGCTTATCACGAAAAGCCTGTTCTCCCCCCACCTCTCATCATTCTTAGCCATTTGGGCTCTTTGTGTTGTTGCATCTGCAGAAGAAGAAAAAAAGACAGGACTTCAGCTGGACCAAGTAAGAAAAGTTTTGCGTAACAGATATTTGGCATATCCCTTATTAATTGGTCAGTGTTTTTTTCACAGCTATGGATAATGGTTTGTTGCATACAAATCTTCAGAGGAAGAGCTTGTTACACCAATTGGATTTGATCTGCTTGTTCATTTGGGCAAGTCTGGCTCCTATAACTAGTATTAGATTGTCAAACCACGTAACTGCCATCTCCCTACTGACATAGTTCTCATATATTTTCCATTGATACATCGCTACTTGAAAAGAGACATGGATGGGAAGCCTTATTTTTATAGGTTTTATAGTTAAGAAAATGGTCATATAAGTCAAGATGTTCAAAATTGCAATGTATTTTCTGTTACATCTACTCAGGAGTCTGTACGTTAGGTAATCAATCTATTTCTGTGAACCAGAGTTTGCAGAAGGGTAATACTTACAGCTTTTAACACCACCCACATTGCCAGTAATGCCCCCTCCAGTTTTTCCTTCTGAAAGTGAACTGTGCAGAGGTGTTTCTGCTCTGTTCTGCTTAGTTTTTCTTATTTTTTGTTTTAAGTTCATTTTTATTCCTGAGGCTTTGGTGCCAAGAGACCCCATGTTTGGGTATTCTCTGCCTGGGAAAGGATGCAGGTTCCGTGGAGCTGGACTGCAGCTCTCAGGGCAAACTTTTGGGTGAACCTGTAGGGCCAGCCTGTTGTGTGCTACTTTAGGGGTTGGGATCCATTTCCTAGGAGCCAGCTCACCTTCTGATTTTTTTCAGGCTTGAGCACAGGCTTTGAGTGCCCTGTGTAAGAATCCTCGGGGTATCGGGGCGTCAGCTGCTTAATTGTCATCCCCCCCTCATCGTGCTTTGTCATTTTTGGAAGTTTTTGAGGTAGAAAGTCTCTTGCATTTCTTCCAGCTGCAGAGAAGAGCTGACAGGCAGGCACTTTTACAGAACTGTGAGTAAAGTCTCCATTATTTCCCTTGTGAAAATTTGGATGGGCTGTGGTCCAAAATTCTCATTTTTAAGGGTTTCTAGGTCAGGGTTCAGGTCCCCCCACCCCTATTTCAGCATTTTTTGTTTTTCAATCTAGTCTACACAGGCCATTTTTTATGCGATTTTTATTGCAGTGTCCATCTTGGATATTAAACTTTTTTTTTCTCTAATACCTTTATCTGCCTCAAAACCCATCAATTTTGACAATCATTGACAGGGTTGGACTCCTCAGGGTGTGCTAACACCATTTCTTGTGAAATATGCGCCAGATGGCCAGCAGAGGAGCGTCCATGTACCCTGTGCTGCAGAATGAGGGAGGGGTGAGAGCCTTGAGCTTTGCCCCATCCATGTCCTCCAGGTTTGGTGAACCACTGTGGGTCCCTGAAACGGGTAAAAAGTCCTGTCCAGAGCCCAAAATTAATGAAGATGCGAAGCACAGACATGTAGAGTGAGTGGAACTCACAAATGCCCAGTCAGAGGTTCTGCAGGGTTCCTTATCTCCCCTGCACAAGGTTTCTCCCTTGAATTTGTTAATCTCATATGGAGAGCTTTTTTGATGAGACCAGGACAGTTGGCGCAGCCTATGTATGCACAGCCATTGGCCCAGGGAGCATCTTCACTTCCTGTGATTGCTTTTCAGATAAGCAAGTTGGGCCCCCAGCTCTAGTGACCATTCAGAGCCGGATTGGAGATCAGACTCCAGACTCTATGCCGCTTTTATCTCAGGGCTTTGATACAGTCCTGGAAGACTCCAGTTTGCTGTTTGATTCAGTAGCTAAGAGACCTCTCAGGCACCTTACCAGGAAGATGCCCCTCTGATTTGCTGCCTCTTCAGGTCGATCTCTATCAACCACTTTATAACAACCACTGTTAAGGAGTTGAAGCTGGAGGTGCAACCCTCCACTTCCCAGTGCATGGTCGTAAGTGGCTCTAATGCTCATACCGCCTTTCTTCTAGCACATCTGGACATTACTGCCCTAGTTATGGAGCAGTGGGAGACCCTGGAGGGGTCCTTAAGGGTTGCTAAGGCCATGTCCAGGTTATATCCCATGCCACCTGAGTTCAGCAGCTGTTTAATCAGCTGAAAGTGGACTTGGTGGTGGCTCATATCTCTTAAGTGTACGACTTTCCCAAGTGAGGGAGGGGTTATCCTGAAAGATGTGCAGGATCGTAATTGATTTTCACTTCAACATGGGGGTTTGTCTGCATGATTTTCAACCTACAGGTTCAGACAAACAGGATAGGATTTTGAGGAAAAAATGTGTGAAGAGTTTTTCTTCACTACTGAGGGAAAAAACAATTTTCATATTTTCAACCATCTGTTTGTACTAACCAGCCAGTCCAGGTACGGCAGGCTTGTTTGTGTCCAAGGCCTCTTAAGCCAGATGGATTCGCATGGCCATCTTGTCGGCATACATCGCCAGTCTTAAACATCCACTGGTTTCTCTCAAGCTGCATTTGACCAAGAGTGTTGCTTCTTCATGGGGTGGGGTCTTGGGTAGTTCCTCCTGTAAAAATTGTCCAAAATGCTAGTGCCAAACATGGTCATTTTTGAACTAGAAAAAATGTCTCTCTGGTTTTAAAATCACCCTGTTTTGTGTTCAGTGCGTCTTTCGTTTTTCAAACAAAAAAATGTCCAAGGGAAAAATTCACAAAGACAGGCTATTGGGATGTGTGGGGGCCAGCAGTCTTTACTAGACTGGCCACACAGACATCCCAGCAGAGCAGTAGGATAGTCTAGATTGCACTACAGCGAACGTCACATAAAAGGTCCCAGCTATACACATAACCCCCTTTTAGTGTATGGCCCTCCAGGAATAGCAAAAAAATATACTGTACCCAACTGTACACCACTACAATAGCTGTTATGCCTGCAGGTGTCTCATATATGGGTTTAGTAGATATTTTGTGAGTTTGGGGGCACTCGCGCTTTCCACCACATGTGCCAGTTAGAGTGGGCTATGGACCTGTGTCCCCTTCTCTATAGTCCACTGTACTGACTACTAGGCTACTCCAGGGATCTGCTTTAAGAGAAATGGTCACTATATCTACAGCTGTTAATTTATTTGGATTTTTTAACTGCTTTTTCAGGACGAGATTCACCCAAAGTGGTTTACAATCCATTGAATATAATCAGGTACTCGAGTATTCCCCTATCTGTCCCTTTAGCCGCTTAGGGAGGTGGGAGGGGGGTTAAGTGACCACTGGGGGGATTAAGAGAGGGGGGTCGTGCCTTTATCCATCCAGTGATCATCTGCTCAGTTTGAGTACCTTTTTGACATTTAGGGCTCCTTTTAGAAAGGTGCGCTAGCATTTTTAGCGCACGCACCGGATTAGCGCGTGCTATAACGCGCGCTAGCTGAAAAACTACCGCCTGCTCAAGAGGAGGCGGTAGCGGCTAGCGCGTGCGGCATTTTAGCGTGCGCTATTCCGCGCGTTAAGGCCCTAACGCACCTTTGTAAAAGGAGCCCTTAATCATTATTGATACTGGTCTAGCCCAAAACATCTTTTTTTTTTTACAATTTTCCTTTATCTTTCTTTAAAATATTTGATTAAATGCCTATCCAGCAGTACAAAGCGTTGAACAAAATTTAAAAATTACAGAAAGACAGACGTATCTGCTATATAAAACATATATGTATTAAATTATTAGACAAACCAGGACTAAACAGACAAAACACTAATCTTTGAAACAATAGGAAAAGGGGCGGAAATACAATTTTGTGAAAAGAATATATAAAAGGAAAATACAATAGGGGAAGGGAATTGAAATCATGAAAATGATTAGAAAATTAGTGGCCTGAAAATAAGAAACATTTGGATTTATTAAGGTAGGTAGTTAACTCATTAGCAATTATATGCATCCTTGAAGAGAAAACACTTTAAACCACTCTTAAATTTCTGCAAATTACTTTCTGCTCTTAGATATAAAGGAAGAGAGTTCCAGGTCAAAGGGGCAGTTACTGAAAAAAAAAAGGGATCGACGAGTGCCAATTATCTTCAGAGATGGGACGTTGAGGGTAGGCTGGGATGCTGATTTTAAGGCTCAAGTTCAAGTTTCAAGTTTGTTGGCTTTTAATATACCGACCATCAACAAGTATCTGGCCGGTTTACAATAAAAAATTTGACGGAAAAATAAATAGATAGTTTAGAAATAATTGAGGTGTACACTAAGGACGTTAACTAGACAAATTTGAAGGTGAGGAAAAAATGGGAAGGATGGGGGGAAAGTTACATGTTAAAAGAAGAAAGGAGAAAGAGGGAAGAGGATAAAACAAATAGGGTGGGATCGCTTTATAAAGGCTCTAGGGGGATCATAAGGGATCAAGAGTCTGTCCATAAATGTAGATCATAAGCACACTCTAGTCCAGGGATCTCAAAGTCCCTCCTTGAGGGCCGCAATCCAGTCGGGTTTTCAGGATTTCCCCAATGAATATGCATTGAGAGCAGTGCATGCACATAGATCTCATGCATATTCATTGGGGAAATCCTGAAAACCCGGCTCTCGAGGACCAGAGTTCCCTACCCCTGGTATACAATGAAAGCAATGCATGCAAATAGATCTCATGCATATTCTTTGGGGAAATCCTGAAAACCCGAATGGATTGCGGCCCTCGAGGAGGGACTTTGAGATCCCTGTTCTAGTCCCTCTGAAAACACACTCCCAGCATGCCCCTTGAGATTTGGACGAACCGCAGAGAAAAGTCTTAAAAATGAGTTTTGAAAATAACAATTGTAGTTATTTTTCAGAAGAAAAAAACATACATCTGTTCCCTTGTGCTATTTTTTTTTTTTTTTTTTGACATTTTTCTACCATTTGGCTTCTTTTTACCTAATAATGACCCAAGATCTTCAGGGTGAATCAAGCCTGTTATTCAAACAGGTTTTTATTTAGTGAACTGATAATGATATACCGTCTTTAACTTCTGTTGTACCTTCACAGGGAAACGTATCCATCTGTGAAATGTAATATTTATTAATTCATCTTTGACCATCCTTTTATTTCAGAACTTATTCTAACTGAAAAAGATCAAAAGAAACTTCATGATTTTGAGGAACAGTGTGTTGAGTTGTATTTCAGTGAAAAGGATAACAAATTTCACTCTGGGAGTGAAGAGAGAATTCGAATAACTTCTGAAAGGTAACACATGCAAATTAATACAAAGAGTAAAAGGCCTGGTTAACTAGCCAACACTGTTTACCAGCCATTATATTTAGTTTTAGATGAGAGAAAGTATACATGTACAAGTTAAATGATCTGTGTGTTTTGGTAACGCATTTGAAGGGAGAGAAATAAGACTGTCCAAGTTGGACAGATTTCCCACTTCAAACATAATAATTCTCAAGTTTTGAAAGCATGCTAATAGTGTGTGGGGGTTTTTTTTTTTCTGCTATCGGAGATTTTTCCATTGCCATTACTATGATTCTCAACCTATAGTGGTTAGTAAACTTAAACAGCTGTTGCTGTTGTGTGTTCAGAGAACAAATCTGAAAGGAAGTGAGTCTCTTTCATTTGAAAGGAAGCTCTGGAATGAGAAGGGCATAGGATGAGGTTAGGTGATAGGCTCAAGAGTAATCTAAGGAAATACTTTTTTACAGAAAGGGTGGTAGATGCGTGGAACAGTCTCTCGGAATAGGTGGTGGAGACAGAGGCTGTGTCTGATTTCAAGAAAGCCTGGGATAGGCATGTGGGATCTGCTGATGAGCCATTTGGCCTTTATCTGCCATGTTTCTATGTTTAAATTTATTTAGCATATGATAAAGCTGTTTAATAATATAACATAAAAATTATATATATACCTCAGAACCTCAATCGGAAGCCAGTGCAACCTACAATAATAGGGTGTCACACGGTCTGATTTCCTCAAATTGAAAATTAAATGCACAGCTATGTTTTGTGTTATGTAAAGTCTGTGAAAATGTTTATGGTGATCTGCAAAGTACACAATATTGTAGTAGTTCAAAATACTAAAGATTGTACCAATAATTGAAAAGGGAAATTGTCAAACTAAAATCTAATAGAGCTGAGCTTCCAAAGCATGGTAAAATCTTTTCAAACTGCTACATCTATCTGGGCACTCATGGTCAGACTTTTGTCCAGCTGCACCCCAGCTAGGGTCCCTGTTTACTAAAGGATGCTAAGATTTTGTATTCAACATGCATTAATTTCAAAGGTTAATGTGTAATAGACACAAACCCCCTGTTTCATCCTTTGGAAGGATTGCCATTCAGTTAAAGCAGAGCAAAGTTCACTATTGCACCTTAATGGCATAGCAGATAATATAGAACAGTGGTGGGCAACTTCGGCCGCGCGGTGTGTGTCGGCGGCGAAAAAGGTGAACAGAATGCTACGAATGATTAAGAAGGGGATCACGAACAGATCAGAGAAGGTTATCATGCCGCTGTACCGGGCCATGGTACACCCACACCTGGAATACTGCGTCCAGCACTGGTTGTCGTACATGAAGAAGGACATGGTACTACTCAAAAGGGTCCAAAGAAGGGCGACTAAAATGGTTAAGGGGCTGGAGGAGTTGCTGTACAGTCAGAGATTAGAGAAACTGGGCCTCTTTTCCCTTGAAAAGAGGAGACAGAGGGGACATAATTGAAACATTCAAGATAATGAAGGGAATAGACTTAGTAGATAAAGACAGATTGTTCACCCTCTCCAAGGTAGAGAGAACAAGAGGACACTCTCTAAAGTTAAAAGGGGATAGATCCCGTACAAACGTAAGGAAGTTCTTCACCCAGAGAGTGGTGGAAAGCTGGAATGCTCTTCCGGGGGCTGTTATAGGGGAAAACACCCTTCAGGGATTCAAGACAAAGTTAGACAAGTTCCTGCTAATCAGAACGTACACAGGTAGGGCTACTCTCAGGGCACTTGGTCTTTGACCTAGGGGCCGCCGCTGGGCATGATGGACCACTGGTCTGACCCAAGAGCGGCAATTCTTATGTTCTTATGGTCCTCAAGGGCCGGAATCCTGTTGGGTTTTCAAGATTTCCCCAATGAATATGCATTGAAAGTAGTGCATGCAAAAAGATCTCATGCATATTCATTGGGGAAATCTTGAAAACCCGACAGGATTTTGACCCTCAAGGACCGCAGTTGCCCACCCCTGATATAGAATATACCGTATTTTTCGCTCTGTAAGACACACCTGACCATAAGACGCATCTATGTGTAGAGGAGGATAAACCAAGAAAAAAATATGGTTCAGAATTTTTTTTTCTTGGTTTTTCCTCCTCTACAAGTGGGTGCGTCTGGTGGTAGGCAGCCTGCAGCCCCCCTCCTCCCCGGATACCTTTTTTTTAATTGCCAGCGCTCCAGCGCCTCCGAGTCCTTTTCTGTTGCAGGCCTCTGCGATCTCCCATCCAGCGTGTCTGTCGTGGGCTTTGTCTCCTCCGGGTTCATGTGCAATGCTGTGCATGTGTAGTAGCAGCAGTTGAGAAATGAAGCCAGCCTGGGTGGAACCACAACCACCAAGTCTTCTCAGCCTCGACCAGGGCTGATTGTGCTGCTCAGAGCCCCGCTGCTTCCCCGATGCAAGCAGGTGCTAAGTCTGGAGCGGAGCATGCAAGGAAAACAAAGCGCTGTGGAAAACACATGTTGCACCATTTCATCTCCGTAGCGCCTGTGTGCTTACGAACAAGCCCCCTCCATCTGCCCTCCACCAATTGAAAGGTGGGACACCACGGCCCCACTGCTGAGAAGGAAGGGGCGGAGACGGGTGCTGGACTGCTGGCGATTAAATAAAGGTGCGGGTGGGGGTGTTTTAAAAAAAGGTGCAGTGGGTGGGGTATTCACTCCATAAGGAGCGCTGGGCTGCCAGCAATTAAAGAAAGGTGCGGGGGGGATTTAAAAAAAGGTGTGAGGGGGTATTCGCTCTGTAAGACGCATCCTTATTTCCACCCATTTTGGGGGAAAAAAAGGTGCATCTTATGGAGTGAAAAATATGGTAATTAGCTACAGTTCTCTGTGAAACAGCTAATTTAGCTTAGTGAATAGGGCCTAAATGTTTTAATGCATGCTAAATGTAGAGACAGTGGCGTACCAAGGGGGGGGGCGGGGGGGGCGGTCCGCCCCGGGTACCAAGCCCTGAGGGGGTGATCACGGTCCGGTCCAGTTACCCCCCCCTGCGCCGGGTGTCGCGTCTGGAAACAGCCTGCAGCAAGATCGCGATGCCAGAGATCTTTGCCTGCTTCGACTGTTTCCTCCGCCACGGTCCTGCCCCTCCTCTGATGTCAGAGGAGGGGCGGGACCGCGGCGGAGGAAACAGCCGAAGCAGGCAAAAATCTCTGGCATCGCGCGATCTTGTTGCAGGCTGTTTCCCCAGGGCAGTAGCGTACCAAGGGGGGCGAGGGGGAGGTCCATCCCGGGTGCCGCCTTAGGGGGGGGTGCACAGCTGGCCCGGTCCCTATCGCGCTCCTACCCTCCCAGCGAAAGCAGCATCGGCGCCATTATCGAAAAAGGTAATGGCGCCAGGCCTTGGAGCACCAAGGCAGACCGCTTCTCCCCCCTCCCAGCCGAAACCCCGCTGACCATCCTATCTCTCTCCCCCCCCCAAGTGAACCTTTCTGACCCTCCCAGCGAAAGCAGCAAACCTCCCTCCAGTAGCGTCGGCTTTATCCTCCCTCTGCCGCATCACTGATGACGTCATCAGTAACGCGGCAGAGGGAGGAGAAAGCCGCGAAGGAGGTTTGCTGCTCTCGCTGGGAAGGTCGGAAAGGTTCACGGGGGGGGGGAGATAGGAGGGTCAGCGGGGGTTCGGCTGGGAGGGGGGAGAAGCGGACTGCCTCGGTGCTCCATTACCTTCTTCGGGCAGCAGCAGCGTTTACAATTCGCTGCTGTTGCCGGCTTCAGGCCTTGTTCTCTGCCGGGTCCTGCCTACTTCCAGTTTTCATGAAGACAAGACCCGACAGAGAGGAAGGCCTGAAGCGGGCAACATCAGTGAATTGTGAATGCTGCTGCTGCCCGATGAAGTTCAGGACATCGGGGAAGGAGCAGGGAGAAATCGGCTGCTGGCTTGGGGGTGAGGGTAGGGAAAGAATCGTGGAAGTGGAGAAATCGGCACGATGGCTTTGTGCAGGCTAGGGGGAGAGAGAAAGAAAGGAAAAAATAAAGAGGGGGGGCCAGGGGGAGAGAGAAAGAAAGGCAGAAAGAAAGAGGGGGACCAAGGGGAGAGAAAGAAAGGCAGAAATAAAGAGGGGGACCAAGGGGAGAGAAAGAAAGGCAGAAATAAAGAGGGGGTCAAGGGGGAGAGAAAGAAAGGCAGAAAGAAAGAGGAGGGCCAGGGGGAGAGAGAAAGAAAGGCAGAAAGAAAGAGGGGGACCAAGGGGAGAGAAAGAAAGGCAGAAATAAAGAGGGGGGTCAAGGGGGAGAGAAAGAAAGGCAGAAAGAAAGAGGGGGGCCAGGAGGAGAGAGAAAGAAAGGCAGAAATAAAGAGGGGAGCCAGGGGGAGAGAGAAAGAAGAAGGACCAGAGACTCATGAAATCACCAGACAAAAAAGTAGGAAAAATGATTTTATTTTCAACTTAGTGATCAAAAGGTGTCCGTTTTGAAAATTTATATCTGCTGTCTATATTTTGCACTATGGCCCCCTTTTACTAAACCGCAATAGAGTTTTTTAGCGCAGGGAGCCTATGAGCGTCGAGAGCAGCGTGGGGCATTCAGCGCAGCTCCCTACGCTAAAAACCGCTATCGCAGTTTAGTAAAAAGGGAGGGGGAATATTTGTCTATTTTTGTATAGTTGTTACTGAGGTGACATTGCATAAAGTCATCTGCCTTGACCTCTTTGAAAACCCGCGGAATATAAATGATAATTAACATTTTCTCTGCGTACAGCGTGCTTTGTGTTTTTAAAATTTTATTGTTGGTAGATCATTTTGACTTGGCCACAAAGGTAAGGGGGAGGGAGGGAGGGGAACTGCTGAAAGACATCTAATAATCCTTGCAGGCTTGACTGCAGGGAATTATTTTTGTAAAATCATGTTTTGTTATGTGACTGGCATTATCTAGACTTTAATTTCTATGAATGAATAGAATGAAAATGATATAAAATTACTTGCTTGTTTTTATGTGCGTGCGCTGAAGGAAAGTGGAGAGAGAGTGGGCTGAGGATGCTGAAGGGAAATGGGGAAGAGAGTGGGGAGAAGACGCTGATTTATAAATTGACAATTGTACAGAATATTGTTTCTTTTTATACTTTAATATAAACAATTCAAGGCTTGTGTGGATGGAATCAGGTGGTTTGCGGGGATGGGGACCGAGCTTACGGGGATTAGTCCAATAAAATTGTATTTTTTTATATCTCATTATTTGTTTTATTTTTATTTGTTAATTTATAAAGTGGTGATTGTTATGTATCAGTTTTTTCAAATTTACATCTACTGTCTTTATATTTTGCACTGTATTAGAGGACATGTGTTACTGTTTTTTGTGGTGTTGCATTGTATCCAGGGTCTGGTTTCTTGGAGGATCAGTTTAACTTTTGTCTACATATTTCTATTTTTAGTTTGTGATTATTCCATTTTGGGCGAGGGTGTATCTCTGTTCTGTGTGTATGAAAAAGACATAGTTTTCAGTTGGCATTGACTACAGGACCAATTGACTGTGCGGGATCTGGCTTGTTTAGTTTTACAATGTATGTGTTGGTGTTCTAGTGCTCACTGCAGTGTTTAAGATGCAGCCTTTTCCTAGGTACACTCTTGTGGTGCGATATGTAGATTGGTACTAAAAATCATATTTTTCATATAGATGGGGGGGGTGTCAAAAAATGATGGGCCCTGGGTGCCACATACCCTAAGTACGCCACTGCCTGCAACTACTCCATATGTACTTCTAATGTCATGACAATTTAGACATAATTTATGTTTTGTTATGTTTGGAATAATGGTTACATATATGAGGTTCAATAAAAGAAAATTTTCACTGCCTGTTTCTATTCTGACCATTTATTCCATTTCATGGTTATTGCAAAAAAAAAAAAAAAAAAATTTTTACATGGGGGGGGGGGGGTGTGTGTCAAAAAATGATGGGCCCCGGGTGCCACATACCCTAGGTACGCCACTGTGTAGAGAACCAAGTTTCCAAGTTTATTGGTTTTTAATATCCCGACCATCAAACAATTGTCTGGCCGGTTAACAATCAGATTAAAAAAGAATTAATAGTAGTAGAATGTGAATGGAAATATCTTAAATTAAACATAAATGACAAAGACTTGACATACTGGAATGTGAGGAAATTGTGGGGGAAGGGAAAAAGTTACATTGTATAGAAGAAATGGAGAGAGTGGGGAGGGGATGAACATGAGGAGGGGGGAGCGTTGAAGTAATGAATAATGGATACTTGCCTAATGAAAGAAAAAGAGGATTTTTTTAGGTTTGGTTAAATGCGTCCCGAAATAAGAATGTCTTTAAATTTGTCTTAAATTTAGCAAGTTGTTGTTCATCACGGAGATGTTGTGGCCATGTAGATGTTCTTGCCCATGTAGTCAACAGCTATCCTGTACAGACTAGCACAGTAGATGATGGCTGCTACAAAGTAGCCCAATCAAAATCTTCAAAGCTGAGATTTGCCCCTTCAGTTAGATGTGCTTACAAATTCCCATGTACAACCCGACCGAAGCTTCCCCTTCCATGTCTTTTACGTGACCTCTCAACTCTTTTCCTGATTGCCTTAAGGAGATGATGTTAAACTGTGCAAGTTTCAACTTTGCTGATCTATTATTAAAATAAGAGTGTTTTGATTCTTCGATACCTCAGGCTAATATTTTCTTGTTTTTGTAGGGTTGAACAGATGTGCATTCAGATAAAAGAAGTTTGTGATCGAGTGAACTATATCAAACGTTCATTAAATTCTTTGGATTCTCAGATTGGCCACCTGCAGGATCTTTCTGCTCTAACAGTAGATACACTAAAAACACTGACGGCACAAAAGGCTTCTGAAGCCAGCAAAGTCCATAATGAGATTACTCGCGAGTTAAGCATCTCAAAACACTTGGGGCAGAACCTCATTGATGATGGACCTCTAAGATCCTCAATGCGGAAAAAACACAGCGTTGGGAATTTTTTTGGTTCCTCTTTTCTACATGGAGGGCCCGAGACTACTAATGCTGTAATTTATAACATTTCTCTTAAGGATGAGAGAAATGGCCAGAATAAGCAACTGGAGCAGGAGTTGACCCTAAGCCCCAGGGGAGAACAATTAAACATTCCAGAGGCAGGATCCTCCGGTGGTGCCTTATCTTCGAGTGCTGACTCTCCTCAAGGGCTTAGAAAAAGGACACAGGGTGTGGAGGCGACAAAATCTGTCACTAAGAAACTGGGCAGTTCGGTCAACAGCACACCGCATCTGCTAAACCCTTCCATCAAATTCTCTGTTAGCACTCCATCTCAGCCCAGTTGTAAGGGTGACGCAAAGCACGAAGAGGCTGCTCAGACTAAACCTGCTGCTACAGAAAGAGATGACTGGGTAGAATTTGGGGTCTTTGTAGGTGAGTGTTTTCCTTTTCTGAAGTCCTTGCATTCCTTTTTGTTTTTACTGACATTTGAATACCCACCGAAATTAATTTGGTGGGGGGAAGTTATCAACATGGGTTACTATTATAATGTGTTTGTTGGGATTATCAACCACCTTTATGAAAAGATTTACTCAAGACACTGTACCGCAGGAACAGTTTAACATGAAACTTACGGCTTTTGTCATCAGGTTTCAAGTTTGTTTGTTTTTTAATTTGATGAACCGCTTATTTAGATTTACTAAGCGAGTTACAACATTGATAAAAAAAATATAAACATGTATTTAGACATATCATTTAAAATTTAAAAATGATGGGTTAGACCAACAGACTTGCGGACTAATCAATACACAAGGTAAGGAAGGATAGAACTACAATTAAATGTTTTAAAGTACAGAAAAGTAGCACTGATGGAAAGAACATTAGGGAGGGAAAAGTAGAAACCTGAAAGGAAACTAATGTAAAATTAGAACATAATTTAAAGATTAAAAGCATCTTTAAAAAGGAAACTCTTTTAAAACGGCTCAGATCATTTTCCTCTCTTACATGCTGAGGCAAAGTGTTCCAAAGTTGCGGAGCCATCCCTGAAAACATATCATGTCGTCGCGTTCCGATAACTCTCAAAGAGGGGATTACTATGAGCTTTTGATTAGTGGACCGGAGAGAATGTGATGTACTATAGGGGATAAGAAATTTATTAATAAATTGCGGTTCATTAGTGGAAAGAGTTTTAAATACCAAGAGTAAAATTTTTTAAAGTGATACGGTGGTTAATTGGGAGCCAGTGTGATTTAATCAGAAAAGGAGTGACATGATCATATTTTTTACTGTTACTATTGTTATGCTGAGAATATAGTTATAGTGAACTCTAGATCTATCTTATATTTTAATGTTACTCGCTTAGTATGTAATAAGCGATTTATCAAATTTTAATAAACTTGAATAAATATAAATACGGTGAATGAAGTAAACCTGGACATGTCAGTTTGAATTCTAGTAATAGGACCAATATGATACAGTATCAGAAATAGAAGAGAACTGTAGTAAATGTCAGTACACTCCTCCCTCTGTATTCGCGGTGGTTAGGGGCGGAACAGATCCGTGAATACAGAAAAAACGGGAATAACTTTTTATGTGGTGTTTGCAGTTTTTTTAACAGCCACAGTTAATAGTGTTGAAATCGCGACTAACAAAAATACAGCTTCTTTCTTCCCGAAGACCCGAGGGCAGGGTAGGGTGGCAATGGAGACGACATCGTCTTCTCACTAGTAAAGCGCAAAGAAAAGTGGGAAGAGAAGTAGGGGGAAGCCCGGAGAAGGAAATTCCCGGGGCGGAGACTGTATGCGCACGCTCTTTCACAATTCTAGGCAGCCGCAGCCTGCCGCCTTCAGAATTGGCATTATTATTACTGCATTCTATTTTCCTCACGGGACGTAATAAATGACCCTTTGCTCCTCCCACTTGATAAGCGCTGCTTCTGTCTGTGCCCTTTATTTTCATCGAAAAGGGCCAAGGCGGAAGAGCTCACAAGAGCTTGCCACGCTTTTATTAGTATTTTGGGGTGGTTTGTTTGTTTTTTTTAATTGCAGTTTGGAAAAATCACTGCGTACTTTTTTTTTAAGTGCATCTGAAGCTGGGAAGCAGCGTTTTTCTGTGTGAAAGCTGGTAAGCGACAACATTTTTATTGGTACTGTACTTTACTAATGGATGATGTAATTGGGGGGGGGAGGAGCCAGCATGCCAAAAATCGCAAATAAGCAAAACCGTGAGTGTTGAAACCGCGAAAACGGAGGAAGAAGTGTACAATACAAATGATAGAGGAGGTGGCCTAGTGCTTAGAGAAGCTGCCTCAGCACCCTGAGGTTTTGAGTTTGATCCCATCCTGCTTCTTATGACTCTGGGCAAGTCCCTTAATATTCCATTGTCTCAGGTACCATGGATTGTGAGCCTGCTGGGACAGATAGTAAAAATACTTGGGGCTCCTTTTACTAAGCTGTGTTAGGGCATTAACAGCGTGCGCTAGACCTTAACGCCAGCATTGAGCTGGCGTTCTAGCCGTGTAGCGTGTGGTAATATCCTGCGTGCGCTAAAAACCCTACGCACCTTATTAAAAGGAGCCCTTAGAGTACCTGATTACTATTCCACGAATTGCAAACGGCTTTGGGAGAATCTCTTTCTGAAAAGGTGGTTAATAAATTTAAAATAATAAATAAACTGCATGTAAGGACATTCAAATAACATAGAAGTGATACGATGTCTCAATGAAATACCTAATAGGCACACATTAGAATATTCAAATAACAGAGATATAATGCTGGTCCTGTTCCTACAATACAATGAAATATTTTATTTTGCTGTTGAGATACATAGACGGGGACAAAATGGGTGATACAAAGTCAAGTGAGATAAATAGATGGGCAACCAAATTTTACTGTTAATCTGAAATTATTAGTAGCTGTGTTTCGATGCCTAAAATGGGAACTATGCTAAAATAGCACGAGTTAGTGGGAAAATAACATCTTAATAGCCCCCATTATGATAACAGCGGGAGAGTGTGGCGCAGTGGTTAAAGCTCCAGCCTCAGCACCCTGAGGTTGTGGGTTCAATCCCACGCTGCTCCTTGTGACCCTGGGCAAGTCACTTAACCCCCCCTCCCCCCCAATTGCCCCAGGTACACTAGATAGATTGTGAGCCTGCCAGGACAGAGAGGGAAAACTGCTTGAGTACCTGAATGAATGCATGTAAATCATTTTGAGCTCCCCTGGGAGAACGGTATAGAAAATGGAATAAATAAATAATCATCATTTGTTGGTCAGCCTGCTGGAGGAGAATAGCTGCGATGATGTTTTATGGACATTGGCTTTAGCAATTAACCTGGAAAGCTAGAATGCTGACGAGCGATTACAAGATTGATTTTTGTTAAAACTATTGGAACGTTAATGCTTTAATCTGGGTGACATAGAACGTGAAAAAAGAGGAAGCCTGCCAAAAGTTTTATTAAATTTAAGTTACCAAGTTTGCTTTAACCTGAATTACGTACTAATTTCTTATAACTTGCACGCAGGGACAGTGTCAAGTAACTTTATTGTCCTGTCATGATTTGTTTTCAGGTATTCTAAATTCTTCAGAAGTAGTTGAACTTAGTAACATAGTAAATGATGGCAGATAAATACCTGCATGGTCCATCCAGTCTGCCCAACAATCGCATTCATGATCAAATCATTATTGAACCAACAATCCAATGGTATTGCAGCATTTTACTTGCTAAGTTCAACTTGAAGATGTCTTCCCCTCCCCCAATGAGATACACAGCACTTGTACTCATAGCATATGATACGAATGTGGTATAAAATATACATATCTGATCCTGATCCATCCTTCTCATTTTCAGGGCTCAGACCATAAAAAAGGTCTGCCCTGCACTGGCCATACTCCCAACTAGTAGAGTTGTTATTGAAACCTGCTCCAGCCTATCCTGATCTATCTTGCCATAAACAGGATACAGACTGTAGATTAAGGGCATGGAAAACCTTTCATACACTGAAAGATTGGAGAGGCTGGAGCTCTTCTCCCTGGAAAAGCGGAGACTCAGAGGAGACATGATAGAAACCTTACAAGATCATGAAGGGCATAGAGAAAGTAGAGAGAGATAGATTCTTCAAATTTTCAAAACATAAAAGAGCAAGAGGGCATTCGGAAAAATTGGAAGGGGATAGATTCAAAACAAATGCTTGGAAGTTTTTCTTTACTCAGCGGGTGGTGGACACCTGGAATGTGCTTCCAGAGGACGTAATAGGGCAGAGTACGGTACTGGGGTTTAAGAAAGGATTGGACAATTTCCTGTTGGAAAAGGGGATAGAGGGGTATAGATAGAGGATTACTGCACAGGTCCTGGACCTGTTGGGCCGCCACGTGAGCGGACTGCTGGGCACGATGGACCTCAGGTCTGACCCGGCAGAGGCATTGCTTATGTTCTTATGTCCAGCATTGGCCTCTCTTCCCTATTACTAAAGCCAGCCATCTAAGCATTGCTCCTGCTCCTTGTAAATTGCTGTTGATATGTTAAGTATTGTTTTGATACTGTCCTCTTTCTATTTAAGGAACCTGTGTGTGTGTCGTACTCTTTGAATTGCATCATTGCTTTCATCTCTACTTCCACTGATAGGGCACAGTTGGCATATTGAGGGAAGCATGCGACTAGGGGGGAAGTGCCCGGTATAGCTGCACTGTGGACACCTCTCACCACATGCATCCTTCCCCTTTTGCCGCCCCTTCCTCTTCAAACCTTTGCTGACCACATGCAGCAACATTTACCTGCTGCTTGTGCCAACCTCATCCTTCCCTCTGATGTCACTCTTGGTCCCTGCAAACAGAAATTGACATCAGAGGGATGAGGCTGGTGCGAGCAGTGGGTAAGAGATGATGCTCGCAGCCACAAAGATCTGAAGAGGTATGGGGGCAAGAGAGGGGAAAAAGGAGAGGTGCTGGTGCCCCTGCCAAGGTGGCACCTGGGGTGGTCCACCCCTCTCCCCCTTACTACGCCAGTGAGAGGGTATTCCAGGCATCCAGCACCCTCTCCATGAAAAACTATACACCTTTGGCATAGAGGCAAATACTACTCATCTCTTGTAGTATGGAAGGTATTAAGATCAGAAATAAAATCCAAACCATTTATTTACAGGGTGGGATAAGTGTCTTTTAGCATGGGGTTTGGTGTAATAAATTTACGATAAATAGAGATTACTGATAGTGTAAGTGTTTATTTTGTCTAAGTGTCAGCTGAGGATAATTTTCAAAGCCCTGTCCAGGGAGCAAACAGAGGCAATAGATCTGCAGTGCAGATGCAGCAGAACAAACAGACCATCAATGTGCCAAGTAGAAACAAGGGCCTGTTTTTATAAATGGTGCCTAACAGCTCCTAACTTCTAATGGCCTGGTTGTCAATCAAACCACTAGGTGCCACTTATAGAACCACAGTTAGCGGTGCCTGGGCGTCACTGTGGTAGGTGCCTATGTTCCTAGTTTACCAGTGTCTGTCTACGATGCCTAGAGACACCTAAGTCGACAACGCCTTTTCTCTGCCCCTAACAATTTAATTCAATTTTTAATTTAATTTAATTATTATATACCGCTAATAACCGTGAGGTTTCTAAGCGGTTTACAAAAATGATGCATTAAAAGATACAATAAATAAATAAGATAGGTACTTGGAAATTCCCTAAATGTCCCAAAGGCTCACAATCTAACTAAAGTACCTGAAGAAACAATTTATGAAAAGTAAAGATAAAAATATAAAGACAGAGGTAGAGATAGAGATAGAAATGAATATTGCAACAAGATGGCAGCCAGTTAGGTCATCTGTGCTGTCTCCCTTGTCCTGCTTTTCATGTATGTGTCAGAGGGTGCCTCGACTTAAGCATCGCTAGGGCACGGTGCGGATGTCTGCGCACAACCTAAATTATCAATTAACTACGCCAATCAACCCATTAAGTTGCACAAAAATTTGAGTTAGTGTCGCTAGGTGTCCATGATTAATGCATAAAAACTATTACTAAAACTCATGAAATTCATGCATCATGAATAAATAAGAAATGTGTATCATAAATATTAATAAATCTGTATGTTTAAATTTGATACTGATGTCAGTTGTCTCAGACACAGACCAATCAAATTCCTGATTCAGTCCCTTTGGAGTCACTGTGTTAAATCTAAAAATTCATTTCTGTTCTTTTTATAACAAGTCTGTCTATCTGTCTGTGAAACGCAAGGTTTGCCGACAACCACAGCTCTTAGATGATTAAAAGTTTGTCCGTACTAAACGCAGTGACTCCATTTTTCTGTGACTTTACGGGTTATTGCACTTTTATGTTCAATAATCTTAGAACCTCAGTTACCATCTTGGCCTTCCTATACGCAGGAACCCAAAAGGACAGATCATGACATAAATAACTCCTTCGGAAAAATGTCTCAGTTCATAGTACGCTTCAGTTTTGGGCTGTGTGAAGATTTTGGTTTTGAGATTAACTCCACAGTTTCCAGAGGGCAGGGGTAGGCAATTCCAGTCCTCGAGAGCCAGAGCTAGGTCAGGTTTTCAGGATAGCCACAATAAATATGCATGAGATAGATTTGCATCTCAAGGAGGCAGTGCATGCAAATCCATCTCATACATATTCATTGTGGATATCCTGAAAACCTGACCTGGCTCCGGCTCTCGAGGAATTGCCTACCCCTAACATAGGGGAAATGACCAGTGACTTTATTTACTCTAAAATTGTGAACTGCAGGAAGTGTGGGAGGGTATTGACTTTCCTTTCAAATTTTTTCTGTCTCTTGCCTTCCCCTGTACCTTTTTTCCTTCCCCGGCGCGATGTTGCTGTCTGCGTACGTATCGGCGCGCTCTCTGACGTCACTTCCAGGACCCGAGCCTAGGAAGAGACGTCAAAGGGCAAGCTGACGCAGACATAGGCATGCTGCTCAAGCCGGAGAAGTTAAAGTACGGGGAAAAGGAAGGGGGCGCGCACATGGCGGGGAAGAGGGCGGGGTGTGGTCACCGCCCCAGGCGCTGCTCACCCTTATTACGTCACTGATTAGGACTATTGGATATTCGATATATAGAAACATAAGAGCATAAGAATTGCCGCTGTTGGGTCAGACCAGTGGTCCATCCTGCCCAGTAGTCCGCTCACGCGGTGGCCCTCAGGTCAAAGACCAGTACTCTAAATGAGTCCAGCCTCACCTGCGTATATTCCAGTTTTGCAAGAACTTGTCCAACTTTGTTTTAAAACCCTGAAGTGTGTTTTCCCCTATAACAGATTCCGGAAGAGCATTCCAGTTTTCCACCACTCTCTGGGTGAAGAAGAATTTCCTTATGTTTGTACGGAATCTATCCCCTTTCAACTTTAGAGAGTGCCCTCCTCTCGTTCTCCCTACCTTGGAAAGGGTGAACAGTCTGTCTTTATCTACTAAGTCTATTCCCTTCAGTATTTTGAACGTTTCGATCAAGTCCCCTCTCAGTGTCCTCTTTTCAACTGAGAAGAGGCCCAGTTTCTTCAATCTCTCACTGTACGGCAAGTCCTCCAGCCCCTTAACCATTTTAGTCGCTCTTCTCTGGACCCTTTCGAACGAGTACTGTGTCCTTCTTCATGTACGGCGACCAGTGCTGGACGCAGTATTCCAGGTGAGGGCGCACCATGGCCCGGTACAGCGGCATGATGACCCTCTCCGATCTGTTCGTGATCCCCTTTTTAATCATGATGGCTGATAAAAACCAAATGGCCCATTCGCAGTAAACCATTATCTCTTCCTCTCTCTAAGAGATCCCACTTGCCTATTCCAGGCTTTCTTGAATTCAGACACCACCACCTCTTCTGGGAGACTGTTCCACGCATCTACCACCCTTTCATTCCAGAGGGCAGCCTCCTGTAACAAGCTTAATTGGTTTGAAGATGATGATGCTTGTGATGGGTGTTTGGAGTACCTTGTTTGCTTTTTTTTAAAATTCCTTCTATATCCTTGAAGGTCACAGAGAGAGCATGGATTTTCAGAAGT
The DNA here is from genome assembly GCF_902459505.1 of Geotrypetes seraphini. Lineage (NCBI taxonomy): Eukaryota > Metazoa > Chordata > Amphibia > Gymnophiona > Dermophiidae > Geotrypetes > Geotrypetes seraphini. The sequence goes on from NC_047097.1 coordinate 17,594,520, forward strand.
TTAAAGAACCAGCAAGCAAAACTGAAGCAGCAAAAACAGTTGATGATAGGGTAAGAACTGTGGAATGCTTACTGTAATTGAAGCAATCAGTAATAGCACTTTATAATACAAGGCTCTATATAAACATTCATTCATTCATTCATTCAAGATATCCCACAGACTTGATTTGTATCAGAACCAAGCCACCAAAATGCTAATTTGATCCTCGGATGCACCACTCCACGTTCAAACTATTTCATAAAGTTAAGCTTGATGTGCAGAATCTTCCCTGGATCAATTTATTTTAAAATAATTTATTGCATTTTAACTTAATTGTTCTATACTTTCATTAAAGTTTAAGAGATTATTTAATCAAAAAGGCTTTGTGGTCGCTGTATGGAACTGCTTGTGCCAACATGTTTCGCGATAAAACGCTTTTTCAAGGCTGGGTCTCTAATAATGAAACGCCATCTGTCTTGACCACTAACTTTTTGCAAGTAAAGGGCATGCTGGTAACAGTCAGGAGAACAAAATCATAGAGGGGGGGGTCTGCTGATCCTGTTAAAATAGGGCACACAAGTTAATCTAATCTAATCTAAACCTTAAGTTTATATACCGCATCATCTCCATGAGAATGGAGCTCGACACAGTTTACAAGAACTTAAAATAGTGGGTAGAGAAGAAGAAAAAGGATTACATGAACTTATGTGTAGAAGGGGGGAGAGAAAGGGGGGAAGGATAGAGCTACAATTTGCTGAAAAGTCAGGTTTTCAGTTGTTTGCGGAATAACTGAAGGGAGCTCAGGTTAATAAACATTGTAAGCCAGGGCTGTCCAACCTTTTGGCTTCCCTGGGCCGCATTGGCCTAAATGTTTCTGGGGCCGCACAAATGCGCAAACGCTGCAGCAAGACAGAGGAGGGAGCTGGCAAGATGGTAAACACCCAGGGGCAACAGAGGAAAACACTGCATCACCCTCGACCGGGGCCGCATGAAATACTTCAAGGGGCCACATGCGGCCCTCGGGCCACAGGTTGGACACCCCTGTTGTAAGATATGCTTGGCTTCCCAAAGTAAAGCAAAGAAGGATGTATTATCATCTCGTCGTTTGAGAACTGCTGCTTTAATGTGTTTTGCGGTCAGGCAATAATTATCAATAATCTCAGGTTCAAATATTTATATTTAACCAGATCTATATATAGGTCACAAGTTCTCCCTTTCATTTTTAGACCTTGTTTTATTTGAAAAACATTTTTAATTACCTTCCTAATGTTGTTTTGATATTGCGTTTATCAAAATTTTAATAAACTTGAAGATATGAGCCCTGATGACTTTTGTTGGCCAGCAGTAGAAAGGTTAAAAATTGATACAGCACTTGAAATCATTCAGTATCTACTAGATCAGGGGTAGGCAGTTCCGGTCCTCGAGAGCCGGAGCCAGGTCAGGTTTTCAGGATAGCCACAATAAATATGCACGAGATAGATTTGCATCTCAAGGAGGCAGTGCATGCAGATCCATCGTGGCTATCCTGAAAACCTGACCTGGCTCCGGCTCTCGAGGACCGGAATTGCCTACCCTTGTACTAGATGACAGACAATTGAGTTTCAATTGTAAATTCTAGGATGATATTAATATTAGGACTTCTGCTTTTAGAATTTAATGATAGATAAAACACCCCACCATTTGAAATATATAATTTGGGGTGTGTTTAGATAAACATCAGAAAAATACTTCCCCATGCCTTGTGTCCTTCATTCAGTTTGTGCGCTTTTACCGAATGGACAACTCCAAAGTGACACGAACATATCCCCTCCTTTACTAATGTGTAGCGCAGGTTTTAACGCCGGAGCAGTTACCGGTATGAGCGTCGGAGCAGTTACCGCCGCTGCCGGCTTTAAAACCTGCGCTACGCGTTAGTAAAATAAAGGGATACTTTATTTGTTTCCACCAGAAAAGGTGCCCAGCAATAGCACTTGTGACATAAAAAACATTGATAAACCCTTCTTTTGTGTCTTCAAAGAACCTAAGATTAGCTAGAAAATAAACTCAGTTTTCAATTTATAAATTTATTTATTTTTGTTTATTTAAATATTTCTATCCTCCCTATTTCTAGTTGGGTTACAATAAAATAACACACTAAATCAACTTACTCATAACAGTACACTACATATAAAAATCGGGGGGAAAAGTCCCTGTTTGTTTTTTTTTGGTTTTTTTTTAATTTCTTTATTCTTTTTCAAACTTACATCAAGTGCACAAAAAGAACAACATGGAATACTATCGTATAACACTTGAACATCATACATTATATTCTTAATATGTAAATTAATTAAAAACCCTCCCCCCTCCCATTTTTCTATACAATCATTAAAACTATCATATTCCTTCAAAATTTCAATTTTGCTACATCTTATCTTCCAATCTCCCCACCCCCCTATGTATATTATCAAAGAAAAATGATGAAGTCCCTGTTTGTTTTATACATCTTTAGTTTTTATTATAGAATGGTGATTTGATTGAAGTATGTTTTTGTTTCTGTTTATTTTCTATTTATTATTTCATATATTTTGAGGGAGAAATCACCTAGAAATAGTAATGATAAGAGAGAAATATTTAAAATAAATAATACAGATGGGCTTTTAGTGCACATTAATTGCCTAAGGCTCCTTTTACAAAGCTGCGGTAGAGATTTCTACTGTGGGCCAGCGAGGTAAATGCTCTGACGTTCATAGGAAATCTATGAGCATTGGAGCATTTACCTCGCCCGGCCCATGGTAGAAATCTCTATCGCAGCTTTGTAAATGCCAGCGCATGTTAGACCCACTTTTACAAAGCCGCGCTAGCGGCCCCAAAGCCCATAGAGATTTAAAGGGCTTTGGGGCTGTTGCTGCACGGCTTTGTAAAAGAGGCCGTTAGTAAATAGGACCCAAAATGTGAAACATGTTTAAAGGGCTGTAGACGTTCTGTTGGCTATTGGACCTGAATAGTGAACCTTTGTTTCTTGGTTTTTCCTTATGCTCAGGGTGTCCCTTATACTGAGTACAGCGCAAAGCAAGGTCATCCTTTCTCCAAATCAAGTGACTTCAGGAAAGTCCCTATGTCCCTTTCTCAAGACCAATGTAAGTTTTCTGACTTCGCTACTAAATACTCGTTGTCATGAAAAGGATCTAACAGCGTTTCTCATGTAGATCTCAGATTAGTATTTCAGCACAGGGTAAAGATTTTGCAAGGTGTGAAAACTACATTATGAGGATCATTTTATAAAAACCATCTTTTTTCAGAAAGATAAAATGGGTGTAAATTATGCATGTATACATGCATTTTTAAAAATATTCTATGTCCATACTGTATTGCATCTCTCTGATCTATCTGACTACATCCCCCAAAATGTCCACATGTGATCTATATAAGAGTGTGTGATTTTTTTTGTTTGCTTCTAAAATTTATGAGTTGAAAAAGGAAACAACATAACAGTATTTTGCAAAACAAATATTTTGGCCGACTCAAAAAGGTAAAAAATGTTATACTTTCAAATGGGGGAAAAAAAAAAGAATATGGGGCTTCATTTATGATAAATAGATTTGCTTTAGTTCAATTTAGTCTTAGAGAACACTTATGTTCACCATCTCTAACTGGTAAAGTAGAAATAAAATGCCAGTAGTTCACTTATTAGCTTTAGCTTGTACTTCCATTGCTTTAATCCTGAAATAACATGGCAGTTATTTTTCAGTGCACAGCGATAGCAGAAAAGCATCTCCAACTGAAGACACTCAGCAGGAAGATTCCAAGGCAGCCTTACTAACGGTTAGTGAACTTCACTTGGGGGTCATAGAACATAAGAATTGCCATCTCCGGATCAGACCCTGGGTCCATCGAGTCCGGTGATCCGGACACGCGTAGGCCCCACCAGGTGTACCCTGGCATAGTTTTAGTCCCCATATCACTGTATGCTTCTCAAGGGAGATATGCATCTAATTTACCCTTACCCGTATCACTCTATGCCACTCTTAAGAAGATGTGCATCTAGTTTACCCTTAAATCCTAGAACGGTGGATTCTGCAATTACTTCCTCTGGGAGAGCATTCCAGGTGTCCACCACTCGCTGCGTGAAACAGAACTTCTTGATATTCGTCCTGGACCTGTCCCCCCTCAGCTTCAGTCTATGTCCTCTTGTCCGTATCACATTGGACATTGTAAATAACTGCTTTTCCTGCTCCATTTTGTCAAATCCTTTCAGTATTTTGAAAGTCTCGATCAGATCCCCTTGCAGTCTCCTTTTCTCAAGGGCAGGAAGTGCAAGAGATAAGACTACACTAGTGATGCCCTAATGAGGTAAAGAAGGGCAGGTATAAGCGGAGTAAATAAGGGATAGGTGTTGGATTGAGTGGATGGGTGCTTTAAGTAAAGATTGAAATCTAATAAATAATGATTCTGAGTGAAGATCAAGAGGAAGGGAATTCTACAGGGAAGGAACAACAATGTTGAAACATGAAGAGTGAGCAAGGTGTGAATGAATCTGTTAAAAGAAGGCAATTACAAGGGGGTGCTGAAAAGTTCTCAGGCCAATCAAGAAAGAGAATGACGTGGATATGGTTCAATCAATGATCTGAAACAATGTCAAAACATATCATTTTGTTTCTGCAAATTGGCACTTAATGAAATAAGATAACGCTCTTTTCAGCTACAGTGGCAAAATAACGCTCAGAATTTAGGAAATTGGTTGGTTGGATTGAGAACTTTTCAGGACCCTCTCGTCCTAAAAGGTGCTGGTTAGCAGATCAAAGAGTACGAGATGGAGCTTATGGAATCAGAAAACTGAAGAGAAAAAAATTGAATTCCAGTATGTAGGATGTGATAAACTACCATGAGGATATTAACTGGGTTGGGTCTGCTGGGGAAACCGATCATAACATGATCAAATCTAAGCTGATATCTGGAGTGATGTCACTGAAGAAAGCTACTGTAGCAGCACTTAATTTTCAAAAGGGCAACTATGATAAAATGAGGAAAATGGTTAAAAAGAAGCTAATAGGATCAGTGGCAAAAATACCATTGTGGAAGTCCAGACCAAATGTATTCCACAAATTATAAGCTGGTCTTATTGTGAAACTCATCTGTGTATGCGCCAAGCATGTTCCCTCCCTCCCTGTTTTTTGCTTTTACAGTGTGCATACAATTTGAAGGCCATTTGCTTTGAGCATTGTTCCCGTGGTTTGGGGCCAGTGCTGTTTGATTCAGCACTGGAGCTTTGAGCATTGGGGTGCACAACTCAGGATCGCATTTAAATTTGGGCGACCTTTATAGAATCCAGGGAATAGTATATTTTCAAAATTATGAAGCAGAAAAGCAGTGGGAATGTCCACACAAAAGAACCAAGAAGGCAACTTGTTAGTCCTTTATTGAAAACACATGAATTTAAACATTAATAATTTTAAAATTGCAGACCCCGCCTCATCTACAACTTTAAGAATGCTTGCATGTAATTTTATATGCTTAACAGATATTCATTTTTATAGTGGACTGTTTCCATATACAAAACACTGCTTTATGCACAGAAATGGCTTTTAAAATTGCTCTTGAAATCTTTTCTATAGAATGGACATCTTCTATTTCCCATTGTTTTCAATCATGAATATGAAAATTATATTTTTATCATTAATTCATTTTTTTTTAAATGTATTAAAGGACTGGTTACAGGGAAGACCGTCCTCAAGCAATATTCAGATGTGAGTAGTTCTGTAACTTCTTTCTCCCTTTACTGATTTTATATTGCTGCATACTATATCTAAATGATATATTCTGATGTAGAAAGAAATACATTTTAGTTACTCAGCGTTTTAGAGATGAGTGTTATTGAAGATGACTTTCACAAATGCTTTATTGAAGAGACCAGTTAGCTTTGATTCATGTCTTATTAAGAGTGTGATCAGGCCTCAGTGATACTTACTGACTCAGTAGTTAGATGAATCCCACCTATTACAAATTAAACAACAAAAGCATTTAACAGGATAATTTTAAATGACCTTTTATGAGTTGTTGTGGGGTGTTTTTTTTTTTAATATTACTTACGGCTTAGTGGTAAAACTGCCATATTCCATTTAGCTCTATCTGCTTTCTGATTTGGCTTAGAGATTGATCCAGTTGTGAAATGATAGGGTAGCATTTGATGATTTCAGATATAGATAGATTTTTATTTATCTGAAATTAACAGATGCTAATTATGCAAAGATGGAAAAAACATAATTGGGCTGAAAGCTAGGTGGAACAGATATGGTCTTCTGGGCTAAAGAAAGCAGAACCAGCCACGTAGGCCAGAAAGTAAGAACAACATTAGTAGTGGAAGACAATGGGAGGAGGAACTGGCTTTTGAGGTATAAAGTGGAACAGTAGCAGCAGAGGCCATTCAGAAACTGTTAAAACCATGGGTGGTTGTGTGAGTTTTTAGGGAATAAGGAATTGCTTTGTTTTTTTTTAAGTTTTTGGTTTACACCAGAGGTGTCCAACCTTTTGGATTCCCTGGGCCGCATTGGCCTAAAAACACTGCAGCAAGACAGAGGAGGGAGCCGGCAGAGGAAAACATTGCATCGCCCACGACCGGGGCCGCACAAAATACTTCACGGGGCCGCAGGTTGCACACTCATGCTTTAAACAATATTGGAGGGTAGTTTTACAATGTGTTAAGTATATCATATTTTTCATTTTGTAATTGGTTTTGTAACTTGGTACAGTTGTTAGTTGCAAACATTATTGTATCAAGTTTAATAAATGAAATAAGTAATGGTGAAGAAAATAGTGTTTGATATTTTAATGGTGTACTGTTCCTTAGAGACAGATAAGGTGTATTTTGTAATGTTGCACTCTGAAGAAGGAAAATTAAGTAACTAGGCATTGTGGGTAACAGGAATGGATAAAATGATCTAATTAAACATTTATTTTTCAGACCTCCCCAGGAAGATGCGCTGAATGGTAGGTTCTACCCTCTATCTGTGCAAAGTACATATAAGCGAAGAATTTGTGGTGATAAAATAATGGATCTAGTCTTATGTAGAAGTAAAAGGGATTTTTTAAAAACCCTTAAATTTTCTGGATATATCAAGCTACAATTTAGTATGGGCAGACTTTTAATGATATCCAGGACATGAAAATATCACTCATTTGTTCATCACTGACAAATGTGTGTGTGTGGGGAGGGGGTTTCAGCTCAACACTGAGATGCATTGCCTCTCCTGTGACTCCCCTCTCTTCTTATTTATTTATTTATTTAATCATTTATTTAGCCCGACCATTCGTGAGAATACAGAGATTGATGGACGTAGGGAGTTTAGAATACAGTATTTACAGTATAAGTGTAACGTACAGACTTGATGGTCATAGGATACAGCATTTATAGTATAGATGTAACATACAGACTTAGATACAAACATGGTTTGAATTGTAGCATTTTATATAAAGATAGGCATAACAGAGGTAAAAAGTTTTCTTTTTAGGTGATAGCAATTCAAGTAATATTTGTGGTAATATTCTTCTCCTCCCCACCCCATCTCTAATAAAAGGCACTGTGTCTAGTTGGGCAAAGAGGCTATTCAGGTCTGCATTAGTCTGGAACAACAAAAAAGGAGATCCCAGATGAAATATTCCAAAGATACTTCCTTATTAAAACCAAGAACCTGACGTGGTCCATGTTTCGCCCGATCAGGGCTACCTCAGGGATATGAAGAGGAGACGTAGAGGGGATATGATAGAGACTTACAAGATCATGAAGGGCATAGAGAGAGTAGAGAGGGGCAGATTCTTCAAACTTTCAAAAAATAAAAGAACAAGAGGGCATTCGGAAAAGTAGAAAGGGGACAGATTCAAAACGAATGCTAGGAAGTTCTTCTTTAACCCAACATGTGGTGGACACCTGGAATTCGCTTCCAGAGGGCATAATAGGGCAGAGTACGGTACTGGGGTTCAAGAAAGGATTGGACAATTTCCTGCTGGAAAAGGGGATAGAGGGGTATAGATAGAGGATTATTGCACAGGTCCTGGACCTGTTGGGCCGCCGTGTGAGCGGACTGCTGGGCACGATGGACCTCAGGTCTGACCCAGCGGAGGCATTGCTTATGATCACAAATAGGGAATGTAAAATTCTTTACATCCCACTTTGGTTGAGATCATGGCTACAGGCATTAAATCAACAGTAGTACAAACATAGAGTTCTCTTGATACTAATGGCAATTGAATTATTTGCTTCAGTGTCTTCCTGCTTTATCCTCTTCCTGTAGATTAGCTTGTAACTATTTGGAGCCAAACTTGTAGAATGAGATTCCCCTGGATTTGTGGACAGAAGTAAATTATTTGTCTTTTAGAGAAAAAAAAGATGAAACTGTGGATCTTTGCCTGATGGTTTAATCAGATTTAATATTAGAGAAAGCAGAGGTAGCCATGGAATAGAAGTTTTAAAGAGGATATATGGTATATTAATAGATTTCTTACTTAATTGAATTTTTTGCTTTTATGTGGTGGTCTTTTTGGATGTAACTGCCTAGGTGTGATATACTATTGTGAACACTCAGGTTTAAATTAACCCTTAAACCGTGTAAAGGGGCCACAACATAGTAACATAGTAAATGACTCGGAGAATAGTTAAGCTCTGGAATAGAGAATGACACGGGGAAAAAATATGTCCCCGTCACCGCCCCGTCCCCAGCCCACCATCCTCTGCACCGCCCCGTCACTGCCGTTCACTTCACCGCCCCGTCACCGCCGTTCCCTTCACCGCCCCGTCACCGTCACTGCCATCCTTTTCACCGCCCCGTCACCGCCGCTGCCATCCCATTCACGTCCCCGTCCCCGTCCCCGCTGCATCCATATAAGCCTTAGTACTGTAATATTTAGCTTATTCCTTTCTTATAAATCAAAGTTCCTGCTGCTGAACTAGAGAAAGAGATGTTCAGCTGGCAGGGCTTTGTTTATAAATTTTTATCAACACAACTAATATACTATTTTATCCTAAAGCAAAAAATAAATAAATAAATATAATTTTTTTTTCTACCTTTGTTGTCTGGTTTCTGCTTTCCACATCTTCTCATTGAATTCCTTCCATCCACTGTGTGTCTTCTCTCTGCGTCTTCCATTTGCTGTTACTGTGCCTCTCCCTTCACCCCCCCAAATTGGTCTAGCACCCATCTTCTTCCCTCCGCTCCCCCATAGTCTGGCATCTGTCTTCTTCCCACTCTGTCTTCCACATTTCCCTTCGGGGTCTGTTCCTCTCCACCCTCCTTCAATGTCTGTCCTATTCCTTTCCACCACCACCCTTCCCTCCCTCCTTTACCATCTGTTCCTTTCTACTACCCTTCAGCTCCTCTCGCGTGGCCTATCTACCTTCCTTCCTCTTATTTTCATGGCACGTTACAATGTAATTTGTGCAAGCCACTGGAGCCTGCGAGCTCGGTCCCTGTCCCATCCCCACAAACCATCTCGCTTCTGTGCTCCTATTTTCTCCATTTCTAATATCTCACCTATGTATCTATCATTGCCCCCCCCCCCCGTGTCCATATACCATCCCCATGGCATGTCCCCTTTATGTCTCTGTCCCTATGCCCCATGCACATAATTTCCCCTCTTTCTGTTACCTTCCTGTGTCCAGATTTCCCCTATCTTCCTCTTCCATACCAGTGTGTCTCTTCTTTTCAACCCCATCTAGCTTTTTTCCCTCTTTCTTCCCCCCCCCCCCCTGCTTCTAGCATCTGGCTCACCTGCCTGTCCTTCCCTTTCTTTCCTGCTGTGGATTTTTCTTCCGACTTCATCCCCTTGACCCATAATCCTTTTCCCTTTCACTCCCTCCTTCCAGTGTGAGCCGGGAACATGAGCGATCGCACGGTCCCCGCAGCCACCACCCGCCTGCCCAATTGATCCTACTGTTTAGCCAGCTCTCTCCCTTCTCCTGACCTTAGTTTGTAGGTTTTGTTTTTCGGCGACCTGCACACTTTCCCAAAGAGCCGCACACGCGCGGCTTCTCAGTGTTCAATCTTCTGCTCTGCTGCAACTTCCTGTTTCCGGTTGCATCAGAGCAGAAGATCGAAACTAAGCAGCAGCGGGTGCGCGGCTCTCTGATAGCGTGCAGGTCGCCGAAAAAGAAAACCTACAAACTAAGGTGAGGAGAAGGGAGAGAGCTGGCTAAACACTAGGATCGATTGGGCAGGCGGGTGTGGGCTGCGGGGACCGCGCGATCCTTCATGCCTCACTGCGGGGACAAGACCATTCACCGCCCCACGGGGCGGTGAATGGCCTTGTCCCCGTCGCCGCAGCAACTGCTAGTTGTCGTTCCCTGTTTCGGCGGGTCACCCGCACTTCCTCGGGGGAGTGCATTCCACGGATCAACCACCCTCTCTGTAAAGAAGAATTTCCTAACATTACTCTTGAATCTACCACCATTCAACCTCAAATTATGCCCTCTGGTTTTACCATTTTCCTTTCTCCGGAATAGATTTTGTTCTACGTTAATATCTTTCAAGTATTTGAACATCTGACTCGTATCTCTCCTATCCCTACATTCCTCAGGGGTAGGTAATTCCGGTCCTCGAGAACCGGAGCCAGGTCAGGTTTTCAGGATATCCACAATGAATATGTATGAGATGGATTTGCATGCACTGCCTCCTTGAGATGCAAATCTATCTCATGCATATTTATTGTGGATATCCTGAAAACCTGACCTGGCTCTGACTCTTGAGGACCAGAATTGCCTACCCCTGCTCTAGGGTATGCATATTCAGGGCTTTCAGTCTCTCCTCATAAGTTTTCTGGCTCAAACCTCCTACCATTTTCTTCGCCTTCCACTGGACCGCTTCAAGTCTTTTTATGTCCTTCGCCTTATACGGTCTCCAAAATTGAACACAATACTCCAAGTGGGGCCTCACCATCGACCTGTACAGGGACATCAACACCTTCTTTTTTCTTCTGGTCATGCCTCTCTCTATACAGTCTAGCATCCTTCTGGCAACATCCACCGCCTTGTCATACAGTTTTTTCACCTTTAAATCTTCATACACTATCACCCCAAGATCCCTCTCCCCATCCGTTCACATCAGCCTCTCACCTTCCAGCACATACGGCTCCTTCTGATTTCTAAACCCCAAATGCATTACTCTGCACTTCTTTGTGTTGAATTTTAGTTGCTAGATATTGGACCATTTCTCTAACTTTTGCAGATCCTTTTTCATGTTTTCCATTCCCTCCTCAGTATCTACTCTGTTACAAATCTTGGTATCATCCGCAAAATGGCAAACATTTCCTTCTAACCCTTCGGCAAAGTCGCTCACAAACAAATTGAACAGGATTGGCCCCAGCAGTGATCCCTGAGAGACTCCACTACTCACCTTTCCCTCCTCTGAGTGAATTCCATTAAACACCACCCTCTGGTGTCTGCCAGACAACCAGTTTCTAATCTAGTTTTGGGTCCTAACTTCAGCCCATCAAGTTTGTTCAAGAGCCTTCTGTGAGGAACCATGTCAAAGGCTTTGCTGAAATCTAAGTAAATTACATCTAGCATATGCCCTTGATCCCATTCTCTGGTCACCCAATCAAAAAATGTAATCAGATTCGTTTGGCACGACTTAAACCTTTAGTAAAACCATGTTGCCTGGGATCCTGTAACCCATTTGATTCAAGGAATTTCACTATCCTTTCAGCAATGCTTCCATTATTTTTCCAATAACCAAAGTAAGGCTTACCGGTCTGTAGTTTTCCGCTTCATCTCTGCAACCACTTTTATGAATCGACACCACATCTACTCTTCTCCAATCCCCAGGAACCACTCCCGTCGCCAAAGATTTGTGGAACAAATCTTTAATAGGACCCAACAGAACCTCTCTGAGCTCCCTCAGTCCCTGAGCTCCCGTCCAGTCCCATCACTTTGTCCACCTTCAATTTTTAAGTTGTTCATAAACACTTTCTTCTGTGAATGGCACAGTATCTACTCCATTCTCATGTGTAACTTTGCCAGATAATCTCAGTCGTTCTCCAGGTTCTTCTTCTGTGAACACAGAACAGAAGTATTTGTTTAACATGTTTGCTTTTTCCTCATCACTCTCCACATATCCATACATATCATCTTTTAGTCTCACAATTCTATTTTTCATCTTCTTCCTTTCACTAATATATCTGAAAAAAATTTTGTCTCCCTTTTTTTACATATCTAGCCATTTGCTCTTCCACTTGCGTGTTCGTCAGACGTATCTCTCTCTTGGCTTCTTTCAGCTTCGCCTGGTAGTCCTTTCTGTACTCCTCTTCTTGGGTATTTTTATATTTCACAAATGCCAGCTCTTTGCCTTTATTTTCTCCACCACAAATTTAGAGAACAATTTCAGTTTCCTTTTTCTCTTGTTTTTATTTATTTTCTTCACATAAAGGTCATTAGTCATTTTTATTGCTCCTTTCAGCTTAGAATTTTTCCACTTCCCTAATGTCCTCCCATCCTAACAGCTCTTTCTTCAGGTACTCTCCCATTTGATTAAAGTTTGTATGTTTGAAATCTAAGACTTTGAGTTTTTGTGGCCGCCCTCCACTTTAGCCATTATTTCAATCCAAACTATTTGATGATCACTATTTCCCAGGTGGGCACCCACTCGAACATTAGAAATGTTCTCCCCATTTATGAGGACCAAATCTAGTATTTCTTTTTCCCTTGTGGGTTCTGTCACCATTTGTCTGAGCAGAGCCTCTTGAAAAAGGCATCCACAATCTCCCTACTTCTTTCCGAGTCTGCATCCGGCAAATTGAAGTCACCCAACAGCAGCACCTCCTCTTTCTTTCCAAACTTTTGGATATCCACAATCGGATCTTTATCAATTTGCTGCGATTGAGTCAGAGGTCTATAAACTATACCCCACGTAAATAGAAGTTTCATCTTCTCTTTTCAATGCAATCCATATTGCTTCTTCCTCTCCCCAGGTCCCTTGCATTTCAGTCTTGGATTTTGATCTGTACATAGAGAGCTACTTCTCCATCTCTTTGACCATCTCTGTCCTTCTTAAAAAGATTATATCCTGGTATTTTTGTGTCCCATCCATGGGAGTCACTGAACTATAAGTCTTACCCTTTTTCCTATGAGAAGGAAGAGGAACTATGATTTAGCAGAGGACAGAGAAGGTTTGGGGTTGTTTTTGGGGTTTTTTTAAGTATGAAATGGGGAGGAGAAGAGAAATTAATCAGGTATAATGCTATAAAATCAGTGTTAATAGCAGACTATGAAATTCTGAGTAACTTAGCTTTCAGAAGTTTTCAATGCAATCTTTAATCCTCAGCACTATCCCAGGAAAAAAATGCAGTCCCCTTGGTAAATTGCAGCCCCACCCGTCTATCACCTAATCAGATAGACACAATGGAAGACTTGTAACTGAATTGGGTTCAGAAATTCAGGCTACCCTAAAACACAGGCTTTATACCAGAGGTCTCAAAGTCCCTCCTTGAGGGCTGCAATCCAGTCGGGTTTTCAGGATTTCCCCAATGAATATGCATGAGATCTATGTGCATGCACTGCTTTCAATGCATATTCATTGGGGAAATCCTGAAAACCCGACTGGATTGCGGCCCTCAAGGAGGGACTCTGAGATCCCTGCTTTATACCAACTCAGTGGCTACCTCAAAACACAATGATGACACAGCACTTAAACTTCTGTAACCGAAGTATTAGCCACCATGTTTGAAAGAAATACCAGTATGCTAAGTATGCCACATTTTTACTTTGCAGGAATTGGCTCTCCTTTCAAACCAATTGTGGACATTAATTACTATTACTCAGGTCAGTAATGCAACCAGCAGGATGTTGGTCTTCAGAAATGTCAATGTATCATTTCACTGATTTTGTATGATTTTAACATTTCATGATTTTCACTTATTGTTATGCAGCTGTGGAAAGAAATAATTTGATGCGATTGTCCCAGAGCATTCCTTTTACTCCTATACCTCCAAGAGGTAAGATATGTGGGTTTATGGTAGTACCATTAGCAAAGCTAGCTGGTCTGACGTGTTCTCTTCCTGAGGCAGTATAGTGCTAACTAGAGAATGACACAGTGACAGAATTCATCACCGTTCCTGTCCCCGCGGATAAGCGTGGGAAACCATCCCGTGTCATTCTTTAGTGTCTTATCTCAACCTCAGTCCTTCTACACTGGCATTCGGCAATGCAAGGCTCGAGGGTCAGTGGTTGTGCCCATTCATACTCTGATTCTTCCCTCTTTCCTTAAAGAATTCCCATGGTGTTGAATTCTGTCACCCTGTCATTTTCTACTGCTAACTATCCATCCTCTCAGTGAGGCAGGTGCTCTCTCTATGATCACACTTGGCACACTCCAAGAAAACTTTGCTTCCTCCTATTCACCACTACAAACTTTTACGGAGTTTGAGAACCCTGATGTTTCTAACCCATCCCCCAAGTAAGACATTAGCCCAGTGTGTGGCAGCTGGAAACAAGCGTAACACATACCTGAGAGCTTTGTGATCTGTCTTGTGCACACCACTGTCATATTTAATCATCCTAATTAGCATGCAGCATTGATTTTATATATTAGAAATTATAGATACTCTAAGCCAGGCGTCTCAAAGTCTCTCATTGAGGGCCGCAATCCAGTCGGGTTTTCAGGATTTCCCCAATGAATATGCATGAGATCCATTTGCATTCACTGCTTTCATTGTATGCTAATAGATCTCGTGCATATTCATTGGGGAAATCCTGAAAACCTGACTGGATTTCGGCCCTCGAGGAGGGACTTTGAGACCCCTGCTCTAAGCCAACAAAAAATGTTTTCCTTTTTAATCGTTTAAATACTAGAATCTTTGAGCCTCAGCCCCACCACTTCACCGCATCAGATATCTTTCATAGCGGTGGTAATTTTATGTGGTAATTTTCTCATCGGCTCATGCTATTTAAATTATGTTTAGATTCTTTAAAGCAGTTTAAAGTGCACTGTTCTTTAGCTGTAATTTTCTCTATTTATACCTCAAAAGTGCGAGTGCTTTGTCATTTATTCTTCAAACCAGTTTATAGAGATTTCAAAAATATAAATACTTAAGAACTTAGCTTCACATAGCTGTTTTCAAGATTCATTCATCAGTCTTCACTCGTTATTTAGGTAACTCGGCTTGGTAGGGTTGGACCCTCTCTTGTTTCGCACATTTGCTGTCTCAAGAGTCCTCCCTAAAAAACAAAACTATAATCAACATTCATACCTTATCCATCCACCTAAGAGATATTCAGACTTCAAATACCTAAACCCTTTATTAATATATAAATATAAATAGCAATTCTTTACACCAACTACCAATAACGATACACCTCACTTAAAGTTTCGATGTAAAGATGGCCGTGGTGTCTTCTAAAACCTATATTTATACATTCTTATTCTCTCTATCTTAACTCCACCTCCTGCTTTCCATTGGGCAAACATTCAACCAATAGATTCAATAAATAGAGTAAATTACAGCACAAAGCACGGTGCACTTTAAACTGCTTTAAAGAATCTAAAAATAATTTAAATAGTATGAGTCGATGAGGAAATTACCACATAAAGCTCACCGCTATGAAAGATATCTGATGCGGTGAAGTGGTGGGGCTGAGGCTCAAAGATTCTACTATTTAAACGATTTAAAAAGGAAAACGTTTTTGTAGGCTTAGAGTCTCTATAGTTTCTAATCTATCTTGGACTCTGAGCAGAAGAACCTGTTATCTTTTTAAAAGGGGATTTTATATATTAAGCAGGTTGGTAAAGGGATGGAACTTGTACACAGCTTTTTCTGTACAGTTTACACAATCAAAGCGGTTTATATGGGGCAATTGAAGTGTTAAGTGACTTGCCCAGTGTGTCAAGGAGCTACAATGGGAATCAAACTCACAACTCAGGGTGCTGAGGTAACTGCTTTAACCATTAGGCCACTTCAGGCTAAATGTGGTTTGGTGATTGACACCAAAAGAAAACTCTGGGCTCTGATTTGTTTTTCCGGTTCATAGACAACGGCGCGAAAGACAAAAGCACGCGCCGACAATTGAGCGCAGCGCGCACCGCTCTAAATTACAGTTTTTAGGTGCTCCGACAGGGGTTTTTGTTGTGGAACCCCCCCAGTTTACTTAATAGACATCGCGCCAGCATTATGGGGAGTTTGGGGGGTTGTAACCCTCCACATTTTACTGTAAACTGAACTTTTTCCCTAAAAACAGGAAAAAGTGAAGTTTTCAGTAAAATGTGGGGGGGGTTACAACCCCCCAAAACTCCCCCACAACACGGCGTGATGTCTTAAGTAAACACGCCCCCCCCCCCCCGCCAGAGCACTAAAAACAGTAATTTAGAGCGGTGCGGCGGCGTGCGCTGCGCTCAATTGTCTGGGCGCGCTTTTGACCTGACACCGTTTTTCCTTGTGTTAGTATTATATATCTCCACCAAATAATCTAGCATTGCTAACTTTTTTTTTTGTACTCAGACAAGCTGAAATATTCCTATAAAATTAGCATATTTTCTCAAGAAACATTATTTAATAGTTAAACAAAGTATGAAAACAGTGGGCCGGATTCAAACAGCAGTGTGCCTTGGCTCGGGACCAGAAAATACCTGAATATACGAGAAACTTGAGTGCTGCAATATTTTGTTTTTGGACACGTTCTGTCCTTTGAATATGTCAACTGGTAGAATATTAGGAAAATGATCCTACATATACTATGTCAGAGTAATAATCCAGCTTGATTGATTTTTTTTCAGTGAAGAATTTGAAAAGGGAGATAATATAGTGTTTGTTTGAGGTACTATCTTCAAAAGTTATAAATAGCATTAAATACGGATGCTTGCCTCTGTGTGCTATATTTCAGGTGAGCCAGTCACTGTGTATCGCCTGGAAGAAAGTTCCCCCGGGATCTTAAATAACAGTATGTCGTCCTGGTCCCAACGAGGGCTTTGTTCTAAAATCGAATTTTTAAGTAAAGAGGAGATGGGAGGAGGATTGCGGAGAGCTGTGAAAGTAGCCTGTACCTGGTCAGAATATGATATCCTGAAATCAGGCCAGCTTTACATCATCAAATCCTTTCTTCCGGAAGTAGTGAATACCTGGTCAAGCATCTACAAAGAAGATACAGTGTTACATCTCTGTCTCAGAGTAAGTGGGCTATTTTACTGCACTGTTGAATAGCACTACACTGCTCCCTCTGTATTCGCGGTTTCAGTATTCGCAGTTTTTAGCTTGCTGGCTCCTCCCCCCCAAAATTACATCAGTTTGCATAGAGAAATCGCTGATTCCAAGCGTTTACAGAGAAAATCGCTGATTCCCAGCACTTTGTTCACCGTGTTTTGGCTTTCCTTCAGGAACAGGCCAGGTCTCCCACCATGTTATTCGCGGTTTCACCATATTCTCGGTGGTTTTTAATAGAAAACAGCAAATAACATATAAAAAAGGTATTTGCGGTTCTGTTAATCCCCTATCACAGCGAATACGGAGAGAGAAGTGTATTTTATAGGAAGATTTCTTTTTAAAATTTCTTTTTTTTTTTATATAATTCTTTATTGATTTTCCATACTTCAAAAGTTCAATACATGAATATATAACACATAAAACATCAATTTAAGCACATCCACTTACAATTATATATATCCAAAATAGGGTGGGGGGGATATTTTTGTCCTAATTTGACCCTAGAGTAGTTACACTTAGGGTGGGAGGAAGGGTGGTGATATATATAGATAGATAGATAGATACTTCCTCCCACCCCGTGTAACTACTCTAGGGTCAAATTAGGACAAAAATATCCCCCCCCAATCCTATTTTGGATGTGTATGTAAGTAAACAAAACCTGTCTTCACCATGTCATTCTCTAATGTAGAGGTGCAATGCAAATGTATATTGTAGCTCCCAGCATTGAGAATTAACAGTTGTTGATCTAATAACCAAAGCATAGGACTTAAAAGTAGCTGTCGAGAGTTTTATAGACAAAACATTAAGAACATAAGAATTGCCATACTGGGACAGACTGAAGGTCCATCAAAGCCAGTATCTTGTTTCCAGGTCCCAAGTACCTAGCTAGATCTCAAGTAGCAAAACAGACAGATAATGTATAGTCTGCTTCAAGTCTCTGCTAGATAGTGGGACATGCGAGTAGCTACAAGCTCTATATAAACCTAATGCATGTTTTTGTACCCTTTTTTTATAGCAGCTATTTGAATGTTATAATGTTTATTGCTAATGTTTCCTACAGAGCAGAATAGAATTGTACTGTTGGGAATTCCTCCCCATTTCCCTCTTCCCAGTTATGTCTTTCATTACAGTGCTGCTTGATTGCTTTTGTATGAACTGAAGGAGCAAGAGCAACTTCCTGGGAAGGAGGTGGAGTTGAAAACATAATTGATAGTTTTCTGCAAGCAACTTGCAGGTTCAGATACAAGATCTATGGTTCAGGTCCACTAGATACGTCCATATAAGAGATTGATCAGGTGCCCTCCCCAAGACCAATTGCAGCAGAATAAACACAGGAAAAAGAGATTGATTCTAGAGAACGTACCTTGGGCCCTGGAGAGGTATGTATAATCCCTCTCACTGGGATGCAGGGCATGCGATATATTTACCAGATCCAGTGCAGTTGTAAGGTTTCTAGTTCCCCAGTACACACACCACCTCACTAAGTGGATATGAGGATTGATCAAGTGTGGCATCCATGACCATGAAAAGATCTTTAAAGAGTTGAACCGGCAAGCAAGTAAAATCAAGTGGCCAATGAACAAATGTAGCAGCAAATGTAAAATATTATTTTAGAAACCACATCTAATAAATGAAAACCTGATATAAGAGGTAAATTTCAACCTAAAGAGATTGGTTAATTGCCATAAATGACTATTTCAAGAAGCAGCTGGTCCTGCAATTGATGAGAGGGGAAAGTAGTATAAATCTAAACCTTACTTGGCCAGATGCAAGTATTAGCAGTGGTGAGGCAATAGTTCTCACAATGCAATGCAAAAATATATTATTTGCATTAACCAAATGGCTGTAGAGATAGATTTGAAGTCGTGGAGTTGGACTAGGTAAAAATATATCAACTCTTGACTCCAGCTTCAAAATAAAAACTTGACATGATAATGTATGGTAAATTTATAATTTTATACTTATATATTTTTTTATCCTGGATCTTAAATACTAGTAAATATAAGTTTATATTTACCAGTAGTTTAGATCCAGAACAAAAGGTTTAAAATATACTTGAACTGTAGAAAAATAGAGGCATTGGAGTCAGCGGCCTAGTAAGAGTATTTTGTATTTGTATTTCTCAAGGCCATACAATACAACAAAGTACATCCGATACAACAAATCAGACCTCAATATAACAAAATAATATTAATATAAAGCCTCCTAAAATTACAAAGAGGTTACCAGCGCCTCACATCAAAAAACTATAAATCAAGTCCCATATTTCATCTTACAGTAGAGGTTTTTCTTCAACATTTTCTTAAAACTACTCAAGCTAGATTGCTGTCGGAAATATCCCAGAAACTTATTCCACTCGAGAGGACCCACACCTGAAAATATGCGAGCTCTAGACACGGCTAGCCGCAGCTGTTTCACTGCCGGAATATGTAGGTCATCGTGAGTCACCGAGCGCAACATACACTGTGGTTCATATGGCAGAATGCTATCCATTAAATGTTTTGGAGCCTTATTGTATATACAAAGATACACCATAACCAGTAATTTATAAAGGATTCAATGTTCTAATTTTAGCCAAAGATATATAGCATTCTTTCACATGATCACTCTTTCTTAATCGAAACAGAGTTCGAACAATTGCATTCTGGGCTACCTGCAATGCACAATGCACCTTAAGTTTATATACCGCATCATCTCCACGGATGTGGAGCTCGGCACGGTTTACAAGAACTTAAAATATAGGAAGAGAAGGAAAAAAAAAGGTTTACATGAACTTATATATAGAAGAGAAGAGTAAGGGGGGATAGAATTACATTTTAGTGAAAAGCCAGGTTTTCAGTTGCTTGCGGAATAATTGGAGGGAGCCCAGGTTCCGCAGCGGGGTAGTAAGGTCGTTCCAAAGACCTGTGATTCTGAAGAGAAGGGATTTTCCCAGTACTGATGAGGTATACCCAGAGGCACCAAATTGCAGTAGTCTAAGCATAATACCACACTCTGCAAGACAGTCCTAAACATAAAGGCAGACAAATATGGGTGCAAAGTGTTCAACAGATGCAATTTTAAAAATATTTTTTTTACTACTGCACATACATGCCCACTGAACCTCAGATAAAAATCCAGTAAAACCCCAACATATTTTACCTCCATGGATATTACAACAGTAGTGTCTAATAAGTCAATTTTATCAGGAAGAGCATATCCCAATGAACGAACAAAACATTTCTGGACATTCAATTTCAATCTGTTACAATTCATCCAACAATTAATCTCTGTCATCGCCCTCTGCAGCCGTTGATGCACCCCCATTCCACACTTATGCTCGCCCTCCCTACCCCCACATGCCTCTAAATCTTCACCAGCACGAGTGGCTTCAGCAGCATGCTCCTTGCGCCAGCACTGGATTTCTCTCTGGCGTCGCTTTCTGGCCCCATGATCCGGAAGTGATTCAGAGGGGAACCAGGCTGGCGCAAGCAACAGGCAGAAGTTGCTTGTGCTAGCGAAGATAATACAGAAGTACGGAAGGGGGGGTAGGATGGCGCGAGTGTGGCAGGATGCGGCGGAGAGGAGCCAGCGCCCCCACTGACTCGGCACCGTGGGCAGTCCACACCCCTCTTATTACGCCACTGGTTGGACTCTAAGGATTGGTGTACCAACTCCACAGCCCTGCTAGTACAGTGGCCACTTTAACTACTTGTGCTAAAATACAAATAGCTACTCATATGCTCTGCAAGAACAAACAGCAAAGGCTCAACCTATAAAATTGTATTTTTCTGAAAGTCATTTTCATTTTTAGGAAATCCAGCAGCAGAGGGCAGCCCAGAAACTCACATTTGCCTTTAATGAAATTAAACCAAAATCTATCCCGTATTCCCCAAGGTAAGTGTTAATTGAAATTATTTTGTGTTCTCTTATTGGATGACGATAGGGCCTTCATTCAGATAATATATGAAGAGAGGATCTGTAGTCTTCAGTGCTCTTGTTTGGAACGTCTTTTCTTGGTCTGTTTTTTAAAGGCATCCCAACAAAGAATCCACCTTTTTCCTCTACTAATCAGTTTGTACACACATCAGACTTATTAAAGAAATGCTTACATTAGAATTACTTACTTTATCTTATGCTGTTTAACATCACCATCTGCAAAATAGTCACTATAAATGTTAAGGGATATATTGACAGAAAAGATGCTGATGCCAGAGCTACCAATTTGCAGAAGTTATGCATGTTTCATGTGAAAGGAATTAGTCTAGGTTTGCAAAGGTTTGGAAGATAATAGTTTGTGCTGACTAAACATATCTGGGGAAACCTCAATTATTCTTACCGATCTAAACTGTCCACAAAGCCAAATGTCATCAAAAAGTCATGTAACATGAGTTACGTGCAGGTTGTGTCCATCTGGGGATTTTCTTTGCTTAACATTTCTTCCTGTTTTTAATCAGGTTCCTGGAGGTTTTTCTCTTGTATTGCCATTCAGCAGGACAGTGGTTTGCTGTTGAAGAGTGCATGGCTGGGGAGTTCAGAAAATACAACAATAATAATGGTGACGAGATCATTCCCATGAATATGCTTGAGGAAACCATGCTGGCATTTAGCCACTGGACCTATGAATACACAAGGGGAGAGTTACTGGTCCTGGATTTGCAAGGTATGGATCATGACCACTGTTCTTTGGATAAACTTAAGACAAAAGCTTAGTTACCTGGTAAAGGGACTTTATGAAAATAGTTTACTGTTAATGTGGATAAAACGGTGACAGGTCAAATGCGTTCAAGACAACAGCGCGCGGACAAAAACGCGCTCACTTGCCGGCGCTCGGATGTCTTGCGCTCACTTGCCGGCGCTCAGATGCCTCTTGTTCAGATGTCTTGCGCTCACTTGCCGGCGCTCAGATGTCTCTCGCTCAGATGTCTTGCGCTCACTTGCTGGCGCTCAGATGTCTCTCGCTCAGATGTCTTGCGCTCACTTGCCAGCGCTCAGATATCTCTCGCTCAGATGTCTTGCGCTCACTTGCCGGCGCTCAGATGTCTCTCGCTCAGATGTCTTGCGCTCACTTGCCGGCGCTCAGATGTCTCTCGCTCAGATGTCTTGCGCTCACTTGCCGGCGCTCAGATGTCTCTCGCTCAGATGTCTTGCGCTCACTTGCCAGCGCTCAGATATCTCTCGCTCAGATGTCTTGCGCTCACTTGCCGGCGCTCAGATATCTCTCGCTCAGATGTCTTGCGCTCACTTGCCGGCGCTCAGATGTCTCTCGCTCAGATGTCTTGCGCTCACTTGCCGGCGCTCAGATGTCTCTCGCTCAGATGTCTTGCGCTCACTTGCCGGCGCTCAGATGTCTTTCGCTCAGATGTCTTGCGCTCACTTGCTGGCGCTCAGATGTCTCTCGCTCAGATGTCTTGCGCTCACTTGCCAGCGCTCAGATGTCTCTCGCTCAGATGTCTTGCGCTCACTTGCCGGCGCTCAGATGTCTCTCGCTCAGATGTCTTGCGCTCACTTGCCGGCGCTCAGATGTCTCTCGCTCAGATGTCTTGCGCTCACTTGCTGGCGCTCAGATGTCTCTCGCTCAGATGTCTTGCGCTCACTTGCCGGCGCTCAGATGTCTCTCGCTCAGATGTCTTGCGCTCACTTGCTGGCGCTCAGATGTCTCTCGCTCAGATGTCTTGCGCTCACTTGCCGGCGCTCAGATGTCTCTCGCTCAGATGTCTTGCGCTCACTTGCTGGCGCTCAGATGTCTCTCGCTCAGATGTCTTGCGCTCACTTGCCGGCGCTCAGATGTCTCTCGCTCAGATGTCTTGCATTCAGTTGTCTTGGTGCTCAGTTGTGCTCACTTGTCTTGCACCCATTTGTCCGTGCGCTGTTGTCTTGCGCGCATTTGATTATGAACCGGATAAAACTATGTATGATCTGCTAGGGTGGAAAGTTAGGACAGCTCACATGGTGCACCTTTAGCAACATAAGAACATAAGCAATGCCTCCGCTGGGTCAGATCCGAGGTCCATCGTGCCCAGCAGTCCGTTCACACGGCGGCCCAACAGGTCCAGGACCTGTGCAGTAATCCTCTATCAATACCCCTCTATCCCCTTTTCCAGCAGGAAATTGTCCAATCCTTTCTTAAACCCCAGTACCATACTCTGCCCTATTACGTCCTCTGGAAGCATAAATTTTACCGTTTAACTGAACCGTTAATATGAAAGAGTTCTCTAAAGTATTCAGTAGATACTGACTCCAGTAGTATTATAGACTACAGTCAAACTTGTTAACATTCATGTTTAATATACCCTGATGGCCAGAGCCTAAGGTGCAGCACTGAGTCTGATATGGGACTAGTGAACTTCAAAGAGACTTGTGGAAATTCTAGCTACCCAAAATCAAGATTTTAAAGAAAATTTGAGGGGGGGAGGGAACAGCCTAGCTTCTGTTCTTCAGGACGACCAGGGTAGTAGAGACAATATACACAAAGGGAGTCCTATCCATCAGACAAGGCAACAGCTTAGACCACAGTTCCCTCCAGAATTTAGTGTGCATGCATGACTACCGGCTAAAGATTTTTCAATGTGATGTTTGAGCTGGATGGAAGGTATAGAAGAATGAATAAAGCTCAGATAGCAAGGAATGAAGGGATATAGAATGTTAACTCTAGTGTGGTATGATTCTAAATGAAGCGGCTGAGCCAAAAAGACAAATTGCATTCATCTGATCTAATCTGGGATTTCTGGATCACACTATGCCTAGCTAGGTTCACGGCGACTTGCAATTCAAGTTTTCAAGTTTATTAGGGGACTTGATAAATCGCTTAATCGGATATTCTAAGCGATGTACATTTAAAATTTACAATTTAAAAAACGAAAAACAATAACAGTGTAATACATTACAATACATACAATTTTTAAATAATGGCTAAAATACTCTAAATTTAACATTGTTAAACATAAGGAAAGGAGAGATGAAATACAATTTTAAAGTAAAGAAGAAACATTGAGGGAAAATACAAAAGGGATATAGTTAAAACAGGTCTAACCAAATAAATATAATTCATAAAGTATAAAATTATGTTGAAAAGGCATCTTTAAAAAGGAAAGTTTTTAACTCAGTTTTAAATTTTCCAAGGTCTTTCTCCTCCCGTAAAGTAATAGGGAGGGCGTTCCATGTTTGCGGTGCCGTACAAGAAAAAATAAATTGTCTCCTCGTAGTAATAATTTTTAATGATGGAATCGTTAGCAGATTTTGTTCGCTAGATCGTAAAATTCTCTTTGCAGAATATGGAATAAGTGACCTATATAAAAAAGCAGGGGTCTTGTTGATCAAAGTTTTAAAGATAATTATACATAACTTATAAGTGATTCTGTAATTAACAGGAAGCCAATGCGCCTCTTTGAGAAGTGGTGTTACATGATCAAATTTTTTAGAATTATTTATTAATTTTATTGCTGTATTCTGTATAATTTCATATAGTGCAATTCCTTTGAATAAAGAGTTGCAGTAATCAAGTTTAGACATCACCAAAGAGTGAATCAGTATAGTGAGTGATTTAGCACAAAGAAATTTCGAGATGGAACGAATTTTACGTAATCTATAAAAGGTGATTTTCACAATGTTACTGATATGATCATGGAAATTTAGTTTATTATCAAAAATTACCCCTAAAATTTTTATATTTTTAACTAATTGTAGGGGAACATTATGAATTGAAATCGGATGAACAAGAGAAAAATTCTCTTTCCAGGGAAATAGCATAACATTGGTTTTTTTGATATTGAGAGCCAATCTGTTTTTGTCTAGCCAATGATGTACATGATCAAGTTTCTCATTAATAGATGAAATTTCAATTATATTATTATTATTTAGGGGGTGTAATAATTGTATATCATCGGCATAGGCAAAAACATGAAATCCTACAGATTGGCATAATGTCATCAATGGTGCTAGAAAAATATTGAAAAGTTAGGGTGAAAGAATAGATCCTTGTGGAACCCCATGAGAAATCTGAGATGGAAGGGATGAAGAATTATTGAAATTAACTATTGATGTACGCTCACTAAAGTAAGATGTGAACCAAGCTAGAACTTCATCTGTAACCCCAATAGATTGAAGTCTAGCAAGGAGTAATTGGTGATCAATTGTATCAAACGCTGCTGACAGATCAAGAGAAATTAACAGCACCGATTGATGGTGATCTAAGAAATATTGAATTGAAGTTGTCATTCCGAGAAGAGAGTGTTCCGTGTTATGGTGTTTTCTAAAACCGGTTTGATTCGGATGTAACACATTAGTTTGTTCTATAAACTCAGAGATCTGGTTGAAAACAATTTTTTCTGTTAATTTAGCCAAGAATGGAATAGTAGATATTGGTCTATAATTAGAGAGTTGGTCTTGACCTACATTTTTATCCTTAATAATTGGACGGATAAATGATTTTTTCCAATTTAGGGGAACCGTATGTTGATTTAAACTCTCTGTAACTAATATATGAATCAGAGGTCCAAAGATTTTAAAATATTGTTTAAGAAGTAATGGTGGTATTAGGTCAGATTTTGAACTTTTGATATTCAGAGTTTTTAGAACAATTTCTATCTCATTTAAACTAGGCATTTTGAATTTCGAACATTTGGAGGATAACAAATCTGAATTAGTCTGTTCAGAATCACTTATAAGTGGAAGATTTATAAATGACTTCCTAATATTAATAATTTTCTCTGTAAGATAGTCAGCGATTTCCTGGGCTGTAGGGACTGTGTATTTTTTTATGCGATGTTATTTTGTTAAGAATGTTTTAGAGAATTGAAGAATTTTTAGCTTTGAAAATCTTTTCAGAATAGTATTTCATTTTAGTTTGATTAATTTTTGTTTTATAGAATTTCATATGATCCCTGTATGTCGAAAGATTTTTCTGGGATTTATCCTTCCTCCATCTCCGTTCAAGAGATCTTAATTGTTTTTTAAGGAGTAAAAGATCTGCGGTAAACCAAGGGTTACTAAATTTACGAGCAGAAATGACCTTATTTTGTATTGGAACAAGTTTATTTAAAGTAGTTTGAATGGCATTATTCCATAGGTTGGTTAAATCATCTATTGAGGTAGTAGTTGATTTTGAAAAATCTAGTTTAAACGTAGATTGTATTGTATCATATGAAAGTTCCTTAAAATTCCTGTATGAAATTGTTTGTCATGTAGAATTAGGTCTGGTATAAGGGCTAACATATGTTAGTGAAATCAAAAAGTGATCAGACCAGGGAACTCAAGAGGGTCACAAAGTGTTTAGGAAATATGAGGCAAAAGTCTTTTTTTTTTAAAAAAAAAAATCTTTATTCGTTTTCATATCTTACAAGTGTATAATATTCAATCAAAAATAAATTTTACAAATCACTTGACATTCTTACTTATGATCATCAAAGCATAAAAGAAACCCTCCCCACCCATCCCACCCATTAATAATAAACCAGTTAAGAAAATATCATATATCCAATCCCACCCTACTTATAAACATATATAATAAAGGGTTGGTTAAGGTTTCTGATCATTAGAATATGTAATCAATGGCCCCCAAATCTTTTTAAAATTATTATAATTTCCTTGCTGTATAGCAAGCACTCTCTCCATTTTGTAAATATGACAGACTGAATTCCACCAAAAGATATAATTAAGCTTAGTATAATCCTTCCAATTTCCAGTAATATGTTGAATGGCAACTCCCGTCAATATTAGTAAAAGTTTATTATTATTTGCAGAAATTGGACTCTTAAATCTCATAGATGTACCAAATAAAATAGTATCATAGGAAAGGGCAACATGATTTTCTAACAATGAATTAATTTGGGACCAGATTAACTTCCAAAAGGCATTTATATAGGGACAGAAAAAAATTAAATGATCTAAAGTCCCAGCTTCTAAGTTACAATGCCAGCATGAGGCAAAAGTCAACATGGTTTACAGACAAAGGTAGAGATAAGGCTGAACATCCTGCTGATTTACAATAGAAGAAAAGCTATTTCTAGAAGATTAAAAGTATTAACATTAGAACACTTAAGTTACAATTACAGAAAAAAACATAGGTAAACTTACATAAAAAAAGTTAAAATCATAAATCTAAAACACATAGAGAAATCATATGTAGCTTGCCACATATATCAGTATTATATTTGTACATAAAATCTAAAAATGTGAGCAAAACAATTTTGGCACGACATTGTCTTATAAACATAAAACAAGTCATCCCAGAATGGATACTGTTCACTCAAGTTACAACAAGAAGTATTTATTAAATCTTCACAGTTTCATTAAATGTAATTTAATTTCAGAAAGATTATTTTAATTTATTATGCTTTTATATTTTTTGACAGGTGTTGGTGAGAATTTGACAGATCCATCTGTAATAAAAGCTGGAGAAAAGAGGTAAGTTACGTCCTCACAGTCTGGTCTGGACAGTTACCAGAGTCGCATAAAACTGCTCAAATGATAGTATTGTTTAAAATAGGACAAAACCCCTGTAATTCGGATTTGTGTCAGTCCATCTCCCTTCTGAATTTTGAAGCCAAATTGTTTGCTAAAATCTTGGCAAATCATTTGGCCAAGACTTTACCACCTTTGATGAATTTGAAGTTGGATTTATAAGAGAGAGAACAGAAGTGAAAAATATAGGTCGATTCTGGTGTCTTGAGATGGTTCACCATCAGGAGGTTGCCTTCTCTGCTCATTAGTTTTGACGCGGAGAAGGCATTTGACCACATGTTTTGAAACCTTAATGGAAATATGGCTTAGATGGTTTCTTTAAAGACACAATAGGTGTTTTATATTCAGATCCTAGAGCTATGATATGGGTGAATGGGGTTCAATCACAACTATTTGAGGTCCATCAGGGTATGCACCAGGGATGCTTCTTATTCCCTTTTTGTGCTGAGTTTAAATCCCTTGAGTAGGGATGTTTGTGCAAATCTAGAAGTCAGAGGAATACATTTCCATCAGTGTGAGTTTAAAATCTCAGCATTTGCTAAGGATCTTTTGATACACATTATTATTCCTCCACCCCCCAATCTTCTCTTTCCACCTTAATGGAATTATTTGCTGAATATGGTGATTTTTCAGGTTTTGAGTTGAATTTTTCAAAATCGCTTCTTCGATCTCATTGGCGGCAGTCCGTAATGAGTAGTGGGGACAATTTCCGTTAAAACAGGCAAATCACTCATTTAGGTATTTAGGAATCCAATTGTCTATGAATACTTTGGATCTATATGACATCAACGTGTCACGATTGTTAGAAATGACTGACATCTTTAGCTAATTGCATGCACCTCCCTCTCATCCTGCATGGGAGAATCTATTTGTTTAAAATAGTTGAATTGCCACAATGGTTGTATGTTCTACAAATGTTACCAATTAAATTATGAAAAAAAGATCTGAAAGTTTTATATAGAATGCTATTCATGATTCTGCCGGGGGAAGAAATTGAAGGTGTTTAGATCTTGGAAGATGGGAGGAATGGGTTTACCTGCTATATATATAAACGTAATCAGGCCTGTCTGTATCATCATCTGGGAGACTGGTTCTTAGAACAACAAGATTATACCCCGGTGCAGGCTGAGAAAATATTTTTCTCCTTGGCATTTCACTTTTTTGCTGCAGGCTCCATTGAGGTCGTTGCCAACTTACCTGAGGCAAAGTGTATTAATACTCCCCTTATGAGCACTTTGTAGGATTTGACAAGATATTGCAGGGATCTCAAAGTCCCTCCTTGAGGGCCGCAATCCAGTCGGGTTTTCAGGATTTCCCCAATGAATATGCATGAGTTCTATGTGCATGCGCTGCTTTCAATGCATATTCATTGGGGAAATCCTGAAAACCCGACTGGATTGCGGCCCTCGAGGAGGGACTTTGAGATCCCTGAGATATTGGAATATAGATTCCAGGGTTTCAAACCTTTTACCTATATGGGGTATATCCCATTTGGAACATGTACAGTAGTTCAACAAGATGACAAGATACTCCCCTTAGAAATGTTGGGTGGTGGTTCCCTTACTGAGATTAATTATATTTTTGCTTATCAACTAAGACTGTGTAGTTACGTATAGGTATGAAGTGTCATCTGCTCAGCATAGTCTTAAAATAAAGTTCTTTCTGGTCTTAATTAAACATGATGATCTCTCAGTATCTGCATTTCATAAAGCTCTGGTGGATATATCCCCTCAGTAGGACTTGAGTATTTTACACGTTGGAGCTCAGACTTAGACATCCTGCATATTTGGATCTTCTAAAGTTGCTCTCTAGAACTCCTTAAGTAGCACTTAGCAAAGAGTTGTGGGAATATCAGTTTCAAGTAATTCACTGAGCCTACTTGACTTAATCTCAGATTTTTCATACGGGGGGGGGGGGGATATCACACCCTCTTTGTCAGAATGTAATCAACTACTTAGTTCTTTTTTTGCCCTGATTTTGGGGGATGTCCCAAATTATGACGGGTTTGGAGGGCTGTTAATCAATATATGAAACAATTACTGGACTCCCCAGTCCCACTTTCAGCGGTGGGCTTTTTGTTAGACAAATTTGAAGTTTTTACATTGCAGAGCAGGGGTGGTCGCCTCTTCATTTGCAAAGCAGGTATTGGTTTAAAAAAAAAAAAAGTGGTCTTTTCAGTATGGATGATTCTTAATCCTACCATCAGCTAATGTTAATGGTAAAAAACAGCACAACCAAAAGGTTGACCCTAAGTGCTCCACAGAAATAAAAATCTACATAGTAACATAGTAGATGACGGCAGATAAAGACCCAAATGGTACATCCAGTCTGCCCAACCTGAAGAAGATGGGTAAAGACAATACTAGGGGAGACAATACAAGGACAGACATACTAAGGTGGGAAGGAGGAATAAAACAAAATGGAAGGAAAGAAAGCAAATTAAGCTTTACTCTTTAGTGTTCATAAACTCCAGGGTTATCTTTTCAAAGCAATGAAAATAATGACTCTTAAAAATGGCGACAAAGGCCTATCATTCCAGTTCTTAGTTAATAAGAATGATTTTATAATTGAGCCATATAGGTTTGGTAACATAGTAAAAATGGAAATTCTTTAGTTTTCTAATCTGTAGATAAATCATTGTATTCCTTTTAATTTTTAAAGATCTTATGATATGGTGTTTGGTCCAGCAAACTTGGGAGATGATGCAATCAAAAACTTCCGTGCAAAACATCACTGTAATTCCTGTTGTAGGAAACTTAAACTTCCAGGTAAGAGATTAGCATAAATCAAAGCAATTTAGGATTTAGCTCATGATTTTTCAGTTGTGGTTGTTTAGTTTATTCAGGCGTAACAAAAATTTTCCTATACCCAGAAGGCTTGCAGTCTTTTCAAGCTCTCTGGGGATAAGGAAATCAAGGAGCCTTAATTTTGAGTTGAAATATAAGCACCTTCTAACTTTAGGAGGACCAGATTAAGTTGCATAATACTAGGCCAGCTCTGACAATGCTGTAATAGTACAAAAGTCCGTAATAAGTTAGGCATCACTGATGGTGTAGATAGTCCATTTAAAGGGGAATTTCTCTTTTATATATAATTTTTCCCTCTCATCCAAAAAGAGATCCAGAATCTCAGATTTATTTACATTGATTTTGAATCCTGATACCTGAGCAAAAAGATCTAATATCTGCATTACTGTCAATAAAGAATCTATGGATTAGCCAATGTGAAAAGAATATCATTAGCAAATAGCAATATTTTTTGTTCCGACTGCCCATATTTAATACCTTGAATATCAGAATGTTGACACACTAATTGGTCTAAGGGTTCCATAGCTATGGAGAAAAGAATCGGAGATAGAGCACAGTCTTGACGGGTCCCTCTTTTCAATTGGAAGCTTTCTGAATATGATCCATTAATCCTTAAACAAGCAAGGAGGGTCAAATAAAGTGCTTGTACCCATATCATAAAGGTTCCCATAAAGCCCATTTCCTTTAGCAATTTAAACAGGTAGGGCCAATAGACCCTGTCAAAGGCCTTCTCCACATCTATTCCTAGAATTAAGGCTGAGTGTTCAACTTTCCATAATAAATGGCATACTTCATCAACCTCTTATAAAACCTGCTTGATCATCTTTCACCAATTGTGGGACATATCGTTGCAATCTATTTGCTAATATTTTTGTAAAGATCTTATAATCTACTCCTAAGAGTGATAATGGTCAGTATGAACCACAGTTGGTTGGATCTTTATCTTGTTTCAAGATTAAAGTGATTCCAGCTAGTCTCCATGAAAGTGGCAGTAAGGAACCCTTTTCTATACCATTAAAAAAGGCTACCAATGGTTTGACCAAATAACTTTTAAAGATTTTATGAAACCTGGTTGAATAACCATCCAAACCAGGTGTTTTTCCAGTTTTCATATCCTTGATAGCCCATAAAACCTCTTCTTCATTATGTGGCATAGACAGCTGTTCAGATTCACCCTTTAGCAAGGAGGGAATATTCAGAGGGTCAAAAAATTTGGAGAGGGTCTCAGATTCTTCATGCTCAGGATTATATGATTTCTTATAGTAATGCAAGAAGGCGTCTTGAATTTGGGAAGAATTTGTACACTGTTTACCATTTTGGTCAGTTATTCTAGTGATATAATTTCTTAACGCTTTCTTATGTAATTTATGAGCTAACAGCTTCCCTGTTTTATTAGCTAATTCAAAATAGTATTGCTGTAGTAATTGCAATTTTACATTAATATAAGCCAAATCCATCTCCTGTAGCCTTAATCTTAACTTGTTTATCTTATCTAACAGTTTCTGATCTATAAGTTTCTTGTTAGTATTCTTCCCTTTTTTATAATCTAATTCCAGTTGATAAATCTGAGATAAGAGATCCCTCCTTTTTTTCACTTTTAAATTATATTTGTATGATCCTAATGAGATGAATTTCCCTCTAAATACTGCTTTCAGTGCTTCCCATATAGCTATCGGGGATGTTACCCCATCCATATTAGTCATTAAATGGTTTTGTAATTCTTTACCTATTTGTTCTATATTTTGTGGATCTAATAACAGAGAATCATCCAATTTCCAATACTTAACTCCAGATTCCCTCTGCAAGATTTGAATACCAATATCACCCATCCATTGTTAAGAACATAAGAATATAAGAATTGCTGCTGCTGGGTCAGACCAGTGGTCCATCGTGCCCAGCAGTCCACTCACCTTAGGTCAAAGACTAGTGCCCTAACTGAGACTAGCTTTATCTGTGTACGTTCTGGTTCAGCAGGAGCTTGTCTAACTTTGTCTTGAAACCCTGGAGGGCGTTTTCCCCTATAACAGCCTCCGGAAGAGTGTTCCAGTTTTCTACCACTCTCTGGGTGAAGAAGTAGTTCCTTATGTTAGTACGGAATCTATCCCCTTTTAACTTTAGAGAGTGCCCTCTCGTTCTCTCTACCTTGGAGAGAGTGAACAACCTGTCTTTATCTACTAAGTTTATTCCCTTCATTATCTTGAATGTTTTGATCATGTCCCCTCTCTGTCTCCTCTTTTCAAGGGAGAAGAGGCCCAGTTTCTCTAATCTCTCACTGAACGGCAACTCCTCCAGCCCCTTAACCATTTTAGTCGCTCTTCTCTGGACCCTTTCGAGTAGTACTGTGTCCTTCTTCATGTACGGCAGGGGTGTCAAAGTCTCTCCTCGAGGGCCACGATCCAGTTGGGTTTTCAGGATTTCCCCAATAAATATGCATGAGATCTATTTGCATGCACTGTTTTCATTGTATGCTAATAGATTTCATGCATATTCATTGGGGAAATCCTGAAAACCCGACCTGATTGCGGCCCTCGACGAGGGACTTTGACGTCCCTGATGTACGGCAACCAGTGCTGGATGTAGTATTCCAGGTGAGGGCATACATGGCCTGGTACAGCTGCATGATAACCTTCTCCGATCCACTTCTTAATCATTCCTAGCATTCTGTTCGCCCTTTTCACCGCCACTACGCATTGCATGGACGGCTTCATTGACTTGTCGATCATCTTTGCTTGCCAGTACCAGTTCTGTAGAGGGTGGCTCCAGTGGCTCAATGGACTCCTTGCTAAGTGCATTCTGATTGGCGTCTCCTTGTCACATCGCCATCTTGGCTGCCGCAGGGCTATTCTCCTCTCCTGTGTGAAATGTAAAAATCTTGAGATCTGGTCTGGGTTTTTTGCTCGTCATATTTCCATTTTGTTCCTAAGCAGGAGTCGTTCACCCAGTCCAAGAATCACACAGGACTGCTCGCCAAATTTGATGCAGTCGCGCTCACGCTTGCAAGCTACTCAGCCATCAGCTCTGGCTACGTCACCGGAAGTCCTTCCCAAATCTCACTTCCCATTTCTTACTGCAAATATGTGTTTAATTTTATGACCCAGCCACAAAGTATCTAATTTTTCTTTGCATTACAAGTAAAATCTTAAAATTAAAGATTTGACCTCTTAGCTGGCAAACAGAAAAATCCATATATAAATTTCAAACAAGGTTTTTTCATCAGTTTGTAGAAATCATGATTTAAGTATTTGGCTTAGTGGCATCTGCAAAAGACCTTGATTCAATTCCTGGGTCAGGCTACCCAATTTTGACTAGGATTGTAAAGTACAGTGCTCATAGCACTTGGGGGGAACAGAGTTAGTCATAGCGCAATGATGATACCTAGTGGCTAGAGGAGGGGCCTATGTTTACAGGGTTTACAAGGTTCTAGAAGGATTTCTGGTGCATAACAGTAAATGACAGCAGTAGAAGACCAAAATGGTGCATCAAATCTGCTCAGCTAATATTCATTCAGTTAGATAGATGTTTGTGGACTCTGGCTGAGTACTTACTGCAACTTGGGTGTGATTGTATGTGATGATCTTAAGGTGGCCAAACAGGTTGAAAAGGTGATGGCGAAAGCTAGAAGGGTTGCATAGGGAGAGGTATGGCTAGTGGGAAAAAGGAGGTATTGATGCCCCTGTATAAGATTTTGGTGAGACCTAATTTAGAATATTGTGCACAATTCTGGAGGCTGCACCTTCAAAAAGCTATAAAAAGGATGGAGTCGGTCCAGAGGAAGACTACTAAAATAGTGTGTGGTCTTCATAAGGGGCATGGGGACAGACTTAAAGATCTCAATCTATATACTTTGGAGGAAAAGCGGGAGAGGGGAGATATGATAGAGACATTTAAATACCTATGTAATGTAAATGTGCATGAGTCGAGTCTCATTTGAAAGGAAACTCTGCAATGAGAGGGCATAGGATGAAGTTAAGAGGTGATAGGCTCCGGAGTAATCTAAGGAAATACTTTTTTACGGAAAGGGTGGTAGATATGTGGAACAGTCTCCCGGAAGAGGTGGTGGAGACAGAGACTGTGTCTGAATTCAAGAGGGCATAGGATAGGCACATGGGATCTCTCGGAGAGAGAAAGAGATAATGGTTACAGTGGATGGGCAGACTAGATGGGCCATTTGGCCTTTATCTGCCATCATGTTTCTTTGTTTCTAAATTTGTTTGGAGTGGCTATAAAATAGAAGGCAAACCCCTGTGTAGATGTAAATGAAAACTCAAGTGTAATTCTCAGTCTAGTTCCAGGTAAGTTGTGTTTGAAAGAAAAGGAAAATAGTTGAAATTTGTCATTTTTTTATTACATTAACTTTTATTTTAGCTTTTACACCACAAATTGGTCCCAAGTTAACTGAAAGTTACATTTCCAATATAGTAAGGGTGGGGGCGCCTTCTGTAGAAGATATTCTGACTTTGTTACTGAAGATGCAAATTATTTTGTTTGAATTGTTCTGCACCAGATTAATTTCTAAAATGTGGGATATAAAGATGTGCACTTCTACATGCAAAAAAACTTTTATAAAAGTAAATTTGTCAAATACAACTTCAAAAATCAATTTTAATCTTGACAAACTTCCCACACAGTGCTGAGAAAGGCACGAGCCACAAATATTACTTAAAATGAGCCTCAGAAACCGGGTGAAGTAATCCAAACGCTCACCAAGCCTCATTCAGCCACCATGGCTGCATAGGCTAGACCAAGTTAATCATAGGCTCCTCTTGCAGCCGAGAACCACAGCAGGAACAACTCAAACTTGAGAAAAACCTGGGTCGGTCTCGGTTGCAGAGCAAAACGTTTTTCCACACTGTGCTGTGTTAAAGGTGCAGAGTGTAGTTTTGCTCTGCAAGCGAGACCGACGCAGGTTTTTCTCAAGTTTGAGTTGTTCCTGCTGTGGTTCTCAGCTGCAAGAGGAGCCTATGATTAACTTGTTATAGTCTATGTAGCCAGGGTGGATATAGCTATGTAATCACATTTCATAATGTTCTTACCTAGGGCCTCAAAAGTGTGTGGGTTGGGAGAAACCACAGAAAACATCACTGTAAATATTCATAGTTACTGAGATTATATAACCTGGAATCATGTGAGAAATCTTCTATTACAGCACAATTCAAAAGGCATAAGTTATAGGATTGTGGCAGGGCATCTTTTAAGCCTCACTTGCTGAGACCTTGTTTCAGGCAATTCAAGAGTAAAATAAACCAAATATGAATGTTGTTTGAAAAGCACCCTAGAAAAATGTGGTGGGATGTGACTTAAATGATTTTGACACTTCTGGCTACTGAACGTGCATAGTGATTTTCTCATTCTCTGCAGTCACTGGTTTTGGGGTTTACCTACTGGCCCTAATTTTTGGGTGATTAGTATCCTAAGGAAGGCATTTGCGAATAGCACTCCATGCCCTTTTTCCTTTGGGCCTGATGATGTGTGCATGCTTCTATTGAATATCCTCTAAATTGACTAATGGTAATGTTTATTCTGACTGGTTTAATAATATTAAGAGTTTATATACCGCAGGACCGTGAAGTTCTATGTGGTTTACAATGATTAAAAGATGCTACAAATTGAGTGGAATTAACAAAGTTAAAAGCTAGTGATTAACAGCTCTAGAGATCAGTTATTGTGGAATAAGATAGTACAGGTCAGGAACAGATATATTTTTAGGTGTTTCCTAGATTCCCCATAAGTAGTAGGCATAAGCAATTGTTCCAGATCTTTACCCCATAATGCTGCCTGATGTGAGAAAAGATGTTGATGACGTCTTTTAAATTTACGTCCTCTTAACACAGGGGTCTCCAAAGTCCCTCCTTGAGGGCCGAATCCAGTCGGGTTTTCAAGATTTCCCCAATGAATATGCATGAGATCTATGTGCATGTACTGCTTTCAATGCATATTCATTGGGGAAATCCTGAAAACCCGACTGGATTCGGCCCTCAAGGAGGGACTTTGGAGATCCCTGCTCTAACCAGTGGAGAAACAAAATTCAAGTGTGAGCTTCTCTTATGTCTGTTGGTTGAGAAAGAGAAAAGGTCAGGGAGCATTTCAAAAGACGAGCCATGCTTTAAATACATTTTCTTAAACACAGTGACTTAATTTTTTTTTACGTTTTATAGATCTGAAGAGGAATGACTATACACCTGACAAAGGGATTTTCCCTCAGGATGAGTCTCCAGAATCAGCGACTGAGCCAGGCAGCAGCACCAAAGAATCACAGAATTCTGTTCGCCTGATGCTATAGTGGCGTATCGTAAACCCTGGCTCTGCTAACTCCTTAGGAGCGTTTTTAATGCTTTTTATTTCCTTTTCTCTTATGAAGTTTTAAGAAATAGAAGGCCAGCTGCTACAAGTGGACTTTTAAATGTGTGGTACAGTAACGAGTCCTTGTTTACAGGACTCTGAAAGAGAACTGAGTTTAGCCATGGTCAGTAATGATTTAGCTGCGGGAGATGATGAGTAGTTGATAATTCAAAATAGGTAAAGAAGTATTTATGATAAAATAATTGTGCAGAATGAAATTACTTTTTATACATTTCAAGTCTCAGTTCATTGTTAAATAATATATAAAGCCTTGCTAGGCTGATATAATCAACTTATATAGTACTTGTTATTGCAAATGAGTTGTTGCCTTTTATGACCGAATGGGAAATTGCATTTTCTTATGTATTATGACATCTTCAGAAGTAAAGCCTTCCAAAGACCTCATACAAGTCTATGAAAACAGTGTGTATACAAATTTCTAAGTCTGTTAAAATGTATTTAATGCTACCATCTGGTACATTTTTAATAAAAATGGATAGTGATGTTTTTAAGATTATATAAAGTATGGGAGACTGCAATACAATTTGATGCCAATGAAATTCTGTCACTAATATTGTTAAATGTTTGACATCGAAACACTGTTGGCTACCAGAACTTTCAGGCTGGGATCCTTTTGTTATATAGGTACTAAATGTAATTTTTAATTGAAGGGCAATGTAGATGTCCTCTGTTTTTATTCAGTAGTGTATCTTATAGATACAGTCCTAAAACACGAACAAAATAGCTATTTAAATGGTGTTTTATGTTGACAGGAGAAGATAAAGTGTATTACTTAAGGCATAATGCTGTATACATTTTATATATCCTTAAATTCTTAAAGAAGAATCTCAAATAAATTTATTCTTGTTTACAGACCTCTTGTCCTTGTTTTCTTTATCCTCTTGCTGTTTCTACTGCCAACAACCATTCTACTCTTGCCGATTTGCATTGGAGAACATTTGATAACATTGAATGTCAATTAGGATCTGGACATAGGTACGACGAGTGAGGTGTGATTAAATTTGCGGACAATACGAAGTTGTTCAGAGTAGTGAAGATGCAGGGGGATTGCGAAGATCTGCAATGTGACATAATCGGGCTCGAGGAATGGGCATCGACATGCTACTCACCAACGGGGACAGTGTCACAGAGGTATCGGTGGGAGAAGCTTTGGCCTCCAGCAACCACAACATGGTGTGGTTCCACCTGAAGAAAGGAATCACTAAGTCAAATACATCAACTAAGGTCCTAAATTTTAAAGGAGCAAACTTTCAGTGCATGGGGGACTATGTCTACAAAGCGCTGCAAAACCAGAGCCCTACAGACAGTGTGGAGGTACTATGGTCGACTCTGAAATCAACTCTGCAAGAAGCAACCAACATATACATAAAAACCGTGAGCAAATGGCGCAGAAAAAATAGACCACAGTGGTTCTCTGCGGAGATCTCAGAACTAAAAAAGCATTCATAACCTACAAACAATCACAACGACCGGAAGCTAAAGAAACCTATCTGGCGAAATCTAGAAATGTTAAAACGGCAGTCAGGGAGGCCAAACTCTGGATGGAAGAAAATATAGCAAGACAGGTTAAAAAAGGGGATAAATCCTTTTTTAAGTATATTAGTGACAGGAAGAAGAACACAAGCAGTATTGCACGCCTAAAGAAACCTGATGGTAACTTCGTAGACTCGGACGCAGACAAAGCAGAACTACTCAATAACTACTTCTGCTCAGTCTTTACCCGCGAAGCACCAGGATCCGGACCTCAGCTACAGACAAAGGGGTGCTCGGAGGACCCATTCCGGGACTTTGAATTTACCACGAGCAATGTCTACCATGAGCTATCAAAGCTAAAAATAAACAAAGCTATGGGCCTGGATAATCTACACCCCAGAGTACTTCGGGAATTGAGAGATGTCCTGGCAGAACCGTTAACTGAGCTTTTCAATCTTTCCCTAAGCAAGGGAAAAGTTCCCATGGACTGGAAAACTGCCGTTATTCCACTTCACAAAGAGGGATGCAGGTCAGAGGCCGAAAATTACAGACTGGTGAGTCTCACATCAATAGTATGGAAACGTTGATTAAAAAAAAATTGGACACGATTCTGGATGACGAAAGACTGAGGGATCCCCACCAGCATGGCTTTATGAAGAGAAGGTCTTGTCCAATCTGATAAACTTCTTTGACTGGGTAACAAAAAAACTGGATGGGGGAGAGTCCCTGGACATCGTGTATTTAGACTTAATAAGGCTTTTGATAGTGTCCCACACCGTAGTTTATTGAACAAGATGAACACGATGGGCCTAGGAGAAACACTTGACTGCATGGGTAGAAGACTGGCTTAGCAGCAGACTTCAAAGGGTGATGGTAAACGGTATTCCCTCAAAAACGTCGGAAGTGACCAGTGGAGTACTGCAGGGCTCAGTCCTGGGCCCGATACTATTTAATATCTTTGTAAGGGATCTGCCTCTGACTTCGAGGCAAAATTACATTATTTGCCGATGACGCTAAACTATGCAACGTTGTGGGCAGAGCAGCAAACCTGACAGCGCAACCATGCCCGACACTATGGAGCAGGACCTACTTTTACTGGAACAATGGTCCAGTACTTGGCAACTGAATTTTAATGTCAAAAAATGTAAGGTAATGCACCTTGGTAGCGGAAATCCATGCAGAACATACATCCTGAATGGTGAAAACCTAACAAGAACTGTAGCAGAACGGGACTTGAGAGTAATCATCCTGGAAGATATGAAAGCTGCCAATCAGGTGGAGAAAGCTTCAACAAAACCTAGACAAATGCAGGGTTGCATCAGAAAGAGCTTCATCAGCTGAAAGCCTGAAGTCATACTGCCGTTATACAGATCCATGGT
Organism: Geotrypetes seraphini; assembly: GCF_902459505.1. Taxonomy (NCBI): domain Eukaryota; kingdom Metazoa; phylum Chordata; class Amphibia; order Gymnophiona; family Dermophiidae; genus Geotrypetes; species Geotrypetes seraphini. The sequence continues at coordinate 17,634,109 of NC_047097.1, forward strand.
GAGACCTCACCTGGAGTACTGTGTTCAGTTTTGGAGGCCACATTATCAAAAAGATGTGAAGAGAATGGAGTCGATTCAGCGAATGGCCACTAGAATGGTCTCAGGACTTAGAGATCTTCCATATGAAGAACGTCTGAACAGGCTGCGCTTATATTCTCTCAAAGAGCGCAGAGAAAGGGGGGACATGATAGAAACATTCAAATACATCACGGGCCACATTGAGGTGGAAGAAGAAATCTTTTTTTCTTACGGGTCCCACGGCGACAAGAGGGCATCCGCTAAAACTCAGGTGGGGAAGATTTCATTGGGACACCAGGAAATACTTCTTCACCGAAAGGGTAATTGATCAATGGAATGGTCTTCCACGTCAGGTAGTTGAGGCCAGTAACACGCTCGACTTCAAGGGACAATGGGACAGACAGGTGGGGTCGCTCCAGAGGATTGCTTAAAAGATGGATTCTCAAGGGAGGGAGAGTTCTTGAGTGGGCAGACTTGTTGGGCCGTCAGCCCTTTTCTGCCATCATACTCTGTTTCTATGACATGGCAGATATGAGGTTCAACGTGGATAAGTGTAAAGTGATGCATGTCTGTAACAAAAATGTCATGCACGAATACAGGATGTCCGGGGCAGTACTTGGAGAGACCTCCCAGGAAAGGGATTTGGGAGTTTTGATCGACAAGTCAATGAAGCCCATCCGCGCAATGTGCGACGGCGGCAAAAAGAGCAAACAGAATGCTAGGAATGATAAAGAAGGGGATCACGAACAGATCAGAGAAGGTTATCATACCGCTGTACCGAGCCATGGTGCGCCCTCACCTTGAGTACTGCGACCAGCACTGGTCACCGTACATGAAGAAGGACACGGTACTACTCGAAAGGGTCCAGAGAAGAGCGACTAAGATGGTTACAGGGCTGGATGAGTTGCCATACAGCGAAAGATTAGAGAAACTCGGCCTTTTCTCACTCGAACAGAGGAGATTGAGAGGGGACTTGATTGAAACTTTCAAGGTACTGAAGTGAATAGACTTGGTGGAAAAGGACAGGTTGTTCACTCTCTCCAAGGTAGGGATAACGATAGGGCACTCTCTAAAATTGAAAGGGGATAGATTCCGTACGAACGTATTGAAGTTCTTCTTCACCCAGGGAGTGATAGAAAACTGGAATGCTCTTCCGGAGTCTGTCATAGGGGAAAACACCCTACAAGTATTCAAGACTAAGTTCGACAAGTTCTTGCTGAACTGGAATGTACGCAGATAAGGCTAGTTTCAGGGCGCTGGTCTTTGGCCAGAGGGCCGCCGCGTGTGCGGACTGCTGGGCATGATGGACCACTGGTCTGACCCAGCAGCGGCAATTCTTATGTTCTTGAGCTTTATGCTAAATACTTACTCTCATTTTTCTATTTGGACCAGTGATCCCCAGGACTATTAAGGAAGCTTCTAGAAGGTGGGGGTGGCGTATGTATGAAGAACAGTTATAGAGACCACCTCCAGCAAAAGACAAAGTGTGATGGTAGTAAAGATTGCAACACAAACAATATTAGCAACTCACTTAGCATTGCAACGGGACGTGAAATGAAACAAAAAACTATACAAAAAAACTAGATTACTGCAGAAAAATAGCTGGAAAGCAATGACAACAAATGCTCGCAGTCTAAGCGACAAAGTTCATGACCTGCAAGCCCTGATGTTAGAGGGAGACCTGGATATTGTTGCTGTCACAGACGTGGTTCAGTGAATCCCACGGATGGGATGCAAACATACCGAGATATAATCTTTTTAGAAAGGACAGAGATGGTCAAAAAGGTGGAGGAGTAGCTCTCTATGTAAAGATCGATATCCAAGCGACTGAAATGCAAGGGACCTGGGGAGAGGAAGAAGCGATATGGATTGCTCTGAAAAGAGAAGATGGGTGTAGTCTACAGACCTCCGACTCAATCGCAGCAAATTGATAAAGATCTGATTGTGGATATCCAAAAGTTTGGAAAAAAAGAGGAGAGGTGCTGCTGTTGGGAGATTTCAACCTGACGGATACAGACTGGAAAGTTGAGTCTGCAGAATCGTAAAGAAGTAGGGAGATTGTGGATGCCTTTCAAAAGGCTCTGCTCAGACAAAAGGTGATGGAAACCATGAGGGAAAAAGTGATATCAGGTCTGGTCCTCACAAATGGAGAGAGTAGATCTAATGTACGAGTAGGTGCTCACCTAGGAAGTAGCGATCATCAAACGGTTTGGTTTGATATAAAAGCTAAAGTGGAGGGCGGCCACACAATACTAAAGGTCCTAGATTTCAAACATACAGACTTTAATAAAATGGGAGAGTACCTGAAGAAAGAGCTGTTAGGATGGGAGGACATAAGAGAAATGGAAAAATAGTGGTCTAAGTATTGTGTTCAGTTTTGGAGACCGTATCTGGCAAAGGACACAAAAAGGCTTGAAGCGGTCCAGTGGAAGGTGAAAATGATAGGAGGTTTGCGTCAAAAGACGTATGAGGAGAGACTGGAACCCCTGAATATGTATACCTTAGAGGAAAGGAGGGACAGGAGAAATATGATTCAGACGTTCAAATACTTGAAAGGTATTAACGTAGAACAAAATCTTTTCCAGAAAGGAAAATGGTAAAACCAGAGAACATAATTTGAGGTTGAGGGGTGGTAGATTCAAGAGCAATGTTAGGAAATTCTACTTTACGGAGAGGGTGGTGGATGCCTGGAATGCGCTCCCGAGAGAGGTGGTGGAGAGGAAAACGGTGACGGAGTTCAAAAAAGCTTGGGATAAATACAGAGGATCTAGAATCAGAAAATAATAGTAAATATTGAAGAACTAAGGTTAGTGCTGGGCAGACTTGCACGGTCTGTGTCTGTATGGCCATTTGGTGGAGGATGGCTGAGAGGGTGTAGATGGACTGGAATGAGCTTTGACGGAGCCTTCAGTAGTTGGAACCTAAGAACAGTACCGGGCAGAGCTTTGATTCTTGCCCAGAAATAGCTAAAAAGAAGAAGAAAAATAACCCAACAAATTTTTAGATTGAATCAAGTTGGGCAGACTAGATGGACCGTTCAGGTCTTTATCTGCCAACATCTACTATGTTACTAATTTGGGGGAGAATTATTTAAATGGGGGGGGAGGGTTGCTTGACAGTGGTGGGAGGGAGTGGGCATCCTTCCTGCTGATCTTTGATTTGGGTGTTTCTGGGTTTTGTTTTGTTTTTAATTTGTGCGTTTATTCTGTGCATGTGCTGATTGCTATCACCAGCAATGGGCACATGCAAATTTAGCGACCCTCCATGACTCTCCGCAAACTTCATTTGTATGCGTGGATTTTTAAGAATGACTCTCATTTTTCGAACCATTACAGTAGCAAATGTGACAGCGGCCTGTCAGATTTTACCATGAACATTTGAAAATCTTCCCCCTGAGGGTCATATCCCTCCACCCCATTACTGGCAGGATGGAGCTGTTGAACAGGACATCTCACAGCAGATAGCTAAATTCTCTGCACTAGCTCTTTGGAGAGAATCGGAACAATTTTTTGGTAGAGTCGGAATAAAGGAAATGGCCCGGGCTCCCCTTTAAGAGAAGGAGAGCCGGGGCACGAGGCGGACTGCGGCGGCGTCTCTAGAGGGAGTTTTCTTCTTTTTCTCTTGCAGGTTTTAGCCGGAGAGGGAGGAAGCCGGACAGAGGGGAGGAGGACACAAAGGCAGGCAGATCGGGGTCGCGGCGAGAGTTAGCTCCGCCCACCCCCGCGCGTCACAGGTCGCATCGGCCCGGGCTCCTCTTTAAGAGGAAGGGAGCCAACGGCGCCCAGCCGTTCGGCGCACGGCGAAGGCGAGCCTTAGCGAGAGCGCCTTCGCGAAGGAGCCTTGAGAAGGAGCCTTGAGAAGGAGCCCAGGCAGCCCAGCAACAAACCTAACTTTAACAAAAAAATAAATAAATAAATAAATAAATAAATTGTTTCTTCTCACTATTTTCTTCTTTCTCTAACTTTTCGGCTTCTCATTCTTCTCTCTCTCTCTCAACCCCTTCAGCTTCTCATTCTTCTCTCTCTCTCTCTACTCTTTCAGCTAGCTGCAAGCCGAAAGCCACTCTCAACCACCGAGGGACCGTAGGAGCAAGGAGAAAGAAATGGAGGCTACAGGAACCCAGCAGAGCTACCCAGTTTACTGCATCGAGTGTCATATGTATGACTACCTCCCCTCCGGGAGGCGGGCATACATATGCGGTCGGTGTCAGGAACTGGAAAGCCTGAGGATGGAGGTCGGCAGACTGAGGGTCAAGGTCCAGGAACTGGAGGGACTGGAGGGACTGCGCAACACAGAGGAGACGAGCTGGTCAACCGAGGACACAGACGGAGCAGGCCTCATTATGGACCAGATGAGGGACCTCGAGAAATTCATCGAGGAGGCCTATAGGAAGGTGGAAGGACAGGACCAGCAGCTGCACAGACGGATGTCGGCAGACGAGACCCAGGATCCACAAGGCGACACCGGGGAAGGACCTAGCGGAGGAACCACACAAGAGGAGGAGACCGTGACTCACCGAGACCCCGAGGGTGAGACACCACACTACACCGAGGACACGGACCTGAGACAGAGGAGGTTGCTGAGGAAAGGGAAGACTGCTATTGTGGTAGGAGACTCGATCTTGAGAGAGGTAGATAGTCACGTAGCTGGAGGAAGGGAGGACCGGCTAGTGACTTGTCTCCCAGGGGCCAAGACACGAGACGTCTCTGATAGGATCGAGAGGATCCTGGATGGAGCAGAGACAGAGGAGACAGCGGTGATAATCCACGTCGGAACGAATGATGTGAGCCGGAGGAACTTCAGCATGGCCACGCTGACTGACCAGTTCAGGGTCCTGGGACGAAAACTGAAGCGGAATACCCAGAGGGTAGCATTCTCAGAGATCCTACCTGTTCCGAGAGCAGATGCAAAGAGGCAGGCAGACCTCCAGGCTGTGAATGCATGGTTGAGGAGATGGTGCCAGGAGGAGGGCTTCCACTTTGTGAGGAACTGGACGTCCTTCTGGGGAAAGAGTAAGCTCTACCGGCGGGATGGCCTGCACCTAAGCACAGAGGGAACTAGACTACTGGCTGCCAATGTGAGGAAGGAGATCGAGAGGGCTTTAAACTGAGGAGAGGGGGAAAGCCGACAGCTGATCTGATGTTGACGCTTCGGACAACAGTATCCAGAACAGATACTGAACGGGCTGACTGCAAGGAGGAAGTAGAGAGACCTGTGGAACTCATGATCAGACAGCGAGGGAAACAACAGGTAAAGGGAGCTTGCTGGGAGGAGGAGGAGACTGAGGGGCATGGAGACACAGGGGGACTGGATGGCAAGAAAGCGAAAGCTGAGGGCATTATAGGGGCTACACAAGGCGAGGGGGATCGAACAGAGGCCGGGGCCCAGGAGGGGGCAAGAAAACCCAGAGGAAAAGCGGGGAAGTGGAGTGGCGGAAATGTGGGGAAGCTGAAAGCTACAAGGGTAAAGGCGGAGGGCAAAGCAGAAGTACAGGGAACAGGAGAGGCGGCCCAGGTGAATGCAGAGGTGAATGCAGAGGTGGAGGAAAAACGACGGGACCTGCGGTGCTTCTACACAAATGCAAGAAGCCTCAGGGCCAAGATGGGTGAACTAGAGGTCGTGGCCAAGGGGGAAGACCTGGATATAATTGGAATTACAGAAACATGGTGGACTGAGGAGAATCAATGGGATGTGGCGCTGACGGGGTACAAGCTCTACAGGAGGGACAGGACCCACAAGAAGGGGGGAGGCATAGCACTATATATAAAGAACTCTATCGACTCAGTCGGGATGGATATGGCAAAGAAGGCAGAGGGGCTGGAATCGCTATGGGTCAAATTGCCGGGAAACAAGGGTGCAGACATAAAACTGGGGATGTACTATCGCCCACCTAGTACGCCAGAAGGAGTCGGACACGACTTGGAAGCTGAACTGAGACAGGAGTGCAGGACTGGAAGTGTAACAGTGATGGGGGACTTTAACTACCCGGGGATAGACTGGAGTACGGGTCACTCCAACTGCACTAGGGAAACAGGATTTGTAGAAGCTGTGAGGGACTGCTTCATGGAGCAACTGGTCAGGGAACCGACGCGAGGGAGTGCTACTCTTGACCTCATCCTGAACGGATTAGGGGGGCCTGCAAGCGGGGTAGAAGTGGGAGGACCACTAGGCAACAGTGACCACAATGCGATCAGATTCACATTAGAAAGGGGGACACCCATAGTAAGGAGGACCGCAACAACTGCGCTCAACTTCAAGAAAGGGAACTATGTTGCTATGAGGAAAATGGTGGGGTAGAAGCTCAGAAATATCTTTAGGATGGAGACTGTGGAAAGCGCCTGGACCCTATTCAGGGACACCCTGCAAGAAGCACAAAAAATGTACGTCCCCAATTTCAGGAAAGGCTGCAAGAACAAGCGGTCAAAGGACCCGATTTGGATCTCAGCAGAAGTAAAGAGGGCAATAAATGACAAAAAAGTATCCTTCCGGAGATGGAAAAAGGACCCAACGGAGGAAAATCACCAGGCGCACAGGAAATGCCAAAAAGAATGCCACCGAGAGGTTAGAAAAGCAAAAGGGAAATACGAAGAGGGGCTGGCCAGGGATGCGAAAAACTTCAAGGCATTCTTCAGTTACATAAAGGGGAAACGACCAGCGAGAGAGGAGGTGGGGCCGTTGGACGATGGGGATAGGAAGGGAGTGATTAAGGAGGATAAAGAGGTAGCTGAGAGGTTGAACACGTTCTTCTCGTCGGTTTTCACGAGAGAAGACACATCTAATATACCGGACTCAGAGGAGCTCATGAGTGGGGAACAGGCTGAAAAATTGGAACACATAGAGGTAAGTAAGGAGGATGTCCTCAAACAGATAGACAGGTTAAAATGCGGCAAATCACCGGGTCCGGACGGGATCCACCCAAGGGTTCTGAAGGAACTAAGACAGGAAATAGCGGGCACAATCCAGCATGTTTGTAACCTATCCTTGAAAACTGGAGAGGTACCAAAGGACTGGAAATTGGCGAATGTCACACCTATCTTCAAGAAGGGATCGAGGGGTGACCCCGGGAACTACAGGCCGGTGAGCCTGACTTCAATTATAGGGAAGATGGTGGAAGCTATGATCAACGACGGCATTTGCGAGCACACTGAAAGAAATGGTCTACTGAGAACAAGCCAGCACGGATTCTGTAAGGGAAGGTCGTGCTTAACGAACCTTCTGTACTTCTTTGAGGGAATACGCAGTTGGGTGGACAATGGGGAACCCATCGACATCATTTACCTCGATTTTCAAAAGGCTTTCGACAAGGTGCCACATGAAAGGCTGCTTAGGAAGCTGTGGAACTACGGGGTGGGAGGAGATGTGCACAGATGGATCAAGCACTGGTTGTCGGGTAGACTGCAGAGGGTTGGAGTAAAGGGCCAATATTCTGACTGGCGGGGAGTCACAAGCGGTGTGCCACAGGGATCGGTGCTGGGGCCGTTACTCTTCAACATATTTATCAATGACCTGGAAAAAGAGGCAAAGTGCGAGGTCATAAAATTTGCAGATGATACCAAACTGTGCGGCAGAGTTAAGTCCAGGGAGGAGTGTGAGGACCTGCAAAGGGACCTGGAGAAGCTGGAGGACTGGGCAGACAAATGGCAAATGCGCTTCAATGTGGAAAAATGCAAGGTCATGCATATAGGGAAAAAGAATCCGTTGTTCAACTACAAAATGGGGGGGGCATTGTTGGGAGACAGCAGACTTGAGAGAGACTTGGGTGTGCTGGTGGATGCATCACTGAAGCCATCTGCACAGTGCGCAGCAGCCTCGAAAAAAGCCAACAGGATGCTGGGCATCATAAAGAGGGGCATCACAACCAGGACGCGGGAAGTCATCATGCCATTGTATCGAGCGATGGTGCGTCCGCATCTGGAATACTGCGTTCAGTATTGGTCGCCATACCTCAAGAAGGACATGGCGGTGCTTGAGAGAGTCCAAAGGAGAGCGACGAAACTGGTAAGAGGGCTGGAACACTGCCCATACGCCGAGAGGTTGGATAGGCTGGGGCTCTTCTCCCTGGAAAAAAGGAGGCTCAGGGGAGATATGATAGAGACCTTCAAGATCATGAGGGGCATAGAGAGGGTGGATAGGGACAGATTCTTCAGACTGAAGGGGACAACAGGTATGAGGGGGCACTCGGAGAAACTGAAGGGAGATAGGTTCAAAACAAATGCAAGGAAGTTTTTTTTCACCCAGAGGGTCGTGGACACTTGGAATGCGCTGCCGGAGGAAGTGGTCGGGCAGAGTACGGTACAGGGATTCAAACAGGGATTGGACGGATTCCTGAGGGACAAAGGGATCGTGGGATACTGAGAGAAGTATCCAGGAAATAAGTATAGAAACCCGACCAGGTCGTGCATGTGCAAAACCGGAGGGTTAGGACTTCGATGGGAAGATAGGACTTCAATGGGAAACCAGGGTGGCAAGGGAGCCCCTTCTGGTGATTCAGACAGGTGACCTGTTTGGGCCGCCGCGGGAGCGGACTGCTGGGCATGATGGACCTATGGTCTGACCCAGCGGAGGCACTGCTTATGTTCTTATGTTCTTATGACTGTCAGCAAAATCCAAATGATACTCCTAATAGGCAGCATGGAAGAACATTCCTATAACCCAAATGAACTCATGATGTCAGCATAATAAACGACTTACTAGGCACATAGTAGAACATTGAAATAGCATAGATATGGAGGGCTGTTTTTGAAATGACTCACAAATCCAAGTGTGGACGTTTTGCGGAAGACGCACAAAAATCAAAGTACCAAACGATGCCCATTTTCAAAACTGCAATACATCTAATTTGTTTTTTTTTAAATTTAAAAAAAAGGCCATTTTTCAGATGTTTGTCTTTTTGAACCATTTTTTGGAAAAAAAAAAAAAAAAATAACAACATCCAAAAGAAAAATGCACAGAACACGCCATTGAGATGTAGGAGGGGCCAGCATTTGTAGTAGACAGGCCACACAGACATCCCTTATAGTAGGGTAACCCGATGCCCATATTTCCCCCAGACATGTTCTCCTTTTTGAGGACATGTCTAAGGGTTTAGACGGCTTTTCAAATCCCGGCACTTTGGGTTTTGAAAAGCATCCTGTAAAAATCGGGTCTGGTGGGGGGGGGCATCCACAGACACAATGCTTCGATATCATGTCCGCGCATACATGGATTGCAATGAGGCGTGACACAATCGGAACGGGGCAGAATTGGGTGGGGTGAATAGGGCGGGGCACAGCCAGAACGGGCAGAACTGGACGTGGCCATGGGTCTGGATTTCCCTTTGGGAAAATCTGGTAACCCTACCTTATAGTGTATAGTAAGTCCTCCAAAACCCTACTGGATCCAACTGTATTCCACCCCAATAGCCTTTATGCCTGCAGGTGTCACCTATATGATGGTCCAGAAGGGTTTTTGTGGGCTCATACACTCTGCAACAAGTGTAGTAATTAGAATGGGAGATCGGCCTGGGTCCCCTTCCCTGCAGTTCACTTCAATGATCACTGGGCTACACTAGAGATCTCCTTGTTGCTCTAGAACAGTGTGTCGCAAACTTTTTAAGCTGCGGCACACTAATCTCAGGGCTGCAGCTGGCGGGCACCCAGGCATGGGTGGCTGTCGATGCGATGATGTCACGAGCATACTTGATGTCATCATATCGACATCCGTGCTTGCACAATGTCCTCCAGCTGCGGCCCTGAGCTGGTCGGGAGGTGCTGCGGAAGAGAGGTGAGGAAAAGAAGCAGAGGCGCCGGCTGACTGACTACAGGACGTGCCTCTCGCGGCACACCTGGAATCTGCTGGGGCACACAGTTTGCGATATACTGCTCTAGTAAGGCTGCCCAGAGCATCTGAAGTTGTCACACAGGCAGGTATGTACTGTTTCATTGGGGGGGGAAGGGGGGTCAGTGAACACTGGGGAAGTGTCTTCTGGTCAGTGTGGGCACCGTTTTGGCACTTATTCATTGTTAAAACATGTCTAGCCCCAAGCATCCAAATTGTGCCCTGAACGTATTCTTAAATGTTTGATTATGTCTGAAAAACATCTAGGTCATAAGCTCTAGTCCCACCCCCATCATGCCTCTAACATGCTTCCTTGAGATTTAGACAAATTGCAGATGAACAGCATAGAAATCCATCATTTTTAAAATAGCAAATTTGGAAGGGTTTGGTGAGAAAAACATCCATCTGCCCCTTTAGGCCACTCTTTGGACATTTTTCTTTTTTGAAAATGAGCCCCATGATGAAACATCTGAATAGTGCTTAGCTGAGGGCATCTAGTGCATTTGAGAGATATAGAAAGAACAGGATGTGAAATACAAAGTCATTACGATAAATAGATGGGTGGCAGGATAAATTGCATGCAACTGGTTGCTACAGGGTGTACATTAAGCTAGCACAAGGACATGGTAAGTAGATAATCGATGGCCACAAAGTTTTAGAAGAGATTTTTGAAGTCAGGGTAATCTTGAGTTCTGCGTGGCATGGAGTCCAAGCTACACACTGATATAAAATTTTGTGTCCATCAGCCCAAGTGGCCCAGACAAATGCTTGAGGTAGATATTCCATAAACTATGTGGCATTATGGATCTCTCTGGTACCTCACGGGTCGGTGCCTCATGTGCTGTTGCTAAACAGAACGAACTTCAATACTTGCAGAAATTCATATCCCACAATGTGAATCTGAGACACTTATAAATTGTTTTCCCATGGGAAAGTAAGTAACGTGGATTCAGTATTCCTGCCAGCAGTGGCAGGTGTGCAGTGATCAGGTAGAATGCATAGGCAAAACCTTTTTGGTTCATTCTTGGGCTTTCTCCAATTTTCAGGCTTTTTTTTTTTCCAGTGCATTTCACATATTTGTTTCAATTAAAAAAAATAATAAAATCTCACCATTTTGACATGCATTGGAACATAATCTACAAATTAATATATGTATAATTGAATTATGCATGTTATTAAAAGGAATATTTTAGACAGTGCATTCACTCCCAAAAATACAGGTGGACATGACCATGTGTGGTTTTTTGCAATCATTGTAGAGAGGCAGGAGTGCACATGTAAGTATCTCTGCCCCCTCCCCTCCTTTCCTAGGAAAACATGTAGGTTAAACTGCCACCTACATGTAGGGGGAGAATGAAATTTAGAAACTTAGAGCTAGATTCAGTAAGGGCATGGATACGATCCGATCCATGAGGGATCCGATCAGTGTCCAGGGGGTGGGGTGGGGGGGCTAATTCACAAATTGCCCTCATGCAAATGATGATCAGAATCACATCCACAACCAAGCGCCCGGATTGCTCTGTAGTAATCCCGACACATGTGCAGACCATCCGTAGATGGTCTGCGCATACATCGAAGAGCAGCAACTTTTTTTTTTTTTTAAACTTTCAGCGAGTCCCTGGTTTTAACCCGCTTTAAACCTGCAGGTTAAAATCATGGGCAGCGTTTGGGGCAGAGAGCGCGCAGGAGATTTGGGGCAGAACAGGCAAGCAGGAGCAAATTGGCAGAGAGTCAGGGTAGGAAGCAGGAGAGGAAATTCAGGGCAGAGCAGGCTGGCAGGAGAAAATCGCAGCAGAGGGCTGGAAAGTTGGGATAGACAGCATGCAGAGAGCAGGAGATGGCAGTCGGAAAGAGTGAACAACTAGTTTCCAGCAGTTGCTTGTTTGTGATCGGCCAGCCCAGTCGGTGTTACATGGTTTTTGCTAGCTGCCTGCCTACATTTCAATGCCATTCCCCATCATTTACATGTGCGGATCAGAGGATGATCGGGACAGAGGTTAGGAAACTGGGTCGCAAACCGATCGGTTTACTTAGTGAATCTAGCCCTTAAACCTGGGAAAAATACATGAGGAAAGCACCAAGTCTTACAGGTGGAGGTGTGGCCTAGTGGTTAGAACTCCTGCCTTAGCGCCCTGAGGTTGCGAGATCAATCCTAGCCTGGTCCTTGTGACTCGAGGCAAGTCACTTAATCCTTCCATTGTCCCGGGTACTCCAGTTAGATTGTGAGCCTGCCAAAGGATAGGGAAAATACTTAGAGTACCTGATTACTATTCAATGTATTGTAAATTGCTTTGAGTGAATCTCTTCATGAATAGATGGTTAATAAATCCCAATAAATAAAAGTGTGCATATGTATTATCAATGTGCACTTTTACAATGCAGTCATTTTACTGACCTACACATTTATCTCTCATGACCACAAAGTCATTGAAATCACACCCCCTCTCTCACAACACTCCTATTGATGGCTTGCCATTGAGGGAGGGGCATCCAGTGGGGGGTTCTGTTCCAGGGGAGGTTCTGATCGAGGAGTCTGATCTGCAAGTGTTTCTAACTAGGGGTGGGGTCTGATGTTTGGGCTACATGTGGCAAAGGGCTAGTTTGGGCAGGAGGTACTGCAGTCTTACTCCCAGCCCCACCAAGCAACTCTCCACAACATGGACACAGATTGAGCAGGGATACATCCTGACTAGAGAATGACATGGGGACAAATTTGTCCCCGCAGGAACTCCATTTCTCCGTCACGTCCCCATGAGTTTTGTCCCTGTCCCATTCTTGTAAGCTCTGCCTTAACCGCACGAGCCTCAAACACATGATTTATAGTGTTTGAGGCTTATGCAGATGAGGATGGAGCTTGCAGGAATAGGGCAGGACAGGAAAAGAACTCACCGGGATGGAACGGGAAAATGAGTTCCCGCGTGATGGGGGAAAAAATTTGTCCCTGTGTCATTCAAAAATCCTAACTTCACAGTGTCGGGGCATACACATTTGTTCTACTTCTGGGACGGGACATCCATGTGTAAAATTTCTCTCGCCTATAGACCATCCAATCCATGCCCTCTTTGACTATGAACCTTGATAGGGCATATACCTGTCGATATTGGACTTTCTAAAATCAGACATTACACTTTACAGGAGTATGCTATATAATTGGGTAAGCGCCAGAATTTCTATGTGTGTGACCTTTTAAAATAAGGGCTGAAATCTGTTTTACGTGCACAAATTTTTTTAAGGTGTGCCAATGAATGCACATTCCTATCGGAGAACCTAGTGGGAAGCTGCTAGCTGGGTTTCAGCATAAACATCTTGCCAGATCAGTACAATTGAAAGTGCCTAATTGGAGCTGAAACCTGGAGAGTTGGGTTGCAGGATGTTTCAAAAGACCTTTCTGGTTTCCACCGTACCTGTTGAACAGGCTGCAGCCAGCTTGCACTTAATTTTCTGCCACACCTCTGTGCTTCTGTATTTCTTAACCAGATTTTCATGAGCTATGTTAAAATTGCTAGGTTTCATTGTAAATATTTGCTTTAAAAAGATAGGTAGGCATTCATCCATATAATAGAAGTCCAAATATTAACACCCTCTGTTACTAAGGTGCGCTAACTGATAAGTGCGTGCTAAGCGCTAACTTGTCCATAGACTAACATATCCATAGACTAGTCTATAGACTATCCATAGTCCATAGACTAGCAAATCGGTGAGTGCACTTTAGCAAAAGAGGGCCTAAGTGTCCAATTTAAGTGCAGTTGGCAAGTTATATAGATCGGTTAGGCACCACAAGTATGTTGATCAGTCATCTGATTAATAGGTATCTCCTTCCCGCAAAATATATATTTAAAGTGAGTACAGTGGTACCTTGGTTTACGAGTGCACCGATTTGTGAGTGTTTTGCAAGACAAGCAAAACATTCGCAAAATTGGCGCCTCGGAAACCAAGCATGCCTCGATTTGTAAGCGACACCCCCTGCGATCCGGCACCTCCCCCCTGCGATCCAGCACCCCCTGCCGCAATCTGAAGTCCTCCAGACCCACCTGAACCCACTTCTTACTGTCATCTGGGCCTCGGCACCGGCATGTCCTGTGTGTTGGTGCCGGTGCCCGAAGATCAGCCTCCTCTTCTTGCTGTGCCCTGAGTATCTGCGCATGCTCTCAAGGCCTGCGAGTTCTCAGAGAGAGCGAGTTTCCATTATTTCCTATGGGGAAACTCGCTTTGATATATGAGTATTTAGGTTTACGAGCATGCTTCTGGAACGAATTATGCTCGTAAACCAAGGTACCACTGTATTTTTATAAAATACTTCTTCTTCACTCAGAGAGTGGAAGATAAACTGGAACACTCTTCCGGAGTCTGTCGTAGGGGAAAACACCCTCCAGGGATTCAAGACAAAGTTAGACAAGTTCCTGCTGAACCAGAACGTACGCAGGTAGGGCTGGTCTCAGTTAGGGCGCTGGTCTTTGACCAAGGGCCGCCGCATGAACACGATGGACCACTGGTCTGACCCAACAGCGGCAATTCTTATGTTCTTTTCAAACTGCCCCATGTGAGTATAGTTTGGATATACTGCACAAAACATTTGGTTTCGAGTTAGCGTTCTAATTCAGATTATCTGTATGTACCCCATACGAAGGAAAAATGTGCCTGGAAAAATTGAATTAATTGGCTGTCCCAAGTTGCTCCTTTCCAGCATAGTAAATTATTCATTTTACTTGCTAAGTTTCTATGTAAGAGTCCCCCCCTCCCCCCATATCTACTAACGGTCTCTTTTACAAAGCCGCGTGGCAACAGCCCTGAAGCCCTTTAAATCTCTATGGGCTTCGGGGCCATTAGCACAGCCGCTAGCATGGCTTTATAAAAGAGTCCGTAAGGTTTACTTACCCCCCTCCTTTACTAACATGTAGCTTGGGTTTTAGCGCTGGCAGCGGCAGTAACTGCTCTGACGCTCATAGATTTCCTATGAACGTCGGAGCAGTTACCGCCGCTCCCGGCGCGTTAGTAAAGGAGGGGGTTAATTTCAGAAAGGCTCAAAAAACTGAAGGAAAAGGATCTCGGAAATCCACGCCAAAGATCATTGCAATCTCAAAGGCTTAATCGTGGAAGGAGGTTTCGTTCGATTCTTATTAAAAAAAAAACCCCCCAAACTTTCAGAATAACTAAATTGCATGCTTAAATTGCAATCTTCTCTAAATTTTATTACTCTTGATATTTTTATTGTGATTCAGATGATTTTTTTTCAATATTTGTAAGCCCCCGAATAAAGTGCTAATATTCTTTTAAGTTATAGTCAAGTGCAAGTAGAGGTAAATTAAAAGGGCACTTAGCTTCTGTGAAGCATGCAGGTTGCTTTAGTTTTTTTTCTTTTTTTCTTTGCTGTCACACGATTCCTCAATCGTGCAGTATATTGTGCCTTAGACCAGTGGTTCCAAACCCTGTCCTGGAGGACCACCAGGCCAGTCGGGTTTTCAGGATAGCCCTAATGAATATGCATGAGAGAGATCTGCATATAATGGCGGTGCCAGGAATGCATATTCATTAGGCCTATCCTGAAAACCCGACTGGCCTGGTGGTCATCCAGGACAGGATTGGGAACCACTGCCTTAGACCATGAGATCTGACGGGACCCGTTTCGCCCTGCATAGAAAATTATGGGAGCACATTACCTGTCATATGCCGCAAAAGTCGTCTGGCATTGGCCACATTACCCCAGCGCTGGAGTCGCCGTCAAAGCTAACACCAGCCCATCCCGACCTGTCTTGCAATACGCTGTAGAAGTCTGTCTTGCATCAGCTTGGGGGCTGCATTTAAGCATTGCTTCTGCTCATCATAAACAAACTCGGTGGTGATGGTTTGATGTTCTTTTGAGTTTGGTGTCGATACTATCCTCCTAAGAATATAGGGATCCTTTTTGTCTATCCCACACATTTTTGGAACTCAATCACTTTTTTTGCCTCCACCACTCCCGCAGGTAGGGCCTTCTAGTCATCTACCACCCTCTGTGAAAAAGTACTTCTTGGCATTATTCCTACGTCTTCCACTCTTCAACTTCATATTATGTCCTGTTGTTTTACTGCTTCTCCATCTCTGGAAAAGATTTGGTTGTAGATTAATATCATGCAAGAATTTGCAACGGCTGGATGTGTGCAAGATTGCATAGGAGTTAAAATTGGAATCAAGACCTTTATGATCAAACTTAAAATAATCCAAGTTTATTTACATTTTAATATCGACCATCATCGTGTATCTGGCTGGTTTACATAGCTAAAAATATTAAAATAAATTTAAGAAAAGGGGTAAAGAAAAAAAAAATTGAACATAAAATAGACAAATACAATTACATATGTGAATTTGTGGGAGAAGAGAGAAGGAAAGTTTGTAATTACATCATAAAAATAAGTAAAGGGAAGAGGGGGAACAAAAAACACCCGTAAGGGGGGGGGGGTCGCTATTTAGAAGTGGTTAATTTTTATATACTGCTGTGCTGTTAGAAAGAGGAAATGTTAAATGCTATGGTAGGTGTCGTGGAATAAGAAAGTTTTTAGTTTAGTCTTAAATTTATCAAGTGAATTTTCTTGGCGGAGTTGAGATGGCATGGCATTCCATAGGGTTGGAGCTGTAACGGAGAAATTAGTGTTTCTGGTATAATAAAATTCCTTAATTGGGAGAACAGTCAATAAGTTCTGGTCAGCTGATCTGAGGGTCCATGGAGAAGAGTAGGGAATGATAAGTTTATGAAGGAAAACTGGTGAGCGTGTAAGTTTGATTTTAAAAAGCTAATAATACTTCTAATACACATCTAAACAGTGCTGAAATATCTGTCTGCCTTCAGAAGTGGTGTTTTATTTGTCCTTTCTCCATAATTATTAATGGAAAACAAATTTGATCCATTTTCTTTTCATTGTCTTTCCTGTCTCATGCAACACTAATATAGTCTTCCTCAGCTTTTATAAAGTGAACTGAGATTTCAAAATAAAGAAGGTGACATAAAACAAATGAGAAAAATCCTTGGAATTTGTAATACTTTACAACATAGTAACATAGTTAAAGACGGCAGATAAAGACCTAAACAGTCCATCCAGTCTGCCCATTAGTTATACCCATTAAAAGTACATGATTTGATTAACTTGTCTCTTTTTTGATATTTCTGGGTCGTAGACTGTAAAGTCTGGTATTGTCCTGGGTTCCAAATGCTGAAGTTGCCATCTAATCAAGCCATTGTGACATCACTGCTGAGGTTGGCTCTTAGGCATTGGTGGAATGAGGCATTATGACCTCACAATCTCAGTCCTGGAATGTTGCTACTCTTTGGGTTTCTGCCAGGTAACATAGTAAATGACGGCAGATAAAGACCTAAATAGTCCATCCAGTCTGCCCATTACGTAGTTATACCCATTAAAAGTACATGATTTGATTAACTTGTCTCTTCTTTGATATTTCTGGGTCATAGACTGTAAAGTCCACCTGGTATTGTCCTATGTAAACTTTTAAAACCAATAAGAGGAACTATTTTTTCACTCAGAGAATAGTTAAGCTCTGGAACCCATTGCCAGAGGATGTGGTATGAGCGGTTAATGTAGCTGGTTTTACAAACGGTTTGGAAATGTTCCTGGAGGAAAAGTCCATAAACTACTGTTGAGACAGACATGGGAGAAGCCACTGCTTGCCCTGGATCAGTGGCATGGAATACT
Organism: Geotrypetes seraphini; assembly: GCF_902459505.1. Classification (NCBI taxonomy): domain Eukaryota; kingdom Metazoa; phylum Chordata; class Amphibia; order Gymnophiona; family Dermophiidae; genus Geotrypetes; species Geotrypetes seraphini. Next base: position 17,651,625 of record NC_047097.1, read on the forward strand.
GCTATTGCCTCCTACTACCTGGTTTTTGTCAGGTACTTGTGACTTGGTTTTGCCTCCGTGAAGATAGGATATTGGCCTAGATCAGCGATGGCGAACCTATGGCACGCGTAGGCCTTGCAGCTGGCACGCGGGAAGGTCCGCAATAGAGAGCTGCACGGGTCGCAGGGATCCCGTGGGGACGCCTCCGAGGGTCGCGGGGTTCCTGCGGGGCTGGATGTACTAAGTCGCGCGGCTTTTCTCCCTACCTGCTCTGCTTGCAGTACAGAGCCGAACGGAAGTCTTCCCGACGTCAGCGCTGACGTCGGTAAACAAAGCCCTCCCTCCCTCCAACGTCAGCGCTGACGTCGGGAAGACTTCCGTTCGCCTCTGTGCTGCAGGCAGGGTAGGTAAGGAGGAGTAGCCTCGCGGCTCGAGTGGCTACCAAGGGAGGGGGGGCGGTCCACCCTGCCCCGGGTGCAGCACAGCTGGCCAGGTCCCCTTACTTTTGTGGCGCTTTCCCGACCGACCGACAACAGCCCTGGTCCGACAAACCTCCCTGCCCTTAACCGCGAATCTAAATTACCTTCTTACAGCAGGTGCGATAATTGAGCTCGGACCAGACTCTCCGAAGCATATCCGGCGTGATCGCGTTTATAGCTCCAGTGATGCGTTCCTGCAGTTCGTCCATAGTTGAGAGTAGTGGAGGCACGTACACTCTGTCTTTCACGTACCCCCAAAGGAAAAAGTCACAAACAGTAATGTCCGGTGATCTCGGCGGCACTTGAGGAACACCTGGTCCTTTATATCGCGTTGCATTGTCTGGAGGTTGTAACTTCTGCACCAACTGCAGCTTATATGGGTGAAAGTGCAAGTGATTGTGTAAGATCTTGCTAACCGTGCTTTTGGGGACTTGTATTTGCTGTCATCTTATTTAGAAACATATTCCAATAAGCTTTGATTTTGTGACCATTTAAAGTCAAAGAGTGTTTTTGTGGGCACCCTGTATCTGTTATTGTAAAGGCATAAGGAATATTTGATCGATTGATCGATCTATCTGTCTACGTGTGTTCTTTTTATGATAATCACTGAAAATGATTGGGTCTGTCAATGTTTCTCAATTCCCAGAAGATTTTGAGTGTGGCCTCCCCTCTTCCTCTCTGAAGTTAGATCCTGTTTATGGGGACCAAACCAGGACACTGAAATCTTTTGCACTGCACAGAGAATTTGCTAGAGGAGAGAAGGGGGAGAGAGAACAATTTATCAAGGCAAAAAACCCACATTTGAATTTGGGATGGGCTTGCTGTACATTTCCTATTCAACAGGGGAGCCTTGCATCTACTAGGCCATCATGAAAACTGCACAAATGGTTGGCTCACTAACTTCACTGTGTGACTGCCTTACTTGTTATGTCGCTATTTTATCATGATGGAGCTCTGATTACTTTATCGGGCAGACTCTAAGTCCTTGTGGGTCTTTATCTGCCTTTATATACTATGTTCAAAATGTAAGAAAATCAACCAGACAGAAGTAAATCTTCAGAGGTAACCCAAGGGCTCAGTAGCAATGTCGGATGCTGCCATGCAGTTTGCTTGGGTTCAGTTTCCAGGTCCAGAACTCTACAAGTAAGCTGGGGCTGGAGATGCTGCAAATCCAGTTGTGGTGGTAGTGGTGGTGGTCATGGTCCCAGAGATGAGAGGAGCTACTTGGCAGCGGTGGCACTCAATGGCTAGATTTGGTACCAATGGCTGCAGTATTCTGGAAGAAGGCCCTCAGCCTGACCAAGTGCTCTAGCAGCAATGTCTGGATTACAGTAAATTGGGAGGGGGATAGAGAACCATGTCAAATCTCCAGGTATTTTTAAAAGAAGATTCAGAGTCGGACGCTCAAAGGACCAGCCGGAAGCTGATTGATAAAGCAGTCACTCTCTCTTACTCGCTCTCTTTCTTTCTCTCACTCACTCTTTCACTCACTCAGTCTTTCTCTCACTCTCTCACTCACTTTCTCTCACTCTTTCACTCACTCTTTCACTCACTCTCTCTTTTTCACTCTCTCTCTCACTCTTTCACTCTCTCTCTTTCTTTCTCTCTTTCTCTCACTCACTCTTTCACTCACTCAGTCTTTCTCTCACTCTCTCTTTCTCTCACTCACTTTCTCTCACTCACTCAGTCTTTCACTCTCTCTTTCTCACTCTCTCTCTCTCACTCTTTCACTCTCTCTCTCACTCTTTCTTTCACTCACTCACTCTCACGTTCTCACTCTTTCTCTCACACTCTCTCTCTCTTTCTCTCACTCTTTCTCTCTCACTCATTCATATTCTCTCTCTCTCTCACACACACACACGCACGCACTCTCTCTCTTCAAGGGCAAGATGAATTATCACTCTCAATAGAACTAGAAGGGTGGGGGAAGAATAGAAAGATTTAGGATGAGCCCTCAAGAAAAACAAAGGTACTTGTAGAGCCTGAGGATATAAAGGGTAGGAAACTTGAAACTTGTAGTCTTACCTGTTTTTCATTTGCATCTACTACTCGGAACATAAGGAAAAACCATGCTATATTAATCTAAGGTCAATCAAGTCCAACTCCCTTTCTCGGACAGTGTCCAGTGCAAATCACACCTACTCAGCAGATCTCCAAATACAATTTTTCCCTGACCTCATCGAGAACTGAATTATATGTACCAATTGTCACGAGTTAAAACCAACAAAGAATAACGAAGGAGAAAATCCCATTGCTCTTCAGCTCTTAATATTTTTGATGGTTGTTTCATATTTTTATAAGTGTACAGTGTTTTTCAAAGTACTAAGTCAAGTAAAAATAAAAACAAATGTACATTTTACTACTTAAGTAACAGTACAGTGAAGAACATGTTAAAAGATTTACTTAAATGAAAATAGAAAAGGTATTACCTGATGTGGAGGGGCATTTTTGATACGACGTCTAAATTCGAGTTTGGACATGTGGCGGAACACACACAAAAAGCTATCTTGGATATTTTGGAAGAATGTTTTGACTGATAGCTTTTTTCCATAGAGCAGTTTTTCCTGCTTGCTTTACTCCAGGACTACACCTGAATATCGAAGGGCTCAGATAAGTGACTTCTATTTTTGACAATTGTTGTTTGAAGAAAAGTTTAAAAAAATATATAAAACTATAAGAAAATATATAAAACTATTAGAAAATTAGAATAGAGGTTCACTTACTAATTGGGAGTTTTTCTGACCAAGGATGTGTCTGCTAGGATTAAATTATGTTTAAAACTAGCCTGTCTATATGGGAAGCTTAAAGAGCCCCTATTAGACACTGAGGTCTTTTCTCCCTTTTTGTAAAGAAAGGTGACTTTTTTGTCCTGTATTTTGGAGGGTGCAATTTTTTGTGATTTATTTTGGGCATCCTTTTCTTGATTTTTTGGATATTTTTGACTACACCACCCACCAGGCTACTCCAAGAACCTGCTTTCTGCTCTACTAGGTTTGGCCATAACATCTGAAGCTGTCATACAGGCAGGTATGTGCATCTATAGATTCATTCTGTTTGTCATAATTTGATTGAGTAGGGACTGCCTCTTGCGTGTTTAATGTATAGTATTGCGTGAGTCTAGTAGTGCTATAGAAAGTGGAAGTAGTAGTTAATTTAACTCTCTTGAGCAGCCCACGTTAATGAAATGCAATCAGCCTGGAGATAAATCTCTTGCACTGACAAGCCAAAGGAATCAACCCCACATGAGGCTGACATCCTCTGATGGATAGCTCTCACAATCCCAGAAAACCTAACATTTATGGACTTCCCATACAACCGCTGTCTCAAAGTTACGAAGTGGGTTCAGTGTTTGCTCTTAACATAAGAGACCACTTGGAAATGTCGCTTGTTTTAATCTTTTGTTCCTTTCAGTCTGTCTTTATCCTCTCACACACAAAAAATAAAATTTGGTTCTGTCTATCAAAATTGAGTTTCATCTAGTAAATGTGCCTAGGGGCTTTAATCCAAACAAAAAAGAGACATTGGAGATGTCGTATCCAACAAAGTGGTCAGAGATCCTTTATTAGCAGTTTGTATCAACACCCTGTGATGTGCAAGAAGCAGGATTCGGGATCATACTAATGACCATCTCCATCTTACTGAGGATATAGGGTATGGGGTGTGTAAAAGCTGAGTTCCGGACGATATGTGTGGACCATTTTCTGAAATCTTGACCGCCACAATCCTTTTGCTGCAGATGCTGCTTAGAGAATAGAAGGGAAATTATTAATACAAAGATCGGGGGTTGAGGAGGTAGTCTATATATGAATTTTTTAATGAAAATACGGTACATACCTCATAGCTGGTCAACAGAGAAGTAGTCCTCGATGAGCTGGCTCCTGATGCTCGTACCCCTTGCAACATCCGATGTAGAAGAAGGTGGATGGATGTTAAAATCAATGTCCATGTCCTCAGGCTGTGGTAGTTGAACACAACACTTATGTACGATGTCTGCCACCCTCCGGGGACTATAATTAAGAGACCCACCAGAGAGATGCAGTGCACGGACACGGCTCTTCAGTTCCCCACAAGTACGTTCAATAGTATACCATGTTGAGAAATGGGCTTCATTGTAACATTTCTCAGCATCGGAGTGTGGTGCCAGCAGTGGGGTCATTAACCATGGAGTGCAAGCATATCCGCCATCCCCTGTTACAAGACAGTGAGGTTAATAGTATCCTTTATGTTAAAAATATTATAGACACACAATTATTTGAATACACATATCACCTACCAAGTAGCAATGATCGTCCAAAATGTCCTTCTGCAAATTTCTGTCCAATGGTGGAGTTGGCCAGTATGTATGAATCATGGCAGCTACCAGGGAACTTGGAAACAACGTCCAGGTTGGCATCACATATGACTTGCACATTCAAGGAGTGTCCCATCTTACGGTTCCGGTATATCATTTCCTCTCCAAGGGGGGGGGGGGAGAAAATAATACATGTGTACAGTCTATGGCATCCACGACATTGGGCATTCCTGCAATCTGACAAAAGTCTTTTTTTTTTTTTTTTTTTACTGTACATTCTTCCTCCACATTCTCAGGAAACCTGATGTACTGCCTGGCACGTTTTTTGATTGCTCGCAGAAACTATCCCACAAATCTGCACACTGATGACTGCCCCACACTTTTCGTACAGCCGATGACTCGCTGAAAGGATCCGGTGGCAAGAAAATGGAGGACGGTGAGCAACTTCACGAGACCAGACACTGCATGTGAACGAGCTGTTTTGGGATCGATGTCAGCTCTAATTTCACCATAAAGATGTAAAATGGCAGCCCTGCTAAGACGGTAATCATTCATTACCTTCTGGTCCAACATCCCATCCAGGGCAATTCGCTCACGAACCACACGTGGGCAGGGAGGTACTCGCCTTCTCGTTTCTCTAGTTCCAGCTTCCTCATCATACTCATGTTCTAAAAGAAGAAGATAGCGGAGCCGATAACCGCCATCCATTTCGCTCAGGAAAACAAATGTTAAAAGTTGCTAGCAGGCACAACAGTTAACAGCCCAGAGATCACGCGCTGTTATAATACAGCATACGAATCCCATGAGGCTGTGCGGCTTCTTTCTGCCGTGAAACGCAAAGCAAACAAAGGCGACCCCGTGATGTCATATGCACACGACAATGTAGCTGGAAAGAAAGGGAGAGGGATAGGTGGTCCTAAAAAGAAAAGATACACCAACTTTTCAGCTGAATTTTTGGATTGTTATATTAACTGTCCAATGCGCGTGGAAAGGATGGGGTTAATCCGTGATTTTCTCGCAATGCGCATTTGACATCCGTGATTTACTCCCACGCTCGCAATTCATATTCAAAAAAATATTACATTTTTTTCTAAAGCTTATGTACAGTTATTTTATAGGTGCCGATTTTGCGAATGTTTTGCTCATCTTGCAAAACACTCGCAAACCAGTGCACTCGTAAACCGAGGTTTGACTGTATATATAAATTTGGTTTAATATTGCTAGACAGGAGAGTCGGCAGTCGCAACTTTTTGGAACGGAAAGCCCAGTCAGTGTAGCTTTAATTGTTTCATGAGTCGAAGCCTTCACAAATTTGCATGCCTTTTTACTCATTTGCATGTGCTGGTCGGATCGGGTGCGGATCGGATTAGGATGAAGGTTAGTGAATCAGGCCAGGGTCGCAAAGTGATCACAAACCAATTGGTACACGATCGGTTTGCTTAGTGAATCTAGCCCAAAGTATCTTATGTTTTTAATTGTTTGCACTGCATCAGATATGGCCAAGGGGACGGCAATTTGATGAAAACTCTTTGTGCCTCACAATTGGATTTTCGTCCATTGAGCAAAAATAAAATAGTGACACCCCTCTTTCCTCCCGAGTTCAATTATTTCACAGGCCCAAGCAATTTTAGAGGAGGAGAAAAGAAAATCCATTCAACTCCAGGAAATGGTGACTCCTCAAAGATACCAGGAAGGAGACATCATAAGAGACACCCTTCAAAGGATGAGTAAGCCTCAAAAAAGTAGAAGCATCAGATGTAACAGAGTAAAAGTGGTAGAAAATAGTAAAATTGTTATTTCAGTAAAAGTAAAAAATATTTCCTGTACAGAGATTATCAGCACAAAATACAGAATGCCATGCAGAGCAGAGGCCCATCTCAGCTTAAGATCTTAGATAACAATAAGAGTAGAGTGTTTTCTTAGTGCAAAAAGATGTTCTCCATGAGTGACAGGTCGGACCTTCATTTTCCAGATACTGGCTCCAAAGGTGCTAACTCCTTCCTGGGGCCTTCTTTAAGGGGGTTTAGGACCCCATAGTCCAACTAAGAATAAGAGAATGCTATGGTAAGTGTGTCTGAAGATTTTAGTTAGATATGCCAATGTCTTCTCATACGAAGAAACACGTGTGACCAGTTGGGAATTTTCCAACATACGAGTAGTTCTGTAGCTCAGACAGAGGAGATTATGTTCACCATTAGACCAATGAGGAGTTTCTCATAGTGGCAGTATCTCCGAGTGATTTAATTTTGTGCATGCCATAACAGTAATGAACCTCAGGGGATGCTAATATTTGGCAGAGTATTTCCCTCGGTGTTCATAGCGTGTAATACATATAGGTGACCTCCTAAACTGTGAATGAAACCTGCGTTAATCAGGTCTGTGCCACCCTGCATGATGGAAATATTTTTGTCTACCACATTTTTTTGGCTGCTTGCTAAATTTCTTGGTAAATAAGGAGCCTTTTCTCTCTCCATATGTTGTCCAAAATAATTACTTTGCACCAACACTTCTATTTTCAATGCCTTCTCAAGTTCTCCTTTACCATATCAGGTTTTCTTGTATCAAGTCTATCAGTTGGAGTGGGAATATCCAGTGGGGTAGTACAGAGGGGCTTGCGGGATGGTCTGCCCCGGGCGTCATGTGGGTGGGGAGCACTGACACCCCTTCTCCTCTCCATCCCGCCTCTTCCCACTCCTCCCTTCGCCATGCATGCACCTACAATGTGTCAATTACCGATAGGCACCGCGTCCAGAATCGCATCTCTTTTCTTCTACAGATGCCTTAAATGAAGGCCACCTATTCATTTTACAGGCCTACATTTAAGGCATCTGACTCGTGCCTATGAGAAGCACCTAGGCCAGACATGGGCAACTTTGGTCCTCGAGGGCCAGAATCCAATCGGGTTTTCAGGATTTCCCCCATGCATGAGATCTATTTGCATGCACTGCTTTCAATGCATATTTATAGGGGAAATCCTGAAAACCCGATTGGATTCTGGCCCTTGAGGACTGGAGTTGCCCATATCTGGTCTAGGCACACCTATGGCTGCCTAAGGCCACTTCTGGCATACACCATGCCTATGCCAGCTTTAGGCATCTGTAGGAATGCCTAGATGCCTCTGTATGCTTGCAAACGATGACTACATTGTAGGCATCCTTCACCCCATCGATTTATTTATTTATTTTTTAATGTGCAACCTGATTGGTCTGTTTGATGGCGGTAGGATGACTACCGCCACCTACAATCGGGACACCATTTTTAGAATCAGGCCCTGTGTGTCTTAAGTGCTTTGAAAATGAGCTTGTATAGATCTAACAAAATCAGTCCAAGGTGAAGAAAAGCCTGAGCTATTAGACCTACCAAGCAACTGGTACAGGATTGGGCAAACTATGGCTCATAAACCAAACCCACCCAAGCTTAATTACTGGCCTGTTTTGACACAGCCCATTTTAATTGCCCCTGGCTCACCAACACCTACCCACAGTCACCCTGCTGACATCATTCTGAGCATAATATGTCCACCTTTAATGACACATGAATGTTGACATGTTATTAATGGTGGACACTCAGGGATATGAAATGATATTGACAGATTGACCATGAGGAGTACTGATATACCTCCTCCCTTATCTTTTCACTAGTAGTTGGTGATGACACCATTGAGTTATGGTACTTAAATGTTGTAGCCCTAATCATAATACAAAGAAAGGCAAGGGAGACGTCTATTCAACCAATGGGAAGATCTTGATTCATAAATGTAGTCCCATCAAGGATCCATGTTTCAGCGTAATCAAGACGCCTTCCTCAGGGGACACTGATAAAAACATTAAAAATACAGCTGTGGACATGTGGACAATCACAGCATAATTTAAAGCAAACATGATTAAAAATAAACACTAATGCAAAATTTTAAAACATGTAGAATAAAAACATGTATATGCCAAAGGACATAATCAAAAAGACATGCATATATATAAAAGACCCATTATAAACATACGTGCACAAAAGTCACAGTACATATCCATAAAATAAATGAAGTAGGGTAACGGAGGTGCAGAAGATGGAACCCAAAGGGCTCGATTCACTAAAGTCAGCAATAGTTGCTTAACCTGTTTTCACGATCACTGCTAACTGACCCAATTCACAAAACGGCCTACGGTGTGTTTTTCCCCTCAATAGCCCATTTTCCAATCTGGCCATGCAAATTAGTAAAACCCCATGCAAATAAGCCAAGCGATTGATTCACTTACATTGCTTGGCTATTTAGCATCGGGTTTTACCGATCCTAAAACCTGATTGCTGTAGACCTGTCAGCAACTGTATTACCAACATGTCTGCCTGGTTCGTTTTTCATTTTTTTTCAATGGCACAGATATTTTTACGTGTATTACACAAGCAAAATATTTGCCCATAAAAAATAAAAAAAATCCCCACTGCTGCCAATGGCCATTCCCCAATGACCCCTGACAATCACGTGTACCCCCCCAAACAAACACAGCGACCCTAAAACAAATGGCAGGAGGGATGCCCACTCCCTACTGCCACCGGATGCCTCCTTCCCTCCTCCAGGCCCTTCTTCTCCCGTACCTTGAAGTTGGGAGCAGGAAGTACAGTTGCTCCTGCTCCTCCTGTGACAACCCTGGGCCTTAGGTCCCTCCCCGGTGCATCATGTGATGCACAGAGAGGGGCCTAAGGTCCTGATTGGCTCAGATGCCTCGGGCTCCTCCCTTGGGAGGGGTCTGAGGTGTCTGAGCCAATCAGGGACTTCCTTAGGAAAGAGCCTAAGGAAGTCCCTGATTGGCCAAAATAAATGTCCCAATCCCTATTTTACTTTGAAAACATTAAAATTGACAGAGGGAAGTTGAAATGTCTGACACTTAAAGGTATTTTTTAAAATTACATTTTCTTGAGTCGGTCGGTGCATAAGGTAGAGAGACATATCTTTACTTTCTGGTCCTGTGTTTTCTCAACTGCTTTTGACCAATTATTACCCTTTTCAGCTGTTTGATGGCACATCTGACTTATTCTTTTGGACCTTTTTTCCCACCTGGTTTCTAGGTCATTGCATGCCTTGATATGTGTCTGTAAATCCATTATTTGTAGGTATCCAAACCATCTACCCCCCCAAAAAAAAAACCCTTTTTCTAAGCTGTAGTAGAGGTTTCTATTGTGATCTAGAGTGCTAAATGCTCCAATGCTCCTCTGATGCTCCTAGGAATTCTATGAATGTCGGAGCAGCGTTAGAGCATTTGGCATTCAGGGTGAAAACTCTACCACAGCTTAGTAAAGGCGGGGGAGGGGGGGGGAAGTCACCACTACTGTAATATCTTACTTACCGGTGCCTGATAATTACAGTATCTGTCATCGCTTCAGTTTTAATCTTGCAACTTCATGTAGGATTCTTCTTAAGCTATGAGAATCGAAACCCTCTGCTGTACAGGAATGCACTTGTTTTATATCAGAAGTTGCTGTTTTTGAAGCAGTTTGTGGCGTAGTGGTTAAAGCTTCAGCCTCAGCACCCCCCCCCAAGGTTATGGGTTCAAACCCACACTGCTCCTCATGACTTTGGGCAAGTCGCTTAATCCCCCCATTGCCCCAGGTACATTAGATAGATCGTGAGCCCACTGGGACAGACAGGGAAAAATGCTTGACTACCTGAATAAATTATTGTATATACAGTAATTCTGAGCTTCCCTGGGAGGACAGTACAGAAAATTGAATAAATACATAAAAATGTCCATTTCTCTCTTTTTTTAAATGCAGTCCCTCTACTAATGCTTGCTTCTCTCATCACAGGTTCCAGCTGCCCTCCAACCCTCAGGCAAAAATGTGTGCCCATCGCTGAACTAATCCACCAGTATGAATTGAGACCATTCTTTTCTTTTGGATTCTCAGTTTTCGGAGCATTCGGAGCATTATTTACCAGATTAGCTAGACTGAAAAGAATCGACTGGACCTTCATCTGACCCTTCGTCTCAGCTACCCAGGTGCCCTGCTGAAAACTTATATGCAAAATAGCCACGAAGGTTCCCCTTATGCCCCATGAAGAGATAAAACTGAGGATGCATGGTTTGTTTGGTCTCTTACAGAGTATCGATGCACCACAAGGCACAGTGGCAGGGCCTATTCACAGGCTGCTCCAGGAACTGCAAGCAAGGATGTGGCAGAGCCTGACTCTGTGAATCCCTTTACTGAGAAAAAAATCAAAGCAAGCAAGCTCGGAATTCAACATTGTTTATTTGCCGTATCGTTCTGTGGTTGAAGGAATACACTGACATTTTACCAGGAAAAGATACGAAATCAGAGATCTTATAAACTTAGAAATCGATAAAGACTATTTGGCCTATCTAGACTGCCCGTTCATACTAATTAGTAAACTCTAAAATCCCTTTTCCTTAGAAATCCATAGTGCTTGGGAACATCATTTCCTGGCTTGGTCCCGAGCTGCAGGCAAGCCCTGGACGTCTTTGCTGACACCACTGGGGCCTGACGTCCTATTTCTTTGAGCTCCTGCTGTAGAACATCATTTCCTGGCTTGGTCCCGAGCTGCAGGCAAGACCATGGATGCCTTTGCTGATATCATTGGGGCCAAACATCCTAATTTGAGCTCCAGCGACAGAAAACGGCCCACAGATATGTGGCCATGGGCACATGTCCAAAGGGGCATGGTCATAGGGACATGCCCCTTTTGAACCCCTTCAGAGCCCCTTCGGAGCCCTAGAGGAGCAGGGAGCAGGGGATTATTGATCTTTTCCAGGAGGAAGAAGAGGAAAGATAAATCCTTACCTGGACTGTCTTCTGCTTCTAATGTGATAAAAGGACCTATGGACTTACATGTAGGATCTACTCTGGCTTTAGAGGAAGTTGATTCTTCCCCAATTGCTGCTTCCTTTTCACCTATAGAATGGACTCCTCCACCACAACCTGGGAGTTTTTCTTTGGAGGAAAATTCTGCTTTTCTACAAGGTAAAAAGACTTATCCTCAAGTGTTTAATTCTCAAATGGGTAATCAATCTGGCAAGGTTGTAGAGGGGGGTGGGGGTGTAGCTTGTTAAGAGCTCCCCTTCCTAAACCAGTCCAGATGGTCACAGATATTGATTTTGATGAAGCAGAGACTTAAAAACGAGCTACTCTGCAAGATGTATGGGAAATTGTTAGTGCAAAGAACTGTTTCATTATTATGTCAGTTCTCTCAGGAAGGAGCAGTTAAGTTTTCTGAGACTGAGGAAAGATTGGAAGATATTGAGATGATCTTATAGAAATTGAGGAGATCAGTGGAAACCTTGCAGTCCTCAGTTGTTTCTTTTGTTAAAGATAGTACTCTTATGCATTCTTATTTAAAATAACATAGTAATATAGTAAATGACGGCAAATAAAGACCTGAATGGTCCATCCAGTCTGCCCATTAGTTATATCCATTAAAAATACATGATTAAATTAACTTGTCTCTTCATTGATATTTCTGGGTCATAGACTGTAAAGTCCACCTGGTATTGTCCTAGGTTCCAACTGCTGAAGTTGCCATCCAAGCTCACTCCAGGCTCTCCAACCATCCTGTTTGCAGAATATCTACCATAAAGTCTGGCCAGTAACGTCCTCATGTTCCAAGTTACAAGAGTTCCCACTGATGCTCTCCCCAGCCCATTCTACACCAAATTACCACATATGGGACACAGACTGTGCAAGTCTGTCCAGTACCAGCCTTAGCTCTTCAATTTACATCCTTCATTTTCTAATTTAGAAACAATGGAAAATCATTTCCATAGTACAAATTTGAGAACATTGAATTTTCTAGTGACTCATTATCTGGTTAGATCTATGGATAAACTTAAATTATCATTCCCCTCTATGAAAGGTATTGTTTCTTCTAGCAAACTGGGTAAGTCCTTATTCAAATTAACTAAATTATGGAATAATATTCCTTTGTGGCTGAGAGACTTGAATACCCTTCAAATCTTCCATAAACATTTAAAAAGCTGGTTATTCACTAAATTGTAAATCTGCTTTGCTTTTCTATCTTTTACATTAATTTTTGTAAACAGAGTTGAGCTTTACTCTCATAAAGATGGCACGGTCTATTAATTTAAGGTTTAGTTTAGCTTTTAAAGATGCATTTGAAATAAGTATTGCAGTATACTGAGAATATTTATTATGCATTGAAAGACTCCATGGAACCAAAGGAGGAACGGATCAAATTGTTATTCCAGATAGCTTGAATATTTCTCAATTTTTGGAATTATCTCAGAATCTTCTTACTTTGTTATTGACTTTTTTTCTCTCTGAAACTGAGAAAAATTTGATTCTGAAACCACATTTTTCTAAGAAAAAAGTCCTCATTTGTGGCCAACCAGTTAAAATGTTTCCGGATGTGTCCAAGCAAACTCAGCTTCGTAGCTTAAGCCCAAGTTATAGTCGTAGGAGCAACTTTTTTCCTGAGGTTTCCTTACAAATGCCTAGTCGATATACTGTATGTTTGTTGACCCTTCCCATTTAGAAAATTTCCTGATTAACAAACCTGTTCTTCAAGAATTTGTTTCTTAGCTCTCTTAGTAGTTGTGATGACAGAGTCCTAAATGCATTTTGGCCAATGTGCCAAGTTTGAGATGATGTGTCCCAAAATGTGGACTATATGAAAAATTATTTTTCCTGACATTTGTTTATGTGTATTATTTAAATGAGGAAAGCAACTTTTTTTTTTTTTTTTTTTTTAAAGAAGAAATCCTTAGTGCTTGTCTCTTGCTATGTTGAATTCCAATACAATCCTTGTCTCCACCAGCTCTTCTGAGAGGCTGTTCCATGCATCCAGCACCCATTCTGTAAAGAAATATCTGCTTAGATCACTTCTGGATCTATTCTCTTTCACCTATGTTCTCTCAATCCAAAGGTATTTAAATGTATCTATCGTATCTCCCTTCTCCTGCCTTTATTGAAACCTTTGCCTGTCCCATGTGCTTCATGATTAAGACCACTGACCATTTTAGTATTAAGTCTCAAGTTTATTAATATTTGATAAAACGCTAATCATAAATATATTGATACAATTCCCCAAATCTTACTTATCATGATCAAATCAGTTCCGTGACCATAAATTTTGCTTCTACAAACTTCGTTTAATTCGTTCCATATCCTCTGTTCTAGAACCCTCTTCAATCCAAATCCTAATTCACTCTCTAATCATTTCACATATAGACTACTCCAACTCTCTTTACCAAAAAGAAATCCGTAGATTACAACTGATCCAAAATACCGCAATCAAACTCATTTATAAGGCCAAAAAATACGATCACGTTACCCCACTTTTTGGAGAGTTACACTGGTTACCGGTTTCTCACTGAACTACATATAAAATTATCCTTTTAACTTTTAAAATCAAGACCTCCACCTCCCTGGCTTCCTAGATAAATATCTCATTCCACATACTCCTTCTAGGGTCCTTAGATCTATGAATCAAAACCTATTGACAGTACCTTCAATTAAGGACCTATACTATACTAGAAATTCTGTTTTCTCAGAAGTTGCACCCTCGCTCTGGAATGCAATGCCATTTTTTTCTTCGCAATGAAAATTCCCTAAATAAATTTAAAACAAATCTTAAAACATTTCTATTTAAAGATGCCTACCAATAAGTGAGAAATAAGTGGGAGAAAAAAAAAGCTTTTAAGAAGCGATATTCCTGTTTCCCTCTCGTTACTTCCCATCCCTCTACCCTCCCTTTTATTTTTATTTATAATTGTAATTAAAACTTCCCTTTCCCCCAAAACCTCTCGTTTCTAATCAGTCTTAATATGTCACAGTACTAGGTTTACCCTATTTTTATTTTATCTCACCTAAATCAAAAATTATATTAGACTTTTTAATTTTTAATGTTGTAAACCATCCAGATACATGTGATGGTCGGTATATCAAGCCATGAATAAACTTGAAACTTGAAACTACTAAGTGTTTGACACTTAAAATGGGGAACAGTTAATGGACTTAAGACACAACATTACTTAAATGAAAACAACAGAAAAGTGGGGAGAAATACAATTTTAAAAGGAAAGAATACAATTAAGGTTAAAACAAAAGGGAAATGGGAGAAATCATATTGATGTTGACTATGAGTAGGAACAAAATGTGGCAAGGGAGGAGCCAGAGATTGATTAGCGATCATAAGCGTCTTTAAATAAGAAGCTTTTGAGGTTGCCCTTAAATTTATCTAGGTTATCCTCTGGACCAATCTTGTTAATATTTTTCAAAAGTATGGTCTTCAGAAATGTACCATATGGCCTCCAAACTTCTTCCCTATGCCCCGAAACAAACGCTTTGCTCACAAGAAGAAAAGCGATTACATGTGCCCTCGGGATGCGCCCTCCACCTTGAGCACGCCCCCCAAAAATGTTACTCGCACTACCTACCGCGCCTCTGAAACAAACTATCTACCCACATAAGATCATTAGAAGGTCTACTGAACTTTAGGAAGGCAATAAAAACTCATTTCACATTCCAGTAAGATAGGTAGGGTTTGAGAGGGCTGGGAAAGGCTTTTGTAGCAGTACCTGGTAGTAGGGCTTAGGGTTGACACTTTCAAAATTAAACAAAATTCAGTTTCTCTCTTTTTTTAATGGCAGAGGTTGAATTCACATAGAGAAGGGGGCTTTATCGTTGGTGTCAAGGCTGACTATTACCCACTGTATTATCTTGCCACAAATTTATTTATTTATTTATTTTAATTAGACTATTTAAATGTAAGTATTTTTTTAAGGGGGGGGAGGTTTGAAGGCAATTTTTTTTCTGTACAGCATTAGAAATGGCAGTATATCAAATTTAACTATAAACATTATACTACCAACCTCTCCCCCTTCCACTCCCCATCCTCTCCCCCTTCCCCTCCCCACCCTGTCCCTCCATATTTTGATATTTTAAGCTGGAGCATTTTTATTGGGATCAGTGCTCAGAGCCTCCATTTGCTTCCCTCACAGAGAAGATTGAGAGTAAATTCTGGTAGATAAGATATCCGCAAAAAGACAACGAGAAAGTCCTTGTTCTAAAAGAATTTGGCCAGGAAGAAGACCATTCTCTTGCAAATAAAGAAGTAAACCCCAAAGGCCCTTTAGCCACTAAGCTGGTCAACCCTGGCACTGAAAGGGTTTTGCTGGGCAGATTTGCTTGCACCCCACTGTTTCCATCCCGCCTCCATCAGTTGGACTGGGAGGAGCTGCGGGTTGCACTGCCCTGGGAGAAAAGGTGCCCGGAAGCGACAGGCAGGCAAGAAGAGCCACATTCCACAGGGACATCCATAGGAGACTCGGGCAGCGTCTCACACCCTTGACCTGCAGGGAGCAGAGAAAGCTCGCCACAGTCTCACCTCTCTGCTCGGGGAATGAATGGGGCAGCATGGTAGGAGCTCGACTCACCTTTCCTTTGCTTTCACGTGGGGATTTCTTGAATCTGTTGGTGCGGATGGCTCTTGCGACGATTGAGGTAGCCTCTGATCAGTTCAACTTTCGCGTGGGATTTCTTGAATCTGTTGGTGCGGATGGCTCTTGCGACGATTGAGGTAGCCTCTGATCTGTTCAATTTTCGCGTGGGATTTCTTGAATCTTGGTGCGGATGGCTCTTACCACTGAGGTAGCCTCTGATCTGCCGCCCTTATTCAACTTTCGCGTGGGATTTCTTGAATCTGTTGGTGCGGATGGCTCTTGCGACGATTGAGGTAGCCTCTGATCTGTTCAATTTTCGCGTGGGATTTCTTGAATCTTGGTGCGGATGGCTCTTACCACTGAGGTAGCCTCTGATCTGCCGCCCTTATTCAACTTTCGCGTGGGATTTCTTGAATCTGTTGGTGCGGATGGCTCTTGCGACGATTGAGGTAGCCTCTGATCTGTTCAATTTTCGCGTGGGATTTCTTGAATCTTGGTGCGGATGGCTCTTACCACTGAGGTAGCCTCTGATCTGCCGCCCTTATTCAACTTTCGCGTGGGATTTCTTGAATCTGTTGGTGCGGATGGCTCTTGCGACGATTGAGGTAGCCTCTGATCTGTTCAATTTTCGCGTGGGATTTCTTGAAATCTGTCGGTATCGACGGATCTTGCGATTGATGCAGTCTTGGATCCTGCTGTTGTAACCTAGACGGAAGAGTGCTAAGTAACTTCAGGCTTGGGACAGGACTGTGGTGTCTCCAGTTGGGTATTATGAGATCAAGGTGGGTTCACAGCTGGGACAGCAACAGACAAAAAAATACCAGGACAGTATTAGGGATTAGTGTGCTGGTGTCCGATTCCAAAGCAACTCTCGGGGGAGCTGGTTGATAACAAAAACAGTGCTATCCACTCACCAAGCTCAAGCTGCAAAATCAACGGGTCCTGGTTAGAGCTAGAGGGGTTGGGGGTTCAAATCCCGCACTGCTCCCTGTGACCTTGGGCAAGTCACTTAATCCTCCACTGCCCCAGGTACAGAGAGGGCATTGAGGGGAAATGCTTGAAGCACCTGTGATGTAAATCGCTTTGAATGTGGCTGTAAAACTGCAAAAAGGCACTTGGAGGAACACCAAACCAGGCGCTTTTCCCATTTCTGCAGTTAGGCGCAGGGGTAGGGAACTCCGGTCCTCGAGAGCCGTATTCCAGTCGGGTTTTCAGGATTTCCCCAATGAATTATGCATGAGATCTATTTGCATGCACTGCTTTCAATGCATATTCATTTCCCTACCCCTGAGTTAGGGGAACTTTCAGCAGTATAACGCAGTGGTTCCCAACCTTGTCCTGGAGGACCACCAGGCCAATCGGGTTTTCAGGCTAGCCCTAATGAATATGCATGAGGGAGTTTTGCATATAATGGAAGTGACAGGCATGCAAATCTGCTCCATGCATATTCATTAGGGCTAGCCTGAAAACCCGATTGGCCTGGTGGTCCTCCAGGACAGGGTTGGGAACCACTGGTATAACGTACAAACCAGCGCTTTTCAAAAGCGGCCGTCGGCTTAATTTCATATTTATTTTAAGCAAATTATCAAAATGATTCCTGTGGGTTTTGTTAAGTGTCAGCAAAACGGCACATATGCTGCTCTTTCGCCTTGGATAAAATTATTGGCCAAAAAATGCCATAAGGGGGGGGTCTGACTCTAAGGGCTCCTTTTACGAAGGTGCGTTAGCGGCTTTAGTGCACGCAACTTTTCTTCACGCACCAACCCCCGCGCTAGCCGAAAAACTACCGCCTGCTCAAGAGGAGGCGGTACTGGCTAGTGTGGCCGGCGGTTTATTGCGCCTTCGAAAAAGGAGCCTTAAAATTAGAAAAATGTCTGTAGGACCCAATAAATAAGAATATCAACATTACATTGTGGGCTCCTTTGACTAAGGTGCGCTAGTGTTTTTAGTGCACGCACAAAATTGCCGCGCGGTACGCTTCTAGAATAACGCCAGCTCAGTGCCGGCGTTAAGGTCTAGCGTGTGCGCACCATTCCGCGCGTTAAGGCCCTAACGCACCTTAGGGCTCCTTTTACGAAGCCACAGTAGCTTCGTAAAAGCGATGTTTCGTCACGCGTCAACCCCGCCCTAGCCCAAAAACTACCGCCTGCTCAAGAGGAGCGGTAGCGGCTAGCGCGGCAGGCGGTTTAACGCGCGGTATTACGTGCGTTAAACCCCTACCGCAGCTTGATAAAAGGAGCCCTTAGTAAAAGGAGCCCTGTATTTATTTCAAAACTAACAAATGCATTTATTAACCCCCCTCAAAAATTCCTTTTTTTTTTCCTTTCATACTGACTCTCTCCCATCTGTTTCTCCCATTACAGCAGCCAGTAGTCCTTTCATAATTTCCTCACTCTTAAGGGTTGTGTTTCACTTTTTGCCTCTTTTACAAAGCCACGCGGCCTTTAAATCTCTACGGGCTTTGGGGCCGTTAGCGCAGGGCAGCTGCTAGTGTGGCTTTGTAAAAGAGGTCGTTTAATGTATTGTGTTTAAATATGTTTATACTAGTCTTTAAGCCCGTTACATTAATGGGTGCTAGAATAGATGTGTCTGTCTATCTCTCTCTCTCTCTCCTTGGCTGCTTTCTAACTGTCTGTCTTTCTTTCTGTCTCTCTCTCTTTGACTGCTGTCTGTCTGTCTTTATTTCTTTCTCTCTCTCTCTCTCTTTGGCCACTGTGTGTCTGTCTTTCTATCTGTCTCCCTGGTCCCCCTATCTGTCTGTCTGTCTTTCTTTCTCTCTCTCTCCATGGCCCCTGTATGGCTGTCTTTTTTGCTGTCTGTCTCTTTAGCCGCTGTCTGTATGTCTTTTTTTCTTTCTCTCTCTCTTTGGCCGCTGTCTGTCTGTCTTTCTGTCTGTCTGTCTCTCTGGCCCCCTGTCTGTCTGTCTTTCTGTCTCTCTCTCCTTGGCCGCTGTATGTCTGTCTTTTTTGCTGTCTGTTTCCTTGGCCGCTGTATGGCTGTCTGTCTCCTTAGCCGCTGTCTGTATGTCCTTTTTTTCTTTCTCTCTCTTTGGCCGCTGTCTGTCTTTCTGTCTGTCTCTCTGGCCCCCTGTCTGTCTGTCTGTCTTTCTGTCTCTCTCTCTCCTTGGCTGCTGTATTTCTGTCTTTTTTGCTGTCTGTTTCCTTGGCCGCTGTATGGCTGTCTGTCTCCTTAGCCACTGTCCGTATGTTTTTTTCCGGATCTCTCTCTCCTTGTCCGCTGTCTGTTTTTTTTTTCTTTTTTTTTTTCTATCTCTCTCCCTGGCCCCCTGTTCTTCTGTGTGTGTCTTTCATTCCCACTTACCTGTCTCTCAGTGTGTGTGTGTGTCTCTGTTTCTGTCTATCTGTCAATGTCCCTGCCCACTGCCTGTCTGTTTATCATGCCCCTTCTCCCACCTACCCTTTTTTTTTTATTTTATTTTTTTAATCACGCGTTGTATTGTATACAGTGGAGAGGGCAACCGGCACACAGTAACCGCTGCTGGATACAGTACACCGTCATGCGCGCATGCTCCGAATGTGCGCATGCGCCGACCGCTTTAACATTTCTCTGCCGCAGGCCACGGAGCTACGGATCACGGAGGCAGGAGTGCGCATACGCGCTTAGAGTTTTACTATTAGTGATTGGTAAATTCTCCAGTCTGGTCCAGAAATTTTGTGTCTTCTCCCTTCTTTTGCTCTTCTCTTTGCTCCATCTTTTTCCCAATAAAAAAAACTTTGATCCAGGTGATTTTACAATTATATTATTTGGAAGTGTGCCATGTGCAGATTTGGGGGAGGGGGCTGGTAGTGAGTGTGGTTTGCATGGACTGTTTCCTGTTGTTTTTATTTGATACTTTTAGTTGGTGATTTTTATTGTGTAATTACTGTACAACCAATTGACCTGATAAAGCATGTTATACCCTCATATAAATTTAATTTCCATGATGCAAATGCAAGATCTTTAAATCAATGTAGGAGAGGATGCTAGAAAGCTCTCAGCCCAACCAGGAAGAGAATGACGTAGATATGGTTTAATCAATGAGCTGAAACAATGTCAAAACATAGAATTCCATTTCTGCAAATTGGCACTTAATGAAATTAGATAACACTCTTTTCAGTTACAGTGGCAAAATAATGCTCAGAGTTTAGGAAGTCGGTCGGTTGGGCTGAGAAATTTTCAGTGCCCCCTGGTGGATAGGAGGTGTGATTTCAGGCTCATTTTACAAAGCTGTGGTAGAGGCTTCTACCGTGGGCCGGCGAGGTAAATGCTCCGCCACTCATAGGAATGCAATGAGCGTTGGTGCATTTACCTCACTGGCCCGTGGTAGAGACATCTAACTGCAGCTTTGTAAAAGTCGACAATGTTAATTTGCCTTCTCTGATTGTTATTTTGCAGTCTCAAAAATCTTGGATAGAAAACGTGTTCACAAAGAGAGAATGCGTGCGCATTGTACCAAGTTCAAAGGACCCTCATAAGTGAGTAGAATGGCTTTGGTGGGCATTCCAGGTTCAACAGAGAATAATAGCAGGGAACAAATCGCCCACTACTGTATATAGAGACATTAGCTTCATTGTGTTTCTCATTGTACCATTTGATTTCAGCTATTTAAAAAAAAAAAACAAAAAAAAAAAACCACAACATAAAATGTAATAAAAACTTTATGCAACCAACAAAGGATGCCGAGTGTTAAAATGGTGTACTTTATTGAAGACACTGAAGAATAGACCAAGTAGTCCAAAATATTTTTGTTCAATTATTATATATGTTACCTTGTAACCTGTTCTGAGCTCTCTGGGGGAGGGCACTCGCTGAAGTTAGAAGGGAAAAGATTCCGTACAAACGTAAGGAAGTTTTGCTCTTCCGGAGGCTGTTATAGGGGAAACACCCTTCAGGGATTCAAGACAAGGTTGGATAAGTTCCTACTGGAACAGAACATACGCAAGTAAGGCTAGACTCTAATAGCGCGCTGGTCTTTGACCTAAGGGCTACAGATTGTAACCTTTAAATAACTTTCCTGCTGTTTCTACATTGTATTTACATATTTTTTTTTTCTTTTTTATGAAACACTGTATGTCTATGTAATATGTTACCCAGGTTTTTAGATATTTTTAACTATTTTGTACATCGCCTAGAATGTAGAATAGGCGATTAATCAAACTATATAATAAACTTGGAAACTTGGAAACCACTGGTCTGACCCAGCAGCAGCAATTCTTATGTTCTTATGATATAATCTGAATCGCCATTTATTAGCAACAATACTGGAGAAGTTAACCCAGCACCCAACTTGGCCAAAGTTTGCCCTTTTTGGGCAGCCTCAGCGGCCAATAGTACCAGACCAGTGCAATAAAAATGTCTCCGTGCTTGGTAATAATCCAATCTAATGCTTGGCTTTATATACCGAGTCATCATTCTATGAAAGCTCGACTCAGTTTACAATAATTAACTTAAACAGATAAAAACCAGAGGGAGAGAAAGACATTTTTAAAAATCAGATTTGGTGCAAGTCTTTTTATTACACAGGTCTGGAACGAGGGGATGCTGAAAAGTTGTCAGCCCAACCAAGAAGAGAATGATGTCGATATGGTTCAATCAATGATCTGAAACAATGTCAAAATAGAGAATTTCGTTTTCTGCAAATTGGCACTTAATGAAATAAGAGAACACTCTTTTCAGCTCCAGTGGCAAAATAACGCTCAGAATATAGGAAGTTGGTTGGTTGGGCAGAGAACTTTTCAGCAGCCCCTCTTATGTCATAAAAGTGAGCCAAGTATAGGACAATCAAGCCATTGTGACATCACTAATGAGGTTGGCTCTTGTTGGTGGAACGAGGCATTATGACATCACAGTCTCAGCTCTGGTTACCAGAGACTGAAAGTCTTCACGCTACCAGGGGTGCTGAAAAGTTCTCACCTCGGCCAAGAAAAGAATGACGTGGGTATGGTTCAAGCAACGATCGGAACCAGCGTCAAAACGGAGAGTTTTGTTTCTGCAGCTTGGCACTTAACGAAATAAGAAAACCCTCGTTTCAGTTGCAGTGGCAAAATAGTGCTGAGAATTTTAGGATGTGGGTTGGTTGGGGCTGAGGACTTTTCAGCACCCCCTCGCACTATTGGGCCTACTGAGGCAGCCCAAGAAGGGCAAAACTTGGCCAAGTCAGGTGCTGTGGTAACTCCTCCAGTGTTGTTACTAATAAATGATGATTCAGATTGCTTTGGACTACTTGGTCTGCTTAACTTTCTGCGAATACGCACATAGCAAATAGTTGAAATGTTACAGGTGGGCGTACACAGATCTGCTGCATATAACTTAGAAAAGCTTCCCGAAATAGGTGTATACTTATCTGGCCAGTGTAAGTGCTCACGCATAAATTAATTTTTGCTGTTACTCTGGTATTCTAATGCAGTGCTTCTCAGCCAAGTTATAAGGGCACACCCATCCAGTCAAGATTTCAGAATACCCACAATGACGATGCATTAGATAAATCTGCGTGGCTTTCGTGATTTGCAAAACTGTCTCATGCGGATGCGTTTTGGATATTTCGAAAACCCGACTGGTTGGATGGCCCCAAGGACTGAGCTGAGGAAAGTAGGAACCTATTAGGTGTTCCGTTAGAGAATTGTTCCCTAGATCAGTATTCTTCAACTGCCGGTCCATGGACCAGTGCCGGTCCACAGAAATTTCCTGCCGGTCCACAGGGCCGGCATGTGCATCAGGCCCAAAACAGTGTTCTTCAACCGCCGGTCCACGGTGCGATCGATGCGGCGTTATCTTCGAGCCAGCTCCCTCTTCCTCACTGATTCCCGAAGTTTCTGTATTCAGATAGAAAAAGGCAAAGTGGATACACAACAAATGTACAGTAGAGTCTGGTGCCTGTTTTACAGGAAACAAAATTGGGCTGCCGCCATGGTGAGAGTTGTCACATAGCAAAGGAAATCCGGGCCATGTTGGGTCCCCATTTTCCAAAGCAAGTGTGGATTTGAATTGTCGACTGTTACTACACATTTACTCTGCAGTTTCTTTATTTGGTTTTAAGCTCAGAGGTATGTCACTCTCACGGTGGGAGGGTTGGTGGGGTTCTGCTGCACAGGGAGATGGGAGGGAGGGATAGAAAGATGCTGCACAAGGGGATGGATGAGAGGGGAGCAAAGATGTTGTACATGTGGGGGGGGGGGAGGAGAAAGGAAAGAGGAAGAATTGGGGTGGAGGAGAGGAAGAAAGAGATGATTGTTGTACATGAAAAAAATAAGACATCCCCGAAAATAAGCCCTAGTGCATTTTTTGGAGCAAAAATTTATATAAAACCTGTCAAATGCCCATATTTTCACTTCTTGGAACTGGCTAGCTGCCAGCTCTGACTATCATGGCATAACTGAGCCTCTGGTGGTTATCGCTTACAAAAATGCTGACTGCCTTCTAAAACAATATTTTTGAGGTGTATGTCTACAAAGCTTTTTATTACTCACACTGTCTTTTATTTCTTATGTAGGTGCCTTCCAGGATGTCAGACTTGCCAGCAACTTATCCGGTAGGTTATCATATACTTACAAGGAAACCAGTGGCAGACAAATAATAGATTCTGTTCCATCACAAGCAGAAAATAAGGTTTTATAGTAACCCTCAGTTTAGGGTTTCTTGGCATACCGTCTTTCCCCGAAAATAAGACATAACCAGAAAATAATCCCTAGCATGATTTTTAAAGATACTCCTAATATAAGCTCTACCCCAAAAATAAGCCCCAGTTAAGATCGATCCCTGAAGCCCCCCACCAAATATCTGCGGCAGGAGGAGTGCCTAATTCCTCCTGCCGCTGGCCCCTTCAATCCCTGAACCCCACCAAACACTCCCCGACAACACCCCGACATACTCCGATTCCATCCCTAACACTAGTGCTGCCCGATTCACCAAAAAAATTGGAATCATCGATTCAGTGACCCCCCACCCCTGTGAGACCTGACACACCTCCACTCTGAGGCCTCCTAAAGAAGCAGTGGTGGCAGGGTTATGAAGGGACTACTTCACAGCCTTCCCCGCCAGGGCCTTCCCTCTGCCGCATCACTGATGACATCATCAGTGATGAAGCAGAGGGAAGCCCTAGCGGGGAAGGACACGAAGCAGCCCATTCAGAGCGCTGCTGCTGTTTTAGGAGGGCTCGGAGGTATGTCGCTCTCACGGTGGGAGGGTTGGTGGGGTTCTGCTGCACAGGGGGATGGGAGGGAGGGATAGAAAGATGCTGCACAAGGGGATGCATGAGAGGGGAGGAAAGATGTTGTACATGCTGGGGGCGGGGTAGGAGAAAAGAAAGAGGAAGAATTGGGATGGAGGAGAGGAAGGGAGAGATGATTGTTGTGCATGAAAAAAAAATAAGACATCCCCGAAAATAAGCCCTAGTGCATTTCTTGGAACAAAAATTAATATAAGACCTGGACTTATTTTCAAGGAAAGACGGTAGATTTACTAATACCCATATTTATACTCATATCCAGTGTTAGGCCCTATTTCACTCCAGAGTCCTCTTTAAATGTGCCTGTTTAGCCTTCAAGATCCTACAAGGCATCCTCCCTCCCGTTATCCCACTCTTCTGGAACTCCTCTAACCCTAATTCCACTAGATCCTCCCCAAAACTGAAACTATCATTCCCCTCTACAAAAGGTATATCCCACGTAGGAAAACTAGGAACAACCCTCCCCTTTAGAACCACAGAACTCTGGAATAACCTCACATCCCCGCTCAGAGTTTCAAGCTCCCTCCAATCCTTCCGCAAACACCTGAAAACTTGGCTCTTTTCAAAAATCTAACACTTCCCGCTTTTTGGTTCCCTGTCTCTCTTTATCTTCCTAACTCCTTTCCTATAACCCTTCATTGTAGCTCCTTTTCATCCTAACCCTGTAAACCGTGTAAACCGTGTAACCCTGTAAACCGTGCCGAGCTCTACGCTTGTGGAGATGGCGCGGTATACAAACCTAAGGTTTAGTTTAGTTTAGTTTCACTGAGGTGCGCTACTCGATAGCACGCACTAATCGATTTAGCGTATGCTGAACGCTAACACGTGCATGTTAGTCTATGGACGCGTTAGCGTTTAGCACGCTCTAATCGGTTCACGCGCCTTAGTAAAAGAGGGAGGTTAGTGTAATAATATTCTGACAGATAAAGGAGGCTATTGCTGTCTCAAACATGACCTTTTCCTTTCATAGAAGCATCTATGATGCTCCTTGATGAGGTAATCCAACGTTTGCACTATTTAATCTTCTAAGGAAGCTGAACCTCTTCAAACCCACAATGTTGACTAGAATTATTTTTTCTAGCCAATCTAACAACCTTTACAAAACATTTTCCTTAGACCCTCAGCGCCACCACTCGGAACTCAATTTTTCTCATTGTTCTGAGCTTTACGTGTCTCTTCGTCATCGGATCTGTCATTACTCTGTCTCTTATAAAGAGCTTAAAGTTTATTTTCAAATTATTTCTAATCTTTCAGTGCTTTAAAGTATTAATAAGCCAATACTTAGCTTATGGTCAAGTGGTCTCTGCTGGGATATTAATGCCGCTAGGGATGAACAGTGCCGACATGTTTCGCTTTGACAGCTTTTTCAAGGCTTAATCCCTAATCCCTGCCACCAAATACTGTGACCATGTCTTCTCCAATAACGAAGAGACACATAGGCCCTGATTCTACAAAGTGCGTCCCGATTTTAGGCAGCTGTAGGCGTCCTACAGCTGTCTAATCAGCCAATCGGGATGCACGTTTAAAAAAAAAATCCTCCCCAGGCAGGCTGCCTATATTGAAGGCGTCTCCGGGAGCCTAGGGAGACCCGCAAGACGCCTAAGCTCGCCTAAGGGCCTTAGGCGAACCTAGGCGGCCCTACATTGTAAGTAGACGCGGCCACTATACTTATCATGGCAAGGGATCTCTCTGCCGCTATAAGTATAGCGCGGGGGGGGGGGGGGTGCGTCTTCCGGCAGGAGGGATTGGGCACCCTCCTGCCGGTGATCGGTAGTGGGGGTGGGGGCATCTTCCGGCAGGAGGGGTTGGGCATCCTCCTGCCGGCGATCGGTAATGTCAGGGGAGGGGCATCTTCCAGCAGGAGGGTTTGGGCACCCTCCTGCCGGCAATCGGACAGGCGGCCAAGGCTGCTATACTTATAGCGGCAGAGAGATCCCTTGCCGCGATAAGTATAGCGGCCGCGTCTACTCTAACCCGATTCTGTAACCGGTGTCTGTAACATGGACGCCGGTTACAGAATCGGGGTTTAGTGTAGACCCGATTCTGTATAGGACGCCTCTCCTGGGCCGTCCTATACAGAATCCGGGCCATAAAACTCAGAACAATGAGAAATATTGAGTTCTGAGTGGTGGCGCTGAGGGTCTAAGGAAAATGTTCTGTAAAGGTTGTTAGATTGACTAGAAAAAATAATTCTTGCTAACATTGTGGCCTTGATGAGGCAAAGCATTCAGGTTAAGATGTATACATTTTTCCTTCCCAGTCTGTGAACTAATTTTATTAATCCACTAAAGACTATGAGCTTGCCAAAGAAGTACAATCAGCATTTTTTTTGTGAAAATTATTATGGAGACGGCTGCAAAGCCATTCAGCTCTTCCACAGATTTGTTGGGGAAAAATTGACATCCAGAAGAAATCTAGCAATTCCAGCTAACTCAATCCTAGCTGTAATTTGCTTGATGTTTTTCTTTTTTTTTTTTTTCTTTATTTGATTATTCGTTACAATACATTAATAACAAATATTCATGAATGACCACAAAAAACTCCATATAGAGAACATTAAAACATATATAAGGCAATTAATCAACCGTGTCCTAGTCTACATTATCATGGTCGCCAGTATTTTAAAAAAGAAAAAAAAAAACACATCTATCTATCTACCATCTAAGGACAAGCAAATGGCATTTATACATTTATACATCATCCTCCAAAAAATGAAAATCAATACTAGAAATTAAACTTTCAGCAACGGTTTCTCTTTAATGAAATCTTCTAACTGGACTGGATCATAAAACACATATTTATCACTTCCATACGATATAAGGCATTTGTATGATGTTTTTCAATGATGAATTACATTACATTAGTGATTTCTATTCCACCAATACCTTGCGGTGCAAGGCGGATTACATAAGAGTTGTCATGAAGCTACAAGATATATAGGCGGATTACATAAGAATTGTCGTGAAATTAGGTAATATATGTTGGGTAATTTGAACATTTTAGACTTAATAAGGAGCACACAGTGTAGTAGGTGGAGCTTGGGAAGGAACTGGTCGTGTTAAATAGGTTTTATGCATTTTTTGAAGAGTAGAGTTTTAGTTTCTTTTTTGAAGGTTTTGTAGTCTGTGGTCGAAGACAGCAGATTGGTGATTTGTGTGTCTAGTTTTGCTGCTCTGGTGGCCATTAGGTTGTCATATAGTTTTCTTCGCTTGACATTTTTGGTTGGCGGGTGTGTGAATAGTGAGTGGGTTCTCCTGTGTCCGGTTGAGGTGGATTGAGCTAGTCGGTTGTTCCAGTAGGTTGGGCTGTCTCCGTTTATAGCTTTAAATAGTAGGCAGTAGAATTTGAAGTATACTCTTGCTTGTATTGGGAGCCAGTGCGAGTCGTGGTATGCCTCTGTGATGTGGTCATATTTTTACAGTGAATAGATGAGTCTTAGGGCTGTATTTTGTATTGTGTTCACACATCAAAGGAAAAGATAATCTAGACAAAGCCAGTGAAAAGGTATTAGATGACCATGGTAAAAATTTACCCTTATGCTTCCCCTAAAGTATTTTTCAGGGACCTAAGCTTCTTCCGTGAGATTAAAATATTTAAACTTAACAATCTTGAATATCTCAACATCTCCTGTCCCAGAACAATCCTGTAAAAATACATAGGTGAACATCACACCTTTAAATATTAAACCTTGTTTTGTATGGACATATATAATGACGACAATTTCCAAAAGCCCTTTATTCAAGAAAACGGGTAATTATTCAGATGAGGGATATAAGGAACCTTTTACTAAAGCTGCAGCAAAAGTGGCCTCAGCAGTTCCCTCACACAGGTCTTTCCCTTGCACTAAGGCCATTTATGACATGGCCAGAAAATAACTCATTTCCCCATTTTTTGAATTAATGGCTATGGACTCATTTTGCCATAAATGCATAGCCATCAAAAAAAGCGACCACGTGAGCCCTTATGCCATCTATTTTGAAGGCGGTAAAGGCCCACATGCTAACCCCATGGTAATCATAGTAAAATAGTAGATGATGGCAGATAAAGACCCGAATGGTCCATCTAGCCTATCCAACCTGATTCAATCTAAAAATTTGTTGTTGTTGTTGTTTTTTCTCCTTCTTAGTTATTTCTGAGCAAGAATCCAAAGCTCTGCCCGGTACTGTTCTTAGGTTCCAACTACTGAAGTCTCCGTCAAAGCTCACTCCAGTCCATCTACACCCTACCAGCCATTGAAGCCTTCCCCATCCCATCCTCTACCAAACGGCCATATATAGACACAGACCATGCAAGCCTGCCCAGTTCTTCAATATTTACTATTATTTTCTGATTCTAGATCCTCTGTGTTCATCCCACGCTTTTTTGAACTCCGTCACCATTTTCATCTCCACCACTTCTCTAGGGAGCGCATTCTCCATAATGAAGAATTTCCGTACATTGCTCCTGAGTCTCCCACCCCTCAACCTCAAAGTATGTCCTCTGGTTTTACCATTTTCCTTTCTCTGGAAAAGATTTTGTTCTACGTTAATACCTTTCAAGTATTTGAACGTCTGTATCATATCTCCCCTATACCTCCTTTCCTCTAAGGTATATATATTCAGGGCTTCCAGTCTCTCTTCATACGTCTTGTGGCGCAAACCTCCTTTCATTTTTGTTGCTTTCCTCTGGTCTGCTTCAAGCCTTTTTGTGTCCTTCGCCAGATAAGGTCTCCAAAATTTGAATACAGTGTAGTGAGCTCCATGTTGAGCACCATACTCATGGAGATGATGCGGTATATAAACTTAAGGTTTAGATTAGATTTAGATTAGATTAGTGAGGGAGGGAGGCACCTGGGGGTGGTGGCGCCCGGCATCGCCGCGACATGCCCTCCCTATTTTTCCCAGCCCATTGAGCACCTCCCTTGCACACCTCTTGAAATGGTCGCCGGCACACTGCCCTTGGCTCCCTTCTGATGTCACATCCTGCTCTCGCAACCAGGAAGTGACATCAGAAGGGAGACAAGGCTAGTGCGAGCAGGAGTTGGTCGACGCTGCTTGCACCAGCGAACATTTGAAGAGGTACGTGAGGGGCGGGGAGGAGGAGAAGTGCCAGTGCCCCCACCAAGACTATGCCCAGTTGGGTCCACACTACTGCATGCAGCAATGCCTCAAGCGCTTACTGCTTAGTGCTGTCACACCCACTCTCCAACCCTGAACACATCCCTTAGAGAAAAATAAAAAATATTTTTCTAGCATATGGTATACGCATGCAGAGAGGCACATTTTCTGTGGGACACAAGTGCATGTCCTGCGGTAAACCTTTTTAACATGGGGTAAGTGTACAATAACGCTTATCACAGTTTAGTAAAAGAAGCCCATAGTTATCAAAGCGGACCATTTTATACAATAACAATATAAGTCATAAGAATAGCATTACAGGGTCAGATCGATGGTCCATCTAATCCTGTATCCTGTTTCCAACAGTGGCCAATACAGAAGTACCTGACAGAACCCCAAAGAGTAACAAGATTCTGGAATCTCAAAGAGTAGCGACATTCTATGCTACCGATCCAGGGCAAGCAGTGGCTTCCCCCATGTCTGCCTTCATAACAGACTATAGACTTTTCCTCCAGAAACTTGTCCAAATCTTTTTTTTTTTTTTTTTACCAGATACATTAATCACTTTTACCACATCCTCTGGTAACAAGTTGAAGGACTTAACTATTCTATGAGTGAAAAAATATTTCCTCTTATTTGTTTAAAAAATATTGCCATGTAATTTCACCCCTAGTCTTTGTAATTTTTGAAAAAAAACAAAAACAAAAACAATTAATTGTTACCCATTCTATAGTGATTAATAACTGGGGTTAACAGAACCCCCACATCTTAATAGCAGCCCACTTTGGTAATTTCTCCCTCAAATGGACAGTTTGAAAATGACCCACTCTCCATGGGCTTAAAAATAAATGCTGTTCGCTTATTCTCTTCTTGATATGTTCTAGAACCATAGATTTTTTATTTTATTTTATTTTTGGGGGGAGGGAGGGGTCAGTCATGACATAGTAACATAGTAGATGACGGCAGATAAAGACCCGAATGGTCCATCTAGTCTGCCCAACCTGATTCAATCTAAAAATTTGTTGGTTCGTTTGCTATGTTTTTCATAAATGTATGTGTCAATACATTTTGAAAACTTTAATTATGAAAAGATATGCATGCTGATGGTTCTTTGATGTTGTCTGGTTGTCAGGATCCATTGTTTGTTTTGACGGCAGCTGTTCCTTGCCCGCTCCCAAAAGTTGCCACCCTAGGTGACTCCCTAGTTTATCAAATTGTTAAGCATTACATTACATTTTGTTTTGTACTTCCTTCTACGGTTCTGTGTGGGGTACATTTCCAGAGCTAGGCACACCTAGCAATTACGATTCAATTTAAATCACATTAAAGCTAAATAAGGCAGCCCAAATTTGTGGAACAGAAAAGTTATAACATCCTTTCTGAAAAGCTTTGAGGGGCCGTTTTGAAAAGATGTCCAAGTCAGAATTGAGACATTTTGCTTATAACATTTAAAAAAAAAAAAAAAGAATTAATCTCAAAGCCATTTTCAAACAGGAAATACATCAGATTTTCTTGTTCAAAGATACGAGGTGCTGCTGAAATGTTCTCGGCCCAACCAAGAAACAAATGATGTGGAGCCATGAAACTTACAAGTTATTTCACACTTCTCTTGACACTTTTCGTTTCAATGAGGGAAACACATCTAGCAAATGGTCACAAGTACTGTATAGTGAAACCAAGTCATTGTGACATCACCGATGAGGTTGGCTCTTAGACATTGGTGGAATGACGCATTATGACATCACAATATGAGGGGCCAATGAAGGGTTCTCAGTCCAACCAAGAAGCGAATGATGTGGAGCCATGAAACTTACATGTTATTCTACACTTCTCTTGACACTTTTTGTTTCAATGAGGGAAACACATCTAGCAAATGGTCACAAGTACTATATAGTGAAACCAAGTCATTGTGACATCACCGATGAGGTTGGTTCTTAGACATTGGTGGAATGACGCATTATGACATCACAATATGAGGGGCCAATGAAGGGTTCTCAGTCCAACCAAGACGCGAATGATGTGGAGCCATGAAACTTACACGTTATTCTACACTTCTCTTGACGCTTTTTGTTTCAATGATATGAAAAATGTCAAGAAAAGGATGGAATAATGTGTAAGTTTCATGGCTCCACATCATTCTCTTCTTGGTTGGGCTGAGAACTTTTCAGCGATCCCCTCGTGAGTGCCCAAAATGAGCAACTATTTTACAAACTGAAATGTCCAAATTATGAAGGCCAAAAATCCAGGGACTACTGTTGGCAGCATTTTTATAGAAATGGCCACACAGAAATCCTGCAGTGCAGTGACCTGTAAACCTGGGCACCCCCTAAAACTCTTTTATTTTATTATTTTTTAAATAATAACAATAATACTTTATTTATAGACTGCCATAGCTGCGAAGTTCTAAGTGGTTTACAATACAAGGGCCAGTACAAACTACTGGGATTTACATTGTAAAGGAAATTACATTTTTGAGAGGGAGGGTTAAAAAGCAAGGGGAGGTATAGGGTTAACATGTGGGTGAAAAGATGACTTGCCTACTCTATTGCAGATTTTGGTATCATCTGCAAAGAGGCAAATCTTACCCGACAACCCTTCAGCAATATCGTTTATAAAAATATTAAAAAGAACAGGCCCATGAACAGAACCTTGAGGTGCAATGCTGGTAACATCCCTTTCCTCAGAGCGATCTCCATTGATCACGACCCTCTGTCGCCTTGCACTCAACCAGTTCTTGACCCAGCCCATCACTTTGGGACCATCCCGAGGGCACTCAGTTTATTTATTTGACATCTGTGTGGAACACTGTCAAAGGCTTTGCTAAAATCTAAAAACACCACATCTAGCGCACATCCTCTATCTAATTCTCTGATCACCCAGTCAAAGAAATTGATCAGATTTGTTACATTACATTACATTACTGATTTCTATTCCGCCTCAACCTTGCAGTTCTGGGCGGATTACAAAAGAGATATCTGGACATTTCCAGGATGATTACAAAGAGACTTCTGGACTTTTCCAGAAGAGTTACAAGAAGAAGAACATTTCCAGAGGAGTTACAAGACCTACCTCTAGTGAATCCATGTTGCCTCTGGTCCTGTAATCCACAAGATTCCAGAAACTTGACCATTCTCTGTTTTAAAAGTGTTTCCATTAATTTGCTTACCACAGAAGCCTGCTCCGAAAGCCGCCTCTTTGCAGCAACTTCCTGTTCTCCTGTAGGCAGGTCCTGTAGAGAGGTAGCTTCCAGGACAGGCCGACTTGCCTTGCTGAGCTGCCAGTGGCCTGAAGACAATTGACTTCCAGCTTCAAGAAGGTAAGAGGGGGAGAGCCACCGGATTCTGTCTAAGTCCCTATCATAAGAACATAAGAAGTTGCCTCCGCTGGGTCAGACCAGAGGTCCATCTCGCCCAGCAGTCCACTCCCGCGGGGGCCCATCAGGTCTATGACCTATAAGGTGATCCTTGTCTAAAACCCTTTAATCCCCTTTATCCTTCTATCTATACCCTTTCATAATCCTATCACTACCTCTATCTGTATCCCTCAATCCCCGTGTCCTTCAGGAATTTATCCAGTCCTTCTTTGAAACCCCATAGTGTACTCTGTCCTATCACAAACTCCGGAAGCACATTCCAGGTGCCCACCACCCTCTGAGTGAAAAAGAATTTCCTAGCTTTGGTTCTAAACCTGTCCCCTTTTAACTTCTCTGAGTGCTCCCTTGTTCTTGTGGTTCCCAATAGGCTGAAGAATCGGTCCTTATCTACCTTCTCTATGCCTTTCAAGATCTTGAAAGTCTCTCATGTCTCCCCTGAGTCTCCGCTTCTCCAGGGAGAAGAGCCCCAGCCTTTCTAACCTGTCTGCGTATGAAAGGTTTTCCATACCTTTTATCATTTTTATCGCTCTTCTCTGAACCCTCTCAAGTATCGCCATGTCCTTCTTAAGGTACGGTGACCAATATTGGACACAGTACTCCAGATGCGGGTGCACCATCGCACGATACAGAGGCATGATGACTTCCTTCATCCTGGTTGTAATACTCTTCTTAATAATACCCAACATTATGTTTGCTTTCTTCGAGGCTGATGCGCATTGCGCCGTTGACTTCATTGTTGTATCCACCAGCACACCCAAGTCCTTATCAAGGTTACTTTCCCCTAGTACCTGGACAGACTCCTACAATATAAAAAACCCATCCTAACACCTGGATAGTCCTCTAAAAAGAGGACATGTCCAGGGTTTCCCAGATGAATGGTAACCCTATCTGAGGCTGTCATAGAGCCTAATCTTCCCGTTAAGTTTAATTTTCAAGGGAGAGGGAAGGGGATAGCAATCACTAGGGAATTAAGGAGGAATCATGCCTTAATCCCTCTAGTCAGTGGTGTAGTGAGGGTAGGAGGCACCTGGGGGGGTTGGCATCCCCCTGCTCCCTCTGCTCTCCCCACCACTTCTTCCGTGCCCCACTCCACACTTGGGCTCTCCCTTTCCCTCCATGTACCTCTGTAAATCTTCACCAGTGGGAGTGGCTTCTCGCACCAGCATTGGGATTCCTTCTGACATCACTTCCTTGCCCTGCGACCCGGAATTGATTCAGAGGGGAACCAGGCCAGCGCGAGCAACATTCAGGAGAAGTTGCTCATGCTGGTGAAGATCTACAGAGATATGGTGGGGTGGGACAGAGAGGTGCTGGCGCTTCTTTCGAGATGGCGCCCAGGACGGTCCGCTTCCCCCCTCCTTACTATGCCACTGCATCCAGTGGTCAGCTTTTTGTACCCTGAACTTTCCTAAAACAAGTCTAAATAAAAACATCCTTCTTTTTAGACCCAGGCATTTCTTCTCCTTCTATTATTGCTGCTGGACATCCTTAGTTTGGGCCTTCAGTCCCGCCCAAAACACACCTACAATGTGCTCACTTGCTATTTGGATGAACTACAGTGTCGGACATCCAAATTTTGCTGTTTCAGAATTGCAGTTTGGTCATTTTGGGCAGATGAACATTTGATTTGCCATTTTGAGATGTCCTTGTGGTTTGGAAATGAGCCCCTTTGTGTTCTGATCTCCTCTGACAAAGAGCTCCAGACTCAAGCCAGCTGGCAGGCAAAGAAGGATGCAGACATTTTTTAAAAAGCGTAAACGAAACAAAACTAGACCTTAAGCTTATATACCGCATCTTCTCTATAAGGATAGAGCTCGGCACGGTTTACAAGAGTTTTGAAGAAAGGAAAATATAATAAGAATTGGTGATTATGTAGAGAGCGGCAGAATTTACATTTTTGAAAATAGCCACGTTTTCAGATGCGTTTGAAATAATTGGAACGAGCCCGAGTTGCGCAGCTGGACAGGAAAGTTATTCCAAAGCTCAGTAATTTTAAAGTAAAAAGCTGAACTCCGCTTGTGTCGGGAAAGAGGAGTGCCATTCAATTTTCTATAGAATGAACTGCTACAACTAAATGATAAAGATATGAAATGATACTTGTATATAATAATAATAACAATAACTTTATTTTTTCTATACCGCCATAATCTTGCGACTTCTAGGCGGTTCACAGTGAAGAGAGCTGGACAATCAGCAAATTTCAGCGTACAAATAGAGAAGATGTCACTGAGCGGTCAGTGATTTTAGAGTACAGAATAGTAAGAATTATAATATTAATATGTTACAGTGAAGGGGGCTGGATAGCCAGCGAATTTCAGAATACAAATGGCGAAGAAATCACTGACCAGTCAGTGAATACAGAATACAATTAGTGAGAATACGCAGTATCAACATGTTGAGTAATAGTTTTTAAAAAAGGGGGGGGGGGGGGGGAGTTGTCAGACTAGGAAATAAATCTGTTGAACAGAGCGGTCTTAATTTCTTTCTGAAAAGCGCCGCAGGTCGACCTGGCTCTATCGATGAAATTGCCTAGCCAGGTTTGCTGTCTACCAGCTTGAAACTTAAAAGTTCTGTCCAGAAAGGTCCTGTATTTGCAATCAGTGCTCTTCGGATAGGCAAAGAGGTTGCGATTTCTGGTTGTCCATGTGGGAAGTGAGGTAAGAGATAGGTGGGGGCCATTCCCCACACCAGTTTGTAGCAAAAGCAAGAGAACTTGAATAAAATTTGTGCCTCTATTGGCAACCAGTGTAGCAGTTTGTAGTAGGGACTAATGTGATCACTTTTCTGTAGTCCAAATATTAAGCGGACGGCCGTGTTTTGCGCTATTCTTAATTTTCTCACTTTTTTTTAGGTATGCCCACATAAATGATGTTGCCGTAGTCTAGGGTGGATAGGGTGCTTTCCCATGTAAGATTTTCAAAATCATCATACAGATTTTAACCCGTGCCCTAGCTTCCATTGGTAATCAGTGTGATATGACGATCAAAAATGTACGCAGAATGCAATAAATACGGTGCCATATTTTGCACTGCCTGCAACTTTTTGCATAAATCATCAAGACATCCCAACCAGATTTTTCACAGTTTCCATAAGAACATAAAATCTTTTCTAACCTCCCCATTTTACAAAACCGCACAAGCTGAATGCTCTGTGCTGCTCCAACGCTCAAAGGAATTCTAGGACTGTCGGAGCAGCTCAGAGCATTCCGCGCGTCAGCCGGCGCTAAAAACCTCTTGCGTAGTTTTGTAAAAAAAAAGGGAGAGGGTGTAATTACACTTCTCCCTCCGTATTCACGGTGGATGCGGGCGGAACATAGCCACAAATACCGAAAAACCACGAATAACTTTTCCTATGTTGTTCGTGGTTTTTCTGTATAAAAGCCCTAATAAAGATAAAAACCCGCAAATAACCTGACCTGCGGCGCTGTAACTTAAAGCAGACTTAGCTTGATGATGAAATCCAATAGCTGGAACACAAGGCACATCAAGAAGAGAGGGTGGTGGATGCCTGGAATGTGCCCCCGAGAGAGGTGGTGGAGAGTAAAACTGTGACTGAGTTCAAAGAAGCGTGGGATGAACACAGAAGATTTAGAATCAGAAAATAATATTAAATATTGAACTAGGCCAGTACTGGGTAGACTTGCACGGTCTGTGTCTGTGTATGGCCGTTTGGTGGAGGATGGGCAGGGGAGGGCTTCAATGGCTGGGAGGGTGTAGATGGGCTGGAGTAAGTCTTAACAGAGATTTCGGCAGTTGGAACCCAAGCACAGTACCGGGTAAAGCTTTGGATTCTTGCCCAGAAATAACTAAGAAGAAAAAGTTTAAATTGAATCAGGTTGGGCAGACTGGATGGACCATTCGGGTCTTTATCTGCCGTCATCTACTATGTTACTATCCGCTCCCTTCTGCTATCCAACACTCTTGCCTCTAGACTGTTCCATGCGCGGTACCCTGAACACCCGAAGTATCGATCTAAATTGAACACAGTTTCGCTGGCAGCTAGAGACAATCGGACAGTTCGGGGGTTATGATCCAACAGTCTTCTCGGAACTTCAGTTGGAAGAAAGATGGCTGAGGGGAACAGCGATTTCCTCTGTGCAACGTTGGGAGCGGTGACGCAAATTTGGGGGTGGAGCCAGGGAATAAAAAGCCGCGAATAATCGAAACTGCGAATACAGAAGGGGAAGTGTATATACTTGGGTTCATAGACAAAATCACGCGAGACAACGGCGCACCGACAACTGAGCGCAGACAACTGAGCGCAAGGTTGACGGCACGCCGAAGAAAAGCACTATTTTAAAGGGTTCCGATGGGGGGTGTTGGTGGGGAACCCCCCTATTTTACTTAACAGACATCGCGCTGGCGTTGTGGGGGGTTTGGGGGGTTGTAACCCCCCTCATTATACTTGAAACCAAACTTTTTGCCTGTTTTTTAGGGAAAAAGTTCAGTTTTAAGTATAATGTGGGGGTTACAACCCCCCAAACCACCCACAACGCCAGCGCAATGTCTGTTAAGTAAAGTGGGGGGGGGTTCCCCCCCACACCCCACGTCGGAGCCCTTTAAAATAGTGCTTTTTTTCAGCACGCCGTCAACCTTGCGCTCAGTTGTTGGCGCGCCGTTGTCTCGTGCGATTTAGTCCCGTCACCATATACTTGTGGCTCCAATGACAGTAAATAGTCAACTTTAATTCCCAGAATGTTCAAAATAGATTCCAATTGATAATCAGCGGTACCTGGACTGTTGATCCATACACCGTTTCCTCCAGTCTTGCAGCCAGGAACATCAAATTCATGCTCGTGGCAATGATCAAAGTAGCATTCCTATCCCGCTGATTAACTGTTTCAATATCAAATTTCTCAACAGGTGCTGCTGTGGCTGCTTAGTCCGGCAGCATGCTTGGAGCACTCTCAGTGCTGCCCTGAAACATTTAGAGAGCAGGAAGGGCGAAACTCTTCAAGAAGAGAGTGAGCAGTGGTCAGTAGAGACACACACGGAAGAGCGCTCAACGGATGCATACGGTGTCATTAATTTCCAGGGTGGCTCGCACAGCTACAAAGCCAAGGTACGGACTAAGTCATGGGAGGTGTCTGTTTGTGGAAAATGAACTCTGGCTTAGTTGTGGTTAAAGACCAGGTGGAGGATGAATCTAGAAAATGCTGGGAAGATTGATTTTAGTTATTTGACCTTTTTCTGTCTTATATACCAGTGTGCGTTCATGAACATCCAGAGTCCCTGGAAGGCTCACAATCTGTGGAGTCATTTTACTAAGCTGTAGTAAGCATTAGAGAGTGACATGGTAATCATTACTGTGGTAATTGGTGCAGTAATGGGGACTGTGTCCAAAGAATATCCAGTATTGCCACAGTACTGGTAAACTGTTCTGTGGTATTGCTGCAGGAACGGTAACTGATATTGCGGTAATGGAGAACAGGCCATCCTTCCCGCATGTACCTAAAAAAAACCGGTGGTCTAGTGGCTTCTTTGGGGGTAGGAAAGATCCCCAGTTTTTCCTGCCCTCTACTGCCGCTGCACCCGTTACTAATAGCTTCAGAATTGCTGCCGAGACTTCATGCGGCAGCCTCGTGAGACTTCCGCAAATCTTGTGAGGATGCTGCATGAAGTCTCAGCAGCCATTTTGAAATTCTATTAGTGGCAGGAGCAGCAGATGGCAGGAAAGACTGAGGATCTTTCCTGCCCCCGAAGACACCATTAGACCACCAGTCTAGGGAAGGGGGAAGGAAAGGGGGAGGAGAGATGCCAGACACAGGGAGGGGACAGGAGAGGAGAGAACAGATGCCAGACAAGGGGAAAGGAGACAGACAAGGAGGGGAGGAGAAGAGTCAGACCAGTAGGAGAGAAGAGAAGACAGAGCAAGGGGAGAGGAGGGGAGACAAACCAAGGAGAGGAGAAGAGCCAGACCAAGGGAGGGGAGTGGAGAGGGTTGCATGGGAGGTGTCAGAGCAAGAAAGGGGAGGGGAAAGGAGATGTCAGACCAAGGAAGGGGAGGGGATGGTGGGAAGGAAAGGAGAAAGATGACAGACCATATGAGAGACAAAGGGGAAGACAGAGATGTCAGAACATGGGGAGAGAGAGGTAAGAGATGGTGCACAGGGATGGGGAAAGGAAAAGAAATGGAAGAAATGTTGTTTATGGATAGATGGAAATAGGGGAGAAGAAAGAGGGAGGAGATGGTACACAGCGATGAGGGAGGAGTGGAATGGAAGGACAGAGTGAGGGAGGAGATGTGCACATCAATGGATGGGCAGGGAAGGGAAGACATGGGAAAAACAGATAGATTTGAGAAGAAACCAGAAAAATGGAAGAAAGTTGAATGTTAAGTTAATTCCAAAGATGGATGTTGAGAAGAAAGAGAGAAAACCAGCAAATGGATAAGAAGGCCCTGGAAACGGAGTTAAGAGCTCAGACAGAAGAAAGTGCAGCCAGAGACTGGGAAAAGATGATTAGAAAAATAAAACCACTAGATAACTTATGTCCCAGTTGATGAGTGTTTATGTGATTCAACTCATACAAGCTATGGAATCTAAATGGAATATTTGACAGCCTTATCCATTATCTTTAACGGGGCACATAGTACTGTATGATGCTGTTATCTAATTTAGGTTTTTCACTTTAACTTTAATTTTGTTATAGTAAGTTTGTTCTAATTTGCTATTTGTGGGGTAGACACTGTACACCATAGTTAGAGGGAAGGTTGTTTTTTTTAATGTTTACTTTCTAATTTTAATTATATATAATTTGTGAGCTGTATATAGGCATAGCATAATTACCTAGTTGATCCATTGTTACTCCATTACAACAGCTCATATATATTGCTGTGCATTATTACATCACCACAGAAGCCATACTTTGTAACATCATTGCAAAAGCTCGCGTAAACTACTCAGATTAAACTGTTTCAGTCATTAGTAGCCTGAAAGTATGGCTCTTTTCAGAAAACCCTTAAGACCACTGGGAATAGGATGTTTCAAATCAAACAACCACAACAAGCTATATCTGTTACAATGCCATCTAGTGTTCCACATATCACCAACTCTAGAAAAAACTATAGATCAAAATTTATACACTCAAGAACAGAACCAGAAAATATGGGATAAATTGGGTTTAGGGTGTCCACATTTGGGGCAAGAGCCTTCAGAGACGAGTGTTGCACAGTAAGCATGCCAAGGCTCTATATATAAACGATAAAGAAATTTATAACCCATTTCAAAATATGATATATAAGGTAATAATCTTTATAATGATTTCAAAAAATTGTGTATATTGGGACCATGTAATGTGATTTGTAGCTCCAAACTCCGAGCCTGGGCCACCCTAGTATAGTCTAAAGATGGAGAAAAATCCATAAGAGAATGTCTGAAATATTTCAATGGTAATATCAATTGAGCTTCTAACCAATATATTTCTGATAAAAGCTCATATAGCTTAATAAGTAAATTCGAAGTCGGCAAAGAATTCACATAATATTTAAGTTGCATGTAAGAAAAAATATCTAAGTTAATCCAGCCATAAGTAGTACGCAACTGAGAGAAGACCGGTAAAGTACCATCATCTTTAAGAATCTGATACAAATAAAAAATAGGTCCTCTTCTTGCCATTTGAAATTTAATTGATGTCATAATAGGATGAAAAGACCCGTTTCCACAAATAGGTAAATTTGATATTAATGAACTGCTGTATATGGTATGGAAAATGGAAGCACCTGAGGCAGGAAAAATCAGGCATTTTGATGCTGTCCAGACACGTCTACGTTATATGTGGAAATTGCAGTGAAATAAGATTTTATGTATGTGATATGGAAACCGCATAGTTGTATAAGGTATATACATTTTTTAATAAATAAATAAAATCCTATATGTGGGAAAAAAGAGGGAGGAGGGGGGGGGGCTAAATAAAGCCTTTGAGTGGGTGGGAGGCATGGATGGGGTTTTGTTGGGGGGAAGGGAATGGGAGGGGTGGGAACCAAAGGACCACTGAGCTATAGGGCCTGTAGGCTCTGCTTGGGAGTGGAGTAGCTCAGTCACCTGAGCCAGCAGCCCCTTACATCTGGATTCTGTATATGTCGGCCCAATTTGGACACCCAAATTTGGGTGAGATTCCTAGATTTCCACATAAACTAATTAGTCAATTAGGTCCTACAGACAAATATTGGAGTTCACAAGCACTTGACAGTAATTAGGAGTTATGCATGGTTCTGCCCTACACCCTATTCGAAAACATGCACCTACATTTCAGAGAATGCCATGGGCGGGTCAGGGCGTTCCCAGAATTTAGGCGCAATGTTTTGCCATGGTTGGAAACATACAAATTACCAGCAGTGACATCATACGGAAAATAATACATACCGGTAATTTGCAAGGAACCAGGAACTCATTGGCATGCCTTAGCTAAATTTCATGCCTTAGCTAAATTTCATGCAGATGCCCCCTCACAACACAAAGTACTGGGTTTTGAAAAGCCATCCAGATCCCTGGACATGTCCTCAAAAGGACATGTCCGGGAAAATCTGGACATCTGGAATCCTGGTCTTAAGTAGCCTGGTGTGTGGGCTAGTGAACCATAGAGAGGCCCATAAGCCATTGTAACCACTACACCTATAGTGGAAAGTGTGAGGCCAGCAAAACCCTACAATACTGCCGTATGGGTGCCACTTGCAGCTATAAGGGCTATTGGGTTGGTAGACAGGTAGGTATAGTAGGTTTGAGGGGAGTTTTGAAAGGCTCACCATACATTATAAGGGGGTTATGATGTGATGTACTTCTGGCACTCTTTATG
This sequence comes from Geotrypetes seraphini, assembly GCF_902459505.1. Classification (NCBI taxonomy): domain Eukaryota; kingdom Metazoa; phylum Chordata; class Amphibia; order Gymnophiona; family Dermophiidae; genus Geotrypetes; species Geotrypetes seraphini. Next base: position 17,693,261 of record NC_047097.1, read on the forward strand.
TGAAGTTCACATCAGTGCCCTCTAAGGTGCCTCACTGCTCTATTGGCATGTCTCTGTGATCAGTCCATTACAATACTGACCCCGCCCATGTCCAAATGGTCTGGATTTGGACATTTTGGATTTGGATGTTTCTGTGGTTGACAATGGTGAACAAATTTAGACGTCCTAAGGTTGGACATCCTGGCAGCCAAAATGGCAGAAAAAATTTAGTGGTTTTGAAAATAGACATTTCTCCACCCAGACTTTTGGATGTCTTGCGGGAAACGTCCTAAGTCAGGCGTAGATATCCTATCGAAAATGTCCCTCTATGCCTGCCAGAACAGTCTGAACAGGGCTTGGAGATCAGAAGCACATGCACTAAACTATCATTTGATCACTAGATTTATCCTTTTGGCTCTATAAAGATGAAAATCTAAAGCTTGAGAATTTTTGTTGAGAATCTTGTATTGAGTGCCCATCAAAACCTACAAGAATAACCAAAAGGTAATGTTTCTTTTTACCGTAGTATGTGAGATTGTCTTATAACTGCAAGCCAGAAGCCATTTTACAGCTTATGCTTAAGGAATGGAAGACGGAGCTACCCAAACTGGTCATCTCCGTCCATGGTGGCATGCAGAAGTTCGAGCTTGACCCACAGACCAAACAGGTGCTCAGCAAGGGTCTTATCAAGTTTGCCAAAACAGGAGCTTGGATTATAACGGGAGGCACAAATACCGGTAAACAAGATAATGTTTTCAATGTGCACGCAAATGTGGAGGCATAATTTTCCCAAATTCTGTTATATTAGCAAATGCTGGTGGAATGCAGTCGACTCTCAATTTAACCGACTAATTGGGAAATTAGTCTGGAAAATTGTGTCTGTGCAAAACCAGAAGTCCGCTAAATATTCAATTTTATATTTTGCAATGCTATATGCGAGATCATCCCATATCATGCATTAAGAAATATATACCGTACATATACGCCGTCTATTAAATCCAAAATTTGTTACTTGGGGGTTCTGTTAAATTAAGGATTCATCCTCACTACGCCACTGGTCTTAAGTTTCTTATGGAAGTGTTGATAACTGAACTGATCCCTGAGCGCCAACAACGAATGAGCAGAAAATATTTATAATTCCTTAAAAAAACCAATGCTTTTTTTTAAAATCTGAGTGCAGGTGTTGCAGAGCATATTGGGGATGCACTGAAAGAACAGACTTGTATACCTTCCCGCAAAATTTCCACTATTGGAATAGCCCCATGGGGAGCAATCGAAAATAGGAACGATCTCATTGGAAGAGATGTAAGCACTCTCCTATTTTTTTTGTCTTTTCTGTACTTGGCTTGTTAAAGTGTGTAAAGGGGATTTCTATTCATGTTTTATTTATTTAAAATATGTATTACCCGCATAATCTGGACCGCCTCAAGTCTTCTTATGTCTTTCGCCAGATACGGTCTCCAAAACTGAACACAATACTCCAAGTGGGGCTTCACCAATGACCTGTACAGGGTCATCAACACCTTTTTTATTTTATTTTTCTTTCCAGCTTATGATTTATCTTTAATCTTATCTATTGTTTTGCCTTTTGTCTTTGTTTTGTTCTATTTCTATCATTTAAATTTCTCCAGAATTCTACTGTTCAACGGCTCCCCCTTCTGCTTCTATTCCTTTCTCTCCTCTCTTCTACCTTCCAAAGTATTTAGATCAATGCTGTCTTGTTAAAATGTTTATTTTATTTTTATTTTTCCTCTAACTCTACTTTTCACTTCTCTATTACCCTCCAGGTACTTTAGTTAGATTGTGAGCCTTCGGGACAGTAAGGGAATTTTTCAAGTACCTTTCTTATTTCTAATCTTAATGTATATTTTCTGTAAACCGCTTAGAACCTAACGGATGTAGCGGTATATAAGAAATAAATTACATTACATTACATTACATAATCTGCAGATCTAGACGGGTACGATCCAAAGCATATAAAATCAGCTAAAAACAGATAATAAAAAATAATCTCCCCTTTTACAAAACCGTAGTGCGGTTTTTAGCATTGGCGCAGCGGTAGCAGCGCCGACGCTCGTAGGAATTCTGTTGCCCTATTTGATACAACCTGCAGCACTTTCAGCTTGTTGCCACTGTGCCAGCCTCTCCCCTCCTGCGCCTGCACGAAAACCGAGCATACACGCGAGGTAAGGGGTTTGTACGGCAGCAACGAGTGGAAAGCACTGCCAGCACTACGAAATACAGCTTCCTTGCTTTCTTTCTAAAAGCACAGTTCTTATCTCTTCATTTTGTTCAGGTTGCTGCTCCGTATCAAGCCTTGTTAAACCCTCTTAGTAAACTAAACGTCCTAAATAATCTCCATTCGCATTTCATTTTGGTGGATGATGGGACGGTCGGAAAGTATGGTGCAGAAGTTAACCTAAGAAGAGAAGTGGAAAAAACAATCAATCTGCAACAAATTCATCCAAGTAAGTTTTCATATAGGCTACATTCCAGCCAGAAGAGCAAATGGGACGATGGCAATGTTTGAAGGTTCTTCAAAACGTTTCTGCACTTTCATATTTTTGCGGGAAATGGTTGGGGGCGGGAGAAGTGGCAAGAGGGCGTGTCATGGAATGTCATGTGACTAGTCACTCAGGCAAAACAGGGTGATCATGTGGAAAAGAGATGTAATTTGCTTTTGGGATATTTAATAAATAGTGTTTACAAAAATAAAGCTGTGGAAACTTTATGAAGGTCCCTCATACATGTGGAAGATAATTTTATTATAGACCAACTAGGTTGGAGTTCTAATTGGCACAATTTTTTTTTTTTAATTAATTAATTAATTTTTGAAAACATAAACACCAAGGGGCTCATAATAATTTTTTTTAAAAAGTCCAAAAAGTGGCCTAAATCAGTACTTGGACGATCAAAAAGACAGATATCCAAGTACCATAGAAACATAGAAATAGACGGCAGATAAGGGCCACGGCCCATCTAGTCTGCCCACCCTAATGTCCCTCCCCTACCTTTGCCCTGTGAATAGATCCCATGTGCCGATCCCATTTGGCCTTAAAATCAGGCACGCTGCTGGCCTCAATCACCTGTAGTGGAAGACTATTCCAGCGATCAACCACTCTTTCAGTGATAACCAAAGCTGGTTTTAGACATATCTAAAACCGGCTTAGGCCTTTCCCCTGCCTCTGAACGCCTAGAGCGAAAAGAGGCATTTTTGGAGGAGGGGAAAGGGCGGGAGGTGGGCTGACCTAGACTTAGTTGTACAGCAAGTATAACCAAAAGTTTGACGAGGTTGCCCAGTCGGAACTTATACATTTTGACTTAGACCAAGTCAAAATAGGTATAAGTTCCAAATAGGGGCCGCTGAGCTGATCGCGGCTGCCGTGATCAGCTCAGCAGCCCCGGCAACCTACCCACCCCCCACCGCAACAATCGCAGCAGGAGAGATGCCTAATCTCTCCTGCCGCAATCGCGATCCCCCCGAACTACCGCGAACCGGCAGGAGATATGCTGAATCTCTCCTGCCGGCACCACCTCCCCGACAAACCCAATACTGGCAAGAGAGATGCCCAATCTCTCCTGCCAAGGATGTGGCGTACCCCTCCCCTTCAAATACCAGCAGGAGGGATCTCAAGCCCTCCTGCTGTGGCACACTCTCCCCCCGAACTGGCAGGAGGGAGCCCCTGCCTTCCTGCTGGAGGGCAAACCCCCGAACCCCCCCTCCCCGAATCGGCAGGAGCGAGCCCAAGCCCTCCTGCCAGAAGGCAAACCCCCCGAACCCCAAACCGGCAGGAGGGATACCAATCCCTCCTGCCGAAGATGATGACAGTGGCCCCCCACTCCCTGGACCCACCCCCACTGACCTTTAATGTTGGCCAGACGGATGGGTCCCCGGTCCATCCATCCAGCAAGCCCGCCATCCTCGGAATGGTGGGCCTGCCTCTTCCTGGTGCATTGTGGAATGCATTGGGGAGGGGCCTAGGGCCTGATTGGCCCAGTCACCTATGGTCCCGCCCATAGGAGGGGCCTTAGGTAACTGGGCCAACCGGAATTGACCCAGTTGCCGTAGGCCCCTCCTATGGGCGGGAAGGGTAGATGTGAATCGCTTGGTCACTCTTTCCAAAAATACTAGGACTAGGGGACATGTGATGAAGCTACTAAGTAGTAGATTTAAAACAAACTGGAGAAAATATTTTTTCACATAACATGCAATTAAACTCTGAAATTTGTTGCCGTAGAATGTGGTGAAATCATTTCACTTAGCAGGGTTAAAAAAAAAAAAGGTTTGGATAGTTTCCTAAAAGAGAAGTCCATAGGCCATTATTGAGATGGTTTGGGGAAATCCACTGCTTATTCCTAAAATAAGCAGCATGAAATCTGTTTTACTACTTGAGATCTAGCTAGGTACATGGGACCTGGGTTGGCCATTGTTGGAAACACGATAAACTGGGCCTGATGGACCTTCAGTCTGTCCCAATATGGCAATTCTTATGTTCTTATTGATTCAGAAAGTACAAAAATATGGGGGATTAAAAGTGCAGCCCCCCAATCCCACCCTGTGCAAGCACAGCACAAAACGAGCACTTGAAGAAAACCTATATGTACCCAGGAGCAGCTGTAAATTCCAGCGTTTATCACAATAATTGCAGTTGTGCATTACACTTTTGAAATAGGGAATGCACTTGTATTTTCTGGTTCTGCCCTAGTCCTGCTCAAATCTCAGATTTTAATGTGTAAATCCCAGTTTTCTAAAATTGTTTTTTCTTTTTTTTTTATATATATCTTTATTAATTTTTCATTCTAAACACAGTGCATAAAGGCACACTGTACCCTCCAAACCAATTACTTCACTGACCGGTACTTTTTCCCTGTAAATAATAATAAAAAAAATATATATATATATTGTACACTCTTGTATATTCCTATTGTGTATTCCTATTGTACACTATTGTATATTCTGTCAACTTCATTGACCTGTACACTCCAAAAACTGTTAATTCCTGTCAACTTCAATGACATGTACATTCCAAAAATTGTTAATTCCAATGCTATCTTCGTTTGTAATCTTATTAATTGTTGTGAACCGCCTAGAACTCTCTGGGTATGGCAGTATACAAAATAAAAGTTATTATTATTATTAAATAATTTGAAAAACAGCACTTACATCCATCAATAAATACATGAGAAACCATTTTATCCCCCTCCCACACACCCTAATTCCAATGTATACAATGAAACCATACAACAGTACATACATGTAATTAATAAACAAATCCTAATTTAATATCCCTCTCCCTCCCCCCTTCCCTGGATGTGCAAATCAAACCGGTAATAGGGGAATAATCCATTTAATTAAAATTAATAAAATTGGTCAATGGACCAATAAAATGGTCAATTGGTTAGTTTAAACAACTTATTATTACCCATTTGTTCAGAATGAATTTTCTCGAATATATAACACAAGTATAATGAATTCCACCAAAAAGTGAAATTTAATCTGTCAAAATTCTCCCAATTTTTAGTGACCATTTGCATGGCTACCCCAATCATTATACCAAGTAATCTGCTTTTATGTCTATCTATTGGAGGTATAGGAGATAACAATATCCCAAAGATTACTGCTTCATACGACAGCGGAACCACAGTCTCCAGAATCAAATTAATATGTCCCCATATAGGTTTCCAAAAGTTAAGTATCAAAGGACAATAGAACAATAAATGATCCAGTGTCCCTACATCAAGATGACAGTGCCAGCATCTATTAGACTTGGAACAGTCCAACTTTTATAAACAAACAGGGGGTTCAAAAACTTCTATGTAACAAATAAAACCATATTTGTCTCATAGATACTGACGCTGTACATTTCATCCTCCAAGTCCAAATCTGTGGCCATTAAGTAGCAGAAATCTTAGACTCACCAATTTAAATCTTGGAGTTCAACCGTAAGGATTGACACGTGGATTGTTGTACTGATACAGATGTTAAATTTTTAATAAATTTTAAGGTTTTCCAGGTGGCCAAAAGAATGCTATTGTCCTTATAAATTCTGGGTAACTTGATATGCAATATATGACATAACCGTTGAAAAGGATTCAGGTCCCAATTCCTGCCCCATACTTTCTCTGTCTCTGTCATATGTAAGTCAGGTACCTGGGGACACATCTTAAAGACCAGAAACCATCTTTCAAATATGTCCGTCTTTTATTATGAGTTTCACATATTTATACGAATCAGGTTTGCCAGCATGTGATGGCATGTGACGTAAGGTCACATGAAACTTTAAACACATCAGCATTTTTCCTATCTAGAGATTGAAGTCCACAGAGGGTCAGAAAAAGCCTTGGCCAGCAGAGCTTCTTAACTAAAGCTGTCTGTAAATACGGCTTAACAAAACAATTGAATTCACTTCACTACAACTCTGTTTAAACATTCATGTCAAAGAAAGAAAGACAAACATAGATGTCCTTATACCATCTTCAAAGAAGGGAAAGATAAACAGGGCCTACCTTTGCATCTTTAAACAACATATGCCTAAGGACACTTACTAAAGTTCTGATACGTGTCCGTTCAATTCCCCTCTTACGTCATGTAAATGACGTCACAAATACACAGCATGAGCTGGAAGGGAGTGATACTCTAGGTATGTCTCTCAAGGAGGGGTCTTTTAGGAGCTGTAATACGAATAACACAGTACATGAGCAGTCAAGACAAGAGTGCAAATAATAAGAGATTATGCATTCAACTAAAGTGCTGATCCCAAAAATTAGATAAATCAGAGTTACATTTGAACTCAGCAAAGAGGTCTGCTAATTTCTGAATGTCCATAGGAGGACCTATATTGTCAGAAAGAAAAGTACAACAGCATAAAATACTGAGGAGAATTTTTCAGAATTCTCAGCTAGAATCATATCTAGGGCCATATGATTTTGAGAACCATCTGAGAAGTGGAGCCCAATTGATCAGTAATACTTTGCAAGGCGTCCCTAGAATAGTTCACAAAGCGTTGCTGATTATAATAATTTTAACTAATCCGATCAACATTCTTATTAATAGTAATAAAGGGAATAAGGAACTCAAACCCAGCCTTAACCTGAGCTCGGGCCTTAAATTCATCTGGGACCCCTCTTGGGACCCCTATAGCATCTATGTATACATGTGATCAGATTTATATCAAGACAAATAAAAGGAAAAACCATGTGAATAGGAAGGATGCCTTTCAGAAAGAATATGCAGAAGCATGGTAACCTTAACTAAAGTGCACTGGCCTATCCACTGGCTGGGTAGCTTAACAGGGAGCCAAAAGTCTCCATAAAGCCAGTAAATATCAAATCTGATGCAGCAACAATGGGGCATACCTATGAGCCAAGACAGAACAATAACCTGGGGGTAAATTACCTACAAAACTACTCTGTGTCAGATTAGAAACATGACATATGTAATTGCCCTTATAGATGATAACGGCAATATCAAGCTTTTGCTGTCCTGGCAACAAAGGGTATTTAGAACACTGCAGTGCACAAAGGGGATAGGTAAATAACCCAAAAAGGCATGGTTGGATACCAGGAGGGAGGTCCAGAGGTACGGTTCCTAGATGGGGTCTAGCTTGAGCACATATGTAACAATTACTCTTATTATGTTGATCAGCAGTGAATTTCATCCATTCTAACCAAAGGTTACGTTCTGAAAACCCTACCTCAACAGCCACAATATCTTCAAAAGTGGGATTGGCAATAGCCATCATGTCAGTAAGTTTATTGAATGTAGGGGCCAGTGGGTTAGTATTTTTTGGGGCCCCCACAAAATGGCGGGAGAGGATGAGTGGAGGTAGATAGATCCCATAAGAAAACTGATGATAGCTAGACCCACCCTTAAACCACATGTCCATAATGTACATACCTTCATCAGTAGGTCTAGGGTTGTCAATAGTAAGAGAAAGCTTAATAATTTGTGCAGGAACACTTTTCCTATAACAGTGTCCAACCTTATGAAGGGTCATACAAGTAAGCAGTGATTTACCATTTTGGTCCACTGTTTTTCAGGGTATTTTCTAGTTTATAAGCCCAGTCAGTATTAATATTCCACCCTACCACTCCCCAGAATGCACACTTATCCCCCCAACGTAAGTCAGTAACATATACATATATGTCCTTAGTTTTAGGAATCTCGGAGGACCAATGGCACAGCCTTGGGATATCAATTGATGAACAGTCCACAATGTCACAATACTCAAAGGAGAAGGTGGCAACTTGCACACTGCTGGAATTATACCAAAGGGTAGCATCGGTCTTTTCTGGATTCCAATTGAAGGACAGCCTTTGCGAGGGAGTAGTCCAGCTTGACGTCGTGTTCGCAAAGAGGTGTCGGGGGTGCTGTTTACAGCAGGAATGTCATTTACAGATGGGTATGGGCAGAAAGTGTCGTGAACCCAGAACACATCATCCCTGTAGACCCAGTTAGAAATGATCCATACAGGGAGAAAAACTAGCAGCAGCAGTGCCAGTAAGAGAATGATAAAGTTGGTAGAATGCTGCAATGAGATCATCATGTTGTTCTACTGGAGGAGGTGAAATCTGCGCAGGGAAGACTTGCTTCTGGGGTTTTAGGTTAACCCTCTTCAAGCGACTTGCGTGGATCCAAACAGGAAACTCCTCAGTGAGTGCAGCGGGCCTGGTCACAGCGATCACAGTAGTGGGAAGGCCAAAGGGGAAATCTGTCTGCTTCCGATCCTTGGAAAGCTGCTGGATAATCACCAGGCTGGAAAAAATGGGTAGGAATCTGTGGAGAGAAAAGGATAAGTGCAAGACACGTTTCTTTGAACAAGCCCTAATATTTCAATTAGCTTTTGGACGTATTCCTCCTGTATCAAAGGAAAATCTACCCATGGGGCGGGGAAAGGTCATCCCGTGAGAACCTCAAAGGGAGAACAGCCAGATGTCTGTGCATACAGAAAGAGATACTTGAAAAGAAATGCTTGAAAAGCATTCCAAATATCATTCAGCAGCTGTACTCCAATGTGATCCAGATAAGAGATAGAAAACAAGAGAAACCATGTTGCCTGTACTGAACGTGGCAACATGCAACAATACCAATTCATTTACTTAGCATAGCCATGGCAAAAGAGAGACAATACTCACTTACTTAAGGTTCTTAATTGAACAATCCAAAAGGATATGTTTTTATCGTGCTGCATATAACTATTATGCACCTCAGAGAGACCATACTGATGTACTGAATGTATTCAGAAATGTATATTGAATGGATCATATGTAGGGAACACCACGAAATAAACGCTGTATAAAGTAAAACTTTTTTCTTAAACATATAACCCTTAACTAAACTATATTCAGAATATAAAAGCTATAAGTAAAAGAACATTGCGCAGTTAGGCTAGTAAGAAGTGGAAAAAGAGCTCTAGAAATGGCCAATATTATGTATCCTGGGGTACCCACTAAACTAAAACAAGTAGACATGACACAGACAAAACATAAAGTTTTTAAGCGTGGAGCTATTACTCCATCTGTCAAGTGTGCAGGGCTGAATTTAACTCTGCAAATAAACACATTGATATAAAAAAAACCAAAACAACAAATAATGTATATCATAACCATCTCATATTTGAAAAAAGGCATAAAGCTAATGTCTCTTTGGAGCGTCTCTATCTCTGCAGTGATAAAGAGGACCCATGGAAAACATTAGAAATATCTGTGCCAAAACTGATCTGGGATGGCTATGTATAAATCCGGAAAAAACCCATTTTAAATTAGCAACATCCTAATTTCAGCTAAAACAATAGAAAGGAATTGTATTTTCCAATTTATTTTCAATTCACAACCGTGCCAGCTGTAATTATCGAGCTATATATCTCTGTATCAAGGAGCAAAAGGTCAAGAATAAAAATATCACTAGCAAGAAGTTAAAATGTCGAGCGAGCACTACGATAACCAATACCATGATATTGGGCAATGAATAAGGGAGAGCTAGCAGCTGGTATCCAGGGTTTCCCCTCTTTGCACCAAAGTCCGTCCAAAAGGGCGGCTTTGGGCACCTGCCAAACGCCAGGCATCAAATTCAGAGGAAGCTGTGAAAAAAGAGAGGAAGAGAATCCTGTTCACCCTTGAGACCCAGAAGCCTATTTAAAAGAAGGGCTTGGACATCGTGAAAAGTATGAAGGGTAATGAGGTGACCTAGGATCAAAGAAGTAACCATCTCTACCACCATAGCACAAGCAGCCAGGGAACTTGAACAGGAGTGACTATAAAAAAGGCAACAGAGCGTAACTTACCGCCATGTTCTCCCTTCATGGTGTTACAATAGTCCCAAACAAAGAGATAAAACATGTGGGCATAAGCAGGAAAACCCAAACTTGAGCTAGAAACCAAAGCACATCTTAAATGTCCAACATTTCATAAGTCCATCTGATAAGAGCAGTCATTTCAGAAACCAGGGTCTGTCTCAAAATCTGGTCATAGAAGGAACAAGCAGAGATCCATTGGCGGCAGTGACCAATCATAGCAAGAAAAGTAAGCATGTCTTTCTTGGTAACTGGGAGGGGCAGATCCAGAATAGCAGCAATGCAGAAAGTGCAGATTTTCCTCTGACCATGAGACAGGACAAAACCCAGGTATTTCACTTCAGATGTACACCAGTGCAGTTTATTTCGTGACACCTTGTGACCACACACAGACAACCATTATAAAAGATGCAAACTATCAATCGGACAGGTCTCCTGAATTATGGAACACAAAAAGTTGTACAAAATGAGAATATGACCATGAAGGGCAGTGCATGACTTTGTAGAATAGCCCGAAGGACATTCCACACTAGGTATACTGTTGCTTAAAGGTGAAGGCAGCCTCACCAAAGGGACTAAAAATAAAACATTCTTTAGGACAATGACAGAAAAAAATCATTGGCTGCCGGTGGAATGGTGAAAGAAACATAAGTGCAATGAGAATTACCAAAACTCTAACAGCCCTAATAATGCCATCAGCTTTGGCAACAAGAGCGACGGGCGTATTATAAGAAGAGATGGTGGTTTTGATAATGCCGGAGAAAAGTCAAGAGACGAGCAGTGGAATCTCACCTTACTGCTTTATAAAACCAAGAATGAGTAACTTCAAAGAAGCACTATAGGGGGTCAGTGGAAGCCCAAACAGAGAAGTCTGGGGGAAGGGACAAAAACATTCATGCACAGACCCTGATAATGAAAGCAAAGAACAGATTAGCTTTGCTCTGCACAAGAAAGAAAACCTTTAAAACGGAATTTTTTCTTTTTCTTGTTTCTTTTTTTTAACTACAAGGGAAAGATCTTAGACTGATTCAAACAGCGCTTTCAATTCATTCCACATAACAGCATGTCCTACCTCAGTAGTAAACATTGGTGACACAGAAAGATGTGAGCTGAAGGAAAAATGTCATACACACACACAGCCGTACAAGTCTCATTTGTCTAGGAGTAAGTGCCTTTATGACTCATTACAAAACCCAATATAACAATGCAAAAATATTCGCTTATCTTACCTTATAAGCGAGGTACAGTAATAAGAGACAATAAAATCTTATACTCTATAAAAGTTTTTAACCTTACAAATGACAGAGTGGGCAGGGGGGTTCTATAAATAAATTCATTCTTCCCGAAAGAATGGCAGCTGCTTATATATATGAGGGGTGCTTACCGAAAGTACCCCGAGATTTTTCCCAAAAAACTCCATAATAGAACCCAAAGCTTGAACTTAAAATAAAGGGTTGGGTACAGGTCACCACTACCCAGTGAGTATTAAAGAACAGAAAAAATTCAGAAATACTCACAAAATACCGGTGATATCATCTGCCCATCGCGGACAAGCCCCCAACTGAAAAGGATTCAGGTCCCAATTCCTGCCCCATACTTTCTCTGTCTCTGTCATATGTAAGTCAGGTACCTGGGGACACATCTTAAAGACCAGAAACCATCTTTCAAATATGTCCGTCTTTTATTATGAGTTTCACATATTTATACGAATCAGGTTTGCCAGCATGTGATGGCATGTGACGTAAGGTCACATGAAACTTTAAACACATCAGCATTTTTCCTATCTAGAGATTGAAGTCCACAGAGGGTCAGAAAAAGCCTTGGCCAGCAGAGCTTCTTAACTAAAGCTGTCTGTAAATACGGCTTAACAAAACAATTGAATTCACTTCACTACAACTCTGTTTAAACATTCATGTCAAAGAAAGAAAGACAAACATAGATGTCCTTATACCATCTTCAAAGAAGGGAAAGATAAACAGGGCCTACCTTTGCATCTTTAAACAACATATGCCTAAGGACACTTACTAAAGTTCTGATACGTGTCCGTTCAACCGTAATGGGAACATAAGTTGCCATTCCAAGTAAAGCCAGTCAGGAAGATGCTCCAAGACTTCAGGAAGGATTCAATACATACCTTGACGCAGTATGAAAGCTTGATGGTATCTATAAAAATTTTGAAAATTTACCCCACCCGCCGTATTGGTTTTTTCTAAGATACTAAAGCTATTCTAGCCGTTTTACCTAGCCAAATAAATTTAGTGAGAATTCCATTCAATTTCTTATAAAAGGACCCCTGAAAATAAACTGGCAACATACTCATTTGGTAGCAAACTACAGGCAAAATCATCATCTTGACAGTTTGGATTCTCCCCCGCCAAGAGAGATGTAATGGGTTCCAATGCTCACACATTTCTTTGACTTTCAGCAATAAAGATTTTTCATTTACTGTCATTGTGTCTTCCAAAGTTTTTTGAATCATGATACCTAGGTATTTTATACCCTCTTCCTTCCAAAGGAACGGGAATGGATCAAATAATCCTTTTGCACAGTGCACATTTAATGGAAGAACCTCCAATTTGCTCCAATTTATTTTATATCCAGAAAATTTGCAAAATTTATCAATCAATTCCAGTAAATGCGGAATGGTAGATTCAGGATTCTTCAAATGAAGCAAAATATCATTTGCATAAGCAGAGATCTTATATTCCCGACCTGCATAAGGATTCCCCTGTATCTCCTTTGCCTGCTGAATGGACAATAACAAGGGTTCCAAAACAAAATCAAAAGGCAAAGGAGATAAGGGACACCCTTGTCTAACTCCCCTCTTCAGACAGGAATGCTCCATAAATGTATAATTAATATATAGTCTAGCTGAGGGGGAACTATACAAGGTTTGAATCATTTGTATAAATCCAGATCCTATACTAAACCAATCCATCGCTTGATACATGAAAGTCCATTCCACACAATCAAAGGCCTTTTCTGCATCCAAAGCTGCGTTTGCAATATTTGAAGCTGACAAGTGAGTTGAGCAGGATTATGTTAGCATAAATAGCAAATCTGTCCTGGAATAATCTCTTACTGAATTGACTTGTTTGATTCCTTATGGAGATGTACTCTGAATCTATTCATGAAGACCAGGTTGAATGTTTCTTTAGGAATTGACCAAGGTGTTCCCGTGGTGGCACTTATACTGGAAGGAGGTCCCCCTATCATTCTCACAGTACTGGAGTACTTAAATGAAAGCCCTCCTGTACCAGTTGTGGTCTTTGAGGGTACTGGTAGAGCTGCAGATATATTGGCCTATGTCTATAAGCAAATAGAAGAAGACGGGTAAGCAAGATTCATATTTATCTTTGTAGACAGAAGTATAACGGTGGAGAGAGATGATACAATGGGCAACCAGCTATATGTCAACGTAGGATTGCCATATGGCTTCAGAAAAAGGAGGGCGGATTGAGACATCTGGATTCTACTCTACTGAATGCAATGGAAGTAAGGGGGACAGACAGAGACATCTGGGCTTTACTTCCATTGAAAAAAACAGAAGTAAAACCCAGATGTCTCAATCCGTCCTTCTTTTTCTGGAGCCACATGGTAACCCTGTGTCAGTGAGGCTTAATTTAGGGGTTGCTTGGACAGGAGACTGGTGCTTTGCACTCTGGGGCTCAAAAAGCAATGCACAAATGAATTTAGGCTCCTGCAATTGAAAAGAGCTGATGGGTAGGGTTACCGATTTCCTCTTTAAAAAAAGAGGACACCTGGCCCTGCCCTCTTCTGCCCCCAGTCCCACTTCCACCCTTGTGTCTCCATTCCCAAGCTCGGGGCTGCATCTGGAGGACCTCCATGCATGCGTGGAGGTCGGTGAGATGACACCAGCATATGTATGTGATATCATCTCATCTACATCTGCGCATGTGCAGATGCCCTCCAGATGTGACTCCCCCCCCCCCCCAAGCTCGGTGCCTTCCAAAACCCGGACAAACTGCCAGGTTTTGGAAATTCTTCCAGGCATCCAGTCAGTCCTCTAAAAAGAGGACATGTCTGTGTTTTCCTAGACGTCTGGTAATCCTACATGACCCACTGAGATCAGGTTAACCCTGGAATATTGCTAGGGTTTTGCTAGGAAGAAGTATGTGTTCCATGTAATGCAAGGCTGCCCATATTGTAGAGATTGAGTCAGAAATTGTTTAGCTTGAACTGAGGCCTGATTTGGTAGAACCTCACCTGACTGACTTGTATGAATGTGAGCCTGCTCTTGGATTTGGAACTACTCCATTGCTTCCCAACATTTTATCCAATGTGCCTCTATGTGAATGCTCATACCTTCCTATGACCCCAGATGACGGACACAACAAAACAGCTGACCTCCCTACTTTCTCACAACGCTGAACTTCAACACCATTTACAATTCTCCTTCCCCCAATTCATATGAAGATTGGAAGCAGAAGCAGTAATAGAAGGGATGACAGTTTCTAGAACAATGCCAATGGTAGCAACTACACTGGGAGTCGGAGCACGCTCAAAAGAGCTTCCTATGGGTTTCTGTTCTAGAATGAGGTCTGTGCATCAGGAATGGATAGTGTCACAGGGTGGCCCCTGTTCCTAGCGAGGCAGCCTTGCCAGAAGAGGGAAATGAGGTTAAAACCTTTAAAAGTATTCCTAAGCCTGCTAAGGAGAGTCCCAGAGTAGTCCCTAGGAATACTTTCAAGCCAAGCCTTCCAGCACTGAAACCTCCTAAAGCCCTGCCTAAATCAAGCAGATCTGGTTTAGCTTTATGTAAGCCAGTTGTGGGAAAACAGATGGAAAGACTACATCTCCCAGCAGGCATAGGGCCAGGGAAGGAAAGAGCAGGAATGGAATACTGGCCACACCCAAACAAGCTCAAACTGGTTTAGGCCAGGTGAGAAGTTCTCTGAGGGCAGGCTACCCTAACACATCTGTAGGGAGGACTAATCAGCTCCCTGCAATGAAGGAAAGGGGTTTAGTTTTCACCCAGAGACAGTTCCAGGGCCAGCCTCAGAGTGCACACCTGCTCCAGACCCAGCAAGCCAGAGCCACACTGCAAAAAGAAAGCAGCAGACTCCAGCCACAGAGAACCAGAAAGCAACAGTCCACCTCATGGCAACAAACTCAGGCAGAGGTTTGTGATGAAGAGGCGAAGGATAAGGTTGATTCTGGGTTTGTTAAGGATAGTGAAATGGTGGATAATGATATGGAAATAGAATATTCTGATTTGCCCACCTTTGAAGGTATGGACATAGGCTGAGAGCCTTTGCTAATAAGGGAGCTGGAGGGAAAAGTAAAGTCTGCTCAAGTTTATTGGAAATGTTGAAGTTTTGTTTTGAACTTTAAACACAAGTCACAGGCAGCCATTTTGTTGGGATCTGGGGAGGGGATCTTTCCAAGCTGATCCATGGAGGGAAAATTATTGGAGAAGATCCCACCCTTGGGGCATTAAGCCTAACCCCAAGGGAGTTTTGCCTGGCAGAAGACAAATTTTCATTTTGTTGAAATAAGGCTTACATATTTTTGGCTTAACTGCAATTGTTTCGTTTTGGTTTGTGAATGCTGGACTCAAGCCCAAGGTGATACAAACCTGAGAATTTATTTTACACTTGTTTATGCTGGTGAAACAATTTCCTTGGGTGCAACCCAAGGAAATTGTACCCAAATTTTTGAAATCTTTTAATTTGAGCCTTACCAAGCTACCAAAACAATCTCGCAAACCGCTCGGCTGAGGTTTGTGTGCACTGGGTTAGGCCACTTGCTGAGCCCAGCTTGGCTGCGCCCGGTCACAATAGACACTGTGAGTTGTGCTGGCTTAGGGTTACCAGACGTCTGGATTCCCTTGGACATGTCCAGGGGTCCGGCTGGCTTTTTGTCCAGGTTTTGAAAAGCTTCTAACAAATTGCGTCGGATTCCCTCCTCCCAATGAGAGCAGGCATTGGGGGGGGGGGGGCAGGAATGGGGCATAAAGGCAGGGATAAGTAGAACTGGGCGGGGCCTAGGGCAGGTCTAGGGGGGGGTCCAGATTTTCCGTTTGGAAAGCCTATGCTGGCTTCCACTGCTAGTAGCGAGTTGGAACAGAAGTCTAGATGGAGAGGGTATCTCGTATGTGGGAATTAGAGTGAATTATCATGTTTCATGTGCTCTCATCCACTGATTATGGAACCTCATTTGGGGTTGGGATTCTAGTTTGGGAACCGCAAGTCTGCTATTGTTATGAGGCTGTATACTTGAAAGAGACACCATTTATCCCTGGGTGTATGGAAAAAAAGGAATGTCTGCTCTTTTGGATTCTTCTGTGATCTGGACTGGCCACTTCCAGAGAAATGCAGACTTAGATGGACCTTGGATTTGACTCAATTGTTAAAGCATCAAGCTAAGAACCAGGAAAGCCAGGGTTCAAAATCCCACAAATGCTCCTTGTGATCTTGAGCAGGACACTTAACCCTCCATTGGCTCAGGTACAAGCGTAGAGATCCAGAAGCCAGCCTGGTTTTCAGGATTTCCACAATGACTAGTTATGAAATCTATCTGCATGCAGTGAAAGCAGTGAGATAAAATAAATCTCATACCTAGTCGTTGTGGAAATCCTGATAACCAGGCTGGCTTGTGGGCTTTACATCCAGGAACAGGAAATTTCCTCCTGCTCCTGCATGTAACTCACTTTCACCTCCTACTGAAAAAGTTGTGAACTAAATCCAAATTCCTTTCTTTTAAAAATCTTTTTATTTGTTAAATGAGTGACATGAAACTAAGAACACAAAGACTGAAAGCAAATCACGGAAAGCATCTTTTACACATAGGTCTGATTCTATAAACAGTGCCTAACGTGTAGGGGCCAAGGAGCGCAAGTGTCGATCATCAGTTAGGCGCCATTTATCGAATTGCACCTAGCCGTGTCTAAAGTGGTCTTAGAACCCAGTGGGCGTTGAAACCTTAGGCGCATTATATTTATGCCAGGGTTTCTTTGACCTAAATGAGTGCAACTAACACCCCCCTTTTATAAAACCGTTGTGCGATTTTTAGCGCTGGCCTGGCAATAACAGCTCCAACGCTCATAGAATTCCTATGAGCGTCAAAGCTGTTACTGCCGCGGCAGGTGCTAAAAATCACGCTATGGTTTTATAAAAGGGGGTGGGAGTGAGGTAAGTTAGGTGCTTACTGATGCCTAAGTCAAAAAACACCCATAATCCACCTCTTTAATGCAAAATACACCCATGATCTGCCCTGTGGCCAAGCCTGTTTTCTGGCCTTGGAGTAGATGCCACCTCGAAGTGGTAGGTGCTAGTGGTGCAATTAGGGTGAGAGGCACCCAAGTGATGGCGCCCCACCTCTGCCCTCTTCTCCGTACCCTCCCTCCCCCGCTCCTCTCCTTGCCACATGTGCATGCCCCCCTTGCCTTCCCCATACCTTTTTTACTTCCCCAACGCAAGGTTGCTGCCTGCGTCGGCATTGGCTTGTTCTCTCATGTCACTTCCAAGACCTGCACCTAGGAAGTGACGTCAGAGGGCGAGCCGACACCGATGTGGGTATGCTTCTCATGCTGGGGAAGTTAAAAAGGTACAGGGGAAGGGGGCATGTCCGGGGAGGGGCCTTCCTATGTCATGGTGACTGGCTATTGTTGGAGACAGGATGCTAGACTGATGGACCTTGGTCGAAGACAGCGTGGCTTTATCTTTTCAGGGGTGTCAAAGTTGGTCCTCGAGGGCTGAAATCCAGTCGGGTTTTCAGGATTTCCCCAATGAATATGCATGACATCTATTTGCATGCATTGCTTTCATTGTATGCTAATAGATCTCATGCATATTCATTAGGGAAATCCTGAAAACCTGACTGGATTGCAGCCCTCGATGAGGGACTTTGACACCTGTGCTCTAGGTCAAGGGTGGGCAACTCCGGTCCTCAAGAGACGGAATCCAGTCGGGTTTTCAGGACTTCCCCAATGAATATTCATGAGATCTATTTGCATGCATTGCTTTCATTGTATGCTAATAGATCTCATGCATATTCACTGGGGGAAACCTGACTGGATTGCGGCCCTCGAGGAGGGATTTTGACACCCCTGTCTTATGTTCATTATATTGCTCTTTTGAATAAACCCAACTTGAAACCTGATAATGTGCTTTTGTTGCAGATTCTTTCATAATTGTGACTGGTACAATTAAAATTACATCACAAAAAAAGAAAGGACTGGATTCTGTAAATGGCGCCATTTCACAATAATCACACCTACAAAGGTGCCTTATGACGTCTAATGCCACTTCTGGCATTAACCATGCCTACAATGATGTTTGGCATCGTAATGTGCCTCCGTAGGTGGGATAATGGCGGCCTTTTTGAAGGTGCCCTTAGACTCCTGTTTTTTTAAAAATTGTATTTAAATTGGTTTTTATTTGGCACAGCCAATTAGTGCACTGATTAAACCAATTAAGTTAGGCAGCAGTAAGACCTGTACTCCTGCCTACCTTTGGCACCATTTACAGAATCGGGACCAAACTGATGCAACACCAACTTCAAAACATCACGTTTCAGCTACCATTTCTAATCATTTATCTCTTGAATTGGAGGGAATGTTTATAAATCAGCGCTATCAGAGCTATTTATTCAAAAATCTTCTCCAAATATATCATGTTAAAAAAATATATAGAAAATCGTGAACAGCCACATAGTATATAGCATCTGTGAAAAGAAATTCAAGGTCACGTATCTGAAAAATGTATTCCGTGATATCATGATGATAGTATTTCAGCAGAAATGGCTTTTTTTCAAGGGAGCTTGCTTACACAGCCATAAGTACTTGGGAAACAAGCAGAATAAAGTAAAAAAAAAATAAAAATAACCAACCAAAACAAACCCAATATTACTTATTTGCTTAAAAAAATATAAACCTTTTATAAATTGTGCTTGCTTACCAGTAGGACAAATGCTTCAACCATCAGTTCCAGCGTGTTCTGGCTCATGTGTACTTGAGTGACAACATATATAGGCTCTACTTTAGAAATTCATGTCAAATCAACATGGATAGCACAGAGACTGTGTCAGAGATGATACAATGGCTTCACCTTATGCTCTGTAGTTTGGTCATGAATATCGGACTCTATACGGGCTGTGTTTCGGCAGGAATCTGCCTTCCTCAGGGGTCCTGATGCAAATCCACGAACCTAAAATACTGTTGAGAACATATAATAATAATAATAATAATAACAGTTTATATACCGCAGGACCGTGAAATTCTATGCGGTTTACAATGATTAGAAAGATGCTACAAATTGAATGGAACATACATAGTTAGAGATTAGTGGTTAACAGTTTACGGGATCAGATTTAGAGGAGAGATTGTGATGGGAGCGATTGTACAGATTCGTCACCTAGGTAATTCAAGAACAGGTATGTTTTTAGGTGTTTCCTAAATTCACCATAGTTATTTGCGTGTATAATTAGTTTTTCCAGGTCTTTGCCCCATAAGGCTGCTTGATACGATAGAAATTGTTGATGGTGTCTCTTAAATTTACATCCTCTAGCCGATGGGGAAACAAACTTCAGGTGTGTATTTCTCTTATCTCTGTTGGTTAAGAAGGAGAAGAGGTCAGTTATATACATATGAGATGAAATGTTGAAAAGTCTGAAGGGAAATGATTCATTCTTAAGGATAAATTCCTGGAGGATAACATAACATAACATGCCACTTGTATACCGCAAAACCATATGGAGCCTTGTGGTTTACAGTAAGCAAGAGAAGCTGAACATCAAACAGTGAATTATGATTAGACATATCATAAATTACCAATTATAAAAATTTATCATATAGATAAGCCTTGATGTTATTTAGTTCTCGCCTTTTGGTGGAATTTGTGGTTGTGAGATAAGTTATGATGTCTATTGAGAATGATAGGGAAGCCTGGCTAGATAGCAGCTCCTGAAGAAGCGTTGATGCGAAACACAATTCTTTGTCAGGCCGGACTCTTATTTGGCAGCTCAATTTGAACAATCACACAATGGAATGGACATTTTGCTACAGGAATATTATGGATCTTAAGCTTGCCTGAATGGTGGCCAAGAATATATTACCAATTTGTTGAGGATGATGAAGAGAATTGATTGAGGAAACATTGACTGGTATGGGTATGGGTCTCCTATCATCGTTTAAACATTGACGTATTTATTGATTAATGTTTTTTGATGCGATAGATTCTTGTGTAAGGGGATAGATTTCGTACGAATGTAAGGAAGTTCTTCTTCACCCATAGAGTGGTGGAAAACTGGAACGCTCTTCTGGAGTCTGTCATAGGGGAAAACACCCTCCAGGGATTCAAGACAAAGTTAGACAAGTTCCTGCTGAACCGGAACGTACTCAGGTAGGGCTAGTCTCAGTTAGGGTGCTTGTCTTTGACCAGAGGGCCACCGCGTGAGTGGACTGCTGGGCAAGATGGACCACTGGTCTGACCCAACAGTGGCAGTTCTTCTATAGCTTTCTAGTTGGAGCATATTATATTATAGTTGAGCTATATTGTGATTTTGTGAACCCTGAATAGAGCGTGTTGGATTGTCCAAGAACATGCATATTCATTAGAGATATCTTGAACACCCGACTGGCTGGGGACCCCCCCCGAAAGTTTAAAAACCACTGCTTAAAAAAATTGATTGGAATGTATTCTACCATTTATTGCTGTAATTCAGGCGGTCAAGAAGATTATTGTAGAATACCGGTTCATTTCACAGGCCTATCCTTGCCTGTTTTTGCTTATAAAAGGCGTGGAGTGGAGGAGATGTTAGTTCATCCTGCTTTTTATGAACGTTGCGGTTCTTGTACATGCATACCGCGAGTTAGAGATGCCTACTGCGGGGTGCGCCGAGGTGTCTCGCGGTAAATTTGCCAGTTGGAATGCACACACCATGAGCTAAATAAATATTTTGTATTTTTGTGAAAAGGGGTGTGTTCAGCGGTAGAGTGTGAGTATGCTAGCGTTTCTCAGTGCGTGGGGCATTGAGTTCGTTAACTGATTAGAAGGGGTTTAGTGCGTGGGCTCTTACTGCCTACAAAATGGGTGGGGGTAAGGGCTCCTGCAGTAATAATTTGAATGGCCATGTGCTAACTGCGCAATTTAGAGCGCGGCCAATCATTCTGGAAATAGGAAAATCAGCCCATTTCAAGGCCCAGCCCAAGTGGCCCTAGCACACGAGAAAGACCCGTTTAGCGTGATATGGCCACTTTTGCCATAGGTTTGGTAAAAGGACCCCATTGTTTCATTTGAATTAGAGAATGACACGGGGACAGATTTTTCACCGTCCCCCGCAGGAACTCAATTTCCCCATTCCCACAAGTTTTGTCACTGTCCCTATCCCTGCCCCTTTCCTGTAAGCTCTGCCTTAACCGCACAAGCCTCAAACACTTATGATTTTAAAATGTTTGAGGCTTGTGCAGATGAGGACGGAGCTTAGGCATTGGTGGAATGAGGCATTATGACATCACAATCTGAGCTCTAGAATGTTGCTACTTAGGATTTTAAAACGTTTGAGGCTTGAGCAGATGAGGACAGAGCTTAGGCATTGGTGGAATGAGGCATTATGACATCACAATCTGAGCTCTAGAATGTTGCTACTTAGGATTTTAAAGTGTTCGAGGCTTGTGCAGATGAGGACGGAGCTTAGGCATTGGTGGAATGAGGCATTATGACATCACAATCTGAGCTCTAGAATGTTGCTACTTAGGATTTTAAAGTGTTTGAGGCTTGTGCAGATGAGGACGGAGCTTAGGCATTGGTGGAATGAGGCATTATGACATCACATTCCGAGCTCTAGAATGTTGCTACTTATGATTTTAAAACGTTTGAGGCTTGAGCAGATGAGGACAGAGCTTAGGCATTGGTGGAATGAGGCATTATGACATCACAATCTGAGCTCTAGAATGTTGCTACTTATGATTTTAAAGTGTTTGAGGCTTGTGCAGATGAGGACGGAGCTTAGGCATTGGTGGAATGAGGCATTATGACATCACATTCCAAGCTCTACAATGTTGCTACTTATGATTTTAAAACGTTTGAGGCTTGAGCAGATGAGGACAGAGCTTAGGCATTGGTGGAATGAGGCATTATGACATCACATTCCGAGCTCTAGAATGTTGCTACTTATGATTTTAAAACGTTTGAGGCTTGAGCAGATGAGGATGGAGTTTGCAGGAATGGAGCAGGAAAAAAACTCGCGAGAACAGGACAGGCAAATGAGTTCCTGTGATGGGGAAACATTTTGTCCCCGTGTCATTCTCTAATTTGAAACCTGTGGCTATCAACTTTATAAACATTGTTCAAACTGCTCACAATCTATATTTGGTGATACTTTAGGCTCCTTTTATTAAATGGCGGTAGAGATTTCTACTGCGGGCCGGCGAGGTAAATGCTTTGACGCTCACAGGAATTCTATGAGCATTGGAGCTCTTCCCTTGCTGGTCCGCAGTAGAAACCTCTACCACCATTTAGTAAAACCCAGTGTTAATTCTTAAGGGTAATGTTATTCATTTGTATTTTACCAATACCTGTGAAACTAATCCCCTCTTTTACAAAACCGTAGCGTGCTTTTTAGCACCGGAGCTATAAACTGCGCTATGTTTGTAAAGGAGTGGGGGAGGGGGTTTAAAGGATTTATTTATGTTATAATTTTCTTTGCTCACCTTTTTATGTAGGCCAAACAATAAGACCACTAAAATCTCACATGAAAAGCACAGAAGCTGTATTCAAAATCAGAATCTGGATGCCCCATTAATAATAATAATAATAATAATTTATTTTTATATACCGCTATACCA
Organism: Geotrypetes seraphini; assembly: GCF_902459505.1. Taxonomy (NCBI): domain Eukaryota; kingdom Metazoa; phylum Chordata; class Amphibia; order Gymnophiona; family Dermophiidae; genus Geotrypetes; species Geotrypetes seraphini. The sequence goes on from NC_047097.1 coordinate 17,716,340, forward strand.
GAAAAAGCTCAAAGCGGTTCCCAACAAGGTAAAATGCATACAATCAATAAAATTGAAATGACATAATAAAAACAATCAATTAAAATTGGAATACATCAATTAAGAATCGGTTAAAATTGAAATGCATCAGTTAAGAAACAAAAGTGAATTAAACAGTTGTAATATTAGGATATAGACATGTCAAACAGACGGATCTTTAATGTTTTCCTAAAATCAAAATAAGAAGTGGCCTCTAATATAGGTTTTCCTAGCCATATATTCAGTTTGGCGGCCTGGAAGGAAAAAAATGTTGTCAAAAATCTTCTTATATTGGCAGCATCTCATTGTGTGCAATTTAAAATCTTTTTAGGAGTTAAGAGTTTCACTGCTTCATCAACCATGTCTGTCAGTTTTGGGTGGTGTATTGAATTCTGTGCTTTTGCAGTGCAAACAGCGATGGATTTTTCATCTGCTTACAATTGCCCTGATGGGTCTCAATAACGAGATTGATCAGCATTTTGATTAAAAAAAAAAAATCATAGCGGTCCCCTTTCATCAAGCTGCGGTAGAGATTTTTTTTTTTTAATCGCCATCTGCCGCAGTAAAAAACCCTAACATGGTTTGATAAAAGGGGGCCTTGATGTGTGGTAATTGTATATTTATTTATTTTTAAAATTTATATACCGTTTTATTCCAAAACGGTTTACAAATAGTTCCATACATAAAATATTATAAAATTCAGAATAAGGTAAGAACAAAACAAACCGATTCAATCCTTACATAAAATCAATTTCTCAAAGAAATGCATCTACAAATAATTGTGTTTTCAGCATTTTCCTAAATGAGCTCTTATCGCTACATTTTCAGATTTGACCAACCAGGCTATTCCACAACTTAACCCATGGCATCTGTTTCCACATATTTAGGGATAGCCTTCGTTTTTAGCAATGCTGAATTTTCAGAGCACAAAGTTCAACAACATTCTGCTGTCCTTGTACAAAAGGGGTGTGAAAGTCCCTCCTCGAGGGCCAGAATCCAGTCGGGTTTTCAGGATTTCACCAATAAATATACATGAGATCTATTAGCATACAATGAAAGCAGTGCATTGGGGGAAATCCTGAAAACCCTACTGGATTCCGTCCCTTGAGGACCGGAGTTGCCCACCCTTGACCTAGAGCAGGGGTGTCAAAGTCCCTCATCGAGGGCTGCAATCCAGTCAGGTTTTTAGGATTTCCCCAATGAATATGCATGAGATCTATTAGCATACATTGAAAACAGTGTATGCAAATAGATCTCATGCATATTCATTAGGGAAATCCTGAAAACCCGACTGGATTGCGGCCCTCGAGTAGGGATTTTGACACCCCTGTTGTACAATCAATCATTCTTTCCAGGCTGGACTATCTATCTAAGTCTAACCAAGAAAAGTCTTCAGACTTCAGCGGATCCAGAATACTGCGACTAGGTTGATCTTCGCAAAAAGTAAATTTGATCATGTTTTCCTGCTTCTGTCATAACTTCAATGGCTTCCAGTAATTTCTAGGGTTCACTTTAAATGTGCCTGCCTAACATTCAAGATCCTGCATGGCATTCTTCCCCCCCACCCTAATTCCACTATCTTGGAATTCTACAAAACCTGACACTACCAGATCCACCCATTAACTTAAACTATCTTTCCTCTCGTTAAAAGGCGTTATCTTTGTGGGAAAATTAGGGAAATCTCTTTTCTTCAAAATCACTGAGCTTTGGAATAATCTTCCTGCCCTGCTGCGGAATCTGGGCTCCTTCCAATTATTCCGAAAGCATCTGAAAACTTGGCTGTTCTCAAAAATGTAAATCTCGCTACTCTCTTTATAATCATTAATTCTTATTATGTTTTTCCTTCCTTATATTACAGTTCCTATATCTTTATGGAGAGGATGCGGTATATAAACTTAAGGCTTAATTTAGATAGTTTAGATCAAACCCTTAAATTCAGGAATCGTACCATATAAAAATTGGTGACATATCATAATTGTTTGTATTGAATTCTGAATGCAACTGGTCAATTAGTTTATATATCGGATTAAGGTTATCAGATGTCTGGACGGACATGTCCTCTTTTTAGAGGGCATGTCTGGGCATCCGGATAGCTTTTCAAAACCTAGCTCTTTGTCCGGGTTTTGACAAGCAGATTGCATTGGGAGGGGCATCCGTGCATGCGCGGTTGCCTCCTGACCAAGACGAGCAGGCTGAGGGGGCGGGGCTAGGGGTGAGGCTGGGGCATGGTGTGGGCGTAATGAGGTGGGGGATGGGTGGACCTGGATGGGCCTGGGGGCAGGTCTATGAGTCCGGATTAGACATATGTAAAATCTGGTAACCCTATATCAGATGTTACTTGAACTACAAAGCAATGGCGGAATAGAAATCTCTAATGTAATGTACACAAGATCCAGTACTAAGTGGAAATGTGATGGTTGAAGCATTTGTTCTATTGGAAGGCGAGCACAATTTATAAAAGTGTTTGTTTTTTTTAAGCAAATATGTGATGTTATTTTATTTTATTTTGTTTGTTTCCCAGGTACTTATGGTTGTAAGCAAGTCGCATCTCCTTTGAAAAAGGCAGTTTCTGCTGAAACGCTGTCATCATAATGGTACCACTGAATACATTTCTCAGATAAGTGAGCTGTTTGTTTTTGTCACTGAAGTTTTATAGTATGGGAGTGTTCGTGATTTTTATATGTTTTTTGAGAAAATTTTTGAATTTTTTTTTAGTGATAACACTGATTTATAAACATTCCCTTTGACTCAAAAGATAAATGATGAGGTAAACGGTAGCTGAATATTTGTTATTTTCAGCATTATACGATATCTCATCCCTCCCCCCCCCCACACCTTTTATAAAGATGCAGTAACAGCGGGATATGTATTGGCCCACTTTCCCTCCCCCACCCCACCCCACCCACACATAAACTCCCCTCCAATAACCAAACCACGCTCGCTTATGGATAAATAGCCGCAGCTCTGTTTATTAACAAAACAATTAATTTAACACTCGCATAACAAAACAGTTTCCCGAACTACACCTTAAACCATTACCAATAATATTTGGCCCCTGACCCTGCCATGCCAGCAAGGGTCTGGGGGGTGGCATATCCCAACATGCCCCTTTAACCAGAGGCACCAGAACCAGGGCACGGCTCCCTGCCATCCCCCTGCTCATCTCCTGATGAGCTCCACCAATCCGTAGCTCAGGGTAACCGCCAACCCAAACTCGGCAACCTACCGAACCAGACAAAAAAGGGGTGGGAGGGTGGGCAGGAAAAAGCCGCCTCGGAGGACCGATGCCACTGAGTGTCGTTGCCGAGTGGGGATGGGGGGGCGCTGATGCCGCTCATTGCCATCCCGTTGGGGGGGAGGGCCTTGCCGATCTTGTTACCAAAATCGGAAAGGTGAGGGAGAAATATGGGCCTGTGGTGAATGGAGAGATTGAGAGAAGGGGACAGATGATGGAAGTGGGGGAAAGAGAGAGAAGGGGCAGATGATGGAAGTGGAGAGAAGGGGGAGAGAGAAGAGGGCAGATGATGGAAGTTGGGGGGAAAGAGAGAGAAGAGGGCAGATGATGGAAGTGGAGAGAAGGGGGAGAGAGAAGAGGGCAGATGATGGAAGGAGGGGGGAAGAGAGAGAAGGGGCAGATGATGGAAGTGGAGAGAAGGGGGAGAGAGAAGAGGGCAGATGATGGAAGTTGGGGGGAAAGAGAGAGAAGAGGGCAGATGATGGTAGTGGGGGAAGGGGCAGAAGATGGAAGTGGGGAGAGAGAAGAGGGCAGATGATGGAAGTGGGGGAAGAGAGAAGGGGCAGATGATGGAAGTGGAGAGAAGGGAGATAGAGAAGAGGGCAGAGGATGGAAGGAGGGGATAAATAAAAGGAGGGCACATGATGGGGGAAAATGATTGAGTTAGGGAAATACTGGAGGGGGTGAGGGAAAGAGGTGGCGAGCTGTAGGTAGACAGTAAAAAAGGGAATTGATGAGAGGGTAGTAAGAGCGTAATCTAGATGGATGCAGAAAATAAATTGAAAAGGAAAATGAGGGAAGAAAGGGATTGCAAAAGAGAGATGTGGGAGAGGGAAGGAGAGGAGAGAGATGCCAGACCAATGGGGGTGAAAGGAGAGATAGAAGGGGGAGGCATACAGTTTCTGGAAGGGGCATAGAAGGAGAGAAGATGCCATATAGGGGCAGAGAGATGGCAGACAGTGGATGGAAGGAAGAGAGTAACAAGAAGATGAGGAAAGCAGAAACCAGAGAAGATAAAGGTAGAACAAACAAGTCCCGAAAAGCAACCTGATTACATGTTTACCTACCTCTAGGGATAAGCACTGGCTTTCTCCAGGTCTACCTTAGCAGTTTATGGACTTTAACTTCAGTGATTTGTGCACACCTTTTTCAAGCTACCCTGACTGCTTTTCCCAAATTCTCAGGCAACAAGTTTGAGTTTAACTGAAAAGTATTTTTTAAGTCTACTACTCAGTAGCTTTGTGTGTTCCCTAGTCTTTAGGAAAAGTAAAGAAATCACTTTTATCCATTCCATTCAGGAGTTTAGACCTCTACTCTATTCCCTCTCAGCCATCTTTTCTTCAAACTGAAGAGCCCAAATCTTTTAAGCATTTCCTCATTTCCCATACCCTTAATTAATTAATTTATTTCTTCCATTTGTGCGTGGCACATACGTATACAAGCTCTAGGCGACATTACAGAGGAAGGGGTTAATCATTTTGGCTGCCCTTCACTGTGCCATTTCTAATTCTCCTATATCTTTTTTGAGAAGCAGCAATCAGACATGTCCATAATACTCAAGTTGCACTTACACCATATGATATATTGTACATATAATTTTTATTCTTTATTTTTTCTAATAATTTCTAACATTCTGTTTACTTTTTTGAGCACCATCAACGCGCTAGATCTTAGGAACGGAAGTCAATAAAATCATTCTTAAGCCTACACCCTGTGTGACGTTTCTTTATTCTCAGAAATCTCCCCGAAGGAGCAGAATCTGAAATCATTTCAACCATCAAGAAGACGTTTGACTTCAGCCAATACGAGGCAGTTCGCCTTTTTCACACTTTGATGAAGTGCATGAAAAATAAAGGGCTTGTAAGTAAGAAAGAGAAACAGTGTGGCGTGATAAGTTACTAAGAGCTAATTTCGGACTTAGTAGAGATAATAACATATCTGTTGTACTCGGCAAAATAAGAGGATGTTGAAAATATGAATGTATAAATACATAATGAGTTGATATTTTTATTAAAGTGTCTGTTTTCCATTACAGGATCAAACAAAATATTTAAATTAATTTTATATAATATTGTGTGAATAGATAACCGTGTTCCATATTGGGTCAGACAACCATCAAGACATTGATATTGCAGTTTTCACAGCACTGCTGAAAGGTGAAAAATGTATTTTTTAAAATTTTTTTGGATGAACAATGTTTCCTTCCTTTCCTCTCCTTTCCTTCCTTTCCTTTCCTCTCCCTCCTTTCTTTCTTCCTTTCCTTTCCTTTCCTCTCCTTCTTTTCCTTTTTTTTCCTTTTGTTTTCATAAAACGCAGTTAAATTTTATGACAGTCAAGTAAACATAAGGGAGATTGCCAAAAATGCAGTGTAGTGAAAATAGAGATCAAAGTGCTTCAAACAAAAATAATAAAGATCTCTAAAGCAGAATCTAAAGATAGAAACATAGAAATAGATGGCAGGTAAGGGCCACGGCCCATCCAGTCTGCCCACCTCAAAGACCCTCCCCTACCTTTCTTTGTGAATAGATCCCACGTGTCTGTCCCATTTGGCCTTAAAATCAGGCACGCTGCTGGCCTCAATAACCTGAAGTGGAAGACTATTCCAGCGATCAACCACCCTTTCAGTGAAAAAGAATTTCCTGGTGTCCCCAAGCAGTTTTCCGCCCCTAATTTTCCACGGATGCCCCCTTGTTGCCGCTGGACTCTTGAAGAAGAAGATATCTTCTCCTAACTCGATGCGGCCCGTGAGATGTTTGAATGTCTCGATCATGTCACCCCTCTCTCTGCGTTCCTCGAGCGAGTATAGCTGTAATTTATCCAGCCTTTCTTCGTACGGGAGATCCTTGAGTCCCGAGACCATCCGGGTGGCCATTCTCTGGACCGATTCCAGTCTCAGCACATCCTTGCGATAATGCGGCCTCCAGAATTGCACACAGTATTCCAGGTGGGGCCTCACCATTGATCTATACAATGGCATAATGACTTCCGGCTTACGGCTGACGAAACCCCTCCGTATGCAGCCTAAGATGGTCTTAAACCTTAGAAATCACATTATGTGAGAGCTAAGCTCCACTCAGAATTGTGTAATCACGCCAAGGACCCAAGTCCCTATAGCGAGATCCACCATCCAATCATTATGCATGAAAAATGTATAAATTAAAGAAGTTGTAACTCATATAAATGTAATGAAAAGTATGTGCAAAAATTATACACTTAGCTCATAGGGTTGAGGGTCCTGACATGGACTACGTTTCGTAACCTAAACTAAAAACGCACTAAAAACGCTAGCGCACCTTAGTAAAAGGAGCCACACTTTTTTTTTATTTTTATGATATTGAAGTTCTTTTAAGCTGTATTGTTTTTTGTTTTGAGTGGGTGGAGCTATTGCTTCAGGATGACGTATATTTGTCAATTGAATGGTTTATGTTTATTATGTTTGGTGTTATATGGAAACCGCCGAGATTTCAGGCGGTATATACATTTTTAAAATTAAATAAATAAATTACTGATCTTGACTTGTCTCATGTTATCTGCCTTATCTCTCCGTCCTCCCCTGCCTCCCTCCTCTTTTCCTTCCTGTTTTCTCTATCAGTCGCCTAGAGCTTGTGCAGGTTTCTGCGACTCAGATTAGATTAGATTTTGGAAAGTCCAAAGGTCAGGTAACAGGACACGAACAAATCTGATTCTCTTTGTATTTACAGGAATGAAGGTTTCTGCATTTGACCAGCTTGCCCTGACACTGGCGTGGGATAGAGTTGATATCGCTAAGGACCATATTTTCATTTGTGGACAAAAATGGGTGGTAGGTATGGAGAACAGTAAATGGGAGAAAAAGAACATAAGATTTGCCGCTGCTGGGTCAAACCAGTGGTCCATCGTGCTTAGCAGTCCACTCAAGCGGCGGCCCTTAGGTCAAAGACCAGTGCCCTATTTGAGTCTAGCCTTACCTGCGTATGTTCTGTTCCAGAAGGAACTTGTCCAACTTTTTCTTAATCCCTGAAGGGTGATTTCCCCTATAACAGCCTCCGGAAGAGCGTTCCAGGTTTCTACCACTCTCTGGGTGAAGAAGAACTTCCTTACGTTTGTACGGAATCTTTTCCCTTCTAACTTTAGCATGAGCAGCATTTTCCACCCGTTGCTTGCGCCGGCCTCGGCTCCCTTCTGATGTCATGTCCTGATCCCACGACCAGGAAGTGACATCAGAAGGGAGCCGAGGTTGGTGTGAGCAGCAGGTGGAAAATGCTGCTCACGCTAGTGAACATTTCTAGAGGCATTCAGGAGAGGGGTCGAGAGGAGGAGAGGCGCCAGCACCTCCATGAGGACAGCGCCCAGGGTGCCCCTCACCCGTGTTACTACACCACTATCCTGGTACTTAGGCATTGCTCGGTATCCTAATACCGAGCGATGCCTAAGTTGAGTTAGACACCACTAGGTGCAATTCTATAAACGATGCCTAGTGGTTGATTGACAACTGCGCCAAACAGCGCTATTTATAGAATCAAGCCCTAATAGCTCACATTTATTTTGGCTAATTTGTTTAAGTTATGCTGTTACAACAACAAAGTTAGCTGACAAAATCTAGGGCAGACTGGCCCAAGTTCAGTCCTTGAGGGCTGCAACAAACCAGGTTTTCAGGATATCCCTAAAGAATATGCATCATATACAAAGAAGTCCTTAACTGCTACAAATTCAAATATGAACTATTTTATTTAATGGTTTTAACTCATTCTATACTCTGAACTTTATATATGATGTATAGAATTAACTGAAGCTAGACTTTAATAGATATTTGTCCCACCTATTGTGTATTGGGTTATTAAAGAATATGCATGAGAGAGATCCATATATAATTATAAGTGGGAATGCAGATCTTTCTCATGAATATTCATTAGGGATATCCTGAAAATCTGGTCTGCATTTGGCTCTCAAAGACTGAACCTGGACAAGCCTAATCAAGTTTCAAGTTTTCAAGTTGTATTTAAAATTTGATTTAATCGCTCGTCAGGACTTCTAAGCAAGTTACAGGTAAGAAAAAAGGAGATTAAAATAAGCAACAATCAAATGCAATGATTGTAACATAAACGTTTTAAAACAGTAAAAAAGAGTGACATAAATCGCATGAGACAATTAAAACTTAACTAACACGAAACAAAAGGTAAATGGGGAAGAAATACAATGGGTGGCTGAATCTCATGATGGATGCCAACTTGTCGGGTTGGGGTGCTCACTGCGGGGATTAATCATCTGGAGCTCCGGGCAATTTGGCAGTCATAATTTGCTCTCCAGCCCCTTCTGAAAGGAAAAGCAGGGCGAGTATTCTCTGAAAAAGCCTGGAATTCCCTTCCGAGGGAAGTGGTGGAGAGGAAAACGGTGATGGAATTCAAAAAAGCATGGGATAAACATAGAGGATTTCTAATTAGAAAATGAAGAATGTAAATTAAAGAACTAAGGCTGTTACTGGACATTGCATGGTCTGTGTCCCATATATGGTGATTCGGTGTAGGACGGGCTGTGGTGGGCATCAATGGGGACTCCACTAACTTGGAACATGAGGATGTTACTGGCCAGACTTTACGGTAGATTTCCTACAAACAGGAAGGTTGGGTAGGCTGGAGTGAGTTTGGACGGCAACTTCAGCATTTGGAACCTAGGACGATGCCAGGAGGACTTTACAGTCTATGACCCAGAAATATCAAAGAAGAGACAAGTTAATTTAATCATGTATTTGTAATGGGTATAACTAATGGGCAAACTGGATGGACCATTCAGGTCTTGGATCTTTTCCAGATAAGCCCCGCCCAAAAGTTAACCCCCGCCACCCAAAAAAAATTATAAAAAAGAGGCGCGATCTGTAGAAAGTAAAGTGGGGGGGGGGTTCCCCCCACGCTCCCTCGTCGGAGCCCTTAAAAAAATGGTCGACAATTTATCCTATTTTTTTATAATGTTAAGTTTCATATCCTCTTTTTTATAATCTTTTATAGGTGCTCCGCCGGGGGTCGTGGGGGGGAACCCCCCCACTTTACTTTATGCACATCGCGTCGCGTTGTGGGCCCGTTGTGCTGAGAACTTCACTGGTTAAGGTTGCGTGCGCTGGCAAAAGGTGGCGGGGCTTAACTTTCGGCGCGTCCACTTTTTCCATTAGTGGCGGGGCTTATCTGGAAAAGATCCCAGGTCTTTATCTGCCGTCATTTACTATGTTACCTGGCAGAAACCCAGAGTAGCAACGTTCCAGAGCTGAGATTGTGATGTCATAATGCCTTATCCCACCAATGCCTAAGAGCCAACCTCAGCAGTGATGTCACAATGGCTTGATTAGATGGCAACTTCAGCATTTGGAACCTAGGACAATCCCAGGTGGACTTTACAGTCTGTGACCCAGAATAACCAAAGCAGAGACAAGTTAATTTAATCATGTATTTGTAATGGGTATAACTAACGGACAAACTGGATGGACCATTCAGGTCTTGGATCTTTTCCAGATAAGCCCCGCCAAAAAGTTAACCCCCGCCACCCAAAAAAAATTATAAAAAAGAGGCGCGATCTGTAGAAAGTAAAGTGGGGGGGGGGTTCCCCCCACGCTCCCCCGTCGGAGCCCTTAAAAAAATGGTCGACAATTTATCCTATTTTTTTATAATGTTAAGTTTCATATCCTCTTTTTTATAATCTTTTTTGGGTGCTCCGCCGGGGGTCGTGGGGGGGAACCCCCCCACTTTACTTTATGCACATCGCGTCGCGTTGTGGGCCCGTTGTGCTGAGAACTTCACTGGTTAAGGTTGCGTGTGCTGGCAAAAGGTGGCGGGGCTTAACTTTCGGCGCGTCCACTTTTTCCATTAGTGGCGGGGCTTATCTGGAAAAGATCCCAGGTCTTTATCTGCCGTCATTTACTATGTTACCTGGCAGAAACCCAGAGTAGCAACGTTCCAGAGCTGAGATTGTGATGTCATAATGCCTTATCCCACCAATGCCTAAGAGCCAACCTCAGCAGTGATGTCACAATGGCTTGATTAGATGGCAACTTCAGCATTTGGAACCTAGGACAATCCCAGGTGGACTTTACAGTCTGTGACCCAGAATAACCAAAGCAGAGACAAGTTAATTTAATCATGTATTTGTAATGGATATAACTAATGGGCAAACTGGATGGACCGTTCAGGTTTTTATCTGCTGTCATTTACTATGTTATATGGTAAAGGAGAACAATTAAGGAAAGTACAAAAGGTACGGGGGATGCTGAAAGTTGCTTCTTATGGAAGGTAAAGAAAGATCGAAAAAAGTACCGATTTCAAGTTTTGAATGCTTCTTTATAGAGAGGATAAATGATGAATGTGATCTGTGAAGACAGACAATTTTCTGCTACCATTAAGAAGTTTGTTCAGGTCTTTTAATTATTGTGAACAATGACTTTTCTATACTGTTCTTAGGTTGGATCCCTTGAGCAGGCGATGTTGGATGCCCTTGTCATGGACAGGGTTTCCTTTGTGAAACTTCTTATCGAAAATGGAGTTAGCATGCACAAATTCCTTACAATTCCCAGACTGGAAGAACTTTATAACCTGGTAAGTGCATGATTTGACCCTTGACCTCAGAAGACTGTGGCAAGGATCCCTAAAGTCATTATGACTTAGTAAACTAGTCCGGTTTCTAATTGCAATTTGTCTGTAGCTTATTGTAATCAAATAGCAAAAATGTGCACCACAACCATGGCTCATTGTAGGGCACTGAGTCAGATTTCTACCAGATAGATAGCACCAAGTGAATATTGATTCTGACTTTTCAAATTTGTGAATTGGCATGTATTTCCTGTTCCATTTTGCATTTCTGGACTCCAAATACCTTTCAGTTCAATGCGGTGTACAGAAAATAATAAGAGAAACTGTACAATAACAGCAATCTATACAACTCACTGATAACAATCCATACTTTAAAAAAAGATACGTTACCAAGACTATCATTTTTCTAGAAATCGAACAAAAGAGACAATTTCAACAATTTTCTAAAATGCAAATATGAAGGTGATAATGATAACAATTTCCGAAGTTCGTCATGCCAGCTAGCTACCTGAAAAGCGAATGATTGTTGTAAACACTTCTTATAAATACAACCTTGTACTGAAGGGAACACAAATAATGAGGCAACCCGTAACGGGCGATCAGTATTGAAAATTCCTAGTTTAGGTCTTTCCCTTCCAAAAGTTGGTCAAGGCTGGGGATGCTGCAAAGGCGACATTCACAGGTTTTGGATAGGGGGGAGGGAAGGAAGAGTCCTAGGGCTAGATTCACGAACCTGCCCGATCAGGACCGATATGGGCAGGTCCGATGGATTCGTCAACCTCCAATATGCAGATAGGAGTGATCGGAGGAACACCCCCATCTGCCGGCAAGGATCGCTGGTGTGTGATCCCAACGCACGCGCAGACCAGCTGTAGATGGTTTGCGCATGCCCGTCTGAGCCACGACATTTTTTAAAAACTTTAAACTTTTTTTACTTTCTTAAACTTTAAATTTTTTTTACTTTTTAGCTCAGCAAGCCTGTGATTTTAACCCGCTTTAAACCCTTGCAGAGCAGGGAAGGGCAGGAGAGATTTGGAGCAGCAGGCGGGAGAAATCTGGGGACGAGCAGGGCAGCAATTGGGGAGAGAGCAGGGCGGTGATTTGGGGCATATATTCTTCAATCACGGCACAAGTCTTGCATTCTTCATCCAAATTATATTTTTCCTCTTTTCATTTTCCATAAAGAAACCATGTTCAACGAAGTCAACACTTTTCCATCTTCTCCGTGACGTCAAAAAGGTAAAGCTCCTTCTTGATCTAATATTGGTGTAAATTTGAAATTTAAAAGTCATATTTTGGTTTAAAATGTTTGGAAATCAAAACTCTGAAGCTTACATACATACAGTTGCTGAATTATTTCTGAATCCCCTCCTCCTCCTCCCCCCACCATCCCCCACTTCCAAGTGGTAGCTTTGGAAGCAGGGGAGTAAAGATAGATGATGTAGAGGTCTGAGTCCTTACGATGGTCACAGAAGTGGTTGAATCTGCTGCTTCCAGAAGTAGTTTCGTACAGAGAAGTATAATGGCGTGTGTACTGTGTGCGAGGGCGGGCTGCAGGGCCAGATAAGACGAGCCACATAATCTTAACCAGTGGCATAGTGAGTGTAGGGGGCACCCGGGGCAGAGGCGCACTTCTGTGCCTCCCCCACTGCGTGCATGCCCCTCCCCTTCTGCCAAAACCAGGACCTCCTGACACTCCCCCTTGACACCAAGCGCCCCTGTCTTCCGATTACTCCTCCCTCTCCCACATAATCCTGGTGGTCTAGTGGGTTTGGGGGGGGGGGTTGGATCAGATCCCACCCCCAGCTCAAGAGCCCTCTACTCCTGTATCTTTTGTCGAAAATCAGGCAGGAGGGATATCCTCTTCAAAATGGCGGCCTTTCCCCCTTCTGGTGCACTGAACCAATCAGTGTCTTGGGCCCCACCCAGTGCGTGCTGGTGATGCATTAGGAGGAGCCTAAGGCCCCGATTGGTTCAGGCACCTAAGGCCCCTCTCTTAGGGGCCTTGATTTTGTGAGGGAGTGTTCTTAAGGGGAATGGCAGCGTTCTATAGACTCACTCACATGGGGCACCTACATGACGCTGCCTAATTCTGTAAAGGAAAGAAGGTGCTTAATTTATTATTTTTTTTTTTAATAGAATATTAGTGTAGCCGGCTATGCAGATGTATGTGTTTAGGCATGAGCACTTACCTTTCCATGTGGGCTTTCCCATCCGTGGAGTCTGGATTAGGGTTACCATAGTTTGGGCCACTAAACCCTGGGCACAAGGCCCCAATCTGTTCTACCTATAGCCCCGCCCCCACAAAGCCTCCTCTCTTCTTCCCCGATGAGCTCCGGCCATGTCTGGAGGGCCTGGGGTATGCGCAGATGTGTGTGACATAATATGCGCATGCTCAGAGGCCCTCCAGATGTGGCTGGAGCTCGTCGGGGCTTCTGGGTTTTAGAAAGTCCGTCCGGGCACTTAGACAGTCCTCTAAAAAGAGGACATGTCCGGGTTTCCAGGAAGTCTAGTAACTCTTTGTTTAGACATGAGCACTTGCTTGTCCATGTAGGCATTCCCATTGGTGGAGTCTGGATGAAGTCCCACCCTACGTGCTCTCAAAAATCAGTGCATAGTGGATTTCTGGTATCTATATACAGATATGCACACATGTATGTGCTTATGTTCTAGAATTCTGGTCATTTACACTTGTACTTGACATGTAGTGCTTTCTGTATAGAATGATTCCCCATGTGTCTGGGGTTTTTTTGTTAGCCTCCAACCAAACAAATCCTCACTCAGCAGGAAAAGGTATATAATGGAAGACCAGACCAACTTGTATCTTTCTTCTCATTTCTTTATTGAAAATTCTTCATAGAAACATTCTTGCTCCAAGCAATACTGCCCGACGGGACGCTCCTGCCCTGAATGTATGAGGAAGCCAAAATGAGTGCTCCCTGCTGGAACCCTTGAAAAAGCCATTGTTGGCGAAACGGGTCCCGTCGGGCAGTATTGCTTGGAGCAAGAATGTTTCTATGAAGAATTTTCAATAAAGAAATGAGAAGAAAGATACAAGTTGGTCTGGTCTTCCATTTAGGTGTTATTTTTGATAATAAACTAAATTTCCATGATCATATCAGTAATATTGTGAAAATCACTTTTTACAGATTACGTAAAATTCGTTCCATTTCAAAATTTCTCTGTTCTAAATCACTTACTATACTTGTTCACTCTTTGGTGATGTCTAAGCTCGATTACTGCAATTCTTTATTCAAAGGGATTGCACTACATGAAATAAAACGATTACAAATCATACAGAATACAGCAATAAAATTAATCAATAATTCAAAAAAATATGATCATGTAACACCACTTCTTAAAGAGGCGCATTGGCTTCCTGTTAATTATAGAATCACTTATAAGTTATGTATAACTATTTTCAAAACTTTGACTAATAAGACTCCTGCTTTTTTATATAGATCACTGATTCCTTATTCTACTAAAAGAATTTTAAGATCTAGCGAACAAAATCTGCTAACAATTCCATCATTAAAAATTATTAATACTAGGAGACAATTTATTTTTTCCTGTATGGCACCGCAAACTTGGAATGCCCTTCCTATTGTGCTGCGGGATGAGAAAGACTTGGGTAAATTTAAAACTGCGTTAAAAACTTTCCTTTTTTTTTACATAATTTATTTATTTTATAAATTCTGTTTATTGGTCAATTTATTGGGTAAATTTAAATCTGTGTTATTTTACCGTTTTAATGATGCCTTCTTCACATAATTCTTTTATATTTTAAGAATGATGATTATTTGATCAATCCTGTTCTAATTACATTATTTTGTGTTTTCCTTCATTGTCTTATCTTTATTTAAAATTGTATTTCTTCCCTTCTTTCTCTTTGTTTAACTATGCTTAAATTTATTGTTTTTTAGTTATTACTTAAATATATTGTCTGCATTGTAATGTAATGTATTGTTACTGTATTTTAGATTTATATTGTAAATTTTAAATGTACATCGCTTAGAACATTTGATTAAGCGATTTATCAAGTCCCATAATAAACTTAAAACTTAAACTTATTATATACCTTTTCCTGCTGAGTGAGGATTTGTTTGGTTGGAAGTTATTCTGTTCACCTCACCTTTCTATCTTCAAGTTTTTTTGTTAGCCCAAGTCTACTAAGACTACACTTCTCCCTCCGTATTCGCTGTGATAGGGGATTAACAGAGCCGCAAATACAGAAAAACCGCAAATAACTTTTTCATATGTTATTCGCTGTTTTCTATTAAAAACCATCGTGAATATAGTGAAACCGCGAATAACATGGTGGGAGACCTGGTCTGTTCCTGAAGGAGAGGCAAAATACGCTGAAGAAAGTGCTGGGAATCAGCGATTTTCTCTGTAAACGTGTGGAATCAACGATTTTTTTAATGCAAGCTGATGTAATTTGGGGAGGGGGGGAGAGGAGCCAGCAAGCTTAAAACTGTGAATAATCGAAACCGCGAATACGGAGGAAGAAGTGTACACATTTTCTTCCCTGTGCTTATGGCTGAGATCATAATATCCCCCGTTTTTATTTCTAGGGAAACCCTCCGCCAGAATATAAACTCACCCTCATGGATGTGGGACTTATCATTGAATATCTCATGGGAGGAACCTACAGGTGCATGTACACCAAAAAGCGCTTTAGAATTCTTTACAAAACTTTGATTCAGGTGAGCAGAGTCTGGAAATGATTCTGAAGAACATGTGGGGTTAGGATACACGCTTAAGAAATGTTCCAAAATTCCTAGACACATTAGGGCTGATGTACTTTATAAAGGGCGCTAACGTTGTCCATTAATGTTGCATGATGCATAAATGAGGCAGATGCAAATGCATGCGCGTATAATAACAATAATGCATACAGACGGCATTGCAAAAGTTTAACTACATCTCCCTGAGGTATAGTTTTTTGCATAATGCAACAATGATGTTCTTCTGCAAAATGTACCCCCTGATATTAAAAAACTGTGCTCAGAACTGGCTTCAAATGCTCTCTAAGGCATTTGGTGTAGAACGGGTACGAGTGGATTGATTTTTCACTTTGTCAAAAATTACAAAAACTAGGGGATACTCAATGAAATTGCAGGGAAATGCTTTTAAAACCAATAGGAGGAAATATTTTTTCACTTAGAGAATAGTTAAGCTCTGGAATGCGTTGCCAGAGGTTGTGGTAAGGGCGGATAGCATAGCCGATTTTAAGAAAAGTTTGGATAATTTCCTGGAGGAAAAGTCCATTGTCTGTTATGGGGAAGTCCCTGCTTGCCCTGGATCAGAAGCATGGAATATTGTTATGGTTTTGTATTCTGGAATCTTGCTACTCTTCAAGTTTCAAGTTTATTTAAAAATTTTATAAATCGGCCTTCTAGGCGGTGAACATTATGTTAAAAACATATATGGGGTAACTATACATCCTTTAAAACAATAATCATTATTAAAAATATTTAAAAACAAACAGGAACTAAAAAGGAAAGAAGAGGAGAACTACAATTTATCAAGTATGAAAGAACATATAGGGAAAGAACAAAAGGGAGGGTATCTAAAAATAGAATAAAACTATGTAGCCCTAAAAAGGGCATTTAGGTCTCAAAAGCATCACGAAAAAGAAATGTTTTTAAATTCGTCTTAAAATGGTGAAGAGTTGATTCTTCCCGTAAGTGGACCGGAATATTATTCCAAAGAGATGGAGCGCTGACAGAGAAAATGGTAGACCTCATTGTGCGGATAAACTTCAGAGATGGAACAGATAGCAGATTTTTAGAAGAAGATCTTAGAGTCTTAGAAGACCTATAAGGAATAAGAAGGTTATTGATAAATTCTGGTTGACTATTTTGTCTAGTTTTAAAGGGTTCCAGAATGTTGCTAGGAATTCTGGAATCTTTCTACTCTTTGGGGTTCTAGAATGTTACTACTATTTGGGGGGCCTGGGATAGGCACATGAGATCTCTCAGAGAGAAAAAGAGATAATGGTTACTGCGGATGGGCCATTTGACCTTTATCTGCCATCATGTTTCTATGTTTCTAGGTACTTGTGACATCGATTGGCCACTGTGGAAACAGGATTCTGGGCTAGATGGATTTATGTTTTTATTTAAATTTATACCCAGATATTCAGTGCCAGGCCACACCCAGATACCAAAGTTGTATATCCAGGTATAAGCCATCCAATATTCAGACCGTGAGAGATAGTATCTCCCTCACGGTCCACAGTGAATCCAGAAATTCAATGTTGGCGCCATATCTGGTGACTGGCATTGAATATCCAAGGTTTTTTTTTGGCTGGCGCAGACATAGCCGGCTATGCAAATATTCATTGGCTGGTTGGCTATGTCATAGCAGCCAATGATAGACCTGCTGATGGATATTTGTAGTGAATGGCTATGTCGCACCGGTTTGGTGACAGCTCCTTGCACCTTCTCCAAGGTGATGTACGTGGCAGCAGTGCACATGTGCTGCTCGAGCTTTTCAGTCATTCTTACCTGGACAATTGGCTCACGTGGGCTGACTCTGAGGCAGACTCCAAGGTGACGATGGCTTAGATCATCCAGCTCTTGGAGTGTTTGGGCTGAAAGGTGAATGAGACCAAGAGGCATTTGTCTCCCTCTCAGAATTTGGAATACCTGGGGGTGTAGTTTGACATGGCCCAGGGGAAGTGTTCCTTACGGAAGAGCACAGGGGCAATTTACAAGCTCAGTTTGGAAGCCCTATGGGTCTGGGCCTATCTCCAGCTTCTGGGATCTACGGTGATGACTCGGGAAGTCTCCCTCTTTTCATCTCTTACCTGTTTATTTATTTATTTTTAAAGATTTCTCAACCGCTTATTCCTAGGTGGCTTTACAAATAGTAACATACATGAAATAAAGCAAACAAGCCTTGTACAAACTTCAAAGATTACAAATCGTTCAATGTAGACAGTTAGTTCACAGCTCTCCATAATACCAGCTTCCCATCACTCTCTCTCATTCCTCCCCAGTCCTCCCATTCTCCCTCTGTCTTTCACTCACTCACTCCCTAGTCACCAATTTCTATTTCTCTAACCCTCATTCCTTCATCGGCTCCATCGCCTTCCCTGTCATTCAACCCCCCGCTGCCCTTACTATCAGACTTCCCATCCCCCTCTTTCAACTTCTTCCCACTTCCATTTCCACATTTTTTTTCTCTCCTGCCCCATTTGGTGCAGATCTGAAGAGCCTCTCTGTGGTTTGCAAAAATAGGAAATTGTCCATTTTCTGGCTGTAGTACACTTGACCTTAGCATGCGTCAAAAACCTGCATAAGGGCACATTATAGCCACCTTTACTATAGCTCAGTAAAAGAAGGGTAAAGGGGATAGAAACATAACGGCAGATAAAGACCAAATGGCCCATCCAGTCTGCCCTTCTGCAGCATCCATTATCTCCTCCTATCCCTAAGAGATCCCACATGCCTGTCCCATGCTTTCTTGAACTCAGACACAGTTTTTGTCTCTACCATCTTTACTGGGAGACTATTCCACGCATCTACCACCCTTTTCTAAAAATGTATTTCCTTAAATGACTCCTGAGCCATATCACCTCTTACCTTCATCCTATGCCCTCTCCTTCTGGAGTTTTCCCTCCTTTGAAAAAGACTCACCTCTTGAACATGAACACCACAGAGATATTTAAATGTCTCTGTCATATCCCCTCTCTCCCATCTTTCCTCCATATTAAGGTCTCTTAAATCCTACAGTATTTATATCTTTTTGAAGGTGTGGTCTACAAAATTGCACACATTCTTCCAAATGGGGCCTCACCAGAGACTTATTCTGTACAACAGCCCGTATGATCTCCCTTTTCCTACTGGCCATGCCTCTCCTTACGCACCCAAGCATCTTCCTGATGGGATTTCAATCAAAGTGGTTTACGCAGTTTAGACTGGTACTTATTTTTTGTGCCTGGGGTAATGAAGTGTTAACTGACTTGCCCAGTCACAAGGAGCAGCTACGGATTGAAACTGCAACCCCAGGCTGTTGAGGCATCAACTCTAACCACTGGGTCACACCTTCCTTGAAATCTTAGTATAAACAGAAAAGGAGATTATAACTAATTATCCTGCAGTTTAATATAATAAGACTTATGATGGCAGTTGGCCAAACTGCTTCTTGGATAATGTTTACTCCCAAACATGCTCTTTATACATAGGGTTACCAGATGTCTAGATTTCCTCGGACAGTCCAAGGGTCCGGACGGCTTTTTAAAACCCGGCACTTTGTCCAGATTTTGAAAAGCTATCAAATTGCCATTGGACAGGAGGGCATCCACGCATGCGTGGATGCCAGGCAATGATGTCACATACATGTGTGCATGGTGTCATCGCGTCTCATGCGCAGATACCCTGCCCGATGAGACCAGTGTGGGGCAGGGCTAGGGTGAGATTGGGGCCGGGACTGGGGCATGATGGGGCGAAGATGGGTGGAACTGGGCAGGCCTGGGAGCGGGTCTAGAGGTCTGGATTTTCCAAACGGAAAATCTGGTAACCCTACTTATAGCTTTATTGTTGTGGTCTCTGTTAGGGACTTTCTTTCGTCAACATGTTTCGCTACAAAAAGCTTTTTCAAGGCTGGGTCCCTAATAATCACACGCAATCAGTCTCGACCACTCTATTCAGTAGATGAAGCTAAGTCTTAAAAACTAAGTTAGATATTTAAATACTACTAAAGAATTAAAAATATAGAAAGTTTATAATCAAAAAATGATAAATTAAATTAATATATAAAGTTGATCCGGTGAAGCTTAACGTAATGAAATAAGTTTGAACGTGGAGTGGTGCATCTGAGGATCGAGTTAGCATTGTGATGACTGGTTTCTAAAGAGGAACGAGTTAAAGAGAAGGCCTGTAAATCATAGGCCATTAATTGTGTGCCCGCTGGCCTGAGTTTCTGAAATTTTCCATTCAGACTATTACGGCTGTACCCCAAAATGTGTCTCCAATTGCATCTTTGGAATGCTCTGCCTTCCTCTTTGCTGGAAGACCATTCTTTAACTTGTTTTTGGAAACAGTGTAAGGCACATTTATTTCGGCAGGTCTTTCCAGGTTCAGCCTTGTTTAGATTTTTTTTTTCCATATATAAAAAATAATACTTTGTGGGGGGTTTTGATATTTGGGTGGGCTATTGATGGGGACTTTCCTATCTAGTATATGGAGAGCTTTTCTTTTATGTGATTTTATTTAAAATTGTAAACTTCTTAGATTGCATTGTAAGTTTGCGGTATATCAAACTGAACAAACCTTCTTTGCTAGAGCCAGTGGTGAACTAGAGGCAGGGTGGAGGGGGTGGCCTGGGTGCAGCCAGTAAGCGGGGGCAGGGAGAAGTCACAGGGCGGTGACCCACCTTACACAGCTCTGCTGGCTCCCACTTTTTCTGTCGCCAACTTCCTGTTCGAGGGCGAAGGACCAGCAGAGGCGACAGCTATGCCCACCAGACCATGGCACCGCCAACTGCCTGGAGGGGAGGTTCTCGACCCCAGGTGGCAACCAAGACAGGTACGCCACAGACTAGAACTGGAGGATGGCCTTGTGAATGTCAGAAATGGCAGTTTTTGCAGAAGTCATTATTCTATTTCTCCAAAGTATGATCACAACTTATATTTCCTTGGATTACACCTAGAATCACATTCCATGTAGCATAGCAAAAATTGATTATTGGTTATTGAGAGCTTCTATACCACTACTGACGACTGGAGAGTCAATTCAGAGCAGTCTACATGAGCCTCTGCAAAGGCGCTATAATACATGAGCTTCTGTAGAGATGTTACCATAAGGAGTTTTGAGGTGTTACAATACATGGGCTCTATACTAAACTAAACCTTAAGTTTGTATACCGCATCATCTCTATAAAGATAGAGCTCAGCACGGTTTACAGGTAAATTCAATAAATGAGGGAAGGACATAAGAAGAAATTAGAGGTTATGAAGAGGATAGCTAGCTTTACATTTTGGAGAAAAGCCAGGTTGTATACTGAAATACACGGAGCTCTGTGGTGGGGTTACGGAGTTAATACCGGCACGATTATGCCATAATCCGGGACAGAGAGGGAAAATGCTTGAGTACCTGATTGTAAAAACCGCTTAGATAACCTTGATAGGCGGTATATAAAATCCTAATAAACTTAAACTTAAACTTAATCCATCATCCTACTTATACTCACTTGTTTATACCAAATCAATTGTCCTATGTATATGCACATGTAAAACTAGGTTTACTATTGCAGCTAAATACGCTTCTATAACAAGAAAAAAATAATCCCTTGGCTTTAAATTTGCAGAAGTCTGGAAGAAAGACCTGTACTAGTATTACTCATCTCTCTGAAGACCATAAATCCCAGACAGAGAAAAAGGAAGAAAGACGTCACACTCATTTCATCCAAACTGCACAGCCCTGCAGGCCTAAGGTACCTGTTTACCGTATGAATCAGTGGCATCGGGTGGTCTACATTATAACATAGTAACGTAGTAAATGATGGCAGATAAAGACCTGTACAATCCTTTCAGTCTGCCCAACAAGATTACCTCATAGCGTAAAGCGGTGGTTCTCAACCCTGTCCTGGGGACCCCCCAGCCAGTCGGGTTTTCAAGATATCCCTAATGAATATGCATATGAGAGATTTGCATATAATGGAAGTGACAGGTATGCAAATCTCTCTCATGCATATTCATTAGGGATATCTTGTCAACCCTGTCCTGGGGACCCCCCAGCCAGTCGGGTTTTCAAGATATCCCTAATGAATATGCATATGAGAGATTTGCATATAATGGAAGTGACAGGTATGCAAATCTCTCTCATGCATATTCATTAGGGATATCTTGTCAACCCTGTCCTGGGGACCCCCCAGCCAGTCGGGTTTTCAAGATATCCCTAATGAATATGCATATGAGAGATTTGCATATAATGGAAGTGACAGGTATGCAAATCTCTCTCATGCATATTCATTAGGGATATCTTGAAAACCCGACTGGCTGGGGGGGTCCCAAGGACAGGGTTGAGAACCACTGGCATAAAGTATGATATGATCCGCCATATGCATTCTTGACTTTGATTTGTCTTTGGCAATTTCAGGGCACAGAACATAGCACGAGGCTCTAGCCTTGTTCTCCAGCTACTGAAGCTGTCCTTGAA
The DNA here is from genome assembly GCF_902459505.1 of Geotrypetes seraphini. Taxonomy (NCBI): domain Eukaryota; kingdom Metazoa; phylum Chordata; class Amphibia; order Gymnophiona; family Dermophiidae; genus Geotrypetes; species Geotrypetes seraphini. The sequence continues at coordinate 17,738,311 of NC_047097.1, forward strand.
GCCCCACTCCAGCCCTTCCAAATCTCCCCAGCCTTGATTGGGGCACAGACTACTGAAGCTGAATCTATCCTGCCACGATCAGTCTGCCCAGCACTGGCTTTGTTCCTCAATTACTGGTGTAGCCATCTAATCACCACTGAGCTTCTTTGATTCCATGTCTTCTATGTAGAATTCCTTTGTGCTTATCCCATGCTCTTTTGGATTCTGTTACTCTTTTTGTTTCCACCTCTCCCAAGGGAGGGCATTCCAAGCATCTACCACTCTCCTTAAAAAAGTACTTCCTTTCTCTGGAAAAGGTTTGTTTGTATATATTTATATATTAATACCATTCAGATATTTAAATAACTGTGTTATATTGCCACTGCTTCTCCTTTCCATCAAGTCTCTCCTCGTACTTCTTGCGATGCAAACTCCATTCCATTTTTGTCGCTTTTCTCTGGACTTCAGTTTTTTTTATCAAGACACGCCCTCCAAAACTAAATACAATACTCCAAGAGGAGCTTCACCAACGACTTGTACAGGGGCATCAACATCTTCTTTCTTCTGCTGGCTATACCCCTCTCTATGCAGCCCAGCATCCTTCTGGTCCTGGCCACTAATATGTCACATTGCTTCATCATCTTGAGATCCTTAGACACCATCACCCCAAGGTCCCTCTCCTGAGCTGTGCTTATCAATCTCTCTCCTCCTATCTCGTACATCTCCTTTGGATTTCTACACCCCAAGTGCATTACACTGCACTTCTTTTCATAAAATTTTAACTGCCAGACCTTGGTCATTCTTCTAATTTTCTTCTTGTGGTTTCTACTTCCTCTGGGGTATCCACTCTATTGGCTATCTTTGTGTCATCCACAAAAAGGCAAACTTTTCCTTCTAACCTTTCAGCAATGTCTCTCACAAATATATTAAACATAATCGGCCCCAGTACCAACCTCTGAGGCACTCCACTACTCGCCTCCATGAAGATGGGATACTGGGCTAGATGGACCATTAGTCTGATCCAGTAAGGCTATTCTTATGTTCTTATGTTTCTTTCCTCCAAGCAAATTTCATTTACCTCCACCCTCTCAGCTTATTCAGGAGTCTTCTGTAAGGAACCATATTAACGGTTTTGCTGAAATCCAAGTAGATTACATCTAGCACATGTCTTTTATCCAGTTCTTTGGTTACCCAGTCAAAGACATCAATGTTCATTTGGCAGGATTTTTCTTTGATAATATCTTCAACAGTGATTCCATTATTTTTCCTACCACCAACATGAGGTTTACTGGCCTAGAGTTTCCCTCTTTTTCCCGAACCCCACTTTTGTGAAAAGGAACCACATCTGCTCATCTCCAATCCTTTGGAACCTCTCCTGTCTCTAAAGATCTATTAAATAAATCCTTAAGGGGGTCCTGCCAGGATTTCTCTGAGTTCCTTCAGTATCCTGGGATGTATTCCATCTGACCCCATGGCTTTGCCCACTTACAGATTTCCAAGTTTTTTAGGAACGTTTTCTTTCATGAACACTGCAATATTGACTGCATTACCAGATATACCCTTGACAGCCAGCCGTGGTTCTTATCCAGGATTTTCTTCCTTGAGCACTGAAGAGAAGTATTTGTTGAGCACATCCATTTTATTCTGGTCACTCTATGCATCTATCCATGCAAGGAACAAATATACCCTTGGACTTTCTCCTGTTCTGGCCCTACCCTGTTCCCATTTGTAAAATCCAGCTGCCTTGTTAAACTTGGCAGTTAAATTTAATTGCTAAGGTAGTGAAATTTTCAGACTGCGAAATTTACCAGAGTCCGAGTATGTATTGTAGGAAAATTCCTTAGAAAATCGTCCACCCAATTTTGGCATTCATTATTCTGGTTTTCTTCTTCATCAATTCTGGTGGTCTTTCTCTTATAAGTCGTATGGGGCCACCTCCCCAAAATAATGATTTTCTTAATATACTGTGTCTATGTCAATATTTTTATTTTAGAAATAGGATGATGCATGTTTCATGTGTAGTGAAAGACTGAAAAAAAGAGTATGAAAGGTGAAAGGATTCAAACTTAACTTTCTCTCCTCTCTTGTAAAAGAAGGGTGGCAGTACTGAGGAAGTAGATGAAAAAAGAAACAAAGAAGAAATTGTAGACATCGACAACTCCAAATCAAGGATCTTCCCGTACCCTTTCAATGAGCTCTTCGTTTGGGCTGTGTTAGTGAAGAGGCAGAAGATGGCTCTGTTCTGTTGGCAGCATGGTGGGGAGTCCATGGCCAAAGCTTTGGTTGCTTGCAAGCTGAATCGCTCGATGGCTTCCGAAGCTACAGATAGCGATGTCATTGATGATACATCAGAAGAGATGAAGAACTATTCCAAGTAAACAAAGTATTTGTCAGTTTCTCAAGCTGTTGTAACAATCTGTAGTAGTTATTAATGTCCTTCCCCTATTCTTTCATGTTTTTGAAGAAAGGGGAAAAAATAAGCTTTCATGCTTCTAAAGTCAGTTCCTGATTGATAGATTTTAATGAAAGTATTCCATTGAGGGCCTTATTCTTTACATGGCACCCCCCAAAATTGGTGCTGACAAAACAGCATTTAGCTCGATTCTATAGGAGGTATGCGCACCTTATAGAATCACACTAAGTGCTGGGTGGGTGGAGGGATTTTCAAAACCGGGTTTTGGAGGGCCCCAAGCTTGGAGTCACATCTGGAGGGTTTCTGCGCATGCGTGGACAATGATGTGATATCACACTCATGCACATGACATCATTGTGGGGATCCTCCAGATGTGGCCGCGAGCTCGGGGAAGAGACCTGAGGTTCGTATGGGGGCGGGGCAGAGGGCAGGGTGGGGCGGGGCCAGGTGTCCATTTTTTATTTTTAGAGGAAATCTGGTAATCTTACATATGTCAGCTCTGAAGATTTAAACTTGTGTGTGTACTTTTAATATATATAAAACCCATTAAAAATCTGCTATGCTTCAATATAAGATAAGCTCACATTTGTGGCATAATTTTGATCTCTCTCTCTCTCTCTCTCTCATTGGCAGGAGAGATGCCCACCTTCTCCTGCTGTGTCACCCAACCCCTCCTGAGAACTCTACCCATGCCCCTGACAAAGCCCTCTGCCCCTCCCTACCGTATTCATGAAGTCCGGCCAGAGGGATACCTACTTGCTCCGGCTGGCAGGCCCACCTCTTACAAAATGGTAGGCCTGCTCCTTCCCGGTGCATCCTGGGATGCGCCGGGAAAGGGCCTAAAGCTCTGAATGGCCCAGTCACTTAAGGCCCCTCCTAGTTAATTTAAGGGGCTATAAAGCTGAAAGTTCTTCTAGGTTGCCCAACACTCTTGCACTGGCCCTGTTTGCAGTGTAACTGCAGTGCTGCTTTGCTGCAATTTCTGATGTTTTCATACTTTTGAAAGAAAATTGTCAAAGGCTTTTTGTGTATTGTTATTGTTTTTCTATGGTGCTATGTTTTTTGATTTCTTGTGAATTTAGGCCTTTATTAAATAGGCACTCATGTGGCATGTGGCTCCCTTACCTACCTCATAAATGTCCTGTTATTAAGCTACCTTCTAATTGTATATTCACAACGTTTGTTCCACAAATGCCCTCTGTTCAGGTTTAATGGAACATATTAAAACTGTCTTTTTTTACCTGCATGTTAATAATGCAGCGAGTTTGGACAGCTGGCTGTTGAGCTCCTAGAACAATCCTTCAGGCAAGATGAAACCATGGCGATGAAGCTGCTGACATACGAGCTAAAAAACTGGAGTAACTCTACGTGCCTTAAATTAGCGGTTTCTTCAAGACTTCGACCATTTGTAGCTCACACGTGTACACAAATGTTATTATCTGACATGTGGATGGGAAGGCTGAACATGAGGAAGAATTCGTGGTTTAAGGTACTGTGCACAGCGTTAAAATGTTTCTGAATTCTTTAGGTATTAAGATGAAATGGAAAGAGGCTAATGCCCCACGGTTCCTTACAGTGCCTGTGTTGCTCCCATGATGCATTGGCTTTAATATTCCGAAAGCCCTGATATATCTTAACTAGTTTGTAAGCCCGTTACATTAACAGGTGCTAGAACAGATGTGTCTGTGTGTCTCTCTATCTCCTTAGCCGCTGTCTGTCTTTCTTTCTTGCTCCTTGGCCTCTGTCTCTCAGACCCCCTGTCTGTTTGTCATTCTTTCTGTCTGTCTCTCTCCCTGGCCCCCTGCTTATCTCTCTCTGCCCCCTCCCCCCCCTGAGCAAACCAAGATTGCTGCCTGCCCCTCAGCACCCCCTCCCCCCAAAGCAGCCTCTTTTCCCTCTCCCCCTCCACTTCCCTGTGCAGCAGTAGCAGCCGGATGCCTCGAAGGACACCCTCCTGCCGTTGCTCTCACCGCCACACGCACTGCAAGCCGCCGCACGCTGCCGCGCATAGAACATGACACGGAAGCACAAATCACGGCGGCAGGGATCATATCGTTACAACTGCGCATGCGTGGGTAAGGGTTTTATTATAGAGGATTGTATGCATTGAATGATCTGTAATCTTTGATGTTTGTACAAGTCTTGTTTGCTTTATTTTTATGTATGTTGCTATTTGTAAAGCCGTCTAGGAATAGGCGGTTGAGATATTTTTTTAAATAAATAAACTGTGACTCTGACCCAACAGCAACTTAGGCTTTAGAGGTTTTGGGCTTGATATTAAAACACAAAAACAAAAAATGGATCCATTTTTTTGTTTCTGTTTTTATGTTTTTGGTTTTCATGGATCTAGAGTAGTTTTCTTTGAATTTTCCAGATTTTCTTTTGGATCTTTCTCAGTACACACCTTTTTATTTCCCTCACCACCTTGCTTCCTCCAGGCCAAGTCCTCCAACTCCACCCACTTAAAAGATTTTCTGCACACATTTCTTAGCGACTCCCAGAAGAATCTCTCGCCTCCTGGTCTGCAGTGGAAGCATTCTTCTGGGGGGTGAGATGGGGTGAAATGAAATGAAGTAGATATATATATTTTCCCTCCCCCTCCCTTTTATTGTTATGATTATACATTTCAGTCTGATATATTGTTTTTATGTTTATTCCCTCTATTTTAACTTTATTTTTAACTTACTGTAAACCGCCTAGATGTAATGATAGGCGGGATATCAATATATAATAAATTTGAAACTTTTGACAAATCACTTAAAATGTTCAAATGTTTTAGGTGATTCTGAGTATTCTGATTCCTCCTGCAATATTAATGATGGAATACAAAAGTAAGACAGAAATGTCCCACATTCCACAGTCTCAAGTTGCACATCAGATGACAATGGAAGACGAGAACAACTTTCAGACCACGGCAAAGGATATACCAATGGTAAGAATAAATAAACCAGTAGAAAGTATGACATTCTGCAAAGCCTTGGTCCCATTTCAGTGCACTAAAAAGGGAATGCAGTCTTCTGGAATTTTCCAAATTTCTTGCAGATAATTTTTAAACAGATTCACTGGCAAGGCAATAGAAATCTTGGAAATGTTAAGTACTCGTAAATCTTTATATCATATTCTAATCTTAGTTGATATCTTAGTCTATCCTTAAAATGTTGCATCTCATAAAACAAAAGAGGATAACACAGCCTCACGCGGGAAGACAAGGGACAACAAATCACGGCGGTGATTCCAACATTGTAGAACCAAAACAAATGTATTATATCCAGTAATTGGTGGCACAAGTAACAGGATCCAACACGGCTGTGTTTCGGCAAGGAAATGCCTGCATCAGGAATCGCATATACAAACTGATGGAGAAAAATCACTACATACAACCACAATCTAAATGTACCAAAAAGTCACAAAGACCAATTTTTTTTTTTTCAACTTTTTATTTTCATTCCTTAGAACTTCAAAAGGTAAGAAAAGGCACAGAGTTCCTACTCCTCCTCCTCTGTGCTTTTTCTTTCTACATTGTAATTATTACCTCTTGAAGGTCTAAAGAATTGTTTTTTGTGACCTTTTGGTACATTTCATCTAGAGAGGAAATACCACTTATTTATATCAGATACTAACTGATGAAGGTATCTTACCAACAATTTCCCAATTACGCAATGTTTATGGTTGGTCTTGTTTAGATATATTTTCTTATATGCAGTTGAAATATTTTGTGACTTCTTTGCCTAAATCGGCATTGATTGCTAAAGTGTATGACGCCCTATTGGAATTGTATTGGTTAGATCGGTGTTCTTCAACCACCGGTCTGTGGACCGGTGCTGGTCCGTAGAAATTTTCTGCCGGTCCACAGGGCCAACATGTCCATCGGGTAGAAAATGGTGTTCTTGCCGCCAGTCCACGGTGCGATCAACAGGGTGTCTTCAGGCCAACTCCCTAAGTGCTGCAGTGCACAAAGCCTCCCATGTGCGTCCTGCGCCTGAACCGGAATCCTTCTCTCTGATGTCGCAACATCAGAGGGAAGGCTTCCAGATGAGGTGTGGGACGCGCGCAAGGAGCCACTGCTCACAGCTTTGTGCAATGCAGCACTCAGGGAGCCGGCCCGAAGATGCCGCGTTGATCGCACCGTGGACCAGCCTGAAGATAACACTGGGGGGGGCAGGCCAGAAGGCAAGGCATAGCATGGAGGGAGAGAGACAACAGTGGTAGAGAGAATGCTTTTATTTTTTTATTTAGTGATTGATTTGTCTGTTCAGGAAGAAATTCATTTGTTTCTTTTCCTCTGGGGTTGTACTGCTCGCAGAGTCTTGCATCTTAGAGTTTGTTTGTAAATATTAGTACTTTTTAGTTTTTGGTCCTGCATTTGCATGGGGTTATCTGTTTTCTGGTAGGAATGAACGTTGAAAAGCATACAGTGTGCTTTGTGTATTTTAATTTTGTGGTTAACCATTATGTGTTGTTAATACAATTATATTGTGTGTATATGAAAAATGAATGGAAAAAATGGTGTTATAATTAGTACTATTATGGGGGCGTGGTCTGGGGCGGAGATTAGGAAGAGATGGGCGGGGTCTGTCCCATGACTTAGCCAAGTGTTCTTCAATTGCCGGTCCACAAAATAATTATTTTATTTCCGCCGGTCCATAGGTATCAAAAGGTTGTAGAACACTGCGTTAGATGATCAATTGATTGTACCTCTAAAATATTTTTGACATTCTTTATTAGATCTTTCACCTGCTTTAGACTATGGGCTCCTTTTTACTAAGGTGCGCTAGCGTTTTTTAGCGCACGCAGGAAATTACTGCGCGCTACGTTTCTAGAACTAACCCCAGCTCAATGCAGGCGTTAAGGTCTAGTGCGCGTGGCAATGTAGCAAGTACTGTTCTACGCGTTAAAACCCTAACGCACCTTAGTAAAAGGAGCCCTATGTTAAGGTCGCTCAAGCTTGGAATGCAGAATGAAATATTCATCCAAAGATTTTGTATGGTCTTTTTTCTGATATTACCCATTTTGAAATAGGTTATAAATTTGTTTGTAGAGTATATATTGCTCCTTGGCGTGCTTATAGAGCAGGGGTAGGGAACTCCAGTCCTCGAGAGCCATATTCCAGTCGGGGTTTCAGGATTTCCCCAATGAATATGCCTGAGATCTATGTGCATGCACTGCTTTCAATGCATATTCATTGGGGAAATCCTGAAAACCCGACTGGAATACGGCTCTCGAGGACCGGAGTTCTCTACCCCTGTTATAGAGCAACTCTTACTTCATTAGGGTCTTGTTTGAAATGTGGACATTCTAAAGCTACTTTATCTCGCTTGTTTTGGAAATGTCCTTTGGCAAAACAATTTTGGGATGAAGATTTTTCCCAAGCTTAGTTATATGTGGCAAACAAACCCCCTCTTTTACGAAACTGCGGTAGCAGTTTCTAGCGCGGGGAGCTGTGCTGCTTCCGACGCTCATAGGAACTCAGTGAGCATCAGGAGCTGCGTGGGCCATTCAGCGCGGCTCCCTGCGCTAGAAACTGCTATCGCAGTTTCGTAAAAGGAAGCCAAAGTGTCATTGTACTAGTTAGTCTATTTTGGGTTTTTGTTCTTAGACATCCTATTTCTAAAGGACTTAAAGGATTTCTTAGATTTGTATTATTAATATTGTTATAATACAATTATAAATTTTGTAATGTTATTTATTCTCATATATATCTGAAAATTTAATAAACATGATTCTAAACTAAAAGCTATTTCCATGTATAAAACTAGAAAAACCTTTGCAAAATTACCCCATATTGTGGACTATATACATTTCATCTCCGTTTCAACTTTATATGCTTGATAACTTTTTTTTTTCCTACTTAAAGAGCATAAAGTTAATAAAATACGAGCTGTGATATGTACCGTATTTTCACGCATATAATGCGCACGTTATACACGATTTTACAAACCGTGCATAACCTTGCGCGTTATATGCGTGAGCGTGTTGTATAAATTTTTTTTACATCGTTTCCCCCCCCCCCACCGACGTCCGATTCACCCCGCAGGACCGCTCGCACCCCTACCCCGAAGGACCACTCGCACGCACTCGCATCCGCACCCCCACCCCGAAGGACCGCTCGCACTCCCACAGCCTCCCGACCCCCCCCCATCATGTAGAAGCTCCTACCGTTGTCCTGCTGCTTCCTCTTCCGGCAGTCCCACCCTTTCTCTGATGTCAGAGAAAGGGCGGGACCGCCGGAAGAGGAAGCAGCGCAGACGCAGGGCTCACAGAAGGGTCGGGACCGCTGGAAGAGGAAGCAGCAGGACAACGGTAGGAGCTTCTACATGATGGGGGGGGTCGGGAGGCTGTGGGGGTGCAAGCGGTCCTTTGGGGTGGGGGTGCGGGTGCAAGCGGTCCTTCGGGGTGGGGGTGCGAGCGGTCCTGCGGGGGGGGTGAATCAGACGTCGGGGGGGGCATCAGGCTTTCAGGGTGGGGACAGGACTTCAAGGGGGAGAGGAGAGTCGGGGCGGCCGAAAGGAGAGTCGGGGTGGCCAGAGGAGAGTTGGGGCGGGCGAAAGGAGAGTCGGGGCGGCATGCGCGGTATACAAAAATTTATTTACATAAATTACAGTTTCCCGCGCCTTATACCCGTGTGCGCGTTTTACACGGGTGCGCAGTATATGAGTAAAAATACGGTAATTCAATACCAGTTTTATTTGTTTCTATGCTAGGAGAGTTTTCAAACAGGAAAGGTTCTGAACAGCCCCAAAATCAACCAAGAAGCGGAGAACCAGGCCAACATTCTCAGAATTCCAATCACTCAGAAATTCTATGCATTCTATCATGCACCGATTGTAAAATTCTGGTTTAACATGGTGAGTAGAATATGGGAGCAAATATTGGGGGTTCTCGTAGCTTTTCATGCTCTCTTTTTTCTTGACGGCGTGTGATTTTTGCTGTGACATTGATTTCAAGCTAATCATCCCAGCAACCAAAGTTTGCAGCGGTGTTTGAAAAAGTAGCCAGGAAATGAAAGTAATTACCGTGTTTCCCCTAGCATGATTTTTAAAGGTGCTCCTAATATAAGCCCTGCCCCCCCCCAAAAAAAAAGCTCTAGGAAAGAGGAAGAATTGGGGTAGAGGAGAGGAAGAGGGAGATGGTTGTTGTACATGAAAAAAATAAGACAAGCATGGGTTTTCTTATTACATATAGTATTTTGGACCCCAGTTCGTTTGCATAGAGAAGATAGTTCCAAATCTAATAGATGCTGGCATTGTCATGTGGAAGTTGGGACGTTAGATCATTTACTATACTATTGTCCTTTGATACTAAAATTCTGGAGATCGATTTGGGATCAGGTTAATAATTTATTAGAAAATCCAGTGGCACTATCGTATGATACCGTTTTATTTGGAACATCTATGAGGGTAAAAAGTCAAATTTTGGCAAAAAATAACAAACTTTTGTTTATAATGACGGGAGTTGCCATACAGCTTATTTTAAAGAATTGGAAAAATTGGGACAGATTAAATTATTCATTCTGGTGGGAATCCCTATGTTATATCTTTAAAATGGAAAAGTTTATGGCCATTCAGAAGGGTTATAAAAAGTTTATGGAAGTTTGGGAACCATTAACTAAATATTGTAAAGATTGATTTATTTGTATAATTTGGGGAAAACATGCACATCCAGGAAGGGGGATATGTTTTGCCATTTGTTAAGAAATATAGAAGGGTTGATTACAAGTATTTTTGAGATGTATGTAAATTGAAAATGGGTAGGAGAAAATAAGTTTTGTCTTTATTCTATTAAGTATATTGTGCTATAATGATATTAATTTATGTAAATGCATCATCTTTTGTGCACAATTTAAGTTTTAAGAATGAATAAAGAATATTAAAATATATATGACATCCCCCAAAAAATAAGCCCTAGTGTGTTTTTTGGACCCAAAATTAATGTAAGACACTGTCTAATATGGGAGGAAATACGGTAGCTACTTTTGTTTGCTTCTCATCTTCAAAATGGCCTCAGTCCTGCTAAATTAGGGGAAGAATAGCCTAGTGATTGGTGCAGGGGCCAGAGAACTAGGGGAACCATGCCATTCTCTAGTCGGGTTTCCCCAATGAATATGCATGAGATCTATTAGCATACAATGAAAGCAGTGCATGCAAATAGATCTCGTGCATATTCATTGAGGAAATCTTGAAAACCCGACTGGATTGCGGACCTCGAGGAGGGACTTTGACACCCCTGCTCTAGATGGCTCACAGTAGTAAGGCCCCATAGCCTCCATTTAGTTTAACAACTATACCTCCTCCTTTTTCTGGAGCCATATGGTAACCCTTACCTATGCCCCTCAACTTCAAAACACCATTTGCAAAACTTCCATTCCCCCGCAGCGAGATCAGGAATGATGGGTTCCGTTCCCACTATAGCTCCTTGTGACCCTGAGCAAGTCACTTAACCCTCCATTCTCCCAGGCACAAAATGTAGATTGTGAGCCCTCCAGGGGCAGAGAAAGTACCTGCATATAATATCTAGAATGCTGCATACGTTTAGTAATGCTACAGAAATGATAAGTAACAGTAATGGTACTATTTGATTTACAAATTCAGCTTTGCAGCTTTTTGCTCTTTGATGCCAGACTTCTGAACCTTTTATTTATTTTTTAAAATTTCTATACCATTTTTTTCCAAAACGGTTTACAAAAGGTTACATAAGTAAAATATTATAAAAATCAGAACAAGATAGGAACAAAAACCAAACAGATTCAATCCTTACATAAGGTCAATTGCTCAAAGAAATGTGTCTACAAATAGTTGTGTTTTTAACATTTTCCTGAATGAATTCCTGTCTCTACATTTTCAAATTTGACCAACAAGGCTATTCCGCAACTTAACTCCTGCACAGGTGAAAGTCACGGCAATCGTTTCTACATATTTAGGATTAGCCTTTGTTTTCAGCAATACCAAACTTTCGGAGCGCAATGATCTTAATGGTTGATACCCAGACATCAAACTCTTAAAAAATTCAGGGATCGTACCATATTGAAATTGATGACATAACATAATTGCTTTGTATTGAATTCTAAATACAACTGGCAGCCAATGCAGTTGTTGGAGATATGGAGTAATATGCTCAAATCTTGATGTTCCAGTTATCAATCTAGCCATGGAATTCTGCACCACCAGCAGTGCCCTGCACCTAGTCTTAGTTATTCCCAGGTACAGGACATTGCAGTAGTCCAGCCGTGACCGAATTATTGCTTGTACAACAGCATGAAAGTCAGATGGTGACAGCATTGGTTTTAAACGATACATTAAATGTATCTGTGGAAAACATACTTGACCAACCCATTGTAAGTCCTGGATCCAGTTTTACTCCCAGGACTGTCATTGACTCCCTCCCTCCCTCATTCATCATTTTCAATGTTTTTGGCCAATTAATCCGGTCAGATTTCCCCACAAACATTACCTCAGTCTTTTCTACATTCAATCTTAGACCCTGCCTTTCCATCCATCAACTTTTCTAACCCATCTCCCCATACACACACTGGGAAGAAAAAGATCATATCATCCGCATATATGCGGTATTTGACTCCTAAAGATTGAAACAGCTGACCAATTGTGGCCATGTAAATATTAAATAATAACGCTGAAAGCGCTGAACCCTGGTGAACTCCACTCCTTGCCTGAAATTTACTCAAAATTTTATTCCAATTCCTTACTTGAAAAGAACGATCTATCAAGTACGAGTTAAGCCATTTAAGAACGGTACCACCCGCCCCGAGATCTTTTAGTCTTAGCAGCAGTTTTTGAAAATCTACAGAATCAAAAGCTCCTGATATGTCTAAGGATATCAAGCAAAAAGTTACATGTTGGTTGAACCCTAGACGTATGGTGTCTAATAATAATGTCAATGATAGCTCTACCCTATGAGCTTTCCGAAAACCAAATTGGTTATGATCCAAGCAGTCAATTTCCTGCATAAAATCATGTAACTGAGGCAAAACAATTTTCTCCAAAATTTTACCTATAAAAGGTACTATCGAAATTGGTTCCTAAAGTTGATTGTTTACAATCCTTTGGAAAAACTCCCTTTCTCAATGGTTTATTAACTATTCTTGTTATTTCAGGAGACATCTTCTCTGCCATCTGTCTCGTGACAGATGACGAGCGTGGATCCTGAACAGTGCGTGTGGGTGTACAACTACGAATTGCATTACAAACCTCTTTCTCGTCTATATCATCAAATACCTTGGGCGGAATTCTGTACGAGGCGCCTAAATAAATAGGCGGCTATTTTAATTAATATCGTAATGGTGCCTAACTCCAAAGTAGACATGTATATGGGCAGAGAAGGACTGAATATGGTTGCCAGATTTTAAGTTAGATGCGATTCTGTAATAGGCACTTAAGTGTGATTGACAGAAGACAGGACCTATGTTATAGGTGCTTATCTTTGTATACGGCATTTGCAGAATTTCCCCCTTTATGTTTTGCAATATTTTTTGTTTCATAGCAGATCTTGTTAATTATAGCAGATTCTCTTTACATTATGCCAATGTAAAACTCACTTGTTCTTCTTCTTTTTACAGCTGGCCTATGTCGGGTTTTTGATGCTTTACACATATGTGGTTCTTGTAGAAATGGACTATTTACCATCCGTGCAAGAATGGATCGTTATTTCGTATATTTTCACAACTGCAATTGAGAAAATCCGTGAGGTATCGTGTTGACTCATTTCCTGTTCTTTGCTTTGTGGTGCTCATTGGCGGAATGAGGCATTATGACATCACAATATGAGGGGCCGCTGCAAAGTTCCCAGCGCAACCAAGAAGAGAATGACGTGGAGCCCTGAAACTTACAAGCTATCCCACACTTTTCTTGACACTTTTCATTTTGAAGATATGAAATGAAACGAAAAGTGTGGAATAACATGGAAGTTTCAGGGCTCCACATCTTTCTCTTCTTGGTTGGGCTAACTTTTCAGCAGCCCCTCGTAAAGACCAAATATAAACAAATACAGTGAGTGTGGTAAACTCCAAATCAGCAAACTGAAATTAATAATAAGACTGTCATATGTAACTAGATTGGCAGTGATTTATTTTCAGAATAATAGTTTGTACGATATCAATAACTGTGTTTCTACTGTTTTAGGTCTTTATGTCTGAAGCTGGGAAGATTACACAGAAGATTAAAGTGTGGTTTAGTGATTACCTAAATATCAGTGACACAATTGCCATCATTACATTCTTTGTTGGCTTTGGACTAAGATTTGGGGCCAGTTACAAGCATTCCAACAAAACTGAAGATTATGTATTTATTGCAGGCAGACTAACGTACTGCCTTAATATAATCTTCTGGTATGTGCATTTGCTGGATTTTCTAAATGTAAATCAACAAGCAGGACCTTATGTGGTGATGATAAGCAAAATGGTGAGTGCACAGGAAAATCTTGATCTTGCTTCTAACATTGAATACTCTGCTCTTGTAATCAAGATTTATTAGTTGTCCCTTCCACTCAAGAAATTTTCTAAGACGCCACTAGAACGTTCATCTTCTCCGTCATGGCGCCCTCACTTAGGAATGATCTTCCCTTGCACATAAAACAAGAGTCTTCCCTAACATTATTTAGGTCAAAAATCAGAACTTTTCTAATCAAGGATGCTTACAATACCTAATCTTAGAGCCCTCTTCTTCCTCCTTGAATAGCATCCAATTCAGGTTATTCAGCACCAAACGCTTCTTTTGAAATGAAATATCTCCTTTTATTCTATCCTCTCCCTTCCGACATTTTTTTTTAACTCAATGTATTTTTTTTTACCACCTCTTGTTCTACAATTGGGTAATTGACCTATGTGGATACTGTTTTTATTTTTGTTTTAAAATATTTTTATTGATTGTAAACCATCTAGATAAATTTTGATAGACGGTATATCAAAGAAATAATAAACTTGGAAACTTTTCCTCTTCAAAGGCTAGCAGAGTGACCATCTTAGTCATCCAAACATGACCATCCGTACAAGAATGGATCGTTATTTCTTATATTTTCACAACTGCAATTGAGAAAATCTGTGAGATATCGTGCATTACCCTCCCATTACCAAATGAACCATTTCTACCAGAACAACATACCCACTGAAGCGCACTCTGCCCCCTAATGTCACCTACTGTTTATTCACCATTGCCTTCTCTTTCAGCTCTCTTTGCTTGTCTGTGATCTGTTCTGCTTGTCTTTACCTGTGGTGCTTATTTTCGAAGCAGATGGGCACCTCAAAATAACCCAAAAAAACGTCCATCTTTCAAAAACAGTTGCATTCATATTTGGATGTTTCGTTTTGGAAAATGGCTGTTCATTTTGGATGTTTTCAGCATTAGAATGTCCTTCTCAAGTATTTTTATACAGGAAATCCAGATGTTTTCCCTGCTCGAAAATGGCAGTGAGATGGACTTTTTTTTTTTACGAGCAGGATGCCCCAATACTGACTTGGATGTTCTGTCAAAAAGGCCCCTTCACATGTATTTTCCTTGACTCTATTTTTGTGTTTGCTCATTTTCAATCTGAATAGCCCTCAGGTGGATGAGAAACAATAATAATCTTTTGTAACTGTACCTTAAACAATGACAAATAGATCAAGTTGGAGAAAATGTCATGCAGATTGCCGACTTTCACACATTAGGTATTCACAATGCGATACATTTTGCAGTAGAGAAAATTTGCAGTCCAGGAGTCTAGTCTAACCATAAAACTGTGAGTGTTAACAACTAAATTTTTGAAAGAATGTATCCAACAATTTTGGAGACAAATATCTTTGAAATAAATAGTTCCTTGGGGGAAAAATGTTTAAAAATAAGTTATGACAGAATTATGTCGGTCACTTACATTTTCAGTATTTTTCAATTCGTACAAAAAGAAAAATGTCTTAAGACCTGATTCAATCCATTCTTCTGGAGGAATAGTAACTTCCTTGATTATCCACCAGTTGAGTAGACGAGACCTAGTTCTCTGCTGCCGAGTATGATCTTGATCTAGGGCCCCTTTTACTAAACTATAGAAGAGCTTCTTACCATGGGCAGGTGAGGTATAGGCTCTGACATTCATTCAATTCCTATGAGCATCGGAGCATTTACCTCGCCAGCCCATAGTAAGACGCTCTTCTGTGGTTTAGTAAAACCCAACACTAATGAAGGAGAAACTAGGGAAAGAGATGGACCGCTGTAGAAAACTGATATTGATTTTCTTCTTTGTTTATACTTTCAGGTGACAAATATGTTTTACATAGTTGTGATTATGGCGGTTGTGCTACTGAGCTTCGGAGTTCCCAGGAAGGCAATTCTTTATCCTCATGAAAAACCATCTTGGTCTTTGGCTGCAGATATTGTTTTTCGACCCTACTGGATGATCTATGGTGAAATGTTTGCATATGAAATTAATGGTAGGCTGTTAATAATAAAGATTAAAATTTGTCCTTTGAGAAGAATTAGTAGGATCTCCACCTTAGAAGTATATGATTAGCTTTCTCTAGAGCAGGGGTAGGGAACTCCGGTCCTCGAGAGCTGTATTCCAGTTGGGTTTTCAGGATTTCCCCAATGAATATGCATTGAAAGTAGTGCATGCAAATAGATTTCATTGGGGAAATCCTGAAAACCCGACTGGAATACAGCTCTAGAGGACCAGAGTTCCCTACCCCTGCTGTAGAAGCACAAAGGAGATCTATGCCATTCTCATATCTGTCCTAAATGTAGAGCTGGCATTCATAGAAACACAGAAACATGATGGCAGATAAAGGCCAAATGGCCCATCCAGTCTGCCCATCCGCAGCATCCACTATCTCCTCCTCTCCCTATAGGCTAAGGCTCTTTACACTTGCATTGTGAGGTCATAGAGCTTTATGGTTATAGGCTAAGAATCTTAACAGTTGCATTATGAGGTCACAGAACTTTATGGTTATAGAAACACGATGGCCAATAAAGGCCAAATGGCCCATCCACTGTGCCCATTCACAGCATCTCCACTATCCCCTCCTCTCCCTATAGGCTAAGGCTCTTTCAACCTGCATTGTGAGGTCATAGAGCTCTGTGGTTATAGAAACATGATGACAGATAAAGGCCAAATGGACCATCCAGTCTGCCCATTTGCAGCATCCACTATCTCCTCCTCTCCTTAAGAGATCCCATGTGCCTTTCCCAGCTATGATGATAACATTTATATTAATTCCTAAATGTAATCATGTAAAGTTTGCACTAAGTCAGTATTAGTCATAAATACTGAAAGTAAGTAGCATCTCCAACACTGTTTCATCTCTGCTTTTACCCACTATGTTGTTCAAGTCTGTCAATGAGGCCATCTGTCAGGAGAAGCTTATCCTGGGGAAGTCCAGGGAATAGTATTGCAGAGGGTTCTGCTAATTATTTTGTTATGAAGATGATTTTGGAGGTTACGACAGCTTCTTTTGGGGTAGGGAGAGGAAGGTGATGCCAGTTTTAGAGGGAGGATAGATCTCAAAGTTCTCAAATGAAGGAGAGAGAAAAAAAATCGGGCCAACTGAACTTCACCACATGTGCGTTAAACTCTGGACCGATGAAAATAGTGGGTTCAGTATTCAGCTGCCAGCACTGGATGGATCATGCCGTCATTTATTCTAGACTTTTTGAGATGCATTTTCAATGGTAGACAGGCACTCTGATGTTCTGTTAATATTGTCGTAAGAAATTCTTCAGGGTTGTTCGGTTGGTGTTTTGTTCTTTTTTAATTCTTTATTGGTTTTCAAAACTTAAATAGTGTAATACAAGAAATGTAACATATGATAATACAATAAAAGCACATTCAACTTACACATGTTCTTAATCATTTTCACCCACCCAATGATTATTCAATAAAACACAAAAACATAGATTACCGCAAGAAACCATACCCTATTCTAATTAATGATATCTTCCCATTCATTCACCCATCCCCAATTGTAAGTACCCCAAAACAAAACTAAGACAGAAATAATCCCCCCCTCCCACCCTTCCCTGGATATGTACCTAAATAAACAAAAATTGATTCACATCAATAATCAATTATAAAGAGGTAACATAAGATGTCAATGGGCCCCATTTCAATTTAAATATATTACCATGTCCCAAATTATCAGCGTTCACCCTTTCAAATCTATAACTGGAGCAAAGACTTGCCCACCAGAATGAAAAATTTAAACGATCATTGTGTTTTTATCTTACATCCACCATTCCTAGGTCTTTGCAGTGTGATACATTCTTGCTACATGTTTGACAAGAAAACTCATCGGCGATTATTTGTGTGCGATTTTCCAAGTAGCAGACTGATTTCCCTGTGTTTGTCTCGCCAGCAGATCAGAATGTGTTGCAGAATTTTTAAATGTATTTTTCTCCCTTACTATAGTTTGTGCTAATGATTCTGTGGTGTCAGATCTCTGCGCTCCTGGAACGTGGCTCACGCCCTTTCTTCAAGCCGTTTATGTCTTTGTGGAATACATCATTATGGTTAATCTCCTGATAGCATTTTTCAAGTAAGTAAGCATCCATTTGCATGACTTACACTGTATTTAAGAACTAGCTCCTTATGCATGAAAGAATATGAGGCAACTCTCCTGGGACAGCTGTGTCTTTATCAATGCACAGTTGGCTACAAACCCAGCAGATCCTCATACGATCTGGCAGTGCCTCTTTGGAGTGGATTATCAATAGCATTTGCTACACTGATTGAACTTTATCCTGTAAAAAGTGCACACATAGAAAGCGTAATTCTCTATCAATGCGCTTATCTGTATGGGTCTACTTTCCTTTATCGAATACTAGCGTAACAGCGCAAGTTTGTGGGCATAATTAGAGGTGGCCACATGCCAGACATAGAAATGATGTAAATGTTCAGTTAGATTACCATGAAACACACATAAATTATAATATTCTATATGCGTGTGACTAGGGTTTTATCCAGGGTGGCTGCAATTTACCTGGATACAGGTTCAGGAGAAGTTCCACAGGATGAAAATTCCTCTCTTATGCAGAAGAGAAGATATTCCCGTCCTAGTAGCTTATTACATTAGACACAAAACACTGAATACTTCAATAAACAGAATATTTGAGTTTATTTAATAAATGCAAAGTGAATATCAAATTAAAAGTAATTTTTGTATCCAAGGAAGGAATGAGAAGACACGTTACATTCTCCTGTTCAGCCGAGTAACCCCAAGGTAGCCTATGGCCTGGCTATCCTGGGTTGGCCCACTCTTGCTATCAGAAGCTAAGCAGGGTCAAGCCTAGCTAGTACTTGGATGGGGGGCCACTGGAGAATACCAAGTACTATAAGCTGAGGGGCCCTTTGTTGGGCAGCAGCAACATAGTGAAGCTACACACTGCACAGGAGAAGCCAATGGCAAACCACTCCTGTACTCTGCCATGAAACATCACAGGTAACATTCCTCACTGTTCATGCAGCCATGGGTTGGTGGTCATCTCAAAGGTATACATATACCCCCAAGCTATGAGCAGCAGAGATCTAGAAATTGACATTTTATTGTTAAACGGTAACTAACTAGGCAACATCTATAACTGTACCTGGCATGATCTGTTATATTTCAGCCTTATATAAGCTGGCCCTTTGGCAGGTGGTGTGCAATTCTTACAAACGGAGTGAAAATGAACAATGACGCTTGGAAGGGGCCTATTTATAAGAACAAGAGAAAAGGATGATATGCACAAAAGTTGCCATTAGTGACCAACCCAGTTTCATCTTTTCCCTGGGAAAATGAAACATGAAATCTGCTTGGTCACTAAGAGCATAAGAATAGCTTTACTGGGTCAAACCAATGGGCCATCAAGCCCAGTAGCCGGTTCTCACGGTGGCTAATCCAGGTCACTAGTACCTGGCCCAAACCCAAGGAGTAGCAATATTCCATGCTACCAATCCAATGTCTTTCTCAATAACAGACTAAGGACTTTTCCTCCAGAACTTGTCCAAACCTTTCTTAAAACCAGCTAAGCTGTCCGCTCTTACCACAACCTCTTGCAACGCATTCCAGAGCTTAACTATTCTCTGAGTGAAAAAAACATTTCCTCCTATTGGTTTTAAAAGTATTTCCCTATAACTTCATCGAGTGTCCCCTAGTCTTTGTAATTTTGACGAAGTGAAAAATCGATCCACTTGTACCCGTTCTACTCCACTCAGGATTTTGTAGACTTCAATCATATCTTCCCTTAGCCGTTTGTCTTTCCTCATATGAGAGGAGTTCCATCCCCTTTACCATCTTGGTCGCTCTTCTTTGAACCTTTTCTACGGGCAAGTTCTCTCACACACATCCCACCTGACCTCGGCCACTCTTCCCTTCTCTCTCTCAGACACCCACCCACCTACCCATGTGGCCTCTTAGCTTGTTGATTTTGCTGTCTCATGAGTTTGGGAGTTACATGATCAACGAGCTCTTGCACCTCAACACATTCAATTTACTGCAAAACGTCTAAAGCTCTGTCTGATGTTATACAAACCATATTAAAAAGTTTTGATATCACCTCAGCAAGGGCAAAATACTATGCACAAACCTGTGCAAAAAAAGAGTTAGGCTCTTACCATATCATAACAGCACTAATTTCTAGGACTCAAAGAGCAAAGTCTTATACAGGGGCATCAATACCTCCTTTTTCCTACTAGCCATACCTCTCCCTATGCAACCTAGCATCCTTCTAGCTTTCGCCTTCACATTTTCAACCTGTTTGGCCACCTTAAGATAATCACATACAATCACATCCAAGTCCCGCTCTTCTGTCATGCACAGAAGCTCTTCACTCCCTAATCTGTACTGTTCTCTCGGGTTTTTGCAGCCCAAATGCATGAGCTTGCATTTCTTAGCATTAAATTTTAGCTGCTAAATTTCAGACCATTCTTCAAGCTTCGCCAGGTCTTTCTTCATGTTATTCACACCATCTTGCAGATTTTGGTATCATCTGCAAAGAGGCAAATCTTACCCGACAAACCCTTCAGCAATATAGTTTATAAAAATGTTAAAAAGAACAGACCCAAGAACAGAACCTTGAGGCACACCACTGGTAACATCCCTTTCCTCAGAGCAATCTCTATTGATCACTACCCTCTGTCACCTTGCTCTCAACCAATTCTTGACCCAGCCCGTCATTTTGGGACTCATCCTGAGGGCACTCAGTTTATTTATTAGACGTCTGTGTGGAATACTGTCAAAGGCTTTGCTAAAATCTAAATACACCACATCTAGCGCACATCCTCTATCCAATTCTCTGGCCACCCAATCAAAGAAATTGATCAGATTTGTCTAACAAGACGTACCTCTAGTGAATCCATGTTGCCTTAGGTCCTGTAATCCACTGGATTCCAGAAACTTGACCATTCTCTGGCCTGTAATTCCCTACTTCTTCCTTACTTTCACTTTTGTGGGGAGGAACTACATCCGCCATTTGCCAGTCCTCTGGTACCACTCCTGACTCTAGAAACTCATTGAAAAGGTGAGTCAGCGGAGCTACCAGAAGTTCCCTAAGTTCCTTGAGCACCTTAGGATGTACACCATCTGACCCCATTGCTTTGTCTACCTTTATTTTAGCTAGCTCCTCATGAACACAACCCTCTGAAAATCGATCAGGGTCTATTTCTCCTCCATCCCTATTCATGTTAGTCTTCTGTGGTCCTGCTCCCGGCACTACAGCCGTGAACAAAGACCAGAAATATCTGATAAGCAATTCGGCCTTTTCTTTATCAGCTTCTACATATTCCTCCCCTTCACCTTTGAGTCTCACAATGCCACTTTTGCACTTCTTCCTATCACTACTATTTCTAAAAAATGTCTTGTCTCCCCGTTTTACTGTGTCAGCTATTTTTTTCTTCCATTTGCTTCTTTGCTTTCCGGACTACAAGACCAGCCTCTCTTAACTTTTCCAGATATTTTTGCCAGTCTTCCTCTTTTTGTGATCTTTTGTAGTTTATGAAAGCTAACCTCTTATTCCTTACCTTCTCAGCTACTACTTTTGAAAACCAAAGTGGCCTTCTTTCCCTCTCACTTTTACTTACTTGCCTTCCAAAAAGGTCTGTCACTTTTACAATCGCTCCTTTCAGTTTTGCCCACCGCATTTCCACTCCTTCCAGATGTTCCCATCCAGACAATAATTCCTTGATGTAAACCCCCATCCAAACAAAGTTAGTTTTTTTTTTAAAGTCTAGAACCTTTGCTTTTGAATGAGCTCTCCCTAAACCCATCTTAATATTAAAACGTACTATACAGTGATCATTGGATGACAGATGATCACCCACTGTAATATCAGAAACACTTTCTCCGTTTGTAAGCACTAAGTCCAGTATGACCCCATCCCGTGTGGGTTCCATTACCAACTGCTGGAACAGTTCTCCTTGTAGAGAATCCAGAATCTCCCTACTTCTAGAAGACCCTGCAATAGGGATACCCCAATCCAGCATGTTAAAATCACCTATTAGCAAGACTTCCCCTTTTTTAGATATATTCTGAATGTCTACTATTAAATCTCTGCCCGTCCTCTTCTCTCTGAACACACTACCAAAACCCTTGTCCACACTCTCGACACCTCACACTTAGACTACTTCAGCGTTCTTCTCTCGGGCTTCCCGCGCGCCCGTCTCTCGCCTCTTCAATCCGTTCAAAGTGCTGCTGCACGACTCATATTCCGTGAGAGCCGCTATTCTCACATTACCCCTCTCCTCAAGTCTCTCAATGTGTGATCAAAAGCCTGCAACTCAATGTGGTTCCAATCTGAAAATGCTATCGAGTTGCAGGCTTTTGATCACACATTGAAAGCACTCCTTTTTGGTATTTTAATAAGTACTTTGGCACCATCTATTGGGCTTTTATACACCCCTGAGAAAGGCTATCTAGGCCGAAACAAGGACCGTGCTGGGATTCAGTACTAAAAAGATTAAAAGACTCTCTGTTAAGCTTGCATTATCTTTTGCATATGTTTTAGCTATTTATATGTTATCAATACATTGATTGTCCTTCATGTTGGGTGACTGTGTCCCTTCCTCACTCTTTCTGGTCAGCATATTACACATATCGTATATTCAGTGCTACTGGCTATATGTGCAACATTGAATATGAATAATTTTTTAAATGCTGTAGCCGGTGTTAAAAAAGCTAAGATGATCACCACAGCTGAATATTGACCTGAGTATTTCTTATTTAATGCGTATCAATTAATTGCCTTGGTGTTGATTCACACAGAGAAAATGATCCTTGGCTGGGGGAAATAAGTGGACTGCCATTCAGTCAATTTACTTGGCATATCCCCTTGTTATCTTTTCTAAAGCAATGTCTATCGCAAGGGGAAGACGATGTCGGATATCCTCTGGAAATACCAGCGCTATCACTTCATCATGGCCCATCATGAAAAACCCGTTCTTCCTCCGCCTCTTATCATTCTTAACTACTTGAACTCCTTAATCTGCTGCGTATGCAAACGAAGAAAGAAAGTCACCTCTCATGTACCAAGTAAGAGCAAATGTAATAAAAATATATTGTTTAGCATGAATTTAATCACCAGATTTTGCCAAATACGTAATAGCCAAAACAACCGTGAAGGGCAGTTCCTGCAATTCAAGTACTCGTATGCGTTCATCCTTTTTTTTTTTTCTGTGCAGGTTGTCGGGGACTTATGCGGAAGTAGATTCAGATATCAAATCTGTGAAATCTGTTTGGATAAAATGGACATTATAGTGCATGAGCTTTAGAGATCATTTCCAACAAAAGGGACCATGGCCAGGATTCTCAAAAAAACGCATTAAAAACCGACGGGGCGCTGTCATTCTCAAAAAAAACGTGCATGTAAATGAGGTTGGCGGACAGTAGCAAAGATTTGCTAAATTTACATGCGTCGAGTCGCTGCTGATAGTGATCGGGACATGTGCAGGAAAGTGGCGTGAATGTGCGCATACGCCGGGAAAGCAACACAACGCAATAAGCACAGCGTGAGCAGCTCATGTTGCAAAGCCCAGTGTGAAAATAAAGCAAGAAAGGACGGAGAGGAGGAGAGAAGCAATGTCGGCTTTTAACTAGCGCGCATAAAACACGCCGCTCTCTCCCCAAAACTACTATAATTCAGGTAAATCTTGTAATTTGTTTTTGATGTGAAATTTTATCATGAACCACTTAAGACGCGGGTATCATACACACGCTCAAGAAGCGTGCTTATACTTTTCCCACGGGAAAAAAACTAACTAGTTTTATGAGAATCATGTCATTTTTATTTTTTTTTATTAGCCAATGTAAAACATGCCAGAAAATGCACTTTTAGCAGTGCTGGCACTGTACTGGTACACCTGGACCAGTCGCTGATTTTTGTCGCCAAAAGCCAACACCGCACTTAGAAAATGGCTCAGCGATTTTCAATAATCCACCGGAGTGCTCATTTCAAGGTTGAAGAGCCCATTTGCGTGCCATTGTCGGAGACTGCTAGAAAGCTCGCTAAAGACAGAGATAATCCGTTTTGATAATCCGCCGCTGAAACGCGTGCAGGCTAAACCGTCGGAAAACAGTTTAGCGACGGCGTTAAAGTTTTGAGACTCTGGCCCTGTGCGATCTCACAAGCTCAACTGTTGCACTATTTTTTTTCATATTGGTTCCCAAAAAATTCCAGTTTTCTTTTTGGTTAACCCTTTCAGGACCATAAGGATCGTAGGCCAATTTTTGTGGTTTTGATGACATTTTTATGGTAAAAAGGGCTTGCAGATGCCAAAAAATTGATTTTTTTTGTGAAATATCATTTTTTTTTTTTTTTTAAATCAAACTAAAATCAAACTTCTGGCTTATGGACAGTGTGGCAAGTGAATCTTCTCGTCAATCTGGCAACGACGCTAATGAATGAATGTCGGAACCAGTTTGTTTACATAAAGGCAGTATCATATGGAATCCATACATATCAAATTTAGAACTGTAGACTATCCCAATCAAAATTTATAGGATTTTAAAGTTATGGGACAAATATGTCCCTTGGTCCTGAAAGGGTTAATCTGGCTAGTAAAACTCATCATTACAAATTCCAAGTATGCATGAAGATATTTGACTCCCTCTCCCTTGCACACTGCAATTCAGCTCCTCAGGGAACTTTGTTTTGTACGGATCTTAGCATTCCTTTTTAACATTATTTACAACTGCCCCCAAATTCTGTATATGGTGCATGCAAATTGCTGCGCACAGTCAATTTGCATGCACAACTTAACTATCTGACAAGCCTAATCATGTCTGATAATTGGCAATTATCGTGTCATAATTGACTGTACTTGCATTAATTAGAAGTTGCGCACAAAACTTGGTAGGTGCATTGTATAAAGGGCTAGATTCACTAACCTGCGTTTCATTCACGATCCGTGCAGGCCCAACGAATTCCCAAAACAGAAACATTTAAATGAGGGCGATCGGAGGAACGATCCCCTCCGATTGCACGGATCACTAGTGTGCGATCCTGACACATGCGCAGACCATCTACAGATAGTCGGCGCATGCGTCTAGCCGTGAGCCGCAACTTTTTTTTTTTTTAACTTACTTTACTTTAGCCTAGCGATCCCATGGTTTTAACCCACTTTAAACCCGCGGGTTAAAACCACGGGCTCGCAGTGTGGGGAAGAGCAGGAGAGATTTGGGGCGGGATCAATTCCATTTTGCTCCAGAGCATGTTTTTTCTCGGATCACAATAAAAAAATTTTTTTTTAAAGTCAGGGCAGAGAGCAGGGTATCCAGAGCAGGAGAATTGGGACAGAGCTCCTGCCTGGCTTTCAAGATCATTCACGGCATCCTTCCGCCCCTAATCCCTCTATCCTTCCTCGCCCCAACCCCAACTACCACCAGATCTGCCCACAGACATAAACTATCCTTCCCCTCTCTACACGGCATCCTCCACGCAGGTAAACTGGATAGATCCCTCCTCTCCAAAATCACCGGCCTCTGGAACGACCTCACTGTCCCGCTGCGGAACCTGGGCTCCCTCCAACTATTCCGAAAACAACTGAAAACCTGGCTCTTTAGCATATAATAATCTCTTCTCCTGATTACATCCCCTCTTTTTATGCTTTGTAAACTCTTTCTCTTCTCTCTTCCCATATTTTTTAAACTCTGTAAACCGTGTCGAGCTCCACTTCAGTGGAGAAGATGCGGTATATAAACCTAAGGCTTAGTTTAGTTTAGTTTAGTTTAGAGCAGGGTTTTAGCACAAGCGACTGGTCCTCACCAGTCGCTTGTTTTTTGATTGGCCAGCCAGTCGGAAAGTGTAGCGAATCGCATCGTTCCTGCTTTGCATGCCGATTCCCCTCATTTGCATGCGCGGATTGGAGGATGATCGGGACACAGGTTAGTGAATCGGGTCAGAGGGAAATTGGGTCGCAAATGGCTCGCGAAACGATCGATACACGATCGGTTTGCTTAGTGAATCTAGCTCAAAGTGTTACGCATCATTTCTAGTGCACGAATCTGAAAAGGGGGCATGGGTAGATCATGGTTGTTCCTAAAAATTGTGTGTACTATCATAGAATACGCCCAATCTATGCGCAACCTAGGTCCAGGCATTTAGGCTTCGTTTTCCTTGGCCTAAATGGATGCACCTAAAAGTTATGATATGCAGTGATGCTAAGGTACACATAACCAGTAGCGTAGTACGGGGGGCGGTCCCTCTTCGCTCTGCCGCTTCCCACTCCTTCCCTCGACACATGTGCCTCCTCCCCCATACGTTTAGTTGTTCACTGCTGTGAGCAACAACGTCAAAGTGCTCCCCGCAACCGTGTCATCTCTCCCGCTGATGCCACTTCCAGGTGCCGTGCATGGGAAGTGACCAGAGTGAGCGCCAACGGGGGTTGCGAGGAGCACGTTGATGTTCTTGTTGCTCGCGGTGGTGAATATTTAGAAGTACGGGGGAAGGGGGTGCACATGTGGTAGTGAGGAGCGGGAGGGGCGCCTCTCACCCTTGCTATATAGAATTGCATTAAGAATATAGAATTGCATTAGAATATAGAATTGCATATAGAATTGCATTAAGGACCCTTGTAGTTAGCACCAATTTTTTTTGCGCTATCTATAGAATCAGGCCCTTGAATTATTACCGTGTTTTCCCGAAAATAAGACAGTGTCCAGTGTTCTGTCCAAAAAACGCATTAGGGCTTATTTTTGGGGGATGTCTTATTTTTTCATGTTCAACAATCATCTCTCCCTTCCTCTTCTCCACCCCATTTCTTCCACTTTCTTTCTCTCTCCTCCCCATGTGCAGCATCTTTCTATCCCTCCCTCCCATCCCCCTGTGTAGCAGAACCCCACTGACCCTCCCACCGTGAGACTGACATACCTCCACTCTGAGGCCTCTTAATGTAGCAGGGGTGGGGGTTGCTGAATCGACGAGTCCAATTTTTTTCAACAAATCAGGCAACAGTAGTGTCAGGGATAGAGCCAGGGAGTGCCGGGGACATTTGGGGGTCGATCTTAACTAAGGTTTATTTTTGGAGTAGGTCTTATTTTAGGAACATCTTTAAAAATCATGCTAGGGCTTATTTTTGGGATAGGTCTTATTTTCGGGGAAACAGGGTACATTACCTTGCCATTATTTGGGCTGACACAGTTGGTCGTGTGAATAATATTTTTTGCCGCTTTCTTTATATCTTTACAATCTAGCCTTTCTCTAATTTTCTTGTTTTTAAAGAACTTTTCTTAACAGAAGTTGACCAAAAGAAGCTGCATGACTTTGAAGAACAGTGCATTGAAATATATTTCAATGAAAAGCAGCACAAATTTAATTCAAGAGCTGAAGTAAGAATTCAAGTTACTGCCGAAAGGTACAGTAGGAACAGATTCTAAACTGTTAAATGAGCAAATAGTCTAAGCAAGCAATGCATGTGTGTCTGGTAGTGCAATAGAAATACCGTATTTTCACGCATATAACGCGCGCGGTATACGCGTTTTTACCTACCGCGCATACCCCTCGCGCGTTATATGCATGAGCGCGGTATACAAAAGTTTTAAAACATAGTTCCCACCCCCGCCCGACGCCCGATTCACCCCCCCAGCAGGACCGCTCGCACCCCCATCCCGAACGACCGCTCGCACGCGCTCCCACCCGCACCCGCATCCACGATCGGAGCAAGAGGGAGCCCAAGCCCTCTTGCCCGGCCGACTCCCCGACGTACGATACATCCCCCCCCCCCCGGCAGGACCACTCGCACCCCCACCCCGAAGGACCGCCGACTTCCCGACAATATCGGGCCAGAAGGGAGCCCAAACCCTCCTGGCCACGGCGACCCCCTAACCCCACCCCGCACTACATTACGGGCAGGAGGGATCCCAGGCCCTCCTGCCCTCGACGCAAACCCCCCTCCCTCCAACGATCGCCCCCCCACAAGAACCTCCGACCGCCCCCCCCAGCCGACCCGCGACCCCCCTGGCGACCCCCACGACCCCCCACCCCCCTTCCCCGTACCTTTGGTAGTTGGGCCAGAAGGGAGCCCAAACCCTCCTGGCCACGGCGACCCCCTAACCCCACCCCGCACTACATTACGGGCAGGAGGGATCCCAGGCCCTCCTGCCCTCGACGCAAACCCCCCTCCCCCCCAACGACCGCCCCCCCCAAGAACCTCCGACCGCCCCCCAGCCGACCCGCGATCCCCCTGGCGACCCCCACGACCCCCCCACCCCCCTTCCCCGTACCTTTGGTAGTTGGCCGGACAGACGGGAGCCAAACCCGCCTGTCCGGCAGGCAGCCAACGAAGGAATGAGGCCGGATTGGCCCATCCATCCTAAAGCTCCGCCTACTGGTGGGACCTAAGGCGCGTGGGCCAATCAGAATAGGCCCTGGAGCCTTAGGTCCCACCTGGGGGCGCGGCCTGAGGCACATGGGCCCAACCCGACCATGTGCCTCAGGCCGCGCCCCCAGGTGGGACCTAAGGCTCCAGGGCCTATTCTGATTGGCCCACGCGCCTTAGGTCCCACCAGTAGGCGGAGCTTTAGGATGGATGGGCCAATCCGGCCTCATTCCTTCGTTGGCTGCCTGCCGGACAGGCGAGTTTGGCTCCCGTCTGTCCGGCCAACTACCAAAGGTACGGGGAAGGGGGGTGGGGGGGTCGTGGGGGTCGCCAGGGGGGTCGCGGGTCGGCTGGGGGGGCGGTCGGAGGTTCTTGGGGGGGGCGGTCGTTGGGGGGGAGGGGGGTTTGCGTCGAGGGCAGGAGGGCCTGGGATCCCTCCTGCCCGTAATGTAGTGCGGGGTGGGGTTAGGGGGTCGCCGTGGCCAGGAGGGTTTGGGCTCCCTTCTGGCCCAACTACCAAAGGTACGGGGAAGGGGGGTGGGGGGGTCGTGGGGGTCGTCAGGGGGATCACGGGTCGGCTGGGGGGCGGTCGGAGGTTCTTGGGGGGGGGCGGTCGTTGGGGGGGGGGGGGTTTGCGTCGAGGGCAGGAGGGCCTGGGATCCCTCCTGCCCGGAATGTAGTGCGGGGGGGGGTTAGGGGGTCGCCGTGGCCAGGAGGATTTGGGCTCCCTCCTGGCCCGATATTGTTGGGGAGTCGGCGGTCCTTCGGGGGGAGGGATGTATCGGACGTCGGGGGGGGGGCATCAGGCTTTCAGGATGGGGACAGACCTTCAAGGGGGGACAGTGCACGGAAGTCAGGGGGGGTGAACGGAGAGTCGGGACAGCGCACGGAAAGTCAGGGCAGTGCACGGAAGTCAGGGGGGGTGAACGGAGAGTCGGGACAGCGCACGGAAAGTCGGGGCAGTGCACGGAAGTCAGGGGGGGTGAACGGAGAGTCGGGACAGCGCACGGAGAGGCGGGGCAGTGCACGGAAGTCAGGGGGGGTGAACGGAGAGTCGGGCAGCATGCGCGGTATAATCGTGAGCGCGTTATACCAAAGTTTTTGTGCTTATCATCGTGATTTCTGCGCGCTATACACGTGTGCGCGTTTTATACGGGTGCGTGTTATTTGCGTGAAAATACGGTAATATATAGTAGCAGTGGATTCAGTTATTTACAGTGAAAACCCATTGTGAGCATTGACCCGAGAGAAATTCCTCTTTCAGTGTATCTCAGGGGTGTCCAACCTGCGGCCCTGTGAAGTATTTTGTGCGGCCGCGGTCGAGGGCAATGCAGCGTTTTCCTTTGCTGCCCCTCCTCTTGCCGGTTCCCGCAGCGTTTGTGCGGCCCCAGAAAATTTTTTTTCGGCCAATGCAGCCCAGGGAAGCCAAAAGGTTAGACTCCCCTTGTGTATCTGTTAGCAAAAGATCATCTTGTACAATAACAATTCCAATCATCTTAATTATTTGGTTAATTTTTTTTTTTTTTTATTTCGTCTGATCCTTTCCAAAATTACTGTGGGGTTAATTTTCAAGAGAGAAAAAGTGACATTCAGGGCTCCTTTTACAAAGCTGCGCTAGGGCCTTAACGCCTTGAGCAGGCGGCAGATTTCCGGCTAGCGCGCGCTAATCCGGGGCGTGTCATAAAACTGCTTTGTAAAAGGAACCCTTAGATTTCTTGTTTCCTAAAATGTCCAAATTGTCATTTTCACACATATTTTTTTAGACAGTTCTCGATGCCGTTTGTCGGCAATGCATCTAAATTTCAAGGAGGTGAGTTGGGGGCATGTTTTGGGCGGGACTAGGGCATACTTCAGATTTGAACATTTTTCTGTAATAATAGAATGTTGTAGAAAATGGCCAGGGTAAAATTTGGGTGTTTGAGGCTAAACCTTTTTCAATAAGTGTCAAAAAGGTACCCAGACTGACCACATGACCACTGGAGGATTAAGAGATGACCTCCCTTAATCCTCCAGTAGTTACTTATCCCCACCTCCCTCCTCCCCCTCCCCCCCAACCAAAGATGTGGAAAAACCAGTGCACCAACAATTGTGTGCATGACAATTGTGCCCCGTCAAATGCGCACACCAAAGAGAGAACGTTTTAAGTAGATATCTGGAAGGCCCTGATTGGTTCAGACTCCTCAGGCCCCGACACTGGCTCACCTTTATCCACATGTTTATTCACACCTTCAAAGAAGTCAGACACCTATGTAAAGGACCCAGGTCTATATCCTACTCTGGCTAGTACATGTGGTAGAACATGTGACTCTCTAAAACCCACCCAAAACCTACTGTATCTACATATGGGTGACATAAGAACTATTGCTGTGTTGTACAATTGGGTACAGTGGGTTTTGCAGTTCTCCCCATACATTGTAAGGGGGTAATGGTGAACTAACCCCCAAATGGCACTTCAGATTCACAAATATGTATAAGAAAGAAAGGAAGATTTTACAAATATGAGACTTCATTTTGGTTCAAAGATATTGCATACCTTGACACTAAGAAAAAAGCCCAAGGTGGCCTCACCGACGAGAAGAGCAAGCAGCGGAGTCGTGAGGATAAGATATCAATAATTCAGCCACGGGTGTACATAAGAACATAAGAATTACCGCTGCTGGGTCAGACCACTGGTCCATCCTGCACAGCAGTCCGCTCACGCGGCAGCCCCTAGGTCAAGACCAGTGCTCCAAATGAGTCCAGTCTCAGTTTAGCATGAACTTGTCCAACTTTGTCTTGAAACCCTGGAGGATGTTTTCCCCTATAACAGACTCTGGAAGAGCGTTTCAGTTTTCTACCACTCTCTGGGTGAAGAAGAATTTCCTTACGTTTGTACGGAATCTATCCCCTTTCAACTTTAGAGAGTGTCCTCTCGTTCTCCCTACCTTGGAGAGGGTGAACAGTCTGTTTTTCTCTAATAAGTCTATTCCCTTCAGTATTTTGAATGTTTCGATCATGTCCCCTCGCAGACTCCTCTTTTCAAGGGAGAAGAGGCCCAGTTTCTCTAATCTCTCACTGTACGGAAACTCCTCCAGCCCCTTAACCATTTTGGTCACTCTTCTCTGGACCCTTTCGAGTAGCACCGTGTCCTTCTTCATGTACGGCGACCAGTGCTGGATGCAGTACTCCAGGTGAGGGCGCACCATGGCCCAGTACAGCGGCATGATAACCTTCTCTGATCTGTTCGTGATCCCCTTCTTGATCATTCCTAGCATTCTGTTCACCCTTTTCGCCACCGAAGCGCATTGTGCAGATGGCTTCATGGATTTGTCGACCAGAACTCCCAAGTCCCTTTCCTGGGAGGTCTCTCCAAGTACCGCCCTGGACATCCTGTATTCATGCATGAGATTTTTGTTCGCGACATGCATCACTTTGCACTTATCCACGTTGAACCTCATTGTAGGCACTTCGAGGACTCGAAGACTCGACACTGACGGTGTTTCGGCATCTATGCCTTTGTCAGGAGTCGCAAAGGCTTAGTCCTCTATCACATGAATAGAGCATTCAACACAGGTCAATGTTAGGAGCGAGGAGAGCAGTAACTGGTGTCCAAAGCAAAGCTAAGGGTCACGAGTATGAATTTTACACCCATGGTTAAATTATTGACATTTTATCCTCACGACTCCTCTGTTGTGCATAGTTTAATGCATGCAAAACTGTATATGTGTACAATTTCCAACATTAATATGCTTTCGTATGTTTTTAAGGGTCATCTTATGCTTAGAAGTTTAGAGTTAACACAGTGTCCCGCAAACTTATTTTTTAGCTCCGTCACACTAACAGAGCAAATGTTTTTCTATGGCACACAAAAAAGAGGACACATGGCCCCGCCCCATTCTACCCCAGCCCCGCCCTACTCTATCTCCTGCCACGCCCTTTTCTCATTTTTCCTGAGCTCAGGGCGGCGTCTAGAGGGCCTCTGAGCATGTGTGGATGTCAACGCGATGACGTTGCTTGCAGGCGCACACGCATGTTCAGAGGCCCTCCAGGCACAGCCCCAAATTCGGGGAAGACGAGAGGAGGAGAGGCGCCAGCAGTGACAGACTGGCGTACACCCAGAATCTCTTTCCGGCACACAGTTTGCGATACATTGAGTTAACAGAACCAAAAATGCAAATTTTCCCAGTTAGAAACTAAGGGGGACTTTTACTAAGGCGCGCGAGCTGATTTAGTGAGCGCTAAATGCTAATGCGTCCATAGAATATAATGGGCACGTTAGCATTTAGCGTCCCTTAGTTTTCACTAAGGGGCCATAACTGAGGAAAGTTTTTTTCTACCCGCTGTAAAAAATACAGCAGCCAATTTACTTTTTGTGGTGTGTTTTTTTTTAGGGTTGAACAGATGTGCGTTCAGATAAAAGAAGTTAGTGATCGAGTCAACTATATCAAACACTCTTTAAATTCCTTGGATTCTCAGATTGGCCACCTGCAGGATCTTTCGGCTCTAACTGTAGATGCGCTAAAAACCTTGACAGCGCAAAAGGCTTCTGAAGCCAGCAAAGTCCATAATGAGATTACGCACGAACTTAGCATTTCAAAACATTTAGGGCCAAAACTTGTAGATGACAGCTACCTACGATCTGCTGTGTGGCTAAAAAACAGCTCTGAGAATGTTTACAGCATATCTTTACCCCAACGAGGGCCCAAAACGGAAAATGATTTTTTTCAGACTATTTCTCTGCGGGATAAAAGAAATCCTCTTAATATACAGTTTGTGAAAGACTCAGCTTCGAGCTATGAGACAGAACAGTTCAATACTCCAAAGTCAAGTGACTTGGGCGGTGCCTTCTTTCTAAGCGCCAATTTTCCTCCAGGACGGCATAAAAATAGGCAAAATTCAGAGATGGAAAGATCGACTTATGTCAAGAAATTGAATAGATCGGCAAACAGCATAACCACATCCTCAGCAGTCAAACCCTCCGCTAGTCATCCACATCAGCCCTGGCAGAAACTTCATCTAGAATCTCTAACAAAGCATGAAGATCCTAGACCTAGTAAGGCTGAAGAAGTTAATACTGCAGTATCTGGTACAGTGAAGAGTGAATGTAACCAGTTAGAGAACGCACTGCCTGAAATCGTAATGCATTCTGTGTGTCCAGGTCTTGCTGTCTCCACGTCCCTTGTTTCCACCGAAGCTGGCTTTGGAAGTGGAGGATACATTAACTGTGGTTTTGTTGACAATGAGGGTAATGATAGTCATGTGAACGACATTTGCAGCAGAGCTGGCATGCAGAGTCAGCGGACCCTAATTAGGTCATCCGAGGGGAGTGCCAAAAAGAAGAAGCCTTGGCGATCCAAGAACCAGGCGTCCGCAAGAAGCTTTGTTCAATATGGCACTCCATTTGGAAAACTCCATGACAAAGAGGAGTCATTGCGCAATCATCCCACTGAAGAACTGAGTACTAAAGTTCTAAAGGAACGTCTTAAAAAATTCTGGATAAAATCTAAAACAACAGGTGTGGCAGACGTCTTATCGGGGCTTCTAATGTTTATGCGTTTTTATGAATTGTAAATTCAGGTGTTTATTTCCCAGATAATTTTGGGTTGTTTTAGAGTACAAAATATTGGTATTTAGTGTTGTTTTCATACCACAGGTACTATTGCTGGGTATTTTTTCTGGTGGAATCAAATATATATGTTGCAGTCACTTAGAAAAGGTCCAAACCTGAGTGAGGGACATAAGACTAGGCACAGGAAAGCTAGACTAGGAGTGGTGTTTTCCTAATGTTTAGCCAATACTAGCTGTTTTAGGGGCCTTCATACTAAAGCTTAGGGTGTGCTAATGGACATTAGCATGCTCTAAGGCCTGGATTCTCTAAATGGCGCACATTATAAGAAATTGCTGGAGATGTAGTCCAGGAAAAACCTGGCCTAAGTTTCTGGTGCCTGCTTTTGCCGGAGGCGAGATTCTGTACCTGGCGCCATCGCGTGATTGACATGCGATTAGAAGCCACTGACAACGGCGCTGGTTATAGAATCTGGGCCTAAATGCCATGTGGTCCATACTTATAAAATTGGATGTGCAGCATTAGTGCTTGCTAATGTCTATTATAATCCAATCATCTGGCAGTATCTTCTTTACTGCATGATACAATCACTCATTCACCACTCTCTTATAGCAG
Source organism: Geotrypetes seraphini (assembly GCF_902459505.1). Lineage (NCBI taxonomy): Eukaryota > Metazoa > Chordata > Amphibia > Gymnophiona > Dermophiidae > Geotrypetes > Geotrypetes seraphini. Next base: position 17,772,621 of record NC_047097.1, read on the forward strand.
GGTATAGTTATATATGATTTAACAAGACATTTCTTATCCAGTTTTCCTTGTTTTTTCTGGGCTTCAGCGGTGACACTAAGGCCCAGATTCTGTATAGGACGCCCGGTCTCAGAAGTCACCTAAGCGGCTTTTGAGAATCGCACACGGGCGTCCTTTACAAAATCACGCTTAAGCCTGCCTAAAAGAACCCAATTCTCTAACCAACGTCCATGTTACAGGCTCAGATTAGAGAATTGGGTTGCCACAGAACATATCGCGGCAAGGGATCTCCCTGCCGCATTAACTTTACACCGGGAGAAGGTATACATATACAGAGCTCCCCCGCAAATTCGCGGTCCACAGTTCGCAGTCCCAGTCATTCGCGGTATTTTCCGACCACAAATGACCGGGCAGGAAAGGGCGCCTGGAGCACCGGTGAGTGAAGGAAATCATCCACGGTATGCTCCGACCGCCCCGACCTGTACTCAAGTTGGGCCTCACCAATCAGGAGCTGCATGTCAAAGCATACCGGTCGGAGCATACCATGAGTGATTTCCTTCACGTGCCGGTGCTCCGGCTGCCCTTTCCTGTCTCCCCTGCTAAAAACTGTATTTGCAGTTTTTTAACATCAGCAGGGGTTCCTGGAATGGAACCTCCGCGAATATCGGGGGGAGTACTGTACCAGTAATATTGCAAAAAAGGTAGCGAAACACGTTTTTGTGTAAAAAGAGAACACTACCCCTAATTTCACTTAAATAGTTATTCAAGAGATGCTATACATATGTAACGATCAGCTCAAAGACATGGATGGGCTTTTTGGAAGGGAAAAAAAACCTATACCACCTCACCACCCAATCATTGCTAGATCTTTCGTACTTTTAAGCATATCTTAGTGCCAAATTAGTGCTAAATAAACTATAAATCAATCAAAAGAATTTCAAAAAGTTCAAAATTTCTTAATTTAAAGCTTGGTTTCTTGATTCCAACGTGAACACGTTTTGTGCTCCTGCCTCAGGAAACCAAACAATCTAAAATTCAACTCACTGAATAGAAAATGCTAGGCGGCAATAGATGATTGGAATCTTTTGACAACTTGGAAATTCACAGGACGCTCCCACAACTTAAAAGTATGAAAGATCTAGCAATGATTGGGTCTCTGAGCTGATCTTTACATATGTATAGCATCTCTTGAATAACTATTTAAGTGAAACTAGGTGTAGTGTTCTCTTTTTATGCAATAAGTTTAGCGGCAAATTGTCCCCACCCCCCGCCCAATCCCTCCTGCCGGACCACCCCCCCCCCCCCCCCGAATGATCGTGGCAGGAGGGATGCCTCATCCCTCCTGCCCAGCACCCCCCCTATAGATCAAGTGACGAGGGATGCCCAATCCCTCCTGCTGGAAACCCCCCCCCTTTAGTTTGAACAGCAGGAGGGATGCCCAGTCCCTCCTGCCATAACCCCCCCGAAAGTTTGACGGACCCCCCCCGGGCTCCTCTCCAACCTTTATCGTTGGACGGCCAGATGGCTCCTGCCTGCGTCTGGCCAGTAGGCTCACCTCCACTGCAATAGTGGGCCTGCCCCTTCCCGGTGCATCACGGGATGCACCAGGGAGGGGGCTAAGGGCCTGATTGGCCCAGATGCTTAAGGCCCCTCCTGTAGGAGGAGGAGCCTTAGGCACATGGGCCAACCAGAATGTTAGGCCCATCTCCCAATGCATTCTGGGATGCACTGGGCGTGGCCTAAGATTCAGATTGGCCAGATCCTACTGGCCATATCTCTCCCTATCATCCTAGCATCCTTCTAGCTTTTGCTATCGCCTATTCAACTTGTATGGCCACCTTAACATCATCATATACTGTCATACCCAAGTCCTGTTCTTTCATTTACGAAAGTTCTTCACCCCCTAAACTGTAGTGTTCCCTTGGGTTTTTGCATTTCTTAGCATTAAATTTTAGCTGCCAAATTTCAGACCATTCTTCAAGCTTTGCCAGATCCTTCCTCATGTTAATCACGCCATCAGGGTTGTCTATTGCAGATTTTGATATCATCTGTAAAGAAACAAATCTTACCTGACAGCCCTTCAGCAATATCGCTTACAAAAATGTTAAAAAGAACAGGCCCAAGAACCGAACCTTGAGGCACACCACTGGTAATATCCTTTTCCTCAGAAAGATCTCCATTGACCACTATACTCTGACCCAGTCTGTCTCTTTGGGGCTCATACCGAGAGCACTCAGTTTGTTTATTAGACACCTGTGTAGAACACTGTCAAAGGTTTTGCTAAAATCTAAATACACCACATCTAGCGTACTCCCTCTATCCAATTCCCTGGTCACCCAGTCAAAGAAAGTGATCTGTGTACGCTGGAGGGGAGGATGAGATGGTGCATGGGGAGAGAGCATATTAATTGTGAGTGGGGTTGGGGGAGGGAAGGAAGGAAAATTGATGCAGAATGAATGAGAGTGATGAGAGAGGGAGAAATGGGGCATGGGGAGAGAACATGTGTGTGGGGTTGGGGAAAGATGGACAGGTGGGTGGGATGGAGAAATGTCACACTTTAAGGAAGGGGTGAAGAGAAAGAGAGAAAGTGTTGGACTCATGGAGAGAGAGGGAGAGATGGATGGGAAGAGCAAAAAGGAGGGATGGAGAAATGTCACACTCAGGGAAAGGGGGAGAGGGCAGAGTAAAAAATTGGACTCACGGCAGTAGAGAGAGAGATGTTGGTTGAGGGAGGGAATAAAGAATGGTGGAGAGGAAGCGTGCAGGAGGCAGAGAGAAAGAAATGTTGGACTGGTGTAAAGGAGTGAGAAATGTTGGATCTGGCAGTAGAGGGTGTGGGAGAGATGCACCTTGGATCTCTATCTCTTTTCTCACTCCTTTTGCAGCAAGGGAGGGAATGAGAGAAGGACAGTGAGAGAGTGAGAGGGAAAATGTTGCCAATGGGGGGTGGAGGAGAGAGGAATAAAAATTGGACTCATGGAGGGACAGAGAGAGATGTTGGTTGGGAAAGTGAATGAGGTCCAGAGGAGAGGAAGCATGCAGGAGACAGAAAGAAAGAAAGAAATATTGGATACACAGTCGGAAGGAAGTGCAACCAGAGACTCATGAAATCACCAGACAACAAAAGGTAAGAAAAATGATTTTATTTTCAATTTAATGATCAAAATGTGTCCGTTTTGAGAATATATATCTGCTGTCTATATTTTGCACCGTATTTGTCTATTTTTCTATAGTTGTTACTGAGGTGACATTGCATATTTTAAAGTCATCTGCCTTGACCTCTTTGAAAAAAACAAACAAACACAAATACAAATAATTAATATTTTCTCTGTGTAGAGTGCGCTTCTTGTTTTTCGGTTTTCTTTTTTACATTTTGTGGTTACCATTATGTATTAATAAGATTATATTGTGTATATATGAAAAATGGATGGAAGAAATTGCATTACAATTAGTACTATTATAATGGAGTGGGGTCAGGGGCGGAGCTTGGGTGGGTCTGGGGAGGAGCTTAGGCGGGGTTACTCGGTTGATATTTGTTAGACTTAAGGGGTCCTTGGCTTGAAGAAACATTGGGATTCTATTTTACTATTTGTATTTCTATGGTAATTGTACTTCGCTGATTGTCCAGCTTTTTTGTTGTAAATTGCCTAGAACTCTTGGTAATGGTGGTGTAAAAGAATAAGGTTATTATTATTTTTAAATGGAGAAACACTGGGTTAGAGGAATGTTCTGGGAGGAGGGATATTGTGACTGTTGCAGGCTGGGGAGAGGGGGAAGGAAAGGAGGGAACTGTTTCAGGGGATGGGAGGGGGCTGAGAGAGCTCCATGAAGGCTTGAAATAGTTATATGGGACCCAGTCAGTATTCATAATAGCTGGATAATTATCCTCGGATATTCAATGCCTGCTCAAAGCCGGGTACCAAATATCCAGTGCTAACTGACCTAGCCACAATAAGAATTAAAAAAAACCTACCAACTGCTACCTGATGACTGTTACACTCAGAGTTTCTGTATCTCAGCAAATTAGCTCTGATTCAAATGAAGCATATATATATTTTGTACTATGTGTCTTGGGGAAACAGTGATTCCTAAATTCTGTTCCATTAAATTCATTTTTCTTATTTAAATTGCACATTTTTTGGATAACAGAGTTTTTTTTTGGGGGGGGAGTTTCATTTCTCTATGTGCCTATATGGATGCCGATTGCTCTGGTGTTGAGTGCAATAAATATATGCTAATTATATCTGTGTGTTATTGAAGATTTCAAAGATGTCACAGTGGAGGAGAGTTCAGGGGAGGAAAACGCAGCAGATGTTTCGGTAAGACTTTTGGAATAAATTTGTGAACATAGGGCATGAAGGTGTCTACAGGAGGGGTGTGCAAGCAGAATTTTTCTTTTTTTTTTATATATATATTTTGTGTCATTTCCATTTTTTTTAATTTGCTTTATGTCGTTTTGTTTTAGTGTGCACTATGGGGATGATTCTATAAATGGTGCTTAGATCAGCAGGTGCCCAACAAAATGGCGCTGGCCGTGTGTCAATCCTACTTAGTCGCCATTTACAGAATGGTGGCTAGCATCGCCTATGAAAAAACTTAGGCGCCTGAAATGTAGGCGAGGGAAGGCCTACATCTCAGGCGCCTAAGATTTTGGAGAATCCCGCTTATTGGTGCCCAAGACACGCTCTGCCCATTTGTTTACCATGCATTAAAACTATTTGAAGGTAGAATTTAGATAGAGCTGAGACTGTGAGCTAGGGGCATATATGACAATTCTGGTAGTATTTTATTTATAAATTTGATATTTATTTTTCTGTACTGTTCTCCCAAGGAAGTCCAGAACTGTGTACATTAATTTATTCAGGTACTCAAGCATTTTTCCCTGTCTATCCTGGCAGGCTCACAGTCTATCTGGGCAATGGGGAGACTAAGTGAGTTGACCAAGGTCACACGGAGCAGCATGGATTTGAACCCACAACTTCAGGGTACTGAGGCTGTAGCTTTAACCACTGTACACAAAATAAGGAGTGGAATTGTCCTAATAAGATATGTGAACGCAAGCTTATTGCAAAAATGTCCTTTTATTCATCCAATGGTTCAAATGACTCTATTCATCCAATAACTCAATGACTAGACATGTACATGTTTCGGCCAAACAGGCCTGCTTCAGGAGTCAAATGTTGAACCAGTTACTGTCATGCAGTAATTATCACTTGATGAGCAAACTTTTTCTGTAAGACAGTCCTTGTTATATGTTTCTACAATACACGTGCAGCATCTCAGAGTGTCAGCCACGTCAGACCTAAGCAGTTCACAATTCTAAAATATCAAACAGTTCTACAAAAGTGAAAGCAACTTCATAACAATGATAGGAAAGACCTAAACATCCAGTCTCAAGGTTACAATCACTCAGCTTCCATTCTGGAATATCCCTGTAAGGACAGGGTAGACATCTTTACACTGTTACTCATAAGTGATGATGATTTTAAAGTATTTGTGGCTTGTGCAGATGAGGATAGAACTTGCAGACACGGGGTAGAGATAGGGACAGAACTCACGGGGACCGGACGGGGATGAAAATAGATCCCGGGGGGATGGGAACAAATTTGTCCCGATATCATTCTCTAGTACAGAACCCACAGTCATTTGGCACAAAAAAACCCCACTAGAGGATTAAGGAGGTGACCGCCCCATTTCTCTCTAACAGAGTGCTGCCCAAAACTAGGACTTTTCCAAAAACTAGACATGGAACACTTAAAATGTGTCGACATCTTAAAAACAAAACATCATGAACATGTGGAAGGGCATAATCAAAAGAAATGTCTAAGTCCCTAGGCGCAGAGAGTAGGCAGCAGGGAAATGTCCATTCTCAAAAAAAACAAACGTCCAAAATGAGGTGGGTTTTTTTTTTGAATGGCCGACCTCTAGGTTCAGCAGTTTAATTGCCCAGACCACCACTACATATATCCTTACAACACATTCCCAACCCACAAATCGCTCAAGCCAAAAACAAGCCCTAAAAGCGAAATTCTCTGTCACAAACAACACCAGTTACAGAATCCTCAAACTGTTCCCTCCCCCCCGCAACAATCGCGGCAGGAGAGATTCCCAATCTCTCCTGCCGCGATCCCCCCAAACCTCCCCTGCAGGAGGATGTCCAATACCTCCTGCCAGACACAACCCCCCCTTACACCCGCTCGATTACCAGCAAGAGGGTTCCCAATCCTTTCAGCTGGACACAACCCCCCCAACACCTGCACCATTGCTGGCAGGAGGGTGCCCAAACCCTCCTGCCGTCAACCCCCCAAACTCTCTTCAGCTCGCCCAAGCACCCACCCACCTGGACCCCCCTCCACACACCCCTCGGACCCCCCCCCTTCGTAAAAGGAGCCCAAGGACCGTGTTGGGTCAACAAAGACAAAGGACTCTCTATCCATGTATTTATACATGTATTTAGGGCCTTTTCTACTGAATGACCCGCGCTGCTCCCAACGCTCATAAGAACTCTGAGCGTCGGGAGCTAAGTGGGCCATTCAGTGCAGCTCCCTGCATTATAACCGCTAGCGCGGTTTAGTAGAAGAGGGGCTTATTTTGACTTGAGTTTATATCAACAAGATGTGTTGGTTCCTAGGTTGATGTGTTCAATCCCGCTCCCCACTTGTGTTCTCCTTCTGTTCACCTCTGCTTACACCCTATGCTGTCCATTAAGAGGTTTTAATTCGTATGGTGTTGACTGCTGCAATTGTATCTTTGTCCAAATTATTATTTCTGAATGTTGTCTCAGGTGAATTTCTTCAAAATGGCGATAAATAAATCTTACAGAATAAATAGATAAATGTTGCTACAAATATCTGAAAATTCGAAGCAGCAAATAGTAATCCCATTTTTTTTTTCATCACAGTTTGAACCTCAGCCTGCTGACATCAGACAGTATGCGATCTCTTCCAATGCGCCTACTGAGCTTCAACACAATGTTGCGTCTGACAACGCAGTCCAGTGTAAGATTATTATCTCTTCTTTGTTGACATTTAGGGGTTTGTTCTTAAGGTGCATTACAGCCTTAGTATACATCATTTGCCCCTTGATTCATATTAGAACCGCAAGGCACAGGCGGAATAGAAATCCCTAATGTAATGTAATGTAATGTAATGTAAATGATGTTTCATCATTTAGAATTTTGGTTCAATTTTGGTATTTCCCTGTAACTTCATCGAGTATCCCGTAGTCTTTGTAATTTTTGACGGAGTGAAAAATCGATCCACTTGTACTCGTTCTACTCCACTCAGGATTTTGTAGACTTCAATCATATCTCCCCTCAGCCTTCTCTTTTCCAAGTTGAAGAGACCTAACCGCTTTAGTCTTTCCTCATAAGAGAAGAGTTCCATGCCCTTTATCATCACCCCTTTTTTAAGTCAACTTGATTACTGCAATATTGCCTACTTAGCAATTTCTCAGAAGAACATGCAATGATTGTGAATGGTGCTAAATGCGGCGGCCAGGTTAATTTTTAGGTTGAATAAATACGATCATGTAACACCTTCCTATCGAGTGCTGCATTGGTTGCCAATGGAGGTGCGTATGAAGTTAAGTTTGGTTGTTTGTTTTAAGGTTTTATTTAGTTTCGCTCCTAAATACATAACTGAACTTTTCTCTTTTGCAACCAACAGACATAAGAGAAGTTCACACCTGAATTTTGTTTCTCCGCCGGTTAGAGAATGTAAACTTAAAAAACATCATCTATCTTTTTTTCATATCAGGCAGCATTATGGGGCAAAGATCTAGAACAATTGCTTCTGCTTTTTGATACTTATGGGGAATTTAGGAGACATCTAAAAAAAACAGCTTCAGATTGTGCAAAACACAGCTATCAAGATTATTTGCGGCGCTAAGAAATATGATCGGGTCTCACCTCTCCTATTCAGGGCACATTGGTTACCAGTTGAACATAGAATTAGTTATAAAATCTTACTTTTAACCTTTACAACAAGACTAAATAATCAACCGGAGTTTATTAACAGACTTTTAATTACTTATAATTCTTCAAAATTGCTTCGTTCAATGTCACAAAATCAATCAACACCTTGCGTTCCAATAACTTTGCTGTCACTGTCGCTACTCTCTGGAATTCACTGCCCAATTATATGCGCAGTGAATCTGAAATAAAACAATTCAAATCAAAATTAAAAAACATTTTTGTTCCAGGATGCCTTTGGACAATAACCCCCCCCCCCCCAAACAAATTATATCGCTTTTTACCCTAACCTATTGTATTTTGCTTTTTTGTTTCGCTTTCTCTTTTACGATTGTAGTTTTCCCTTTCTCTCCTATTGCTTGAAGTAAGTCCATTTGTCTTATGTGTTTTATTAAGATGTTTTTTGTTTCATCTAGTATCCCTGATTTTTAATCTGTTTTTATGTAAATTTTATATTGTACACCGCTTAGAAATTTGATTAAGCGGTTTAAAAATTTTTTCAATAAACTTGATATTTGTTTTTGAAGTACTTAGGTAGCCGGTTTGTAAAAATTTTATTGTGCAATAATCGGATCTTTTTAGGGTTTTTAGTTATTGGCTTTTAACTTTTTAGTTTTATTCAATTTTTATTGTATTTTTAACTATTGTAAACCGCATAGAACTTTACGGCCTTGCGGTATATAAACTGTTATTATTATCATTATTAAATAGCAATAATGTGCATTATATTATTGTAGTAGTCAAACTTATCCACTATTTTTCATGCAACCCTGGTATATACAATTACTTTATGGGATCCTCAGCGGTACCACTTAGAGCTCGATAACATCTCATTGCTCTAAGCTTTACGTGTCAGCTCGTCATCGGGTCCCTTTTTCATCTTGAAATCTTGAAAGACTACTTAACTTTTATTTGCTTTTGCTTATATTAATTTTTAATTAAATATTTTAAGCAAATACTTAGCTCAAATCATGTGGTCTCTGGCTAGGGATTTACATGCCAACATGTTTCGCTTTCCCAGCTTTGTCAAGGCTTAACCCCTAACTATTATACCGCCAGAAGCTGTGACCACTATGTCCTGAGATGTTATCGAGCTCTAAGTGGTGCCGCTGAGGATCCCATAAAGTAATCGTATATACCAGGGTTGCATGAAAAATAGAGGATAAGTTTGACTACTATCTCTGATAACCAATTGTGTGAGTTTTGCGCCCTTGTTTAGAAATTACATTACACATAGTGCTTATATTATTGTAGAACATGTTAATTTGAGTCACTGTGGGTTATAGAATAATAAGATGCAAACACTGGCATACTAAGGGGGTGCAGGGGGCGGTCCACCCCAGGCGCAGTCTCTGTAAAGGGCACAGGCACCTAGCCTCATCTCCTTCTCGCCCTCCCGCCGGGTGCATGTGCCCCTTCCTTTCCCTTGTACTTCTTTAATTTTTCCTGTCGGAGCAGCATTATGAACTTGCTGCCCCCCTTGGTGTCGCTTCTCTCTGACATCACTTCCGGGCCCTAGAAAGTGACATCAGAAATAGCCAATACGACATGAGCAGCAAGTTTGTGCTGTTGCTCTCGCTTGGAAAATTAAAATGGTATGGGGGAAGGGAAGGGGGGGCCACACGCACAGCAGGGGGTTTGGGAAGGAGCACAGAAGGTGGAGAAGAGGGCGGGGAAGGGCACCACTTACCCTCGCTATGGCACTGGGTGCAAAGCGTGCAAAACAGACTATACAGTGAGGGTGAGAGGTGCCTGCCCCTTCCCCGCCCCCTCCTGGTGTGCGCGCGCCCCATCCTCTGCACCTCTAACTTTCCCAGTGCAAGCAGCAAACCCCAGTCTGCTGCTCGTGCCAGCATTGGCTCTTCCTCTGATGTCACTTCCTAGCCGCGGGTCCAAGAAGTGATGTCAGAGGAAAAGCAGGGGTTGCTGCTCATGCTGGGAACGTTAAGGAGGTACGGGAAAGGGAAGAGGCACATGCGTGAAGGAGCGGAGGGAGCGAAGAGAAGGTCAGGTGCTGGTTCCCCCATCAAGAAGACGGACCGCCCCCCTGCTCCCCCCTTTACTACGTCACTGAGTGACAGGCAGGCAAATCTGCCTCATTAACCTTTAGGGCTCCTTTTACTAAGCTGCGCTAGCGGTTTTGGCGTGCTAACACCTCCATAGAGCTGGCGTTAGTATTTTTTGTGTAGCGCTGGGTTAGCTTGCGCTAAAAACCCTAGCGCAGCTTAGTGCGTTAGGGCCTTAATGCATGGAATAGCACGCGCTATATTGCCACGCGCACTAGACCTTAACACCAGCATTAAGCTGGCGTTATTCTAGAAGTGTACCACGCAGTAATTTTGTGTGTGCGTTATAAACGCTAGCTCACCTTGGTAAAAGGAGCCCTTAGTTTCTCAGCCCCTTCCTTTTCTTTTCTTTCTTTGCATAAAGATCAGTTGCCATTTTTGTAGTTCTTTTCAGTTCACTTCCTGCGCTTCCATTTCCCCTTTTTCCATCTCCCCTAGTCAGGTGTGACTCTTTCTTAATAAGTAAAATGTAGTACCTGTTTTAGTGTTCCTCTGCCAAAGTTTAATAAACAGTTGATTGCTCTTATCTACAATCTTGAAAAAGATTTATCTTTTTTTGTTTGTTGGACTGTTAATACATTTTCTGTGCATGAAATGGATTTAATTTAGACTGTCAACAGATTCGGTTTTCCTGAGAAATGTGCATTCTTTCTTGCTATGCGACATGAAACTGGGGTTCTCTATTATTTTAGGGGACAGATATGGTTCTAGTTTGAGAAGGGAGATTTTCACATCAGTTTCCTTTATGTTTCAGCAGCCAGCAGGTACAGAGCAGGATCAGAGGAAGATATATGTCCAGTGAACTCAAAAGCAATGCTTCTAGCGGTTTGTATGCATCAAGTACTTTTTCCTTGCAAACTGACATCAATTGTAAATACTTACTCACAATTTACCAGTAAGGGAACTAGGTGACGAAATAAAGAACAAATTAGTTATATTCCTGAGATGGTATAAATTTCAATATGGGAGTGGGGCACACACTTTTCCCCACTCCACCCTGTTCTCTCCCATCATTAATCCTTCCCCTACACTATGCTTTCTCCCACATTCTGCATCCCCCCTTTCCTCCATCTTCTTCTCCGCACTCCCATTTCCCCACTGCTCCTCTCTTCATCTCTCTTGCACTCCAATGTTTCTGTCGCCTCTTGGCTATTTCCACCTTATTCCATATGCTCCTACCCGGAATCTGCGTTCCATTACTACTTTCAGTTCCGTCTATTCGTGAATCATTTCTTGACGCAACCCACAAAACTATCTTCTCAGTCACTGCCCCCACTCTATGGAACACCCTTCCGTCAGATCTTAGGCTAGAATCATCCCTTGAAAAGTTCAAATCTAAACTAAAAACATTTCTCTTTAAAGACGCCTACTCATTCTGACTTTCTTCTTTTCAATAAGAACCCTAACAGCTTCTATGTAGTCGACATTACAAAATTGAAATGCTTCTTTTGAAGCGATCCCTACCCTATCCTAGTGTACTAAGCCCCTCTCTCTCTTCCCTCCCTTTTATGATTTTATTTTCTCATTGTATTTAATCTCGTACCATTTCCCACTTAATCCTTTTGGTACCAGTAAGTCTGCATGTTTTGTCGCCCCCTCTAATTTTTACTTTTTTATTTTATTTTTAATAATATTTGATAATTGCAAACCGTTTAGGTATGTTTTTGATATGCGGTATATCAAAGATTAAATAAACTTAGAAACTTGGTGGTGAGGTTTGGTCTTCCCAGTATACCATTGCTCTCCTGATCACATTGCCATCAGCTCCTTCACTCCTCAGGAGACAGGGCCTGGCTTCCCTGCCACTCTTTGGTCCACTGCTCCTTCCCATCATTTCAGACTTTACCCCACTACATACTTTTCTTTCTGTCTCTGCAAACATAAGGATGGGCAGACAGAGAGATTGACTGTCCTTAGACATCCAGTGTCCTTTCCTTTATATAAAATGTGCCTCCAAAGTTACACGATTTCCATACCATAAAATGTATCGTTTAGAATATTGTTTTGGGAAGGGGAAACTCAGCCCTTATCTTTCCACTTCTAAGAAATTTGGGGATTGCTTTTTTATCTTCTTTTGTTTACCTACTTTTTAGGATCTTCTGTTAAGATACAGGGTCCACTAGTGGGCATTGCAGAGGTACTAGCAGACTTCGATGTAATCTCATGAGTTCTTTCAGAGGAAACGGAGCCTCTGGCTCTTAGTACAAGGGGTCAGAGGTCACAGTCACTTAACTTGTGATCACAGAAAAGGTGTCATTCCAAATAAAGAAAAATACATTGTGGTAGAATTGGTAAGGGACCACAAAAATCTCCTTTTTTTAAAATCACAAGAGATTTTTTTAAGACATCCATGCAAGTGTATTGTATATTATCAAACACTCAAATATGTGTTCTTCGAGCTATATCAATTAACAACCTTCCTATCCTTGTCCAGACTGGAGAAAGAAAAATCTTAAAGCTCTTTATTTAGTAATGTGACACTTCCTTTAGTGACCTAGCTAATTCTTCTTTAATTATTTATTTTCTTAAATCTCTCACTATGATTAGAGCTTGGATTTATTGAAATGTTGAGTTGATTAAAGCCATTTTTCCATTTTCCTTAATAAGTGACCTTTACTTTGTAGAGGGGGGATAAATTTGTTTTTATTATTCTTATGGTTTAAATCTTTTCAGTACAAGTATTATGTTTGGTAAAGTATTGAAAATAAATAAATAAAATCACAAGAGATTAAAGTGTAAAGTCACAAAAAGCTGAGCTTGGAAATCACGTTGGTCTCCCTTGCTTTCCAAATCTTCTGTAAGAGCATTTTACATTCACCCAACCCTCCTGAAGGCTCTGAGAGCCCTTCTCTGAATTTGATTGGTTGAGCAGGCAGCAGGCAGAAGCTGCTCAACCAATCAAATTCAAATCAGTACTGTCAGGGCCTTCAGGGAGTTGGGTGAATCCCCAGCCCTAGAACCCAGCTTTTTTTTCTTTTTGCTTGATGCAGTTTGACTGGTTGAACAGACTGCCTGCTCAAACACAAAGTAAACAAAAAAAAAAAAAGCAGGTCTGTAGAGCTGGGGATTCACTAAATCCCCTGAAAGCCCTGACCACAAGCCTTCAGTTGTGCAGTAAATTGGACCGGTTCTCTTGTCCTCTCACCTAGGGTGCATACTCTCCTCTGGGCATGGTTGCAGATTTCACAGCCAACTTCTCCTAAGTCCCAGGACAAGTGGATCCTTCCTTGACCTACTGTTTATGCTGGAGAGAGAAGTCAGTCTCCCCTTTCTCTCAGTGTCTTGATTCCAGCTCCCTCTTGTGACGGATTAACCACTTGTAGATCTCTCCATGAGGGGAAGGATCATTTAAATAAGTTCCAGATTCCAATACGATCCTATGACATACTTCATATTGGTATGAACGTGGGAAGTTTACTTTTCTAATGTAATCCTGAAGACAAAAAGAATTCTTCCTTTGGTACTGACAACTGTCTTTAATTATAGGACTTGTTGCAAAATAGATCATGTTCAAAACGGAGCCAAATGTGAGTAACATTGATATTATATACTGTACTTAGCCCTTGTAGCTGTCTGTTGAGGCAAAGGGGATGGTCACCACGCATGTGTCAAGGAGTATACTCATCTATGTAATATTCTCATGTGAGCAGGAGGCCAGAACATGAGGGAAGTGGAAATATCAAGCTGTATGGCAGCTGGAAGAAATGTTGAGACCACAGGGTGCTTAGTGGATGCATGCCAGGACAACAGCAGGATGAGTGAGCTGCATAACTTTTGAAACATCCCTGCATGGTCCCAGCTTTATAATTATGTGGGAAGGCAGGAAAAGAGTCTGTGTTGAATTTTTAGCGGGTGTCAGTTATGCTATATAGCTATAAAATGTACAAACGCATGTGAACTATGAGGAAGATTCTCAAAACTTCCCGATAAAATTTGATGGGCTGCTACCGAGGTCGCTATTGTAATGATTTCAAAAAGACAAGTCATTCCCAAAAGAGGTTAGCAGATGTTCACGTAGGCTCGCTAAATGTAATTGAGATGAGTCACTGGTGGTGGCAGAATACACCCGCATTTAAAAAAATAACAAACCCACCAAACCAAATTTAAGATCGGCAGGAGAGATGCCCACTCTCCACATCCAGCCCTGGAAGCGGTAGGGATGCTCACTCTCTCCCGCCGTGTTGCACAATCCCCCGACATTACTAACCATCCCTTCTGCCCTGCACGGGAGAGATGCCCACTCCCTCCAGCCGCACAATCCCCCAACACTACTACCCACCCCCCACCATCACCCCTCCGCAGCAGGAGAGATGCCCACTCCCTCCTGCCATGGCCCAACCCTCCCCCTCCCCCTCCCAACAAAGCCCCTGCCCTCCCTACCTTATTCATGAAGTCTAGCCAAAAGGATGCCTACCCGTTCTGGCTGGCAGGCCCACCTCTTACAAAATGGTGGGCCTGCCCCTTTCTCATGCATCCTGGGATGCGCTGGGGAGGGCCTAAAGCTCTGATTGGCCCAGGCACTTAAGGCCTTTCCTAGGAGATATGGGGGGGGGGGGGGTTGTGCCCAGCATCTGCCCTGCATTTAATGCTCAGGGTAGAGAAATACTGCACAAACATTGCATTCATGCATCTACTACTACTTCTACCATTTATCATTTCTATAGCACTGTACATTTAATATGTAATAGATGGTCCCTGCCCTGAAGAGCTTACAATTTAATTTGGAGAGACAGATAAATAGGGTTGAGGAGTTTCTTGCAGAGAGAATGATAGGATGGACATAGTTATCTTAACAGTGAGTGGGATCTAGGAATTGAAAAGCAGACTTGAAAAACTGGCTTTAGTTTGGATTTCGATACTGATGGAGATGGAGCTTGATGAATTGACTCAAGCAGTCTTTCTCAGGCATAAGGCACAGCAAAATAGAATGGACAGAGTCTGGAGTTGGCAGAAGAGAAGAAGGGTACAGATAAGAGAGACTTACTGGATGAACGGAGTTCACGGGTGGGGGGAGCATAGGGGGTGATAAGTGAGGAGAAATATTGGGGGACTGGAGAGTGAATGCAGTTGTAAGACAATAAGAGGAGTTTGAACTGTATACGAAAATGGATGGAGAGCCAATGAAGTGACTTGAAGAGAGGGGTAATGCGAGAAAGGCGGCTCTGGTGGAATATAAGTCGTGCAGCAGAATTTTGAACGAATTGAAGGGGAAAGAGATGGTTGAGTGGAAGACCTGAGAGAAGCATATTGCAGTAGTCTAAGCGAGAGGTGATGAGTGTGGATAAGGGTTTTAGTAGGGTGCTCTCAAAGGAGAGTTTGGATTTTGATAATATTGTAGAGGAAGAAGCGACAGGATTTATCGGTTTGTTGGATCTGAGCGGAGAAGGAGGGACAAAAGTCAAAGATGGCCCCAAGGTTGCGAGCTGACCAAATAGGGGAGAGGAGAGTGTTGTTCGTATAAACAGGGTACAAGGGGAGTGGGGAGGTGAGTTTAGACAGAAAGATACAGAGCTCGGTCTTAGGCATATTCAGTTTTAGATGGTACTATATCTGCACTACCCGCTGTAAGTAATGAAATAACGAGAAGAAAAAGGTCCTCAGAAAATCAGTCTTCTGAAATACAATAGTAGGCTAATTCTTCTTTTTCGTTCATTCATTCAATACTCCTTTAATTTAAGCACATCATCAAACCTTCTCAAATATATAAGCAGCCAAAATAAAAAATATATTCTATTTAGCTTTATTGTTTACTCTTCTGTCAGCATCCAGACTACAGCTGAGAGAAGGGAAAAGTATAAAGCTAAATAGAGCTTTTTAATTGATTATATATTTGAGAAGCTTTGCTAATGTGTATTTGGACCAATGAATGAAAAAGAATTTGTCTGCTCTTATATTTGAGAAAGCTGGATTTTTGTGGTCCTGTTAACTCTTCATTTTTATTTAGATTGGAGCAGGGGTGTCAAAGTCCCTCCACGAGGGCTCGCAATCCAGTCGGGTTTTCAGGACTTCCCCAATGAATATGCATGAGATCTATTTGCATGCACTGCTTTCATGGTATGCTAATAGATCTCATGCATATTCATTGGGGAAATCCTGAAAACCCAACTCGATTGCGGCCCTCGAGAAGGGACTTTGACATCCCTGGACTAGAGCATGGTGAGAAAGTTATGAAATGTTATTTAAAAGTATTTTCTGATGGCATCTACATTAGGGCGAAGCTTAACAATTAGCACAGTAGTTTATTCGAGGGTTCTTGAAAAAGTTAGAAACATAGAAATAGACGGCAGATAAGGGCCACGGCCCATCAAGTCTGCCCACTCCAGTGATCCTCGCTATCTATCTTTGCGGATAGATCCCACATGTCTATCCCATCTGGTCTTAAAATCCGCCACACTGGTGGCCTCAATAACCCGAAGTGGAAGACTATTCCAGCGATCAACCACCCTTTCAGTGAAGAAGAACTTCCTAGTGTCACTGTGCAGTTTCCCGCCCCTGATTTTCCACGAATGCCCCCTTGTTGCCGCGGGACCCTTGAAGAAGAAGATGTCTTCTTCCACCTTGATGCGGCCCGTGAGATATTTGAATGTCTCGATCATGTCTCCCCTCTCTCGACGCTCCTCGAGTGAGTAGAGCTGCAAATTCCCCAACCGCTCCTCGTACGGGAGCTCCCTGAGTCCCGAGAAAGTTTCCGTACTTTCGTATTTTGCAGGAAATGGTTGGGGGTGGGAGGAGTGATAAGAGGGCATGTCATAGAATGTCATGTGACTAGTCAGTCAGGCAAGCTGACTCATCTTGGCAGTTAGTGATGTAATTTGCTTTTGAGATATTTAATAGAGTTTAAAAACAAAAGCACATAAACTTTTTGACTATCCCTCGTACTTCTTTGCCTACCTCTTATTAGGTTATCCAAACCAAATGGATCCTGCAAAGATGTGCAGAGCAGGGCTGACAGTAGGTCATGTTTTGTGACTCATGACCCTTGTAATCCATCATGCCTTTGACCCATGACCTGCGGAGCATTTTCCTGGCTCCAGATGCAGTGTCAGCAGATAAGGCTACAAATGAGGAAAATAGGTCTCAACAACAGAGAATGATAGTCCAGCCTCAACAATTAAATTCAGTTCAGCACTCTTCACAGCAGCACTATTCGCTGGTGAAATATTTGTACCAGGAACTTTTCTCACAAATTGATCAATCACAAATTGGCCCGCCTAGTCTGGTGACAGCACATGATTTCATATAATCCATGGTATTTTTGTCCCATACTGTTTAATCAATCCTTTGACCTTGACTTAAGCAGTAGCCAACTCAAAAAGGCCACCCAGCCAAAAATCCTCTCACCGTCTGCAGTGTCAACCACTCTGAACTTTTTTCAACATATGACTTTGCCATCTGCATTTTCTTTCAGAACAGAACCTTTTTGAATCGCATTCTACAAACTGTCCGATGTCCACGATTGAGATGGTTTACAGTCATTCTTAGTCACACTGAATATAGTAGAGGGTGTGTGTAATCGTAGCTTAAAGGGCAAAGAAGTCAAAGAATTACTGGATAACTGGATAAGACTTCTCAGTATGCAAATAAGCAAAATATATATCTGGCTTATAAAATAAGTAAAGTGTTCACATACACTCAGAATTGTGAAATTTGACCAAGAGCATTAGCTCCTATAGCCGAACCCACCCACCCCCTCCATCACTGTGTATGACTTATTTTGAAAAAGAGCTTGAAAAGGACATACTGTTCAAGTGCTCAACTAATTTTCAATGGCAAAAGAGAGAAAGAAGTTCCCACTTAGCTTTCAACTGTGTCAGACCATGTTTCAAAATTCTTTCTCAAGAGACCCAGAGGGTGATGTAAACTGCTCAAAATGCCAAGGAAATAACAGTAGTGTGATACAGGGGAGGGGGATGGACCACCCCAGGCGCACCTCCTCTCCGCCCCTCCGTAAACCTCTTTAAATGATTGGCGGCTTGAGCAGCACTTTCTACTTGCTGCTTGCGCCAGTGTTGGCTCCCTTATGATGTCATTTCCTGGTTGCGGGACCAGGATGTGACATAAGAAGGGAGCCGACGCTGGTGTGAACAGTGGATGGAAGGTACTGCTCGTGCTGGCGAACATTTCAAGAGGTACGTGGGAGGGGGAAGGCACTCAAGTAGCAGAGAAGAGTAGGGAGGGAGGGCGCCCAAGCAGTAGGGAAGAGTTGGGGGCGTTCAAGCGGTGGAGAAGAGTTGAGGGGTGCTCAAGCAGCAGGGAAAAGCTGGGTGTGCCCAAGCAGCGGGGAAGAGTTGGGGGCGTTCAAGCGATGGGGAATAGTTGGGGGTGCCCAAGCAGCAGGGAAGAGTGGGGGAAGGGGCATCCAAGCAGCGGGGAAGAGTTGGGGGCATTCAAGCGATGGGGAAGGGTTGGGGGTGCCCAAGGAGCAGGGAAAGAGTAGGAGAAGGGGCATCCAAGCAGTAGGGAAGAGTTGGGGGCGTTCAAGCGGCGGATAAGAGTTGAGGGGTGCCCAAGCAGCAGGGAATAGTGGGGGAAGGGGCATCCAAGCAGTGGGGAAGAGTTGGGGGCGTTCAAGTGATGGGGAAGAGTTGGGGGTGCCCAAGCAGCAGGGAAGAGTGGGGGCAGTATAGAGTGGGGTGCGCATGGCACAACAATGCCCGGCACCACCATCCCTTGCTATGCCACCGACTGGGGTTGGGAAATGTCCTTTCCCCTCTTCTTCCCCATCAATAACAACACAGGGAAGACGATACTTCAGAGCTCAAACCGATACATCTGACTCTGACACCATGTTGATACGACTGATTTAAACGCTGTGGATGAAACAGGCCATACTGAGTCAGACCATTGTTCCCAAATAATAATAATGGTTCACTTTGATCCATGCTTGTATAAAACAATATAAAAGCACAGATGCTGCATTGTTTTATCTTTTAAAGCAGCTTTCATTATTTCGAGATACAATAAAAGAAATGGCAATAACCACTGCAAACAAAACTTCAGTGACTGTTTTTTAATGCAAGTTTGTTATCTGTGTTTCCCCCCCTCCCCCCAACAGGTCTTCTGGAGATAACGCGTTGAGTGGTAAGCCTGAATTGTTCCCACTAAAATTATTGATAGATGTACATGCCTATTTTAGATAGGTTGTGGAAATGAAAATTCAGATGGCTAGGCTGGAACATACTCAATACCCCCCCCCCCCTGTATTTTATAATAAGTACAGTGGTGCCTCGCATAACGAACGCCTCGCACAACGAACGCTGCACACAACGAACTTCATGTCTTGATTCACACAACGAACTTCGTTTCACACAACGAACTTCACACAACGAACTTCGTTTCACACAACGAAGTCGCCCGAGCTGCCGATGTATTGCATCCTTCCGCGCAGGCACTGCAGGCAGTCGTTAGTCACTGCGCTTAACTGCCCTCTCTCACTGTATACAGTCGTCCTTTTAAGATAAACTCAATATTTTTTATATATCATGGCTTCTAAAAAAAGCAGGAAGGTGATTTCTGTTGAAATGAAACGGGAAATAATTAGAAGGAGTGAATGTGGGGTAAAACAGTGTGACCTCGTCAAAGAGTTTGGCCTCAGCAAGACCACCATTTTCACCATTTTGACAAATTTATCTTTTTTTATGTCATCTTAGCATATTTTATGCTGCAGAACGAATTATTTTTTTTAACATGTATTGTTATGGGAAAATGCGTTTCACATAACGAACTTTTCGCATAACAAACTTGCTCCTGGAACCAATTAAGTTCGTTGTGTGAGGCACCACTGTACTGCCAAATACAGAGCCTCTTGTAAAATACATGGATCCAGGTGCAGTGGTATAGTAAGGCGGACAAGGGGGAGTGGACCGGCTGGACACCATCGCCTCTCCTTCTCTCTAGCCCCCCACCGTCACTGGCCCTTCTGATGTCACATCATTATTATTATTTATTTCAAATGATTTATTTATTTATATACCACTTATATCCTAAGCGGTTTTACATTCATTCAGGTACTTTTATCATATTTCCCTCTATCTAGTGTACCTGGGGCACTGGAGGGATTAAGTGATTTGCCCAGGGTCACAAGGAGCAGTGAGAGATTTGAACCCATAACCTCAGGGTGCTGAGACTGTAGCTTTGACCACTGCGCCACACACTCTCCACATTGGTCATGGTCGCATTTTAAGAGGTATGCCAGAGGGGCACATGGCAGGAAAGAGTAGAGGGGGCCAACAAGTCCAATGGGAGCTGCAATTTAAAAAAAGAAAAAAAGAAAGAGCATTTCAAGCTCTTCTCTGAGGACTGCTGGCTGCAGCAATTAAGAAAGCAGGCCTCAAGTCAGGCCTACTGTTTTTAAAAGGCACACATTTGCCCACATCCCTTACCCCTCCTAATGCAACCAATACCTTCCTGTCCCCTGACCTTTCTTCCCACCCCTCCCCACCCCTTTTACTAAATCGCGATAGCAGTTATTAGCGCAGGGAATCACACTGAATGTTCTGCGCTGCTCCCGACACTCAGAGTTCCTATGAGCATCGGGAGCAGTGCAGTTCCCTGCGCTAATAACCACGATTGCGGTTTATTAAAAAGGGTGTGGGGGGTTAGCAGCGTGATCTGTAGTGGACTAGATGATCAACTTACAATATGGAATTTAACTATTCAGAAATTATTGGACAAAGAAGCACCACTCATTAATAAAACCATCTCCTCACGAAAAACCCACAATCCTTGGTATTCTTATGAGCTTTCTCTAATAAAAAAACAACTTAGATCATTGGAGAGGAAATGGCGTAAAAATAAATCATATGAAAATCTGAAACTTTTCAAAGAAAAATCTTTTCTTTATAAATCAAAAATTAATGATGTTAAACGATCTTATTATTCAAACAAAATTATAAAAGCCAAAAATCCATCAATACTCTATTCTATTTTAAAATCCATTACTCCCAATTTACAAAAAGATATCAATCAATTAAATTTGACAGCACAAGACTTAGCTAATACTTTCTGTGATAAAATTAAAACTATTAGAAAAATTTTTCAATCACCTTCTCCTGTTATTTCAACAGACGCTACAAATGACCATCAATTTCCTTATTCTAAATGTTCTACTTTTAACTGTCCTTCTTTAACAGAAATTAAAGACATTATCCAAAAAATCAATTTTAAAGGCTCTTCATCGGAAATCATATCTCCTTTTATATTAAAAAAATATTTTTCTTGTTTTGGCCCATTTATACATTCTTTAATACTGAAAAGTCTCAAATCAGGCACTTTCCCCACCATATGGAAAACAGCAATCATTCATCCTTCAATAAAGGATCGCAAAATAAACTCTGACGACCCTATGAACTACCGTCCTATTGCCAATATCCCATTTATGGGAAAAATAGTTGAAAGAGTAGTGTTTAATCAACTATCCGATTTTGTAGAATCTACTAACGTTTTACATCCCAACCAAACAGGTTTCAGAAAAAATCATAACACAGAATATTCATTAATTGGGTTAACAACCAACATTAATTATCATTTGGACCATCACAAATCTGTCATACTTTTTTCTCTCGATCTTTCTGCTGCATTTGATACCATTGATCATTCACTACTCCTAAACAGATTAAAAACTATAGGGGTATGTGATCTAACTTTAGAATGGTTCACTTCGTTTCTATCTACCGTATTTTCGCGGATATAACGCGCGCGTTATACGTGATTTTACGTACCGCGCATACCCCTCGCGCGTTATATGCCTGAGCGCGGTATACAAAAGTTTTTAAACATAGTTCCCACCCCGCCCGACGCCCGATTCACCCCCCCAGCAGGACCGCTCGCACCCCCACCCCGAACGACCGCTCGCACGCGCTCCCACCCGCACCCGCATCCACGATCGGAGCAAGAGGGAGCCCAAGCCCTCTTGCCCGGCCGACTCCCCGACGTCCGATACATCCCCCCCCCGGCAGGACCACTCGCACCCTCACCCCGAAGGACCGCCGACTCCCCAACAATATCGGGCCAGGAGGGAGCCCAAACCCTCCTGGCCACGGCGACCCCCTAACCCCACCCCGCACTACATTACGCGCAGGAGGGATCCCAGGCCCTCCTGCCCTCGACGCAAACCCCCTCCCCCCAACGACCGCCCCCCCCAAGAACCTCCGCCCGTCCCCCAGCCGACCCGCGACCCCCCTGGCCGACCCCCACGACACCCCCACCCGCCTTCCCCGTACTTTGTGTAGTTGGGCCAGAAGGGAGCCCAAACCCTCCTGGCCACGGCGACCCCCTAACCCCACCCCGCACTACATTACGGGCAGGAGGGATCCCAGGCCCTCCTGCCCTCGACGCAAACCCCCCTCCCTCCAACGACCGCCCCCCCCCCAAGAACCTCCGACCGACCCGCGACCCCCCTGGCCGACCCCCCCACCCCCCTTCCCCGTACCTTTGGAAGTTGGCCGGACAGACGGGAGCCAAACCCGCCTGTCCGGCAGGCAGCCAACGAAGGAATGAGGCCGGATTGGCCCATCCGTCCTAAAGCTCCGCCTACTGGTGGGGCCTAAGGCGCGTGGGCCAATCAGAATAGGCCCTGGAGCCTTAGGTCCCACCTGGGGGCGCGGCCTGAGGCACATGGGCCAAACCCGACCATGTGTCTCAGGCCGCGCCCCCAGGTGGGACCTAAGGCTCCAGGGCCTATTCTGATTGGCCCACGCGCCTTAGGCCCCACCAGTAGGCGGAGCTTTAGGACGGATGGGCCAATCCGGCCTCATTCCTTCGTTGGCTGCCTGCCGGACAGGCGGGTTTGGCTCCCGTCTGTCCGGCCAACTTCCAAAGGTACGGGGAAGGGGGGTGGGGGGGTCGGCCAGGGGGGTCGCGGGTCGGTCGGAGGTTCTTGGGGGGGGGGGCGGTCGTTGGAGGGAGGGGGGTTTGCGTCGAGGGCAGGAGGGCCTGGGATCCCTCCTGCCCGTAATGTAGTGCGGGGTGGGGTTAGGGGGTCGCCGTGGCCAGGAGGGTTTGGGCTCCCTTCTGGCCCAACTACACAAAGTACGGGGAAGGCGGGTGGGGGTGTCGTGGGGGTCGGCCAGGGGGGTCGCGGGTCGGCTGGGGGACGGGCGGAGGTTCTTGGGGGGGGGGGCGGTCGTTGGGGGGAGGGGGTTTGCGTCGAGGGCAGGAGGGCCTGGGATCCCTCCTGCCCGTAATGTAGTGCGGGGTGGGGTTAGGGGGTCGCCGTGGCCAGGAGGATTTGGGCTCCCTCCTGGCCCAATATTGTCGGGGAGTCGGCGGTCCTTCGGGGTGGGGGTGCGAGTGGTCCTGCCGAGGGGGGAGAAGAATCGGACGTCGAGGGGGGGCATCAGGCTTTCAGGATGGGGACAGGACTTCAAGGGGGGACAGGCAGATCTTCAAGGGGGACAGGCAGACCTTCAAGGGGGACAGGACTTCAAGGGGGGACAGGCAGACCTTCAAGGGGGGACAGGCAGACCTTCAAGGGGGGACAGGACTTCAAGGGGGACAGGCACGGAGAGGCGGGGCAGTGCACCGAAAGTCAGGGCGGGTGAACGGTGAGTCGGGGCAACCAGAGGAGAGTCGGGGCAGTGCACCGAAAGTCAGGGTGAGTCGGGGCAACCAGAGGAGAGTCGGGGCAGTGCACCGAAAGTCAGGGTGAGTCGGGGCAACCAGATGAGAGTCGGGGAGGGCGAAAGGAGAGTCGGGGTGGCCAGAGGAGAGTCGGGGAGAGCGAAAGGAGAGTCGGGGTGGCCAGAGGAGAGTCGGGCAGCATGCGCGTTATATGCCTGAGCGCGGTATAGAAAAGTTTTTGTACATATCATCGTGATTTCTGCGCGCTATACCCCTGTGCGCGTTTTACAATGGTGCGCGTTATATCCGCGAAAATACGGTAATCGATCATCTATAGTTCATTTCAATAACTCAGTCTCTAATTCTTTTTCACATGACTTTGGTATCCCTCAAGGATCTATTTTGTCTCCTTTACTTTTTAATATCTTTCTTTCTCCTCTACTAAGTCTAGCTCAGTCCATAGGCTTCACTACATACGCCTACGCGGATGATATTCAATTGATCCACCCCCTCAATCCTGAAAATTCAACTGAAATACATTTAATCAATCAAAAACTTTCAAAAATCAAAAACTGGCTTTTTCAAAACAGATTAGCTCTAAACATAATTAAGACCAAAGCATTACTTTTTCCTATCAAATCGGGATTAACGCCAACAACCCCATTCTCCATTGACAATATCCCCATAGAGCTTGTATCATCTTTAAAAATACTCGGAGTCACAATTGATCAAAATTTTACATACCACGATCATATCAGTAATATTGTCAAAAGTTGTTTTTATCGCTTGCGCATGATTCGATCTGTGTCGAAATTCTTGGAACCCAAATCTTTAAATATTTTAATTCATTCTTTAGTGATTGCTAAGCTCGACTATTGTAATTCACTATTGCTGAATATTACCCAAAAGGAAAAGAAACGACTACAAATAATACAAAACACCGCAGTTAAAATTATTCATAACGGAAAAAAATTTGATCATGTCACTCCTTTCCTTATTGATTCACACTGGCTGCCTATCAACCAACGTATAATTTACAAAATTTCCCTATTAGTATTTAAAACATTAACTACGCATGAACCACAATTCATAGATAGGTTACTTATTCCCTACAATGCAACACGATCTCTCCGCTCTTCATCGCAAGGACAATTAATGATCCCATCCTTGAAGATAATTGGCACCAGATGATATGACATATTTTCTGTAATGGCCCCCCAAACCTGGAATAATCTACCACTATATATAAGAGAAGTTAAAGATCTTAATAAATTCAAAACCATTTTAAAAACTTTTTTATTTAAAGACGCTTTTAACGTTTAAAAATGCATTATATTTAACTTTCTATTTTTAAAATTACTTTTTATCCAATTTTCACACTCCCTTTCCGCATGTTTTTTCCTGCCCCCTCTTCTTCCTTTTTTTAGATTATGAAAAAGATTAAATATTGTAACTATTCCCTCCCATTTTTTTTCCCTCCTTATGTATCATGTCAGTCTGTTTTGTCTGTTTGTATCTGAACCCAACTTATTGTTGTAATTTGAAAATTCTATTTATTTTAAATAAATTGTTCATCGCTTAGCTTGTAATAAGCGATCAATCAAATGCTAATAAACTTGAAAAAAAAAACAACTTGACTTGCAAGTCAGGGATGCTATTTTCAACCTGGGGAGATCAAGGGGAGATCTGTGGGGAGGGGTGGGAGAAGGTATTGGTGATGTCGGGGGCGACCAGGTAAGGCAGTGGCCCAGGGTGTCAAAATCCCAGTCTGGCAACTCTCCTTCTTCCTTCCTTCCCCTCTGTGGGTAGAGAGGGATAAATGCCAGATTGTCATCTAGAGCAATGTTTTTCAACCTTTATACACCTATGGACCAGCAGAAATAAAAGAATTATTCTGTGGACCGGCATCAGTCCGTGGACCGGCAGTTGAAGAACACTGTGCTAAGTCATGGGCCAGACCCCGCCCATCTCTACCCAAGCTCCACCCCAGACCCCGCCCCCATAATAGTACTAATTGCACCTTGCACGTCCTGTGCCTCATCTGGAAGCCTTCCCTCTGACGTTGCACGTCAGAGAGAAGGCTTCCAGTTCAGGCGCAGGATGCCCGTAGGAGCCACTGTCCGTGGCTTTGTACACTGAATCAGTTAGGAAGAGGGAGCTGGCTCGAAGATAACGCCGCATCAATCACACCGCAGACCGGCGGTTGAAGAATACTGATCTAGAGGAGTAGACTAGGGGAAAAAATATGAGCAACCTGATACCGTTCTCATCAGTCCATCAGCCAGCAAGATGTTTAACTGCTCTCCAGCAGTATCTAACACTGTAAATTTACAGAGGTTAAAAAAAAGAGTGTAAAGCTTGTAATAATGGCCCAGAGATTAAAACTGAGCAATGAAATCACAGAATCTTGGAGACAGCACAGTCCTTTCACATACAGTAATCCCCAAATGGTAAATAGCCTGTATCACCTTATACGTTTCTCTTTTTAGGCATCTCTTCTCCTTTCAAGCCAAAGATGGACAGCGCCTTTTACTATTCAGGTTGTAAAGTTTAATCACACAGACATTCAAGCCTTTTATTTCATTCTGTTCACATGTGGGTTATATTCCTAGTACTTAATTCTCCCTCTTTTTTTTTGGGTAGCCGTGGAAAGAAATAATTTGATGCGCTTGTCCCAGAGCATTCCGTTTACTCCGGTACCTGCAAAGGGTAAGAAGCTGGGGGGGGTAACCCAATCAGGGAGGAAGATATGGAAGTTTCAAGTTTTATTAAAAATTTGATAAAATGCTTATAACAAACTTCTAAGCGATTAACATTAATAAAAATAGGCCTCTAAAGACATATAAGAGACAGACATAAACCTTGAGTAACTTGAATCTAGGGTAAAGGGTAGAACTACAATTTGATCAAAAAAGAAGAAGAAATTTGGGGAAAAAACATCCCCCAATAATCCCCCATACCCCCAATTGGCATTGTTCTCCTCCCCTCCTCCTGACTGGATCTCTCTTCTTACCTCATCTTGAAGCTACGGTGATTGTGTTATGGGGTTTTATTGTGTTGTTCATTTTAAATTGTATTTTGTGTATGATATTATGTATGTTGCTTGTTACCCACATAGAATTGTTGGATATGTGGAATATACATTTTTAAATATATAAAACGGTGCTGAGCTGGTGCCAGGGCTTTGAGGATATACAGATATTCAAGGCCCCGAACTAGCCCCGCATGATACCACAACCTCAAGATGAGGTTAAGAAGAGAGTGCCAGTCATTTGGGGGGAGGAGGGGGGGGGGGGGAAGGAGAGCAATTCCAGTTACTGCAAGAGGCAGGATGGAGGCCAGAAATATTGGTTATCAAGGTGGGGGGCAGGGCTAGAGGAGAGAAATGATGCCTCCATAGTAGCCCACCCTAGATTTCAGGAAGCCCAGTGTCTCTAATAACATCCCGGGCAATTATGAGAGAAAATATGGTATTTCCTTTTCAGCTTTCATTGTTTGGCAATGTTATTTTTCTGCACGATAATGTCCTAGGTGAACCGGTCACTGTGTACTGCCTGGAAGAAAGCTCTCCCAGTATCATGAACAACAGTATGTCATCCTGGTCCCAGCAAGGCCTCTGCGCTAAAATCGAATTTTTAAGTAAAGAGGAGATGGGAGGAGGTTTGCGGAGAGCTGTGAAAGTAGCCTGTACCTGGTCAGAATATGATATCCTGAAATCAGGCCAGCTTTACATCATCAAATCCTTTCTTCCTGAAGTAGTGAATACCTGGTCAAGCATCTACAAAGAAGATACAGTGTTACATCTCTGTCTCAGAGTAAGTGGGCTATTTTACTTACATTACTGCATTCTTATCAAGCTGGGGGCCTGGCTTGCAAGTTTAAATCAGTGGTTTCTAACCCTGTCCTGGAGGACCACCAGTCAGTCGGGTTTTTAGGACAACCCTAATGAATATGCATGGAGAAGATTTGCATGCCTGTCACCTCCATTATATGCACATTTCTCTCATGCTTATTCATTAGGGCTATCCCCAAAACCCGACTGACTGGTGCTCCGTCCAGGACAGGGATGGGAAATGCTGGTTTAAATCATTGGGAATTTGTTGTGATCTTCACCTCTTTCCCTTCCAAATAAATTAGTCCAGACCAGAAATTGTTCTGAGCCAAAGCATTTATTGAAAATTTTAAGAGCTTTTTGCCTAGGTTACCATATGGCTCCAGAAAAATGAGGACGGATTGAGATATCCGGGTTTTACTTCTATTGAAAGCAATGGAAGTAAAACCCAGATGGCTCAATCCGTCCTCCTTTTTCTGGAACCATATGGTAACCCTATAAAATTTTGCCAAAAATCAACAATAGTAGAGTAGGACAATATTAACAGTTCCAATAACTCACGTTATGTTTGGACTCTCCCTTTGAGATGTAGAACCCCTCCCTTAACCTCTTTCCCTAAAATACCTCATAGACCTGGAGTCTGAACTCAGATGTGGTCGGTGGTCAAAGATGCTGTGTGTGGCAGCTTCTGGCCCTCCTTGTCACAGATCTGTGGAGTATCCTCTCCTTCTTTTCCAGGACCATGTGTTCCTTGCTGCTCCTTCATGTTCCAGAGATATTTACTTACTCTCTGAAAGCAATCTAGCCACAAACTCCTTCTTTTTCTGGGGTACTGATTTAGCCAGTGGTTTTAGCCAGCCAAAGATCCAGATAATTATTGGGTCTGGTGTTTTACACCAGTTTGAGTTTCTATCCAACATAATTTTTCTTCTATCATTATCTTGACAGTTTGGAGACCACTCCCTTGTTCTGGAAACAGTTCGAAATGCAATACTTTCATAGTGCCACAAGAGGTCTCTGCCATTTAAGTGTAGCAGGATGCCACAATCTGCCTTCCTATCTAGTGGCTGGAGGAATATTCTGGGTCTTTGCTCCAGAATAGTGCCAATCAAACTACTGAAGAGATGGCTAGCCCAGTAGCAGTAAATCCTCAGGAATTGAAGGAAATTAAAAAAAACAAAAAACAGCCAAACTCTGGAGCACAAGGCCTCTTAAGGAGGAGAATGGAGAATCATCAGGGAGATTTTGCCCCAACAGGGAAATTGAACAGCAGCCAGTTCAGCATTTGTGTCGGGGAAAGCATTGGAACCCAGAAGTACTGGGAGTACATGCCGGAAGCCTGAGTGAAAGGAGGTGGTACTCAAATCCTAAGTGCCTCCTGCTTGCCTAGTCCAGAGAAGTTAAGTGCGAGGAACAGTGGTTAAGGAGTGAAAGAAATGAATTCTTGGAAAGGAGAGAATCGAATTCCTTCTAGTCTAGTCCGTCCCAGCTTCCTTCAGATATTTGTCCATTGTGAGTTTTGTGTATCTGTTCAGAGGTTATACATTGATTATACAGCCAGCTCTTTAAACCCATTCCAGGATTATGGAGGAGACTTTGATTATATAGCCACAGACCCTCCCTCCCCCCCAAAAAAAATATGTGTTCCTTTAGCCCAGGGGTAGGGAACTCCGGTCCTCGAGAGCCATATTCCAGTTGGGTTTTCAGGATTTCCCCAATGAATATGCATTGAAAGCAGTGCATACACATAGATCACATGTATATTCATTGGTGAAATCCTGAAAACTCGACTGGATTGCAGCCCTCAGGGAGGGACTTTGAGATCCCTATACTAGAGTTTGCCTTTGTGCTTTATTAATATTTAACATATAGTACGTTAAAGCAGGCTTTAATCCATCCCATGGGCCTTTCTGACTCGTATATTTCACTCCTCCCTTCAACTCAGAGATAGAAAAACCATCAGCGTCAACCGACATTTAACGGGGCTATTTCCTTGGTATTTTTCTTTTGATTGGTACAGCTCTCACCTTGCACCAGGCTGGTCTGAGTTCAGTTGCAGAGAGCTGTGAACAGGCCAAGGTCTCAGGATGTCGGTGATGAATATACATGAGGCAGATTTGCATGTCGACCTTGAGAACTGAACTTGTATAAGTCTACCTCTCAAACTAGCAGGAGAAATGTTTTTTGTTGGTTTTTTTTTTTTTTCATTTTACAGGAAATTCAGCAGCAGAGGGCAGCACAAAAGCTGTTATATGCCTTTAATCAGACAAAACCTAAATCCATTCCGTATTCCCCAAGGTAAGTACTTTAAGCTGACTGTAGCTTCCTATGATTTTAGACATGACACTGAGCGGTACACCGTCAATAGCACGCAGGACATTGACGCACTGACAATTCCGCTGTCAAATGCATGCAGCGACAAGTGCGCGCATGAAGGGAGTGGAATTGTAAGTGTAGGGGGGGGGAAGGTTGCAGCAGTATTGTAAATCAGAGTGCGTCGGCATTGGACCCCCCCCCCCCCGAGCATGTCATTGGAAAGGTTTCCCCCGGAGCAAGTTGTAAGTGTTCAGAGTGCGATTTGTAAGTGTAGTGGGGGGTTCCTTCCCCCACACCCCCCCTGAACAAGAGCGCGAGTGTAGTGGGGGTTCCCCCCCCCTCAGAGTGCAAACGGGAAGGCACACATTTGTTTTGTGCGCAAATGTCAGGGCAGAATTGTTGGCGCGCTAGTGTCTGCACGCATTTGACGGGTCACCCACTGGGCTGGTGAGTGGCTCCAATAGGTGAGTTTCCAGTGGGTGCTGTCGGGGCATGCCATTAATTTCAGCGCCTATTGGGAACAGGAATAGATTGTGCATGAAGTTCTGGGCCTGCTGGAATCAGACAGTGCATACTACACAGGGCCAGCCCCACCACTAGGCAAGACTAAGTGGTAGCCTAGGGCAACAGCTTCTCGGAGACAGCAAAAATCAGCTGCAGTTGGAATAAAACAATGGAGCTCGACAGCCACATTAACTCAAAGAACTATCAGCACATACGTTAAACTTCATTTTTCTCATTTTTTGTGTGTGATTATCTTAAGCCCATAAGTGTTGCTGTACTGGGACAGACCAAAGGCCCATCAAGCCCTATATCCTGTTTTCAACTGTGGCCAGCACTTCTAACTGCGTACACCACTGGCTCCTTTTACTAAGGTGCGCTAGCGTTTTTAGCGCACGCACAAAATCACTAAAGTTGCTAAACCACGCGGTACGCTTCTAGAATAACGCCAGCTCAATGCTGGTGTTAAGGTCTAGCGCGTGCGCTATTCCGCGCATTAGGGCCCTAATGCACCTTAGTAAAAGGAGCCCCATGTCTTCGCGTCTGTAATCAGTCTTCTGTGTATGCTTTTCAGCTTTTCAGGGCTATAAAAAATGATAAATAGTGGTAGTTTAATGTTAAAAACATGGTGTAAATAACAATGTTTTAAGGTTCCCTTTAAATTTAGGGCTGCTTTTTACAAAGCTTTGGTAGCGGCTGCTGTGGTGATCGCTCCAATGGCCTTAGGGATTTAATGGACGTCGGAGCATTTGCCTTGGCTTTGTAAAAGGGGGAGGTGTTAATCTTTAAAACCTCAACTCTTAAGTAAGCCTCAAGACCAACAACAACAGCAATTACAACAGAAGTCGGGACCTGATTTAATGAATATATCCAATATATTGGAAATGTCTGACAGAGAATTAGTGACCCCTGCAACCTTATTATTGACAGTAGCTCTCGCACCAGATAAAAACTGGTTGCTGAGACTTTTCTTTAAAAATAAGCAAAAAGAGTTTTTAGGTTGTAAAATTCAGATGTTCCCAGATTTGGCCAAGGAGACGCAGAGAAGGAGAAAAGAATTTCTGTTAAGGAAATCTGGTGTTTTATCTCTGGGGGCGACTTTTTACTTGCGACACCCATGTAAATGTGTTGTTAATTACCATTCTCATAAATATGTTTTCTTTGAGCCATCTCAACTGACAACTTTTCTCACAACTGCATCTTTGGAGAAAGAAAGTGCTTAGTTTAAGAAAGGGTGCCTCAATCTCATTCGACTAGCTATTATTTTGTTTTATAATAATTTCTTTCTGTCGCCTATTTTCCTTCTTGGATCTTATTGAGGACTTGAGTAGAAATTTATGCTTATATGTTCTTTGATATATGTTTTCATTTGTATTAATTTCTTGCTAAATTTCCTTTCTGTACAAGTTATAATATGCTTGAATATATTGAAAATTTCAATAAATATTAAATTAAAAAAAAAAAAAAACTCAACTCTTTGTTCCAAGGGAAGACCAGTGCACAGTCCCAAACTTGAACAATTGTCCTGCTGCTGGATACCATTCCCTAAAAGCTCCTATAATGAGCACTATCAAATTACACATCCCAAGTCGGAATGCATATTTGTTAGTTCTCATTTAGTCTATTAACGTGCTTTAAAAAATTTAGGGGACCTTTTAGTAAGATGCGCTAGAATTTGGACTCCCCCTCCCCCCCTTTCACAAAGCCGTGTTAGGTTTTTTTTTGCCGGCTGCGGCCTTATTAGCTTTGACACTCGTAGGAATTCTTTGAGTGTCGGAACTAACACCGCTTCAGCCAGCAATAAAAAAAGCCTAAAAGGGTTGTGTTTTTTAATGATTTCTTTATTAATTTTAAAGCCATAAGTAAGTGCAAAATAAAATACAATCATATAATTCTATAAAAGCACTTAAATACAATTATAATCTATGACAAAAAGATTATCACTCCCCCCCCCCCCATAATTATATCTAAGAACTACACTCAAATTGAGAATTGAAAAATACATTCCAACCACCCACCCTGAAGCATTGAGATAAAGCATCAGATTACTGCGTCTCAATGGCCACGAATTTGGACTTGGAGGATGAGATGTAAGAGGGGGGGTTTAATGTGTGTGCACTAAGGCCAGATTTAACACAGCACCTTTGAAGAGCTTTTAAAAAATATATATTATTGCAGGTTGTACATGAATATTGTCATTGGTACGTAGATTTAAGGTGAGAGCAATAATTGCTTCCTATTTCGGAGGCACTAACTTCCAAATTCTATAAAGCGCACCTAAACCTAGGCCTTTGTGTTTGGATTGCTCCTTCTTCTGTGGAAAGTTGAATTTTCTTTTTTCTGTTTTCCCATTTAAAAAATCTGTAACGCATGCCGAAGCAGGCAAAATGCCAGAAAACCTTTTAGCATATTTCTGTGATAGCCTGCTTCTAAAGGGGTTTGAATTTGATAATATATTAAGGTTATTGTAGATAATATGAAATATATTTAGGAGGAATAATAGAACTATGTTTGATAAATATTTTTATGAATATAATTGTTATAAGCTTAATTTGTATTCATATTTTTGTATAATTGTATATTCCTTCAATAAAAATGTTATAGAAGAAAGAATGGGGGGGAAGGGATCAAGGGGGGGGGTGTAGAATGGAATGGATTAGGTCATATGGAAATATATTTTGGAGGAATGATAGAAATATGTATGGAAATATTATTATTGTGAATCTAATTGTAATGAATATCTCTTTGTATTATATTATTGTATATTTATTTGATTCCTTTAATAAAAGGTTATAAATTAAATTAAGGGCTTAATGCTCTTTAGAAGAAAGGCCCCTTAGGGCATGTTAAATTGATTTAACATGCATAATTGATCAGTTTGCATAAAAAAGATTTTAAGGTACATTAAAGATTTTTTTTAAAAATTAAAATGCATGTGTGAACTGAAGGGGTAACACATCCAAAATCCGGGAAAGGGCCAAACAAACGGAAAAGTTATGCCCTACGAAATCCAGTTTGGTGTCAGAAATATAATTTTACCCTTTTTTTATTTGAACACTGTTTAAAGTGTTTCCATGTCTCCCTGATAAGGTTTCTGGAGGTTTTCCTCTTGTACTGCCACTCAGCGGAAGAGTGGTTCACCATTGAAGAGTGTATGGCTGGCAAATTCAAGAAATACAATAATAATTGTGGGGCTGAAATAAACCCAGGGAATGTCCTGGAGCAGAGCATGCTGGCATTCAGCCACTGGACTTACGAATACACCCGAGGAGAATTGCTAGTCCTTGATCTCCAAGGTAAGACTCGTATTACCGTGGAAGGAGGAAGCCACTTCTCCTCCAGTTTCTTGGCCGATATTTGAGAGTGGAGTTGCTCAGTGGCAGAGAAAGGCACTCTAGTCATTCACTGTACATGGTGCCACTTCTGCCCTACGAGATGCCACTTCTGCCCTACGAGGGGCCACTGAGAAGCTCTCAGCCCAACCAACAAAGTTGGGGCAGCTTCCATCGAGGGCTCTACATTCAGTCAGTGATTTTTCTACTTTTTTCATTCCATTGTACAAATCTGGAATGAAATTGGTGGTGTTGCGAGGGTGAACCCCATTCTCATACCCCCCAATTAAGGAGGTCAAACGGAAAAAACTATATGATGGCCTCCTGGCCACTCAAGCAGCCAAACTAGACAACCAAATCGCCAATCTACTGACAGCATCCCTCAACTACAAGACTTTTAGAAAAGAAATAAAGACCATACTCTTCAAGAAAACTCTGAAAAAAGAAATAATACCGCAAGTCTCAAACTCCACCTCTCACTAAAGCCAACTACCCCAAACAAATAACCTTACCCATTTCTCACTCTTTTTGAAAATGACCAATTTTTTTTTGTAAGTTCTTGTTGTAATACATCTTGGATAATTCTTTTGTAATCCGCCTTGAACTGCAAGGTAATGGCGGAATAGAAATCCCTAATGTAATGAATGGTGCCTGTGGCGGTGGCGCCCTTCCTCCATTCTCTTCTCCGCCTCCCACCCGCATGCATGTCCCCTTCCCCCTTTCAAGGAACTCAGAAGTGACGTCAAAGAGAGCCGACACCGATGCTGTGATGCTGCTTGCGCTGGAAAAATTAAAGGGAGGGAAAGGAGGTGCACACGTGCAGTGGGGGAGGAGTCGGGAAGGAGCGGGGGGTAGAGAGGAGGATGGGTGCCAGCGCCCCCCCCCCCCAAGAAGGTGTCCATGGTGGACCCTTCCCTTACTATGCCACTGAATGAAACAAGTAGAAAATCACTGGACTAAGTGTATAGCCCTCAATGGAGACTGTCCCAACTTTGTTGGTTGGGCTGAGAACTTTTCAGTGGCCCCTCGTATTTTACATGGTGCAGAAAGGGTTCTTAAATAGATGGGGAAGGTGTGTTCATGTGTGGGTGAGGTTTGGTTTGTCTTAGCTTTAAGTTTCAAGCTTATTTACAATTTGATTGATCGCCTGATCATAGATTCAAGGCGATGCACAATTCTAAAAACAGTTTATGGGAAACAAAAATTAATATACCAAATACATGACTTACAGGGCAAACAGAACCAATTCGGAATGTAGGGATGGAAATACAATAATTGAAGGCAAATGAGACAATCAAGGAAAACTACAAAAGGAGGATTTTTTTTTTAAGAGTTGAGTCTTCAACGGAGTTTTACGATGTCTAGCAGTCAAAAGCATCTTTAAAAAGAAAGCATTTCAACTGGCTCTTAAATCTATCAATATTTCGTTCTTCCTTCAAATGAAAAAATATATTGTCTCCGCGTATTAATGGTTTTAAGTGAAGGAACGGTTAGCAGATGTTGATCACTAGACCGAAATAATCTAGTGGAAGCGTAGGGAATTAGAATCTTATCGATGAAATCTGGGGGACTTGTAGAGCTGAGCCTTAAGCGATAACAAACATATTTTGTAAAGGATTCTATGCGACACTGGAAGCCAATGAGATTTTTTGAGAGGTGGTGAAACATGATCAAATTTCTTTGCTTTCATTGCAGTACATTGCAATTAACCTTTAATGTTTTGGGGGTTAGCGACAGTTAAAAGTACCACAGACAGTAAAAAAAGGTGGAAACGATACAACCTCAAAGGTTTGTGGGACATCGGTATAGTGTAATCTCAACTTTATTATCTGTGTGAGTAAGATGTATTTTGTAATTTATACTTCAGAGCACCTAACACAGCTTAGTAAATGGGCCTAATGTGACATAGTAACATAGTAGATGACGGCAGATAAAGACCCAAATGGTCCATCCAGTCTGCCCAACCTGATTCAATTTAAATTTTTATTTTTTTAATTTTTTCTTCTTAGCTATTTCTGGGCAAGAATCCAAAGCTTTACCCGGTACTGTGCTTGGGTTCCAACTGCCGAAATCTCTGTGCTGTATTTAATAATTTATTATTACCTGTACAGGCACAAAATAAGGGCGCTGGCCTTTGACCTGGGGGCCACCGCGGGAGCGGACTGCTGGGCACCATGGACTACTGGTCTGACCAGCAGTGTCAATTCTTATGTTCTTATATAGGAGCCAACTTTTCACGATGACTGGGGGGTGCTACACACAATATAAGCTGATGTCTATTTAAATATTTGAAAGGTATTAATATAGAAACGAATCTTTTCCAGAGAAGGGAAATTGGTACTACTAGAGGACATCAATTGAGGTTCAAGGGTGGTAGACTTAAGTCATGTTAGGAAATTATGTTTCACAGAGAGGGTGGTGGATGCCTGGAATGCCCTCTGGAAGGGGGTGGTGGAGGAGAAAATGGTGACGGAATTTAAAAAGGATCTCTAACTAGAATAAGAATGGACAGACTTTTAAGGTCTGAATCCCGCAAAGAGATGGTTTGGGTCGACTGGAGTGAGCTTCAACGGCAGATGGAAACTAAGGTCAGTACCAGGTAGACTTCTAAGGTCTATGGCCCAGAAATAACAGAAAAAATACATTTTAATTTAATCTTGTTAAGCCTGTTACAGGGCAGACTGGATGGACTGTTCAGGTCTTTATGTGCTGTCATTTCCGTGGGCTAGATTCACTAAGCCCACCGATTAAGTCTTGACCACTTTGTGACCCGATTTCCCTCCGATCCGATTCACTAACCTCGTGGCCGATCATCCTCCAATCCGTGCGTGCAAATGAGGGGAAACGGCATGGAAAGTGGGCAGGCAGCGATTCACTAACCAAAAATTGGAACACCGAGTGGGCTGGCCGATCAACAAACAAGCGACTGCTGGGGACCAGTCGCTCATGTCGTTTGCGACTGCATCTCCTGCTCTCTGCCCCGATCGCCGCCCTGCTACTGCCCCGACTCTCCTGGCCTTCCCCTGCAGTGCGAGCCCGTGGTTTTAACCTGCGGGTTTAAAGCGGGTTAAAACCAGGGGCTCGCTATAAAAGTAAAAAGTAAAAAAAGTACAGTAAAAAAATGTCGCTGCTCTGTAAGCATGTGCAGACCATCTACAGATGGTCGGGATTGCTATTCAGCGATCCGTGCAGTAGGTTGGAGGCGTGATTCTGAGTGTCCTCATTTGCATGAGAACGCTTCGTGGATCAGCCCCCTGCCCATGGATCGGATCAGATCGGATCCATGGGCTTAGTGAATCTAGCCCTATGTTCCCTCTTTGGAGTAATGAGTTTGCTCAATATTGGGAATGCTCAAGCACCCACAGACTGTGGCGTAGTAAAGGGGGGCGGGGCGGTTCGCACTGTGTGCCGTCTTGCTAAGGGTGCGGCACCCCTCCTACCCCCTGCTCCTCCTTGCCACACCCACCCCTTGCATTCTCCCGTACCCTTTTTACTTCTCCAGTGTGAGGTTGCTGTCCATGTTGGCATCGGCGCTCTCTCCGATGTCACTTCCGGGACCTGCGCCTAGAAAGTGATGTCAAAGGGTGAGCCGACACCAATGTGGGCGTGCTGTTCACTCCAGAAATGTTTAAAAGGTACGGGGGAAGGGGGTGCGCATGCAGCGGGGGAGGGGAACCAATCACCCTTGCTATGCCACTGTCCACAGAGCTGGCTCTTATGCCCGTGTATATGTAAACCGCTTTGATTGTAACCACAGAAAGATGGTATTTCAAATCCCATCCCCTTTCCTCTTTCAAGTTACCCAAAGTACACGTATTTATGTAGACACAGGGTGCGGTAGAGGCAAGACCAAGGTCTTTCTGGGCAGTAAGTCAACCCGTGAATTGTTGAGCATCTTTCTCACCCTTCCCTACCCTATTTCTTTAATCTAACAAAATAATCCTAGTACTACTAATTAATATTACTTTTTCCCACTGTTTTATTTTATGAAGGCGTTGGTGAGAATTTGACCGATCCCTCAGTGATAAAGGCAGGGGAGAAGAGGTAAGGCTAGCGAGATTCTTAGTGTGCACATGTGATGACATATGTGCGTTTCTGTGACCCTTTCTCCTACTCTTGCAGGAGGTTTTTTCCCCAGGTTGTGAACTCTTTTATTGGCTCAGCATTAGAATTCATGATGAGAGCAGAAATCTGTTAATCTTCACCTCTAGGAGTAAAGGAAAAAAGCTCATCTGTTTAAGAACTGAATGTTGCTAACTCCAAATACTTCAGGCCTCTAGGAAAATAACATTGTTTTTGCTCCTCTGTTATTTGGATGCAAAACCACCTGACTCATTGAGTTAGTAACTGCAAGGGTTAGCAGATGGTACCACCCCTTGGGAGTGGTAGCAGCTGCCTTAGTCCCAGAGAAAGACAGAGTTGTAGCCTGGGCTCAACAGAACATGGTCATACGATTGCATGTTTTTCAATTTGCATTTGATACATGTCTACCCCCTTCTATAACTGCAATCCGCCTCCTACATGACCTGGATTACCGCGACCCCATCTCTCCAGCCCTCCATGCAGAACACTGGCTTCCGGTTAACAAACACTGTGTGTTCAAAGCCCTTGTTATGGCCTACAAGACATTCCACCTCATCACCCCTGCCTATATCACATCCAGACTCCCTCAATAAACTCCCGCCTGTCCACTCCGCTCTCAAGCAGAGCAACGACTATACATCCCTCCAGGAAGATCCCTCCAAATTGAAACAGCTCATAAACGCTCATACAGCCACTTCATCCCCCGTCTTTGGAACCAATTGCCTGCCCAGATAAGATCACAAGATGATCTTTCGGAAAACGCTGAAGACCCATCTCCAATTGAACAGTGCTAATGGACTGCCTCTTTCCTTTCTCCTCCTTCTCCTGTTCCCTGCTCCCCTACCGCTCCCCCATCTCTGCACTCCCTTCCCTTGTTCCCACCCCTCTTCTCTCTCTACGTCCCCTCATCTGTCTCTTCGAATGCCTATAATTTTTTTGTCCTGTAACTTTACTGTGAATATCAATTGTAACCCATTCTGAGCTCCTGGGAGAACAGAATAGAAATCTATTAATTAATTAATTAAATAAATGGTAAGGCTTAGGATTACTAAAACTTTGTGTTGAGGTATGTCCTTAACTGGCCATCTGACTTGTCCAAGTTTTTTATGGTGGTGAGAGATTTGGGGGGGGGGACAGAAGAATCTAGTATTTTTGTTTCTATTTATTGAAAGCTTCTACTAATGACTGGGGAGTCCAATTCAGAGTGGTTTACATGTGCTTCTGTAAAGGTGTTACAATATAGAGTTAGCGTTTTCTGAGATGGTTTTCAATACAGGCACATTTGTACCATAATCAATCACCCTACTTATATTCACGTATTTATAATAATAATAATAATAAATTTATTCATTTATACTGCTATTACCCAAGAGTTCTTGGCGGTTTACACAGTAAGAAACTGAACAATCAGCAAAGTACATACATATCATAGGATAAAACCAGAATTAAAATTAGAAAAGTAATTACAATGTTAAAAAGACCTAATTGTGTGATAAATTTGTCAAACAAAGTAGACTTTACAAATTTTTGAAAAGAACAGTAAGACATGGCTTGATGAAAACATTCACCGAGCCAACATTGTAGTTTGCCTGCCTGAAACGCTTAGGTCCTTTCAAAAAACGTCTTATATCTGACACCATTTGGCTTAGGATAAGTAAATAAGCTGGAACTTCTTGTAATCCTTGATGGTCTATAAAATTCAAAGTGAGGGGACAAATAAATTGCTGACTCTCCTGAAATCAGCTTAAAACAAATACAAGAAAACTTAAATAGTATTCTTGCTTCCAGTGCTAGCCAATGCAATAATCGATAATATGGGCTAATGTGGTCGTTCTTCTTCAGACCAAATATCAATCAAACCGCAGTATTCTGAATTATAACATAATCAATACTGGCACAAAGTATTTATATACTACAGGGGCTTGTTCTGGAAGTCTATTCCATAAAGCCACATAAGTACGAGTGTTATTTTTATAAAACCGGGGCCTTTTTAATAATAATAATTTTCTTTTATACTGCCATAACCAAAAGTTCTAGGTGGTTTACACTAAAAAGAGCTGGACAATCAGCGAAATAATAATACAGTAAAAAATACAAATATTTATAAAATAGAATTTCACTAATAAAACTCATTAAGTAATAAACTTATGGAACAAAGTGGTCTTAATTAATTTCCGAAAACAGCAATAGGATGACATAAGTAAACCAAGATTGTTGCCTACCAGCTTGAAATGCTAAGAAGGTCTTATATCTACACCCATTAATTTTTGGATAAGCAAATAAGTAGAAGTTTCTAGTTTCTCTTGATGGTCTATGCAACACAAAATGAGGAAAATGGTAAGCTGGAGACAATCCCGATATCAGCTTAAAGCAGACACAGGAAAATTGGAATAATACTCTTGCCTCCAAAGGCAGCCAATGAAGTAAACGATAATAAGGACTAATATGGTCGTTCTTTTTTCAACCAAAAATCAATCGAACAGCTGAATTCTGAATTATCCTTAATTTCCTTAGAATTTTTTGGGGTGTTCCTAAATAGATGATATTATAATAGTCTAAAATAGATAAAAATAATGCCGGCACCAATAGTCTGAACGATAAAGGATCAAAATATTTTTTTATGGTTCTTAATTTCCACAATGTAAAAAAGCATTTTTGTACCACTAAGTTCGTGTGTTCTGCCAGTGTTAAATGTCGGTCTAGTGTGACTCCATAGGCATCTTGTTACAAAATCATGCCCTGAATAAAACAGCACAAAAGAAAAAAGGATGAAAATATTTCCCATGCACACACCTGTCAAGAGTGTAACACTTTCTACTGCTTTCTGAGTTGTGTGATATAATTAGCAAAAGATGTTGTACATGAGATCTTGTTTTGGGATCACACTGGTCCCTTAAGGAGATCTCATTTCAGAGATAAGCCTTTAAAACTCCATCATTGCTCTGTTTCCTCTGAAAAATGTAATTGGAAGTAAATGTTTAATTGTCATTTGTGCAAAACAAGCAGAAAAGCCAACCGGACTTGCAGTAAAAAAAAAAAAAAAAAAAAAAGCAAACAAGAACATACTGCAAGAAAATGTACAGGAATTTATTAAAATCACAAAAAACTAAAATCTAAAACCAAATTGCATAAACTGTATAAAAGGTTTATGTCCAAAACGGCTGGTCCCAATATTCCTGCTGACCCTCCATCCTTTCCTCCTCACCAACTGTGCGCGAGCCCTACCTTCATCCAAAGCATCGTCAGGGTGGCAACACTCTAAACAGGATGCTTGGCCTTGTCCATCGGGGATTTCACTCTGCCGTGTTACTGATGACATCATCAGTAACGCATGACTGCACTGTGTGCCCCCCACACTCTTCCCCACCGCTTGAGCAACCATCCCCCCTACGTACTTCTTGAAATGTTCACCAGCGTGAGTAGCATCTTCCACCTGCTGCTCACACCAGCTTCCTTCTGACATCATGTCCTGGTCCTGCGACCAGGTAGTGACATCAGAAGGGAACTGATGCCGGCACGAACAGCAAATGAAAGATGCTTCTTGTGCTGGCAAACATTTCAAGAGATACATGTTGGGGCGGAGAGGTACCGGTGCCGTGCTACTCCCCCCCCCACCCCCCAATGAAGATGGCAGCCGGGGCGGTCTGACCCGCCCCTCTCTCCTTCTTTACTACACCACTGTCTGGCCTCTCCTTTTATACTTCCTGGCAGCTATCCTCCTGGCTCCACCCCTCCCATGTCACTTCCTCTTTATGTGTGACCTTGGGGTTTAAAGTGGTCCTGCGAAAGGGGCAGTTGTATTTCATTCATTATTCTGCATTATCTCCTTTTTTTCTCTCTACATCACTCATATTCTCTTATTGTTTTCTAAAGATCCTATGATATGGTGTTTGGTCCAGCAAACTTGGGAGATGATGCAATCAAAAACTTTCGTGCAAAGCATCACTGCAATTCCTGTTGTAGGAAGCTTAAGCTTCCAGGTAAGAGGTTACATTTCCTATTATCTGCCCCTCGATTTGCAATTGGATACAAGGCTCTGGTCTAAGAAAATGAAACCATTCTGCGGAATAAGAGTGACAAAGGACTAAGCTCAAGTGGATGAACTATTAGAAATAAACTTATCTTAATTGCGTGAAGTATATGATATTGGGTTAATTTTCAGTAAAACATCTTTGGAATAATTGGAATCATCTAATCTAAATGTTTCAAATTATTCCTATGTTCAGTGGCACTAACCTCCAGATTCTAGAAAGGTCATTAAAAGGTTGGGCGCCCAAATATGGGTGTGGATCCCAGATGGATGCAGAAATTAATTAGTCAATTAGATGCCAAAAATTGGTTGCCTTCCCCCGCTCTGTTTCTTTTCCTCCCTTATATGTCATTATGTGATGTATCCGCTATTCCCCAAGCTTTGTTATGGGCTTCTTAACTCGTACATCGCCATAAACCTGTACTGGATAAGTGTGATACAGAAATTCAGATTAAATTAGATTAGATTACGATTTATATGCAGATCTGCCCTCTGCCTTGTCTATAACATGGGTGGCTAAATTTCATAGTACACAACTCAAAAGAGGCGTGGCCATGGAAGGTGCATGGGTGGGTCAGGGGCATTCCCAGAAATTAGGCACCATGTTACAGAATACTTGGATTTCTGCATCCAACTGCCTTCAGTTGAGCGCAGGGATTTACACCAGGTTTCGAGAGGCGTAAGTCCTCACGCCCAAAGCATGGGAATCCATTGTAAGTGCTATTCTATAAAGATTGCTTAGCGTTAAGCAACCTTTTTAGAACTGGTGCATAGTATATATCGTAATACCACCTAACTTTAGGCCCTATTTATTGAATCCAGCCTTAAGGGGGCAAATTTTATAAATGATGCCTGATTGTAGGCAGCGGTAGGCGTCCTACCACTGTCTAACCAGCCAATCGGGACACTTGTTTGTTTGTAAAAACACCCGAAAGGCAGGCAGCCTACATTGTAGGTGTTTTTGCGAGCATAAGGAAGCACATAGGGCCGGCTAGACCACGGGCGTGGTTTCATCTAGAAATGGCCTTAGGTGAGCTTAGGTGGTCCTAGGCATCTCCCTAGGGCCACAATAGGTGCCTGAAATGTAGGCCAGCAAAATGCTGGTCTACATTTCAAATAGATGCAGCCACTGAGTCGATCGTGGCAAGGGAATCTCCCTGCTGCGATCAGTTTAGTGGCTGCAGCAGGGAACACCCCCCCTCCCCATGAAGACAACCAGCAGGAGGGTTGCCCACTCCCTCCTGCTGAAACCCCTGAAGCCCTCCCCCCTAGACGTCCCCCAGCAGGAGGAGTGCCCAATTCCTCCTTCCACCGCCCCTGAGACATACCCCGGCAGAAGCGATGCCCAATTTCTTCTGCTGCCACCCTCCCCCTAAATATCACCGGCAGAAGGGATGCCTAGTCCCTCCTGCCGGAAACCCACCCACCCCCGAAGATCACCGGCAGGAGGGATATCTCAGGGGGTGTCAGCAGGAGGAATTGGACACTCCTCCTGCCGTGGACATCCCAGGTGGGTGGTGGGGGTCTGGTAGAGAGTGGACATCCCTCCTGCTGGTTGACTTCATGGGAGGGGAGGGACGGGTTCCCTGTTGCGGCTGCTAAACTGATCACCGCAGAGATTTTTTTACCCATGTCATTCTCTACTTGAAAGGTCCCAACCCAGATGTCTCAATTCCAATTAGCACATCCTCTCAGTGTACGTGTGTCTTTACATTGGGCAAGAGTCCGAAGTTCCTTTACAGTAAATAAGCATGCCATGAAGGGATTCACATCAAGCGTTTCATTTTCTTTTAGATCTGAAGAAGAACGAATATACACCTGATGAAGAGGCTTTTGCGCACAGTGATGCTTCAGTGTTTACCTTTTCTGGTACCTGCCCAGAAGAGTCCGTTCAACCTATTCATACGGTGCTCTAGCAACAGGACTGAACCCTTCATTGTTTTAAACCCATGCAGAAATGTTTACAAGACTGTTTTGTCACAGATATTTTTATTTAAAAATGGACGCTTCCAGTGCAATTTTCACTATATGCGACATAAAGCAGTGTAGGTGCCTATATTAAGGTGATTTTCTTATAGAACGCATCTTTATGAAACTCAAAGAATCCCATTGGGCAAATATAATCTATTTAATTACTCACCTTCCCAAATCTTACAGTATTCTGCTTTTATTTTGCAGCCTGACCTGTTCTGTGAGACAACCATTAGGCGCCTGAAGAGTGTCATTTTGCATAAGGAGATCACCAGGGTAGGAGTGACTGGGTATAATTCTTGAATAATTGGGCACTAGAAGCCAATTATTGAAGCTAATTGGCAGCTATTAAAATTTCTGCATGTATCTGGCTGCCTCGATCTTATATTCAAAATGATTGCTGGTAAATAGCAAAAGCATACTGTAACTCACAAGGGGGGGGAGGGGAAGTGGAGGCGAATTCTAGACATCGCACTCAAGATTTGGCATCAGAAAAAATTGGTGCATGTGTGATTCTATATAGGGCACTTGCACTGTATAAAATCACACTTAGCGCTGATTTCAATGCCAAGCTTTGAGCACCAGCTTTACATTGGTTGAAACCTGGTCTATATGTTGGCGCTCAAGTTAGGCACTCCGAGGTATTATTTTGTAACTATGTGCAACATTGTGGAACATAAGAATTGCCGCTGCTGGGTCAGACCATCGTGCCCAGTAATCCATCATGCCCAGCAGTCTGCTCACGCGGTGGCCCTCTGGTCAAAGACCAGCGCCCTAACTGAGATTAGCCCTACCT
This sequence comes from Geotrypetes seraphini, assembly GCF_902459505.1. Taxonomy (NCBI): domain Eukaryota; kingdom Metazoa; phylum Chordata; class Amphibia; order Gymnophiona; family Dermophiidae; genus Geotrypetes; species Geotrypetes seraphini. The sequence continues at coordinate 17,817,059 of NC_047097.1, forward strand.
GCGTACGTTCTGGTTCAGCAGGAACTTGTCTAACTTTGTTTTGAATCCCTGGAGGGTGTTTTCCCCTATGACAGACTCCGGAAGAGCGTTCCAGTTTTCTACCACTCTCTGGGTGAAGAAGAACTTCCTTACGTTCGTACGGAATCTATCCCCTTTCAATTTTAGAGAGTGCCCTCTCGTTCTCTCTACCTTGGAGAGGGTGAACAACCTGTCTTTATCTACTAAGTCTATTCCCTTCAGTCTATCCTCCTTGAATGATTTGATCATGTCCCCTCTCAATCTCCTCTGTTCGAGGGAGAAGAGGCCCAGTTTCTTTAATCATTACGGCAAGTCCTCCAGCCCCTTAACCATCTTAGTCGCTCTTCTCTGGACCCTTTCCAGTAGTACCATATCCTTCTTCATGTACGGCAACCAGTGCTGGACGCAGTACTCCAGGTAAGGGCGCATCATGGCCCGGTACAGCGGCATGATAACCTTCTCCACTCTGTTCATGATTCCCCTTCTTTATCATTCCATGCATTCTGTTCACCCTTTTCACCACCTGTTCGCTCCGACATACCCATGACCATCCTCCCTTTAGAGTCATGAGCTAGTAGAGCTAGACGCCATGCCTTATTGAATAGTACGGAGCCAGATGCATTCTCATATTTTAATGACTGCCAATTAGCTTCAATAAGTCTAGCCTTACTTGCGTATGTCCTGTTCCAGTAGGAATTTATCCAACCTTGTCTTAAATCCCTGAAGAGTGTTTTCCCCTATAATAGCCTCTGGAAGAGCGTTTCAGATTTCTACCACTCTCTGGGTGAAGAACTTCTTCCTTACGTTTCTACGGAATCTATCCCCTTTTAACTTTAGAGAGTGCCCTCTCGTTCTCTTCACTTTGGAGAGGGTGAGCAATCTCTCTTTCTCTACTAAGTCAATTCCTTTCAATATCTTGAATGTTTCAATCATGTTGCCTCTCATTCTTCTCTTCTCAAGGAAGAAGAGGCCCAGTTTCTCTAGCCTCTCATTGTACGGCAACTCCCCAAGTCCCTTAACCATTTTTGTCGCTCTTCTCTGGACCCTTTTGAGTAGTACTATGTCCTTTTTCATGTACGGCAACTAGGATGCAGTATTCCAGGTGGGGGCATACCATGGCCCGGTATTACGGCATGATAACCTTTTCAGATCTGTTTGTGATCCCCTTCTTAATCATTCCTAGCATTGTGTTTGCCCTTTTCGCCGCCACCACACATTGCGCGGACGGTTTCATTGACTTGTCTACAAGTACTCCCAAGTCTCTTTCCTGGGGACTCTCTCCGAGTATAGCACCGGACATCCTGTATTCATGCATATGATTTTTGTAACCGACATGCATCACCTTGCACTTATCCACGTTGAATCTCATTTGCCATTTTGCGGCCCATTCTTCGAGTGTGTTTATGTCTCTTTGTAGGTCTTCGCAATCCTTCTGTGTCCTCACTACTCTGAATAACTTCGCAAATAAAATCACCTCACTTGTGCCAATTTCTAGGTCATTTATAAATATGTTGAAGAGCACAGGCCCGAGCACCGAACCTTGCGGCACTCGTGACGCTTTTCCAGTCCAGTATTGTCTATTCACCCCCACTCTCTGTTTCCTATCTGTCAACCAGTTTTTAATCCATGTGAGTATAGCACCCTCGATTCCATGGCTCCGGCCGATGTCACTTCCGGACATCAGAGGGAGAGCTGACGGGGCTGCGAGGAGCATGTTTGAGTTCATGTTGCTCACTGCAGTGAACAACTAGAGGTACGGGGGAAGGGGGGGGCCGCACACAGCATGCTGGATTGGGAAAGAGCATGGGGGTGGAGATGAGGTTGGGAGACAGGCACCTCTCACCCTCACTATGCCACTGGAGGCAGCAGCTCTAGCAGTGAGCCCGCAAGCATAGGTCCAGATTTAAATAGGATGTTCAGCAATTTCCTATTGCAGTCAAACCTCGGTTTACAAGTGCACCAGTTCGCGAGTGTTTTGTAAGATGAGCAAAACATTTGCAAAATCGGCACCTCGGAAACCGAGTTTGACTTGATTTACGAGCGCCATCCCCTGTGACCGGCATCCCCCCCCCCCAGCAATCGGGCATCCCCCCCTGCTCGCGTCGTCCCCTCCCCTGTGATTCTATATCCCCCCCCCCCCCCCCCCGAGCACTGAACGAAATCCCTTCCCCGATTGGGCACCGGCACCAGCACCAACGCATAGGACATGCTGGTGGCCGAAGATCCTCCCTCTTCTGGGCTGGGCGGTGCGTCAAAGGAGATCCTCCCTGTTGCCTGTGCTGGACTGGGCTTTGAGGATTTGTGCATGCTCAAAGCCTTCTAATCTCGCTCTCTCCGAGATTCTCAGATTCAGAATCTCGGAGAGAGCGAGATCAGAAGGCTTTGAGAATGTGCAAATGTTCAAAGCCCAGTCCAGCCCAGCACAGGCAACAGGGAGGATCTTCTTTGATGCACCACCCAGCCCAGAAGAGGGAGGATCTTCGGGCACCGGCATGTCCTATGCGTTGGTTCTGGTGCCCAATCGGAGTAAGGGATTTCGTTTCAGTGCTCGGGATGTAGAATCGCGGGGGTAGGGGGGGGCGACGTGAGCGGGGGGGAGGATGCCGGTTTGCAGAGGGGGATGCTGGATTGTGGGAGGAGGGTATGGAGCAGCATCGGTGGCCTCAAGGAGGGGGGGGGAATGGAGCAGCGCCGGTAGCCTCTTGGGGGGGGGGAGATGAGGTGGAACAGATCAAAGCGAGTTTCCCTTACTTCCTATGGGGAACCTCGCTTTGATATACAAGCAATTTGGTTTACGAGCATACTTCTGGAACGAATTATGCTCATAAACCAAGGTTCCACTGTATATATAAAAGTATGTGTAATGGGAGCAGTGAAACTACACAATATAAATTGAGGTTGCGGGGTGGTAGATCTAGGAGTAATTTCAGGAACTACTTTTTCACAGAGAGGGTGGTGGATGCCCTGAAATCTCTCCTGGTGGAGACAAAAACAGTGAAGGGATTCAAAAATGCATGGGATAGACACAGAGGATCCCTAAATAAGCTAAATCAGCTACTGTCCACCGTATTGGCGGATTCAATATCATCCTGCAGCATGATATGATTAATTTTTACTGCATTTAGAATTATAAAATATGGCTTGAAATAAAATACGTTTTCTGACCTGGAACTCTGAGACACTGGCTATCTGCCTTCAACAGGAGTTAAGTGTTCCTTTCAGTGGATAATAAAGGTATGGCTGGGTGCTGACAAAGTATCTATTCAGAACTTTTCTCTGCAAAATATGCACCATAAAAGAAAGTACAGCAGGGTTAACTACCCCAGTCTGCATGAATAGTGCTTAGAAATCAAAGGACCGAAAGGATGACTATTCACCTGCAATTTCAAAACAATGCCTGTCTTTAACTTTAGCAATACTTAGCAAATACACTATTAAAATTCAATCAGGCCATGCCCAGCCAAAAAGCAAATCAAATGACCTCATACAGACAGGAACAGAAAACAAGTTTGAAATGAAATTCTGATTTGGGATTGGACATTAGTTCTGCCTTGGGATTGGATGTGGCTCCTGCCTTGCTAATTGGACGGGACTTCAATCTCCCAGAGTCCATAAAAGAGGGAGAATCACCTAGGCTTTCTCTCTTTTGATCATCACTGGACCTTCTGCTCCACATCTTCCTGCAATATCCCCTCTACAGGCCATGTGCTGCAACTGAAGAATTATTCCAGGAAGGGCAATCCAACTTAAATTAATCATTCTGCTTCTATGACAATGTTATATATCATAGCACAATTCCCTTGTGTAAAGATCCCTAAATAGTAACTGCATTTACTGCCTAATTTTATAAATAAATTTGAACTGTAAAAATAAAATTCTAGCTCCTCTCAAATGCTTTAAGTGTCTGTTCTTGAGTATTGCACAGAGCTAAATTCTTATAAACAGGTAGTACATTCCCTAATTAACATTTATAACTTCTCTTTAAGTAGATAAGAACATAGGAATTGCCGCTGCTGGGTTAGAGCAGTGGTCCATCGTGCCCAGCACTCCGCTCACACAGCAGCTCTTAGGTCAAAATCCAGCGCCCTAACTGAGATCAGCCCTACCTGTGTACGTTCCGGTTCAGCAGGAACTTGTCTAACTTTGTCTTGAGTCCCTGGAGGGTGTTTTCCCCTATAACAGCCTCCGGAAGAGCGTTCCAGTTTTCTACCACTCTCTGGGTGAAGAAAGAACTTCCTTACGTTTGTACAGAATCTATCCCCTTTTAACTTCAGAGAGTACCCTCTCGTTCTCTCTACCTTAAAAGATGAGTAATGTTTGCTTTCTACAGGAACCAGTATCTAAAGTACTTATATAATTTGATCTCTCTCTTTCATATGCAAGTAAATAATAAAAAAAAAATCTAGATGTGATGGTAAGTTTAATATTGTCATAAAATAAAATGTAGTTTGAAAGAAATCTGATTTTAAGGGAATATTTATGAAAATACTGTAAAGCAATTTATACAGGAAATCAATATTTCATTCATGATGCATGTAATGCTGCAATGGATAATGCCTTAATGGATGGAAATGGATCACAGCTGGGAAGTCAGAACCTAATGATGTCATAAATAATTGATCTTCTATAATGTCATCAGAAGAAAGCAAAGGAGTGACTGCTCAGGTCATTGTGCATACATTTTGCCTGATTCATCATAATAGCTACAAATTAGACATGTCATTTTAATAGAAACAGCCTCTGCACCTCTAAAATTTGGGGGTTTGTCTACAGTCCTTGCAAGAAGAAATCAATTTTTACTGTTAACAAAATTTGCAAAGGGAGAGAGAGCTTCTGGCTAGAGCAGGGTGGTCCAACGTTGGTCCTCGAGGGCCACGATCCAGTCGGGTTCTCAGGATTTTCCCAATGAATTTGCATGAGATCTATTTGCATGCACTGCTCCCATCGTAGGCAAATAGATCTCGTGCATATTCATTTGGGAAATCCTGAAAACCTGACCTGGCGAAGGTTGAATGCCCCTGGTCTAGAGCAATGATTCCCAACCCCCCCCCCAGTCAGGTTTTCAGAATTTATACAATGACTAATCATGAGAGATTTGCATGCACTACCTCCACTGCATGCAAATCTCTCTTGTGAACATTCCTTATAAATATCCTGAAAAATTGACAGGGGGGGGGTGCCTCCGGGACCAGGTTTGGTAGTAGAAGTGGGTTGCTGGTTTGATAAAGGGTTCTCAACCCAGTCCTCAGGACACCCATACCCAGTCAGGGCTTCAGGATGTCCACAATGAGATGGATTTGCATTTGTAAGCAAATCTATCTCATGCAGATGAATTGTGGGTAGCCTGAAAAACAGACTGGCTAACAGAGAAACCAAGACTAGGGTTACCAGATTTTCAGAAGTAGAAACCTGGACATATGGCCCCGCCCCTTTCTGCCCCCAGCCACATCTTATACCGCCTCCAAACCCACCCCATTATGCCCTGCCCCCACAAAACCTCATCTTTCTTCACCAACCACTTGGAGTATTGTGTTCAATTTTGGAGACCGTATCTGACGAAGGACGTAAGAAGACTTGAGGTGGTCCAGAGGAGGGCGACGAAAATGATAGGAGGCTTGCGCCAGAAGACGTATGAGGAGAGACTGGAAGCCCTGAATATGTATACCCTAGAGGAAAGGAGGGACAAGGGAGATATAATTCAGATGTTCAAATACTTGAAGGGTATTAACGAAGAACAAAATCTTTTCCAGAGAAAGGAAAATGGTAAAACCAGAGGACATAATTTGAGATTGAGGGGTGGTAGATTCAAAGGCAATGTTAGGAAATTCTACTTTACGGAGAGGGTGGTGGATGCCTGGAATGCGCTCCCGAGAGAGGTGGTGGAGAGCAAAACTGTGACTGAGTTCAAAGAAGCATGGGATGAACACAGAGGATTTAGAATCAGAAAATAATATTAAATATTGAACTAAGGCCAGTACTGGGCAGACTTGCACGGTCTGTGTCTGTATATGGCCGTTTGGTGGAGGATGGGCTGGGGAGGGCTTCAATGGCTGGGAGGGTGTAGATGGGCTGGAGTAAGTCTTAACAGAGATTTCGGCAGTTGGAACCCAAGCACAGTACAGGGTAAAGCTTTGGATTCTTGCCCAGAAATAGCTAAGAAGAAAAAATTAAAAAATTTAAATTGAATCAGGTTGGGCAGACTGGATGGACCATTCGGGTCTTTATCTGCCGTCATCTACTATGTTATTATGTTACCAACCTCTCCTGCTTGCTTAAACCATGTTGAATGTTGAGCTCCGAACGGATAACATACATAATTATAATCTTACACTGGTCCTTCCAGGAAGATAAACCAGAACCAGTGTCACTCCTTAAAAGAGAGGATGGACTATTTAGGATTGTATTTTCCTGATATCTGTTTGAGATTTTTTTTATTAAGATAGAAACATAGAAGATGACAGCAGAAAAGGGCCATAGCCCATCAAGTCTGCCCACTCCATTAACCCTCCCCTAACAACCTCCTAAGGGGTCGCTCACAGGTGGCATCACCTCTACACTGCCCTCGTAAAGATCCGACGTGGGCATCCCATTTATTCTTAAAATCTTGTATGCTGCTGGCCGCGATCACCTGCTCTGGGAGTTTGTTCCAATGGTCTACCACTCTTTCTGTGAAGAAGTACTTCCTGGTATCCCCATGAAATTTCCCGCCCCTGATTCTCAGCGGATGTCCTCTTGTGGCTGACGGACCCTTGAAAGAGAAAATGTCTTCCACCTCTATGCGGCCAGTGATGTACTTAAATGTCTCAATCATGTCTCCCCTCTCCCTACGCTCTTCGAGAGAGTATAGCCACAATCTGTGCAGCCTGTCCTCGTATGAGAAATCCTTAAGCCCCAAGATCATCCTAGTGGCCATGCGCTGAACCGACTCAACGCTCAGTACGTCCTTACGGTAGTGTGGCCTCCAGAATTGCACACAGTACTCCAGATGAGGTCTCACCATGGTTCTGTACAATGGCATTATGACCTCCGCACGTGAACGGCAATGCGCAGCCCATGCCCATTACTTATCCATAACCCACCCATTTCCTGGTTTTCCTGGTGTATAGTTAGCGCGTGAATTAAAGTGCATTGCCATGCGGTAACATTTACAGCGCTTTGGTGCTATTATCATTTGCTTATGTGCAGGGTAATTGCTTTCTGTGCTTTCATAAACAGGTCCCCCCTTAAACACGTAACCCGTTCTGAGCTCTTTGGGGACAACGGGATAGAAAATGAATTAAGGGGTCCTTTTATTAAGGCACACTAATCCGATTTAGTGCATGTGAAATATTAGTGCGCGATAAATGCTAAGGCTTCCATAATATTCCATGGGCACCTTAGCATTTAGCTCGCGTTTAGCTCCTTAATAAAAGGACCCCTTAATTCATTTTCTATCCCGTTGTCCCCAAAGAGCTCAGAACGGGTTTAAGGGGGGACCTGTTTATGAAAGCACAGAAAGCAATTACCCTGCACATAAGCAAATGATAATAGCACCAAAGCGCTGCAAATGTTACCGCATGGCAATGCACTTTAATTCACGCGCTAACTATACACCAGGAAAACCAGGAAATGGGTGGGTTATGGATAAGTAATGGGCATGGGCTGCGCATAGCCGTTCACGTGCGGTCATTTTACTGCACGCAGTAGCTGATGTATCAGGGATCTTCAAGAAATTCCGCAGTTTTATTTTATTAAATCTCTCAAAAGCAAATTATATCGCATGTCCATATAATCACCCTGTTTTGCCTTGCTGGCTGGTCACATGACATTTTATGACGCCATCTTACCACTTCTCCCGATCCAACCATTTCCCGCAAAAATATGAAAGTGTGGAAACTTTTTTTATTGCGGATGCACCTACAGCCTTTTAAAATAGCTGCAAAATTTTACCAATGTTAGAAATCATGCACCTTAATTTTTAACTGATCCATATGTTTAGAATTTTATTACTGAAATAACTTTTTCATAGGATGTGTCACCTGCAAAGGAATTTTATTAATTTCACTATAGGAATGTAGAATTAATAAAAATATAGAAAATATGGTAAAATTCTTTAACCTTTTATTTGGCATTGTTGCTCAGAAGCAACATAAGAACATATGAACATAAGCAATGTCTCTGCTGGGTCAGACCTGAGGTCCATCGTGCCCAGCAGTCCTCTCACGCGGCGGCCCAACAGGTTCAGGACCTATGCAGTAATCCTCTATCTATACCCCTCTATCTCCTTTTCCAGCAGGAAATTGTCCAATCCTTTCTTGAACCCCAGTACCGTACTCTGCCCTATTACGCCCTCTGGAAGTGCATTCCAGGTGTCCACCACACGTTAGGTAAAGAAGAACTTCCTAGCATTCGTTTTGAATCTGTCCCCTTTCAACTTTTCCGAATGCCCTCTTGTTCTTTTATTTTTCGAAAGTTTGAAGAATCTGTCCCTCTCCACTCTCTCTATGCCCTTCATGATCTTGTAAGTCTCTATCATATCCCCTCTAAGCCTCCTCTTCTCAAGGGAAAAGAGTCCCAGTTTTTCCAATCTCTCAGCGTATGAAAGGTTTTCCAAGCCTTATATCAGACGTGTCGTTCTCCTCTGAACTCTCTTGGAGAGCGACACGTCTGATAAAAGGTTTGGAAAACCTTTCATACGCTGAGAGATTGGAAAAACTGGGACTCTTTTCCCTTGAGAAGAGGAGGCTTAGAGGGGATATGATAGAGATTTACATGTGTCTTATATGGCTCTTATGGGAGATCTGCATCTCCAAATGCCTGTTACTTGGCACTGTTGCACTCATTCAACATTAGAGAATGACACGGGGACAAACTTTTTCCCGTCGCCGAGGGAACTCATTTTCCCGTCCCAGCAAGTTCTTTTCCTGCACCTGCCCCATTTCTGCAAGTTCTGTCCTCATCTGCTCAAGCCTCAAAAACTTTGAAATCATATGTGTTCGAGGCTTATGCTGTTAAGGCAAAGCTTACAGGAATGGGACAGGAACAGCGACAAAACTTGTGAGGATGAGACAGGGAAACTGAGTTCCTACGGGAATGGGGACAAATTTGTCCCCATGTCATTCTCTATTCAACATCAAGTTACATAAAGCAGCCGTTTCACCATCTGACAATTAAAGGGTTAATATGTAGTATGTACATAGATAAAACTTTAGTGGCCTGCAGTGTTCTCCCTAGCGTCTTTTAGCCGGGCACCCGACTGTCTTCCTCAAATGACGGGCTTCCCCCCTAGTCAGTGTCTCACCTTTAAAACACTCAAGTGCTAGCTCTGCGTGAAGATCCCCAAGGAGGCGGCAGTGATGCAGTGGCGTACCTAGCATATGTGACACCTGGGGCCCATCATTTTTTGACCCCCCCCCCCCCATCTATATGAAAAATATATTTTTAGTAACAATCCACATATCGCACAACAAGAGTGTACCTAGGAAAAGGCAGCATCTTAAACACTGCAGTGAGCACTAGAACACCAACACATACATTATAAAACTAAACAAGCCAGATCCCGCACAGTCAATTGATCCTGCAGTTAATGCCAACTGAAAACTATGTCCTTTTCATACACACAGAATAGAAATACACCCTTGCCCAATATGGGATAAACACAAACTAAAAATAGAAATATGTAGACAAAAGTTAAACTGAATCGCCAAGAAACCAGACTCTGCATACAATGCAACACCACAACAACAGTGACACATGTCCCCTAATACTGTGCAAAATATAAAGACAGTAGATGTAAATTTGAAAAGCTGATACATAACAATCACCACTTTACAAATTAACAAATAAAAATAAAACAAATAATGAGAAATAACAAAATACCATTTTATTGGACTAATCCATTTATCAATTAGCTTTCAGAGGCCAAATCTTTCTTCAGAACAGTACAGTATACTGCTGTTATGCTATTCTGTCCCAAGGAAAGGGGTGTAGTCCAATAAATTGCCTTATTTCCACTTCCTATTTATAAACTTTTATCAATACAGTTACAATACTACTTGATTCTAAGTAAAGCAACAAAACAAATCTTTCTACCTTTTGTCGTTTCTGCTTTAATCATCTTCTCTCTCTTCTTTCTATACAGCGCTTGTCCTCTCTCCCTTCCATGCAACATCTGCCCTCTCTTTGCCCCTTCCACCCAGCTTCTGCCCTCTCTCTCTATCCCTTCCATCTACTGCCCACACTCCCTCTGCCCCTTCCATCTACCGTCCACCCTCTCTCTCTTCCATATGACATCTTCCCTCTTTCTATGTCCCTTCAATAAACTGTATATCCGGGGTCCCTTCTCTCCTTTTACAAATAAGTTCAGAATAAACAATAACTCTGAACTGTACAGGACTCCAGAGTCTCATAGGGTCCACTAGCTCCAGAAACTGATGGAAGCAGTTAAAAGCTCTAATAGGAGGGAGAGCTTATATCATGCTGGGAGGAATAAAGATCAGAGCAGGAAGAGAAGGCAGTCAAAAATCAGCTTAGGGGCAAGTGAGATGTGAATGGAGCCTCCCCCGCCCTCAACACAGAACTCTATTAATGGACCTCGCTCCTGCCCCGCAACATCACCAGTGCCAAGACCCTCTCTCACACACACAGAGTTCTTCCAAAGCATCTCCTCCTATTCTAGTATACTTGCTCTGCCAACGCACCTCCTTTCTGCTCTGTTGTTCCAGTTCTGAGACCCTCACACAGACAAAGAGATTCTTCTGCCAATGCATCTCACTCCTTCCCTGGTACGGAGACCCTCATACACAGACCTCTGCCAATGCACCTCATTCCTGCCCTGCAGCACCCTCTCTACTGCCTTCAGCTACCTATTCCATTCATTCTCTACATGTATCATTTCATTTGTCATACTTGTGTACCACATTCTTACAACTTCTAGATGTGTGACGGCCGCATGAGACTCTGTTGAAAATCTGCTTTCCAGCTATCTGTATTGTGTTCATGCTGTTATGACTATCAGGGGGACACTTGCATAGGGCTCTGAAGATCTATTCTTCAGCTGTCTGTGCTGTATACAAACTGTGTGAATCGTATTAGAAAATTCTCAGAAGGAAATCGAATACAGAGGAACATCAGTTATTTCACTGGTTTTTGAGCTGGACCTGAATTTAATTATGAAGGCCTTTTTTCGATTTTCCCATAGTCATTTTATGGGTCAAAAAATTAGAATTTTCCCAGATATTACTAAAATAACACAGGACCACAGAAAGTTGCTTCTAGTTATGAGGGAAGAAGCTGTAAAAATGGGAGCAAATTTCTTGTTATCCTATCCATGTAAATGTCAGATAAAACATGTATTTGTTGAGCCAGAGTAGCTTCGAACCTTTTTGGATGCAAAAAAATTAATGCAATAGTATTAGAGCTGCAAAGAAAAGAAGGCTGGTTTATACCACGTTAAGCTTTATTTGTGTGATGTCTTCTACTGCGAGCCCTGCCACCTGTCTCGCAGGCCACTGTCTAAGCACCATCTGGTGACCCCCGCTCATGGCCGGGTGAGCCACAGGCTGAGCCCCCGCAAGATCGCCACCTGCACGGACCATGAGCTGGAGAACCACAGCATGTACTGCGTGCAGTGCAAGATGCCCGTCTGCTACCAGTGCCTGGAGTTGGGCAAACATTCCAGGGGCCATGTGGAAGCTGCACAAGGTGAGTGCACGTAATTAGTGCCGGAGAGGTGCCGTAGCAACCAACACAATCTGTAGATAAACCTGAAATTCCTGCTAGGACACTGTGAAGAAAGAAAATGCCTTTTCATAGCAGTGCACAGAAACAGGTAGAGATTCCTCATGCCAGTTCACCTTTTTCTAAGTAGCAAGTGAAAAGCGAGGTAACAGGACTACAAATCCCATCAGGCCGAGGGCAGAGAATTCCTAAAGCCAGGACTGGCATAGTTCCAGTGGGGCCGAATCCAGTCGGGTCTTTAGGATTTCCCCAATGAATATGCATGAGATCTATGTGCATGCACTGCTTTCAATGCATATTCATTGGAGAAATCCTGAAAACCCGACTGGATTTGGCCCTCAAGAAGGGACTTTGGGGACCCCTGGCCTAGCAAATCCAGAACTGGTTTTGAGCCAGCTCAACAAGCGCCTGAGCTCAGAATTAGCCAGAACTAAGAGCACACCTGTACTCCAGCACAGGCAGTTAGCCACTGAGAGAGAAATGGGTGGGGTTTCTAGTTGCAGGCAGCCACACAGGAGGAACCCAGCAGGGAGAGAGAAAGAGCCAGACCTTCTCTGCTAGGAAACAGAAGTGCACCAGAGCCTTATACACAAAAGGAGGTAGAGACTCCTCCTGCCTGTTTACCTTTTTCTAAGCAGCAAGTGAAAAGCAAGGTAACAGGACTACAAATCCCATCAGGCCGAGGGCAGAGAATTCCTAAAGCCAGGACTGGAATTGTTCCATTGCCTAGCAAATCCAGAACTAGTTTTGAGTCAGCTCAACAAACACCTGAGCTCAGAATTAGCCAGAACTAAGAGCACACCTGTACTCCAGCACAGGCAGTTAGCCACTGAGAGAGAAATGGGTGGGGTTCCTAGTTGCAGACAGCCACACAGGAAGAACCCAGCAGGGAGAGAGAAGGGAACCAGAAATGCAGGTAGGACCTTAGGATTGGGAAGGTTTTGTTGAGGACTCCTACACAAATGAAAATTATATAGAAATGAATGAACTCACAGATTGGCAGAAATTAGTAAGGATTTTTTGTACGCTGCTGACCCTGATTTAATGGAGTGGAGCTAAGGAACAGTAGAAAAAGTTTGGAGTTTATCAAGAGGAAATTGTTGGTGAATGATTCCAGACTAGACGGACTGTATTATTTAAAGCCTCTGGCTTAAAGAAGGTTTTTTTTTGCCCCTTTGTTGCATTGCACTTTCACAGCCTAAATCCAAGCAGGACTGAGTTTGTTTTTCTGTGATACTGTTTGGGACAGTGCATGAAATTTGGTTACCTAAGGCACTGCTGGTCAAACGACACTGAAGAACTCTTTATTCAAAATCTAGTGGGATTTTTGTTGGGGGGGGGGTTTATACCAAAATCTACAGGGCCAGTACAGATCCCAACACCTCTGGGGGTATTTTGGTTAATAAAACCCCAAGGTGGATTTTCCCCAGCAAAAGGACTGACAAGAAGTCATAGCAGAATCTGGTCGAAAACAGTGGTTGGGCCGGGAAGGGCCTAGCCCCATTTGGCAGGTGTAGGCCTGAGAGCCTCAGAGAAGACCATTAAAAAGGCTGACATAGAAGCCAGTGGATGGCAACAAACCAAATAAAGGAAACAAATAGATTGGTTTTGTTTGTATTTTGTGCAAGGACTATTGTTTGCTTGTATTTTTTGAACTTACATTTGAATTGCTACTAACTTGAGTTAAATGCACCAAGTCTGGGGTGAAATAAAGATTTGTGGCAAGTGTTTTGCACTATTTTTAGAACTTTATTGCAGTCCTTCCCATCCGTGGTCTGTGTGAATTAGGGTATTGGCCCCTGGACAAGTCCAATCGGCCACGCCCGGTCACAATATGAATATGCTATGCCCAGATTTCCCCACATCTTAGTAAAAGGACTCCTTTATGTCCAATAAGTTGTTCTCTCCTGAATGCTTTTAACAATGTGGGAATAAGTTAGCGTTTCCACCTGGCTCGCTGCTAAATTGTCTCATATCTGCATACTGCTGTCAATCATATGCTCTCCCCACAATCCGTCAGCCAGACATTATTCCAACAGTATACTCAAGTTCAGGGGTGGGCAACTCCAGTTCTCGAGGGCTGGAATCCAGTTAGGTTTTCAGAATTTCCCCAATGAATATGCAAGAGATTTATTTGCATGCACCGCTTTCAATGCATTTTCATTGGGGAAATCCTGAAAACCCAACTGGATTCCAGCCCTCAAGGACCAGAGGTGCCCATCCCTGCTCTAGTTGCTGATCCCTAATTATCCCAGTACCTGACATTTTTTTACTGTCTGTGCACATAAGCATACTGATGATAGGACTATTTAAGGCAGGGGTGTCAAAGTCCCTCCTCGAGAGCTGCAGTTGGGTTTTCAGGATTTCCTCAGTGAATATGCATGCGGTCTATTGGCATACAATGAAAGCAATGCATGCAGATAGATCTCATGCATATTCATTGGGGAAATCCTGAAAACCCGATTGGATTGCGGCCCTCGAGGAGGGACTTTTGACACCCCTGATTTAAGGGATCTCAAAATAGTAGCTTCTTTCTCTGTCGTTATGCCCCGCCCCTGTGAGATCCTATAAATGTGAGTGATGCATTATTCAACCTTAAACTAGAATGTGCCAATCTCTTCCCTCTTAACTGTTTCTTTTTTTTTCAGCTGTGATTACCTTTCTCTGTCAGATACAGACTTTTGGAATTCACTTCTGATTATGTAAATATAAAAATAAAGAGCAACCGGGAAGAATGCCTTCTTTAGGGACTTCATAGAGATTGAGGTAATTCTACAAACTTGTGCCTTGAGCTTTGCACCACTTATGTGCATCGAAGGTGGCTTTAATTGGCGTTTTCATGCATAAGTGCATCAGGTGCTATTCTATAAATTAGCACCAAGTCCTAAAGCAGGGGTGCCCACACTTTTTGGGCTTGCGAGCTTCTTTTAACCAAGTCAAAATGATCTACCAACAATAAAAATTTAAAAAGCACACTGTACACAGAAAAAATGTTACTTATAATTTATATTCGGGGGGGGGGGGGGTCAAAGGGGTCAAGGCAGGTGACTTTAAAATATGCAATGTCACCTCAGTAACAACTATACAAAAAAAGACAAATATACCCCCTCCCCTTTTACTAAACCACAATAGTGTTTTTTAGCGCAGGGAGCTGTGCTGAATGTCCCGTGCTGCTCTCGACGCTCATAGGTTCCCTGCGCTAAAACCCACTATTGCAATTTAGTAAAAGGGAGCCATAGTGCAAAAGTTAGACAGCAGATATAAATTGTCATAACGGACACATTTTGATCACTAAATTTAAAATAAAATCATTTTTCCTACCTTTGTTGTCTGGTGATTTCACGAGTCTCTGGTTGCACTTTCTTCTTCTGATTGTGCATCCAATCTTTCTTCCTCCTGCATGCTTCCTCTCCTACAGACCTCATTCCAACCAACATCTCTCTCTGTCCCTCCATGAGTCCAACTTTTTCTTCCTCTCTCCCTGCCTGCCCCCTGCCACCCGACACACTCCATTCCCTCCCCTGACTTTTTCTTCCTCTCTCCCTGTCCGTCCTTTCTTTCTGTTTGCCTTTCTTTCTCTCTAGTCTCTCTACAGAGAAGGCAGCACTGTTAGTTGGTCAATGGAGGAACAGCCGCTTGTTTAATTCCAGGAAGCATGAAGCTCCATGTCTTTCTCTCTCCCTGCCCCCTCCCAAACTGCCACCGCCACCAAATTCTCCCTGCTTCCCTGATGCGTAAAAGCCAGGCCCGTGCATCCATTGCACAAGCGTTCCCTTCCACACCCCCCAACGCCAATTCTGGCATCAGAGAGGAAGTTCCGGGCCAGCCAGGCACCGATTGGCTGGCCCGGAACTTCCTCTCCGATGTCAGAATTGAAGTCGGGGGGTGGGGTGAGGGGGTGGCAGGCCTGGCTTTTGCACATCGGGGAAGCAGGGAGAACGCAAAGGCAACGCGAGTTGATTGTGTAGATCGCATTGCCCTTACGATCTACTGGTCGATCGCAATCGACCTTTTGGGCACCCCTGTCCTAAAGCATATAATTCCAAAGTAGACATAAACATGGGAGGCATATGAGCAGACTTCTACTGCACGCCTCATATTACATCAGTCACTAAGCCCACATTACCCCTCTCCTCAAGTCACTTCATTGACTTCCTATCCATTTCCACATACAGTTCAAACTCCTCTTACTGCCCAGGCACTCTGCTCGTTGGGTAAATCTCTCTTATCTGTACCCTTCTCCTCTACAGCCATCTCCAGACTCCATCCCTTCTCTGCTGCACTGTATGCCCCTAGAACAATCTGCCTGACTCAGTATGTCAGGCTCAGTCTCGGGCAGTTTTCAAATCCAGACTCAAAGCCCACTTCTTTGAAGATAATTTAAATTCCAAACTCCAAGCCGCCTTCTAAGCACCAATATCTGTCATATTATTCCCTCTGTAATTCCCCCACCTGAGCACTGTGTATTGAAGCACCTTCTTGTCCAGTTTGTTTGTCTTGACTAGATCGTAAGCTCTTTTGAGCAGGGGCATAGAGAGAGTAGAGAGGGACAGATTCTTCAAACTTTCAAAAAATAAAAGAACAAGAGGCCATTCGGAAAAGTTGAAAGGGGACAGATTCTATACAAATGCCAGGAAGTTCTTCTTTACCCAACGTGTGGTGGACACTTGGAATGCGCTTCCAGAGGACGTTATAGGGCAGAATACAGTACTGGGATTTAAGAGAGGATTGGACATTTTTCTGCTGGAAAAGGGAATAGAAGGGTATAAATAGAGGATTACTGCTCAGGTCCTGGACCTGTTGGGCCGCCGCGTGAGCGGACTGCTGGGCAAGATGGACCTCAGGTCTGACCCAGCAGAGGCATTGCTTATGTTCTGTGTTTTGATGTCCAGCGCTGTGTATGTCTACTAGTGCTCTAAAAATGATTATTAGTAGTAGTACAATGCCAAGGAACAAGGGGGAATTCTTTAAATGGTGCTCCAAATGGACACACAAATATTCAGTGCTGTCATTCTATAAAGGGCACTCACCTTTTATAGTATAGACCATGGTACTGATTCCCACACCTAACTTTAGGCATCAGACTTTCATCTGCTGAAAAATGGTATTAATGCTGGCATCGTCTTCAAAAATAGGAGCAAAATTCACTGTATAGTTTGTTTAATTTACTCTCAATACTTCAATCCCAGAACACTATTCATTTTTCAACAGAAACTTTTTTTCCAATTTACTTAATCATAAACCATGTTCTTAAAAATATATTAAATCATGCAATATATTATTGTATAGTGCTCAGAAAGCATCTAAGTGCCAAAATGGTAACCAAACTGACCAGATGACCACTGTATGCATGAAGATGTCACCCTCCCACACTTCCCCTCCCCCCCCCCAGCAAAAAAAAATATCTGAATGAAACAGTCCATACCCGTGTCTAGAACAGCAGCACCTGGAATGGGAAAGCCTAGTAGAACTCCACACAGGTGTCTTACGTGGCCAGCGTAGACTGGTGAACCATAGAGAGGAGAAATCAGACCCATAAGCCACTCTAACCACAACATTAATGGTGGAAAGTGTGAGCCCACCAACACCCTACTGTACTACTATATAGGTGCTACCTGCAGCCATATTTATTATTGTGGTGGTAAAGAGGTGGGTATAGTAGGTTTGGGGGTAGTTTTGGTGGGCTCAGCATAAATTATAAGGGGTATATGGTGAGATATATATCTGGCACCCTTTATGTGAAGTTCGCAGTAGTGCCCTCTAAGATGCCCCACCACTTTATTTGCATGTTTATGTGGCCAGTCCATTACAGTGCTTGCCCTTCCCACAACTAAATGGTGCTGATTTGGATGTTTCTAACTTGGACGTTTTTGTGGTCAAAAATAGTGAATAAAGTTAGATGTCCTGGTGGTCTAGATACTCTGACAGTCAAGACATCCAAGTAGGCAATTAAGAGCATAAGAAAAGCCTTACTGAGTCAGACCAATGGTCCATTCTCACGGTGGCCAATCCAGGTCCCTAGTACCTGACCAAAACCCAAGGAGTAGCAACATTCCAGAATCCCAAAGAGTAACAAAAGATTCTAGAACCCCAAAGAGTATCAAGATTCCATGCAGAATCTCCAAGAATAGCAAGATTCTGGAACCCCAAAGAGTAGCAACATTCCATGCTTCTGATCAAGGGCAAGCAGTGGCTTCCATGTCTTTCTAAATAGCAAAGACATGGGGACATCTTGTTCCAAAATGGATGTTTCTTCACATCCGACTTTGGATGTCATGCGAGAAATGTCCAAAGTCTGACTTAGACGCCCCATTGAAAATGGCCCTTCACATCATAGTAACATAGTAGATGACGGCAGATAGACCCGAATGGTCCATCCAGGCTGCCCAACCTGATTCAATTTAATTTTTTTTTCTTCTTAGCTATTTCTGGGCAAGAATCCAAAGCTCTGCCTGGTACTGTTCTTAGGTTCCATCTACTGAAGTCTCCATCAAAACTCATTGCAGCCCATCTACACCCTCTCAGCCATTGAAGCCCTCCCCAGCCCATCCTCAACCGTAGGTCATATTCAGACACAGACCATGCAAGTCTGCCAGTACTGGCCTTAGTTCTTCAATATTTACTATTATTTTCTGATTCTAGATCCTCTGTGTTTATCCCACACTTTTTTGAACTCTGTCACCGTTTTCCTCTCCACCACCTCTCTCGGGAGCGTATTCCACCACCCTCTTCATAAAGTAGAATTTCCTAACATTGCTCTTGAATCTACCACCCCTCAACCTCAAATTATGTCCTCTGGTTTTACCATTTTCCTTTCTCTGGAAAAGATTTTGTTCTACGTTAATACCTTTCAAGTATTTGAACGTCTGAATCGTATCTCCCCTGTCCCTCCTTTCTTCTAGGGTATACATATTCAGGGCTTCCAGTCTATCTTCATATGTCTTCTGGTGCAAACTTCGCATAATTTTTGTCGGCCTTCTCTGGACCACTTCAACTCTTCTTGCGTCCTTCGCCAGTGAGGTAAGACTTCTTTTGGCTGAACCCATGGTGGTGGGTAAAGGCAATTAATAATAAAAACTGTTGTTTGAATTGTTTTTATATGCTTGATTTATATACAGTATGTTTGATATGACTAACAATTTTTATATTACTGTTTCTATTAGTTATTTCAGGTTTACCCAGCCCAATCCCTGTTAGATGGGAATAGATGTCAAATCATCTGTATGAAAAAAAAAAAAAAATGTTTGGACACACTAACACTAATTCAGCTCTTGTTTGAAATATCTTATACCAGTCTTGAGTAACCCTGGAAGGCAATAGAATAAAGCCATGCACATCGTAGGCATTCCCTCCCACTTCAATAGGAACAATCCCTTATATGGGAACTTAGATGTTGTACATTGAATCGTCGGCCACTTACTTATAATTGCAGTCCCTCTCCCTTTTCTTCCTATCCTAGGGGAAGTATAGATGGAATACGTCTTAGATAAACCCTAAGTCATATAACTATCTTCCTCTTGTTTCTTTTTTTTTTTTTTTTAATATCATTATTCATTTTGAAGCCATAAGTAAGTGCAACATATAATACAATCATATTACACTATAAAAGCACTTAACTACAATTTAAATTGTAATATATGACAAATAGATAAATCACCCCCCCCCAATTATATACAAAAAGTACACTCAAATTAAGAAATTAAAAATATATTCCAACCCACCCTAGACCACCTTCCTCTTGTTTCAACCATGTTTCCATTAAGAAAATGAAATCTCTCAGGCTTTGTATAAGGTCCATGCCCATATATAAGGTCGGTAGTCTGTCCATGAGTGGAAGGAGGGAGAGGATGAACATTGAAAGGAACAGGGAAGCTCATTATTTTAGTACTACTCAAGGACTATTCTATCGTCTTTTAGGGCAGGGGATAGGTAACATACAGTAGATTTCACTGGCATTTTGTTCCATCACCACTATCAAAAGTTGATATAATGAATTCACTCTTGCTTGAAATGAAATATGTTCAATAGCTCCCCAGCTCTGCGATAGGTTTTTCTTTGTATGCTTCATAACAGATTTTTTTCAGGAGAAGATATGTCTATTGATTGAGTTAGCAGAGCACAGTGAGGTGTCTACACTGAAGCGTATCTTATTATTCAAAGAGACTTCCAGAATAAAAGGAGAGAAGAAAACCAGCCTCAGCGTGGGTAACATGCTACACAATCTCTGTCTGTTTAGTTTTGTGGTAAACAGAGCATTTTTCTCCCAATTCCCGTTATTTGACTCCATCTGCCCTCTGCTGAATGATAATATATAGTTTAACTTAGTGGCCTCAAACTCAAACCCTATGCAGGGCCACATTGTGGATTTGTAGGTACTTAGAGGGCCTCAGAAAAAATAGTTAATGTCTTTTTACAGAAATGGAAAAGAAGGTACCAGGCCTCGAGGCAAAGCAAAATCAACAAAGAGAGGTTCTGGAGATGTCACATTCAACCTGTGGTCATTGAGCCTTTATTTGCAGTTTGTATCAAAGTTTCATAACAAGTCTTAAAACAAATAAAGTTCCAAAACAACGAAGTCCCAACTAGGATCTGAGTTTCAGCGATACCATCGCCTTCCTCAGGGGCCAAATTTGAACTTGCAAAGCTCTGTAAACTGTGTATGTGAATGCGTCGGTGTCTCTCCATCCAAAAAGAAGCACTTACCTTCCCCAAGCCATTCAGTATCTCTAACATACTTCCCTCCTCCCCCACCCCCGGTTTGACATCTGTCATTCGTTTCCATCCCCCCACCTCCTTGGTCCTTTAAATTTGCCCTCAATTCTCAACATCACCAACAGCAGCAGCAGCTGTGGGCAGTCCATGGGGGATTTCCTTCTTTTGTACCACCCCTCTGGAAATAGGAAGTAGAATCAGAGGAGGTGGAATCGGTAAAAGGAAGGCTTGTGGACCACCCAGAAGTCATCTGCTTTTAGTCTTGTGGCTGCTGCTGCTGTTGCCAGTTCCATTGAGAATTGAGAGGAAGTTTAAAGAACTCTGAGGTTGGGAGCATATGGCAGATGTTGAATAGGGGAGGGGAGAGCAAGAATGGCAGCGAGTCAGAGATGCCAACTGGGAGGTGAGAGAGAAGGAAAGTGAATGAGATGCCATACCATAAGTGGGGGGAGGGCTAAATGATGGAGAGAGAGTGGAACCTAGGGGCAGGGAAGAAAATGTTGATACCTGTGGGAGAAGAAGAAAGAGGGAGAAATACTGGACCCCCCACGGGAGACAGAGGGACATTTGCAGAATTCCTAGGGAGAAGGGCAGGAGCAAAGGAAGCCAAAGGGAGAGATGATGGAGATGGGGAAGGACACAGAGGATGATAGGCATGTGAGGAAGACTGGGGACACAGAAGGGTGATACTGGACAGGGCAAGAATACAGACACAGAAAGGGGATACTCAGCAGGGACACAAGATGGCAAATAGAAAAAGAGACCCTGGCTCGAGAGTTAAGAGAAGACCAAGGAAACCAGAGACTGTGATCAAGACAATTAGAAAAACAAAACAACCACATGATAACGGTAGGAAAAATAATTTTATTTTCTATTTATTGATTAGAATAAGTCATGTTTTAGAATGTACATCTGCAAGAACTGGTTTTAGTCATGACTGGAGATAAATGTCCAGCTGAGCGGTGGTAAATCTCCAGCTCTGGTTTACGTTAGTGAATTGACATTCTCCTTGTTAAGATTATGCAAGTTTAAAGACTTTTTGTCTTTAGTAATGAATGGAACAAAATCATTTTCTTTTGTGATAATCTATATATATAAAATCAGATGTATGTATGTTTCAGCATAACTCTAAACCGCATGGAGAGATTTCAACCAAACTTGGTATACAGGACATATTACTTACTATCTGGAGGGAAAACCTCTGTGGGGTAGGAAAGGATGACGTGTAAAAATGATCATAAATGACAAATATTGCTATCTAATGCATAATTCTGGCAGCATAACTCTGAAACGCATGGAGAGATTGCAACCAAACTTGGTATACAGGACATATTACCTACTATCTGGGGGAAAAATGCTGTGGGGGTGGGATGGAGTGACGTGTAAAAATGATCATAAACGACATATATTACTGTCTAATGCATAGTTTTTGCAGCATAACTCTGAAATGCATGGAGAGATTACAAGACTTGGTATACAGGACATATTACTTACTATCTGGTGGAAAAATACTGTGGGGGTGGGATGGGGTGACGTGTAAAAATGATCATAAACGACAGATATTACTGTCTAATGCATAGTTTTGGCAGCGTAACTCTGAAACGCATGGAGAGATTGCAACCAAACTTGGTATACAGGACATATTACCTACTATCTGGGGGGAAAATACTGTGGGTTGGGAAGAGGTGACGTGTAAAAATGATCATAAATGACAAGATATGGCTGTCTAATGCATAGTTTTGGCAGCGTAACTCTGAAACGCATGGAGAGATTGCAACCAAACTTGGTATACAGGACATATTACCTACTATCTGGGGGGAAAATACTGTGGGTTGGGAAGAGGTGACGTGTAAAAATGATCATAAATGACAAGATATTGCTGTCTAATGCATAGTTTTGGCAGCGTAACTCTGAAACGCATGGAGAAATTGCAACCAAACTTGGTATACAGGACATATTACCTACTATCTGGGGAAAAAATACTGTGGAGGTGGGATGGGATGATGTGTAAAAATGATCATAAACGACAAGATATTACTGTCTAATGCATAGTTTTGGCAGGGTAACTCTGAAACGCATGGAGAGATTGCAACCAAACTTGGTATACAGGACTTATTACTTACT
This sequence comes from Geotrypetes seraphini, assembly GCF_902459505.1. Classification (NCBI taxonomy): domain Eukaryota; kingdom Metazoa; phylum Chordata; class Amphibia; order Gymnophiona; family Dermophiidae; genus Geotrypetes; species Geotrypetes seraphini. Next base: position 17,839,631 of record NC_047097.1, read on the forward strand.
ATCTGGGGGGAAAATACTGTGGGGGTGGGACGGGGTGACGTGTAAAAATGATCATAAACGACAGATATTACTGTCTAATGCATAGTTTTGGCAGCGTAACTCTGAAAACGCATGGAGAGATTACAAGAGTTGGTATACAGGACATATTACTTACTATCTGGCGGAAAAATACTGTGAGTTGGGAAGGGGTGATGTGTAAAAATGATCATAAATGACAGGATATTGCTGTCTAATGCATAGTTTTTGCAGCGTAACTCTGAAACGCATGGAGAGATTGCAACCAAGCTTGGTATACAGGACATATTACCTACTATCTGGGGGAAAAATACTGTGGTGGTGGGACGGGGTAACGTGTAAAAATGATCATAAATGACAGGATATTGCTGTCTAATGCATAGTTTTGGCAGCGTAACTCTGAAACGCATGGAGAGATTGCAATCAAACTTGGTATATAGGACATATTATCTGGGGGAAAAATACTGTGGTGGTGGGACGGGGTAACGTGTAAAAATGATCATAAATGACAGGATATTGCTGTCTAATGCATAGTTTTGGCAGCGTAACTCTGAAACGCATGGAGAGATTGCAATCAAACTTGGTATACAGGACATATTATCTGGGGGAAAAATACTGTGGTGGTGGGACGGGGTAACGTGTAAAAATGATCATAAATGACAGGATATTGCTGTCTAATGCATAGTTTTGGCAGCGTAACTCTGAAACGCATGGAGAGATTGCAATCAAACTTGGTATACAGGACATATTACCTACTATCTGGGGGAAAAATACTGTGGTGGTGGGACGGGGTGACGTGTAAAAATGATCATAAATGACAAGATATTGCTGTCTAATGCATAGTTTTAAATGAGTAAAACTGGCTTCAATTGATAGACTGTCTACAGAGAGTAATCAAAAAATATTTTGTATTATGCTCATAGATATGAAACTCCTGAAAGGGGTGACTTCCCCTCACAATGAGAGTTTACCTTCCTGTCATTGCGAACTTCATATAAATGATCACTCTCTGAGACCAAAGTAAATTGAATGTATATTCTTTATAGCTTTGTAAACCTGTTTCAATAAATATTTCTTCTTCTCTTAATTATAATTTTCTCTACTTGCAGGTAGACAGAGCACTTAACTTATCTTTATGAATGATTCAGGGGTCCCATTGCATTTTGTTTCATCAGCATTTCCACATTGAATTTCTGTTTTGGAAGTCTCAACTTTATTGTATCTTCCGGAATGTGAATGCAACAGAGTGACGTCAACACGGAAAAGCACGATTAGAACCTCCCCTTTCTTTTTAAAAGCAGGATCGGATGGCAGCGTTTGTTTCGGTTGAAAATTTTTTTACATTCTAAAACGGTATGTATTCGATATGTGCTTTTTATCTTCATGTGTTGCCAACGACTTTGTTCAATTTGCACTGCTATGTGGGCATGAACCTCTGTCTACTTAGTGTATGCTGTTTTCTAATGATTGTTTTTATTTTTGCATTGCAGATATGACCACAATATCACGGAGATTGATGACACTGATTCTCCACAGAGAATTTTGTAAGCGTTTAATCGGGTCTCCTGAAGCAGATTCCAAAACGGGGCCACGTTGGGACCTCTGAACCATTCATAAAGATAAGTGAAGTGCTTATTTAATTATTCAGTGATATCTCTGTCTACTTGCAAGTTAAGAACATTAATTCTTGTCATTTTCTCTGTTCATTTTTTCAGTGCTTCCAGAAACCGCGTCGAGCTCTACGAACGTGGAGATGATGCGGTATACAAACCTAAGGATTAGATTAGATTAGTAATCCTCACTGTGGGGACCTTTTAAATGGTGCAGACTTTACTGTGTGAAAGCTATTAGTGCAGAACTGGGGTATTTGGATCTGGGGGTTTGATCAGAGAGAATCGGATAAGGAGAATCATATTGGGGCGGATTTTGCTCTGGAAAGGGGAATTGAATGGGGGGTGGGACTGGATCTTGGAGGGATCAGGAGTCTGCTCTGGGGGGAGGATCAAATCATGAAGGAATTGGAAGTCTGCTCTTGGGGGAGTGGATCATGGAGAGTTCAGGAGTGTGTGCTGGGGAGATTGGATCATGGAGGGATCAGGGGATTTGCTTTGGGGCATAGGGATCGAATCATGAAGGTATCAAATTTAACCGCTGTAGAAGACCTGTACTGGGCTGTCACCGTGTTGCACGTTTGGGCTCCCGCACTCTCTGCCAATGCATATAACATGGGAAGCATCTGTCTGTCCTGTATGCTAGGAATGCCCCCTGCATTTATTGTATAGGCAATGCCCTTAGTGCATCCTAACTTTTGCAATTAAGATGAAGCAAGTGCAAAAACTTATTATATTTTAGTCATTGGACAGCAATTGGAAAAGAAAGAAAACACATTTTGAAGCCTGTTATTGAGAAAGGCATGGGGGAAGCTACTGCTAGCCCTGGATCAGTAGCATGGAATGTTGCTATTCTTTGGGTTTTGGCCAGGTACTAGGGACCTGGATTGGCCACCGTGAGAACGGACTACTGTGCTTGATGGCCCATTGGTCTGACCCAGTAAGGCGATTCTTATGTTCTTTTGTTCTAAGGCCGCAATTATAAGTGTTCTAGAACTCAAAAGTAATATAGCAGCACAAGGAAGCTTATTTAACAATCAAGATTTCCTTTATTACCTTGGTCTACATTCCTTCATACATAGAAAAAGCCACTGATGAACAGATGTGTCATCAAAGACACTATTACTGTATGTCTCATTCAGTATAAACAGCATTTTGCTTTCACTGCTTTCATTAAAATAGCATTAAACTGCTCTCTATAACAGTTCTGCGTAGAAACATGTGTCAATATAACACTAACTTTTCCATAGATTGAATGGGAAATAGAGATTAGGCCTCATTTTTTATTTTTGGCTGGCAAGAGCTTTCAGATGAGACCTCCCAAAGGATCCCAGACCGGGTTACAAAGGTACATTCACAGTATAGAAGGACAAAATTATTGAAAGACATTTTTGGCAGACATAGCTTAGAAGAATTTGCGACATTGGTAGAAGATATTACATGGCATAGCATAGATTTAGGACAGCATTCACTGTACTAACAGAACAGAACATAATTGTAGTAAGGTTTTAGTGTTGTAAGCGAGTACATGATTGATGGTCGGCAGTTTAGGTCCCATTAGTAGCGTCGGTCATTATGGAGCTCGTGAGTAGCGTTGGACATTAAGGAGCTGGATTTGTGAAGAGGAAGGTTTTCACGGCCTTCCTGAAGTTCCATAGATTGTCTAGCAATCTAATGGATGTGGGATGATGTGCCAAAATCTGGGTATAGACTGTGAATAAGAGCGTTTGCGGGCTGTTAAAGTTTGAGTGAACAACCACATAACCTCTTGGGTTGATGCGATTCACAAAAAGTAAAAATACTGGACAATCCCAGCAATCTACAGATTAGACATTAACCTTTTTTTAATTCTCTAGAAATCTTGTGAATAGTATCGATTTTAATAATTTTCTGAAATGAATGTAAGAACAAGACCTTAGGAATAAAGAACATAGTTCCCTGTCCCAGCTTGCCGCCTGGTAAGCAAGTAGGCGCTGTTGGAACGTTTTTGGAGTACAGCTTCGAACCGGAGGAAAAATCAAAGAGGCAGAATACTCGTAACTCAGCAAATTGCCAAGGCAAGAAAGATTGGGGGAGAAGAATCAGTTGTCTGGGACCCATATAAACCACACAGATTTATCAGGAGGTGGGTGGGAGAATAACAGTCTCCTTTAAACCCTCTATCTGAATCCTACAAACCCAGGAAAAACTGAGGGAAACATAGAATTGGAGCCTGAATAGGATGCTCTGCTTCTACTGGCTCAGAACAGATGGAATATATAGAACAAGGTATTGAACTGAGCTAATAGGTGAATAACCCTTTCATATATGGATTGATTGAATGATTTCTTTTTTTATTTGGAATTTGTTAGACCACTACATCAAGACGATGTACAACCCAAGTACTAAATATGGTAATAAGCATGTAACGCCCCCCTTCAGGTTGGCTCTGGGTCCAAGGCCCGATCTGGCTGGAGTCCGCCAAAAGCAGTCTCTGTTGGTCCCTCACTTGGTTAGCACTCGGGGCCTCCACCTGGGAAAAAGAAGTGTTAGAAAGTGGGTTTGCCCCCTTCTCCCCCCCCCCTGGGAAAATCCAAAACAGCTTCTGTGAACAAGGTTGGCGAATAAATTAAACTTATTTATTTGAACTATGTACATAGACCTAATCACAAAACAAATTGTCAGGAATAGCTTTCAACAATTCCAATACTTCTACACGTAAACCAATCTTTGTGCAGTTAATTCAAAGGCGTTTATATACTATTCAGGTATTTATATCCATGGTTTATAGTCTCTTGAACCTTTAATTCACAGTTCAAATTCAGCATTTCCAAAACCATTTGTGCCTTTCTGTTCTAACTGCCAATACTGTAGTTGTAGGCTCCTCTCAAGTTTCTTGACTTGGTCACTAGTTGGGCATGGCTGTGTACCTAGATCCCTCTTTCTAATGCTCTCATCCAATCCTTCCTGGCCAGTAGGCCTGCCCCTGTGGAAGCCTCTTGGTGGTTATCCCTTAGCTCTGAGGGCCCCAGCCCTTCAAAGAGTACTCCACTTCTGTCTCTCGTCTCAAGGGAGCTTTTTCTCTTGTTAGGCCACTGGTGCCAATTGCACCCCAGTGGCTTGGCACTTCCGTTGGGCTACTAGTACCAATCTACACTCCAGTAGCCTTCCTCTTTTTTGAAAGGAGTTTCTGGAGTAGTTCCCTGCTGGAGTCCTGGTTACCAGCCCTCCTAGTGGTACACAATATACCAGCTCTATTAGCCAGTGACATAGCATCCCATCTTGAGAGCTACCTCCCAAATGAGTATAATGCGCAGATATCACTCTATGTAGCATAAACTTCCTGGGCTTGCTTCCCCCCAATTTTCTCCCTCCTTTGAATTCATGGGGAGTGGATTTCCAATTCACCTATTCTGACTCAGCTCTGCTCCATTCATGTCCCCATATTTCTTTGCACCCACAAGCTTTATTCCCACTCATGAAAAATCTCTTAAAATGCATAACATGTCACCCAAGTATCTGAATGTTCATCCCTCAGTGCATAATTTGCATAGGGTATTAACCAAACCTTTGTGCAGCTCAGCCATGTGAGTTTCATAAATTAGATACAATTCTCCTGCAGTCAGATAAATGCTAGACAGAAACCCTTTTTTAGTTTTTAACACAGACACATAACTGGTTTTAAATCCACTGTTCTCAAACACCCCTTTCTAAGCTCTGTCAGAAACCTACTCCCAAGGAGGGTTTCAAGCATATACAGAAACAGTTCTAAGTCTAATCCCAGACAACAGAAACGGGAGAAATGGGTACATAGTAAAAAAAATACCTTGAAAACAAATGGAATACAGATATTAAACAACAAAAGGTAGGGGGAGATTTTTTTCTCTCTCTCTTTCTGCTTGGTGGAAGGTGGTAGCATTTTACTCTGCTGTTCTGTTGGAGAAGAGAAGTAGTTTAATGATCAGCACAGTGGACTGAGAACTAGCATAACTGGGTTCAATTCCCATGATAGCTCCTTCTGGCTCTGAGCAAGTCACTTAACCCTTTGGGCTGGGCGCGATGGACCACTAGTCTGACCCAGCAGCGGCAATTCGTATGTTGCCCCATGCACAAAATATCGTATTTTTTTACTCCATTTGACACACATTTTCCTCCCCAAAAGTGGGTGGAAATAAGGGTGCATCTAATGGAGTGAATACCTACATTGCCCACCCCTTGTTAACTTATTTTAATGCTGCCACCCTCCCTTTCTTGCCGTCCCTCTCCCCATTCCCACCCCGGGCGTGGGACCAGACAGGCAACCTGGTGTGCCACTATGCCGTGAGAAAACGGAAGAGGCAGCAGCCGCGTCTGCCATTCACGGTGGGGACTAGGCAGCCAGAAACCCTTGTGTGGCACTTTCAGCGAGTGAGGCACCAGAAGGTCAAAAAAGGTATGCGTGCGGGGGATGGGGAGGGAGGAAGGGAGGCCAAGGCTTTCCTGCTGCCTGCCCACCTACCCACCCTGTACCTACCTACCACTAGACTACCAGAGGGGGGACAGGGTGTAGAGCTTGGCAAGGAGTAGGGTTGGGTGCAGAGCCTGGCAGGGGGGATTTGGTTCAGAATGTTTTTTTTCCCTTGTTTTCCTACTCTAAATTATGGAGTGAAAAATACAGTAAGTACCTGTAGGTAAACTGCTTTGAATGTAACCACAGAAAGTGTAGTACATCATATCTCATCCCCTTTCCTAGTATGCGTATACTTCAAAAAACCTTTTCTCATATTATAATACTTGATTACCAAAAGACTCTGTGGTATTTCAAATATAAAACTAATATCGGTGATGTGTCAAAACCGCGCGCAGACAGAGCTGGGCCGACAATTGCACGCAGGACATAAATTTGAAAGTGCTCTGAGGGTGTGTGTGTGTGTGGTGGGGTAACACCCCCCACACACACAACTTAGTAGTGTTGGTGTTGGTGTGGGGGGGAACTCCCCCCCCCATTATAGAGGAAACTCCGCCTCCCATTATAGAGGAAACTCCACCCCAAACACCCCCCCCCCCCAACAGCAACGCCAGCACTACTAACCCTGTAACAGAATGACTGCCATGGCACTGAACTTCCAAAAAGGGAACAACGAAGGGATGAGAGTCATGGTGAGGAAGATTAGGAAGAAAATAAGCATTGTAAATATCCTAGAGCAAGTATGGTCCCTTTTTAAGGACACAGTCACCGAGGCGCAAAATCTGTCTATACTTCGTGTCAACAAGGAACTGGCTTGGCTCACTGTAGCAGTGAAGGAAGCGATCGGAGACAAGAAGACTTCGTTTAAGGAATGGAAAAGGACAAAAATGGATGAAAACTGGAAAAAGCACAAACATCAAAACAAGTGCTAAAAGGCGGTGAGAGGGGCCAAAAGAGACTATGAGGAAAAAATAGCCAAGGAGGAAAAAAATTTTAAGCCGTTCTTTTGATATATTAAGGGGAAACGACCCACGAAGGAAGCAGTGGGGCCGTTAGATGACCATGGAATAAAGGGAGTACTAATGGAGAACAAAGCCATCGCCATCAAACTAAACGCATCTTTTGTATCTGTATTTACCAAAGAGGATATATACAATATATCAGAAGCTGACAGGCTGACAGGAACTGAAGACGGGAAACTGACAGGGTCGACGGTCAGCCTAGAAGAGGTACGCAGGCAGATTGATAGGCTTAAGAACATAAGAACATAAGCAGTGCCTCTGCCGGGTCAGACCATAGGTCCATCCTGCCCAGCAGTCCGCTCCCGCGGCGTCCCAAACAGATCACGACCTGTCTGAATCATCTGAAGGGGCTCCCCTGCCACCTTGGCCTCCCAATTTGGTCCTGCCTTCCCATCGAAGTCCCAGCCCTCTGGGATAAAAATGATAAATCCCCGGGCCCGGATGGCATCCACCCGAGGGTAATCAAGGAACTGAAAAGGTTATAGCTGAACTGCTTCAACTAATAGCCAATCTGTCGATCAAATCAGGAAAGATTCTCAAGGACTGGAAAGTGGTGAATGTTACGCCGATCTTCAAGAAAGGTTCGAGGGGAGATCGGGAAACTACAGACCAGTGAGTCTGACTTCGGTACCGGGAAAGATGGTAGAGGTGCTGATAAAGGACCGCATCATTGATCACCTTGACAGACACAATCTGATAAGGACCAGCCAGCACGTCTTCAGCAAAGGAAGATCTTGCTTGACAAACTTACTGCACTTCTTCAAGGGAGTAAATAGGCAATAGACAAGGGTGACCCTGTCAACATTGTATTATCTAGATTTTCAGAAGGTGTTGAACAAGGTCCCGCATGAACATCTACTTTGAAAAATTGCGGTCCATTGAATTGAGGGTGATATCTGCCATCATCTATTATGTTACTATGTTACTATATACTCACATGGATTAAAAACTGGTTGGCGGATAGGAAAGAGAAAGTGGGGGTAAATGGACAATACTCGGACTGGAAAAGCATCACGAGTGGAGTGCCACAGCGTTCAGTGTTTGGGTCCGTGCTCTTCAACATATTTATAAATGACCTGGAAATTTGTACAACAAGTGAAGTGATTAAATTTGCGGATGATATAAAGTTATTCAGAGTAGTGAGGACATAGAAAGATGTGTCATTTTAGGTCTTCGCAATAAACACACTCAAGGAATGGGCCGCGAAATGGCAAATGAGGTTCAAAGTGGAGAAGTGCAAGGTGATGCATGTTGGTAACAAAAATCATATGCACAAATACAGGATGTCTGGTGCTGTACTTGGAGAGAGCCCCAGGAAAGAAACTTGGGAGTACCTGTAGACAAGTCAATGAAGCCGTCCGCGCAATGCGCAGCGGCGAAAAGGACAAATAGAATGCTAGGAATGATTAAGAAGGGGATCACAAACAAATCTGAGAAGGTTATCATGCCGCTGTACCGGGCCATGGTGTGCCCCCACCTGGAATACTGCATCCAACATTGGTCGCCGTATATGAAAAAGGAGATATTCCTACTCGAAAGGGTCCAGAGAAGAGCAACAAATATGGTTAAGGGACTGGAGGAGTTGCCATACAATGAAAGGCTAGAGAAACTGTGCCTCTTCTCCCTTGAAAAGAGGAGACTGAGAGGGGACATTTCTAAGATATTGAAGCGAATTGACTTAGTAGAGAAAGAGAGATTGTTCACCCTCTCCAAGGTGAAAAGAATGAGAGGGTACTCTCTAAAGTTAAAAGGGGATAGATTCCGTATAAACGTAAGGAAGAAGTTCTTCACCCAGAGAGTGGTAGAAATCTGGAACGCTCTTCTAGAGGCTGTTATAGGGGAAAGCACCCTGCATAGATTCAAGAAAAGGATAGATAACTTCCTGCTGAACCAGAACGTATGCTGGTAAGGCTATACTCAAATAGGGCACTGGTCTTTGATCTAAGGGCCGCCGCGTGAGCGGATTGCTGGCCACGATGGACCACTGGTCTGACCCAGCAGCGGCATTTCTTATGTTCATATGTTCTACTAAGCTGTGGTAGTGAGTTCTACCACAGCCCAGAATGCTATATGCTCCATCGCTCATAGGAATTCAATGAGCATTGGAGCATTTAGCACTCTGGGCAGTGTTAAGATATCTCTAGCACAGCTTAGAAAAAAAAAAAATGGGGGGGGAGGGGGTTTAATGAGAATCTTATCCATTATTGCTTAATTTTGAGGAAATTATCTATCAATGCTGTATTTTATCACTTGGAAAAATAACTAAGAAGAAAATTGTCATTTATTCTTCAAGGTTATAAAATCTAGTGAACCTTTAGATATTTATAACTAGACTTATATGCTTGTTAATGACTCACTAGCTATGGAAAATGTAATTCTGCTCTCAGCCTAACAGAGGCTTATGAATGGTTTTCATTATATTATAGTAATATAGGAGGAGATTGAAATGCAATGATATTGTTAAAGTGAAAGCAACGTTTACTTGGGATACACAGGTCATATACTGGATCCTCATATGTTTGCATCAGGTGAATTCTGTACCTTCGTTTTTCCTTCAGGTCATTTTTACTGTGTAAAGCAGTTGGGATGAAAATATAGACTCATCTGTATTATCTGCATCTTTTTCTCTTCAGCTATGCCGTCTGGAGTGACTCTGAGTCTAACAAGCAATTAATGGCTTTAAAACCAATAAGGTTCCTGCATGGCACAGTATCCTAAAATTAATTATTTAGAGACACTTTCTGTCTTCTCTGCATATGAAAGACTCTTCCCAGCTCAGCAGGTTCCCAGTCCATTTAGAGCACAAGAATAGGAGATGGAAATGTATACTAGAACAGGGGTGGGCAAACTTTTTGACTCATGGGCCACAATGGATTGTTGAAACCTGGAAAGGAGGCTGACTTACCTGAGTCCTATCGTCCCATTTCCTTGATTAATGTGGATTTGAAACTCTTTGCTCAAATGTTGGCTGATCATCTTGCTCCCCATCTCCCTACGCTCATCCATGAGGATCAGGTTGGTTTTGTTCGGGGCCGTCAATTGGTTAACAATGTCCGGAAGGTCCTCTTGCACTGGCTCATTGTCATTCTCGCCATATCCCTGCTCTATTTGTTAGTCTCGATGCTTCTAAGGCATTTGACAGCGTCCATTGGCCATTCTTGTTTCGTACCCTGGAACATGTTGGGATGGGCGTGTTTTATCTTGATGCCATTTGTTCTCTCTATTCTAATCCACGGGCTTCGCTATTGGTGAACGGGTCCCGCACTGACTCCTTCAATATTCTTCATGGAATGCGACAGGGTTGCCCTCTATCTCCCCTGTTGTTCCTTCTTTCTCTGGAATCATTGCTTTGTACTCTTTGAGGGTTTGCGGAGGTGCGGGGCCTACGGGTTGACGAGATTGAGTTGAAGATCTTAGCGTATGCGGATGACATGTTTTTGATTCTTACTCGGCCTGAAGATTCTTTACCACTAGCGTTGGATTTAATTTCTGAATTTGGCTTTTACTCGGCTCTCTCCCTTAACTTGGATAAATCTTTGGCCTTGCCTTTCCCACCCGAGTTGCAAGCGTTGTGGAAGGGAGTTTTTCCCCTTCGTTGGGCTGAATCCCATTTGAAGTATTTGGGGGTTACTATTCCTCGGGACTTATCTAGTTTGTATCGCTTAAACGTGGATCCGTTGTTTCATGCCCTTCAGAATAAATTGCAACTTTGGGGTACTTTCCCCTTTTCACTTTTAGGTCGGGTGCATCTGTATAACATGCTCATAGTCCCCTGTTGGCTCTATGTCTTTCAGGTCCTTCCTCTCTACCTGACTTCCCGAGATGAGATACGGCTAGAACGCCTGGTCCAGAGATTTCTTTGGCTTGGGAGGAGACCCAGCTTGCCTTATAAATGGGCGGCAACTCCATGGTACAGGGGTGGTTTGGGCTTATTGAACCTCAGATATCTGACTATTGGCTGTGGCATGCGCCACATTAATGATCTTTTTAGGGGTACTTCGTCGTTCACCAATACTTCTCTGGAGCTTTCCTGTTTTTATTCTACTCACTTTAGCGCTTATCTTCATTCCCTTCCTTCTCTTGTACCTAATTCTCTTCCTATGAAGGTGCTGCACAGTCCTTTGCGAAAGGTTTAGCGATGGATCTGTAAATATCACGCTGTTTCTGTCTCTCCCTTCCTTCCTATCCACTTCAATAGCTCCTTTCTACCTGGGATAGATGGGCCGAGTTTTACTCAGTGGGAAATGAAGAGTATTTATTATGTACTTCATTTGGTAGATGATGATGGGATCCCTAAATCCTTCACTCAGTTGCTAGAGGGATTTGATCTTCCCCAAACAGATTATTTTGCTTATATGCAAGTACACCATTATATTTCTTCCTTGCCCTCTAGTTCTTTACAAGCCTCCTGCCAAGAGACATTGTCTACGGCCTTTACCATTGGCTCCCAGCTTCCTGTCCCCCTCAAGTTCCATCATCACCACTTAAAGGATGAGTTCCCTTTGTTTGACCACTCTAAATTGCGAGAGGCTTGGTCTCGTGATCTTGTTGCTGAGCTGCCCACTGATGTTCTTTTGCAGGCTGTCCGTCGACTTCCTGCCTTTCGTAAATACACCACCTTTTGGGAACAACATTTTAAGTTGATTTTTCGTTTGTATATTTCTCCTAAGAGGGCTTATCTGTCACACTTCGTAAGACTGCTACCTGTCCTCGCTGCCAGGCTCCGGAAGCGGGCTTGGGACACATGTTCTGGTCTTGCCCCTCTGTTCAAGCCTTTTGGACTGTAATTTTTGTTTTTGTGGAGAGCATTTGGAAAATTACTATTCGACGTTCCCCCTTGCTCTTATTTGGAACTGTTCCTCACTACTTCCCTCAGACCAATGGTGCTGCAGCTTTCCTCAAGTGCCCTGATTGCCCTGAAATGTATTTTGCTGAAATGGCTTGAGGCTGATGCTCCGGACTATTCCCTGTGGCGTTGCCGTATGATTACTCTTCTGATGTGGGAAAGGAGGGATGTGAAGGATCTCTCTTCTCTCCCAGGCCGCATCTTTCAGCGTACTTGGGAATCTTTTTGGACTACCTTGATTCCTTTGGCTCTTAGCCGGGTGCTTAATTGTTGATTTTGTTTTGTGATTTATTTTGTATAGAATGGCATACCTATTTCTTTGCTATATTTTTGGTACTGTGTCAAAGGGAGGTCACCCTGGATGGAGGACCTGGGGGGGGGGATTTGGTTGGGATTGTTTGGGGCGGGAGCTGATTTGTATTTGTTACCTCTGTTTTGTTGCAGTTCTATTTGCTCAATAAGATATATTTGACTATAAAATTATGAAACCTGAAATTGTGGCACCTGCTATGTTTAATGTGATGATCAATGCTGAAGTAATGTCCAAACATCTTAATGTGGCTCAGATCATTGTCCTTCCAAAGCCAGGGAAAGATCCTGCCCTCCCAGAATCATATCGTCCTGGCTCGCTCCTCAATTTTGATGTTAAACTTCTGGCGAAGATTCTGGCCAATTGTTTGGCTTGGCTGTTGCCACTCCTTCATGAGTCCCAGGTTGGTTTTGTGAAGGGTCGATCAGTGACCAAAACTTTGCGCAAAATCTTGCTCTCTTTAGAATATATCTCTAGACTTGCAATGCCTTCTTTGCTTACGCAGGTAGGGCTAGTCTCAGAGGGCCACCGCGTGAGCGGACTGCTGGGCACGATGGACCACTGGTCTGACCCAGCAGCGGAAATTCTTATGTTCTTATGTTCTTAAGGCATTCGACCGCATTCGTTGGGATTATCTATATGCTACTTTAACTAAATATGGCTTTCAGGGTCGCTTTGTTTTGGCGATACGCCCCTGCCACTCTATGGATTAATGGTTGTAATCATCTTTATTTGAGATTCATAGAGGAACCCGTCAGAGCTGTCCTATCTTCTTTATTATTCGTATTGGCCCTTGACCCGCTTCTTTGTGATATTTACTTGAACTTGGACATTAAGGGAGTTCTCCTGGGAAATCAAAGTTTTAAAGTCACTGCCTTTGAGGACGATCTTTTGGCTCTTAACAGATCCGTTTTCTTCTTTGCAGGCCCTTTTGGAGACTATTAGGGAATATGGTGAGTATGCAGGCTTCCATCTAAATCCAGTCAAATCCGAGGCTTTTCCATCCTCCTTGGTCTTGCAGGCTCAATGGGGTGACTCCTTCCCTTTACGGTAGGCTCCGGGCTCCTTTTGGAATTTGGGGGTGTATCTTTTGACCTCTAAGGCATAACTTTATTCACTTTATTACTTAGCTTTTGGCGGATACCAGGCTCAAACTTGAGGCCTGGGGTGACCTCCCTTTGACACTGATGGGCCGTATAGCTTTGATGCGCATGGTGATTTTCCTTCGTTGGCTCTTTGTTGCAAACTTTGCCACTTCGGTTGTTAAAGAAGGATCTTGCTCGGTTAAACAGTTTACTATCGCGTTTCAGCTGGAATTCCCGTTAGCTGTGAGTTCGCTTTCATTATTTGGTGGGTGGCTGGACTCAGGGGGGCCTCGGTCTCCCCGATTTAGGCCTTTACAATGAAGCCTGTTTACTCTGGCATCTGAAAGATTGGTTGCAAGATGAACACAATATACTCCTTTGGATTTTGAACGAGCTTTTTACGCACCTCATTCTTTGTCTAGTCTCTTACATTTGCCTGCTAAGGAAATTCTAGCTGTGTTTTGTGCCTGTATTCTTTTGAAATCAATGCGTGTTGTGTATGGGAGCTTGATAAGTAGATTGGGAGGGGACCCCCGAGTGACAAATCAGTTACCTCTTCATGGGAACTTAGCATTTCAGCCGGGCCGGGATAACCCTGCTTTTCTTAACTGGGCTGCTCACGGAATTTGTCTCGTGGAACACCTGTTGACTGCGGAGGGAGGTTTGAAACCCCTAAATGCTTTTGGGGATCGCTTGGGCGGGTGCTGGGGTGATACTTTCGCCTATTGTCAAGTTAAACACTATTTTCTTTCTCTTCTCAGGAACGGATCGCACAGCCGATGGGAGAGCGCCTTCGGGTTTTCTTTGAAGGAGTGGTGATCTGCTCAACTTCAGTGTCGGACTTTACTGGCCCCAAAGATGTGTCATGGATACAAGGGAGCTGGGGTCAGGACCTTCATATGGATCTTAGCCAGTGGAATATTCTGCGTGCTCTGTGGGGAGTTCCTAGCTTGATCATGGGAACGCTGTTTCGAGAGTGTTATGTTAGAGTGGTATTTAGGGCCTATTATACTCGAGTGCAATTGTATAAAATTGGGGGTATCGACTCGCCTCTCTATCTGAAATGTGGCTGGGATCCCAATACCTTTGTTCATTCCTTTTGGGATTGTTGGACAGTCCAAGTCTTTTGGCAGTCTATAGTCCATTACTTCAGGAGCTTATTTCTGAGTCCAATTGCGGGTATTGTAGAGCAATTGGTTCTGGACTTGCCTGGGGTCTTCCGTGGTCTTCCTAAGGGGAGTCCCCTATGGTGTCATAATGTGTGTCTTCATGCTCGCAAATGCATTTTGCAATCCTGGACTGCTTCTGAGCCCTCTTTTTGGAACTGGAGATCTTTGGTGCATAATTTGGCCACATGGGAGGCACGAGAGGCAGTTGGTTGCCCTCATTGAAGGCGTAGTTATCTGCTGGTTTGGGGAGTCTATTTGGCTTCTTTATCTCCTAGAGGACGTAGTCTCCTTTTGAATCCTCTTGCTTAGCTTAGTTGCTGTGCAATGCGCCCGCTTCCGGAATCGGTCACTGCAGACACCCTTTTTTTTCTCTTTCTTCCTATTGGGGAATCATTACTGAGGCTACCAAGGCCTTTGGGATGTTAGAGACCTGTTGGTCCTCTTCTGTATGTTTATATGGGGTGGGGGGGGGGAGATTGTGTTAGGGGATTTTGCTGGCTGGGTAGGGTTGGGGAGGCGGGGGGTGGGGTTTTCTACTTTTGTTTTACTAACCACAAACCCAAAAATGTTGTATTGTTGGATTTGGGTTCTTATTATTTTGCACTGTTCTTTGTTGTCTGTTGTTTTGCATTCACAATAAAAAAGATTTGAACATAAAAACTTCTCAATTTCTCTCTTGATATTGCTTGCAAGTAGCCTTGTTCCGTCTCCGCAGAGGTGGAGTCCATCCTTCCTGAATAGCTTGATCTTCCCCCAGAATGTCATCCAGTTGTGCATGAAGTGGAATCCTTCTTTATCACACCAGCACCTCATCCATGCGTTGACTGCTTGTAGCTCCGTCTGCCTATTCTCATCAGCCCTGAGTACCGGCAGGATTTCTGAGAATGCTACCCTCGGCGTTATTGTCTTCAGCTTCCTTCCTAGCTTCCAGAATTGATCTTTCAGTCCTTCGCTGCTTTAGTTCCTGTTACTCACGTTGTTTGTCTCCCCGTGGATCACCACTGCCGTAATTTCCTCTTCCATGCTGTTGAGGATCCTGTCGATGCGGCTCACTATATCTTCTATCTTGGCTCCCGGTAGGCAGGTCACCAGCCGATCCTGTTTTCCTACCGCTATGTGGCTGCCGACTTCTCTGATGATGGAGTCCCCCACGACGATTGCTGTCCTCTCTATCTTCTCTTGTCTCTCTAGCTGCAGGTCCGTGTCCTCTGTGCACTTCCATCTTCCCTCATCCTGGTGTTGGGCTTGCGCCGGACTTGTCTTCCTTGTGGTTGTCCTCCAGGTGGTCCTCACTCACTGTAGGTGTATCTTGGACCTCGCTCGCTCTTCAATCATGCTTGGCTTTACTTCGGGTAGACTTCCTGTTGCTCCACAAGACCTTTATGGCAATTGGCGGTTGCCTTTGAACATATTGCTGTGTACACATGGAATATTATTAGGCTTGGATTTCAAATGCAGTTATTAATGGATTCATTAGAGGGTAAGTCTTGTCAGACAAATCTGATCAATTTCTTTGATTGGGTGACCAGAGAATTGCATAGAGGGAATGTGGTGTATTTAGATTTTACTGGATGTGGTGTATTTAGATTTTAGCAAAGCTTTTGACAGTGTTCCATATAGACATCTAATAAATAAACTGAGTGCCCTCAGGATGGGCCCCAAAAGGGACGGGACGAGTCAAGAACTGGCTGAGTGGAAGATGACAAGAGAGTAGTGGTCAATGGAAATCGCTCTGAGGAAAGGGATGTTACCAGTGGTGTGTCTCAAGGTTCTGTTCTTGGGCCTGTTCTTTTTAACATTTTTATAAGCGATATTGCTGAAGGACTGTTATGTAAGATTTGCCTCTTTGCGAATGATACCAAATGACATTATGGTTTCCTATGTCATACCGGAAGTCTTCCATTTTGGTTCTGTTTAAAATCAGTGTGGTCGGAAAATAGGGAGGCTGAAATTTTATTCCTTCTATTAAATCTGTAAACTCGTATAAATTTCTTAATAAGTTTGTCGTATCAGGCAGTGTC
This sequence comes from Geotrypetes seraphini, assembly GCF_902459505.1. Classification (NCBI taxonomy): domain Eukaryota; kingdom Metazoa; phylum Chordata; class Amphibia; order Gymnophiona; family Dermophiidae; genus Geotrypetes; species Geotrypetes seraphini. The sequence continues at coordinate 17,856,135 of NC_047097.1, forward strand.
TATATGGAATTCTCTTCCACTTTCTCTAAGACAAGAATCTAATTTTTCTATGTTCCGAAAATGGTTAAAAATTTTTCTGTTCAGGAAAATAGTAGTGAGCATTTTTAGGTATAGATTTTTTTTGTATTTCCAGAAAGTTGTTAAGCTTTCTTTCTTGTTGAACTCTAGATGGTAAAATGTGGTTCATAAAATTTCTTTTAATGTAACGTATCTTAGCCAGTTAAGTACCAACTCTGTCTTCGGATTACCCATAAAATAGCTGGTTTTGGATTAGGCCCAAACCTAGGGTTACCAGATTTCCTCTTTTAAAAAAAAGAGAACATCTGGTTCACCTCTTCCCGTCCCAGCCCTGCCCCCACATGAACCTCATGTCTCCTTCCCCCGAGCTCGGGGCAGGGTCTGGAGGCCCTCCAGACATGGTCCCAAATTCAGGGCCTTCCAAAACCTGGACAAACTGCCAGATTTTGGAAATCCCTCGGGGCACCTGGACAGTCCTCTAAAGTTTTCTTGGATGTCTGGGCATATTCTGTGGTACTAACCAGTTAGGTGCTGCTGAATACACATGTAATACAAATGTAAAGCTCAAATGACAACATCGCTTTTTGTTCGGTTATATTACATAATTATGTGCAAAAAATTTAGATAAGCATGGTTTCCTTAGGCTATGCAAATTTGTATTTTGAAGGTTTCTTAACCTGATCTGTTTAAAACAGTTGCACTTAGATTTAAATTCTAACAAGTTTTTCAGCTTTGTCTTGTTAGCTGGTTTGTGTTTTTGCGTACAAGTTAGCAGATATACACGTATCCCTCAGTACTCGCGGTTTCGCTTATTCGCAATTTTTCGCATGCTGACTCCTCCCCCCAAAATTACATCATGAGTAAAGTACCTGTACTGTACCGATAAAGTTTGGCGCTTACCAGCATTCACTCAGAAAACCGCTGCTTCCAAGCTTTCACCCTCAAAATTGCTGCTTCCCAGCGTTCACAGAGAAACGCTGCTTCCCAACATGCATGAAGAAAATTGCAAAGTTATTTGCGGTTTCAATAGTAAAAACGGTGGCTGTTAAACTCCTGCGAATAATATATAAAAAGTTATTCGCGGTTTTTCCGTATTTGTGGCTATGTTCCGCCCGCAACCACCGCGAATACATTGGGAGAAGTGCAGTTTGTGTGTTTACATATTTCCAAATGCAGTTGCAAAAGGTAAGTAATGGTTATGATCGTAGAGGAGCTTCTTGTGCATCGAATGACTGGAAAGTTTGTATCATAAACTTGTGCTTTTGGTATGAAATAAGTAGATTTTCATGTTGTACACTTTCTTTTAGGGGTTCTTTTATTAAGGTGTGCTAACCAATTTAGCGTTCACCAAATGCTAAGGCACCTATAGAATATAATGGATGCCTTAGTATTTAGCACGTGCTAAATTGGTTAGTGTGCCTTAACAAAAAGACTCCTTAATTTTTAATATGTTTCTTTCAGGCCTTTATCTGCCGTCATGTTTCTATGCTTAAAAGAGGGCACTTGCTGAAGTTAGAAGGGAAAAGATTCCATACAAACGTAAGGAAGTTTTTCTTCACCCAGAGAGTGGTAGAAATAGGTTACAGTAGACAAGAACAGAGCTTATTCTAGAGACCAGACTGGTCATAGCGAAGAGTACTGGGAGAAGTATATTGAGGAGGTAGTTTTTAATGGCCCGATTGGCGGAAGAGGAAGGTCTTTGCTGCTCTGCGGAAGGTCATTAGTGAGTCTAGCGACCTGATCTGTGTGGGTAGTCGGTTCCATAGCTGAGGTAGGAAATGGCTGTGGGATCGATTGTGGTCCCTATTCATAAAAGTGGTCACAGGGATGAAGCAGGAAACTATAGGCCGGTGCGTGTGCAGATCGCCGGACTTGATGGACCGAAGGTCTGATCCGGAGATGGCGCTTCTTATGTTCTTATGTTCTTATGAGCCTCACTTCAGTTGTTGGAAAAATAATGGAAGTGTTGCTGAAAGAAAGGATACTGTACTTCCTTGAATCTAATGGGTTACAGGATCCGAGGCAACATGGCTTTACAAAAGGTAAATCGTGCCAAACGAACCTGATTGAATTTTTTGATTGGGTGACCAGAGAGCTGAATCGAGGACATATGCTAGATGTAATTTACTTAGATTGCAGCAAAGCCTTTGATAGAGTTCCTCATAGGAGGCTGTTGAACAAACTTGAAGGGCTGAAGTTAGGACCCAAAGTGGTGAACTGGGTTAGAAACTGGCTGTCGGACAGACGCCAGAGGGTGGTGGTTAATGGAAGTCGCTCGGAGGAAGGAAAGGTGAGTAGTGGAGTCCCTCAGGGTTCGGTGCTGGGGCCAATTCTGTTTAATATGTTTGTGAGTGACATTGCTGAAGGGTTAGAAGGAAAAGTGTGCCTTTTTGCAGATGATACCAAGATTTGTAACAGAGCAGACACCGAAGAGGGAGTGGAGAATATGAAAAAGGATCTGCAAAAGTTAGAGGAATGGTCTAATGCCCGGCAACTAAAATTCAATGCAAAGAAATGCAGAATAATGCATTTGGGGACTAATAATAGGAAGGAACCGTATATGCTTGGAGGAGAAAAGCTGATATTCACGGACGGGGAGAGGGACCTTGGGGTGATAGTGTCCGAAGATTGAAAGGCGAAAAAACAGTGTGATAAGGCAGTTTACTACTGCCAGAAGGATGCTGGGCTGTATAAAGAGAGGCGTAGCCAGTAGAAGGAAGAAGGTGTTGATGCCCCTCTACAGGTCATTGGTAAGGCCCCACTTGGAGTATTGTGTTCAGTTTTGGAGACCGTATCTGGCGAAGGACCTAAGAAGACTTGAAGCGGTCCAGAGGAGGGTGACGAAAATGATAGGAGGCTTGCGCCAGAAGACGTATGATGAGAGACTGGAAGCCCTGAATATGTATACCCTACAGGAAAGGAGGGACAGGGGAGATATGATTCAGACGTTCAAATACTTGAAGGGTATTAACGTAGAACAAAATCTTTTCCAAAGAAAGGAAAATGGTAAAACCAGAGGACATAATTTGAGGCTGAGGGGTGGTAGATTTAAAGGCAATGTTAGGAAATTCTACTTTACGGAGAGGGTGGTGGATGCCTAGAATGCGCTCCCGAGAGAGGTGGTGGAGAGTAAAACTGTGACTGAGTTCAAAGAAGCGTGGGATGAACACAGAGGATCTAGAATCAGAAAATAATATTAAATTGAACTAAGACCAGTACTGGGCAGACTTGCATGGTCTGTGTCAGTATATGGCCGTTTGGTGGAGGATGGGTACGAAGGGCTTCAATGGCTGGGAGGGTGTAGATAGGCTGCAGTAGGTTTTAACGGAGATTTCGGCAGTAGGAACCCAAGCACAGTACTGAGTAGAGCTTTGGATTCTTGCCCAGAAATAGCTAAGAAGAAAAAATAAAAAAAATTTAAATTGAATCAGATTGGGCAGACTGGATGGGCCATTTGGGTCTTTATCTGCCGTCATCTACTATGTTACGCCGTACTCATTTGGAGGGATCTCTCTGCGGGAATGCTGAGTCTTTGTTCTGCTTTGGAGCGGAGGGGGCGGTTAGGGGTGTATAGGTGTAGCTTGGATGCTATGATGGCTGGAATTATTTGATAGAATCTCTTGTGGATTTGAAGATGCATCGCTTTTTGACTGGTAACCAGTGAGCTGCATAGAGCGCTGGAGTAATGGGTTATAGGGGAAAGCACCCATCAGGAATTCAAGACAAGGTTGGATAAGTTCCTACTGGAACAGAACCATACGCAAGTAAGGCTACACTCAAATAGGGCACTGGTCTTTGACCTAAGGGCTGCCGCGTGAGCGGACTACTGGGCACGATGGACCACTGGTCTGACCCAGCAGTAGCAATTCTTATGCTCTTAAACACTACATTAAAATATCCAGGTTTTTTAATGGGCGAGCAGAGTGAAGAGAGGCAAATGGCACATGTTCTGTATCTCAAAACCTAGAGCTGGAAGGAGAAAACTGGTGTCATTTAGAAGTTCTGGATGAAATACGCTAAAACAGTGTGGCTTTGCTGTGCGTATAGCTCCATGCTCTAAGCCCCCCCCCCTTCCCCCCGGAGTTATAAGAAATACTGTGTTGAGTGACTAACCAACTGAGGGATCCTTCAATGATTGTGAATGGGATTCCATTTTGCTTGCATTTTGCCATTTTTGGAATCAAGGGTCAAATATACTTAGAAACAGGTCTAGCGTTGGAGGCACCAAAATGAGTGTTGGCCAGTAAATCACTTTCCTCCCCCCCCCTTTTTTTTTTTTTACAACATTATAGCGTGGTTTTTAGCGCCGGCTGTGGTGGTTACAGCTTCAGTGCTCATAGAATTCCAATGAGCATCGGAGCTGTTACTGCCACAGCCAGCAGCTAAACACCGTGCTACGGTTCTGTAAAAGGGGGAAGGGTGGGGGGTTGATTGTTCCACAGAAAAGTAGTTTGTATCTATATCTATAGAGAGAGAATGAATATGAGAATGACAGACAGACTTTACCTCGTATTTCTAAGGCTTATTTGGCGTCAACTAGAAATTTTGCATTTCTTTACCTTGTCCCAGGTTTATAAAACAGTCTATCATTGAGGTTGAGAGAGGAGAAATCTTTAAAAAATATATAAAAGAGATTTTAAGGCTCATTATTTTCAGTTCGCTATTTAAGTTCAGCTGACTGAATTCCTTTCTTACAACCTGCATTGCATAGTATATATGTGCTAGAAAGTATTATTATTATGTGTTATTATTTTAAATTTGTCTATGTCTGACTTTTTTTTTTTTTCTCTTAATGGAGTTCCTTTCATTGGATTATTTTGTAGACCGCTTTGTTCTTATTTGTAGTGTAGATGGTATAGAAAGAGGTTTAATAACAAACATATCAAATCCCATTACTCTTACTGCTATTTGTGGGTTGCCGGAAGGGGTTCGTGTTTGTTGGTGGGGGGATTGCGCTTGTTGGGGGCCATCCCAGCCATTTTTGACAGGTCTGCCTGTCTCCATTTTTATTTTTTTTTTAATGGGGCAGATATTTTGCATGTGCAACACAAAATATCTGTGCCATGGGAAAAAAAAAAGAATAAAAAAGAAAGGCAGGCCTGTCAAAAAACCTGCAGACCTGTCGGTAACTTAGTTACCCTATAATAGTATAGATATTTAACCATTTAATTCTATTGGCTGCCACTACGTTACCCACTTTCCATATAAAGCAGCTTATAAGTTTTTAACCCATTCACTATTGATAACTTAAATGTGAATTTTTTGTGTTAAACCTTCAGAATGTGCTAACCACCAGCCAATTTCATAAAGTGCTTTTCTTTGTGCAATAAATAAGCTTCTACAATTTTTCTTATTCAAAAGTTCAGGTTTTCAAATATTTTTTTTTTTTTTAACTTTTTACTTTCATGCTTGTTGATTGCATGAGTTGCTACTAGTTGATCTTAAACCATCGCATAGGGACTTTTCAATCTTTCCCCAAAAGAAGGGAAAAGTTCCCTTGGACTGGAAAACTGCTAACGTCATTCCGCTCCAAAAAAAGGGATGCAGGTCAGAAGCTGAAAATTACAGACCGGTGAGTCTCACATCAATAGTGTGTAAACTTATGGAGACGTTGATTAAAAACAGATTGGATATGATTCTGGATGACGAAAGGCTGAGGGATCCCCACCAGCATGGTTTTACGAAGGGAAGGTCTTGTCAATCCAATCTGATAAGCTTCTTCGACTAGGTAATAAAACAACTGGATAGGGGAGAGTCCCTGGATATAGTGTATTTGGACTTCAGTAAAGCCTTTGATAGTGTCCCACACCGTAGGTTATTGAACAAAATGAATACAATGGGACTAGGAGAAACATTGACTGCATGGGTTAAAGACTGGCTCAGTGGTAGACTTCAGAAACGTCGGAAGTGACCAGTGGAGTGCAGCAGGGCTCGGTCTTGGGTCCGATACTATTTAATATCTTTGTATGAGACCTACCCCAGGGACTTCGAAGTAAAATTACATTATATGCCGATGACGCTAAGCTATCTAACGTAGTGGACATCACAACCGTGCCCGACAATATGAGGCAGAATGGGACCTGGGTGTAATCATTAGTGAAGATATGAAGACTACCAATCAAGTGGAGAAAGCTTCAACCAAAGCTAGACAAATGCTGGGTTGCATCTGAAGAAGTTTCGTCAGCTGAAGTTATAATGCCATAGTTATAATGCCATTGTACAGGTCCATGGTGAGACCTCATCTGGAGTACTGTGTTCAGTTTTGGAGGCCGCATTATCAAAAGGATGTGAAGAGGATGGAGTCAGTTCAGCGAATGGCAACTAAGATGGACTCAGGGCTCAAGGATCTCCCATATGAAGAACGTCTAAGCAGGCTGCAGTTATATTCTCTCGAAGAACGCCGAAAGAGGGGAGACATGATAGAGACGTTCAAATATCTTACAGGCCATATTAAGGTGGAGGAAGATATCTTTTTCCTTACATGTCCCATGGCAACAAGACAAGAGGGCATCCGCTCAAACTCAAGGATGGGAGACTTCATGGTAACATCGGGAAATACTTCTTCACCAAAAAGGTGGTTGATCGTTGGAATAGTCTTCCATGTCAGGTTGTCAAGGCCAGCAATGTGCTCAACTTCAAGAGACGATGGGATAAACATGTAGGTACACTCCGGGAAAATGCTTAGGGGGCGGGTTCTTTTATGGGGAAGGTTCTTTGAGTGGGCAGACTTGTTGGGCCGACGGCCCTTTTCTGCCGTCATACTCTGTTTCTATGTTATCTGCTCCGACATGTTTCGCCAAAGGCTTTATCAAGACGAAGTCCCCCTTCATTGTTGCTTATTTGAATATCTGAACTTTTGAAAATGAAAAATTTTAGAAGCTCATTTATTGTAACTGTATTGAAGAAACTTTATAAATAGGACATGGAAATAAGGCATTTTTGGGAGGATTAAACCCCTTTCCTCAGGTCAGGACAGGATACCATAACAGCAATATACCTGTTCTGAAGAAAGATTTGGCCTCTGAAAGCTAATTGAAAAATGGATTAGTCCAGTAAAATGGTATTTTCTTATTTCTCATTATTTGTTTTGTTTTATTTCTGTTTGTTAATTTGGAAAGTGGTGATTGTTATGTATCAGTTTTTTCAAATTTACATCTACTGTCTTTATATTTTGCACAGTATTAGGGAACATGTGTCACTGTTTCTGTGGTGGTGTGGTGTTGCATTGTATGCAGAGTCTGGTTTCTTGGCGGTTCAGTTTTTTTGTCTACATATTTCTATTTTTAGTTTGTTTATCCCATATTGGGCAAGGGTGTATTTCTATTCTGTGTGTATGAAAAGGACTTAGTTTTCAGTTGGCATTGACTACAGGATTAATTGACTCTGCGGGATCTGGCTTGTTTTACAATGTATGTGTTGGTGTTCTAGTGCTCAGTGTTTAAGATGCTGCCTTTTCCTCAGTACACTCTTGTTGCACGATATGTGGATTGTTACTAAAAATCATATTTTTCATATAGATGGGGGGGGTCAAAGAATGATGGGCCCTGGGTGTCACTCATGCTAGGTACACCACTGGTCCAGAGTCAAGTTCTTAAAATTACCTGAAAACTTCAGAATTCATAAGACATTTTTGCACTAGACTGCATTTTACATCATTTATGTAAATCTCTGACATAAATCTGAAGAAAGACATTCTTTCTTGCATTAAGTGGATTTTGAAAGTCAAATATTCCTTCTTTGTAGGTCAAATAGAACATTCTAAACACTTACTTTTGATCAGCAACTTTTTGTTCAGCTTGAGAGAAGCTTCACATTTTCACATTCAGCCCAATTCTTCAACTTTTTGTGCACTTTATAATGAGGAACTCGTGGAAGTGAAAACCAACAAGCTGGCACCATCTCAATAGACTAACCTAACACTTTAGTGATTAGCTTTTGAAGCTGAATTCTCCTCAAGTAAGTGCAATAAACCCCCAAAAAACAAAATGAAGAAAACTGAGAAGCATGATACCGGAGATGGTTATTGGGGCATCTGACTGAAAGAGAAAGGCTAGGAAGGGAATATATAGCCATGTGCTCAGAAGGAGGCCAGATAGATGTCACACACTTATCTTCCCTGTTTAAAGAAAAGACTTGGGGCTAGATTCACTAAGGACACCGATAATGTCCCGACCACTTTGCGATCCGATTGTTCCCTGACCCGATTCACTAACCTTGGAGCTCAGCAATCTCCGATCCGATCCACGCATGCAAATGAGGGGGAACGTCATGCAAATGTAGGCAGGCAGCGATTCACCAAACAAATCTGGAACACCGACTGGGCTGGCCAATCAACAAAAGAAGCGACTGCTGGGCACCAGTCGCTCATGTGCTTTCCGACTGCATTTCCTGCTCTCCTGCCCCGACTCTTCTCTCTGCCCTGAATCTCTCTTGAGCCCCGACTCGCCACCCTGCTTTTGCCCCAAATCTCTTAAATGTCTTCACACAGTGGCAATCTGCTTCTCCCCAGTTTCTCCTTTCTGTTCCATTGCCTTTAAGTTCTAGCTTCACTATTGCCTCCTCGACCAGCCGCCCTGATCTCGACCCGACTCTGCTATCGCCGCCCCGATTCTCCTGCCCTTCCCCGCAGGTTTAAAGCGGGTTAAAACCACGGGCTCATGAAAAAGTTAAAAACAAAAAACTGAGGGCCAGCGCATTTGCAGACCATCTTGAGATGGTCTGTGAATGTGTCGGGACCGCTGGAGAGCGATCCGTGCGGTTGGTTGGGGGTGTGAGTCTTATTGTTCTCATTTGCATGTGGACGATTCATGAATCAGCCACCCGGTCACGGATCGGATCCGATCCATGGCCTCAGTTAATCTAGCCCTTGGTTCTAATGGAGGGAGTGACAAAGATAAGGATGATCTAATACTCCACTATCACAGGAAAAAAGCTTTTTTTATTGTTAAGAAAAGGTGATTTCAGAAAGCCTGTGTTAATCAAGAGAAAAATTAAGATTCTTCCTGTAATTTAGGGGGCAGTGTTTACCATTTTTCTATCTTACACCACATTTTTTCAATTAACACCATCCCAGATGTTCCATATTTCCCTTTCTTGTGGACATTTCCTTTCATGTGGATCAAGGATTAACTGTAATTTACATTACATTACATTAGTGATTTCTATTCTGCCATTACCTTGCGGTTCAAGGCGGATTATAAAAGGAGTTATCTGGCCATTTCCAGAGGAATTGAAGAGTAAAGCCGGTTGCTTCAGAGAATTGGGACAAGTCTTGAGGTGTTAGTTTGTCTTCAAGGATTTCTTGAATAGCATATTTCTTTTCTGGACGATTTGTAGTCTGGGGTCGTTATCTGTAAATTGGAGAGTTGGTAGTCTAGTTTTGCTGCTTGTGTGGCTAGAAGGCCATCGTACAGTTTTTTTCGTTTGACGTCTCTGGGGGATGCGTGAATGGTTTGTGGGTTCTCCTATGTCTGGTAGAGATAGTTTGGATTAGGCGGTTGTTTAGGTAGGCTGGGCTGTCTCTGTTTATGGTTTTAAATAGTAGGCAGTAGAATTTGAATAGTATTCTTGCTTGTATTGGGAGCCAGTGTGAGTCGAGGTATGCCACTGTGATGTGGTTGTGCTTCCTCAGTGAATAGATAAGTCTTACTGCTGTGTTTTGAACTGTTTGTAGTTGTTTTATCATGGTTGTAGGGCAGGGGAGATAGAGGATGTTGCAGTAGTCTAGAGAAGACCTAAGACTAGGGACTGGACCAAGAGCTGGAATTGTGTTCTGTCGAATTTTTGAACTTCCCTCAAGTTTCTCATGATCTTGAATGATTTTTGTATTGTTTTGTTGATTTGTGGTTGCATGGTACAGCATCTGTCTTATTGTCATTCCTAGAAGTTTTAGAGTGAATTGTATTGGGTATGTGATTGAGTTTATTACTAGATTTGTTATGGCTGGGGTTTTATTATTTTCAAGAAGAATGAATTTTGTCTTGTCTGGGTTCAGTTTCAGTTTGTGATTTTTCATCCATGTTGTTACTGTTTCAAGTATCCTGTGTAGTGAGTCTGTCATGGAGGACATTGGTTGGTCAAAAGGAAGGAGCATGGTGATGTCATCTGTATAGCTATAGGAGGTCAAGCCTAATTTGTCCAGGCAGGTGCCGGGGGATACAGTGTAGAGATTGAAAAGAGTTGGGGACAGTGGAGATCCTTGGGGTACACTGCAGGGGTTGGACCATGGTCAGGGCAGGATTAACCAATAGGCCAAGTAGGCACGTGCCTAGGGGGGCCTGATGAAGGAGGGCATCAACATTGTTTTTTCCAAATGGCGATGGGCCTCTCCAGCTTTGACCGGCAACGTGGGCTCCACCCCAATCGGCAATGCAGCCCCCCATTGACGGAAAGTAAGACAAGCAAGCAATGTGGGTAAGAAAGGCAACAGGAACTGTAATTGTGCAAGCGGTGCTGCTTGCCCAAAGCATCCCTCTGACGCAGCTTCCTGTTTCCACCTGGGCGCATGGTGGGGTGGGGCAGGGCAGGGGGCCCAGTGTACTCATGTGCCTAGGGGCCCTCGACGAATTAATCCTGCCCCGACCATGGTTCTGATTTTTCTTTGTTCAACTTTACTCTGTAAGTTCTGGATTGTAGGGATCCTTGTAACCATGTGTGTACCTTATCTGTGATTCCTATTGTATCTAGTATTTGTAGTAGGATGTTATGGTCTACCAAGTCGAATGCTGCGGTGAGATCCAGTTGTATAATCAGCATTTTTCTACCTGTGCTGAGGTGTTGTCTAGCTGTGTCCAGGAGGAAACCTAGTAGTGTCTCTGTGCTGTAATTGGTTCAGAAACCAGACTGTGTAGGGTGAAGTATGTTGTGGTCTTCTAGATAGTTAGTGAGGAGTTTGGCTACTAGGCCTTCCATTAGTTTGACATAAAGTGGTATTGAGGCTATGGGTCTATAGTTGGATGGTTGATCTGTTGCTCCTTTAGGGTCTTATAGGATCGGGGTGATGACGATTTCGCTGAGGTCTTGTGGGAAAAGGCCATCTGCAAGCATGGTTTGTATCCATTGTAAGAGGAGAGCGTGAAATTTGATACTGGAGGATTTTAATAGGTATGGAGGGCAGTGGTTGAGATCGCAGGCTGCGTTGCTATAATTTTTGTAGAATTTGTTAAGGTCGGATCATTGTATAGTGGGGAAGTGTGACCAAGTTCTGTTTGCCGCAGCTGATTCTTTTTCTGTGGGGGGAGCATTGTGATCTCTTCTAGGTGGGTTGGGGTTCCGGTGAGGGTAGTACTGGCAGTTGTAATTTTGTTTTTAAAGTATTCAGCTAAAAGGGTGGCTGAAGGGGGAGGGATGTCATTGGCCAGATAGGGTTTGGTGTCTGTGAGTTCTTTTAGTATTTGGAATAGTTTTTTTGTGTCTTGGGTTTCTTTTAGGTTGGTGTAGTGTGCCTTTCTTTTAGTTTTAGCTTGTATTGTTGGTTTAGTTTTCTCCATGCTGTTTTCGTGGGTTCTTGGTTGTTCTTTCTCCATTTTCTTTCTAGTCGTCTGCATTGTCTGTTGAGTAGGAATAGTTTGTTGTTGAACCATTTGTCTGATCGTCTGCTAATTCTTGTTTTTATTGGAGCTAGCTCGTCTAGGGTAGCTGTGTTTATCCTGCACCATTGTGAGATGAAGTCCATGGGGTTGCATTCTTGGATTTTTGCGTCTGTTTTAGTCCAGAATTTGGAGGGGTCGATGTATTTACGTGAGTTGTAGGTTGATATTTTGGGTTTTGGTTTGGTTTTGTCTTTGGTCCAGTTGATGTTGAAGGACTATGTGTAGTGGTCTGACCAGAGGGATCGAGACCACTTTCCATTTGATGTTTGAATCACTGGCAGTAAGGGCTGTTGGGTCATGAAGGCTGCGATGTCTAGTTGGTGACCTTTCTCTTTTTTTTTTTCTTTTTTTTTTAATATTTATTTATCTTTTTCAAATGAAATCACAAGTATCCACTTGTTACAGTAATACAGAGTATACCATAAAAGAAAAGTTCCCAAGGTTATAAAGAACTCAAAGCTAATGCTAAGGTAAAGCTAATCACAATTTAGGAATCCTTGAGAATTATATATAAAAATTAATCATAACCTTAAACACTTAATTAGCCCTCAAGAAGATATGGAGAAGCAATTTATAAAAGACAAGGAGGTCTTAAGAAAAATCACAATTGTCAAAAGAAATGGCTTAACGTGCTTTCACGGGCCTAATTTTCTTAATGTCCAAAAAGGTTCGAAGGAGCTCAGGAAGGAAAAAGACATATTTAATTCCAGTGTATCTTACTAAGCATTTACAGGGGTAACTTAATACAAAAGCAGCTCCCAGGGCTTTAACTTCTTCTCTCATTAGTAAGAACAGTTTCCTCCGATCTTGAGTAGATTTTGTAACGTCGGGGAATATCCAAATTCTCTGACCCAGGAATAAACTCTGAACATGTCGGAAGAATATTTTCAGTATAGCATTAAGGTCTTGTTAAAAAAACAAAAGATATTATCAAAGTACCCTGATATTCTATTTCTTCCTGGGAGTTTTCTAAGATATCAGTTAAGTTATTTAAATCCAAAGGTTGTGATCCGGCAGCCTTTGCGTCTTGTGGTGAAGAACCAACTTTCTTAGGAAGATAGTATATCCTATTTATAGGTGGAATTGAGTCCTGAGGAAATTTTTAAATTTTCAATAAGGTATTTTTTAAACATGTCCAATGGAGAGGTAACTGAAGAGTTCGGAAAATTCAAAATTCTAAGATTAAGTCTTCGGTTATGGTTTTCAAGTTGTTCAATTTCCTTTGAAAGAAAAGTATTTCTTTCGTAAATGTTGCGGTAAGATTTTGAAGTGAAGCAATTTCTTTATTGACTTGGTCAAACTTTGGTATCAGATTGAATATTACGCACAGAGACTGTAAGATCATCCAATTTACTCACTATCGTTGAGATCTCACTGGCAGTTTTAATGGAAGCAGCTTCTAACTTCTGGAGCACTCGCCAAATGCCGTCTAAAGTCACCTTTGAGGAGTGGATATCATCCGCTTCTACCACTGTTGATTCTCTGGCGCTCAAACCAGCGTGAGGCCCTCCTCTGTGTGAAGCTGTCGGACTCATCAGGTCCTCAGAGCTCACGCTCTCGACGTCTGCTGACACTGGAATAGGTGGCAGTCGGTTTGCCGGAGGGGAGAGTGAGATCTCAAGTCCCACTGCTCCGGTGGCTCCTTCCATCGGAGTCATCGCTGGGTTCCTGCTCCCTTCAATATTGGCAAGAGAGCTTGTAAAGAAGTGCTCCATCGACTTCTTTCCTGGTGTAGGAGGGTCCATCCGGACAAAACCCTAACGTTTGGTGTGAGTCATGTTTGGCAGACTAAAAGTCTGGGATAGTAAGGTAATAATTGTAAGAATCGACGGAGCTCAACTAAAAAGCTGTTATCACGCCACCGCCATCTTGCTTCCTGCCCCTGGTGACCTTTCTCATGTGTAGTTTGTGGATCTAAAATCTTGTATGTTAGGGCTTCGAGGAATGACAGTAGGTTTTCTACTTGTTTGGAGGATTGGTCTTCGAGATGGAAGTTTAGGTCTCCTAGGATTAGGTTGTAAGTTGCCATTAGTGAGTTTTGGTATATAAAATCTTCAAATTTTGGTCTTGCTGTGTTTCAATCAGATTTTAGAAAATCTGGAACACTTCACAGTTAAAAAAAGACTATTCCTTCCAAAGTATACCATTCCGTTAAATATTTGGAAAGAAAAATATTGTGATATCGTAAAGTTCTAAATGAATATTATCCAATAGTATTATTACAGCATTGCAAAACAGGATGTGCACAGATAGGGGTAAATGGGAAACCATTAGAAGGGAAGGCCCTAGAACTCAACAAATGCTGCTACTTTTTAATTTGCATCTTTTTATTAGAAAATCACCAATTAATATGAGCAAGCAAAAAAAAGTCTGCATGATATTCATCACTATTTAGCTGGTCAGGAATGGCCTCTGGCTGGCTAAATAGAACTAGGGCCCATGTGCTCAAAACTCACCGTGCCTTTAACGATCAACACTAAACTAGTTTTAAACAATTTAGCATTATAAGAACATAAAGATTGCCTTACTGGGTCAGACCGAAGGTCCATCAAGCACAGTACCCTGTTTCCAACAGTGGCCAACCCAGGTCCCAAGTACCTAATTAGATCCCAAGTAGCAAAATAGATTCTATGCTGGTTATTGATTTTCCCAAAGTCCATCTCAATAATGGCCTATGGACTTCTCTGTTAGGAAATTATCTAAACCTTTTTTAAACCCTGCTCAGCTAATTGATTTCACCACATTCTCTGGCAGTTAATTCCAGAGTTTAATTACACGTTGTGTGAAGGAATGTTTTCTCCAATTTTTTTTAATTCTACTACTTAGTAGCTTCTTCACATTTCCCCTAATCCTAGTATTTTTGGAAAACATGAACAAGTACTCCACTCGGTATTTTATAGACCTCTATCATATCACCCCTGAGTCATTTCTTATCCAAGCTGAAGAGCCCTAGCCACTGTAGCCTTTTCTCATAGGGATTCATCCCATCCCTTTAATCATTTTTATATCCCTTTTCTAAATGCACTATATCTTTTTTTGAGGTACGGAGACCAGAGCTGCACACAGTATTCGAGGTGCGGCCATACCATAGAGCGATATAAGAGCATTATAACATTTTCATCTTTGTTTTCCATTCCGTTCTTGGTAACTCCTAACATTTGATGCCCAAAATGGCTAACTGTGATCTTCTCTGTGGTTTATAGCAGCCTCCGATAATTGTTTGTAAATTGATTACAGCGATCTCATCAGGATTAAAATGGGCACTCTGACGATTGCCCAGATGATGCACAACATGAAGAGCCAGCCTTTAAGGATCCAAAATTTGTGACAGGTCAGGAAGTGATGGTAGCATTGAAACATGTTTGTTAGAAGCTTATACAGGCAGGTCTGAGCTGCTGATTGCATGTGGAAGTTCATAAAAATACTTTTATGGGATTGGGGTCCACATAATGTACGCATGTGTAATGAGCGTGTCTCATAGAAACATAGAAATAGACGGCAGATAAGGGCCCACGGCCCATCTAGTCTGCCCACCTTAATGTCCCTCCCCTACCTTTGCCCTGTGAATAGATCCCATGTGCCGATCCCATTTGGCCTTAAAATCAGGCACGCTGCTGGCCTCAATCACCTCTAGTGGAAGACTATTCCAGTGATCAACCACTCTTTCAGTGAAAAAGAATTTCCTGGTGTCACCTCGTAGTTTCCCGCCCCTGATTTTTAACGGATGCCCTCTTGTTGTCGTGGGACCCTTGAAAAAGAAGATATCTTCCTCCGCCTCGATGCGGCCCGTAAGATACTTGAACGTCTCGATCATGTCCCCCCTCTCTCTGCGCTCCTCGAGCGAGTATAGCTGTAATTTGTCAAGCCGTTTTTCGTATGGTAGATCCTTGAGTCCCGAGACCATCCGGGTGGCCATTCTTTGCACCGACTCCAGTCTCAGCACATCCTTGCGATAATGCGGCCTCCAGAATTGCACACAGTATTCCAGGTGGGGCCTCACCATGGATCTATACAATGGCATAATGACTTCCGCCTTACGACTGACGAAACCCCTTCGTATGCAGCCCATGATTTGTCTTGCCTTGGACGAAGCCTGCTCCACTTGATTGGCAGACTTCATGTCCTCACTGACGATTACCCCCAAGTCTCGTTCTGCTACCGTTTTTGCTAGGATCTCGCCATTAAGGGTATAAGACTTGCATGGATTCTGGCTGCCCAGGTGCATAACTTTGCATTTTTTGGCATTGAAGTTGAGTTGCCATGTCCTAGACCATCGCTCCAGTAGGAGTAGGTCGTGCATCATGTTGTCGGGCACTGAATCTTCGTCTGTTGTGCATTTGCCCACTACATTACTCAGTTTGGCGTCATCGGCGAATAATGTTATTTTACCTCGAAGCCCTTCTGCCAAGTCTCTTATAAAGATGTTGAATAGGATTGGGCCCAAGACTGAGCCCTGTGGTACTCCACTAATCACCTCCGTCATTTCGGAGGGGGTGCCGTTCACAACCACCCTTTGGAGCTTACCTCCAAGCCAGCTCCCAACCCATTTCGTCAATGTGTTACCTAATCCTATAGAACTCATCTTGCTCAGTAACCTGCGGTGTGGTACACTATCGAATGCTTTGCTAAAGTCCAGGTACACGATGTCCAGGGACTCCCCAATATCCAGCTTCCCCGTTACCCAGTCAAAGAAGCTGATCAGGTTGGATTGGCAGGATCTCCCCTTAGTAAATCCATGTTGTCGGGGATCCCGTAGATTCTCCTCATCCAGGATCTTATCTAATTGGTGTTTGATTAGAGTTTCCATTAGTTTGCTCACTATCGATGTTAGACTCACTGGTCTGTAGTTTGCTGTCTCAATCTTTGAGCCTTTCTTGTGGAGTGGAATGACGTTAGCCATCCTCCAGTCCAACGGGACGCTGCCTGTACTAAGGGAGAGGTTGAAGAGCGCGGACAGTGGCTCCGCCAAGACATCACTCAGCTCCCTAAGCACCCTGGGGTGCAGGTTGTCCGGCCCCATTGCTTTGTTAACCTTGCATGCATATTAAAGAAAAAGCATATATATCTTGCGTTTTCACATTTGCATGCTTTGTTGTTAGCTCTTTGTCCCTTGCCTCTTAGGATGTGCGCAAAAGATACACTACCAAAAGGCATGCCTATGGTTGACGCTCATTCGTCTCTGCAATGTAGCTATTCTACATATGTGTAATTCACTTTCTTCTACGACTGATTGGATGGGGGGGAGGACCTCTGTTTAACTCATTTGCATGCAAAGTTGTTTGAACATCGATCACTGTATTAAGATCTGATGAGATACCAGCACCACAGCGACCCACGGGATTTTAATGGCTATTTTAGAGCATCTGGCTCTAAGCCCACTAACCACCAATATTCAATGGGCAATAGGGCTATCTCCAGCTGAATGTCCCGGTCACCGGCTATGTTGCGCAACACAGCTGGCTAGTGCCAATATTCATTGGCTGATGGCTAAGTCTAGTAGCCAGATATACCCACATAAATAGCTGATCTATCTTTGACCACTATGCTTTAGCTAGTCAGCAGATGAATATTGGCTTGGCCGGCTATGTCAACTATGGCTGAACTTAGAAGACCACAAATTCAATGCCAGGTTTGCCGCCAACCATGGCAAGTAGCCAGGCTGCCTCCCAAGCTCTGAATATTGGCCCTTGGGGAGACCTGTACGAGCTTTCCGGTCTACCCAACAAAGTGACCAGAGTTGAATCTCAAGTTTTGCATAATTTCATTATGAAATTAACATTCAGTGATTCTCCCTAAGACAAAAGAAGGCCAAGCATGCCTCTAATTTTAGCAGCTTTGCGAGACACATCTTGTCTTCTAGATGGGTCAGTACCCTCTAATGACTGGGTTTCCAGTTTCAGCTTACCATGACATCTGAAAACTTGTTAATCAACAAAAACGCAGTCTTGCTTTCTGAGTTCTCTACTATACAGAATTTGCAAAACTGACCCTAGAAGTTATAAAATCAGAAGGGAACTCTTCAATGTATTTATTCTATTGTGAACTGACTGAAGGTTTTACTCAGTATGAAAATATAAGTTTAGAGTTACCATATAGCTCCAGATAAATGACGACAGATCGAGACATCGGGTTTTACTTGCATTGCTTTCATTGGAAGTAAAACCCAGAATTATAAAAGGGCAGTACTACTCTCCAGAATAGACCAATGCATGTGATCCTTCCATCGTAACCGTCGGAGATCATACAGATGTCATCCAGCCTCCTGAAATCCTTCACCTTTGTTTGTATTTCTTTAGACAAACTTTGAATTCTTCCTCTTGTTTTCCTAGCATTTTGAAATGTTGTTTGTCTTACTTGCTGTTTTCTAACCCTTTGCCTCTAATTGACCCTTAAGGTTATGTCCACTTCCGCCAACAGTATCCAGAGCTCTTTGAGAACATTCACACAGAGGCTGTGCGTAGCACGATTGAAGCTGGATACCCCGGCGTTGAGTCCAATCGAGACGAGTATGGCCAGGTGATCCTCCTCTTCGACATTGAGAACTGGGACTAAGAAGAGATCACGTTTGATGAGGTGGGTCACTTGTTTATTCTTGCCACTTCGTATGTCATTAAGGTGTCAATGTAAATAGCTTTGTTTCAGCTTCACCAGTCCCCTCCATTTATGTCCTTTCTGAGTTAATGTATAGATGTGATCAGGTAAATGGCAATGTGGTGTCACAACAGAAAAATATGGTTTAATGTGCCTAATATAATTCCGTATGCATCCTGTAGGACTCTTCGATCTAGTAATCAAAATCTCCTCATCATCCCCTCAATAAGAGAACTCTTCTACGACACTACTCGCACATCTATTTTCTCTGTTACAGCTCCCACTTTGTGGAATGCCCTTCCTGCCGATCTTCGCTTAGAAAACTCATTAGATACATTTAAAATCAAACTCAAAACTTTCCTATTTAAAGACGCCTATACCTTGTAAACCCTGATTTTAACAACCATTGTTCCTCTTTCGTAATACCTCAATGACAATCAAAATGCATCTTTTGATGTACCCCCCCCCCCCCGTATCCAATTGTACTTCCTTTCCCATTTTGCCTCTCTTTATTTTTATTTTCCATCTCAATGTATTTATAAACTCTCCTCTCTCCTTGTTTCCCTTTCGTATCATGTACGTAAATGCGTAAGTGCTTCCCTCCTTTTAGCTTAGCCATGTTTTTATTTTAAGTTTTATAATTTTTATATTTTATTTTATTGTTAACCATTTAGATACTTGTATGATAAACGGTATATCAAAAATAAAGAAACTTGAAGAAACTTTAATGTTACACCCACATCTCTGAGACGCATGTTTATTTTATGTTACCACAGGTTTTTGTCCACGGAGAAGATTTGGAAACCTTTTTTAGGAGATTGATCCTGATATCATGCCAGCAGATTTTGGAGGCAACATGCTAAAATATGATGGTAAAATCATTGCTGACAAGCTCTTTGGAACCTCTGAATCTACCATCTTTTAATAGCCAAAATGTTTCCTATACCAATTTAGTGGCTTCACGTGCACTTCCAAAAAAATGTACATTTCATTCGCCACTCAAGAGTGAACCATATAGGCAGGAGGAAAAGCACTTGGTGTGATCATGTTGTGTCCTTACAGTTGGCTCTGGTGATGCAATAAAAACAATAATAAAACTAGTAGTGCAGAGGTATTTTCAAAGACTCTTTCTAATGATATGCACACAGTGTCTATGAACGCTGGGCTCCATCTCTGGTGGTTTTCAAATCCGAGCTCACAGCCCGCTTTTTCAAAACTACGTTTAGGTCCTAATGCTTCACCACATTCTACGGCAATGAATTCCAGAGTTTAATTACATGTTGTGTGAAGAAATATTTTTTTCGGTTTGTTTTAAGCCTGCTACTTAGGAGGGAGTGCTGGTGAGGGTTAATGAAGATGGCTGCATAAGATCTTTGCTCCCATTCCTGCTTTCTTGTTGCCCGGAGGTGGGGGACATTTCAATATATGTTATTTGCCTGTACAAATCACTCATACATAGGCTTACCAGATGTCCAGATTTCTCCAGACTGATGTGGCCCTTCGGCTCAAATGAGCTGAGGGGGGGCAGCATATTAAAAATGGGCAAGCATGGAAAAAACCCAAGCCACTACACTTTCTTTCCATGGCTCAGGATTTTACTAGTTAGGGATTGATTGATAAGATAAGGACTTAATCCAAGAGAAGAGGTGAAGGGTTTATTAGTGGCTATGTAAAACCACAATTGGATAAACCAGAATGCAAACCAGATAGACAAAGCTGGGATAAAATATTGATCTGAAAAAAACTTGCTTTGTGCTATGGTCACTGGAAACAGGAGAAGAGCAGGCATTCTCTCAAGTTACTAGAATTAATTGATAAGCTCTGTTGAAGGCCAGAGAAGATAAACCAAGGGCTGTAGCTTAGTATTATGAAGTTCCATTGTTTCAATGTGTGCCCAGTCTGGTCTCGGGGTATTACTCCAGAGCCCTGTGGCAAATAAGGTTTGGCCTTTGACCTGGTCACTATAGAGATGGACTTTTTATTCCAAGGGGGGCTCCCTCTACTTTTTGCAGATGCATATATGATTCATTAAATTTTAGTAAACTATTAAAATACAAATGTAGGAACTTTCATTTTAAAGTTCTTAGATTAGAATATAATTACCTCAAAATGTACTGGAGGATTTATATAGGAAAAAGTAGATTTGTGGGAGTGGGTTGGGCACTCCCCTTCTCTAACACTGAGACAAAGGATCTTCAGTGCATGCTGTTAAGTGACTCAGTAGCATGGGAGAAAGGAGAAATGATTTAAAGCTGTATGTAGGGATAATTTTCCTTTGTAAGTATATTGCAATACTTTTTCTTTTTCTCCTGTATTTTTATAAATGATTTAAGCTAGTATTAGAATGTAACTTTTAGAAATCCTTGTGTGAGGGGGAAAGACACTCCCCCAATATGCATGCAAGCGCCTTAAATGGTATCAAGTATTCTTGACCCATTATATGCAGGCAGTAAAATATTGTCATATATTAGGTATATATAAGTAAACATAGCAGGATAGAATTTTGAGGGCGTTAAGTCAGAGAAGCTGCAGTTGCACTATCTGACTGTAATGTGCTTCCATTGTACAAATGCCTTTTGAAACAAGATTTCTGTTAAATTTTTAATAAACAATATTTGATTGGAAATATTTGTACAATTAGCATTATTTCAGTGCAGTAGAGTAGAAACATAACTCTGTTCATTTGGCACCCACACAGGGATTCTGTCACTAGAGGGCAATCTTCCGTATTTCATGTAAAACCTTGTGGAGAGAGAATTTGGATGTCGAATCTTAAGGCTTTTTGTCAGTCAAACTTGATGACTTGTATCCCATGGAAGGCTGCACTACTGAAATTGTTCAAACTAGACGACGAGTATCCCATGAAGGCTGAATTGCTGAATTTGTATGTATGAAAAGCTATTGTAAATATCCCAGGGACACAGAGGCTAAAATTGTATCTTGACCTGTCACATCTTCCCTACTGTTCCTCCCTTTTATGTGCTTTTTCTTAATAAATTGTAGTTCCTCTGTGTTTTTCTATTGTTCTCATGTCGTAACCCCAACCAAGTATGTCATTTTGGAACTTCCATGTTTATTATTCATTGTTTGTTTCCTACTCATATTTACATTTTTAATGTACAACGATTTGTATTCCAGGAAATGCGTTTTATCAAAATTTAATAAAGTATGAACTATGAAAGTATATGTTATGGAAGTCGTGGCCAGCCAACTGTAAGTATAAATTCTTTAAACAAGCATTCTTTATTTTATTAAATGATATTCATTTACTACCTGTAAAATTATACACAGAATAATATTATCTAATGATAGTATAATCTGTTTTTGTATGAGGCCTGTATATAAGAGTTATAAAGTTATAGCATTAGTGCATGTGCCATTGTGTATATGTATGTTAATATAAAAGAAAAAATTAGATTAGGGCAAAGTGACAGATTACTTTTTTCTGGGTATAGATCTTAGAATTAAAGCAAGGACAGTGCAGGAGGTTCACTCCCAGTTGTGGTGAACAGGGAGGGGCTGATGTGAGATTTTTCTAACTACATTAGCCAGTTGAGGAATTTTAAAGTATAATCTATAAAGGCAGATAGAGAAATTACAATTAAATTAAGATACTGAAGAGTACAGGGAATTAATTTACAGATCATTATAGGCTCTAGAGGGGTGTGGAGTACACAGCATAGCCCCTAATTATTAAACCATAAGGGCTGGTATTCTTTGAACATTCCAGCAGATCTGGGAGAGAGTGTAGGTTTTTGCCCTATGTGACCATATAGTGTGCTACTTTAGCTGGATAGAAATATTGTTGTAGTAAATGCGGGACTGGCTCAGCACTGGCTCTCCAGAATTAGGATAATACAATAGTTGAATAAATAATTTAGGATATCTTTTCCATGACCAGACAAATAGGCTTCCAGTACTAAAAAGTTAAAGTAGTTTTACACCTCTAGAAAAAAAAAAGAAAAAGTGTGGAGAGCAAGAGGAGCGAGGAATAAAAATTATTTTATTTCAGGTATATTTTTCATTAAGCTGCCTGTTAAAGGGATGTACTAATAGATTTACCCCATCCTTTCAAGCATTCAACACATTTCAAGGTTCTGAGAGTTTGCACGAGTCAAATTCTAGAATTGTTACCTTAGAAATAGCCTGTTTAAACTAAAGGTGTAGAGATCTTTGCAATTCAATGCTTTAATGAGTGAAACGGAGCTCAAAGTAATCAGAAACAAGATTTAAATGGGTTTTTTTTGGTGTGTGTGTGATTGTATGTGCAAGTTCTAGTTACTTGTCTATGTCATAAATCCTTAGGAGTCTTATCTTGCTTCTCACTTAAACATACAGAATGATCAAGAAGGAGATTACGGACAGAACGGAGAAGGTTATCATGCTGATGTACCGGGCTATGGTACGCCCTCACCTGGAATACTGCATCCAGCACTGGTCGCCATACATGAATAAGGACATGGTACTACTCGAAAAGGCCAAAGGTAAGAAGAGTGGAATTATCCAAAAAGACAGATGTGCACTAAAAAAGTGTCCACAGACTTATCTGTAGATGTACAAATCTTTTATTCTTCCAATGTCATCATGGTACAATCAATGATTCAATGACTCGACATGTATATGTTTCGGCCAACAGGCCTGCCTCTGGAGTCTTAAGAATCATAAAACAAATGAGTAGCTGCTTGAAACGTGGACGCAACTCGTTTTGAAATAAGAAAGTCGAGTGTCAAACCGTCTCAAAAAAAGTGTGGCATCTCACGTGAATGATTGGAATTGAAAACAGTGTCAATGATAGCTAACAGTGAAAGAATATTTTGTGCAGAAAAAGATTTATTCCAATAGAGATACCATGCTTATAAGAAAAAATACATCAGAAATATGCTGATTTTTATGAATACAGAGTGGATTTAGAGACTGCTTCTGTGTGTGAGAGAAAGGACTGTCTGCCTGCATGAATGTGTGTTTTTCTTGGGTGTGACCGATGGATGGGTCTGAAGAGAATTTAGCGAAGGAGGAGATGGTCAAAAGCTCTAGAGAGAGGATAAGGATTTTAACCTCTTATTTTTATAATATTTAGAAAATAACAATAATAGATGTTATGTAACCATGTCTTTCTGTAAATTGGTTGAAATACTGGTAAATAAGATGTGAAATGTCCCTCATAAATTGGAGTTACTGTAAAATTTCTAGATTCTGTAGCTGGGGTCTTTTTCTTCCCTAACTACCTTAGCACATCTTATCATGTCTGTTGACCCTTAGGCTTCTGCCGAGGTCTTTTGTTTGTTACTCTTAAATACTGATAACCTAGATGTAATCTAGGTATGCCCAAGATTAGATATAATGGATGTAATCTTCCATAGGCTTTTGCTGACGCTGGTTAAGCCAACAGAACATGCTGACAATTATCAACTGTATGGCAGGGTTGACACTGAGCATAGTGTTAGACTAAACTTATCTTTTGACAGGTAAGCTCTTTGGAACAGGAACCTTCTACAGTGACAGTAGTTCATTCAAATAGAAAGTTTAATTTTTTCCTTTAGATATTAATGAATTTGCAATTTAATAGTTGGTCATATGGGAATTGTATTAATGTGGTTTTGCCTCTGATTATGTTGTAGATGGTAGAAGCTGAGGGCTGCAGATTGCATCAGGCAGACAGGGGACCTTTCCAGACTGCATACATGAAATCTATGGACAGTTATATTTCTCTGACCTGTTATGACTCCAATCAAAAGGATTGTACAACTAAATATATTAAGGAATACAATCGTATATAATCAGTAAATATGTATCAAAAACGTATTGTAGGTGATATTTAGTAGCAGGGAGGCATTCATGCCACATATACACGAACTGTTGACAAAACACCAACTGTATGAAAAATCATAATACAACGGAGAAAAATAAACCTCAATTGTGAAAGGCCGGGACTACACCTTCAGATGAGTGCATTTTTTTCTCTTCTACTGTGATTCTATGCCCTACGCCTCCACAACCGTTTATACAAGTGAAGTTGAGCTGTAGCCCTCGCTAATATTTTAGTTAGTTTGGGATTCTGGTCACTTTTTTGACACGATCTAATGCATTGAACTTTGCTTACACTACTTATATTGAAGAAACTTTTGAAAAATATTTGATTCTGTACGAATGGAAATTATTTATTTATTTATATGTATACAGAGTTTTTTTTATAAACCAGTGATGATGTGAACAGGTTTTATTTCCAATCAAAAGGAAACATACATACCTTTAAAGCTTCACAAGACACCAAGCTAATGACTGTGGCTAACGCCTGATTTTGAGAGACTGTTGCGAATCTACTGTCAGAAGAGTTTGCACAAGTTACCAGCTAATCCACATTTTCCTTTACATTTTCATTGGTTTTATATTGTCAATTGTTGTCATATGTTTTATGATGCATTCTTGTTAAGAAATTTTGCTTTGTTTAGGTGTTAACGTTATATAATTTATCTGGATTTTCACATTTTTCTCTTAATTGTGCAATTGTTGTGCTTTTCCTTTTTTTATATATATATAATTTAACAAGCCTGTATTATGGTTTAGATAAACACTTGATTTATGATTACTTTAATCCCAAAAACTACACCTACACCAGGGGTCTCAAAGTCCCTCCTTGAGGGCCGCAATCCAGTCAGGTTTCCAGGATTTCCCCAATGAATATGCATGAGATCTATATGCATGCACTGCTTTCAATGCATAGTCATTGGGGAAATCCTAAAAACCCGACTGGATTGCGGCCCTCAAGGAGGGACTTTGAGATCCCTGACCTACACCATGCAAGCTATTTATAGTAGCACTGCAGATCTTCAAAGGATCCTCTACATTTATTGCCATTATACCTTAATTTACCCTCTTTGAAATATACTTCTGAACTTTAATTATGATTTCTTGCGTAATCCAATAGGCCCGTTATGATATCTTGTTAGCTGTTGTATTTTCATTATCATTGTCTCATGCATTGTTCTCTGACAATAACTATTTGTTTATCCTGTATTTTTATGTACTGTGACACCTGTAGTAGGTTATAGGCCTGTCACACATGTGGCAGTGTTTTACATTTTTATTATTTGCTGACACATCATGAGTTCTTTTAACGATTTAATTTTATTTTGAGAACTTGGTTCTTGTACTGTACCCAGAGAAGAAAAAAATATGTCTTGTATGCATTCATTGCTCACATCACCTTCATATGGGTCATGTATTACACATATTTTTGGGTTTCTTAGGAATATCACTTTGCATTTATTTTACAATCTTAGTGCCTTCAATTCTAGGTGGTTGTTTTATTTATTCATTGAGTTTAAACATTATTATTACATATAATAACAAGGAAAAAAGAAAAAGAAATAAAGTTCCTTATTAACAAATCCTCTAGTCCACATCATGGGAAAGTAACCTGATCAGCAAGAAAATTAAAAATTAAAACATAATCATGATTAAACAAATCAACTATCAATGGGGCTTGAATATTTCACCAAACTCTTTCTTATTGTAGTCCAATGGCTATTACTTATTAGTTTCAAGCAATTGCAAAAATTATTCAAACTGAATTGAATTCTAAAATATATATTTGTAATCTTTAAATTTCAAGATCCATTTACATGGAAAATTAAGCTAGACTCTAGCTTCCAAGGCTAATACGCTAGGTTTCAGATCCAAAAAAGCCTTCCTAATCAACTGAGTTGCCCTGGTGCCATCTGGAAAAATGGAAACTCTATCTCCACAGCCTTTTACATGTTAGTTTTGATAATATGCTTTCATTATTAAAGATTTATCTCTTTCCCTTACACATGTCACCAGTAGGGTTGATCTTGTATGTATTGTATCCTGTGAATCTTCCAGGAAACCCATCAGATCAAATTCTATTGGTTCTAATTGATCTGTTCCCAGATCAGCAGAAACCTTTTTCTGCTGTGGGATATAGTAAGAATTTGTAATGGGCAAAGTTTCTGTGTCAGTCAATTTCAAAACTTCTTTAAAATAGTTATGTAACAAAATATCTGATGTTAACAAATGAGTTTTAGGAGAATTGAGTAGGTGTAGATTCTTTGCCCTCAACATGTTTTCCATGAGTTCAAATCAAGGATGAATAAGATGTGAATCCTTAACAGATGAAGAAGAAACTGTTTGCAAAGTTGTAATTTGGGATTCAGTTATTACAATACATTTCTCCAGAACTTTCAAGGTATCATCCACATTTTCTAATTTATGCACTACTTCTTCTGAAAATGTAATATTTCAATTTACCACTGACTGCAATAGCCCTTCCACGCTAGTATTAATTGCCCACAAATCTTATAAGGAAGCATCCTGAGGCTCTTCTTGGGAATTCTGTCCTAGTAAGGCCTTATTCTGAAGGGCTAGAGCCTTAGGCCTCTCCCCAAAGGTCCATAGGGAGGATGCTAATTGCGCAGGTGAACCTGTCAGAAGAGAAGTAGACCCAGTCATTGGGTCACTATTATTTGGAGGTGTATTTGGAGAAGGAGGTGGAGCATGCTCTAAAGGGCTGAATGATGCCCTAGAAAAAGAGTAAGTGTTCACATTTTGACCAGTCGCACTAGTTGCTACAAGGTGTCTATCCAGGGGGCCAGGTAAAATAGATGTCAAAACTTTAGCCCTCATTCTATTCTAGGTTACTATGCCAGATACTTCTGGGTACAGGGAAATATTCTAAGTTTAGTAATATTGAGGATCTCTTATTTTAGGGACATCTAGGGATTTTGATATGCCTTACATATCTAAGTTTAATCTATAGTGTCTTTCTTTGCATTTTCCTGACCGTTATACCTCATGAGTGCCAGTGTTTCCCCAATACCTCTCTAGATTAAAAAAAAGTACCGCAAGTTTAGTCTGTTCAGCTCATCTGGTACTTGACCTTTGGCTCTTGTGCCTTGAATGTAGAACAGACACTGTTTGGGCACCTGCCATCATTAGGCAAGAATCTGGTAAGTTTCCTGTATGGTTTTACTTGGCCAGCAAATTCACATAAATTACTTGGAGAAGGGTTTTATCTAGGACAGTGGATGGGATTTGCTTGCTTGCTTTCTCACCTGGCGGCTGGGGTTGGGTCTAGGAAAGCAGGATTGGGGGTGGAACTGGAGCATGATGGGGCGGGCCTAGTGGGGGGGGGGGGTCCACCCTACCTACTCATACATATTCGTTGTGGATATGCGGGAGTCACTGGTGTAAATTTTAGCACCTAAAGTTAGGTACCCTAATCTCAATTTAGGCTCTGTTCAGTTACAGAATCTGAGTGTCTCAATGCCATTATAGAATACTATTTTAGTGCATAGATTTTGGGCACCTAAGTTTTACCGCTCTTTATAGAATTGCCCCTTTACTGCTTCCTGCAGTTTAGTAAACAGGCCTAAAGACTTCCCTCAGTTCAGCCACTACCAATAGGGCTGGCCCGTGAGTTGTTCAGCTGACATAGTCACTGTGAGAAACTGGAAGATTAAGATTTATTAAAGGCATGAAAAACATGATTTATTTTGTAGCATTGTGGAAATATTGTCAAACTTTAGAAGAAACTCACAAGTTTTCAGAAAGTTAGTTCAATGTTTCCTTGGTGTTTGGAGATATGAATATATATAATATCTCAAGATAGGTTGACCTACAGTACGTTAGCACTCAAGGTCAAAGTGGGTAAGTGGTAGTTGGTTTGGGAGCGTAAAAAAGGAAAGCTCTTTCAAGCAGGGACCGTCTTCTTTGTGACTCTGGACAGCGCTGCGTGCGTCTGGTAGCGCTATAGAAATAATTAATAATAGTAGTAGAGCTCTTCATTTTAATCCCCAATGACAATTTCGTACTGGTCAGCTCTAGTACATCAGAGAGCCTGTGTAGCTGAATAGGAGTCAAAGAAAATCCCATTGCTTTAGACATGCAATAAGATCCAAATTGGGAGTGGGAGGTGGCTGAGGAATCAAATAAATATACAAAAAAAAAGGTCAGATCATGTTAAAGGTCAAAGTTCACATTAGATGACACAGGGGCAGGCTAACGCTCTGTTCTCTACAGTGCAGGAGGATACCACAGGAACAGTGTAGTGTGGTTTTTGTAGCACCGGTTGTGGCAGTAACTGCGCTGGTGCTCATAGGAATTCTATGAGCGTCAGAGCTGTCACTGCCGCAGCCGGCGCTAAAAACTGCACTAGAGCTTTGTAAAAGGGGGGGGGGGGAGGGTGGATATTGATCCATAGGTATGATGAAGAGTCACTGTGAATTGCAAACAAAATGAAAATGCAAAAAAAAAAAAAAAAAAGGTTGTTTCTGCAGCAGATTGATTTTCCGACTCATTTTTCCCCTACATTCGGTCTCTAAAAATATCGAGCCCGATATTCAGCCGACGGCAATCAACATTTTGCCGATTATCATCATCTTATTCCTGGAAGTTCAATGCTGATCCATATCCAGGCTCTTGCATTGAATTTCTGGGTCTACAGAGCTGGAAAAATATGGCCATATTCAGCATTTAACCAGTTACGGTGAGCCACCTAAAGATGGCCTAGGTTTATGTGGTTAACTTGGCCAGTTAGGTGCTGAATAACTGGCCAAGTGTTCCATAATGTGCCTTTGTTTGTAGAAGAATGGAAACCAGAAAGCGTAATACCATGTTCAGGGGGGCCTGTGTGCACTTTTTGCTTTCTGTGTCTTTAATCACGACAGTGTTCGTCCCATTTCGCTCTAAAGCATATACCTTCCTAACACAAGCCGGCTAAATGTCCAGAATCCACATCTGAAGTTTGATTTGAAATATCATACTATGTCTATTGAATTTCTGGACTTATAGATAGATAAATCTGATAATAAGCTGTACACCACACTTTAGAAAAAAACAGTTGAACATTGTTGTGGTTTGAGAGTTTCCATCCGTACCATTTAAAATACAACCTTCCTGTTATCCAGGTCCTACGCCTCCGGAGTTAATGGAATTTAAGAGACAGTCTAAATCAGGGATCTCAAAGTCCCTCCTCGAGGGTAGCATATATATTATTAAAAGCAGCATAACCCCCCCCTCCTTTTTTCCTCCTCACCACCACCACTCCTCCTCTTCTGGTGGGCCCACCTCTCCGCCTCTTCATCTGGCTCCGTCGCTCCTCTTCTGGTGGGCCCACCTCTCCGCCTCTTCATCTGGCTCCGTCGCTCCTCTTCTGGTGGGCCCACCTCTCCGCCTCTTCATCTGGCTCCGTCGCTCCTCTTCTGGTGGGCCCACCTCTCCGCCTCTTCATCTGGCCTCTGTGCTGCTCCATCGCTCCTCTTCTGGTGGCTCCTCCTTTGGCCTCTACTCTGCTGCTACTCCTCCCCCTCCCCCTGAGGCTTGAACCCTTAGGGGGTCTTCTTAAGCCTCCTCTGGCCTCTCCCTACACTGCTCTCCACTCTGGCCCCTAGCTGAAGCTCAGACCCTTATGGGGTCTTTTCATTCCTCCTCCTGCTGCTCTGGCCACCTCCCCTGGCCCCACCCAGTCCTCCTTACCTGGAAGCAGTAACTACCCTTATGAGGTCTTGTTACTCCTCCTCCTGCTCTGGCCACTTCCTCAGCTCTTTCCTCTCCTGGCCCCACCCAGTATACACCCCCCTCCTTATTTATTTGGGATCAGTAACCACCCATAGTGGGTCTTGTTACTAACCCAGTACTTGCCCCGAGCTGAGGCTTGAACCCTTAGAGGGCCTTGCTACTAACCCAGCACTCTACCGTTGAGCCAGCTGAGCTTTCACATTGAGAGCTTTTCGGAACTTCTATTTATCCATATAAGCTCAAAACATAGTCGACGAAAAATTCATCATTTAGATCCTACTCCTTAGATGAGACTCAAACCCTCAGCCTCCAGTTACTAACCCAGCACTCAACCCTCGAGCCATCCGAGCTTTCACATTGAGAGCTTTTCGGAACTTCTATTTATCCATATAAGCTCAAAACCTAGTCGATGAAAAATTCATCATTTAGATTCTACTCTTTAGATGAGACTCGAACCCTCAGCCTCCAGTTACTAACCCAGCACTCAACCCTCGAGCCATGCGAGCTTTCACATTGCGAGCTTTTCAGAGCTTCTATTTATCCATATAAGCTCAAAACCTAGTTGACGAAAAGTTCATCATTTAGATCCTACTCCTTAGATGAGACTCGAACCCTCAGCCTCCAGTTACTAACCCAGCACTCAACCCTTGAGCCATCCAAGCTTTCACATTGAGAGCTTTTCAGAACTTCTATTTATCCATATAAGCTCAAAACCTAGTTGATGAAAAATTCATCATTTAGATCCTACTCCTTAGATGAGACTCGAACCCTCAGCCTCCAGTTACTAACCCAGCACTCAACCCTCGAGCCATCCAAGCTTTCACATTGAGAGCTTTTCAGAACTTCTATTTATCCATATAAGCTCAAAACCTAGTTGATGAAAAATTCATCATTTAGATCCTACTCCTTAGATGAGACTCGAACCCTCAGCCTCCAGTTACTAACCCAGCACTCAACCCTAGAGCCATCCGAGCTTTCACATTGAGAGCTTTTCGGAACTTCTATTTATCCATATCAGCTCAAAACCTAGTCGATGAAAAATTCATCATTTAGATGCTACTGCTTAGATGAGACTCGAACCCTCAGCCTACAGTTACTAACCCAGCACTCAACCCTCGAGCCAGGCAAGCTTTTACATTGAAAGCTTTTCGGAACTTCTATTTATCCATATCAGCTCAAAACCTAGTCGACGAAAAATTCATCATTTAGATCCTACTCCTTAGCTGAGACTCAAACCCTCAGCCTACAGTTACTAACCCCTCAAGCCATTCAAGCTTTCACATCTAGAAGTTTTCGGAACTTCTATTTCTCCATATTTGCTCAAATCCTAGTCGTTGACAAAAAATGCATCACTTAAATCCTACTCCTTAGCTGAGGCTTAAACCCTCAACCCCCAGTTACTAACCCAGCACTCATCCCTCAAGGTAGCCAGGCTTTCACATCAAGAAGTTTTTGGAACTTCTATTTCACTGTGTCTAGGTGCAAATTCCTGGCGAAAGAAGAAACTATCACCTTCGATGGATGCGAGTGGTGTGAGACTGATGCTGGAAAGGTGGTTGAGAAACTATCATCCTCGAGTGATACTAGGATACCGGCGACCCAACCGTCGTGCGTTCGGTGCTCGGTTGTAAACTTTTACTCCGAGTGTGTTGTAGAACAGATTTGTTTTGTGTAATTATGCTTTTGATTACGTTTATGATTATTTTTAGTTTGCAGAGTTGCGGGTTATGGCACGGTTTAGGTATTTAGGTTCGATTGTAGTATTGTTTAATATAAGAACGTAAGAGCTGCCTTTGTGGGACAGACTCCTTTTTCCGCCGCCGGCCATCCCGGGTCCCGAGTACCTAGGTAGATCCCGAGGAGTGACATGGATTTTAGGCTGCTTTTCCTAGGATTTCCCCGAGCCGTCTCAGTAATTACCTACGATTGACACAGAGACACAAGGCACAAATAAATCGAATCAGATAAGAGAAGATGAAATCAGTTCGCTTAGCAGAGTTTTAAAAAATATCCACTTTGGTGACAGTCAGTGCTTTTACAACATTGACGTGAAATGCTAATCTCTAAGTCCTCGCCTCTGCATACTAAAGTCGCTAGGAAATGGGTCATTATTGAGACTTACTTAAATTCTGTGTAGGGAAGTTCACAGGTTGCTGTGAAAACTATCTTTAATGCAGATCCTCTACAACAGTGGTCTCGAACTCAAACCTTTTGCAGGGCCGTATTTTAGATTTGTAGGTACTTAGAGGGCTGCAGAAAATTTTTTAGCCCCTTACATTAACGGGTGCTAGATTTGTAGACGTTTAGTACAATGGGGGGGCTGAGGTGTTTCTTTCATTCTTTTTTTATGTCTGTCTTTCTTTCTCTCTGATTCTGTCTTTCTGTTTGTCTCTTCCTATAGCCTATCTCCCTTCCTTTTACCTCCCCACTATGCAACAGCAGCATTTCTCTTTCCCCCCCCCCCCTTCCCTGGTCTTCCTTCTCCCTCATTCCCTCTGTCTCCCCAAAAGGGTGCTGCTGCAGTATTCCTTCCCCCCCCCCCCCAGTCTTACACAGCAATCAGCAGCATTTCTTCCCACCCCCACGGTCTCACACAGCCTTCGGCAGCGCAGCATTCACAATTCAGTGCTCCTGCTTGCTTCGGGCCTTTGTCGCTGCTGGGTAACACCTACTTTCTGTTTCTGCCAATGCATCTCATTCCTTCCCTGGTACGGAGACCCTCATACACAGACCTCTGCCAATGCACCTCATTCCTGCCCTGCAGCACCCTCTCTACTGCCTTCAGCTACCTATTCCATTCATTCTCTACATGTATCATTTCATTTGTCATACTTGTGTATCACATTCTTACAACTTCTAGATGTGTGATGGTCACATGAGACTCTGCTGAAAATCTGCTTTCCAGCTATCTGTATTGTGTTCATGCTGATATGACTATCAGGGGGACACTTGCATAGGGCTCTGAAGATCTATTCTTCAGCTGTCTGTGCTGTATACAAACTGTGTGAATCGTATTAGAAAATTCTCAGAAGGAAATCGAATACAGAGGAACATCGGTTATTTCACTGGTTTTTGAGCTGGACCTGAATTTAATTATGAAGGCCTTTTTTCGATTTTCCCATAGTCATTTTATGGGTCAAAAAATTAGAATTTTCCCAGATATTACTAAAATAATACAGGACCACAGAAAGTTGCTTCTAGTTATGAGGGAAGAAGCTGTAAAAATGGGAGCAAATTTCTTGTTATCCTATCCATGTAAATGTCAGATAAAACATGTATTTGTTGAGCCAGAGTAGCTTCGAACCTTTTTGGATGCAAAAAAATTAATGCAATAGTATTAGAGCTGCAAAGAAAAGAAGGCTGGTTTATACCACGTTAAGCTTTATTTGTGTGATGTCTTCTACTGCGAGCCCTGCCACCTGTCTCGCAGGCCACTGTCTAAGCACCATCTGGTGACCCCCGCTCATGGCCGGGTGAGCCACAGGCTGAGCCCCCGCAAGATCGCCACCTGCACGGACCATGAGCTGGAGAACCACAGCATGTACTGCGTGCAGTGCAAGATGCCCGTCTGCTACCAGTGCCTGGAGTTGGGCAAACATTCCAGGGGCCATGTGGAAGCTGCACAAGGTGAGTGCACGTAATTAGTGCCGGAGAGGTGCCGTAGCAACCAACACAATCTGTAGATAAACCTGAAATTCCTGCTAGGACACTGTGAAGAAAGAAAATGCCTTTTCATAGCAGTGCACAGAAACAGGTAGAGATTCCTCATGCCAGTTCACCTTTTTCTAAGTAGCAAGTGAAAAGCGAGGTAACAGGACTACAAATCCCATCAGGCCGAGGGCAGAGAATTCCTAAAGCCAGGACTGGCATAGTTCCAGTGGGGCCGAATCCAGTCGGGTCTTTAGGATTTCCCCAATGAATATGCATGAGATCTATGTGCATGCACTGCTTTCAATGCATATTCATTGGGGAAATCCTGAAAACCCGACTGGATTTGGCCCTCAAGAAGGGACTTTGGGGACCCCTGGCCTAGCAAATCCAGAACTGGTTTTGAGCCAGCTCAACAAGCGCCTGAGCTCAGAATTAGCCAGAACTAAGAGCACACCTGTACTCCAGCACAGGCAGTTAGCCACTGAGAGAGGAATGGGTGGGGTTCCTAGTTGCAGGCAGCCACACAGGAGGAACCCAGCAGGGAGAGAGAAAGAGCCAGACCTTCTCTGCCAGGAAACAGAAGTGCACCAGAGCCTTATACACAAAAGGAGGTAGAGACTCCTCCTGCCTGTTTACCTTTTTCTAAGCAGCAAGTGAAAAGCAAGGTAACAGGACTACAAATCCCATCAGGCCGAGGGCAGAGAATTCCTAAAGCCAGGACTGGAATTGTTCCATTGCCTAGCAAATCCAGAACTGGTTTTGAGCCAGCTCAACAAACACCTGAGCTCAGAATTAGCCAGAGCTAAGAGCACACCTGTACTCTAGCACAGGCAGTTAGCCACTGAGAGAGAAATGGGTGGGGTTCCTAGTTGCAGGCAGCCAGACAGGAAGAGCCCAGCAGGGAGAGAGAAGGGAACCAGAAATGCAGGTAGGACCTCAGGATTGGGAAGGTTTTGTTGAGGACTCCTACACAAATGAAAATTATATAGAAATGAATGAACTCACAGTATGGCAGAAATTAGTAAGGATTTTTTGTACGCTGCTGACCCTGATTTAATGGAGTGGGGCTGAGGAACAGTAGAAAAAGTTTGGAGTTTATCAAGAGGAAATTGTTGGTGAATGATTCCAGACTAGACGGGCAGTATTATTTAAAGCCTCTTGCTGAAAGAAGGTTTTTTTTTTTTTTGCCCCTTTGTTGCATGGCACTTGCACAGCCTAAATTCAAGCAGGACTAAGTTTGTTTTTCTGTGATACTGTTTGGGGCAGTGCATGAAATTTGGTTACCTAAGGCACTGCTGGCCAAACGACACTGGGGAACTCTTTATTCAAAATCTAGTGGGATTTTTGTTGGGGTTTTTTTTATACCAAAATCTACAGGGCCAGTACAGATCCCAACACCTCTGAGGGTATTTTGGTTAATAAAACCCCAAGGTGGATTTTCCCCAGCGAAAGGACTGACAAGAAGTCATAGCAGAATCTGGTCGAAAACAGTGGGTGGGCCGGGAAGGGCCTAGCCCCATTTGGCAGGTGTAGGCCTGAGAGCCTCGGAGAAGACCATTAAAAAGGCTGACATAGAAGCCAGTGGATGGCAACAAGCCAAATAAAGGAAACAAATAGATTGGTTTTGTTTGTATTTTGTGCAAGGACTATTGTTTGCTTGTATTTTTGGAACTTACTTTTGAATTGCTACTAACTTGAGTTAAATGCACCAAGTCTGGGGTGAAATAAAGATTTGTGGCAAGTGTTTTGCACTATTTTTAGAACTTTATTGCAGTCCTTCCCATCCGTGGTCTGTGTGAATTAGGGTATTGGCCCCTGGACAAGTCCAATCGGCCACGCCCAGTCACAATATGAACATGCTATGCCCAGATTTCACCACATCTTAGTAAAAGGACTCCTTTATGTCCAATAAGTTGTTCTCTACTGAATGCTTTTAACAATGTGGGAATAAGTTAGCGTTTCCACCTGGCTCGCTGCTAAATTGTCTCATATCTGCATACTGCTGTCAATCATATGCTCTCCCCACAATCCGTCAGCCAGACATTATTCCAACAGTATACTCAAGTTCAGGGGTGGGCAACTCCAGTTCTCGAGGGCTGGAATCCAGTTGGGTTTTCAGGATTTCCCCAATGAATATGCAAGAGATTTATTTGCATGCACCGCTTTCAATGCATTTTCATTGGGGAAATCCTGAAAACCCAACTGGATTCCAGCCCTCAAGGACCAGAGGTGCCCATCCCTGCTCTAGTTGCTGATCCCTAATTATCCCAGTACCTGACATTTTTTTACTGTCAGTGCACATAAGCATACTGATGATAGGACTATTTAAGGCAGGGGTGTCAAAAGTCCCTCCTCGAGAGCTGCAGTTGGGTTTTCAGGATTTCCCCAGTGAATATGCATGCGAACTATTAGCATACAATGAAAGCAATGCATGCAGATAGATCTCATGCATATTCATTGGGGAAATCCTGAAAACCCGATTGGATTGCGGCCCTCAAGGAGGGACTTTGACACCCCTGATTTAAGGGATCTCAAAATAGTAGCTTCTTTCTCTGTTGTTATGCCCCGCCCCTGTGAGATCCTATAAATGTGAGTGATGCATTATTCAACCTTAAAGTGTAGAATGTGCCAATCTCTTCTCTCTTAACTGTTTCTTTTTTTTTCAGCTGTGATTACCTTTCTCTGTCAGATGCAGACTTTTGGAATTCACTTCTGATTATGTAAATATAAAAATAAAGAGCAACCGGGAAGAATGCCTTCTTTAGGGACTTCATAGAGATTGAGGTAATTCTACAAACTTGTGCCTTGAGCTTTGCACCACTTATGTGCATCGAAGGTGGCTTTAATTGGCGTTTTCATGCATAAGTGCAACAGGTGCTATTCTATAAATTAGCACCAAGTCCTACAGCAGGGGTGCCCACACTTTTTGGGCTTGCGAGCTTCTTTTAACCAAGTCAAAATAATCTTAGCGCAGGGAGCTGTGCTGAATGGCCCGTGCTGCTCTCGACGCTCATAGGTTCCCTGCGCTAAAATCCACTATTGCAATTTAGTAAAAGGGAGCCATAGTGCAAAAGATATAAATTGTCATAATGGACACATTTTGATCACTAAATTGAAAATAAAATCATTTTTCCTATATTAGTTGTCTGGTGATTTCATGAGTGTCTGGTTGCACTTTCTTCTTCTGACTGTGCATTCAGTCTTTCTTCCTCCTGCATGCTTCTCTCCTACAGACCTCATTCCAACCAACATCTCTCTCTGTCCCTCCATGAGTCCAACTTTTTCTTCCTCTCTCCCTACCTGCCCCCTGCCACCCGACACACTCCATTCCCTCCCCTGACTTTTTCTTCCTCTCTCTCTGCCACCTTCCCTTTCTTTCTCTCTCTGTCCCTTCTTTCTTTCTCTCTCCCTGCCCCTCCTTTCTTTCTGTTTGCTTTTCTTTCTGTTTGCTTTTCTTTCTCTCTTGTCTGTCTACAGAGAAGGCAGCACTGTTAGTTGGTCAATGGAGGAACAGCAACTTGTTTAATTCCAGGAAGCATGAAGCTCTGTGTCTTTCACTCTCCCTGTCCCCTCCCCAAGCCACTGTCTTTCTTTCTTTCTTTCTCTCTCCCTGCCCCCTCCCAAACTGCCACCGCCACCAAATTCTCTCTGCTTCCCTGACGAGTAAAAGCCAGGCCTGTGCATCCTTTGCACAAGCGTTCCCTCCCCCCACCCCCCAACGCCAATTCTGGCGTCAGAGAGGAAGTTCCGGGCCAGCCAGGCACCGAAGGCCCGGAACTTCCTCTCCGATGTCAGAATTGACGTCATGGTGGTGGTGGGGGGGGGGGGGTAGGCCTGGCTTTTGCACATCGGGAAAGCGGGGAGCATACAAAGACAACGCGAGTTGATCATGAGATCGCGTTGCCCTTGCGATCTACTGGTCCATCGCAATCGACCTTTTGGGCACCTTTGTCCTAAAGCATATAATTCCAAAGTAGACATAAACATGGGAGGCGCATGAGCAGACTTCTACTGCACGCCTCATATTACGTCAGTCACTAAGCCCACATTACCCCTCTCCTCAGGTCACTTCATTGATTCCCTATCCATTTCTACATACAATTCAAACTCCTCTTACTGCCCAGGCACTCTGCTCGTTGGGTAAATCTCTCTTATCTGTACCCTTCTCCTCTACAGCCATCTCCAGACTCCATCCCTTCTCTGCTGCACTGTATGTCTGGAACAATCTGCCTGACTCAGAATGTCAGGCTCAGTCTTCGGCAGTTTTCAAATCCAGACTCAAAGCCCACTTCTTTGAAGATACTTTAAATTCCAAACTCCAAGCCGCCTTCTAAGCACCAATATCTGTCATATTATTCCTTCTGTAATTCCCCCACCTGAGCACTGTGTATTGAAGCACCTTCTTGTCCAGTTTGTTTGTCTTGACTAGATCATAAGCTCTTTTGAGCAGGGACTGTTTCTTCTGTGTTTTGATGTCCAGTGCTCTGTATGTCTACTAGTGCTCTAAAATGATTATTATTAGTAGTACGATGCCAACGAACAAGGGGGAATTCTTTAAATGGTGCTCCAAATGGACACACAAATATTCAGTGCTGTCATTCTATAAAGGGCACTCACCTTTTATAGTATAGACCATGGTACTGATTCCCACACCTAACTTTAGGCATCAGACTTTCATCTGCTGAAAAATGGTATAAATGCTGGCATCGTCTTCAAAAATAGGAGCAAAATACACCGTATAGTTCCAGTCTAATTTACTCTCAATACTTCAATCCCAGAACACTATTCATTTTTCAACAGAAACTTTTCTTCCAATTTACTTAATCATAAACAATGTTCTTAAAAATATATTAAATCATGCAATATATTATTGTATAGTGCTCAGAAAGCATCTAAGTGCCAAAATGGTCACCAAACTGACCAGATGACCACTGTATGTATGAA
Source organism: Geotrypetes seraphini (assembly GCF_902459505.1). NCBI lineage: Eukaryota > Metazoa > Chordata > Amphibia > Gymnophiona > Dermophiidae > Geotrypetes > Geotrypetes seraphini. The sequence continues at coordinate 17,894,465 of NC_047097.1, forward strand.
GATATGATCCTCCCATACTCCCCCTCCCCCCTCAGCAAAAAAAATATCTGAATGAAACAGTCCATACCAGTGTCTAGAACAGCAGCACCTGGAATGGGAAAGCCTAGTAGAACTCCACACAGATGTCTTACGTGGCCAGGTGCGTAGACTGGTGAACCATAGAGAGGAGAAATCAGACCCATAAGCCACTCTAACCACAACATTAATGGTGGAAAGTGTGAGCCCACCAAAACACTACTGTACTACTATATAGGTGCTACCTGCAGCCATAAGGGTTATTGTGGTAGTAAACAGGTGGGTATAGTAGGTTTGGGGGTAGTTTTGGTGGGCTCAGCATAAATTATAAGGGGTATATGGTGAGATATATATCTGGCACCCTTTATGTGAAGTTCGCAGTAGTGCCCTATAAGGTGCCCCACCACTTTATTTGCATGTTTATGTGGCCAGTCCATTACAGTGCTTGCCCTTCCCACAACTAAATGGTGCTGATTTGGATGTTTCTAACTTGGACGTTTTTGTGGACAAAAATAGTGAATAAAGTTAGATGTCCTGGTGGTCTAGATACTCTGACAGCCAAGACATCCAAGTAGGCAATTAAGAGCATAAGAACCATAAGAACAGCCTTACTGAGTCAGACCAATGGTCCATTCTCATTGTGGCCAATCCAGGTCCCTAGTACCTGACCAAAACCCAAGGAGTAGCAACATTCCAGAATCCCAAAGAGTAACAAAAGATTCTAGAACCCCAAAGAGTATCAAGATTCCATGCAGAATCTCCAAGAATAGCAAGATTCTGGAACCCCAAAGAGTAGCAACAGTCCATGCTTCTGATCAAGGGAAAGCAGTGGCTTTCATGTCTTTCTCAATAACAAAGACATGGGGACATCTTGTTCCAAAATGGATGTTTCTTCACCTCCGACTTTGGATGTCATGCGGGAAATGTCCAAAGTCAGACTTAGACGCCCCATTGAAAATGGCCCTCCATGTCATAGTAACATAGTAGATGACGGCAGATAAAGACCCGAATGGTCCATCTAATATGCCCAACCTGATTCAATTTAATTTTTTTTTTTTTCTTCTTAGCTATTTCTGGGCAAGAATCCAAAGCTCTGCCTGGTACTGTTCTTAGGTTCTAACTACAAAGCTCATTCCAGCCCATCTACACCCTCCCAGCCATTGAAGCCCTCCCCAGCCCATCCTCAACCGAAGGCCATATTCAGACACAGACCATGCAAGTCTGCCCAGTACTGGCCTTAGTTCTTCAATATTTACTATTATTTTCTGATTCTAGATCCTCTGTGTTTATCCCAAGCTTTTTTGAACTCTGTCACCGTTTTCCTCTCCACCACCTCTCTCGGGAGTGCATTCCACCTCTCTCGGGAGCGCATTCCACCACCCTCTCCATAAAGTAGAATTTCCTAACATTGCTCTTGAATCTACCACCCCTCAACCTCAAATTATGTCCTCTGGTTTTACCATTTTCCTTTCTCTGGAAAAGATTTTGTTCTACGTTAATACCTTTCAAGTATTTGAACGTCTGAATCATATCTCCCCTGTCCCTCCTTTCTTCTAGGGTATACATATTCAGGGCTTCCAGTCTTTCCTCATATGTCTTCTGACGCACACCTCGTATAATTTTTGTTGCCCTTCTCTGGACCACTTCAAGTCTTCTTGCGTCCTTCGCCAGTGAGGTAAGACTTCTTTTGGCTGAACCCATGGTGGTGGTAAAGGCCATTAATAATAAAAACTGTTGTTTGTATTGTTTTTATATGTTTTTATGTGCTTGATTTATATACAGTATGTTTGATATGACTAACAATTTTTATATTACTGTTTCTATTACAGTTATTTCAGGTTTACTCAGCCCAATCCCTGTTAGATGGGAATAGATGTCAAATCATCTGTATGTAAAAAAAAAAAAAAAATGTTTGGACACACTAACACTAATTCAGCTATTGTTTGAAATATCCTATACCAGTCTTGACTAACCCCGGAAGGCAATAGAATAAAGCCATGCACTTCGTAGGCATTCCCTCCCACTTCAATAGGAACAATCCCTTATATGGGAACTTAGATGTTGTACATTGAATCGTCGGCCACTTACTTATAATTGCAGTCCCTCTCCCTTTTCTTCCTATCCTAGGGGACGTATAGATGGAATACATCTTAGATAAACCCTGAGTCATATAACTATCTTCCTCTTGTTTCTTTTTTTTTTTTTTTTTTTAATATCTTTATTCATTTTGAAGCCATAAGTAAGTGCAACATATAATACAATCATATTACACTATAAAAGCACTTAACTACAATTAAAATTGTAATCTATGACAAATAGATAAATCACCCCCCCCAATTATATACAAAAAGTACACTCAAATTAAGAAATTAAAAATATATTCCAACCCACCCTAGACCACCTTCCTCTTGTTTCAACCATGTTTCCATTAAAAAAATCAAATCTCAGGCTTTCTATAAGGTCCATGCCCATATATAAGGTCGGTAGTCTGTCTATGAGTGGAAGGAGGGAGAGGATGCACAATGAAAGGAACAGAGAAGCTCATTATTTTAGTACTACCAAGGACTATTCTATCGTCTTCTAGGGCAGGGGATAGATAACATACAGTAGACTTCACTGGCATTTTGTTCCATCGCCACTATCAAAAGTTGATATAATGAATTCACTCTTGCTTGAAATGAAATAATGCGTTCAATAGCTCCCTGGCTCTGCGATAGGTTTTTCTTTGTCTGCTTCATAACAGATTTTTTTCAGGAGAAGATATGTCTATTGACTGAGTTACCAGAGCACAGTGAGGTGTCTGCACTGAGGCGTATCTTATTATTCAAAAAGACTTCCGGAATAAAAGGAGAGAAGAGAAGAAAATCAGCCTCAGCGTGGGTAACATGCTACACAAACTCTGTCTGTTTAGCTTTGTGGTAAACAGAGCATTTTTCTCCTAATTCCCGCTATTTGACTCCATCTGCCCTCTGCTGAATGATAACACATAGTTTAACTTAGTGGCCTCAAGCTCAAACCCTATGCAGGGCCACATTGTGGATTTGTAGGTACTTAGAGGGCCTCAGAAAAAATAGTTAATGTCTTTTTACAGAAATGGGAAAGAAGGTACCAGGCCTCGAGGCAAAGCAAAATCAACAAAGAGGTTCTGGAGATGTCACATCCAACCTGTGGTCATTGAGCCTTTATTTGCAGTTTGTATCAAAGTTTCATAACAAGTCTTAAAACAAATAAAGTTCCAAAACAACAAAGTCCCGAGTAGGATCCGAGTTTCGGCGATACCATCGCTTTCCTCAGGGGCCAAATTTGAACTTGCAAAGCTCTGTAAACTGTGTGTGTGAATGCGTCGGTGTCTCTCCATCCAAAAAGAAGCACTTATCTTCCCCAAGCCATTCAGTATCTTTAACATACTTCCCTCCTCCCCCACCCCCGGTTTGACATCTGTCATTTGATTCCATCCCCCACCTCCTTGGTCCTTTAAATTTGCCCTCAATTCTCAACATCACCAACAGCAGCAGCAGCTGTGGGCAGTCCATGGGGGATTTCCTTCTTTTGTACCACCCCTCTGGAAATAGGAAGTAGAATCAGAGGAGGTGGAATCGGTAAAAGGAAGGCTTGTGGACCACCCAGAAGTCATCTGCTTTTAGTCTTGTGGCTGCTGCTGTTGCCAGTTCCATTGAGAATTGAGAGGAAGTATAAAGAACTCTGAGGTTGGGAGCATATGGCAGATGTTGAATAGAGGAGGGGAGAGCAAGAATGGCAGCGAGTCAGAGATGCCAACTGGGAGGAGAGAGAGAAGGAAAGTGAATAAGATGCCATACCATAAGTGGGGGGGGGGGGGGGAGGGCTAAATGATGGAGAGATAGTGGAACCTAGGGGCAGGGAAGAAAATGTTGATACCTGTGGGAGAAGAAGGAAGAGGGAGAAATACTGGACCCCCATGGGAGAGAGAGGGACATTTGCAGAATTCCTAGGGAGAAGGGCAGGAGCAAAGGAAGCCAAAGGGAGAGATGATGGAGATGGGGAAGGACACAGAGGATGATAGGCATGTGAGGAGGACTGGGGACACAGAAGGGTGATACTGGACAGGGCAAGAATACAGACACAGAAGGGAGATGCTCAGCAGGGATAAAAGATGGCAAATAGAAAAAGAGACCCTGGTTAGAGAGTTAAGAGAAGACCAAGGAAACCAGAGACTGTGATCAAGACAATTAGAAAAACAAAATAACCACATGATAACGGTAGAAAAAATTTTATTTTCTATTTATTGATTAGAATAAGTCATGTTTTAGAATGTACATCTGCAAGAACTGGTTTTAGTCATGACTGGAGGTAAATGTCCAGCTGAGCGGTTTACGTTAGTGAATTGACATTCTGCTTGTTAAGATCATGCAAGTTTAAAGACTTTTTGTCTCTGGTAATGAATGGAACAAAATCATTTTCTTTTGTGATAATCTATATATATAAAATCGGATGTATGTATGTTTCAGCATAACTCTAAAACGCATGGAGAGATTTCAACCAAACTTGGTATACAGGACATATTACTTACTATCTGGAGGGAAAACCTCTGTGGGGTAGGAAAGGATGACGTGTAAAAATGATCATAAATGACAAGATATTGCTGTTTAATGCATAGTTTTGGCAGCGTAACTCTGAAACGCATGGAGAAATTGCAACCAAACTTGGTATACAGGACATATTACCTACTATCTGGGGAAAAAATACTGTGGAGGTGGGATGGGATGATGTGTAAAAATGATCATAAACGACAAGATATTACTGTCTAATGCATAGTTTTGGCAGCGTAACTCTGAAACGCATGGAGAGATTGCAACCAAACTTGGTATACAGGACTTATTACTTACTATCTGGGGAAAATACTGTGGGGGGTGGGAAGGGGTAACATGTAAAAATGATCATAAACAACGAGATATTGCTGTCTAATGCATTATTCTGGCAGCGTAATTCTGAAACGCATGGAGAGATTGCAACAAAACTTGTAATGCAGGACATATTACTTACTATCTGGGGGGAAAATACTGTGGGGGTGGGAAGGGGTAACGTGTAAAAATGATCATAAACGGCAGATATTACTGTCTAATGCATAGTTTTGGCAGCGTAACTCTGAAACGCATGGAGAGATTGCAACCAAACTTGGTATACAAGATTTATTACTTACTATCTGGGGGGAAAATACTGTGGGGGGTGGGAAGGGGTAACATGTAAAAATGATCATAAACAACGAGATATTGCTGTCTAATGCATTATTCTGGCAGCGTAATTCTGAAACGCATGGAGAGATTGCAACAAAACTTGGTATGCAGGACATATTACTTACTATCTGGGGGGAAAATACTGTGGGGGTGGGAAGGGGTAACGTGTAAAAATGATCATAAACGGCAGATATTACTGTCTAATGCATAGTTTTGGCAGCGTAATGCATGGAGAGATTGCAACCAAACTTGGTATACAGGACATATTACCTACTATCTGGGGGAAAAATACTGTGTGGGTGGGAAGGGGTAACATGTAAAAATGATCATAAATGGCAGATATTACTGTCTAATGCATAGTTTTGGCAGCGTAATGCATCGAGAGATTGCAACCAAACATGGTATACAGGGCATATTACTTACTATCTGGTGGAAAAATATTGTGCGGGTGGGAAGGGATGACGTGTTAAAATGATCATAAATGACAAGATATTGCTGTCTACTGCATAGTTCTGGCAGCATAACTCTGAAACGCATGGAGAGATTGCAACCAAACTTGGCGTACAGGAAATATTACTTACTATTTGTTGGAAAAATACTGTGGGGGTGGGAAGGGGTGACGTGTAAAAATGATCATAAATGACAAGATATTGCTGTCTACTGCATAGGTCTGGCAACATAACTCTGAAACGTATGGAGAGATTGCAACCAAACTTGGTGTACAGGAAATATTACTTACTATTTGTTGGAAAAATACTGTGGGGGTGGGAAGGGGTGACGTGTAAAAATGATCATAAACAACAGATATTACTGTTTACTGCATAGTTCTGGCAGCATAACTCTGAAACGCATGGAGAGATTGCAACCAAACTTGGTGTACAGGAAATATTACTTACTATTTGTTGGAAAAATACTGTGGGGGTGGGAAGGGGTGACGTGTAAAAATGATCATAAATGACAAGATATTGCTGTCTACTGCATAGTTTTGGCAGCGTAACTCTGAAACGCATGGAGAGATTGCAACCACACTTGGTATACAGGACATATTACTTACTATCTGGTGGAAAAATACTGTGGGTTGGGAATGGGTGAAGTGTAAAACTGATCATAAACAGATATTACTGTCTAATGCAGGGGTCTCCAAAGTCCCTCCTTGAGGGCCGAATCCAGTTGGGTTTTCAGGATTTCCCCAATGAATATGCATGAGATCTATGTGCATGCATTGCTTTCATTGCATATTCATTTTGGAAACCCTGAAAATCTGACTGGATTCGGCCCTCAAGGAAGGACTTTGGAGACCACTGGTCTAATGCATAGTTTTGGCAGCGTAACTCTGAAACGCATGGAGAGATTGCAACCAAACTTGGTATACAGGACATATTACTTACTATCTGGTGGAAAAATACTGTGGGTTGGGAATGGGTGAAGTGTAAAACTGATCATAAACAGATATTACTGTCTAATGCAGGGGTCTCCAAAGTCCCTCCTTGAGGGCCGAATCCAGTTGGGTTTTCAGGATTTCCCCAATGAATATGCATGAGATCTATGTGCATGCATTGCTTTCATTGCATATTCATTTTGGAAACCCTGAAAATCTGACTGGATTCGGCCCTCAAGGAAGGACTTTGGAGACCACTGGTCTAATGCATAGTTTTGGCAGCGTAACTCTGAAACGCATGGAGAGATTGCAACCAAACTTGGTATACAGGACATATTACCTACTATATGGGGGAAAAATACTGTGCCGGTGGGATGGGTTGACAGGGTGACGTTTAGAAATGATCATAAATGACAAGATATTGCTGTTTAATGCATAGTTTTGGCAGCGTAACTCTGAAACGCATGGAGAAATTGCAACCAAACTTGGTATACAGGACATATTACCTACTATCTGGGGGGAAAATACTGTGGGGGTGGGATGGGGTGACGTGTAAAAATAATCATAAACGACAGATATTACTGTCTAATGCATAGTTTTGGCAGCGTAACTCTGAAATGCATGGAGAGATTGCAACCAAACTTGGTATACAGGACATATTACCTACTATCTGGGGGGAAAATACAGTGGGGATGGGACGGGGTGAAGTGTAAAAATGATCATAAATGACAAGATATTGCTGTCTAATGAATAGTTTTAAATGAGTGAAACTGGCTTCAATTGATAGACTGTCTACAGAGAGAAATCAAAAAATATTTTGTATTACGCTCAGAGGTATGAAACTCCTGAAAGGGGTGACTTCCCCTCACAATGAGAGTTTACCTTCCAGTCATTGCGAACTTCATATAAATGATCACTCTCTGAGACCAAAGTAAATTGAATGTATATTCGTTATAGCTTTGTAAACCTGTTTCAATAAATATTTCTTCTTCTCTTAATTATAATTTTCTTAACTTGCAGGTAGACAGAGTAATTAAATAAGCACTTCACTTATAAGAACATAAGAAGTTGCCTCCGCTGAGTCAGACCAGAGGTCCATCGCGCCCAGCGGTCCGCTCCCACGGTGGCCCATCAGGCCCATTGCCTGAGCAGTGGTCCTAGACTATTTTTCTAATCTATCTCTACTCCTATCCCTATCCTTAATTCTTATCTGTACCCCTCAATTCCCTTGTTCTCTAGGAACCTATTCAAACCTTCTTTGAAGCCATGTAACTTGTTCTGGCCTATCACAGCTTCTGGAAGTGCGTTCCACATATCCACCACCCTCTGGGTGAAAAAGTACTTCCTAGCGTTTGTTCTAAACCTGTCCCCTTTCAATTTCTCTGAGTGCCCCCTTGTACTTGTGCTTCCCCATAATCTGAAAAATCTGTCCCTGTCCACTTTTTCTATGCCCTTCATCAGCATTTCCACATTGAATTTCTGTTTTGGAAGTTTCAATTTTATTGTATTCTCCAGAATGTGAATGCAACAGAGTGACGTCAACACGGAAAAGCACGCTTAGAGCCTCCCCTTTCTTTTTAAAAGCAGGATCGGATGTCAGCGTTTGTTTCAGTTGAAAATTTTTTTACATTCTAAAACGGTATGTAATAGATATGTGCTTTTTATCTTCATGTGTTGCCAACGACTTTGTTCAATTTGCACTGCTATGTGGGCATGAACATCTGTCTACTTAGCGTATGCTGTTTTCTAATGATTTATTTTATTTTTGCATTGCAGATATGACCACAATATCACGGAGATTGATGACACTGTTTCTCCACAGAGAATTTTGTAAGCGTTTAATCGGGTCTCCTGAAGCAGATTCCAAAACGGGGCCATGTTGGGACCTCTGAACCATTCATAAAGATAAGTGAAGTGCTTATTTAATTAATCGGTGATATCTCTGTCTACTTGCAAGTTAAGAACATTAATTCTTGTCATTTTCTCTGTTCATTTTTTCAGTGCTTCCAGAAACCGCGTCGAGCTCTACGAACGTGGAGATGATGCGGTATACAAACCTAAGGATTAGATTAGATTAGTAATCCTCACTGTGGGGACCTTTTAAATGGTGCAGACTTTACTGTGTGAAAGCTATTATTGCAGAACTGGGGTATTTGGATCTGGGGGTTTGCTCAGAGAATCGGATAAGGAGAATCATATTGGGGCGGATTCTGCTCTGGAAAGGGGAATTGAATGGGGGGTGGGACTGGATCTTGGAGGGATCAGGAGTCTGCTCTGGGGGGAGGATCAAATCATGAAGGAATTGGAAGTCTGCTCTTGGGGGAGTGGATCATGGAGAGTTCAGGAGTGTGTGCTGGGGAGATTGGATCATGGAGGGATCAGGGGATCTGCTTTGGGGCATAGGGATCGAATCATGAAGGTATCAAATTTAACCGCTGTAGAAGACCTGTACTGGGCTGTCACCGTGTTGCACGTTTGGGCTCCCGCACTCTCTGCCAATGCATATAACATGGGAAGCATCTGTCTGTCCTGTATGCTAGGAATGCCCCCTGCATTTATTGTATAGGCGATGTCCTTAGTGCATCCTAACTTTTGCAATTAAGATGAAGCAAGTGCAAAAACTTATTATATTTTAGTCATTGGGCAGCAATTGGAAAAGAAAGAAAACACATTTTGAAGCCTGTTATTGAGAGAGGCATGGGGGAAGCTACTGCTAGCCCTGGATCAGTAGCATGGAATGTTGCTATTCTTTGGGTTTTGGCCAGGTACTAGGGACCTGGATTGGCCACCGTGAGAACGGACTACTGTGCTTGATGGCCCATTGGTCTGACCCAGTAAGGCGATTCTTATGTTCTTTTGTTCTAAGGCCGCAATTATAAGTGTTCTAGAACTCAAAAGTAATATAGCAGCACAAGGAAGCTTATTTAACAATCAAGATTTCCTTTATTACCTTGGTCTACATTCCTTCATACATAGAAAAAGCCACTGATGAACAGATGTGTCATCAAAGACACTATTACTGTATGTCTCATTCAGTATAAACAGCATTTTGCTTTCACTGCTTTCATTAAAATAGCATTAAACTGCTCTCTATAACAGTTCTGCGTAGAAACATGTGTCAATATAACACTAACTTTTCCATAGATTGAATGGGAAATAGATATTAGGCCTCTCATTTTTTATTTTTGGCTGGCAAGAGCTTTCAGATGAGACCTCCCAAAGGATCCCAGAACGGGTTACAAAGGTACATTCACAGTATAGAAGGACAAAATTATTGAAAGACATTTTTGGCAGACATAGCTTAGAAGAATTTGCGGCATTGGTAGAAGATATTACATGGCATAGCATAGATTTAGGACAGCATTCACTGTACTAACAGAACAGAACATAATTGTAGTAAGGTTTTAGTGTTGTAAGCGAGTACATGATTGATGGTCGGCAGTTTAGGTCCCATTAGTAGCGTCGGTCATTATGGAGCTCGTGAGTAGCGTTGGACATTAAGGAGCTGGATTTGTGAAGAGGAAGGTTTTCACGGCCTTCCTGAAGTTCTATAGATTGGGGATGATGTGCCAAAATCTGGGTATAGACTGTGAATAAGAGCGTTTGCGGGCTGTTAAAGTTTGAGTGAACAACCACATAACCTCTTGGGTTGATGCGATTCACAAAAAGTAAAAATACTGGACAATCCCAGCAATCTACAGATTAGACATTAACCTTTTTTTAATTCTCTAGAAATCTTGTGAATAGTATCGATTTTAATAATTTTCTGAAATGAATGTAAGAACAAGACCTTAGGAATAAAGAACATAGTTCCCTGTCCCAGCTTGCCGCCTGGTAAGCAAGTAGGCGCTGTTGGAACGTTTTTGGAGTACAGCCTCGAACCGGAGGAAAAATCAAAGAGGCAGAATACTCGTAACTCAGCAAATTGCCAAGGCAAGAAAGATTGGGGGAGAAGAATCAGTTGTCTGGGACCCATATAAACCACACAGATTTATCAGGAGGTGGGTGGGAGAATAACAGTCTCCTTTAAACCCTCTATCTGAATCCTACAAACCCAGGAAAAACTGAGGGAAACATAGAATTGGAGCCTGAATAGGATGCCCTGCTTCTACTGGCTCAGAACAGATGGAATATATAGAACAAGGTATTGAACTGAGCTAATAGGTCAATAATCCTTTCATATATGGATTGATTGAATGATTTCTTTTTTTATTTGGAATTTGTTAGACCACTACATCAAGACGATGTACAACCCAAATACTAAATATGGTAATAAGCATGTAACGCCCCCCTTCAGGTTGGCTCTGGGTCCAAGGCCCGATCTGGCTGGAGTCTGCCAAAAGCAGTCTCTGTTGGTCCCTCACTTGGTTAGCGCTCGGGGCCTCCACCTGGGAAAAAGAAGTGTTAGAGAGTGGGTTTGCCCCCTTCTCGCGCCCCCCCCCCCCCCTGGAAAAATCCAAAACAGCTTCTGTGAACAAGGTTGGCGAATAAATTAAACTTATTTATTTGAACTATGTACATAGACCTAATCACAAAACAAATTGTCAGGAATAGCTTTCAACAATTCCAATACTTCTACACTTAAACCAATATTTGTGCAGTTAATTCAAAGGCGTTTATATACTATTCAGGTATTCATATCAGGTGGTTTATAGTCTCTTGAACCTTTAATTCTCAGTTCAAATTCAGCATTTCCAAAACCTTTTGTGCCTTTCTGTTCTAACTGCCAATACTGTAGTTGTAGGCTCCTCTCAAGTTTCTTGACTGAGTCACTAGTTGGGCATGGCTGTGTACCTAGATCCCTCTTTCTAATGCTCTCATCCAATCCTTCCTGGCCAGTAGGCCTGCCCCTGTGGAAGCCTCTTGGTGGTTTTCCCTTAGCTCTGAGGGCCCCAGCCCTTCAAAGAGTACTCCACTTCTGTCTCTCGTCTCAAGGGAGCTTTTTCTCTTGTTGGGCCACTGGTGCCATTTGCACCCCAGTGGCTTGGCACTTCCATTGGGCTACTAGTACCAATCTACACTCCAGTAGCCTTCCTCTTTTTTGAAAGGAGTTTCTGGAGTAGTTCCTTGCTGGAGTCCTGGTTACCAGCCCTCCTATTAGTACACAATATACCAGTTCTAAAAAAAAAAAAGCTCTGTATCAGCCAGTGACAAAGCTTCCCATCTTGAGAGCTACCTCCCAAATGAGTATAATGCGCAGATATCACTCTATGTAGCATAAACTTCCTGGGCTTGCTTCCCCCCAATTTTCTCCCTCCTTTGAATTCATGGGGAGTGGATTTCCAATTCCCCCTATTCTGACTCAGCTCTGCTCAGTTCATGTCCCCATATTCCTTTGCACCCACAAACTTTATTCCCACTCATGAAAAATCTCTTAAAATGCATAACATGTCACCCAAGTATCTGAATGTTCATCCCTCAGTGCATAATTTGCATAGGGTATTAACCAAACCTTTGTGCAGCTCAGCCATGTGAGTTTCATAAATTAGATACAATTCTCCTGCAGTCAGATAAATGCTAGACAGAAACCCTTTTTTAGTTTTTAACACAGACACATAACTGGTTTTAAATCCACTGTTCTCAAACACCACTTTCTAAGCTCTGACAGAAACCTACTCCCAAGGAGGGTTTCAAGCATATACAGAAACAGTTCTAAGTCTAATCCCAGACAACAGAAACGGGAGAAATGGGTACATAGTAAAAAAAATACCTTGAAAACAAATGGAATAGAGATATTAAACAACAAAAGGTAGGGGGAGATTTTTTTTTCTCTCTCTTTCTGCGTGGTGGAAGGTGGTAGCATTTTACTATGCTGTTCTGCTGGAGAAGAGAAGTAGTTTAATGATCAGCACAGTGGATTGAGAACTAGCATAACTGGGTTCAATTCCCATGATAGCTCCTTCTGGCTCTGAGCAAGTCACTTAACCCTTTAGGCTGGGCGCGATGGACCACTGGTCTGACCCAGCAGCGGCAATTCTTATGTTGCCCCATGCACAAAATATCGTATTTTTTTTACTCCATTTGACACACATTTTCCTCCCCAAAAGTGAGTGGAAATAAGGGTGCATCTAATGGAGTGAATACCCAAATTGCCCACCCCCTGTTAACTTATTTTAATGCTGCCACCCTCCCTTTCTTGCCGTCCCTCTCCCCATCCCCACCCCGGGCGTGGGACCAGACAGGCAATCTGGTGTGCTGCTATGCTGTGAGAAAACAGAAGAGGAGGCAGCCGCATCTGCCATTCACAACGGGGACCAGGCAGCCAGAAACCCTTGTGTGCCACTTTTAGCGAGTGAGGCGCCAGAAGGTCAAAAAAGGTACACGCGCGGGGGATGGGGAGGGAGGGAGGGAGGCCAGGGCTTTCCTGCTGCCTGCCCACCTACCCGCCCTGTCCCTACCTACCACTAGACTACCAGAGGGGGGACAGGGTGCAGAGCTTGGCAAGGAGTAGGGTTGGGTGCAGAGCCTGGCAGGGAGGATTTGGTTCAGAATGGGTTTTTTTCCTTGTTATCCTCCTCTAAATTATGATCAGGTGCGTTAATGGAGTGAAAAATACAGTAAGTACCTGTAGGTAAACTGCTTTGAATGTAACCACAGAAAGTGTAGTACATCAAATCTCATTCCCTTTCCTAGAGGGAGTTATGCGTATACTTCAAAAAAACCTTTTCTCATGTTATAAGACTTGATTACCAAAAGACTCTGTGGTATTTCAAATATAAAACTGTAATATCGGTGATGTGTCAAAACCGCGCGCAGACAGAGCCGGGCCGACAATCGCGCGCAGGACATCAATTTGAAAGTGCTCTGAGGGGGTGTGTGTGGGGGGGTAACACCCCCCCCACACACACACACAACTTAGTAGTGTTGGTGTTGCTGTTGGGGGGTGTGGGGGGGAAACTACCCCCCATTATAGAGGAAACTCCACCCCCAAACACCCCCCCCCATCAGCAACGCCAACACTACTAACTCTGTAACAGAACGACTGCCACGGCACTGAACTTCCAAAAAGGGAACAACGAAGGGATGAGAGTCATGGTGAGGAAGATTAGGAAGAGAATAAGCATTGTAAATATCCTAGAGCAAGTATGGTCCCTTTTTAAGGACACAGTCACCGAGGCGCAAAATCGTCAACAAGGAACTGGCTTAGCTCACTGTAGCAGTGAAGGAAGCGATCTGAGATAAGAAGACTTCATTTATGGAAAAGGACAAAAATGGATGAAAACTGGAAAAAGCACAAACATCAAAACAAGTGCCATAAGGCGGTAAGAGGGGCCAAAAGAGACTATGAGGAAAAAATAGTCAAGGAGGAAAAAAAATTTAAGCCGTTCTTTTGATATATTAAGGGGAAACGACCCGCGAAGGAAGCAGTGGTGCCGTTAGATGACCATGGAATAAAGGGAGTACTAAAGGAGAACAAATCCATCACCATCAAACTAAACGCATCTTTTGTATCTGTATTTACCAAAGAGGATATATACAATATATCAGAAGCTGATAGGCTATACATAGGAACTGAAGACGGGAAACTGTCAGGGTCGACGGTCAGCCTAGAAGAGGTACGCAGGCAGATTGATAGGCTTAAAAATGATAAATCCCCGGGCTCGGATGGCATCCACCCGAGGGTAATCAAGGAACTGAAAAGGGTTATAGCTGAACTGCTTCAACTAATAGCCAATCTATCGATCAAATCAGGAAAGATTCTGGAGGACTGGAAAGTGGTGAATGTTACGCCGATCTTCAAGAAAGGTTCGAGGGGAGATCGGGAAACTACAGACCAGTGAGTCTGACTTCGGTACCGGGAAAGATGGTAGAGGCGCTGATAAAGGACCGCATCATTGATCACCTTGACAGACACAATCTGATGAGGACCAGCCAGCACGTTTTCAGCAAAGGAAGATCTTGCTTGACAAACTTGCTGCACTTCATTGAGGGAGTAAATAGGCAATAGACAAGGGTGACCCTGTCGACATTGTATATCTAGATTTTCAGAAGGTGTTCAACAAGGTCCCGCATGAACATCTACTTTGAAAAATTGCGATCCATGGAATTGAGGGTGATATCTGCCATCATCTATTATATTACTATGTTACTATATACTCACATGGATTAAAAACTGGTTGGCGGATAAGAAAGAGAAAGTGGGGGTAAATGGACAATACTCGGACTGGAAAAGCATCACGAGTGGAGAGCCACAGCGTTCAGTGCTCGGGTCCGTGCTCTTCAACATATTTATAAATGACCTGGAAATTTGTATGACAAGTGAAGTGATTAAATTTGCGGATGATACAAAGTTATTCAGAGTAGTGAGGACACATTCGTTGTAGGTCTTCGCAATAAACACACTTGAGGAATGGGCCCCGAAATGGCAAATGAGGTTCAAAGTGGAGAAGTGCAAGGTGATGCATGTTGGTAACAAAAATCATATGCACAAATACAGGATGTACTTGGAGAGAGCCCCAGGTGCTGTACTTGGAGAGAGCCCCAGGAAAGAAACTTGGGAGTGCTTGTAGACAAGTCATTAAAGCCGTCCGCGCAATGCGCAGCGGCGAAAAGGATGAATAGAATGCTAGGAATGATTAAGAAGGGGATCACAAACAGATCTGAGAAGGTTATCATGCCGCTGTACCGGGCCATGGTGTGCCCCAACCTGGAATACTGCATCCAACACTGGTCGCCGTACATGAAAAAGGAGATATTACTACTCGAAAGGGTCCAGAGAAGAGCAACAAAAATGGTTAAGGGACTGGAGGAGTTGCCATACAATGAAAGGCTAGAGAAACTGTGCCTCTTCTCCTTTGAAAAGAGGAGACTGAGAGGGACATTTCTAAGATATTGAAGCGAATTGACTTAGTAGAGAAAGAGAGATTGTTCACCCTCTCCAAGGTGGAGAGAATGAGAGGGCACTCTCTAAAGTTAAAAGGGGATAGATTCCGTACAAACGTAAGGAAGAAGTTCTTCACCCAGAGAGTGGTAGAAATCTGGAACGCTCTTCTAGAGGCTGTTATAGGGGAAAGCACCCTGCATAGATTCAAGAAAGGGTTAGATAAGTTCCTGCTGAACCAGAACGTACGCTGGTAAGGCTATACTCAAATAGGGGACTGGTCTTTGATCTAAGGGCCGCCGCGTGAGCGGATTGCTGGCCATGATGGACCACTGATCTGACCCAGCAGCGGCAAATCTTATGTTCTTATGTTCTACAAAGCCGTGGTAGAGAGTTCTACCACAGCCCAGAATGCTAAATGCTCCATCGCTCATAGGAATTCATTGAGCATTGGAGCATTTAGCACTCTGGGCAGTGTTAAGATATCTCTAGCACAGCTTAGTAAAAAAAAAAAAAAAAGGGGGGGGGGTTAATGAGAATCTTATCCATTATTGCTTAATTTTGAGGAAATTATCAATGCTGTATTTTATCACTTGGAAAAATAACTAAGAAGGAAATTGTCATTTATTCTTCAAGGTTATACCTTTAGATATTTATAACTAGACTTATATGCTTGTTAATGACTCACTAGCTATGGAAAATGTAATTCTGCTCTCAGCCTAACAGAGGCTTATGAATGGTTTTCATTATATTACAGTAATATAGAAGGAGATTGAAATGCAATGATATTGTTAAAGTGAAAGCAACGTTTACTTGGGATACACAGGTCATATGTTTGCATCAGGTGAATTCTGTACCTTCGTTTTTCCTGTGTAAAGCAGTTGGGATGAAAATATAGACTCATCTGTATTATCTGCATCTTTTTCTCTTCTGCTATGCCGTCTGGAGTGACTCTGAGTCTAACAAGCAATTAATGGCTTTAAAACCAATAAGGTTCCTGCAAGGCACAGTATCCTAAAATTAATTACCGTATTTAGAGAGACTTTCTGTCTTCTATCTTCTCTGCATATGAAAGACTCTTCCCAGCTCAGCAGGTTCCCAGTTCATTTAGAGCACAGGAATAGGAGATGGAAATGTATACTAGAGCAGGGGTGGGCAAACTTTTTGACTCATGGGCCACAATGGGTTCTTAAATTTGACAGAGGGGCCGGAGTAAGAGCGTCTTTCTATCCCCCCATCCCGCTGTGCAGCAAAACCCTTGCCCAGCTTCCATCCTTCCCTCTCTCCCTCCCATTCTTTGTGCAGCAGAACCCTTGAGCACCTGCCCCCACTGCCCAGCCGAACCCCCGCTGCCCCTCCATCCTTCCATCCCATCCGAACTTCACTGACTGAAAGCCCTTCATACCTTCCTCCAGAGCAGCGTCAGGCCAACAGCACTCTAAACAGGCTGCTTCACGGCCTTCTCTCATCGTGGCCTTTCATGTGCCATGTTACTGATGACATCAGTGATGCGGCAGAGGGAATTCCCCAACGAGAAAAGGCCACAAAGCAGTCTGTTTAGAGTGCTGCCGGCCCAGCGCTGCTCTTCACTACTCTCTGAATAACTTTGTATCGTCTGCAAATCACCTCACTCGTCGTACCAATTTACAGGTTGTATATAAATATGTTGAAGAGCATGGGTCCAAGCACCAAACCCTGCGGCACTCCACTCATGACACTTTTCCAGTCTGAGTATTGTCCATTTACCCCCCACTCTCTGTTTCCTATCTGCCAGCCAGTTTTTAATCCACGTGAGTATTTCACCCTCGATTCCATGGCTCGCAATTTTTCGAAGTAGTCGTTCATGCAGAACCTAGTTAAAAGCTTTCTGAAAATCCAGATATACAATGTCGCCCGGGTTACCCTTGTCTATCTGCCTGTTTACTCCCTTGAAGAAGTGCAGCAAGTTCGTCATGCAAGATTTTCCTTTGCTGAAGCCGTGCTGGCTAGTCTTCATCAGATTGCATCCGTCAAGTTGATCAATGATGCAGTCCTTTATCAGCGCCTCTACTATCTTTCCCGGTACCGAGATCAGACTCACTGGTCTGTAGTTTCCCGGATCTCCCCTCGAACCTTTATTGAAGATCGGCATAACATTCGGCACTTTCCAGTCTTCCAAAATCCTTCCTGATTTGATCGACAGATTGGCTATTAGTTGAAGCAGTTCAGCTATAGCACCTTTCAGTTCCTTGATTACCCTCGGGTGGATGCCATCCGGTCTCATGGATTTATCATTTTTAAGCCTATCAATCTGCCTGCATACCTCTTCTAGACTGACTGTCAACCCTGTCAGTTTCCCATCTTCGATTCCTGCGTATAGCCTGTCGGCTTCCAGTATGTTCTGTATATCCTCTTCAGTAAATACAGACGCAAAAAATGTGTTCAGTTTGTCAGCGATGGCTTTGTAAGATGTGCCTTGCTCATGCTCCGGGGCCCTGAATCCCTCTGTGCCTAACTTACTCTTTTCGGCCGGTCCTGCACTTTCCTAGACTATCGGGGTGGTGCATGGACAAGATTCATCGGCACACCAGCCCGGTCATGAGTGGCAAGCCGAGCCGCAGCGCTAAAGAGAGGGAGACCAGATCGGCGCAGCCTGAATCCAAGATGGCGGCGGGAGATGAAGGTTCCGCGCTCCCCTTGTCTGAGGCCCATATTGCCGCGTTGTCGGCTTCGGTAGTGCGGGCGTTGGATTCCTGTTTTGACCACCTATCGAGCCAACTCTCGTTGCTCGAATCCCTCTTGGAGGAGACTACCAGACGTACAGGTAAGCCGCTTCGGCGGCTGATTTAACATCCCTGAAAGCTCAACTCCAGAGGCAAGCTGACAAATTGGAGGATCTCGAGAATCGCTCGAGACGGGATAATTTACGCCTGGTGGGCCTCCCCGAAGCGGTCCCGGACTCTCGGCTACTTTAAGCCTTGGAGTCCTGGCTCCAGATAGAATTGCCTCTTCCGGCTGGTGTGGGTCCTGTGAAGCTAGACCGAGCGCACCGCCTGGGCTGGCAATCCGACGACCGAGATCAGGCTCGGGTCACTATCTTTAAAATCCACAACTCGGCTGCAAAGGCTGAGCTGATGAGGCAATATCGCCAGAAACAGAATACCCTTTTTTACGAGGGTACCCCAGTGCGCTTATTTCAGGACTACTCCCCCGCGTTGCAGGACCGTCGGCGGTGCTTCTCCCATGTGTGCTCGGCACTCTATGAATGGAAGCATCGATTCCAGTTCCTCTATCCAGCTCAGCTAAAGATTTGGACCCCCACAGGCTGGCATACCTATACTTCGGCGGAGGTGGCGCAGGCCTATTTGGATGCGTTGCCCGGAGAGGCTGGGCCTTCCTCGGCCCCCTGAACCCTGTGGCGCGGCTGGATCGTGGTCTGGGATTTCCTTTGGGGAGAAGTACTCCTAGTTCCTGTTGATAATGGGTCTCTGGGGATTTGCTACCTCCCTGATCTTTTTCAGACCTCTTGCCTCCTGGTTCCGAGTGGGGTGACTGCTCTAGCCCTGCTCTTGCGCTGCTACGTCGCACCTGTGACACTACAATCCTGCTTTCTTTTGAGTTTACACCCCATTACCAAGTGTAACACCATGTATTTCTTTTATGCATTTGTTGGGTACAATCTTGAATGCTAGTGACCTGGGGGGACTGCTTTTTGGTATGATTGTCTGGATGTAGGGGAGTGGGGTTTGGTGTTGCTCCTTATTAGGCTGTTTCGCCTTGGTGTCTTCTCTCGGTGACCCTTTTGTGGGTGGCAGCCTTGCCTCCTCCCTTACGTGGGCCCTTGAGTGCTTGATGTTCGTTTAGTATGTGAGTTTGTTGTTTGTGCTTGCTAGGGAATGCCTGGGGGATTGCTTTTCTCGTTTGGGGTTGCGGAGTGACTGTGTTGGGACAGCTCTGAGTTGGAAGGGGGGAGTGAGCTTGTTTCTTTGTTTGCTTGGGGTTTTGCTTTGGCCTTTGAGTTTGGCGTTTCCTTCTAGATCTACAGTTGATTGGGGTTTTCCTGTGCGTTTGCGGATGCTGAGTGGTTTTCAGGTATGGATGTTAGAGACCCCTTTTGGGAGGGTAGGTTGGGGGGTTGTGGTGCTACCTGAGGCTCCGTTTGCCTCTGGATTCTCCTGGGTGGCTCAGAGTGTTGAGTGGGGGGCATACTGTGTTGGATCTTGGCGAGTTTAGAGTGGGTGGGGTTGAGGGATTGGAGGCCCTGTTTACGTGTTAGTGTGACTCTCTCTTTGTTCCACGTTTGTGAGACAAGGTTTTCACTGGTGGTTGGGCTTCTGGGAAAATGGGTTTGGGTGGTAACGGAAGGGGGGGGGGTTGGGTTGAGGTGGGGGTGGGGGTTGGGGGATGGGAGGTCCTCCGTCCGTCGTTGGCCTGTTTCATGTTATCAACATGTGCTATATTTTTGTTTATTTTATGGTCACTGCCACTTATTCGGCACTGCTCTGGGGGATGGCTGGGCCCTTGGGGTGGTATTCTTCTGTTTCTATTTTCCTTTCTGCTGTGCTTTTCTTGATTTCCTGACGTGAGTACTCCTTTTAGACTAGCATCTTGGAATGTTGGGGGCATCACATCGCCTGTAAAGCGGTCTAAAATTTTAGCTGCTTTGCAGCGCTATAGGTTGGATATTGCTTGTTTACAGGAGACCCGTCTGACTGACGCTGAACATCTTAAGTTGCGCCGTTCTTGGGTGGGGGAGGTATATCTTGCCTCTTCTCAGGGCCGCCATGGGGGCATTGCTGTGTTGGTCCGTAAGTCCTCGCCTATAGGCGTACAAGTTCTTGATGCAGCGGTGGATGGTAGATCTTTACTTCTGCGACTTACTTTGGGAGCCCATTCTTATCTTCTCCTTGTGGTCTATGGCCCTAACTCTGGAGAATCGGCCTTTTTTCAGCAGTTGCTCACACTTTGTTCTCGCTTTCCTGGGGATCTTCTTCTTCTCATGGGTGATTTTAATCTGGTGATGCACCCTGATTTGGACAAATCTGGATCCCCTGTCTCCTCTTTGGGTGCTAGGGGTCGTCTTCTTTCTGATTTCTGTGATACTCTTTCAGTAGTGGACCCTTGGCGCCTTCTTCACCCTGAAGTTCGTGATTACACTCATCTTTCTCGTTCACATGGCACCTGGTCTCTGATTGATCATATTTTTCTATCTTTGTCTCTGTTTTCTTTGGTCTTGACGGCCGAGATAGGTCCATTGAACATCTCAGATCACGCCCCTATTTGGGTGGACATTCACCTAGACGCTACGTATCTTCGGACGTTATCCTGGAGGTTTCCCTTTTATCTTGCTCAGGATATGGAATTTCGGACCTTTTTGCAGACTCAATGGAATGATTATTCAACCAATAATGCTCCCCACATGGACGATCCCCTTTTGTTTTGGGAGGCCGGGAAGACGGTGCTTTGGGGACACATTATCTCTTTCCTGAGTGCTCGCAATAAGCGTATTAACAGAGGTATCGTTAACTTAGAACAGGCCTTATGCTTGGCTAAGCGGGTCTTCCATTCCCGTCCTTCGCGTGAGACTCAGGAAAGCTATTTAACTACTCAAGAAGTGTTAAATTTGCTACTTCTTTCTCGTTCCCAGAAATGGAGGGCTTTTTATCAGCACCGCTATCACCGTTACGGGATCAAGCCTGGCCGTCTCATGGCTCGTGTGGTTAGCACTGCATCTGGGAAGAAACCTGTTTTATCTCTTCAGACCCCGAGTGGTGGGGTGGTGACATCAACGTCTGCTATCTCTGGGGCCCTCTTTGACTTTTTTCGCCGGTTATATGATGCTCCTGAAGGTGTTTCTCTGGACTTGTTGACAGATTATTTACAGTCTACTGGTCTTTCTCACCTGCTAGAGGACGTGGTGTCTTCTCTCAATAGTCTGTTTCAGGTGGCTGAATTGGAGTCTGCCATCAAAGCTCTCCACTCGGATCGGGCCCCGGATCCGGATGGTTTTTCTGGAGACTTTTATTGGCTTCTTTCTTCTGCTCTTTATGGGCCACTACTGGCTTACTTTAATGCAGCTGTTGAGCGGGGCCCCTTTCCACGATTTGCAAATGTTGGCTGATCGTCTTGCTCCCCATCTCCCTACGCTCATCCATGAGGATCAGGTTGGTTTTGTTCGGGGCCGTCAATTGGTTAACAATGTCCGGAAGGTCCTCTGCGCTGGCTCATTGTCATTCTCACCATATTCCTGCTCTATTTGTTAGTCTCGATGCTTCTAAGGCATTTAACAGCGTCCATTGGCCATTCTTGTTTCGTACCCTGGAACATGTTGGGATGGGAGGGTTTAGATGCCATTTGTTCTCTCTATTCTAATCCACGGGCTTCGCTATTGGTGAACGGGTCCCGCACTGACTCCTTCCCTATTCTTCATGGAATGCGACAGGGTTGCCCTCTATCTCCCCTGTTGTTCCTTCTTTCTCTGGAATCATTGCTTTGTACTCTTTGAGGGTTTGCGGAGGTGCGGGGCCTACGGGTTGACGAGATTGAGTTGAAGACCTTAGCGTATGCGGATGACATGTTTTTGATTCTTACTCGGCCTGAAGATTCTTTACCACTAGCGTTGGATTTAATTTCTGAATTTGGCTTTTACTCGGGTCTATCCCTTAACTTGGATAAATCTTTGGCCTTGCCTTTCCCATCTGAGTTGCGAGCGGCGTGGAGGGGAGTTTTTCCCCTTCGTTGGGCTGAATCCCATTTGAAGTATTTGGGGGTTACTATTCCTCGGGACTTATCTAGTTTGTATCGCTTAAACGTGGATCCGTTGTTTCATGCCCTTCAGAATATATTGCAACTTTGGGATACTTTCCCCTTTTCACTTTTAGGTCGGGTGCATCTGTATAACATGCTCATAGTCCCCTGTTGGTTCTATGTCTTTCAGGTCCTTCCTCTCTATCTGACTTCCCGAAATGAGAGACGGCTAGAACGCCTGGTCCAGAGATTTCTTTGGCTTGGGAGGAGACCCCGCTTGCCTTATAAATGGGCGGCAACTCCATGGTACAGGGGTGGTTTGGGCTTATTGAACCTCAGATATCTGACTATTGACTGTGGCATGCCCCACAATAATGATCTTTTTAGGGGTACTTCGTCGTTCACCAATACTTCTCTGGAGCTTTCCTGTTTTCACTCTACTCACTTTAGCGCTTATCTTCATTCCCTTCCTTCTCTTGTACCCAATTCTCTTCCTATGAAGGTGCTGCACAGTCCTTTGCGGAAGGTTTGGCGCTGGATCTGTAAACATCACGCTCTTTCTGCTTCTGTCTCTCCCTTCCTTCCTATCCGCTTCAATAGCTCCTTTCTACCTGGGATAGATGGGCCGAGTTTTACTGGGTGGGAAATGGAGTATTTATTATGTACTTCATTTGGTAGATGATGATGGAACCCTAAATCCTTCGCTCAGTTGCTAGAGGAATTTGATCTTCCCCAACCAGATTATTTTGCTTATATGCAAGTACATCATTACATTTCTTCCTTGCCCTCTAGTTCTTTACAAGCCTCCTGCCAAGAGACATTGTCTACGGCCTTTACCATTGGCTCCCAGCTTCCTGTCCCCCTCAAGTTCCATCATCACCACTTAAAGGATGAGTCCCCTTTGTTTGACCAGTCTAAATTGCGAGCGGCTTGGTCTCGTGATCTTGCTGCTGAGCTGCCCACTGATGTTCTTTTGCAGGCTGTCCGTCGACTTCCTGCCTTTCGTAAATACACCACCTTTTGGGAACAACATTTTAAGTTGATCTTTCGTTTGTATATTTCTCCTAAGAGGGCTTATCTGTCACACTTCCGTGAGACTGCTACCTGTCCTCGCTGCCAGGCTCCGGAAGCGGGCTTGGGACACATGTTCTGGTCTTGCCCCTCTGTTCAAGCCTTTTGGACTGTAATTTTTGTTTTTGTGGAGAGCATTTGGAATATTATTACTATTCGACGTTCCCCCTTGCTCTTATTTGGAACTGTTCCTCACTACTTCCCTCGGACCAATGGTGCTGCAGCTTTCCTCAAGTAGACTATCCTGATTGCCCTGAAATGTATTTTGCTGAAATGGCTTGAGGTTGATGCTCCGGACTATTCCCTGTGGCGTTGCCGTACGATTACTCTCCTGACGTGGGATGTGAAGGATCTCTCTTCTCTCCCAGGCCGCATCTTTCAGCGTACTTGGGAACCTTTTTGGACTACCTTGATTCCTTTGGCTCGTAGCCGGGTGCTTAATTGTTGATTTTGTTTTGTGATTTATTTTGTATAGAATGGCATACCTATTTCTTTGCTATATTTTTGGTACTGTGTATTTGGATGGAGGACCTGGGGGGGGGGATTGTTTGGGGCGGGAGCTGATTTGTATTTGTTACCTCTGTTTTGTTGCAGTTCTATTTGCTCAATAAGATATATTTGACTATAAAATTATGAAACCTGAAATTGTGGCACCGCTTACTGCTATGTTTAATGTGATGATCAATGCTGAAGTAATGTCCAAACATCTTAATGTGGCTCAGATCATTGTCCTTCCAAAGCCAGGGAAAGATCCTGCCCTCCCAGAATCATATCATCCTGGCTCGCTCCTCAATTTTGATGTTAAACTTCTGGCGAAGATTCTGGCCAATCGTTTGGCTCGGCTGTTGCCACTCTTTCATGAGTCCCAGGTTGGTTTTGTGAAGGGTCCATCAGTGACCAAAAATTTGCGCAAAATCTTGCTCTCTTTAGAATATATCTCTAGACTTGCATTGCCTTCTTTGCTTACGCAGGTAGGGCTAGTCTCAGAGGGCCACCGCGTGAGCGGACTGCTGGGCACGATGGACCACTGGTCTGACCCAGCAGCGGAAATTCTTATGTTCTTATGTTCTTAAGGCATTCGACCGCATTCGTTGGGATTATCTATATGCTACTTTGACTAAATATGGCTTTCAGGGTCGCTTTGTTTTGGCGATACGCCCCAGGCCACTCTATGGGTTAATGGTTGTAGATCATCTTTATTTGAGATTCATAGAGGAACCCGTCAGAGGTGTCCTATCTTCTATATTATTCGTATTGGCCCTTGACCCGCTTCTTTGTGATATTTACTTGAACTTGGACATTAAGGGAGTTCTCCTGGGAAATCAAAGTTTTAAAGTCACTGCCTTTGAGGACGATCTTTTGGCTCTTAACAGATCCGTTTTCTTCTTTGCAGGCCCTTTTGGAGACTATTAGGGAATATGGTGACTATGCAGGCTTCCGTCTAAATCTAGTCAAATCCGAGGCTTTTCCATCCTCCTTGGTCTTGCAGGCTCAATGGGGTGACTCCTTCCCTTTACGGTAGGCTCCGGGCTCCTTTTGGTATTTGGGGGTGTATCTTTTGACCTCTATGGCATAACTTTATTCACTTAATATTACTTAGCTTTTGGCGGATACCAGGCTCCAACTTGAGGCCTGGGGTGACCTCCCTTTGACACTGATGGGCCGTATAGCTTTGATGCGCATGGTGATTTTCACTCGTTAGCTCTGTGTTGCAAACTTTGCCACTTCGGTTGTTAAAGAAGGATCTTGCTCGGTTAAACAGTTTACTATCGCGTTTCAGGTGGAATTCCCGTAAGCTGTGAGTTTGCTTTCATTATTTGGTGGGTGGCTGGACTCAGGGGGGCCTCGGTCTCCCCGATTTAGGCCTTTACAATGAAGCCTGTTTACTCTGGCATCTGAAAGATTGGTTGCAAGATGAACACAATATATTCCTTTGGATTTTGAACGGGCTTTTTACGCACCTCATTCTTTGTCTAGTCTCTTACATTTGCCTGCTAAGGAAATTCTAGCTGTGTTTTGTGCCTGTATTCTTTTGAAATCAATGCGTGTTGTGTGGGGGAGCTTGATAAGTAGATTGGGAGGGGACCCCCGAGTGACAAATCAGTTACCTCTTCATGGGAACTTAGCATTTCAGCCGGGCCGGGATAACCCTGCTTTTCTTAGCTGGGCTGCTCACGGAATTTGTCTCGTGGAACACCTGTTGACTGCGGAGGGAGGTTTGAAACCCCTAAATGCTTTTGGGGATCGCTTGGGCGGGTGCTGGGGTGATACTTTCGCCTATTTTCAAGTTAAATACTATTTTCTTTCACTTCCTCAGGAACGGATCGCACAGCCGATGGGAGAGCGCCTTCGGGTTTTCTTTGAAGGAGTGGTGATCCGCTCAACTTCAGTGTCGGAGTTTACTGGCCCCAAAGATGTGTCATGGATACAAGGGAGCTGGGGTCAGGACCTTCATATGGATCTTAGCCAGTGGAATATTCTGCGTGCTCTGTGGGGAGTTCCTAGCTTGATCATGGGAACGCTGTTTCGAGAGTGTTATGTTAGAGTGGTATTTAGGGCCTATTATACTCGAGTGCAATTGTATAAAATTGGGGGTATCAACTCGCCTCTCTATCTGAAATGTGGCTGGGATCTCAATACCTTTGTTCATTCCTTTTGGGATTGTTGGACAGTCCAAGTCTTTTGGCAGTCTATAGTCCATTACTTCAGGAGCTTATTTCTGAGTCCAATTGCGGGTATTGTAGAGCAATTGGTTCTGGACTTGCCCGGGGTCTTCCGTGGTCTTCCTAAGGGTGGTCCCCTATGGTGTCATAATGTGTGTCTTCATGCTCGCAAATGCATTTTGAAATCCTGGACTGCTTCTGAGCCCTCTTTTTGGAACTGGAGATCTTTGGTGCATAATTTGGCCACATGGGAGGCACGAGAGGCAGTTGGTTGCCCTCATTGCAAGCGTAGTTATCTGCTGGTTTGGGGAGTCTATTTGGCTTCCTTATCTCCTAGAGGACGTAGTCTCCTTTTGAATCCTCTTGCTTAGCTTAGTTGCTGTGCGATGCGCCCGCTTCCGGGATCGGTCACTGCAAACACCCTTTTTTTTTCTCTTTCTTCCTATTGGGGAATCATTACTGAGGTTACCAAGGCCTTTGGGATGTTAGAGACCTGTTGGTCCTCTTCTGTATGTTTATTTGGGGTGTGGGGGGGGGGGGGGGGAGATTGTGTTAGGGGATTTTGCTGGCTGGGTAGGGTTGGGGAGGCAGGGGGTGGGGTTTTCTACTTTTGTTTTACTAACCACAAACCCAAAAATGTTGTATTGTTGGATTTGGGTTCTTTTTATTTTGCTCTGTTCTTTGTTGTCTGTTTTGCATTCACAATAAAAAAGATTTGAACATAAAAACTTCTCAATTTCTCTCTTGATATTGCTTGCAAGTAGCCTTGTTCCGTCTCCGCAGAGGTGGAGTCCATCCTTCCTGAATAGCTTGATCTTCCCCCAGAATGTCATCCAGTTGCGCATGAAGTGGAATCCTTCTTTATCACATCAGCACCTCATCCATGCGTTGACTGCTTGTAGCTCCGTCTGCCTATTCTCATCAGCCCTGGGTACCGGCAGGATTTATGAGAATGCTACCCTCGGCGTTCTTGTCTTCAGCTTCCTTCCTAGCATCCAGATTTGATCTTTCAGTCCTTCGCTGCTTTAGTTCCTGTTACTCACGTTGTTTGTCCCCCCGTGGATCACCACTGCCGTAATTTCCTCTTCCATGCTGTTGAGGATCCTGTCGATGCGGCTCACTATATCTTCTATCTTGGCTCCCGGTAGGCAGGTCACCAGCCGATCCTGTTTTCCTCCCGCTATGTGGCTGCCGACTTCTCTGATGATGGAGTCCCCCACGACGATTGCTGTCCTCTCTATCTTCTCTTGTCTCTCTAGCTGCAGGTCCGTGTCCTCTGTGCACTTCCATCTTCCCTCATCCTGGTGTTGGGCTTGCGCCGGACTTGTCTTCCTTGTGGTTGTCCTCCAGGTGGTACAACAAGTTGATATTTAGAAGTTTACCTTCTAGGAGGAAAAGATCTCAGATTTTACCACATAGGGAACATATATGTTTTCTCCCTATAAATTTGTGGCATATGGTTTCTTTCATTGATCAAACACCTCCTCTATTAAAGATTTAAATTTAAATTTATTGTTTCGTGAATTTTTTATATAATTTTTTATCTTTTTATAATAGTGGAATGAAACTTATTAGTAACTATAATTTTTCTAAAAAACTTTATAAAGTGCAGAGAAAGTTACTTATCTGCCTCTTTGCATATGTAGAAGCATCTTGTGAAAGTGCTGAGTGCTTTTGATGAAAGTGCTTCAATTAAAGGTGCTTCAAAGTAAAGTGCTGAATGCCTGAATAGAAAAATATTGCACATTAGAAAAACATAAAGTGCAAATGCTTAAAGATGCCACAGTATTTCACATCTAACTGGCAAAAAAGCGGCACTTATCTCAAGAAGCTAACAAGCTGGTAAAGTGCATCGTGCTCTTGAAGTCGCTCCAACAAACTAAAAGCTGGAAACAGCACTCGTACAGCAACAATTCACTCTATATTCATCTATTCAACGGGCCCCGTTTCACCCTAAGGGGGCTTCATCAGGAAACACGTTTGTGTCTGCGGTAAATCAATTCAATAAAGTTTTTTAGAAAAATTATAGTTACTAATAAGTTTCATTCCACTATTATAAAAAGATAAAAAATTATATAAAAAATTCACGAAACAATAAATTTAAATTTAAATCTTTAATAGAGGAGGTTTTTGATCAATGAAAGAAACCATATGCCACAAATTTATAGGGAGAAAACATATATGTTCCCTATGTGGTAAAATCTGAGATCTTTTCCTCCTAGAAGGTAAACTTCTAAATATCAACTTGTTGTAGTACTTGTTTTGTTACTGTTGATATACATCTTCCACTATCCAGTTTTGATTGTCCTCCAGGTGGTCCTCACTCACTGTAGGTGTATCTTGGACCTCGCTCGCTCTTCAATCATACTTTGCTTCACTTCGGGTAGACTTCCTGTTGCTCCACAAAACCTTTATGGCAATTGGCGGTTGCCTTTGAACATATTGCTGTGTACACATGGAATATTATTATGCTTGGATTTCAAATGCAGTTATTAATGGATTCACTAGAGGGTAAGTCTTGTCAGACAAATCTGATCAATTTCTTTGATTGGGTGACCAGAGAATTGCATAGAGGGAATGTGGTGTATTTAGATTTTACTGGATGTGGTGTATTTAGATTTTAGCAAAGCTTTTGACAGTGTTCCATATAGACATCTAATAAATAAACTGAGTGCCCTCGGGATGGGCCCCAAAAGGGACGGGACGGGTCAAGAACTGGCTGAGTGGAAGATGACAAGAGAGTAGTGGTCAATGGAAATCGCTCTGAGGAAAGGGATGTTACCAGTGGTGTGTCTCAAGGTTCTGTTCTTGGGCCTGTTCTTTTTAACATTTTTATAAGCGATATTGCTGAAGGACTGTTATGTAAGATTTGCCTCTTTGCGAATGATACCAAATGACATTATGGTTTCCTATGTCATACCGGAAGTCTTCTATTTTGGTTCTGTTTAAAATCAGTGTGGTCGGGAAATAGGGAGGCTGAAATTTTTATTTGGTTTTCCTTCTATTAAATCTGTAAACTCGTATAAATTTCTTAATAAGTTTGTCGTATCAGGCAGTGTCTATATGGAATTCTCTTCCACTTTCTCTAAGACAAGAATCTAATTTTTCTATGTTCCGAAAATGGTTAAAAATTTTTCTGTTCAGGAAAATAGTACTGTGAGCAATTTTAGGTATAGATTTTTTTTTGTATTTCCAGAAAGTTGTTAAGCTTTCTTTCTTGTTGAATTCTAGATGGTAAAATGTGGTTTATAAAATTTCTTTTAATGTAACGTATCTTAGCCAGTTAAGTACCAACTCTGTCTTCGGATTACCCATAAAATAGCTGGTTTTGGATTAGGCCCTAACCTAGGGTTACCAGATTTCCTCTTTAAAAAAAAAAAAAAGAGGACACCTGGTTCACCTCTTCCCGTCCCAGCCCTGCCCCCACATGAACCTCATGTCTCCTTCCCCCGAGCTCGGGGCAGGGTCTGGAGGCCCTCCCGTCATGGTCCCAAATTCAGGGCCTTCCAAAACCTGGACAAACTGCCGGATTTTGGAAATCCCTCGGGGCACCTGGACAGTCCTCTAAAGTTTTTCTTGGATGTCTGGGCATATTCTGTGGTACTAACCAGTTAGGTGCTGCTGAATACACATGTAATACAAATGTAAAGCTCAAATGACAACATCGCTTTTTGTTCGGTTATATTACATAATTATGTGCAAAAAATTTAGATAAGCATGGTTTCCTTAGGCTATGCAAATTTGTATTTTGAAGGTTTCTTAACCTGATCTGTTTAAAACAGTTGCACTTAGATTTAAATTCTAACAAGTTTCTCAGCTTTGTCTTGTTAGCTGGTTTGTGTTTTTGCGTACAAGTTAGCAGATATACACGTATCCCTCCGTACTCGCGGTTTCGCTTATTCGCAATTTTTCGCATGCTGACTCCTCCCCCCAAAATTACATCATGAGTAAAGTACCTGTACTGTACCGATAAAGTTTGGCGCTTACCAGCATTCACTCAGAAAACCGCTGTTTCCAAGCTTTCACCCTCAAAATTGCTGCTTCCCAGCGTTCACAGAGAAACGCTGCTTCCCAACATGCATGAAGAAAATTGCAAAGTTATTTGCGGTTTCAATAGTAAAAACGGTGGCTGTTAAACCCCTGCGAATAATATATTAAAAGTTATTCGCGGTTTTTCCGTATTTGTGGCTATGTTCCGCCCGCAACCACCGCGAATACATTGGGAGAAGTGCAGTTTGTGTGTTTACATATTTCCAAATGCAGTTGCAAAAGGTAAGTAATGGTTATGATCGTAGAGGAGCTTCTTGTGCATCGAATGACTGGAAAGTTTGTATCATAAACTTGTGCTTTTGGTATGAAATAAGTAGATCTTCATGTTGTACACTTTCTTTTAGGGGTTCTTTTATTAAGGTGTGCTAACCAATTTAGCGTACACCAAATGCTAAGGCACCTATAGAATATATGTAATGTAATGTAATGTAATTTATTTCTTATATACCGCTACATCCGTTAGGTTCTAAGCGGTTTACAGAAAATATACATTAAGATTAGAAATAAGAAAGGTACTTGAAAAATTCCCTTACTGTCCCGAAGGCTCACAATCTAACTAAAGTACCTGGAGGGTAATAGAGAAGTGAAAAGTAGAGTTAGAGGAAAAATAAAAATAAAATAAACATTTTAACAAGACAGCATTGATCTAAATACTTTGGAAGGTAGAAGAGAGGAGAGAAAGGAATAGAAGCAGAAGGGGGCGCCGTTGAACAGTAGAATTCTGGAGAAATTTAAATGATAGAAATAGAACAAAACAAAGACAAAAGGCAAAACAATAGATAAGATTAAAGATAAATCATAAGCTGGAAAGAAAAATAAAATAAAACTTTGTCTTCAATCCACGGTATCAGCGTCAGTGATGAAGTGTAGCAGGTAAGTTTAGGAGGAGCGATTGACGTTTCCAGAAAGGGCTTCTTCAGGGAAGAGACTTGGCAGACAGTCCCAGGATGCCTATGTCTCTTCCCCTGCGATGTTCTCCCATCCATGCATTCCCTCCCAGACACACTGCCCGTGCCCCAGCCGCTCCAAGGAGGCTGCCCCAGATGAGGCCCACGGTGAATGCAGGATTCTCTCCTCTGCGGGAAAGCCGCCCGGAGCCGACAGTCGATCTTCTTAGCGGATTGCATGGGGGGAAGAGTTCACACTCTTGGTAGGATCGGGTCTGTGTGCTCTCGGTGGTTGTGGCTGGTCTCGTTGCTGCTTAGGTGTAAAAGCAGTTGATCTCCACTGCTGCTGATATTTAAAAGCAGGCAGATTGATCTCTCCAATGGACTGCAG
Source organism: Geotrypetes seraphini (assembly GCF_902459505.1). Lineage (NCBI taxonomy): Eukaryota > Metazoa > Chordata > Amphibia > Gymnophiona > Dermophiidae > Geotrypetes > Geotrypetes seraphini. The sequence continues at coordinate 17,925,680 of NC_047097.1, forward strand.
GGGGAGGAGTTCACACTCCTGGCAGGATCGGGTCTGTGGGCTCTTGGTGGTTGCGGTAGGTCTCGCTGCTGCTTGTATGTAAAAGCAGTTGTTTTTCTACTGCTGCTGATATTTAAAGCAAGTAGATTGATCTCTTAAACGGGATATAGGGGGAGGAGCTCACATGCCTGGTTGGATCGGGGCAAGGGCTCCTATTATAGGCTGCTTAGGTGTAAAAGCAGTTGATCTCCTACTTCTGATAATATTTAAAAGCAAGCATATTGATTTTTCCAATGGAATGCTGGGTGCCATAATGGATGCCTTAGTATTTAGCACGTGCTAAATTGGTTAGTGTGCCTTAACAAAAAGACTCCTTAATTTTTAATATGTTTTCTTCAGGCCTTTATCTGCCGTCATGTTTCTATGCTTAAAAGAGGGCACTTGCTGAAGTTAGAAGGGAAAAGATTCCATACAAACGTAAGGAAGTTTTTCTTCACCCAGAGAGTGGTAGAAATAGGTTACAGTAGACAATAACAGAGCTTATTCTAGAGACCAGACTGGTCATAGCGAAGAGTACTAGGAGAAGTATATTGAGGAGGTAGTTTTTAATGGCCCGATTTGGCGGAAGAGGAAGGTCTTTACTGCTCTGCGGAAGGTCATTAGTGAGTCTAGCGACCTGATCTGTGTAGGTAGTCGGTTCCATAGCTGAGGTAGGAAATGGCTGTGGGATCGATTGTGGTCCCTATTCATAAAAGTGGTCACAGGGATGAAGCAGGAAACTATAGGCCGGTGAGCCTCACTTCAGTTGTTGGAAAAATAATGGAAGTGTTGCTGAAAGAAAGGATACTGTACTTCCTTGAATCTAATGGGTTACAGGATCCGAGGCAACATGGCTTTACAAAAGGTAAATCGTGCCAAACGAACCTGATTGAATTTTTTGATTGGGTGACCAGAGAGCTGAATCGAGGACATATGCTAGATGTAATTTACTTAGATTGCAGCAAAGCCTTTGATAGAGTTCCTCATAGGAGGCTGTTGAACAAACTTGAAGGGCTGAAGTTAGGACCCAAAGTGGTGAACTGGGTTAGAAACTGGCTGTCGGACAGACGCCAGAGGGTGGTGGTTAATGGAAGTCGCTCGGAGGATGGAAAGGTGAGTAGTGGAGTCCCTCAGGGTTCGGTGCTGGGGCCAATTCTGTTCAATATGTTTGTGAGTGACATTGCTGAAGGGTTAGAAGGAAAAGTGTGCCTTTTTTGCAGATGATACCAAGATTTGTAACAGAGTAGACATCGAAGAGGGAGTGGAAAATATGAAAAAGGATCTGCAAAAGTTAGAGGAATGGTCTAATGCCCGGCAACTAAAATTCAATGCAAAGAAATGCAGAGTAATGCATTTGGGGACTAATAATAGGAAGGAACCGTATATGCTTGGAGGAGAAAAGCTGATATTCACGGACGGGGAGAGGGACCTTGGGGTGATAGTGTCCGAAGATCTAAAGGCGAAAAAACAGTGTGACAAGGCAGTGGCTGCTGCCAGAAGGATGCTGGGCTGTATAAAGAGAGGCGTAGCCAGTAGAAGGAAGAAGGTGTTGATGCCCCTCTACAGGTCATTGGTAAGGCCCCACGTGGAGTATTGTGTTCAGTTTTGGAGACCGTATCTGGCGAAGGACCTAAGAAGACTTGAAGCGGTCCAGAGGAGGGGGACGAAAATGATAGGAGGCTTGCGCCAGAAGACGTATGAGGAGAGACTGGAAGCCCTGAATATGTATACCCTACAGGAAAGGAGGGACAGGGGAGATATGATTCAGACGTTCAAATACTTGAAGGGTATTAACGTAGAACAAAATCTTTTCCAAAGAAAGGAAAATGGTAAAACCAGAGGACATAATTTGAGGCTGAGGGATGGTAGATTCAAAGGCAATGTTAGGAAATTCTACTTTACGGAGAGGGTGGTGGATGCCTAGAATGCGCTCCCGAGAGAGGTGGTGGAGAGTAAAACTGTGACTGAGTTCAAAGAAGCGTGGGATGAACACAGAGGATCTAGAATCAGAAAATAATATTAAATTGAACTAAGACCAGTACTGGGCAGACTTGCACGGTCTGTGTCAGTATATGGCCGTTTGGTGGAGGATGGGTTGGGAAGGGCTTCAATGGCTGGGAGGGTGTAGATGGGCTGCAGTAGGAACCCAAGCACGGTACTGAGTAGAGCTTTGGATTCTTGCCCAGAAATAGCTAAGAAGAAAAAATAAAAAAAATTTAAATTGAATCAGGTTGGGCAGACTGGATGGGCCAATCGGGTCTTTATCTGCCGTCATCTACTATGTTACGCCGTACTCATTTGGAGGGATCTCTCTGCGGGAATGCTGAGTCTTTGTTCTGCTTTGGAGCGGAGGAGGCGGTTAGGGGTGTATAGGTGTAGCTTGGATGCTATGATGGCTGGAATTATTTGATAGAATCTCTTGTGGATTTGAAGATGCATCGCTTTTTGACTGGTAACCAGTGAGCTGCATAGAGCGCTGGAGTAATGGGTTATAGGGGAAAGCACCCATCAGGGATTCAAGACAAGGTTGGATAAGTTCCTACTGGAACAGAACCATACGCAAGTAAGGCTACACTCAAATAGGGCACTGGTCTTTGACCTAAGGGCTGCCGCGTGAGCGGACTACTGGGCACGATGGACCACTGGTCTGACCCAGCAGTAGCAATTCTGATGCTCTTAAACACTACATTAAAATATCCAGGTTTTTTAATGGGCGAAGCAGAGTGAAGAGAGGCAAATGGCACATGTTCTGTATCTCAAAACCTAGAGCTGGTAGGAGAAAACTGGTGTCATTTAGAAGTTCTGGATGAAATACGCTAAAACAGTGTGGCTTTGCTGTGCGTATAGCTCCATGCTCTAAGCCCCCCCCCCTTCCCCCCGGAGTTAAAAGAAATACTGTGTTGAGTGACTAACCAACTGAGGGATCCTTCAATGATTGTGAATGGGATTCCATTTTGCTTGCATTTTGCCATTTTTGGAATCAAGGGTCAAATATACTTAGAAACAGGTCTAGCGTTGGAGGCACCAAAATGAGTGTTGGCCAGTAAATCACTTTCCTCCCCCCCCCCCCCTTTTTTTACAACATTATAGCGTGGTTTTTAGCGCCGGCTGTGATGGTTACAGCTTCAGTGCTCATAGAATTCCAATGAGCATCGGAGCTGTTACTGCCACAGCCAGCGCTAAACACCGTGCTACGGTTCTGTAAAAGGGGGAAGGGTGGGGGGTTGATTGTTCCACAGAAAAGTAGTTTGTATCTATATATCTATATCTATAGAGAGAGAATGAATATGAGAATGACAGATAGACTTTACCTCGTATTTCTAAGGCTTATTTGGCGTCAACTAGAAATTTTGCATTTCTTTACCTTGTCCCAGGTTTATAAAACAGTCTATCATTGAGGTTGAGAGAGGAGAAATCTTTAAAAAAATATATAAAAGAGATTTTAAGGCTCATTATTTTCAGTTCGCTTTTTTAAGTTCAGCTGACTGAATTCCTTTCTTACAACCTGCATTGCATAGTATATATGTGCTAGAAAGTATGTATGGTCTGTGTTATTATTTTAAATTTGTCTGTCTGACTTTTTTTTTTCTCTTAATGGAGTTTTTATCAATGGAGTCATTTATCAATGACCTGGAAAAGGAGGCAAAGTGCGAGGTTATAAAATTTGCAGACGATACCAAACTGTGCGGTAGAGTTAGGTCCAGGGAGGAGTGTGAGGACCTGCAAAGGGACCTGGACAAGCTGGAAGACTGGGCAAACAAATGGCAAATGCGCTTTAACGTGGAAAAATGCAAGGTCATGCATATAGGGAAAAAGAACCCGTTGTTCAACTACAAATTGGGGGGGGGGCATTGTTGGGAGACAGCAGACTTGAGAGAGACTTGGGTGTGCTGGTGGATGCATCACTGAAGCCATCTGCACAGTGCGCAGCAGCCTCGAAAAAAGCCAACAGGATGCTGGGCATCATAAAGAGGGGCATAACAACCAGGACGCGGGAAGTCATCTTGCCATTGTATCGAGCGATGGTGCATCCACATCTGGAATACTGCGTTCAGTATTGGTCGCCACACCTCAAGAAGGACATGGCGGTACTTGAGAGAGTCCAAAGGAGAGCAACGAAACTGGTAAAAGGGCTGGAATACTGCCCATACGCCGAGAGGTTGGATAGGCTGGGGCTCTTCTCTCTGGAAAAAAGGAGGCTCAGGGGAGATATGATAGAGACCTTCAAGATCATGAGGGGCATAGAGAGGGTGGATAGGGACAGATTCTTCAGACTGAAGGGGACAACAAGTACGAGGGGGCATTCGGAGAACCTGAAGGGAGATAGGTTCAAAACAAATGCAAGGAAGTTTTTTTTCACCCAAAGGGTCGTGGACACTTGGAATACGCTACCGGAGGAAGTGATCAGGCAGAGTACGGTACAGGGATTCAAACAGGGATTGGACGGATTCCTGAGGGATAAAGGGATCGTGGGATACTGAGGGAGGAGCTGGGATGTAACACAAGTATAGAAAGCTAACCAGGTAATAAGTATAGAAACCCAAAAGGTCGTGCATGTGCAAGACCGGAGGGTTAGGACTACGATGGGAAGATAGGACTTCAATGAGAAACCAAGGTGGCAAGGGAGCCCCTTCTGGTGATTCAGACAGGTCGTGACCTGTTTGGGCCGCCACGGGAGCGGACTGCCGGACAGGATGGACCTATGGTCTGACCCGGCGGAGGCACTGCTTATGTTCTTATGAGTTCCTTTCATTGGATTATTTTGTAGACCGCTTTGATCTTATTTGTAGTGTAGATGGTATAGCAAGAGGTTTAATAACAAACATATCAAATCCCATTATTCTTACTGAGCTCCACTCAAACTCCCCCCCCCAAAAAAAAAAAATAAAACCCCCAAAAAACAAAACATACCTACAGATGTAACTCTTGCAGCAATTTATAACGGCTCCTTTATGTGCATAAAAAGGGATTTTACACAGGAACAAACGTTTATGAAATGAGCCTGAAAGCTATATTGTGCTGTCCAGTGTATTTCGGAGCTCCTGATGTTGAAATCGTGTTTGTATGAACTCTTCTACTGAAGTGGCTGGCTTTAGAGGGAAACAGCTGGCAAGGATTACCTTCCTCCAGGCTGTCTTACAGGCTTTTCCAGCACATTTCTGGCACCAGCAGGGGCAAAGCTAACTGCTCCAGCCAAGCAAGATGCTGACATAGCTAATTCTCTTCCCTTTGCAGCCTCGCTCGCTCACTGACAAATGGCTGGAATCCCAAAGTGCTGCGTAAGGCAGATACGATTCCATTTACATCTGCCATTCACTTCTTATTTCAAGGAAGTTTTCTAGATGCAATAAACAATACTCTAATTGTGCAGAAAGACACGGACTGGGGAATGGAGGAGCAGTAAGCTGAGACCCTGGGGAACTGGATTTGATTCCCCCTGCAAGCTCTCTGTGACTCTGGGCAAGTCACTTAACCCTCTGCTGCCTCAGATACATAACATACCATATTTTTCGCTCCATTAGACACACCTGGCCATAAGACGCACCCTAAATTTAGAGGAGGAAAACAAGAAAAAAACCCTTCTGAACCAAATTCTCCCTGCTAGGCTCTGCACCCAACCCCGCACTCCTTGCCAAGCTCTGCACCCTGTCCCCACTCTGGCGGTCTAGCGGTAGGCTGGGACAGGGCGGACAGGGCAGGCAGGCCTAGTGGTTGGCAGGCAGGTAGGGTCAGGGACAGGGCCTATGCTTCCAGACAGATTTGTTAGGCCATCAGGCAGCCAAGTGGTATAAATTAATATCTGAATATTTGGCTCAGCCCTAAGGAAGTCCCTGATTGGCTCAGGCCCCTCTCAAGGGGGGAGGAGCCCGAGGCGCCTGAGCCAATCAGGGCTTTAGGCTCCTCCCTGGGCATCACATGATGCACCGGGGCAGGGCCTAAGGCAGAGGCAGACGCATTGCTGGCGTCAAAGGAGCAGGAGGGACTGAGCACCCCTTCTGCTCCCAGCATGGAGGTACTGGGAGGCCAGGCTGGGGAGGCCTATGGAGCAGGAGGGACTGAACACCCCTCCTGCTCCCAACTTATTGGTGCCGTACAGTGAAAGATTAGAGAAACTGGGCCTCTTCTCCCTCGAACAGAGGAGATTGAGAGGAGACATGATCGAAACATTCAAGGTACTGAAGGGAATAGACTTGATAGATAAGAACAGGTTGTTCACCCTCTCCAAGGTAGGGAGAACGAGAGGACACTCTCTAAAGTTGAATGGGGATAGATTCCGTACAAACGTAAGGAAGTTATTCACCCAGCGAGTGGTAGAAAACTGGAACAATCTTCCAAAGTCTGTCATAGGGGAAAACACCCTCCAGGGATTCAAGACAAAGTTAGACAAGTTCCTGCTGAACAAGGACATACGCTGATAGGGCTAGTCTCAGCTATGGCGCTGGTCTTAGACCAGAGGGCCGCCGCATGAGCGGACTGCTGGGCATGATGGACCACTGGTCTGACCCACCAGCGGCAATTCTTATGTTCTTATGTGCCAAGGGTGAGTGCCGTGCTGGTCGGGTGGGGGATCAGTTGGTGGCAGGAGGGAGAGTTGACATCCTTCCTGCTATATTCACGTGGATGGGGGTAGGGCAGGCAGCGTCGGGTGGTGGCAGGAGGGAGTGGGCATCTCTCCTGCTATTTGTGGGTTGCCGGAGGGGGATCGTGTTTGTTGGTGGGGGGATTGCGCTTGTTGGGGGCCATCCCAGCCGTTTTTGACAGGTCTGCCTGTCTCCATTTTTTTTTTTTTTTTTTTAATGGGACAAATATTTTGCATGTGTAACACATGCAAAATATCTGTGCCATGGAAAAAAAAAAAAGAATAAAAAAGACAGGCAGGCCTGTCAAAAAACCTGCAGACCTGTCGGTAACTTAGATACCCTATAATAGTATAGATATTTAACCATTTAATTCTATTGGCTGCCACTATGTTACCCACTTTCCATATAAAGCAGCTTATAAGTTTTTAACCCATTCACTATTGATAACTTAAATGTGAATTTTTTGTGTTAAACCTTCAGAATGTGCTAACCACCAGCCAATTTCATAAAGTGCTTTTCTTTGTGCAATAAATAAGCTTCTACAATTTTTCTTATTCAAAAGTTCAGGTTTTCAAATATTTTTATTTTTTTTTTAACTTTTTACTTTCATGCTTGTTGATTGCATGATTTGCTACTAGTTGATCTTAAACCATCGCATAGGGACTTTTCAATCTTTCCCTAAAGAAGGGAAAAGTTCCCTTGGACTGGAAAACTGCTAACGTCATTCCGCTCCACAAAAAGGGATGCAGGTCAGAAGCTGAAAATTACAGACCGGTGAGTCTCACATCAATAGTGTGTAAACTTATGGAGACGTTGATTAAAAACAGATTGGATATGATTCTGGATGACGAAAGGCTGAGGGATCCCCACCAGCATGGTTTTACGAAGGGAAGGTCTTGTCAATCCAATCTGATAAGCTTCTTCGACTAGGTAATGAAACAACTGGATAGGGGAGAGTCCCTGGATATAGTGTATTTGGACTTCAGTAAAGCCTTTGATAGTGTCCCACACCGTAGGTTATTGAACAAAATGAATACAATGGGACTAGGAGAAACATTGACTGCATGGGTTAAAGACTGGCTCAGTGGTAGACTTCAGAGGGTGGTAGTAAATGGTACTCCCTCAGAAACGTCGGAAGTGACCAGTGGAGTGCAGCAGGGCTCGGTCTTGGGTCTGATACTATTTAATATCTTTGTATGAGACCTGCCCCAGGGACTTCAAAGTAAAATTACATTATATGCCGATGACGCTAAACTATCTAACGTAGTGGACATCACAACCGTGCCCGACAATATGAGGCAGGACCTACTTTTATTCGAAAAATGGTCTAATACTTGGCAACTGAGTTTTAATGCCAAAAAGTGTAAGGTTATGCACCTTGGTAGCAGTAACCCCTGCAGAACATGCACCCTGAATGATGAAACCTTAACAAGAACTGTCGCAGAATGGGACCTGGGTGTAATCATTATTGAAGATATGAAGACTACCAATCAAGTGGAGAAAGCTTCAACCAAAGCTAGACAAATGCTGGGTTGCATCTGAAGAAGTTTCGTCAGCTGAAGTTATAATGCCATAGTTATAATGCCATTGTACAGGTCCATGGTGAGACCTCATCTGGAGTACTGTGTTCAGTTTTGGAGGCCGCATTATCAAAAGGATGTGAAGAGGATGGAGTCAGTTCAGCGAATGGCAACTAAGATGGTCTCAGGGCTCAAGGATCTCCCATATGAAGAACGTCTAAGCAGGCTGCAGTTATATTCTCTCGAAGAACGCCGAGAGAGGGGAGACATGATAGAGACGTTCAAATATCTTACAGGCCATATTAAGGTGGAGGAAGATATCTTTTTCCTTACATGTCCCATGGCAACAAGAGGGCATCCGCTCAAACTCAAGGATGGGAGACTTCATGGTAACATCAGGAAATACTTCTTCACCAAAAAGGTTGTTGATCGTTGGAATAGTCTTCCATGTCAGGTTGTCAAGGCCAGCAATGTGCTCAACTTCAAGAGACGATGGGATAAACATGTAGGTACACTCCGGAAAAATGCTTAGGGGGCGGGTTCTTTTATGGGGAAGGTTCTTTGAGTGGGCAGACTTGTTGGGCCGACGGCCCTTTTCTGCCGTCATACTCTGTTTCTATGTTATCTGCTCCGACATGTTTCGCCAAAGGCTTTATCAAGACGAAGTCCCCCTTCAGTGTTGCTTATTTGAATACCTGAACTTTTGAAAATGAAAAATTTTAGAAGCTTATTTATTGTAACTGTATTGAAGAAACTTTATAAATAGTTGCCATTTTTGGGAGGATTAAACCCCTTTCCTCAGGTCAGGACAGGATACCATAACAGCAATATACCTGTTCTGAAGAAAGATTTGGCCTCTGAAAGCTAATTGAAAAATGGATTAGTCCAATAAAATGGTATTTTCTTATTTCTCATTATTTGTTTTGTTTTATTTCTGTTTGTTAATTTGTAAAGTGGTGATTGTTATGTATCAGTTTTTTCAAATTTACATCTACTGTCTTTATATTTTGCACAGTATTAGGGGACATGTGTCACTGTTTCTGTGGTGGTGTGGTGTTGCATTGTATGCAGAGTCTGGTTTCTTGGCGGTTCGGTTTTTTTGTCTACATATTTCTATTTTTAGTTTGTGTTTATCCCATATTGGGCAAGGGTGTATTTCTATTCTGTGTGTATGAAAAGGACTTAGTTTTCAGTTGGCATTGACTACAGGATTAATTGACTGTGCGGGATCTGGCTTGTTTAGTTTTACAATGTATGTGTTTGTGTTCTAGTGCTCACTGCAGTGTTTAAGATGCTGCCTTTTCCTCGGTACACTCTTGTTGCACGATATGTGGATTGTTAATAAAAATCATATTTTTCATATAGATGGGGAGGGGGGGGTCAAAGAATGATGGGCCCTGGGTGTCACACATGCTAGGTACACCACTGGTCCAGAGTCAAGTTCTTAAAATTACCTGAAAACTTCAGAATTCATAAGACATTTTTGCACTAGACTGCATTTTACATCATTTATGTAAATCTCTGACATAAATCTGAAGAAAGACATTCTTTCTTGCATTAAGTGGATTTTGAAAGTCAAATATTCCTTCTTTGTAGGTCAAATAGAACATTCTAAACACTTACTTTTGATCAGCAACTTTTTGTTCAGCTTGAGAGAAGCTTCACATTTTCACATTCAGCCCAATTCTTCAACTTTTTGTGCACTTTATAATGAGGGACTCGTGGAAGTGAAAACCAACAAGCTGGCACCATCTCAATAGACTAACCTAACACTTTATGATTAGCTTTTGAAGTTGAATTCTCCTCAAGTAAGTGCAAAAAACCCCCCAAAAAACAAAATGAAGAAAACTGAGAAGCATGATACCGGAGATGGTTATTGGGGCATTTGACTGAAAGAGAAAGGCTAGAAAGGGAATATATAGCCATGTGTTCAGCGGGATGCCAGATAGATGTCACCCGCTTATCTTCCCTGTTTAAAGAAAAGACTTGGGGCTAGATTCACTAAGGACACCGATAATGTCCCGACCACTTTGCGATCCGATTGTTCCCTGACCCGATTCACTAACCTTGGAGCTGAGCAACCTCCGATCCGATCCACGCATGCAAATGAGGGGGAACGTCATGCAAATGTAGACAGGCAGCGATTCACTAAAAAAATCTGGAGCACCGACTGGGCTGGCCGATCAACAAAAGAAGCGACTGCTGGGGACCAGTCGCTCACGTGCTTTCCGACTGCATCTCCTGCTCTCCTGCCCCGATTCTCCTCTCTGCCCTGAATCTCTCTTACCGCCCCAACTCGCCACCCTGCTTCTGCCCCAAATCTCTTAAATGTCTTCACACAGTGGCAATCTGCTTCTCCCCAGTTTCTCCTTTCTGTTCCATTGCCTTTGGGTTCTAGCTTCACTATTGCCTCCTCGACTAGCCGCCCTGAACTCGACCCGACTCTGCTCTCGCCGCCCCGACTCTCCTGCCCTTCCCCGCAGGATTAAAGCGGGTTAAAACCATGGGCTCATGAAATAGTAGTTTCAAGTTTCAAGTTTTTTATTTTGTTTAATAAATCACTTATTAAAATTTACTAAGCGTTGTACAGTTTATAAAATCAAGAATAGGAGACTAACAGGGTAAAACATGTATTTTTCGACTCAAAAAGACTGACGTGAAACATAAGTAAAAAACAAAAAAGTTTTCTTTCCAGCTCTGCCAGGCATAGAGAGCCAGCGCATTTGCAGACCATCTAGAGATGGTCTGTGCATGTGTCGGGACTGCTGGAGAGCGATCCGTGCAATCGGTTGGGGGTGCGAGTCTGATTACGCTCATTTGCATGAGGACGATTCGTGAATCGGCCCCCCCCCCCGGTCACGGATCGGATCCGATCCATGGCCTCAGTTAATCTAGCCCTTGGTTCTAATGGAGGGAGTGACAAAGATAAGGATGATCTAATACTCCACTATCACAGGAAAAAAGCTTTTTTTATTGTTAAGAAAAGGTGATTTCAGAATGCCTGTGTTAATCAAGAGAAAAATTAAGATTCTTCTTGTAATTTAGGGGGCAGTGTTTACCATTTTTCTATCTTACACCACATTTTCAATTAACACCATCCCAGATGTTACGTATTTCCCTTTCTTGTGGACATTTCCTTTCATGTGAATCAAGGATTAACTGTAATTTACATTACATTAGTGATTTCTATTTCACCATTACCTTGCGGTTCAAGGCGGATTATAAAAGGAGTTATCTAGCCATTTCCAGAGGAATTGAAGAGTAAAGCCGGTTGCTTCAGAGAATTGGGACGAGTCTTGAGGTGTTAGTTTGTCTTCAAGGATTTCTTGAATAGCATGGATTTTATTTCTTTTCTGGACGATTTGTAGTCTGGGGTCGTTATCTGTAAATTGGAGAGTTGGTAGTCTAGTTTTGCTGCTTGTGTGGCTAGAAGGCCATCGTACAGTTTTTTTCGTTTGACGTCTCTGATTGGGGGATGCGTGAACGGTTTGTGGGTTCTCCTATGTCTGATAGAGATAGTTTGGATTAGGCGGTTGTTTAGGTAGTCTGGGCTGTCTCTGATTATGGTTTTAAATAGTAGGCAGTAGAATTTGAATAGTATTCTTGCTTGTATTGGGAGCCAGTGTGAATCGAGGTATGCCACTGTGATGTGGTTGTGTTTCCTCAGTGAATAGATAAGTCTTAGTGCTGTGTTTTGAACTGTTTGTAGTTGTTTTATCATGGTTGTAGGGCAGGGGAGATAGAGGATGTTGCAGTAGTCTAGAAAACCTAAGACTAGGGACTGGACCAAGAGCTGGAATTGTGTTCTGTCGAATTTTTGAACTTCCCTCAAGTTTCTCATGTTCGTGAATGATTTTTGTATTGTTTTGTTGATTTGTGGTTGCATGGTACAGCTACAGCATCTGTCTATCGTCATTCTTAGAAGTTTTACAGTGGGTTGTATTGGGTATGTGATTGAGTTTATTACTAGATTTGTTATGGCTGGGGTTTTATTATTTTCAAGAAGAATGAATTTTGTCTTGTCAGGGTTCAGTTTCAGTTTGTGATTTTTCATCCATGTTGTTACTGTTTCAAGTATCCTGTGTAGTGAGTTTGTCATGGAGGACATTGGTTGATCAAAAGGAAGGAGCATGGTGATGTCATCTGTATAGCTATAGGAGGTCAAGCCTAATTTGTCCAGGCAGGAGCCGGGGGATGCATTATAGAGATTGAAGAGAGTTGGGGATAGTGGAAATCCTTGAGGCACACTGCAGGGGTTGGATCATGGTCAGGGCAGGATTAACCAATAGGCCAAGTAGGCACGTGCCTAGGGCCCGAAATTGTCAGGGGGGGGCCTGATGAAGGAGGGCATCAACATTGTTTTTTCCAAATGGCGATGGGCCCCTCCAGCTTTGACCGGCAACGCGGGCTCCACCCCAATCGGCAATGGAGCCCCCCATTGACGGAAAGTAAGACAAGCAAGCGACGTGGGTATGAAAAGCAACGGGAACTGTAGTTGTGCAAGCGGTGCTGCTTGCCCAAAGCATCCCTCTGACACAGCTTCCTGTTTCCACCTGGGCACATGGTGAGGTGGGGCAGGGCAGGGGGCCCAGTGTACTCATGTGCCTAGGGGCCCTCGACGAATTAATCCTGCCCCGGCCATGGTTCTGATTTTTCTTTGTTCAACTTTACTCTGTAAGTTCTTGATTGTAGGGATCCTTGTAACCATGTGTGTACCTTATCTGTGATTCCTATTGTATCTAGTATTTGTAGTAGGATGTTATGGTCTACCAAGTCGAATGCTGCGGTGAGATCCAGTTGTATAATCAGCATTTTTCTACCTGTGCTGAGGTGTTGTCTAGCTGTGTCCAGGAGGGAACCTAGTAGTGTGTCTGTGCTGTAATTGGTTCAGAAACCAGACTGTGTAGGGTGGAGTATGTTGTGGTCTTCTAGGTAGTTGGTGAGGAGTTTGGCTACTAGGCCTTCCATTAGTTTGACATAAAGTGGTATTGAGGCTATGGTTCTATAGTTGGATGGTTGATCTGTTGCTCCTTTAGGGTCTTTTAGGATCGGGGTGACGACGATTTCGCTGAGGTCTTGCGGGAAAAGGCCATCTGCAAGCATGGTTTGTATCCATTGTAAGAGGAGAGCGCGGAATTTGATACTGGAGGATTTTAATAGGTATGGAGGGCAGTGGTTGAGATCGCAGGCTGAATTGCTATAATTTTTGTAGAATTTGTTAAGGTCGGATCATTGTATAGTGGGGAAGTGGGACCAAGTTCTGTTTGCCGCAGCTGATTCTTTTTCTGTGGGGGGGGGGGGGGGGGGGCATTGTGATCTCTTCTAGGTGGGTTGGGGTTCCGGTGAGGGTAGTCCTGGCAGTTGTAATTTTGTTTTTAAAGTATTCAGCTAAAAGGGTGGCTGAGGGGGGAGGGATGTCATTGGCCAGATAGGGTTTGGTGTCTGTGAGTTTTTTTAGTATTTGGAATAGTTTTTTTGTGTCTTGGGTTTCTTTTAGGTTGGTGTAGTGTGCCTTTCTTTTTTTCTTTTAGTATTAGCTTGTATTGTTGGTTTAGTTTTCTCCATGCTGTTTTCGTGGGTTCTTGGTTGTTCTTTCTCCATTTTCTTTCTAGTCTGCATTGTCTTTTGAGTAGGAGTAGTTCGTTATTGAACCATTTGTCTGATCGTCTGCTAATTCTGTTTTTTATTTGCATTGGAGCTAGCTCATCTAGGGTAGCTGTGCTTATCCTGCACAATTGTGAGATGAAGTCCATGGGGTTGCATTCTTGGATTTTTGCATCTGTTTTAGTCCAGAATTTGGAGGGGTCGATGTATTGTAGGGGGTGAGTTGTAGGTTGATATTTTGGGTTTTGGTTTGGTTTTGTCTTTGGTCCAGTTGATGTTGAAGGACTATGTGTAGTGGTCTGACCAGAGGGATCGAGACCATTTTCCATTTGATGTTTGAATCACTGGCAGTAAGGGCTGTTGGGTCATGAAGACTGCGATGTCTAGTTGGTGACCTTTCTCTTTTTTTTTTTTTTAATATATATTTATCTTTTTTAAATGAAATCACAAGTATCTACTTGTTACAGTAATACAGAGTATACCATAAAAGAAAAGTTCCCAAGCTTATAAAGAACTCAAAGCTAATGCTAAGGTAAAGCTAATCACAATTTAGGAATCCTCAAGAATTATATATAAAAATTAATCATAACCTTAAACACTTAATTAGCCCTCAAGAAGATATGGAGAAGCAATTTATAAAAGACAAGGAGGTCTTAAGAAAAATCACAATTGTCAAAAGAAATGGCTTAACGTGCTTTCACGGGCCTAATTTTCTTAGTGTCCAAAAAGGTTCGAAGGTGCTCAGGAAGGAAAAAGACATATTTAATTCCAGTGTATCTTACTAAGCATTTACAGGGGTAACTTAATACAAAAGTAGCTCCCAGGGCTTTAATTTCTTCTCTCATTAGTAAGAACAGTTTCCTCCGATCTTGAGTAGATTTTGTAACGTCGGGGAATATCCAAATTCTCTGAACATGTCGGAAGAATATTTTCAGTATAGCATTAAGGTCTTGTTAAAAAAACAAGTACCCCGATATTCTATTTCTTCCTGGGAGTTTTCTAAGATATCAGTTAAGTTATTTAAATCCAAAGGTTGTGATCCGGCAGCCTTTGCGTCTTGTGGTGAAGAACCAACTTTCTTAGGAAGATAGTATATCCTATTTATAGGTGGAATTGAGTCCTGAGGAAATTTTTAAATTTTCAATAAGGTATTTTTTTAAACACGTCCAATGGAGAGGTAACTGAAGATTTCGGAAAATTCAAAATTCTAAGATTAAGTCTTCGGTTATGGTTTTCAAGTTGTTCAATTTTCCTTTGAAAGAAAAGTATTTCTTTAGTAAATGTTGCAGTAAGATTTTGAAGTGAAGCAATTTCTTTATTGACTTGGTCAAACTTTGGTATCAGATTGAATATTACGCACAGAGACTGTAAGATCATCCAATTTACTCACTATCGTTGAGATCTCACTGGCAGTTTTAGTGGAAGCAGCTTCTAACTTCTGGAGCACTCGCCAAATGCCGTCTAAAGTCACCTTTGAGGAGTGGATATCATCCGCTCCTACCGCTGTTGATTCTCTGGCGCTCAAACCAGCGTGAGGCCCTCCTATGTGTGAAGCTGTCGGACTCGTCAGGTCCTCAGAGCTCACGCTCTCAATGTCTGCTGACACCGGAATAGATGGCAGTCGGGTTGCCGGAAGGGAGAGCGAGATCTCAAGTCCCACTGCTCCGGTGGCTCCTTCCATCGGAGTCATCGCTGGGTTCCTGCTCCCTTCAATATTGGCCAGAGAACTTGTAAAGAAGTGCTCCATCGACTTATTTCCTGGTGTGGGAGGGTCCATCCGGACAAAACCCTAACGTTTGGTGTGAGGCATGTTTGGCAGACTAAAAGTCTGGGATAGTAAGGTAATAATTGTAAGAACCGACGGAGCTCAACTAAAAAGCTGTTATCACGCCGCCGCCATCTTACTTCCTGCCCCTGGTGACCTTTCTCATGTGTGGTTTGTGGGTCTAAAATCTTGTATGTTAGGGCTTCGAGGAATGACATTAGGTTTTCTATTTGTTTGGAGGATTGGCCTTTGAGATGGAGGTTTAGGTCTCCTAGGATTAGGTTGTAAGTTGCAGCTTAACATTTTATTATTATTGATAGTATTATTACAGCATTGCAAAACAGGATGTGCACAGATAGGGGTAAAAGGGAAACCATGCGAAGGGAAGGCCCTAGAACTCAACAAATGCTGCTACTTTTAATTTGCATCTTTTTATTAGAAAATCACCAATTAATATGAGCAAGCAAAATAAGTCTGCATGATATTCATCACTATTTAGCTGGTCAGGAATGGCCCCTGGCTGGCTAAATAGAACTAGGGCCCATGTGCTCAAAACTCACCGTGCCTTTAACGATCAACTAGTTTTAAACAATTTAGCATCATAAGAACATAAAGATTGCCTTACTGGGTCAGACCGAAGGTCCATCAAGCCCAGTATCCTGTTTCCAACAGTGGCCAACCCAGGTCCCAAGTACCTAATTAGATCCCAAGTAGCAAAACAGATTCTATGCTGGTTATTGATTTTCCCAAAGTCCATCTCAATAATGGCCTATGGACTTCTCTGTTAGGAAATTATCTAAACCTTTTTTAAACCCCGCTCAGCTAACTGATTTCACCACATTCTCTGGCAGTTAATTCCAGAGTTTAATTACACGTATTTTTGGAAAACATGAACAAGTAATCCACTCGGTATTTTATAGACCTCTATCATATCACCCCTGAGTCATTTCTTCTCCAAGCTGAAGAACCCTAGCCACTTTAGCCTTTTCTCATAGGGAATTCATCCCATCCCTTTAATCATTTTTATATCCCTTTTCTAAATGCACTATATCTTTTTTTGAGGTACGGAGACCAGAGCTGCACACAGTATTCGAGGTGCGGCCATACCATAGAGCGATATAAGAGCATTATAACATTTTCATCTTTGTTTTCCATTCCGTTCTTGATAACTCCTAACATTTGATGCCCAAAATGGCTTCTTCTCTGTGGTTTATAGCAGCCTCCGATAATTGTTTGTAAATGGATTACAGCGAGCTCATCAGTATTAAAATGGGCACTCTGACGATTGCCCAGATGATGCACAACATGAAGAGCCAGCCTTTAAGGATCCAAAATTTGTGACAGGTCAGGAAGTGCCGGTAGCGTTGAAACATGTTTGTTAGAAGCTTATACAGGCAGGTCTGAGCTGCTGATTGCATGTGGAAGTTCATAAAAATACTTTTATGGGATTGGAGTCCACATAATGTACGCATGTGTAATGAGCGTGTCTCGTGCATGCATATTAAAGAAAAAGCATATATATCTTGCGTTTTCACATTTGCATGCTTTGTTGTTAGCTCTTCGTCCCTTGCCTCTTAGGATGTGCGCAAAAGATGCACTACCAAAAGTCATGGTTGATGCTCATTCATCCCTGCAATGTAGCTATTCTACATATGTGTAATTCACTTTCTCCTACGACTGATTGGATGGGGGGGGAGGACCTCTGTTTAACTCATTTGCATGCAAAGTTGTTTGAACATCGATCACTGTATTAAGATCTGATGAGATACCAGCACCACAGTGACCCACGGGATTTTAATGGCGATTTTAGAGCATCTGGCTCTAAGCTGGCTAACCACCAATATTCAATGGGCAATAGGGCTATCTCCAGCTGAATGTCCCGATCACCGGCTATGTTGCGCAACACAGCTGGCTAGTGCCAATATTCATTGGCTGATGGCTAAGTCTAGCAGCCAGATATACCCACATAAATAGCTGATCTATTTTTGACCACTATGCTTTAGCTAGTCAGCAGATGAATATTGGCTTGGCCGGCTATGTCAACTGTGGCTGAACTTAGAAGACCACAAATTCAATGCCAGGTTTGCTGCCAACCATGGCAAGTAGCTAGGCTGCCTCCCACGGTCTGAATAATGGCCCTTGGGGAGACCTGTATGAGCTATCCGGTCTACCCAACAAGGTGGCAAGAGTTGAATCTCAAACTATGCATAATTTCATTATGAAATTAACATTCAGTGATTCTCCCTAAAACAAAAGAAGGCCAAGCTAATTTTAGCAGCTTTGTGAGACACATCTTGTCTTCTAGATGGGTCAGTACCCTCTAATGACTGGGTTTCATCCCAATGGCAATCGAAATTCATCTGAACAAAGATTTCCAGTTTCAGCTTACCATGACATCTGAAAACTTGTTAATCAACAAAACGCAGTCTTGCTCTCTTGAGTTCTCTACTAGACAGAATTTGCAAAACTGACCCTAGAAGTTATAAAATCAGAAGGGAACTCTTCAATGTATTTATTCTATTGTGAACTGACCAAAGGTTTTACTCAGTATGAAGATATAAGTTTAGAGTTACTATATAGCTCCAGACGACAGATCGAGACATCGGGTTTTCCTTTGCATTGCTTTCACTGAAAGTAAAACCAAGAATCATAAAAGGCCAGTACTACTCTCCAGGATAGACCAATGCATGTGATCCTTCCATCGTACCCGTCGGAGATCATACAGATGTCATCCAGCCTCCTGAAATCCTTCACCTTTGTTTGTATTTCTTTAGACAAACTTTGAATTCTTCCTCTTGTTTTCCTAGCATTCTGAAATGTTATTTATCTTCCTTGCTGTTTTCTAACCCTTTGCCTCTAATTGACCCTTAAGGTTATGTCCACTTCCGCCAACAGTATCCAGAGCTCTTTGAGAACATTCACACAGAGGCTGTGCGTAGCAAGATTGAAGCTGGATACCCCGGCGTTGAATCCAATCGAGACGAGTATGGCCGGGTGATCCTCCTCTTCGACATTGAGAACTGGGACTATGAAGAGGTCACGTTTGATGAGGTGGGTCACTTGTTAGTTCTCGCCACTTCGTATGTCATTAAGGTGTCAATGTAAATAGCTTTGTTTCAGCTTCACCAGTCCCCTCTATTTATGTCGTTTCTGAGTTAATGTATAGATGTGATCAGGTAAATGGCAATGTGGTGTCACAACAAAAAAATATGGTTTAATGTGCCTAATATAATTCCGTATGCATCCTGTAGGACTCTTCGATCTAGTAATCAAAATCTCCTCATCATCCCCTCAATAAGAGAACTCTTCTACGACACTACTCGCACATCTATTTTCTCTGTTACAGCTCCCACTTTGTGGAATGCCCTTGCTGCTGATCTTCGCTTAGAAAACTCATTAGATACATTTAAAATCAAACTCAAAACTTTCCTATTTAAAGACGCCTATACCTTATAAACCCTGATTTTAACAACCATTGTTCCTCTTTCGTAAAACCTCAATGACAATCAATATGCTTCTTTTGATGCAACCCCCCCCCCCCGTATCCAATTGTACTTCCTTTCCCATTTTGCCTCTCTTTATTTTTATTTTCCATCTCAATGTATTTATAAACTCTCCTCTCTCCTTGTTTCCCTTTCGTATCATGTACGTAAATGCGTAAGTGCTTCCCTCCTTTTAGCTTAGCCATGTTTTTATTTTAAGTTTTATAATTTTTATATTTTATTTTATTGTTAACCATTTAGATACTTGTATGATAAACGGTATATCAAAAATAAAGAAACTTGAATGTTACACCCACATCTCTGAGACGCATGCTTATTTTATGTTACCACAGGTTTTTGTCCACGGAGAAGACTTGGAAGCCTTTTTTAGGAGATTGATCCTGATATCATGCCAGCAGATTTTGGAGGCAACATGCCAAAATATGATGGTAAAATCATTGCTGACAAGCTCTTTGGAACCTCTGAAGCTACCATCTTTTAATAGCCAAAATGTTTCCTATACCAATTTAGTGGCTTCACGTGCACTTCCAAAAAAATGTACATTTCATTCGCCACTCAAGAGTGAACCATATAGGCAGGAGGAAAAGCACTTGGTGTGATCATGTTGTGTCCTTACAGTTGGCTCTGGTGATGCAATAAAAACAAAAATAAAACTGGTAGTGCAGAGGTATCCCATGGAAGGCTGCACTGCTGAATTTGTCAAACTAGGCGACGAGTATCCCATGAAGGCTGAATTGTTGAATTTGTATGTATGAAAAGCTATTGTAAATATCCCAGGGACACAGAGGCTAAAATTGTATCTTGACCTGTCACATCTTCCCTACTGTTCCTCCCTTTTATGTGCTTTTTCTTAATAAATTGTAGTTCCTCCGTTTTTTTTCTATTGTTCTCATGTCTTAACCCCAACCAAGTATGTCATTCTTGGAAGTTCTATGTTTATTATTCATTGTTTGTTTCCTACTCATATTTACATTTTTAATGTACAACACTTTGTATTCCAGGAGACACGTTTTATCAAATTTTAATAAAGTATGAACTATGAAAGCATGTTATGGAAGGCATGGCCAGCCAACTGTAAGTATAAATTCTTTAAACAAGCATGCTTTATTTTATTAAATGATATTCATTTGCTACCTGTAAAATTATACACAGAATAATATTATCTAATGATAGTATAATGTGTTTTTGTATGAGGCCTGTATATAAGAGTTATAAAGTTACAGCATTAGTGCATGTGCCATTGTGTATATGTATGTTAATATAAAAGAAAAAATTAGATTAGGGCAAAGGGACAGATTACTTTTTTCTGGGTATAGATCTTAGAATTAAAGCAAGGACACTGCAGGAGGTTCATTCCCAGTTGTGGTGAACAGGGAGGGGCTGATGTGAGATTTTTCTAACTACATTAGCCAGTTGAGGAATTTTAAAGTATAATCTATAAAGGCAGATAGAGAAATTACAATTAAATTAAAGTACTGAAGAGTACAGGGAATTAATTTACAGATCATTATAGGCTCTAGAGGGATGTGGAGTACACAGCATAGCCCCTAATTATTAAACCATAAGGGCTGGCATTCTTTGAACATTCCAGCAGATCTGGGAGAGAGTGTAGGTTTTTGCCCTATGTGACCATATAGTGTGCTAATTTAGCTGGATAGAAATATTGTTGTAGTAGATACGGGACTGGCTCTCCAGAATTAGGATAATACAATAGTTGAATAAATAATTTAGGATATCTTTTCCATGACCAGACAAATAGGCTTCCTGTACTAAACGTTAAAAGTAGTTTGTACACTTTTGGAAAAAAAAAAAAAGAAAAAGTGTGGAGAGCAAGAGGAGCGAGGAATAAAAATTGTTTTATTTCAGGTATATTTTTCATTAAGCTGCCTGTTAAAGGGATGTACTAATAGATTTACCCCATCCTTTCAAGCATTCAACGCATTTCAAGGTTCTGAGAGTTTGCACGAGTCAAATTCTAGATGTGTTACCTTAGAAATAGCCTGTTTAAACTAAAGGTGTAGAGAGATCTTTGCAATTCAATGCTTTAATGAGTGAAACAGAGCTCAAAGTAATCAGAAACAAGATTTAAATGGGTTTTTTTTTGTGTGTATGTGTGTGATTGTATGTGCAAGTTCTAGTTACTTGTCTATGTCATAAATCCTTAGGAGTCTTATCTTGCTTCTCACTTAAACATACAGAATGATCAAGAAGGAGATTACGGACAGAACGGAGAAGGTTATCATGCTGCTGTACCGGGCTATGGTACGCCCTCACCTGGAATACTGCATCTAGCACTGGTCGCCATACATGAAGAAGGACATGGTACTACTCGAAAAGGCCAAAGGTAAGAAGAGTGGAATTATCCAAAAAGACAGATGTGCACTAAAAAAGTGTCCACAAACTTATCTGTAGATGTACAAATCTTGAATTCTTCCAATGTCATGATGGTACAATCAATGATTCAATGACTCGACATGTACATGTTTCGGCCAACAGGCCTGCCTCAGGAGTCTTAAGAATCATAAAACAAATGAGTAGCTGCTTGAAACGTGGACGCAACTCGTTTTGAAATAAGAAAGTCGCGTGTCAAACCGTCTCAAAAAAAGTGTGGCGTCTCACGTGAATGATTGGAAGTGAAAACAGTGTCAATGATAGCTAACAGTGAAAGAATATTTTGTGCAGAAAAAGATTTATTCCAATAGAGATACCATGCTTATAAGAAAAAATACATCAGAAATATGCTGAGTTTTATGAATACAGAGTGGATTTAGAGACTGCTTCTGTGTGTGAGAGAGAAAGGACTGACTGTCTGCCTGCATGAATGCGTGTTTTTCTTGGGTGTGACCGATGGATGGGTCTGAAGAGAATTTAGCGAAGAGGAGATGGTCAAAAGCTCTAGAGAAGAGGATAAGGATTTTAACCTCTTATTTTTATAATATTTAGAAAATAACAATAATAGATGTTATGTAACCATGTCTTTCTGTAAATTGGTTGAAATACTGGTAAATAAGATGTGAAATGTCCCTCATAAATTGGAGTTACTGTAAAATATCTAGATTCTGTAGCTGGGGTCTTTTTCTTCACTAACTACCTTAGTACATCTTATCATGTCTGTTGACCCTTAGGCTTCTGCCGAGGTCTTTTGTTTGTTACTCTTAAATACTGATAACCTAGATGTAATCTAGGTATGCCCAAGATTAGATATGATGGATGTAATCTTCCATAGGCTTTTGCTGACACTGGTTAAGCCAACAGAACATGCTGACAATTATCAACTGTATGGCAGGGTTGACACTGAGCATAGTGTTAGATTAAACTTATCTTTTGACAGGTAAGCTCTTTGGAACAGGAACCTTCTACAGTGACAGTAGTTCATTCAAATAGAAAGTTTAATTTTCTCCTTTAGATATTAATGAATTTGCAATTTAATAGTTGGTCATTTGGAAATTGTATTAATGTGGTTTTGCCTCTGATTATGTTGTAGATGGTAGAAGATGAGGTCTGCAGATTGCATCAGGCAGACAGGGGACCTTTCCAGACTGCATACGTGAAATCTATGGACAGTCATATTTCTCTGCCCTGTTATGACTCCAATCAAAAGGATTGTACAACTAAATATATTAAGGAATACAATCGTATATAATCAGTAAATATGTATCAAAAATGTATTGTAGGTGATATTTAATAGCAGGGAGTCATTCATGCCACATATACACGAACTGTTGACAAAACACCAACTGTATGAAAAATCATAATACAACGGAGAAAAATAAACCTCGGTTGTGAAAGACCGGGACTACACCTTCAGATGAGTGCATTTTTTTTCTCTTCTACTGTGATTCTATGCCCTACGCCTCCACAACCGTTTATACAAGTGAAGTTGAGCTGTAGCCCTCGCTAATATTTTAGTTAGTTTGGGATTCTGGTCACTTTTTTGACACGATCTAATGCATTGAACTTTGCTTACACTACTTATATTGAAGAAACTTTTGAAAAATATTTGATTCTGTATGAATGGAAATTATTTATTTATTGATATGTATACGAAGTTTTTTTTATAAACCAGTGATGATGTGAACAGGTTTGACTTCCAATCAAAAGGAAACATACATACCTTTAAAGCTTCACAAGACATCAAGCTAATGACTGTGGCTAACTCCTGATTTTGAGAGACTGTTGCGAATCTACTGTCAGAAGAGTTTGCACAAGTTACCAGCCAATCCACACTTTCCTTTACATTTTCCTTGGTTTTATATTGTCAATTGTTGTCATATGTTTTATGATGCATTCTTGTTAAGAAATTTTGCTTTGTTTAGGTGTTAACGTTAGTTATGTAATTTATCTGGATTTTCACATTTTTCTCTTAATTGTGCAACTGTTGAGCTTTTCCTTTTTATATATATATATATATATATATATATAATTTAACAAGCCTGTATTATGATAAACACTTGATTTATGATTACTTTAATCCCAAAAAATACACCTACACCAGGGGTCTCAAAGTCCCTCCTTGAGGGCCGCAATCCAGTCAGGTTTTCAGGATTTCCCCAATGAATATGCATGAGATCTATGTGCATGCATTGCTTTCAATGCATATTCATTGGGTCATGTTTATCTATTACACATATATTTGGGTTTCTTAGGAGTATCACTTTGCATTTATTCTACAATCTTAGTGCATTCAATTCTAGGTTGTTGTTGTTTTTTATTCATTGAGTTTTTAAACATTATTATTACTACATATAATAACAAGGAAAGGATATTACATGGAAATTAAAAAAAAATTAAAATAAAATAAAGTTCCTTATTACAAATCCTCTAGTCCACATAATGGGAAAGTAACCTGATCAGCAAGAAAATTAAAACATAATCATGATTGAACAAATCAACTATCAATGGTGCTTTCCTATTGAAGTCCGATGGATATTACTTTTTAGTTTCATGCAATTGCAAAAATTGTTCAAGCTGTATTGAATCCCAAAATGTATGTTTACAATCTTTACATTTCAAGATCCATTTACATGGAAACTTAAGCTAGAATGTAGCTTCCAAGGCTAATACTCTAGGTTTCAGATCCAAAAAAGCCTTCCTTTTCAACTGAGTTGCCCTGGTGCCATCTGGAAAAATGGAAACTCTATCTCCACAGCCTTTTACATGTTAGTTTTGATAATATGCTTTCATTATTAAAGATTTATCTCTTTCCCTTACACATGTCACCAGTAGGGTTGATCTTGTATGTATTGTATCCTGTGAATCTTCCAGGAAACCCATCAGATCAAATTCTATTGGTTCTAATTGATCTGTTCCCAGATCAGCAGAAATCTTTTTCTGCTGTGGGATATAGTAAGAATTTGTTATGGACAAAGTTTCTGTGTCAGTCAATTTCAAAACTTCTTTAAAATAGTTATGTAACAAATATCTGATGTTAACAAATTAAGTTTTTGGAAAATTGAGTAGGTGTAGTTTCTTTGCCCTCAACATGTTTTCCATGAGTTCAAATCGAGTATGAATAAAATGTAAATCTGTAACAGATGAAGATGAAACTGCTTGCAAAGTTGTAATTTGGGATTCAGTTATTACAATATATTTCTACAGACCTTTCAAATTTATCATCCACATTTTCTAATTTATGCACTACTTCTTCTGAAAATGTAATATTTCAATTTACCACTGACTGCAATAACCCTTCCACGGTAGTATTAATCGCCCACAAATCTTATAAGGAAGCATCCTGAGGCTCTTCCCGGGACTTCTGTGCTAGTAAGGCCTTATTGTGAAGGGATAGAGCCTTAGGCATCTCCCCAAAGGTCCATAGGGAGGATGCTAATTGCGCAGGTGAACCTGTCAGAAGAGAAGTAGACCCAGTCATTGAGTCACTGTTACCTCGAGCTGTATTTGGAGAAGGAGGTGGAGCATGCTCTAAAGGGCTGAATGATGCCCCTGAAAAAGAGTCAGTGTTCACATTTTGACCAGTCACACCAGTTGCTACAAGGTGTCTATCCAGGGGGCTAGGTAAAATAGATGTCAAAACTTTAGCCCTCATTCTATTCTAGGTTACTATGCCAGATACTTCTGGATACAGGGAAATATTCTAAGTTTAGTAATATTGAGGATCTCTTATTTTAGGGACATCTAGGGATTTTGATATGCCTTACATATCTAAGTTTAATCTTTTCTATTAGCTATAGTGTCTTTCTTTGCATTTTCCTGACCATTATACTTCATGAGTGCCAGTGTTCCCAATACCTCTCTAGATTAAAAAAAAAAAAAAAGTACCGCAAGTTTAGTCTCTGTTCGGCTCATCTGGTACTTGACCTTTGGTTATTGTGCCTTGATGGTAGAACAGACACTGTTTGGGCACCTGCCGTCATTAGGCAAGCATCTGATAAGTTTCCTGTATGGTTTTACTTGGCCAGCAAAATTCACATAAATTACTTGGAGAAGGGTTTTATCTAGGACAGTGGATGGGATTTGCTTGCTTGCTTTCTCACCTGGCGGCTGGGGTTGGGTCTAGGAAAGCAGGATTGGGGGCGGAACTGGAGCATGATGGGGCGAGCCTAGGGGGGGGGGGGGTCCACCCTACCTACTCATACATATTCATTGTGGATATGCGAGAGTCACTGGTGTAAATTTTAGCACCTAAAGTTAGGTACCCTAATCTCAATTTAGGCTCTGTTCAGGTACAGAATCTGAGTGTCTCAATGCCATTATAAAATACTATTTTAGTGCATAGATTTTGGGCACCTAAGTTTTACCGCTCTTTATAGAATTGCCCCTTTACTGCTTCCTGCAGTTTAGTAAACAGGCCTAAAGATTTCCCTCGGTTCAGCCACTACCAATAGGGCTGGCCCGTGAGTTGTTCAGCTGACATAGTCACTGTGAGAAACCGGAAGATTAAGATTTATTAAAGGCATGAATAAACATGATTTATTTTGTAGCATTGTGGAAATATTGTCAAACTTTAGAAGAAATTCACATGTTTTCAGAAAGTGGAGGGCACATTAGTTCAATGTTTCCTTTGTGTTTGGAGATATGAATATATATAATATCTCAAGATAGGCTGATAGCACTCAAGGTCAAACCTGTTCAAACTGGGTAAGTGGTAGTTGGGTTTGGGAGCGTAAAAAAAGGAGAGGGAAAGAAAGATGGTGTACACGGGGAATGGAAGAAAGTGGAGAACTTTTGGTCAGAGGGAGGGAGGTACAGATAGGGAAGTGAAAGATGAGAGGGAGAAATGTGGTGGAAAGGGAACAGTGGGACAGATTGAAAGGGATGCAAGAGGGAGGAATTTTGGACATAGTGGTGAAGGGAATGGAGGGATAAATGTTGGGCATGGGGCTGGTGGGTAGGGGTGAAAAATGCTGCACATGGTCTGGGCAATGAGAGAGGGATAAATGCAGGACCATGCTAGGAGGAACCAATGGACAGCAACTGAAGAATTTGCAGAGGATGGGAAAGCGGAAAAAAGAAACTGGGACCAACTTGCTGGAAAAATAATTCTCCAGTCAAACAAAAATAAAAATGTTAGCTTTGGGAAATGTATATAGTGTCTTTGTATTGTGTTCAAAAGAAAAGGAAATGCTTTTCTGGTTTTATTTCTACAGTGTAGTTGAAGTACTTGCTGACCCCTGGCTGTGGCTGGTGGTGATCCCCAAGCACCGTGAGCAGAGGACCTCTTCTAGAGATAGCCAGAACTCCCCTCCACTAAGTGCAGCAGCAGCCACTGGCAGCATCCATGAGCCACTGAGGTGCCAGCATCTGTGACTCAGGGACGCTACTGCTGCCTGCCAAGCTTGGCTAAAGGGAGCCCCGGCCACCTTCAGAGGAAGTCCTCAGCTGACATAGCTTGGAGGTCCTCATCAGCTGAGTATTTATATTTTATATTTACATTAGAGGCTCTGGTAGAAACCCATTTACAAAGTATGTATTCTTCCCAATTAAAAAAGTGTCTTTGCTTATTTGAAAATGGGTCTCTACCAGAGCCTTTAATTCAATACCATAATTAAAAGAAATAACTATTTCTGAAATTTATAGGGACGGGTGGGGACGGAGGAATTCCTCCTGGGGATGGGTGGGGACGGGTGGGATTTCTGTCCCCGCACAACTCTCTATGTCTCATGTCTGGTTTCTGTCGAATGCATTCAGTGGAAAGGATTGGTGGGATCTCAGTACAATACCAGCTTTTCATAGGGCAGTAAATCCTTCAGGTCTGATCCATTCAGAGCCAGCCCTGAGCAGATAGATTTCAGGTGCTGGAGAAAACGGATTATATCACCCCTTCCTGTGAATCACGGGAGAGGAAATAGAGGCAGTGTAAAAGGATGAGACCTTTATTCATAAATCTGATATAGCTTTCAGACACTTTTGGCTCTTTATAGCAGCATTTTCTCTCCTAACCAGTAACCCCGTTCCATTCCCTTTCCCCCTTCTTCTCTCCATAGCTTCACTCACCCTTCTCTCACTTACAGTTACTACCACTATTTGTTATTTCTATAGCACTAGCGCTGTACATTAAACACAAAAGAGATTGTAAGCTCTTTCAAGCAGGGACCATCTAATTCTTTCTGTTTCTTCTTACATTCTCACTCCCAGCCAGTAAGTAACTCCTTCCTATTCCTCTTCCTACAGCTCCACTCTCAGCCTGTCTCCATCAGCCAGCCTCTCTTCCCCTTACATCTCTTTTCTCCCTCTTCCTGCTCTTCACAGCACAATTCTCCCACAATCCTTTTCAATACCCTTCACCCCTTCCTAGCCCAACTGCAGTCCTGGAAGGCCACAAACTAGCCAGGTTTTCAGGATATCCCTAATGATTATGCAGGTGATCTGTTTGTAGGCAAATATATTCATGCATATTCACTAAAGATATCATGAAAACCGGACTGTTTTGCAGCCCTCCATTATTGCAATTTGACACCCCAGAACCAAGCTCCTCATAACAGTTTCCAAACTGCTCAGTTCCAAGAAGGAAACTTGGGGCCGGTCCTGGATTTCTAACCCTATCCTGGTGCATTATGGGACCCGCAACGCTGATTTCAATGGGTAGGAAACAGGGACTACAAATCCCACTCTGTCTTGGGACATAAGTTCAAAACCAGGACTTGCCAACAAGACTTCCTTGAACTGGTTAAGTTGACAGCTGTTTTGTAAAGGCAGGAAGTGCATTTCTTCTCCTTTAATTCCAACTCCTCTGCTGACTCCAGCTAATGAGTTTGACTGGACAATGCAGCCCTGGAAACTTGAAGTGAGTTTGGGAATGGAGTAAAGATCAGGATACTGGGGAGGTTTTCTTGCAAGGTGGGGGGGGGGGGGGATAATAAAGAGACTTTTCCATTAAACCATCCTCTTCCTGGGGGTGGGGTGGGGCTGGGGTGGAATATAAGCTCAGGGGTCAGGACACTATCTTGTTAGAAATGTGAAGGAGATTGTCTTGCTGGAGGATAAAGGGAAAATCTTTTCTTGGATATTCAGACATGAGCAAATGATTTGTGTCATTATATATTTGAAACACAAATGTGCGCTAGTTACAGGTGCCCTTCTATCCCCCCTCCTATTCAACCTCTACATCAGACCTGTCATTGATATAGCGCAAAAGTACAACATTAAAATCCACTCCTATGCCGATGACATCCAGCTGCTCCTCCCACTAGGCGAAAACCGATCATCCCAAATTGCTAACCTCCAACACTGCCTCTCTGACATGAAAACCTGGATGACAAACAACAAACTACAACTGAACGCCTCTAAAACCGAACTCTTATGGATCAGGAACAAAAACACCAAATACACACGCCCAACACTATCATGGGACTCCACTCTACTAACGGCAACAGATCAAGTACGCAGCCTAGGAGTAACCTTAGACTGACACCTATCCCTATCCCTCCACATATCCCAAGTAGTCTCTACCTCCTTCTACTACCTCCGCCAACTGAGAAGGATCAAACCCTACATCTCCACACCTGACCTAGCCCAACTCCTCAACGCATATGTCCTCTCCAGAATGGATTACTGCAACTCCCTGTTTAATGGAATAACCAAAAAAGATCTCAATCGCCTCCAACGGGTCCAAAATGCAGCTATCCGCCTCCTACACAGCCTCAACTACCATGATCCCATCTCCCCAGCACTCCACACTGAACACTGGCTCCCAATTAACCAACGCTGTGCATTCAAGGCCCTGGCAATAGCACACAAAATAATTTATGCCACCACCCCCTCCTACATAAAATCCAAGCTACCCATCTACATCCTCACCAGCACCCTCCGCTCAGAAACGGAGATACGCCTATGCATTCCCCCCGGAAGGTCCCTCCTCTCAGAAACCGCCCGCAAACGCTCCTACAGCCACTTCATTCCCCAACTCTGGAACCAACTTCCCCCTCAACTCAGACTACAGAACTCACTAATGACATTCTGGAAAATGGTAAAGACCCTCCTCTTCAACTAAAGGTCACCCTCAGTCTACACCCAACCCCTTAAACCCCACCTCTACACTTCTTTCTCCATTCTAATCTTCTGCCAAAAATTTCTGTATAGTCCACTCTCAGCCTATACTCAAATAACTTGTATCTAAACTAAACTACTTATATTTAAACTACTGTTCTTAATTTGCTGTATAGTCCCTATATTTACACTGCTGCACAGTCTTGTATGTCCAAGTATTTAAATCTACTGTATAATCTTGTATGTCCAATTCACTCCATTGTGAATGTTTACTTGTAAACCGTTCTGAGCTACTGGGAGGACGGGATAAAAATCTAAACAAATAAATAAATAAATAAAATAAATAAAGGGGAAAGTCAGGAGTGAATTGGGGGGTGGGGGGGGGGAAAGACATGAAAGGACAATCCGTGGAGGTGTGGGGGGGGGGTGACAACAGTATAATTTTATGATTTATGATGTTATAGGGAACCCAGATCCTGTCTGGTTTTTGCCACATTTAGTCTCAGCATAGGGAGGAAGAAGCATTAGGGTCCGTCAGACTGTCGCCACAGATCCGTGGGGCGAGAAACGGCGACAGATACAGCGGTGGAATGAAGGGCTAAAACGCAGACCTGCACACACGAAATATGAAACCTCATCGGTCAATAAATGAAGATTTTTAAGGACGTGCGGATGAGATCCACGTTTTACCCCTTCCCGGTGCAGAAGAATGACACTGATATGTGCTTCACTTCCAGGTTTGTCTGGCCATATCTTCCCTCCACCTCCCTCCCCCCCTGTACTTTTAGTTCACAGTGCACATATAATTTGCATGCTATTAGTATTCAGTTTTGAGGAGCTATTTTACTTTATGGAGCATGTACGGTTGGGCAGGCTGGATGGACCATTTGGGTCTTTATCTGCTTTCATTTACTATGTTACTATATTATGGATCCAGCGCTATTTGCTAAAGCACCGAGTGAGAATCGGCCCCTCGGTCATTCATCCTCCTGGAGTAGCGGCTTGAGATCTTTTCTGATTCTTCTCAGTCTTTCCAGCTCTGGATTGTATGTCACTGTAAGGGACGCTCCCTCTATGGGTTGTTTCGTTTGAAGGATTAAGTCAGGATTTTGAGGTGTTTGTCTCTTGGGTCAGAGTAGATGCAGCGGTCTTGTGGGGCTTGGCTGTGTATCATAGTTTTTTTTGTATGTGAAGGGTGGAAGTAGAAGTAAGACAAGCAAAATATTTTATTAAATTTTAACTTGATAAACAAACAATGTCTTGCAATACAAGTACATATAGTATGCACACATCACATCCTCACAACTGAGCCGATGGTTCTTCTCTCTCCGACATTGCGGGAGTGTAGCGACTGTTCTAAACGAGCGAGGTCTTGCAATACGAGTACATATGGTATTTTGTATTAAAGTTTTCAGGTTGTGGAATGAATCGTCTTGAGTTTCCATTATTTCTTATGGGGAAATCCGCTTCGATATACAAGTGTTTTGGATTACAAGCATGGTTTCGGAACGAATTATGCTCGCAAACCGAGGTTTTACTGTTTTTGCATTTGTGGGTTAGTTTCCTCTATAGCACAGGTGTCAAAGTCCCTCCTCGAGGCCCACAATCCAGTCAGGTTTTCAGGATTTCCCCAATGAATATGCATGAGATATATTTGCATGCACTTCTTTCTTTGTATGCATATTCATGCATATTCATTGGGGAAATCCTAAAAACCCGACTGGATTGCGGCCCTCAAAGAGGGACTTTGATACACCTGCTCTATAGAGATGTTTGTATATATCTCCAATAGCACACAAACTAATTTACACCTGTCTCTGCATCATGTTTGTGAATAAAGAAGGTTCTCATCCTAACACCGTCTCTGTTTCCTCAATCTTCTCTCCTGTGAATCACAGGAAGGAGAGATAAAATCCATCTCCAGCACCTGAAATCTCCTATCTGCTCAGGATTGTATCTGAAGCCTCAGGACCGTCAGTGCCGCAGCGATCTCTTTGACGGATCAGACCTGGAGGATTCCTTCCCTGTCCCATGAAAATCAGGCACCGTACAGAGCCTTTCCACTGAATGCATTCAACAGCAATCAGACATGAGACACTGGCTGTGTATTGGGGGGAAAGATGAGATATGTCACCTGACAGGATTAAAACTAGAGTCTACTCAAACTTCAAATCCATTAAACTTTTTATTATATGTTAGAAAATGTCATTCATTATAAGAGAGCAACTTACGGGCTCTTGTATTTTAATATAGTCTTTAAATTAAAGTAATAAGTAGGATATAAACCCCTGCTTACTTGCACGTTAAGCGGGGACATTTATTCTCTGAGCCACCAGCAGCTCTTGAGAACTGGTCTTTCTCTACATATTCTTCTCTATTCTGCAGCGCTCTTAAGCCAGAAGAGGACATGGAGAAGTTCGAAAAGGTCCTAGTGAGAAAGCCTCGCTGGCCCAGAGGTTGGGAAAACATAGCATCGGCCCATCCGCAGTTATTGAGTTTTTACAATATATACTCAGTATGCAGTAGTGCTACCCGATTTACAATTCGAATCGGTTCACCAATTCACTTCGGGTGAATCGATTCGAATCGGTTCAAAACAAAAAAAAAAAACGGCTTCCCGATTCATCTGACCCTCCCCCTTCGCCCCCTAAAGCAGGAGCGAGGAATGTCCCACCCCTTTCTCTGACGTCAGAGAAGAGGCAGGACCGCGACGGAGGAACCAGCTCCGAAGCGGTACTAAGATCGCTAACACTGCAATCTGCTTGCAGGCTCTTCTGGCTGGAAGGTAAACAGTGCGGGGAGGCCAGGGGGGTGGAAGCCGGACACCGGGGAAGGGGGGGGGGGGACAGGCAGGCAGGCCTTCAAAAGGGTGGGATAGACTTTTGAGGGGGGACAAGCCTTCAAAGGGGGGGGAGCAGGCCTTCAAAGGGGGGGGGGACAGGTATACAAGGGGGGGGGGACAGGCCTTTACGAGGGACAGGCAGGCCTTCAGGAGTAGGATAGGCTTTCAAGGGGGGATAGGCCTTCAAGGGGGGGGACAAGCCTTCAAGGGGGGAGGGCAGGCCTTCAAAGGGGAACAGGTCTTCAAGGGGGGGGACAAGCAGGCCTTCAGGGGGGGAGCAGGCCTTCAAAGGGGGACAGACCTTCAATGGGGGACAGACCTTCATGGGAGGGGGGCCCCTGGTATAGAAGTACACAGAGGGAGGGAAGGGGGGGGTTCAAAGAGATGTGCATTATGCTGGACTTTGGGGAGGAAGAAATGGATCTGAAAATAGAGAGAGGGAGCGAGGGGAGAGAGATGATGGACAATGGGATTTAGGGAGGGAAGGAACAGAAAGGGAGAGATGGTGGACCCTGGGGTGGTGGGGAAGGAAGGAGAGATGCTGGATGAAAGGGGAGTTAAGAAAAGGTGGATCTGTGGAGGCAGATGAAAAAAGGAAAGATGCCAGATCTCCTGGGAAGGGAAGAGAAACGGAAGGGGAGGACAGAGATGGAAGATGGATGGTTAGCAGGGAGAAAGAAGAAAGAAGGAGACCCTGGCAAGCAAGTCATCAGAAGACAACCAGAGCCTGAGACCAACAAATTCTCTCATAGCTCAGGGCTTTCCAGTTATTTTAAAGCCAAATCAAAAGGGGCGGGGCTACATCGGAGTTAAGAACTTGCCACTTCCTGTGGCTGTTGGAGAGTGAGGAGGCACTTCTGCCTGGGAGAGAGGAGAGACCCGGTGGCTTTGCAGCTTTTCTCATCCTGTCAGCTGTTCCTGACTTCCCCATGATTTCAAGGGGCGGGGCTACATCGGAGTTAAGAACTTGCCACTTCCTGTGGCTGTTGGAGAGTGAGGAGGCACTTCTGCCTGGGAGAGAGGAGAGACCCGGTGGCTTTGCAGCTTTTTCATCCTGTCAGCTGTTCCTGACTTCCCCGTGCTGATTTCAAGGGGCGGGGCTACATCGGAGTTAAGAACTTGCCACTTCCTGTGGCTGTTGGAGAGTGAGGAGGCACTTCTGCCTGGGAGAGAGGAGAGACCCGGTGGCTTTGCAGCTTTTTTCATCCTGTCAGCTGTTCCTGACTTCCCCGTGCTGATTTCAAGGGGCAGGGCTACATCGGAGTTAAGAACTTGCCACTTCCTGTGGCGTGACCGCAGGGCATGGACAAAGGGGCATGCCTTATGGCACACGCCCCTTTGGAGTCCTGATGGAGTTCCGTTGCAGTAGAGAAAACGGTTTGAGAAATTTGCCTATTTTTTTGTTCATGTTGTGAGTATGGGGAAACGTAAGGTAAATCCTAAATTATTACCAACTAATACAACAACTCTCCCAGGCCCTATTGAGAGACACATTTAGTTTTGGCATCTAAGCCTACTCCTTCATCTCCTATCACTGGAAATGTATCGGGTGCTTCATTAAGTTTTGGGGACTAGGTTTTGAGCTGATATGGCTAAATAGAAGTTCCGAAAAACTTCACTGTAAAAGCTGCATGGCTCTAGGATTGAGTGCCGGGTTAGTACACTGGAGCATGAGGGTTCGAGTCTCATCTAAGGAGTAAGACTCTAAATGATGAATTTTTCGTCTCGAATGGTTTTGAGCTGATATGGATAAATAGAAGTTCCGAAAAGCTCTCATTGTGAAAGCTCGCCTGGCTCGAGGGTTGAGTGCTGGGTTAGTAACTGGAGGCTGAGGGTTCGACGTCTCAATCTAAGCAGTTGGATCTAAATGATGAATTTTTCGTCGACTAGGTTTTGAGCTGATATGGATAAATAGAAGTTCCGAAAGCTCTCAATGTAAAGCTCGCATGGCTCGAGGGTTGAGTGCTAGGTTAGTAACTGGAGGCTGAGGGTTCGAATCTCATCTAAGGAGTAGGATCTATAATGATGAATTTTTCGTCGACTAGGTTTTGAGCTTATATGGATAAATAGAAGTTCCGAAAAGCTCTCAATGTGAAAGCTCGGATGGCTCGAGGGTTGAGTACTGGGTTAGTAACTGGAGGCTGAGGGTTCGAGTCTCATCTAAGGATTAGGATCTAAATGATGAATTTTTCGTCGACTAGGTTTTGAGCTGATATGGATAAATAGAAGTTCCGAAAAGCTCTC